>NC_134954.1:5853750-8302500 GCF_965638725.1 Aptenodytes patagonicus
TAAATGAGAGGTAACTAATTTGAGATAGCAATAACTTGCTTTTTCACATGCACATGACCCATACCAACTTTGAAAAATTACTCGCTTTCCAAGAATGAAATCCACTTCTGTCCGTCATTCTCAGAAAATCTATACTGCCCACAGAAAAAAATACCAGCCACATTATGCATTATTCATAGGTTTATAATGTTTCCGCTCTTTCCAAGAGCAATACAACTTACAGGAAAATAACAGAGAATGTAACACACAACGCAAATCAAAGCATAATAGATAGAAGTTATCTAGTACTATCCTCCCACTCTGATGGTGGAAGTTGGGAAAGGAGAGAGATGCTCCAGCCTGCCCAGTAATAGCCCCCCCGTGAAGGGACGCGTGGATTCTGTACCACGCGATGTGCACAGTAGTTAAAAGGCAGTCCTTTGCCATCAGAGCTGGGCTACTTCTGATGGCATGTTTTCAATAGCTGTTTTCATCGCGCCAACGTAAGCGCACAAACAAGTCACTGTGTTAATATGTGAGCAGTTTTCTCCCGATGAGAAAACATTAACAGCCTTTTCACATACACCTTCCAACACAGACATTAAAAACAAACCAAACCAAACACCCCCCAGACATCCCCTCCCACCTTTCTAGCAATAACTGGAAATCATGCCTACTGCCTACGTGACCTATTGCTAAGGTGTTCCTGTGCCAGGCTCGGGCTTCGTCTCCTTGGGCTGTTAGCACAGCGTTAGGATTATCTTCAAATGCACTACCAGGACCTGCTCAGTAGATAGAGGTTGTTGCTCCAAGTATTTTTAATGCTTCCTCAGCTGTACGTTAGAAACCTACTTTCTCACTTGCAGTGTTTCTGAAAAGAGCTTGCAGCAGCCCACAGCTCTTGCCGAGATACACAATTTGAAGCTCCTCTCTCTTTCAGCGGGGTAAACTGGCTATATAACTATTTGAAGTCAACCAAACTGATGGAAAAGGAGAACGGACAGAGACAGTGCCACCCGAGGAGCCCACCGAGCACCCTGCCGCGGGCACGTCCCACCAGGACGCAGCAACTCGCTGCTGCTGCTGCTGCGCACACCCCGTGAAGTGCCGGCACTGGGCAGGAGTCCAACCCGCGCAAACCCAACTACCTCCAGGCACTGGCCGTACCAGAGCATCCCTAACCCCGTCGCCGCCGTGGAAGCTGAGCACGTCGCATTTATTCATTCCGGTGAAGACTTTCCTATCGCTTAGCTGTACTGGGGATCTCTGCCGAACTGATCACAGAAAGCTCTCCAACAGCTTATCCTCACTCCTCAATCTTCCCTGAACTGTTCGGTTTGGGGAAGCCCTTCAAAGGACGATGAACTGCCCAGGTTTTCACATATCCAGTTCAGGCTCAGACAGCAAAAATCTCAGCCTGGCCATCTGCATTACCCCGTTGACACACACTTCCCCGCTGGGGCCTTGCCGTGCCCTTCCACCCCCCACGCAGCTTTTACAGCCTGCAGCTTTAATCCCATTTGCAGCACATGGTCAGCACGTGCATCACGTCTGTGCTTCCAACATATTTCACAGCCCTTTTCAGGGCAGGCACCGCAGAAGACAGGCTAACATCTCTCCAAACATACAACTATTTTCAATAGATCATTGTATCTGCTTTAACAGCCCTGATCAAAATTAATCACAATCGAACTGAAGAAATTGTCATGGCACTTACAATGAATTACGGCCATGCAAGAGAGGTCTTCCCGAATGTCAAGCTTAGCCTGTGCAACTTAGCTATAAAAATTCAAACCAACAGCCCGTCCTGGTTTCGGCTGGGATAGAGTTAATTTTCCTCCTAGTAGCTGGCATAGTGCTGTGGTTTGGATTTAGGATGAGAATAATGTTGGTAACACACTGATGTTTTAGTTGTTGCTAAGCAGTGCCTACAGGAGTCGAGGGGTTTTCAGCTTCCCATGCTCTACCGACTGAGAAGGCTGGAGGTGCACAAGGAGCTGGGAGGGGGCACAGCCAGGACAGCTGACCCCAACTGGCCAGAGGGACATTCCATACCATGGGACGTCATGCTCAGTACAGAAACTGGGGGAAGCTGGCCGGGGGTCAGTGACCGCTGCTCGGGGACTGGCTGGGCATCGGTCGGCAGGTGGTGAGCAACTGCATTGTGCATCACTTATTTTGTGTATTCTTTTATCATTATTATTATTATTATTTTCCCTTCCTTTGCTGTCCTATTAAACTGTCTTTATCTCAACCCACGAATTTTACCTTGTTTTTCCCAATTCTCTCCCCCATCCCACTGCGGGGTGGGGAGCGAGCGAACGGCTCTGTGGTGTTTAGCGGCCTGCCGGGTTAAACCACAACACGGCCCGACCCAACTTTCTTACAGCCTTCCTGCAGCTACCCAGCGACGCCTCTGTCCCAGCCCAGCCTCCTGCACACACCGTGCCCCTGGCAGAGGCACACAGGCTCCCTGCGGCTGCTGCAACAGGGACACGAGCATCTGGCCCGTGTGCCCCGCTGGAGCGGGAGGGATGATGCCCGGCTTTCCCCCAGCCTGGCCCCAGGGCAGCGTAGAAGTCGTGTCTTGGAGATAAAAGAGCCTTGGGGCAATGGGTAGAAGCAGGCAATGACGATCAATTGTACAATGAAAGGAAAGAAGCATTTTAACGGACTTTAACAAAAAAGGAACTTTTAAAAACCACCCTGTATCTGTTTAAAATCACATTAGAAAAAAGGTATAACGAATGTCCCTATTTTCACAGAAGGATATATTCTCTTACTGTAAACTCTTGGCAGACTGAACACTCTAGTCTACAGGATATCAACCATACATTTAAGCTATCGCTTCCCAGTTATAGACAAATTAATAATTCACTGCCACAGGGCAAAATGAGCCCAATCATACATCATTCTTACAGCAGCTAATTGGGCATGGAGCGGGCCAGCTCTGGTGGTAAATGGTAAATAATGCGTATAGTATATCAAATTTTGCATGCAGATAGACAAGTTAATTTGCTTCCCACTAAAGAAAAAGGACTTTTTAAGAAGTAAACCATTTATCTCAACACTAACATGCAAGATCACCTTCACACATACACCTACCACTCCATATGTCCATCATACAGAAAATATTTATTAACGAGCATCACGTTTCAAGATGTGTGTGTGTACATGTGTATGTATATATATGCATACATATGTATATACAGACACACAGAGAACCTCACGATTCAAATAAAACTCACTGTTAATACACGGATATTGAAGTCTCAAAGCTTCCAAGAATAACAAATATATATAAAGTTCTCCAAGAGACTGATATGGGGTTGCCTCTGTATCAAAGGCTTCTCAGTGACATGCCATTTATTTGCGGGTTTTAGGAAAATTAAATGCAATTCATTGGCAACGTCCAACTGCTTTTTCATGTAAAAATGAAGCCACTCACTACTGGAAAGTCAGGGAGTGGAACCAGCTGCAGAGGGGGGGGGTTTGTTTGGTGTTTTGGGTGGGTTTTTTTGAAACAAAGCAAAACATTAAGCTGTTCTTAGGTGCCTTTGAGTTTAAAACGTGAAAGAAATTACTCTCTGCTTTTCTCCTTCCCCACAGGCAAAAAAAACCCCATACACATCTAAGCAATTCTCAAGCAACCTGTGCTCGCTAGTGCGCTGTGTTGCTCTCCCCACAGCACAACTGCTCCTGAGCTACAATCATTCACTCACAGCTCCACAGAAGACTTGGTATGAACAGAAGATATTTAGACTTCAGAGCTTGAAAACTGAACAAACTTACTCTACATAGAATAACGCTTACTTTCTTTTTTTGTTAAGGTAGTTAGAAAAATTATGAAAAACACCTTGACAAAACACCGGTGATGTTGCATATTGATGTTGAGGTGTAATGACCTAAATGCTCTCTACTTTTTCTGCAGTTCTAATAACATACTTCGATATTCGACCCTTTTCTACTCTCCCCTACAAACAGAAGAGGGAAAGAAATCCCTTACGTGTTTTCCTGGCTGACGCCGAAGGAACTCGTCAAGCCACAGCGGGATGCAATGAGATCCAAAACTGGGCTCTTTGTAGTTGAAAAGGAAAGTCTTTAGCCAACTGGAAGTGACTTCTGATGGAAACTTTATGATTTTTCTTTTCCAACAGATTAATTGAAGGAAAAGTTTAACCTGATGTTTCATTCCGGTATCTATTGGCAACTGATAGTCAGTGATAATAGATACGCTCGCAATTTAGGAGTAAAAGCTTTTCTCCTTCATGCAAATGGCATCACACATTTGGTATTGATAATGCAAAGGGATTTGGCCTGAATTCCAAATTATCTAAGAATCCAAACTCATGATACTGATTATTTTTCAAATCTCATGTTTTCTAGCACAAACTGGAGTTCACATTCCCTCATATTCCCTTGCATGTTTGAACCCTTAGAAAATAGCTGGTTCGTGTTTCAGAGGGTCTGATTTTCTAATCACAAGGACCAGAATTTTCTCCTTTGTATTTTATTTTTATCATTCAAAATTCTCATGTAATACACAGCCTCCAGATGCTGAGAATTATCGCAGGTGCCGCAATATCAAATACCTTTGCGAGAACTCCCCAACCCACTGTAAATCAGTGCAAGGTCAGCAAGGGCTGCACACGCGGCAGCCACCTCGCGTAACGGTCCCTTCAGGGTCCTAATCAGCACCCTGGAACAGATTTCCAAATGCAGGTAGGCAACTAGCAAACAGGCAAGCCCTGTGTTCCCAAAAGCATCCATTTCTCCGACACCAAGCCATGAAATACGACAGTCCGAAACCACAACCGAGTAACCTGCATCCCCAGCACCGAGAGAGTGCACCGCGGTGCTGCTAACGCCAACGTACGACGCCGTGCCCTGACATGGAGCATCACCGTAGACAATGATCTGCAGATGAAAGAGCTTAAAATCACACTCCCGGATTATTCCTGTTCTGGGTAACACCACGTGGCTGCGGGCTACGGGGGGGGGAGTAACGCCATAGCCCAGGGCTCCCGCTGGCAGATGCTGCCAGTCACAGACGTGACAAGGGGAGCAGCAAGACACCACTTCAGGGTGCAGAATAAAAGCACGCTGGAGCAACCCTTTGCATTTCCGTCTATGGTTTCTGTGTGTTGCTCCCAAATAAAGCCAGCACTGTTTGCAGAAATTTAGACTGTCCTTAAAAAAAAAAAAAAAAAAAAAAAAAAAAGACCACAAGAAAAACCCCACCAAAGGTATCCTTTGCATAACCCACACCTGCGGGTGACTTAGGGAGATAGGATCTTTTCAGCAGAACCCAGCATGTTAGAGGAAAGACCACGATTAAAAATAAAATGATGACAACGTTTCTGTCCAGTTGTGCCCTGGCCCGGACTGCTTGGTGAGAAGGGCAGGCTGTGTCGGTCAGAAGGATCACACCCACCCCCACGGCAGAAACACATCCCACGCTTCTAAGTTTTTGCTCCAAAAGTAGAAAACCCAAACCCAAATCATCCGCCGTAGTCCTCTGTAGGGCAGGCAGGAGGCATCTCGGGTCCTGTGTGTGAGGAGGGCTGGTGTCTTCCTTCTCCCCCCGCCACACTCAAGCAGCCCTCGGTTAAGAGCTGGGACTCGCAGTCAAACCTCTCCGCTGTCAGCAGGGACATCTGGCTGGGAGGATGAAGCAGGGGATTCCACACGCTGATTGACAGCAGCTTTGGTGGCAGAGCATCCAAACAAGTAAAGAAACTAACACGTGATTACAGCTCCGAGCAAAAGAAAGTTAATTTGTCAAAAGTTGAAGGAAGTTTTGCCTAATTTTGCCTTCGGTCAAAAAGACAGATACATAAATGGCAGGACTCTTTTTTTTTTTTTTTGACCCGCACATAGCCCATACATGACCCTCCACTTCCAAATGAGCCTTGTGAGAATTAAAAAGTAAATCATTTTTAGAGCCGTATTTGGAAACACTGGATCATCCAAAGATTCAGAGAGAAACAGTTCTGGAAGCTGCCGGCCCGGCGTTTTATTCCCCGTCCCACCATCTAACGCCAATCCTGAGCCACTCTGATTTCTGTAAGCAGGGCAAGATACTGCTCCCGCTCAGCAGAGCTCGTTTCAACCGGCCAGGTGTGTGTGTGGGGGGGTATCTCTGCCACCTCCTGCAAAGCAGAAATTATAAATCATGTCCACACACAGCAAAAGTAAAAAAAAAAAAACCATCTCACAGCAATAATTTACCTAAATATTTAAAAGAAAATAATTTAAAAATATTAAAGGTAAATCTCATGGAGACTGATGTAATACTAAATGGAAATAAATTAACATTTTCATTCCACTAAACGAAATGAACACAGAACCCACACACATAAAACAAAACCACAGAGTTTGCATTGGAAAGACAGCTTAAAACTCCCAAACTTTAACTCAAAACTTTTTTTTTTATTAAAGTATGAATGCATTTATGCTGGAGAATAGTTTACATACATTGTAAAGCAACAAGCATATTTTCAAGAGGTGTGGGCCCTCCTCAATATGTCTCCGTGCTCAACCTACATGCTTTAACACTGGACTCACACATACACTCTCACGTACAAACATAGAGACCCACGAAACACAGACATAGAGCTATCTGCTTCCATTAGCTTTCTTTTAAGGCTTCTGTAAGGTGCCCTAGTGCCCCTAACATTACTGTAATTATGAAGAAAATTGTATAAAGGAGCAGCATTACTTGCAAACTATTGATCTGCTCTCGGCCTTAAGAAAATATCAAAGTGAAACAAGTTTTTCCTTTTATTTGAGTTTTATTAAACATCTGCAATTAAGAAAGGCGTGACTCTGTGTATCTGTGAACAAGGAAAGACAGGGGAATCTTAACATGAGCTTCTCAACCAGAACAGATGTTCAAACCTGACTCCTAAGGGACCGTTTCCTTTGATCTTTACAGTAACGCAGCCCCGGCTGTGCGACGAGGCACTGCCAGCTCCATCCCACCAGGGCCACCCGACCGGCAATGCGGAGACCGGTAACACGGAGTTGAGGCTACCGTGCTCGTATCGCTTCAGACCTGAGGTTGATGAGAAGTCACAGTTTAAGCACTGACAGACCCAAGTGTCCCTCAGCTCTTACCAGTGGGCCCCCCTCCTGCGGAGCACATCAGGGCTGGAAAATGCAGAGATAGCGGTGCTGGCTCGCTGTACCCCTAGCAATCGCAGAGTATTTTTGCCCACCCCTTTTTGGTATCCTGCAGTATATAGTCTGAAACTGCAACTACTGGTGCTGGGTGAAAGACGTGGCAGCAGGTATATTAAGAAAATAGGTACAATGAATAAAATAAAGGATAGCATATGATATAATGTGTACATACAAGCATCTTCTTTCGTTTTTTATCTGTGAAATGTGAATTAACTGCAGAATGCCAGGCCATTAGTCTAAAAGGCTATGCATGGCTGTCTTAGCCTATGTACGGTCAAAGGATTTTTGTGATGCATCGCGGAGAAAGATTCTTCGGAAACCATTAGGGCTTTCCAGGTCTACTTGCTCTTGTGCTTCAGCCCCCAGCTAGGAATGCCAGAGGAGCAACTAATAAAATTGCCTGACCAGTCTTATAAGACAAACAGGAATGACTCTACTTCATGGTATGCACCTGAACTACGGAGACGAGAAAGGGACAGTGACGGGTGGGTGAGAGAGAAGGGGGAGGGAGCTTTTTTTCTCACTTTTACAACAGCAGCAGATTTCAATGTAACATAATTACTTTAATGATGCATATCTGTAGGTACTGAATTGCTCTTTTGATTTAAAAAGCTGGTCAGACGAGTGTTTGGCAGTCCTTTCATTCCCCAATTTCAATTGTTGCTTATTCATCTATCAGCTCTCATTCCCTAGGCCATTTCTGCCTTTGCTGAACCGCGAATGAGTTCAGTCAGCCATCGTCAGATTCAAATTCATGAGACACTTCCTCTGATGAGCTGTTCCTGTGGATCCGGCCATCGCTTTTCATGCTGTGAAAAGTCTTCTTAAAGGCCTCCATCATGGCATGGGCCAGCTTCTTGGCCTCCAGCTTGCTCTCACACTCTACAGCATGGCAGTCCATCTGGTAGGACAAGTCATCGTTGATCTCCCGATAGACCCAAGCAAAGATATTTGGGCTGACGTTGTGGTCAGCAGTGCAGTAGGCTATACGTGCTACCTGAAAGGTATCCATGTGGACTGTCGCCTCGCCTTTGAGGTCCAGATGATGCAGCCAGACTTGGAAAGGGCGAATTTCCAGAAGGGCGTTAGCTGGGTAAATATCCTCCCTGGCGAGCGTGTGCTTCTTCCATAATTCAATGACTGGTTTCTCTGTGCAGCCTGACAAAAATTGCATCCCTGTTGTGGAAACCTTACCCAAATATGTAACCTGAAAAGAAGAGCAAAGACAGGTGAAACACAGACAGCAGACTCCGGCGTTGCTTTCTGCCATCCCAGGGAACTTCCCTTTATCTGCAAAATAAAAGCACACCCCCTCCCCACCCACCGCAAACTCCCCAATTTCCCCGTCATCTTCAGTAAAACAGTTTTCAGACTGCTTTCCAGATATTTGCTTTTTCAGATGCTGACTTCACCATTCAAACCCAGATGTTAAAAATGTTCAGTCTCTTGAGTTTCAAGGGACTTCACTCTCTTCAGCTCCCCTGGAAAGCCCAGCTTTAGAGCCCATGACTGTACCTCTAAGCTCATGTTAGCAAGCCTAAGTGCTAACCACTTTTTTTTCTTTCTACTTTATTCAGATGATTTATTTGTATCGTATTTCAAACATTAATATTAGGGAGAAACATTAATATTAGGGAGACCGAGACATTCTCAGTTTGATAAGGCAAGGCTGCAGGGGGTCAGAAAAGCATGATCACGGCAGAAGGTTTTAAACTGTTTGAATGTTTTTTTTTCCAAAATGATCCTGTTTTTCCACCACTTCTGCTGTTTTGACTTAAGTATTAAGCCAGGAATAGCTCAAAGCTGTTCAAAACTCTACCTTTGAGCAGGGCTGAGACATTTATTACCTCAATTTAAGAAAATACGCTGTTAAAATAATCTAGTAATAAATCTACCTTAGTTTAATCACATCATCTCTGTGCTTTTCTGCCTAGCTCTTTTGAATAAATATCCTGTTATCCAATCTGCACAGGAAAGCAAGGTGGTTTTAGTGCCCTTACTGTATTTTGTTCACCAAAAATCAAATTCACTGAGAGGTCCATATCAAAATTCTGTGTTAAGCCTGCGCAGAAACATTCCCCTAAATCTGTGCAGCTGCTAAAGAGGCTTTCTTCCACTTACAGCTGAATGGAAGATTATTTTATCTGGGAAAAGGGATTTCCTCTAGAAAAGACAAATCAACGCCACATAAATACAATTATGCAGATTATTCTACTTATTGCTGTTGTCAGAACGGTGCATTTAAGAACAACTATATGAAAGCAAAATTGCTGCTAATTTGTCTCTTGCAGCAGTAACTGCTTGAGGCAGAATCTTGTGCCTCTTGCTTGATGTCTTATGTGCATTTTACGCAAGGCGTTTGGAGGAAAAAAAGTAATCCCTTGCACTTTCCAAACTAATTTCTTCAAAATTCTGTATTAAACATGCAGTATCAGATATTTTTATTTTGTATATGCTTTAAGAAATGCAAAGAAAAAATATGGGATTTCCACATTTAAACACAGTAAAAAAAATCACCCCCACAAGGAATACAGGATTTGTATTCCATGCAAACAAAATTTTCCATAAGAAAAATATTTTGCTGCAAGCTTCATAGGTTTTGTTAAACTGAGAGACCTAAATTAAGCCATAATTAGGAAAAAGCTTACAAAACATTCTTGGAAGTCCGTGTGGCTTAATCACGCCTGCCAAAAAACCAATTTCATAGCATTGACATTTCAAAATGGGAAGTCTTATTCTTTGCCTATAAATATTCATGCTTTGCACTGGGAATATGTTAAATCTTATAAAGCTTCATATTTTTTGAAACAGTGGGAAACACAACAGCTAGAACAGTTAACAAGGCAAGACCTACCAGTGTTTTGCTTTATTTTATTTTATTAGCAATGAGAGTTGAGTTCCCTGAAGTACTGTGGAATAACTTAAAAGCAAACCTCAGAGCTCACAGCGCCAACTAAACACATGCAAACAGCACATACAAGACCAAAGGGGAATGTGTCTGCAACATACTGGGGGGGGGGGGGGGAGTATTTCAACATATATCCACAATCTTATCGCTTTGAAAAGATCAAGATCGGTGTGCAAATTTGCACATTCGATGTATTCGAAAGGTTCGCTCAGCACCATTTCATATTCACAAGCCAGCTAACAAAAGACTAACACGCACTGTAAATTAACTGAGCATTTGGGGTTAGAGTCAAAGCCCGCTGCAGTAACAGAAGTCCTTCGCTGACTTCAAAGAGATTTGCACAAAGCCTTTAAACCCTGAGGAACAGAGAATTAGCCTCTTGCTCACGCATTTTGTCACTGCCTAAATACAGCTTTGAATCCCCGGCCGCAGGAGAGATGCTGTTTGGAGAAGACGGGTATCACTTGGAGCACGCAGAAATAAGCACCTCTGGTTAGCGCACAACAGTAAACGCAGGGAATTGTTTCATTACGGGCTTGTCTGCAAGAGGAAGCTGTTGACAGCACGTAAGCTGCCCTGCCGCAACGGCGTGAGGAATGGGAGAGGAGAGGAAAGCAAAGGCAGCTACGTCCCACTTAGGAAGCATTAGTACGGGTCTTCCCAGGCAGTCAGCGCTGCTGAGCTCGGTGCTGCAAATTCACCCCCAGCACACAGAGCACCAGCTTCTCAGCACGGACGACTCCCAAGTGATGCTCGGGACACCTCTGGCAGCTGAGGAGCAAGACCAGAGCGGGTTGTCACACGGGAGCGTAAATTGAGTTTAACGTTCTCTCTGTTCCTTCCCTGCCGCTAACTGCAACCCCCTGTTGGCCATCAATCCGTGCGTGGCCTGCTTAAGTGTGAAGTCACACAAAAAAAAATATATTTCCTTACAAATAAAGTATTTGTATTTTACGAAGAAGGATGAGATGATGGCTTGTTTACCAAAATGGGACGTAATGGTCTGATTTACTGTCCCAGTTCTGTCACAGTATAACTGCGTAGGAACCTTTGGAAAGTTGCTTCGTTTAACACCCCTTTGCATCTCCATTATATAAATTTCATTTTCCTTTGAGGACCCATTCATAAATATTTATAAGGTGCTTAGACATTGCAACAAGGAGTTCACAGGAGAGAGAATAAACAAAACCTCTGGTTTAGAGTCTCTCCTGTACTGTGTCTTACATAGAAACATCAACACCTACTACTGCTGGGTTTTTTTGTTTCTTTTTAAACAAACGATCATTTTTTTTCCTAGTTGAGATACAAGCATTTCACAAGAGTAGCATTACCAAAGCTCTTAGTGAAGACAGATGTCTAACATTTCATCGCTTCATGGTCCCCTGCTAAATACAGAACAGGGATACAGGGGCTGGCGAGGCACCTCGAATATTTGACACAAAAAAAGGCAGCATCCTGTTCAGAACAAAGTTTTCTTCATGATTAAATATCATCTACACGTTATCCATTACATATTAGTCCACCTGGAGCTGGCCAATTTAGTAACTTAGATATTAATGTTTGCATAATTGCAGGGACGGTACCAGTATAAACTAAAACCGGCAAAAGATGGATTTATAGGGCACTTCTCCCTGAGCTCTCAGTTACGAGGTTATTCCACAAGCAATGCTCCCTGCATTTCAGCTGCTACTTCATCACGTCTCACAGCACACCCACCTTTATTTAAATGCCCAGAAACCATTGACCACACACATCACTAGAGTAAAGCTATTGCAGTACAACCATCTTCCTTTCCGATTTGCAAGTTTGCCAACCAAAGATCAAAGAACAGATTATTCCTTCCGTTATCAGATGGAGAAGAAAATTATTTTGAGGCAAAAATTCCCACTGGTGGTCTTTTCCATTAAAATCGATGGTGTCTCATCAGTGTGAAGCTAGCAAGATGTATTAAAAAAAAAAATAAAAATAATTTCATCTTTAATACTCGTAAGAACCAGATGTGAAGGGCACAGAAAGACATCTTCATCATCATCATTATTATTATTATTATGATGTGTGGATGTGCAAACACACACTGAAGAAGTGCCTGAACAGACTCAACCGTAGAGCCTTACTAACTAGAGGGTAATCATTGACAAGGACTGGCAATAGCCACAGCTCAGGCCGAAAGCTGCATCTGTGATAATACAGCTCTGACCACCAGCCAGAGTTCACCAGGACCGAATAAAGCTTTTCCTTCCTCCGAAACACTGGACAGAGGTCACCTGGCAGCAAACATCAGTCCAGGAAGACGACTGATTTGTGACAGCATGGCATGTCCTCTAGCAAGTGCCATCCCATACACACCGAGGCCAGTAGCCGCGTTCCCTCCCCTCTAGCCTCAGTGCAAGGCAGAGTAGCCACGGGTTGGTTGTAACGTGTAAATTATGATTATTGCCGTTGCAGCCTTTACCTGTTTTGAACACTGTATTTTAAGTGAGAAAAGGAACGGAAAAGCCAGCTCAATGCCACTGTGTTAACCTTAAGCAATAAAGGCATTTCATATCATATCTTCTTCCAGGGGTAGGAATATATTTCTCTATGGCACTTTCAGTCCTTTGGTTTGTGTGTTCCATCTTTCACATGGATTCCTGGAAGATAAAACTCGCAACAACTTCTGGTGCATGTTAAAAATTATCCACATTCTTTCCAGCCTTTCTATGGCAAACTGGCATTTTCCATCTGATCCTTCGCTCCCCGGCAAGCCACTGTCACCCAACATGACATGAAATACACTTGTGGTTTCAGCACTTTTGTGCTTGCAAACATTCAAACCTTTAGCAAAAGCCAAGATGCTCCGAAGAGCTCCTTATTTCACCCTAGAGACGTGCCAACATCAGTGTCAGAATCTGACAAAACTGTCCTCAATAGAAAAATGCTGTGCCTTTGCCCTTTCCTAACACAGCCACAGCCATCTGACAAGTAGAGATGTCTCATGTCAAAGGACATGAAGATTAATCGATGTCATCTTTCATGCACTGTCCTGGACACACACAAACACCTGAGTATTTTGACATTGTTGTTTTCAACCCCTTCAGTCCAATAACGTATAGTGAAAATATCTTTTAATAACTAGGCTCAAGAGCTTACCAACTTTGAAAAGACCAATAGAGCAGCTGCCATAGACATTTTCACTTCTAGTACAGCACGATTTGTCAGAAGTAATAAGGGGGTTTTACTTTCCATGCTCAATTCTTTTCTTTATCACTGACCTCACATTGTTTACTTGCAGCTCCTATGAGATAAAGAACAGCTTAGCTCCTGCATGTGTCGATCTGACACCCCTATGGACCCTAAGTCCATACTGCTCCTAAGTCACGAGCCTCAGTTGGGCACCTAAAGTTAGGCGGCCCAATTTCTTTTTCTCCCTCTGTTCCCTATCCCCAGTCCACAGACTAGTATTGCTCCAAGAAAGCAGATCCAAGTTGTAAAGATCCGTAATTACATTACATGAGGGCAGATGCTCTCTCGGCACAGGAGTCTGGCATGGGAACACGTACGCACACAGGACTCTGGGCTCTCTCATTATTCAAGACCATATGGATCAAAGGACCATATGGAAAATTAACTACTTAGTTATTTCTTTAATATAAGTATTTTTTCCACGCCAGATAATGAGAGTCTTTGTCAACAAAATTAACAAAGAAAATGAAAAAATTAAAGCAAATAGAGCACTGAACTTGAGCCAGCAGGTATTTACTCTGCATATTTGCAGTCACCAGAGGATGCCCTAGAGGATCTTGAATCTTATGCAAATCTTAGTAATAGGCAACTGTCCCTTTTGTCGATCTGTGTTTTAAAATAAACATTCTTTTAGCCTCAGATCTGGTCTAGTTGCAACTGATTATGTTTGATCCGAGACAGAAAGATATTCCTCACTTAAAGGTGAGGCAAACAGAGGTAATGAGACATTTTCTTCCTGAAATCAGAAGAATTTCTCCTGTGGCAACTTCAGGGCATGTGGTAATGAAAAAACGATTGGAAGGGTCTGTGTCAGGATGCACAGGTATAGACCCTCCTGTCGGCAAGTAAGCCGTCAGCTTGTCCTGGCCAAGCAAGAAGCACCAGCCTAAAGATTGGGTAAATTCGCAAAAATATTTAAGAGGAATACAGAGGAGACTTGAAGAAAGGAGCAGCCAAAAGCAGGTATGGGAAGACGCATGCATGTCTTGTTATAAATTGCCGCTGGAGCACAGATAAACACGCAGAGGCTCTCCGGGTTAGCAATGCAAAAGCACACGCAGGACAAGAAAGCCCAAGCTTCACCCAGCCTCCGTGCACGTATTGTCGAGGCCAGAACAAAGCAAGCTCGATCTCCACATCGTTACCAGGTCTGGAAAACACTGCGAGAAGCTGCTACTCAGAAAACCTGCGCTCGGGTCTCCCTGTGCCCCAGCAGCCAGCCACACCACCAGGCACCGGGCTTGGTGAAGTCCAAAGCTGTCTGGATGGCTCCAGTGCCCCAAAAGGCATCAGAAGATCGCATTAGATATGGTGCTGGTGGATCCCCAACATCACCTTTTTTAGTTCAGAGCCAAAAACAAAGAAAAATATATACAAGAAAAAAATAAGATTAAAAGGGCATGTTTCCCCATGGTGGCCACTGCCACCTGGAATACCTCCCCTTCACGCAGCACGTTACCCTCCCGTCCCCGGTCAAAAAGCTTTGGAGAGACTCTCCGAGAGGAGCCCTGGGCAGCCTGGCAGGACCCACCAGGATGTCTGCTGGTCCCTCGGGGCCGGGGAACGCAGTGCAGCGTTTGGAAAGCCGGCCAGGAGCCAAGGTGGCCGGCGGGGAGCTTCATTGCAATGGCAGCATGCACAAAGCCCACAGGGCTCCCACCCTGGGTGGCCGGGGAGGGTCAGGGCTCACCGGAGTCACACAGCTTTGAGCGCTGAAACTGGGGTTTTTTTTATCCACAGCGGAGCTGGGATACGAGCGGGACAGGCCCGTAGCGGGCTGCCCGGCAGCTCAGTCAGTCACGGCACACCTTTCATTTCAGTAAAAGCAAATTTAGCTGCAGAGTCATTTGCAACACCTTTAATTAATGCACCCAGCTGCTGGCGCAGAGGGAGCGCTCCGTGCCAGCCAGGGTGCCTGCCTCGCCGCACCACCGCGGCGGCTCGGCTCTCCTCGCCCTCAGGCGCAGTGACTCTGCCTCAGGCTGGCGGCTTTGGGATTTAGAGCCAAAAACTGCTTTTTGGCTCCGGAGGAAAAACAAAAATATCCCAGACATTCCACTGGATCGCTGACCAAATACCGTGAACTGCATTCAAGCAACGTTTGCTTAAGTAAGACCCAACAAACTATCTCAGTTAAGGAAAAAGGCTGCACAGTTTCCCTCTGCCCGTCACTGCTTCCTCACCCACACTGCCCGCCATCCAGGCAAAGCCTTCGCAGCACAAACATGAGGGTCTTTGTGGGAACCGCAGAGCTCCTCAGCACACAGAAATACTCAGTAAATGCAGTAACGTGGCTTACAGAAATATGCGAAGAACTGTTTTATTTTGGAGATGAAATTCAGAGGGAGAACAGACTGAGCTGGGCAACCTTTTAATGGAAAATAACCATCGGCTGACGGCTGCCCTCCGGTTTAGGAGGGAGGGAAAAAAAGATCAGTAGTTAATGCCTGATTTATTCCAAGGAATCAAAGAGTAGCTCCAGAAAAAGCTGGTAGTGTCAGCACCTCTTCAGCAGTTAAGTCAACAGCTAGCATCTGACTCCTTTAGTGGGAACAAAGCTGAACCTAAGTCTTAAAACAATGCTAAAATTCCCCCTCAAAAAACAAAAATAATAAACAAGCTCAGCAAGAAATGCATTCAACTCTTTACATCTTCAGAACTCCTTTGGAAAAACAACCGCTGGGCAGCAGCTGCTCCTTCCCTCCCTCCCTCCCTCTGTCCGTCTGTCCCACAGCCATGCTCGCAGCAGCCCTTCACAGGTGCCTTCATTTTCCCATGTGTTTCTCAGCTGTGGCCGTGCAGCAGATCCTGCCTCAGCTCAGTCCCAGGAAGGGTTCACCACACAAGTAAGGTATAAAGTGACAGCGCGGGGCAGTCATTTTGGACGTAACTCAATCCCTTTTAGGGATACCTAAATCTCTTTAAAGGACACAAGAGCTCTGGTTATTTTTAACCCACCATTATTCTTCCAGGTTTTACAGCCCCTGCGCTTCCAGGCAGCTGTAGCAGGTGAAGGAGGAGCTGGGGCACTGTGAAAATGCCTTTTCTTGAAAAATGCTCATCCCCAGTAGAAAGAAAAACATATTACCAATTTCACTGCTGCTTCTGTGCTAGCCTAGGAAAGCCCTTTAACACGGCAGCAGGCAGAGCAGATGAGTTATCGTGGTCCAGGGTGGGTGTCCCAATGTCCAGTCCCACATCTGCCAGGGCAGCATCTCAGGCATGGGGCTTTTTTGATGGAGGGCAGAGCTCACCCACAAAGGACCTCTCATTCCTCAGACAGCGAGCAGGACAAACACTCCAGAGACTGCGGACGACGGACGTCAAGCGCAGGGCACATCTCCGAGATCCTGTCCCAGCTCTGAGCGAGACACCCAAGAGCACACAGACATCCCAGAGCCCCTCGTCCCGGCCAAATAAAACCCCAGTCCTCCCAGAGCAGAGCTCTGCCAGGCCTCCCGCTGATGGCTCTTGGGGAGGGGAGCAGAAGGCAAAAACCTCTGCAGAGTGCCCACAGGAGCGGAGCCCTCCTTACCCCACGCGACCAGCCCCATCACCAACGCTAACCCCCACTGCCTAGGGGAGAGGGGGGAAAACACATTGACATTTGGCAAGTTTAAGAGCTAATAAATAAATACACTGGAAGAGAAAAAATTTACCCTCGACAGCTTAATTGGTGAGATCTGAGAGGAACAAAAGCAAACAAGAAAAAGCCCACTGGCTCCATAGGCCAAATAGCCAGTGCGGGATAAATAAGGCAGCAAGCAGAGCTCTCCCTCAGAAACACAACCCTGAGAAACGCAACGGTCCAAGCTTTTCACCTTTCATTACATCAGGCTGCTGCTCAACAAGCTTCTTTATAAACTACCCTAGGTATTAAACTACTGTCCTCAGTTAGACCTAAGAGCATCTAACTTATATCCAGCGACCAGGAGTCTCGGCCTAATTGGCAAAATGGTTAACCAAGCCCAAACACAACCTCAGCAAGAGCCAGCTCTGCTCCCTGCAACCTCCCGTTAGCAACAAAAGGATCACCTCTTACATTTCATTTTCCACTGGACAAGAAGCTCTTTTTGTGGTTTGGCTTGCGGGGATGAGTCTGAAATGAAATCAAGTGGAACTGGCAAACTGCAGCTAGCTTGCAGTCGGAGACACTTGGGTCCTGGTGTGAGCGGAAGATTTACGCTGCGCTATTTAAAACTCCAGAAATCAATTTAATTCTAGCAGCGATTTAAAAATGTTGTAGTGCAAGACATAACTGAATGAACAAATACATCGATCATACACAACCTCAGCAGGGCTGCCGGACACCCTACTGTACAAGTTGATGATTACATTTATTCCCAAACATTTTCTTTATGTTGCCATTTAGATCACTTTCCTTCTTTGTCTCCTTTCATTGCCTCACATAACTTCCCTTCTCTATGCCCAGTTACCACTGGGTTGAAATTAATTCTTGGATAAGCCAGTTCATTTCCCACTGTCCTTCAGGAGTCTTCCCAGGGCGAGGAGAGATGTGGAGGCAGCCAGGGAAGGGAGAAGAAAACCACCCCACACTGCAGTCACTATTTGCGATTACTTGGAGTTTCCTTCACAAAAAGTCCTTCCAAAACCTCTCCTCTGCCACCTCAAAACCCTCACTTTGAGAACGTCCCTTCTGCCAGGAGAAAGTGGCGTAAGTTTGTATGATCGTGATCTCCCCCAAACAGACATCTACCTTCACATTTATGTTCAAATTACACACAAGCTTTTTTCCCTACACATTCTTTATTTACATGAGGTTCAAACCAAGCATGGAAATCTGATTAAGCAACTCATCGTGTTTCAGAAAGCTTTTCGGTCCTGGGCTCCTCACTGCTGCTGTCTCGTAGCAGAGGGAAGGAGCCCACGGGCAGAGGCGGGGGGAGCAGGCTGTTTGCTTTTACTTTCTTCCCCTTCCTTTCCAACCCACAGAAAGCTCACTTAGGCACCGGTCCTACAAAAACTTCTCCAATTGTACCTAATGGAGCATGCAAAGAGCGAGTACGGGAATGGCTATATAACTTGGGCCACTGTTTCCACCAAGGCATGTGCATTTTACAATTTCTCCAAGACTTTGGACACTGAAGCACTCCCAGAAAGCCATGCAAAGCACGCGTCTTTCAGGATCTTTTATGGCTAAGAGATCTGCCCTCACGGGTCCCTTCTTTGAGCATTGCCCACGAGATCCTTGCGTTTCCCTTTCAGTTCCTCCTTTTAAAAGAAGATGCCAAGTAATAAAACT
Source organism: Aptenodytes patagonicus (assembly GCF_965638725.1). NCBI lineage: Eukaryota > Metazoa > Chordata > Aves > Sphenisciformes > Spheniscidae > Aptenodytes > Aptenodytes patagonicus. The sequence goes on from NC_134954.1 coordinate 5,872,308, forward strand.
GAACAAAGCCCGTGTTACTAAGACATTCAGTTCTGGAGACCAAGCATCTCAACTGCACTTGCTTCCTGGCACAACCTGACAACACCTGAAATTAAGAGCAAAAGGGAAGGGAGCCAGGTTCGGGGACCACTGAAGATAACTACAAATTGGGTTTGTATTTCAAGAGAAGTGTCAGGCCTACATCGCAGGAAGAACAGAAGAAAAATAACGACAACTAAACCACTTCAGTTCTTCCTCCCCCTGAGAGCCGTAAGACCAGTAACATCCAAAAAAAGAAAAAATTACGAAATAAACCACAGACATGAGAGAGACCCAGAAATGGCAGCACTGGCTCCTTCTGCTATCCTCCCCACACTGCAAATGAAAGGCATTCCCTGAAGAGAACGGGGGAAACACAGAAAAATCACCCCCCATATAAATGTAACTATACCCGCACCTGCAAAGTCTCCTATTAAGGTGCTCGGTCATTAGTTTTACATCTCCTTCATGTGTCACTGTGTGAAATGAGTTCCATCACTTAGCAAAACCCTTAGAGATTTCTCCAGCTCTCACAAGTTTTAGCATCTCCAGGAAAAGTCTTTTTTGAAGGCTGAGGAAGAAATACAGTGCCTACACTGGGATGGAGCTCTTACACTGCAGCAATGAAAAAGAGACCTTGCATATTTCAACCTAATAAAAAGCACTAAATACATTATTAAAAAGAGAACATAGTTAAACAACTCTTTTTATGGCTAAATGAGCCCTTAGATAAATATACCTGATTTATTATTTATGTTTGTTTGTATTACCAAATTCTGGATCAGGGCCATAGCAACACAGGCTCTGCACAGACAGAAAGAATACAACGTCCCTGCCTCTAAGGTATATGACACTATATTACAATTTAACCAGAAATTTCCCACTCAACAATGCAACAGTATGTTAGCAGACTAAACAAACAATTTTAAAAGAACAAATATGTCCCATGGAGTATAATGATGGAAGACAATGGTGCCACACAGTTTTTAATTCATTTCCAAAGCCATGGTTCACAGTGCCTCCAAGGTCCTGTTTCCACAATGAATTTAGTGCTTGCCTGTGCCTTCAATACAGTCACTTTCCATTCGGATAATGTCTTTCCAACCGGTACAGAAAGATCTGAAAGCGAGCCGTAGCCCCCGTGAGCATCCAGTGAATTGGGTATTCATGCAGACTACCCGGGCTCCAGACAGGTTCATCTCCTGGGAATTTCTCCAGGCAGCGAGAGGTCTTTTACAGTGACATAGAGGGAGCCTCCCTCCTTTTCTGGCTAATTTAATCACAGCATCACCCATGCGCCTCTCCAAAAAAAGCTACATTGCCTCCAACCCATTCTCTTGGCACGTATTTCAGCTCTAAGGCGATGAGCCTACGTAGCAGCCAGAAAGCACAGTCCTTAACCACCTGGAGCAAAAACCGAGACGTGGAGACTTCTACGGTGCTAATTTCAGCCAAGATGAAAGGAAAGACCGAGCCTTAGTTTGGAAAGCCTGAAAGGCGGCACTCCAAAGCGCAGAACTGTCTGGAGGAAAAGAAGGGGAGGGGGGCAAAGGTCCTCTTCTCTGGGGACAGTTCTACTTATCACTGCTGCAATTTAGATCATCTATTACAGCAGCTTGCCCCCAGTACAATTCAGACGGCTGCAGGTCAGACCCAATCACTATTCACACCAGTTGTACAGCAAACTCCTAGGAGCTCCTTTCATATCCACAGTTCATCTCTCTGGTATTATAGAGGTCATGGCTTTTACAAAGGGCAGAAAATTCATTTTCATAGTTTTCACTGGCCCTGAAGTTGACTTTGCAAAGACAAAATCTATAGTGAATAGCCCTGCTGTTGATCTGTTTGATGAAGGACAAACCGGTGCAAATTTTAGGGATCAAAGGAAAAAAAGAAACTACTTATGATGGAAATAAATAAACCCTTCACTGTTTTTCTTGACACTTACTGTCTTCGTGCAACAATAAATACTTGCAGTTAAAAACATAATAACCAGTAATATTCTAAAAAGGCCCCAGTCTTGCAGTTCTCAGCCAACCAAAACTGCCATCTGGGTTTTAAAAATCGCTCCAATTTATATTTGCAGAGGATTTCTGCATTTGTATGAATAGTAAGAAAGAAAGCCTATAAAGATACAGCAGCAAAACACAACAGTGGGATCAATACTGATGCAGAGCAATCGCTGAACCTGCAGAGCATCACATTCATCTACCCTCCATAGCCTGTGTTGCTTTAGGGGAAGTTAGGGTAAAAGAAATACGACAGCAGCTCCACTCATTCCTATTTTCTGTCTTCCTCTTCACAGTCTGGCAGTCGCTGGGACTACACGGCCAAGCCGTAGGGAGCAGAGAGCCTCGCGGGTGCTTTGCCATGGAAGCTCGGGCACCTTTACTCCGGTTGCTGCTTGGCCTACCTGGGGACGGACGGTCAGTTCTGGATAAAGCAACACTAACTCTCCGAAATCGCTCTTCAGCATGACAACAGAACACAGCTTCCTAAAGCAAAGAACGTTACAGGCTGCCTATGACATTGCCTCTAAGCCAAACACATCCATCCTATGGAGCACAGGCCATTTCGTAGCATAATAAGCTCAGTGAGGTCTCACCACCCAAAAGTTAACATATTGCGAACTATGACTGCAATATATATCTGGTAAAAATCTCAGAAGTCTGATAATTGCTTTCTATATAAACAATTACTCAAACATTTTCCATTAACAAGGTGTTTCACAGCTCTGTAACAAGTAAATACTTAGTCTTAGCCATTTATCATCATCCTACACTTACAATTTTCCATATAATTATTAAAATTATTTAATAGAATAAGCAGATCTTTTTAAGAGCTTAATAGTTCTTGATCATATCAAACTAAGAGTCCAACCAGCACATAATACTTTCTCCAGCACTTTCCAGTATCAGACAGAAAGGGAAGCGTAAAGAAGCAGGGTCCAAACTGACAAAGCAATGGCCAAGACTGGAGTAAACTGCCCACAGGGGAAGGTTTCTCTTCCCCAAACAGCAGGAACCAAATATTTCCAGGCATTTCAAGAAAGCCCATGGGTATAGAGTGCTCTCTCCCTTTGCTTTGAGGTATCTACAGACAGATTTTCAAAAGAGCACAGACAGTAACACGTGTCAAGCATTTTGAGAAAAGCTGACCACTCGGTATCTAGAAATACAGACAGAAATTGGCAAGACAGATCGGTGTGTGCATTATCAAATGAGGAATTACTTGTCTTTTAAAATCCTGTAGCTTTCCCCATCTAGGCTGAAGCAAGCAAAGTCAAAGTGCTCCTGTTCCTAGGGAGGTTTGATACAACGCTGGTGTGAGGCACAGTTGTACTTTCACTCGCAGGATTAGAGCCCTTGCTAAGTCTCTCCTAACAGCCTGGTTTCCTACCAAAGCTGTTATTATTTTGGTTAAATACTTTTAAATAGAAAATAACATATATTTTAGGTTTAATTATGCATAAGCTTAAATATGACAGCACAATAGAGGAAAACAGCATTTTGGGTAACATAGAATTTACTTTAGATTTACTTTATGCTAAAAATGTAGATACTTACAGTAAAAGCACACACTATATTATTTGTCCCCTGTCATCTGTCTCTAGCCTTCCACTCTTTTCCTCTGCTGCCTCCTCATCAAAACAAGTTGGTATCTCTTGTTGGGCCGAAACCAAGTCAAAGATTCTTTAATTACAGTGCAAACCCACAAGCAGCATTAAAGTTCAAGCCTTGTATGCAAAAATCAGATCTGAACAGGCCAACCTTGCTATTCCTGTGAGGGAATCTTATTTACAAGAAAACATCCTGCTGCTACAAGAAACTCACAAAAAAAAAAAAAAGGCAGAAAAAACCACCACCACCACCCCCAGTGTTTCTTACTCCAGGCAAGGGCAGCCAGCACATGATGTTTCTCTGAAGGATCTTGTTTACCTTTTCTTTCCCAAGGAGAAAAAGCTGAAATAGAGGTTAGTCCCCACCCGAAAAACCAAGTACTATGGCAGACAATATAGATCATAATTTGTCTTCATGTTTTGTCATTAGCAAGGTAAGATTTTTATTTTCATTTAAAAAAATGTAGATACAAACCAACTGCATCTCCCTTCTCACAAAAGCACCGAAGAGAGATTATAAAAATCTCCCCATTTAAAACAGCCAGAGCAAGAACAAGGCAGTCCCTCCCATGGCAGCAAGATCACACAACACGCACTGGTGAATTGGAACACAGCCCTCCTGGGGATGAACTCACTAACGCCCAGAAATGGCATTAATGCATCATATCGTAATGCCTGTCACAGCCTTAGGTTCCGAAGATCCCAAATTGTTCAGCAGTGCATAGGCAGCTTCCTGTCTTCATGCACACAGTGACACCACGCTATTCTAACAGGAGGTGATATATACGTACTACAAAATAATTCCATTGAATTAATTATAACACCTTTCTTCTCAAAGAAGCATTTAGCAAGCTGTATCATTAAAATATAAACAGCAGCTGCCTACGTGTCCCTGTATACCCCAAATCCAGAGTTTAGAAGAGGAGGTGATGAATAGTATTACCGAGGGAAACTGCAAGGGCAATTTATGAGGGAGCAGTGTAATTAATGGAAATGGAAATTGGGCTCTAGCAGCCACGCTCAGAGTGCTACCCTTGCAAAAAGAGACACAGTTTTCCAATGATTGCAGCAGTTGGGACATTGTCTGTCTCATTCACAGCACAGCGTCATTAGGAGAGGTGCCTCCCAACAGCATGGGAGAGCACTGCCTTTACACCACCACATCTGCCACACTCTCACTCACTTTGCAGAGCAGGTCCTGGCTACATAAACACCCAAGAATCAGCAAATACAAAGGAGAGGCATTCGTGACGCAAGGTAACTTCACTACTTTCTTGCATCTGCCTGCCTTCCTGCCTGCCATTTGCTCTGCTTCCTTCCTTCCCTCCCAGGAAAGTGCAATCCTGGCAATGGACAAGTGCCCCACCAGCGCTGCCCGCACCGGCCGGGCGATGGAAATAGGTGTGAGCTGCCTCTGCCTGGGACAGAGCCCGGACAGAGCGTGGAAGCTATGAAAAGCACAGCAAGTGGGAAGTTTATATAGGGAAGACTGGAAACGTGTGGAACAGGGCAAGAGCCACGACATGACCCCAAGAAAGCTCTTGCTGGATATGCAGCTGTTTCCAGGGTGGATCGCAAACCAGAGTACACCCTTCACAGGGAAGTGCGTGGACATCCCTGAGTGATCCATGAGGATACTCCTAGGCTCCTTATAGCCACTCAAATGGAGTTAATCTGATCACAAACCAGTGATTAGAATGAACACTGAAAGGTTTACCCAAACATTTTCAATTTAAGATATTGGGAAGAAATTTTAGAAGGTGAATAGAAGAAATTCCATGGAGTGGTCCAAAGAAAGCGCATCTCAGGGGTGGGTCATACCATAGAGGATACCAGCCAGAAAGGCTAATAAAAACAGAGAAGCTGTGAGATCCCAGCAGAACTGCCACCTGTGCTCTCCTGGAGGTGGTCCAGGAGGCTGACGGCACGGTACCGCACGCCAAAGCAAAATCTACTCTCCATTATATAAGGCTGATGCACTTTGGAAAAATACATAACCAGTACGGTTAGGTTTAGCAAGCGAGAACTTGAGAGAAGGCAAAAATCACTTTGGCTACTACTTATAGATTGGGTTTGGACTTGTATTACAAACTGAAAGAGATCAGGAAACCAAACATTTCTCTTTGATGTAGAGCACAAACTGCTCTGGAGTTTCTTTTTTTCCTTTTATGCTTTAGGCAAAGGAGACATAATGTCCTTCACACTTTCCGACTAACACTTAAAACTCTTACGCAACACAATGTCAGGTCTAACTAAGATCTTGCATTTGAACTAATTAAATCAAGGATGCAATGGCAAGAACAGGTTTCAATCTTGCTTGTGTTCTTCTCCAATTCCAGCAACTAAGCTGCCACCTTCAGGCACCTTCTTTTTTTGAAATGAAAATGAAGTAAACACACACGCAGTAAAATAACAGAACAGAAATTTGTATCCAAGGGTGTCCTGCAAGTGTGGAAAAGGAGACAAAGCTGTGGGCTTTGCCAAATGGCACAATCATCATCTTAGGCCTGGAAAAAATCTGCAAGAATCAACAAAAGACTAACACAAATCTTTCCACGCAGATGGATAAAGCCACACAGAGCAGCTTTCATTAACACTTGACTTAGTGTTAATTAATTAATTAGCGTTGAGACCTTGACTTAGGTATGTGTACAGTCACTCTCCTTGATCACTACGTAACCTGTTAGAGAATGCAAACTCTTGTAATCCCAGTTTATTCGACTTCATATGCACTTCTCAGCAGATGATTCTCAGATGAACAAAGCCCTAATGACACCTGAAGGACATTGTCACATGCATAGCACTGCCGGAAAACCGAACACCCCCTATTCTGAAGACCCACTGAATTCCTGGTTAAAAGGAGCTATCGCTCTTCTCTTTTCCAACAGATGATCAGCTTTGAAGTTACTAAGAAATGACTGTATTTATTTTTTTTTTTTTTTTTAATTAAAAAGATAGACTGGTGTCCAACTCTTTGATAGCAAAGCAACAGACAGCAGGAACTCACCAAGGTCACAGAGCAAAAATGACCTCGGGCTTTCCAGTGCTCCGTGTCAGCCCACGTGAGTTTACTGTGCGTTTTGAGCACAGCAGTGCTCTTCCCCGCTCCCCTCAGAGTGACTTCATGCAAAAGAGCAACAGCTGAAAGGAAAATGTGATTTTGACACCCTTGAACAAGCAAAGGCATAAAAGCTGGTCAGGATACCCGGGCCAGGGAGAAAACCAGAGCTGGGGGCCCTGGTAACACACATGAGGTAACTCCTGCTAGTGAACACCACAGAGGGAAAACAAACAGTCCTTTCCTCAGCAACAGCAGTAGTAATACTTTTCCAAAAACTTTCTAAGTCCTATGATATGGTCTTGTTTGATCTATCATAACCAAGATAAGCTAGCCAGTAAAACAACTTGAAGCAACTGCAAAGCCCTGGCTCTGGTTCATGGCTTGAATACCAAGTTGTCATATGGATGTCTATCTGAAGTATTCCATACTGCCTCGAAGTTACTTCTAGCCATTGCCTAGGAGGAAGGTTGTTTGGGCTTTGACCCGCTCCGCACTGGGTCACCAGCATTTGTGAAGTTGAAGAAACAAATACGATTTTAACCTCTGGCACGGAGCACAGAAAGCAGAAAAGTGGCGGCCAGTAGAGTCTCTTGCACACTGATGTCTGTCATTTGAAGCAATAATCCCCGTTTTTTAATGATGAAGCCTTTCTGATGTCTACTCCTTCACCTCCTTCTTCAGCTGCACAGCCCATGGCTGCTCACATTAAAGGACTTGGACTGAAATGCAAATCTGGAAAGCTCAGAGAGACCCAACAAAAAACTAAAAAAGGCTTCATAAACTGTGTTTTCAGTGTGGAAATCTGTGTTTAGTACATTCAACTAGGTGCCTGATACACCAGGTTTATGCACAGTGCGGTAGTACATCAATGTCACGTAGGGAAACATGGAACTACTACAGCATCTCCCATAACAGACGAGAGCGACGTCGTGGTGCCATATGGTGAATAAGAACCAGGAGCCAAGATAAATACTGTACTTGCCCCTAATGTAGCTGAGGTACCGTTGTAACAGCTGTGTTGCACCAAAACCAAAACAGAAAGGGATCAAAATCCATTCTGCTGGCTTATAAAGTCTTCCGGCATGATCAAGCCTATTAGGAAGGAAAGCTCATGGTCATACGCAGATGACACACTTGCTTGGACGAGTTAGATTAGCGAGTTAAGTGCAGAGAAGTTACTGTGCAAGGCATGCGTGATCTCTCTAGGCTGACACAGGAGAAGGAAAGGGAAAAGGACGTTGTATACTAAAAGAGAGCAACCAACATCATCTGGAAATCCCAAGAGGTCAGATAAAGTCCTTACCATCACCGTAGCATCGGTGCAGCTGTAGCGTGAGTGTGACCTCCTTCCCAGCTCCCAGTCACACCCCACAAAACATCTCTAACCACCACGGGCTGGCCTGTCGGGGAGGATGGTGCAGGTGGGGAGCACCACCCCAGGCAGAGATGGCAGCGGGGAGCCCAACCCCAACCACCCACGCCCTCCCTAGCACCCCACGCTGCTGCCACCTTCATCCAAACTAGACCGGAGGAAGAGTGGCCCCGTACCCACCCTGTCTCCTGGGTGGTGAGCAGGGTGCTCACCCAGATAGCGAGAGATGGGGTTCGCACATTGTTGTCCCGTCTCCCAGAACCAGCTGGCAGAGCTCCTCAGTCACCGGGACATGGGCTGGAGCAGCACCTACTACTTCAGAGGTGCTTCTGGGGTCTGAGCACCTCTACCAGATCAGGGGCAGGGAATCAGACCTTTTGTTTGTTTTAAAAACAAACAAACAAACAAACAAACAATCCAGAGTGATCAAAGTACGTAACAGCTCAGCATTTTATAACCTACATATGCTAAATGCTAAAATGTAAATGTACATTTCTGTTGTGTAACTATCAGACACTACCCATGGAAACGCATGATAAAGAAGTGAGTCCACTAGGTTACACGGATTGAGTACTAAAGGTTCCCAAATGTTTGGCTTAACGTCCTGAATGCCTCTTTCAACCCCTAAATCATCACTGGAAATCAGGTTCAAGAACAGAAACACGAGAGAAATTAGTCATACATGTTCCCATGACAGTCCACTGCTACTTAGAAGGAAAATATAAAGCATTTTCTTCGTTTGTTAAGATAAAAATGAAGAATGGCTTCCCATCTTAAGCCTTTAAAGGATAAACTATTTCTGTTGCACTGCTGTTAAACCTGTTTTATAGTTCTACTACCATGAAAAAGGAACATCACACTTCCAAAATGATTGCAATTATCAGTCATTAAGGATGCAGCTCATAATGCAGTACAAATCCCTTATAAAATATTATAACTTCAGCTGGTAATGTTTAATTTTATCTCAATTAAGCAATAGCCTAGAAAGTAATGGCTGCCTTTGCAACTTGAGTACAAACCAGAAAGCATATAAAGGTTTTGTTCTTGAAGTGTTTGCATGCTAATCCTTAGAGTATTTAATGTCACAAGAAGACAGCCCCCATGGGTACCCACATACAGTACACAGTCACTTGTGAGATGAACTTACACAACCTGAAAAGAATCAAAAATTCCTGAAAATACCAAGTCAACAGAAGATACAATTGGCATTTGCAGTCAAAAAAAACCTGTAGGAAAGAATTCTGAAACTCTGAAATTTCAGTCCTGGCCTGATACGGCCTCCCATCACGGGAAGCTGACATTTAAAAGACTGTTTAGAGAAAGCTGGATGACGACTGTGCCCAATGCAAATCTGTAGCCACACAGATGTCAGTGAAGCTGCAATCGTTTATCCCACCCGGGGCTGCGTGATCACCACCAGGCACGATGTGAAACAAGGAAGCGATCTGCAGTGGACGGGACCAACTTTTCCCTCTTTTTCAAAAACAGTTGTGCAACTTAAGAATGCTCTGCGACAGCCACGCTCCAGAGGGAATCGTAATTCTTTCTTAGCTGCAGAGATATCCCATCTTCATTAGGAACTGGAGCTCTATCGAGTGCATTTATTCAGAAATATTGCTAAAGTTCCTCTCCCAACAGCTGCCTTCACAGTTACGTATGTAAAATAGTAGGCTGAAGTTAGCCATTAATCTCACAAAAGAGAATTAGATTGATGTCACATAGTTTGAATAGTAATTATAATACGAGCTAGAAACCGTTCACGGTAATAAAAATGGTTATAAACTATTCTAGATCCACAGAGTATGATGGATGATTTATTATGACACTGAAGAGTGTTTTAAATATTGCACTGCCTAAATTCCAGCACACAGGACAATACTCAAATTTAGGGTAACTCGAATTTGATTCACACCAGAGGTTTGCTTGACCCATAATATCTTAATTTAAAAATACGGCTACAGCCAGTTGCCCACAAATGGTTTTGCCAACAAGGTCAATTAAATGTGATGTTTTATTCACATTTTGCTTGATTAAAAAACAAATCTTGGGCAAGCTACTGGGAGGTTTTGGTCCTGTAAGCACAACGCAATCTCAAAGTGTCAAAATGAATCTTGGAAGCAACACAAAAGCTGGATGAAAAAACTAGCACTGCCCAAACCGCAATAGGTTATATCCAGCAATGGATGCAGCAGCTCAAACATCTGCCTCCAACACCAACACTCTTCATAATGGCACCTTCTGGGAAACAAATATTCTAGCAACTCAACCAAATACCATTTTCAATGGGTATTTTTAAACTTTAATCCACCTTTGGCAACCATTTATTTTTTACGATTCTTCCTCCTATTTTTCTGGAGTAAAAATGATGGAAAGATGTTGGTTTATTTTTGTTGCTGCTTGACAGCTAATCAAATTTGATATTTATATTGTAAGGGGATAACGAAGTGCCAAGATGGATATTTTAAAAACATTTCTGAAGACAGCAGTTTTACCTTCAGCAATTCAATTTGATTCAATGGTGGCTAGACACTTGCAAATAATTCTATTTTAGATCCTTGCAACCTGATGGCAGAAATAGACCCTTCCCCTCTTAGATTGCTGGGTCTGGAGTGCCACTCGGTGGCCAAATATAAACACTCCTGTTGTAGTAGACACCTGTCTAACACCAGTCAAGCGGTCTCGTAGAGTCTACAGTTTGGGATGTATTGGATTTGGAAACAATCATTCTGCCGTTGCTTATATGACAGCCTAACACAATAAGGAACATTTTTATTCCTCACATAAACTCTGGTCTCGGGACTCTGGTGACAGTCAACACGCCCTCGGTGAACTGGAGAACGTCCAACTCTAAAAGCCGAATCTCTCACCTCTCACGCAAAAAAAGCAGCTCCAGAGCCAGGCTGTAACAAACACGTCCTCTGTGCACCGAGCACAGAGAGAGACCTGTAACCCGTCCTCACCAGTGGGTAACTCTGGATCTTGTAGCACTGGGGAGCTTGTATTTATTTGTTTATTTTAACCTAAACGATCAGTTTCTTCACATAAGCTGATACGCCTATTCTGAACAGAGAAGGAAACAGAAACTAAGACGGGGCAGGCAAACAGCAGCTTGTAAAGCTGGGAGCATCTCATTACGGTACCACTTTTACACTGCCATCACAGGAGAATAATTTACTATTTATTTCCTTGCAGTACCTCATAACTCCAAGCCAGAGCTGAACTTGCATCACTCTGATCTGGCCAGTCTCGAGGGCAAAGCACTCCCTGTACCATCAGAAAACCTCCGCTTCCTCTTACTCAGCTGCTTCCCAGACACCGAGATGCAACAGGGATTTTTGTGTTCCTATTTGCTTCTTTACAGAAGCAGCAGCCACCAGCAGCAGCACTCACGTTCAGCACAGGCACCACGCAGCAGGCAGTTGGTAAAGGAAAAGATGGAGAAAATCAGTTTATGCAGGACCCGCATCTTTGATCCTTCAGAGAAGAAGAAAATTTCAAGTAACACTACAAAAATTTGAGAACTTCCCTACAATCACCTGAGTTAGTTGCACTGTTCCTTTTCCTCTTGGATAGTACAATATATGGGAATGGAGAGCAGAAGTGAGTATCTTGGATGAAGACTCTTAACTACAGAAATGAGATTTTATTATATCAAACAATGTCAAACATCCATTATTATTCATATTTTTACTATGAGCTTTCCAAATTGCTGGCCAGCCTCCCAGAACATTTTACCTCTTGTTTTCTCTCACGGGTAAATGGCTCATGGTAACATTTAACAAATCTAATCAGAGTGCACTTTTATGATAAATATTACTATCTGAATAAATCCCAGTCAGATCAAATTAGCTGAATATTCAACCTTCTCCAATAACCCATCCACATCAGTTTAAAGAGATGAAAAAATACTTATTATAACTTGACATCAGACCATAAACAACTGTCAAATACAACACAAGGCAGGAAAAGACAATGAATTCTTAATTCAACAAGACATTAACTCATCCTGCATCAATCCACACCACTGGGCAAGGCTCCTGCCCTGACATGACTAATACATGAGCATCAGTCTAAAGGCACAAGAAACTGCCTGTAAAGCCAGAAGTTGCTGCATGGGAGACTTGTACCCATGGGGGAAAACCTCAGAGGCTCGGGACCTACTGGAAGGCATGTTTATACTGCTCACTTCAGCCGAGCCTGGGATGCTGGAAATATTTACAGTGATATAAAGGTCACTACAACTGTGCCTGCGCTGCAGCAGCACAAATGTCTTTCTTTTAAAAAAGAAAAGAAAGAAAGAAAGGAACCAGGTAAAGTCATCAGACAAAACCCACATGATTTTTGTAGGAAATCTGGGAGCTCGCTGTTCCCTATGATTTCATCGCATCAGGGGCCACGAGAAGCAGCTCTGGAACGCTGAAAGCTCTTTGTAGCACCATTTTCCTAAACCAGAAGGTTAGAAACAAACAGTGCCGGTGTGCTGAAACCACATCATCCTTCCGCAGAGGAGGTGCTAGCAGAGCCCTGAAAGATGCCAACATTTCCACCGAATCGGCTACAAAGCCATCATCTGTTTTTGCCCTCAAAGATATCAAAAGCAGTATATTCCAAATGCCTTTAAATCCCTATGTCCTAAGAAAAAATGTGGTCTGACCAGTGAACGTCTGCAGGCAGCTGCATCCTGTGTTATTCAGCACTTGAAAATGAAAAAAAGGGACGTGATTTGCTGAGAGCAGGTGAGCTGCACACCTAAGATGTGACATGTGCCACGACCACATTTCAGGGAGGCTGAAGTCCAGCCAGTTTCATGCTTGAGGAGGGCAGCGGTGGGCTGGGACAAGCCCCCAGAGCCCACTGCCGTGGGGACAGAAAGCTGCGCCGAGCTGGTCGAGTGCCCGACGAGTAGCAGCAAGCTGAGCTCACCAGCTCCTTACGCTTTTCATACGACTTCAGCGAAGTGCTCAAGCACAGGAACCTACCACATGCTCTTTGTATAACAGGAAACATTTACTTTTGTGAACGATTATAAACAGAAGGCTCTTGAAAGAGCTTACGCTCCAACAGGACCCCTTAAATATTTACATTCTGTGGGCTGATGTGCAGCAAGGAGTGTTTACTGCCGAGGCTGCTCCGACCATGCTAGATGGAGAGCTTGCACACAGCACACGGCTGCGCTGCATCTGTCACAGCAGGGGCTCAACTTTGGAAAACAGGCTGCCACGGTCCAGCTTCTGCCTAAACTGCCCCTCAAGTTCATCTGCAAAAAAGCCACCCGTATTTTTTCCTCCCAGGACACAGCTCAGCCACCATCTCAAATGCCCCCGAGCAGCCCCGACCGGGGACTGGATGCAACTCTGCCCTCCACATCGCAGCCTTCCCAAATTAGCAGAAATAATTCACTGCAACAGATAGATCTTAAGGAGTTTTTGTTTTCTTTTTTTTCTCTAGGAGCTGAAGCTGGCTGTCACAGGAAGCTGCTAATACAGCCCTTCTTCCCCTCCCAAAGGCAATTTGTATCTTGGTAAGCAAGAAACCTAAGATGAGTGAAAATGGGGAAGGAATGCAATAGGGACATTTGAGTCACTTCTGCTGTCACTGAGGCTTTGACTAATTGTGAAAGTGCACATTGCCCATTCACCAGCCCATTTTTCAGCTTTCCATTTAGAGCGAGAAGCAGACATTTACCAAAAGCAAACAAAAATCCTGAAAAGTCACAATAGGTGGTTCCTGTTCTGAGACAGCTCTAGTTTATAATCTTTTTTCTTTATTGCTATTTAATGACTCATATCATGCGACTCTTTCCCCATTCCTAATGTCTGCTGCTGAAGTCTCCTCTAGAGAGATAGTACTTGGACGCCTGAGGGAAAGTCAGAGAGAAAGATAACTACAAAAAAACCACGGGAGTCATCATTTCCTCAGTCTGCATTGAAACAGATAAAACTTCCATTGCCAAGATTAGCTCATACGGTACAATATGTGGGGAGATGGACAGATCTCTTTACACGGGATGATAGGATGAAACTTTCCATCAGCTATATATGCAGACATATATGAAATAACTTCTTTGAAATCAGCTGAATTACTTTGGATTCACAGCCAGAAATCTAAGATCTGAAATGAGCTTGCTCTGTGACTTGGCAGCTGGAAAATCCAACTGATTGTCAGAGAGAAGGTGCATCTTCTTTTGGGATAACGCCAAGAACTGTAGGCAGAAAAACCAAAACCAGATGTTATCGTAGCATAAAGACCCATTAGTTACTAACTAATTTCAGGCACGATGACCTGTTAAACTAAAGCTGTAACTGTCACAAATGGTCCTATCCCTATTTCATCATTAGAGGTTATTTGATTCACCTTGGCTAAATATGAGCCATACTGTGATTACTGAACAAAGTTGCCATTAATCCCAGCTCTTCGCTTCCATACATTCCCTCAAGAACACAGAGCAGTCCTAAACATTTTGGTATGGGCTGTTTTATATCATAGCAACTAATATAGCTGCCTCCTGCTCTCAAAACTTTAAGTAATAAATCTCTGTTTCCACAAATGTGTATTATCTCACTGCTGGCCAACATCCCTGACAGCACAGGTAAGTGAAGATGTTTTATACAGCACATCAAATGGGAAATCAGAGATCTATCCTGTGGAAATCAATAAAACCCACACGATTTCACAACTAGGCTTGCAGAGATTTCTCGGGGATTTGCCTGGAGAGTTATGGCTAAGAATTTAAAAACTGAGGATATTGTAAAACCAATACTAGGGCATTTTCCAAGTGGGCAAATGACTTAATTTAGATCATACCATTGCTATGACTCAGTAAAACATACAGTACAGCTAAATAACAACAGAAACTCTTTTTGAAATAAGCCTGGCTCATGCTCTTTGACCAGCTCTGCACAGCTTTTGACACCCAGCCAAGGGTGGGGTGAGCGGGTCGCATCCCCCCCCTCCTGCCCACCAGCACCCGCCTTGCAGCCTTGCGCCTGGGTACCTCGCTGCGCTGCCCTTCGACGGGCGCTCTGCGGCACTGTGTCCCGCCTGCCCTGGCCGAATGTCCACAAATCTGGCTGCAAGGTACTCGCTGGTGGATCACAGTACGGTCACATCCTCTATGCCATGTGCAACAGGGCAGAGGGCGATGTCCCAGGGGGATGTCCCAGGTGGCAACCTGCAGGAAAACTGGAAGGAGAGCTGCATACCAGCAATTGCATGCCGAAAGAAACTCCGCAGAAAGTGGTAGAAAATGTTTTCCATGTTTTCTGTCTTCCTCATGAGACTGCAGAAGTCGCACCAAAAACCTCTGGCTCTCGCTGAGAGAAACTAACTGCGCTCAATAGATAATGCCTTTAGAAAGAATTGCACAGAAATAGGAATATATTCTGCCATGGACTGTGGCTGAAGCAGCAGACCGCCAGCCTCTTCATTTGCAGGCTTGATGAACTGCTATAGGAAATGCATTGCAGAGGTGAGTCCCAGGCTTCCCCCCTCTTCTCCAGGGTGGCGTGAAGCGGTGGGGTGCTGGGACAAGTCGGCGTGCAAGGACCACAGCCAGACCACGTGCACTGCATTCCTGATGCCCCGTTCACACTTACTCCCTACGCAATATAGAAGGCGGGTTTGACAGAAATCTGCTGGGATTAAGATTTCTCCTACACTCTACTACCTGACATTTTAAAATCTGGCTTGGTTTGACTGTTGTTACCTACTTCCCCACCGCCTGCTGTGACTCCCTATCCAGAGCATTGACTGCACAGAGGTAGATACGGACAGAGAAGAAAGTGTATCACGTCCTCCTCCAAGCACCAGCCGATGCTGCCCGTCCCAAGCAGCCAGCTGAAGCTCTACCCGCCTTTGATGCTCTGCTCTTGCCATGCAAAGCCTCCAACAGCATAATTAAAGGATTCCCCAGCTAAGCAGGAAAGCAATTTATCCTTGCAATTATCAGAATGCCTCACAAATCTTCCAAGCGCCCTTCAAACAGCACTGGATTTGCACTGACAGAAAGAGTAATTGATTCCACTCTGGCAAAGGTGGAAAATTCAGGGGCACGTTAGACTGCGGTTAACACAGCAGAGATGGGGTGCCCTCAGGAACGCCCTCGGTCCTCTCTGGCTCCAGGGACAAAACCATCAATGCTTCGCTGCTAAGCTGCTGGAGATGAGCTCCTTGAAGTGTAGGTCTTTCATCACGGATGCCTATTTGATAACCATCAGTCCCTAACGTAAATAACAGATTTCCATTTCAATTGATAGGCATCACTTAGTGAGCATCAAAAGGACCTTTATTGGTAGAAGAGATTAGAAAACCAGGAGTTGACTCAAGAACGCTTTGAAGCTTTT
The DNA here is from genome assembly GCF_965638725.1 of Aptenodytes patagonicus. Lineage (NCBI taxonomy): Eukaryota > Metazoa > Chordata > Aves > Sphenisciformes > Spheniscidae > Aptenodytes > Aptenodytes patagonicus. The sequence goes on from NC_134954.1 coordinate 5,888,720, forward strand.
CCCTCATGAATTTCTTCTCCCAAATCTCCATCATCTGCTTATTTCCATCTCCATAAGCAACATTATTTTATCCACCAAGTTCTGCAAATTCAGGTAACCTTGGTAGCAACTCTCCTTAGGTGGGGAACCCAGGTCCAGGGTTAAATAATGTTTTGCCAATTTTGTAATGTCATTAAAAACCAAGGAAAACATTTGTGTTTGCCATGACTTTGATGTGAAATGCATTTAAATTAAGAAGTTTAGGCTGAGCTTAGGACAAAATTAAAAACCCCACATGGGACACAATCACATAGGAAAGCAAATTCAATGAGCTTTGCAGAAATCATTATAGCGATCCAAGTAAAAACAACATTGTTAACTTGCTGTAAGAATGGCTAAATTACAAAGACAACAGTGAAACTTTATAGTCAAAACATGTAATCATGAAAGAATTTAAGATTTTTCCTTGAGGCCGCTGCAGCCCAGGCCCCTAGTGGGTCTGTGCACAGAATTTCTATTGCCCTCAGCAGGAGACTTTTGTATGGAAGGATCACTAGCTAAAGGATGACCCTAACGAGGGCAATCCTTGAATCAAAACCAATTCGTTATTTCAGGTACTGGTTATAAAGTACAAGGACATTTTCCTAACAAATTTGACACCAAATTAATTTGGGGAGGGAAGGAGGAGGGAGACCAAAGAAACCCAGAGTAAACTTGGTAATAGAAAATGGAAAGGGTTCCATAAAAGTGTTTTCATGCCATTGAAACAGGTTTAAAATGTTTATATATAAATATATACATATACACAAATTCACATATACTTTTTTTTTCCAAAAAGTCTTCAAAACCAAGCATTACAACAAGTTTTCTTCAACCAAGCGTTGTTATCAAAAGAGAAACTAATTTTCTAGAAATACAAAATAATAAGTAAATACATTTTTTTTAAAATTACTTCAAAACTTCTTCCAGAATTCAGCTCATCTGCTAAATACTCCCATTTCTACTACTTTTCTTTTTCCTGAATCTGTTAAAAAGAAAGATAGCCTACCTCCTTTCTAACCCAGTGAGCAAGAAAGCCATCTGGCCAAATGTGGCAACACCTACTCTGATATCAGAAACCATATTCCTCTTCATTTTGAAATGCCACATGAAAAAATTAAATTGCCATACCCTTACTGTGCACTGCAGGACACCTCCTCAGACCAAGAGGCCCTCCTCCTCCAGCAGTGCTGGCAGCAGCGGCCAGTGGGGCTGAGCACAGTTGTCTCTACGTGGCACCTCAGCAAAAGAGTGGCCCGAAGAAGGGACCTGTCTGCCCCACCACTGCAAAGATCCCAGGAAGAAGCGTTCATCTCGGCCTGCACTGAGAGTGGAGAGATTTGTGGCATTCTAGTTATGGTAGTTTTGAACCTGTGGATGGGTTTGGGTACTTCCTGAGACTAAGAGAATGTTAAAATTAAATATGAATTACTCTCAGTATATTGTCTAGGAACTGCTCCTTAAACAAGGCAAAATTACAGTCAAACCAACCAGGGTTTATTCACTTGGATAGCCCAATAGCCATCATCCCAGTGCTGTGGTATGAAGCAATTCCGCCATTGTGATCCATGGCCACGCTTAAGCCACAACTTGGGGAAATGAAGAAGAAAGGAAAAACAAAAGAAAAGGAAAAAAAAAAAAAAAAAAAAGAGGAGACTTCTAAATGCGATTGCAATTGGTTACCATGATCCAAAACTGCACGCCAAAGAACATAGAGAACTGACAGCTCGTGTTTGCAAACCTGCATTTCCCAGCAGCCAGAACATGTTAAAATAGAAATAATACAGGGCACCCTAAAAGAAGATACTCTGCAGGTTTGCATTACCATACATTCATGCAGCCTGCAAACACCACCTCTTCTGGGTATACGATGGCCATTTATCCTGCAAAGCAAAAATCCTCAGCAAGAGAAAATGGAAGAAAAGGCCCAAGAATAGGCACAGATGCTCTGTCCGTGGGCAGCTCTCACCACGTCCACGGTGCCATGGGCATACTCCTATCCTTGGATATACATAGAAATAACACGGAGAAAGTAAGCACATACGCAACACAGACCCAGATGTAAAAATAGTCGAAGTCATAATTTTTCTAAAAATACTCACTATAAAAACAAATCTGTTTTATTCTGAGCATTGTTAAAACATAATGCAGTGCAAGATAAAGCAAATTAGAATGAAATCATGGAAAGTTCAGGATCTAGAAATAGCAGTGTAATTTCGTGCCAGATTTTGATTCAGTTGCTGCCCTGGAACAACTCCAGGTTTACACCAGCCTGTCAGACTACAATTTGCCACCATATATGTGAAATCTCCTTCTGAGTCAGTGCAAAGAAACTCTACAAAAAGCCTGAAGAACTCCAAGAATCTCTGTACAACAAGAGAGGTGCAAAGGGGAGTCCAAGAATCCTAAGCAAAAATATTTTGCTTTGTCCAAGTATGCACATGTGGAAAAAGTGCCTCTGAAACAACTGCAGTTTGCAAAACATCAGCACACAGAAGTGCTGAAATTACCTCTCCGCCCAAAAGCGAAGCGTTTGCAGCTGCTGCCGTACCCTGTTCTGGTCGGTTGGAAACCTGCACGCTGCACTCCCTCCTCCTCTGCTAAACCTGGAGAGGAGGGAGAAGATAGAGCCATGACCTTTCTGTTTGTTTTTGGCTTTTCAGAGCGCAGTACACCAACTACAGTCTTTCTAAAAAACAAAGCTGCACGTCAAGAACCAAAAACGCCTATTCTTGACAAATGATTGCTACCAGTCCATGGCACAGAAGACTGCCTCCTACTTATTAAAGCAGCTCCATAAAGCAAGCTATATTTTAATCAGCATTTTCTGCCCAGGCAATATTTTTCATTGAGCACTGTTTTCCCCTAGGAGACTGTCCTATGAGAGCTACCAAAAATTAAGTGTTTTAGAACTAGAGGTTTTCAGGACCATGGGATACGATCTTAAAAACCTCCTGCCTCTGGCTCCGCAATATGTTTGGGTGCCAGCCTTAGCAACGGCAGGGTTCGGCAGAGGGCAGGGACAGACGTGCAGACAAACAGCTCAGTCCTCCTAGCTGGCGCGCGCCGGGAAGAAATACCTCAAAGCCCAGGGCAGCAGCAGCCCTCAGCCATGGACTGAGGACCGGCAGCCCCCGCCTCCCCGAGCTGCATCACTGCAGGATGCTCTCACCCCCTGGTATCACAGGGCTGCGATTCTGCAGTAAATGAGTGATCTCTCATACAAATTTGGAAGGCCATGATGTTTCTCTTGCTTGCTGGTTTACGTGTCCAGAAGCAGTAAAGGGCACTTTCGCACCTCTGCTCTCAATGTAAAACCAACACAATGGAGACGGGAAAGGCTCCAAAGGAGAGGGGCAAGGAAAATCTTGGATGGCCTAGCAGCTGTTTTAATCAAACAAGCAATTTGTAAGGATACAGGGGCCAACCAAAACTCAGCAGGCATGTCAGACATAAAGGGCGTATTCTGCTCAGCTCCAGCCCCTTCATGCCTTACTCCAACCCATGCCTGTGAAAACCGACTCAGGAAAAAAAAAATGAAGCAACGTGACAGTGTGGGTGTCCTTGCTGACCATCCCTTGTTCTTCTGTTCATGAAAGCTATCTATAATTCAACACACCCAGATGACAGCAAATCAAGAAACACGGCACAAGAGAAAAGGACATTTTCTCATATAAGACAGATGTGTGTTATAACAGCAATAACAAGAAGAGACGGTGTGTAAGTACTCCAGGTTAACAGACTTCTCTGTGAACTCCCCTCCTACCCCTATTCATATTTCTGTAAGACAGGACTACAAAATTATCCTGAAGGAAACAGTCATCCCAAAATGATGATAACCTGTCAGTCGTCACGTAGCTGCACAGCCCTTCCCCTCCACGTGGGCACTCAAAAGCTTCTCTCCTCCTGTTTTGCATCACATCGAAAGCACGTGCACGACAGGTTCATACTTATGTGGAAAAAATTGCTTTTTTTGGCCGTCTCTTAACTTGCTTCTATAACATCCTACATGTTTTACAGTTTCCCTTGTTCTTTCACCCTTCAGATCGTCAGCTTGGCTCTTTGCTGTGCTGCTTCAGCTAAGGGAGGGGAACAGGGTGGAGGAGGAGGGTCTGGTTTTGGCTCCAATTCACCCTTCCCAGAGCAAAGAGCCTGGAAACAGTTTGGGTCCTGCTGCAATACGTGCTGTGGAGTTGACGCTGCAGGAGTCCTAGGAAAACAAACTCTTTCCAGATCAGCTTGGCAACTCAGCAGCAACATGCGTCATTAAAATCCCCACATCTTTCCACTTTATCAGTAGAGATATATCTACCTGTACGACCCCCATCCGGGGTCTCATGTTAGGAAGTGTATTATTGTCTGAATGACTGGGAGCAAAAAGGTGTTTTCATTTGGATTACTTACTTTAAAGCTCCTGTAATTGTTCCTGCTGCAACATACTCAAAAAACATGCAGCATTGACTGCTGAAGAGAATGAATAACACAGTGATGTCCCTGGTTCACAAGCCTCATAGAGACACCAGTCACTGAAGTCTACAGCCCACATCCACGAAGGATCTTCTTCCCTTGCCTAATTCCTACAGACTTCTTGAAACTGCGTTACTGAACTCGTACACTGGACGACAAGCTGTGCCTGCATGTGAAAAGTAAAACCTTATTAAATCGTTACTCACACAGAGCGTTAGGACAGGGCAGAGCAACATAACTAACTTACTTGTTGCCGTTTCATAACTGGACACTGACTGTGATCCAAAGATGACGCTTTGGGTCAACGCTGGATGGCCGATTTCTTCCATGCACAACACAGGGGCCACCGCCATGCTGAATACGGCCCCACGGCAGCGCGTGAAATCAGTGTCCCACCATGCCCAGCTCGAGGGGCTGAGCCAGTCCCCCCTCCACCTGCCCACGCTCGGCAGGGCCGTGCGGGGCAGTTTCTGTGACAGTGACTGGGGCCGAAGCCACGAGGACGGTTTTTAAATGTGCTTGTTATTCGTGGTCGGTGTATCTGTACTTCTGTCATCTGTATGGAATCACTGCCCCTTTCAAATTTGAAACTCGGTACAGTTTATTTCAAGATGACTTTACAAGTCCTTCTATGTGATATTCATTTCAACAGCGCTCTAATATTGCACAACAGTCATATGATCCAGTGTATGTGTTTTATGAGGCAGACATGACACATGAAAATTAAAAACAGGTTCCTCGTCTGGAATACAGAGAGGAACTGCAGGGGAAAAAAGAAAAAACAATGAGAGCACGCGCCCAGAGATCAGGGTGGAGGGAAAAGGGGAGGAAAAAACAGGATGAGACATCAGAGTCATTTCATCCTGCCCGGAGTGGAAACAGCTTTCATCAGTATGAAAGACACTTCATTTGCATAAATTTACTGCAGAATACAATTGAACTGTGCTGCTGCATTTCAGGACTGGCACTGGAAATAAGGATTGTTATGCCTATGGCCCAGTCGTTTACCAATAACCTACAATATTCCCTTCTGTAAGCAAAACTTTTTAATTGCCCTTGCACTTTAAATGACATTTTCTGTAGATATTACATCCAAGGAGAAATACAGAGAATCAGGTTTTAAATGCACAGGATTTGATGTTTGATTTGTAACCCATGATTTAAGCACTCAGTAAGAACCTGGAGGTATTTCCTATGGTCGACAGTATCCTTCTAAATGTTCTGCTTAACATGGAGGATTCAGAGGTATTTCAAGTATCTCTGCCCTGATCTGAATGCACCTCTCATTCAGACTCACCCTCCAGATTGCATGACTGAACCATTTATAAGACCACCAGCCGGTGCCGTCATTTTGGTCTGTTTAACTTTGAATATATTTGTATTGCCATATATGCATCATATATTATACTGGGAACAGCACGGGCAGAGCAGGTCACCTCCACCCGAGGAGCGGTGCATAGCAGATGTAGTCTATGAGCTTTTGCAGAGGTCACAGCTGGAAAAATCACTTTTACTTTGTCTGGCCTGATGTTACCGCCTGAGACAAAGAGGCTCCCTCTTTTAACCAAGTGTACTTCCTTGGTTAAAGGGTTATAAAATTGGATAATTTTACAAAGTTAAGTAACACAGCAGGTGTTATATTTACAGCTATGTGAGCATGAACAGAAAGACCTGAGGTAATCAAATCTCATGCTTGAAGGATAAGAGGATCCATAAGATGATCACCAGCTGAGATGGGGCACAAGCTACTTCATCCCGCACCCTTTCAAGCACTGAACAATCAGCCAGGTGCAGGCACTGTCTTCTTGTTTACTTTTCAGTTTCTCCTTCTTCAAGGCATCCACTGCTGGAGGTCAAATACAGAACAAGATGATGATCCAGGTCCATGTGTTTTACCCCATATAAGCAAGGTGCGGATGAGACACAAACATTTCAGCACAGACGGATAGCGGGGAGGCAAGCCCGGACTAGCCAAAACGCTTGTACTTCTCCATATATCTCAAACACATACCACAGGATTACATGAAACTAAAACCATTCCTCCAAACACGTGAATGATCTTTCACTTTTGCTGCCTCTCTCATTGGTAATATCCCTAGAGACGGTTAGTAACGTTCTTTACGTAAACATATGTTGCATTGTATGGAGATAGACTGTTTCTCGAATGAGTTCACCTCTGTGGGTTTTTTTGGAACACAAAATTTTAAATTAATACCATCACATCCATATGCGTTTTATGACGGCCCGCCTTTAAAAAATTTTTTTTAAACATAGATGTTGATTTTATGGGGAACTGAATGCCAAGAAGCAAATAAGTATAAAAATACATAACAAAAGAACAAAAACGTTTCCTTATAGTGAGAAAAGCCGTTGGAAACAAACTGCTAAGAAGTAATTTTTAGAACTTCTGTTCTACAGACTACTCAGGACATGCAATATGCAGAACATCAGTGGGCTCTGCCTGCATGTGCAGTTACCACTACTGTGGTTGCAAGGGAGTATTTCCGCCAGTAAACCACCACTACTGTGCCTGTTGGGCCTCTTTGCATATGCAAATATAAAAAAAATAAACAAGTACCCCAAGAAGTATCTGATCACTGTGAATTTTCACATTGCCTTTCTCTGCTTTGCAGCTTCTTCCGTAAATAGCTTTGATGAGCGATTTATCCGTGTTTCTTCTAGTATCTGTGAATCTACGAAACGCCAAGGTCAGCATCTGCTTGTCAAAGGTATGCTATTTAACGGATAGAAAAGGAAAAAACCAAAACAGGAGTCATAAAATGCAATAGTACCCTTCAGCCAAATCTAACTACTACCAATATCAAAGGAAGATTCATCATGAACTTCAAGCAGGACTAAAAATTGTATCTAAAACTATGATAAAAAAGCACTTTCCAGACAATGAGAGAGCAGGAGAACCGACTGTATGAACAGGAAATAATATAAGTAAATTGACTTAATTGAATCTACATTCATTGCTAATCAAGATCACCACTAAACTGCTAGCTTCATACTCTCCATTGCTGCTAGCACAGAGTATCACAGAATGACACAGCCTGTTTTTTCTCATCCCAGAAGAGCAATCAATCTCTATTCAATCTAAAGAAAATGACAGAGGAAAAAAAAAAGGCAATAACCAATTTTCTTCATGGCACTCTGCAAAGAGGAACAAAAGGGCCCCAAGATAGTATTATTTCTGTGGGCTTCAAAAGAAAAAGGAAAATTATCCTTATAATGTTCGTAATTCATTTTCTTTGTTTTTAAAAAACAAAATAAATTGGAAAATTGTTTGTTTGAACCAATCTTTTGGAGAATTTGTTAAAGGACTGTTCATAAACATGGAAGTAACATCTCCAGCCAATGCTACTGGTCTAAGACAAATCCATAGCGCTCGCAGTCCTGCAGAACTGCCTTGACCTGCTTTGAGGCAGGTGCCCATTTTAGTTGTCTTGAAGGATGCTAAAAATATCACATAGCAAACTAGAATTGTTCTTGTGTGCACACGTGTATATCTTACCCTCAGGAAATACATGAGACCTGATTAAATTTTGTGCTTAAATGCAGGCAAAGGTAAATATACCAGTGTTTGTCTTACAAAAAAAAAGAAAAAAAAAGGGGCGGGGGGGGGGCAACGTCCACTTCTGTCATCCCTCCATGTTGAAGTGAACCAGGTAAATCAATTTTGATTCACTGGAACGTCGGTAAAATGAAATAACTTCGTTTCTTACCAGAAGGAAACCACGAGGATTTAGTCATGGTACCAATACCAGAGTGCACTGCTATATATCCAGCATAACCACTCTCCTAGTTTTTCTGTACAGCCTCTAGAAAATAATCCAGAGATGGACAGTACTATATGGCCAGGGTCTGTATCCTCAGTGCAAAATCTGAAATCTAAACTGATTCGACCACAAGAAGCGGTCAGAACAGAAGATTTGTAGGGACACGCTTTTTTAATGATGTGAAACCTGAGACCACCCTCGTACCCGTCTCCTGCCTGAATCCATTCGTTGGGTGTGCAGCTGGACACAGGGACAAGTCGGGGATCTGGGCATTATTCACCCTTCACAGGGGGATCAGGACAACAGTGACCAATACTATTTTACCCTTCTTTTATGTTTAGAAGGGGGAGAATGAAACACTGGATAAATTAATGGTAACATACATATTATTTGTGAGGAATGCATGGCTTTTTGGGGGGTTTCATTTTCTACAGAAGATCCCTGAATTTTACAATTGGGAACAGCAGCCTGAGCCATAGCTTTTTTTAGATACTGAATAAGCATCTTAAATATCTTAGATACATGTTGATTATGCCAAACTGTTCCAGACGTGAAAAGACCATGGCTTGCTTTGTGCTATACAGCAATGGCCGCAATGATTTATATGATCTGGACACTCAGCAAAAGAAATACGAAGCAGATTTCACATGGTAGGATATGAACAATATGTCTCCTATATTACACAATATGTAGGGTGGGTTTTTTTTTTATGTAACACTCCTCTCGTCTTGGAGGAACTTAAAACGGTGCTTTATATTGCAGTGGTGGGATATCAGAGCAATTCCACAAGTTTAGTGCAGCCGCTGTGGAGTTATACTGCTATAAAATGAATAGGGAATTTGCTTATGAATATACAGCGCTCTATTAAAAACACCTTTTCGTATCTGTATAATCAGGCAGCACTCTGACCATCACCTGACACATGCACCCTAATACATTTCATGTTATTCAGCGCATCAGCTTTGGGAGAATTAATTGGAAAGATAGCCCTGAGACGTGAAGCAACACACCAGCTTAACCAAACCTGAGGGTTAAACCACGGGGCACCTCCAGCTCATTCACAATGATGATCGTCATTTATACCATCAGTCATACCTCCTGTCAGCTGGAAATAAAGACACACTGTTCATATCTTGAGGCTACAGTCAGGCATGAATACAGGACAATTTGTCTATATACTGTCTGATTTCAACAGAAGCATGAGATACTAGGGAACTAGACATTTTTTCTACGAATTCTCTGCTCCCTTTATAACAACCTTCTGGGGGGAGGTGGGGGGGGGGGGGGTGCAGACCAAGAAGGACAAAAAGTAAACTCCTCCTTATCACCCTGGAATCTTATAGGGAAAGGCCCTGTACTTTAGGGATGGTATTTCTGACACCTCCCTCTCAACTACAGCCTGCAGTCTCTCACGCTTCCTACGTGTGACGGGGACAGACAACCCAAGCACCACAAAGTCGTAAAGCAAGGTACCGAGCTCTCATCCAAGGGTCAGATCATGCCACTGAGGAGCTACTGAGTTAGCCACATATTTACATGTTTTAATTGCACTTTCTTGGCCTTTAAAGACTACTATGGAAAACAGACTGCAGACCGTTTTAAGTGGGTGCAAACTTCAGAGAAGGTAGTGAAGGACATCTGCTCATTTCACACACAGGGTCGAATTTGGCACGCCTGCATTTTTGCATAGTCATGCTCTTAGAAGAAGAAAGCAGTTATTTAAAAAAAAATAAATTCCAGTCTCTCTTTTTTTCTTGAGAAGGCAGCAAGGTTTCCTTTCATGTACTGGGAAATGTCATTCTTTGTCTATGCAATTATCCAAGTACATCAACAATTCACTTGAAGTAGAGAAGTCAATTAATGTCTAAATTACTTAATCCTTTATAGTTGTCCTTCATGTAATAAACAAATCTTATTTCTATCCCATACACTGTTTAAAGGCATTGCTTCATGAAGGATGTTCCAAAACATACCACATAACCATTGCCGTAACTTTCATGTTGTAGTTTGGTTTCCTTTCCGAGTGAAGGTAGCGCTGCCTTGCAAAGACAGGTAGGACAGGACTGAACTGATTCACTGTGCAGCTATGGATTAGTCACTTAAACCGCCCCGATTTCCAGTCTGCCCATGTGTATAATGGTGCAGCTCTGCACAGGATTGTTAGGAGGATTAACTAAGTGACACTAAAAGGCTTTGAGACCTGCTCAGTAAAAATTGTTTCTATAAAAGTGCATATGCATAAAGTGCTAACTGATGCCAGCTGGCCTTTCATCCCGGGCAGCAAAAACAGCTTCTTGCCACACACATTTCCTTTAGTGGGCACCAGCAGCATATTTTTTTATTTCTAAATTCCTGGGTTTGCCTTAAACCATACAAACCATTTGATTTTCAGGAATACTACAATTAGGAGATTGATGCAGCAATGAATTTCAGTGATCCCTTGATTAACCCTGCACAGGCAAAAAGTGTAAACATTGCAACACCCTTCAAACTGAAAAATGAGCCCTATTTGCAGCGTACAGCTCTAGATTCAGCGATTTGCATCTTAGAGGGTCTGCAGTGTCCTGTTCGTTTCCTATACAAACCTGACAATCGAGTTACAATAGCCCTTGAAATGAAGCAGAAAGCTGCTGTTCCTTGACTGGCCTTATATGACACGGCACCATCAAATTAAGATATCTAAGTAACTCTTTTTCTTTTGATTTTCCCTCTGTGCTGCAAATGACCATGTTTTCTGGAGCCCCTCCCTCAGCTGCAGAAACTTGGATGTGCTCCACCTGCTTATGTTTGCTGATAGACGCCAGAGGAATTTTCACTTCATCTGTTTCACAGATGCTCAGACTCTTTTCTCAAGACACGTCATACAAAAATGTCTCCAAAATAATTAGCAGGATTTCAGTCAGCATGACTGTGATGGCTGCACGTAAGGTAAAGCTCAGACAGCTCTTAAGAAATTGCAGCTCTGGAATGAGCGTCTGGGACCTTAATAGCACTCATTTAAATCTTCCTGCATGACACATTTATAGTTTTCCATGTAGTCAAAAGGGCAAAGGGGTTGGTATGCAGAAAGCTGCTACAATGTGAGAAACATCATGCACTTCTATAACCTCTTGCACTCATACTGACATGAAGGTAAGTGCTAACGGAGAGCAAACATGCAGCCTAATTCAAAGGGGAGGGGGGGGGGAATTACAGAAGGATCTCTAATCATAATCTCTATGTCTCACTCCAGAATAAAATTCACCACTTTACTGAGAAGCTAACTGGAATAAAAATAATCTTATGAAATGTGTTGCAAAGTAGTATTTTAATATTTAATTGAAAGATGCACCTCTCTTGGCCATTTGCCTTGCAGTGCAAATGTCAAGCGGGGGCTCTTGACCATTACAAGCCTGCCCCTGCCTCGCTGCTCTTCAGCCATCCCCAGCAAGGCACCCATCAGCCGTGCCATACCGATTCACCCGGCAGAAGATGACGACTCAACTGCAAAATGAGGGCATGCTAACAAATTTTAAGAGACAGCGAGAGTGCCTCACAATTGTGCACAAGGCTCATGCTACAAAGTCTGGGGGCTAAATTACCTAAACTTTCCTCTGGTTTCACAACAGACTTTCAGAGAGTCCTCTAGTGTCACAGTGGAGGACTTAAATTGAAACTCTTTTGTCTGGAATGATGGGAATTTAATTCCCACTGCATAAACTCTTGATGAGAGTATTTCAAACGGCCACGAGTTACCAATGTCTGATTTCATGCCTACAGCGACACGCAAGCCTCCTTGAAAGGGCCAACAAGGGGGATCTAAGGAAAGGGATGGCTGCTCTGGCCTTCCCTCCACCCAAAGACACCCCAGAGGGCTCTCTTTTATTTCTTTTTGGGGAGGGTAGGAAGGCTTTACTGCTGTTGACTTAAGTTATCAAGACGACAGAGGTCGCAGAAAAGCTGCGGGTGCTCACACCACAGCCCTCGGGCACAGGCAGCTGCCCGTTTCGGAGATGGTGAGACATTTCGGAGCGCACACAGGAGCCTCAGGACTTGTCTCATACCGGCCCCAGCCCCTTGCTGTGGGGCATGGCCGCAGCCTGGGGAAACCATCGTCAAAGCACAGAGGCCAGCGCGGGTCTTCGAGGCCCAGGACAAGGCTGGACACATCCTCACCCTCCTCCGTCCCCAGGAGGGAAGGTGAGGCAGGAAGGACCACCCGGCCCTAAAAGATGGGGCCACCTGAAGGTGGAGAACACACAAAAACCACCCCACCCCCATTCCACTTGACAGGGCCAGCGGCCACCAAGAAACACCCAGCCCCGCCATAGCCCCACCACGGCCCTGAGGCAGACCCCAGCGAAGGGCCCTGGGTGCCTGGAGGCGACAGGCCGTGCTGGACCTGGGGCAGCCCCGTCGCTGACGGGTGGGGTGAGCATCCCAGGGACGCACAGAGACATCCCAAATCTGGGGTCTCTTCAATTCCCATTTATTTATTTACTTATTTAAACCCAGGCTCACTCACCTGTGACATTACCACACGCAGAACCTGAAAAGTTGACACAACTACAGCTGCTGAGCAGGACCAGGCCACAGAAATCCCACCACGTGTTCTCCTTGCCAGCTTTTATTTAGTTCCTTCCCCACCAAAAAAAAAAAAAAAAAAAAAAAGAAACACACCACACATTTGCACCTTATGTAAATATGCACGAGAGCATTCAGTCGTGCAACACACCAGCGTCAGACAGCGGCAGCGTGAAGCCGTGTGCCCGGGGCAGTTGGGGCTTGGTGGGAGGTCGTGCAAGCGAGTTCCTCGCAGGCTGTAATCACTCAAAGAAACTCCACTGAGAGGCCGAGCAGCACCACCCAGCCGAGTAACGCCGAGCAGCTGCTGGAGCGCCCTTCAGGCCCCTGGCCCCCGACAGCGGCGAGGCCGGCAGCCATGCCACACGTCCCTGCACAGGGGAGCGGCTGCGGGGTGGGACAGCCGGGACTTCGGGGGCGGCCAGTGCCCAGGCGCCCACATCCTACCTTGGAGGAACGGCACGGAGCTGTGGATAGAGACGTGCCTCCCACGTCTCTAAACCCTTCGGGGTTTAACACTAGCTGTACGCTAGTCCCTTGCTTTGGGACAAGTTACACCCTGGAGACGCACACTGTCTGCATAGAAGTGATAACATTAAACAAAAAACTATATACACAGATAAGGAAAGTCTTGCAGAACAAAAACCTTCGAACAGTTCATCAGTAAGTCACTGGTAATTAAAGTCATTCAGTTTATCCTCAGTATTTCTAAGGAAGTATTGTAAACTATTCCAAACTTAAATTATATATACAATATATTTATTAGATGTATATCATATTTCCCACTTGGGAATGTGGAGTCACATAATTTTTTTGGCCTTGTATGAAGACCTTCGAATGCAACTCAAGGCAAAGCTGTGGGGTGAAAACACACCTTTCTTGAAATGATTTTTATGAAACGGCTTGATAGCGATTTAAAGAATTACTTAATATTTTTAACAATTCAGCCTAATAACAAATGACAAACAGCACTGGTTCACATATGCTGTGCTCAGTTACTTTGATTTCATTAACAGACTACTTTCAATCATTAGGAATCCCAAGCCACGGGTCAAACTAAAAGGCCAAATTCTTAGGTGGTACAGCTTAGCATGGCAGTCAAGTCAAAGGAAGTACGCCAATTTATACCATAGCAAAGCCAGCCCAAAAACTGCATCCCGTTACAACGATTCCCACAGGGATTCTGGCCACTGTGGTTACAAACAGCTGACAAAGCTGAAGTGTATTATTGTGCTATTTGTAAGAATGAGTCAGACATATCAGCACAGGCGAATTACTCCCGGCCTATAGATAATTCAGTCAAAAAAGCAGCTTCCATAAAGAACTAGAACCAGTTTGTTTTCTGCCCGTCCTGTCCCAGAGGATGCTCAGAATCAACTTCAGTGACATTCTCAAAATAATCACGGCACACATATGATCTTACCTTATTTTATCTTGTCCTTTCTTATCACCTCTCCCAATTTAGTACTCAACTATACCAATCTTTACACAGATCCTTCTCTGATCTTGGAGATATTAATTTAAATCTGTTTCTGACTTGAAGCTTGCTTTTTCCCCTCCTGTTTTCTCTCTGCTACTGAAAAATAAATTGGGGGACAGGGGGGAAAACCACAACACACACTGAAATAAAACAAGTCCCTGAGGAAGAAAAAAAATCCCACCAAATAGCTACTCATTGCCAAATCTTTCTCAGCAAACAGTTCAATGAATCTTCAGTGAGTTTTATCAAGTACAGTTATAAAGACACTTTCAACTTGCTCTTTTAACTTAAATGAGCAAATTTTGGAAGTTTCCTTCTCCTTGAAACGTTTGTGTATGGGCATCTATTAAATGTAAGGTTATCCAGGTCCCAAGTTTTTTATTATCAAGTGCAGGTGACTGCCATGCCATTTAAATCTTGAGAGCACTTTAAATCAGAATCATGTCATCATGGCCTTACAGGTGAAAAAAAACGTGAAGAACATAATGAATTAAGACCATCTTCCAGCTGATTAACTCATGATTTTTTTTCTCCAGTGTGCTATGCTCTAGCAGCCAGAAAGCAGCCCTGATATCTAACAGGCAAATGAACATCAGCTCCCAAAAAGGGACAGACCATACCCTCAGTGGGTATAAAACAGTATTCTGTTCTATCAAAGTTAACAGGACACTACCCATTCAACATTAGTTTTTCATTCACTGATAAAACTTGATAAACTTAATTCCAAATTTACATTGCTGTGAAATTCAGTATCTGATTTCAGTGACAATACATATCATTTAATAGGATCTTGCTGTGAAATGATTAAAGGTGAATACCAGAGATTCTTGGGTTAGTAGTACCAGGGAAGTTCTTAACCTAGGAGTACTTACTGATTTTCCAAACTAGACCGTAAACTTTGAGAAAGGAGACAGATCGATTTTAAATAAGGAAAAAAGCTGAATAGTAAGAATCATACTTCTGTTGCACTTGTTATTCCTATACAATCTAGAATCTCAGAGAAGAAAGCTTGCTGAATTACCACAAGCCTGAAGTCAAATATTCACAATAGATTACAATAAAGGTAGTTGATCAGCATTCAATAACATACATCAAGCCTTAAAATAGCCCAGAAGTATTGCCTAAAGATGGTTATTGTTATGAACATTTAATTAACTATACAAAAAAAAAAAATCTTTTAATGAAAAAAAAAGTTGTTAGTCTCAGACACTGACATCCAACCCCAGGAACAGAAAAATTTCTTTCCTCTTCCAAGCTCATGTATTTATACATCACACTGCATTGCAGACTATATTGCAATAGCACGAGGAGAACAGGATTACTCCTGGGACCAACAGAAGCAGAGGTGGCACACACAGGACATTCTTTTCTCTGACGACATAATGTTTTTTTGATTGCAACATTAATCTACATTCCGGCAGCCTGTGCATCTATGAACGAGGCCAACGATACCTCATCTACAGAAGAATGGATCTGTAATCCATTTCAGCCTCCTTTTTTGCCTGTCGTTTGCTTCAGTGGGAAGCTTTCAGCACACAGGATCAGCCCCAAAATAAGAACTGATGGTTTTGGGCATAGTACAGCTGTAAGCAGAGATTACGAATTCCTGAGAAGGTTCATGTTGGCTCAAACAAGCGTGAGCAGTGGGTAGTCAGTGCCAAATGCAAATTTTGCAGTATTCTAATGGAAATCAAAGAAACAATAGCCATGGCTGCAGGGGAAGAGCCACACAGAATACCTTCACAGAACAAGCACGCATGTCCTTGTTGCGAAAAAGCACGCCTAAAAAGATCTGCCACCACCTCTCCCAGCACGTTTCACGCTGCTGAGTGGGAAGGTGCCCACCGCAATAATACGAGGGAGCAACAGTCGCAGAACCAGGAGTTCTCCGATTTTGTTAAAGAATAATTTCACGTGCTGTGAAGAAAGGGGGCCTCCTCCTCCCGAGAGCCAGCTCACAGCAGGGCCCGTATGTCCTAAGGGCCATGGAAAAGCACCCTGTGCTCTCCAGCAACACAAATCACAGCTCCGTCCTTACTGAAACAGCCGCACTGAGATGGAAATGTCTCTCAATGACACCCTAGAACAAAACAATCGACAGTGACTGCAGCATCTGCTCGGCGTAACCACTATAATAAATTTCAATCTCATTTTAATTTTTATACGTCAAAAGCTATTAGGTCTTAGATATTTGAACCTTAATTATTATGGAAGCAATTAGCTCCTATGACCAGAAGGCTTTGCCTGAGCAATTGTGATGAGCACAGTATTTCCTACAGCGTAAAAAATAAATATCCTAACACATCTGTAGCTACCGAGGACCTTACCGTTGCCACTGTGCTTCATGCTGGTATCGTGGCTTTGTGCCAGACTGCAAAAGATAGAACTCATTGCCGGGCGCTATATATTTGTGTAATTGAAGATTATCTCCTAAGGAATTCTGGAAATTCTGAATTTCAAAATTTAAATATTTCCTGCTGTAGAGAGATTAAGTTGTTTTTAAATATTTAAATATTCTTTGAGAGAAAACTATTTTGGCGTGCTATCTCCTACAAAGACAGCCATAATTAGACAACAGCTCCAAGTACCCTGAAAAGTGGGATTTCTAAAACTGACCAAAAAAAAAAAAAAAACCACCCCAGACATTTGGGTTTCAAGATACAAAGTATTCCATGGAGTTTTACGCATCAAAGGAATTTCATTTATATATATTGCTTTTTAGTACCTTTTTTCAATGCATTACTACTTAATAGAAGTATGCGTTCTAATTCTCAGCATCTTTTTTCGTTTTCCCCTAGCACATTTTACCCGCAGTACAGCGTGCCCACACAGCCTTCCCCCGAGCTTTGGTGAGCTGATCTGACCTCTGCAAACAGGGCTGCTAGCCGAGAACGGCAGCTGAACGGCAGGGGACAACAGAGCTATTTTAGAAAGCGTTTGGGCATCTTTCTGGGTGAGAAATACTACAGAAATACAAATGATACGTAGCAAAGAGCTGCTGAGCGTTCACCAGCACACAGTGCCTGGCCTCCTTGGGACCTCACAAGTTTCCCAGTTGCTTTTACAAGCAAGAGTGAAATTCAGGAATGGCCGGTGCTCATTGTCAACCAAGTCACAGGCAGCATTTTTAATTCCTATATATTTGCATTTTACACAGTGCTCTTCGAATGTCAATCACTCTCTCTTCCATAACTAATTGAACTATAAACTGTTCAGTGCCTTGTTTTACATTAAGAGGTTTGACTTAGATTACTTCTGCTGATAAATACCGTTTGCTAACAAAATTAAGGGCTGATG
Source organism: Aptenodytes patagonicus (assembly GCF_965638725.1). Classification (NCBI taxonomy): domain Eukaryota; kingdom Metazoa; phylum Chordata; class Aves; order Sphenisciformes; family Spheniscidae; genus Aptenodytes; species Aptenodytes patagonicus. The sequence goes on from NC_134954.1 coordinate 5,906,327, forward strand.
ACTTCCAATTCAAGCTTTTGTTGAATCAAAGGCAACTAATAACATCAAAGCTCTGAAGCCAAAGGAAGTGCTCGATTCCAGCCAAAGGGACTTCTGTTTATGTTGAAAACTTTTTCCCAGGCTCCGTATCATGCATCATCACCCATTTTCTTCACTGGGACTCACCACATCCACTACAGGGACAGAACTACGTCAATAAGAAGAAACGTAAGGTACACAATGGTTGTGCAAGCAATACAATACATGCACCAAGGGGAGGAGTAAAGCACAAGACGCTAATGGATGCCGTGACTTTTTATTTCCTTGCATTTTTCTACGTTTTTTTGTTGTTTAGGGGATATTTTCTGCAGCCTACCACCAAGGAAAATGGGCTGGAACACACGTATATCTGAGCAACTGGCTTACCTGGTGCGACATTTCTGCTCCTATTTCTTCATGCAAGACAAAGCAGTGCTGGGAACAGGTCACTCCACACACAAAGCCAGGGACCCTGGGCCTCACTCCCAGGAAGAGTTGAGGAGACCCCCTGCACGCTAATTGTTGGGACTTTGGGGACGGGGGGACCTCTCTTCCCAAGGGACCGGTCTGGGCATCGTCTGCATGGTCCATGACAATTGGAAGCCTCCTATCCAGCCTGAGGAGTAGGGGACACAATCCTCTAGTCCTCCCGGGAGTGTTCACACATGCATGACTATTTTCATTGCAAATCTCTCTATGAAATCCAGCTCACTCCCTAATTTTCCTCACAGTATGCCCAGCCTTGAGCTCCCTCCCTCTTGAAGCAAATCCAAGGGGAACCACAGGGAGAAGGCCCTGCACCCAGGGTAGTTCAAGCCCTGTGCTGGCCACCAACATGCAGGGCAGCTCCCACAAATCCTCCTGTCCTCCCCCTCACCAGCGCTCTCCTCCCAAGGTGGCGGCCTTATTCTTTTTATGGAACTCTTTAAAATGGTTCGAGACACACATTCTTAATGAAAATCCAAAAGTAAACAGAAATAGGCAGAACTGTTTTCCTTTAATTAATATACATATATTCAGAGCAAAGTTACTCCACTGTATGTAGAAAACAGCTATATACTTTCTCCTATAAAGGTAGTTAAAGCAGAAACATGAAGCTGACTGAAATACATGACCATTTTTAGATGCGATGTAAGAACTTCCTGAATAACAAAATGCCCTTTACTTGAACCAAGGCTTGAAAAATGTCACCGGTGCAAACGTTAAGGGGAAAAAAAAAAAAAAAAAAATACCACCAACATATCTGACAGCACGTAACTCCCACCACTCTCAGAATACATTAGCCTTACAATGCCACTTTACCAGTAAGCAAATAAAATTGTGCCCAAATACATCCAACACAGCAAAACTGAACACTGCAGAAGGGCCTATTTAAAGCAGGGTCAGTTTAAGATTAATTCAATTGCTTTAGCCAATTTGTATTCTCCACCTAAGACTCCTGGACTTCAGGAAATGAAGCATTACGACGCTTTAACAACATGCTGCACTTGCATCTACCCTTCATATTTCTGTTAGCTCCTCCGCACTCGTTTAACGCATAAATCCCCACTGACGTAAATGGGCTTTCCACGCATGTAATAAAAAAATCATATGCAAGAGAGATCCTCTCTGAAGCTGAAAGCCGAGAGCAGCCAGTGCCAAACACCATGCAGCGTGCGGCTGCCCGAAGGCGGCTGCCATCCTGCATGGCTACGTCCCACCATGCTCACAACGGAGCCCACGGCAAAGCTCTCATTAACTTCACAGGTGCGGGGCAGGACCTTACCATATGGCCGTGTTTTGAAAAAGAAGCGAGCACATGCAACTCCCCATTTTCAATATTAGAACAAGACTCTGCCAAATTCTCTACAGCACTCTGGGATACAGTCATGTGTAAGGCTTCTGCAAGCATTTTACTCTTCCCTAACTTCAGTATTAAGCTTTTTTTTTTTTCTCATTTCTGTAATACTACATGAAGTAGCAGCAAACAAAATACTTCATCTTCACATAGCATACTTGTTGGGGCATTAGTTTATTTGATGCACTTCACTTTTGGGAAACACATCATTAAAGCCTCTGTATCTCTCACCAACGAGCACTATATCTAAATATACTGAAGCTATTAAGATTTGCCCCATGGAAGAGTTCCCATGCATCCTTTTGGTTCATTTCATGAGGGTAGAAAGAAGCAGAAAAACAAGCTCTCAATTCACAGTACAAAATATGTAATGCTTAAGGATAACAACAGAAGGCCTTTAATGAAGAAGAAAATAAGCTCTGTGCTTCACACTCACATTAAACATGGTGGAAAATAGTAGGCTGGGGAGTGATGGTACAGCTTAGCTTGTCTCACTTGTTTAATTTGTTTCTTTATTAAAGTTAATGGCCATCTTAATATTACAGGCTTACAAAATGGTAATGACGACCAGGCAGCTAGCCGGACTTGTATTTACAGCTGGATAACCCTGCACACAAAACAATCATTCTTGACCATGCTATAGCTGCAAAGAGAACATTTTTATTAAGCTTTATAAGGATAAAGTGAGGTGGTTTTATGAATACGTGCAGCTTCCAACCAGCTATGGTTTCAGTAGCCAAAATAGCGATAAATGTTCACGAGGAGTAGGGTTTTTAAATTATCTATGGAAATTTGAGTAAAACACTAGATTGTTAACTACCCATTTATGTCATCTGGAATTCCCCATCTCAGAAAGTCTTAGGGCACATTTTCAGCCCTTTTGAGCCAACAGGACAGTACAAACAGGAAAGAGTACCTTGGTCTCTGGGTATTGAAATGAGAGAGAATGTTCTCTTTGCATTAATTTTGACTGATTCAGTATCAAGACAGACAAAAACTCAACAACGCATAGTAACAGTGCAGCAGAGGGGAGCCATTCGCCTACTCTTCAGCTGGCCAGAGCAAAAATTTTGGGTTTGGGGAGCAATGAAGGGGAAGGGGCACGAGGCTGGGGTTGCCACCACCAAAACCACGCTGCATGGGCTGTTAGGCTGCATGAAGCTGAGAGCATAGTTCATCAATTTGGGCATCTTCTGAATGTTGAGGGGCCACCAGGCCCAGGAGACAGGGAGCATGCTGTCTCCTGAAAGCTAAAGCAATAATGTATTTGGCCACCACCACGGCTGCGCTGATTAGATGGGACACAAGCGTCAGAGGTTGCACAGGACAGAAATGCTGGGCAAAATAGCTTGGGAAAGTCTGTTCTGGGGGGGGGGGGGGGAAATCCAAAGAACAACAGTAAGTTTTAAAAGTGCAATGACCAATAAAAGCAGCAACACAACATTAATAAACTTGCTGTAGAGGCATCTAGGGTAGAGTAGAAACAGGGTATTTTGCAAGCATGTGGTAAGATACAGTCCTGCTGCAAGGCCTTTGCAATCAAAACTAATAAGGCAGAAAACCAAAAATAGGCAGTAATATCTGAGCAGACATTATTCCTAAATTACTCTCTTACACAAGGAATTAGAATCAGGCCTAGCAGGGCAATTTTAAGACAATGTTTTATTTATTTAATAAGTATCCCAATGAGAAACATTTTATTTCTATGGATCATAATCAGATCACAATCAATATTACTCGCTATTCATCCCGTAAACTTCTTATGAGCTTTTTCCCTTGCAGACTAACTTCCAGTCTCTGCTACACTGGTGTAAATCCTGTTGCTCAAAGCATGTTGAGACGGTTTCACATGCACAGAGATTTATTAGTAGGGCCTACAGTTGATGGCATGGATTGTTTCTAACGGTGAAAGTTACTTTTGAGAAAAGAAGAAAAATGGGAGAAAGACAGAGAGACAAAAGGGAAAATGAAAACTCTTGGCAGCAGCCAGCGAGGCCAGAAGAGCAGCAACAAGGGCAACAGGCTGCCCCAGTGGCTTTGGTGAAAGGGCACGGAGCTGCAGCTGGAGGGCGGGCTGCAGGATGCCCTTGGCATTGCACAGGTTAAGGCCCCTCAGGCACTGCCGAGCTCTCCCAGAAAACACCTCAAAACCAGTTAATAGGGTGACACAAGTGTAGAAACATCAGGTGTGTCCCGGAGTTGCAACAGTCAAGCTCGGTGCCTAACTGCCGACACTACACTGTGCCAGGGAAGCCCAACTGTGGCCATGGCCCCTTCCTGCTATAAAGGCACAAAATAAACCCCACCGTAATCACCACCCTCCAGCAAGGTTAGTACAGGAACCATTTTCTTTTTGCCTCGTGAGTGAAGCAATTAAGCTATTCTGAAAGCCCAAGTTCCAGTTATTTATATTACTTCTTGGCTGGTTTTTAAATCTCTATCGATATGTGCAAGACTTGATTTTAAAATGCCAGTACCATTCTAACACCGTTTATACAAATTGCTAAACGAGACTTTCGTCAATCTTCAACTAGGATACGTCATCGCAGAAATTTCAACATCATACCTTCCACAAAGCCTGAATTAATAATCTCACCAACTCAATCCAATAAGACGGGCAAGCAACGAGTATCATGCCTGTAAATGCCACATCATTAATACATATTTTCCCATTTAATAAAAGCATACTTTTAAGAACGTAATTATTTGCACTGTTTATGCTCCTCTCATCTCAGCTTCCCAGGCTGCTGAGAAAAGCTCGTCCACTGGTGGGAACTGGAGGAACAAGATCGCGTGACCCAGGTGGATAACAACGACCTACAGATTATTCAGCACTGACTTCACTTTGAAGAGCCTTCCAATAAAAAGGAAAAAAAAAAAAAAAAAAAAGAGTTAAACCTACGACACCCACTTCAAAAATCGCAGGCAGCATCTTTAACCTCTGTCCTTTTGCATTACTGCAGCAGTGCTGGAAAAGCTACAGCAGAAGAGAGTCAGTCATTTAGGCAGTTCCCTTCATGCCACCACCATAGCTCAAAGGGACAGAAATCAAGAAACATTAGAATCAGTGTAAGCCGATTAGGACATTAAGGAAGAATAAAACACTTAAACACAGAACTTAAACAAAATCTGTTAAAAGGCACAGAGAAAGCACGCATTCCTGAGTAGAAAGCAACTTATTTTCTGGAGATACTCCAGATTTTTCAGTTTCCATCTGGTGGTACTTAGTGCTGTGATAAGGGAAGAGGAGGTTTCCAGCTGCAACACAAGAGCGCACAACATCTGACATGAAAGACCTACAAGCAGGACAGCCACAGTCTAAGCAAAATCCTTAGGATCTGAACAAGGGTGGACACATTTTTATATACACACATCTAAATCACATTCATGCCTGTATACAGAAACATGCTCTATTTAAATAAAAGCAAATTAGGAACCTGTGATTGAAAGTGTGGTCCAGCTAGGAAGAACAAAAGTCCTACTCTCACTCTTTTTTGTCCTTCCCCAGCACAGGGTGGGTTAGCTTAAGCTGAGACTTGCCATTTACAGGTATACAACAAGCCAGTTGGCTTTTTTCATTCTTCGGAGCAGCTACTGACCTTAACGCTTGGTGCTCCAGCATACACAAACGCCACGTCCGTCGCAGGAAGAGGCAGGACGCACGTGGGTGCTCAACCGCGGCTGCCAGAGAGATGACAACCCTCTGGGCGCTGCGTCCCACTGCCCTGCCCCGACAGTCTCAGCTGGAGGAGGACGAGAAGCTGTGGTTCCTCTGGGGCCAGAGACCTGCCTCTCACCTAACGTACGCCATGGCTCAAACGAAAGCAAACGACCCCCCAGGAAAAACCCAGAGTCCAAGCGCTTTATTGTACCCAGAAATCCTGCTCTGTTTTATGCTGTCTGCTGAGCGGGGCTGCAACAGTCCAACCCCAGGGTGCAGGGCTGTCGCTCCCCATTTGCAAACAGGACTGGTGGGGAAAAGAGGGGAAGGGGGGGGCAAGAAGGTGCCCTTTGGGAACTACGGCCTCCCAGTCAACCCCTGTCTCACTGAGCAACCGGCACCACAAACTCCGAAACGTGTGCGCCTAAAGCTCTGTGCTGCAAATCAATGCAACTACTATCTATTTCTCCTGTTTGGTGAAATCATGCCCACGAGTCTAGAAGGGTGGGAAAGGCGACAGCACAGCCAGCCCAAGCAGCCAGGCGTAGACGTGCAGTAACAGGAGGAACGAGTCTTAAGCCTTCTGCTGTAAGTAAAAAATGTATTTTAGAAAACACGATGGCAACAAAGTTGCATCAGATCTGGAATTGGGCAGGAAAGAGAAGTTCTCTGAATTTGTTCAATTATTTAAACTTTCCAGATCTTGTGGGGGTTCCCCCTAGATTACTTCAAGCAAGACATTTCTCTGCTATTCTTAAAGCCATCCCATTCAATTACAGAATGAGATTGGATCTCAGCAGAAAAGGGTTTGTTTTTTCAGGATTCAGCAGCTAACACCAAATGAAAGAGAAAGAGAAGCCTGTCTTGCGATGAAAGGACAAGGAAAAGAACAATCGCATAAGAAAACCAATGCCCAGACCTCTGAACAGCAAAGCAATTGCATCTGTCAAGTTCCCATAACAAGATGGTGCCAGCTGAGGCTTATGTTAAAACTGTGCAATAAAATTAGATGACTGGAGCCTCTGTCAGAAGAATGATGCTATCTCATTAACAGGATTACATAGAAAAATTGGAGGGATTTCAGTCAAGAGGAATAAAACGATTAAGGATCAAAAGAGTGTGACTCATGAAAGAAAGTAAAAAATGGATGCTGTGCTCTTGCCTGAAAAGCCCCCGTCTCGGAACCGGAGAGGCTCGGTGGCACCAGCGACACCACAGCATCTCTCCGCTTACCCCTGGAGTAACAGTGATAGATCAGACCCCAGAGAGCGAAAACTCGTATTATAAAGTACTGGCTTTGTTACGGCAACACTATTATCGTATCACTCAGCAAGAAACTAATAATTAGAGGGGAAAGAGGAGAGGAAGGCTAATTAGCTATAAACAGCTGGAGGATACAAGCCCCGTAAGAGAAGAATACATGTAGTCAGGAGAAAAGAGAGGGAAAAAAGAGATTGTCACTAGAGAGACTGGGTAAAATCAGAGCCTGTCAATTAATGACTGGAGAGGATTTCTTAGCCATAGGAACAACATATATGTGGAATCATCTGCCCAAGGGGGCTGCTGGAAAACACAACTGCTGAATCATCTGAAGAGGGGCTGGCCACCACCCCAAAAACACCACCATAAGACTCCAGCACTGGCAGGAGGTGAACTAGCTACAGGGGCAAGGGGAGAAGGAGAAACAGTGCAAGCAGGAAAAGGGGGGTGTTGTTGCAGCAGATGTTCCCTAGTCACCACTATGCTATATTGCAGGAAAAATAAATGAATAAATAAAAAAAGAGATCTCTAAATATAGGATGAGATTCTCTTCACTGAGAGGTTCAACATCTCTCTGCAATCCATTTTTTCCAGTTGAAGGACTGTAAGTTAAGTAAAAAGGTTCATTTAAATTCTACACACGTTCACAGAGATAAACTGATTTCAGAAAGCATTATTATGTCTGAACTCTCTCTCACTAGGGGTGAAAGCCAGATACTTTGTGAACCATTTTTATGATAGCTAATATTCTCTACAAATTCATTAGATGTCAACATAGAGGACAAAAAGACATCACCGTGGAAGAGCAGATGCTACGAGCTACCGTACAAAGCATGTTAGAGGAATGCAGGGCAAGTGACCCTATGTCAGCGCAGCGCAGCACTGCTTCAACACCCAGCAGCGGTCTTGTTTCTTGGCTATTGTGAGAGGCAAAAAAAAAAAAAAAAAAATCAAACAAAAATGACACTTCCCAAGAAGAAACTTTGCTAAGGAAGTACCAGACCTGGAGGTGCCCAAGCAAAGCCCTTCACAGCACGCCCAGAGCCCGTGCCATCCGCACGGTATGCCAAGAGAAGCAGGGGAACACACCAGGAAGCAATTTCTTCCAAGCCCATCTCACTCACATCAGATCCTCCAACAAGGAAGAGTGTGTGCGCACACGTGTGTGTATACACACTGGCAGAGGAGGGGGTTAGGACATTTAATTGCACTTTGGACCTTATCCAGTACATGTAGCAACAGGCAATGGCTCTTTTAGAGCTGACACTTTACAGAGCAGTGGAGGCTGAAGCCCAGTTCTCTCCATTTTCACCAAGACCCTCGAGGGCAGGGGGATACTGCCTACAACTGACAGCCGGGCTGGGTGAAGGGGACTTGGCTGCCGAGTCCCGACTGGCAGCACAGGCCAAACTGGTACCCAGCTCAGTCTGCAAGGCTGCGCACAGCTCTGCAAGGCTAGGCGAGCTCTGCAACCAAGGAAAATGGCTCCAACAGAAGATGCAAACAGAGCAGATTTGTTTGCTATTTTTATATGGTTTCTTACCACAGACGAACACACTCGAAGCTCTTAAACCATTAAACATAAAAGAGCTTTTTCAGAAGCTGTGCTTTGATGTAACTGGGCAAATTCATCTTGTTGCTTAACCCAATCAAGATCTGTCTCCTCCCCACCCCATTTTCTGATTTTTTTTTCTCTCAAAAAAAAAAACCAGAAAAAAAATCCAACTAACTTCAAGTTTTAAGCTGCAACCCTATTTCAGTAGGTATATACCTCTGTTAGTGCAGATTGCTAAATGCAAATACACAGCATTTGGCCCTTCATCTCCCATCTCAGCACCGGCACTTACAGAAACAATGGCAGGGTTTAAAACGAGAGATGTTCATTGCAGGCCGTTAGAACTCCTCCACAATTTGCATTGTGCCACACAACCCAAACCATTTTTTCCTGAAACCCAAAATTTCTGGTCAGAAATGCCCAATGACTTTTTTGATTTACAAACTTTATAGTAATAGTAGCAGTTAATGGGGTTTCCAGAACAACGACGAGCATGTTGGTTACTTTGGGCTCTTTAGAGCCCTCACACAGACATGGGACACCTCCACAGCGGTCTCATTCCTTAAGTTTATACTCCCGAGTACCTTGCATCCAGTGTGAGTCCGGGTCTTCATGAGGGGGGTTGTGGTGCACAGCTCAATGGCTTCTGGTTCGTGGAAGATCACTGTCGGGAGTGGCTCTTTCCGAAGAGTTAGGACATTCAACTTAGTCTTTAACATGGTCTGAAAGTGCTAAACAGAGAAAGAAAGGCAATTATCTCCAGTTCTAGTGCAGAAAAATGAGTTAATAGTTGGACGTGTCTCCATGTTTCACTTGCTGTTCAGTGCCTTGGAAGTTTCCATGGGGACAGTTAACAAGTTTTATAACTAAAGACAGCGAACATCCATTATTACTACTAGCAATGTGGAGACTGTTTTTAATTAAAAAAGATATACGCACACAAAATGAGAGGATTCATTAAAGTCCATGTATGTCCCAAAAAGGGCCTAAATTCAATCTCTGATCACTCCCAGGCATGTTATAAAACTGTTCATAGACCCAGCTCCTCTACTGACGACCATACGGAGGGAAAACAGGATCAAAGACCATTCAAAGAACTATGCATTCATCCATTCTTGTCTTCTCTCCTCTGTCCTTACATCTCACCCCATTGACCTTTGTAGATGTCACCGTTCCCACTGAGCTGAATTGCCTCATCGGTTTGCCTTTAGCATGCCAATTTTCAATTCTCTTCCTTTATAAGCAATAGTTCCTCTAGTCTCCAATGTAAATGCCACTTCTGGTACTAACCAATAGATGTCATTCAAAACTTGTCACTTGCTGTAACAGACAAGAAATAACTCCCCAGGCTCGGGTGAAGAACTATCCAAGTGGACAGTATTGTCGTTGAACGAAAAGTTTCTCAGCGATTGCTTAGAGTGAAGAAAGCCAATCCTTGAAAGATTTCCAAAACAATTTTGTGGAATCAGAGGAGTCAGAGAAATTTTTCAACATTTAGATGTTTCTTTGAACTGACTTTCACTTGAGAAACTGAACATTTTCACTTGCTACTATGTATCTAAGGGGGAAAATATACAGAAATGAAGCAAATCAATCTAGTATTCCCAGCTAGTAACATACTACAGCACTGTCTAAAGAAATATGCATTTATTAAAGCTTCATAACTTGACTCTTATAAATCAGCAGTTATTAGACGCATGTGCAATGACTCCAGATTACTTTTATCAAAACCAAACCATTTGTTCTGACTTTTGATGGGAGATTCTCAACTTGTTTTGCAGCCACCCCTTTCCTCAGCCTCCCCTTCTCCTCTGCAAGGCAGACAAACATTACGGGGTCTGGCTTGCAGAAAGAGAGATGCTAAGTGATTTCCCAGAACCGTACAAGAAGTCTCTATCAGAGCTAGAAAATCAGCTCAGGTCCTTGCTTTTCAGTCCTGTGCTTTAGGTGAGGAGAGTGCCTATTAAACATTTTATTTATACACAGAGGATGAATCAACTATTTAGACACTATGCTGTTTTCATATGGATTTTTGTGGATTCGAGTATTCCACTGAAAATGCATGAGAATTTCTTGGAAATAAACTTCCTTTTTAATTCATAAATACTTTATCATTAGCTAACTGAAAGCCTGTTAACACACTTCTCAGTTTAATCCTTAGCTCATCAGTGTTTAGGTCTAACAATTGCTATGATACTGAATCTAGAGCACCTTAAACGCCCTCATAAGCATATTCAAGGCATAAACACTAACAGTCTGTGAAAATAGTACTTGTTTTACTACCTCACACATGAAATTACAGCCTGTTACAGCAATACTTTAGGGCCTCCGCGCTGTTTGTGCAAGCATTCAAGTTTCCATCCCAGTGAAGAAATCTACTCATATTATCTTTCGTTTGGCTCATACTACACGTTATCCCATTCACTCTCCCCAACACAGCTCCAGCAAGAGAGTACTCCATTTAAGATGACTATACATTAAAGAATATTCTTTGACACGCATTTCTGAAGGTAACAGAGCTCTTTGCCAGCCAGGACTACTAAACTCGCTGAAAAAGCCTATTTCATTTTACCTTTCAGTTACGATTAACAGCCTTTTGTTTCGAGTTTCCTAGGCTTCTCTGGTGAAGTCGTTAGCAAAGGCTAAACAACAGATAGCCAGCCATGACAAGTGTAAAGCAAGCTCAAAGTTTCAGATCCTGGGTTTGAAGGAGCACCGCTGATTACCAACCGCAGCGCTGGGCTTGCTGGTCCCATTAACTAGTTGCTCTCTACTACAACTGCAGTTCTCTCCATTAGCTTGACTTGCTTTTATATACAGGCTCTAGGTCTGCTGACTTACTGCAGAGATTGTATTTCTGGAGGAGAAAATATGCAGAAGGGAGAGGGTGCTGGAGACCTGCCGTGCACAGGTTGTGGCGATTCCCCGCCTGTGACCGGCCCCTTTTCAAGCACGGGGAAATGCTGCCTCCAAGGTCATCTGCCGCCTTGTGCGTGCAGGGGATGGGAGAGGAAGACAGAGGCGGAAGACTCACCTAAATGGATTTTTAACCTGAAGTTGTACTATGTTGCTGGTGGGCCAGTTTTGGATCAAACCAGAGATAATGGTTGCAAAATATCAGGTTGAAGAAGATCCTATCCTAGCATTTAATTTGTCCCTCCCTGTGTGCTGAAAGAGCTCCGTTTCCACAGATGATCTGTTTACAGAGGTTCTCAAATAAAGAACGGTGCTTCCATTAGATACTCAATAGATGAAAAAACTCCATTTAGCCCCTCTGAGTACTGAGCTTGGACCTCCAAAATGGTGGTTCTCCTCTGCTAGCATCTCTATCAACTTCAGTGGGACTACTGACAGAGCACAATTTGACCAAAATGAGGAAAGCCATGACAACGATCTACTTTTTTTTTTTCGTGTTTTAACAACCACATATACAGTCTTAAACAAGGAAGAGACTACTCTCTGCCTTACAAAGGCAATTCAATACTTGTATGAGCAGCAAGTTGAAGTGGTTGGGTGCCAAAAACACTAGAGCACAATTGGCAGCAAACAGATAATTAGTTGCCAGAGAAGTGCAGGACGGATTGGGGGTGGACACAGAAATAGCCTTTTTTCTTTGGACAGCATGGCTAGCGCAGACAACGCTGCGCTCCCTGCAGACAGGTCATATGATGGCTGCCATAAGAAAATGAAGTCTCTGCCAGGAGACATCATGCAGTGAGCCCCCAAATAAGCAAGTTATTTAAACACATGCCTAACTTTCACTATGTGAGCAGTCCCAGTAAAGCACACGTGGGTAGTCAATGGGATTATTCATGTGCTTTAAGCCAAGAACAGGATAAAGTGCTTTGCTGAACCCATTTCTTAGTTTCCACTCCAAACTGGCATCTCCTGTGGAAACTGTTGGCAAATGCTGATCTATAACAGTAGCCAACGTATTTTTTGAGAAGAGGCATTAGCCCTCCACTGCTGTGAACTCAGAATATTTCTTTAAAGTGCTTTAAGTTCACAAAGTTCTTGAAAAGCGTGACTTTGGCAATTCAGTGAATAAAGGTTCAGGGAACATTATACCATTCACATTTCGTGTGCCAGAAACACTAGGTTCATTTGGTAACTCTTATACTGAAAATCATCAAAAGCAGATATTCTTAACCGGCACGACAATAACAACAGCTCAAAACTGCACATCATTCATCCTTTATCCATTTAGGTGGTGCTACTGATACAGACTTTGCATTTGAAAGAAATGCAAGGAGCAAAGTAACAGTAAGAAATTGGCAGCAAGTTTTAAAATTCCTTGAGCAAACAAAATACCTTCATTGCCAAAGAAAGGATCAGAGCTGTAATTAGCATTGCATTTTCCTATTTGCTGAACATGAAATCATTCAGAGTAAAACTTAAGTAAAGCCCGTAATAACATTGGAAAATTACCTTAATAGAAAGCCATAGTTTTTCTTACTCAAGGATTCAAGTTCCATCATTTTCTTTCGCTTAGTTTACCACTCTTAATGGCATCCTTTTCCCCTATGGAAGAAAACTGAAGGGTGTATAACTGGTAGGCCAAACCTGTAGCAGGCCAAGACTGTCACTACAGAGGTACAATATATACCTGCCTCCTCAGTGACCTTCAAAGTGCTCCCTATTTCAATGAAAACCCTGTCATCACTAACCCTCTTAGCTACAGGTTAATTGAACATAAGAATCAAGAACTTCTAAATTGTTTTCAACATATATTTTGTTATCAGCTCAACAGTCGCACATTAGCTCTAGATAAACTATTTCACAACGTTCAATTTGCAAATTTTAGGTGCTATGTATTTAGTCCAAGCACAATTTCTGTTGCTGTTAAAACTAAAAATTAACAGCATTTGGGTTTTGGTTTAGTTTGTCAGCAAAAATACAGTCGCTTCCACAACTCAGGCCAAGTGTCTTGGAGAAAACAACTGTGACTCTATACAATTAAACGTGCCTTGGAGGAGAAAAGCATGCACTGACAATTTGTAATAATAATGCTTAACACTTCTGCACAGCTCTTCATCTTCAGGTCTTAACTAAACAGTCACTGCTGTTCACGATATTGAGTACTCAGCAGCCAAGCCTGGGCTAGCGGATCTTTTCATTTTCATGATGGAAATAAAACAAAGACTCAAATTCAATAAATCTAAGAGAGGGTTATATATTGGACGTCAATATAAAAATAAATGTCAAGAAAGAGGGGACTGTAACTCATTGTAATCTGTAATCCAGCAACAGGGGATAAGCAAAACGAACACAGTTTACAGGCTAATCGGATTGCGACATGGTGAACGTAAGTCGGAAAGTCTTCAGCACTTCAGCCCTCAGCCCCCATTATCTCGTAACGTCAGCATTACAACCAACACACGACTGCATAAACTGGCATCACATTTCCAGATGACCTGTATTTGGCCAAATTTTGCCAGAGACATGCATTGCGTGCAAACCCCAAAGTGATAAGATGTTAACTTGTGAAAAAGAGTTATTCTAAAAGTTCAGAGCCTCTGAAAGAGGGGTTTGCCAGAATGAGAAGCAATCCTCTGGGCAACTCACCCTTCTACAGCACCTACTAAGGAATTCCCAGATGAAATCCACGTTAGAGCATCAGCAAAAGATCAATCCCTGGGAAATTCAAAAATAACCTCTATCATTTACTACTTCAGTGCAAGTACTTCCTCTACCTTTGAAATCCATTTAGTTCTGGAATGAAACCAAAACTTTTCAACAGCATCCCACAGCAAGACACTGCAGCCCAGGAGGGGAAAGACACAACCAAGTGCAATGAACTGCAAGAGAACTTGGACTTTCTAGAAGTCCAAATGTCCCTTTTCGCCTATTCCCAGTGGAATTTGACTACCAACATATCCAGTCTGTAGAAACAAGACTCCACCCTCTCACTCGTGGTCAGAGGAGATGACAACACAGTAGTCCTTTAGCAATACGGTTACACCATCGGTGACCTGAGCACAGCTGTGACCTGAGGACCACCCCACCCCAAGCCTCTCGCTTTTCGGCAAGAAAAGAATTCTGATACTGTTCACAGGAAAACCAATCCATTTCAAGGCTTTGTTTTGCTTAAAGCAAATGCTATCCAGTTCAGATAAATGTCACATCTGATCCATTTCTCGTTGAACAAATATTGCTAATACAGTTTAAGTACTTTCCCCTCCCCCATATTAAACTTTACTGTGCTGTATTTATTTATCCTTTACTAGCAGTTCATATAAACATTGTACCGAACACTACAATAAAACCCTCTACAGAAGGGATGGAAGCACTTATTGAAGTCAGAAATCATCCCATCAGCAGCCTGCTCTGTAACACAAAACTGACTGGCACGCACAAATCCAAGATCATGTCACAATTCTTTATACTCAAGCAGATCCGGCCTGAGTAATCTTCTTGAAACAGATCCAACGCCAGAAATCTGGTTATTAAAAGCCTATCTCATCCAGTATGTCGAGAGTTATATTTTGCCAGCCTATCAAACTAAATCCATTCAATCTCTTTCAGGTAACAGATGCTGCTTAGGTGAAAAAGCAGATAACTGTCTGAATGTACGTCTCTCAATTGCAAAGAAACGGCAACGGGCACGAGGGGACGATGGACTTGCCCGTGGGCGCCCTGTGACACGTTTTGGAAGTAGAGGAGCTCGGGCAGGCCCACGGCGCGACTCAGCATGCCCACACCGAGGGCATGGCACTCCCAAGGATCCTGGGGCAAAGCATCTGGGAAACAAAAATCTGCCACAAAAGAAAAAAAAAAAAAAAAAAGAAAAAAAAAAGAAAGAAACCCCCCCCCACAGACCTTCACCACCCCTCCACGTGCCCAATGCCACCCTGCATGGCTGCGCATTAGAAACTGAATCAGTGCCTGCCACCATTTCCCCTCCTCACGTCCCCCTGCTCCTACCACCCCCCTGCCAGATAGCGTAGAGGAGAGACGGGGGCGGCGGGGAGCGTTTTGGCACAGAAAAGAATAATCTGCGTTCACCAGGATAAGCTCAAATCCGTATGACCGGACACCGAGCAGAAGACGGCGTCAAGGCAAGCAAGGCGTGAGACTGGGGAAAGGAAAGCACCAGGAGAGACAGCACCCGGCGTGCTGCACGCGATGCTCCCTGCTGCCAGGCACAGAGACCCTCCTGGACTCCTCCTGCCATTACTGAACCTAACAAGGGAGTCAAGGATAAAGCTCTGACAGAAGAAGCTATAATGTACAGAAAAAATGGACAGATGAAGGGAAGAGGGACACAGGACTGCAGACAGAAAAGCAGGACGAGGACACAGGGAACCTTTTCAGGATGGCAAGCCCAGCTGCAGTGTACGGTAGAGAAGAAGCCGAAATCAGTCGAGTGTCAAAAAGCCTTTCAGCAAAGACGCTACTGGATCTTTGCATGCAAGCACTGAGAGTTATTCCATCTCACTCTAATACCAGTTTCTTGGGGAATATTCTTCTTCCTGCAGTGATAAGACATATCTCTTAAAAACACACAACTATCAAGATTTCATAAATAAACCTTGCACTCCCTATCGATAGCCCTGATCACATAGCTGCCCGTGTGACGATGCTCACATTGCCTTGTTTTCTTACAAGTTTAAAGAATTTCTGTTTCCTCACAATTTAATTCATGTGAAACGTTTTGTTCTCAGACCCTGTGTACTTTGAGTTTGCTCTGGCTGGATGCCTCCGTTCTGTTGCCAAGCTTATGCAATTCCAATCAGCAGGATCGCTGCCCAAACAAAACACAATCCCAGATACAAACACCCTCCAAACTGCAGGGAACTTCAGAGCCAGATGAGAATTTCATGACTGATCCTCTAACATCTCACTACACTCGGCCAAACTAAACCCCCCGACCTAAGCAAATCTGAATATACACGATATTCAGAGACTAAGTTCCCAGTTTAGCCGTAATTGCTCAAAACCTGAAGTCCCATTATAGAGATCCACATCAGAGTAGGAAGGAGTCAACATATCAGGACACTCATAATCATGAAAATAAAACAAGACCTCCCTAAAATGTCAGTGGAGGAGGTAAAAGAAGTCACAGTACTACGTAATAAAAAGTTCTTTGATCAGTCTCTACCTTACAGTGACTAAATTCCCAGTCCATTATTTCAGTAGAAATTAGGCATGTGGATGGAAGGTGAACATCTAAAACGTGTGTTTGGATTTGGGCTTTTACAGTTTATTATTTACTGATGACTGTTAAACATATTTTGAAATTTTTGTAGTTTCCAGTGCCTGGTGGAAATATATATTTTATACCAGAACAACATTTTTTTTTAGCATCAATAGAAATAAAGCATAATGACATTCACCAATGTATCAACCGAGCTGCTCTCATAAATAACTGCTTTCCAAACTTTTGGCCCCAGAAATCACTGTCAACTCAAATTTTAAAAACTTTGTCACGACTGAACTAGCTCTCACGCCACCCAAACCCAATTAACAGACAGCTGTGTTAATAATCTATTTTATTAAATGCAATCATCGTAAATAACATTTACACTTGCAGTAACAACTCTGCCTTTTTCTTCCATCCCATCCCTGCGGATGTCGGTCTTCAGACTACGTCCAGAACGCCAGCAAACAAAACCAGCCTGCGAAGCACAGCTCCATTGCACGGCACCGAAGGAAAAGAAAGTCACCCCCGTTACCTGCTGTTCATCTTCTCGTCACCAGAGCGGCAGTACCTCCCCAAGAGCACCGTGTCTGTCTGCAAGCCTGGAATTTTAAACTAGATTACAATTTTCAAAAGTATCAGCATGCCAGAATTTCTCTGTGCAAGCACAGGTATTTATCAGCCCCAGCATTTTCCAGGACAAATGGCAGCCAGAACAACAAGCCCAAGACAAGACAAATGGTTTATAAAAAAAAAAAGGGGAAAGAAGAGTAGAAATAAGTGAGTAAATAAGAGCTGACAAGAAGAGAAAGAACAAAATAGGACACGCAGCAGCATAGATATGTCAAGTTCATTCACTTTGATTTTGGGCTGACCTCTTAGCTGCTTTCTAACATATTTCTCCCCTAACATGAGTTTCTAGTAGATGTATTATTTGGGATAGTTGGCCCAATAGTAAAACGATGGAATCCTGCAGCATGAAGGCGGCTGTTGCTTTTTCAATTTGCTCTTGAAGGCTTTCCAATAATTTCTGTGTCAGAGGATGCTTTAAAAAGTTCTTTCTCCTCGCTCTGTGCCTCGCAGAGCAAGACCATCTCGTACAATACCTGCCAGACAGCCACTGCATTCCCCAACACAGCCCTTTCAAAACCAACATTGCACTCTCTCGCTCTTCTCCTTCATTTTTCTTTTTTGCAATAAATCAATAACTTGTTAAGCAGTTAAGTAGTTCAGTGACCTCTCTCTTGCCTTTCTAAGGCTTGTTCGCCGAGACAGGGATACGGACTGGATGACATAGATGCCTGCTACAAACAGGGAATTTGCCCCGATTATTTGCGAGAGGCAACACTGCGCCTAATACTATGCAGAAACAAAGGGTACAAATTCTTGCCAAAAATGCTTATGTATTGCTTAAATATAAACCAAATGAACTTTTGGGATAAGTCTAATGAATTCTTGTATTTACAGCTACAAGATAATGAGAACCCATTCCTTTCTCTAAAGTTGCCCGTTTTATCACTGACTCCTTTGATGCTAATTTACAGCACTGCCTTTTCCAGCCCTGAAACACCCCCAGGATTTAAGTCTGGCATTCTTGAGGGTCTCTGAGAGGGGGGTCCTCCCTACTTCCCATGGACACAAGCCATCTCCAAGTGAACAGACCTGCTCCTTCAGCAAGTCAGCCTTTTTGGGAAGCCTCTGTCAGGATGCATCCGCCCAAGCCTTGCAGAGGGCAAAGAAAGAAGCCTGGTGGCTTTAGCCTTCCCTCTCTCCACACATCCCCACGAGCACCATCAGTACATGCTCCAGAGCATCCCCAAGGGAACCATGTCCGGCCAGCACTACTGTCCCATCACACGCACCTTCCCAAGGAGACCTCCCCGGCCCCAGCTACACGCACAGGCATTTCATCTCCTGCAATATTACTCCTTTCGTGCCTCCACCAGCACACTCCCCACCCCCCCCCGCCCCTGCCCCCACGGGGGAACTCTGCCAGGACTTACGGCTATACAAACCTTTAAGCAGACGATGCAGAATATAGACAAAATTTGGCTCCCACTGCAGTGCAAATGCAAAAACCCCTATCCCCAGGGGGACTTCACACAGTAGGTCTTCCCACTTCTTAAAGCCATGAATAAGAGCAGCACACCAGAGAGCCTACATCACGAATAAGGGAGTCTACAGAAAGTGATCAAAAATACCCTTCTACAAAGAGTCTCATTAATTCAGCAAAGCTTTAGAATTGGGTAATTGACAGGATTTGCACCAAGAAACCTTTACAAAAGAAAATCAAACCAACTCATTTACATTCCTGTTTCTCCTGCAACTACCTGACTGATTAAGCTGAGCTAAAACAGCCAGATGCAGAATTACGCTGCTTTTTCCAGTACAGAATGAGTCCAGTAAAGCGGCTGAGGACGGCGCTCCCCTTTGCTGGGGCTAACCTACAGCACCCACAGACAGGACAGCCCTCTCCCATCCATGTCCTCCAGATATAAAGGTTGAACCTGCATGGTGTTTTCAAGGTTTTTCCAAACTAATTAATCTTTTCTGATGTTTCCATTCTTCTGATTTTCGAAGGACAAGTCCTCAGCGCTTGACGAGAAGGGAAATTAAGCTTCCAAGTTCTCACAATTTAAGCACCCAAACCCAGAGATACTCAGAAACTCCAGCTTCTCTGTAAAACCTCAGTTTCTTCTTCTTTGTCAGTAAAGTTCAGATAATTTTGCAGAAGCCTAACTAATCCCTCAGCTGAGCATTAAGTTTCAAAATGCTAGTGATTATACCCATATATACATATCTATGGTTCCTAGGAAGAAAAAAAAAATAAATAAATTCCCTCCAGAAAAGAAATAAAATATGCACTATGAGATTCAACCAGACGCCCTTATCCCCCCAAGGCATGGTTAATATACTATCTGCCAGTACATATGGGACTAATTAAAAGAGCTAACTCCTTACACAGGCGCTGCAGCGTCACTCTGGAGGAATCCACAATTGATTAAACAAACTCAAGTAATTCCATTCTAGAAACACGTGCTCATTCATAACCAAATCCCAGTCTTTAGGAATCCCACATGCAATGAAAAAAACATCCCTGCTTCCACAGAAATCTGTGGCAAAACAAATCTGAAGTTCAACAGGAACGGAACTAGTCCCCATCTTTACTGCTGCTTTACGTGTGCTACTATGTGCACCTACATGAAGAATTATCACTACTTTTTTGAGTAGTAATTAAATTGCTATTTCAGCCTTATAATTCAACACCGCCAATGAAATGAAGATCACTGAATGATGGAAATACTGAATTGTTTAACTAAAGAAAACAGAAGAGCTCAAAACTGTCCAACGTTCCCTTCCAGCAAGACCAGCAGAACTGGAAGACTTCAGGCCTGTACAAGGACCATCATTCAACCTCTTTACGTTGTGAAGGCTACTTTCTCTTTTCCCAGTAATTACTCTCTCGCTTTTGTCCAATCTGCTCCAAACTTTGTTCGACACAGCAATGACTTGCAAGTTTTCCACACAGAAAACAGCTGCAGCATAAGCAATCCCGCAGAGCGACAAAGAGGAACATCCTTATTCTCAGTACAGCCTCACCTTTCTCCCCCCCCTCCATTGATTGCTGACCACCTTAAACACCATCCATCCTCAGCCACTTGAATAATTTTGCGTTGAAAAAAAGCCAATCAATTTTGAATCTGCAAGTTTTGGCTCAACTTCTAGAAATGAAGTTGCAGAAGAAGCACAATACAAATGAGAGGTGGGTTTGGGGGGGGGGGGGGTTTGGGTTGGTTGTTTGTTTGTTTTTTTAAATTAAATGTTTCTTGGTGCAAACCCTGTCAGTTATTGCAAACAATATTTTAACATGTTTCAGGCTTAGGGGAAATGAAATAATATAGAACATCAACATCCAGGGAAAAGGCCTGTGCTGTTAAAGCCCTGAGCTTCTCTAGATGCAGATCTAATATATACTCCTGTAAGGCAACACGATGGAAGTATTCTGAATACCTGTGACATTTACAGTCTCCAGTGTACCTGTGTCAGGCAGCTAGTTAAACAGATGTGAAAGAACCAACAAAATTAAAATAAATGAACTGCCTGCCCAGCATTTCCCCACTGTCTTCTTCCTTTGCCCCATTCAATTTAACTTAGAAGCATTACTGATGTAGTTATTCCACCAGCCCTCAAAGCACATAGAGCTGTAATTCTGCAGGAGACGTTAACAAGTGGTTTTTACCAAACTTGATGCATCTGAAATCTAAATTATTTACCCGTAAAGAGAAAGGAGTGAACGAACGTAGAGGCCTCTGATAAAATATTAAAGTATTGAATCTTGTGAATACCAACTAGTCATTCCTCTGGGGAAATAAAGTTTCAAGACAATATTTCTTTTAATCAAGAGAGGCATGTATTTGGCTGAAAAAAACCCACACAACCGTGATGCAAAATGTTTGAGCAGCTTTACAAACTCAGTCCTCTATAGTTATACCAAGACTGCAAAAAATTCCACTTTCACAACCACTACCACCACAAACAAATAATTGTCAAAATAAATCCAGTAGATTACCATGCAAAAATGTGTCTTCTACAGCTTAATCTTGCGATAATGCTTTTCATAGCATGTGTGTCTGCCCAGATTTGCAGCTTTTGTTATTTGCATTCTGACCACTAAGCACAAGGGTAATCAATCTTATAATTAATTTTTTTTTTATACTTGAAATTCTTCATGCTGCAGCCCTACCGATGGCTTCTCAACTGTGCTTATCTAAGCTATTTGCATATATAATGGCCATACAGTTCTTTCAAAAAATCTCCAAGCCAAACTAAGTGATGTCAATGACAGTAATCTGGCCAAAAGAAAGAAAAGAGGAAAAAAAAAAGCCCGATTCTGAACACTTACTGATTTGGCAGTAACCAGGTAGACTGCAAATATGAGGCAGACGGATGCATGCACACAGGGATTCAGTATGAATCTCCAGTGCCGCTTCTGTGTGGGTCAGCCCCAATTCTGCAATGGAAGAAGAATCCACAGAAGACTTGTCAAGGGAACCTGTCAAGTTCCCTGGCTTCTTCCGCAAATACTTCTAGGAAGAGTAACCGTCTAGCTCATAGTGTTTATTGCAGTTTCTTACCTTTGGAAAGCAAGGATCGTTTAGAAAGCAATTGAAGTAAACACCAACCCATGAGCTAGGATCATCAAGGCCAACTACTTTGATGGAGCACCACCATGAGAAGGGAACCGCAATGGAGAGCTTCTATCAGTGAAGCTATACGGCATAACAACGCAACAGCTATGCAAACTTCTGCCTCATCACCGCTCACTTCTGCCAGAATTTTCATTACAGCTGCTGAGATCCTCAAGATTGCCCACTGCAAAGCTCCTCTGCCTACACACTAGTCAAGAACATTCAGCACAAAACGGCCCACGTGGGCACTAAATGAGGCCTTACCTCTAGGTGTCCACTTGGGAAGTCAGACGGCGGTCAGAGCCAAACACTCAAAATGAACATTTCTCTTCCTGAGGGTTGATTCTGAGCTAGATGACAGAGGGCTGTTTTCTTGCTTTCCAAGTGTTACCATTATTTAAAGGAAAGTCTGTAAAAATGTTTGTACTCTTGGTAAGTTACCTGGGAGACCACCACAACTAAAATATTTTTATTTTGGTTTGGTTTGTTTTTTTTTTTTTTAAAACAGTATGTCATTTCAGTCCAGAAGCAAAGCTGGAAACAGATAACCTCAAAAGTGGAAAGTCTGGGCAAGCTGTTAACTGAAGTCACCGATTTTGAGAGAGAACTTTAACTCCACATCAATTAATCACCGCTAGTTCCCCTCCGACATACCGACCTTTAATCCAGCTACACTATTTTCAGTCTTAGATGGCTTTAGGAGCAGAAGGTATCCTTGTCTGATATTTATTCGATTTTGGATCCCAGGTTCTCTGCCTGGAACAGATTTTCAGATGTCATTAGAAAAGCCTCTGAAATAACATCAGTCAAGTTTTGCATGCACAGCTATTTGCACAAGCCAGTTCTACAGTTTTACAAGACAATCGGCTAGACAAACATCTGTCTGCTCCATTCTGAGCAGCTGATGAGCGCAGGAGACCTTTGATCGTTCAACAAAGCCTGTTCCCTCCTGGGTGAGATCCAGGAACCACCATAATCGAAGTGCTCCAAGTTTTGCTTTTCCCCCCCCGTCTTCAAGCGCTGGTTGGGTATCGTGTGCATCTCAGTGTCACCCACACCACAACCAGCACAACAGAGAAAATCAGAGGGTGAAGAGCTACAGCATCTCCCTGCAGAAACAGGAACACAAACTAACAACATTTTCTGCTGTTCAAGCCCGGCAAGTGTCTGCAGTAGTTATCCATAAAGGATGACCGTGGGTTTTGACTGCGGCACAATGAATAAACTATATGACAAGTGTCTCTGCTGAAACACCGACTTTTTAAAAGAATTAATTTGTAGAAATAAAGGTTAGAAATCATTTGAAAACCATGATATTCCACGCAGTGCTCCATCACTAGTATAAAGATTAAAAGGGAACCAGCTTCAACCAGCACATGAAACAGGGCTGTGGTTATAATCTATTTTCCCTGTAGCATCTGTAGAAAACTGATTAGTTCCAACTCCTGCCCTACGATATGAGCACTTCCACCTTCATGTTTTATCACCATTATAGTCCGAAATTAACAGACTCTGGTGGCTACCAGTGATATTCCCAACCTGGCGGAGTAAAGCCATTCCTGAAGCAGATTTGGGATTGCCTTTTCTGCTTACGCAGCAGACAAATCACAAATGCAGTTTACTGTGAAGCTGCCAATATTTAATAGTGTTTAATGGTGCGGTATGCATCTGAGTGGGAAAAGGGCGCAAGCATCTATCTAGAGAACAAATTAGTTCATCGGCTCCAGTACAGTTTCGCTCCTCACCTTCCTCCCTGAACGTGTGCTGCTGTATGGGAGAACGGGAGCAACATGCAGCTTGCGGGCTATTTATTTGCTGAAATACCATCTCGGAGAGACGATTCCGGGGAAGAAACAAGAGACAATTCCGAAAACAGCGTAAGCAACAAACGCACCGTTGAAGAAATAACACACACAGGACGCGGGGGTAAAATCTCAGTGGTAATTTGGCAGAGCTACCTACGGCAACCCATGCCACCTGCCCTAGGTTGCATAAAACATTCCTGGGGTGTTGCTGCCCCGTAGTAGGTTAGATTGTAGCTAGCCCGACTGCTCCCCACGGCTGCTTCATCATCATCATCAATTGTCACAGAGGGTGGCTATCTTTCCATTTATTTAGCTGTACGTATGCATACACAGCAGAAGGAACAAGCAATACAAGGCTCATTTTTCCCCAGCCCATTTGGTTTGGAAGGGATTCTTCTCCAGTTTGGTGCACGAAGTGCTCTGGTTTCAGCCTCTTTTCTGTTTCATACACAATCAAACTGCATTTAGAGGAAATCCAATTCTTCTATAAAAGTTCCATCTCAACAAATTGTGTCTTACCTCTCTTCCCTATCCACGTTCAAAGGCAGAGAACACTGCATGGCTTCCAAAGCCATTCCCATTTGCACATTACTTTCCATCTGTACATATTTCAACTTTCAAAACTGCACTCAGTACAAAAAAAAGCACAGCAAAGAAGCAAGGTTGTCTTACTGTATTATATTCACTTAATAATCATAAGCAATTTCTCAGAGAAGTCCTCCGGGCACAGTTTTAATGTTAAACCAATTCTTGCTTCATTTCAGCCATCCACTGATGCAGAGCTGATAGCCCAGCTCATTAAAAAGTACAAGGCACTATTTCAAGAAATGCCATAATTTATCGGGCAGAGTTTAGTCACGCTCCACACAGCAGCCTGGATGCACAACACCAACTGCCTCTGACGCTTCCCGAACCCAGCACTGAAGTCCCTCGGTTTTGGGCTCAGCTGCCCATGGTGCATGAAGTCACACGGCAAAGCTTCCTGCTACAGCGATAAACACGTCATCTTCTACCTGCTGTTTTTCAAGAGGCTTAGCTATATTTAAAAACACACGAATCCCACTTGAGTGGCAACCCTTTCTTCACGGTAAGCATTTGCACCCATTTAACCAGCTATAAAGCTCATTGCAGGAAGGACAGTTGGAGAGGGGGTAAATACTGCAATCATTTTTTTGAAACTTTACGGTATTTACACGGCACAAAAATTCCCACATTAATTTGATAAAGGACTTGAGTCCAAAACAGTGACAGAGCTCTCACTTTGTCCTGCTGGACATCGGTTGTTGGTCAGTGGATCTGATATCCCAGTGGTTAGATCCCACACCTGGACAATGCAAATTATAACAGGCAAAGCAAGGAATAGTTACCCGGGATGAGGTTGAATCTAGTCTCCAAATTATTCTTTTGAGGGACTGTGCTTCACTTCTCACAAGTACTCCCCAACACACGGGAGATACCGGTCTTTGGACTCGCGTAAGATGGAAATGAACCACCTCTCCTACCCGTCAGCAGGTACCCTTCCAAGAAAACAGGGATCAGAAGAAAGCGGTAAGCCCTTCCCAAGCCCTCCTTAGGAAGGTGTGTATTTGGGCCCACACAATATATTGGCAGCCAAGTGGTAATTCCATCAGGAAACTCAAGTGGTGGCTCTGCTAAACTAGGTGCTACACCCAAGTGAGACACTGCAAATCCAGAGTACCTTCCTGATCCACACCAACTCTGCAAATATCACACCACTCTGCTTCAGGCTTCGTGTTGCCTTCTGGAAGAAAAACTTATTTTTAAAATAAAGCCCACTAGAAGGAGATTAACCGCCCTTAAAAAATACTTAACAACTCCTTTGCTTGTTATCGGGTGGCCCATACATATGCCAGATGAGCGCTGTAGACAATGATAATGCATTAAATAAACACTTCTGTTTAAAATCCATAAGCCTACTTATGACTACTTTGAGAGACACAAATATCTACAGCTTATTCAGTTCAAGAATCCTCTGCTCTCAAAATGTCCATTCAGGAGCCCTGCCAGATACTGTTTCACAATACTACAGGCTCACTTATTCATAAACAAATCATTAACATTCTTGACATAAATCCATAGCGTACAACAAATCCCAGCTATGATAGTGTTTTACTACATTTGCTGTGCCCATCATGAATGGGACTTCTGTTTTCACCAAAAAAAAACCACCCTCAACAAATAAAAGACAAATTATTCTCTGCGAGAAAACCGCCAGGACGAAATGCCTATGCATGGATTACAAACTAATTATCGAGTTCATATAGTAATAAACCTGGTGTTCAGTTAGTGTAATGGGCTGCCACAATTTATGGAAGAAATTTGCTTGCTAGAACTCTAATAATTAAGAAAATCTGATGGTTAAATACACCGTTACAGACTTTTAAAATTTCCTCAGCTACGAGGGAAACCTTTTACGCGTCCCCGTTTCTCCCCATACGGGCACAAGACTCATCTGAAAAGACCCTTCTAAAGCCCTTCGGCATTCACTCACTGCCAGGGGTTTATTTACAGCCCTGGATCACAGGGTTTCAGCCAAGCCCCGAAATGATCAAGGCCCATTTTTTACACATATACATCACAGCTTAAATTAGACTAATTAAAATGAACGGAATAGCTTAACGAACGCATCAGGACCAGGTTGCTTATTCTCTCTGAATACACTCTGCATAGATGGCAGCACAGAGCAACAGTTTAAATCAGCGTTTCCCCAAAAAACACGGTCCACAGGTAAAACCTCTGCAGGTGCCCCAAAAAGGCTCCGGCGCACAGGCAGCATCCCCAGCACCGAGGAGCGTGGGGGGCACGGCGGGACGCGATTCCCTGCCCGGGGCTGGTCCGCAGCGCAGGGGATGCTCCCACAGCACCTCCCGGGACAGGCCAAGCATCATCGCACGGCATCCAGCCACCGGCAGCGGCTGGCCACCAGCAAAGCTTTGGCAAACACGGGGTTAAACCCTCTACCCTTAATTCACTAACACCTTCCTCACCATTTTTAAAGAATTAAATGCCTCTCTGAATGGCCATATTTAAGTAATTAAAAAAAAAAAAAAGAGAGAGAGCGGAAGATAGTTAAACTTTCTATCGACGCTCTTGGCAGATGAGAAATACGCTCGCAAGAGCTGGACTTCTCCCTGGATTGATCAACATAAAGCAGACTGCCTTCTGTGCCGGCTGCCAGCTCAGCCCAGGGAATAAAAGATGTTTTCAATTCCGGAAAAGATACATGTGCATTGAAACACTGAACACTTAGCAAGGCCTCAGTCCTGCAAGAAATCAGAGCCTTCCTTACCGTGCAGTGCACAGGCCTGTGGGCACTGGTGGCTGCTTGCAGTAGGTAAAAATACGCACACGGCTGAAGTTTTGCCAAAATGAGACCTTTGTTATTGTAAATACGCGCACACTTCTACAGCAATTACACTACAGCATTTATTAGGGGCATGACCCCTCTTTTTATTGTTTCGATTGGCACGGCTTTTCCATTTACAGCTTGCTTTAGTTCCAGTTTCGTGATAATTTCACTGCAGTACACTCACGTATGAATATACGCAGCATGAATAGCTGGCAGTCTTTAAGTCCGACCTACTGAGGGATGTTCTGCAACTCAGGAGAGCAAGTTTACTGGATCTATTTATGGGTCTCACTCCGTACCCAGCCTTCAAAAACATTTCAAACCTATTTTTGCCGAAGAATGCAGCTGCCGTAGAACCACTGGGGTTGTCTAGCCTGGCTTTTGGTACCACAGAGGTCACCATCCCTAACAGTTCTTGCTTTCATCCCTGATCTCCCAAAGTTGCAACACATCTGTTAGTACGGAAACTGTCACGGCTGAAAGAGTGCAAGGGATGAATAAATATAGCAATCTTCTCATTTGCCTCCAGGTTTCCTGACCATCTCAGAATCACAGCTTTAGATGTTGTCTGCGACAGTAAGAGAAGAAAGCCAACTTAAAAAAAGCGACAACAACTGTTTAAGGCAGAAAAATCACACGTAATCACACGTCTCTAATGAGGCACTACAGAACTCCCAGACTATGAGGGTCAGGCTGAAGCGATACATGATTTGAAAGGAGGCAAACAGCTCTGCTGGGAATCAGCAAGGAAATCAGACAAGTAAAGGAGTCATTTGCGGTACCCCACAACAGCAAAATGACACCGACACCTTAGTGTCAGGACACCCAAGAAGACGGCCACGCTGCAGAGCCGCCCAGGAAGCAGCCGGTTAGGAAACACACACCACACAGCTTTGCTGAGCGATGGCCGGGAGAGGGCAGGAGTGAAAACCACTAAGTAAGACTGGGAAAGTCTGAAGGAAAAGGGCGCTCGCAATTTGGAATAATTTCATCCTGCTGAGTTACGGGTAGCTCGGGGCGCGTGCAGGGCAGCTTGCTAAGAGGGAGCAACGCCAGCGAAACACTGCCTGCAAAGTGTCAAAAGCCCCTGCACCGTGGAGACACACGACTGGCAAAGCCAGAAGACAACAGCAAAAACCCTGCATTAACAGGGAGGCCGAGCAGAGATCCTGAGGACATACGTGTTTGCCACCTTTGATTTCTCCTTTTCTGGAAACAGCAGTATTGCCAACCCCAACTTTCCTTTGCTGACTGGTGACGGCATAAAAAAACATCTTCTAAGCTCTGCAACCCAACAGCTGCACGTCGCCTGGTACTGCTGACAGTTGTTCACTAACCTGGTTTGGAAGCTGAAATAAACACCACACTTCTGTTTCTAAGGGCAAAAGCTGGTCATCAAAACCCATCTGTCACTGGCTGTGCTCCGAAACACGTCTCATGGCAAACTCCAGCCTGCGCTTGCACAACCGTGTGTGGTGCACACCCCACGCGCGGTGCTCCAGCAGGCACACTGACCTCACCCGCTTATCCCCTTCAATACGCTAACGCCGTATTTTGCCCACTGATCTAGTTCCTTAAAAAAGGAAAAAGGGAAAAACCCCAGGCACAACCCTCAAGCCCCTGATCCAGCAGCAAAGTCGTCGGTATTTTAACAGTGATTTCAAACAGGAGCAAAGCCAAGCCTGAATCCTCAGATTATCCTCTGCAAAATCCCAGCATTGGTGTTACCAAAAGAGAAGATCAAACGGATTGGCTCAGACGGACTGTTATTTCTGTACCTATGTTTATTAACACTAGGTACATAAAACTGAGAAAAACTGAGGAAGCGCTAGAAAAACACATAGTGATGTTAACCACAATGGCAAACTAGAAGTATGTACTGATCCTTTCCCTCGGCCAGGAAGCGTTTTCAAGCTGTTTCTTTTACAGCTAGTTACTGGGTAGGAAATGCTTTTTACACAGAAAAATATTTTCTTTTCCAGAAGACTCCATGAAATCCACGCATGGAGCACAGTGTACATTTTGATGAGAATTAATTACTTGTTTACTGTGGTAGTTCAAGACACAGCTAATCCCCACACTTTGTCTAAACAACTTATTTCTTCCCGTAGGTGAAGAATGGTCAACAGAAACAAAAAACAGTTTGATTTTTAAAAAAGCAGAGGCAGAGCACTGGCAACACATCTGCCGACTGTAAAAAGCTGAAGAGCGACATTAGAGGATACAGGAGGATGTCCTTTGTGCACCTTCCAGTTTTTTCTAAGTGAAGGTATTCCAGAATAAAACATTACCACATATAACAGAATTGAGATGTTCTAATATATGAAAATAATGTCCTAAGCCCAGAGCTATTAATTCTTAAGAGCTGTGGGCTGTAGCTTATCATTATCATCTAGAAGTGAAGGATGGTTCTAACAGTCGATTCCATTTCTCCCCAGTGACTAAATCATGTACTAGCTAAATCATTTATTAATGTCAAAGGCTGACATTTTTCAATTAAGATAATGAGATTCTGGAGGCTCTGGCCATCTGAACCCTGTTTGTGCATACTCTTTTGCTAATTAAAAAAAAAAAACGCAGAAGGAAGCTATCTGACAAACTGATTTTACTTAAACTGAGTACTAAGTACTAAAAATTTAGCATTAATCCTACCATATATCGGTAGCTATATACCAAGAATAAACATTTATACTAGTAACCACATGGTGTTAGGGGTTAACACAGGGTTAACAAGATATTAATCAAAACACACCCATTAGAAACTGAAATCATCTTGCTCCCCCTTGTATCTCTTCAGCTCCTCAGGTGAGGACCCAGCCTTTGTCCATCCAGTATCTCGGCAGATGGACACACGGCATCCGACGTCCGGCTGCTCTGGGAGGAGAGGGAAGGGCAAGACAGCCAAGAGAGGAAAACAAGGAAACGCTCACTCGCGCGGCAGGGAAGTGGGCAGCCTCCCCGCCATCCAAAGCGCCCTGCTGCTCCTGTGCCAGGTCCGAAGGAGAAGGTCACACCCCTCCAGCACCAAATACTGCCCAGCAATGGAGATCAATTCCAGATCTTTGTAAATATGACCCCTGTAAGTGAGCATCCTGCCCATTAGATCCTTCACTATTAACTTCCAGAGGAGCATCTATAATGTAAATGCTGGTAGCAGCTCCCATCATGTTTTTTTAAAGCCATCCCACATCCACTGTTTAAAATAATTCTTTATATTGACCCACTGGCTGGGAAAAAATAAAAAAACAACAACAAAACACACACACAAAAAACAACAACAGCACAGTGAAAGTTAAGCTAAGCTACACAGGGTAAAACTTCAAAATCCCACAAAAGTTCAGTAAAATCAAGTCAGAGAAATAACACAGCATTGGACTAGTTGGTTCAGACGTTACTAAGAGCTGGCCAGGCTCCACACGCTTTTTGCTTTGTTTTACTTACAATTAGTTTGCAAGAGACTATGATTAGCTAGAAAAACCACATTCTCTTTTGACCTCCAGATGCACAAAGCAGAACAGCATTAAGTATTTCCCAGAGCAAACCTTGGATCTGTACGCAGGGTGCAGTAAACCACCACGTCGGATAACCAGCCCCGGCAGTAAATCACCGCACAGCGTTTACAGCACAAACTCTCACTATGGAGCCCGTTCACTCCTGGTCCGACCTAGCAAGGCAGGCAAGCAAGTGGAGGCACTGAGTAACACAGAAGTCTCAGGCAGGCACCTGCCTCCAAACTCTCTTCCAAAGCCTTGTTCGAAGGCTGGACCCGTACAAACCACCGCACACATGGGAATTTTACAAAGCACAAGATTACAGCCCAATTCTCTACGACAGCGTGCGCTGCCAGCCCAGCTCCCTGCTCCGTTGGAGATGGGGACTTTAGCATCTCTGCACCCTGTTTGTGCCCATACGCAGGAAGGATTAGAAGGGCCGAAGACAGTGACAATGACCGCCAAGTACTGCGAATCACCCGGGCAAAGCAAGGGGCGCTACTCTGGCGTAGACGGCATCACGCCCTCTGTTCACCAGGGGAACATCACTGCACAGCGTAGAGGATCTAGTGCACAACGTCACCTTGGCATTACTAGCACTGCAATCGCCTCCTTTCAGGAGGAAAAACTAATTACATTAAGGAGGTGAGGATATTGTTGAAAGTCATTCCTCCACACCCAGGGAAGAATAATAGATGGACAAGTTGTGCTGTGTCAGTTTGTTCCCATTGCAAAATAATCGCCGAGCCCCCCCCCCCCCCCGGAGTGGTCCTGACATCCCTGCTCCCTCCCTGGCCAGCCGATCCCGCTGGTCGGATACGAGGTGGCATTGCGAAGGGAGCCTTTACTTGCTCCTTTAGCCGGAGAGCTCTAATAAAAGGGCTTTAATAAAATGATATCTTAAATAAAACCGTACTGCTGTGTGTTGACACCTTCTAACTGGGATGCTACAATTACAAGACTGTAATTTTTCTGGAAACTGTATTACACAGCCATAACCGCTCTGCGTTGAGGGCTCTGCAGCACAGTTGCAATGATTGACAATGACTAACTTTGCTATCCGACTCCTCAAACTCACAGCACCACTTTACTATCTACATGGCAAGTCACGTACGGCACTGTAAGGACTAGGTCATTTTTAAAGCAAATGTTTCAGTCTGATTTTATGGAGGCGTATACCGAGTTGTAAAACTCAGTAAGGAGACCAGATTGAAAAACCTCCCAGAAAGCTGTTTAATAAAAAAATAAATGAAGATATTACAAGATAGGTTTTGGGGTAATAGGGAAGAATGGGACAGCACTTTCCTATTGTCCCACATATGGATTTGAGACTAAGAAAATATTGGGAACAATGTTTTTTTCCCAGGGTGAGGCAGCCTGCTCTAACTTCAGCTCTGTAATGACAGCTGCTGGGTAAGAAACGCTTTTTTGTTCCTAAGAAATACCGGAGAGAAAAAAAAAAAGCGGAGCAGGCATTTTAAACCCTTTGAAGAAGCAAATATATTAAATTTTCACAAGAAAACATGAAAATAACAAAAGGTCTCAGAAACAGACTGGATTCACAAATGAGAAATACAGTTTTCAGCTGAAAACCGAAAATATTTGCTGAAGCTCCGACGCCGGGCGGCAGGCTGCACGCTGTGCCTGGAGGCCAACAGCCAGCGATGCTCTGAGCCTGCTGCCGGGGCAGCCACCACGGCCCCGCACCGACCCTCCTGCGAGGGACCCGCGCTCCCTTTTCCCCTCACAGAGGGGAGGAACCATGCGACTGCGAGGCTTATTAACACTTCCATAAATATTTTGTAAAGTGGTTTTCCCCCCCCCACCCCAAAGCAAGCGGCTGGCGAGCTCACAGCATGACAGAGACGTTCCTCTGTCAGATACGTAGGAGCCCCTTATCCAAACAGCATTAGGGCTCGGTCCAGAATGACTTCAATAACACACGCTTTCCAAAAAGAGTAATACAGAAACGTTCAGTTCAGCTCTCTTAGACATTAAATCTTGTCACATATATCTACACTTCAAAAAAAAGGAAGAAAAAAAAAAATCAGGTAAGACTTGGACTCTTAAAAACACATGAAGGAAAAGAAACGCAGAGTAACTCCACTGGCATTAGCAATGGCACTTAGATTTCTACCATCATCAAGATCTGAATTTGGACCAAAAAAAAAGACCCACATATAGACAGGGGCAAAGTTCATCCCCAAGTAAACAAAATGACATCTCTTTAGACATTAATGGCATCTGAAGTTCTCCAGCTTGATACAACATTAGTGATTTAAATGCCAAACCACATTCACTTCGCTTATCTTTGAAAGCTCCACATCCACGTAAGAACACCCTGAGACCATAACAGAGGAACAAAAGGTCAGGCTGTTACTTCCAGAACCGGTGCAGTAAACTTCAGAACAAAGAAAGTATGGGCATGCCCCTGGTCAATGCTACCCGCTGCATGTGGCTATTTTTCTAATATCATTGTAAGCAGCATGAGTAACTTCTGATGTTGAGAAATAAAAATCCTAACCTGAAAAAACAATATAAATGCCCTCTGAAAATAATTTAAACCAACCAGAAGTGAGCTATTTCAGTGCAAGGTTTCTGCAGACGGGGCTCCCGGGCTGTGCCGGACCCCAGACTGCTCACGGACCTCTCTGGTCCCCAGCTGCTGACCTGCTGCCTCTACCCCCAGAAGCTCTACATCTCTACAAAGCATTTTACATTAGTCCAAAGCCTCCTTAGATTCCGCCCTTCTGACAAATGACCCCAGATACCTTCACCTACACGGACCTCGCTGCCCCACACAGCTGGACCCCTGCTCTGACCTGCTGGAGCCCAGTCCCAGACTCAGAAAACCAGTGGGAGCTTGTCCGACCACAGGGGTGAAATCCCTAAGCTGCAGCTCTCGAATGTCTCTTTCCAGGTGAAGATCTTGCCATAACTCACTTCAGCTAGCACTTGCAGCTCACGATCTCTTCAAATGTGACTCTTCTTAGAGGAGATGAGCTCCACCACTTCTACAGCCTGAAACTCGTCAGCAGTTTAAATGTGAGAAGGACGTGGGAGAGTGGCTTCAGGAAAGGAACAATTCAGCAGTGACTAACTAGAACTTCAGTGTATATTTTTCACTGTCCGGAAGCGCCAGGGCTTTTCAGCACCCTCGATGACGAAAGGCAGTCGTCTCATTCATTTAGAGACTTGGTCCCAGGCTGGCCGTGATGCGCAGAACGGCTGCCCTTCGCCTCTGCGGACCCTGTGGCAAGCCCAGCATTTCTGACGGGGCTATTTCCTACACGAGGCAACCCCAGTCCCCACTGGACACCCCCAGGGAAATGATCTGAACTCCGTCCGTGATAGCTGTTGAGGAAAACAAAATCCCAAGTCTTTGCAGTGGGGTAACTCCTTGGAAGTGTGCATCCCGTTACCGAGCCAGAAACTGCAGGATTGTGAAGGGGAGGTGCAAGGAGTCACAGGTGACCTCAAAGCTACAAGAAAGAGAAAGAACTGAATATTGCAACACTGATCAGTGGGAAAAGGCAACAGCAGAACCTACCTGGGCTCCTGTAACCTTTCAAACTGTGCAAACTCTTCCTTCCATAGCAACTCTGTATTTCAGAGGTACAAGATTAAAACATTGCCCTTGGAAAACGTTACACACCCTAGCACCAAGCTTCAGGCTCTTTAATGAAAAAAGATCTCTAAACACCAGATCAAAACAGCCACTCACTGACAAATGCTTCCTAACATTCCTTATAATCATAGAATAGTTTGGGTTGGAAGGGACCTTTAAAGGTCATCTAGTCCAACCCCCCCCTGCCGTGGGCAGGGACATCTTCAACTAGATCAGGTTGCTCAGAGCCCCGTCCAACCTGACCTGGAATGTTGCCAGGGATGGGGCATCCACCACCTCTCTGGGCAACCTGCGCCAGTGCTTCACCACCCTCAGCGTAAAACATTTCTTCCTTATATCTAGTCTAAATCTACCCCCCTCTAGTTTAAAGCCGTTCCCCCTTGTCCTGTCGCAACAGGCCCTGCTAAAAAGTCTGCTGCCATCTTTCTTATGAGCCCCCTTTAAGTACTGACAGGCTGCAATAAGGTCTCCCCGGAGCCTTCTCTTCTCTAGGCTGAACAACCCCAACTCTCTCAGCCTTTCTTCACAGCAGAGGCGTTCCATCCCCCTCATCATTTTTGTGACCCTCCTCTGGACCCGCTCCAACAGGTCCGTGTCTTTCTTATGCTGAGGGCTCCAGAGCTGGACGCAGTGCTCCAGGGGGGGTCTCACCAGAGCAGAGCAAAGGGGCAGAATCCCCTCCCTCGACCTGCTGGCCACGCTTCTTGGGATGCAGCCCAGGATAGGGTTGGCCTTCTGGGCTGCGAGCGCACGTTGCTGGCTCATGTCCAGCTTTTCATCCACCAGTACCCCCAAGTCCTTCTCGGCAGGGCTGCTCTCAATCCCTTCGTCCCCCAGCCTGGATTGATACCAGGGGTTGCCCCGACCCAGGTGCAGGACCTTGCACTTGGCCTTGTTAAACCTCGTGAGGTTCACACAGGCCCACTTCTCCAGCTTGTCCAGGTCCCTCTGGATGGCATCCCGTCCCTCTGGCATGTCGACAGCACCACTCAGCTTGGTGTCATCTGCAAACTTGCTGAGGGTGCACTCGATCCCACTGTCTGTGTCGTTGATGAAGATATTAAACAGTACCAGTCCCAATACGGACCCCTGCGGGACGCCACTCGTCACCAATCTCCATCTGGACATTGAGCCATTGACCACTACGCTCCGGAAGCCACCATCTAACCAATTCCTCACCCACCGGACAGTCCACCCATCAAATCCATACCTCTCCAGTTTAGGGAGAAGGATGTTGTGGGGGACCGTGTCAAAGGCCTTACAGAGGTCCAGATAGACGACATCTGTAGCCCTTCCCATGTCCACTGACGTAGTCACTCCATCAGAGAAGGCCGCTAAGTTGGTCAGGCAGGACTTGCCCTTGGTGAAGCCATGCTGGCTGTCTCGAATCACCTCCCTGTCCTCCATGTGCCTTAGCATAGCTTCCAGGAGGGTCTGTTCCATGATCTTCCCAGGCACAGAGGTGAGACTGACTGGCCTGTAGCTCCCCAGGTCTTCCTTTTTTCCCCTTTTTAAAAATGGGGGTGATGTTTCCCCTGTTCCAGTCAGTGGGAACTTCCCCAGACTGCCACGACTTTTCAAATATGATGGATAGTGGCTTAGCAACTTCATCCGCCAGTTCCCACTGAAAAACCACTGAAAAGTTATATTGCCATCTCAAAGGCAAGATAAAAGTTAATGGATTCAAAGGCATGGAGATAAGACTGCATTCTTAAATCTGAGCAATTTAACACACATTTATCAAAGCGAAGTGTCCAATCTCGTAGAAAGTAACATCCCTTATGTAAACCTCTGCACTGATGCTCCACCAACAAGAACGCGACAGAGAGGGCTCCGCTTCCTCCATCATCCCAACCACGCTTCCCAACAGGCAGCTTTGTTGGTGGCCGTGCTGCACAGCCTGGGGGGAGCCAGGGTCACAAATCCACGGTTCCCGGGGGCAGCCCAGCCTGCAAAGGGGGCAGGCTCAGAGCCGGGGCCGACCCCTGTGCCTTGTTCTCAGCTGGAGGATCACCGGGCTTCGGGTGTCTCGGGAATCACTGCTGGGTTCGCTTTTCGTTGCCCAACAGAAAAATTAACCGCCCAGCACTCTAACAGCGCTGCTTACCCCTCCAGCAGTTCATTTTAGCAGGAGGCACCAAAGCTGTCCTTACTATCAGGATTTTCTCAAAACACGTGGTACCGAGCTCAATAGGCCCTTTCAGCCAAACTATCGAGAGGACCGGTGTAAAATTTTCAAAATACCCTTCCTTCTGATTCTAATCCAAACAACAGAGCACAGCTGTGAAAACTGAAGCCTGTGCAGACCCATGCTGCACAGGCTCCCTCTTAAAAGCACTGGGACAAGATTCAGGCTTCTACATTTTCTGATTCAAATTTATGGTCAGGCACAGAAAATTCCTGTGGACTAGGGAAAGACAGACAGACAAGACAGACAAAACCCAAACCACAAAGCAAAAAAAACCACCCCACGTTAAAACTGATTTAATATCATTCAGCAACGCTGGAACTGGCAGCACGGAAAGCAATATGGACACTATGGGATAAACAAGCCAGCCACGGAAATATCTCACCTCATCCTCTGCACACACACGCAAATGCTTCTAGGTTTGGGTTCACCTCTGCCTTAAAATAGCTACATATGAGAAATCAGTTAAATTGCCTGTTTCTGTACCTGGAAGTAATACTTCCTCACTCCCCTCACAAACGATCCCATGAAAAACATCACTCAGCCCATCAGAAAATTTGAAATCCCCAGCTGCAAAGCAACACACAGCCAAAATCCTCTCTCCAATCTTTGTATTGACATACTCCTGTCAATCTGATGCTTAAGCTGACAATTTTCTGGAAGATGAAAGAAATTCACTGCCGTCTTCTGCAGACACGCAGTGCAGCGAGCCGGGGCAGAGGTACACGCTATGCCTGACACCCAGGCAGCTTGGGGAGCTGCAGCTTGGTGATTGCCGAAGTTCCAAAAAGTACTTTTCTGGTCAAAAACTGGAAAAAAAATAATAAATTCCAGATGCCAAAGCTAAAAATGGGCAAAGGGTTCTGTTAAATAAATAGTCTCGAGTCAGGGGGAAAAAAGATTAAAACCCTGTTTTTGAAGCCTGATGTATTTTTTTCTAACAATTTTGCTGTTTGTCTTTACGCTCTCCAGCTCCAAGCTGGAGCCAGAAGAACCAGCACACCATGACACAACTCTTCTCGTGGTGTTCCTCTCCCCAGCAGAAGGAAACACTAGAAAACTGAGGACAAGATTTCTTAACGTAACACTAGAAATCAAGTTCAGCATATTAATTTGGACTGGAAAGTTTTAATAAATAACAGAATTTTTGTTTGCCTATGTTTTCAACCAGAGCGACTGGAGGGAGGGGTAATTCCCACCCACCCCCACCTTCCCCCCAAGAAACTATACCATTTTCAGGTCAGTATCATCTTCATCGGCTCAGAAAGCACAGATTAATCCTGACAGCAGGAAAGCTCGTCCCCAGCTACAGGAAAGCCGCAGAGCAGCTGAGATTCGCTCGAGAGCCTCCCCCTGCAGCCATCCAGAGGGGAAACGCTGCGTCCGCCCATCCCTTCTGTCTCTCAACGCCCAGGCTCAGAGAGGGAATGGAGAGCTAGAAACTTGCAGGCTCAGATGATGTATTTGATGTTGCCACCATCACCACGGAGGTCCCATGCCCTCGGTCCCCTGGAGACCCCGAACTCCTCTGTCCTGGCCTCCAGCCAGCAGTCACTCTCAGGAAGAAGCTCCACAGCATGGAGAAGTGTTTGTTTTAAATCAGACTAGACAAACTTTCTGGATCTCCTGTAACAACCCAATAGGTGGGATTGCTGCCCTGCTGTCAAACCCAGGCAGGCCCAAGGGCGGTACTGACCCCAGTGGAGCTTGGACCAGATCCCACTGCAAGATCTTCAGGGCAGCTATTCCACCGGTGGGACCAGACTCTGAACATCGCTTCTCCTCTCCAGGCACTGAATGACTGGACAAGTTTTCAGAAGGGTAAAAAGCTGTCTGGAAAAGCCTGGCCCTAAATGGAGGCTCTGAATACTTGGAAACTTACTCCAGGGTCATTCCGAAAGCTTCACACGAAACGTATGGAATAACCACCTCTCAAACCCAGAGGGAGCCTGGCACGGGAAGAAAGAGGTGGCCGCAAATCTGAGCTTCGGGACATTTAATTAACTTTCTATCTGCTCTCCGCGTTCTTGGCAGTTCCCATCAAATATATCTGGAGAAAATGTGTTCGCATGAGGAGACGTTTGAAAGTTGTCCAGCATGACGCAGACCCAACACCACGAAGGGGTATGGCACAAGAGCACCGGCTGCGCCGGTGCTACAGCACGGAGATCCCAAACCGAACAGCGCTGCACTCGCAGCATAGCTCGGTCAGTAAAACTTACTATTAGTAACTCGGGTCAGAAATGTCGCTGTTAACATTGCCTGGAAGCACAGCCAGCCATTAAGCTGCGAGAAGGGAGTGAAGCAGCCCAAAAAAGGCCCCCGACCTGGCGGCAGAAGCCTGCAAGGGAACAGAGGCAAACAGCTGCAATGGCAAAATTTTTACATTTCCAAATCAACATCGGAATTACTACCACTGATAATCATTTTGTCAGAAAAGCAGTTACTATTTAAATGCTCCCGATGAAAACACGCATGGAGGTCCTTCAAAAAGACCAACGCTTCAGAAGCCATCACTGAACTGCTAAGGTAAGGGTCAGCGCAACGAGATCAACTTAATCATTCTGAGTCTGTGTATAATTTTGTTGAAGTGCCATCATTAAAAGAATATCAAACACCAGAAATACACAACTTATTTCCCCCCCCCCCCCCCTCGAGATTCTGCGCATCAAAGATTTATATTTGCCACTCCGTATTTTCAGCAGGAAAAACAAATAATGAGGAGCTGTATTAGGTCTTCTCAGGACACGTTTACAATCACCCACATTTAAAATGCTTGACCAAAGAGTTCTGACACACGTATTCAGAAACAGCCCAGAAGACTAACACTACTGTCACCTGTAACTTTTCCAGCTATTATTTGAAATGCAAATAAGTTCAATTATTAGACATAAAAGCACTGGGGGGGGGGGGGGGACGACACACCAAACAAGTACTAAACATTGCTTAAAGGGACTTTTCAGCTACACATTTACATGTCTCCGGGCCAGACTCTCATCTTGCTTGCACCGAGACCCAAATCGCAGCCGAAGTCACCACCGTACTGCTCTACGCGAGAGGATGCTAGCGCAAAGCCTCGGCAGCCTGGCACACCTCCCATCACCCAGCTGAAGGTCTGCCCGCTGCAAACACAATCACGCTCAGAAGGTAACGGTAACGCTCTGGACACACCACTGCGGACCGTCCTGCTGGCTCCCACCGGGGACGAAGAGAAAATAAGAAGCAGGCAGTTAAAATTCTGAACTACTTAGACTGAATGCTTTAGTTTGTCTTCCTTCAAGGAAATCACTGCTTTTTTTTTTTTTTATTATTATTATTTTTCTTGGTCATCAAACAGGCTGTCAGCTTCATAAACAGAAACTAGTAGTACACTATAAACGAACCCTTACGATCATTTCCCAGGGGGCTTTCCATAAGGCAGTCACTGATTTTGATTTTCTTTTGGTCACAGAATGCTTCCCAAAATTAGCATTTTTCCAGAGCCATTCATTTTCTACAAAGAATAAATAATGTCGAAAAAAGGAACTGCCCAAGCTAAGTGGTGCCAGATGAGCTTGCTGGAATCACAGAGCTTTGTTTTAAAGATCCCTGACTGCTGTAAAGTCATAGCGGCAAACTAGCGCAAAAACTTTGATGCCTTGAGAGATATTCTGAAGCTATATAGTGCCAAAACACTCGGCTGTGAGACTTCCCGGATGTTTGCACCCACAAGACTCAAGCTTAAATTTCAAATACTTTTCACTTTTTCCTTCTGACATAATTTTTAATAAAACCAGAGCTCAGTAGTAGTATCAGTCCTGCTACACGTGTCTTGCGGCGGTTTCTGCCTAGACAGCTGTTTGTGTGCTTCACACTTACAACCTGTTTGTGTTTCGTTTAAAGCAGAGTTTTTCCATATGCTTTTAAAAATTCAAAAACAATTGTTTCGCCTGACTGTATACTGCATTTTTAATAGATGTCTGCATCTGAACACCAAGCATAGAATAGAAAGACAAGAAGCTCGTTCTGAAAGCACCAACAGCACCTAAAACCACGTTACATCTGAACAGATGCAAACAAACATTTGTCATAAAACCACTGCGCCCATGATTACCTCGAAGCCGTTGCACAGGGGAAACGCTGCCCAGAGCTGACTTCTCTATAGTGAAGAGTTTCAACGTTCCTGACATGGGAAAGGCGTTTGATGCGTATACTAGGTGGTAGCAGATGCATGTAATACGCACGCGTTTAGCAACAGAGTCTACCATCCCCAAATCTAAAAGTGTCGGTGAATTCAAGGTGCACAGTTACAGGGTACAGTAGCAAATCCCAGCAAAAGAAGTGATGTGTTTAGGAAGTCTCGGAGGGCAGCGCTCGCAGGTAGGCCAGAAAGTGAGCAGCAAACACCCCCGATACTGCTGCTTTCACTTTTTTCACCTCCATCAATACCTGCACTGTGTTTTTGCTGCTATATCTTAACGATGCGGAGGTAAATTACACCAACAACTCAAAGGCTACGGTAAAGCAACCTTACACAAAGCTATTTCCCATGGACTTCGGAAGGGCTGCACAAGTTACGTGACGGCAAAATTAAGCCTCCGGGTTCAGGGAATCAAACTCGCCCAAAGCAAAGGAGGACCTGAAGCTTCCTGCCTGACATCACCCACTTCGCTTCGTCTCACCTCGCCCACCTGCAGCTCTCCCCCACAGTATTTCACAGCACATTAGACGAGATGCGGAACTCTATTTTATGAAAGAAATAAATTCTAGCAACAGGAGAATATGCTGCAGCCATCTGCTATTAAAACCTTGCCCAGAAATGGCCCAAAACTGTGGGCTTTGGTAGGAATATCAGATTTCTAGATGAGTAGACAGAGAATCACTGAAGTCCTACCGTGAACACTTGGCCGTTTGCACGTCCTTATGAAGCCAATTCACCAAATGACGTCCAGTGCCGAAGCAAGGAGGCAGCCGGCTGGGCTGGGAGGCGGGCGGGCAGCAAGGGGGTCTCTCTTGCTGCCCTCCTGTTGCTTGGGACAAGCCCAGATGATGGCAGAAACCAAGCGACCGCTTGGCAAGAGGCAACCGCGTGCCCAAGAAAAGCATCTGAAACAGCAGTGTTTTCCCACCCGGACCCACGGGCAGGGGCAGGACGTGGGATGGGGAGCCCGCGCCGCAACACAGCACCCTGCCTGCTCCCCGCTACCTGACCCCCGCTCGTGCAAGCCCACCAACTCTACCACTTGCAGAAGAAAAGCGAGAGCTTCTCCAAAAGGAGGGCTCGTGGGCACAGCTCAGCTCAGGGATGCCTGGCGTTACAGCACGAGGCCGGGCAGCAGCAGCACCGCTGTGTCTCACGCGCCAGGGGAAAACGGATTTGGACACAGCGAGCCCTTTTACCCACACGTGTTAAGAGAAGAAGGAAAACTTACAAACAGGGCTTATAAACAGCACGACCTCGGAAACTATGCACCCACTAGGATTTATTATCTAGAAACAATGTCTGGCATCAAGCTCCCAGGAAAATTTAGGTTTCAAAGCAAATAGCAGTCATCTCTCAGACAGGCACGCGAAAGTGCACGAAGACCTTGCTTGTTTTTGAAAAAACACTTCAGAGTAATCACGGAAGCATCGCCGAGGCCGGCAGCTCTGAAATCCCAGCTGCTCCACCGAGGGCTCCTGACCCTCGTGTCCCAAAGCGGGCACAGAGGGTACATTTGGAAATAATTTTAAGGAAAGGTGTCAGAAGATTTTCAGCATCATTTCAACCAGTGCCGCTGCCACAAACG
Source organism: Aptenodytes patagonicus (assembly GCF_965638725.1). Classification (NCBI taxonomy): domain Eukaryota; kingdom Metazoa; phylum Chordata; class Aves; order Sphenisciformes; family Spheniscidae; genus Aptenodytes; species Aptenodytes patagonicus. The sequence goes on from NC_134954.1 coordinate 5,948,237, forward strand.
TCGAGCCAAAAATCAGAGCGCACTGCTTACGACCATCAATAAGCTCTGCTGCAAACACAGCGATGAAAACCATACCCAAAAGGTACAGCGAGCCCTGGGCTGGAGCCCCGGCGTTCCCAGCAGGAAGAACAACCCTTAAATACTTGAAGCACCCCGTGGTCGTTGCTCCAGCAGAGGAGACGTGGAGGCACTCGCGTGTTCAGTACGTTCACCCGCATTTTACTGAACACAAACCGGGAATGCCGCCACAGAAATCAGAGGGGAAAAAGTCTTCAAAAAAGACACAGTCCCAGATCACCTCTTTTACATTAAGCATGAATAATGCTAATGCCTGTATTACCTGCAAAATCACAACTTTCTTGAGTACCGCACCAGAGACTGGCTAATCCCGATGGTATATTCCTGCAACGTCCCAGCTGCGCTGTTTCCCATGTAACTGACTGTCCCACTAACTTTTGAGAAAATACACGTAACTGCAATGTTGCTATAGGTGAATGAATCACAAAAGGGGAAAGGAGAGGAACAGCAGAAGAAAAAGCAGGCTTCACTGTATTGTATTTTCAAGGAAATTCCAGAAACCTGGATATTTACTTTTTTCTAGCTTATTCTTCTAATCCATTTAATGTAATTCAACGTATCTTCCAGAAACAGCGAGGCTTCTTCATTAAGCAGCAGGATAACGGGAAAAGCTTCCATCAGAGAGAAGTGGAGTGGAGAGCAGAGTGGAGTTAAAAAAAAAACAAACCACCAAAACCCAACACCAAAAAACCACAAGTGATCACAGCTTGTTCCAGCAAAGCCAGAAACCAAAGCCCCTGGAAAGGGGGGTACATTTCAGCAGCAGACGAAGCTTTCAGCAGCAAGTGGCCACGCCAGCAGTGGGGAGATGTCCAGCTCATGCCCCAGCTCACTGCATTTTTGTAACCCAGCTGCTGATGACACTTCATTCCTATTGCGTATACGTGAGCTCTGCTGCTGACCTCACTACTGGAATTGTACCCGTCTAGTCAATGCCAAAAATTTCAGCACAAACCGTGAAACTTGACAGGACCAAGCACATTTGGAACAAAAGTAGCTTTTACATGAACGGCCACAGACCAGGAACACGCAGCCCTGTTATACGCTGCGTGAGACTGGGAAAGGAGACCCACAAGGCATAGATGACAGAAGTCTTCGTGCCACGATGCTCGCTCCCGTTTAAGTTAAACATACGCAGCTCCCCTTAGCAACGAGGGCAAGACTAACCCACACCAACAGGCAGTCACTTCCAAAGTTGGTTCATACTTTCCCTTACTGAACCAGGCCAAAAGAAATATTCTGAAAGATGAAAATATTTTCACTGCTGTCTTACTTAGGACGGAGCGGCACTCCAGCATGGCTGGATATTAACGCAAGATGCATCTGGGCCAGAATTACCCCCCATACAACTCACACATTAAAACATTAAGAAAGCTGTGCCAGCTCCCCACTTTCTGCACCCATACATCAGCTCGAAGAAGAACCTATAGAAGACAGGGCTGGACCTGCCATTATACATCCCCCAAGTATTCTGCAGCAGTGACTTGGCATAACCCGTAATTGCAGAACATGTGAAAAGAGACCACAAGATGTCATCTGCTCTACCCGGTGACCAAATACCCACTTGCTACAACCAAAATCCCATGCCCAGCACCCTCCCAACACATGCTTGCCAGCCGGGGACAAGCAGAGGGCCCCCCCTTCAACACCCCGATAACACCAAGATTTGTTTCACGGCAGCTAGGTGCCGGGAGAGAGGGAGTTTGGGACAAAGAGAGCAACATGGGACACCTGAAACTGAATTAAGATGTCAAGGGGGAGAAAGAAGGGAAAAAAATATGTATTTATTGCCTTGCACGAGCTCTCCTCGGCGCGGGGCGGGGGGGGGGGCGAGGCGGGCAGGCAGGCAGTGCTGCCAGCAGCTCTGGCCAGGCTGGCGATGCACAACACGTAGTTCTTGGGGACGGAAGGGGAGATCAGGCTACTTGAAGTGACCAGCTTTCAAAGTTCTTTTGGAGAAAAAAAGAAAAAATTCAAAGGGGTTGGGGATATTAGATAGTCTACTGCCCATGCAACTCTGGCTCGCGTGTGTATGGATTAGGATCCAGCTCCCAATTACAGGATCGCATCCTAGTTAGTCCCAGCATCCTTCCACTCACTGTATTCATTTTGTCCACTGTTCACTATGTTATTTAAGCTCTTGTGCGAACACAGAATTATTACGGGCTTCTGGCGGCTTTTCCAAGGCTTTCCCCTTCTCTCCATTTTAGGAGCTGGTACAAGTCCAAAGCATTATTTAATTCTGCAATTTTGGATCCCTCTGGCTTGTTTTTTTAGAGCACCTACAGCTCTTCATACACTTCCCCAGCAACTCCTGTTGGCAAGAAGCACAACTATGGGTGCTTAGCATTTTGGGAGGCTCAGGATGCCTGGAGTCTCCAGCTAGAGGTGACCAACAGGAGGCTGCACAAAGTCAGTGGCCACTGCTGAGAACTTTGGTGCCCGTGGCTCCCCTCCAGCAACAGGGAGGAGCACGGGCTCCCCTCGCTACAGGCCTGTGTTGTGCTGCAACAGGTAAGCGAGAGACCCAGCGAGCATCCCCCTTCCAGGCAGCCCTGGTTCCCCACGGCACGTGGCCTTTCCGACCCGCTCCCTAAAGCAAGATCCCTACCGGTGCACGGGATATGTGAGGCAGCTGAATAAGGTTACACTTACAATCTGCAAAACACAAGCACTTGGTTCTTTTTAGCCTTACACGCTCTTGTAGGCAGTACCAGGTATTTGTGATATTCGTATCTTGTTATTTTCAACACCTCCTAATTCCACAAAGGGGGCACGTAGCCAGTCCATACGATGCAGCCCAGCACACCGCTATTAACCTCAGCTTTCCCCTTCTCTTTCCCTTCCCTCACCTTCTCCTTTGCCCCCAGCTGTTGGGTGCAGCCTGACCTCAGGTCCTTCCCCTGCAGCAGCATCCCCCGAGGGGACACCATCCCTCCAGAGCACAGGCGATACAGGTGCTCCCGCCCCCACAACCCACCCAAGATCATTAACTCCCTAACGCGGGTGATCTTGCTGCTTGTGTTCGGTACAGAGAGGCTTCTGGCTAACACGGGGAAACAAATAAATAATAACACGCTCACATCGGTTTTACCCTGGAACCCATACACTATGGATGTGGGACATCATTCCTATCCACTAAAAATCAAGTTTCTCGTTGTAGAAGAAAGTATGTCTTTTTAAGAACGGGAATTATTCCCGTTACTGCCTGGTGCAGATTAAAGCTCACGGATCTGCTCGGCTTGGCTTTACTATCAACTCAAATCAAACCACTGAATTTTCTGCTTGGTGATAGCAAAGCAAATTCTCAATTTGAATTGCAAAAGCAATAATAACCTTTTCTTGTCATCAGCTAAGACCATTGATTCTTACTTAAAATGTCCAGCTCTCTCTCACTAGACACTTGCTCCGGAAAATTACATGAAGTCGACACAGTGGAACTACAAAGTGAGTTTTATTTCACCTTGCTCTCTGCCTGTCTCAGATTTCGCCCTGAATATGAAATATGCATAAAAGCATACATTAAAAAAAAAAGACAGAGCCCAGGGCTAGCAGAGCCCGACCCGCAGCGAGAGGGTGTGGGCCGCCCGGCGGGGCGCGGAGAGGCGGCGCGGGGGGACCCAAGTTCCCATGAGCCACCCGGACCTGCAGGTTCGGGGGTGGCAAACGGCTCCCGCGGGATTTGGCGGCCCCCGCGCCCCGCTCCGCGGGTTCTCCGCGCCCGCGGCGGGGGGACCCGTCCCGCACCGCGGATGCAGGCGGCGGCCGGGCCGGCGGGGCTCCCCCTCGCCCGAGGGGTGTGCGGGGAGAAGCCCCCAGACGGCGCTTCCCCCGCCGAAACCCCACCGAGCCGCGCCGCCTCCCAGGGCCGGGGTGGCCGCGGCCGCGCTGCCCCCGCCCGCCGGCACCAAAGCCCCGCCGGGAGCGCCGGAGCCGCCGGGCACAGCAGCAGCCGGGACCCGGGATGCCGCCGGGACAGCGCCTCCCTCCCCCGCACTGTGTGTGTATGTATGTATGTATGTATACGTGTGTGTGTGTCCCGTTCACCCACACACACCCCCCCGCACACCCACCCTCCGCAGAGGCAGGGGGAGAAGTTGCAACAAACTCCCGGTACCGGGGGGTGATGCTCCGCCGGCCCCGCTCCCACCGCCACAGCCCCCGCCGCCCTCCCCGGGCAGCTCCGCGGGCTCGCCCCCCGCCCCCGGGCCGGGCCGGGCCGGGCCGGACCCCCGCCCGCGCCTACCTGCAGCCTCTCCGTGGCCGGCTGCCACATGGTGCCGGGGCGGCGGGAGGCGCTGCCGAGCGGGCGCCGAGCGCGGCTCTCTGCGGGCGCGCTCCCCTCCGCGCCGCGCCGCTCCCCGCCCCGCCCCGCCCCGCCGCTCCGCCCACGTCCCGCCCACGCGTGTCCGCCGCGGGGCGGCGGGGGCGGGGGCCGCGCGCAGGACCCGCTCGCCAGCGCGGGGACCGGCTGCAGCGGGGCCGTCCCCGCGGCGCGGCATCCCCCGCGGGGCGGCCTCCACCTGCAGCTCCTCCCTGGGGACGTGCAGGGGAAGGGGAGCAGCGCAGGCATCCCCGGCCGCCAGCACGCTCCGTCGTCCCCCCGGCATCGCGCCCTCTGGGCGGAGGTGCCAACCTCCCCGCTTGCGTTCGCTGTGCGCTGCCTGGGAGGATGGAGGGAGCCCTCCCCAGAGGCAGCCTTCCTCACGGCAGCTGAAACTTTTTCCTCCTCTTCCTCGAGAGGTTTACACCACTTCCAAGTCAGCAGGACGCCGCCCTGCTCCGTAAGGCCCTGCCCGTGCCCAGGCTGCTGTTGGCATTGAAGGGGCACGGAGCACAGGGAACGAGCGGTTGGGGTCAGGATCCCCCTTGTCCTGTCAGCCCCGGGGTGGCCGAGGAGCCTGCGCCACGCCAGCATTGAGCTCATGCTCAGCTGTTTCACAGCACCGGCATCAACAGCTCCGGCACGACAGGGACAGGCTTTGGGATCTGCCGCCTCCTGCTACGGGGCAGTAAAATACCCCATGGCACGTCTCGACCGCCTTTCCCCACAAACAGCCCGAACCTCTGGTGCTACATTTGGGATGCGGACAGAGGAGTGGGGGCGTGGGGAGCTGCCCCAACACTGCCGAAGCTGCACTCGCCCTCGCCTCCCAGCCCAGCCCAGCCCAGGCCCCGGCTGTGCTTCTGGCTCCTCCTGCCCCCTGCCCTGCGCCAAGGCCTGAGCCGTGGGAGCGACGGAAATACGACCATTTCCACCCCCTAAGCCTTGCGGAGTAGGGAGCAGCAGCTTAAGGCATAGCGCTTGCAGCCAACGGATTTGTTTCCAAACACTGAGGTGAAAAAACCTCCTCTCCTCCCGTCCCCAGTCCCGGCTGTACCCACAGCACCCACCCACCCACCTCCCCCCCAGACCTGCTGGGTTACACCCACACTGCGGCTTACCCGAGCCACACCACGGCGGCAGCACCAGTCACGGCTCCAGCTGCCACATGGGCGTATAAGGAAAATTGTTGTCAATGTTATTAAAGTAACGTATGAATCGCAACGTTCACGTCACCCTCACAAATATCTGACTGGATGTTTCCGTCTCCTTAGACAGATCCGCTCTGTGGCACCTGCCGGGCCGGGGGGCCAATGCTGCTGCTGCTGGCCCCAAGAGAGCTGTTGGCTAAAAGCACCCTAACCAGGCACAGGACGTCCCTTTATGCAGTAAAAAGCAAAAAACCAGACCTGAGCCCTCTTTTGCTATCCAGGAGGTTAAAGGCAAAACCTCCAGAAGTACCTAAATGGCTTTGGTGCTTGGGCCACATTTTAAGACATGGCAGAGCCACATCCTGGCTGCCACGCACAATGGAGGGAGCAGTGCCAGGAGCGCGGTGCAGCCGCTGGGCCGGGGCTGCCCCGATCCAGCCCCGAGGGAAGCAGTGGGGGCAGCGGGGTGGGAGCTCTCCCATGGCTCTGGCCCAGCACTCGCAAGGGCACGTGCACGCTCTTCCCCTGGCTTGTGCAGGGACATGCAGGCATCGCTCTTCCCAGTGGAGATCAGAAATGCCACAGAAAAGGGAAAGTCTCTGCAGGCTCCTGAACTGCACCAAAGGACATTTTTCCAGGCACAAAAGCCGCCCCCGGCCCTCCCTGCCGACCCGGGGCCGCCCAGCCAGCGCCTCACGCTCGGGTGCCGGGAGGATTTGGTATAAAACCAAAGGAGCATGTGTCATGCTTGTCCCGAGCACTAACCACCACACCCCGCAGCCTGCAAGCCAGGCTCCCAAACCCGCTGCGGGTGTGCAAGCCCGAGGGGCAACGGGGATATCATTTCAGTGTCGGTGCTTTAAATAGCAAAGCAAAGAAATATTTAAGGGCATCTTCCCAAAAAGCCAGGGTTTGCGATGGCATCAGGTTCACCTGCGAAGAAACGCTGTCCCTTGCGGGGCCGCACGGCCGCTGTGGCATCTCGGGGACAACACCCTGAGTCACGTTGCAGGATCCGGGCGAGGCTGCATCTGGTCAGAGCGAGGCCTCAATGAATATGAATTTTTAAATTGTTTCTGAAAACGCTTCATCGGTACCTCCCTTAGCAGTGACGGCCTAATTAAAGCGATTCAGGTCTTGCAGCTACATTTACTGATGCGTCACCGTCCTCTCTCCAGGAAGGGAAGCGCTAACCCTGCACCAGCTCCTGAGCGAGGCACCCACCAGAGCTCTCCCCTTCCCACTTGCCGAGCAAACGCTGTGTCCCTGTCGCCCTCTTGTTTCTTCTGACCGATGCTTACACTCCTGCGCAAGGGAGGCATTTTCTAAAAGCCTCGCTCTTCCTCAGCTGAACTCTGGAGCAGTTTCATCGATCCTTCCCATACGGGTAAATCCACCCGCCATCGCTGCCTGAACCAGCTGGGAGCAGGCACAACCCGGGCTGTCGTCAGCAGCGGAGCACAAAGGAAGTTCAGGACCTGTGATCAGCAGAAGGAGACCAACCCTACGGCTGGAGGCTGCTTCTCTCTTCGTTTACATGACTTTTGTACAAACTAAAACAACGGGGGGGGGAATCTGTTTACTGCGAAATGGGTGGCAGGCTATTAGAACAAACAAGCAGAAACAGTCGCTTACTCAATTTCCAAAAGGATGTGAAAACGGAGAAAATGAATGCTGTAGGCTTCAGGCTGAGGTTGTAGGAGAGGAAGGTAGGAACATGCTCGTGTCCAGAGAAGGGCAACGAGGCTGGTGAGGGGTCTGGAGAACAAGTCTTAGGAGGAGCAGCTGAGGGAACTGGGGTTGTTTAGCCTGGAGAAGAGGAGGCTGAGGGGAGACCTCATCGCTCTCTACAACCACCTGAAAGGAGGTTGTAGCGAGGTGGGGGTCGGTCTCTTCTCCCAAGTAACAAGCGATAGGACCAGAGGAAATGGCCTCAAGTTGTGCCAGGAGAGGTTTAGATTGGATGTGAGGAAAAATTTCTGTACTGAAAGAGTGGTGAAACATTGGAACAGGCTGCCCAGGGAAGTGGTTGAGTCCCCATCCCTGGAGGTATTTAAAAGACGTGTAGATGAGGCGCTTGGGGACATGGTTTAGTGGGCCTGGTGGTGTTGGGTTGCTGGTTGGACTCGATGATCTTGGAGGTCTTTTCCAACCTCAATGATTCTATGATTCTATGATTCTATGCTTACAGGTAGAGAGGAGCAGCTTGATTGCAAATTTCTGAAATCAAACTGGTTGATTAAAAAGCAACCTGTGAGCTGAGACAGCGAGCAGCGCCGCGGGGACAAGACGGCTACGGAGCCACCCTGCTTGGGTTTGTTTAGTCTCCAGGAGTACTCGAGCATCACATGGGTTACGGCCATGTCAGGAAAGTCAGCCCTGCTTTTGCCCTTTCGGACCTGCCCCGCAACTCCTCTGCGGGAAACTCGCTTTTCGGCTGGAGTAGGCGCTGCCGGGGTGGCCAGGGCACCAGCCAGAGCCCAGCTCAGGAAACGATCAATTAGACTCGGGTGACTTCGTGTCACAATCTCACTAAGATGAGGTCATTTTTACCTACACTTTCTAATATTTTAATCCAAGCATCATTTTTTATTTGGTATCTAAGCTGTTCTGCATTAGGTAAGTTCTGCTCCCAGCCAGTCAGAAATCTTTTGCGTTTGCTTAAATAAATAGTGTGAATTCGTATTTCCAGGATGTACCGTGTTCCAGAATGTGCCTGTAAGAAGATACAGATATTTTTTCTATTGATTTTCCTTTTACTGTGCCAAATTGTGGAGTTTCTCTTCTTGTAATAAGTTAACATTGAGACAGTTCTTTCCGAAGACTGCAATACATTACGCAGGTTGGTCCCGCTTCTCTCAGTCTCCTTCACTTCTGTGCCCACAGGACAGAAATACTGGAGCCAGGGGAGTTCTCTCATTTCAAAGGGGAGTATTTGATGCAATAGGACCAATTTCACTTCTATTCACACGGTAAAGTTGAAGCGTTTCCGGTAAATCCAGGATATTTTCTCTCTTTTAATGGCTCCTAGTTACTTAGTTTGTCTTCCTTTTGCACCGTCTCATACCCCAATGTAAGGTGTTTATAGCAACATGGCTCGTCTGCATTTGAAACCAAAAATAAACTCACTTTTTTTTTTTTTACTGTAGACATTGCCTTATTAATTAACTAAAATTGTCTAATTGCTGATCCCGATGAATTATTGGACTTCACAAGCTCCATTTAGCTTTAGGAGCACTATTACTTCTCACTGAAATATCACTAGAAGAGTCATTCAGTTATTTAAACGCTGCTTCCCCAAATATTGTGCAGACTTCGCAAGTCCTATTTCCAAGATCCTCTTTTTGATTGCGCAAGTTTACAAAGTGTACACGAGTCATTAAACACATCTTTTTTTTCCCTTAAGAATTCAGTTTACCTTGGTTTTGCTTTTGCAGGGTACGAGTTTGCCTAATTAGCAAATTTAATGTTGTGTAAAGTGCTGTAATTAATAACATACTTCCAAAATCTAAATACACTTGTTACTCTTAAACACGTTGTCAGCTCGCTCCAAGCAAATGCAGCATCCTTGCATAGATAAAGGACACCAGGCACATTGTATGAATTTTCCGATCGCTTTCTGCAAAAATGTTTTGTGCCTAAGCAACCCAAAACACAGTATCCACGTAATTCAAACTGTTTTCTTTGACAACGATCATATTTTAACATTCAAGTTAACAAGAAATATGTTTTTAGGTAGAACTTCATCTCTCGCAGGTGGCAAAGCTAGATAGGATGGCATGATCTCAACTTCGTATGAATACAACAGAGTAAATACCCAAGTTAGAGATTTCCAGCTCCCGTGGCAGGGTGCGTACTTTGGAGACTCGGCGCGGGAGAGCTGCGGCGCGGGCATTGCTCGGGGAGGACACGGCCAGGCTGGGCCTCCAGCGCCGCGTCCGGCCGTGGGATGCAGGCAAGCAGTAGCTGGGGACAGCGTCAGAGCATTGGCAGTTTGCAAACGCTGACAACAGAAACCTGGATTTTGAGGGGACGCAATCATCTGCAGGGTTCAGGGGCTATTGAGAAGCAACTTAAATTACGGTGACATCTAAATGGCAGATATACGCCCTTTGACAGGTACAGCGGCATCTGAAGATCTGGCTCTGCATTCCTTACCCAGGAGCTGCCTAAAGCATGGTTGCTGTTAAAGTAGCAGCAATTCAACAGCAAAGATGTCTCATTCAAATACTGGCAAAATGCAGACCACATCTCTCCAAAGGTCCTTGATTTCCTTTCAGTATTGTGTTTTGGTAAATTGAAAGGGAAATTTATTTACATACTTGCTTACCATATAATCCCAACGGTGCAGTACTGTTATTTAGGTAGTCGGTTTTATTCTGATTATGTAGGTGCGTTGGGATGATTGCGCAGACACGGGAGTGCAGCTCCACCAAAGGTGGTTCAGCCAAGGCTGCTTCTGCTCGCAGTGCATCTGGCTCGTTATCCCCTTTGCAAGTATTTTAAAATGGCATCGGGAGATGCTATAAACCTGAAGCAATGCGGTGTTAATGATTTGTGAAATTGAGACAGCAGTGAGTATCCCGGGGAAGGAGATAATTCAGGTTCGGATACGCCATGTTCTCCCACCCATCCCAGGCTGGGCTTGCCGGGTGTAATGAAGTCCCGATTTCCAATTTGTCTGAGAAGCTCTTGCTGGGGTTCCCATAGCAACCAGGTATCTTTAATGACCTGTGTTGGTGCCAAAAGAGGTTGCATTTCTGATTACCTCTTCAGCTGTAACTACCCCGCTGCCTTCCCGAGTGCCAGGATAGCTACTTCTCTTCTTCTACCAAAAATAACTTTGAGGATGATTTTGAAGGTGCCTGGACTAAATAAATGCATGCAATGCACAGGTAGTGACCTATTTGGCTGTATTTATGTGGTATCCCTTTTTTCTCCTCACCTTTTGGCCTCATCTTTAGAAAGGCAGATATTTGGTCTCACTTCTCCTTCACGTTGGCACCGTACCGGTCCTACTCACAGCAGCACTGAAAATAAACCACCAAAGCCACGGTAGGTCAATAAGTGCAGAAGGGAGGTTGCTGCAAAGGTCTTGCATGGATTTAAAAGGCCACATCAGTTCTGCGCAGGACAAAATATGTGATAATAAAGGGCCAAGCAAGTTTTATTCTTAGTATTCCTGTCACCTCTGCCGGGCAGCACCTCCGCCGCAGCCGGCGGGAGCCCCCAGTGAGCGAGCGAAGCCTCCCAGCAAACACAAAGTCGATCTTTTGGAGCTGCCAACCCCCTCAAATCAGTACCGACCATGCCCCTTTTTTCCTAACCAGCATGAGGAAAGAAAGGACGACTCTGTGGATTTTGGCAGCGGCCGGGCTGCGGGGGGAGGGCTCGGGTTCGGGGGCTGCGGCTGCAGAAGCTCCCCGGGCGAAGGCGGCCTCCTGGCTCCGCGCCCCGGCGGCCTCCCGCCAGCCGGCGGGAAGCACCAGGCCGCGGGGAATTCAGGGCATCCGAATCTGGGCCACGGAGGCGGCGAGAAAAGCGCCTGGAGAAAGCGGGAGGCGGCGGGCGCGGCTCAGAGGATGAGGGCCGGGCACCAGCCCCTCTGCGGGAGGCACGCGGGCCTGGGGACGGGGGGGGGAAAGGCAGGGCAGGCGCGGGGAGTGCTTTTGGCAGTCACCAGCCTCCAGCTGCGGTGCTAGGAAAGGCTGAGCTACCCAGGGCGCAGGGGGGCCAAGCGCGGCACGTGTCCCCAGGGATCCCCTCAGAGGAAGCGGGACTGGGAGGAGGGAGGCAGCAAGGATGAGAAAGGGGAAAAACCCGAGGTTCAGAGCCTGAGGAAGCCAAAGGACAGAGGGGTTTGGGGGTGGTGATGACGTGCGGGGGGCAGAGGAAAGACCAGGGAGACGGGACGGGAGGAGGAGTCCTCACCTCCCCAGGGAGTGCTCCCACCGCAGCGCCAGTGACACAGCTGGTGGCCAGACACCTTCTTGCAGGGACGGTGACATTTCTCAGACAGCCTCTAGCAGCAAATCTTGCGTTAACATACCCAAAGAAGCTCAAGTCCGGCTCTTAATGCACCAATTAATCTTGTAAGCAGCAGAAAATGACTGGCACAAAATCTTCCAGTTGACACGTGCCAGGTACTTCATTCTCTCCTAGGTCCAGACAAACTTGAAACAAGACCTGTTAAGACCCCTGTCAGCTCTCTGCACCTTTGACTGTATTGTTTTTATTTGTGAATTACCCCTGATGATTATTAAATACTTACTTGTCTGTGATAAAGAGAAATATGCACCTCCACAAATCTGTAGAGAGATCACAACCATCCCACATGAGTTTTACACCAAGCTAAACCCATGGCTTCTTCATAGCTCCTGTCCATGACTCTTTTCTGAGTTGCACAGATGAGACTCCGTGAACTTAATTTAAATTTCTTCTGATCTTTAAAAACATAAGCGAGAGGAGAATCGTCTACATAGATAAGCTGTTTTTAGAGAGAGCAGTGAAGACAATGGAATTATAAAAAGGAATGAAGACTCATCGGTGATAAATATTCAGGCAATTTTATATGCACTGGATATTCCCTCAGAATAAGAAAATTTACCAAGAAAAGAGACTTTTGACAATCTACAATCAAAATTTTTGTTTGCAGAGCATCACTATAGCAAGAAAAAGGTTTGGCAATCTGTCATCTAGATTTCACAATTTCCAACTACTCAAGTTTATCTGTGAAAATAGGAAGTTTACTAGAAGTCACACTTCCTATTTCAGTGACATGTACCCACTAGTTATTCATAGGCATAAGGACACTGGTCAACAATGTGGTAATCCGGGAGATGTTTCTCCTTCCCCGACTTCAGCCCGGGGATGTAAAGAGCCATTGTTACAACAACCCAAATTCTCCTGGAAATGTCTGTGCATACAAAGGTTCTTTCACAGCTAAAACCAGGTAATTTTCACATTACACTGCTTAGATGTTTATGGCAGAGAGTGTAAGAGGACGCGTAACGGTAAGCGTCATTTGTTTAATGCAACCTCTCTGATCGCCGCCATCAGCAACTGGTACTGACAAAATACTAATGTCTGACTATGTCAAAGCACATAAAGGGGCAGAAAACCAAAAGTGTTGTAGGACAAGGGGCACACGTATTCCCTGCTCTGCAGCAGTTCTAGACTATGAAATGTGCAAAAAAAGGAAACAGGGCAGAGTTCAAGGACGAAACCATGCTCCAGCCCGCCCAAGTCCTACTTAAGAAAAGATAGATCGGTAAGTGGACTGTGGAGGGCCCCCTTCTTGGTCCATAACCTGGGCACTGCACTGATTATTGGGAAGATTTCTAACACATGTGCTGCTGGGTGGATGTGAACTGATTTGCTGGCAAATACCTGCAGAGGTTTTAAATATCGATTTACAAATCATCCGGAGAAGCCCAAGAATCACCCGCTTGTGTACAGTAATTTAGTGGGACTCAAGTCCCTTCTAAGTTTTTGGGAACCAGAGTGAATGGAGAGCCCTCACTGAAGGTATAAGGCTGATGCCATCAACATTTCACACGAGATTTTACTAAGTTTTGCAACTCAGAGAAGAACTCTGTAAACATGTAAAATGTCTTCAACCCCAGAAGAGGCAAAAATACATAACAGAAAATTAACAAACCTCAGAAGTCCTTCATCAAGCTCATGCTTAAATTTCGGCATGAGCAGCCCCCAGTACAGCAATGCAGCTGGACTCACGTGCTTTGCTTAGCGCCATCTGGGAACTTGTTTCAAGCTAAAAGCAAGAGATCGGTTAAATAGACCGACCCGTGGCAGTCAGAGGGGCTCTCGATGGATCTATCATGTAAAATGCCAATGCCACGTAGCCAGAGCAGGTTTTGTACAACATATCTATGTGTAATTATGAGATGGATTATTATGAGATGGGATTTGCATTTTTCCTTTCAAAAAGCTTATTAGGCATTGTCTTTTTAAAGAAATTTAAGGGTTGTATGCCTCTTTGGTGCATAACAAAGAACACCACATCCCCATGCTGCGGGAAGGGATTTCCCAACTATTGCTGCAGAATATTACACAGAAAATTGCAGTCGTAAATCACCCCGACACTGAAGTTTGAAGAAGAGGGATGTAAATCAGAGACGTCACGTAAACAAAAAAGCGAGAGAGAGACAATGGATTCTCTCCCAGAAATCTCAAGGCTGAGTTGCTTTTGAATGAAGAGCACATTTAACTGTTAATTTGAAGTCTGATATTATTTCTCTGCCCGCAAGTTCTGCCCTTCTTGAGAGGTACTGCCAGATGGAAAAAGAGAAGACGACTGTATTGCTTATGCAAAATCAGGGCTTCCTGAAAAACAGTTGGAAAACCATGAGTAGTGCCAGCCCTACTGCCAGGGTAGGGTAGTGGTTTTGTTGAGAGATTTCGGTTTTCTCTGCATACAGGAGTCCCCTAAAGTGGGGCAAAATTAGATAATATTAACCAATTTGTACAGAAATTGTGTAGTGTATTGCGTGAAACTTTAAAATGTCATCAAAGCATCACCATATTTACCATTCAATAATCTATTCCAAATGAAATCTTTCAAAATTCAGCAACATATATCACTAAGTAAATCACAGCTGTGAGACATTTTGGTTTAAACCTGTCTGTCAATACTGCTAGCTTACTACCCTATTTTAAATCTTGCATGTATTAAAATATAATAACTCTTCAAAGCTGTCAGGAATTAAGGCATCTCCATGGAATTGTAAAATATTCTCTCTGTGGAAATGAAATGGGTGAAAGACAGAGGAAAACTGATAAACTCCGCACCTAATTCAGCGCTCTAAAAACCTCCTCCAGGCTTCGTCCTTATCGCACGCAGGACAACACAGGGCACGGGGAGAGGGGAAGCGGCGTGCTGAGTACTGGAGATAAAAATAACTGGTCATCATCTTTTATATGTAGAACAATCTCAATTTCAAATTCATGGCAAGGTGAAAGTGGAATGGCATAATAGGCACATGCGAAAGCAGAGCCTTTCTTATTTACATGACGTTTTGCCAGTTTTGTTTTGACAGACCATTCTAGCAAATGCCATACAAGGGGAAAACAACTGAAATATATCTTCAAATTAAATTAATAGGAGGTACTGGTGTCACGTACAGACCGCAAATAAGACATTATGGACAGCACAGCTTAGGTACAAAATCCTTGAAAGAAATTAGTCTGCATCATGACAGTTATTGCCTGGTTGCCTTCTTCACATGACAGATGCAATATAGTGAGTCGAACAACCACAGGCTGCTCTGCAGAATAAATATCAATGCCATACAATGGCATCTACAAACACAAAGTTTTCAGCAAGTTAATACCGATTTCAGCTCTCTGTAACCTATCCATGTGTTGCACTGTCCTCTTGGAGAAAGAATCGGAACTGGAACCTGTTGTATGTGCTCTCTCTGTTTCAATACAGTATAGGAAATAAGCTGACTTCTAGGAGACCAAAGAAACTGCACACTTGAGCCACTTTTCTTTTCAAAAAAGAAGCTAAAGCCAACCTTCTGGAAGGTGGCTGGGGTAAATGAAGCTTTATCGTGCATGAAATTGCCCTCATGGCCCTCATACTCATTACCAAAGAGTTTTCTTGAAGCTTGTAGTGGTCAGAAGTGCAGATGAAAGGGAGTAAGAACTGAGGTTCTATGTCTTGGTCTCATAAGCTTGAGGGCATAAGACGTAATTCCCAGAAAGATATTGCTAGTAAATACATTATTATATTTCAATTCTTTTAATACAAGAATGTATGCTAAGCGATCAGATGGGACAGCTATTTTTAAGCAGCCTTCCTGATGGTATTTTCACAAATGGCTGGTTGCCCAAAGGCAGATACACTAGGCAAAGAGTATACAAAAGTTGGCAGTGAAGGTCTGTCATAAATATTGTTTCCACATTCAACAAGGTATTGGTCATATCTTTCAACCTGGCTGAGACTTTATTTGTTAGATTTTATACAGATTCATAAATTTCACATGTACTAAAACACAGTGTAAGTCATTAGCTAAATGGGAAGTTTTGGGAAACTTTTTTTTTAGAATCATGAACATAAAAAAGCCTTTCATGAAAAGATCTCAGAACATTTCAGAGACATTCATTAGCTCTCTAGTGCAAAGGAGGCAAATTTAATTACATGCAATTATTTGAATTTAGAATAAATCGCTACCCTGTGAATTTAAAGGCTCTCCTGAGAGTCAGCGGGAGATTCATGGTGAGAACCCGTGAATCTCTTGTGGTCTCCTCCAGCTACGGCTGTAGGACAGGGCTCGCAGTGCCACTGCTACATTTGCAAAGGCTTTTACTCAAACCTTGGAAGTGTCCCAAGCCACCAGCCTGAGGAGCAAGGCTAAGCTTGTTTTCTTGTGGATACATTCACACAGGTCAAATCCGTGTGGCCTGACTGTCATCGGAAGCATCTTGTGCTGATATTTTGACATAAACGTGTCCTGTCTTTGTTATTATTGGAAGTTGTAGATACTTTCCCCCAGGAAGAATTCCAAGCAATCTTGACTTTATATTCGTATGTCAAACACCCCAAAAGGGGCAAAAATGCAACTATCCCAAATTCTGAGACTTTGAAACAAGGAAACAATAGGAAGCCACAGCTTGGGGACAAACAAGGGCATTCACATAGGCTACAGACCACCGCCTCCATTAACGCATCCTTTAGATGCTAAACACTACAGTCCTGGTTGAGCTATGTCAAGCTGAGATATTACTGTCCTGATGCAATACCAGATGCAGTCTTTCATCACCCAAAGGATTTATGGGAAGGAAGGAAGAAGAGATTTAACGGTTCAAAGACTTACAGAGATAGATGAGTCAAGAGAGTGTCATAAGTTCATCCTGGTCTGGCTTGCCAAAGAGATTCACAGCCGAGAACTCTCCATTGACCAACTTTCATCTGTTTTTCTTGCTTGTCTTCATCTATGGTGCCAACGGTTAAATTTCTTCATACAATGCTAATGCCCTAGAGTGGCAAGGTGGAAGATACAGCACAAGCAAAGGGAGAAAGCAAAGGATGATGAGATACATTTCAGCAACGATCATCCCGCAAACGATTACGATTGGGGGTGAGAACTAAGTCTTCTGCGGACAAACTAATCGTAATTGCAGCTGCTACGTGCCAAAATCATCTAAATTGCATTAGGCTATTTTCTCTTTCCACAGCAGCTACGCACATTTTTGTTAACTTGTGCAACTTGTATCTGGCTTATGGGCTCAGATTCCAGGCAGATTTACTTCAGATTAGTTCAAATTCACGTAAGTCAGTAAAAAACTGTGGTGAAGATCAGAACAGCCGCACTCTGATTTCTTTGAGCAGTGGTGGACTGACATCCATGTACGATCACATGCATACGCACAAGAACTTGCTCATACGGAAACATGAATGGAGCCCAAAGTTTAAGGCACTACAAATTCAGATTATTGTCCATGTGTGTACTACTCCCAGGAGGTGGAAGAGAAGTCACAGCTGGCTTCATAAGAGATCTCTGTTCTGTTGCAAGGAGCTACCTCTGAAGGGAAGTAGACCAGTCCACAGGAAAAGAAACAAATCAAAAATCTAGACTGAAGGGCATCTCCTTGAGGAGATAGCGTTGCTTCCAGAGTGATAAACATGATCTCTCCTGGTCTGCGGGACTCTAGCAAAAAGTCCAGGGTCAGCGAGATAGAGCAGATTGTTTCCCTTAGACTCTTCCTGGTCTGTTATTGAAAAAAGCACAGCAGACCAGCTTATTTTCCTAAATGATTAACTTTGCTGCCTTTTCTGCTCAGCACATCAGATAAAGAAGTTGATTCAGTTAGCTTATTTATTTACATTCCTCTGCCAAAGATCTCACCAAACAAAGCCTATTTGATGATTTATTCTTTGCTAAAGGGGAAGCTTATTTACAATAATCATCTTATCATAAACTTCTTAAAAGGAGGATTTGGAACTGGAATTCATAATAACAGAGAACTCTGACTTTTCCAGAGAGGTCATTTTTGTTATCTATTTTGCACTGTAGAAGAAATGAAGCCAACAGAGCCCAGATGAGGCTGGATGTGGCATAACCACTTTGAAGTTTTGTTTGTTTTCACTGGGTGACCCACTTCCCATCAGAAGGAATCACCTTCACCTAATTGGAGCTCTTCCAAAACACGAGGGGGAAAAAGGATATACAGGATTCAGATGCTGGGCCCCACAGAGGGTGCTCTGCAGCACAGAATTTGCACAAGAGGGATCACCTCTAGTGCAAGCAGAGAGAAAAGAGTCAAGAAGTACAAAGACGACTCCTGAGCAATGCCTCTCCAGTGACCAGCACGTCAGACTGAGGAGGATCTGGTGGGAGCCGAGAGCACACTGCACTCTGCCCATCTTTGTAACAATCTCCAGCTAGTTCAGGTAGCAGCAGTATTCTGACTGCTCTGATGTCAGACTCGGGCCGGTCCCATCTCCCTGGTGAGACGTTTAAGACGGACATAAAGGTGGCTCAGAGTCAAATTTGCCTTATGCCATCCCTCCTGACCCCACACAACTACCGTGTTTTGGCGGATGCTCAGCCAAAGTCTCAGGGAATGGAGGACAAACTTGCAAAGAGGAGATAAAGCAGATCGGCTCCATGTCTCTCACTTGGCACTGGCTAAGTGCTTTGCCCTTCTCTCACTGCTCACCTGCTTGTGCAGAGCATTTCAGAGTCTATACTCTCGAGGTAATAGACTCCGAGAGGTAAAACGTATTTTAAACAAACAAACAAACAAACAAACAATCCCTCAGACTCACTTTTTTGTTATAAAATAAAAGGTGCCTGAAAGCCGTAACGCGGTGCAGCTCACTCTCAAGTAGCCAACAGGTTTGAAGAGAGGGTTTGGGCACACGCCGGACTGCCCTGACGCTCCCATTTCTAATGTTAGGGCCATGTCTGAACTCATTAGCTCTTGATAATACACTCATTATTTTAACTATTCATAGGAGGGAATGGCCTGAGAGACTAAGCCCTTCTCCGAATTAAACTGGTTTTCATCTGCCTTCCATGTTCAAGCAGGAAGAAGAGGTCGATGGGAGGCCCGTACTTCTGCACCCCCTCTGAGGTCAGGAATAGGGGAGCAGAGTAACACACAAATAGCAATTTCAGCCCACCCAGCACTGAGCAGCACATGAACCTTGGAAACACGGCAGTAGGGAAAGAAAAAGAGGTTCCCAAAGCTGGTCATGCAGCAAAGAGCTCACACAGAAACTGGGCTGGAGGCACCCAAAGGGAGGATGGGCTGGATTTGCTCAGCTGTAAGGATGAGGCACGGCTCGGTCTGATGCAGCGTGCCAGTCTGCTCTGCAAAAGCTGAGAGGCTGTGGGTAAAATGAGAAGGGAATCTCAGAGAAATTTTGGACACAGAAGGATTTAGCCACATGAAGGGGCAAAGGAGTTCCCTGTAGGCATAACTCTGGCAACACAAGTGAGGAGGGGCTGTTTAATTCCTCTCAGCCATCCACACGGAGAATAATATTCAGAGGTGTTGAATTTACTCCTCATGAGGTGTCTATCGCTATCAAAAGAGAAACTATACATCTTCAGGAATGTCATATCTGCTCAGACATTTCTCAACAAAGCCCTGCTGGAGAATAGCCAAGCCACTTCCAGAAATGAAACTGAGATAGGATGAAAACATCAATGCTGTGATTGAAGTTTCACCGCGTGAGACTTCACTGAAGCAAGCAATGTTTACTCTAGTGCTATAAATCTATGGTCAGATTTTTTGTCTTTTTAGATGCAGAGAGAGACCAAACCAGTTTTCCCCAAAACGTCACAAACATCATCTTCAAACTCCCATTGTTTTCAAAGGGATTAACCACGTAGAGACTTTTGCCATTTGAAGATGCACTTTACTGAGCTGAAATCTCTTCTCAGTTCTCATTTCCCTCGCGCCAGGGCAGCAGTTGGCTACGTTTGCAGTGGAGGGAGTAACAGCAAAATCAGACTGGTGGTTTTGGTGCAGGATGTTACCCAGCCTGGATTGACAACGCACAGGGTTACTCATGGCAGGGGGTGCCTCAGGTCTCCTTGCAACTACTCATAGACCACCCGTGCCTCCCCTGAGCTCTCCCCGTGTCCCTGGCCATTAGGCTTCCTCCGAGCCCACCGTTTGATTAATCTGCTAACAGAAACAGGGTAAGCTGAGAACAAATAGAGTTCCCGCAGGCTTGCACCGGCCGCTTGCCCGGGGCCCAGCCGGGTCAGGACCACATCCCCAGGCCTTTCGTCCTCTGTCTCCTTCACCCGAATAGCAGGCGGGCGAGAGCCAAGGGGCTTGACGGCCGCGACACGGGGAATGGCAGTGTCACCTCCTGCTCCCAGGGTGGGCTCACGGCAGCACCTCTGCTGCCGCCTGCCCAGCCCGGGCATCACTGCACGCCCGGCACAGGGACACACCAGGGGTTTTTAAAATGGATCTCCAAAGCTGACGGATGGCTCTGCGCTCAGCAGCCTTCTCCGGCCGCAGAAAGGCCAGGCCCTCTCACCCAAGGAGCAGCACACCGCAACACAGCACGCTGCAACGAGCCCCCATGACGGGGACAGAGCCTTCCTCGCTGGCAGGGAAACCCTGCCTGCCTTCACAAGCTACCTGCACCCCTCAACAACATCGTTTTTCACCATGTATTTGGAAGAAGATGAAGTGTGTTCAAGTTAGGGAGGCTCGACAGCCAACTTCTTCCCAAGTACAAGCTCTGCTACTGAAAACTGGTCCTGGTGGGGGACCAAGGCTTCTCACCCAAGGATTTGGCTACATGTCACCTCTGGAGCCCACACAGGTGGCATGCAAATTCCCAAAGCACCTCCTAGAGACGATGCAAAGAGAGGCTGAAGCTGTGGCGATGGTCTGATTTTTCTCAGCTAAAGTTCGGGTTACATCTGTAGGTTTTAATGGGGATAATCTGTATGGTTTTAGTCGACGTGTTTTCTAGCTGTTGTGCTCAACTGTTCCCTTGGGCCTTGTATTTGTATCGTACTGCCCAACCACATGGATAGGGTCACTGTCTTCATCATTTTGGACTGACTCCATCCAGAATCCATGTAAATCATGACATTTTCCTGCTAGCACATGTATCACAACTCTGAGCTGTAACTGCAAGTTTCACACCACCCCAAGAAGCACGCAAGAATAGATGTCCATGCTGCTGGGGGAACAAGACTCAGGGATGTTCTTCTATTTCCAGAGGGAAGAGGAAGAAAAAAGAGCCAAACCTGGGGAGCGCACAAGTACTGGAGGTTAATGACAAGCCCAGGGACGTGTCCCCATCTGCAGGAGGAGCTGGCTGTTAGCCCATTGCCGGGGGAGGAGCACATACAATCACCCCTTTCTGCATCTGGATGATTTACAGCAAAAAAACCCATGTGTAGTATATTAACAGCAGGTGGTATTTGCTATACGTCTATATTTGCTCCCTGTACAGAATAAACCTTCTCTGGTTTGGGAAAAGGATATGGAATAACCAGTGTCCTTTGTCCGCATTCGTGTATATCTTCACAAAGACATGATCTGGCTTATAAAGACAGTAACAAACCTGTTCTAGCAGCTTCCGAGCTGGGATAAAAACTCAGGATGGGTTTGTTCCCTCCAGGTCTGAGGGCTGCTCCATCTGGCAGGCAGTGCCATGCCTCACAAATATCTCAGAAGTGCACGGATTCAGGCATAGTGCATGCATAACATGCCATCAGAGTTCAATAAAATAAATTGGAAGGAGCAAAAGTAATTTTCAAAGCACAATTCACAGGAAGCACAGGATGATTTACAGAAGCGAGAGGCTGCAAGCTGACAGGAAAATAGCTCCTCACAAATTACTTATCTTTCAGGTCAGTCACTTGAGAGAAATATAGGATGGTCAAGAATCACTACCAAGGTGTGATTTGCATGCAGAAGGGCTGCTGCTCATTGCAACGTCTCTCGTAAAATATGGACTATGAATATGTGTGTTCCCTAGAACAAGAGTTGCTTGTTTCCCTACTTTGTATAGATTTGCAGTTCTTCAAAGATAAACCAATATTTTACGACTGAAAAGGCCAAAAACTCTGAAGAATGAGTATTTCCTTTCTATCTGATTAACAAATCAATTAGAACAACAATGTATTTGGCCCCTGTTCCACACAAGTTACAAAAAAATGGCACAGGGTATAGCTTGTCCTTGACCCTTCTAAGGGGTTCTTAAAACGTTCCTAGAAGTCACCATAAACAAAAGCTTCCACACCTAGAATAAAGCAGCAGAATAAAGAATTAACTGTACCAATGAAAAAAGCTAGTCTGACAGCCACCGGCTGTAAATGCTCAACCTTTGTCATAGAAAACTCTGCCTGAAGAATTAAAGGGAGGCTTGAATCTAGTTTCTTTACGTCTCTTAGTAGTAATTATTGTCTTGGGCCAACATCATTGAAAGCCCATGGTAGCAGATACAGGACATCTGGATTTCTGAGAAGCATTTGGCATTTCCATAATTCAAACACAGCATGGTGTTACTAACCTGTATATTCACCATCCAGCCACCCCAAACAGTAAGAGAATCCTTTGAGCAGTGCTTCCCTTTAACAGTTAACAGTTCTACTAAAATATGTTTTCATTTGCTTTCCTTTCCAACATTTCAAATTTGGCCCGTATCTGCTGCATTTAACGCTGCTCTTTTTTCTTTTTCTTTTTTTTTTTTTTTTTTTTTGGTGGTGAACTAGAATGTAACCTCACAATAAAAATTACATTTTAGCAACTCTAATAGCTTGATTTGCAATAATTTGTCTACCTCTTGTCAGCACTAATTGTGCAAGATGTGGAAAATAATTTCATTGCTATGACTGTAACCAGAAACCGTAATAGTAACAAAATTCAAAATTAAAAGTAACATACCAGATGCACTCTGCCCACCTAAACAAGACAGTAAAACCGGTGGCAGCTTTTTTTGTCTTCACAATTCTTAATTGCGTTTGTCTTTAGTGGCCGATCTGAGGTCTGGGGATGTCAGCGGTTGCAAGGAAAGGGAAGGACTGCCTGAGACAACGGCTGTCCTCACACAGAGATGATCAAAGTTCCCGGTGACATCTTTTTTTTCCGTCTGGAAATGTTATTTATGTGAAAGATGAAGATTTTGGAGGCACTCCAAGATTCCCCGACATTAAGAGGTCAACCGGAGCTTAGCCCTTCGGCGTTTAGCGGCCCGTAGTGCAACGGCACTGGCTGGACGTAGCACAGCACCACGCAGCAGGATCTGTAGGTAGCCACAGCAATTTGCCTCTATACCGTGCAGTCTTGGCTTCCCCGGGAACGGGCCTCTTTGAAACACAAAGTCAGCTCAAGCCTACTCACGTAAACAGGTTGTTCTGTGACAAAACCTGGCTCTTGCTATAACTTCGAGCCCAGATTTGCAGTCAGATCCACTCAGGAACGGGCTGTGGTGCATGTGGCCTGGACTGCAGGACTGCATCTTTACTCCGGTGCTGTATTTGTCTCACTTCTGAGAGATTACCTTGACAATAAAGCCCATTTTTTCCTTTTCTAATTAACAGCTGGAATATCTTCTTTTGGCATTATTTATAGCACATTACACGCTCGTGTCCTTTCAAATTTATAGACAACACTGCACTTTCAAATGAAGAAAAACAAAGAAACAGCTGCAATCTTCACTTGATAACATTTATTCAATATTTTCTGAAATAAGCAAGAATTTTAGGAAGCCCATAAGCAATCAAATACAGCCACAAAAACCCCATACTGATCCTAAATAAGAAGCACTATGAGAAATACACAATATTTCATGAAACGATACTGTACATCAACAACCTTTAGGAAACAACCAACCCAAACCATATGCTTAGTTTACTCACAATATAAAAAACTTCAACTTTTAAAGAAAAATATAGATTCAGTCCAATTGTAGGATCCAATCCCGTGCCCACTGAAGTCAATGGACGTTCTCTCATTGATTTCAGTGTTTAAAGGATCACGCCCTTAACTTTGCCTCAAGAGGCACTTTAATTATTATACAAGGCCTAGCCGGAATACTATTACAAAAATGTCAAACATCAACTCAAGAGTATGTTTCAGCAACTTTCAGGAAATAATGGAGAAATAGGTTATCTACCCATGCATGGAAAAAGGCAAAAGCTAATTCATTCAGATTAGGAATAATAATTTTTACTAGTTTCTTTTTCACAACACAAACATTTTAGACTTTTTTAATTAATGGATATATTATATATCATATTATGCTTCACATTTTTCCTACCTCTACTGAGAAAGCTGGCACTGACATGTCATAAAGAACTCCTCATTAATTATTGTTTTCT
Organism: Aptenodytes patagonicus; assembly: GCF_965638725.1. Lineage (NCBI taxonomy): Eukaryota > Metazoa > Chordata > Aves > Sphenisciformes > Spheniscidae > Aptenodytes > Aptenodytes patagonicus. The sequence goes on from NC_134954.1 coordinate 5,972,125, forward strand.
GTTCTGTAACAACCACAAGAAACTCATCTGGGTTTAGTAATAGTGTCTACCAAGAAAAAAAGCACACACTATCATAAGCTTATAGTTTATAGAGCTCAAGGTACAGTAAAATGTAATTCATGAAGTTCACAAATTCTGTTTTAAAATATTTTTCCAAACTAAAAGCTGCAGAAAATTGGTTCTTAAATATTCTACAGAAAATTCTGAAGCATTTAATGGTTTAAATTACTTATGCTTTCTTCTTAAAAATATTTAAATTAGGTTAGTAGCCCATCCTTTTGAAAAATAATCCAAAAAAAGATACACTAGATTACAAATCTTTTGTCTTAATCAGTGTAACCAAAGGTTTGTCGTCTGGGCTGTAATCTTCATAAGCAATGGGGGTTGCATCATACATTGCAGGCCGGGATTTCTTGCCAAACCTGGAAACAAAAGAAAGCTTCTGGTGACAAACAGAAGTATGAATGAGTTAATGGCAACAACCCACTGAGTTACGGTATGCGGTCAGAAACACACCCAGAGAGCCTAGATAAATTCTAAATTGTATTGCAATCTGCCAGAAGTACAGAAGCTTAAATATCTGAACTCTGACTTTTGAAATATATGTATCAAATAAAATAAAACCAAAAAAATCTTCTTGCAAACAAGAAACAGATTCCATAGCAAAGGCTACAGGGATTCTGCTGTGGAATTCAGCAGTATCGGAATACGGGAAGACTGTGGAAGGCGAGAGTGAAACTGATACAGTTCCAGCGAGGCCAGAATTTTATTTTAGAGCCTGCTCTAACAACCAATATTAAGGTCAGGTCATATATATGTACGAAAAGTAAATAATCGACAACTGTGTGACATTTGCATTTGGAAATTCAATAGTTGTGCACTGAATTGAGTTATAAGCTATAGACAAAGCATTTAGAAAATGAACTTGAAGTCTTTGCTCGCCTGACATCCACTCGAGAGGCACGTTTAAATTATCAACGTGCTGCACGCTATTTGCTACACCGGCAAAATTAATGGCAGTTAGGATATTGCAATGCCACGTAAAGATACTAATCTAGCAAAGGTTCACAAGCAACAGAATCACATCAGCAGCGTCCTCCTCCTGGGCAACCACCACCGCTAAGAGCCAGGCTGTATCCGCCCGTGCAGAGAGCCGCTGCGGCTGTGTCATTGTGGCCCCGGTGCTGGCGTATCCAGAGCTCCTTTGGGTGCCTTTGCACTGCATGGACAGTCTATCACCCTTCTGATCATTTATTAAGATACAAAAACAGTGCTAAAAATGCAACTTGAAAGCGGGAAAACGACTAAAGTGTTCTGACTACAATTACAGGAGCTTTAAATAACAAAAAGGATCACAGGAAAATGAGGCAAAACACGGTCAAGTCTGTTTTCCTTATGGACCTGATGCAGAGAAAATATTAACACAGAAACCGCAAGACTTACTTCTGTAATGATCCACACTAAGGATTCTTTTCAACCCCTTCTTATGTACCATATTAAGTCTATATTAATTAAAGTTGTGCACGCTGGAAGGTGAGATTCAGAAAATTCAGATTTTGAGGATAATATTTGGACCAAACTAAAATTAACTTGATTTTCTTCTAAGATTTTTATGCAAGTTCCTGACTGTTCCAATTTAATTCTTGGCTGTTTTCAGACATCTAAAATTGTTGACAGAACTAAAATGGCTGGAAGCATTATGATCTATATGGTGGAAATTTCATTCTTCAAAGTACTTCAGCTGTCAATAAGGCCACACTAGATACATTTCCATGCATGAATGTCTGCTTTAGTTTAGTTTACTTTAATAAATACAGTAGTAGTTTACTTTAATTCTGTAGTTTACTTTAATAAATACAGACAGGCCACGTTCACTCATCAGCATCATGGTGGATAAACCTGATTTTCTGTAAATGAGATAACAATCCAAGAATTGAATGAAGGAATCAAGTCGTGGCGTCTTACTAAATCAGAGGCAGCAATGAATTCCGAATCACCCTTTTTCTCCATCACTCTCAAGGGTTTAAAGGAAATAGAGCTTTGCCTAGACAGAAATGATGATGAACGTTCTCCAGTGATTTAAGTCAAATTTTGCCCTTTCTGACAGGTAGAGAACACGTGGCTTGTTGCACACGGTGAAGCGGTACAAAATCTGTTCTCTTGTGTAGGTCAGGGTTGACATGTGCCCCTAATTAGAAAACGCTGAGAAAAGACCACAGCACATGTGCTTGTCGTTTGTGGCCTGGCTGAGCCATCTAGCTGGTAGACCACATTGCTTTGATCAGGCGGTTCAGAAGCCAGTCCCTGCCCGTAACAGTAAACAGAGTTAACACAAACCTCAGAGGTCTCAGAACCGAATTGTTAAGCGGGAAGTCTCAGTTCAATGGGCGTGTATCTGGTAGGATTGCACAAGGATGCTATTTCATCGTTTAACTGATGACATGAAAGAAAGCGTAAAACAATTACCAACACAATCTGCAAGAGACAACGATTCAAGGGGTAATAAATAGTGAAAAGATGCAGGTCCCTGCTACAGAGCGGCAGATCAATTAATAGGCTGCTTACAACGAAAGCACATACAGACAAATGAATAAAGATTTCTTCCAATTCAACCAAATGCAAGATTATTCATCTAACAAAGAGTATACACCGTGTAGGGAAATCTCAATCCTGGGAAGCACTGAGTCTGGAAAAAGACTGGAGGGACACGGTGGATAATCAGTTTAACATTCGCTTTAATGCCATACTGTGTCTGATGAACAATTATGTGCTTAGATCTGTGAAAGGAGTGTATCAGTAGGACTAGGGAAGTTCTATGGCCTCTACATTTAGCATTGACGTGTCTGTTCATGAGTGATGAGTGTTCCGATGTGTGTATCAGAGATACTTACCAGTATAGGGATCATCACAAAGTCAAGTAAATGACATGAGAATTAGAAAATATATTTTGCAATGAAACATTGGACAAGAGCGACCTGTGTAACTTGACAAAGAGAGACGGAGGGTTCTGTGATGATTTTGGGGACAGTATATATTCAAATGTAGGAATTCTTCTTGGCACAGGCAGCTCCACGCATGCGTGTGTGTATATGTGTGTATGTGACAGAGACCGCAAATTCTACTTCACGTACGGAATGGGGTTGCCCCTCCACTTCCTTAGAAGGACATTTCAAAAGATGGCTAACCACAGAGAGTCATTAACCTCAACAATTCCATTCAAGTAGAAGACTTTTGAGAACACTGGACGGCTGAACCCCGAGGAAATGGTATCCTCCAACTTCTGTGGGATAGGCTGGAGTTCAGAGTTTCCCCAGAAGCAGAAGAAAAAAAACACGTGTTGCTACTCTGTTCAAAACCAGCAACTGGTATAAGAAGCCCACAAATAAAGTTTAAACAAGAGAAGGAAAAGAGAGAGACCAGAATTTAAAAAAAAAAAAAAAAAAAAAAAAAGCATGCCACAGGAGGAAGGGATTATTTTTGCCTCCACAGGAGGAGAATGAGAAGATTAATTTCCTCGGCATTATTCAGAGAAAAGGCCATGTGCACAAGTGATATTTTGCATTCCTTAGTATAATTGAACTATAATCCTAGAGTTCCCACAAAGTTGAGACTGGCAGAGGACGTACACGAGCAATTGGCGCGTGCTGTGGAGACCAGAGTACTTGTGCACGTGATCATACTTTCACAGAGAGGTAGCTGACTGAAACTCATCACTGAAACCTACGTCAGGAAATCGTGAGAAACGAGCATGTGCTGAAGCTCATCAGATTCAGGAAGCTTAGGACGTTGCAGTCTAACGCAGCCAGCTCAAACACAGGAACGTGGAGAATGTGCAGTGGAGAGAAGCTTACCCTGCTGTGACAAGATGACTTCATCAGAGTCTGCTGAAGCAGACTCTTCAACCCACACATAGACAGAACAAGAGTCAGCACGTGAAAGTAAAAATTAAAGAAACTACACTGTAAGTAGGGCATGAAGTCTAATGCTAATGATATCTAGACACACAAAAAGCTTACAGTAGTACAGTCTCTGTAACTGTAAGTCTGTGAACTCAGCGTGGATGCTTTTCTAAAGTGGACGATCCAGTTTCAACAACAGATCCTGGTTCCAATTCAATGAAGTCTTATGGCTGCAGTAGCCAGTGGTCAACCATTTCATTACAGTGTTCTCTGCTGGCTTTAAAATGTATAGGCTTTAACATAAAAGGAGTATTTATTTACTGTCTGCATAATGAATACTAAAGAGAGCTGTGCTTCACCTGGTTAGAAAACTATCTAGCTCTGATCTGCTAATCCTAAGAGCACTCACTAGAAGTAGACATTTATTAGTCATGATCCTTCAGCACATTTGTTTTCTCTTACAGCAGGTACTTTGATTAGTAAAGACCAAATTATTAAAAATGATCAAGAAAAAGACCTGCTGAGAAACATGAACAAGTAATTTTAAAATCATTTACTGAATATGCAACAGGCATCCATGCTCCCTGGACACCTACTGACTTTAACAGAAACCTTACATGTAAAGAAAATAATGTGCTCACTTTTCCTTAGGCCTCCGTTTTCCAAAATTACTAATAAGTTTGGGTACCTAACTGGGAAAGAGAATGATTTTCAGAAAATGCTGAGAATCTATTACTTGAAGCAGATCTCTCAGATACAGCAATTCTGAAAATTCAGTCCTTGGTATTTTTAATATGCAGATTTTAGAGTTTATGCAAAAATAACTATAAAAGTTGTTGCTTTTTCCTGGATTGAAATGACCCAAGCCGTGTTTTATATCTTCCTGAAACCAAAATAAACACAATAATCTTCACACTAAACCTCTGTGAATTACCTGACTTGGCAGCTCTAGCTTGGAGTTTTATAAGGCATCCATTCTCTGAGAGGCACAGAGAATTATTTGGAATGAAAACATTTATTTTCATTTGCATTAAGTAGAAACACCTTTCCCAAGATAGGGAAACCCTTTATTGACAGGTTCCAATAATGTAATTTTTAACCGCATAATATGGATCTGAAAAATCATCATGAATATATCCCAGCCTAAGAACTTCTTTGGCAGTTATTCAACCCTGATGAAAACTTGTTTTTCTAAACTTCTGCTTTCAGTAATAAACATAGATTCATTCAAAGTAATCCAGAGAGTAGCGATAAAGACCTGAACTAGCCCAGCTTCCAAGATTTGAAAGGTTTCATACAGGAAATCTTTTACCATTTCCATTGCCTGCCGGTGAAACTGTAAAAGGCGGGGAAAATTCAGATTAAAAAGATCCTGCCTTGCTGGTACACCTTTCCTTGGTACCCTTAGATAGAAAGCTGCCAAATTTGCTTAAAGAAATAAGTAAGAAAACCCAGGTGTTTCACACTGTTCCTCAGGAGACCAATTCCAGTCCTTGAGGAATTGCAAAGTACCACTTCAGCGGGTAGTAACTGAACAGGATTGACACATTCATCACTGCTGCAGTAGTAGGAGGGAGGTGTTTAATTTGAAAGATTAACAGTATCATTTTGCACCTTGCTCTCCACCCTTGGAGATGCGTAGTACGTAACAGTAGACATTCAGAAGGCCAAATAATAAAAAACTACAAAGCTTTTTATGGGCCATAAAGCAGCTCCCTCCTCTCCCAACACACTACTAAAGGAAAAAGGAGTTCTCGGGGTGTATATCGTGTGGAGATGCTGAGCTCCTACTAGAAGAGATAAGGCTAAGTGGCAAAGGAGACTTCGAGGGAAGACTTAAAAGAATGCTGATTTTATTGCTATGTTAAATCAACTATACACATCTTTCTTTTTAAAATATTTACTGACTAATATATTTTGACAATGAACAAATGTTTTATTGTAAATCTAGTTGGAACAGCTTAAAGAGCTGCTGCCCAAAGCTGCGATGTGATTAACTGAGTCTGTGGGAACTCCTCATCCATTTGAGATAACTTCAACGACTTCAGCGGTGGTACAAATTAACCTATTTAACTTGCACTGAAACAGAACTGGAGTATTCGGAAAATGAATTCCCAGCAATCACCAACCAATATGCACGCATTTCTCCATGTCAATGCACAGGAACACGTCTCCCTCCATTCTTTTAAAAGCATTTTAATGGTAACACACATGAACACTTGTTGGAATTTGAAGTGATCTTGACAAATCGAAGAAATGGGAAAAAGAAACAACAAAAATGAAAGTTCTACCCTATTAAGACAGATGTCAAATACAGAAGAGACAATACTGGCTAGGAAGCAAAATGGCACAGAGGAACTTGGGGTGAGGAAAAGATCTAGCAGGTCACAAAATTAAATCATTAGTCGCTAGTGTAATGTAAATTTTTAAAAAAAAAGCAAGCAGGTTTCATTTTCAGATGTATGAACAGCAATGCCATAAATATGATGCAGGAGGTGATTACTCAGTTCATTTGGTACAGGTAAAGCTTCAGCTGGAGAACTATTTCCAGCTTTAGGGACCACCCTTCAAAAAAAGAGAAAGACAATCTGGAGCGTGTCCCAGCAAGACAATAAAGAAGCTGACATGATCCAGGAGGAAACACTGGAAGAATGGGTTAGTTTAGTACAGGGAAGAAAGAGGTTGTTTTGCTTTGTTTGCTTTTATTATAAAAAAGAGGGGGGGGACACAACACCTGATGTACATGATTACTGTAAAGGGAACAGTGATAAATTATTCTTCATGACAACCTGAAGAGCAGTAAGCAAGGAGCAGCCTAATTCACATCAAAGAAAATCTAAGCTGGATTTTAGGAAAGCCCTTTCTAACCCTACTGAACTCCTTTGGAGGTTTTTAAACACGATTGTTGGCAGGGAGCTAGGTATAACTAATGCTATATCAGTGCAATGGTTTACACTTGAGCTCTTGAATCCCTTCCAGTCCTACTTTTGTATTATTCTGACACCCAATGCTCTGGCTTGCAAGTGCTCCATTAAAATTAAAAGTCAAAAAATTACTATCTCTAGGAAAGCAAGTAAGAAAGATCCTAATTTCGGGGCAAACAGGAGCACAAAAATGAGTGATTTGAAGAGAGTAGAATCATAGAATCATTGAGGTTGGAAAAGACCTCTAAGATCATCGAGTCCAACCGTCAACCCAACACCACCATGCCCACTAAACCATGTCCCTAAGTGCCTCATCTACACGTCTTTTAAATACGTCCAGGGATGGGGACTCAACCATCCCGGTTGGTTGGCAGGTTCCAGTGTTTCACCACTCTTTCAGTAAAGACATTTTTCCTCACGTCCAATCTAAACCTCCCCTGGCGCAACTTGAGGCCATTTCCTCTCGTCCTATCGCTTGTTACTTGGGAGAAGAGAACGACCCCCACCTCGCTACAACCTCCTTTCAGGGAGTTGTAGAGAGCGATGAGGTCTCCCCTCAGCCTCCTTTTCTCCAGGCTAAACAACCCCAGTTCCCTCAGCCGCTCCTCATCAGACTTGTTCTCCAGACCCCTCACCAGCCTCATTGCCCTTCTCTGGACACGCTCCAGCACCTCAACGTCCTTCTTGTAGTGAGGGGCCCAAAACTGAACACAGTATTCGAGGTGCGGCCTCACCAGTGCCGAGTACAGGGGCACGATCACTTCCCTACTCCTGCTGGCCACACTATTTCTGATACAGGCCAGGATGCCACTGGCCTTCTTGGCCACCTGGGCACACTGCCGGCTCACGTTCAGCCGGCTGTTGACCAACACCCCCAGGTCCTTTTCCGAGAGGCAGCTTTCCAGCTGCTCTTCCCCCAGCCTGTAGCACTGCATGGGGTTGTTGTGGCCGAAGTGCAGGACCCGGCACTTGGCCTTGTTGAACCTCATACAGTTGGCCTCAGCCCATCGATCCAGCCTGTCCAGGTCCCTCTGCAGAGCCTTCCTACCCTCGAGCAGATCAACACTCCCGCCCAACTTGGTGTCGTCTGCAAACTTACTGAGGTGAGTCTCACTAAATAATCTGGTAAATTAGTCACAAAAATCAACGTGCCTTTGCTATCTAATCAAATTGCGTGTGTGTATCAGTTACAGTATTTACATCCCAAACAGAAGATCTTACAGGCGAAGAACTCTGCATCTGTCCCTCTTCACCAGTTATACCAAAGAAATTCAGAATTAAACTCTCTCTGTTTTCCAGGAGTTGTGCTGGATTATCACACTTCAGATGAGAACAGAATAGGGATCAAAAAAACAACGAGCAATGCCGGTGATCCTGTCTTTTCACAGCGAAGCAGCCCATTCTCTGCCAACAGCAGTTAGATGCACTACGCGTGGACTGAAATTACATATCGTAACAGACTTCTTTTAAATTACCATCCCCAGAACAAACCTGGCATGTCGGATAGAAGCAATTGCACTACTGAATTCACTGTCAATGCTTCTACAGTTGTAAAATTCTTCATAGGCTGGCCTGGAAGAGCCTTGATATTCGATGCGGCTGATGCGACATATTCCCACAATCAGAATGATCAGCATCAGGACAAACGCTACGCAGAGAGCCCCAATTATGATGTAGAGGGAGTGACGAGGCATATTGGTTAGACTCTCTGCCATATGCCCGGACTTCCACTGCAGATCTGTTGATAAAAAAATAAAAGGTTATTATTAATTAGTAATTTATATCCTTCCTGCTGAATCGAATTCTTTTATGATATTCACGTTTGATATTTCTGTGGAGACTTTTGAAGCTAGGGGGGTATGTAATTTGAACCTTCCCAGGCTCTGTTATGGATGCGTCGCCATGCCTAACATGCAACAAATTTGAATAGCACTACCTTGATCCTTCACCCACCTTTTTTGTAGATTTTTAAGGTCATATAGGAACACTTATCTAGTTTGATCTCCTGTATAAGCCAAGTCATAGACAGTCGTCTAGTTATTCTTGCATTATGTTATAATATACCATAGGGTCTCTAAAGGAAGGCAGGTTTTATGTAAAAGCTTCTAGTAATGCACCAGTTCTCTGCGCAGTTTGTTCTAACAGTTAGTGAACCCTTCCACTAAAGTGTGTGACTTAATATGTATTAAACATGCTTGGGTTTTAATTTGAAACACAGGCTTTTGTTATGCCTATCTCCACCAGACTGCAGAGACTTCAGCATTTCAAGGACAAAAAGGGCATCTCATAAGGTGCTACAGTACTGAGCCCACTAGAGTCTTCTCTCAAGCATAACTTCCCCGAGAGGTCTCAAAGCAGACCTTAAAGTAAAGCCAATCTGGAAGAGGCTTCTTGTATTTATGTATTCCAGACCTTCTTTATAAATATTCTTGACGCCCAAACTGTTGTCTATCAATGCCAAACAGATTGTCTCTCAATTGCCTATGTCCTCAGATCTGTTTTTCTCTAGCATGGGTCAGAGTATTTCTAATTAACCTGTACTTGCCTCTAGGGTTCATTTTTGGCAGTCTTAAAAAGCCTATGGTCTCATAAATTATTTCAAACCAGGAACAGACTTGAATCATTCCGACTACAGAAATCTGACACTCTGCAAAAGTTATTTCTAGCAAGTGACTGTTCCTTTTTCAAACGGACTTCTGCATTGCTTTCCCAGACAAACAGTCTGGGAACAGGGCTATCAAGCATATGCTTTGGGAATGTTAAGATGCTCTTAGAAGCCACCTCTCGAGGATGCTGATGACGGCAGATAACTGATTCAACCACCTGAGCTGAATTCACAAATTTAGTGGCGTCTGTGGATATAACCTCCACCTATGGTAGAAATACAGGGGAATGTATAAGTACAGGGGAAAAAAAAAAAATCCATTTTAGAGGAAGGTAGGGAGAAAGCCCGAAGCTGTAACCTGTGGGATTCACCTGGGCAGAGTTTGAAGAAATGGTTGCTCTTCGTTTACAATAGTAAAGGTTGTCCCAGAGCACCTCTGAGCTGGGGCTTGCTTAGGCATTTGGTCCACAAATGTGAGCCGATTTTACAGGACTGACTGCTTGTTTGTGTTATCTTCTTCAGAGATCAGTAAAGTTTTGATCAGCCTGCATCATTCAGTGATTTAACGTTTCTAAAGTGCTGTTACTGCAGTTTGCCCAGCCGGGATATGAGGGGGAGAATACAGCTGTGCTCTGTGCACTTTGGGATGGGTTTCTATTTCTGTTCTGCGGCACATTCGTCACACACGGTGGTTTCTGTCAGGTTGTCAGACTAGGCCAAATTCGGATCTAATGTGCGCAGATATATGGCAAGACAGTTCTGATTTAGATTCCATGTCTTCCATCCCTGGATGATAAGGACGAGAGAAATTTCTTCCTTTCTTCCCCACCAGATAGAAAGATGAAGATTAACAGCTTATATTCCAAAGATTAGAAAAAACACAAGACAGCTCAAAATCACAGTATTCTTAGTTGTCATAGTAATGTTCATAAAATTAATTAAGAATTAGATTTCAATGCGCACCGCACAGTCTGTACTAGAAATTGTTCATAATGTTAGTTTTCAAGTAACCACATGGTTTGGCTTACCTTGGTAACTACATTAATAATTACAAAAGTGGCAAAGGCAATGATATTAACAAAAAAACAGCAGACATTAGAGAATTCATATGAGACATTTTGTAAGCATTTGTACAGTGAATGCTCCATTAACTTTTTAGGCAAATACATTTCATTTTGAAAGGAAAAATATCCTCTTTATAATTAAGACCGATTTAATCCTGTTTAATTGGAATTGCTAACACTGGTAAGGACCATAAGATGATATAATAAACTTCACAGTTCATCCAGGCAACACACATCTTGTCAAGTTCGCTGTATATACAGCACTTGAAAATTAAAGAGTACGGTTTGACAAGAAGATAACCCTGAAATCCTGTTAGGGTAGTCACTTCAAGCAGATAAAAGAGCTGGTGAAAAAATGGGGAACTATTAATAGTAAATAGAGAGTTGTTCTCCAACAAAGATTAAATACCAACAGCCTCCTCCATGGCTAGTAACAGATAATCACAAAAGATAACGTGATCTATTTAGTCAAACGGCTCCTGAGCACCAGTCCCCGCCTTGAGAAGCCTGAAGCCTGGCCTCATCATCCCTTTTTCTAGCATTCGGAGGGATGGTCCAATACAAAGGAAGTCAGTGTGCAGTGTTTAAATTTAATTTCCAATACATTTTTAACCACTACGTACAAATTGCTGAAACAATATGATAAATATGACAAGGAGATACGGAAAGATGAACTGAAACAGATTTACTGATAGGTTCAATCTTTAGAGCTGAACAGAAATCCACTGCACCACTGACTCAGCTCCAGTGAGATCAGAAGCGCCGCACCTGTTTATAAAAGAGCTGGACGTGGCCTTTCTAGATATGATTAGAATTGGGTTCCCGTCAGCTGGTCAACTCGTAGCTCAGGGAAAGACAGTGAGCGCAAAGATCTTCCCATGGATACACAGTTCTGTAGAACAAATCTGCAGATCAAAATGCTTTTAAATCCTTTCTGTAAAGTGATTTCTTCAAAACTCAATCCCTCTCTATTTGCATAATCCTTTATATACCTGTTAAAATCCAAGCGCTTTAGGAAAGCTTCCACAGCTTTGTACATAAGCCGCTGCGTTGGTTAGAGAGGCTGCATGTCCTTACTTATATCTGACTATTGTGAAGTACCATGGAGTCCCATAACAACACATCATTTTACTTTGATGCTGTGTCAAAGTGACTTTAATAGCAAGGGAACATCAGACATTTGTTGATGTTAAGCTTATTGAAGAAACTGTGGGTAACCCTCAAATTTTAAAATTAATTGTTCTTCAAAACGTATCTTTATGTGACTATGCAAAGATTTTTTTTTTTCCTGTTTTCATTCCTTTAAGACCAACCCAAACCAGAATGTTCTAGATTGCATTTTTTTTTGTATCTCCTATATTACTATTATTATTACGTATATACACTCTATTAGCTATCCTGATTTCTTGGATAAAAAACACCGTAATTTCAACCTCTTCAATTGAGAACAATTGCCATGAACAATACTATATGATTATTCTCTCTAAATATCGAGATGGAAAGAAAAGGTCTAATATTTCTGGTTGAGAATCGGCCTTGCGGTGTTATCAATGCCAGTTAACTCTCAGATAATTCCCTGCCTCCTGTCATAGCAGTCACAAGATAAAAGGCAGTAAAAGGCTTAAAACAGCAACAGCAAAGTGCTGTTGCTTCTTCCCATCATTTTAACTTACACAGTTTGCAAGTGTGTAATACAAGCAGAAAATCCAAGTTCTTGAGCAGCAGGCAAGGCCACTGCAGTTCAACTATAAACAGACGCTACCTGTAGAGAAACATGCACTAAGCAGAGACAACCCCCTCGGCTCAAGAGAACAAAGTTTAAGCAGAGTTTTATCCCCTGTCTCTCTCTCGTACACTTACAAACGCGGTCAGAAAGGAGTTAATGTTGACCAACCACGGATGTAAGCTTGAACCTACCTGTCATATATAGCGCCTGGGGGCACGCGTCCCTCACAGGGGGAAGCAGGAATAATTGAGTAGCTGGACAGTAGAAAAGGCTCCCTCCACCCTCTGTTCTGCTTCTCTCATTTTCCCATGTGTTTATATGCACCTCAATATGTATCTGTGGTGCAAACAGCCAAACTCTTAGCGACTAGAGCATGACAGCCAAAGGAGGACTCCAGAACAAGCATCACTGATTTCCTATAGCACATCTGCAGGGCTCAGAAAGCACGCAAGCCCATCTGTTTCCCTTTGGCATCTATTCATTCCCTAACGTAACAGAAATGTAATTGTTACTACACTGAGGTACCCCAGGAAGTACGTTTCCAGGATGATTATTGCTTTCTCCGAGAACTAAACTCATCTGTCTGTCAGCCCGCTACTTATTAGCTAAGGCAGGCAGAATTACACTGCCTTGCTGATCAACTTGGGACATGCATGTTTCAGGTATCGCTAACAGCCGCCGTGTCAGTAAAAGCTCATCTGAGCATCTTTTAGCGTGAGCAATATGGCATCCAGGTAGCACACAACATTGTGCTCCCAACGTCACGATGGTTCCGTACCACACAGGGAAGCGTGTGCGCCATTCACTGAGACAACAAAAAGGCAGTGCTGTCACCACCTCTGGACCAGCTAGCAATGCTCTTCTGCAGTCTTTGCTTTCGACAGAAAGCACTGAAACTGAATTCACAACCAGTAATTACAGGGAGAGAAGGTCATAAGCCTGTCAAGATAAAATTTTTGTGTCAGTCCAGGTGTGAACAGAGTTGTCTTCTGGGTTGAAGTAAGGACTAACGTCAAGAACAGAAATCAGAGATGATTTACAGAATGAGATACAGAAACCATTTTTTATTCCAGCCTTCGTGTAGGTATTTTCTCATGAATGTACGATAGGAGCTTTCTGAGTCCCTTCTGTTTATTTTTTAATCTATCACCTATCCCTGCAACATGAGCTGTGCTAAGAGGCATAAATGCCCTCACACAAACTTGTGTAGCTGTATAATGACTTGAAGGGATCTATGACCACAGTACCTGAGCATTCAAGCAGCTAAATACACGGCTAAACTCCCTAGTAAAGACAACATCTGTAGCCCAAGAACAAGACATCAGGGAAATACAAAGCAGCTCCATGAGCAGCAGAACTACTGAAGCCTAATTTCCATTTTAACTCTTCCACAGTTGGGCTTCATACTTCCTTCCTCTCATGGACTCTCTTCTGCTCTATAAGGATGCACTTACGCTGAAGCTTTTCTCTATACTAAGAAGCAAGATCACACCGAAGCTCTTCCCTCGGAAGACCCACCAATGGAACCTCTCTAAGTCTTACTAAATGCTTCGGAAATATTTTGTTTTGGAGACCTTTACCTTTCTAACAAATTTGGTGGAAATCGGCCTATGCTTGGAAAAGTTATTCCTGAAAAAGTTGGTAAATGCACGCACACGCAAGTCACCGCACAGTTACACAGGACTTGTTTCCTTAGGTAAGCAAGTTCAAAATGGTTTTGCTGAAACATCACTAGAACTGCAGGTGCTCAGAAGTCAACAAAAGTCCGTTCGGACCATGCTTATAGCACTACAGAAGTACACTTTGCCCAAGGTAAGTGTGGAAGTAAGCTCTGAAGCGTAAGTGCAATTAAAAGGCAAACTGCTTAGTGCCCAGCTGTGAGACAGCATCTCTGACAATCCAGTCCAACACATCTCAAAGCAGGGTGCCCAGAAACAGATGTTTCTAACTTTCATAGCCACTTTTGAAATGTTATGGCCTAAAATAAAATGCATTTAACAGAATTTTGATAATTTACAGATGATTCAGAGTATTTGTGCAGATAGGTATTGAGAGACAAATATAAATTTCTTTATTATAATGTATCATTTTTAGAAATTTTTAGAAAACTACAAAACTTACGTATTTCACAGTTTGCACCGACCCATCCATGTGGACAATGGCAGGTGTAACCACCAGGCTGATCTATGCAAGTTCCAGCATGGTGACATGGGTTGCTGTCACAGTCATTTACATCAATTTCACATTCTTCGCCTTATATCAGAAAAAAAAACAACAAAAAACAAACTTCTATATAGCAGGTACCTCACGTAGCAGGTATATCATCAGTCATTTAATTTTTCTCTAGCTGCAAAACACCTTATAGCTCAATAGCATCTTTATTCTCAGAACATCAAAAGTATTCTATAACTGTTTAAAGAAATAAGTCTCACGTAGCCTCCAAGGAGGAAATATTATCCTCATTCAACCAGGTGAAAACAAAGTCTGAGGGCTACGTGACTTGACTAACCTCACCCAGATTATGTGTATCTCATTTCTCTAAACATAAGTTCCATCCCAAGAAAATGTGGTATAACAATTTATCATGTGTATTCTGAAGTGCTATACAATAATGTAGATAATCAGTGCCTCTGAGAAACAGCCACTGTACAACGGAAAGCTAATACTTTTAAAAAAAAAAATGCCCTTTAATTAGCACAGATGAAAAAGCACGATTTGATCTACAAAACAGCTATGAGTGGGTTTATCTATTACCATCACATTGGATATTACCTGACAGGACTAGCAGAGCATCAGGTTGTAAATTGTCTTGACAGCAGACATTTGGATTACACCAAACATGTCAGTTTAAATACAAGGCCAAAGGATTAAAAGGGCTGCTTACCATTACTCTGAAAGTGTAAATTGATCCATAACGAGCACTTCAGGGCTTTTAGCAATTGCATATTAAGGTAACAGAATAAGATGTTTCTTCAGCTCGCAGTAACTAAGGTCAATGTTAAAACATTTTCCAGTTTCAACAGTGTCCAATTAGTATATTGGCTTACCTGGAAGTCTTCAAAATGTTGTTTTTAAACTGCAATCCAGTCTCAAGCAGTAAGGCCATAAGGCATGTTAAATAGCTGTTAGCTTAGTGAATTCTCTTTAGTAACGGGCTTTTTTTGCTGCAAAATTTTTACAGTTCAAAGCAGTTGCAAGTAATACCAAGAACTTTTCATTCTCACTAGACTGATTACAATTCAGCAAAGTCCAAATGAATTTGTTTCCTTGAAGAGACAGAGTCTTACTTGGTATTTGTCTTCTTTTGGACACAGTGAACGCTGACAACTAGACGTTCTGTGTAACGTACAAATTACTCACCTGTATATCCAGGTGCACAAATACACGTAGCATTTAGACCTTCGCTGTCACAAGTGCCACCGTTCTGACAGTTGATGTTAACACAAGGATCTTTGTACAATTCACAGTGCCTTCCTGGAAAGGTAAAATCAGTAATTGCCATTAACATGACCTATACTGACAGCATGAAATCGGTACACGTGATAACCCAACTTCACCTGGATGAGCACAATGACGTGCAACCTCCAAACCTGTCCTATTAGGCTAATGCCATAAGACTAAAGCCATATATTTTATGGTGACTAAAGTTTTTACATACATGCCTCCTCTCTGCTCTTCCCACCCGCTGAGGCTTTGGGATAAGAGTGTTAGGGCAATTTCTGCTAACAAGACCTGCTGGAGTGTCTATGAAAAACCAATGGTATAACAAAGCATAATCTGATCACCTATCTAATATTCTTCAATAAAATGTGAACAATAATTGCCTTCAGTAAGAATTTTACGTAATAACTTCTTTAATAGTATAGATAAGCATTCTGATGCCTCTCATTGACCTTTGCAGGAAACTGAGGAGTATAACTAAAGCAATAAAAGGATAAATTAATTTATTCGAATGCATAGCTAAAAGTAAATAATTGGGGTGCTCAGCTTCATGCCACTACCTTCGCTCTTTCATTCTCAGGTGTAGGCTATGTGAATTCAGCAGCTTTGCCTTGCAGAAGACAGTGCAAGCCGTATCTGGCATACAGAACACAAAGCCCAGCAGATTCCCACCTGGGGATGGGGAGAGAGGCTCTGCTGCCACTGCTACAAGCTTCATTTTCTCTGGATCTACTTTTCAGATAAAACTAGAAAAATCAATACATGAATGATCTAATCAGTGCATGAATGGCACTGAAACACGAAAAAAAATAAATGTGCGTATGTGAGTAATGAATGATTGGTGGGACTTCATTTATAATGTATCTACTACCGTGAAATTAGCTTGCATTTAAAAGACCTGCTTAAATTTATCCATTAATGTAAGTTTTAAGTCTAAATCTAAGTCTTATCACCATTCTTTGCTTGGGAATGAATCCAAAGTGACCACTTAGCTAAAATCCTAAGTTATCTTCAAGTTTTCCCATTCTTATACTTTTTACAAGAATTTCAACAAACTGAAGAGCAAGACAGGATTCTGAATGCTTCCATGTGATAACGCTTACAAATTACAAATACATTTTGCACTTTTTAAGGTGGTTCATGTTTCTAAATCCTTACTGTCCTGCAAACTGCAAAGAGGCGTTGTCAATAGAAGCACAAACTCATATTGTTTATTATGTATAAAAACCGCAACACAGCTTTGGCATCAGGAAAATGTTTCTAATCATGAGGTAGCGAACGACAGTGAAGGAATTATGTTGCTTGTGGAGATTACAGAACCTACAATGATGGAGGACTAGAAGAGGTTAGACAAATACATGTGAAAAGTGGACATGCAGCTGATCCTGCCTTACTCCTTCCCAGCCTCTTTCTTGACTATCAATTGTGTTGCACTGGAATTGGGCAGTTTGTGAATTTGAATTTGGAGAGTTCAAGGTGTAGAGCTATACAGAGGTAAAATTAGTGAGAAAATAAGAGTTTTTAGAGAAAAGAATATGAGAAAGAAAAATCAATACAAAAAAAGGAAGAAATTGGACACATAATATATCAGATGTATGTATACAAGCACATTTATTTAATGAGTGAACGATTAAAAGGAATGAACTTAGTTCTCTAGTGTTCAACACTGCAGTTATGTACAGCAATGCAAGCTTACATGAGATATAAAAATAAACATCTCAAGTTAATAGTGGTAATAAAAAAAAAAATATATTTTTTTTTAATATATACATACACACACACTCTCACACATGTGAGTACAGGTCTGTACTCGCTCTCTACAGACCTGCTGAAATCATTTGGTCAGTCTGTCAGCAGCAAAAAAAGGCAGAGCACTCTAGTTTGAGCATCCTGCAGCTAAGCAGCAGCGGCCAGCGGAGCCAGAAGCCCACAGGTACGCGCTGGCAGATACTTCGGTCCAGACCAGCGACAGCAGCTCTCGTCCGTTTGCCAGCCAGGGGGGGTATGGAGGCAGAAGAGGGGACTGCAGACTGGGGGTCTGGGTTGGTGGGGGTAAAACTGGGGCTTCTAATGGCCCACATAGTATCTTCAGCTGGGTACCTCAGCTCTATTCGTTAGCGTCACTGAAGAAAGCTCAGTAATCAGCAAAAACTGCTTACAGGACCAGGTCCCCTGCGTTCATTTAAAGCAAAATGTGCCGCGCACGCAGTGCTTTCAGCTGCATGTACAGGTCCGGATGAGAACAGAACATGAAGTCATAACATTATGGTTAAGTGCCCTTTAAACTGTCATGAGAAGCTGAGGGTCATTTCCTCACTAAGCCTCTAAAATGATGAATTCTGTATCTGTTGTCAAAAAGCGGTGCAATAACCAGCATGAAATACATATTTAGCCTCAAGCAGCTGTTAAGTGAGCATTACTTATCAACACAGATAAGGATTGATATGCTTAATGAGAAAATGCTGGGGTAATGTTCCTTAAAACATAGTCATTCTATGTAAAATATATATATATTTTAATACTAACAACATATAAAATTGCATTCAAAATGTTCTCACAGCGTGATTCGAAACAGAATAGACAAAAAAAGTATCATTTTAGCCCTCCACAGAGGGACATGTCACAGACAGCTGATACGTGCTGCTCTGTGTAAAGCTGAAATCCACTGCAAGGTAAACGATTTTTGTCTAGCAATACACATACTTTTCTGCTCTATTTTATAAATTACTTAAGAAATGCTGAAGACTGATTCCATTCGAACATACCTAGGAATAGCTGCAGTTAACATGGGAAAGCAGTCATGAACCTACTACTGTCTCTGGGCTTTATGGTCTTCTAAATGAACATTCAACATAAAACTTTCATTTCTACTCCTTTGTGCTAATCTGTTTCAAATACTAATCTTTTGTTACTATGTTTTTAACTCACTTCACTGGAGAAAATAAATAAAATAATTTGGAAAGCCCTCCATGTAATGGCTCCTAACAACAACTGATGAAAAATTTTATTTAACAGTTGTGTTTTCTTTTAAAAACCCATCACTTTCTAACGTATCTTAAAAAGAGCAGAAAAAAGTACACCTAAGAAGAACAGAGAGAAGCCGTTTCTCCCCAGACAAGGACATACATTTCTCACAGACCAGCTAAATCTGAACTCCTCGTTTGAATAAAGATTACGGGATCAGGATCTACACTTAAGAAGTTTGTTTCCGCTAATTTTAGATGTGGGATTTATTTCGGCTCAGCGGAGGGTATTGTATATCTCTGTTCGCAACAGAACCTACCATCAAAAAATACATAGAACAATTCAAAAACGAGAGGCAAACCCCGTCCTACCTTCATACTCAGCGAGGCACACGCACTCATAGCCATTGACGAGGTCCCTGCAGGTGGCTCCGTTCTGGCAGGGCGCAGACAGGCATTCGTTATATTCCTCTTCACAGTAAAGGCCATGGTAACCTACATCGCACAAAGAGCAAATAAAACAAGCTGTGAAACACCTCCCAGTAAAAACTAACAGCTAAGCAACTATAGATTCTGGGCAGATGCTTGCTAATTGAAATACACTGTGCAGAGAGATACACGTTAAGACAATGCTTTCAAGGACATCTCCTCCCCAGGTGAAATTACAAAAAAAAAAATAATAATCCTGGAAGCACAATGTTCTGAGAGAAGCCCCAGCCGCTGCCCCTGCGATAAACCACAGCGAGGCCGTAAACACCTTGGGTGACCAAGCCCACGATGGACAATGCGAATAACCACGCTCCGATCGTAAAAAAGGAATAAACTAATATCGACGTTATCTCCTAGCTTTCTCGGATCCTTGCATCAAAGTCACCTTTCATCAAAGTGGTGATAATTGTATAACGGTAGTTACACGATCGCGTGTTTTAACTTTAATGCTGTACAACGTCAAAACACTGTAGAAGCAGTAGGATACTTAATTTTTACAGCCTTCCCAAGCCGTAGGCAGGTATTATGGTCTGATTATGCAGACAAAGAAGGCAGGAGCACAGAAAAGCTATGAGACCTGCTGATGGCCACCGAGTCATTTGTATCATGAGGTAAGAAATAAGGAGTTAATCCACTTGAAATAGCACTTTTCCTCATTATTTAGTGTCTCATACGATCATCAGTCTTAACAGTAGTTGAAATGACTTTCTAGATATAGCGTATCAGGTCCAAGTAGAACCTACTCGTATTAAGTAACAGCATAAATTAGTATAGTGTAACAGCAGAAAAACTAGCTGTAATGCTAAAATACATTTGCCTGATTATATTGGTTACTTAGTATTAAATATGAAGAATCATAAGCCTGGTCATTTTGAAGACTATTATATTTGATACCAAGAAGCTTATTTAATTCCTTTTCAATAGCCCCAGGTTATAGTTTTGTTAATGAAAAGCTTCCTTTCTTCTTTCTTTTTACTTTCTTTTTTTTCTTTTCTTTTTTTCTTTTTCCTTTTTCTTTCTCAAGGTAGGGGCTTTCCAACTCCAGAAACAATGTCTAGATTTATAGGCAATTAATACATCAACAAGAGAAAAAAGAAAACAGATTGGTCATAATGCTTAAGTAAGTACAAATAACGCATTTAAATGCGCCACAAGCACTGCTTTCTCCCTGATAGACAAGCATTAGCTCAGAAGAATTGTAAAACTGCTAGTGTGTTTGACCAATGAAAAAAGTACGGGGCAATTTGCTCAAGTCTTTCTAAACAGTTTCCCCCTCCTTTGGGGGCACAGGGAGTGCTTCGTAATTAGCCAAATTACCTTTAGGGGAAGGTTCAGAATTTCATATATTAAGCAAAATATGTTCTTAC
The DNA here is from genome assembly GCF_965638725.1 of Aptenodytes patagonicus. NCBI lineage: Eukaryota > Metazoa > Chordata > Aves > Sphenisciformes > Spheniscidae > Aptenodytes > Aptenodytes patagonicus. The sequence goes on from NC_134954.1 coordinate 5,992,603, forward strand.
CTTTTTGAAAGTACAAATACAAATAGTACAAATATTTCTACTAAAACGTGCATCTTTCATAACGCCTACCCCCTTTCCTGGAAATTACAGCAAATAATTGTGTGACCAGACTTTTGCATTTTCTGCATCTCTTCAACCGCTGGTTACGTGCTGCCAATAACTGCAAGTCACAGCACCTGGCTCGAGGCACCGCACAGCCTACCTTCCTCGCAAGCAAACCACAGACCACGCACTTAACTTCAACTGAACTGACTGCATAATTAACACAAATTACTGCTTTCCGATGTTTCAGTAAATGGTTTGGCTTCATGACACCACGGCACCATCTCTTCCTTACCCATCCGTGAAAAGGTGAGGATAGACATTCTAGCCCATGCTATCGTCCACAGCGCAATCCCAGAGACGCTTTGTGCGCAGTGGTTACCGCACGCTCGTTATTTTGTAATATTTGCCTGGTACCGAAAACAACGTAGGCTGGGAAATTTTTTATTTGTTTTAAACAAAATCTTGCCTCTGTTCGTCAACTTTGCTCAATGTTCTTGAAATTTCGTTCTGATGAAGGTCTATATTACACATTTTAAAAAGCAGTTTCAAATACGCTTTCATATTAAAAACATTGGTTCACAAAGAACAGTCATACAGAGAAGATACGTCATGGTATGTTAACAGTACATAAGGACACTCTTCCCACACCCCTACCGTGGATTAATTTGGGTTAAATCAGTTAAATATTTAACCTTCTTGACTCATCATAGCCGATACTCCCCTCGACCTCCTATTAGTGTGATATAATACCACGAATATGTACTTGTAATCTATAAGACAATACCATGCATTGGAACAGTGTTTATATGCTTTTTAAAATCTTGATTTACTTATCACATATAGCTATAAAAGGTCTAAATTGGTCTAAGTTTTCCCCCAAATTCTCACAGAACCATAGAAAACACGACAAATGGCACCTCCAGACACCATTTCCATCCCCCCTCCCTCTTACGGATAATTAAAAATAAAACCGTATGAAGATACAACAGATGTTAGTACCACACAAGATGTATACGCAATATTACCCATTTGATTTTGCACAGAATAGTCTTTTCATAGTAAACAGTTAGTTGGACCAGTAGGTTATTAAGAAACATTTCCGAACTGTTAGCCAGGCAATACAGAATTAATTATGCTAAATGTTATGGGGTTTTTATTAGCCTATGATGAAGTTTATCTAGCTTATGATAAAGGGAAATATCCTTATGTCGTGACACCTGTAGCCAACATACAAACCACCAAAATCAGAAAACTTAAAAGAAAAACATATGGGAATTCCCTGTGTTGAACACAGACGTAACTAGATATTTTGAAAAAGAAATAAAATTTGTTTTCCGCGTGTTGCACGCTTCTCACCTTTCAAAGGCAGCAGAGGGAAATTTGTGACTGAATAGTTGTCTGGTTTCCAAAATCAACATGAACTATCGTATCGCCTCCTTAGGATTAAGACAGCCCATGCTGTCAGACGCTGCACGCAGTGAGGGAAAGATGTTTTCTCTCTCCACGAGAGGGCAGATATCGCCCACACACGATTTCACCCTCATCATCCTCACCTTGGTGCCAGCAGCTTCCTTCTGCTGTTAACTGATGTGAGTGGAGAAAGTTCTGCTGTGGGACCAGGCACCCGAGGGAACGGCGTGTTTCTTCTCATGGAGCTAAGAGGCCCCATATCATTTATAACAAGCGTTTCCCTCCGTATTACTGCTTTTAAATTATACTGATATATAAACCATGTATTATACTGAATTCATACATATATCCTCAAGACTAGAGATAATTTCTATATTTTCATTAAAGAATTCCGATGGAAACAGTAATTTTTTTCATAGGTAACTTCAGAATAACAGACTCTAGGATAGTTGCTTCCTCTCTTTCTAGTAACATTACGATTCTGCTGCTTTTATGTTCACAAGCAATGCCAAATACGGCTATTTGCATCTTTTGTGGTGTATAACATTTCTGTGGACATATTCAGAAAGAAAGAAACAATACCTACATTAACAACACTTCTCCAGCTGCTGTGTCCTGAGCAGGGAAAAAAAACACACTGGGCACTGCAGCTTCAAAAAGTGCAACTAATATTATTAAACAACTTTTTTCCAGGTCAGTAGAAACTGGATACGCCTTCAATAACAGCACCTTCATGAACTCAAGCAGAACTGGCCAATGATGGTCCCATTCTGATGTGCTCTCTTCAGAGGCTGGGGAACGGACAGGGAACCTAAAAAAAACCCTAAAATAAAGATGTCCTTACGTTACCTCTTCTCCCTCTACACGACTGTCCTGCTACTGGTCTTTACAAAGGCAGGAACAGATCTGTTGCCACTCTCCTCTGGATTCCCAAATCTTTCTTTCTCTTTCTTAAGCAACAGGGAGGCTGCCTTGAAGAGGCCAGGATATTTGCCTGATGCTCTCTGGCATGGTCTTCAGACAGCTACATGCCGAGGTGCACTCTCTTTGCACGTGGCTATGTTAAAAACCGCAAAGGGGCACAAAACGTGAAAGGGAACACACAACCTGTGTCCCGCAGGCTGATGAGGAGAAGCCACGGGTTTTGTCAAAGCCTTCGAGAGCTTTGACAAGCACAGCACAGCGAAAGATACAGCCGTGCTTGTCAGCGTCTGGAGAATATCTGCACTATCAGGTGAACAAAAGAGAGAGGGAAAAGCTTACTATTCCCTTTACAAATCAATAAAAAACAAAGTTGAAAGCTTTTGAGGCTTTCTTAGACACTAGCTCCTCAACAGCGATTCCCTGGGCTTATCCACACTTAACACTTCAGCAAATCGAGGCAGCAGGACAAAAATCCCATCTTTATGGGAAGGCCTAAGGGGATACAATGCGAGAGCGCTCTATTTTGCAGGGGATAGCATCAGTTCATATATGGCCGCTCACCAACACAGTTGCATGTGTTCAGTTAAAGCCTGAGCTTATATCGCAATTAAATAAGAGAAAGAGAGAAGAGCCGCTCCAGATGGCAGGACGGTAGGAAGGCATGCTTGCCAGCCACGGCCAGATTGCGTGGAGGGTTGTCTGAACGTAGAAGTGGAAACAAGATGAGGAAACAGAGGCAATAAAGGGCTCTCAGACAGTCTGGAACTGGCATTAACCTAAAGTCACTTCTGCCAGAGCTTGCATTTCCCGCCCAGTTCCAAAACGTGGGAAGGGAAAAGACAGAGAAAAGAAAAATTGGTACGGCTACAGACAAATGTTGCACTTGCCTCTGCAAAGGCACTGAGATAAACCTACTCTCCTATGACCATCTATTAAGCTACATGAGCAAAAAATCAAGTGCAGAGGAAACATACTCCATGGTACTACTTCTGAAGTTGCCACCACTCTTCGTACCCTGTGGAATTTTTTCCGACACTCTTTTTTTTTTCCCCAAAAAAGTTCTATATGTGCTATATCATACATATTTATAAAGTAGAGGACAGGTGTTAAGGTCTGTTATACGAGCTTTGCAGTTTTAAACTCCATACCCCCATGTCTTTAAGAAAGCCAAATGCAAAACTTTGCTGCGATATTAAGTTATTCAATTTCTAGATAGATTTCTTCGCTTTGGGCCAGACAAAATTAAAAAGAATATATTAAATATTTGCATTTGAAATTGGTAACAGCAGCTCTATTAAAATAATGGAGCGTAAAGAGGGGAAAAGGTTTAAAGAGGAGAAAGAAACTGCTTTGGGATTCAGGGACTAAATAAACGTTCTCCGAACAGACACAATGGGATCCCACTGGTTTCATGAACCAGGCTCTAGATGAGAAATCCGACAAACGAGCACAAGAATTTTTATCAAGATTAGTTCTTTAACATGGGCTAAGCATGAAAACACAACACAAACTATGGATCTAATGTCCAAACACTGGGTGTTTCTTTGTGACCTGTAAAGGGACAGGTGATAAGTATTAATAATGTGGGTGTGTAAGCATATAATTAAAGATTTAAAGGTAAAGTTTCATGGGCAATTGAAAAGTCACACATATAATACAAAGTAGGTATTGTTGCATAGACTTCTGAATTCCACAGAGCCCTCTCAGCAGACATTTGAAAAACAAGTATATTCAACTTAGAAATAACTTACACGTTTTTTTCCTCTCCATTCTGGAAATGGGAACATTCAAAACTATTAGACTGCGTTCCAAGTTAACTTACACAAATTAGCTTTTCTGTACAAGCCATTAGATGTTGTAGGTTATACATAACAACGCGCACAATGAAAGCCAACACACAAAAAAATTGGTAGTAAATGCCTGGTTGTGTGTGTTCCGCAAATTGTGCGGATACGCAAGTGTAATAACTATCCTTTGTCATTCTTCAAATCTGTACGCTGGCCAAAAAAGCATGGAAACCAAACTGCCTACCAAGCAAGGAGACTTTCACAGACCTTGGGCTAATTGGAACTGTTTAAAATTCCTCTCTTGTTTAATTTTTGAGGCAGAAGTAACACAGATGAAAATCCAGCTGACACTATGCCTGCTAGTAGAAACAGCGCATAAAGGAAGGATGGCATTCCGGTCACACATAAAAGCAAAACTCTGCAGCGCTTTGCTTCTGTAATAAGTAATTATATCCTCTGTCAAATACCTCAAAAAAAAGAACGTGGCACCTAGAACTGAACACAAAGAAGTAAGGGGCAGGTTCTGAAGTTTTTGGAACAGTATGTTTCAGATATACCATATAACCAATATAGAAGAGTGCTCTAAAATGTCATTTAATAAACTTTACCATTAATATATCTAAAAAAAATAATGTATATGAATTCAGGGACATGTCTGAAAGTGAAAGACTCTTGTACAAAGAAGTCAGTAGTCTAGGAGCTGGCACACTGATACTGAGAGCCTGCAAGCCAGAAAGGCTCAGGGCCAAGAGGCAGAGATCATTTCTTTCCTATTAATGTACGGCAATACCTTTATGTAGTTCAGTATGTTTATTATTAACCCTTGATAATGCTACTAAGCTGCACACAAATTTTATTCATCCACTTTACAAGTAATTGTGACAGAGACCGTCGAAGTCCCTGCAGGCAAAATTGTAAATAGAATTCAGCTTTTTAATATACCAGCGAGGTAACTCATCCACTCTATCAAACTGCTTTTTGATGAAGATACAAAAAATGTGTTAGGCCGTGCTCTATAGTCACTACTTTAGGGGGTTTTTTTAGGAATTGGAACATAGGAATCCTCAAGTTTAATTGCTCATCTGCCTTACACTCCGTAATTACTCAAACCACTGGCAAAGTGTGTATTATGATGCCTTCCAAATGCTGATCTACAAAGAAGTTGACTCCCCTTTACCTACAGTGCCTTTAACTCATGAGGAAAAATCTCCGAAGGTAATTGGTTCAAATGCTACTAGTAAGATTAAAAAGAAAAAAATTAAAAACCCCATGATGGTACATTCATAACAATGAAAAGGCATAGCAGAAGAAAACAAACAATCCTGACTATTCCTACCTTGCTACCGCTTAGGTGCAGTTCTTTAATGATCTTTTGAAATAAGTTATCCAAGATTTTAAATTATTGACAGATTAATGACAAACTCTCATAATTTGGCCTTTAGTTCCACCTTGATATGAAGCAAGTAATATTATTTGTAGAGGGAAGTCCCTCTAAAACAAGTTGTCATTTTTAAAAGTGAAGTTTACAGCAGTCTACAAAATTTTTGGAAAAAAAGAAACTGTTTTTTTAAATACTTCCCATTAAATTTCACACATGGAGCAACACAAAAGAGTTCAATTAAAGAAGTACTATATATGGTCTTGGACGCAGCTGCTATGGCTTCTCATCTGGCTAACTTTTAAATGCACAAATATTATTTAAATAAAAATAATTTTGCATAACATGAGACGTGTCAGACTACTTTTAAGTCCTGTGTGACACACAATTTGAACAAACCTAACCAACAACTTCTCATCAGGTTTAGGTGACAAATTGCAGAAAAAAAAGCTTTTATCAGTCCAAGAATATCTAACTAGCTTTCTGTTGTTTGAACCACAGGCAAAGAACATTCTGAAGAAGATTAAAACTTCCCCCGTTTCCCTGGAAGAAGAAATGCCTAGTTTTTCCTACCACAGACGACTCCGGGAAGGTCACTCATGCTGGACAGCTCCCGATACTCCAGTTTGGAAATCACATCCCTTTTTACACCAGAAATTTAGCAGAAAATTTTTTTACATTTTTCAGTCATACATTAAAAAACACTTAAAGCCCAAAACATATTGATATATTTTGATCACTTTCCTTGTTGCCCAGCGTTAGGCAGCTCCTCCTCTCAATAGCTTCTCCATCCTCTGCAGAGATTTTTCTTGACCATGCCCTAACTGCTTGTACCGTTCAATAGCTGGAAAAACAGCAGCTTTCTGTTACGAATCCGAACACGTTAACAAAACACTCGCTAGCCAATCAAGGAATAGTTGATACTACCAAGTCACTCTCGTATTCCTACCTGCTGAGCACTTTTTTTCCTGTCTTTCCAGATTTTTTTAACTTCAAACCTTTTTTTCCTGTGCACTCCCTCTGCTATTTAGTCCTTCTGGGGGCCGGGTGAGGAGAATACTATCCAAAATGAAGGGCTAAATATTAAACTATTAAATTCTCAGGTCTAAAAATGAATTTATGAAAACAGCACCTAGCAATTTCAACTACCTGCAATCAAAAAGAGATTTTGTCAGACATGGAACTAGTTATCAACTGACATGAATTGTAGTTTGTGCTCTCGATAAGACAGGATATGCTAGCTCTATTTAAATGTGATTAGGCCTGTTGCTCTTCATCTCAATACCCAATTCTTTTCTCTAAGGATTCCTCTATTATGCAAATGAACAGAAAAGCAATTAAACACTTCAAAAAGGAAGACTGAAAATTTGTAATGAAAGAATTATCATCTTCACCTCCTGAGATATATAAAAACAAACCACACGTTAGGAAATACTCTCCTGCATTACATAACGCCATTCTTCTGCTCAGATGAAAACTGCCCACACCATTCACGGAAACATCTGAGCTGAAAACATTTGAGGTCACGTAAACATCTGGACCTATCTTGCCACAAAAATCTACCCGCCCTCTGGTTTCTGAAAAGTTGCAAGCAGAAGAATTGAGGATGCTTCCTGAAAAACTGTCCATAAAACGGAGGCTTCTGGGTTTTTTTGTTAAATAAGTTAATACGTCTCAATGGTTAAAGCTCTTACATGAGATTCTTATAATCCTGCATGTATAAACTCACGTCTGCTGGACAACAAATGAATTATGAGATAACACTACTATGGTATTGTCTGCATTTCACTTTCATATTTTTCTCCTTAATAAAGAGGTATGTACTTTTGGTTATAAATCCGTCAAATCCAAACTACAAATTTCCACCAGCTTCTGTTCATTTGTGAGTACCTCTCCAAAAACCAACTTCTGATGGTCCTTTCCTTGTCTCTAAATAGCAGCGATTAATCCTCACACCTTCTAAAAATGCTGCGTTAGTAGATTTCATTGCAAACTCCCCATATCCACTAATAAAACTAATCCATTCTGGTGGAGAAACAACTCAACACAAAATGCACAGAAGGTTAGTGTTTTCTATACCAGTTAAATTCAGACCTATCGGAATCAACGTAAGAAAACTAGACAGTCTAGAAAAGGTAGGACTGCTCATTGAGCCGAGTTCCAAAAACTACCTTTTTTCAATAGGCTTTATAAAATTTAGTCAAAACAGACTTCGCTGTTACATCACGCTCTGGATCAGGACAATTGTATTATATATGCACAAACTTGGTAACTGCATTAAGTACTATATAGCCAGTTGTCTAGCCTATTACTAAAAGTATCTTCATTCCAAAAAATCAAAACACACTGCAAGAAGAAAATTTCAGCAATAAAACTGTGAAGCAACACAACCACGTGGTGGCCTCCCTCTCAGGATAGCATACATCAGTGAGAACCTTGCTACACGACACGATGCCTTATACTGAGGTATTCATAACGCTGAACCCTGTTCTTACCACATTTATTGATTTAAGGAGTGGTGGCTTATTTTCAAAAATCAATCCATTATTCCTACGAAGGGATGAAAGCTTTCATCCTTAAGCAGCTTCAAACTTCACTCTCAACATCTGGAATTTCCTTGAAGATCGCATGCATCAGTTACTGAAACTGATGCACACTTTGAAGTGTGCGCTCAATATACCGTCCAAGACAAAGACATTAGCTGGTAATTCTTGTGTCTTCAGGGATCGCTCTTCAGATGAGATACCAGTTTTATGGGCTACAGAACCTTAGATAAAAGCTCACTCTACAAGGAAAATAGGAGAGTTCTCTATGTTTCACCTTGCTCTAAAGCCATAAGAAGCAGAAGCAGCAAGCAGCGACATCTTTCTTCCTCAAAATGCCAATAATACATGAAAGTCAAATTAAACAGTTACTTTACTTACTTTTTGTCCTAAGCCTCGCTATCCTAACCTGAAGTGTTCTAGGAACGGATTGTGGGCTTCTGTCTTGGGAAAAAAAAAAGGAGAAACTTCTTTTTGGAAGAGAAAGAAGCTGACTTCTTTCTATGCACAGGCTAAAAAGAAAACATCTGGATGTGGCACGTACTAATGTTCAGACTCACCACCCATAGGAGTGCTTGCCTACTTCAGGCAAAATCTTTGCGATTGGTAGGACACCTCCACATCCCGCTAACTGAGAAGGAAGGAAAGAGAGCTGGAGAATTGCGACTGGTTTCCCACGAGGCAAGGCAGTGCAGCAGAGAGAAGGTATTCCTCTGAAAGGAACTTTGGAGAACAGCGTGCGTGTCACAGCACTATGTATATGCAGAGCTACTAACTATCCAAGATCACTCCTTAGCTTATCCCTTGTACACTGGGGATTTATTTCCCCCTTAACTTCTGCAGTTTTCCAGTTTATAGCTTTATAGGAACAGACTTTTTAAAAAAAAAAAAGTGCCAAAATTATTCAAATGAAAACAAAGATTATTGGTAGTGGGTGTGCAGCACATGGTATCAGTCATTTTAACTGCTACTTCACCTATTAATTAGGATTGCTAAAACGTATAAAGGGAGCTATAAGCACTCCAATATTGTGTTACATTGGTACAATGAAGCAAAAAAATCTAGAGCTAAGCAAAACCCGTTACATTGGTACAATGAAGCAAAAAAATCTAGAGCTAAGCAAATGCAACCCAGACACCATTGCATTGTTAGGCTATATTATTAAACAGTTACCAGCTGAGTCTACTAGCTATACTCACCTAAAGCAGTATCACTGGAACTTCTGAAAAGAGATAATTTATGTAAACATGGATAGTAGAACTAAACCCTTTGGGGTAACCAATTCCTTTTTCCTTCTCTACCTTTGTTCAGCTACCTTGTTCGTTTCCACTCCTTCCCAAATCATCAGTGTCACGTTTTCCATTCTCTCTACCAAATTTTGTCATTTCAATGACACTGATACCTCACCTTAAAAAGATTTATCCTGCAGACTACGGTTTATAATACAGCTGTAGATACCAACCAAGCCATATGGATCTCAGTGGGTATTTTCAGTGCTCACTCTGCAATTTTTGATTTTCCAAATGTAATGTGTAGATTCCTATCGTTATTCTAAACAGATAGAACATCTGCTCAATGTTTTATGTACTGAAAAGAAAAAAGGAAGTGGATTTTAAACTATATATTGGAATCTACATATAAAAACATTAGAAGATTTACAAAACATGTAACTGGTACAAACCAGGGATACAGAGGCATTTGTAGCTGGTTCCAACACTGCGACAAATGCCATGGGCACAAGGATTCAGAGCGCAGAAGTCAATCAGCTGAGCACATGTAGGTCCTGTAAATCCAGGACTACAACTGCAGGAGAAGGCAAGTCTGTCTGCATAACAGGTTCCATTGTTCTGGCAGGGAGACGACGCACAAGGGTCTATTTTTTCTTCACAAGAGGTTCCTAAAAACCCTAAAAGAAATAAATGGTTTTGATAAGTAAACATTCTGGTACGCATACAATTTTAATAACTAAAGCAAGTTAAAAGTAAGCCATTGACATATCTATACCATTTTTTTATTCTATGAAAATTACAAAAATACAGGCTTCCTATATATATTAAACTCTAATTTTACCCATTAACATGGTACGATGTAAGATGTTTCAGGTAGAATCACACTATCATATGATTAAGGCAGTAAAGTGCAAAAATATTTGTTGAATCTGACAGTGCTTATCCACTTTACGAAGTGTATCTGGCTAGAAAAGCAGAAGACATTTTCTAAAGAGCAGGAACAGACTAGCCTGGAAAAAAAGAAAAGCCAAAACTGATCTTTTTTTCATTTCTGTTAATGTGTTTGTTAAGCATAACAACCTCTAAAGCAGCACATGAGTTCACCTGAGCGTCAATAATTTAAAAGATTACCTTTTACAAGAACATACTTCTTATTAGCAGGAGAGACAGTGATTTCTTGAAGCAACACCATGTAAAAATTAGACATAAAGAAAAGGATATCCTCGCAAGGGAGTTGTTTTCATCAGATGTAGAAAATAATAACATTTGAACAAATCGCAGTATACTAACTATAGTTTTTAATCACATACACATATATCACATACATAGCAATGTGAAGCGTGGTTATTGTACCTGAAAGCAAGTCAGAAAAGAATACTTAAATTCTAGCACCCCTCCAAATAAAAGAGCAAACTCCTTTCCACTCAACTCTAATATTTTTTGATGAGTATTTGGTCCATTCGTACAGACCACCACTTTTCAGGCTCGAAATTCCCCGGAATATCTTACCTTGTAGAACAGCTTTTAAAATTACAATACACTAATCACCCGGAATGAGAAATTAGGAGCAAATCAGGCCAGCCTCCACTCAAAACCCGTCAAGCCAGCTTTAGCAATCTACTCTAACAGAAAGCGTAAACCACTGCAGTTGTGCCAGTCTAAAAGACAAAAGCAGACCACATTGCCACTGCTACCCAGGAGACACTAGCAACGTTTCAGGCACCAAAGAAAATAGGTAAACGCACGAAAAACTATTCTAGGATTTGAAAAATATTTAATCAGAAAGAAAGAAAAACAAATTTACCAAAAAAAAGAAAAGCAAACCACAAAACGTGCCTGATGGTGAGAGAAAGGATCAAGATGGAGGAGATGTCTCTGTTGTATAGCAGCCTGCCAACGACTCGGAGCACGAAACCAAATAATGACAGGTGACACTCTGGATTAACAGTCAATATTGAAATCTTATCCCTGATGGAATGAAGCAGATTTTTGACCTTACTTCTATAGTTTTGGTATCTATAAAGTCTCGCTGCTGGCTTAAAAGCAGTTGATGTATGAGAACTGAACCCCTATATTGTATAAAGCTTATGATGAATACCAAAATTGAGACCAAAACCCACATTCAATACATACTTTACAGCATCTTATTATGTTTTACTGACTCATTAAATGTTTTTGTAATAAACAATGTCATTCCACATTTCAAGCAAGGTACAATTCATCAGGAAATAGGTTTCAGTTAATTTTGACAGATGTGTTACTTTCAGGGCATTTTGATTTTCTTTCTTTTCTAATTATTCATGATTCACATTCAGGTGAGTTAAACTGTAACTTTGTTTAACTGTAGTTCTAGCGCTGTGATCATGGGTAGCAAGTCAGGAGTTGGCATTTCTGAAAACAAGCGCATAAGAAATAGATTAATTTACATTTTAAAGCATAACAAAAAACCCCAAACATTTACTAAAAGGTTCAAATTCTACAGTTTGTTCTTGATCAATTAGATTTGTTGGAAACCTGGGCCAGAAAGATCGAGTGAACCGAGCATAGTCTGTCAACTTGACTGAGCTCCAAGACTTGAAGAGTGAGTGAGGGCTGAGATAATCAGCCTAAAGATGTTAAAGTTTCCAGCACACACCAAAAATAAAATTTAAAAAAAAAAAAAATTAATATCCTGAGGGCTTCCTCAAGGAGACACACTCCAAGTTTTATAGATCCACAAAAGCTCAGTGAACTGCATCAGAAAGAGGGGGAAATGGATATTAAACAAAGGTGAGTAACCCACACAGAGCGGACTTAGATTATTGTAACTAAGAAAAAGATAGAAAGGCCACAACTGCCCCGTGAGTTCCAGACAAAACTAGGATATTCTTGGGCACTGTTAGCAGCAGGATTTTAGTAGCAATCTCATAATATTAGGTCTTGGACAAATGACTTAAAAAGCCACGTTGCCTTCATATGTTCATAAATCTTATGCCAGACCCATAGAATGAAAAACAAAGAAAAAATAATCCAGGTTTTTTGTTTTTTTTTTTAAAAAAAAGGTAATAAAAAAAGGAAACAACCTACAGATTGAACTTTTAACGGTTTAGTCATAAGTAACTCAGCAACAGACCAGGAAAGAAAAGCAAGTCTGGCAGGGCACAGGCAAAGAACAGAGGCAAGAGCCTTCTGCCCTCTCCATTTTTCTATCCTACGGCCCAGATTGCTTCGTGGGCTTTATCAGGACCACCTGCACACCAGTGTTGAAGAGGGAGAGCTTAAAAACAGATATTGTGGAATACTATATTACAGGTCCCTCCTGTAGATGATAACTGCATAACCATCAGAAACTGAAAAGAACGGAAACTGTAAAATCAAGAATCTAATTCCAGCAAGGGTTTGCTGACAAATTCAAAAAGCCTGTACTGTTATCTTAAAATCCTGGGCAGATTTAAAAGAATCTGCAAGGACTTTTAACCATGACCAGGAGGAGATCCGCCAATGAGTCCGGTGAAATCTCTACACTAACTCTGAAACCGGATTGAAAAAGATCAAGGAGATCTGAGGTCACACAATGACACTAATGCTGCTTCACTACAACCTTTGCAATAATCTTCCCTACAAAGAGAAGCTTACTGGCAGATGGCTAATGTTTCAAGTGACAAAGCACTTCACGAACATACGCAGGTTTAAAATACACCAAAACATGTTGCCCTCGCGCTATCTTTGCCTGCGCTGTGAAATGTGTTTGGTTGATTCTGGAAGTTTAAATCTTATGTATGAGTGAAATATCCGAAAATACTCAAAGCAGCAGTAGCTACACATCTAAATTGCTATTCTGGCATTTCTAAATGTAAATTTAAGTCCATATCAATAAAATTCTTGAAAACAAATAACGCAAATAATAAATTTAAAAATCAAATTTAGAGGTGCACTGATTCAAAGCAGAATAAAATGCTGTAGGAAAAAAAAAATTAGGATTATTTATCTGCGGATAAATGTCCCCTGAACTGCTTTTCAGCCAGCTAACACAACCCCAACCCTCCATCTAGGTCATTATTGGTGTAACAGGGACATGAGTGAAACGTAAAGACTATTGGTGATTTGAAAGATCTGAATGCAAAATTTTCCGAAGGAATAACACGGAAGGTAAAGGGGAAAAGCAATATTAGAAAAGATTTATACTGCTAAAAAACACAATACAATATTATTGTATTATAATACAATAATACAATAATACGGATCAGACCATTTGGCTAGTTGTCAAGAAGAAAAAAAGTAGTAAATCAGGTGATATACTTCATATATTGCTATAGTCCTCCAGGGCAATGATAGAAACTGGATCAGAAAATGTTTTCAGAGATAGAAAAGCTCTGGATAAAAGCCAGATTTCTCATCATGGTGGGATTTTAATTACTTGGCTATTGAAAGCAAAAGAGCCATGTACAAATCAAGGAAGTTAAACATTGTCTGAAGATACTGTACAACTGCTTTTTATACAGTCTGCGGAACAACCAACTTGCCTGAACGTTATTGTTAGACCTAATTCCAAGAATTACACAAATGTGAAAAATTAAGTCGGTGAATTGCTAGGACTAGGGATTACAAAATCTTTAGATTTGAAATACAGGGATAAATATTAAAAGAAATACAAGCAATTTATTGTTTTCCCTATAGAAAACTGTTTTATGAGGAAATACAAGATGCCTGACGGAAGTTCACCAGAATTCTGTAAAGGGTAAAAAGATACTCATCATAAGGAAAAAAGAAATCGTTAAAATGTAGTTGTAAGATTTTTATTAAGATTCACCCTAGCTAAGTCTTAACAGAGAAAGATGAACAGAGGCTAAACCTGTTAAAGCATTAAGGAGAAGTCTATTAAAAATAGGAGCAATTTGGGAAGATGCCGGGTAAAAACATGAGATTAGCAGAAAGAAACAGAAACTAAACAGCCATAAAAAATTTTAATTAACAACAAAACGTTCTCCAGGTAAATTAAGCTCTCTTATGGTAATATGAAGAATTCTGCATTCTCTAATCACCAGTAACCTTGGGAAATCTTCCATATGCAACAGCTGTGTGGCCTAGTTTCCTGGAATCAAGATAATAAATAGGTTTATTGTACATTGTACATAAACCTAAAGAAGTTAGAATCACATCTGCAAGTATAATATAGAAAAAGGCTTTTACGTGAACAATGAAGCCCAGAAAAAGTGAAGACCTGGACACTTAAACTATTCTTAATCTAGGCAAATAAATTCTGTTCTGCCAGTCAATTAAAATTCATGGTGACAAGGTACATTTCCTAGCTGCTATTGCAAATCAACACGTATGAATCACAACTTAGCATCTTCTGTAGCTGTCAAACTCTTTATTTTTTTTAAACCACAGAAACCACAATAAGAGCATTCATAAATTTGCTGCTTTTCAGTATTTCCAGAAATACCTGCAGGTATTTCAGGGCACTGTTGCTCAGTGCGTTGCCTAGCTGTAGTTACCTGCAGCTAGTCAAATCAAATTGTCAACAGTAAAATAATATCAGTCCTGAAACGTGAATTTCAAGTAATCTATATGTTAAACTCCGAATCATGATATTGTTTTCTCTCTATCTCCTTCTACAGGATGGCTATGAAATCCATTATTGCTACATTTTTCAAAAATGTATTAATCTGAATTAAAAGATTTCTGCCACTTCTGTCAGAGCAGGTGACCTCCGCATAGAGAAAGTAGCAAAATCCCAAGAACCCAAGCCAGTTTCATGTGGTTGGCCAGCTGAATACTTGCTATTTTTATCAAAGATTAATGTTTTCCTATAACACTGTGTCCTGGTTTCGGCAGGGATAGAGTTAATTTCCTTCCCAGTAGCTGGTACAGTGCTGTGTTTTGGATTTAGGGTGAGAACAAAGTTGATAACGCACCGATGTTTTAGTTGTTGCTGAGCAGTGCTTACACTAGCCAAGGGCTTTTCAGCTTCCCGTGCTCTGCCGACTGAGAAGGCTGGAGGTGCACCAGAAGCTGGGAGGGGGCACAGCCAAACTGGCCAGAGGGACATTCCATACCATGGGACGTCATGCTCAGTACAGAAACTGGGAAAAGCTGGCCGGGGGGGCCGCTGCTCGGGGACTGGCTGGGCATCGGTCGGCGGGTGGTGAGCAATTGTACTGTGCATCACTTGCTTTGTGTAGTATTATTATCATATTATTATTATCATTTTATTTCAATTATTAAACTGTTTTTATCTCAACCCGCGAGTTTTTTCTCACTTGTGCTCTTCCAATTCTCTCCCCCATCCCACCGGGGGGGGAGGAGTGAGCGAGCGGCTGCGTGGTGCTCAGTTGCCGGCTGAGGTTAAACCACGACACTGTAACACTGCATGCAGTTCATCTGTACACATCATCGGGACATTAAAATCGCATGTAACAGAACTTCAGAAACACCTCGCAACAGAAGTTTATTTCTTTGTTATAACAACTGATCTGCGCTTTGCTCATTATTATCTAGCTTTGTTCAAAACCATATTCCACTACTAATTTATTTTAATATTATCTTAAGAGCAAAATTAACACAGGCTCTCCAAATGTTTAAAATATGTAAAATATATATATACACACAAGTACCAAGTCTTTGCTTCTATCAACTTTACAAAATCTGCACGTGTAAGGAACAGATTAGTGACACTTGTATTTCCTCACCACACGATCAGACAATTTCCATACACCTTTTTTTTTTTTTTTTAACTTTTGACAAAGATTTCAATGAATTTAATAACTACATAAGTAAGGATAACTAGCTTCTCTATCGCTGAAACATTTATTGTAATTACATTTGCTTACTCCAGCCAGCTTTTCTTATGTTTCTAATTATTATTTGTATATTGAATTCCCCTTCAGGGTGCTTTGGGAATTTACATAACTTCTCAGTGACTTAAAGAAAATTAAGTAACCAAATTTATAAATTGATGAGCAGTACCCCATTCGACTCAAATAAAATGAATTAATATTACTGTCAATACAGTAGTATGTTATACATTACAATAATTGGAAGAAAATCGGAGGAGATATTTAAGAGTGATATGGGTATTTATGGAATAATTTTGAATATAAATTTCAAATATCCATATTCAGGTTGGCAGATATTTACTATGTGTAGGGTTTTAGAATGTCTAGAAATTTCTTTGCATGATCATTTGAAGGTAATATTTCCTAAACGTATGTTTATTATCATGAAACTTTAAAGAAGCTGATCAAAGATCCCTACCCATTGTAAGTAAGTACAACATCCCAAACATCCTTTTCACAATAATAGAGTCAAAATTTTGAACAAATTCTTCACTTTTTAGTATTGCTTAAGCTTCTTCACTACAAATTTGAGTATGAAATCCAATTTCCTTTTTAGTAGAGGTGACTCAACACTTTCAGATAGCCATTTATTTTCCGACATATTTTGGACATTAAAATCTACAATGCATCACACAGAAAACGGAATCTGCGAGCATAAAGAAATTTTCTTTATTAAAGGACTCTTAAGACAGTAAAATTGTCTAAACAATACTCATGAAATGTTCATATCTGATCTAGGATGCTTTTTCAGCGCCTCAGATCTCACCTTCTGTAAGTTATGACATGCTGCTTTCACGAACCACAGATCTCATTTGTAGAAGAAATGCACAACCTCAAAATCATTCCTCGTTGTTTCCATCTCATTCCTTTTTCTGCCATCTTTTTCTTTTCCCTTTGTGATACTTGCCATCTTCTCTTATCCTTTTCTGCCTAACCACATTATATCTCCAGTCTTTGAGTTTTTACACATATATAAGCTCCTTGGCTACCTTTCCCCCACTGTGCTGAATTAGCACTACAGAAAGAAAGGCCTCTTCTCAACAAGCAATTACTGTTAAGCACAGCAGGAGAATAGCAGCAGAGCAAGAGACCTCACTTAAATTAGAAACCTATCATGGGTTTTTGGTAGGGTTTTTTAAAATGGAAAATTTGAGGACATGCTAAAAATACCAAATCCGCAAGTTATTGCATCTGCAATTTTCAATTAACTATCCTTTGTTGTATTTACAAAAATAACCAAATCTCTTCAAAACCCAAACAAAAGCTCCCAAAATGCGCCTCTGTGAGAGGATAATACCTCAAAAGAAGAAAGAAGACTCATGGGAAAGGCAGTCATTGGTAAATTCAGACAATAGATTTTGTTAAATCAACCCTTGCTTTCCCTCCACAAAACATCTGAACTCCTGAGCTCGCTGGCGTTAGTAGATCTTCCAGAACAAGACGGAAAAGCAACACTTTCTTACCGAATACGCCCATTAGGCTCCTCCGGAGCAATAGCACTGGCCCTCGCAGACAGACCGCGTCACTTCTGCACCAACGCTCTCCCCTCTTTCCGGCGAGGGCATAGGTAGGAAGCACAGCTACGTAACTTCATGGGAAGCATTCGCTCTTTGAAACAACGGTCGTTATTAGGGAGTCAGGGAGAACCTTTGGGGCTGCTGTTGAGTTATCACAGGCTCGCTCAAGGAGAGCGACCGTGCACACAAGGTGGCATTTGTTCCTGCAAACCTCAGAATGATTTTCCCGTGTCCAAGGGACTGAGAATCAGACACGGCGCATACAAAACTATTCTTTCTAAGGGAAATAACCCTGGGCAGTCCAGAAAGTGATTCCTGAAACTTTCTATCCCCTCCAAAGGCTTTTTCTACATTGGAAATAATACAGGTCAACGGACAAAAACTGATTTTAACAAGAGTTGTAAATGTATTTCAGTGAAGTTATTTTCTTGTGTTGCCCCAGTGCTTTTTGAAAACATTTATACCATGTGAGCATGTTAGACATATAAATAAGCAATCAGAGTAACGGCTCTTTCCCCAGTTCTATCCTCGCTCCATAACACTGCTGTTCTTGGAAACATGGAAATGATACTGGGAGACTAGAACTGGTAACTCTGCACTGAAAGTTTCAGACAGGTGACCCAAAAAGCATGTTTGCCTATCGACAAAGTCTATGAACAGAGAGGTACTTCTTGAAGTTGCTAAGTAATTGTAATTTTTTTTCTTTCCTCTGGAAGGGTCAAAAAGCACATTGCATCTTTAAGGAAAGTCCGGAAACCATAGAAACACGCAAGACTCCAAGCAGAAAAGGAGCACAGGTTTGTAACACATAATAATGTGTTATTATAAGAATGCACGTTTGTTTGCAACACATAATAATGTGTTATTATAAGAACAGAAGTGCCAGCAAACAAAAATACCGGAATACTGAGAAAATGGTACCAAAGTGGCCAGAAGGAAAAAGAGCAAAGCATACAGCCTAAATACTAAGACAGTACAATGGCAATGCCAAAATAAGCCTACTTAAAGCAGAGCACGCAACAGAAACAATTGGAAACTTGTCAAACACAAATATGGATCAGTGGCAAAGAAAGGAGCAGAAGATAAATAATCAAGAAGCAGGCAACAAGACTGTAGGACCAAGTGGGATAACACAGAGATAGCCAAATACGAGTAAAACTGAGAAAAGAGAAGCGCTAGTAACTTGGTTCTCCTGCAGCAGAAAAGCTGCCATCGATAACAGTGCCGCACACCAAGCAGTGGCACATCACCTAACCTCTCCATCACTCCCTTTGGGGAGAACAGCTCTGGAGGGAGACGAAGGGAAGGTTTTCCTCTCCTGTGGCTCCAGGTCTCCCACAGGGCACAGGGGAATGGCGCCGGGCCCTCGGCGCAGCCAGCCGGGTGCACTTGCGAGAGCAGCGTTGCTGCCCGCGGCTGTGCCAGGGTCCGCCGGCCAGGCGGAGCTGGCAGCCTGCCCCGCTCCCATTCACAGGCTAATAGCCGCTGGCATGAGCTACCTGGGCAGGAGAGCAGCCGCAACCCCGCGCAGCAACCAAGGCATAAATGCCTTTTAGCAGGGCGCTGAAGAGCTACGCTACCAGCGCCCTATCCCAGCCGCAGCACCACAGCACACCCGCAGCAGGGGATGGGCGGTGTGGCCGTCTAGGGACCTCAGCCCACCAGCGACCCTGTCCCATGGCCAGCGTCTCAAATGGCGGTAGGAGAGAAGTTGAGAGACGGTCAGCATATTCAGTAATAGGTCATCAGGAGCAAGCGATTAAGGTGTGCCACACACAGAAACAAATATGGCAGTTCTAAACCAGCCAAAAATCCCAGTAGCTATTTTTCCAACCATCTATTATTGGACAGATCATTTCCTGCAAAGCATCCTTAAAGATCCTTGAACAGTTTTCCTAAGAAAAATGCAAGTAAATTATTAACCAAGTCTAACATCTTAACAATTTTCTCACTGACTTTTGCTACTAGTTATAAAGCAAACAATTTTCAAAATTCTTCCAAATGCAAGATCTGCACTGCTGTCAAAATGTCAATATCTGTGTTGAAACACACACTAAGTGGCTCACTCATTAAAGCATAACACTCTAGAAAAGCAAGGAATCAGTCTACAGAAATTCCAAATAATCTTCATTATTAAGCAAGTATATATTACCGGAGCAGTTATCGAAGACTTGTACCCTTAGAGCAAACATAACGTGCTGGCAGAATAACAACATCCACAGATCAAGAACAGAAATATAATTAGTTCAAGGTTCTAATCTTAATTATAAATAACTAATAGATGGCTTCATAATTGAGAGCTTTCACTCCTGATAATTTTTTTATGAGCAATTTAGGCATCTGCCATTCCAGTCAGCAAATGCTTACGAAAGCATACACTTTAGCACTGTGGTGTCCTCGTTTCACGTAGTTACATTTACAGCGTTTACCAATGAGAATCACCGAAAGGCTTTCACGTAGAGAAAGGAATAAGTCCAAATAGAAAGGAGAATGAATTAAAACTTTGGGGGATTGAAATCATTCCTTTCGTTTTGAATTATTGCTCTTACACGCAGTTTAGCCAGCTGACCCACATGCAGAAATATGCAAATACTACAAGGAAGGCATCTTTTTCTCACACATTTACTGGACAGCACAGAAATCAGGCCACACCCTCAGTCTCCTCAGATTCACCTTTCTCACGGTGCTGGAGCCCCATTTCTACCGTAGAGGTGCCAGAGAATGAGAGAACATTTCTGCGCCACATATACGCTGAAACACTAAGCTCCTACCATGCTTCATATACTATTGCTGATTATACAAAGATTTCTCATCTGGATTCTTTTTTCTGCTTACAATCACGGCCTAAGGCACAATTTAAAAAAATATTTAGATATACATATAAATACAAACTGAAAATTTAGACTAAGTACACCCCCGCAAAATTTGTATGCGATACTTAGATAGGTCTTTGCTGTTTACCTTCTGGGCACTGACAGCTGAATCCACTGATGTTGGATGAGCAGGTACCTCCGTTTTGGCATGGCTGCTGGACACAATGATCAATCTCTGACTGGCATAGCTCTCCGGTGTAACCTACAAACCAGCACACAACAGTCAGAAAATATAGCGAAAATGAGGTGTTATCACTAAATGTATTACTAGGGCATTCAAAGAGTACCATTAGTTTTCGTGAACAAAATTAACCGAAGTAAGAAATAGAATCCAGGACAGTCTTCTAATTACTTATAAAATGGGATTTTTAATTAGAACTTATACTTCACTGGAGAAACATAAATAAGTAGTGGAAATCCAGAGACTATATCAATTGTATTTTACCAGCAGCAATATTCTGACAGCACTGGTATAATGGACGTTGGTGCTGGGTCCTCATCAGCACCCATATAACCAAAAAAGAAGTCATTTTTGAACGGTTTTCAAACGCATCTTGAATCTCAAGTCAATAATCTTTAGCAAGGCTTTAAACAAGACTTGACATTATGAATTATTTGTGCATCTGCTGAATGACTGTCATTTGCTCCTACTTCTGGGCTTCAAAAGGAGTGTTTGTTTTAAGTGGGAGCTGTGAAGAACTGCTCAGCACAGTTGCGAACTCTTCCAAATAAGCTCCTATAAGTTCACAAGCTACAGATTGTGTGTACTGTACTATTTGACCATAAGTTTGCTTTGTTCCATATGTCTGATGTCTATAACACATCCCCAAAAAATGAACAAACTTACAAAATACAATCTAAATGACGAAAGACTCCAAACTTAAATTCCTTAACAAATACCACACATTCCCCTTTCTAATTTTTATTTACCTCCAAGAAACTATCTTGGATGCATGACTGAAGAAGAAACTACACACTACACACAGCAGCATTTTATTTTTTAAAAGGAGCCCTACATAAAATTGTAAATATCTTCCATAACAAGCATGCTTAACGCAACGGCTGGTGTTAAAGACCAGTAAGCTATGACTAGGTGACACTGTTAATACACTGCTATCGACAGGTATCTAAGACAAAGACCCCGAGGTGAGATAGAGGACATGCCTGGACTAGGATTTTGCTTATCTAGGGGAGAAAAAGGAAAAAGAAAGGAAAAGAAAAAAATATTCTTATTTTGATTAAATAATTCTTTTTAATGCAATCAAAATTAACATTTATAAGTCTTTTGGGCAGGCTAATACTTACACCTGTTCAAATCTATTGATGTCACCATAAAACAGCTCTCAACATAGATTGTTATATTTGGAGTTGCTAGAGCACTGCTATAGAAGAGGATGTGTAAGACTTTCGTCTCTGTGTACCTTACTGCTTTTATATGCTGCAGAGAGCTAAACTATGATCCCATCTTCTGCAACGCAAAACCTGGAAAAAGAAACTTTGTTGTATGCTGTATCTGGATTAATGCCCATAAATCACCTAAACTGGAGAAAAATAACGAGGTTGAAAACCAGAACTGTGCTCTCGTGAGGTAGCTCCTCTGGACCGGATTGAGGCACTTGGAGGGATGTCAGCCTCGCTCTGGATAACTAGTGATTTTCTGTAATTGTAATTGGTCTCAAATTAACATAAAATTTACAAAAACAGCAATGAAGTATTATAGAAGACTACATCAACTGATTTTTTTCATCTATAGGCTTCATATTTTTTCAAGTCCTCACATTCAGCTGATTATTTTTATGAATCATAATACAGTATTGAATATGCTTAACTCATTTAAACATTTTTCCATCTTCAAACTGTTACCAAGTTTGCGAAAGCTAAAAATTACACTGGAATTCAACGTGTATCCAAAAGAATGTTGGCATTGAAAGGCAGAAACGATTGTGCTGCTCTGAAGCTTGCTACAAGAATCTGACCTTCCTGCAATTGTCATCATAGCTTGGGGGAAAATTCAGAGATAATATTTGTTGTCGGCTTTATGAAAATAAATATGTCCCATCTTATTATTATCCATAGGGAATGCTTTGTCCATCTGAAAGAGAATATGATTCAGGAATTTCATAGCAAATATGTCGCAAGCGCTACAAATGAAGAGGTGCTAAGCAATCACCATGGCGGGGGGGAAGCAGTTTGCTGGTGAGATACACTTTAAGAATCATTACACGCGTTCGTTTTGTGCTGATACTTATTTCCATAACATTTCCTTCTATCAAGATTTGGGAAACATGATCCTGTTCACGTACAAATGTTTCTGAAACTTGCATATGGAGACATTTACGATAATTAAACTCTTCTTTACCATTTTCTTTAATATTTTTCCATATGCGATGAATATTTTTTAGAAATTCATAATTATATGAAAACAGCTAGTTTTCCTGACTATTTTTTGATGTGTGGGCACAAATTTTTGGGGAAAAAAAATTATGCGTAGAAACAGAAGCCACTTAAGTTAACAATGATTAAGCCATCTGAACATTAGACATTTGCTATTAAAAAAAATAAGGAAAATTATTATAAAAAACTTAAAAGCTAAACCTAAACATGAGTGTTGAGGCCATAAAGTACACCTTGCAAGTTCCAGAATGTAATAAATGAAGTTAACTATATTTGGCTTACTGAGGATTTACAGAGGGACTTGATCACGCTGTCATTCAGAAGGGAAGCCTTCACATACGGAAACCAAATAACTTCATTCCATCTATTGTAAGCTTTGTTTTATACCATGAGAAGCAGGAGGAGTTTTGTAGAAGGAAATATTTAGAATTTTGACCTTTTTTTTTTCCCCCCCTCCAATAGGAGCTAACAATTGTTCTAGAGACAAGGAGAAGAAACAATTATGAAAATAACAAGGCATAAATTGTATTTTAGAGAAATAGTTTTTAAAGGGAGAGGATAAAATCCAAAGTTAAAAGACAATAAAGACATCAATGGAAATATGTTATATTTCCAAAATATGTAAGAGAAATACATTTTGTTCAAGAAATTGTCATTATCTTAGTCATTGTTTCCTGGCATCTCATGGTATCAATTTTTCTACAATCGTGTTAACACTTTCTGAAGCAGGCAATTGAAATGCCTGTCCCTAATAGCGACTACTTGTTTAACTCATAGGGAGCTTTTAAAGAAAATGGAGAGGCCAAATTTAAAAAAAAAAAATAAGTAAGCACTTGATGCAGATATCTGGGATCATAGAAACCAAAAAAACCCTTAGGATTCTATATTATTACGCAAATAAAAGAACGTTTGCTTTATCAAGGCACTATAATTTGTAACTCCACAGTAGAAGGAGGAAATACCACAGACTTGATCCGAGTGTAACAACGGCAGTAATGCTCACCTTTGGAGTCTTGTACGTAAGTAGGAAGAATATTTATGTTACTCTGCAAAACTTAGCTGTACAGCTTCAAAATACTAAGTTTTCCTAGCGGAAACACTCTTAGGCTTTACAATAAGCACATCAGAATTATCATAAATATTCCCCCTAAAGCTTTTTCACACAACTAAACCCAAGAATTCTGAAGTATGTGAAAAATATTTTTTCTTCAAATTATATGCTGATAAAAATTCTGTTTTCATGAAATTCGGCAGGAATTTTTTTAGAATCATTCCTGTCTTTCTTCTGAGGTAGGGAATTTGAAAAAAGAAATTTAGCCTAATAGAACTTGATGTAGAACATTTTCCAAGATACCTAAGTCGATAAAAGTAAAAAAATGACAAACATAACAAATACATTTTTTCTTTTCTAATTAGAAACTACTTGTCAAAATCCAAAAGAATTCTGAATCAACCATATTCAACACGACAGTAACGGTAGGGATCGTTCAAACATTTGAAGTTTGTTCCACTCTGATCTTTCTCTTCTCAAATTTAAATCATTATTCCACTGTATTTACATATCTTGTTAAAGTGACAGTAGATCCTTTGGCAGATTTATGAAATAGAATAGAGTACACATGGATAATAACATTACATCGTACTTTCAGAGCAGTATAAAACCAGGTCATTATCTAAAAATCCAAACATAAATCCCTTTCTTGCTGCACATTTGCTATAGTGACTTTCAGCAAAGAGAGAAAAAGAAGAAGTCCTAGAGGCAGAAAAAGTATAATTAAAAAGAAACGTCTTGGCCTTGGGAGAGAATGAAGGGGCCGTAATAATTTGCCATTGCTGATTTTCTGAACCGCGACGTTCACGAAACAGTGCAGAGGGTAGTACATGGCAGCCACATCAAAGCATCACTTGCATCCACCTGCTTCTGGCTCAGTCACTTTTCAGGCTGGTACTTCCACGTAATCTAGAGCAGCCAGAAGTTTCTCTAGTCTGTGCTGACACGCGTAGGGCAAAGAATAAGAATATTCCCATCTTTAAGGGAATATAAGAACACCCACTCCATGACCCCGCTTTGGGGCAGAATAAAGGAAGTATTGCTACCTGTGCCTTTTAAATACATTTAAGGCACACAAATACCCACCCAGCATTAAAGCCATTCAGTAACCATTTAGACACAACCACTAGAAACCTGACCAAATCATTCATTTCTCCATCTGCTTTTTACGATATAGCTTTTATATTCTTCAGATCTTAGGGCCTATTCTGGATGCATCTTCCTTTTTCTTTTCTTTTTTTCCTTCAGATAAGTCCCCTTTCTCTCTACCTCTAATATCAACTGACCAGTAAATGATCTCATAATTTATCGGCCAATACATTACAGAAATGAAAACGTGCAGTAAAATGTTTGTAGAAAGCAAAATAAATTACCTCCTACTGATCTTAATCTTAGCCAACTTTTATTTTTAAATCATTTCAGAAAATACACATTGAAGTAACCGTTCTATTATGACAATTGACTTTGTCTTTAAAATGTAAGGTTCAGATAGCAGAGTGTTCTATAACAGCCATTTGGTAAGGTTCTTCCATCAGCGTGTATGTTTAATTTACCCTCCGGCATATGACCATTGTAATTAGTTTAATTTTTATTTCAATTAAGACATCTATATTCATTTGATCAAATTTTGAAAGCAAATGTTCTTAAAATAACTTCAGAGAACTCAGACACTTGTTCATTAATCAAACCCACAAATTACTCAGATTAGTTTGTGCATTTTTAAAAAGTTTTCAAAATTTAAGTTGATTCTGAGGAACAATCCAACAACCGCATAGTGTGGAGAGAATTTTCTTCCATTTGATTAGGGGAACTAAAGAAAAGAGTTCCCTACTTACAAGGAAAGCATGTTTATTGAAAGGTTCGTTATAATGCATACTTAAAATCTATATTAAAAAGAAAAAAACGGATTAAGAAAAAGCTGATGTAAACTAAATTTTGGTCATCTTTTCTTAGTACGTAAAGTTCTATTAGTTATGAATAATTCACTCATTAGGTTATGGTTCGGACGTGTGCTTTCAACGGCGTTGTTCACAAGTGAAGAATCTTCCAGAGCCTTTTAAAAACTGCCCTTAGGTTGTTTTTGTATTTTCCTCCTTTCCTAGCATCTGAGGTTGCGCAGTTCACTGCTCTGCAAAAGTTATGCACCGAATGTTAAAACAAAAATGCATTACTCGAAGCGTAATACAAAACCTACCAGCCCGACAGCTGCAGGTGAAATTGTTCCCCTCGTGTTTCTGTGCTACGTCGGTGCAGGTCGCGTTGTTCTGACAGGGCTGGCTCTGACACGCATCAAATTCTTCACACAGGGAACCCCGATACTCATCCTCACAGTCGCAGAAAAAAGTTGCCTGAAAACAAACAGGACATGCACTTCACAATGGATTTGCAAAGATCATGTTTGCATTGAACACTGAACAAAGAGGTTTTTGCTGTTTTCCTGTTCATAACAGCAGCAGCTGCCATAAATACATCAACTGCATAAAGTTACTCTTTGAAATACTAAACCTGCACCAATTCTTCAGCTAAAATTTTTAACGATGTCAGGGAATTTCATCTAGATGAGGAGGCTGGGATCAGATCCATAACGTCTCAATCACTATAAATTTTGTTCTTCCATTCCAGAAATTACATTTACAGACTGGAATAATCGTCAGAATAAGTCACGTGCAGATTTACCGCAACAAAATCCTACTACAAAGATGCACCCTTCGTGTGAGGGGCAGGGCCGGGGTCCCAGAGGCTCACTTCAGTGGTGCTTCAGTAGTGACACACCCCTTCAATTCTGTTAAAATAGGTCTCCTTCTGCATGTATTTGTTACTTTCTCCAAACCTTGCTGCTTAATAAAAGATCAAGAACGCTACACCTGTTAAAGATCTTAAATACCTACAGTAGGTATGACTTGGCACATTTTTGTTAGTAATAAAATAATTAAGGTTAGATTTAAAAAAATGTTTAGGCCACTAACATTGCCAAGGAAGTCTCAAAGAATGGAAGCAAGGAAAGCTCTCTCATCTGTAGTATACATTTAGATTAAATATCCTACTTTCTTTGTTCATTAAACACTAGATGGCAACATCACTCACTCTCATACATTTCAAAGCCGGATGATGAGGGCTGGAATGCAGCTGTCCCGTGCACAAACATTGTAATGCAAAGTACAGAATGTGCATGGAACTGGAAACAAAGAGATGGGGTTAGTATTTTATCTTCTCTTTTTCACTTGTGTTTGCTTCATATGAATAAACAGCTGTGGCCTAAGTAGAAAGGAAAATAATCATCTTCATACAAATAAAAAACTTTACCCAGTAAAACCCAGATTTCCTTCTTCCTTAAAAATATTACACTGGTAGAGTTTAAACAAGGATTAGTACTATACATCTCCAAAACTCAAAATGATGGGTATGTCCTGGTTTCGGCAGGGATAGAGTTAATTTCCTTCCCAGTAGCTGGTACAGGGCTGTGTTTTGGATTTAGGATGAGAACAAAGTTGATAACGCACCGATGTTTTAGTTGTTGCTGAGCAGTGCTTACACTAGTCAAGGACTTTTCAGCTTTCCATGCTCTACCGACTGAGAAGGCTGGAGGTGCACAAGAAGCTGGGAGGGGGCACAGCCAAACTGGCCAAAGGGACATTCCATACCATGGGACGTCATGCTCAGTACATAAACTGGGGGAAGCTGGCCGGGGGGGCCGCTGCTCGGGGACTGGCTGGGCATCGGTCGGCGGGTGGTGAGCAATTGCATTGTGCATCACTTGCTTTGTGTATTATTATTATCATATTATTATTATCATATTATTATTATCATATTATTATTATTATTATTATTTTATTTCAATTATTAAACTGTTTTTATCTCAGCCCACAAGTTTTTCTCACTTGTGCTCTTCCAATTCTCTCCCCCATCCCACCGGGGGGGGGGGGGGGGGGGGGGGGGGGGGCGGAGAGTGAGCGAGCAGCTGCATGGTGCTCAGTTGCCGGCTGAGGTTAAACCACAACAGTATGTTATTTATCTGGAGTGCCAGAAGTCCCTGCTAAGTGTACGGTCTATACACATTCTGATATTTGCCCAAGCCTCTTCACAAAACAGCTCTGAATATCTCGCCCATCAGCAATGACAGGTTGTTGAACTACAAGGCTGTAGAGTTCAACAGAAAGGAAAGACAGGAAGCAAAACACAGTCAAAAATTATTGTAATCAGGTAGCACAGTAGCTTACTTTGAAGATAACTCACATGAGCTACACAGTGAAGCGGCTAACAGAGTGAAACAAATAATCACCTTTA
This sequence comes from Aptenodytes patagonicus, assembly GCF_965638725.1. Classification (NCBI taxonomy): domain Eukaryota; kingdom Metazoa; phylum Chordata; class Aves; order Sphenisciformes; family Spheniscidae; genus Aptenodytes; species Aptenodytes patagonicus. Next base: position 6,020,856 of record NC_134954.1, read on the forward strand.
TTTAAGAACTAAACAATTAACTAAATACACAGTAAGTATTTCCACACAGCATTGGTGGAAAACACGTCAGCACAGGGATCGCTTTGGTCCCTAAAGACAACAGTGATCAGTGGTTCAAAGTTAGTGTTGTCCTCAACGTCTCATACCATCTGGGTCACGCATATATAGGATCGGGACGCAGGTAAAGAGTGCACATAAACATGTTGCCTGCAGCATCCTTCACAGCCGTTCTGATTCTTACTGATACTAAATTACGTTATTGACTTAAAGTGGTTTTCATCATTCCTGGAATGGAGTGTTGAGTTTAGACTTAATACAAAATCAAGGTTGCTGCCTGGCGCAATAACTCACCTGTTCTAGATGAACAAAGTGAGATACCATACTATGAAAAAAAATTGCTTTTTTTTCTTAAAATAGACTTGAATAGAGCACGGGGAAAGATATAGGCACTGTACCTAGATTCTGTACCCTGTTTGAAGAGATCAGAGTCTCGATCTCATTTAAATGTGTTTCTGGTCCTTGCGTATGCACTGAAAATGAGAACAGGCTTATCTGCGTCTATCTGATGCTAAAGACATCCCTAAGCAAGAAAGCCAAGAAGTACACCATCCCATCAAAGTTAACTCTGCCAGAACAGAGAGGTACCACGTTTGTTAGGTAGGCTCAGGTTCACGGCTGTTTTGTGCTAGATCTGAGAGTAAGATGCAAAGTTCATCGCTACCTGAACCAGTCATCGGAGAGGAAGGGAACGTCTGTACTGCCCACGCAGACACAAGCAGCGTGGCTCCGCCCGCGCTAAAACCTCATTTTGAAGCAATGGAAGCTGATTATTATAATGTAAGTATTAATGTATTTAAACAGTGCAACAATCAGCCGTTGCCTCAACAATACTAACGAAATAGGAAGCCAAGAAAAGCTCAGATAATATTGATATCTCTCTAGGAGTATGATACAGGGATCAATTTACCATAACGTGTAGTTAACAAAATGGGTTTTGAAAGCAGAAAAGCATTGTAACACTTCAAACTGAAATGTCTAATGACAGATAACAGTTCTGAGATGCAGACAAGTCATTCTATAGAGAAGATTAGGTGTCATCATTTTTATTAGGCATGTCATCTTCACTTTTCCCAAACGATACTATTAATTTTTTTCCTCAATAGATGACATGTACTAGCATATTTGGGGAAAGCTAAGTGAAGAAGAAACTACACGCTGCCATAATGCTAGTGTTAAAGTCACTATCTAGGAATTCCAAAACAATCTACTATCAATAGGCAGTTCGTCTGTGTATTTTACTTGATTATGGAAGTGCAAATCTATCATATATCAATTTGGATAGCGATAAAATAAATTCTTTAAAATAATTTGCTATTACCCAATCCAACTGTCTGTAAGTATCATATTATAAATAGAGTTGGAATATAGTACTTTTTTTCCTATTTTAAGTAAGCAGAGTAATAACGTGCTCATCAGATTCTAAATTTCAGACTAGAGAGACCATAAAAGGTTGCCTTTTTGCTTTTTTTTTTTTAACTATAATAAAGAAGCTGTTAAGATGACCAGAACAAAACGAGTATCTACTCTTTCTCTTGCTGAGAAAGACTTTCAGTATTTATTACAACTCACAGTGAGTTGCTATAATATTTGAGCAAAACATTGGTGTATGATAATTGCATCTTTTGTATTTAGGAGTATATTTTACTTAGGAAACTAAGTCCATATGCAGAAAAGCATGCCTTTAGGTATACACGAGGCTTTTTCATAATTAGCCTTTCTACAAATATAATCAAGTGGATCTACCTCAAAGCTTCTAGCCCATGTAGAAGACATGGAAATCATTGCTATTCAGTTCAATACGTTATTTCTCGGTGCAGGCAGAGGCCAGTTATTTTTGTGTAAATCTCAAGGGTTCCAATTCTAGCAATAAAATTTCATATTTACACAGTCAGCTCTTCCATATTTTACATGGGGGAGCCAAAGTTGCGGAACAGTGCAATCTGTGAAGGAAATCATTTTATCCCCGTATGTAAGCAAAATTGTGGCTCTCAAACCCAACGGATGGCCAAAGTTCACTTTAAAATCCTACGCGGAATCAGAAATTCACACCAAACAAATCTCTCTCTTTGGGTTAATACCAAGATTTTTCTCTTCCATGCACAGCTAACTGGTTTGTGGACAACTTATTCTAGTGTAAAACTGAGTATATAAATGTGAAAGTGGTATTTACATTGTGATAATGCCAAGACCAGTATTATCCTCCTGACACATTCCCGCTTCCATCGCGGAAGAACGGCAAGGCCAGCATGGCAGCAAAGCAGGGCTACAAAGCTCATACAAAGGAAGGAGAAGGCATCACTTTGACTCAGCATCACCTCACTTCACAGAACTTTGTTCAAAGTGGTGAATTTTGTGTTCCTTTCAAAAGCAACAATAAGTGAAAAAGAAACTCTGCCATTAAAAGCTTTCCATGTCATATCCACGCTCTATAAAAAGCATCTAGCTGAGTAGAAGCTAAGTTATGTATCAGTAAGGAATGAGTAAAAGCTGGCCGAGACTTCCAGGTTAGACCAGAATTCATTTGTTTTCGGTTTTATGCACTCCATAGATAATAGTATGCCACTGCACTTATACACTGCAGATTGTTAATTACATTTAACTTTCCCATTAAGCAGATGTGCTACTACATTCTTTTACATTAAACTGGATTTAGAATAAAACTATGAAGTACATCAAAACGCAAAGACAATCATTAATCTTCTTGGCACTGGAAGCAATGACTACAGCCAGCAGAGCTCTCTGCATAAAAGGCCTAGTACCGTGAAGAAGCTTTCTTCTAAGAAGTTGCTTTGCATCCTGCAAGACTAGATTGTGCAACACAGAATGACTTACAGACAAAAACAAACAGCAAATCACAAAGGGCATGTTGTAAACCTAAAGAAAATTAAAGTTTCAGTTCTGCAAAAAGAAGCACAGAAGATGCATCCTGTGGGAAACGGACACAACGGTTGGTACGTGTCAAGCACGTAATTTTGGTAGTCATTTGCTCCATCATTAGGGAAATCACCAAGACCTTTTAGGGCTTATCTCACCTAAGATGAGTTAAACAATAGCAAAACAACCCTGCTTAATGAAATATGCACCTTCTATTTTTACCTATGTTGCTGATGCTGGGCCTGAATCAGGTTCCTGGCTGAAGTGGTACAATGCAACTAATAGGCTAAAGCGTAAGGAAAACTGACAATTTTAAAAAAATGCTATGGACAAACAGACATCATGACATGTTTATTCTCCCTGGAGTAGGAAGCTGGACATAAATCATCTACATTTGGAAACACTGTACCTGAGGTTTTAGCGAGTTACCCCAGCCCAGCAGGCTACCTGGCATAGGTTTGACGGCACTTGAGAGGATTACTGGGGACATTTCTCATTTGTTCAAGTTCTAGAAAATGCAGGAGCGCTTCGTGACAGTGAAAATAAAAGCAATTACATTTCTGAAGTTAAAATTTTATTGGAAGAAAAGAGATATCGAGAATCCTGCTAATTCTAGTTCTCTGACTACCACGGATTGATAGACGCCTCTTCAGAAATGGACTTCAACATGATTTCTATGTCCCACAGCTTCAGCCACAGGGATGTCAGTCAACTACAGCCTGGTGCATGTTACATCAAAAACACTACCCTAATAAATTTTCCTGTTATTACTTTTAGGTTCAAAGAAAGAATAGGTGGAAAGATATGAACAATCCTAAATTTTTCTATTCATTTTCCAGGGAAAGCAACACACTACGTGGGTATGAGAGGGGGTCATTTATCACTAACCCTTCTAGTTTTAACATATAAAACTTTCAGTGTCAAGATTACAGGTGGGGACACACAGGTACTGATTTCTCTTTTTTTGAGTGACATAATAGCTCCTCTTTCTTGCCATGAACCCAATTTGTCTTTCTTTTTAAAGATTATTTTATTTTACTTGCCACGTCTCAAAGATTTATAAAACATGGTAATTATTAAAGGCCATATATGCTTTTTCCTTAATACAGAAAAGCATTAATGCTTCCGCATAGATACAGGAATTTATTTTTATTTTGTGACATAGGACATGCAATAAGAGAAAGAAATTAGAGTCATAAAAATGGACAAACAACATGAAAAAATAGAAAATAAGACTATTTATCAAAGGCTTTAACTCTCAACTTGACAAAAAATGGAAAAAGAAGACATTTTGATACGCTGTTATATATAGTAAATTTGAACATATTATTTACATAAATGAAATTCAAGATGTTGAATTTATAAAGTAAAAATTCAGGATGCTGAATTTATAAAGTAAAAATGTTAAATATAGTAAAGCAGAGAAACTAAACTGGACTACAAAATAGGACACTGTATCTGAATGAATAATTTATTTGGATACCAGCCAGCTGGTATGGTAGAGTAGCAGTTGCTTCTAAAAGCGTCTTGCAATAATTGTGTTCACACATTACCTCAAGCATTTTAAAATTTCATTTTTGAGAAATAAAGTAGATGCTTAATTCTTCCAGATGTTAGCACTGCAATGCATATATAGATTACTGTAGCAATTTAATTATTGTTGTTACAATTCAAAACGTCATTTTTCTATCAAACATGCTTATTGAGAATTTAAATCGGAAAATGGTAGCAGATGAACTAACAGTGAATTCCCTAAATATGCCAAATTTTCTGAGCTCACAGCAGGCTCACAGCTGTTAATATTTACTCAACAGTTACTATTGCTTTTATCTTCCAAATGAATATTAATAAAACCAAAGATTAATTGCGCATATTTGTGCTGTAAATGACTTTTAATCCATGAAATAAAATCAACACGTATGGAAGGTAACAGAGTACAGGATCTCATTCACAGAAGGCCAGTCTATTTCTGTAAAAGCAGTATACAGACTGCAAATTTAACACATTTGGTTCTTACTTTCTCACGTTACTAGATCGCACAAAAAATTCACAGTGGCCAGTGGAATTGCTGGCGCCCTTGTAATCTCTCAGTGTAGTATTACGCACAGGAGGAAGCCGTACAGGAAAACTTCCAAACGTTACCAAATTACTCCATCCTCTTTCTTCTCATAATTACGCTCAGACAATTCCATTGCCCTGATCAGTGATTTCTGAGCAAGCAATTATTGAGATGTGGAGAGATAAGTACTAGATTAAATCAGACCTAAACCCAAAAGAACGTTGAAGACTGTAACAAGCTGGAACATGCTGGTCTGTAGACTGGGGATCCCACGTGCCCACCACGTGCTTCTCATCGCGCAGAGAAATAGCCTTGTATAATGACAGTGAGATGCAGTACGCATTACCTTATACTTAATTTGAGTAATTGTTTTTACTGCCGGGGTAGGGTATGAACCTTTGCATCTTGTATCAGTCATTTTCTTGCTTTTAAGTGCTTGATTTTTAGGAATAGCAAATAAATACACTATTATTTAGTAACATCTGTGAGCTTTTGAAGCCTATTACACAGCAGCAAGGTAGGCACACGCTCAGAGGACCAAGTACAATTTACACTGCGTTTATATTAACATGGAATTTCCACACTACAGGAAGGTCTTGATAAGTTCACCTTACCTCATCTGGTTTGGTGATACATTTTCCTTTCCCCGAACACTGGAAGTTATCTGAATGGCTTCCCACAGGCATGCAGGTACTGACTTTCACTATCACAGTCAAGCGTAGAGCCACAATGCATTTAGTAACTGAATCATTCAAAAAACCTTAAAAAAAAAAAAATTATTCTTACTACATAAGAAAATACACTAATACATATTAACGCTCTACTGCTAGACAAATAAATACAACTAAATTGAAAGAAACTGTGAACTAAGAACATCATTGCTCATATTTCATACACGCCTATCTAAATTTAATGCATGTAAATACAAATTAGAATATAGTTTGGAAACAACCACTCATTATATTGATCAACAAAAGGCAGGCAGGCTGGTGAAACAGCTCTACCTCCAGAGCTCTAATCTGCTATCATTTTTCAGGTCTCTAATAATCAAATGCTTTTGCCTGCTACCTTTTTGATAAGGTAAAAAAAATATTTCCTTAAGTTTTTTAATGACAAGGAATATTAAAATCAAATTCAGTGGAGAAAAATGTTTAAATGAATTTCTCAAAGTTACTTCAGAGCCAAAAAGCATACAGATCATAAACTGCAATACGCTGGTAACAGATGGACAATCCCTTTGGCTGCATTTTTTATGAAGTTTGCAAGAACAGACATACACAGCTTGACAGCATCTCTTTGTATATTTACAATACAAGTATTATTAAGCGTCCGATCTGATCACTCTATAAGGTGACATACCAGGTACAGACGAACAAAACATGAAAATGGGAACATTTGACAGGGAAGACGAAAATTCATGAATCTCTGGCTAGCACCTGTAATTGCATGGAATTAAAAAAATAGTTGGTTGGAAGCTATTAAAGCACACTGGAGCATAACGACATCCCTATCACCCATATTTCTAACAGATACACCTGGAAAATAAAATAAAGGACAGCAGGAAAGATAAAATGAGGCACATACACAGCCCATGACGTACACAATTAAGTCAGAGTTCATGTCAAAATACATATAGCCTGCTCCTATCCTTCACTTGTGCTCGAACTGCATTGTTCCACCACGGCGATTAGACTCCTGGGTTACAGCCCTTCCGTGTGTGGCATCAGTTAGGTGCTCCGTTCTGGGAGCTTGTGGCAGAATAAATGTGCAGTGACATAAAAGGCCTGGGTCTGGTATAGTGTATACACTGTATGCAGAATATATGCATAAAAAAACCCCAAAGGTCCTTGATAAATTGTCAAACTTAAATTTGACTTCACTATCCTTAACGTAGGTAGACTCCTAAGGGTCTAAGACTGTAGTATCAGTATGGAAAGTTACAGACACAGAACCATTGCAGGATTATACTTTTCTTTAGACATTAATAGAGAGAGAATTTAAGTAAAAATGGATGCTTTTTTAAATCTAAATATCCTTAATGTTAAAAAGAATGGCTGTAAATGGATGCGGGAAGTATATGACATAGAATGTTTTTTCTAATATCCTAGAATCCATTTACAGCCTAAACCTCAAAGGTACTTCAAAGATGCAGTCTAGCTTCTTGCATTATAGCCTGGAGATAGCACAATATTTAGTCAAGTAGAAAAGAATTAGTACAAGATAATATTTATAATGAGCAGTAATAAACCAAAGTTTCATGAAGCACTCTGAACTTCAAGTAAATTCTCTTTCCAGAACAGCTGCTAAACATTACTTACATTCTGCATATGAAAGTGCCAAGCATGACTAATTCTACAAATGCCACAGAAAATCATGTGGAAAATTTCCATCCTTTGTTCTTCATTTTTCAATTTCACTTTTTAAAATGCTGCATCCTTGGAACAATTACTTGTTTATGCTAGAAACAATGATCCCTGAACCATAACTTCAAAGCAGGAAAATCTCATGTCCAATACAGATGTCATCAGCTTGAATATAGCCTCTGCAAGTTAGCTAAATATTCTAAAAGATCAGATTAAAAAAAAGTATTGAGTATAGTTCCAAATGTCTAATGATCTGTTTTGGCTAGTGAAGATTATTGTAATCTGCTGACCTCTTCAAAGCAAGCCAATTTATTCTGCCCTTAATACACATCCCATTTTTACCCACCTGTTCAAAGATGCAGCCAGAATTATTTCCTTTACCAACTGAATGCGATTGTCACTGGCAGTCATGCAATTATACGTGAATGCTTGGAAGAATGTGGTATTTAGAAAATGTCTTTGGGTTCACATTTGCTTGTCTGAAGCCGATTGTTACATATTCTTCAGGACAGTTCACTAAAGGAATATTAAATCAAACTTCTTTGTACTTTCAATCTTGTTACTATTTCGGTATCAAAAGCCCTTAGGCAAACCACTGAAAAAAAATCATTATTCTCACTGGAATGCCACACATTTTCCTGTCATTTCTAATTATCTCATCTAATTTCCAAAGACTAGAAGAATGAAAACACGGCTATTTATTTTCACTCTATAGAAGTTGCATACAACTTTCCGAGATCTGTAGGTTTTAAGGCTAGAAGCAGCTTGTCTGATCATCTAAATATGACTCTGCTTAACTCAGGTCATAGCACTTCAATTAATTCCTTCTCCAATTCCCATAACAGCAACTGAACTAGAGTGAGTTTTAAGTTCTATTCTTAACTTCTAGGTAGGAGAATAATTTCAGAAGCATGTTTACAGCTCCCTTCATCTAAGGTCTGGAGAAAAACATTTCCGCTGTTTATATCAAAAGGTAGTTTTGTTCAGTTTAACCTTGCTGGTTTTCTAAAGCTAGTTAAAACATAATGACATCAGAGCATTTTAAGTTGAAGAATTCAGGGTTGAGCTATTTACAATAGTATTACAGAAACAATTTTAAAGCCTAATAAATCACAATATGATGTGAGTAGTCATTTAGATGGCAGAGGAGGCATTTTCAAGCTTTGTGCACACACGTTTGATAGTCTGAGAAATGCCTGCATGATTTCATTGGCAGTATGTGTGGTAAAATACACTACAGCTCATTCCACCCCGGAAGCTTCACCTACTTACGCCTAGGAGCACAAAGTACGTACGCTCCTGTTTCTCTCACATCAAGAGAGCTAAGAATGAAAAATGAGGAATAAAGTCAAAATAAAAGATGCCAGGTGTCACCATTGTGTCCAGGTGCTTTCAGCAAGATCATATCACGCCATTCAGATTACCACTACTCAAACATTAATTGACTGTAGATTTCCTAGACTACACAAACTGATTTGCTTCCTTCGCAAGCCCCATTTCTGAACCTTCCTTCTGTGCACGGCAGACTGAGGTCAGCAAGCTGGTCCATAGTGGACTGCCAAAACAAGGAAGACTGAAGCTAAGAGGCCACCAACTCAAAACATTATGCTATCGCACGTTATGCTAGTGGAAGGCATAAGACTGAACTACAAATGGTAACTAGCTCTTGGTGTGCACTCAATGCTATTACACGCACAAACACTTTTGCCTATTGCAACTGGCTCAAATGTATTTCTCCGTATTCCACACAGTGAATATATGTATTCCAACATATATTCACCTATGGCTGAAACAACAGATTACCATTTTACAGCAGAAATACAGTAATAGCTCCCTACATTAAAGTTCCAATTCACAAAAGTATAGGTCTTTGAGTCCACCTAAACATTTCTTGGTTGAGAGAGAATGTAAGTGAGTGCCCAAACCCCTCGGCAGGCAACGAAGCATCAGCCCCCAAGTTTTCAACTTATTTTTAGCCTGGTTTCCCAAGGAAATGAGACAGCAGTGGGATGTCTATCAGTTTCCATCTGTTCTCTTTTTCTCTCTCAACACTTTCCCACACCAAAAGCTTTTGGGGTCAGCAGCCAACTTAACATTTTGCAAAGCAGTGGAGTTCTCAAAGATGCTAAGTGCCTACAGCTTCCCTGCACAGTATATAGCCCCAGCACTAAGGGCATTTCCTACCATTCCATTTAGGAAACCAAAAAAGGGCCCCAGAATAAGGTGATGTCATTTCTCTGCCCCATTCCTGGCGTACAGTACAGTCAGTTATTCATTATTTGGAAAATGGGAAACTGGGATATATACAAATGGAAGAAAACCAGATAATATCAGTCCTTCAGGAGCAAAGCAGCGGTATGGGGTGTGCCTGCACCAAACCTTCAGTTCATGTCATGTAGTAACACAACGAAGCTATAATACTTCTAGACCTGATTTCCGCTTCCAGAAACAATATGGATGCTATCAGAGCATATTAAACCATAGTTTATAAGCCTTAGTGGTCCAGGACAGAAGCTACCTAAGTATGTCTGCTAGTTCATCCACAGATAATGGAAAGTTATAGAATTAACCTAAAGTGTAGAAGTTCCAAGAGGAATTTTCTATTTAACCACATCTCTCACATCACAGGAGAAAACGTTATCCAGCAAGCTAAACAGGAGTGCTCAATATGCTCAACCTTTTCTTTTGTGGCCATTGAACTTTGCAGAGATAAGAATAATTTAAAGAAAGGAAGCTAGGAAAAAAAGAGAACTAAGTTTTGATTACAGTACTCACCAGAAAAAAAGACAAAGGAAGACTTGAATTCTAGTCCTTTCTCCTAAACCTTTATATGTCCAAATTTTATCCAAAGATTATTTCATGTCCATAGCATTCACACTGTCCATGTATCATATGGTATAGCTAACATTCAAGACTATGAAGACCACCACAGGGGTCTATACTAATCACCACCGTGCTTAAGTGCCTTTTTGGATCTAAGCATAAAGTACTAAATTCAGTTTAACTATACAAACCGATTTCCCTCTCTTATGGCACTGTATATTACAATCTCAAATAGTGGTTATTCATCTAGCAAATCTAAGAGAACTCAAGCCTTCCACTCATTCATGGAAGTCATGCTCAACTCATTTTGGAGACCTAACAAATGAAAAAGCATAACAAGATGTTCTCATGATACACTTGATTGTGAAAATTTACCTTTAACGTGTGGAAATAGTAGAGGCGTGCTTTTGGTTTGCAAATAGACAATCATTTATCGCCTTTTCCATGACCCTAATGGTCAGGGTCATTAACGCCTATCAGTACCCTCAGGGCCCTGACACTAATACTGTTCTACTGAATTTGAAAAAATGGGTCAGGAATCCTTTCCCAGTTTGCCTTAGGATGATTATCATACATAAGCAGAAAAAAAGAAGTGAGAAACAGGTAGTCAGTGACATTCGCAATCTTTGATGCAGTACTTCTGTGACATCAGTACCATAGGATGCTTGCACGGAACATCTGAGATCATTCGCTAATGATACTGCTAGGCAACATAGCATCTGGGGATACAAAAATACAGCTGCAATAACAAAACTGCTATTTTGCCCACAAATAGCACTATTTATAAGTGGTACAACTCTCCCAAATTCTATATAGATCAGCATGCTTACTGTGCTTTGTCACAGAAGCTTTGGTCAGATCCTGCTTTTGAAAGTATGTATAGATTTTAATGAGAATCAGTTCAAGAACTGTTTCAAATACTTTATTTTTCAAAAACTCACATGAAACAGCAATTTAAAGAAAATTTTTTTGTTGTTGATAAGTGACTTTAAAACTTCTCATTGCATTTTTTTTCTTCTCCAAATTGATATCATAGTCAGTTTAAAAATAGATATGCTTTCTTCCTTCACTACCAACACTGAAAACCCATCCTGGGCTCTGAAAATCAAATATATACTTTCTTCTCAGACATAATCACCATTACAGTGATAGAGATAAATGTGCTGCTGGTCAAGTTATATTCTCGGTAACATTTCTGCAACGCTATCAGAGGCAGATTGACAATGATAGGGTTACACAGGTATAACAGAAAGCAAAATTTGGGTGTCAGAAAATTATTACCAAAACTTGGGGAAAAAACAGCACACAGCTTGCCTTTCAAGCCGGAGCTCAGTTTGGTAGGACTGACAGTTAAAATACATTTATGACCTGAGCAAACCAGTTGGATTCACTTTGCGTACAAAAATCCCCAAACACATGTTCCATTACATTTCCTCTATAACAAATGGCAATTTCTGAATTTCACTGTTGCTAAACAATTATCCCAATGTAATAGCTTGACTGGACCAAAACCCACGATAGGATTATGAAACAGCTAGCAAGAGTACACTTACACTTATGAAACCACTTGCGTACAGCTTATTAGGGAGATGTGACAGTAGCTTAGATTGTGACCTTCTGTCGTGGCTTCAAGGACTCTGCTTACTGTCCAAATTAACGGTGAAAGCCTCGCAAAGGGTGACAAGACTAATCTTCTAATAGATTTCCTGTACCACAATTTCCCCGTTATGTGCTTCTTTATCAGCATCTCCACAGTGCTACCAAGCTGGCAGTGAACTATTTTGGGCACAAATGTAGACCACCAGAATCTCCGATACCACACTTCACAAAAGCCGTTAAGCGTGGTGGAATACAAATGACATAACTGGGACTGTGATAATGGGGAGCTGCAGTAGATTGGATGGAAAGGTTATCTGGGATTTATCTATAGTGACTGGTTCAACTTAAAGACTTTTGGGTGGCTACCGACTTTTAAATACACTGTACGGTATGTTACACTACTAGCTGAAGATCTCGAAGCATTTCACAAGCGTTATTAAAATGCGCCTCACATTTTCCTTTAAATTATGCATTAGTATCCTTATTTTACAGATCAGGTTAAGCAGTCTGTCCAAGATCTCTCAGTGCAAACAACCATGTGACCAAGCGAATGTAAATATCTTGACTGTGAATTGGTCACAGAAGTCATATTTGAAGAAGGAGAAATCTTAAAAATAAACAAACGAACAAAAGGTATTTCGCGAAGCATTACAAATTTGAGCAGATGAACCTCCAAAGATAGACCAGAAAAATAATTACCCACTGTTACTTGCTAAAGTAGCAGTGAATAAAAATTAATTTTGAATCATTTACTGATTAACGACGACTCTAAAGAGTAAAAATTATTTAGACGCTAGCTTAAAACATAATACAACATATAAAAAAAAAGTAAATAGTCTAATGTTTACACCTACTTATACGTGAGACGAGGTACACGTAACTTGATCATGAAGGGCAGGGCAGGGTATTGATTTTTATCATATTTATAAAGATACCCTTTCTTACATAGCCTAACGGCATTCTTCAGAATGGTTTGGATTTCAGCTGAATGCTTAACTTCTTGCCTTATACGGCCATCTCTTTTAAAAAGTCACTGAAATTAACACTTCATTGAACTTTTTATGCTGTTCGCACTTCTGCTGCTGCTATTGTTTATCAAAAGGCCATTTTCTGCAAGGTTAGCTCTTATGCCCAGAACCCCAGGGAAACGTTCACAGTTGAGCACAAAGCTCAATACTGTCTACAATAGGGCCCTTCCAGGCAATTTGCACACATAAAAATGAAAACCCCATTAACTGGGGCAGTTTGTCACCAAATTCCCGCCCCCCAGCAAGGCTGACTTGCACAAAAGTAACTAAATAGTCACACACACACACGTACGTCACGGCAGGTCGGCTGAGCAGAACTGCGTGAACACTCCAACTGCGGCATGTGCAAGGCAACGTGATTTAATTTAGTCCAGAGTGAAAGAGGGGTAAGTCAAATGACTGCACATATGCCATGGGCTAGGAGCTCACACAGATGCTCAGCTGACACACGGTAACGTGTTAAAGCTAGAGTAACCTGATTACGTGGCTTTCAGGGAATTCAATTCACACGTCTCCTATTATGAAATAAAATTGCCCTATTTCATTGTTGCTGAAGTAAAAACGATTTCAACATGCAGCAAACTGCTTTTTTTGGATGGAAATACGTGCGTGTTTTAAAGACATGTAACAACACAAAACACGTCATCCAAAAGACACAGCTACAACTTGCCTCCTAATCTGAAATTCTGTAGCCAGATAAAGAGAGCTAGAAAATCAGACTGACTTGTTTCAAAATACCCTTCTAGATTATTTATTTTTAATATAGTATTTTGTACACTAAGCTTCGTTTTGCCTATTCGATATACCTGCAGTCACATTAGCGGTGACCACTCGTTAACGTATGATGAGATGTTGCAAGGAGATTCATTAAGTAACCCAAAGAGCATCAAGAGAGCAAATAACTGCTCAGGGCAGAGTAAATACTAAAGAAAATACTGTGTTGCATCAGAAAGGCAGGACAGCATTTTGGATAGGAAAACATTATCTTTTCTGTACATAGATACATATGGTTCACACACTTTTTAAAATGCAACAGTGCTTGAGGAGCCAAGCATTAATTTTCCTTTTTAAGCAGAACTTAAGTTCTTAAACTCTAACTTAAAGTTAAAGAACTTTAAGCAGAAAGTTTCGTGGAATTCAAGCAAGCTGCCTTATAGGTGCTGGCATTTGAATAGCATCAGTATTCTTCATCTCACCATCAAGGTGCTATAGCATCCATTGTCAAGTGAGTTTGTACAGCTATCAATTTTACTTAAGGAAATACTTTTGAAATACTTTATAATTATAGTTCAAACCAGTTAGTTAAATTGCATTGATCTAAAAGGCCGGGCATCTTGCAGAAAACCAGATTACACACCTTACATCCGTTTTTCTTGCTGCGATGAAAATAAGCATTATAATTTAAAGATTGTGCTGGAGGATTTATTTTCTATTCAGATAAAAATATTCATTCATATTAAATGTTAAACCTTCTGCTTTATTATCTGTAAGGTCTTACCTGAGAAATAGCAATTTTGCTTATAAATTTCTTCCTCTTATTTTGTAAGCAGGCAATAAACTATAAAACTACCGTAGCAATATCTCATGAAAGCTGCTTTTTAAGCTGCATCACAAAAGTGCTAAATAAAGCACAAAGTCAAAAAGCAAGTAATTTCAAGCTATTTACAAGCATTTTTAACAACTACAGCTATACAAACTTTTCTATCATTTACCTATGGGGAAATGGAGGCAAAATACTAACGCCCAACTGTCTGTTTTACTATTTTTCTGAAACAGGTCCCATCACTGCAGCTTCAGCAGTGGGCCCACCAAGGCAGAAGAGCAATTTTTCCAACATTTCATCATGGAAGCTGATGAGAAGCAGGTTTTGTCAACAGAGTTAATACCCCAATAACCACGATAAAGACCTGAAAACATAATTGCATTTTTTTTATGTTGTTGGGAGAAAGGAAGGCAATAGGTTGCACACACAGAGTCAGCACTGCCAACTCCATGCTCTACATTATGCCCCAAACCTCAAACTAAACGCTTTGTAAAACTGAAGCGATAATCATTCAATATGCAGTTTTATTACCTAATTTCCGAATTCATCCAACAAAAAACACTCCTATGATGGTTTTGATTACTAGCAGAATTGGACTGTTAAATATAATTTGTTAACTGTATACCAGTATAGGAATACCTATACTAGTTTACCAAGCAGACTGGAAACTGTACGAAATTACAACTGACTGTAAGTCTCACATCCACAGGTGTATCTTTTGAGTCATGAAGCACAGAATTCTTGCCTCAGTGAACAGGTATATTAATTTAGCACCACAGTAAATTAACTGACTCATGAAGAAACAGATGGTATATAGTCACTGTAAAACTTCTAAAATGTGAGTATTAAGAAAATAAAGATTTTAATGCTTTTATTATGTGTTGGTTTGGGGTTTTTTTTTCCACTATTTCGATAGCAGACTGTGTTTTCAGAATAAATGTTCCAGCTTTCAATCAGAGTGTGACTGCACGTTTGGATAAAAAAGATGCATGCAACAAATCACAGAAGATTTTTGAGAGAGTTGCCATGCAAGCTGAAAATGTCCTTCAGAGTCCTTCAGCAAGTTCTTTTTTATTTTCTAAAGGAAAATGTTAATGCATTATTTTCTCAAGAGAGATATTATTTAATCAATATAGTAAATCTTATGCACTTGCAACAAACTTGTATAGAAAAAAAATATACACGTTCCTGTACACGTTCCCAAATCCGGTATATTATTCCCTGAGAGAAGTGCACAATGTTGGGTGCATTAGATTCCCCCCAAAACACGTAACAAGCAGCACTTGCAGCTCACCACAGAGATCCTTAGCTGTAACCTGTTAACATTCACGAGAGCTTGAGTCTGAAAGACTCACGCACAAACCGACGGTGCATCAGGGTACTCTTATCTCCTTTTTTCAGACTTCTAAAATGCATTTCATCTGATTTCAGTTTTTCAAGATATATTGCAATGAAGAATAGGTGTGTGACTGTAACAAGGTAAAGGTTTGCAGTTCCTCATTTTCACGTATTCTAGTACCATTATTGCTAGCATGAAGATATGAAGATCCTGAATTAAAACAAACACAGATGAGACATTTTATAGTTTATACAAGAATCACTCATTAACTTCAACGAACATTGGGACAAATAGTATGAAGCTATAAATCTATTGAAGTAAAAGGCAGACTTTCAATGAATTAATATGTTTTAAATGTCGATCCCTTTACTGCCATGTCTTATTTAAAAAATATGATTAATTCCCTCCTCCTTCACTTCTCATCTATCTCTTTGGCAAATCTCAATATCCACCCATAGCACTCCACAGAATAGATATTAAAAACATTTGCTATTCAGAAATGCCCTCAATAAAGGTTTTTTTTTTGTTTGGTTGGGGGTGTTTTGGTTTGTTTTTTTTTTTTTAAAGTCCTGAATTTGGGCACAAAACTTTTGAAATTCTCTTGGCATCAAATGAAGCATTTTTGTTGCAAACAGTGAGCAGAGATCAACAGTTCAGCTGGCTTGTACTACAGATCAGCCATCTAGTGATTACCTTTGTCTAGTAGTAACTTGGCATTAAAAGCCACCAGCACCTTGGGATATGCTGTGCGCTTCATCCTACACCGAACCCACCTAACCTACTGAGCGAATCAGTACTTTCAGGGGCTTTTTCACTTCAAAACCTGAACCATATCGGTCTTTTTTCCCATTGGCTAATAAGTATACTTTCTAATAAAACATAATAAATTATTTTAGAAGACTGGCACACGTGTAGTATCAAATCTCACAGACGACCTCGTTAAAAATACTCTAAGCAAAGCCGTCGTGGTAAGAATGTGTCACAGAAGCTACAGGCCAGTCCTCGAGTCAGTACTCTTTCCCATCTACTGGGGCTTATTTTAATGGGGTAAATGCTATAATTTAACAATATAATCATGCTGCATAATCACAGCATGATAACTCTTTTCCTGCACGGCAAAAGACTGTTTGCAGATGCAGCAGCCATTTTATAAATCACATTATAGAAAACAGACTGCTCTTTTTTTGTTGAGTTGTGTTACGCTCTTCTCCCTCCCTCAAACCCTGCATCCCCACACAGTGCAGGCGCCGTCTCTGGGGTAAACAGCACTATGATCGGGGTGTCTATTTTTAGATCTCGGAGACAGCATTCTTTCCAACCTCTAGACATTGTGCCCTGAACCACGTGGTCAGCAAATCAGTACGTTACTGCCGACTTTTGAGTCTTTTCAATCTTGTCTAATCAACTTTGAACTTGTGTCGCCACGAGGTAACACAAGACAAATAATATTTCCCTAAATGTTTTTTTCTTTGACATAACCATCTTATTCAGAAAGATTTGCAAGAGGTAATTGAAGTACCTTGCTGAGTAACAAAACTTGGAGGCAACGCAGTGAGAAGTGACTCAAATGAGATGTAGATCAAAAGACACACACAAAAAAAAAAAAAACCACCACCAAAAACCCACTCAGATCTTCCCCATTTTTCTTTTACAGGTCTAATTAGAAATTTTTTAAAAGGTCAAAAAAATTGCATTGTACAGAATTGACCAATTAAGAGAAGAATCCTTTAAACACTCATTTGAATAAACAGAAAAAGAGTGGGGGAAGAAGGGGGAAGTTATACAAAGTAAATATATCAGCTGGCATGGTCCACAGCCTTACCGTGTGATTCTATGCTTACGTCATCCTACAGTATCTTGTGTCCTCATGATTGTTCTAGCTTAAATATCATCAATAAAAGCACATGATACATTATTGCTTTTTTATATAAAATCATCCATTTTAATTTATTGTACCTTAGAATAAGGTTGTCATGTATATCAAGAAACATGGAAAGTTGTCTATAAGAAAAACTTTATTCATCTGATCCTATTGAAAACTAAACTATTGAAAACTAAAAACTTAAGTGAGGTGTGGCAGATTCACAGACCATTTCCATACATCTGGATCAAATCTGAAGTAAAGATTTAATTATTTTTATATAGACCTTAGCTGCATTATGGATTTCAGTTGGGTTCAGATAAAATTCAGCATTTTTCACGCCAAATGACTGAGTTCGTTTTTAAGTTTTACACCCAAGACTTACACTGTATTGGACGAGAACTGATGAGGGAAAGCAAGCACAATATTTCCATACAATTGAGAAGAAAATCCAGAGGCTACTCTGTTTTCTCTTTCTTGCAATAAATGTTGATAGGTCACACACACACTTAAACTAACAAATTCATGTTTCAGTTTCCCTGTTCCTTTAGTATTTCACCCTTTTTCTGCTCAAGTGTTTTGAAAAATGGAAATTATTCTGGGAAAAGCTATAACTAAATTAAGGCCACATAAAATAATTTACTCCAGAAAACGGTTGAGTTCTCATTACTTGATTATATCATAGTATAGAGTTGCAACGCCTCAGGACTAAAAGATATGCAGAGGGAATGTTTCATATTCATTTTCTATCAAAAGCGCTACAGGTAATCCATCCATTTGCTAAAATAAATAGGATTTCTAAAAATTCAAATGCACTATATCTGCACTCATCTTTACTAAGCACTCAGATGCTCCTATTCATGAATGTATCACTGTATTATTGGAGTCTCCCTGCTGCTCCATGCATACGCATTTACGATTCATGTTCTTTACATAAATCAAATTACACTACAACAACTGGAAAATTCAACAAAGAATTTTGCTATCAGGAAACTAAGAAGAAAGACCAAAGAAAGTATCAAAAAAACAGATGGAAGTAAAATAAGAGGTGTCAGAAAACTTGCACTGCATGAAATAAGCAAGATCATTAATACAATTTTTATGCCCTAAACCTTGGTTTATGTTCATCAAGGAAACGGTGTATTTTCACCTCATTACCTAGCACACAGTAAACAATTCAAAGTAAAAATCCCAGTGACAGAAAGACAGCTACAGAGAGACAAGTGCGACAAGACAAACTATGAAAGGGTACGACAATATTCGTTTTAGTTATCTAAATTAATAGCCTGTGCTGTACGGCATGTACAGTCAAGTGGAGCCTTCACAGAGCAACTCAGGCCCTCTATTTGGGAGCTTATAGACCAAGGTATGCCTTTAGGTACTTTCATGAATGCATAAAAGTTACAAATTATCCTGTCTTCAGCAAGTTTTTACTTACTTTTATTGTACGGTAACTACCACAAGGCAAATGCAAAAATTTATTCCTGAGGAAGACACACGAGGAGAGTTTTAACTCTGATAAATTAAATGCAAAACTAGATTAAAAGAGAAAAAAAGGTAAAACTAAGTATCTTGGAAGTAAATAATAAAGAAAATGTAAGGAACTGGAAAATTATTTGAAGAAAATAAGTATCACTAGAAGAAACCACTGCTGGCGGTAATTAAATGCTTATACTAAACCTTCAAGCAGTATCTTTGCTAAGTGAGAGCTCAAACAGGAGAGAACGTGGCACTACTTCTGCATTCGGGGAGGGGGTCTGTATTAGCTACATACTTAGAATTTGGCCCAATGTTTCTGCATCAGAATGCTTTTAACTTTACATTTATTAGCATGATAAGTTGCCAAATAACAATTTGTGGCAGCTTATACTTCATTATAAGATATACAGCATTTCAAGCAGATTACAATAAATGCTGTTATTACAATGACTTTGGTTTCATGTCATTGGTATAATAAACCATCTGCCCAGAAAGCTCAATTTAATTAAGTCTATTGTGTCTATGCATAAATACTGCATTAAATCAGTATTATTTCCCATACACTTAAAAATAACATATCAGCCTACTTTCATTACACCCCTTCCACAAAGATGCTTAACATTTAATTGCCCAATGAAACATATAGTATATTTCTAAGGTTTCATATTCACAGAGACGAAACTAGAAGAGAAAAAGTAGTGCAAGTAAACTGTTAGAAGATCAGATTTCCTATTATATTTTAATATATTTTTTCAAGTTTACTGTGCACAGGCTCAAGCTTCTTTACAAAGTACCCCATGATACAATATCTAACAAAGAAACGCCTCAAACATTCAGAGTTATTTACTGTAGCATTTACCAAAAGCTTTACAGTTGACTAAAAATAGAACATATAAAATAACCTTGCATCACCTAAAGGTATCGGGCAAAGATCATCATCTAGATTTTAAAGTGAATGGGGCCACCTTTGTAAGAATTCAGTGTACCTCTTGTCTGCTTTGAATGAACCAACGTCTAAAACATGGTCCAAATATCACATCTGGATCTTTCAGCAGCACTTAAATTAAGGGAATTACCTCTTTGTTTCTCTAAATGTTGGGTAAACCATCGGCTGTCACCTAGAGGTGATACACAAAGTCAGCATGTTACTCACCAATGAAGTAGTTGTTTCCTAACGCAAGCATTTCTTCAGAAAGAACAAGTCCACCCAGTGCCTGGAGAAGAGTGACGCTTCTGCCATCAATAAGTGAACACTGTTTAAATCCAGTGGTTGTGACCTTCCATAGCAGGATAAGAGAAGCAGTAGCATCTTGCCTTATTCTAAGACAAGAAATGATAAGAATATTTACACTGAGGGAAATTGGTGTTATTAGGAAGTACATCACTGCAGAACAAAAGCTTATCAACAAAGAAGGAAAACTTAAATGTAGCAAGTATGGAATCAGGAAAAGGCCTGAAGGTTTTCAGCATGTCCACAAAAATAAAAAATGCTTCAATAGTAAGATTTGCATAATAGCATGTGTAATAGCAGATTTAATCATAGAGCTTCATTTTCTAATACTTGAATGGACACCATCTTAGTGTCCAAGAAGAGTTTAGCATAAACATTGCATAATAGTAAAGCATCCTTATTCAGTCCTTCTCTTTATGCCTTTTTGAATGGTACCTCTGTTCCACATCTACAACGCCATCATTTTCTGCAGCTGAAGTACATCCAGCCCTCTTTTACCGAAGAACATTCAATGTTCGTTCAATACAGGGAGACGGATCCTGGTAGAAATCCTCATTTGTTTGACATACCAGATCAAAGGTTCAGAACAGTTTATTCTTGTAAATCAAATGAGTCATGTAATGCTCCCAAGGTCACTGAGTCCACGGTGCCTTCCTGAATATTGACAGATTGGGTAAAGTAGTATCTACAACTGCATATTTGGGCCCCTCACTACAAGAAGGACGTCGAGGTGCTGGAGCGTGTCCAGAAGAAGGGCAACAAAGCTGGTGAAGGCTCTGGAGAACAAGTCTTATGAGGAGCGGCTGAGGGAACTGGGGTTGTTTAGCCTGGAGAAGAGGAGGCTGAGGGGAGACCTCATCGCTCTCTACAACTCCCTGAAAGGAGGTTGTAGCGAGGTGGGGGTCGGTCTCTTCTCCCAAGTAACAAGCAATAGGACGAGAGGAAACGGCCTCAAGTTGCGCCAGGGGAGGTTTAGATTGGACGTGAGGAAAAATGTCTTTACTGAAAGAGTGGTGAAACATTGGGACAGGCTGCCCAGGGAAGGGGTTGAGTCCCCATCCCTGGAGGTATTTAAAAGACGAGTAGATGAGGCACTTAGGGACATGGTTTAGTGGGTGGTGGTGTTGGGTCGACGGTTGGACTCGATGATCTTAGAGGTCTTTTCCAACCTCAATGATTCTATGATTCTATGATTCTATATATACTGTCGGCTCCACTAGGGAGCACTGTATCTATGTCAGTGTTTCTTTCCTCTCAGGATACTTTTTTCCCTACTCACCTCCACAAAGAAAAAATAAAAACCTGCCATGTTTCTGGCAAGTTCCCAAATATTTGCATTAATTTCCTCTGAAGGAATCCCAAATGAGTTTGAACAATCCTCCAAAAATTCAAACACAACTGCATCCAACTGCTGAGAACTGATAATTCTCTCCTGCTGAAAACAGGCCTCCAAATACCCAGAGATGAAGTTCTGTTCCACAATTTCCTGTACTGAAATTGTTTCAATCCTGCTAAAAACACAAGGCAGTTTCTCCCTTGTCACTTCTTACTTGAGTTCAAAAGAAGAAATGCAAAGTTTTGTGATCATGTTTGACACAAGTTGGAAAAATGCTGCAACTAGACATCATAAGAAGCAAATTTTTGACAGTATTTTGGGTCCTCTTTAAGAACAACCCCCATCGCTACCCCCAAAGCTGACCATCTCACTTTTAGAACAGGATAGCAACTAGTTTCACGGTTTAGGTCACACTTGACGATCAAAACAAAATAGAATTATTAAACTGAAATTCTTTTCCTTTCATAGATAGCCATTGAACCAGAGATGTTACTTGGGCCTTTAACACAGGAAATACAATAAAATAAAGATCGATATTGACCTGCATTAATCTACCCAGATATAAAACACTTCTAAAGATATACAGTGTAAAAAATGGCCAAAAATGACTGTGTACTCTGCAACCTCCTTTAAAACGGGGTCCCTCCATGAAGGGTCTTAAATACAGCTGTAGAACCCACAAACGCCAGCCTATTCCTGACTTCAAGAAAAGACACTTGTTTGCTTACAGATTCCAGCCAGCCAGAGCATCCACACTCACAGATCTCTTCCTGACTTAGGCTTAACGCTCATGAATGAGCACGATTCAAAGTCCCGTGGGAAGAGTAGGACAGCTCCCACGTTTAACAGTTACTGCTCCAAACTGTCTGCAGCTTGTCTGCTTGCATCAGTTTGTTTTCTCCTGCGAGCATGGCCTTTTTTAACTGAAAGCTGGGATTCTGAAAGATAAGATGACAGTATGAGAAAAGTAGGCTATTTTGGGAAAATCGAAGTCTAAAATTGCAGTAAAGCTGTGAGCCAGAGAACTACGTTGGCAGATTTTTATTTGAAATAAAATTTCCAATAAGAAAATGCCTCATCCCAGCTGACAGAACCAGATCTTTCTAGGAAGTCAGGTTCTGTTAATTAAAAATAATAAAACTTTTGTTTTTTTCAATTTGATTGCAAAAGCATGAGTTGGAAAAGTGAGTAACACAGAATAAATTCAAATTTTTGAGAAATGTCGTTTGTAGGACATACACAAAGATTTCACAGCTAATGATGACACCCAAAGCAATAATCCAGAAACCAAATACGAATGCACAAAATACATGCATTTATGTAGTCAACGATAACACTTTCTACCAGCAAGTGCATCTTGAGATTAAAGGGGGAAAAAAAGCGTTCACTGCATGAAGGAGAAAGCAAATGTCGTATCTTCTCCAAACTGACATCTTCAACACGTCTGCCCTAATTTCTAATACATTCTGATAGCCCAGAGATAGTTTACATGCTTACCTCTCCTAAAACGTTAAATATGTGGGAAAAATTATATCAAGCAATGAGCTGTCATGGCACTGCTAGATGTCTGAAGCCTGTCTGAAGTTCTTTCATATACTTTTAGCCATTTGACGAATCTGCCTATCTGAAAAACTGTTGTCTAAAATATCCAGACAAATTAAAATAAAAGCATTTTTCTATTTCATCACTTATGACAAATATTCTTACTTTATTGATGTATTCTGTGGAACTTCAAAGGAGATAAGCCGGCCTCCAGCAGAGGTATTGGAACTGGCATTTCCACAAGCCACATCTGGGGTTATCTGAAAATAAAAATAGTTTTATTTAACTCTAAACCAGAAAATCTGACCAAAAAAAACATGAAAGACTTTTTTAAAAATAACACTAATAGTCCAGCAGTCATCTTTTAAAACTCATCAGGATGGACTAAAACATTCACCAAAACATTTATGCTATCGACAAATGTTCTGAAAATTGACATAACCATCCTTTTAGGTTTTTGTTTTAAGAAAAACTTCCTGCACTTAAGTGTGAACTTCTAAAGGCATCTTCCTTTAAAAGTGATCATGTTTAGAAAAAGGTGAATAGACTTCTGGTCTTTTAAAATAATAAATAAAGCTCTAACGTTTGCCACATCCAAGAAATACTGCATCATTAATTTAGGTGATCTTGGAGGATTTATAATAGCAAACACTGATATTGTCTTTCTACTAAACATTAAAATATGTTTTTTTCCAAACACAGATTACTTTAAAATAATACTCTCCCACTTGCCCGTTACTATTCTTTCCAAGTAAAAGTTGCTTGGACAAACAGTGCTTTCAGATGGAAAAATATTATGTGCAGAGTTGAGAGCGAAAGGATGTATTTGCCAAATCTGTGATGCCTCGTAGGCACAGAAATCAGTTACTGTATTAACTAGATCAAGACACCATACAGGATGCCATACAACACAGAGGAATCACAGATGGACTCCTTAATTATTCATATCTTGTAAAGCAGTAATTTCATAAAGGCAGTTTGAAAACCATTAGCGTTTCCAATGATACCTTTATTTCAAATAAGTAATATTTTATGTGGCATAATTGAGTCTTTCTATTGCCTACATTAACATCATCAGCAGTTTTAACTAAGTAGTTCTCAGGTATCTTCATCTTTTTACGTCAACCTTACTGGCAAAGTGAAAATGCAACCTGACACACTTCTGTGAATTAATCATCCATCAAAGAAAAAGCCAGAATCGAATTTCTAAATTTAAGTAAAATTCAAATTCATATCTTAAACATTACTGTGAAACACCTGTGAAAACGTGAACAACAGAAGTCCAGCATATGATGCAAGTAATAATTTTTAGGAGACTCAGAGTTGATTTTGACTCAGGCAAGACAGATACTCAGTATTCACATGTCCCAAAAATGTCTAGATTACTCGATTCGTTGTTGAATTCTCTGGCACATATAATATGAATACATGTAGTTTATGAAAATAAAGTGAGATGCAATTTTATTGTATTTGTTCAAATAAATTTTGAAAAAAGATAATATATCCATTACAATTTTTCAATCTTGGAAGTGAAAATTATGGAGCTAACGTTCAAAGCACAATGAATCCAAAATTAGTTTGGCTAACACTCTTCTTTTTCTATTTGCCAACAGTTAGACTTGCATTTTCTTTGAGAATCTATGCGCCTACTGGAACAAAGGAAAAAAAAATGAAATCAACATCTCTTTTCTCACACAGTCTTACACTACATCCAAAAATACACTCACTTTTAAAGTATTTATATAGTTTTACAATTTCATGCATCTATTATCTTGGAACACAAGGGGGGGGAAATATAATTTAAGTATTTCATTTACCTTACTATTCAATATTAGAAGTTTGTGAAGTAAAGGGTATTGATTTCTTTGAAACTCAAATAAAAAAAAGACAAAAAATTAAAGAAGCAAGAGCTGAACAAAGTGGCTGCATAACAAAAGCTGAGATTTAACCTTGTGAAAATAGAAAAAAAAAACAAACCAAAAAGACTTTGGTTTGCAAATGCACCAGAATTAAGGATTACTCAGCATGAAAAGCACACATAGGAAATATTTCAATGGTAATCAGAAGAGCAAAATGCAAAATGTAGGATTTTGACTCTTCTGTTAAGAGATCTGTAATGTTTGATGTCTTTCTCTATCTAGGAACTCCATTTGGAATTGGCCCTGACTTCGTGCTCTATGAATCTGATCAAACAATCGTCTAAACCAGTAGGACACTAAAAATGGGATTTTACAAAAGCTGAAATTTGATTTTTTTTTTTTTTTAAATATTAAAAAACCTGGTACTTGGATCAGACAAAAAACACAGGAAGAAGCAGCAGCTCTCATAAGAAGCAAAAAATGGTTCCAGCAGTGTCCTATTTCAGACAAATACCATGGAGACCAAAATAACAGCTTTGACACCTGAATTAGGAAACAAATTACACAGTTTTTCCACAGCTGTGGGAAATTTGTATAAAGATTTTTAAGTATGTCTCTTTCCTGTCTTAACAGAGCTCTCTGCAAAACTGGAAGATTGAAGAATGAGGACAAAGAAGACCAATACATTACACTAAGAAAGGACACTCAGAAGAGGAAAATAATCTGTAAGTCTCACTCTCAAAAAAAAAAAAAAAAAAAAAGGCTGCTAGAACTGGTAGGAGATTTCCAGAACCCACTGGAAAATATACCTAAATGATTTTCAGAAGGTAAAATAAAGAGCATTCCTATCCTAATTCCTCTTTAAAATTTAAAAAGTGAGATGGCTAAAGTAAAAAATACAAACAGACCATCTAAAGTCATTTAAAGACAATCTTAAAAAAAATTACATATGTTTACTTATGATTAACATTACATATGATGCAATGACATCAAACTCTTCCAAAATTCCCCTGAAGCATTCAATGGCACAGAACCTTTAAGCCAGCAAGGAAGCTTCTTGGGGGACAGACTTACAGATACAACACAAATGATGCAGCTACTTTAAAAACAGTCACCAAAGAAAACAAAATCTTCATGTACCAGCCAGAGCCTAAAGCATGTTTAGGAGCTGCTTACAAAGATAAGCTCCTACATCAGCACTTCAATGTATTACTTTGAGTTTAAAATGCTTAAATATCAAGTTGCTGACAGGAAATACAGAATTCCTCTTTACATACGTGTTCCATAGGTTTGCATCTAAGTCACGTTCTTGTTTTTCAAAAGAGAACGTAACATATAAAAACTACATTTCTGCTTCAAATGTTTTAACAGCGCTAACGTTCTAAGTCTGTACATGGGTAAAGGAAGAGCATCATTTGAGAAAGCAAGAGTGACATCTCCAGAAGAGTACCTATTCCTACAATCTCTACCTGGACCTTAACAAGACAGCAATGACTTGGCTAGAAGATTACCTTACCAGGCCATAGCGGTAGTACAGATGAGATTGCAAAGGAGATCAGGTGTGGTACCTGAGAAGAGAGCAACAGACTGTTCTTCCATATCACAACTTCTCTGAAAAAATTAAATGGTGTGAATTGTACAGATACTCTCCTGCCTTACACACCAACCAGAATAATGAGATATACACTTAATTCATCAAGTGCTGAAATACACACGTAAATCCCAAGGTAATATTTTTACATGAGCGACTTTATTACTTTGATAAATTAAGTGTACTAGCCTTTAATTCAATGAGGCTAAGAAAAAATAACATACAGACTCCAAGTCTACATTTATGCTAGGATGCATATACGCAGCCTCTCACTACTAGAAAGTAGTTCTCTGAAGATATTTGTTGTATATGAAATTTCATAGTATGTTTCTTGGAAAGCTGACCAGACATTTCTAATTCTACAAGGCCTTATCAACACGGGCAGACTAATCCTGAGCAGTGCAAAATACAGCCATTCTGCTGCCGTGATACGTTTGCATTTCTTTTGTATCTCAACCCCCTGAGTTTAAAGAATTGCAGAAGGCTTTTACTTCTTGCAAAACATGCCACGCTTTCCTCAAACTTAAAAGTGGTCTGTACGTGGAATGACCAAATTCACATTAGTCTTAGCAATTCCTCACTACCCTATTAAAAAGACATTAATGAGTATTTCTGAAAACTAACAGATACTTCCAAACACTGGAAGAGGCTGCCCGGGTATCTTGTGGACTCTCCATCCTTGGAGGTATTTAAGAGTCAAGTGAATGCAGTTCTGAGCAACCCGCTTTAGTTGACCCTGCTTTGAGCAAGGGGGTTGGACTAGACAATCTCCAGAGGTCCCTTCCAACCTCACCTACACTGTGATTCTGTGAGTAAAAATTCACCCCATGAACCAGTTGCCTACTGAGTCTTTCCTGTAAATTGCCATTGTATCTTCAGTGATATCACGGCTTTCACAAAACCCCACTCCAACCTACAATAAGAGTGCTTCATTTTGAAAATATCCCCAAAGGTTACACAACTAAGTATGTGCGCATGTGCGTGCACACTCACGCGCGCACAGACACCTGTGTATTTTTAATTGACGCCTTCCTCCTGTGCTAGCTGTAAAGGTTCTCTTTGGTTAATCTCTCGCCTTCCCATTTCAAAAAGCCATTCTCCTGTTTTTACCTCCTAATGGGGCAACAGAGAAATCTGCACGGTCTTGCAGCCAAAGCAAAGTGGGGCAAATTAGTCTGGAATTAAACAGAATACACGAACGCACACATCATTCCTGAACTAAACAAAAGAAAAATACAAACTCATCTTACAGAAAAGATCGGTGTTTAAAAGAAAAAAGCTCTACGCTTAAAAATTTAAACATATTTGAAAAGACATTATGTTAATGGCAAGAGTATGAAAACGAGTTCATTGAGAAAAACAAGGCTATGTTCTGGGGTGGTCTCCCATGAAAACCGACATGGTCATTAAGAAAGATAACCTTTCATTTCTTCAAGTAGGACAGAAGCTGTCACGATGAATGCTTTATGAGGAATGCTCTTGCAAATGCTAACTCTTTCAAATCTTCTTCCAAGGGATTACGTATTAACTTTCAATTCAATAAAGCAAGTTTCATAACATGCAGTTTTGCCTTTTCTGAACATATAACTACTTTTCCATCAGGATAAGGCCTGCAGGATTTCTTCTTTTCCAACCCTCTAAGGGTGGCAAGAGGTATCTCTTATTTTCTAAGAAATATAACATGTTTGTCAGCCTTCCTTATGCAAGGGAAAAATAATATGCAAGAGAAATGAAATAGGTTAGATCCTGACTATAAGATCTTGTACAGCAGTCTGCAAAGAATTAAAAAGGGAAAAGAGAAGTAGGAACATAAAAAGCAATATAATAGAACTGTAAGAGGAGGATCAATTACTATCTTCTTGTAGTCAAGATGCTAAGCAATAAACCAGGATCATTTCTGGCACAGAAATCCCATTCAGACAGAATAAAATTATAGAAGAAAAGCAGTTCCCTTGCCCTGTAGCATGGAACTACTGCTTCTGAAAATCTAGTGTCACAGAGCTTAACCTCCACATGAGTGTTTTTGTTTCTACCCTCCAGAGTTTCATATGGGACAATCCTTGAAAGAAAACCAGAACAGAACGAAAATAAAGGCTTACTTCTAACAAATCTCACCAGTGGGAGAGAAAAGCAAAAGTGTTTAGAGTAGGAGTAGTGCCTCTCTGAAGAGCGCCAATGGAAGACTGACAGACTGCATCCAAAAACAGTATCAAATGAAGAAGGCTTGCCAGTTATTGTAGCACTGACACGTGATGTAAGGAAGGCTGCGTATCCACCCAGCGAATTCTGTCACTGGCGGTTTGTGTTTCTTTGCTCATCTGAGCAAAAGCCACTTTGTGGAGTCAGCCATCGCACTGCCGAGAGGATCCAGTGCACTCTGATGCATGGCAATCCTCTAGATAACACTATTAAAACTTTGCATTTCTGTCACGGGTTAAACAGTGCCAACATTACAGCGAGGGGTAGATGCTTCAGCAGGCACAGTAGGTTATCTTACACAATGACACTTTCTCCGATACATTACCTGGGTAATCACATTAGCCAGATGCTTTCTTGTCTCAAGCTGGCCACCAAAATCAATGTCAACTTCATTAAATCTGACAATCAGTCTGTACTGGTTTTGGCTGGGATAGAGTTAATTTTCTTCACAGTAGCTTGCATGGGGCTCTGTTTCAGATTTGTGATGAAAACAGTGTTGGTAACACAGGGATGTTTTAGTTATTGCTGAGCAGTGCTGACACACAGTCAAGGCCTTTTCTGCTTCTCAGACTGCCCTGCCAGCAAGTAGGCTGGGGGCGCACAACAAGTTTGGGGGGACACAGTGGGACAGCTGACCCCAACTGATCAAAGGGACATCCCATACCATATGACGTCATGCTCAGCAATAAATCTAGGGGGGGTGGAAGCTGGCCAGGGCTGCTGCTGCTCAGAGACTGGCTGGGCATCAGTCAGTTGGTGGTGAGCCATTGGGGTTTTTTGCATCACTTGTTTTTCTTTGTTTTGTTTGGGTTTTTTCTTTTTCTCCCTTTTTTTAATTATTAAACTCTCTTTATCTCAACCCACGAGTTTTCGCACTTCTACCCTTCCAATTCTCTCCCCCATCCCACTGGGTGGGGGAGTAAGCAAGCAGCTGCGTGGGGCTGAGCTGCCTACCCCCTGGTTAAACCATGACACAGTAATTCAACAAATATTACTTCCTTGAACAAATAATGGTCATTTCTTATTCCAGAGTGTACAGAGCTGTTCTGAATAATAAAGGTAAACACTGTGGAAACATTCAAATCGTCACATGCAGTGTATGAGCTCAGGCCACTGGAGACCAAGCTAGGATGTAAACTTCAACCAAAGTCTGTCAAGTCAGCCATAGATACTTCTACACCAAGCTGTCTATCAGAATGGTGTTTGTACAGAAAGTTCCATACACAAATATTGTAGAGGAGAGATTTAGTGAAGTTACAGATTTTTCCTAGAAGAAAGTTAAGATTATTCCAGCAAATTCTATGTTTCCTTCATTTGTTTGTATGATATCTTTTTCTAAAAGCAAAAGAAAAATAATAAAGGCTTCCAAAACTAACTTATGTACAGGTATAAGAAGAGCCATCCTAAATCAAACCAAAAGTATACATAGTCCAGTACTTTAACTTCAACAGCAATCATAAGAGGGAATGGCAAGAAAATAGGATAAGAAAAGGGCCAGCACATTTCCTCCAGCCTCCACCCATTTCCATGTCAAAGATTTTCCTAAGCTGTCATTTCTCAGGATGGAGTTTCTATGTATTTAGCAACCTCAAACGGATCTCTCCTCCATGATTCTGTTCAGCCTCCTCCCGCACCCATAGCATACTTTGGCAAAAAATGCATGAACATTTAGCAACACATAAAGCAGTCAAAGATTCAAAGGTCTCTGTTTCAAGCAGAATTATTCCTTAAGCATATTCCATTGCTGCAGAGCAGGAGCACTCTCTTTCAGGATTTTCCACCTGACCCAGCCATACTCCTTTTAAAGGCTTATAGTTCACTAAGAACGCACGTAAAACAAATGCTGTTCCCATTGCAAGGGGAATTACAAGTTTATTGTAGCCTCTAATCACTAGTTCCAGAACCTTGAATCTGAGCAGTGGTATGGCAGTATAAATACAAGGTTAGACTAAGACTCACATGCGTAGCATTCTAATTCCTGGCTGCGCACCTGGCAAATCACTCTACTACTCTGTGCTTCAGTGTCTCCATCTGTAAAACGTGAATAACGCCGCTGATTTCCTTTGAAAAAAATTTGAGAGCTATTAAGGAAAAGTAAGATATAAGAGTATGGTACTGCTATTCTTACAGTTGATTTTGTACACAGAAACCTTTGTTGGATCTGTTAGTTGAGTAGGACTAATGAGATGGCTTCTTTTTTCTTCTGTTATTGGATAATATATATCTTTTCTACACTGTAACACAAAAGATCATTGAACTGGGGAAATGTGGATTGCTAGTTGTATCTCTCTTGCAAGTGGAACAAGTTAGTTGCCCAAAGTAGGGAAAAAAAGTTCTCTTTCAACAGCTGAGCACAAAGATAAATTCCTATTATACTAAAGAAACCAACAGACAGGAATATTTTTTCTCTCAGTGATCTGTGTTTGTAGCTCTTAATCCGCATATCAGGAAAAGACTAATATCTTATAGCAAGAGCTCTCTAAGAAATGAAACTGTATCCAAAGACATCTGTATGTTGTCTACTGGTGCAGACACTACCGAGAAGGTTCAGTCAAGCAAGCACTGCCAAGTACATCCCTAGTATCTAAGGAATTCAGAAAAAATGTCCAACTGTAACTATACATCGTGTCTCTCAGGCAGTTTACTTCTCTCAGGTGTTCATTTTTTCAGTTCCCAAAACTTCCTGAAAAAGCTTCCATGGAAACTTCATCCTTGCAAGACAGTAAGAGCCTTCATTTGGAGAGATTCTGGCAAAATTTCTCTCTGAGCAGACAGACAAAAGAGTATGAAGAACATTAGTTCACTTGCAGTATCAGTATAGAATAATGTGACAAACAGGCTGATCTGGAAGATTAAAAAAAAAAAAAACAAACCCACCACAACCCCAACAACATAATAATAGCAGCCTTTGTTGCCTCTGAATCTCAAGGAAGATCAAAACAGTAGATTTTTGCAATACAAAACCTACAGCTACTTCATTTTTTTCCTTTTAAGAGGGCAAAAAAGGATGGAGCTTTGCAAAGCTTTTAAAGCTATGCGGAAAGGTAGTATTTTCCTGCTTAACACTTAACTCTTTACTCTTGAAGCCTCCGCCAAAGAGGCTTTGGAACAGAGATCAGGCAAATCAACTCTCTTTTGTTTAATATAGATCAGAGACGATGTCTGGAATCAGCAACTGAAATCTCTTTCTTTCGGATAAGCATCTCTCTCACTGTGAATTCCAAAGAACAGCAGGTCATTATGCTACACTAGAAAGACTGTGAAAAATACAAGACCCATCACAATATATTAAAAACATATCAACACAAGTAATTTCATAATAGGTTAACAAGTAATTTCCATGTCAGTGCTAATAATGCAATCGCAATTGATAACCTATCTGTATTTCTCAGGTAAGAGAAGACACGCGGAAGGGTGAATTTCAGCTATACCCGCTTGTGAATGATCTGTTTGGCCGAAATGCTTAGTGAATCGACTTAAAATGCAAACCAGGCAGCAACGTTACTTATACAATACCAGACCACAGATTAAGGAAGACACACGAGGGAAATCTGGTACAGAGAAGTGCGTGCCCTTAATTGATCAGGACATATGGAGCACCCATGCAGAGATGACACTGCATTTAAACTAAGTAATAAAAGCAGGGCATTGTTTGTTTCTGCTTCAGTGCTTTCTCCAAACTCCATACTTGGTGCCTGACATATGTTCTACTGTAAAATAATAGGTATGGGGAGATGGAATTCCAGGAAATAAAGCTCTGTTCTCCAGACATTGCCCACCAGAACTCCCACTGAAATGGGATACTGCCCTATACCTACTTGTACCTCAAATATAATCTGAGAGCCAAAACACATCAAACATATATTTTACATAGGTTAATTTTACTTTCAAAATTTGATTTAAATAAATGTTACAGTAAAAACATGAACAAATTTGTTTGGGCTAGCAAGGAATGATGAAAAATATACTTTTTCCAGGATTAAACTCATGCCCGTTCACTTTCTGATTATGTAGTATGTGAAAACACCTCAGAAGAATCACACTCCTTGAAACACTTCAAAAACAGATACAGCTGACATTTTACCTATTTATTCCTGAATAAACTCAAATGAAATGACTTTTCAATGCATTTTTCATTAAGAAAAAGATGTCACAAAGATTTTAATTCTTTGCCTATTAGAATTATAATATTTCTTCACCAACAAGCTTCACTACCCCTAGTGCTCGGTACTAAGTTGATCCAAACAAAACCAAAAAAAAAGGCACTACCATTACTCCCAAAACAGATGCTCGCTTCTATGGCAGAATGTTCTTTGGAATGCATTTTGCACATACGCAGTATTATTATTATTATTATTATTATTATTATTATTATTATTATTATAGGTGGGTGATCTCTGGATCAGGTTGCAGACTTCCAGCACCAACTGCTGTGGGAATAACATATGCAGAAGTAGTGGTCTCGCACCCCCAGGTAAGAGAACAACAACGAAGAGAACTACAAGTCACCCTTGCAGTGATGGACTTCGAAGAAGAAGGGAGGAGGATGATCATGTGACAGAATGAACTTCATACATGAAAAAGTTATCAAGAGATAAATAATCAATTCTTCTTTGCTTGTGAGCAAACATACTTTCTATCTATACTTGGTTTTCACATGTAAAGATCAGTATTCAACGGTAACTAGGTTAAGAGTTCGATACTTTTTATTTTCGCAGATACTAGAGTCTATGCAAGACATCTAAGAATTACTAATAAAACAGTGCACAAAACAGCCGAAAGCAAAGATCACATTTCTTAAGGGTCATATGTCGTGTGCTTTCCAGTTGTAGTTTTGCCAGATATTAAGTTTGTCATTTTACTAAGAGATACAACAAATGTTTAAAAAAGTTTCTTCCACCATCATTGCATCTCTAGAGTCGTGCACCGTGTAATCTATTGACTACCACTTTTAATCCTCAAAGAGCTATGTTTTCTTAACACTGCAGGGACACGTATGTTTCAAAACAACATGCGATTATAACTGCAAATAGCAAAAAATATATTAAAGGTATTACTTTAACCTTTTGATTTTCCTAAATTTATTTGATGTTTGGAGATATGGTGTCATACAAATGACTGGAAGAAACAATATTATCCCATTCCAAAGAAATACCCGATACAACACGTTGGCCAACTTAAGCCCATTACTTTTAACAAGTATCAAATTTTTTTTGCGTTTACTTTTACTAGCGTATTAACTCAGGGCAGAGATCATATCTTCGGTCTTCTCATGTAGACATCCATGAAATCATGCACAAATGACAACCCAACAGTGATAAGACTTAAAAGTTCTTTGCTGTGCACCTTCATTTAGACAGAATATTCTCACCTCTGTTTCATCCCATTTCAGATCTATAACTTTCTGTCCGGCTTTTGGCTGCCACGTAGGTAACGTCACGGTTGCTCTTGAACGAGGAAGAACGATGTCAGGTTCCAAGGTGGATGAGACCGGTCTGTTCTGCCTTGGTGACGTCGACGCTGTCCGTTCAGAGACCGGAAGGCTGTGAAATGAGTGTTCGCAGTTTGTTCCCTCGTAGCCTTCGCTACAGAGACAGAGGTAGCCATCCCCGCTAGTGCTGCAGTTACCATGGTGACAGGGGTTGCTGGCACAAGGATCTGAAACAAACTGGGAAAAACATATCATATAGGTCAATTACTGCATATAAAGGATTTATTTCTGAGCTTTACAAAGACCATAAAACAGGATTCTTTTCCCTTCCTGTATTTATCTTCTAAACTTATTTATGAACCAAGCTCATCTTTGATGTCTCTTCAAGGCAGTAAATTCAAAGGATTAAAGAAGAATATAGATTAACCTATATTAACCACTTTTCTCAGACCGTTTAATGCTAATTCACTGTTGACACATTCAAGCAAAGTGATAAACACGGAGTAGGAACATGGCCACTGTTCACAACCAGGATTTTTCAAAAACAGTCTTAAAAGAGGAACCTATCAAGGGAAAACAACAAACATCTAGAAATTTAATGCGGTAACAGAAATAGGAATGGGGCACAGAACTCGCACAGATCACAAGGTCACGAAGCAGCTCTGTGTTATCAGAGTTCACCACATCACACAATCCTATTCGTGGACGCAAGTTCCATTTTAAAACGGCTGGGCCTTTTACCCACACTTCGTCTAGTGGACAGCAGTTTCAGAATCTGATTCATTCTGGTGCTGAAAACTTTCTAACGGGAGTTAGAAAGTTGGGGCAAAAATGTGCTTATTTTTAAAACAGCGTTTGTAATAGTATAGGACAAGACTGAGCTCAGCGACGTAGGAAAAGTCCTGTCCTAGGCTTGCCTGCCTTCTTCTAATTTCTAGCTTAAATTTACCTACAGCTAGTTTGTACTCAGTTTCTTATATCATCATCGACTTTCAGGTTAAATGTCTTTTTCCTCTTCTATGCTGATGTTTACATCCATAATGTATTTATAGAACACATCTACAAACTCTTCTCAAGTTCCATCTCATAGACTAAATAAGCCATGCTCGCTCAGTCTCCTTGTGGAGGACAAGCCCTCCATGCACGTGCTCATTTTTGCACCCCAGACTCCAAAGTTTAGCACTGCCTTTTGGCAAATGCATCAATACTTTTGTTTGTCCTGGAAATAGCTTCCTTGATATTACTTAAGACACGTTTGCCTTAGTCAGAGCTAAGTCACACTGCTGACTCACCGTCATCGTTTGACCAGCTAAGACAGCCAGGTAGTTCCCTCGATTTGTCTTCACATCCGAGTGATAACCCATCACTGGAAACAGACATTTTCTCAGTCTTTAAATGCAAACTTCACCCAAGTGCTCCAGTCCTAAAGGTTACCCAGTCCTTCCCTGTAGGATATTCCAGTCCTTCCCTGCATAAGCAATGCTGCTTCTTATATTTCTCAGTAAAGCACCACAGTTATTTATTATTAAACATTTTTTTCAATTATCGTAAGAATTACATAAGCTTTATATATCATTAATGTCATAAAAACAAGTATTGGGTCTACACTAGGAATTTTGCCTTTCCATCACTTCAAGGGGCCGGTGTCAGGGACACCAAATCCTAATATTGCACTTTCTTATATAAAACAGTACTATTACTGACCTCAGCCAGACATCTTTCTTTGGCAGGAATTTTTGTATACCCCAGCCTCTGCAACATTTTTGGACAGAAAACAGAAGAAACATTATTATGAAAATTAACTTTGGAGACAGTTAATGATGAACGTCTGGTTTCGTACTGACTGATGCGGAAGAGTTAGAGGCCATGGAAGACAGTCCAAAATACACGGTCTACTCATTTATCTTGTGGTTCGGTTACAGCTCTGAATGTTATTTACTTTGCAGGGGGACACATCTCTCATACATATCAGGTGATACATTAGACATCAGGGTCAAGCTCTGACTCTTCATTTTTAAAACTCAACTATATAGCGAGTTTATATATACTCAATACATCAAGTATCAAGGAAGTACGGATTTTTATGATCAGATGGGTTTATCTCCTTAAAGTCTCTTTCTCCTGCAAATCAACAGAATAGGTAAGTTCTCAAAGAACAATTTCTAGATCACTTCTCCGCAAAATAATACTTAAGTGACAGAAAAGAACAGAACAATTTCCAGGAAGGAAGGAACAAAACCTAGTTCTGTTCTATGGTTTCTCAATTACATTTTAAGCTTGCTCCCACTGCCAAGCAGCAGAGATTTTCACAGAAGTTTTGTTTTCCTTTAAGAGTGTTGAAGACAAAGAGTGTTGACACGTGAACAAAGCCCAGTTCAAAAGTCGTTTGCAACAGTTTTTTCACGTTCTAGTTGCTCAGACTAGATCTGAGTTTCAAAGACATGCAGCTATCCTATTGTTCGATAAGCTCTTTACTCATTCTTTCACAATTAATCCAAATTCCCATTAACCCATTTTTGATTAATAAATCAGCATTTATTCTGTTCTGAGGAAATGTAATCGTTCTCGTCACACCTAAAATGTTATTATTTGCCAACCTAGTAACAAGAAAGAAAAAATACCATCTTCAAACAATCACAAAGGGCACTTTTTCCCCTTAGTGAGTACATCCATTCACTTCACAAGCAAAATAATAAGAAGTGCTCTGCGATACATCTTATTTGCTGTAAACTGTTTTGAGCTTGTTTGACTGGAAACAG
Source organism: Aptenodytes patagonicus (assembly GCF_965638725.1). Classification (NCBI taxonomy): domain Eukaryota; kingdom Metazoa; phylum Chordata; class Aves; order Sphenisciformes; family Spheniscidae; genus Aptenodytes; species Aptenodytes patagonicus. The sequence continues at coordinate 6,057,832 of NC_134954.1, forward strand.
ATGTGCTTAATGACAAGCACTGCTTACTGCTGCCCATGCCATGCACTGAAGAACACCTTGCGCCTTATGAATCGCCACTAACCTTCCACACACAGTGGAAGTGAAAAATAGTTAAGACTGTTCGGTTTAGATAAAGAATAAAAAAAGATGAGTGTAGATGTAGACCTTCAGCCAGGCACTTTCTCATAATTGAGTTTTATGAAGTACTTCACCGGATTTTAACTTACCACTCCCTTTTCTTAGTTACTATGAATTCTAAAGCTCATTTTTCTTTCAACAAGCCTATCAAAACAAATCAATGCCCTTTGTGCACATAAGTTTCCTGTTAAACTAAAGAAAGTTCATTTTAATTAGCAGCTAAAAAGAGATGAGGAAATAAAACTGATTAATTTGTGTTGGTTGTGTTTCTGTGGTTCCTCTAGTCCTCTCCAAGGTGGCAGCGATGGTTAGCAAGGACTCTGAGAAACATCTTGACACAGCGAACAGCATGGCTACATCAGAATTAAAAGGTAGCAAAATTTCAAGGCTTAACCTTCAACAAACTTGCAGCTCACAGAAAAAAAGTAAACATCCTTGGTCTCATAACTGAGAGCTGAACGTAAGTATACTGTGAGTACACAATTAAAAGAGCCCTTTTTCGGCCATTCCTTGTGAAGTTCACAGTATTTTAAAATACTGTTGCACAGAGAAAAGGAGGAAGCAAGTAATATGTATCCATATAGCCCGTGATTAAATAAGAACACAATAGAATCACTACTAAAAAATTCCAGATTTTTCTTTAGGTGTAGAATTTCAGTAATCTTGATTAAGAAAGTATATTTAGTATCTGGTTCTCTTGTTCTCATCCCCGTTTCACCATTTAATAGTCTGTCTGTTTTCATAACACGTTCATTAACTAAATAGGCACAGTCAGCAGTTGCAGCTGACAAAGCTGAGCTAAAAATCATAAAATGTATTTGCACGCAATTACTATTCCATATGCCTGGACAGTTGTAATCTTTGGAGTATTTTTCCAATAGAATCCTAAGATAGATGCATACCAAGGTGCCCTTCATATTGCAGTGAATTTTCCAAAGGCAGACTGAATATGGTATAAACACTAGGCTTGTTTAAGAATCACACTCACAAACATGGATTGTTTGTCAGCCAGTCCAATTGTTTCCTAAGGTTTCGGTTTAAGATAAAACACTGTAAGATGTAAATCTGCAAGATCTTCCTGCCGGTACCCCTTGTGGTGACACCAATTTGTCATTTAATGCTCGTTCAGCATCTCTTCAGAGCGGTTCTACTTGTTCTACCTGGAGACAGTCCAGGTAGATCCTCCAGAGAGCTTCAAAAGCAGAACGGTAAGCCTAAAGAGAAGGCTACAGGTGAGCTCCTAAACACTGTGCAAAACCTGTCTTCCACCTGCGACTCTCCTCTTAGATGTGTTAGTACAAAACTAACGTTTGGCTCAGTTTTTATTGCTGTTGCCTACAACCACAGACAACGTTATACCAGCTTGCAACTTCAGTAAAATGTGGAAAAAAAACAGAGTAAACCCAGTCCTCATATTAGGAATTCAGCGGATTGATTAAATCCATTCTACATAGCGAATGTCAGCCTGTTAGCAAAGCCAAGCTGCCACAACAGTGTCAAAGGCTGATATTTTACATATGTGTCCAGCAGCGCTCACAACCTCCGAAACAGTCTTTAGATATTAAAAGCCGACATAGTCCAAAAGTTCCCAACTCTTCAATGGCTCCCTGACATAATTTTTCCAGTTACGGGATAAAATGTTGCGGCTTTCAAATATGCAAAGTGACTTTAGCTGGTTGGGATTTAGGCAGGTAGTTTCTTCATGTGTTCTGGTAAAAACAGATCTTAGGAGAATTTAAAGCAGTAAAAGTAGAACTGGCTTTGTACCTACATTGCTGAAGAAATTCCCCAATACGAAAGCAGACAACTGTTCTCCAGGAGGAGGTGATGGGAAGATCCACCACATATCACCAGCAGAGAAAAGGGATCAGACACACCAATTTCAAGCACAGTACATCAAAAATTATCAACTTCTGGATCCTTTAGAGAGAAAATAATTAAAACCTACAGTCTAAGCTATTATCAGGGTTTTTTAATACAGTAAGTAGGGAAAAAAAATTAAGTTTTTTCTTATAAGCACATCTGAAATATCATCATATCTTTGCATATGCATTAATTTATGAAAGAGAGATGGAAACAGATTTAAATCTTTTACCTAGCAATGGCAATAAAGATTATCTAGAAATGTAATCTCTTTGAAAGAATGGTTTAATTATGTTCAAACTATTATTTAATCTCAGCCTCATTCAATCCTTCACACCGTGAAGTTTTAAATCCCGTTCTATCATACATTAAGTATCAGTGCAAACTAGGAAACAAAAGACAAGAAAACAGGATGAATTGAAATAGGAAAAAAAAAACAGATGCTCCAAAAAATGTCCACAGAAAAAGCATTGAGATGAGTATATCGAACAAATGCGTTTTCTTCTATTTTGAGAAAAGACTGTCTTGTGACTCAGTGGGACTCAAGCAACATATGTGGGTTCAATTTCTGGCTCTCCCAGAGACATCCTGTGTGACCTGAGAACAGTCAGACTCTATCTCTGCCTCTTTCCTAACCGTAAAATGGAGATTACACTTCCTTTCTCACACTGCCTGTGTTGTCTGGTTAGAAAGCAATTTTTTTTCAGGATGGGAAGCACAGAGCCAGATGTAGATAGGAACTCTCAAGCAGCAGTGAAATACAAATAAGTATAATAAAGAAATAAATCTCTGTGCAGCAAGGCTAAATCTGTAACCTGTGGCTATTCAGGATTGTTTCTTTCTTATTCTTTCTTTCTCTCTTTCTCTTTTGTCTCTTTCCGTGGCTATTCAGGTTTCTTCAGAACACTTCTTTGCTCAGATAAACAGAAGTGTTCAGAGAAATATCCAGCAAAGATTCTTTAAAGTTAGGAAAAAACCCTAAATTATATTCTTTTTTAATTAACCCATAAAAGACAGCAAAATCATATTGATATTGCATGTTTAGACTCTTCATCAAAACAAGATCTGCTTGAAAACAAGTAGGTTGAAGAACACATTAATTTCCCAACTGTGACCAAACATAACAGAAATAAAAAGAGCGGCTAACACGCTGTGATTATGAGGGTTAGGATGACTGAGAGATTTTTGTCTCATGAGAATGTAAAAATTAACCAGTATCAGCACCGTGGTGCGCATAGGTATCTCCACCTCAGATGGCTGTTACTGAAAAGCTGCCTGCAATTACTGTTGCTTATGCGTTTAAGGACGCTCTTGGAAAGTAATTCTTCTCTCACACGTGGAGAACTAGTGCTATGTGACAGCGGAACACTGCCTCGCAGGGTGCAGTGACCACCTGCACCTTGACCAGACACCAGCCAGTCCATACAGGAATGGGAATGTCACAGTTTGTCAGAAGGAAAAAAAAATAAATAAAAAAAGTGCCAGTATGGTGCTATTTCATACTAAAAAGTACCCATGTGCTATGCACTACATCAGTTTGAGCCCTGGGTGTCAGGGACTTTAAAGAATGGGCAGGCCACAAAGTAATAGAAAGTGCTTTATACAGAGGTCCTGGAAACCAGAGCAAATCAGGGCTTGCTTTCCCATCCCTCAAAACAATTGTCCTGGTTTCGGCTGGGATAGAGTTAATTTCCTTCCCAGGAGCTGGTACAGTGCTGTGTTTTGGATTTAGGTTGAGAACAATGTTGATAACGCACCGATGTTTTAGTTGCTGCTGAGCAGTGCTTACACTAGTCAAGGGCTTTTCAGCTTCCATGCTCTACCGACTGAGAAGGCTGGAGGTGCACAAGAAGCTAGGAGGGGGCACAGCCAAACTGGCCAAAGGAACATTCCACACCATATGACGTCATGCTCAGCATGTAAAGCTGGGGGAAGAAGGAGGAAGGGGGGGACGTTTGGAGTGATGGCGTTTGTCTTCCCAAGTAACCATTAGGCGTGATGGAGCCCTGCTTTCCTGGAGATGGCTGAACACCTGCCTGCCGATGGGAAGCAGTGAATGGATTCCTTGTTTGGCTTTGCTTGTGCGCGGCTTTTGCTTTACCTCTTAAACTGTCTTTATCTCAACCCACGAGTTTTCTCACTTTTACCCTTCCGATTCTCTCCCCCATCCCACCGGGGGGGAGTGAGCGAGCGGCTGGGTGGGGCTGAGTTGCCGGCTGAGGTTAAACCACGACAACAACGTAAGCAGGACAAACCCCTTATATATTACATAAAACACTAATACGGCAGCTACATAAGTTTCAGTTATTAGAAACTAACTACGAGCTGCAACACAGAATTGGAATTAATCAAGATTTAGAAGGCTAACGCCAAGAACTGTATCATACTGAAACTACAATATAAGCAACTTCTTTCTAGAAGTAAACATTTACTGTTTTCCTTTAGCAATTCCACTCAACGCCCCAACCCATCAGGAAAGACATCAATAAATCTAATAAAGAAGTGCAACCTTTATCAGCTAATTCAGAATATGATTCTTTGAAACACCGTTAACCATGAGCGTTTTGGATTGCTTCTAAGCTGCCATTCTCATCCTATGAGTTTTGAATACTCAGAGTAATGAAACTGCCAGTGAATGTAATAAATGGATATAAAACATTTTCTTTACTTCAGTGAAGCAGCAAAAAAATGCCTGAAGAAATTGTCTGTTTAATTGAGAACCAAAGCATGGCTGCCCAAATCTATTTGAAAAACCAGCAAACATAACAAGGCAAATTTTAAACAGCATGATAAATGTTAAAAACAGAGCTCTGGCAAATGGCTAAGTTACCCTTGCATAATAACTTACCATATATCAACTGCTTTGCTCTACCTATCCTCAGGCACATTCTCACCTCGAGGCATACTGAAATAGCTACAAAATAAATTGAGATCGCTTTCCCTCTCCCACAACAAAAGGAAAATATCTACTTCGCACTAACCACAGAGTACTGCTGGATGTGAGCATGTACATAAATAATTACCGAGAAGCACCTTATAGTTTTTCTCAGCTTTTCCCATCAGATTATTTTTAATACTTTTTTTATATTTTTTTTTTCCTTTATCCTGTTGGGGAAGGCCATTCAAATTGTTTGATATTTTTCTAGATATAGTGGATTGAATATTACATTTCAAGTGGACAAGCTAAGCCAACTTACTGTGTTCTACAGCAACGCCCATACTTAGCAAAGATGCTTTTAAAAAACAAAATGAAATCAGAGTATCCATCCTGAAGATAGGTCAACTACTTATCAGAAAGGATCTAAGAAGTACCAATAGACCTGTGAAGATTAGCATTGAGGTTTTTTACTGCAGCGTCATCTCATTTTACTCTCAGTAAGGGTTGGCAACCTACAGTATAATTGTTAAATGGGACCCCAATGGCGCACTCGTTGCCGGTGGTGAAACTAGGGGGTAATTCTGAAGACAAAGCATTAAATTTGTTACAGTAACTCAATACATTTGTTTGTTTAGATCTTATGCTATTATTTCATTATGAAAACATCACACAGTGAAAGAATTATCAATAGTGTCTTTATTCTTAATATTGTTTTCCCTTTTTAGAAGTATTTTTTCTTGAGCAACAGTAGGGTGCACAAAATATTTTTATGATAGGACATTAAGATATGTAATGATATGAAAATTCATAACATTTTTATTTCTGGAATGAACTTCCTGCTAGTTTCAAATACGTTATTCACTTGTGAGAAGCTGAAATTAAGTAAATATACTCCCTTATATTATTCTAGAAGTCATTAATTGACCTAAAAAATGACACATGGTATTCTACACAAAACAAACAAGCAAGTGTTCCAACTTACATGCAAAAGATTTTAAAAGATCCTTTAAACAAAAGATTAATCAATTCTAATGAATGTAAGTTTGAAGTTAAGCATATGGGTCACAGTCTAATCCAAGGCTAATAACATTACTTCAAAATCTTTAAGTTCTGCAATGAATATTCTGAGTTATGATGAGATCAGGGCTAGCCCAGGGAAGAATACAGTTCAAATATCTTTATGAAACAAAAAATCCCAAACAATCTGCTACAGGGATTTTCAAAACTGACCAAAGACATTTCTTATCCTACTGAAAGTAAGCTCTTGAATTCCTAAATTTTTAGCTGCTTTAAAAACAACGGCACACCATAGCCTCTATTCAGGTATGCCAAGTTTTACACAATCTATGTGTCTGTCCACCCTTACAAATTGTGACCCCAGTGAACAAACCAGATTTGATTATTTTGAGATCTCTAGAACACTATTAAACTCCTTTTACTTCCATTGCATGAACAAGCAACCAGATAGAGAGGACCAAGCCTGTGTAAGTGCTCTAACTGGCAAAAAGACCTCAGCATAAGCTCACGCTTTATTATACAGCAAGTTTAGCTACAAGACAGAGCACCCTTACAAAGTTCAACAACAGCATTCTCATTTTCTTTAGCATCAACATCAATCAACCTAAGACACAAATTCATATAAAACAAGACTTCATTAGTTCAAGTACTCGTGGCACTTCTTGATTTAGAAGTCTGAGGCTTCGGACGTTTTCTAGATGAGATACAGCAAAACAGGCACACAGTTCTTGTAAGAACAAGAGAAGGACTGAATAGCACAGTGAGTTGTGCCGTAAAGCTATGCAGCTGAACCATCAACACCGCTTGAAATCCTTCAAAACTCAGCAGATGAGGCTGCTCTCAGAGCTTTTTGCCCACAAGAGGCTGTGAAAACAGGAAAAGATAATAAACACATCCATAAGGTATCTAGGAGATGTGATATAATCAGCAGTCCACTGATGCCACATTTTCCAAATCAAGTATGAAAAAACGATTAAAATTTGGGGAGTTTGAAAAGAAGTAGTTGTTACAATTTCAAGCCACAATATGTCAGAAAGGAGACATTTTGCCAGCTGAGACATTTGGCAACCAATAAAACAGAAAACGCTTATGCATCTGGTCAAATAGATGAGCATTATATAGGTCCTCCAGCGCTTTCAAACAACCTGCATTACAACCAACATGACTGGACTCCATCCAGTACTACCGACAACACAGTAAATCACGGGTATGTGGTCTCCTGATTTTTTTCTTACTTCTCATACTTAAACATCCTGCCAGATCAAAAGTTAAAATATTGTCTAGTTGGAGAAATACTGAAAGGAAGATTAAAAAAATTGCGAACACGTGAATGCATTCTCTCAGTATGCATTCTCTGTATTTGCCGTGTTGGATTAAATTACTCCCCATGATCGCTATTTTAAAAACTCTATCCTCTGTACATTAACATATACTTGATTTTAATCATTCGGGCTCAGGATTAGAATTCCAAGACCCAGCTACATTTTTAATATCGTTATTGGGGGTTACACATCGAGTACTTAATATAATCAACACACTGAGCAGAACTGACATCTAAAGAGCATCAGTGAAAAGGGATGCCAGCGTGAAGTAGCTGCCTTCAGTTCTCTGGTTGTTACAGCAGGCAAGGACTCACAGCCTTCCTTCTTGATTAGGAACCTAAACAGTTTTCTGGTCACAAGTGATTTTTTCTTTTAAGAAAGGGTCGGAGGCGGTATAGAAAAGTCAGCATCTTTATCTCATAACAAAGCACCTGCCTGCACACAAAGAGCAACGCCCAAAACGTTTCAAATCAACATCCAGTTCCTAAACCCTGAAGAACTTATTTTACTGCAAGAAGTAATTGGATTAAATATTTGAACAATGTTGGGAACAGAGATTAAAGCCCAAAATTTCTCTGCTCCTCCTTGCTTCAACACCATCACTCACTCACGCTGACACTCATTCCCATCGTCACACTCTCTGTCCCTGTGATTTTTTGCTCTGTGAAAGCAGTTTAAACTACAACGTTTTATCTCACATTTTATGACAGGCTAAGAGTTACTTCATGGCAGCTAACACATAGTAACTTGTTAAGGTATGACAACAGCAGCATATGCCTGAACCTTGAGAATAAGCCAATTTTCAGACGCATAAAATAGGTCTTTATATTCAGTGGTTAGAGGCAGTGCTTCTTTTAACCTCACCTGAAATAGCTGTTTTGCCCAGTCAGTAGAACAACCTTTTGGGGGCTATTTTTTAAAGCCAAATTTATGTTGTAGTCCAAAAGACCTTCTAAAATTTGTATTAAAATAAACTGGATGATCATTTTCCCCATGACATATACAGTAACCATTGTTCAGGGTTTTATCTTTCTAGCCTATGCCAATACAATTTTTCTAATGCCAGGTTTTGATTATTTTCTTGTCATTTCAGCTCCTCAATCACTTTTGCGACTTCTAGTTATATACACAGACTTTTCATTTCTCTAGTGCAGAGGAACGTGCCTTCCTGCTAGGACAATTCAAACAGGAAACTACCTCTAAAATCTCTAGGTCTGGGGAAATAGAAATTTGGTGTTTAGCCCACCTCTGGGACAGTGGTATGCAAACTCAGGTCTCCTGCAGCAAGTCACAGGGAGCCTGTCATTACAAACAGGACAATTACTCCTCAGTGTGTTTACTGGGGTTTTTTTTTCCTCTCTGTCACGTCAGGGATAAGAACCAGAAAGTTGTTTGTTGTAAGATCTTCTTACTGGTGTCTCCAGCATGCCGTGCATACTCATTGTTCAACACGATGAAAGATACATGCAGAAACGGTAAAATGAGTTGAGTTTCAGTAAACTAGTGCCCAGCGATAAACTCATCATCTATCATTTTAAATCTGCCCTAAAGTTCATAGCCGTTACCAAATGCATTACAATGTTAATGAACAGTTCCTGAAAGAAATGACAGGATTTGTGCCCCCTCTAGACGAAAGGGCACAAACGAAGGGGCCCTGTCCCTTTAGGGCATAAATTATTATAGGGTTTTTTTGCTTAAGTCTCTCTTTCAGTTGGTCTAAACACTGGCATCTACAAAATCAGATATAATACTTTACAGCCCATTTTTCTAGCACTGTAGAAAGCAGGGCTGTGACCTAAATAAGCTCTCCTATGAATTTGGTTCATGAGGTCATATATCAAATGACCTTACATCTGTCATCAAACTACACTGTGTGCACGCTGTCATTTTGCCATCCACTATAAACTCGAGAAACAAGAGTATTTTTTTAAGCAATACCATTCTACAATTTCTCTGACTCATACAAATTTCTCCTTTGATGGTTTACCCTCATGAATTAGTCTGTACCCAGATAAGTTGAAACTTATGTCATGGGTCATTCCCCATATTTTTTTTACTTCTCCAAATCCTTTATTACTCTCTTTGAATGACTTCAAATCTGCTGCCTTAGCTAATAATCCCAATACTAATTTATGTCTATTCGCCCAGGCCCTTAATGTTTTGCTGCTATGAATTAGATTTATCACTTTCTGAACTCAGCAATACTTCATGGCATCTAAAAAAATTCTATGGCAATAACTAAACTGTAGAACTACTGTGCTGAATGAGAAAATATTCCTTTCATCTGATGTAAATTTTCTGTTTGGTAATTTTATTACATGTCCCTACTCCTTATCCTGTGATATTTAGCAAGTATGTTGCTCTCTTCTTCACATCACTCATGACTTGAGAGGCTTCTGTCACAACTGTGTTCGGAAAAGAGGTGAACAAGAAAAGTCCTAGATATTCAGAGATTGTTTCATATAACCTTGTTATCATCCACTGTCCCTTTCTGAGGTGGGGAGAGAGTACCAGAGGCGTGGGTAGACCTTGGATTTATACACTGGTATAGGGATATTACCTGCTTTTTTCTCTGGTCCTGTCATCATAGTAATCAAAATATTAAAACCAACTCGCACAATGATCCTCATTTATTTTGCCACTATATGTCATTTCCTATCTATATGACACATAACTCTTTTTCTACTCACTCTATTCAAGGACAAAATTGATTGCCTTTACTGGTTTAGACGCAGACCCTCTGAGGTTCTGTACATCACCATTCTCCTGCACAGACGTACGATACACGATGGCGATTACTCACACAAATCAGGAGGGTAAGGATTTGCAGATCTGATCACAATCGTGCTGGGAAGCTTTGTATTGAATATAAAGACAATAGCAGCAGAATTCTATTTCCTGCAGATAGGTCTGGCAGCCTTTTATTAATTAAAGTCCTGTATGCATGCTTGCATTTTTAATAGTTTTCTGTGATTTGGTTTTTTTTTTTTTCAAGATTCCGTTAACTCTTACAACAAAACAGTCATTTTTGGTGGCAAACATCGGGGCGTTTGAAAGGTACTCTCTCATACTGATTTATGATATAATGGGTAGCAAGACACACAAGAGTGTCTGATAGCACTCCAGAGGGAAGAAGTGTTTATGGATATTCTTCTCCTCCAGTTTATCAGGTTTTTAAGGGCTGAAGCACTTAGCTCCTCTTGAAACAGCTACAAGAATTCAAGGGAATATTTCCTACTACTATAAAAGAATTCTAGGTTATTTCTGGGGTTATCACCCAGCATATTGCTTCCAAGTCAGATGCATCAGTGAGGCACTTGCAAACCGTCGCTCATAATGCTTAGCTCTGCTATAAGTGTTAGTCACGACATTAAAAACGCAACTTTTCCTATTGTACCATCTTTCAATACAGTTAATTTAGGAAACATTTGAACAGCCAGCCAAACACTGAGTCTACAAATAGCAAAACAGTATAGTACACTTTGCACCATAGTATATCTCTGGGGGCCCATCTAACTCGACATAAAATTCAATTTGTACATACGTCTATTTACCTCACAGGATGAGATAGCATCCTTTGACAAATGTCAAATATTTTTTAAAATTATTGAAAACTACACATACACATCTTGCATCAGTATTTTGTCCTTGACCTTCAGCAAATATCTTTATACTCAAAGTTTAAGGATAGGAAAAATAGGAAAAGAAATGTAACCATTTTAAGCCACTGCTATGGGCATGCCTTGCAGGAAACTTCTGGTGATGAACAAAAAAATGGCTCATTAAATCCCTGCTGTGCCATATTCTACGTATCTTATTGTGTCAGGTTACATGATATTTTAAGACACTACACAACTGCCGTTCCCTCTGAGGATAGAAAGTGCAATGGAGTAGGATAAGTTTCTTAATGCTGTATTTGCAAAACGGTAAAACACAACATAACCTCATTGTGGTACAAATTTTGTCATTAGTCCCTGTTCCCTCACTGTTAGGGGGTTCAAAAATTGTTTTAATGACGATAAGTAGTTAAAAGGATAACAAAAATATGGACAAGAAAAAGAAAAATCATGAAAATAATTTTCTCTTCATTTGCTGTGCTTCTGGTTTGCTTCCTCATGCCCAGGAAACCTTTCAGATTTACAGTGTTCCTTAAAGATTCCACTGAAAGTCAAAAAAATTTGAAAACCATGATGTGATTAACCAATAATCCTGGCAAACCTCTTCCCATTAATATACTTGCCTTTTGCCTTACAGAAATTCTTTTTGAATTAAAGACACAATTAAAATATTCTTCTGAGAAATAAGATTTTTTTTTTTAATCTAAATAAAAAGTTCTTTTGTCAAGTAATTTCTTATTTAATGTAGAAGGGGGACATCTCAAATGGGAGAGGAAATAAATACTGGGAGAGAGAGTCTAGAGCAAGAACAAAAGAAGCTAAGACAAGTTGACCAGGAGAGACAAAAACATATTTTCACAATAAAAGAGAAAGAAGTATTAATTAACCAAAACATCTAGTCACAGAATCAGTCTGATTTTCTAATATTAAAGATGATGAATCATCAATATTAGGTTCAGGATTCTTTTCTCTATTGCAAGACCCTGAGTTACAGATGAAATAGAGGGAGAGATATGGCTAGTGCTGCAGTTTTTAGCCCAAGGAAATGGATTCGTATTGCAAGGACAGAAGAATACAAGTATTTTACATAAGAATATGCAAACATTTTCAAAATGAGTCAGCACTAAATACTTGCTAGACTTGGTACTGTACCTTTAACCTGAAATCTCCACCTACAGACACGTTCTTGAAGCATTCAGCTGCAAAATACTCATAGAATATCAATTGTTCACATCAAAACAAAAGCAAAGCAGCACAAGTACTACTTTCTGAAAGGTTAGTCCAAAGAGACAAAGAAGAAAAAAAGTTAAATTCTAAACTGTTAAAGCCAAAAATGTTATTTATGCACGTATACCATATAAGCTTTCCATTATTACTTTTACTTACAAGATAAATATGTAGGAGGAATACAAAAATCCATCTATTGCAGGGCACACAGCAGAAAGAATTTTTACAACTATTGAGACCTACGGTTTGGAACAGAAACAATCCGATAACGATCTAGTCCCGCCTCTCTCCTGTTCTGGAAAAATCAGCTGTTGCTCACCTTCCGAAAAGCTTTCTCGTGAAACTCTCCAGCACACCACTACTGCTTCTTGTGCATATTTTATGTAAGTTCTCTATAAATTATAAAATATATTATAATTGCAGTACCATCATGGGACATCTATTCTAATTACATCCTTAAAGACTACAGATTTTTAGACCCTCCTATTTTTATCTTTTTTTATCCAGTTAAGGATCTAACATACATTGGAACTGAGCCACTCATGAGCAATGGGCATTTATGTATATTTGCTTCCTTGAGTAAAGGGGTGTCAGTTGCAAAATCAAAATAAGACTCAGAATCAGAGAATAAATAAATATCCTAGAAAATACTGTTACCCTGCCTAATAGGTATTAGGAATTAATCTGTCAACAACTCTGATATCTTCCATACAGTTCTGATGGATATTCACAGACATGCTGAACTTCATAACGAAGCCTGGGTTTCAGTAGCATTCGATTTACCGGGTCCAATTTTAATATTGTCTCCCTGGGTCCAAATCCTTAAGCACACATTCAAATGCACGCCCAACATCTCTTTAATCTCTTATTTGGAGGACACCATCGTCCAAATGTCCACGCACTTGTTTCAGGAGAAACTCTCTCATCTGTCCTCAAAGGTGATTTCACTGTGGACTTCTTTGGCTCATCGTTTACCTCTGACAATGAAATGACAATGGAGTCAATTAACACTCAGACACTGAGATTTCATACGTGCACCCACTTTACTAAGTGAAAATGAAAGAAAAGAAGTACAGTTGGTGTAAAAACAACAGCATGCGAACAAAATCCCTCTTCCGTTGTGCGGGCTACACTAGGACACCTGGGTTACAAGTCACTCCTGAAGCTTTCTTACTGTATTTACGCTTGTAAAATCCACTCTCCTCTCCAAAAATGGCTGAAGAAAAAGCATCCCTCCTTTACAACCTTACAGTCTGCTTTGCTAGTTTACCAGATCCATACAATTTTCTCTCCCTGCTCAAATGATCTGCTGCTTAATTATGAGCTCATCTGGAAGGATCAATATCTCTTGGCAGTAACCGATTCGTTATCCTAACGTTCCTGCATTTGATTAGAAGAAACTCCGGTCAATTTTTGTTAATTGTTCCTCACATGCATCCTCTGTCAATACCTCCTGGAATTCCAGGACCAAATACAGGTTAAAAAAAATTAATAATAAGGGGGGGTGGGGGGAAGACAGAAGCAAAATACCATTTATGGTCTTAAAAATCAAAAGAAAAAGACTACCACAACCAGACATATATTAAATCTTCACGGTCTTTGTCCTTAAAGGAAATAGTGCTGGATTTGTGAAATGGTACTGAAATGATGTTTAAAAGCCCCAGGGATGGAAAGATACAGGAGAACATAAAAAGTTACTTTTATTCTTACGGCCTCCTCCGCCGAATCACTGACTTTCTGTGACAGCAACAACAAAAGAGAGTAAATGAAACATTAAATTCCCATTTAAATCAGATAAACCGTTTTGCTCATTACTGTTTTCAGCAAGATTGAATTCTGCTTCACTATCTGCTTTTGCCACATCAAATGGAACAAAGGGACGGATCACTAGAAAGCCTAACACAACGCATGCAGTAAAATGTACTGTTTCAAATCAAAGTGTCAACATCTGCATAAATAATTAGCCACAACAAATGTATTTAGAAACACAGCTATACACAAAATAAAATACTTAACTCTACCCAAAGCTGTCATTTCTCCAACAGTTTCACTTTTATTTAATTATTTTAATTTCAAAAAAACAGCTTACCAGGAATGAACTCCTGCCCAGGACAGTTTTACTGGAATTTAGTGGCTATGTACAGTCAGGTTAAATGTCCGTTCAGTTCTGGCTAGTGACACTGGCCCTCAATAGATTCAGAGAGTAAAGAGAAGCCTGCAAGCTGCAAGCCAGAGAAATTTTAAGGGATCTTTGTCTTCCTGGGCTTGTAGATTAGTGTTGAATTTGGAAAAAGTGAGAGACAGAAAAGTAAGAAAAAAGCAGGTGGCTCTTGCACAAGCTTTGTCACATCGCTTTGCCAATATATTTCCAGCTTGATTTGTCACACTTCTGTTGCTTTTCTATTAGCCTTTACTGGAACAGACTGCATATTTTATTAAGACATTCAGGAATAATTTCGTGCACACAAAAATGCCAAGTAAGGACAAAATAATTAGCAATTTCATTTTAATTTATCATCTCCAAGAGGATTTGGATCTTAATAAAGCATGGAATCCTTCTCCTGAAAACATAAAAAGGAAAGGAACAACCTTTAGACTGCCTGAATTATGACTTCCTCGCATTGTGATTTGTAAAAAAAGAACTGAAATATTTACATTTTTCCTAACCCCACAGAAACACATCATGCAAAGTAATTATTTCAGTCTTACGCGGAACACAGCCAATGTTATTTATGTCTGAAACGCAATTAAAAAAACAACATTTGGCTATCTTAACTGAACAACTAACCACAGAAACCTCCTCCCTCATAAGCCAGTAGAATTACAGCGAGTAGTGCTGTAGGTGTGCCTATGGCTCCTTGCTGTGGCATCTACCACATGAAAAAGAAAGCCATATCCCACCACAAACGCGTACAGAGATCTGCCAGGTAAATATTTGGACACCACCAGTATTACAAGCAGATTGAAGCATGGCACTATCCCATCCTAAATTTCTTTAGGATACGTTCCTTCTGTCCACACTTTGATTGCAAAGTCAGAAAAATAAAAGCAAAGCAAAGCAGTTTTTAGATGACAAACCATCTGGTAAAATGCCTAAAATAATTACTGTTTCCTTTAGAATAACTTTCCATATGTTGGTAACTACCCATATTTTCTTATCCCATGATACAATCAGCTTGGAACTAAAAATGCATTCTAGAGTGCTGAAATTAGAATTATATTCACAATTTAGGATATACCCTACTGCAACTGTACTTGTTCTTTTATTTGATGTAGAAAATTCTGCCTGCTGCTTTATTATTGCTTTTCACCACCAATTCTTATTACATTTCAAATTGCAATGACCTTGCAAAACAAAGCCCCGACTATCATACTTGGGTTGGATTTGGTTTTTTCTCCCCCTTTTTTTTTTTTAAAATAAAAACCACCACACATTGCCAAATCTGTTCCACCTATTTAGCCTGCTCTGCTTATTACAGAAATATTTCCAAAAATAGAATTATCTTTTTATCTCCATCCCAGTAGACACATTCTGTGTCTTCATCAGTCTTCCTACGGCCAAGCTACGTTACCCCAGATCAGCAAATCCAGTGCACTGACCACTTTTTTACACTAATCTTATAACTCCCTGTTCCACTCACAAAGAAGACTGCAAACTTTTCTTCTTGTAATTTTTATTTATCATAAAGATCTCTTGCCAAGTTGTGATGAAGGAAAAAAATGCATATTACTCCATATAACATATAAATGAACTATACGATTTATTCTCTCAGTGATTACTATTAGATGCACTTATTGGCTTGTCTGGATTTTCCAACTATATCAATCCACCTAGCAAAATGCGTTAGTTTTATTTACAAACCCAACTAGTATCAAGTATTTTTATATTGAAGGAAAACGGAACTAAACTTGCTGCTTAAGAACTATAAAAAACAATCAAGCCCTGAAACAGAATAAGCTATTCATTAACAAAGCAAGTAGTAAGATACCTCATGATGTGACAAGACAGCAGAGTTTATATTCTTTAGGAAATATTGACACCCTTCAACCAAAGCAATGCATGACACCTACATTCTTAATATGCAAGCGTCTGCATAACTAGATGACAGAAATTCTCTTGATTCAGCATCGGAAGTCTTTTCTCCACAATTTTTTTAATAGACTAATAAATTTCAGATGAAAACTTTAAAAACTGTTTAATTAATTACTTCAAATTAATTCATACATGCACACGCATGAACGTTCAAACAGCATATTTTGTTAGATTGTCTAGCTCTTGTTCTCAGTTTTATTATTTTTAATATGGCAGTCTAAACTCTTCTGACACAGATATTAGTACATTACATTACACAGCATTAGTACACACTCAGAAATGAACAACAGTGTTTCAGAAGCATCAATAATACGACAAGTTACACCCCATAGCAGCTAGCAGTACAGGTATGATCTAACAATGCAAGCAACTCCCCCAAGGCTGAGGAAAAACATCCTAGTAAATACATTTCACGTTCTTTAAATACAGTAACAGTCTCCCAAAATTGATATGAAAAAGTCAAAACACCTGGTAAATCACAGAATCACAGGAATTTTCATTTGGAATGTATCAGTTTGCACACTACTTAGCTAATACTACAGATTTGCTGATCCCTGCAGTGAAAAACTGAACAAGACATCATCCTTAATTTTTCTTAACAATCGATATTTACCCACAGGCCAACAGCCAAGCACCAGATAGTGTGCAAGGGCATCATGAAATTGCATTAGGGATGGAAGTGTTAGGAGTAAACAAACTGAAAGATAATTATTATGGTTGTTTTCAAAAAATATTTGAGAGGAAAAGCAAAATTTGAAAGAGAAACAGTCATTTATACATGATTTGTATAAATACTAAATACGTGAATAGCCTAGTTCAAACTAAGATTGCACTTTCTACTGAATAAAGTGTTCCATAGATCACTTTGTTCAGTGTTTATTACTGTCACCTGCCTTAAAAATTGTAAGCATTTTCAGAAATGCATCAGAAACTTCCCTGGTTTTTTATACACCTTTTTGTTACTTCTTACAGCAACGTATTTTAGAGTCTCAGAACCACCATTCCAATAATTTCCAAAATAATAACACACATTAGATAGCAAGTTTGGGGTTTTTTTAAATTAGAGAAAAATAGCCTATATTTGACCCATGGTGCAATAGACCCTCTACTTCTACATAACACACAAAAAAAAAAAAACAACCTTCTTTTTATACACATGGCATTCAAAAAAGATGCCCTCAGCCTGAGGCTCTTGGAAATGGGCCGCATTTCTATGATTTAGAGCATAGGTCCATCCTGTAAAGGCTCTCATACCCTTAAGAGTGGAAATCTGCTTAACTGTTTTAGAAATGTGGCTGTATCTTTATGCAAGGGGGGGCTGGGGGTGGAATAAAAGTCACATAAATGCCAGATGTGCTCTCTCTGCTGGTCCAGGGTCAGGAGTAGCTGAGACTTATCTTCAGGATGAGATGCCTCTGTCTTAGAGATAGCCTTTTACTGCGTCTGCTCCGTTCATTGTTTCAGCATCTTTCTTCCCTTGTTGCATTCACCCTCCCTTCCCACCTTGAGCAAGCGGGAGAATGTCACATTTCACTCCAGTGCTTGTTTAACTAAATCGGAATTTACTCCATTCACAATCCTTTGATATCAACAGAATACATTATAGTGGGTCTTGGTAATTAGGGAACATGTCACGCTCAAGCAAAGGCTTCTGCAACTCATTCCTGAGTTCAGAAATCTTCATTTCAGACAGCTTCCACTGCGGCGCACTCTACAACTTTGGTCCTATTTTAGCCAAAGACAAAAACTCCCCACTCTCCTCCTCCACTACCACCCAAAGCTAAATTGTTAATGTATGTCTTAGCAAAAATACGTACCTTTCTACACACTTGCTATAACTCCACAACTAAATATTGACAAATTTTGATTGAGTATAACAACATTTAGGCACAATTTTACTTCATCATATTAATCCGTGAAATGTAAAGCTTGCATTCATCACTTTTCTTTTAAAGAAAATGCAGCCTAAATTTTCTAAGCATTTTCTTAGAGATAAGATAGAACAGTAGTAAATTCTACACTGGCTAAAAGAACTTTGCACATAAAGCGAAAAAATGTTCAGTTATACTTTTTTGTTTATCTGTTCCCAAAATGTATTCTATTTTAAAATACTTTCAACTTAACTTTTTTTTTTTTTAACTCAGAGCCCTTTCATCTTTCAAGGCACAGGAAAGTATAGAAGATTTTTCATATTTACTTCTTTACAAATAAAAATGGATTTACATTTTTCTCCACTTACTGTGAAGATACAGTAAGTTTTTGAAGGATGAGCCAGAATAACTAGGAGATTTCAAAGAAGAAAATCTTCTCATTATCTACTGTGTTGGTAAGGTCTGAGACTGAAGACTTGAATCCCACCCACGTACCCTACATTAATGCCCTGGCTTTTCAGCATAACGGGTATTCTGGAGTAGGTCTCTGCTTCACCCGTTAACACCATTTTATTTCAGACAGGTAATTACGTATCTATTAGAGTAGGCACTTAAACTAAGTTTACCAAAACCCAGGCAAGTGCCTTTCCTATTGAGGTATGGAGTTCTTCAGTCTCAGTTTCTCCAGCAGAATATTTAATTTTTATTGCACTAGAAATGTTCCTACAGAAAGGGGACAGTCATACATAGCTTTGTAGGTTACCATACATTCTTAAATTACAGGTGTAAACAAAGCAAAGCGAGGACTTGATGGTGGGCCCCTGCATCCAACATTTATATCCAAACCTTGATATTCATAGGCACACATCCCCATTCTTTTTCTTGTTGAAATCTTGTATTTTCTTCAGATCGGTTTGTGATTTCATTCTTCAATGAACAAACACAAACATTTAAGTGTAAGTTTTATTCACACAGGCATGCACTTCTCAGAATTCCCTTCTTATTGTTGGTGTATCAGCTGATTATAATTTACACTAGAGTAAGTTTCTGAACCACGTTCTAAATCTCTTTTTGTAGTCGTATAACGCTAAGTCATAGTTGAATCCAAGCCTGACTTGGCCTTTTAGTGCTACCGCCAATACTTATTTTACTAATGATCTGCTGAATTATATTTGGATCCTCTGTTAAGTGGATCATCATAATTTTGGAATTTCTCAAAGATCAAAGAAAACTCTACAAATGAATCATACTAATCCACTTGCTACGCAAAAAACCCTTGTTTCTCCAGAGAGATTTCATACACTGCAGGATGCCCTTGGCTGCCAAATACTACATTTCTAAGTCAACCAGAAGATGCCTAAAATCAGGGGCATGAGGGGAGAACCTTTCCAATATGCAGTCTTCTGCATGGTGATTAGCCCTGCAAAAATGTTAAATATTCACTAACATTTTTTTTCACCTGGATTATATGAACAAAACCTGGCGTGTACAGTGAACCTCTCTGCATTTTAAAGGACTCGTATCCCTCTGATGAAAGTGCTTCAATCTATGAACCTCACAAAACATCTTCCATCCAGAAATGGAAGGCCATAGACTATAATGTCATAAATTATAATTGAGGCTTTGCTAATCAAACCTCTGGAATAGAAGTTTTACCCAATTAGCTCCCTGTTAAAAGATATAGTTACTGGATTTTCACATTTTCTTTCCAGTTGCTTCCTGTTACCTGATTTCTGTTCTTGGGTCCTTGTGACGACCTATATAAAATGACAAACTCTCATTATCAGAATTCTGCAGCACCCAGAACTGGCTGTAACTGATGAACTGAAGCCACAGCTGTAGCAAGAGCCTGTAGTTTTAAAGCCAAGCAGGAAAGCGTTCCTTTGAAATAAGACAGAAATGGGCTGTGCTCACCAGGGCTTTGAAAACAGGGGTTGGTAAAAATGTGAAGTTCTGCTATACAGAAATAAGGAGGATTTAGGAAAAAAAAAAAAATCTCAAATTGATACTTTTATCCTCCTAACCTCTTCTGCCCATATAAACGTGGAAGAATCACTTAAAGTCCAGGCACTTAAATTCAGGAGCACCATTCTTCACAGATTTCACGTGCTGCCAAAGCAGGGGACGAAGAACAACGTCAACGTTCTATTGACATTGACTGTGAATACAGGAGGGGATACTTCATACACCATATACAAAATTAATGAGTAAGTCCACTCATGGAAAATCAGTGGGATCCCTGGCACTCTAGAAAGGATATACAGAGACATCATCCAAAAAATAGCTAACTAATGATCTTAGATTACTACTCCATATATCCTCTAAGAAGATGTTATATTCCAGTGGCTCAACACTGATCAGCAGAACAAGGAAAGCACAACACAAAAAATTTTCAGTCTGAGAGGACAGAAAATTTCAGCAAGACTGAAAGCTGTGAGCGTTCCTTTCATCTTATTAACGGAATGAAAAGCGGGAGGACAACAGTTCAGTCATCCTCCCTCATTCTCTTGAAATCTGGAGTACTCTTGGGACCTGCCTTGTGCATAAACTACTTTCTTGGAAGTATCTAACACACTGATCTTCAAGTGTTTATGATACCACAACCACCCAGCCTTGGTGCCTACATTTTCTCTCCATCCTGACAGAACTTCAACGTGAAGAGTTCTACAATAGGCCACCCCAAAGATAATTTTCCTCCATGTGTAATTCAGTGAAGGAAACTTAGGAACTTCTGATGAAACCTCTCCAAACTTCTCATTTCTAAGCATACCTGAGGTAAAGAGAAAAGGATCGATACATGTCTTCCTATCCTTATTTCCAGTTTTTTGTTTTAGCCCTACCTTGGTTTTAGGAATACTTAGCTTTACTTGTTAATTTCTCTTCAAATTTACAGTCCTAGGCTGAGCTTTATACTTTTGTGTAAAATACACCAAAAATTGCACTTCTCTGACAGCTCTGACAATGTTCTCCACACACACTTCCTGGTACTTTCGTGTTAAGAGGAGAGCAGTAACACAACTTTACCACAGAAACAGGTATCACAGCTTTAAGAGGTTTGTTCATTATCTCTTCGAATCGACTTTTGCAGTTTCAAAGTCTACGTACTCCCAGTACTGGCAATTCTAATGGACCTCCAGGGCTTTGCTGAGCTGCAGCAGTGACCATTTTGTCAGAATTTCTTAGATTACCCACCAATATTTTAAGTGTCTACATACATGAGCCTTTTTATTCATGCATCAATATGAATTGACTACACCTGACAACAAAATCTCCAACTACACGCATTTCCATCCAGAAGCCATCACAAAGCTCATCCATGTCAAAACACTTGGGGTTATCAGTAAGCAAAGTAAAATAGCAGGATCTTTGTTATCTAACATTGACTTAGGAGACGTTAGCCCCGTCTATACTTAAGGACCACATCTACAGCTTATACAAGCATATGAAATGTGTATTTCGTATCTCTTCTTTCTAAATAGTATCTAAGAAAATAACTGGGGTTAAAAGAAAAAAAAATTACTTGAAGGATATTTTAATTTGTTTGCTGTTTCAGAACAAAACAGTAGTGACAGCAACAACCTAAAAACATCAGACTTCAGCCAAAACACACACATGACACATATTTTGCTTCACAACCTTATACCATATAATACAAATCACAGAATCATAGAATAGTTTGGGCTGGAAGGGACCTCTAAAGGTCATCTAGTCCAACCCCCCTGCCGTGGGCAGGGACATCTTCAACTAGATCAGGCTGCTCAGAGCCCCGTCCAACCTGACCTGGAATGTTTCCAGGGATGGGGCATCCACCACCTCTCTGGGCAACCTGTGCCAGTGTTTCACCACCCTCAGCGTAAAACATTTCTTCCTTAGATCTAGTCTAAATCTACCCCCCTTTAGTTTAAAGCCATTCCCCCTTGTCCTGTCGCAACAGGCCCTGCTAAAAAGTTTGCTGCTGTGCGTGCTGTCATAAAACATTGAAAACTAAGCTTTTGTGCCTCAAAAAATATATCAAACTAGATTAATTTTATCTATATTTTCCCACTTAAAAGCTGTTTTGCTTATAAAATATTTTTAAGCTGGCCTACAACAAATGTGATTCAGTTTCAATTGCATGTCATGTGGAAGCAAAGGTTTCATAACATGCTCTATAGTTTGTTTTTTTTTTTTTTTAGAAAAAAATCCTAGAAGAATTGTTCTAGATATACCTACTACTTCTAACTGACACGTATAAAAATTTGGTCCAGAAAAATGACCTTTCAAAAATTTCACTTTAATAAAATAATACAAATTTTACTCTCTGACCAAGAAGTTATTTTTTCCCTAATAGTGTTCTTAGAAGTATAAAACCCTTCAAAAAATTTGGACTACAATGACTCAGTAGTTCCAGAGTAAGAAAAGAAGGCTTAAACAAGAGGATGGTATTTCTGCATCTCACACTGAAATTTCTAATTGCTATAAATATTTTTAAAAACCCTACTAGAATCCACATGGTCAGCATCTTAGATTGCAGCAATTAACCTCGGCTAATTCATTAACTTGATCCAGAAATCTGTTCCTTACTTTTGCTGCAATCACAACTAAAGCACCCTTCATAACTCTAGTAAGTTTCTAAAAATAAAAAAATTTAAAAAAAACCCCACGTGGGAAGAATCTTTCCTTGTTCCTTAGAACAAGCGTATCCATACACTTACAAAAATAATTATAAGACACAGTACATATATTTTATAAATAAATGTAGTTACAGCTGTAACGCTCCTGCCTCTGCACATATAATTCTCAGAAATACATCCCTTCTGAAAGAAAGATACTTACCAATATATTTATACACCAATGTCTCCAAATTCATCTGCAGACATAAAAGTATAATACTTAAATGTAACGCAGAAAGAACTTTTTCCAGGACTGGAGCATGCACCACCACCCTTTTTTTTTTTTTTTTTTTTTTTTTTTTTAATTAAAAATGGCCTGTTTAGCAACAAACCTCAAAGCCCTAATTCAGGAAAAAATGCGCATACCTTTTTTGGTATGCGCTCCAATTCCACTGACTTCAACAGCAAATATATTCCTGACTATTTTTCCTAACAAGGCCTAAACCATACTCCAACAGAAATTGTCATATCCTTAGAAGACACTCAAACATATTTTTATGTTTTCAGGATATGAACTGCTCATTTCCATGTTGCCTTATAATATTATATTGAGGGTGACGCTGTCTTGTATTATAAACAGGAACTACTTATTATAAATACATATACTTATCATAAGAAATGAACATTCCTAAAATTTAATGAGCAATACTGCAGTTTGCATGCAGTTCATTAGGTTCCCATGTGGAAAGCGGGAAACAACAGCTCAAAATTAAAAACGGTGGTTGTAAATTAGTTCTTTTAGGGCCTCTCATCTTTTAACTGACAGCGGGAAATGGATATAAGACGACAGATGCTGTAAGTTCAGTTCATTACTAGCAACCATGCATTGTCTCCCAACCTTACCGACAGCATGCAGATTGATTGCTACTCTATGAGTCCTATTCCTCTAGTTGTATTTGGATTTGAATAAAGGGTTTATTTTTCTCTACCATATTTCAGGAATTTTAATATTTTTCTTTTTTCTCCCATTTCCTTGCGTTCATGGCACATTTTGGAGATCTCTTGTCTCAACATACTCTCACGTAGTAACGGAAGAAAAATCATTAGTAATCTTTATTGAACTGTGTCTCGTCTCCAAAGCAGCAAAAGTATGTTTCACATTGGGAGAGCAGTGTGCCAAGAGTGCTGCACCTCCCAGAAAAGACATGCATCAGCTCAAGAACAGTGGCCAAAACAAAGACGCGATCACGATCCAAAAATAGGGATGATTTTCACCAAAGGTGTGTGTGAGTAAGAAAGACAAAATAAAAGCACTTGAGTTTAAAAAAAGTGGGCAATATGAAAAAAGTCTCACAAACTACAGCTGCCCTCTTTAGCAAGTAGCTTATCTTCAGTAATATATGAAAGCTTAGGCTGTTTAAAAATTATTTCCCTAAATTTTTACTGAAAAGTTTAAGGAAATTTACCAAGTTAATAATATCATCTGTTATATAAGAAAAAAATGAATGGATTCTGGTTTTTTATTTTTAAAATTTACCTTACTACAGTAGAAATAAGTCTGCCTTGTCACATTTCAAGGCTGTGTAATTTGGCTCCTTATTTCATGTCCCCGTAAGACTTTACATATCTCTGAATTGCCATAACTAACCAAAGCAGTCACACCTCTACACTTTGTAAAAGTGGAGAAGAAAAAGCATATGGGTATTTTTAAATAAAACAGGTATTTTAACTGAAGTTTTTAATCAGATACTTTCAAAAGATTTCGCTTGAGGATACATACTGAAGGCAACAATGAGGTGAGTAAGGATGGACCAGCTACTTTGCTGTCAAAGTGGACAATTTTGCAAGTCAAAACGTGGACAATAATGCAAATAAATGCACTTACGTAAAATATTTAATGTAGACAGCTTTTGATGTTGTTGCACTTTAAAATTCTTTAAAAGAAAGCAAATCAAGGGAGCTACAAAATGAAGAAGTACCAAACAAGAAGAAATAAAACTCTCCTTCATTTTGTGAAACTCAAGAGAAGTGTTTACTCAGAATTTGTTTGGCAGTCCATACCAGCTTGGATTAACCTTATCAATAAAAAGGTTGTTCTACCTATAAAAAGTCCTTTTTCTCCCATATGTTGCCTCCAATATTTTAATTAAAGAATTGCGTTCAGTGCAAGTTGTGTTTCTGCAACCAGTTCAGGGCTACAAATAAGATATCTCTGCATCATACAGACGTTACTGGCTGAAGTAGTAAGTATTCAGAGTAAGAGACTGCACTCTTCCTGAAGCCCAGGATCCCATGACTCTGGGGACAGTATACACACAACGCCCTGAAAAACGCTTTCTTGACAGTTAAAAGCAAACTTTTCTATCTTTTTCTCCCTGGGTAGCAACAGGTTTTTCCCTTCGCAAACTTGGATCAGTCTTCACATCATCAACGTACAAAGTGGGATTGTAAGTTGGAATTGCATATAGTTGGAGCAATATACTGTAGATGAATTTATATAACATCTGAAATATAAAAAACTAACCTGTTAGTGTTTAGTAATTAATAATTATAGTTTTAATAACTCAGTTATTAAAATAGCTAATCTAACATATTGCATCGTGCATGTAAAGTATGGACCAAAAACCTCTCCAACAAGGAAAACAAGTAGAAAATAGTGCTGACTGACAGTGGAAAGCCTCCCTCGCCCCATGCTTTCTTAACACACAATCCCGCATTCACTCTTGCGTTGTAGTAATAAACCACAAACCAGACTGTTGTTCTTCGGAAGAGCGCAGAGTAAACAGGCAGCTTGGGACACTGCATCCTTTGATTCTTCCTTACGATAAATGCTAGAGTCCAAACAAAACCTGGAACATATCAAGTACTATATATCTGGAAAAATATAGAATCATAGAAGCATTCAGGTTGAAAAAGGCCCTTGAGATCATCGAGTCCAACCGTTAACCTAGCACTGCCGAGTCCACCACTAAACCATGTCCCTAAGCACCACATCTACACGTCTTTTAAATACCCCCAGGGATGGTGCCTCAACCACGTCCCTGGGCAGCCTGTTCCAATGCTTGACAACCCTTTTGGTGAAGAAATTTTTCCTAATATCCAATCTAAACCTCTCCTGGCACAACTTGAGGCCATTTCCTTTCGTCCTGTCACCTGGGAGAAGAGACTGACACCCACCTCACTACAACCTCCTTGCAGGTAGTTATAGAGAGGTAGTTGTAGGTCAGATAAGGTCAGATAAGACAATAAAGAGCAGACACTGGGGAAATAAAGAGTCACACTTGCCTGAATTAAGATGTGGAATAAATCTAGCAACCAAGTCTTTATTTCACTTCAGTAAAAGGGTAAAGAGACAGAGAAAGCACCTGCAAAGGGCTACTGCACACATCTATGTGAGGACATGTCAAACAGTCAGAAAGGAATAAACATAAGCCTCAGTGTTTAGCCAGACCAAAACCAAAAACTTCAACCTGAGAACTTGAGACGTAAAAATACACTAACCAGAAAACAGTGTTTAGACAGCAACCGTGAATGAATCCCCGACACAGGGTTAGCAGAATGCATGCAGTTCCCACGGAATCTGGTTACTGGCCATACTCTGAAGTGACGCCAGGTTAACTGAAATAGGTTTTGTTAAACCAATACATTCCTTGTGCAAGGACTCTTCTATAATAGGTTTTCAAATAGTTATTTCAACTTAAATTGTGTCTGTAAAGTTATGCCATTCTCATGGTACGAGAATTTTATGTAATCCTACTAAAGAGAACTTTTGCCTTCAAAATCCTATGCTTTTATTGCTGGGGGAAGACAGGGAGATAGGGCAAGATAGGGAGATAGGGCAAGAGGATTATTAGACTGGAGACAGGCAGCTTTCCCAGTAACTTTGGAAGACAGCCCAAAATATTTCATGTTCATGTCATATTAACCAAGCTTTTAACTGTATTTTTTTCTGCACTGTGTCCTGGTTTCACCCGGGATAGAGTTAATTTCCTTCCTAGCAGCTGGTACAGTGCTGTGTTTTGGATTTAGGATGAGAACAATGTTGATAACACACCGATGTTTTAGTTGTTGCTAAGCAGTGCTTGCACTAGCCAAGGACTTTTCAGCTTCTCATGCCCTGCCAGCGAGAAGCCGGGAGGGGGCACAGCCAGGACAGCTGACCCCAACTGGCCAGAGGGACATTCCATACCATGGGACGTCATGCTCAGTACAGAAACTGGGGGGAGTTGGCCAGGGGTCGGTGACCGCTGCTCGGGGACTGGCTGGGCATCGGTCGGCGGGTGGTGAGCAACTGCATTGTGCATCACTTATTTGGTATATTCTTTTATCATTATTGTTAGTAGTAGTAGTAGTATTTTCCCTTCCTTTGCTGTCCTATTAAACTGTCTTTATCTCAACCCACGAATTTTACTTTTTTTTTTCCAATTCTCTCCCCCATCCCACTGAGGGGGGGCAGAGTGAGCAAACGGCTCTGTGGTGTTTAGCTGCCTGCTGGGTTAAACCACAACAACTGTCATGATAAACCAGCCATGGAGCAAACACTGCTAGGTCCCCACGTCACACCATCCATTTTCTTTTGTGACAAACTGGAATCTCTTTCACACAGGAATCATTCTTTCCTTCTGTGTTTATACAAGTACAGCAGGATCCTCATTCATGGCTTATTTTCTAGATGCTACAACGACGTATATGAAATATTACAAGCAAGATTACTAGCAAATGATGGTCTTGGCTGATACCATGGCTGCAAGTTTAGAATCTTATTTGGGAGGTTATTGCAGTGAGCTTAAATGACCCAAATTTTCAGGCTATGCAAACTCCACCCCTTCACAAGATAAATCAGCTTGAACAGTTCTCAATGTGAGCATAAGAGTTTTAGGCAGACAGTATAAAATACGCTCTAAAGCTATCTGGCCCAAGAAGGATATACTTTGCTGATTATTGTTATCTGGAAGGGAGCCTACATCCAAGAGAAACAGTTTAATAACTCAAAAGTTCTGTCTGAAGGTAGCTTAGCAAAAAATACATGTTGCTTTTCAACTATTATACCTGAGAATATCTAACATAAGAAAACCTAAATGCAAGAGCTTTGTATGTTATATTACATTCTTAAAGACTGCTAAAAATTTAACTAGCTGGAATCCAAAACATGTGACCCTAAACTGAGAAGCTGTTAAATAAAACATGTAGGAACACACTCAAAGCTTTCATTTGGAATTCTATTGTGGCCATTCTATATGTGGAGCTTAAATGTCTCAAGAATTACCTCAGGTAACCTATGAAAAATCTGCAGAGGGAAAAAAAGTCAGTGGCTTAGGAGGCAAAATAACATTAAATCCTATTTTGAAATCAAATATTCCTGCTGCCTACGTGAAATGCAGAAGTAACCAAGCAGTTAAAAGCACGCTTTGTTACAGCCAATAGTTCACCTAATTAAAATTATTTCTCTATTTACATTTAACAGTGTTTCACTCTTAAATGGATATCCAGAATGAACCGCCAGCTGACAGAAAGAGACAAAGATAGAGATGAATATTAATGCACGTTGGGGAAAAAACTGTCCAAGAGTTTTGCTGTCACATTTAGTTCTTATATATAAAAACTTATATTTCCCCTTTTTGAGGTCTGAAAGTTCACAAAATAACCCCTCCTTTTACTACGTTTCAACTAATATGCGGTAACAACCGCAACTCTAGCCAACGTTAGCCAAGGTTGGTGAATATTGCTTTGCGGGCTTGGGTTTCCATTATTAGACCATTCAGTTAATTAGTTGATCCGGATATATGTACCCATACATGTAGGAGAAATCAAATCCTGATAGTCCGATAGAAGGGGTAACTGAAGACACACTTTTCCTAAGAGAACCTGCATGCTCTGTGCGCAAGAACAAGCCAACACTGCATTTAACAGCCTCCAGTCATGAGCTTACCAGCGTCAGAAACTTCTCGTTAACTTTTTCCCTCCGGTAGAACTTAGTTTTTCAGGAAATATGCTATGGTACAAGATGCTACTTTATTCAATTTCAAAAAAATTAAGATGTGCATACACCTCCTGAAAACATAAAAAAATGAATTTGTTATGACAGCATATAACAAGATTTTGGAAAACAATTTCTTCTGAAGATTTTTCTTACAATTTCTGGCAACTTCTTCCGTCCTGTCCCACATTACCTTCTGCAATATCAATACTATGTTGGACCCCTATCCAAAAATTCAACATTGTTAATCACCACCATGCTGATTAGATTAATTTTCTAAATTAAATTTTCACCAGCCCAATATTAGTACATTATTTGTAAGCTCTTTGGTGTTTTATACAGTTTATCCGTTAAACGCAAGAAGTCTTTTCAGTGCCACTTGTTTGAGTTGGGATCAGGACACTATTTAATGTTCCTACCAAAAAAAAAGGTTGCATAAAAGGACAGTAGCAAAACTGTTTGACTTTAAAAGTTGTTTTAGCAGTTGTGGATCTATGGGCAAAAAGCAGTAACAACAACATAAAAATCACTGGGTGAAAGTGGTTTTAGTTTCTTGTTGGGAGAGTATGACTTAGAGAATAAAAATGTTTGAGAAATATCTTTCTATATGTACTTGTTTTCACCCTCTGTCAAGCACAGATCTTCTAGTAAACAAAGCAACTTAGAAGGTTGCCTTTTTAAATCCTGTATTAAAATTAGCATCCCATCAGTTTCTCCTAGAAATAAAAAGGCCCAACACAAGAGTCAAAAAAATGATAAAAATTATGTTATACATCATTTATTATGGATTCTCCAATAGACTTAAACTCAAATTCTCCCATAAACGTAAACCCGTATGTCATCCGTATGATGATGGTCAAATCAAGGAACAAAAAATGAATCTAAATTTTCTCATTTGCATTCTGACAATAAAATTATTTCTCTTTTCACTATAGCATACAACTTTGTCTATCCAGCTGCTGTTATTTTATGCAAAGTGAACGTTCATTGGTTTTTTTAAAAGCATGGAAAAAAAAAGTATGCCATTGAAATTATCCAGATTTCAATGTGAAATAATGCTCACTGGTACTAAAATATTATGTAAGAAGCAAAAATCACCTAACAGGCAGTATTTTGGTCAGCACAAAGTTTCTTTTCAGTAATGAGCTCTCAAGCAGATTGGTGTGAAAAAGCAGGGACTTTTTTTTTTTCTTTTCTTTATCTACAAATAATTATGGGTAACTACTTACATTTTACTGAACAGAGTACAGGCTAGCCATGACTGACATACATTTAGATTCAATTTCTCCATGATGCATAATGCCAGACTTCCCCATTTCTATTCAAATTACAACCCATAATTGAGAATTCATTATCTATTGAATCTTATGTGTAGGACTATCTACTTTTTAATGAAACCAAAACAAAACACCACAGCAGAAAAAGTTCCCTAGCTTAGAAACATACCTTCATTAAACTTCCATTTTTAATTACAAACATGATATTAAAATCAGGTCTAATGTAACTGGCAAGATCTCAAATCACAGGTAAATACCTTGTTAAAAAGTTATGAAAAACATTTGTTACTATCTCATTAACTTCCATGCTTGTCAAACTTGTCTATGAAAGAATGTTAAAATTTAATCCTATGCCTACCTATTAAAAAGCAGAAAGCAAAGAGAGAAATGGAAGAACACCACATTATTACTAAAAGCCTGAAACAATCAAGACAGTGATAGTCATCCAGAACTGGGGGGGGGGGGGGGGATCCCTAATTTTACTACCTCAATAACATTGTACTACAAAAAGGAGAGTCAAATATTTGTGGGGGCAGAAAGAGATGAGTAAAAGAACATACTTCTGGCATTATTAGAAGTATCATCATTACTATAATACTAAGCAAGGAATGTTTCTTAGCATTTTTTATTTCTGTATAATATGGAGCAAGATTGAGAAGTATTATTAAAGTAGATAAGAAAATCCAGAAATAAACTGAGACTGGTGAGGAATTACCACCAAACACCACCTTAGATATGGAACAAACACAACCTCAAAAATCATTCAAGGTAGGAGGTACCAGAAGTGACACTACACTGCGCCACCACACTGGCACAAAAGAAGAGACACAGTCATAATACACTTTGACTATAACATCTTGAAACTGTAAGTAAAAGTAACGCAGCTCCTTCCCTCCCCCTCAATATTTTTATGTTATTTCTTAACTGGTAATATTATTTATTAATAACTTCGTCTGAACTGTGTGTCATATCACTTCAGAATGCCTCATCCATGTTCAGTGACTAGAGTTCAAAACAATTACAGCTCAGCCCTCCAGTCACAAGCTAAGGAGACCAAAAATTACATATCTGTCAGATGGGCAAACGAGAACAGGCCGCAGAATTAACGTTGTAAATAAAGACATAAATCGTTTCAATTTAAGAAAGATAATGTAGAGTGCAGTAGTACATACACTTTTGGCAGCGGTTAAAAAGTAAGCTACGATTTGCCAACTAAGCCAAGGTTGAAATCCTTAATTAGACATCAAGATAGAAGAGCAGATTTCAGAATTAGAAAAACTTTAACACTAGGTTTCAAAATCAGAAAGATCGGCTTTCCTGTAATTTGGGGGGGGGGGGGGGGGAAGCCTGTTTGCTTTTAAAAACATAATCCTGTTCCCAATAGATGTAAACCCTTCAGATTTAATTCCTTACATATAAACCTGTCTCACGTGAAATGCAACGGAATAGAAATTGTGTCACTGCGTATGCTGCTGACAATTTATTAGTTTTTTTACCATACAAAACTTCACATAATTTCAAGCACATAAGTCATTAAGCACTGCAGCTTTCAGGCCAAAAGCAACTCCGAATTTTTACTTACAAAACTTCAAAGATTTCATATTTTTAGAAGCGTCCAGGAAACACATGCTTGGTTTATTACAACATCAATGAACCAGTTCACTGACATACCTGCATGTGGGCAAGACTAAGCATTCATGAGAGAAGTGCAGGCTAGAAAACTTATTTTCCTGATAATGGACGCTATAATCTGGCATGGTTGATGGTTTTCAACAGAAACCACCACTATTACCTGAAATTGTGCAATCCGGCAAAATCTCTCGCACTTGGTGGCAGCGCAGAATTCCGGTAGTGTGACAATGCAGCTGGACAGCTAACCTAGCGTTCCAGCCCAAGGCAGACTCCAGCGCCCGTTTGCCACAATTGTTTATTTCATTTCATAAAGGCAAGTCTGAATATAAAGCCGTAAACAGCTTTTACCCTTTCTGAACACGGATGCAGAGACACACGCAAGCTACTGCTGCAGAAATTAATCAATGGTTTGAGTTTTAGCTGTCAATATAACTTCTTAAACTAACGTTTCTTCCTTGTCTAACCTGACTGCTGTCATCCATTGCAGTAACACCACGGTAAGTAACGGAAGCCCTTTCTGTAAGAGAACTTCCCCCTCTCTTTCTCCTTTTTTCATTTCACCTTCCTTTCTTTGCTGCAGGAGATCATCAGATGAACGGAAGATTGAAATACAACTATCCCTGTGCAGAATCAAGCACATGCCAAAAACTTCTGTCGTTGCTGAAATCGGCAGAGCGAAGATTAAATGGTTAAACATTTGAAATCTCAATCATTCACCCATTTGTAAAAGGAAAATAATATTTTTCTTTCCCTGCGTGCGGCAATGTCAGAATGACCTATTGTTACTGGTTTTACAATTAAAGAAACTTGGCAAATAACACTTGCCTCCTCCTCTACTCACAGACAAATTAGGAAACCTTCAGGTCTAACTCCAAATTTCCCAATTTTATAAACCTTTTTCCATTTTATTAACACATAAGAGGTCACACTGAATTTGCTTTACTAATTGTGCACATCTCAAACAGCTGTAAAATGCAAACAACGCGGTGAGGATATTTCAGGAGACTGGAAAGAAAGTGCGCAGATGGCATCGAATCAGTATGATGAGAATTTGTGTCTACTGATGAAAATATTTCCTAGGCTGAGATCTTTTGATAATCATAGAATTACTACAATCAGCGAGGTATTTTTATCCCCGCCGACTCTCCGGCTCCCCCGGGACAGTAGCTGTGCAGCAGCAGGCCAAGGTTAGAGGACTTCACCCGCAGTCGCTTAGCAACGAGCAGCCTTGCCTAGGCTGAAGGACAGCGGGAACAGGACCAGGACCCAGGACCGGGCAAGCCCGGCCGGCGCTCGCAGGCACGATAGATGCGGAATTGATAGTGCTCTCAACGCCGTAATTCTCTCCTCCTGATGGGAAGAGTTCATTTTCCAACCATTGTCAGTGGGATTTTTGTCACGGATCCTCTTTGCCGATAGGTGACAGGTTCAACCATGGAAATTAATTTGCTGTTGAATCAACTGAAGGTCCGCTGCTAACCAGGCTGGTAACAGTTTTACTTCAGGGAGCTTAGGCAGGAC
Source organism: Aptenodytes patagonicus (assembly GCF_965638725.1). NCBI lineage: Eukaryota > Metazoa > Chordata > Aves > Sphenisciformes > Spheniscidae > Aptenodytes > Aptenodytes patagonicus. The sequence goes on from NC_134954.1 coordinate 6,090,857, forward strand.
TGGTGCTCCTGCCATACCTGAGGAGCATCAAGGACCATAGCCTAAGTTTTGAATAAAGGCGAGTCTACAAAAAGTGACGGGAGCCCGTTCAATATTAGTATTTAGCAGTTATCTTATGCAATACCAGAAGATCTGTGTGCAGCTTGGGAATCCCTCTTCGTAAAGAATTGTTCCACATTATTAAGTCTTTCTATTACAGGTTCGCTATTATTAGACTTTACTATTTCAGGTTCTTCTCCGGATCTTACAACAAAGCTGTATAAACAGACTTCACACTGATAGCATTTAATTGCTTTGCATGTACACCGGTTAATGCATGCGTGATTCAAATTAAGACCCAGAGGTGCTGATTAGTTTCCATTCTTTCAGAACCCAGGAAAATCTGAAACAAAGCAATGATTCTCAACTGGACTCGTGCAGTTTGAAATCATGCAGCCTATCTTCTGAAATAAAGAAAGCACGTAAAACTTACTTTTCAACACTCCTGTGATCAGAGGGTTTAAAATACACCTACAGACAAGGCATCACATTTATACTTTCAGACTATCAATATGAAATTAATGCTTTCTCTAAGCATATTTGAAGACTGAAAGAACAGTTACTTTATGGATGGCTATGTAACCAGAGTGTTTATAAGCAATTCTCCCAAATGATGAATTACAACTGAGAAAGTTGAACTAAGCGTTCAACCATTCAGTTGAGACAGTACCAATAATTTCCCCAAAGAAAATTGGTGTAAGACATTATTTATTTGTTCAGTGCAGAAGGATTTCTTTGGAGAAATCCAATTGGTTTTGTCACTTTTCATCACCATATGGATCTATTTCCAACAGCAAAAGAAATACTTTGGTTTTCAGAATTACATATATGCAGAAAATGGAAAAAATGGATAAAATAGTATGTTTATTACAGGAATAAGATTATTCTGAATTTCTAAGGAACAGAGTTTAATTATGATTCAAGATAAACTGAACAATGCTTTTAATTCAGTGCTTTTCACTGTAATGCAATAACAGTTTTATTTAATACTATCATTGAAATTTTAGAAGCCAAATAAACAGAAGTCCTTGTAAATAATTAGCTACCCATACTCAGAATGAATCCTGGATTTTTTAGCTTAATTTTAAGGAGACAGAGACATTTAATGAGTAGGACATACTTTAGCATCTCATAGACACTTAAAGTTATTGAAATGCAAGGGTAATTTTGCCAGATAGACACCTAAAAGTCTATCAGGGCACCAGCCTCAAAACTGATATTAATGGCCACGTTTAGTGGTCTTACCAGTTGGACAAGGGACCAAACTGACATAGTAGGCGAAGTAGGAAGTCCTCTCAAAGTAGACCAAGACACATTGCCATGACAGTGACTGATGTATAGATATTCTAAATCAAAAGACATCAGTTACAAAACTCTACAATTATGAAACCATGATTTTAAAAATGCGCCGAATTGTATTTTTAACTTATAGTTTTAATACATTGTCGTAAAGAAGAGATGACATTCAGTGGCTGATAACCATTAAGGATAATTTTTCTTACCATTACAGCTATTACATCAAGGTCAAAACCTTTTGTTATCAAGGCAGACCCATTATACCTACACAAAGTTGTTTGCCTAATTAGTTACATCTTACATATACATATTCTGATTCCTAAATTTTGCATGTTTTATTTAAAAGTTGTGAGGCATTTCTAATTTGTTTATTAATAAACAAATTGTAAGATACACTTTGTGAATCCACATGATAGCTTTCACAGCTCATTCAAAAGTCTTGTTCCAAAACGCTTCAACAATCCAGATACCTGCAGTAAGTTTAGTTGCAGAATAATGGAGAATTGAACAAGATCTACCTTCTCCATAAACAGTGAAGCTGTTAGAGCAGTCGCTCACCAAGATTGACTTCTTTTCAGATGACGCACACATGATCTGTAAGGACATTCTCCCGGAGAAGGCTCATTCTGTGCAGCAGACCAAGTTACAGAAGTCAATGATGGCCTGAGGTCCACAGGGGCAAGGAGGAACACACACAAATATGGATTCTTATTTCCAAAAATTCCATTTAGTATTTGCAAAACCCAACTCCCAAGAAAAATTTCTTGACTTCAACCAAGTCCAGAAAAGGTGATTTGCTGACATTCAACTATTAACTTTCGTAATTTGTAGGCAATCAGCTGGGAGAAAGCTGGATGTGCATCAAACTTTACAGTGAGCTGGCCTGGCAGCCAGGGAACAACAAACAGGAAAAGATTTCTGCATCTGTAGGTTACTGTGATTAGTAAAGAGCATTCTGTGAAATCTCCTAGGACACAAAATTAGAAGTGGTTCACGTTCATACAAAATAAGAGGAATTTCACGTGGACAATTTGATGACTACATTCAACTTTCAGTTGTTAGCAGATTTTTCAGGGTGGAAAATAAGCAGACTACAGATGGGGAAAACATTGGAGCTGGCTCAGCAGGGTTAATTCCGGCGTGATGCTGCATTACTAGTCAGCTCTAGTGCCTCAGCACCACACTCCAGGGACCAGAGTAATTGTGCATGGAGCTGGCAGGGAGTCAGGAGCTTTCTTCGCTCCTGATCAGCATTAGCCGTTCTAAATAAAGCTCAGCTCTACATAGACAAATGTAGGTGACTCCACATGATCCTCATCAGCACCCTGGAGTTTTCTTCCATGTGCAGTACGCTATTTCCCCAATAATAAAGATAATGGAAAGTGACTACCAGCAGAAGAAAGATTTTGTCCAAAGATGTCCCGCTCCAGTTTCAGCCCTTCTGTACACACTTCCCTTCCCCCAAAACACATACAAGGAAAGGAGGAGGAGGTCAAACAAATTAACCAGTAGAAGAAAGCAGACCCTTTGCGTTGTCACAGGTGCACAAATAAAAACCCGCAATAAAATAAAAAATAAAATGTGCATTTGGTGTTCTTGTTACTACAGAGGGAAAATGTTTCAGTATAATGAGAAGAGTTTTAACCATTACTGAGCATTCCAGAAGTTTATAGTCTGCACAAGGGAACATTTCCAGGGACACAGAACGACTCCGCAGAAATTAAGACAAACTAGATAAACAATTCACTAGAATAACATCCTGTGACAAGGTAAAGTGGGAAAAATAAAAATAAAAGGGGGACCAAATTAAGACCTTGCCACAACTAAATACAGGACCAAAACCCACCAGATTGCTAGATCATATACTAAAAAACTTCTAGAATAAGTCTGAAATGGACTATAATGAAAGTAAATTAGTATCAGCAGGGGAAAAACTACAGTACTTATCAGCTCTGAAGAGCACCTCTATGAGCTCTAAAAGGTCACCATATTGTTAGATTGTACAAGAAAGTTTGTACTATATTTGAAATGAAAATTACAGAGCCCATTTTGTGGTCTGAAGATATACATTTTTCTCATAATATCAGGAGATTTGCAAAGCAAATGTGAACATATTTTTTTTTTCCAACATTACAGAGATACAGAAACTTTTGATGTTGAAGAAAATTTTAAGAAACTTTCTAGGGGCAGATTATAAGCCAAGCCTTGCAATACCACGTTTCCAAACCAAATCAAAAAGACAACATTAACAGATCAGGCAGGAGGCAAGGAAGACAAAGCAGGGTGGGGGCAGGATTTTTTCCTACATCTATTAATTATTTGTAGCCAGAACTATTCTATATGAATTGACCAATAATGTGATCTTGCAGATATTGATCACTATTGCAGACTATTGCTCCAATCCACAATCAGCTGAAAGCGATGGAAAAAGCAAAGTCTTTAATTATGAATTTAAATATGCCCACAAAACAGACTCTCGTTTCTTTCTTCCTTCATTCATCTCATCCTGAGTCATATCAAATCTTCTATCTTCACATGGAATCAGTCATAGAACTCACCCTATAGCAATGCACAGTGAAAGCATAAAAAGACGAGGGTAGCTAGGACAAACTGTGCTTACCACATCTATACAGCACAGCACAGCAAATGACTCAAGGTTTCGGAGCAAGGCCTCTGAGCTGCACGGCTGAAATCGAGTCATTCCGGAGCACCTGGACAATCTGGGCATAACAGATTGTTAATGAGAAATAGCCTTCTTTAGGAATGTCAGCAGCACCACTACCCACTGTCAAAAAATTAAACCGCCGTTGGCTCACCGTTTTTAGTGTATTTATACATACACATTAATGATGGGAGTCTAGTGCAATCGTTAAGCTCAAATGTATCATTGCAGATAATTATTTAAAACGTTGCTAGGAAGAAGCTACTGTTACAAACCTTCAACAATTATTCAAAATCTATTCCAAAAACCATACAAAAATTGAATCTCAGGTTTTACTTACACTACCAAGGCGCACTGAGTTATCTCAGGTATAGAAAGAGAAGGAAGTTGCTATACGGTCTAGTTAGTTAAAACAGAGCAAGGAGCTGGACTGCGATGCTAGTAAGAAATGTACAGTGCATTTGTCATCTGATTTTCCACAAAGCATTTTTACTTTAACAGTAAAATATCGTGAACAAATTTGTTCACAATGATGCCTCTGTGCTTCATAGGAATTGCAGGTGCAATTCCCGCTCTCCTGCATGAGCCATCTTCCTCAGCTAACTCGGTGATAGGAGCCATCTACTTGCTCCAGAAATACCTTTCCAGAAGAAAACAGAAACAGTAGAACAATTACCAAGCTGCAACCACATCTGGAAAAAACTCATTAAAGGCCTTAGTCCCTCAGAAACTCAATCTGATCGATAAAACCAAAAGTTATTGGCAGTGAAGAATGATAAAGACTGAGCCCCAGCATATTTCACAGAAAGGAATTTTAGAGAAACAACTTCTTTTCTAGAAGAATCCTCTCATTTGATCTGGAATAAGAACAGATGCAATCTGCTCCCACTTCCAAATTGATGCAGATGACTACGCACTATGACCTTACCAAAAAGCTATGCAACTTCTACATTAGTTATTGGCCAAAGTGGAAATAAGGTCTAAAAAAATACAAAGATCTAAAAACCATTCTGAAATAACAGCATTACTTAAAATTGGACAGGGTTAAGAAGTTAGTCAAAGGTAGGGAAATCTACTAAATTTATCAAGTGCTTAGGAAGTTTTACTAAATCCTTCAGAACTGAAAAGTTGGAAAATATTCCTAACAGTGTTAAGTCACTGCTGTAATTACTACTGCTGAGCAATAACGTTTTACCTATGAAAAAGTCCATAATTTTTCTAATAGGAGTAAATGAAAACTAACTGGATCACTCTAGTTAGTTCTCTAGCATTCACTATGGAAATGCAAATCACATTTGCTACAGAAAAAAGGAAAGGAGACTAAAATACCATTATTATATTTGGAAAGCCATCAGCAGTGAAAATGAACTATTTTTTCTCTAAACTATCTGCTTCTTGTATATTCCAATTCATACCTCGATGCCAAAAATTAGTTCTTACTATTTCTATTCCTGTGAAAGCCTATGGCAGATGTCTAACTATGTCTGCTTCTGTATTATAGAACAATGCTGTTTTAAGAGGAAGTAAAATTTAGAAATCCATACAGACGACTGTAAAAATAATTTGGGTTGCTGAATCCACTTGAACAATGGTATATAACATAATAGGCATACAGAAATTCATAATCCTTTCATACCCATGAGAGTGAGAAAGACACCTGGAACACTATGCAGCATCATTAATGCATTTATTCGGACCTGGAATACAGGCAGGTGCTGACGGAAAGGCCAACAGTCAAATTCTCTGAGATACATTATGTGAATTCACCTAGCTGAGACATAGAAAATTCAAACCAACTATCGTTTTACTTATACCTAAAGAACTGTCAGTACTGAAATGAAAATCCCACAATGCCACTGAAATGCAATTCAAGCAAGAAAAGAAGCTATCGGGCTTTTTCAGCATCTGAATCCTTTTTGTCTAAAAATAAAATAAATATTATTTTTAGAAGTTAACTTTATTTATGCAACTCAGAGTTAAAAGATATCAACAGAAGCTACAGAAATTACATTTCTGCAACTACAGTGAAAAAAAATCTTAGGCACTGAACAGATGCCTAAGCATCGAACAAACTGGGAATTGAACAGATGTTATTCTTATAAAGGTAGAACAAAACCAGGAAAACATACGTAGAAATTATTTCAAATAGATTGCCTTCTAATGGTCGCTCGTTGTCTCTATTTACTCATCTAGCTAGTAACCTCAAAATTATTCCAAACGCTGCGAAGGTCAAAGGCAAGGGCAGCTTGGCGGTTGAGGAGCAGCACTGCTGTAGATGTGGATGACAGGCTCGGACCCCAGCCCAGTTCTTCCTTTCCAAACTAGCACACGCAGCAACGCCCACTTCCCTTGCTCAGAGTCTATTTTGTACGTTAAATCAAAGCTTCTATAACTGCCAAATCCCAGAACGCAGCCACAAGTGCTCTGTGATTAAGCCTCAATGTATTGATTTCCTCATTCCATATTATATCTATAGCAAATATTTCAGCTTATCTATTATACAAGCTTAATATTCAACCCATAAAGCTCAACTTTTGTCCTTTTTTTCCTGACGCTGCCTGTATTTCATGTCTTAAATAAAGAAATGCAAACACACAGCATCATATTCTGTACTCTTCTTCATCCCACTTATTTCATGAGGTCCAAAGGGTCTATGAATGACTTATTATTCTACTCATCCCACAATTCAATGACTGCAACCAAATCAGTTTCTGCACTGAAACATCCCTATGTCAACTTTTTCTTCCTCTGGGTTTGAAACTATTGTCTTTAGAAAGAAAGAAAGTAAATTCTCCTAAAATGAGGGATATAAGCTCCATCAGCAACTTTCCCATGTGAACATTTTTTGTTAATACACTGGGAAGACAAAAAAAAAAAAAAAAAAAAAGAGCGAGAGAAGAGAACAGAGGTCAGCAACTGAAAACCAGCTGGATTATAAGGTAGCTTGAGATTTATAGGACAAATTTGCTGCAATGAAAAAGGAAGATGCTTTGGATATAGAGTATGGAAAGAGTAACTAAATATTTTATTAAACGAAGTAAACCACAGATTCTGACATCAGAAATACACAAAACCTACATCATCTCAGCTCTGTCAAAAAGATGACTTGTTGTTCATCCCACTTCCAAATGGCAGCATTTTTAGGTCTTAGGAATTAGTTTAACTGATGTTTATTTCCATAAACATACAGGCATATAAGCAAATTAGTACAGGATAAAACAGGAGATGAGCTTGCAGAGCATCAGCTACTTTAAGACACCTACCCATGTGCACATACTTACATAGTTGTGCCACACAGTAAACATACACAAACCATCTCAATCCAACTTTATTTAGTGTAGCATTAACTCTAATAGCATTAATGGCATGAACATAACAACACAGGTAGCAAACTTACACCCAGATCTTTGCAGTCTTGCTTTTATGCATCCATATATTAGTTTTCCACAATCAACCTAACACCTTTACAATTCCCTTGAAAAAGAGAACCTCATCTGTGTTATTTTAGAAAGACAGAGGAAAAATAAACTGTGCAGATCAACTCAACCACTGATACTCTAAAGTTTTACAATTATCTCCAAAACTAGATTAGATAATGGCAATGTTAACATCTAAATCAATACACAATTAAATACAAGGGAACTTTTCCCACTAGACGCCACTATACGACACTTCTTACAGTTCGTAGAAACTTCTGCCTGAACATAGCATTTATCAGAAAATGCCAGTTGATTGGATACGAAGGGTTTTGTGCTGGCACCTCTGATCCGAGGAGGCCAAGTCACGGATCTGTTTCTGATGGAAGCTTTCTGGTGAAGCTACCCTCCCTACTGCAGCACTAATGCTCTGCTCGAAGGTCTGGGAACACAGCACCTTGAAGCCCTGAGCCGCAGCCCTCCTCTCAAAGTCGCAGAAGAGAATTTAAAAGCCGTACGACTGCCAGGGTAACTTGAAGCTTTCAAGACTTCTCAGCTTCACAGAACTGCCCTGCTTAGTGTCAAGGAGCTTGGAAGAGCTTCTACCGGCCAGCAGCTCTCAATAGCTGCTTGCAATAAAGGGCCCGCCTCCAAACGGGGTCTACTTTCACGCCCTAGGCAAGGAGCTTAGAAAATCTGAGTATACAGAATAGAACTGGATGTGAGTATATTTTGAAAAAGAAAAATGTCGTCCTCAGAACTAGAAATCCCAAGCTGGAAGCTGCTGCAGTACTGATTGCAAAGTGAAAAGCATATACATCATGCAGAAATCAACTAAGATGCTGCACTTGTGTTTGCTGTACGTCAGTTACACGGTAAGGTTTGCCAGCACAGCTAGCATTCCAGAGTATCCTTCAACCGATTATCTCACATAAACATAAAATATGGTTAAATCACTCACTCGCTAATATGTAATGCTAACAGAAGATCATCCCTATGCCTAAATCAAATGTAGTGAGGTTTTGGCCCATACCCCGGGTTGCTACATGCTACTGCCAGCAGGACTTGATAATCCGGAGGCATACCTGTAACTGATGAATCTGTCACGCTGTTCTTAAGCAGGCCTTTGTGAAAAGGCAGAATCACTGTAACGATTAATCGGTCCTTTCTCACTCATATGCAGAAAGAGTTAAAATTTGGTGTTGCAAGGGAAGCTGTTTAGTTGGAGAGAAAGGTGTTTTGGAAGCAAGGGGCACAGCTGACCTTGCTCCTGCATTCATTCACCTTAGAGAATGTCTTTGCTACATTTCGGGAGCACCAAGAAACCCAAGCTCAAATGGTTACTGAAGTAACTAGTTCTAAACTTATATTTATTATTTTTATAGACAAAGAAATGACCATGAGCTTACTTCACCTTTAAGAGATGTCATAGTGGAGTCTCAAGCAGCCCTTTAAAGAAGATGCTCCACATATTTAGCATGCTCTATACAAGCCAGATCCCCCTGCACCCTCAGAAAGATTATCAAGAATTTCTACAGCATCAACCCAGTACCTTTCCATTACTTTTAAGAGGCAAGAGTTAGCCAAATTTTAACATTAGAGTCCTAATACAGTTATGCAAATCAAGTCAATTTGTCTTTCCTTCAATTAAACATGTTAATTTCCCAGGGGACTCAACACCATTTTCTTCAGTTGTCACATATGCCATCATCACACAGTACGCTGTAGCCTTAAAAAGAATTAATCAGGTATCTGGTCTTACAGACCCTACCTATGTCAGTAAACCTCATGTAACTCAACTCACTGAAATTCAAAGGCACACTCAAATGAGAAAGTTTCTCAGATCCCTACATACAAGAACACAACCTTGGTGTTCCATGGTGACAATAAATGCCAGAAAACAACTCTCTTGCAACCAGACAGCAGAATTAAGACTCTCAACACAAAAGGCGCTTAGTTCATAAGTTATTAGACTTCTACATGGCCATCTTTACCTCCTTCTGTTTAATAATGTTCCGTTATATTTGCCTGAAAATTAGGTTACAATAGACGTACATGTATATGGACAATCATAAGTTATTAATAGACTAAGTCTGTATGAAACCTAAGCCATATTTTGTAGTTTGCCATTACTGAGATTCATTCATTAATTTGATTTTGACAAAAAGTTTTTAAAAATTTGCCTAATTTCTTCAGCAGAAGAAACCATACATCTGTTAAAGCCCTTAAAACAAAAATACAAATAAAATGTGCATGAATTTTTAAGATTTGCTGAATTTAAAGCACAAATCATTAGGGCTGAATAAGAAACATAAGAATCACCATGTAGCTCACAGTGATAGTTACTGCCCTTATTGACAAACGCCACTACCAAAAACTCCAAAGGGCGATCACAGTAACGTAGCAGGTCTGGAAAATGACAGAAAATTGTCCATATGTTTTCCTTAGCCACAGTAGTTGATGACTAGCTGATGCCCAGAAGAATTGAACTGTCTCATTCCTGGTTGTTTTTTTTTTAAAGCATTGTCCTTGTCACAAAATTACCTTTTATTCAGACTCTTCTTGTTTGTCTGTGTATAAGAGTGAACAAGTTGTTTCTCCCAGGTTATTCAAATCTTTCCACATGTACTAATGACTTCTGCTGCCCTTTCTCTGGGTCATACCTATTTCTGCCCTCTCTATCTTGTAACTAAAGTTACCTGAACTTGATTTCAGGGGATTAAGTACTATTCATTCATTCATAGAAGGGAACAGCATTCTAAAACAGCTTCTCTTGTGACTTTATCTGCACATCTTTAAATTATTTGCATTTCGAGCACTCAGGCTCATCGAGGATTATTCAACATACCACCACGAGAACATACGGGTCTTCCTCCCAGATAATCACAGTTTATTTAGAATATGCATGGTTAGCTGAAATTATTCCTTCTCTTGTCCATTTGTCAACAACAAGCTTCAGCTTTATTAGGTCCGGTACAAAGGACCACAGAAGGGCAACCTAGACTGAAAGTGAGGCTTGTTGTAAACAAAAGGAATCATATCTTGTTACTCTTGTTACAGCTACTGCTCCTGAAGATACCCCAAAGTCTTCTCAAACTGACAATACGGTTGCTGTTGTAACTAATACATGAAGCATAACAAAGTTCCCAAAATCATTAACATTCAGTGACCTCATCTCAGTATAACCACCCTACTTTCACAGTCAGATTGAATCCTGTTCTTACCTTATCCAAGAGCACCTTGTTCACAAACACCTTTGCTACAGAAGTCTTTGAAATACCGATCATTGATCTATTGCCCCTGCTTCCAGTGGGAAAGAACATTACGAAACTAAATTAATCTGTAGACTGCTAGCCTGAATAGTTGTCAGACAAAGAAGTAGTCTAAATGGTTGGGTTGGTTGTTTTTTTTTTAAATAAGAAGGCTTTTTTCCTTATAATTTAAATATATTCTGATAGGCCACTGACATGTAATTCAGAATCTGGCATTTCAATATGATGCTTCCTTATAAAGTACTTTTCACTCAACATTCTTAAAGCCTTCATACACATTCACAAATTAACCTTTTGAACACCCAGAATTATCTGCATTTATAGAGGAGAAATCCGAGCAAGAAGGTGGTAAGAGTTTTGCCCAGCGTGACTCAGCAAGGCAATGAGAATTCCAAGCACCAGGCCCCGATATTCCCATTCCTAGCCACGATGTATCACTTTCAGACCTTTCTCTACAGAGTTTACAGCTATTTTTTCAGGTTTACAGCAGAATATAATACTAAATAATACAGCACAATTGTTACACTTACTATGGCCTGTATAATTGTAAAACAAACCAAGGCAAACTTGAAAAATAATACAGGGCAGTGATATGTATTGCTGAACTCAAACAGGTTACATGTGGCATACAAATCAGCTTTTGAATGCAAGAGTGCTTCTTTGTAAGTGATGACATTTAACCGACAGAGCAAACTAAAGAGTTTTCTTATCAAGCAAACATTACTTTTCTCAATGTATATCTTGATGTGCATTTCCACTGTTACAAAACTGTTGGAAAACTGCAACAATTGTATTGCAGTTTAAGAACTTTTTCCTAATAATACAATCATAATTTTTGTTTTGTGTAGCTCATATTGATGAGTGACAAGTTTCTCTCCAGAGGACACTTATTTCAGTGTTTACATTTGTCGTGGCTTAACCCCAGTCGGCAACTCAGCCCCATGCAGCCGCTCGCTCACTCCCTGCCCTGGTGGAATGGGGGAGAGAATCGGAAGGGTAAAAGTGAGAAAACTCGTGGGTTGAGATAAAGACAGTTTAATAGGTAAAGCAAAAGCCGCATGCACAAACAAAGCAAAACAAGGAATCCATTCACTGCTTCCCATGGGCAGGCAGGTGTGCAGCCATCCCCAGGAAAGCAGGGCTCCGTCACACGTAACGGTGACTTGGGAAGACAAACACCATCACTCTGAACGTCCCCCCCTTCCTTCTTCTTCCCCCAGCTTTACATGCTGAGCATGACGTCATATGGTGTGGAATATCCCTTGGGTCAGTTGGGGTCAGCTGTCCCGGCTGTGTCCCCTCCCAGCTTCTTGTGCCCCCCCAGCCTGCTCGCTGGTGGGGTGGGGTGAGAGGCAGAAAAGGCCCCAACTGCGTGTCAGCACTGCTCAGCAGTAACGAAAACATCCCTGTGTTATCAGCACTGTTTCCAGCACAAATCCAAAACACAGCCCCATAGCAGCTACTGTGAAGAAAATTAACTCTATCCCAGCCACAACCAGCACATTATTCCTGTAAAATATAAATTGACAAAACCATACAGAAACAAAAAGTTGAACTATTTTTTTGCTTAAGAAACAGAGAACTAATTAGACTCTTAATAAATTATGCTTTACAATGTCAAATGCACACACTAAACTGCTTTTACCTTCAGATTTTGACCTAAATGCCACTAAGAAGTTTTTCATGAAATTAACCCTACCCTTGCCAAACACAGTGCTTGCAGTTGACATGGATGTACTTTAAATATGGATGCTTTCATTTTGGGATCACCGCACCATAATCAGACACCTCTAGGTAGGTTACTGAGCTCAGTTCACCTATATCAACCAAACGTTAAAAAAGAAAAAAAAATCGTCAATATTATTGAAGCCTTCCTGCTAATGCGGTTGTCAAAAGAACAGGTAACCTCTCAGCATACATAAAAAGTGGGATTTAGCATCATACAAAACAGTCTATATTTAGATTAACCAGCAACCAACAGGAATATTGTTATTAGCTCAATCTGTTCAGCTCAGACAGGACATTGCAGAAAAGAAAAACAATATTCACTACATGCACAGGGAGGGAAGAGTGGAATAACTCACTTTTAAAAGGGAAAAAAGTACAACAGGGAAATTCAATTAAATTGAAAGACAGAAAACAAAAAACTAATAAAGTTATGTTTTTCATGCAATTAATCTGTGGGATTCATTGGAACACAAATGTATCACAGCCAAAAAGAGTTACTAGGAATAAACAAAGGACTTGATTTAACAAGAACAGAGTGAGCTATGAGAGCAAGTGTCAAAAAAAAAAAAAACAAACCCCACCCAACCACCAACCTATATTTAGGGTTAAGTGGACACTATTTTCAGCAGACTCAACTCATGTCTGCCTATTAAAATGGAATTTCTTACATCATCTTCTAAGATTTCTGGTCTCGTGATCCCATGATGATCAAGCTGAAATCCTGCTGAATGCCCCCTCTGAAATTATTGATCTAAAGCAGGTACTTCTCAGAAGGGCAGTATGTAGAAGATTCCATGAGAGCCCGCAAAAACAGGGGAGCATTTCTACCTTCTGTAATACTGAATCGTCATATAATTCCAGTATTTTAAGCAATATTTTTGTTTCTTTGTTTTCCCATCCATATTCTGTTGTTTCTTATCTTGTATTCAAGATAAGGTATTCTCCTAGTACATTGGGAACCTGCTCCACTAAAGAGGATTTCCAGAGCTACGTGTATACAAATGACAACATCGAGTTAGGTATTTCAAAGGGAAGTAAAACAACGCTAGTTTTTAAACAGGTAGCATTGCAAAGTAATTCTCTCAGATCAGAGAACATGACATATGAAAAAGCTGAAGCATCTTAGTATAGCATATCTTCTACTATCACTCAGTTACTGTACACCTGATCTCTCCCTCTGCAATCTTAAATCACAAAAAATAAGTAAAACCAACACTTAAAACTTTCCCTTATATAATGGAATTTTTCAGAACCAAATAATTTGCACTATGTAATGACCTGGGTAGCATTTAAAAAGACCTGTTTTGAACAGATTTAAAGGGAGTATTTCAAGGCATTGAAAGAGAGAATACAAAGATTCACAAAGGTCAGTATGCAGATGATACCCAAATAATAACCACTTATATAATTGAGACAGTTTGAGTGATTACATTATTCCAGTTTTATTCTACAGAAATGTAGAATAATTTGTTTAGATCCCATGGCAAGAATCACATCACAATTCTTTATTGACTGCTTTGGAAATTGCTGAATTATAGTTCTCTCGCTCACAAATTTTCACATGATATGCTTCAAGGCAAGATGCTAATTTGAAAAGCTTAAATTTCTGACTGGAGATATATTTCTACTACACTTAGAGAAAACAGATGTTATAATAGCTAAAACAAATTGGGTGAAGAAACTGTTTTTCACATTCATTTATTCTGTGCTAACATTCCCCATATTTGATACCTCACATCGCCGTACTGAAGAACTTCATCACTTCCACTGCAACCAGGGGGATCAAAGTTCATGGGGTACCTGAACAACACTTCACTTACAGATCACAAAAACTCCCAGAAAACAGATCATATCCATCAGTCCTGTGGGACACACAATTGCTACTTGAAGGAAAATACTTAACAATGACTATGAGATGTGAGTATACTAATTTGTGACTAAAGGAGCTGTAAACAAAGTGGCTTGAAATTAATACTGAAGATTTTTCAGATATCTTATCTAATAGTAATATTGCCATCTTGGAACTCCTGCTTGCACTGCGCACAAGTTTGTCAGCTTCCAGATACAGTCTAGGCTTGATGTAAAACATATATGTATAATAACATGGAAATAATTTAGCAGAATATCCAACAAAGGGGAGGCAGGAACAGGACAAGAGTAATAGGCAAATGCAAAATCTAGGGGGAAAAAAAAATATATATATATAGGTGTGTGTATATACCGAATCACAGAACAGAATCATAGAATGGTTTAGGCTGGAAGGGACCTGAGGGAGTTCTCTGGTCCAACCCCTGCTCAGGCCAAGGCTAAAGCTAGGCCAGGGTGTTTGGGGTCGTGGCCACTCAAGCCCCGAACCTCCAAGGATGGAGATCCCACAACTGTTCTAAGTGCCTGTTCCAGTGTTTGACCACCATCATTGTGAGGAATTTTTTCCTTAGATTTAACTGGAACTTCTCCTACTATAACACGTGTCACTTCTCGTCCTTTCACTGACCACGTCTGAGAAAAGTCTTGCTCCATCTTCTCTGTGACCACCCATTAGGTAGTTGAGGACGGCACTTAGTTCCCCCTTAGCCTCCTCTTCTCCAAGAAAAACAAACGGAGCTCTCGCAGCCTCTTCTCACACACAGTGTATGCATCAATGCAAATATTTAAATTCTGCGACTTTAAAGCACTGCGAGAGTTCGCGGAGTTAGTCAGCGGGAAATGAGATGGTACCTCAGAACTCAGCTACGTCCAAATAAAACAAGAAAACTCCAGATCATCTGCTAACTATACAATTTACTCTTATGAAAGATAAAAGAGCAAACAGAACGGTCACATAACAAAACACTTGCATCACAATAACCACATAATCTAAGCATATAGCCTTCATTAATGAGTACAGAATGGAAAAAAAATAGCATTTTAAATATGCTGGAGAACTCATTGTGAATTCAAGGATTATTTAGAGACCTTTCAGAAGGGACGTCAGCACTTAATAGAAAACAGGATCTCGTGAAGAATTAATCAGGATACTCACATGAAGTTGATTTAGCAGTTAGATTAAAGGATGTCCTTTTATACAGCACCGTCCAGTGCAACCTGAAATAACCTGGCCAATGAAATTGTGTACCACTTACTCTGAAGTATTAGACCATTGAGTCAAGAAACAATAATCCTTCTTTGTGTAGCAGTTTGCTAACCCTGGATTTCTGCATTCAGCATTAAACAGCACATTATCAGAAATCTACTGAGAACAGAAATAAATTCAAAGAAAAACAAAAAAAACCAACATAGGATTAAAAAATAGAAGCAGGGGGCACAGAACGAAAAACTGAATCACTGCATTACAGTCTACAAATGGTGAAATACCATGATCAGAGACAAGAATAAATTCACCTGGCATTCAAAAGTACAAAAAAGGAGAGAATGAAGAAAAACATAATCAGGCAGAAATTCGGGGCGGGGGGGGAATGATTCTAAGAACAAAATTTAAAAGATAAACTACTGTCCATCTGTGTTAGTTTCTATAATATCAGTTCCTTCCCTGACTTTTTTAAACTCACATTACACCTTTCTAAAATTCCATTTTAAATAAGCTATCCGCAATTACATCTGAAAAATATTTTCCACTATAGGTGTGGAAAGATAGCCATTAGAGTGAACACAACAAATCCTCCCCACGACCAAAAAGATCATTTTGCTGCTAAAATAATAATTTCAATACTAACTCAAAAATGCTATGACATTAGTGGCTACCACGTCACTCTCAGAAGTAAGTGGAACGTCCAGTCACCACAAATCAGACTATATGGAAGAGAACCGCTGCAAAGTCAGAATGCTGGTTCAGTATGCTTGGACACTATTTATTTTCTAGTTTTGATTACTGACACAATCTATAAAATAACTAAAAGCATATTTAAAAGCACCAAAGTAAAAGAATGAGAGAAAAATGTCAACCAAAGGAGAGAAGAAAAAAATAAAAAACAAAACACAAACAAAAGCAAGAGAAGCAACTAAAACAAATGAAGCGTGTATGATAGTATTCAAAAATACACTAATAAATGAATCTTTCTTCACATGATAGTCTTTTAATGCAATTAGCACTAGCACGGCACTAAATGAACATCATGCAATTTAATGCAATTAACTAAGTTCACATTCTGTATTTTTAAGCAAATGACCAAGTCTATCATGAAATTTTTCATTTCCTATTTAGTACCTTATATCTCTCAAATTATTTCATAAGGCACTAACACAAATCAATTTTTACATAAAATTTTCCTGATCAAGAAAAACAATTGTATTGGATTATACACGTCATTAGAAATAACGCAGTCGTCATGAGACTAGTCATTAGAAATAAAGGCTAAAGTTTGCTTTTCAAAGTAAAATATAAGTAAAAGTTTAGGGAATATAAAGTTTAGGGAACTTTAATATCTGTCAGTTCATTTCAATTTCTTTCATCAAGTTCTCTCAGTGTAAAGCTGAGAATTGTCCAATTTCAAATTCCTGCAGAAGGACAGCTGAATTCACTATAATTTTTGTACAATTTCCTTGGGAATACATGCGATTTCTTTGCTCAGACTAAAGTTTAAGATACTTCAACAGATTAATTCTATTTCTTCTTTACACAGACTCCAAATATGGTAAAGTGGGGGAAAAAATTCACAACCATGAACAGAAATGGAGTTAAATTAGAGCAATGTCCCGCAGTGTGAAACCAAACAATCCATAGCAAAACAAACCTGAAGTTTGCAAAACAGAGTGTATTCAAGCCGTAAGTAATGCGAGACACTTACACGTGCATAATTCATGGGATGGATATACTAAGAGGACCCGTAATTTCTGTTGTTAAATAAATAATGAGTTCCTAAAGCAATTATAAGATCATGGAACTGGCTTAAGTCCAAGTTAAATACCTCACTCGGTGATAGGAAAGCTCTGGGCTTTTAGAAGTAGCTCACGTGTATGTGATGTCAGTTTTATTCTTTGCCGCTTCTCCCACGCCAGCACCGGCATCGTCAAGTGCATCAAAACCAGGTACAGTAAAAACTTCAGTAACAAAATTTGTGGGCAATCTCCAACTTTGACTGTTAGCAATCCTTCTACATTATCGACTTCACTGTGCCCAGCTGACTTGTAGGCACATTTAGGACATTTTTCTTTCGTTCTACGTCTCAATGCATCTGAGCGGAATCGGCGAAATGTTGCCTTCACCACAAGAAGTAACATGAAAGTAAATCTGTATTTTTAGGGAAGTAGGGTTCCCGAAAATCTCCAGCTCCATCACAAATTCCAAAAAATGCAAATTTACCCTCCATGGTCAGGGTATTTAAGCATAACAATTCCTGTTCTTTTTTTTCACCTCTTGGTATTCCCTTCTGCAAGTCCAACTGTTCAATAACAACCTCAGCAGTAAGTCGAAAACCCCCCGTCCAGATATATCCTAATGATCCCCTGATTTAGTCCATACTTTCCTCAAAATCCTTAAGGGATATGAGAAAAAAAATCCTTATAGTTATTTTAAAATCCTTACAGTTATTTATTGTCATTGAACTGGGAAACATTATTGTTTTTACCTTTCTTTGTAGAAGTTTAAGCCATTAGGCATCTGAACGACAGAGCAACACAAGAATTAATGCATTTGTACAACATTTATTTATTTCCGATTTCAATAAAATGAGCAAAACCCCAACTACGGGTATATTGTGTTTATATTACCCCTTTAAATAACCTGCTCGCTGTCTAGTTAATTGAAGTTACATTTCAAA
Organism: Aptenodytes patagonicus; assembly: GCF_965638725.1. NCBI lineage: Eukaryota > Metazoa > Chordata > Aves > Sphenisciformes > Spheniscidae > Aptenodytes > Aptenodytes patagonicus. The sequence goes on from NC_134954.1 coordinate 6,109,026, forward strand.
ACCATATTAACTTTCCAGAGCTAACTGGCACCCATACTTCAGCTGCTGACATGATAAGCTAGAAGTGGCATTCATTTGCTTATCAGTTTCCCTTGCAAGGGTCATTGCTCGGTATTTTATAAAAAGAAACAAAATGTATGACACTGTAAGCCTCCTCTTATTAGTTAATAAAAAGCCTAAGCGCTATGAAAATATTGCCTCTTTTATTGGGAAAACAACTAAATCCAGTTCCCCGGGCACAATACTTCACAGGAGGTACGATGCCAGCAAGCGTTACAGTTCCCCGGGCACAATACTTCACAGGAGGTACGATGCCAGCAAGCGTTACATTTTACTAAGTCTTTAGAAGGGTCATTAATCTTTCAGTCATGGATCTCAGACACTTAGGTCTAACAGCAACCAGCAGAAGCAAACACGCTGCGCTCTCTTTCTCTCTTTGTAGTGACAGAAACATAGTAAACTCTTAAGAGGACAACAGCTAAAATTACCCAGAGATCTATTTAATCCACTTTCATCTCTCTGATTTTACAGAATCTCATTAGCGTAAATGTTTTCACTTTCGCTGTTACACTGAATCAACTGAGACGTTTCAAGGCAAGCGCAGAACTCTGCGCGTAGAGCTCCTGCTTCACAATCACTTTTATACTGATCTACACATTAAGTCTTTAGTAAATGTATTATCCCTTTTGTCTATTCAACAGTACAGTTCAGGTACTACATGACCAAGGAACAATTAAAAAAAAAAAAAAAAAGAAAAACTAAAAAGCAGACTGAATTTATTTTAATGCATTTGCTTCTGTGTCAAATCCACTTAAAACGGAGAGCATTATCCGAAGAAACGGTAGCCGATCCATACAGCCTTCTGTACGCCGCTGCCACAGAAAGCAACCCGTAGCATCCCGCATACACAGGCGCGGGAACCGAGCCCCTTTGTCCCCGCGCCCGCTTTCCCTTATCTGAAGATACGGGAGATTAAGTTTTTGTGAATTTCTGAACATGATAACAAGAGATTTTCATCCTTAACGCTAGAGACAAAAAAAAAAAAAAAAAAAAAAAAAAGAAAAAATCTACAATCTTCACGTGACAACAGTTAGAATGTTTTATTACATTAAATCCCAATGTGACCAAGCACGTTAGAAAGACACTGCTGACCGCCTCCCCGTACTTCAGATCATTATCCCTGCTCTGAGCGTTCCGACCTTTCAGAATTCAAAACCAATCCAGGAAGCACCCGAAACGTGGGAGCAAGCACACCTAACCCATGAAAACGACCGCTGGAGACAGGGTTTAGCGATTAGTACTCAATGCAAGACAGCATCCAGTTCCAAGGACCACCCTTTTCACCTTAAAATAAGTCAATGCTAAATAAACTGCGGGAACTGGACGGCGGGGGGGGGGGGGGGGGGGGGGGGGTGGCTGAGCTCAGCCCCATCCTCCTTCACCTCTAACCGAGCCCCTTACACGCCGCCGGTCCGTTTCACGCCCGGGGGGTAACGGCTCTCCCCTCGGGCCGGGAGCCGTGCCTTGGGCTGGCTCCCGGCCCGTCGCTCGCAGTACCGGCACCCGCTTTACGCGCCCGGCGCCACGAAGCGCTGCCAGCCCCTCGGAAAGCCCCGGGGGAGAGCCGAGGCCGCCCGCAGCCCCGGGTGCCCGCGGCGGCCGTTAACGGCACCAACGGCCGCCGCGCGAGGAGCCGGCGGGAGGGAGCGGCCGCGCGCGGCGGGAGGGGGGGGCGGGGACCGCCGCCCGCCAGGGGAACGGGCACCGCGCGCCTCCCGGGGCGGACGGGGCGGCAAACGGGCACCGGAATGGCTCGGTGCGGAGCGAGGCAGGGCGGGCAGAGACGCCCGCAGGCGGGGCGGGGTGAGGCGGACCGAGGACGGGAGGGAGGCAGCCGCAGACCGAGCGGGGACACCCAAGGGCAGGGACGGGCACAAGGACGCGGGGCGGGAGGGAGACGCTGAGGCGGGGGCGCCCCGGGAGGGGCCGAGGGGGGCGCGCAGGGCGCTCTCGGCGCGCCCCTTACCTGGCAGGAGGTGCCGGTGACCCCCGCGGGGCAGGCGCAGCTGTAGGCGGCCGGAGGCTGGGGCGGGAGCAGCTGGAGGCGGCGGGGCGCGGCGGGGCCCCGGGCCGGCAGCGGCGAGCAGGTGCCGTTGTTGCGGCAGGGCTGGCTGAGGCAGGGGTCCCGGCCGGGGGGCGCGGCGGTGGCCGGCCCGGGCAGGCAGGCGCGGGGCTGGGCCAGGGCGAGCAGCAGCAGCAGGAGGAGCGGGGCGGCTCGGGGCATGGCGGCGGGGCGTCCGGGTGCGGGTGCCGCTCCGCTGCGGGCACCGGCGGGGAGGGAAGGAGAGGATGGAGGCAGCGGCCGCCCGGTTGCTCCCGACCCCCGTTCCCCGGGCAACGTGCGGGCGGGGACTGGGCGGGGAGGAGCCGGCCGCCGCGCCGCAGCGCGCCCGGCAGGGGGCAGCCGTCCGCCCTCCCGCAGCGCGCCCCGGCCCCGGCCCCGGCCCCGGCCCCGACCCCGGGCGGGGAGGCGGCGGCCGGCGTGGGCGGCCGCGCCGCGGGGCAGGCAGCCGAGGTGCGCGGCGGGATGGGGGGACGGGTTCCGGAGGGCGGCGAGGCCGGCGTTATCCCGTCCCTAGAGCCGAGGCTGAGCTCAGGTGGGAGCGGACGGGGCTGCGCCCGCCCCTCGTCTCCCCCGGGCGCGGGGACAGGCGCCGGGCGCCGAGCACGCGGGTTTAAAACGGGAGCCGTGCGTTAACAAGCCGCCCGACAGGCATTCCTGATGCGTCGGTGCCTCCGGTTGGCGTGGCGGGTGTAGCGATAGCGATAGCCAAGGCGATAGAGCTCGCGCCGGGAGCGAGCGCTGCCCTGGGGCGGACAGACACCCTGGAAGAGAAACTCCTTGTTCGGGAGAACGCACCGTTTGCTTCTTATTTACTGTTTCACAAGTGCGATCTGCTGGTAATTACTTTGAAGTTCTATTAAGACGGAAGTAGAGACGGATGAAAAGCGTAAAAACTAATCCTGTCGTTTCTCATATTGCAAAAAAGCTGTGTGTTTTCTCAGCTGAGGTTATCTACGGCTGATTTTTAAAAGTCGATTTATATTTTGCTAGTCTTTGGGGGATTTTTTACTGCCTCCGATTAGAACGAAGATACACGGTCTGTACATCAGTTAACAGACAGCAAGAAGATAATCCACGTTCTCCGACCTCCTGCTCATTTGCTTCTGCAAAAGTGAAGTACTCGGATCTAACGACTTCTCACGTCTCTGTCACAGGGTTACAGGAGGATCGATGGCAGCAGCGTGCTGCGCTTTTTTATAAACCTTTGCACTTCACGTACGGCTGGAACCCGCACGACGGGCAGAAATAACCGGCGATGCTCATTGAGCTGAAAATTCATCAGGGTTTCTGGCAGCCTGAACGTGATCCTAGATCCCCGCGTCCGGGCTGAGGCGAACTGTCGCTGCTCCCCCCTCGCCCCGGGAGTCCCGGTTCCCCTCCCCTCCCTCCCCGGGGTCTGCTCGGTGCCGCCCCGGCTCCCGCTGCTGCCCCGAGCCCCGCAACGCCCCCTTCGTTCTAACTGAGCTGATTTACCTCCCCCCGGCCCCAGACGAGGGTGCCTTCCCGTGTTTACTACAGCCTACAGGCAGTGCGGTAGTACAAGTGAAAAAAACAATCTTAGTTACATATATTTGAATTAAGTTGTTTCTTTGTTTTATGACTATCATCTCCTTAAGGTTACTTTTTCTACCCGTGTTTGTTCATCGGAGGCCTTCACATGTTGAGACAAAAAAAAAACCCTGCTGTACTTGCCAGACCAATTCATCATTATCTTTTCTTTACTGATCATTATCAAATGCTGTAGCTCGGTGAAATCCAGGAACCTGGAAGACACTGTTACAATCTGAAACCAAAATACTACTTACTGTTCTTTAAGTATGGTTTTTTCCAACCAATTTTGCAACCGTAAGAAACATATTCTTACTAATTTGCTAAGCTTATTCATAAGAATGTCGTGGAAAGCGATGCCAAAGGCCTTGCCCATGTCAAGTTATAACAACTGTCCGTTATAGTCCATTCACAAGATCTGTTGCCTCGTCTTACAAAAAAATAATTTGGTTTGACATGATTTGGTCTTGGTAAGTCCACAGAGGCTGCTACTTGTCTCCTTGTTATCTTCAGAGTGTTCTGAAATAACTTGTATACATATACCCCAGGTTGCTGCGACATTTGGCGTTAAAGCAGCTGGGCTGTAATTCTCTCTGTCCTCCTTCTCAATAGAAAAACGTTTGTCCTTTCCTAATCTCCTAGGACCTCACCCTTCCACACAGGTTGTCAAAGCTTCGGCCAGTCCTCTGAACATCTTACAGAACAAATCACCAGAACCAGACAATCTGAAAAGATGTTCTACTCTCTAACCTGACCCATCTTTCTTTTTGCTCAAGCTCTTCTCCTGGCTGACGCTAATTGCGTTAACCAGCTGACCGGCCTTCGTAACAAACAGGATGCCTGAATAGACTGGTGCCCCTATTTTTTAATTGTTCTTGGTACCCCCGAAGGGTTCAGTAATTCTGGTGGAATTCTGGTCTGTGGCTGAGGCTTATTAGTAGTAAGACAATATAGATAAGTATTGGAAAAGATGGTGTCAAGACTGACAGCCAGATCAGATAATGAATTCCGTTGATGTAGTGGCATGGTATTTGCAGAAGAGAACAACTTTAAAAATAAGCTAGTCAACCAACACAACCAACGGAGCAGCACGTAACATGGTGTTCTGAGTCAGGTTGGACGTAACTATATCACATGAGTTTCCTTAGCATTTTACAGAATATATAAGCAATGTTTGCATTGTAATTGCCGTTTTCATAACAAAATATTTAACTGTACAACAGAAAATATTATGCTTACCTAATTAGCTAGTGATTTTCCAAAACGCTGTCTCTTTTTATGCATTTAAGTGTTCCAATATGCATAGTTTAAATAATTTTATAGTCAGCTTTCCATAAACAAAATACTAATCTTAGTATTCAATAAGGATTCGAGCTGTCTGCCTCATTTACACTTGCTAGAATTTGACTTGTATTACCAGTCTAATAGCTTATTAGCGTGGCTTAGATAAGCTACATTACAGCTTAACTATTTATTTTGATGGAGAAGTACTCATCCTCTAGTGGCTTGAAGGAGATTTTGCAGAGATTTTTTTTATCTTTTCTCATTAAATATTTAGTGAGGAATAAAAATCTCTCTGATTTCCTAAGAGGAAGTTACATGCTTTAAATGTCCCCCATAACAACAATGATCTTTTTTTCTAACTACTGATGAATTCTTTTAAAAGCACCTACTATTAGTTGCATTGTTTTTTACTAGCACAGGAGCTAGGTTAGATGAGACGGTTACTGTGTTGAGCCTTTGCTGAACAGCGTCTGGACTGTGATTCTTTTCTGTTTCATGGTTTGGGTCAGGCTGCAATCATGTCTTTATGATGCTGGTTTGCAGAGTGCAGAACTGACATTTTCCTCATCTCTCCCTCAGCTTGTGCCTGCTTTAAAGCATCTCGGGAGTTTCACTTCCAATCTACCAAAAGCACTGGGGTTTTTATTTCATGTGAGAAATTTCAAAAGGGTCCAACTCATGCAACTGGAGTCAGATTTCCAAAATTGCCCATCGTGTTCCCAATCCCATATCCAAGAGCTGCCAAAATTAAAGCTAAATCCTTTTGAAAGTCATTGCCGCAATGACTGAAACTATTACTGTTTGACATTGGGTTTCGTAAGGCTTAAAATGCATTTATTCAAAATGTTTTCTACATGTGTTTAATTTTTTTTTCCAAGCACGTAATTTTTATTCCAGCAAATTTTCTAACTATAACTGTTTGAGGGATCCGTACCTCAATTTATCAAAATATTGAAGTAGACATTTAACCATGTAAAGCGGCCCACAGAACTCGGTAAGAGTACTCGCCTCGGAAGTTGCGTACTCAGCTGCTTCACATTGGAACTTACTTTGGTTGACTTTCAGGGGTTTGTGAGGGCAGTTTTTGGCTACAGGCGAAGGTTAATTTAAGGCTCTGAACAGAGATAAAGTTTTAAAAAACATATAGTTCACTGCTATAGGTGGGCGAGAGGGAAATGTTGCTTTGTTTTCATATGCACCTGAATAATTGCTATTTTTCTTTTGTCTTGATGCAGACTGGCATCCCTGAGAACGTGCATGGTTTTATCCGCTTTCCTCCCTGGCTCTTGCATTTGTATTTATTTTATTTTTCTCCACTGTATGAAGCTGTTTGAAGTTGCATGTTTTCTTCTTTTTGTTTGCTAACTTTGATAGAGGAAGCTGGTGATAATCACACTGATTTGTTTACCACTGTCGACAGCGAAAGTATACGTCGTTATTTAACGTCTGCTGTGCAGGGGATCTGCAGTACAAGTAGAGAGGTGTTGATACAACTGGTATCAGGAGAGAGCTGCCAGCCCGGGCACAGAGACATTCTTCATTGCGGGAATCATAAAGTCTTGGGAATCATAAATCATGTTCTAAGACAAAATCCATAGAGCAGAAAAACTCTTACACTGGGGAGCATGAAAACACTGTGCTGTGAAAATCCACGATGCTGGTTTTATCAGCGGGTGACAGACAATTCAGGAGTGGCAGTATTTCCCCCATCTTCACCTATTTGTTTGGCTCATGGGAACTTTTATCATCCACTGTATTTTTTTTTATATATTTTTTAGAACAATGGACTAAAATTAATCCATACCTCTACACAGTACAGATGTTTCACAAACAAAATGACTGTCAGCTATTTAAGAAAGATCTTTCTCTAAAAGTTGCCAGAAAAATTCTCAATAGCTACCCCACCTTTCGCCAAAGAGCTGTACACGTAATTTGAAAATAGCCACTTTTGCAGCAAAGACGTGCTTTTTATACTCTTACAATGTTTTTTTATCACCATGCTGTGTGACACTACAGCAAGTATTACTGTACTTCATGAAATGAGAAATTCATCTTACAGAAAGACTGATCTGGACCCACCTTTAAGCAAATAAAACCACACCGAGTAAAATCCTGCATATTTATACCAAGTTTGAATCAACTTCTGAGGAGCTTGTTTGAAAAGTCTCTCAGAAATTAACCCCACAAAACAAATGTTGAAACTATCACAGCTGGAGCGTAAGGTGTTTAAATCCTATGACATAGATACGATAAAATAATTAAGAAAGATTGTATAGGTTTTGCCATTTACAGTCTTCCGCTCTATTCTTAAGCCATGACTTAGGCTTTCAGATAATGACCTGATGTGAGTACAATTTCAGTAGAGATAGAAATATAATTCATAATGTATCGTTCATACAGACAGTAATTTTTAGTCAAAGAAACAGAGCAAGCGCAAAGCATAGAATCTTAAATATTATGCCAGTATTATCTTAAATCTTTATCTTAGAATTTACGTAGATGTTTCACTGATTCAAATGATGTGCTTAATACGACAGCTATCAGAGCAAACGTTCGACCATGAGAACTTGAAGGAAGTATTATATCTGAAGAGCAGCTATTTTTATATCCAGTAACTAAGTGACTTTTTATTTCTGTGAACTTCAGGGTGCATATGGCAGAGGACACGATGTCTATATTCTGGTTGACTGGAAAACCTTACACATCAGAAGCTGCACGGAGGAGAAGAGAAGGATAAATAAAATAGCAATAGACATTTTACCTGAAGTAAAAAAAAAAAAAAAAGCAAGTCATAAGGTAATCTAGTGAGAGGTTTTAAGGCTTCATGTTTCTCTCTGTTATTCTTCCTGAGCAGTAAACAAAAAGGTGATGCTTTTGTTTGGTTTGTGGTCACAAAAGGGCCAGCACCTGTGATTTTCAAGGCAGCAGCCAGCAGTAAAAATATCCTAAATAAAGAACTGCTTTTATTGTTTTAATTTCAACACAAACTTTCACAGCAAATACAAAACTGAGTTTATGTGGGTTAGTTTTTTGGGGTTTTTTTTTCCTTTTATGCCATTATTCTTTCAAGCCTTCTTTTTCAGGTTGTCAATTTATTATCGCTCGGTAACATCACCCTCACTAGATTTGAAATTCACAGATAAACGTCACCTTTTTTCTATCTGTGTTCTTTACATGTTATTTCTAAGTAGTAGATTATGGCTTAGTCCAAGCTTGTGTTTTCAATTTCATTCTCTCCCAAAGCTTTTCTTTCAAATAAGACACGTATACATGTATTTTAGTAAAAATGGATCTGCAAAATACCTTGACTCCTTCATAGGTTGAATCTTCAGGCTCCCATTTAACTTACTCAGTGCTGATCATGACTCGCCACCTCCTCACTGCCCTCCACTGAGGTGGGGAATTGATATCATCCCAATTTTACAGCTCAGGCTCCAGCCCAGATCCTAAACTATTTAGACACCTAACCGACGAGTTGGATTCTTGCCTACTGTCCTACAAGAAGCCAGTGGTAAGTAGAAAACTCATCCTATAGCTCTGAACTACAGACTTACACAATGATAAAGCTCGCTATAGGAAACAATCAGGCTCTAAATTCTGTAAAAATTAAGAATAAATGTCATATATGCACTATTTATGGGAAAACAATGAAGCCAGTACGACAAGCACTTATACTGAAAAAGGGGGCACTGTGCAACACATGTGGTGTTAACGTCAGTTGGAAGTTAGGGAAAAGGAGACTCGACAGATTCAAGGTACCGGTGCCATTTGCAGAGGGAGTGGATGTGTACTGGCGTTCCACGTAGTCCATGGCCAGAGTTAATGACAGCCTGCTATATATCGTATCCACTGTTTCTTAAAGCCTTTTGAAAACAAAAACGTAGTATTTTAAGACAGTTCTGGGACAATTTTCATTGGGCCTCCCGCGTAAAGAACCTCTCATTTATTTTATGTCAAGACTAGAAATATGCATTAATTACAGTATCCAGTCTTTATGTGAAGACCGCAGCGATGAAGACTCTAGGTATATTTTTCTCAAGAACTTGAATCATAATTTTAATGTGAATTAATCTAGTTTCATCAGTCACCCATTGGATCTAGTTTTACTTTTTTCTAAGGAGCTACATGCTATCAGAGTCATTTACGTAGCATTTTTACTTCTGTAGGCGATTCTACACTAAGATCGAGCCATTTGTTAACATGCTTTTGATAAACTGAATGTCTTTTGGTCACTGTATTTATTAAGACTAATGTGCTGTAGCTCACATGGACATTTCATGGCAATAAAAGTTGAATACTCACTATTTCTCCTTGTATAATCATTGCAAATACATTTTCTTCATGCAGTTATCTCCTATTAACAATTATTGGTTTCTGAGGGAAACAGGCAGTATGTTTAGCTTACTGTGGGCCTGTAAAAACTGCATAGGGAATAGGCCAAAAATTACATGGGCTTTTCCTTATACCATAAAAATCTTCAGAAATAAATGCTAGAGTGTGTAAATGTCACATGCACATAAATTACAATAAACAAATAAATATAATACCTGATGTGAAATGTATTACTAATGCAAATATAAAGAAAGATTCTCAATTTCCTTCAGTAACGGTAGCAGGATAGGTACTGTCTGGTAAGTCTTCGCTAGGTCAGCTGCAGTATTATGCAAACATGGCTGTATCACTTGAGCCCTGTACGTCTTTTGGGACTTGGGGAACACAGACACAGACATCCTTAATCTGTGCCTTAGTACTAGAATGATTCAGTCTTTGAGATCATCAGACAAAGTAATTTGGGATATATCATACCTCAACTCAAAACTCTTAGGGAGTGACTTGAATATGCCAACCCGGCTTTTGTCAGGCTGGCAGATCCTATATAACACACCAGTGGGTGGAATTACTCCCTTTACTTTTAGTTCTGGGTGAATAAATTATGTATTAATATTTTATGTTTCTGAAATTACTACAAAAATTATAGACATCTACAGTACTAAAAACATTAAACGGCTTACTTTCATCTTTATGGCTACACACCAGACGTTTTTGTATTAATACAGCAGTGACAACTATTCATACTATCCTACTGACTAGTATAAAAACAGAGCAACAGCAAATTGTTTATTTTTTTCTTAACGTCTTCTTGCTTAGCTCCGTAAGCAGCTATAAAGTTCATGCTCTTACATGGTTTAACGAGTCAATAATTCAAAATAGGTGTCATGGTTTAACCCCAGCCAGCAACTCAGCCCCACCCAGCCGCTCGCTCACACCCTGCCCCGGTGGGATGGGGGAGAGAATCGGAAGAGTAAAAGTGAGAAAACTCGTGGGTTGAGATAAAGACAGTTTAATAGGTAAAGCAAAAGCCGCGCACACAAGCAAAGCAAAACAAGGAATTCATTCACTGCTTGCCATCGGCAGGCAGGTGTGCAGCCATCCCCAGGAAAGCAGGGCTCCATCACGCCTAACGGTGACTTGGGAAGACAAACGCCATCACTCCGAACGTCCCCCCCTTCCTCCTTCTTCCCCCAGCTTTACATGCTGAGCATGACGTCATATGGTGTGGGATATCCCTTGGGTCAGTTGGGGTCAGCTGTCCCGGCTGTGCCCCCTCCCAACTCCTTGTGCCCCCCCAGCCTGCTCGCTGGTGGGGTGGGGTGAGAGGCAGAAGAGGCCTTGACTGTGTGTCAGCACTGCTCAGCAGTAACGAAAACATCCCTGTGTTATCAGCACTGTTTCCAGCACAAATCCAAAACACAGCCCCATAGCAGCTACTGTGAAGAAAATTGACTCTGTCCCAGCCACAACCAGCACAATAGGAAAAGCAGAATCATTCATTTATATTCAACGTTCAGCTTTACCTCTTTCTTCTTTTTTGATTTAAAGTGTTTGTGTGTCTATTAACTACAAGGAAAGCAAGTATGCTTACAGGATTCTGCAGAGTAGAGAGACACATACTGAAGTCCCTAAGCCTATAGGTTTTTGTTCAAGTAATGAGAAATCTAGGTAATAAAAACTTTGCATGCTATCTCGAAGACATATATCTAGTTATCTCAACATCTAGTGCATACACTTTCAGCGCGTGCTACAGTGTTACAAGTGACCTTTATCAGCCCGGCAGGCACTTTTGCATTAGGTGGTACCTCTGCAAATGAAGCTTTTGCTTCTGGGAGGACGGCTGGTTGGTTTTGCAGAAGACAGTGTGTCAGGGCGTTAAAGCAAACTGTTCTTTCCCTCAGCGATTATAAATTCTGCAAACAAATTGGCATAATTATGAAAAACCAGAGGAACAGAGTTACTGATATTAGCAAGTTTACTGAAAATTTTTTTAAAAAGATACATAAAGTGTGAGCTTGAAAACCAAAGTGCTATCATCGATTGCATATAGAGCAAGGGATAAATCTCACGGTGTCTGGTTTTCCACTGTCACATGAATTTTTTTCTACTCTCCATAGTCAAAAAGGCAAGATATTAAGTACTTATTACAAAAAAAGCGTATGGCAGAAATAATCTGTGTCATCCATTTGACAGCTTCAGCTATGTGCATAGATGTTGCAGCTCGGTTCCTCCGGCAGACAACACATTGTTTAGAAAAGCAGCAGCACAGTGCGTATCCGCGCTGCGTACCGCCTAGCAGCAAATGGAAAATATCTAATCCTTGTTGCTCTGGAGGGGAAAGCCATACACTTAAACGAAGCTCCAATAAACGAAAAGTGGGGCAAGCTCCATAGATGAGTGCTTAACTTGAATTTGCCAGTACATTTCACAAATGGCCTTGACCAAGTAGAAGACGTGGCCCTGAGAGTAATTTTACCGTAAAAACTGAACGAAAGGTGCAGATTTGCCCTTTGGAAAGCTGCTTTGCTGATATTGTGTAATACAAAGCAAATACAGTCTAGATTTCTTAACACCTTTTAAAACCATATAAACATACTGTCTTTTACATTTCATGTTATTACATAGTATTATATATTATTCTGATCTTCACATTGATTCAGGTGTAAACAGATGCATTTTCACAATTAAGAATCAATCAAATAGGTAGGCCTCCTAAAAGAAATAACAGAAAGAGCCATCATATCTTTGATAAAAGTATTTATATCGACAACTAACTAACTGGCATTGCCTCATTCCATTTGAGAGTTCTTAAAAAGCTAGAATTATTGCTATTAAATGAATTTATTTCCCTTAGATAACAAAGTTTAATAGTTAGATTTTTTTTTTTTTTCTTTTCTCACAAAAGATTAAAAAGAAAATCCCTGGCAGCTGGTAATTTTTTGCTCCTATTTCCGGATTGGGTAACAGTTCTGAGATAATCTACTTGCAACCATGTTCTGTTTGATGCTGTACATAGAAGGGACAAAAGCTCCCCACTGTAAAAAGCTCCCCATTAAAGCACAAGAGAGGGCAAAGCCAGGCATGGCAGAAAAACAACACAGCACGAAGGACACAATGAGACAATATCGACCATCACATCACAACAAGCCGTAAGCGTAGATGGCAATTGTCATTTATCATGATCGTTTTTGGGGTAAACAGTATGGCAAAGATGGTTTTTAAAGATTAATTTTAATGTGGCTGAGGTAACCTAAGAATACGTACAGGTGTGAGATGAAGAACAGGAGAGGGAACAAAGGTTCTTTTTTGGAGCATCGAAAGACAGGAACTTTACATTTAACGTGGTGGAGAAAAGGGAGCTGAGATACACACATGGAGAGAAGAGATGGTTGACACAAGCAAAGCGATAGACTAAAAGCGGTCTGCGTATCTGTCCCTTGAACGGGAATAAGCAAAGCAAAGTTGTCTTTACTAGTAAAAAAATGAAAACCTAAACAAAAGTGCCAGTTACGCAGTGGATACGATATATGTGTCGAAAGATGTATGTGGATAGGAGAGGACCTGTTAAGCAGAAGGCATCAGCACATTCAGATCCAGTATGGATGCAAGAATCTGTTTTTGAGGCCAGACTGACAGGAAGGATGCTTGTATTGGAAAAAAAAAAAATAAAAAAAAAAAAGAAAAAAGGTAAAGCTCGTGGAAGAATGATTAAAAGCCTTATTTTGAACTTACAAATATTAAACATCTGAACATCAGTGGTGTTACATCAAGACTGGAATTTGTTCAGGAATAGTCTGCTCCAGCACGGAAGGATAAAACCTGAACATCAGTAGTATGAAGGTAGCAGCTGAACGTGTTTGAGTGCAAGACTACTGAAAAATAAGTTGTGAAAGGAGAAAAATAGGAAACCAAGAATGGGGACAGTAATTGTAACATATAATGTACATAGCAACAACAACAAGGATAACAGAAGATGAAAGTAACGTATAGCTATATCACGTTGGTTCTGTACAGTCTCCCCCTATTTTATTACTAACACTGCTTCCACATTCAAGCTGAAGGATTTGCTGTAAAGCTGTCCGCTCTGCCTACCTAATGCAACTTCTCTTGTACACCACTGATACTCTTACTTTTGAAAGAAGTAAAAATCGTATCCGAGGTCAGTGCTGCTAGAGAAGAGACTGAACTCGGGCAGTAGCTATCTGCAAGCGTCAACTTTGTTAGGTCATGAAGCATGGATGTTCCTCCTATAACATGCTGTCTTTCTAGCTTTAACTCCCATCATTGTGTTTTCACTGTCATTCCCAAGACAAATGTTTTTCTGTGAAACTGCATTAAAGATTGCTTGCTGAATCTAGAAATACCTCTAACCAAATAATTGATACACAAAAGTGAAATCCTACTTGATCTCAGCTAATTGGTAGCTTCTTGCCACGCTTTTTTCTGTTTACAGTCTTATGGACGTGCAGGACCTGTATCAACTCAAAATCAGGCATCCCACAGCTAAAAACAATATCAAATGTTATTGACAGCTGGAATTTACAATGGTCTCAGAAAAATGTGCATCTGATATCAAATGGCATCTTATTCTCTGTCCCTTTGCCGACACATTTCATAGGATCAAGGCTAAATTAATCTGTAAGCTGCACAGCGAGCTCTTGGTAGAAAATGTATTTTGCAGGTACGTATTACTAAAAATTAGCAAGAACACAGTAAAGCAGAAGGTCAGTTATATAACATGATCAGAAACATCCTGAGCATCACCGTGGACATACACAGCACTGTTTTGGTCACTCACCTATCAATACTCATTTTTCAAATTGCATGTATGGGATGGGAGTAGAACTTTTTCCTGCCTTTTGCATTTCACGTTCCTAGTTCTACCTAATCTTTCAATTTTTAGGCAGTTTTCAGGGTGTTATTTTTGGTTAATACCTGTGAGAACTGCTCTTTCTAGAAAATCTCGTATATGGAATTATGGCATCTGTCCATAATTGCTGTCAAATCACGTTAACTACTTATTCTGGAAGAACTTGGAGATGACCTGCTGGGACAGAGATAAACACAGAGACACAGCAGCTTCTAAACACAGGTAAATGCCGCTTCACTCAACGTTAAGAACAGAAATAAGATGCCAGAAAAACTTTTGTAAGTTGAAACCCTTTTAAGAAAGCAGAAGTAATTAAGGCCTGTAATTTTCAGTCAGTTGGAGCAGAGTCCTCTGAAGTGGAGATTACTCATAATCTGCAGCTGCAATGAAGACCCTTGTCGTTTCCATTCATTTTATTGGAAAATTTAGAAAACCTTTCTGTCTGCGTATAAAGTTCTCCCATTGAACTTAGTTAAATTGATAGGACTGATGTAGCGCAAAACAGCGCAAGACTATTTAAGGTGCATATCAACTTTTTTTTTTATTCTTAGTCATTAGTAAATGCCCGCATGCAGTCTTCATTTTAAATTGTAAAGATAGCTAAATTTTAGAATTGCGACACGTTGTAGTAAAACAAACAGATTTATCCAGTTGGGTCTTGAAAAACCCAGGGAGACTGCACCACCTCTCTTCTGGGGATACAAAGCCCAGGGGAATAACCCCTTCCCTCCATCTACCAGCTGCGCTCCTGTTAACGCAGCGTGGGATGCTGCTGCCTTCCTTCGCTGCAGCTGCAGGGCACGCTGCTGACCTGCGTTCAGCCCTTTTCAGCAGAGCTGCTCTCCGGCCAGTTTCTCCCTTTACCTCTGATTTCTAGTCTAGCAGAAGCAGCTGATACTGCTGGCCATAAATTGGAAGCCACCCGTCTTAGAATTCAGTGTTACTAAAGGTGGGGGAATTTTGCTGTTTGATAACCATTTTAAAGCGACTTTTTTTCTTCTTTTTGAATAGCATTTATACTTCTAGTGTCCCAGAATAAGGCTTGCTCCTTTCCATACCAAAGAAATAACAAAACCGTGGGAAACCTTTCTGAACGATTAGTAACCTCAATACTTTCAGTAAATTAAGCTACCAAGTGAAGACACAAAAATTAAATACCGCCATTTGTTTGAGAAGCACAGCACAGATAATAGGATTGCGGGAAACACTGGCTTCAGGAAAGAAATAATCAGGTAGGAAACTTCCATTTTTTTTAGCCAATATCTTGACAGTTTCAATACATAGAAGTAATCTGTGAAAAAAGGTTGGAAGAGGAGGCTGGGAAATAAGTGCCACCTCCTAGACTGGCTAACTACTTCTGGATCACTGCTTGCATCGCCCGCCTGCCAGAGGCTTCTGAATACAAGAAGTCCTAAGAACAGGAGAGCTGCAGTCAGAACAGGCCTATATTTAGCCTAGAATACCTTGGGTAGCGGCTAAAGGAAGGGTAAAGCCACATACATGTTTGCCCTCAATGTCCTGTTTCCCATCACTTGTAGCTCAGAGGCCTCCTAAAACAGACTAAGCTTAACTAAATTCTGGTTTTACTCCTATGACCCATTTCACTAACTCACTACAAAGCATCAGTTAAGGTTGCTGTCTTCCCTGGAAGCATAGGCTTTACTTTACCAAAGATCTATTGAACGTACCCTGATGCTGCCAGAAACCATTACACTAAACGCTCTCAGTATTTAACCTCATCCACCATACCAAACAGCCGCAAGAGACCATGGGAAGAGGGGGGAACGAAGCAGGAGTCCATAATGTGCAGCTCCCGAGAGTTAAATGCCACAAAAAATATTGTTCAATAGCTATTTACCACAAATTCTGATACTAATTTATTGTAGTACCTTTCCATACTAGGGCAAAAGCCTAAAAATTCCCTCTTTTCCCTTCCTGTAGGATCCCACCATCCAGGACAGTTAAAAGCAGGTAGCAGCTAGGAGTGCTCTATAGACAGCTCATGAAATCTCATGATCTTTTCTCTCGACCTTTCTCTCAGTTGTATATTTGGGAAATAATTTGGGAAAGAGCTGTTGAGATGGGATAACTGCAGTATTTTTAAGTATCTCCATAGCATCAACCTGCCTTGCTTTTCAGTATATATTGCTTTTAAGTTTACCTTTACAAAGGGAAACCTCCTCCTTCTACCTCTTCCCGTTCTCAGGCAACGGGGCAGGGCAGTTGCTGTCTCACATTTTCCCTCAGGCTTATCCACCTCTGTCTTTAATTGGGTCTTAGCGATAGCCACAGCCTAATATTACAGGGGTGGGGGGATGAAGACAGACAGGACAAAAAAAAAAAAAACAACAAAAACCACAAACCCCCAAACCCCACTTGTTGCTTTACCCCAACGTGCTGCTTACAGCTTCAACCAGACAGTTTCCTTCTTAACTACAGGAAGATGTCACAGAACCCCCCTTTTTTTTTTGGGGGGGGGGGGGGGAAGGGGGGGGCAGCACACACTTTCATCTCTCCTGTTACTCCTTTTAGAATGTTTGTTGGTTTGGGTTTTGTTGGTTTTTTCCTCTTTGAACCAGGCTTGCAGACGTTGCTGCCAAACTAGATGTAGAGCTATCAGGAACTTTAACCTAGTGCCTTGAAAATATCGGATGTACCTTCACCGTTTCCCCTCCGCTTAGTTCTCCTGTTCATGGTTCAAGATTTCATGAGTCCCCAGCTGCCCACAGCAAAGGAAGAGACGCCCAAGACCTGTTGCTCCTCCACCCCCAAAGCAGCTCGATGTCCGATCAATACATGCGCAGTTCAGTACCAGGAGACACGGGCGCAGAGTTCCTCTAAAGGCATCTTCTACCCCCGTCCACTGAAGCAGTTATTCCTTGAGCTATTCACTGTTAGTCACAGGCAGAAGAGCTACGAAATCTGTTTCCAATCTGCTGTAGAACCATGCATTAACGCTCTGTTAGAATACCTGTGACTGCAGCTTCGGCTGTTGTGCCGAGGGCACTGGGGTGGGGTGACTACTGCTACTCTTGGGGCAACCGACTACACTCATCTGAGAAAAAGCTATTAAAAACACAAAGCATTGGGAGAGATACAGCAAGTTGAGAGCACACAGCCGTGAAATTCCTGCAAGATGACAGAAAGAGATCACGTGGCACAGAGGTTTTCCAGTTCAAGCTATCGAGAGACTAGGAAAGTAAAGGAGGAGGAAGAGACACAAAGAGCCCCAAACAGGCTCAACTACCAGTAAAGTTTCCCCACCCCTTCCAAACTTTTTATTGTAATCTCAGCAAAGCTTTTTATTTTTCCCCATTCTGCTAACAGCTTTAGCTACAGAAAAGCATTTTGAGAGTTGGGGGAGGCACGTTCACGTTAAAAACACGGCATCATCCCTGAAGTCAGGTAGACTTCCATTTCCCGTCAGAAAGCCCTCTGCGGAGGTACAGGCTTCTCAGGTGATGGGAACTGGTGGTACTCATTTGAAGACACGTTGCTGAAAACAGGTGGGACAGGGCCCAGAAACTCTACAGATGACAGACCTACCTCCAGCGGTGGCCAGAAAAGAGGGCACAAGTGATGCAGGCACTTGGAACTTCATCACTCCCTGCCCTTAGGCACCCACCTTCTCGGCAGAGGAGAGCTCAGTAAGGGAAAGGAGACAGGGAAAACAAAAACAAAACACATATGGTTGAGGGGAAAGAAGGAAGAATCTAGGCAATTAAATTATGCGAGCAGTCTGAATATGAAAACGTCAAGATCTGATCGAGTTTGGCAATGGGCATGAGGATTTTACACATACTCAGAATTAATTCTTGCACATCTTCCTACAAAATGTGAAGTAA
Organism: Aptenodytes patagonicus; assembly: GCF_965638725.1. NCBI lineage: Eukaryota > Metazoa > Chordata > Aves > Sphenisciformes > Spheniscidae > Aptenodytes > Aptenodytes patagonicus. The sequence continues at coordinate 6,127,030 of NC_134954.1, forward strand.
AGAAGCACTACAACTTACTAATTCATGTCAGATGCGATACTACTTAAATGTTCCCTACGCAAAAGATTTCTGTATAAAGCAAACATCTAACAAAAAAAAAAAAAAGAAATCACTGCACAAGTTCAGTAGCAGCTATCAGTGCCTGGATGGCACTTCTTTCCATGCATGATTTTTTTTGCTGCTCTTATTAATTTAGGACATGAAACTCATCCAAAATAGTAACTGATGGCTGGTCTTCTCTAAAACCAGTTGAACTTACCATGTTAAAAAAAGCCTCCATTTGCAAAAAATAAGACTTCTTATTGTACCTTTTATTATACCTTATAAAGATATACAAAGCAGTTCAGTACTAAGACGACTACATGTTCTCCTGAGGGCTACACAGTCCCCAACAGGCACCTGCACACACCTACGACTGATTTTAGGGAGTTTTTCCCTTAATCCAAAGTTCCTGAAAAGGAGGAATCCCTAAGATCTTGCCCCACCCCTCCACTTGTTCTCAGGTACTCTCAGATACTACCGTTCTGTTTGTAGGCAAGTATTGCAGTCGTGCAAACTGCGACTCTTCAGTTTATTCTTAAATTTACTATCTTTACCTTTTAAGCCAGACTGCTCTTTTAATACGCTAAAAGCTGCCCTCGGTAGGAAAAAAAAGCGTCACCCAAAAGGGTTTCATTCACTTTTCAGGCCAACTGCATCCTTGGTCCGTGCTGAAAATGGCAGCCAGCACAACAAAAATCAATTGTCACCACAGGTACTCGGCTTTTTCCTTCCTTTTTAAACAGGCAACCAACAACTTATTTTCCCACTGAAACAGAGTTATACAACGGCTATATATCAAATTTGAAAACTCCTCAAAATTTCAAAGTCGATGAAAGCCAGATTCTAGAGGGAGACAACATGGGTAAAAAAATATCAATACACATGATATTTTAATACAAAATATTAGCTTTTTTCTTTTTTTTTTTTTTTTTTTTACACAAGTCAGGTTTTTTTAAAATATAGAACCTTAAAAAGTGAACAAATTGCTATCCACACACTATAAACACTTTTTTGTGCTCAGTTTGATCAAGTTATCAGAACAATTTAAACACCAGTCCATAGTTTAAACACTGCCTTGAAGTTTTATGAAAACTATGCCGCACTGTGCACTACCATTATTATATGTACAGTGTGAAGCACCTTCTTTCAGTTTTAATACGGTAGTAGAAACTGTTCAGTTATCAGGTTCTTTGTGCAAGGATTTCACATTCTACTCATGCTCGTGACAGATTCGCATTACATTTCAGTGGCACTGGTATGAGCAACCACATGTAATTCTGTGAATGTTCACTGGAAGAATGTCCATTACATGTACTGAAATACATATTCTGGAAGTACAAGTTCTTCAGCTAGATAAAAGAAAACTTGTTATTGTTAGTTTAGGGGAAATACTAGCCTGATTAGCCAGAATTTAACAATTTCTAAGCACTGAAATGAATTTTGATTTCTCAAAGTTGAATAAAAGTAAGTAACTATCACATTTTCATAGAGATGAACTATATAGCAGGTACATCTCAGGAATATTTGTAATCGCCCTTTTTTTTTGAACCCACAGAAAGAAAAAATTTCCCTCTAAGTTGGAGGTCTTAAAAGGTCTTGTTTTAGTAGTAAATCATCCGCAAGTTGCAGGCTGTTAGCCAAGTAGATTTTAGGATGATTTACTTGCATTACAGTAATTTACACAATTGAACTTTATGCATACAGTACAAAACTATGAACAAAAAGGTGAAGCAAACTTTTTTATTTATATTCAGGTAAAAACATTAACCTGATGAAGTAAATTATTGCAGATTTGAGAAATCAGCACATAAAACAGTTGGACAGAGCATTGCTTACAGGTGCTTTATCTGTGTCAAAAGACAAAGGCTGAACTGTTTGTTCCAAGCTAGCGCTGGGGGGGGTGGGGGGGAGAAAGAAAAAACTACAAAAGTAACCAGGAACTTAGATCAAGAACAAGAAAACTGTTTACTCAAACAGGGAATGAAACAACTAATTCGTCTTTTAAAAAACTTTACATCAATTCGAAATGCTCTGGCCTTACCACAATACACACTGGCCAGCCCAAGCTGTTGGACTTCAACTACATGAAAGAAATTATTCTTCCTCGCCTCTAGTAAGAGGCTTTTGCTGCCTGAATCACTGTGTAAACAGCTCTAGAGCGTCGACTGGTAAAGGCTGTTGCCATTATATCCTACCACTACAGTAAAACTATGCTATAAGAAAGGTTCTACCTAATTACAAAGGCTGAATTATATTGACAATATATATTTGATTTCAGTAAAATTTAAATTATCTTAATCAGAGAAAGAGGCATGGAGCAGTTAAATGCCCATGCTAACCAAAACATAACAATTGTTGAATGTTGCACACAAAAAGAACCAAGTGAATTGCACATCAGACAATACATGAGGATGGGTAAAATTAGAGGCAGGTGAGGGTACACAGAACTAGTCTACTAAACTAGATTCGTCAAATACATGGTGTATTTTCATTTCTGTACTTATGTACAAAAGTTGTCTTTGGAGGAAAAACTTCAGACTTAACTAGATGGATACACACAGCCCAGTATTAAACTGCACAGCGACATTTATTGTTCCAGCCTGGAAAAACATCCCTTTTTAAATTTCACACAGCAAAGCAAGTTAAAAACTTCACTCATCAAATAAATGATAATTTAAACAAGAACTTGCTAAAGAAACCTTGTCACAACAACTTTTAGGGCCTGATCACTTTAAGTCCATAGGGGCCTTTAATGAATATCAACCAAGTGTCTTTGTTTATATCTGCAAGCCGTTTTTCTACAACAAGAAGGCGTAACACGTTTCCTTGACTCAGGTGATATATTTAGAAAAGAATCATGAGTTTCTCTTTTGCTGTAACAGGCAGACATTGCATTTTTCATTGTGATCAGGAAAGATGGAATGACTGCTGCCCTTCTCTTGCAGCTATCAAGAGTTTTTCACGCATTATCTCGATAGTTGAATAGTCCGGCAATTTGAGATAGTTCACACAAGTCATTACTGAGGGCAAGAAATCATCTGGATTCTCTGTAGACTCAAATGTCTTGCGTACAATTGTCAACGGAGGATTCAAACTTCGAAAGCCTATTAATGAGAAAAGACATTCAGAATAAGGTTGTTCCTCTTGAAAACCCACAGTTAACACTGTAGACATCTAACACTGACAGACACACGCATCTCATAACTGACTTCTTAATCTGTTTTTAAAACTTTAGAATATGGCTTTATAAGGCCATATAGCAAGCTAAAAAAATACCTAAAATCCTTTCTGTAGATTAGTTTTCCAAGATGAATTAAAAAAAAAAATAAGCTAGACACATCTGCTTTTAATTGTGTTCTGTATGTGTAAAAAACCTACTCCAATCACAATATTTTTAAGAGTTTGTTGGTTTCATACACATCTTCCAATATTCTCAGAAATTATCTATGACTGTTGTACCTTATTTTTCACTCCAGCTAACGTTTTTATACTCCTAACCCTCAGTCCTGTCTGCACCACCTCTGCCCAAAAAAGCTCTAAAAATATTTTTTTTTTTTTTAAAAAAGAATCAACTCTCTCTTATAATGTCAATTCTTTAACTAGGAAAAAAAAAAACCCAAACCCCAAACAACATAAGTAATGGAACAGATGCATAAATTCTGTTTTTACTTGCAAAGCGTTCAGCTGAGAATACGGTAAAATGTGTACTCTATAATGGTCCCTAGCAAAGACAGCAAATTCCTCAGTTTTCCTCACTGCCTCTCATCTAAATTCTGAAATTCAAAAGGGGGAGAAATTAAAGTTTATCACCATGCTAGTATTGTCTCCTTTCTAGGAAAAAAAAAAAAAAAAAAAAAAGAGATTATTGTTTCCAGGTAGCAATGCATCATTTTGTTGTTGTCATAACTTAATGCATCTCTAGCCGAGGAATGCAGTAATAAGGGTTTTCAGTTTTGTTTAAGTTTTGAACTATTTTTTGCCCTCCGGTAGATTATCTGGTAACATAAACCTGGAGAGAGTCAACTGAATTAAATGTCATGAGATTAACACAAAGTTTGAGAATTCTACCTGAAGTCTACCCAGCCACTTCTGAAACTAGAAATGTCAAACAAGTATGAACCTCTAAAACACACAGGTAAGTAATTTCTTTCTACACTGAAATAATCCACTTATTCTGAAATGCATTAATACTGATTTCATATACAGCAGTATGTAATAAACAAAACCTACCTCCTACAGGCAGTCTGGGGCTACCCGTCACAAACTGAAGAAACAGTCTTTGCTGCTCGCTATCAAAGCTACTGAGAATTTCAAAGAGATACTTCACTGCTCGACTAAGGAGGGGAAAAGAGCAAGCTATTATTATTTTATTTATAGTTAAAATAATTGCGTCAGAGTCATATTCAGTGCAGTGTGAGTATTTTCAAATAAATTTCATATAATTCTTTTAGCTTGAATAACAGTATATGTAGATTATTTAAATACATATTTTTCTAGCGCCAATATTTATTTATTTTTTAACAAGACCAACACCATATTACCTGTCATGCGTATAACCGTGATCTGGCCTGCAACATTCCATTAAAGTCTTTGCATCCCAAGTGTCCGTTTTACTGCCGCACAAGAGCTGCTCCAGCTATAAAATTAAAAAACAAGGAAGGAAATTTTCCCCGTTAGAACTTGAGGTAGAACGAGTACTGTCCGTTCTGACTACTATTACAGCATTCTACTTTCTGGAATGGCTTGCTGCAAAACAACCGCAGTCACCCCAAGCAATCCTCCCAAATTCTTTGAATGCAATAGCTTCATCCCAGTGACAGCCTCATTTGCTGAAACTGCCTTTGCATACAATCCACTATCACGTAAGATGCTGAATCTGTCTCTTAGAATCTCTGTTCTCTTAGAACAGAGACAGTCCTAATAAGCAATTTACACTGGAGAAACAAAAATGCCTTAACTTTTTGGAAATCTCACAATTTTTAAAGAAATCTAGGGGAACGGGAAGCATAGAGTGTTTACACTTGCTTTTTAGAACTGAGCTCCTCTTTGAAAGACAAAAAAAAAAAAAATCAACCATTAGACAGAGATGGATCTGTCAGATAGCCGTTTTGTACTTAGATTCTTTCTATGCACTTGGGCAAGCAGAGATGACAGGCTACAGCCAAAACATTAAAAGCTTCTACAGATGTCCTTCTAGGACACACGAAGAGTCGTTAGGCCCCGATCCCAATAAAACCAGAGGTTTGACACACCTAGCTGTTCTGTTCATGAACACAAGAATTTTACACGTTCTTTATAAATAGTTTAGGAATGGTTTGTAAAAAGGTTCAAATGGCTGGATAGCTATCAGCAAGAGAACACGAGATCACACATGTATATCCTATTAAGGAAAGGATATATTATATCTCACACTACTCCTATGGCTCAGTTTTGATCAACGGTATTAGTAGATTAGCAATAGACTACTGTCCGTATTTCAAAGTCTCCAAGCAGAAGCAAGCATCAAACCATGCCAAACAACGACAAGACAGAAGAACAGCATCACATACACTACAAAACGGAGAAGTCTGGGTAAAACACTGGAGAAACTAGACTCATCTGTCATTTTTACTAGCCTTAAAATTTGTTGCAGAAAAAAAGGTTGTGGTACTCTTTGGAAGTAGTACCAACAGAGAGGCATGAAGAAGAATCACTATGAGCAGTTACAGATCTCAGCTTTAAGAGACTCTTACATTGCGAAGCACCAAGAACAAAAGAGTAACACAAAGGCTTGGCTAACACACTGCTTCAGAGCATGCTTAACATTTCTTCATGAAGTCAAGGGTGTAAGTTTATGAAGGTAAACAAATCTTTTGAAGTACAGTCTTCAAATAAACTCCCTAAAGGCAGAGTAGTAAAACATTCTCTCTTCTAGTCCAGACAACCATAATTGTGTCTCAATTCAGTCCACTTAAGAGTGCAAGAATTTTACAAGGAAACCGATATGGTGGGTGGTGAGAACAAGACAAGACCAACTATCCTTATTCTCTACCCCTTCATCTGAACCTCCTCTTAATGTCTAAAGCTTTGTTAAAGAGCTGACTACCTTTTTTTAATTGAGCATCCAGGTAGCATCCACATCTATAGCTATTAAGAGGTACTGGAATTAATTAAAGTATCCATACCAAAATAGAGAGCCTGCATATATAAGTTTAAGCGCTTTTTCCTCAGAAAAGCTGGATACACTCAATTTTAAAGAAAATGGAGCTGTTCATAATAAAAGCATCAAATAAATGACCACCAAACGTAGAAAACTTTTAACACTTAAGTATGCAATTTAAAGGACACCAAGTTTTAGTAATACGCATCAGAAATGTAATGTAATCAGACTCTGTCACAACTGCACTGCATCCAGTGCATACCTAGGTTCAGACTGTCCATGCATATAGATGTAAGGTTATAGAGGCATCAGTAAAAACAGGTTTACCAACCTCCTCAGGATAGAAGTACTGAAGATGACTGAGGGGGAAGACTGATTCAAATCCATCTCTGAATGAGTCAAACTGTCTGGCAACACCTTCATTTAGCGCCCAGAATATAACCAACTGCAGGGGGGGAAAAAAAAAAAAAAAAAAAGAAAAGTCATTTGAATAAAAGGAAGCATGGAAAGATCAGTACTGTACAAAAGACTACAGCTGCAGAAAAAAACCCTACAGAAGCCTAGCCATATGCTCACTGTAGCTGTGGCAGAGTTTGAACTTTGATTCATGGAGCCGCTCTACAGCATTGCCTCATTCTGCCTTAATTCATAAGCTCATACTGCTGCATGTGTGCGAGTGCAGTGCTGCTGCAATGCAGACAGAATTTGTTGGGTTTTTTCTTTACAACTTTCTCATGTGGTCTGTCATTGCAAATTAGCAAGAGTCATTTGGAGTTCTAACGCCCCCATATTTAGAATACCCTCAGCATGCAACTCATGCAGAGTTTAAACAACTTATTTGCCTTTATTTTTGACAAAACAAGATTAATACATGGAATTCAGAATAGCTGGTTAAACTGATCCTATTTAACAAAATATTTTAAAACAAATCTAAACATTTATTAGATATTTTTAGAAGCCTAATCTAGATGTTCTCTCTGTACACTGATATCCATTTAAAATTCAGCAACTGAAACAGAAATCCGCAGGGCATCATTGGCAGTATTACATTAGTTTCCCCCATGGAAACATATGGGTCCCTTTTCTAATATATAGTTAGAAAAAGTAACTTTAAACTTTTTGTTATATTAAGTAGCTTAATATTATAAGAATACATGTGAAAAAAAAAGAAATTAACTTCATTTCATGTTACTGGGATTTGGTAAGAATCATAAGGCAAAAGACAGTAAGACAGTAGTCTAGGCTTTTTGTGTGTGTTTTTTTGTTTTGCTTTTGTATCTGCAGTTACCCTCTCGGGATTAAATTCACCTTCCAAAGTGGACAGCACATACTGAAACAATAATCACCAGGGAGGAGGGAAGGGGACATGACACAAACAAGACCAAATTTCTTTTGAATCTCCTGCAGCTCGTATTTCTCCACAAAATTAAAAAATACATTACACATGGTAGATTGCATGCCAAGTTCAGATTCGTTTGTCAGTTAGTGCTACTGACGATTACACTTGCCTTGGCTACCCTCAACTCTAGCAGGAAATGAAGGCTGGTTGTAAAAAATGTGTTGTCAACACACAGCTACTAGTTTTTAAATGTGTTAAATGCTCTGACCTGGAATGCTGAGAAAATCTTTGAAAGATATCTAAGGATGCATCTGAATATGATTAAAAGCCTCACTGATACTGCTGGACTCCTGAAGCAAGTATTTAACCCTGTCCCAATAATTGAAGAGTTACCTGTTCCAAAAAGCTGTCAGATATGAAAGCCTATTAGGATCTGTTGATAAGCTTTCCTAAAAGAAGAGTCAGGCATTGAATTTCAGGTACGATACATACCCCTACTTTCACACGTCAGGTTGTAATACTGAAGAGCAAGCTGGTAAGCACCAGCAGCACAGAAAGCTGTTCTATTGTGTTCTGTAATGTAGAATATTCTGTGGCTATTCTAGTAGCAGAGTTGCTGACTTAGAATTGTGATTACTTTTTATGACCAGGAGTGTGTGGCAAAATTAAGCTGCACTGTATTCTTGTGGATTCAAAGAGGAGATTAAGTTGTCGGGAAAAAAAAAAAACTGTACTCCGGAAACTTCTTGTCCACAAATTTAGAACAAGCAAGTTGGCCTCTTTCTTTGTAGTACAGGGGAGAAGGGGGCGAGGCACAAGGAAGAAAGAATAAAGTCTTTCACTATACTGGTAGCTGAAGTAGTTCTACTTTCTGATAAAGGTAGCTCCTGTGGGAACCGTCCTTAGGGAAAAAAAGGGAGGTGGAGGGTGGAATGACATGACTGCAGGAGAGGCATGGAGAGTAACAGTAGGATATTCTAGCTTTATAAACTACTTTTAATGCTAATCCACACACAAGATTTTAAGGAAAATTACATTTTCAAGAGCAGGGCAGCTGACCCACAGGGAGCTGTACAGGCTAGCTGATAAATTAAATATACCATTTTAAATTGCAATTCATCATACTTGTGATACAGAGGATGCTAATTTTCTCCCTGAAATCTTTTCCGTTTCCTTGACATCAAGTCTGTAATGCTAATCACTGGGACCTAGTTTAAAGTCTCCTCTATATGGCAGGAATATAAAGACAAGGATAGAAAAACTGCACAGGTGTCCTTTAAAGAAAATAGTCTCAAAAGTTGTTTAGAAAGAAGCAGAAAGCAAGCCTTCTGTAGTGATCTGCTTTTCCTTTATAATGCCAGAGGCCTGCAATAGGACAACTACAGGACATCCAAGATGTCCGCAAGCCTTTCTCAGCATATCAGATACCTGATAAGCATTACCTAGAAGAAAAAATCTGACTGCAAACTGTACAAAAATCAGACTTGAAAGCAACCTTGCTCAGCTTTCCTTAGTAAATAGAAACTGCAAATGCTGTTTCTAACAAACTATGGTTGTTGGCATTGCCCATCTGTAAGTCTGCAAACAGCTTTATATCCAAATATGTTTAATTTTATAAGTAATTCTTGACTAGCAGAATTTGCTTTCAACAAAGAAAGATATCAGAACTGGATATGTGCATAACAGCTTGAATCTGGAAGATGAACGGCAACAGCTCAATATTCAGTTGTAAGGATTATGGAATAACTTTGCAAATTTCTCAGTTGGTATCCAGGAGCTTATATGCCCCTTACTGAATCATTTCTACCACATCAGCAGCTATGTTTCTTATCAGTGCTTGAAAATCTTAACAGCACTCAGAGTGAAATTGGCAGCAGACTAACCTGGTCAGAAAATGCATTATTTAGGAACTGGAATAATGTCTTTTTCATGATGCAATCAATCATTCTTACCTCCATCCCACTCATGACTTCATGTGATAATATTGCATTCTTCCCTCCTTCCCTCATCTCTTTTCCAGGCTGTTTTTAACCTATTCCCTTTAACGCTTTCTTATGCAGAAACAGTTTCCTACCTTTGTTCAGCAGTACCACCCTTTTGTTTTTCTAGGTTTTATGTCCCCTCTGACAAAGGAGTAAATCAATATGCAGGTGTACTGTCAACTTATGGTACTGTTTCATTCTCTGTTCCTTACCTGTTTTTTATGGGTTGGGGGGGGTGGTGGTGGTATATGTTTGTTTTTGTGGTTTTTTGGGTTTTGACTTGCAACTGAGCTGATGTTTTCTTAAGTCCTACTCCAAAAAAATTTCACTATTATTATAGCAGTTCAAATGCCACTGAGGCATGGGTGCTAAATCACTATTGCAAAAAAATTCACTATCATACGCAAATGTGGGAACATGTTAAAAGATTCTGAAAGTCCACAGCTCAAACTACGCCACTTACTACAACACTTTTTATCCAAAAAAACCCATACTTCTGACGACTTCATGATGTATAAACCAGACTTTTTTGTACTATAAAATTTTCAAGTCAGGTGCATTGACTAGGATTCAAACAGTTTTCTGTAGTAATAAACTAGTACAGAACAGAAACAATCAGTAGGAAAATTATTGCTGTGCCCCGCTTCACGAGAATGAACAGAGATATATATGGAAACAAACTACTTGGGAGCAAGGTGAGAAAGAATAAAGAAAGTTTTAGTCCTAGCTTTGCTTTTACGTACTCTGAGATACTCCTCTAAATTGTGGATGGTGACCGGTATATCTTTTCCCCCTTTTTTCAGTTCTATATTAGGGAACCCAGGAAGTGTGAAGTCCAGCCCTAGATCTTCCACTGAGCAGCCATTCATAGTCAGAGCCTCCAATGCATACTGTAGACTTTCTTTGGTCTAAAAAATTAGAAGTGAAAACCAGTGAGAACAATTCATTCACATTAACTTATCCAAAAGTTACGACTTCTAAAGCAGTTTTGACTAAGTAAACATTTCTATAAGAATATTACTATTAATACCGTTACAGTACTCCTTGCTTTCCTTCTGTATTTTTCATACATAACAGTAAACCAAGACAAACCAAATAAGCTATCTTAATGGATAAACTTGAAAGATTGTAACAGTACACTTCTTTCCCCTAGCAATTTTGGAATTACTTTAACTTCTTGCGTATTATTTATTTAGAAAATACTATTGCAAGAGAAGGAGATGAGTAATATGCTAAGGCTCTTAGGCTACGTTTTTTCCTTAGAATAGTTAATGGCATTCATATTTGGCATGCATACTGACATTTTTCAGCTTTCATCCACCAGGTTTCAGGTTTTTCAAACTCTTGTTGGGAAATTAAAAGTGGTGATCAAGGAGAGAGAGACAGTGAGGTGAAGAGGAACAAAGGCCCACAAGCTTGCAATAACTTCACTAGTAACAAAGCAGATGTATTTAAAGAGTATGAATTAGGTTATTACCACCTACCATCTATTAACATTGGATGCTAGAAAGCGAGCATGCATGCCAAAGACCTTTTACCACTACTCCGCAACAGTGAATGGTACTAGTTTTAGCTAAGAGCTGATAACCTTGAAAAATTAAGACTCTTCTGTATCTATAAAAGAACCTGTGGCTTTTATATGGCTCACACATGAAGCCAGTTTACACCAACTCTGCATACAGCTTTCAGTGGGGGAGGAAAAAACCACAAGAGGCACTCCCCTACGGAAACCTGAAAATTTTACTAAACCAACTAATAAAAAAACCCCAAGCCTTTTGAATGTTTAAAAATCAAAGATAGATTTTTTTTTCCTCTGATATTAAAGTCGGTTGGTCTTTTCAAAGTGAACCAAAAAGAGGAGTTACCTTAGGCAAACATCTTGCAGTTTTAGCCATTTCTAGCCTGCATTTAATCACACAGAAGAATCCCATAATAAATTTCTAATGTTAGAGTCTACATTACAAAAAGACTGCGTTATAATTACTAGCCAATGATTTAATAACATTAAAACTACTCCTTTTATTAGAATGAAGTCATTATCACTATTACCATCAGTATTAAGCACTATCATACACTCTCAATTACGGCTACTTCATAAAATCTAAACGTTTGTGCAGATGCACTCTTCCATTCTTAGGGTTACTTTCCCACCTGTGTTTTGTCCTGTTCAAGTCTTTTCTTTTGTCTTACAATATCTTCAAGGTGATATATTGATTTGGCTACTACTGGATCAATACTGAACAAGTCATGTGATGTCAAGGAAGTTTCCTGTCGTAACATCCATTTATAAAAAGGAAGTCCAAGAGGAAGGTCCACCTGGAAATCAAAGCTTTGTTTTGAAAAGTCTGTCTTTGTTTTGAACTGTCTTCCAAAACTATATCTTTTGCATTTTCTCTCTTGACTAGATCTAGAATACCATTTACTAATTCATAGCTCTGGCGCACACCAAGACACCATGTCTGAGCATTTTTACCTGAGAAATTTACAGTTGAGAAAACACAACTGACTGCCTAGTGCATGCACATTAGAGCAATCGGCAAGCTAGCAGCTGGAATAATAATAAGCCCCAAATGATCTTTAAAGAAGACTGGAGAGAGACTGCAACACATGGCAGGCAATGGCTTTTGGCTTTTTTCACTACGGTCTCAAAAGCCCCTGTAAAGATCTTCAATATACACTACCCTTTCCCCCTCAAAAGCTCAGCTGCATCTCTCCCCACCCCACCCAAACTGCTAGAGCTGAAAATAATTCCATGCAACTCTTAGTGCTATTTTTTCCCCAACACAGTCAGAACTAGAATTTTCATTTAACCCTTCAGAATCACATTTTCCATTTTATTCTCACCAGTCTAAAATCCATGATTGCCTTGGCCATTAGTTTTCCCAGAAAGCGGAACTTCATTTTAACCTTTGCTATGTGAGCTGGCTTGGCTGTTCTACCAAAAGGAAGCGCAAAAAGGCCCTGAAGGTTATGGATGTACTTGGTACCTTCCTGGCTTCCTGTTGACAAAGAAAGAAAAAAAAAAAAGTTCAACACACACACTGCTAGTTTCATTCCAGATGCAAGTGTGAAAGCAGCTATCAGATAACCATAGAATCATAGAATCATTGAGGTTGGAAAAGACCTCTAAGATCATCGAGTCCAACCGTCGACCCAACACCACCATGTCCACTAAACCATGTCCCTAAGCGCCTCATCTACACGTCTTTTAAATACTTCCAGGGATGGGGACTCCACCACTTCCCTGGGCAGCCTGGTCCAATGTTTCACCGCTCTTTCAGTAAAGAAATTTTTCCTTACATCCAATCTAAACCTCCCCTGGTGCAACTTGAGGCCATTTCCTTTCGTCCTGTCAGTAGTTACTTGGGAGAAGAGACCGACCCCCACCTCGCTACAACCTCCTTTCAGGGAGTTGTAGAGAGCGATGAGGTCTCCCCTCAGCCTCCTTTTCTCCAGGCTAAACAACCCCAGTTCCCTCAGCCACTCCTCATAAGACTTGTTCTCCAGACCCCTCACCATAACCTAAAGTTTCTTATAAAATTAAGAAAAAACCCACAAAGATAACCACACACTATCGTGAGGCATATTATCTGACCACAAACTGAGGTGCTCTTTCAATCAAAGCCATTCACGTAATTAAAGTCAACTTAGAATCAATTCAATATTAGATCAATATTGATAGTTTAGGTAGTAAAACGTTTACCTTTTGGATTGGCTAAAGTCACTTCTTCTCCCCTCCAAAGGCCTAAGTCTGCTCTCTGTAGTTCCTGAGATACAAGTGCATAGAACTCTAGCGTGGGGCCTAGGCCTGTGCCAACCTTAAGGGGGAGGGAGGGTGCGGGGAGAGGAGGGAGAATGAGATAAATAAATGAGTCCATTAGGTCAGTTTGAACACCAAAATCTTTACTTAGACTGAGAAATATAGTACATTATTGGCTATAAAGAAGACTGCATTGCAAAAGGCATCTAGAGAACCTAACTATGTCAACAGTTACAATAGGACTGAGACAGCTTGGAAAGACCACATATCAGAGGGAATAATAGTGGACTAAAAGTATTAACCACCTAATGATCATATTATAGAAGAAACGCACACAGCTGTTTGCTTAGAGTTAGAAAAAAGCGCTCTGCAGAATAAGACTGATTATGAAATTCAGTAGATCAGAAAGTTTCTCCTAGCAACTAAAAAAAAAATCACAACCAAGTAGATCAGGGATAATTAATAGATAAAATTTTGTGGCACCAGCAATGGGAAGGACCACAAGTCTGACCAAGTCATTCTATGAAAGTTGTAGCTTTTTTGTATTAATCTTCAGTAAAAAGGGGTTAAATTAGACTGCATTGATATTACTTACTTCATTCTCATACTGGATTTCCAACATGGCTCTTGAACTGCCTAGATCCTGCATCACAGATTCTGCCTGTTTCAACAGCTCATCTCTGTTCACAGTGCGCTACACATTAGAGAAGTTTTAAGTAGTGAAATTATGTCTGTAAGTCCCAGCTCCCAAGGCAGTTACAACAGGAAAAAAATTAGTTATGCAAGTTTTTCCACCCCATGCTAATAGTTCCACAGTTCAACAATTTGTAAGCTTATACTTTGACAAAATAATTCCTTCTTCTATATCAAAACTGACTAGAATTAAAGTGTTCGATATAAAATGAAAAATCAATGCCTTACATTTGTATCAGTATAACTAATAGGTACTACTCTTGCCAAGAATCTGGCAGTAGGACTGTAACATAGCAGAGAAGTGTTGTCATGTGATGTTACATACCTCGAACTAATATGTGGAGAAGAAAACACAGAATAAAGATGCCAAAATCCAGCAACCTAAAGGAATAACCTTATACCCTGCCCTTGCAGTAGGTTAAGTACCATCCCACCTCTAAGTAGGGAAAGTGGCAGGTTTCAAAAAACAAAACAAACACCAAGGAAAAAAAACAAACCAAAAACCAACACAACAGCACTGGGTTTCCTACATGTTGGAAGCTATACTCTAGTTGAACTAGATTCTCGTATCTCTTGTCTTTTTTCCCCAACGGTATTCAAAATCATATAGCAGATCTACACTATACAGCAAATCTTAAATTAAGATAACATCTCTCCAGACTCAAGGCAGACACCCAAGACTCCCTCAATTTAAAACAGTCACAGCTTAGTCTTCTTATGTTTTGACAGGAGGTTTAATACCCTCCCAGAATACAAGGACAATGTTTTTGTTTATTCAGGTAACACTTAAGGGTCTAAATCCTATTGCTTGAATTATTCTGAAATTCTACATAAAGAAAAACAGAGGTTTACAAGCTAATATATGGAAATATCACTAACGTAACCTAAAACTCAAAGTTCATTCTTGGAGTATCGTTTCAGAAATTACATGAAGACTCCAATTCACAATTAAGCAGGATGTGAAAGCAATGTAGCATACTCGAGCCCCTTCTGCCACCTAGTGGCAGACACCTAGAAGACATTGTGCTTTCTACTCGGGGGGCTTTTAAACGAATTAAAAACAACCCTCCCCTTCATCGGTATACTACCAAAACCTGAAGTTTTACAAATAAATCTTGCTCACAATGATATTCTTAAAGACAATATAAAAATAAACAGATCATTCCTTCCATTTTTAAACAAGATATACCTACTTTTTTCCTGTCCAGTCGCGGTGCCACTCTGCTATCCTGAGAATCTGATTGATTGATTTCTGGATTAGTATCCAGTAGTCTTTGCATGGCTCGATCACGATCAAAAGCAGTTACATAAAACAGCATTTGACGGGTATCAAATGGAAAGAAAAATGGGCTGTAAAGAGCATTGGATTAGTTAGTTGGGTTCCAACTAGCATCTGTGACTATAGTTTAGTTTAAAACACAATGGAAGTGTAGTATGCCTGAAATTAGTGCTTTATTAAACACTGTAGTGAAAGCAGCCTCCAAAGGAAGCCTTTCAGAACACACTTTAGTTTTAGTTACAATGATTACAAGCAAGAGTCTAGAGATGCAATTTAACATAAGAAGGAACCACAAGAAGTTCCAGAAACAACTTACTCTTCCAGAAAAATAACTCAAAATCCTTGAATGCCTTGGCTATGCAAAGCCTATATCAGAAAATAAGTATTCTTTTACTTGTTCACACCTGTTTTATAATTAGTAAGTCTAACTTAGATCAAAGATTTTAAGAAGGTGGCTCAAGCTCCCATATTGGGGGGGGGAGGGGGGAGAAGAATGGGAATGTGCCTACAGCAGCACCAGCATTCTGCCTTCCACCATTTTAAAAAAACACTTTAAACAATCTGTGAAAGACTACCAGAGAGACTTTTTATTTTAATTTATCAGTTCTACTATTCTTGAAGGCATGTGTACATTAACAGTGTAGTCCTCCACTGACATTTAAGTGAAAAGGCACTTTTACGGAACAAATGCTGCTACAGATGTCTGTATAAGAATAAACATTCATACTCATCATTTGTTGTCTGGAATGTTTATGAAGAAATTTAGAGATTTTATTTCAAAAATAAAAAACCAAATAGTTTCTCTAGAGCATGTATTTCCAGTCAATTGTCACCAATGTTGCTTCAATTAACATGCTTGAAAACTCCAAGAATGTCAATTCTGATTTCTCATTCTTTCAAGTGCAAGTTTTACACCTTACGCTCTGTATGAAGATACTACAAAGTACTACGAATATAGCTTTATAAAAGTTATTTATAGTATTTTATCAGTAATTATAGAAATATTTTCCTTTGTACCATATTGAATACGCTAAGATAAATGTAGTGGTATGACAAAAATGCCGTTAAGCAGTTTAACAGGAGGAAAAAAAAAATGCTCTGAATAATCAAGTACTATTATTTCAACGAGGAAGCTTCAAATTGCTTAGAAACTCCTGTACGAAGTGGTCCAAACTTTGCACCTAGACTATCCCTCCATATTTGGTTTAAACTATGCAATATAGGTGTAAACATTCATTCAAGTGTCACTATGTAACTTAGCAAGACTTCTCTGACTACATTTTACTCTCCCCCAGCATTTTCAAAAGCCTTGTAAGATACGATGCACCTGCACTGCCCAGCCAAGAGGCCTACTGAACTCAAATTAGAAATACTGAACTCAAATTAGAAATACTATATGGTAAGTCATTCATACCATGTTTTTCCAAGTTCTGTCAGCCAAGTTGGTATGTTTCCTGTCATAATTACCAAAGGATCCTGAAGCTGCCTGTTTGCTTTTGCTGTCAGTTTACTGTTGATAAACTCTGAGGTTGGAATTATCTCCTTGCAGATTGCATTCTGTGTTAAATAAAAACAACGTACTTCTAGTTAAAGAAATGCTGGAAGAAATACCAAGCCTTTGTTAAAAGTTTTTTTTATGCTTTGATTTGCTTATCATCACAAGAAAAAAAAAAACTTTCATTGTCACTTTGGCCATACAGAGTCTAAGCCATGAAAGAAAGACTGAGTAGATTTTTACTATTCATTTTCTTTTCAGGAATAACATTGCTCATTGAACTTAAGGAAGGAAAAAGCATGGAAATGTGTTTAACACACTATAGTGGAAGTACGATTGACTTTAAGAATTTATAGCCTTCATCTTAACAGAAGTTAGAGAAATAGGTAGGGGAAGATGATAGTATTTGCATTATTTTGTCTTGGTGGGGGGTGGCAGATGGGGGGAAGAAGGCTATTTTAAAGTGTTTCAGCACAGAGTTGTCTCTATCAAGTTTAAAATGATTTAAAAAGTGCTCTACTCACATCATACAAGTAATACCAGTATCGACTGATAGCATGTAAAACTCTCAAAAGAAGAATAACATCTAATGAGGGATCTTCAAATGTTATGTTTTCAGGTGGAATAGATATGAGGTAAACTTCTAGAGGATTTAATACCGAAGGGCATACACCATCTAGCAGGAAAAAAAGAGTATGTTATCAAAACAAATCAATTAGAAGTCTTAAAGATTTAACTGTAGGCTCCCAAGGAGCCTAGGTAGTATTAGTCACGGCATTCACTTAACTACAACAGTTTAGTTAGACAATTCAGTAAGTATCTTATTTTTAGTTTTAATACACACATTAACATATGCTTACTTTTCTTATACTATGCTTGCTTTAAAAGAAACACTACGGTGTCTCTAAACACTCTTCCTCCCCATCCTTTCAGAAATTTCACAAATCTAACTTATTAGCAAGGCAACACACTCACCGTGCCACAATTCATCATGCTTTTTAGAATTTCTAGGGGAGGTTTTTGTGGGAGCAGTTTGGGCTCTTCCTCTTTTACCGCCAACACAGTCCTTATTACCATCTTCATCCTCTCGCACGGGTTTGTACCTAAAAAGTAATTAAAAGTTAAAAACGTGTTTGTGAAATACTAACTTACATGGAAACAAAAGCAGTTATAAAAGCGTTAGTTCTTTGATTACCAGGATTTTACTTGAATAACAGTTAAAAGCAGAAAGACAAGAACAATGCATTTGGATATGATCCAGCCTTTGAAGCTAGGCCCTCAGAAGCAATGTATGTCATGGGGGAGAAAAAAAGGGGACCCTCCGGCTCCATGAACTGGAAGAAGAGAAGCAGAAGGTATAGACAAAAAAACCAAAGTGGTTTTGGGTTTGTTTGGTTTTTGTTGGGTTTTTTGGGGTGGTTTTTTTTTTTTTTTTGCTTTTGCATAATACATTTAAATATTAGAAAGAAAAAGACACTGCTGAACGTTAGAATGTTTGGCACAGTCATAGGTCAATACTGCTCCTTGTGAAGTATGGCCAGAGAATACATATACCTGCACAGCAATCAACTATAAAAACCGGTATGAAGTTGAGCATTATTTGTAGACCGCAGACACATTCGCTATTGTTTGTGGTTAGTTACCCAACACTAAGAATGATTTCCCTCCATCTAGCAGGTGTCATTTAAGATTTCCCATTTCTTGTTCATCAGCTTCACTCATGAGCTAGAAAGAACATTAGTAGCTGACAATGAATTCTTACTAAGATTTAAGTATTTCAAGCACATCAGGAAAAACGAAGCTTTACAGTTTGGGGCGGCCAGGGGGGGCGGGGGGAGACAGCTATATTCCAATTTTTTTTATGTATATACATCTAAGAAACTGAAGAAGTTGTCCCCTGATTTCTCTAGCCGACTTACCAAATGGTATGCGTTTTTGTCCAAATCCCAGCTCTTCCTAATGGGTTGCTTTCATCATCTGTAGACTCCCTCTCCTCCTCAGCTTGCAAACTGTACTGCCTCACTGCTTGATATACCGTCATATTGTATGGCAGCAAGTGATCTCCAATGTAAAATTGCAGTCTGTGTCTCACATTCCCTGAATTTAAGAATTGAGCAGCCTGAACAAAACAAAAAAGCCACACAAGTTAGGAAACTTGTTGCTAGCTTTTCTTTAAGCCTCTCCCCACCCTGTTCACTCCCCTTACCCCCAGAGCAAAAGCTTACCAAAGATTCATCTATTTCTTCATCTGACCCATCATCATCACTATCCTCATCATCTTCTCTAACTCTTCCATAGCCTGAGGAAAGAGAGGAGAAAGACATCCTCGTTTGTTTTTACACAAAATGTAGCAATGCTTTTGTACTCTGACTTTTATAAACTCCACCGTTTAAAACGGTTCCAAAATACATCAGTTAAAGAAGTGAGGTTCAGACATGTTAGAATAAATTTCAGTATCAACATCTGGCATCAAAAATGCCAAGTTACAGCCAATCTGACAGTCAACTAGATTATACTTCTGTTAGTATTTAGACTGAACTGTTTACAACAGGAAGAAGTTTGTCCCAGAAAAGAGGAGATTCTCTGCAGCCTTAGTCTCCTCCCCTGTGAGCAAGATACACTTATAGGTACCCTCCCATCTGTCTCCAGTATAATCCTCACAGGTTTTTACAGACTCCACACTACTGACAGTAATGACTATCCCAAGAAGCAAGACACATGTGACTGTGTAATATATATATATATATACCTCTAACTACAAGGTATCTTTCAATGGCTTGTACCAAAGCCAGAGGATCAATCTTCACAGGTCCACCTTTCCACTGTTTCACATTAGCACAGTCTGGATGTCTTTGCAGTTGGCATTTTAATTGATGTGTATTGAAGAATTTTAAAGCTTGGGATCCTCTGTTAAGAGAAAAACTCAAAATAATTTGTGAAAAAAGTTGCTACACAAAGAATCTAATAACCATAATTGCATTAAAAAATGCATTAAAATAGGCTTATACATGCATTTACAAATTCACTTGTTCAGAGTATTATTTCTCAGCCTATTTCTCTAAAAATAAGCTATTAAGATTTGGATAAACAGATTAAAAATTTTATTCTACAAGAATACCAGAATCCAAAGTTGGACAAAATCTGATTTCCAATGGAAGCTACGTGGATTAAGAGAAAGTCCAGTCTGAGATCTGATTACAATATGGCCTATACTGACCATCTTTGAGGTCTGAAGTTGTTCAGTGGTCAGCTGATGCCACATGAGATTTAGAGCTGTGTTTACCTGCAGTGCAATAAGGATCAGAATTGGGGGTGGAAAATGCAAGTATCCATTCATATGTTTTTTAATAAGGACCTAAAGAGACAACCTGAAAGCTCCTCTGTTTTTCCTTACCAAGTATAGTTAATATACATGTTCCATCTCGCCAAACTATCAATACTCAAGCTAGCTGTTCTTACACGCAAACCTCTTATCTTGGGCTGCTTCTACTTCCAGGTGCTAGTGAAAGACTGCCAAATCTTAATGCCTCAAAATCCTCATTGACATAATCCACAGTAAGACTAGCAGTTAAACAATGCTGCAGTAGTCTGACTTCCCATGTTTAATTTTCTATCAAAAAGAATAGCAGAATTTTGCTTCTATGATTAGCAGCTTTATATCTTTTGTAGTTATCCCACTTTTTACAGAAGTAGTGCATATTAGGAAGCGTTGTAAGATTACAGAGCACATACTATTTGCAAAAGCCAGTATCAAGACAATTAATTCCTTCAAGTATTAGAAATCTGTGTATTGCATTCATTCCCATGGATTTTAACAGTTTCACAAAACCAAGTACTGAATTTTAATGTAAGTTAGATTCACGCTATAGCGTGAGGCTCTAATACATCTACTATAATGGATGTTGACATTTTGTCACAATTCGTGACAAAAAAATCCACACTATCTTACTACCCAAGAGACAGAAGATTTTGGCATTTCAAACTTTAAAGAATAGTTTTCAAAAATTCATTTTCAATGCTCCTTCCGTCCTAATTTCTACATAGTCACAAGAATATGTCTGTAATCAAATTGAGCTTTTAGACAGCACCACAAAATGCATAAGTTTTGAAAGTAACTTATACTGAAATAAGACTTACTAACTGCTATACACCAAATGAAAAAGTGTTGATTATTAAAGAAAAGTACAGAAAAGAAATTGTAGAAATAGGCCTTCAGTCACTCAAATTTGTTATTTAAAATGCAAATAACAAGTTGGATTCCAAATTTAATCTATCTTAAGACACAGGCCAGGTCTACAGTTATTTTAAATTATGTTGACAGCCAACTGTTATCACCCAACCCATTATCATCCTAGAGAGCAGAACCTATCTGAATAACAAAGTTTAGCGCTGTAATACAAACTCTCAGCAGTTTAATTCACTAAAAAATACCAGTGTCTCATGAATAAATAGATGATTTCTTTCCAGTGTTTGTTACATGGGGACAAGGAAGACATTTGAATTTTTAAAGCTTAAATTTAGAGATGGCATTTAAAATTACACATCCATCCCCAATCTAAGTGAGAGAAGTTTCAAGATGGTAAGCAAACATTTGGTTAAATATTCAATCTTCCACTGAATAAAAAAGCCAACTGTGTAATTGCTTTTGTCTTTAATAGGGTCAGAAGTTTCCATTACCTCTTGGAACTTTTAGCATTGAAAAAAGTTTTGGAAAACAAAAGCTTCCAACAAAACTGTTACCTGAGCATTAATCCTTACCTGCTCCCTGTTCCATTTCCACTAGGGAAGTCATGCACTTTGACAGGAAACTGTTCCATCTGACTGAGGCAATTGTTCATTTTATGGACTAACGCCAACAAAGGTGCATTTTCTAATGGCTCTAATCTTCCAAGGGGTTCTTCTCCAGGAAGCTGAAATATATTCTGGTCTTTTAATTATGTGCTTGAATTAATCCATCTTAAACAATTTATACCACAAGTTGTTTGAAAAAAAGAAAAAACTCAACTAGATGACACATAACAAGTTTATGAAAGACCTGTTTCAAAGAACGCACTTTTCTCTCCTGGTTTCAACTGAATAGCCCTACAGACTTTAGGCATTCACCCTTAACCATGAGCAGTAAGCTTCACAGAAGCTGTAGTTATCTACTTTCCTCTCTTCCACTTTAAATATCTTCCTTTAAAAACAGGACAATCTAGTTTCTTGCAGTCTTTAGGACTAAAGAGAGCAAGTGATAAGATTACTATCCAAATTCTTTCTATATCAACTTCTTAAAAGTCAGGAACAACTTTTAAGTTGTTCAAGACTCAGACAATTGGCCATTTTGGAATCACTTTCCACTGTTGTGGGGAATTTTCTATAATTACAGGGTATTCTAAAAAGTTTATGACCTGTAAATACATAGAACCATGTGAAAGTTGTAGTGTTATACAGCTTAGGCATAAACAAAACATTCCTTCCGTACTCATCTTTAAGTCAAGGTCATTGCTGAACCTTCTCAGATGGTCAGATAAGTACAATTTGAGAGAAAGACAACTAAGAATGACAAAACAATAAACAAGAAAACTTACTGGAGAAGAAAAAAATACATGAAGAAATCTTTTCAATCTGATATCTCTGCTTACAGCATCTTTCTCACTTTTAGATGTCAAATAAAGCAGCAGTTGTTTAACAAACCCACTATGCTGGATTTCAAAGGAGGAAACGTCAGACTCCGAGACAATGCTACGGATTTCTACAAGGCACTCTGTTCCACCATCCACCTGAAGAATATGAAAGTAGTATTTTACTACCCAGGTATTATAAGGGCTTAAGAAATACTGTTTTTCCTCCTATTGCACGGAACAGCTCTAAAGGGAAAGGAAAAAAAAAAAAGGGGGGGGGGGGGGGAAGTCTGGAGTGTATAGTACTCAATACAAGCAATGACAGGGCAAATAATCTGAGGATAAGTAATTTCTCTATTCAAGGGGAGACATTACAGGCAACATCTACATTTTCCCTGTTTTAAGAGAAATGCAAGGTCCCATTTCTGTCTCATGCAACGTAAAGATGAGCTCCAAACAGAAAGTTTTGGGGTTTTGTTTGGTTTTTTTTTTTTTTTTTAAAAAACCCTCAGATTGGTATATAATTTTACATGACATCTGTGTGCGAGAAAGGAGAAGGGAAAGTTTCATATTTTAATGATTGCTTAGATCAAAGCACAGAATGTAAAACTCAGCTGTTTAGCTACTTTAGAAGTTACAGGTTTAGACTATCTATCAAGGATCACAACTGTCTGAGAAGCAAGGCTCAAGTTCTTGAGATGCTAGTAGATTTAGCCCAATCTGTATTTCTTCTATCCTTTCAACAAAATGCTACCTCCCTCTCTTGTCCTCCCGCAACCCCCAAAGTTTGTTACAAACTGTGTTCTTCTCCAGGTATAAAGTCAATCCCTCACACTTAACTAAATTCTTAAATTTGAAATAAAACACTAAGTGACACATTGCTAGGAACCAAGAATACCTTTGTTGATACTAGTCATTTATCATATATGATGTATCAGAACTTATATACAATTCTAACAAAAATCCCAAGCAAACCATTGCAAGTTAAGAAACACTGTATCATCATTTAAGATAACAAAAGCTATGCTTAAAATATTGGCCATGGTGTCTAAAACAGTCGGCTTTCCTCTAGCTTCCTCCTAAATACTTCTACTGCTTCCATTCCCACCCCCACTCCAACTAAGTTTGCCATTTCTAACCTGGAGGTTGAGTTGTTCAGTTGCAGTGCAAAGTCTCTGTAATACGTTTAGTGCAGGATTGCTTCCATCCATGTTTTCAGAACTAAAATAACGTTCTACAAATTTATGGGCTTGCTCCTTAATCCAGCCCTTAATTTTTTCTCTGTAAAGAAGCACACAGAAGGCATTCGGCCATACTTAGCATTTTCACGCTCCAATATTACAAGTGAACACAGCCAGAGTATCATTTTCCCCATGTTTAACAGCAGTCACAGACAAAAACCCTTCCCTCTTACTCAAACGCAGTAAAGGTCTAGTCTCTACAGATTACTTCTTGCACTGTTTTTCCCTATTCTCTAATTTTTCCCCAGCATGCTACTTTAAACTATTAAAAGGTTATTTTCTCTACCTTAATTTCTTGATTCTTCTTCCAGAGTTATTTTAACAGTGGTTAAGCTCAAACTTCTTTGATAGGTGCTACTTAATCACCTGATGGCTTATCATAAGAAAGCAGCTGCACCTCAAAGTCAACACCATATTAGAAGTATTTTGATTTTTTGTGTGTGTACCTGTTATTAGAAATGGTATCCTTGGAAGCAGCCCTTGCAAGACCACTTACTCCTGCTGTTCGCGCTGGTTCAATGTTATTACTGTTGGACTGTGTGCTTAATCTTCCCCATGTTTTAGGATTTAAACTTGCCAAGAAGGAAGATTTAGGAGATTGAGTAGTTGTAGGGCTTTTAGCTGGAGGAAGCAAAGACAAAATTAAGAGAATCAACAGGTTTATTACAGCTAGCACTCTTGACAGCCTATAAGCTTACTTTTAAATTTAAAAGGAGATAAGAGTATCATGTTTTAAGAATGATTTACCTTGATTGTCTACTTTATCATCATCTCTTGGAGGAGAGTATTTTGGTCTCCTTGGCCCTCGTTTTGGCAGTCTTTTTCTCTTTAGAACATCGCTCAGTCGTCTGTCCAAATTTAAAAATAAAGTAACATGATTCCATCCACCATATTCATACGCATACCCATGCCTCAGTTTAAGATGCATTTGCCAGCTTTTTCCTCCACCCCATAACAAGGAGGACACAAGGGAAGAACGAGCTCTGGGAGAAGGGGCCTCAACTCTATTTTAATTGGAAGGACAAAGCGACTACTCCATCCAGAAAGAGGGGGTTTTGCTTGCTGTCACCTTTCTACTATGGGCAGCCAAATACAGCCAGAAGTGCCACTGAATAAAGGTTTCTCATCATTTTCATATTTTTATTTGTGTAACCATTTGGTTATTCATCTATTTGAATACACTTAAAAAGAAACAAACAAACAAAAAAATTCCACAAATCTCTACTGAATAAACACCAAAAGACACTGTGTATTTGACCTGCCTCCCCTATTAAAACCCAGAAAGCACTTTTTCAGCAATGTATGGAGTTTCTACTCACCAAGCCCTACACTTCCCAAGTTCACATATTTCTATTCTGGTTTAAGCTGAGTCTCCTTATTATGCCAATACATTAAGACAAACATTTCACCTTTAAAATAAGGGCAAACTGTGTAATGCTAAAATAATTTATTCCTACAAGAGATATTAATTCTACAAGTGTTCAAAATGGTTGCATTCCAACAAAATAACTTAAGGATGACTTCTTTTTCCTCCAGTCTCCAGCAGAAAGGAACCATGCACCATAGCTGTCATTTGTCTGAAAGAATCATTCTGTCCTCAAGAGTTACATGTTGTTTGTTCACAACAAATAGTGCACTTACCCCTGTGGGCTCAGATCCAAAGAATCCTCCCGGCTGTGTTGTAAGCTGGGAGAGCCCAAATCGGCAGCTGCATTACTGGCAGCAGTGGCTGTTCCAGTACTTATTGTTGTAGTGGTACCCAGCGTTCCTGATCCATTAGTGCATACTTTTGGTGGGCTTGTTAGCAAAGCCTCAGACTCCGCTAAGTTTTTCACTTGGTGCATCACCCCTTTGCAAAAGAAGAAATCTTTGTTTGGTGGGTTGGTTTGGTTGTGGGGGTTGGTTTGTTTGTTTTTTGGGGTTTGTTTTTTTTTTTTTGGGGGGGGGGGGGGGGAGGGGGAGGACAGATCACAGACAGACAACAAAAGGTGTTTGAAAAGGTAGAAGTCTGTTATTAGAACCTGTTTTGACTATGGCAGCATTGGCTCACTCCACCCACCAATACTAAGTTTTAAAAGCAGTTCAACCCTTTCTTGAAAAAGTTAACCTACATAGTTTAAAATAAAAATAATAATGACAGCAGCACGAACAGTAACTAAAGTAGTTTTAGTTACTTAAAAAAGTTAAAGTAGTCTTTAACAGTAGCTAAAGAAACCCAATAATCCCCAGTATATTACAACAAAGAGTTCCTGCCAAAGATTCATCAGTTTTGTCCAGTAAGACTACTCATGTAATTTCAGCAAGCCATCTTCAGCCTAAATATAAGTTCACTAGCATTTAGTAAGCCTGTACAAACTTGTTTCAGATTCAGAAGAAACAAGCTTGTCTCCTCCAGAGTCTTGGTCAGCTCCTCCCCAGTCATATGACAATAGCTTGCATGGATTTGCCTTTATTAAAGAACAATGTTAACTTTTCACAGCTTGGGAGGGATGGAGCTGGGGGTAAAGAACATGGATTCTCCACACACACATGCTTTTAAAATACTAAATAAGGAGGTGAAGAGGAGAAAGAAAAAAAAAAGCAAGCAAGATTTACCTTCTCTTCTGAAGTAAACACTAAAAATGTCAGGTAATTTTTGCATTAAAATCTCTGCCATCTGCAGGGCTCCAACTACTATTTTAAGGTCTTGACTCGACAGCATGGAGGCAATATGACTAAAACAGATAATTTATTAGAATTAGGTTTGTCTTTTCCTTTTCTGTTGTTTTAAAAAAAATAAAATAAAATGAAGCCAGTTCATCTTGCATACATAGTACTGGAAACTGAAAGCAAACACATTTCATTGTGGTTTTGTAAAAGCTATAAATAAACGGACTGAAAAAGTCCTCTTCCACCTAAATCACTTTTATTAAGTTTTAACACGTGGCATAAAGGAAAAGAGAGAGTTTTCTTCCTTTAAAGAATATGGTGTTGTGGATCTCTGTACTGCCTTTGAAAAACTAGTCAGTTTATTTTCTAATTGCATCCTTTTACCTAGACCCCTAACTTTATGGTATATCACGTAGGAGAGGTTTCATGAATAGAACTTACCAGTTGAATGCCATGAGTGTCTGTTACTGTTCACATTGTATTACCTCAAAAGTCATCTTGCCCTCAGAAAAGTTTATAGGCAAGTTTTAGAAATCAGGAAAACAATAAGTGGTGATAATAGACATTATCAGTACACACAGCCATATAGGTAATCCAAGTTTCCAATAAGAACTCCTAGCGTTGGCTCCTACTGCAAAATCTAAGATGCAAAAAAATCCTGAAGAGCTGGCAGCCTCAGCTTTTGGAAAATAAATACGTAAGAATTTAAAAGTACAATTTTCCCCTGAAAAATATGATTCAAAAAAGTAATCACAAGTTTGAGTTGTAAGCTCAAAATCAGTTTCATTCACAATAGTTAATGAACCCACCTTGAAACAGCATGGTTTTTCAGCACATCCTTCAGAAGTTCAGCATCAGCAAAATAAATTATCCTAAGAATTGCTCTAAGGCACTTGTGTCTAACAGCAGGTCCAGCTGAAGAACTATATACTTCATAAAGAACACCAAACAATGTTTTGATAAAGGATTTTGCCAGTTCTGGGTCCTCTTTCATTAGTTGTGCTCGAGCATCATCCTTCTTCAATTCTGAATGTCCACCTGTGAGAAATTGTGCAACAAATCACTGCATAGTTCTTTGAATCTCTGCTCTGACGATTACTTTCTTTTTTTAAAGCTGAATTAAATTATATCTTTTCAATTCAAGAGCTAAACTAAGAACCAGAAGTCAAACTGATGGCAAGAATGTAGGTACAAATCCTCCTCTTTCAAGGAGTCAAATCTTTTTTCTTCAGTTTTCTTATTTATTTCTGTACGACAGTAAGAAGTCCTCACAAAGTCTTCGTTAAATAAGAGTTGTATGAACAAAGCTGTTTCAGAAAATCCCAAGCCAGGAACACCCCCAGCTCCCCTCCAGTTTAATGCATTTTCAGTTCCCAGAAAGAGAGTTTATTTGTTAAGAATACGTATCATCAGTTTGAGTTTTGTTGTAAAGCTGTCTTCATTCACGTAAATCAGAATAGTTTGATGTTCCACAGAAACCACAAGAAATATATTAGCCAAGTAGTAGACTGTTGTATAACCCAGCATAAGTTAGCCATAGCTAGAGACACCAGGTGTCTCCTTAGCTGTACTTACTAGTGTTTGTATTGGCTAAAGGGTTTGGTTTTCGCTGAATGGCACGTGCTGTTCCAGTATCCTCGTTTATTTGCTGCATAGAGTTAAAATCAATAGTATAGACACGCCCAAGCGTAGACAGGCTTATCTCATCCTCACCAACCTGATGAGCTGCCTAAAAACAAGGATGAGTTTAAAGTTAAGAAATCCCTAACAAATAGGAAGCTACATGAAAAGCTATGAGGGGCAACACAGCAGGAAAAACAATGACTGACAGAAATACAATGAGAACAGCGATTAAGCAGTTCACCCATTACTGAATACCAAAATAGTGCAAGGAAGTTTGAGGAAACTCATGCGTTTCTTACTCAGAAAGAACAAGGCTTGTATTTTCAAAACTATAAAGAAAGCACTCAATTCCCTATACAACCACATGCATATTTAAAAAACATCACCACACAAATGTGTGGAATTACTACCTCTATTATTCGACTATCAATCCTGTTATAGGGATGCCAGAGACCCCTGTCATCTCGCCACTGCCATATTGCACCATCTGTATTTTGCGCATTTCCTTTCTTTAGCATAGTATCAACAGCAAAGATTCCCTCTTTTGGCAGGCAAGGCATCAGTTCACTGCAAAGAACATTAAAACAGTATTTTACTAGAAGTATACAGTAAGGTCCATCTAAGCTGAAAACTGTTTGCCTTCATTTTAGAGAAGTTACGGATTTTAACATACCAACCAGACCCAAAACCTAGGGCTGCATAACTTACCAGATAAGAGAAGTAAGCTCATAAAGTTCTTGAGGACTTCGTGGAACAAGGTCAATTTGTTCTTGACAACTCCCATTTGAGGCTCCACAAAGGAGGAAGTGAAGTGTTTCTGCAATATCTATAAAAATTATTATTTATGAGATTGCCTATATCAGAATACGGACTCCATTTTGTGTTAGACACTGCGCAGAAGAGTTAGTCACTGCCCTAAGCAAACAGACAGTAGGCAGAAAGACAAAAGCCATCTCTTCGAACATTGTAAGAAATGCATTTTTTCTCAGGTCCAGGGTTTGTGGGGTTTTTTGGGGTTGGGTTTTTTTCCTTTAAAGGACATCTGGGGGGATATATCACTCAATATACACGGCACAGAAGAAAACAGGGGAACATACAGGGCAGTTGAAGTGACAAGTCAAAATTTACAAGATGAAAAGAAGAAAACAAGTGAGAACTAAGACAGCTACACAGTGGTTACTTTTCTTAATGTTTTCCCTTAGAAAAAAAAGCCCTTAAATCGCATGTTTTCCCCACCTGGTAAAGACTACGAAAAGAATTATTCAACTTGTGTTGAAATGAGTAACTTGTGCAGCTAATACAGACTCAAAATTAGGCGAGCACTCCAGTGACAACAGCTAGAGACAGGAAAGGGGAGAAAAAACCCTCAGGAAAAAAACCAAAAAGCTTTCAACAAGATTAACTAAACTTTGTATCCCAGGGGAAGCATAGTAAGAGAGAGAAAAATAAGAGAACACAATATTTGTATAATCAAGTGCACTGAGTTCCATATTGACTGTAGGCATTAACTTAAATAGGTCCCCCAGAGTATGAAAGAGCAAGTACTCACTTTGCTTCATAAGTTGGACTGCAAGTGTAGGACAATTGGAGCACATTAAGGAAAACATGCGCACCACCATGATGAACATTCCTGAGCTCAGGATAGGAGGCGTCACTACCAAGAGTTGCTGGATATTTGTTAACAAGTCCTTGGAAGCAACCTGCTGGAGCAAGTTCTTCAGGAGGGAACAGCAAAATTAAAAACGTTAGTCTGACTTTGAAAGGTAAGTCCTTCGGAGAAACTGAGGGAGGGAAGAGGGAAACAAAAAACCACACCCTTACCTCCTCATGCTGAAAGTTGTCCACTAGCCGTGCAAAACAGAGACAAGTGCTTTCAACAGACTTTTTGTCCTATTATAAAAAAAGTTAAGTATTCGTTTGAATTAAAATATTTTAACTTGCATTGGATTATCCTGTCATTTTGAGACATTCATAAAATTTCTCCAAAAAGGCCAGTCAAATCACATTTTACAGAATATTACAGCTCTGAATTTTAAATTCTTTGATACAGTCTAAACCGACCTCCTGATATGGCATATTCCCTGGGAAACACCTCACACTTGTAACACAAATACCTTTAGGGACCTTTAAAGATGAATAAATGTGTCTATAATATCCTTTTTGGATTCTACACGGAGGAAACAAAAGGGAATAGAGCTACAAAGCCAAAGCAAGGAGATATAGATAATAAGCAGGAGTGAAGACTACAGACTACACGAAGCCTGATTTTTATATCATGCAGTCCAGCCAAGACAGCAAATCCAAAGACACCAAGATAGTAAAGATTGTTCTAAAACCAGCTCTATTTAAAAGTTCATTGAAACACTCAAAAAAGTTCATCTGAACATAATAAAACACTTTTACTGTAAGGGCGGTTGAACACCGGAAGAGGTTGCCTGGAGAGGCTAAGTCTCCATCCTTGGAGTTTGGTTTATTTTTAAAAATAAACAAACAAACAAACAACAAAAAAAAGACAGCTTGACATGGTCCTGGGCAATCTGCTCTAGTTGACCTTGCTTAAGCAGGGGATTAGGACTAGGTAATTGAGAGGTCCCTTCCAACCTCAACTATTCTGTTAAGAGCTAACTCAAGATTATTTTTTTTTGCCAGAAAAATTCCACTTCAAAATTTCTTGAAATCTTACTTTTGTGGGCTGTAGCTTCTCTTCAGAGAGCAGGAGTCAGTACTTGTCCCTACTACTGCTGAGAACAGTGCTTCTTGTTTCCAAAGCACCATCTAAAGCTGACATTTGACTTCTGTGAAGCTGTCTCAATGATTCAAGTAGTATCTCAGCAAGAAGACGTTGTCAAAATTAAGAATAGCACAAGAATACACAAAAACATCACCTGGAAGCTCCCATTTAGTTGCGTTTGTTAAGGAACAAAATAACTTCTCCTTTTTCACAGGTATCTGCCAACCAAGCAGTATGTCCAAACCTCTTTTGGTGCAATAGTCACTGTGAGTGCTCATTTATGAACACAGCAGCACTGCAGGATAGGCAGATCTTAGGAGCCCCATGATTTAGGATTCATCACTTCAAACTATCGTGCAAGAGTAGGAACTTTCTTTTTAAAAAGTCACAGGCCCTCCCAAAAAGTCAAATCAGGAAAACACCACAAAAATTGAAACTGAAGCTTTTCTGAGTTTGAAGCAGGAAGGAACCTTGCAACTCATTTGTTAAGAAAAAAGAACAGTAATGCTACTGGATTTCCTCTTGCTGATGAGCAAGAAGTAAGGACTACAAACCCACTATTATTCATGCTCCAAGTTAAAGAACCTTATTTATCTAATTTTACAAAATTAATAGGGGTGTCATGAATCCTTACAGCATGTTTACAAAAAACAAAAGGTCCATACGCATGTTAGAATATCACAACTTGACAGTATAGAAACTTTAAAGCAATTACCACATTGCAAAGGCAAATAATACACAGTAAAGAACTAAATATCTGGAGGCAACTTTATACTACTTTCAGGTCAAAATTAAAACTTTCCATTTTATAATAGCTTCTTACCTGATGGGTTAACCTTTGTGTAAGCAGTGGCAAAGAGTCTGCCACGAAGTGAAACTCATCAGGTGTTATACTCTGGCAGCAGTTGGCAGCAATAGCTAGTGCATTCCTCTGTGCATTTATACTGAAGAATTCCAGATACAGCAAACAGTCTGCCAACCCACCCTATAATAAAATAAACAAACACTTTCACTCTCAGTACTGCTAAAGTCACAGAAACTTGTTTTCTTATTTCATCTTCACAGAAGATCATCAAGATGTAGAACCGGTAGAGGTAAGAGTGCTTTCTTTTTTACTTACTGCCTGCAAAATGGCTTTACTATGCCTGCGTGATAACATCTCCAGGGCTGTAAGCGCCTGCTCTGCCACATCAATGCACTGAATAACTTGCAGCTATGAGAAAACAAGAAAGCTTGTAGATTAATTTCTAAACCAGTTTGTAAAAATAATAATCTTCATTAACACTTGGCCTGTACTGAGACACATATACTAATGCAGCTGCACTGCTAGCTGTAATCAAGCTAGCCAATTTAAGGCTAGATCAGCTATATAGCTACTCCAAGAGTTACCAGTTTGTATAATTACACAATACCTTTGCAACACCAATCAGACAAAAAGTTCTCAGCGAATCAGATAGTGCTTTTCAGTAAGGGCGTGAACAAAGAGTAAACCTGTTTTTAAAAGCTTCTCATGCATTATGTATTATCTTGTAAGCTACGAAAAGAGGCCGTTATCTTAATGGTATATCCTAAAGTTAAAAGATAAAATCCCCTCAGATTAGTTTAATGCTGTTTTGATTTCATTTTACCTTTTCCAAGAAGACAGGAATTGCATCTACCACTACAGCAGATGATCTGGGAAGTGCTTCCATCATATATGTTAAGGCCCGACATGCATGGTTCATCTATTAAATATATAGATATTTGTTTTTAAGTTCAGATGATACATTTTTCTATTCCAAAATATTTCTTAAATATTACAAATCACTTACAATGTCAAAGTTGTGCTCCATCTGCAGCAGTGTTATCTGTTTTTTAAAAAAAAAGTCTTGTTAGTTTAGTAAAAAGTATCTAGATATCGACACAAATAAAGGGCAGAAATCAGTATTGTAGCTTTTCACTTAGGACTTTGAATTTTGCTAAAAGTTTCAAAAGAGCCACTACCTATTCTTGAGCTATTACAGAATTAATAGGACTAGCAAAATTTAGCAAAACATGCTCTCAAAACCAAATAATGACATATCTAGATAGATTCACATACATATATAAAATTAAGAATATATAATATAAATTAAGACTATTTAAGCAAGCTATTGAGTGAAATATTATATCCTCCAATAGAAATACGAGATTTAATCTTTACCAAAGCTGGTACAACACTCTTGACTGGAAATCCTCCTAACGTTTCTTCATTTCCCATGACCAACAGCTGGCACATCTCAATCACTGCCTGTAGTTGCTGGCTTTCATCAGTGGCTTGGAGACCTTGCAAAAGCTGTTGGGCTTTAGAACCTAGATATCCAGAAAAAAAAAGATTAGGAAAGAAGGTATTAGAAGACGTAAGTGTTCAAGGGAACTGTTATGCTATACTTCTGCCAGAGTGGAAGACCAGAGATAGTTTGTTTTCCTTTGTATTTGTAGTTTCACTTCCTTTCCCTGTCATAGAACGGGGGGATAGGAAAGGGAGGCAAAAATCTCACTCTTGGCTGTCTTTCCAGTCCAGACTGGTCAGCACAGGGAGTCCACCACACTGCTCACCACCGCCATCTTGCCAACCTACAGCGGGTGCCAGAACCCACACCTTTATAAAGCAAAGGACTTTTCAACACACCCCCTGGATAATACAGCACATGGAGTATCCATGAGACCCCATCCTCTTCTTGGCAGGCAGTGTAACAGGCTGCCTTTGGCTCTCCTGGGAAGCCAAACAGACTTGGACTAGAAGGTACGCATCTTATCCAGCTGCATAATGCAGACATGGTGGAACAAGACTAAGGACCCATGTTCTCACTGACACACTGTCTGAAGGAAGCGGTTTCTGTCTGAAACCTAAGACGCTTTTGAAACTATAAACAACATACCCTAGAACTGACATCTACTAATAGTTTTAAAGCTAGCTTAAGCACTTGTTTAAAGCTAGCAAAAAACCCAAGCGGGTTGGAGAGGTCTTTTGTTAAGCAGCCCATCATGCAAAAGAAAAAGATAAGGAAGGGGTGAAAAGGCAAGAACCCTCCCTTCCCCACCTAGAAGGGAACATTAAAGATGCCCCAAAAAGGAAAAGAAAAGAAATATGGCTAAAGCAAATTTCTCTTCCTTATAGGAAGGCAAGCAAATTAATATTGTTGACCACGGTCTAGCACTATCATGACATACAAATCTCCAACAAGTAAAATATTACATTAAACTATGAAGCTAATACAAATATTAGAATTTACTAGTGGCTGAATTCTACTAGTCTGGAAGTGGAAAGGATTAAGTCAAGTTAGACAAACTTTGCTTACTAGCTCCACTTCCAATTGTCCTGTGGAAGAGCTGCGACATCCGAGGACCAAGAGGGCCAAACAGGTGAGGAGGAAGACCCCTAGCCTCTAATAGAGCTAAAAGCAAACAGAGGATAACAGCCATTGTCAAAGCTTCTACATATTTTTAAAAGCTTAAATTCCACGATGCTATAATTTAAGACTACTAGAATTTTGATACTTTAAGAAAGAAGAGTTAGGATTAGATGACTGCAGCTACCTCAGTTTCCAAAAAACACCAAAAAGATTACCTTTAGGGAACAAATAACTCATTTTTGTATGCATCAGAGCATTAAAGCCCTTTAAGAAGTCACCCACTGAGTTTCCAGTTATATATTTCACAAAGAAATCTGGTCTACTGAATTGTTCTAAGTCTAGATCTAGAATAGCAGATAAACCAGACTGTAATTTCAAATCTGAACTCAAACTACATAAAATAGGCTAAACTTATCTTCACATTTTCAGGAACTGAGCAGCACTGTTAATCTGAAAAAGTGACACTGAAAAAAGGTTCAAAGCTTTATTTGTTGATGAGCAGGAGAGGGAAGAACTCTGCTAGATATTAGGGGTTTTTTTGTTTTGCTTTTGAACACTTTTCAGTAGTCTTACTACAGCTAGACTAAGTGGGTGATTCTGATTTTTATTGCAGCAAGCATGACTACTGCTGATCAATACAATAACAATTGATAGTAAAAACCAATTTAGCTCAATGCTCCTAATGCATACCTATGCTTACTGAGGACTATAAGCAAGTGAACTGGTAGTGACACAGCGCTCACTTCCACATTAAATATCCAGATTAACCAAAACTTGTCATTTGCAAGGGAGATCATGATCTCGGAACTCCTTGCAATGTAGTGGCAAAATCATTAAAACAGTTGCAGGACATGCAAACTGAGTTTCCACCTGTCTGTGCTCTCAGGTTTTGAGACCTGAATCCTTTAGCCCAAGCACAAAAGCAAGCATTTTAAGAACTTTCAGATTTTGTTTGGTCCAAGCTTACAGCAACATGGGTATCAATGACAAGCAAAAAAAAAGTGTTATCCACAAGCAGGCAGAGTAACAGCAGGCCTAACCTGGCCTGTCAACTGAAAACATTCTTGCAAAGACTTATTTTCGTATTTGAGCTTACACACTTAATAGGACTGAGTTATCAATTCTCTCCCCCCACTTCCTCCTGAAAAATCATCAGAAGTAGTGTATTATGCACCATGCAAATAAGCAAGGACACTGTGCCACCCCCTCTAGACATTACTTCCAAATTCTTGCATCTTTAGTGAATTAAAGCTTGTAACTCCGTACTTTAGAACTACAGTAAGCAAAGCAACACATTCACAGACAGAGAAACAAAATACAGCCTTCCCACTACATTTAATAGAGAATTTGGGTAGGTATGGCTATTTATAGGCTGCAAATGAAATAAAAAGGGTAAATTAATAACAACTCTTATACCTTGTAGTCTTCCCATCTCAGAATCATCTGACTCACTTTCTCCAGAGGTTGTCATACCTACAGCCCCAGCAACAGAACTAGAAGCTAAAGAAATAAAATAGAGATTAATGCAAGTTAAAGTGCCTTTAAAGCTACAAAATTCGCATCAATTCCATCATCAAGAAAAGTGTCCACCATCAGAAGAGTGCTCTGCATTTAACATTGCCACCATCATACTTCTGTACAATTGTCGTTTTACATAAAGCCGTCTACAGGTCTAACATTTTCCAAAAGCTGAAGAGAGAGGCTGTATCAACACAAGATAATGAATTAAAAAAAAAGCTAGGTCAGCAAATTACCTTTCAGACAGATTTTCCTGTATCCTTAGTAAATTTATGCTTTTCTTATGTGTTATGCTGCACCTAGTTTCTGTTAATTTAGACTTTTTGTACTGATGTAGCTAGCTTTAAGCAGAGAACATTTGAGATTTTCTACAATCCAGCATAATTACAGGAAAGGTCCTTTGAACTCACTACTGATTAGGACCAGATGATAAAATTAAGTACTATTTAATAGGACTGTGCAAGTAAGAAGATTTAACTTGGTTACAAATTTCTCCAGTACAGACACACTCGGCCATTTCAACAGAAAACTTGTAGAATATTTATAAGTAGTTACAAAAGAGCTTTTACAGGTAAATGCATGCCTTCTGTATTCTGAACAGTTTGGTGTCTCTTCAGTTGGCAGTACAGTAATTTATACAGCATCAGCTGAAGTTACTTTAAAAAAAAAAAGAAAAAGAGGTAGACGCCTGAAAACTAAAGTCTGCTTTATTGGACATAGTTTGGAGACTACAAAAAAGCATGACTGAAACATGTACCAGATATCCAAGAGATCAGATTCAAAAATAAAGGTCCCTCTCACTCAAAAACCTTGCAGATTTATTTACCAGCTGTACCAGCTTAAATAATAATTTCTCCCCAGAACTTAATCCATTTAATTATTTTTAAATGCAAAGTAGTTTATATCAGCAACTATACTAAAAATGCTTCAGTTGGAATTTCTTCTTACCTGCAGCTCCCTGGGGAGCCTCATCTGTACGCGCAGCTGAAGAGTTAACTCCATCCTGGTTGTTGTCAGGATCAGCCATCTTCTCCTGTCGGCGAGCTTCAGCTGCTCCTCTTTTGCCCAGGCCAGAGCCTCGCCGACTAAAGATTCAAAAAACAGAAGTTTTGGACCTTATGAACTAAGACAAAGATTTATTAACGTGAGACTACTCAAAACCAGATAACATTTACGTAGATCACTACCACAAAGTTGCGCAAACTAACAGAACTGTGTAAGAATCAGTCTTCACAAGATTATCCAACTCTTCTTTACCCTCCTTGCCCCACACCATGGCGACGATTTGTTTATACTAACGCATTACAGCTAGGTCCTTACATTACATCCTTCAAGACAAGGCAGTCTACTAAAATATAATAGTCAATATGAGCAAGATTAAAGTGACTGTTAGTTACAAATCACATACACATTTGAGAAGTTTGATGACAGAGTAACTATCTTTAAAGGAAGTTCTGAACTACTGAAAGCACAAAGAGAACTCTGATGTTCAACTTTGTTTTCAGTGCCAGATCAAGTATGAGGGCATGAGCCTTTTTAAATTTGCTTTTTCAAACACTACTGTCATCACCACTACAAATATATATGCCTACAAAGTAAACAGTCAAATTCAAATGTACACTTGACAACAGAATCAAGCGTCAGAAGCTTTTTTTTATGGCATGGAAGAGGGAAAAGAAGTTGTGCTGGAACAACTAAACGTAGTTTAGGCATAAGGAAAAAAAAAATAAAGCTTGTTAAGGCTTCGTAAGTCTAGCTTCAGAATATATGCAACTACAAAATTTTTTTGCATCACAGGACACATTTACTCTCCCCTGCCATTTAATCTACCAGCTGTTTAAAATTATTAGTGACCTTTAAAGGTCCCCTCCAACCCAAACTATTCTATGATTCTATGACTAATTTTCCCCCGCATCAGAAGGTATATTAAGTACTTAGATATTTGTCGTATAGTTCAGATGCAGCTGCTGACAAGCTGAGTCAGCTCAACAATGTACACTATTAAAACAGACTCCTGGGTGGAGTTTTCAAAATAGTCATCTATTTTATTATTCATGATGGACAGTAGTTCAGCACTCTCTCTCTCAGTGCTTAGTATCTTTTTAAACACCACCTTCCTAAGGAATGGATTACTTAAATTTGTAATATTGGCTTTGGGTGTTTCTTTTCCTCCACCCTCACAGCTGAGGGAATTACTGAAGGTCTGATGGTGACAAATTCTATGCACTATCCATGACACTGGTGTAGAGAGTAACCCAGCAGGCCTGAAAAGCTACAGCTACTTCTACAATAGCAAAGTAAGATAGACAAGGCCAGTTTTCATGCATGAAAATGACATTAATATCAACCCACTGCAGTGATCATGTTTCATTATCTTAAGTTTTACCTGGTGCTAGCACAGGAGCCCGTGGTCTTTTGCCGTGTGCTCCGCCGCAAACTGGGGAGCTCAGCAGGTGGTGATTCACTGCGCTTCTTTGTAGACTTTCTTAGACCTATGTAATATGTAAAGAATTGAGTAAATCAGTCTTTAAATACACAGCAGTTTTACAAAGAAATAAAACTTCAGTGTACACAAAACTTCTGTGTAGAAGAACAGCTTTACTTAAGAACCACAATAAGCCCACATCAGCTTTTAGTCACCTTACACTGAACTGCTATACCAGTAAAAGAAAGGTTCAGATACTTTTACTCATTATTTTGAGTTAAGCAATACTAAACTCAAAGTTGTTACCTAGACACCTTTTCCTAACCTACACACTACAGACTTAGAAGCTCTTCTATAACTTTCTCATGCTAAAACAGATATGAGATACAAGTTTATTATTTCCACATGTTGATGTTCAAAACACTTAAAAGAAGATGCTTTAGCTTTAGACAAAGAGAGAAAAAGAAATTACACTGGGGGGGGGCAGTGGTGGTTGCATCTGTTTTCCCTCACCTCTGAGTAAATCTGTACAGCATAAACTTAACCTTTTTCACTAGCTGAATCATCATTTTTAGTCAGTTTTCTTCACATTAGTATGGCTTAAGAATAACTGCCTTAAATGAAAACCATGCTCCCCTCCAGGAGTCAAGCACTGCCAGTGTTGAGATCTGTCGTGTATTATTTGTGTTCCCATTTCAACCACATCCCTTCAACCCCTATCACTGTCATAAGATCTTCCTTGAGGCAAATAACCAAGCGTATCTTCACAGCTTTGGAAAAGGAGTTCAAGTTTTTAATTTAGAAGTATTTGCACTGTTGAAGACTGACCCAACTGATATAAATTTGTTCTAGGTTATCAGAACAATGGCTTCATGACACACCCCACTGCAGAACCAGGTAAATCTTAGACACACAAAACCCCCATGCAACACAACATTCTCAGATGATGAGCAAGCTTACTATCAGGCTGAAATATCTCATAATAGCTTCCAGACCAGAAGGCTGATAATTGAAGTGTTAAAAAAATCAAAAATCCTTATCAGGCCCAACTTTACATTTCAGTCCCCCCCACCTCTACAATAAATAGATAAAAAAAATAAAAAAGAAGAACCCCATAACATTCGATTTAGACATACTATTACTAGAACAGATGTAAATGGTTTTCAAAAAGTGAGAAAGTTAGATCACTGCTCCCTCTTCTGGCAACAAAGCAAAAATAAAACATATTTAAATGTGCAATGTTTTTGAGCACAGTACCTATCAAACTGGCTCCTGTTTATTTCCTTAATCCTAAAACATTCCAGGAATGCTGAGTTGTGGTACTGAGGGATGAAACGATAACTATGCAGTTTCTGACTGGATAGTTAACAGGAAAGGGAAAGTGATCTGAAAAGCTATTATTGACCTGGTCAATAGTCTGTCCTTTCAAACATTGTACTATATTTGACCCAGGAACACACTGTTGAGTGCAGTTAAGTTCCATGCAGACAAAGGTTAACCTGATCACAGAATCATTTAGGTCGGAAAAGATCTTTAAGATCATCAAGTCCAACCATTAACCTAGCACTGCCAAGTCTACCGCTAAGCCATGTCCCTAAGCAC
Organism: Aptenodytes patagonicus; assembly: GCF_965638725.1. Lineage (NCBI taxonomy): Eukaryota > Metazoa > Chordata > Aves > Sphenisciformes > Spheniscidae > Aptenodytes > Aptenodytes patagonicus. The sequence goes on from NC_134954.1 coordinate 6,166,525, forward strand.
CACATCTACACGCCTTTTAAATAGCTCCAGGGATGGTGCCTCAACCACTTCCCTGGGCAGCCTGTTCCAATGCTTGACAACCCTTTTGGTGAAGAAATTTTTCCTCACATCCAATCTAAACCTCCCCTGGCACAACCTGAGGCCATTTCCTCTTGTCCCATCGCTTGTTACTTGGGAGAAGAGACCGACCCCCACCTCGCTACAACCTCCTTTCAGGTAGCTGTATTCATGTATTTACCACACACCTGGCTTACTGACTCAAGAAATTTGGCAACCTTAAGAAAACAACAAGGTTCTGTATTTAACAGCCACCAAGCACTGAATTAAAGCAGGCCAGCCACTTGAATTTTCAGATGGTCTGTACGTACAGAACAAAGTATGTAACTCTTTCAAATATTCAAAAAAGCAGTAGCATTTTTACTACGTATGCTTTCAAACAAAAAATTTAAGTTGAAGTTGCTACAACAGAAATACATGATGACTCCAACCCTATTTACGTACAGTAAGACACTCACAGGCCGGGGGGAAAGGAAGAGGAGTGCGTCATAAAGTAGAGATACAAGACAAAAACAGTTTGAAACAGTTGTAGCAGGATCCCATGCCATAGCTATCTAAGCTTCTCAAGTACTAGAAGTACACAACAAAGCTCCCCTCATGGCTGGTTGTATTTTACAATAGAAAACGCATGCTTTAACTGGCACTAGCATAGCACTGTATTACTCCACAGATAAAATGTGTTTACCACTCTGAGTTCATATTACATATATGGAAAAGTAGGCTACTCGGTACCTGTAACAGTATGGTGAAATTCTAGTGAGATGTACTTTTGCTTTACATTTAGAAGAATAAGTTAATCACCCTGTTACAGTAGAGTTCACTGGAAAAATATACAGATACATTTTAATTCTTTATGTCAGCACGCCACTTACTACTTCAAATCTGTGGGTGCTCATTTGCAAGCAGTGAGACCTAAATATTAAGTAACTTCATATCAGCTTAGTAATAGGCTATCACACATCCACTGTAAGTGAAATAAGACTGACTTAACTTGGATCAAAATAGGATTTCTGCTAAGGGCAAAGGTTTCACAAAACAGCAGAGCTAGCTTAACAGCTTGTTGTTGTTTAGCAGTACGGTACACTCATGTCTTATTGTCCCCAAAGCAATCCCAATACACACAAAGTGCACACCTGATAGACTTTCTTGCTCCATTAGTATTCTGCCAGGTTGGTGAGCTGAGTTTGCTTAACATGGGTCAGATGAACACAGACACCATGAAGCAGTAGGGCTATGAAGCTGTGAAATGGGCTGTCCTTCTCCATAAGAGAAAAAGTATTAAATTATTTGCATTGAATTAGCTGAGCCATCTCTTTAAACTGAATTACCTCAGTAAGAGGGTTTTAGAGAATGTAAAGGAGTTACCCAGTTACCGCTTGGTGGATGAGCTGCAGAATGTATCACAGCCTGAGCACCCAGAAGAGTTGAGCTCATTTTCTCCTGCTGCTCAGGAAGAATGTTCTACTTGTCAGATCTTTTTGCATGTTTCTCTTTTCTCAAGTCTTTATTTCTCCACCTCTGATGTACCTACCAGGGCACATATGAGCTTCCACCTCCCTCTATTAATTTCAAAAGCTAAAAAGGAAGCGACAAAAGACTTCTCAGAGCTTGTTCCCTTCCTGCTGTTCAATGCCACTCTCTGCCCTTAAAGTTCATTGTTGAAGAAGGCTCCTTAAGTCAATCTTACCACCTGCATCTTTTGCAAATCCTTTGAGTCTTCCCAATACTATAAGCTCAGGACTGCCAATTTCTTCAGCATAGGACTGAACCTTCTTCCTTTCACTCGCATTGTCATCAAAATTTGATCTCCCCCTTAACACACTGCTGCCAGTGTGCTCTCCCAACTGAGCGTTAGTCCTGTATCTATAGGAGTTGCAGGAGGCTAACAGCCCCAAGCCTTCCCTGGTAAATAGGACACAACCAGCATTCAGAGAGATGGGATTAGAGATGCCCTGTGACTGCCTCACGAAGGAAAAGACAGCAAGGGATTTCAGGGGAATTGGTTTGATGTTCATCTCCAGAAGTTGTTTATTCAGCACTATTTCTGTAATATACAGAGCTATCGTCAAGAGATCTGTTTCAAAGAGCTAGTAAAAGTTATGAACAGAGATGGACTTTCAATAAACAAAAAGAAAATTAGGTTTAAGCAGTTCATATTCAGCAACTGCAAAAACTTTAGATGTAAACTTCAGAATTAAAGCAGAGGCATAGGTTTCCTTATGGCAAACAGATATATTGCTTATGCCCTGACATCATCCTATCTGCATGCCAAACACTCATGTTAATGACTCTGAAGGAAAATAGACCCAAACAGGCTAAACCTGAAACAGCACAGCCTAACAGAAATAAAAAGAAAAAAAAAAATCTTAAGAACATCTTCACATTTAAGTGTGTTTACTGGTCAGCATTTTTTTTTTTTTTAAAGACATTTTTTGTTGTGTGAAAGAAACAAGTTCTGAATGCAGCTGTAACTGCATTCACTTATTTTAAGTCTGAGTGTATTACCCAAGCCAGAACAAAGTTAGTCAAACTTTCACAGTCCATAACCTGGAAAGCCCTTTATTTGCAGTTCAGAAAGACAATCAGTAGAGATTTACTTGTTAGGACTGGAAGTTTAGACTTCAGATTGGCTCCTGTGTTGGGCTGCTCTCCTCCTCACGCAATAAAGATAGGGTGAAAATAGCTGTGGCAGGGGAAGGCAAGACAACCTCCTGTCATTCTAATACTCCACTATTCCCATCCCTCAGTACCAACCCAGACATCCCCAGCTCTTGATTACAGCCCATCACAGCAATTAAAGCAAGTATCTCCAAGCTAGTCATCTTATTTTCTCAATCCCAAGTCCACAACTCTAAGACTCTAATGACCATCACGCAATAGCACTGTCACCCACAATCCCAAATAAACTAATTCAGAGCTAGTTTCAGATTCTTTTCTCCCTCACCTCTGCCAAATCCCTTGAAGCCAGGAGTTATACACCATTCACACTCCCGTGTTCACTTCACGTGGCTTTTTATTATCCCAATAATCCCTCTAGCCCCCCAAATCTTGAAGCATTAGGTAGGGGCTTCTCAGTCAGGGACAGCTACCCTAAGTTACCCTGCTTTCAGCACTGTCCCAGCCATCATTGCCAGCTTCTTCCTACTTAAGGGCCACAAGACACTACAAAGGGCAGTAGAGACCTCCCTAATAATGGAGACATAATTAAGCTTGGTTTTATATTGTTACATAGCAGCAAGATGACCCAATTCACAACATTTAAAAAGCCCCTACAAAATACAGGGCTTGAAGGGGATGTGAAAATAGTCAAAGCAAGAGAGCAAAACAAGAAACTTGCCTTCCAAGCCACCCCCATCAAGAAATATATAGCTACAAAAATGGCGGTGAAAAACTTCAGTCTAGCCTGTTTTTATTCTTCCAACAAATTCTACAGCTGTTGTTCTGTGATGTCACTGCTCAGTTACACAGACTGCTGTGTAGCTGAAGACTCTGAGAGTCACCTTGGCTGCATTTAACACCAATTATCCAGTGGGGACTGGACAAGACACTTCAAGGTACTCCCCTCCAATACGTGAAAAGCTTCTGCAAAGATGGCAACCATGTCTCTCCTCATTCTTTTCTTCAGTAGACTAAGCCAGCTCAGCTCTTCTAGTTTTTCCTTCAAAGATCACAACTACTGATAATTCTTTTTGTACTTCCTGAACTGCAATACCCAGAAGTGAACAGCATTGCATTTATATAGACATGACTGACCATATGTTAGCCAGAATAATCTCCCCTCTCCTCCCATTTTTCTTCCTAGAACCACTCCCCCCCATCATTTTTCCCCGAAGTTTTTGCAGCTCCTTACAGAGTTATGTTTGCATGTTTGTTTTTTGTTTCTCTCCCACTCGTTCTGTAAGCCCTATTTCAAACTTCATACATCCGTTTTATATTATACCCCTATACAAGCCTACTGAGTTGTAGCTTTCACTTTCTACACAGGATTACTGTGACTTCTAAGGACACGTTTCCAAGCAGAGGGGTGTACACCTCAATAATTAAATCTAGATGTTTGCCTTACTGCTTTAGAAAGCTTTAGGGGTGTTAATATTTGTGTGAAAAATCACCTACTTCTGCTCCCTTATCCTCTAAGGGTACTAGGCTTGCTACAGAAAATAAATTTAAATTTATCCATTCTTCCTTAAAAACCTGCCCTGGGGGTTTATTTTCTTAATATTTCTTGACACTTCTCAGCATTATCCAAAATGCATATTTTGTTAAAATATCTCAAATTTGTCCCAATATTTTTGAGTTAGTGAAGCTGTATGACAGACAAGTTATTTCCTCTTTTTTTAAAAAAGGGGCTAAGCTAACAATAGTTACTGTTGCTTCCAAGATCACTTCAATCTGTTGTTAAAGAGCTCTAATGCACTATTTGAAAGGGTGAGACTATTTGAAAATACCATAAAGTTTAACACTTTTCTTCTATTCTAGATTGAGTTCTTACTCCTAGTGATATTCAGTATAATCACTTACTCTGATCCATGATATTCAACATAATAACCATTGGAGTAAGTTTTGCTGTAAGCTACAGTAAAAATAAAGAGGCATTAGACATTTTAGACTACTTAGTATCACCTGTTAGTACTTCCCCCTCCTCAAATTGGGACGCCACCTAGAGAAAGTAACTTTCACCTCTATTGAGTAGAAATGTCTCTCACCATGCTTTGTGCCCCTTACCAGTGACTTTTTATACATACACACATATAGCTACAGTCCATACCAACTTGGTCTTGTGATATATACTTGAATGTCTTAGTTCAACTTAAGTTTATCTTTTTGCAAAAGATGACTTTCAGGTCATGGAAGAGCTAAAGCTAGTCAAGCTGGCTTTCTCAGTACATTCTTTGCGAAGACAGTTCAGGCTCATATTCTCAATGCTGTTTTTCAAGCTACTCAACACATACTCCCCTTACATTGTGCTATCCCACCCTTCCCCTTCTCACTCCTTGCTGAAGTTTTGTAATTTGTCACATAAATTACTCTCTGCCTTCACCTTCTCGTTGTTCACTTGTTGGAGGTAAATTCTTTCTCCTCCCTGTTGCTTTTCTTCATTGCTAAAAAGTTGCCTGTAACAAGGACAGGCTTAGCTAAGAACTTGTTGGTCAGTCCCATTCTTGCCCGATTGCTACCCACTTCCCCCTCTCTCCACCCTGTGGAAATTCAGAGTTTTTACTCTGGAATTCATCATCCAGTTAAGTCTTGAATCATGGAGCAGGTAGATAAAACCTTGCCATAAAGAAAGTAACTCCTCTCCCCTTCCCCAATGCCATTCTTCCTCGATTAGGTTAGGTCATTCCAGAATCAATACTCCGGTCATGCAAGTTATCCAAAACAAGCCCGTTTGGTCAATTAAATCTATTTTGATTATACAGGAAGACATCCAGTTGCTCTTGTTTATTTCACATATTTCCTGCATTAGTATTAGCTATAGACATGCCCCAGTTGGGACAGGCTACTTGTCATCATGTCTAGGTAAACGAAAAACAGTAAGCAAGCTTAGGAATCCAACTTCTTAAGTCAAGTTTTAGAGAATACATACTGTAAGTAAATCATACAGTACACAAAAGCAGCATAGTGCATTTCAAAAAAATTTTGTTCAAGGCACGGAGCTACAAGCATATCTGCACACTAGCAAGCAGGTGCTCTGCTTGGAGACAGCCTATATTTTTTAGTGACAAAGTCCAAGAACAGTACCTGCTATTCAAATTCCGCACCGGAGAGAGGACATATTTTGTAGGAAAAATTGAAAAGATAAAGTGACTAACGTCCTAGGCACTAGGTACACTAGGTTTAGAAGACTACTGTTCTTAAAGTAACATCAGAGATTCTCACAGTAAGGAAAAATTAGGAAAGTGGGCTTGAAACAACAAGCCACATATTATCTACTTGTTTTCCAGCATTCATCATTCCCACTTCGGGACAGAAGACTTAAGAAAATGAGAAAAGAAAAAGTCTGACAGGAGGAATATAGTCAAGAGAGTTTTATAACATATATGTCCCCATCACAACATCCAACTATTTTGCATATATTTTATTTTTAAAAATTGATTTGCAAGACAGAGAAGCAACTTAAACTTACAGAACACTGACTGTACTTAAATCATTTGCTTTAGCTATAAATAGCTTCAGTCACAGCTTTACTTAAAAGCTCAGCAGAACACACTAAAAATTAATTTCTCTAAGAAGATCCCAAGAAGCCTGAAAACAATGAAAGTATTTGTTTAGGAGACTTGATTTTAAAGTCATATATGCTTATTCTTCCACAAAAGAACAACTTACTTGCTAGCTTAGCCTGTAGTCCTGAAGGTCCAGGTTTTGATGTCTCCGACTTGGAAGAGCCTGGTAGAGACAGTTTTGTTTTAGGGAGACTGACTTTTGGGCTGAATCGAGCAGCCCAGTCAAACTTTGAAGAGCCACCTGTTTTACTCGGTTCTTTGTCCCTGCTACTCCTTCTTGGACTGGGGCTGGATGCAGAACGGGAACGTCTAGCCTTATTCTGGTCCTTTCCCTGTTTCACTCTGGCACCCTGAGGAACAGTAGAAGAAGCAGAGGCAACAGCAGAAGAGGAGGAGGATGTGGAAGCTGAAGAAGAAGAATCAGTGATGGTGCTACACCCAGCTTTGGCTGAGGTCACCGATTTTGAAGCCAGCTTGGAGAGTTTTGCTGACTTTTCTTCAGCGCCAGTTGATTCAACTGCTGAACCACTCTTTATACAAGACAGATTCTCTGTCCTTTTCCTCTTCTGACTTCGGGAGCTACCAGCAGCTCCACCCTTTCTGGTGTGAGCCTTGCTTGTTGATGGCAATTGTGTAGACTTCGGCTGTTCTTGGTCTAAGTGTCTTCTCTTAGATTTAGTATGTGGCTTGTTAGTTTCCAAGGAAGTTTCAGTGTGTTGAAGTGCTTTGGGTTTTTTAGCAGAGCTAGGAGAATTGGTCCTCCTGTAATCTGGACTAGCACTGCGTTTAACTCCTCGAGAATTGTCTTTCTTAGGCACTTGCCCCGTTTTTTGCTTTTCTGAAGTATTGACTCTCTCTGGATCTTCTTGTTGCGGTATTAAAACAGCAGATGAACTACAGCCTCTGTAGAAGTAAGCAGGAACAGTGTTAGTGTTGAATTCAAGAAACCTCACAGTTGCAACAGTTTTGCAAGATAAGTGTCAGCATTCTCTAATAATAAAGAAAACCGCACGTAAGAAACATTGTTGATTATTAAGTTTACATTGAAACAAGAAAAAAACCATGCTTGTATGAGAACAGTCATATTGCAAGTCTTTGCTAGCATGAAAACTAAAATAAATTGCAAAATAAAAGCACAGTACAGTGCTTTTTTTAAAAGAGGAAGATATGAGGTAACTTGGATATATTTTACTATCTGATTTTTTTTTTTTAATAGATATGTCGAACTGATTAAAAAGAAAAAAATTCAAGCCATGAAGCTATTATCTGAATGTTTGAGAATGTAAGTTCCAAAAGAGAGTAAGGAGTGTTCAGTAATGCATAACTAGTCATAACTGGATTCTAGTTCAAGGCAGGCTCTTAATGAAAGGATAGTTTCTCATCAATCTTGAAATTGAGGTAATGAATCACACACAAAAATGGGAAAATTCTCTTCTACATCATAGAAAACTATTCCAGTGTATCTAGCAGAAGTGTATGAAGACCAGACAAAGCATGACCAAGATGATTACCCTGAACACAGGCATACTTTAGATTATTACATGTTTCAATAAATATTGGACGTTGCTCAGAACTCCTTGGGCAATCTTCCCCCAACATGAACTGGGAAAAGGGGAGAAAGACCTTGCAAGTATTCCAGGACTAGTTATGCAGAAATCATGTCCTCCCCATCACTGATGGAATGCTCTTAGTTGGTGAATTAGAAAAACAAAACACAATGTGCAACACTGAAATATATCCACTGAATTCAATACCTAGATTAATTAGAATCTATTAGTCATACATTTTACAAGAACTCTGTATAACTAGATATATTATACACAGTTATGAAGCGCAGATAGCACTGATTAACATATGAATATGAAGCGCAATTACCTTTTAGAAAAGTGTCCCTTGGACTGCTCAGAAGTAGTGTTAGACTGCACTTTGGGTGTCTTTGAAATAGATTTTCTACTCTCAGGAGGGCTATGTGCCTTATGTTTTGCCTGCCCTAAATGTGACCTGTCAGCAGAAAGTCAAAACAGAAAGCTATCAGGATTCCAAGATACAGATGCAAACCTGTAGGTGGAATTATTATTTATTTTTTGGACCATTTACAAATATTAGTTTACAGCTTCAAACCTTTCCATATCAACCCCTAACATTAAAGCAATATTTCAAAAGAATCACCTGGTGCAGTTACAAATCACTACCGGTGTAACTGTTTTGTAAAGCACACAATTATTTAGTCATTTTAAATGAATAAAACATCTTCTTACACCTGAGCTGTGCAGATAAACTCAAATTTTTCTGGTGTGCAAGGCTACCGAATTGTTCACTTCAGCATTAAGCTAGCACAGTAAGGCACAAGACTAGAACACCTGTCAAAGACCTCTTCTCAGAAATAGATACATACTCATCAACCTCAAGATTCCATGCATTAAGACTTCATCCAGTTACGAGCATTTACACGTTTGTCTCTTTGCTCTTCAGTTTAAGAAAATCAAATGCTCGGAATGGGAATGCAACCAGTTCCACTTGGTAGGAAAGCTCAACCCTGCCAGTTATTTTCTGGCTGCAGATCCACCAATTCAAAGGATTGAGAGCTGTTTGGTAATAGCTGAGGTAAGAGGAATGAAGAAATGCACGCTACCAATGAAGGTAGTCAGATGAGACAGGAAACCTGTGATGTCAGAGAAAGGCATGAGTTTCACATAGATAAGCTACAAGAGGTCTTCCAAGCAGCTTTCAGCTGCATGCAAAAAATCGTTTATTGTATGAGCTCTGGCTGGAGGACAAAGATCATACTATACCATAGATAAAATTTAAGACTTAAGTTACATCTTCACATATTCCATGTCTATTTTGAAAACCAATGAGAATTACCATCTGCAAGACTCAGAAAAGACAGCTCATCAGCAGCTCATCAGCATTTAAAACAGCATAGTATAAATAATTGCTAAGGCAAGAGACATCTCACTTGTAATTCCCTGGATAAAACACACTTTTGACTCGGCTGTCACCAGGAAAACTCTACTGCTCATATCCTACCTTTACAGAAACCCCAAGCACCGCTAACCTTTACAAAACTTCAAACTAGCCTAGTATTAATGCTGTAAGAAGCAACGTTTCAGAGTTAAAGAACTGCTGATTATATACTTATATGCTATTAACCTAGGCTATCTAGTCCTTTGAGTTGAGCTATGCAAACATCTTTGAATCATATGGGGGAAGGGGAAAAAAATGTAGACTTCAGATTTAAGTGTCCTGCTCCAACCCATGACCCCAAACATCAAAAAGTTTAGGCCAAAAGAGTAAGTGGAAGAGGTAGAAGAGTTCCACAAGCTTTCAAATAGCTTCTTCCAACCAAATGCCAGAAATCTAGTAGCAAAGGCAGAGCTAAACCTGCTGTTGACCAGAAAGTTTCACCATCCTCTTAAGGATTTCAACACAAACTTTAACATAAACCTTAATAGGAAAAAAGTACCAAGTCTAATCACCTAAGTGATAACCACATGATAATTTGCTTACAGAGTCGAAATGGTAAAACTTCAGTAATGTGACTGTTTTCCTTGATAACTTTCCTTCCTCTGTTTTCTTCCAAAGTATTTTCATTTAGTCAGTTACTCAAACAGATGAATGCACCTAGACAGCACATAATTCAAAACATTTTCTGTGGCTCATCTTTCTAAGAGCATAACAGTCTGAAAAGATTAAATTAACAGCATCTTCTCCATACTCCAGTGATTTGTTTTTATTTCTGATACTAGAATAAATCATTTTTACTATCAAAAACAAGTGAAATAAAACAGTTAGATCTTTAGCTCACAATAGCAAACTCCATCAAGGTAAACTTGGGAATGTTTCACCTAATCCTGAGTGTTTGGATTTTCCTTTTCCCAACAAAAGATTAAGGCGTGAAATTTAATTTTGCCCTTGAAATGTTTTTATTATGGGAGTAACAGAAGTTATTACATAATTTACACTTGGCAGGAATCTCTTTTTATGTAAGCTAACTGATCAGGGTTCACTTACTCTGAAGTATATTTTAAAAGGTTATTCTCCCTTAAAGATTTTTGTTTTGCTTTAATTAGAACTGGATTCAACTTAGTGCTTTAAGTATTCACAGAACACAAATAATTGAAGATCTTTTCAACTAAAATATGGCTAAAGCAATATATCAAAACATCAAGTACTTATTAAATCATGCACTGAAGAGTTTCCACTTGTTCCAGGCTTCCCCCCTTCCACCTTTAGACCCTTCAGGTTCTTACAAGTTTTACAAACATAAATTGGACATTAGCATGAGATTATGTAGACCAATAAAGCTACAACCATAACCTGGGGATCATGAACACTGTATCATGCAGACTATTTGCATTTGCTTTATTTTCTTTATCCATCAAACTATCAGTAGAACTAACACTCATAGCCAGAGCAGAAAGGTTACACTAGAAACGTAACAAGTGGGGAGGCAAAACTGATGAGGATTTTTTTAAAAATTTTATTTTTAAAGACCTACTGTACTCTCACTTCTCATTCTTTGAGTTAATCATTCACCTTGCATGTGTTGAAAAGAGAAGGTACACTAGACAATAGCAACTGTACGTGCAGTAGCATGTCAGTTAAGAGGAGCATGATATTAACTCCTCTAAGATTTATATGATGGCAGACTGACAATTTGGAGACACTGCAGGATTAAGTTAAAAGAACTTTAACCATATACCAACTAACAAGTGCCATTGTCCCAATTTATAGTAAGGTTGTGACAGCTTGCTTAAGGTCTCGTTAAAAGTTAACTTACATACAAAGGTAGGTAGAATAGTCTGATGAACTAGAAACAAAAAGAGTAAGGGTTGGAGAACTAAGTGCTATGAAAGGTACATGGGCAGCTGGAAGATTGATTCTTGTTAAAGGCTGTAAGCTACCTGTACTTTTGCCCATAATTCAAGGCTTTTAACTCTTAACTTACCTAGTTACAAGCTCTTTGGTCTTTTCCATTAACTTTTCATTCATTCAGAAGCTTCATTTAAACAAATACTCTAGCAACAAATATTTTGAGAGGCTAAGTTCCTCATTAGTGATGAAAAATGATACAGTAAGTATTTATGAGCTTGTGTTCGTCCATTTCCATTTGCAGGGGCAGGTCCAGGAAGATTGAGCACTTGCTGCACCTTCAAGTGTTATTTTGGGGTGTGTCCCCCCCCCCAACAGTTTCGTAACCCACTCCAAGGCTTCACTCAACTGGGCAAAGCGGTCTGCTGATACACATCTTAATGCACAGGCAGACACTCAGTTTAGAGTAACACACATACAGAAGTTGACAAGTGACCCACCATTTAGTTTGCAGTGTTTATATAAACAATCCCGTGGAAACTGCCAGCCCTTAGCTTTCCTTAGAAAAACCATAATAAAGAACCAACTAGAACCTGTCCTCAAAAAGTTACTCTGTGCATATTAAAAAAAAAAAAACATACACCTTTTGAAGTTAGTTAATAAACAAAGTGTTTCATCTAAGTCATGTTCCTCAGCAGCTGGGAGTAAGGTATTAAATGCTTCCAAATATGAAGTCTACAAAACTAAACACCCTTTTACTTCTGTCAAAAGTGAAATAAAAAAAAGCAATAGCACAGATGAAATAAGCTGTGTAAAAAAAACCCTACTTCCTCTCCTCAGAAATACTCCACCTGTCTTCCCCACCGATTCAAACATTAAATCTAGTTTTTACACAAGTCTCAGGTAAGATGTTAACAGTTAACATATTATCAAGACTGGTCCAAAACCAAATCCTGTTCAGAACAAAAGTAGTATAACTGACAAAAGCATTCTTCTTGCTTTAGTATTTGAAAAAGGTCAGCCCAAAGAGTTTTCCAGATTCTGCTTATACCAATGGCCTCTATGCAGCTCACAAGGATCTCTTATTTCTCATTTAGCCTTCAATCCCAAATGCACAAGAACATGTATATAGTATATTCCAAAAACATAAAAATCTGTTAAAGTATCATACTTTCATATACAACTGCAACAGCATAACAGTGATTTATGTCAAGTTGATATCCTACTTAAATACCGCTGTTCCTAAAGATTTCAGAAGACTGACAATATGCAGATTAAAAGATAAACACCACTGTCATTTCATGCCACTAAAAAAATAAATTTTTGTAGCACTAGTAAATAGTTTAGCACATAGGACCACTTCCATTACTCCATACCAATATACTGAAACATTGCTCACGACTGAAAGGAACAGTCAACTGCACCACTTTCAGAAAAGATCTTATTGTGTGCCTCACAATATCACTTCCAAATTGCTCCCATTCAGAGTAAATACTATGGCACCACTGGGAACTTAAGCCACAAGGGCACAATTCTTCAACACACATGGTGACAATGTAGATACAGAGTTAAGAAAGTGACAGTAAGTACCTTCCACCCCCTCCTCCTGCCCGCATGAAAAGAATGCTCTCATTAATGCATCTGCTTCCCACTCCTCTTTGGTTTACTGCTGCAAATGGAAGCTTTAGTATCATTATCGCTTCCTTACAAACCTGCAAAGAGTCATCCTTCAATGGAAAGTGCTGGAAGATATAGTTCAGACAAGGGTTCATGCTGTACAATTAGGAAGGTGCCATCGTAACAGTAATTCTAAATTAGGAGGGTAACACTGAATACTTTTCAATCTGGTAGTAAAGCCAGTAAGAACTATAATATCCACAAGAGCAGGAAGTCATCCAAAGCACAGAGTTATTTCAACATCACTACTGAGAACAGAAGGTGAAGAATCACATTAGTCCAACTTCACCAAGGCCAGTTTGCTTATGTGCATACATGGGGAGGAAAACAGTTCACCAGTTTGTACATCTGTTTTCAAACACACACCCCTTGCTTCTTTTAGAGAAAAGCACACATCATGGATGCTAAGTTTACTTCCAATTTGTGCTGCAGCAATCTTTCTACAGTCTGTGAGCCTAGCGTCATTGTCTGGTTTTTGTTTTTTAAACAAATGCAACTGTAAAAATCAAACACTCAAAGCTCATATCAAGTAACCGTGTTGAGTGTGAAATGGCTAGTAAAACTCCAGCAGAAGACACATCACAGGCTTCCCCCGCTACATTTTGACTGCAAGTATTGATGTTATTAGGTTACATCAAATAAGCCCAATCTAGAGGAAAATGGGTTTGCGTTGTTGCTTCCAGGTTAAGCCAAATCTGCCAGTCTTAGATGTCACAAGAGGAAGATTCTGCATTTATGTTTTACATACTAGACCAGAAAGGAGTTTGGAATTTCCAAAGTCTTCATGCAAGTGAAAAGTAGCTGCTCAGCAAGTTGAATTGATAAAGTTTTAACAAAAGACCTTTAAGCTGTAAAAAGGTCAAGGACTATAGAAAGACATACATTAGCATTTCAGCTTGGAAGTGATATCATTCTCCAGCCTCTCTCCTTTTTAACACCTTCCTCAACTGAAGTCTATCGTAGTGTTCACTCCAGTCAGAGCACAAGAGACAGAGGCAAAGTTAAGGCTATTACAAAGCCATTTGGCTATTCTACCAACAGCTATACGACTGCTCGCTTACATTAGATTAGCGGACTTCACACCAAAGTCTGAAATTACAGTACGAGTGACAAACTCCACAAACTCTCCAAGTTTTTGTCACTTAATTTGTATTTTGAAAATGTGTGCACCTTAGCCACAAGAAAGCTTTAAGAAAAAAGCTGTTGCATTTCCAGCATTTAGAAAGCTATTTATACAAAGCAGAAATGCAATCCATTACACAAGTTCAGACGCTATCGAAACTTGTCCTTGCTCGAAGCGTTATGATTGCATATTATGACCAAACTGAAGTAACCTTCTCCAACACTTTAGAAGGTGTGGCCCTTAAGTTTGCTTATAAACTTTGTGGCTAATTTTAGGCATGAAGCAACAACCCCCTACAGACTCACATTACTGCTTAATTCCCCTCTACAATAGTAGTTTTGTTTTGTGTGGGGTTTGGGGGCAGGGGTGGTGGTGTTTGTGTATTGGTTTTGTTTTGTTAAGAGACACATGGATCTAATAAAGTGGCTGAATAAAATCTCATGCTATCTGTACAACTACATCAACAAGTAGCACAGATCAACAGAAAAGTTGTAAAGCAAGATACTTGCCGTTAAGGACCAATGTCCACCATCTATGCATTTCAATGATTTCTACTTCAAAGCAGACTAGATTACAGCCACAAGTGCCCAGGATGCATGAACTGCTCTCCTAGAGCACAGCTTCCAGTTTAGTTTCATCCAAAAAGATTCCAATTCAAGTACTCCAAGACCATTCCATGACGTTAGCCAAAGCACAGCAGGTGAGGATGACAGATTTGCTTCAAAAGAACATTCCCAACTCCAACTAAAATACTAACATAGATGCATCCTAAGCTCACAGTTATTTTCACAATATGAGCGTATTATTGAAACTGGTCTTTCCACAGTTTGCTCACTTCATTTAAATGATTTTACAGCTGAAATTGAAGAGTTTCACTTTACGGACGACAAATGCGAGAAAGAGACTGGAAATAAGTTAGTGTCTTGAGTGCCCCAAAAAAAAAACTAATGTAAGAACAGGTGTGTTTGGTTGTAGACGTTTTTTGCTTTTGTTGTTGGGTTTGTTTGTTTTAAATATAGCAGCCAAAGCAGCATGTATCACCAGAGTACAGCAAGGCATAATGAAGAAGGTACATCAAACTGTGAACTCTAGACCCTCCTATGTACTGTTCAGCAGCAGAACTAGAACATACCATCCCACTGCATCCTAGATGCATGGAAGGATGAGTCCTGAGGTTTGTGTCTAAAGACAGGCAACCAGAGAAAAAGTGACTGTTATCCAAGAGCCTGTCTCTTTCCACTTCATCTACAGATTTTTCAAGGACATGATAGATCTGTCTTACATTGTTCCTTGTACAATAGCCATTTCTGCCCAACAGCTTACTAAAGAGGAGATACAGAAGACAGTAAGAGAAACTGAATTCATTATAAAGTTTATATTAACCAGCATGCTTTATCCAGGCCTTTTTACGTGCTTTGCCAGCCGAAAATGCTTGTTCAGAGATGGAAAGGCAGGGGAGGTCCTGTTCTAAAGAGCCTGCATTTTCAAAGAGTATTGTAAGCTTCCATCCTCTTTGCTTAAGCAAAGAGCTTTGGTTCTGATAAAGGTCTAACATAGTTCAGGAGTGCAATACGCTCTGCTCATGGAAGTTTGACTGACACAGATTTGGTGAGGGGTGTAAAAGGTCCAGTCATTTAAGACAAGTTGTATCTTGAATCATTGTGTGACAGCACAAGTAACAGATCACAATGCATCAAAACACCGGATGAGTAACTTTCTTATAAGAAAATAGTGCTACCCCTAAAATTCTTCAATTTGTCTGACTCACTGTAGAGCTTCTCCCTGGCATTCTGCTATAAAATCTGAATAAAGAGTAGATATCTGAAGAAGAATCCCCCACCCCATGCCCAAATAACTTGCCTCTAGTTCTTTATTCTAGGGAGAGGGTTATTCACCCAGGTCAAGTTCGGTGAAAAAGGAAAGAGTTGGTATGGCAATATCCAACAGACATCCACACAGAATGGACAGAATGGAATGAAGGGTTCACCATGCCTCAGTTAAAGAAGGAGTATTCTCCAAAAACAATTCTAGCTTGCAAAATAATCAGCTACATAAGGCAGCAACTTCCCCCTCCTTATGCTACAGAAGCCCAGGACAGAAGCCTTGTGTTTATCATCTGCTTTTCCATTTGTACAGTAGAGACTGGTTTAGAAAAAGCGAAGCCACATTTTGCAGATTGAATTATTCCCCCCAAGGTTCCTTAGAAGAACAGCTAGCCTCCTTCATCCACTCAATAGTGACCTTGTTCTCAGTTAGACTTTATACTAGTAAGAAAGACACCTCATCATTATACGTTATAGCTCAATTCCTTCATAGTAAAAAACTTTTTATTTTGTGCCACTGACCTGCAATATTTTAATACTCTTATACAAAAAAAACCCAAGCCCAAGATACACATATTCAAACAACTGCACCAGTAACACCTCTGAGGAATTAGAGTACAGATAGATGCTGCCTACCGTGATACTATAACCTTTCTTCATTAGACTAATATTTTAACAAAATTAAAGGAAGACTTATCTCACTCACTCAGATGAAGACTCTTAATTCCTTAAAGGACATGGCAATAATTATACAGTCAGCATCCACAGAAAAGTTTCAAGGATCTTCTTCGTTCTGCATTGTAGAGGCAACCACTTACAGAACAAATACAACCTGGTCCACTTGCTCACTAGTACAAGTATATTAAAGGATGGCAAACCTTTTGTTCTGGAATTATTCAAAAGCTGCACAGGATTAACATGCAGTGCAAGGGAACAGAGAAGTGCCAGTTATTCAGTCTTCTCTAACAGAGATACAGATTTTCCCAGATTTCACACACCGGAGTTTCCCTGTCCCGTCCCCCCGACGTATTTTTGTTATCGGGGAAGGAAGAGGGGGAAGGAATTTGTTACTACCTGTGATTTGTGGAATACAGCTCAGTTACACTTTTCCCCATAGATCTACTATTGCTATTCTAGCTGAACATGCGTGATAGCAAGTTATCCATGTTTTCATTCCATACAATAACAGTACAGATAGCACTTCAGGGGCAAAGATTTTATGCAAGTTTCAGTACTTGGATTGCAGGATGGAAAACTTCATTCTCTAATTAAACAACATCAATTTTGCTTTTATACATTAAAACACATTCAGAGATAACATACCTTCCTCCTACTGCGTCGTCTTGTGGCTGGGCCCCAGCAGTGTTCCTCTGTGAACGTCGCAGTGACCCCCCTGGATTGTTATTAGGCCGGTTGGACATTGGCACCTCTCTCCTGAAGGGACATACCCTTTCTAGACACTATCATTCACTGAAAGACAAGAGAGATATAGTCATAAGACACGTGGCATGAAGACTCACAGCCATGCCTCAAGAGACAAATGTAAAATGCTATTGTTTAAGCAAAAACTTAAGAAAAAAACCTTTAAACAATTTTTAGTTAAAAGGCACACGAACCAAGATTCTTCTCAAGAGCATTTAGATCCTTAAAATAGAGCAACCAGTTTTCAGTATATATAGCATACAAATGACCTATTGGACTAGATGACCTTTAAAGCTCCCTTCCAACCCAAACTATTCTATGATTCCATGATGACACGCTTCTTTTCTGGCAGGCTTCTATAATTATTTTAAGACGACAAGACAAACGCAATTTAGGAGAACCTGTACGTTAACATAAGGAAACACGCTAACTAGTAAAACTCAATGCTTGATAGAGAACACTAGTATATAAGTATTTTAACTCTCATTGTGGGAGATGACAATGCCAGTTTCGGCAATAAGCAGCAGTATCCACAAGATTACAGAAGTAACTCAACCACTGCGCTTCTAAAACAGCTTCTTTCTCTAGTCAGATTTATGCAACTGCCATTTGCATAAAGAAAGATACATAGTAATTCAGGAAAAGAGATCTAGCTATACAAGCAAGAAGTTCTTGCTCATGAGAGGTTAATTAGCGGGAAAAGGTATTTGAGACAGAAGAATTAATGAGTGTACACAATTATTTAAAAAAAATAATCAATATAATGGCTTTGTATTACTACTTTTGGAATTGCTTTGTGACTGCTAGAGGTCTACAGATACTATTTTGGTAGTTATTTATGGAAGACTACCATAACACCCAGTTGCAGTCCTCAGAGGTATTTCAAGGTCAAGCCTCACTTAGCTCCTCAGTGAAGAGAGGTAACTTTTGTATCCTGTGCTAAATTGGTATTTCTATACCGAGAGCATAGCAACAGGACCACAACCAGCAAATCCAGTTTTACTGTTTCTAATTGTGTAGAATCTGGTAAAAAAGGTATTTGCAGGTGAAAAAAGCCACAAGAAGAAAAATAGCCGAAGTTTAAGAACACAATAGTCTATATGCTGATTCAGTATCTATTATATCCATAGCACAGTAAGCAAGAAGTCTGCCAGGAAAAAGTTTAAAACATTTCAGCTGCAGATAACCAAGGCTCAGTTCAAGTTTGAATGCCTCCAATAAAGTAACTCTCAAGACCTGGTATTGTCAGTAAAGCCAGATAATACTTGACTATAATTTGTCTATTCCTGTGGAAGAACCTACAGAGGTGAACAAAAATTAGTAGGAAAAAAAATCCTAAATTATTCCGTTTTACTGCAGGCCATAAGAAAGCAGGCACATAAATTGGTATTATGCAAACCATTACGTCACATACCTAGTACAATGCCAAAAGGAACATGCATATGATCAAGACACCTGCACAGCACAAGAAATTAGTGATCAGGATTCCGCTAGCTCAGATTCAGTCTTGTTACACTGTAATGATACAGCCTAGTACTAAAAGCCCCTGGTTAGCATGCCAGAAATATTTTAAATAAGCTCCAGGAATCAAATAAGAATACAAGTTAGGCAGAAGAATTGCTCCCCATCCTAATCCCCACATCACAGGAGTCAAAGCATCTTTTGAAAGTTCTTTGTGTTCTTTCCACTAAGAGGTCCAACACAGCAGCAGACAGCAAAAGCAGAAAGTACGATTAATTAGCAAATCATTGTCTTTACCTTGTTTTTTTACCTTACGCTTCAGAACTTGAAAGAATGTAAGTAGAGTACAAAATACGCAATCCCACAAAACACAGTTGTTCAATGAACCTCATAGCTGTAAGTCTTGATGACTGGGAAGTGGAGAAAGCTGTAAACCCTACTCTTCAGAAGCTGAGCTTTCCTTCTTCATGATTATTTCTCTTATCCTAACTCCTTAAACATAGTAAATATTCCCACTAACAGAAAGGTTTAAAGCTTTTAAGTAATACGTGACACCTCCAGTCTACAATTTACACTTTGGAGCACAAAAAGACTTACAATGGAACGGAGAAAAACTGCTATAGCTGGAAATTATGCCAGCTTGCTGGTGCAGCCAGATTAGTCAGGTTGAGGAGAGCGTAAGTGGTAGCACTCTCTGCAGAGTACACCGCAGATGCAAGACAACAAGCCTAGCATCAACCAGGCTGAAAGCTGACCAAGGTTCCAGCACTACCTAGGGGGTCTAGCTGAAGTCGATCACAGGCACTGTCAAATTTACTGAAAGAGTGGTGAAACATTGGAACAGGCTGCCCAGGGAAGTGGTGGAGTCCCCATCCCTGGAGGTATTTAAAAGACGAGTAGATGAGGCACTTAGGGACATGGTTTAGTGGACATGGTGGTGTTGGGTTGACGGTTGGACTCGATGATCTTAGAGGTCTTTTCCAACCTCAATGATTCTATGATTCTATGATTCTATGAAATGCTGTTGTACATTCTCTCTTTATTTCTTTGTATTCAAACACCAAATGAAAAAAAACATCTCTTCACATGCATCAGCAAGGAGACACATTTTGTGCATTTTCTGAAAGGAGGGAGTAGTGTCCCCTCCTGTACAAAGGTCAACTGAGGTTGAAATTGGGTACTAATGTCAAACTATCCATCATACTATGAAATGGTTGCCATAGATCTATTGTATCACCTTGTACCAACTATATAGTCAAGAACGTGCATTCCAGCAGGCTTCATTCTGCAAGGTGCAGCGCTCACTCTAGAGCTCTGCTAGGTCAGCCACATGCTTTCCCACCTAGGGCCAGTACATGGGCTCCTCCACAAAACACTAGAAGAGTTAGCTGAAGAAAACATCACATGGGCAATCCTGGTGCTGCCTAGGGAAACTTTAGTTTAATGTTGATGTGTCTGGCTCAGCCAGCCACTTTAAGTAGTCTGTGCTTAGAAGTTATGCAGCACAGTGTGTCGTCATACACATGATATTTTCAGCTGTGTAGAAGAATGAAATGGCAGCTGTTTTATCCTGTAAGGCATCTGTCAAGTCAAGATGATGTCCAGAGTTACCTTCTATATTGAAACCTCTCAACTTAACTGCATTTCTTATTGTGTAGCGTGTTACCATATGACTCCCAGTTTGCCTTTAAATAGAATGCTGCTTCATGATTCGGCTCTGACCTTTAACATCAAAACATTAAGTCTCACCGCAAGTATTTGAAGCCACACAATACCATGTGCCCAGTTAGTCCAGTAGGGAAGAGATCTTTTTAGTGGGTCACAACTGCGTCTTCCACATGCCATAATGACAAGTAAAGAGCCCTGAGGTTCCTAAAATTGAACTGTTCTCATTCAGACTTATCCCTCCATCTGTAAGCCTCGCTCCCAGCACCTGGCTTATTCTTCCCCCTCTTTAGATACCTAAATTCAAAGAAGATGCACAACCCAGTAGATCAGCTGAATGCGCCAGTGCAGTCCTGTCACATTTTAAGACTATTTCCTCAACTGCATTAAGCGTTCTCCCCACACCCACAGTAAGAAAAAGCTACAACTGTACATCAGACCTCTGTGCTTCAGTTGACAGGCTTTGGGATTTGACAATTTTAAGTTCAGGTCCTCTTCTAGCATAAACTCTTCTGTAAACAAGTCATTTTGGTTACTGTTTCACAACTCCATATTCCTAGCTGTAACGATGCCAAAGCACTGGCCCGCAGATGCTCTCCTCATAAGCAGACTCTTTAGGTTGAGGATGAATACTAAAAAACAGCATTTCAAATAAACCCACAACGTATCTGCCAGATGCACTGGCATCTAATTGTTATTATCTTGCATAGTATTCTTGAGTTTTAGTAAACACTATTTGATTACCATTAACAGTCACCTTTGTTACTGGACAGGAAAGCAACTAGAATTAATTTCTGTAGACCTAACATACCTATTACAAACATTATAGCTAATGCATAGCCAACACATTACTTGGAGAGGTTCCACAGGAACACAAGATACACAAACCACCTGTCAACTTGCAGTGAAGCCTTTGCCTTCCTTCTCATGGAAAAGCCAACAGGAAGTGACTGACACTTTTCCATATCTTAAAGCAAACAGAGGGAACGGACAACTACATTACAAGCCTGTATCGGCTTCTACTTAACACCCAAAAAGCACCCCCTGAAGGATACTGTGCACTGTGATGTAGGCTACAGAGAGGAAAAGAGAATGAGTAAACCGAAGCACTCCAACAGGTTCTAGGGCCACTGATAGCGTAAATAAGGCAAAGTGGCAACAACCTCTGTAAAAGTGGAATCGAAAGCTTTCACAAGAAAAGGGCTTCCTTAATCTACTTGGATGAGCTCTAGAACTTGTTTGTTTTTATTTGGGGGTTTTTTGTTGGTTTGTTTTTTTGGGGTTTTTAAGTTCTTTGCAAGAGTCTTGGTAGTACAAGAATTTTTCAGGCTCTTGCACTCCAATTTCCCCGAATATTTAAGGATATGGCTAGCACCTCTGCCTGTAACACTCCATTATAATGCCTGTTATCTGCTTGAAGTTAAGTACACTGGTCAGCATACTTTCTCTTTTGTACCTTGGCCCAAAAAACAGTGCCTTACTTAATGCTGCTGCAGCAAGCCAGCTTCTCAAACTTGCAAAGACTTACTACCCTGAAGTCAGTATTAGACAAAAGCTGGGGAAGAAGGAAAAGACGAGAGGATGTTTATATGCCTTGTAAGTTCAGGACATTTTCTTCCAGTAAGTTGCACATCTTGCCAGCCAGAACCCAGAGTTCAGCGTACTTATCAGAAAATGTTAAGTCTAAGACTTCAGATTTGTATTCCTTCACTTCAGCGTAGAGAACATTAATTTACTTGACCAGCTGTGTCTGTGACAAATCTAGTCAGTTAAGGTAGAAGCAACATTCTAAATATACAAGCATACAACACATTCAAGAGTTAACACTTTAATTGCAACTAAACTGAAGAACTTACTGCATATGGTTCAGTAACTGCTGAATTGTTTTGGACCTACATTACTTCATTTTAAACTGATCTCATAGCTGCACCTCATTTTTGCTCACTGCTCACAAGGCTCTCCTCATTTACCTGCAAACACACAACACCTATTTTCTTGCCTTGCAAGCAAGCACACACTCATTCAATTACTTCTACTACTTCACCAGCTGACTCAGAAATTCATTATTGAGAAGACTTTTTAGTCCAGTTAGTTGCTTTAAACTGAGTCTTGTGCAGCTGATTTTGACGCAATACTCTTCCTTACTATACCCTCTAAATTCAGTAGTTACCCACTCTGCACAGTTCTTTTTCCACTGCAGTCCTCACCTCCAAACATAAATTTCATGTCAAAGCTTCATGCAGACAGAAGCTTGTATTTTCAGTTTAGCAGCCTCTTGTCCCTTCTACTTGGAGAAATAGTTCATGGAATAATTTAGGGAGTGGGTACAACAACACACTGAAGATTTTCTAGAAAAATTTTCCACAACATCTCCCAAATTCTCATCATCCCTTCCTTCTTCCTGACAGCAAATTTCTATACATAAACAAGGGAAAAAGATATTGTCCCATGAGCTGTAAGGTGCTGTAAGTTGGACGGATTTCGGCTGCATTCATGCAAATCCTGGGTTATTCAGCTGCATGAAAGCATTGAGCCTTAAGGAATGACAAGCTTTTCTTCTTCCAACATAGGAAGAGCAAGTTACCACTTATTTTCTTATCTGTTTCCATTTCTACCTTCTCCCCATTAATAGCCATAAGCTGTCTACATGATTTAAAGATGCTAGAGTACACTAAGGCTTACCTGCTGCACTGCATCTAACGATGTAAAATTCACATGGAGACTTTTATCAGGTTAACTTCTTTTGATGCAGAAACCACACAAAATTGCACTGAATCATACATTAAGCTGGACTGTATTCTTTTTGTATTCTCCCCCTCCAATGCCAAAGAAAAAAAACAAACTACACACATAGAAATACATGCACAGATACACTAACTAGAGCAAATTCAGTACATATAGAAAAAACTTCAGGATAAACAAGACTCTACAGCCTCCTACTACTGTAACATTACTTGTCTGTCTTCCCAGCAGTGAGGTAGGTATCAAGGAAGTTTCTTCTTAAAACGAGCATGTTAGGTGGTGAGGAAACAGATTTCTACACCTCTTCCAGCACAGAATTTCTACAAGCTTAATTAGTTGCATCACTTTTGTCAGTTCTCTTGGAAGACATTAAGAAGATATTTATGGGAAGACAAGAAGAGTTTAACAGCATACAGAGGCAAACTCCTCTTCAGACCTGATGCCTTTTTGATGCAGGGTTCAACTGGAGTACAAGAGTTAAGTTCTACTCACTAAAAAAGCCTTGGCTGGAAAGAACCTCTCGAGATCATCTGGTCCAACCTCCTGTGGAAAGTAAGACCTTAGATTATGTTAGAGCGCTCTCATTCTGCTGAGAAGTGACAATTTCCAACCATGATGATAAAATATATTCCGAGTTCTGAGCAAGAGCAGAAAGGCAAGAGGCAAATCATGAGATACACTCTGAAGAAAGGGGAAAGAAAAAATCCCAAATTAAATAAGATATCAAAACATCATGCCAGATATAAACACACGCAGACACTAACAGACTATCAGAAAATAGTATTTTCCAGCAGAAGCATTTGATGAACTGACATCTATTGCACGGCTTTTTAAGTAACCCGAGATCTCAGATCTATGTAGATGTACAGGTGTGCAAGGACACATTCCCCATCACTCCCAAGGACAACCTCTCTGAGAAAAGAAACAACTCTGGCCCTGTTCCTCACTGCAATCCAGTGTAGCTCAGAAAGCATTCACTCCCCTTCAGTTCCTCAAAAACACAATCCAGTAACCTGGACTAAGATGAAGAAGTAAGCAATATGGGCATGTAAGCTACAAATATCAAAGGAATCCAGTCACTGAAGACATTATGGACTTCGGACTAGCTCACATGTCCATTTTTACACTGGGTAACTTTACACCATATATAAGCTGTTAGCCAGAGACAGGTTTTTCCAAATCGCTGACAAAAAAAAAAGCTCCAGCACAATATTCTTCTTAGATTCATTTACAATGGAGGAGTTCTTTTTAATTCAGCTACTTTGTAATCATTAGAGTGGGAGCATTTCTTAACCATTTCAAAAATACCCCATATATTAAAAGAGGTATGGATACTGCAGAAAACTTCTCAAATACCAGTAGGCCATAAATACACTCAAGCAATAGACTCCACAAAAAAAAAAAAAAAGAGGAAAGTAAATCAGTAAAGGAGCAGGAGTTACCCCCCCATTCCACTGACTTTACAACAGCCAGCCAACTTTGGGCCTTGCTACATTAGGAAGAAGTCAGCTTTCCCTTACACAGTCTTTCAAGAGCTTAGACCTTGCCTAGCCTTCTAGCTGAGAGAGTGGCAACGCAAAAGGCTACCTTCACAGAATCGGCAAAACAAGTGGCTAGGAACTTGGAAGGATGTAGCCACCAGGTTAAGATTCTCTAGACTGCATCTATGCATGTATGTCTATAATGACCTATAGACAAAGATTGGGAAGAGAAAGTCTTGGCATGGAAAAGGAAGGGAGAAGAGCTAAAAATACCTTCGTTTTTGATCTCATGGTTCAGAATTAGGGGGAACTATACTGCTAATTGGCAGTTAGAACATTCATTGCCTCAGACTGAAGATTTACAAGTTCCCACAGGAGATAAGAATGCTCAAAATGCCTCTGAAAAGATGCACAGCACTGCTCACTACAGCAATGCCCACGTTGTTAGGACTGTGTGATCCAACAGGTTATACATGCCGTGACCCCAAGCCAGCAAAGTAGCACCCTTACCTACCGACCTCTGTTTGGTGAAAGGACTGGAAGATATCTGTGTAAAAGATACCATAGCTTGGGAACACATAGTCTGGGGAAGTCAGAGGTCAAGTATTGTTTAAGACAAAATCTAAATACATCCTATCAATGCTCCAGTGTCAATAAGAACAGTTTTGTGACCATGGGAAGACATTCTGAGTTGCAGAAGCTGAACAGCCTCCCCTGCTTCAAGCAGGTCAGTTGAATTTGAAGTCTGAGACTGCAGAGACCTTTTGCTGGGCCTGGTACGGAAAAGCAAACTGAAGATACCTTCAGTGACCTGAAAAAAGCTTAAAATCTTGTTCCATAAAGACTACTGAGACCTGGCACCCATCATTGGTTTAGAAAGAAAACAGTGGATTGGCCTATACACCACAGCCAGAACCTTAGTGAGCCCTTTTGGGCTGTGGAAAGTCAAACTGAAATAGCAAATGGGGCACTACTCAAAATTATAGAGAAGCACAGGTACTGCTAGCAGATGGCTTTATAACCAGTTAACAGCACAACTGACTGCTCAAGAAGTTTAATAGCTCAAGAACCAAGAGAAACCTATAGATGGTGGGGAGGGCCACAAATTAGCTAAAAAAAAAAAATGCACCTGCAGAAGTTAGACAGCAGAACATTCCTGTTCATCTGGACAGCTTAAAGGAATAAGAAAAAAAAAACCCACTGCTCATGTTCTATTCTGTATATGGTTGTACAGGACACAAAGGTAAGCTCAGGTGTCTCAGGTGTGGTTTGTACGACTAGTGTCCCCAGCTCATGGTACACAGGAATCCATAGCTTTGTTTCATTACTGAAGAAAGAACCACCATCTTAGTCCACTGAGAAATTAAACCAGGACTAAAGCTTAACTAAATTCTTGTTAGTTGGTTAAGGGGGCTAGCACATGTCAAGATTGTAAAAGCCTTTATCTCCTATACTCCTTTCCTCTGGAAGACCAGAAGCTGCAGTCTGAGGAGAAAAAAATAAAGGAGTTGCATGGAACAAATATAACGCTGTTTTGAGGGCACCCCTCTTCAGTTCTGCCACCTCACTGCTTTGTCTCTCTTATGATCAAGGACAGAAATATTACAAGTTGTGTCACTCTTCTCTGGACTGCATTTTCGTTCACAAAAGTACGTAAGTGTCATTCGGATCTTAGAACTTTATCCAAAAGAGAAGTTAAGAAAAATAGAAAGCATTTCATTTTATTCTCTTGCTTCTCTGTAGTTTAGCATTCTGTATCTTTGGAAATTAAAAGTGTTGTCAACAGCAACTATTTGTCTCGGTTTTGAGAGTATCAGCAATGGAGTTTATTATAAAAACAATCTCTTAGAACATTTATTTACAAGGGTAGATCACAACTTAACTAAAAAATCTGCCCTTGTAAAAAAATTCAGAGAATTAAGTTGTTCTTCTCCAAATAAACCAAGTTTGGTTACCTTTCCATGTCACCATTTGTAACACATCCAAACTAGTTCAATATAAGTTGTCCATCAGTGTATGGTTTGACTTTAATTCATTAACGAAGGAAGGGAATGCTCTCTCAGCAGCAGAATGCCAGGACTCAACACTTAAAGAAAATATTTTCATGTTTATAACACCTGTAGTTTCTTGGTCTTCAGTGCTCTGTTTTGGTTTGGGTTTTTTTAACCAGCTAAACATCAAGTTCTGTTGCATAATTCAGTCAATTCTGCAGCAGTTAATTTTTTTTCTGCTCAGAAATATAAAGATTATGAAAAGCGTAAGAACCCAGAAACTTCTGAATCAATCTATACTCAGTAAAAGAATAGTCTGATCTGGATAGCTGCAAGTCA
The DNA here is from genome assembly GCF_965638725.1 of Aptenodytes patagonicus. Classification (NCBI taxonomy): domain Eukaryota; kingdom Metazoa; phylum Chordata; class Aves; order Sphenisciformes; family Spheniscidae; genus Aptenodytes; species Aptenodytes patagonicus. The sequence goes on from NC_134954.1 coordinate 6,193,342, forward strand.
GCCAGCAACAGCTCGGCTTCAGAAGCAGCCCAGAGATATTTAAGTCATCTCAGTAATATGGAAGATTTGTTATACCACATGGAGAACAGGCACATATAAACATAGCAAACATTAGCTGCAGAATACTGAACCAGTTTTTGTCTCTTTGTTGACAGATCTTTTTCCCTTTTAGCACAGCAATGGGAAAGAGAAGGGAAAAGCAAGGAACGGGTGTGTTTAAAGTTTATTCTTCTGTACATTTGTGTCACAGAGCAAAATTTCTCTGCCAAATCAGATCCTATAGCAAGAGCTTGACTTCACATCTACAGGAACCTTAAGCTTACTGTTACTGACAAGCTGCTAGACAGAGACGTTTACACCATGAGAGTCTCAGTATGCAATTCTGCTACCTGGTGCTAATACAAGTGTGGTTCCAACTTGTTAGCAACAATGGAAATAATACTTTTTTTCCTTTTTTAAAGTAAACAAAAGCAACTGATATCTCCAAGGGAAAAGAACATGTTTTCCAGCAGCCAGATTCTGACCAAAACCCTATTTGTATCCAGAGTGAATTGATGCGAATTCTTCTTTGTTTCTAGCACACTCCTAACAAAAGCCATCACAAGCAATAGAAGTAAAATCTCATCTGTCCTTCATTTTCAGCTTCTCTAGAAACCCTTGTTTAGTAGGAGCCAAAATTCACTATCTGTGTGGTGGCTTAAGCTTTCACTAACATTATAAAAAAAACACACTGCCTGGCAAGCTTGAGGGAGAACATTCTTTTCAGAAGAGGGGAATGAATTTGAATGAGGAGCTTTTACCTTCTGTGAGACAACATGAACGAAAGCACAGAATCCTTCATGAAGTACATACACATCAGTGACACTGCCAGAAATGAAGACAACCTAGCAGGTAGGTGGTCAAGTTAAGACCAAGTAAGCAGGTGTGGCAAAGCTGGGGCAGGAGGCATTTATTATCAGTGAAGAAAAAAGTCACTTGAGCAATTAGTGCAAATTTCAGTTTAGAAGCTTGATTTCAGTATTGCCATGCAAGTGAACCAAGAAGCACCCAAGATCATCACTTACTCCAACGCTGCCCTGCCCAGTGCTTAATGCCCAGCTGTCTTTGAGCTGCATAGCTCCATTTACTTCAACGTTATGAGTTTGAATGCAGAACTTACTGCTACAACACCAAGCCTCTTCTCTATTCTAACCCCATAGACCAGATGGTGCCTTATTTACAGTCTGCCATTCACCTGCATCTGGCACACACAGCCCTTAAGTAAAATCAAGTGCAATAGCACTACAAGACAAATACCAATATGGTACATACCCATGTCCTACCTGCAGAGCCTGTTAGACAATACATGCCCCAGGCTGCAGCACGGCAGGTTGCCTGAGCCCTGCCAAGTTCCTAATCAACTTTTGCCAAGCTGTCTTAAATTACAGAGACCTAGTGAGCTCAGTGGCTAGTAAAACATGGTTTGGCCACCCAAAGTCTAAATTAACATAAGATGATCTCTGCAATCTTCTAGACAACTTAGGGGGGGAGTGGAAACAAAAAAACTTTAATTAGCCACTAGAATGAAGAAATTCAGAGAGTAGATCTTACAGGAGTTACTGCTGGAAGAAGAAACACAAAAAACAGTTGACATGTACAAGCAGATTAGACAAGTGCCACAGATAAACCCAAGATTACAGGTCTAAGGGCATTATGTAGATCTACCTTGAAAACAAGGTAAAGAGGGAGAAGACTGGGTCTTCATTTTGATAATATTCAGCTTGAAACAAGTTTACATACAGAAATGCCAAAAGTTGAGAAGCCTGTTCACTCATACTAGCACATCTTAAAGAGAAACACTTTAAAGCTAATAAATAAATTAAAAAAAATAAATAAATCTATATTTCCAGGGGAGGGGGAGTACTCACCTGTTATCTACCTAACTAGAATGGGTCTCAAGTTTTTGCATCTTCAAAATATCATTTAGAAAAGTTTTGGTCAAATCAGGAGGGTCTCAGGAGTTTTCCTTTTCTTTTTCTAATCACTGATATTTAGCACTGACTCAAGCTGATGTCTATTGAGGCTTCCTTTCCTAGACTGTCTCAAGCAGGTTATGCTATCCTCCTGAACAAAGACTTCTACCGAAATGCTACACAAAAAAGGTCAGAGGCCTCATGTATAGCAAGATTCCTACGCCACATGATACAATCTGGGAAACGGTTTAATTGTAGTTGTTGAGGAAGAAATCCAATTAAAACAGGTTAAGTTTCCGGCTTCCTCAGCGCTGGATCTGCATATGGATCTTTAGCTATCGCAAGGATACTGCAACAACAAACAAAGGGATTAAAACACATTTAATGTTTTTTAAACTGGGTAGTGCTCAAACCAATGGCATCTTGGAATTATGTGCCACAGACGCATCTTCTCGACCAAAGAAAAACAGTTTATACATTGACATTATACCTTGCAGTGACGTAATGAAGAGCAAGCTCCAATACACATACCAAATTACTGACATAGGCACAATTAAAGACATTTACCTTGTATGAAATCATGAACCAAACTACCTACCAAGTATCTATATAAAGAAACAGAAGAGAAGTTCTGTGTACAGCTGAACAAAAGGAAGTCACACCCAAAAAAACACCTGATAAACACTAAGGATTAAGCTGTCTTTAAGCTGATCCTATCATTGATAGATTCAGGACTTTACAGTGCTCAGAGCTATTCTTTCGTGGTAACTACACAGAAGAACATACAATATTAGCTTCCACAACTGCATTTTAGGAAGGTTCCAACCTTTACAGTCATGGAAAAAGTTGTCAAAAGCCAGAGTATGCACCTTTTCAGTACTCGACAAATACAAACGAGTTTGTGGGAATGAGGCATTGTACATGGGGATCGCAGAGTATGGGAATGGCAAGTGAGTGTCCCAAGAACCTGAACAGAGAGAGTTAAGATGCCAAACTTGAGCAAATCTAAATATTAGAGCTCTTTCTGGCATCCTGCTAAAAAGCATTTGACTTAGTCTTAATTTTAAGCTAGGTAATAACTTGCCATCACAAACTTTAATACAGATGAAAAAGTCTACCACAAATTCCTCTCTTCCTTCCCATATGTGCAAGTACCACCAGCCCTTTTTTCTGCTTTACCTCACCAATGACTCTTACACCTCCTCTCTTCCAGGCTACCCATACCCTTTCCTTGCACAAGCAACAACTGTAACCATGCCCATATTTTATAGTAGTTCAGTAGATTAACAAGTTGACACTAATAAGGTCTTTTTCCTCAGGGTCATAGCATGGCCAGGTCTGCCAAAGCCTGAATTCCTTGCTGATAGTCAGTCACTTCAGAGTTGGAAGAAAGGCTGCTTACTTCCTGGCAAGGAGATGTTCCAACAGATGCTGCCTAAATCTGTTCAATGCTTTTTGTTACCTCCCAGCTAAACTACTGCTCTCTGATGTACTGAAAGGATTCACAGACTGCCAGTAATACAGAATGCATATCAGAAGAACACAAAGTTTCTCCACAGCTCTGAGATACTTATAAAAAAATAAGCAAAGCTATAGGTTTTCTATAGCTTGATCTTAGGACGAAAATTATTATTTAAGAACTAGATATTACAGTAGTTGATTTGAAAAGCCTTTGCTCTTGCAATTTGCTCTGTGACCCAATCAGAATACTCAGGAATGCACTAGTAAGGGAGACAAGACAAACAAAAGGATATTTAACTGGAGAGAGCAGCTTCATCACGATGCAAGATAGAACAACTCTCTTTACGACACCTGAGTAAAAACACACAGGGAATGGAGTGGCTTCAGGGAAAGATTAAAGAAGAATATGAAGTAGACAGGCTTGTGAAGGAAGAGGGAAAATACCTGTAGGCCCAAAAGTGAGCACAGTTTCTTCCTTCCCTCCCCTCTGCACAGTATCTTATCACATCAAATGCAAAAATTAGGTATTTCATAAAGGCTGCAGCCTCTCTTCATCCTACATCTGTTTTGCTAATCAAAGATACTCAGCTAGGAACATGCACCTCCCCATCCCACATATGATTAATGAGCAATGAAGCGTTTTAGTAATCACAGTATCTTTACTATCTCTACTTCCCCACTTCAAGTCTTTGAAATAAATCTTTTCTCCCATCAATTATTTCCTAGCACCTCCAACCCCCATTAGCTACCAAACATGCTGAATTAATTGTACTAACTTTGGGTCAGTCTTCTATGCTTTTCAAACTTTATTTGTATGTTTTCTTTGTATTTAAAGGCTCCCCTGGCAGAACAGTTTTGGAACATAGATACTGTGTATTGCAATTTGAAAACAGCCTGATCTGTCCAGCACGAACTTCTTCCACAGAACTGAAAGTTAAATAGTTTGAAAACACTGCTCACCAAACTTGCAGTATCTATTAAGAAACAGTTTCAACTATTTCCTATCAAATGTCTATTTTGACTAATTAGAAAGCAGAGGGTATAAAGCTTCTAACATTGAATTTTCAAGTCAGCAGTCTGGTGTTGCAGTTTCAAATATCAGTATATGCCATTAGCATATACTAACATGACAATATTTATTACATTAAATAGCTGCATGATAAAAATCTGAAAGTTTCAGGGCTGCTTTTTTATTTTCAAGAAAAACATTTCAGATGTGGTACAGCAGTGTGTGTTTTATAATGGATACTTTTCTAATTAAAATGACAGCATAAACATTCTGTACACATTCAAGTATGACAGACATTCTGAGCCAAACCTTTTTTCATAACTCCATTAACTCTAAGCTTAACAGTGACTACACTTCCTTATACTCTTCATACAAGATTTAACTTACTACTAAAGTTACAGTACAGACTAAGGAGAGAAAACCTAAACAAGCCAGCCTTTAGGGCATTAGAGCTAGCAGTCTGCACTACACAGTTTTTCAGCTGAACTCCACTGTATCTTCCAAAGAGTACTACAGTACTGATGGAAATTAAAAACCCAACTAGATTTCTTGGGAGACATGCTAGTGAGTGTGGTCATCTAAATAAATTAGAAAAGGAAAGTTAATTCTTCTAATCCAAATACTAAGTGAAAGTCTTGTGTACTTGGTAGAAGGTAGTTTCCAACTACTACATATATTTATCCAAAGTTCCTACCTTTGAGTATGTTATTATTTCAAGACCCTTCTCTTACAGAAATACCTCAGAAGGTACAGGGATAGAGTACAATTCTTAGTTTCACTCTAATGCCTGTGCAGGCCATTTTCATATTAGAATTCAGCACATCAAACTTCAGGAGATGGTCAAAAATATAGATGATTGCATCTGTACAAGTTTATACAGACAATTTAAAACCTAACATTCTGAACTGTCACCAATTGTCACCAGTAAAAGCTTTTAAATTCTGCTGAAGCAACCTGAAATAAGATGAGCTTCTCCTCCATTCTCCCACCACAAATACTACTCCAGTCTATGCAAGCATAAAGAACAAAGCAGCTTAGATTATAGCCAGTCACAAACATGTATTTTAAAATTCTTCACACCTCAAAGCTGGGCCACCAACCTTCCTAATGACACAGCAAACACACACCAAGTATAGGTGCAACTGTAGTTTGTTGCCATAACCTGGAATACTATTAACTAGTAAGAAACTACCTTGATTTTGGATGCACCTTGACTTAACTAAACTTAGACATTTAAATCACTATATTCTACTATAGGTTGAGCTTCTGCTTCTAGCTGCCACAGGTCTGGACTTCCACTAGTCACCTTCTGCTTCTGATATTGTCAACAGAAAGACCAAGCCCTTCTGAAGTAGGCTTTTTTAACAAGTTAGATAATACACATAAAGATAGGGGCTTACAAGCCCCAACTCAGCTATGTCTCACACAAGCTATCTGAGAATCAGATGAAATCCGGTAGTTTGCATCTTCTCTACTTGTCACACTCAGTGACCTCAGAGCAGCATTCATGAGTCAATGGGCACAAAACTCTGGGTCCTTGAATTCCTTGCCTCAGCTGTTCAAAGCTTAAGCGTGCCAGGTTAACATCTTTAGAACACCTTCCCTTAAGGGAACTAAGCATAGAGATCCCTGTGGGAGCAACTACCTTTCGTGGTATAGCTATCACATTTATGACAATACAGCTACAGTCAGTGGTATAAGAACTGAACACTTACACATACTTTTGCACTTTGTTCTTTCTCCTCCTGTTAGCCTTTAGGTGGCAACTAGATATTTTAGGCTAAAAGTCAGGCATTTAAAGTATTCCAATCAAAAGTGATCCAAAAAACACACTAAGGATGCTTTAACAAACAAACAAAAAACCTTACTATTTAAAAAGAGATCCCATTATTGTTGACAGTATTTCCAGGAATAGGCCCTCTCCTTTCTTGAGGAGCTAAGATTTAAGACTGGTTCTCTCAAATACTTTTCACAGGACTGCCTACCTTCCTTCACTGTGTCAGTAGGGCCATGAAATTGTATTTGTTGACTCCATGAACATATGTAGATAGACGTTCTCACTGAACCAGAGTGTAGCAAAAGAGTACAAGTGATCTTGATGAGGACTATTACACTACAGCTTTCCACCCCTGTCAGTTTCAAAGCTGTGTTACAGCAAACACACTACAGCAAGAGTATTTTTGTCTAAAGTACTTTCATCTTTTAGACATAGCTGGACTTAAAATATTCACAGCTACGTGAATGTGCAGTCGGAGGCTCAACGTTGAGAAAAACAGTCGGAAATGACAGTTTCTGTAAGCTATGGGTGCTTAAATATTTGTAACACTTGAAGGCAGGCAATAATCTTAAACTTGTGATGGAATTAAATTTTGAAACCCTAATTCAGTAGTGACAGGACATCAGTAGATTCCAGAAGTGAAAAATTTTTTTGACAGCAGAACTCAGGACACTCACTACTATTTTCAGGCTTATAGAAGAGAGGTCATTCATTATCTTATTTCTGTTTTGTTAAATCCAAGACTATTTAAACAACCAATTGCTGCTAAGTAGCATCCAAATAGAATACATCACCATATGAGTTTAGCAGAAAGTATTTGTAATGATAAACAGACTATTACCCATAGAAGGAAACTATGAAATAAGATGAAAGCTTTATTATTGTTACAGCCTTGCTTATTTCAACATAAATACCCAGGTGATATGGTTATCTAAAGTCAGAGCTGTTCCCTCAAAACTCCCGATTTTTTCCAATTTTTTCCAAAACTATCAAAACTTACAAGTTCCCTTTCCCCTTCTCCCTCTCTTCCCCAAAATAGTAAGTATGCATCAAAAATATGGAACAGTAAATTATACTGAGACACAATGCTATGAAGTACAATAATACCAAGCAGCATGGATATCCTATACCTCAGTACTAAAAACAAGTAGTTTTGCTATAAGCCAAGCCCTTGTCAGTGGACATATAAGCATTAGTGACTACGTGTTCCAATCACTCACAGAGTGATACTGGAGGGGAACGGGGGGTGGGGGTGGAGGAAGAACCAATGCTTAGGTATATATATATACCATTACAGAGTAACTGAGAATTCTCCAGTGCTTTTGTACAAAAAAGTATTTATCTGGAATACTCTACCCCGTCACAGTTGGCCTTGGTCAAGAGATGAATTCCAACTGAAAGAACAGAAAAGTGCTCTTACAGGAGGTGACTAATAAAGCCTGTATTATTTAGCCTGGCAACAAGAAGGTTATAAATGTTTTCTGTTAAGTGCCAAGGGTAAAACACCAAGAGAAGAAAATTACTTAAAATGAGATGATAGCATTGATACAGTTAGCAGGCAAAACAGTTATGAGAAACTTTCAGGCTGGAAATTAGATGATCTTAAATTTCAAGAAACAACATGCTGAAAGAATCTCCCAGGAGACTGAAGAATTAAAAAAGCAAGTATGAAAACAAAACCAACGCATGCACTTAGCTGCTTTTTAGATGGCTGCAAGTTAGAGATTTAAGTGATGTACCAAGAATATTAGCAGATTACACTTTTGACATTATGAGGTCTCTCACTAGGCTTATTTCTAGATAGTAGTACTTCACTGTCCTTACAGAGAACTGACAAATACCAAGTTCTGTTGCTCTACTAGGCCAACCAACAAAGAGATGAGATGCTCATGTTGCTCAGGACTGAGACGCTCAGGTACAAAAAGTCCTTAAAGGCTCAGTTCCTAGAAAAGGCTAGCACCCCCATGTTGATCTTTTTGCTAAGGGAGTAACTGGAACACCATTCTTGTTATGATAGCACCCATTCTTTCTCAGAAGGTAAAAAGTCAGAGAAGACACTGCAAGGAAGCCAACCTGTATTACCTGTAGTTTGTGAAGCTTTCTTGTCCTGTCCCATGGTACCTACTACTGAAACTCTATTGTGACTAAGGAAAGAAAACTTGTCCCCACACCTTCTGCTGGGAAGGGGGGGGGAGGCAGAAGATTGCTCTCCACAAAGCAAGTTACTGCAGTAAGCAGCAAGTTCTAGGATTTAAAAATAAAAAACCACAAACCATACACCACACTTTTGGATAGGGTTATTCTATGCAGAGGTTGTTTATCCAGCTTGATCCTTCTATTGCTGTGTCACTCTGTGCCCATATGTTCACATTTGATATCTCCCAAATGTATGTGTGCGGGGGGGGGTGAGGTGGGGGGGGAGGGAAATATGCCAGAGTTGATACTTTCAGAAAACCAAACCAGCTACTTGATTTTTTGGAAAGAGCTCCATGTAGAACTAGCAGACAAAAACACAGGAACACTATGAAAGTGTAACAGAGATTCTGTAATTGAGTTATTAACAACATTCAAGACAACTGAGATTTCAGAATGGGTTACAGAACAGAGAAAGTCAAAATACTAATTTAACTCTGTTAGATCAATTAACAATATCACCTGCTATCTAGTTTTGATTTGCCATCCTACTGAGCTGACTTTCCACATAGCCTGACATAATTTTGTTGAAGGAAAACAACACTGCAAATCTAAAAATCTGTAAGGAAGAAACCATTTCTTAGTTGAAGGTGAACAGCTTTTAGATGAAAACACATTAAGCAATTTTGCGATGCACAGCAACCTACTTGGCTTACTTCCAAATAAGTCTCTAAAATGCTCCAGCACCACTAAAACAAGATTAAAATTAATCGCATTAATAGTACAGGTGAGATCTAACAGGGTTTCCAGTAATTTCAAGTGGCTGTGAAACTGCAACAATGAAACAGATACCACAAACAGAGGCAACACTGGTTTAGAACAGTCAGACTGTTAAGAACAGTTGACAAAGTGGTTCTGGTGACACTACAGATGATGTCAGCAGGAAGCATAGTTAGAATTCAAGTGTAAGATCTCAATCCGACAGAAACTCAGACTTCATCTGAACAAAATACATGAAGTAAAGAGTTTTGAAAAATACATGATACAACTACATTAAGTTTATCTATTAAGTTACCTAATAGCAATCTACTTTATTTAAAACTACAAGAATAGTTTTAACAGCTTTTGGCTAAGTCTGTGACAGAGGAAAAAGCCTGACGCACCCAGGGAATATACTTTACTCCAGACAACCTCTGGAAGCAATAAAGTATAGCAACAAGTATGTTCATTGCATTGTATTTTGAAAGTGACAGATTGAGATTATTTTGCTTGTCGCTTCAGTGGAGTCTCATAGGCAACTGCATTTATTTTAAGTGTGCGCTTAAAAAGTAACCCATTACTACATTTGTATTTACCTCAAGTTTCCAAATATACAGTTCTCAGGTTCTAGCTTACTTGAGTTCATCTGCATACAGCACAGTTAAGTCAGAATCTTCAGTGCCCATTCTGTTCCAACTCCAGTTCGGTTTCGGCAGTATGTCAAGAACCCCTAAGCTATTAAAAAAAGAAAAAAATTCCCATCCTTACTACCGTGACCATAGTGCTCGAGTATTTAAACATTAATGAAAGGCATTTAAGCGGTACCGTTCCTTCGCATACTAAATTCCACAAAATTAATCTTTCCTCTTCACAGTTAACCTGAAGAGAGCTCAGTTTCCACTTTCTCCATGGAGTATTTAAATTTGCAGATTGAGGTGCTCAGTGGCATTTCTCCTAACAATGCTTCTTCCAGTTCGAGTTACAAAGTGCTGATGAAAGTTTTGAGCTGGAGTCCTGTTGTCAAGTCTAGTATAAAACATGGCTACGTTCAGTTGCAAGTCTACAAATACTTGAGGTAAGTAAATGACAAATAAGGAGTATGCAGCGGAACTATATCAACTTAAAAGTTGTCATACAAGAAATCTGAAGAAAGCATATTTGGTATCTTATTTTTGGCAAAGAAATATATTTGTTCTTCTGCCAAGCTTACTGTAACTGAGCAAGGGAATGAAACTAACTTCTTTAATGCATAATCTTATGGTATAATGCAGGTCTTCAATTTTATTACCAGTGTTTTATTGTAGAAAGCTATCTGCTAAATAAATCAGGCAGAATACTACCAGAGTAAGATATGGCAGCATGCACTGTCATTACATAAACATGAAAAACATTGTGGAATAGACTGTAGCAGATCTTTAAAGCACAGCTTTTAACACTTGGAATCCTGGCTTAAGTTATGCAGCTTCCATCACCTTCTTTAAATGAGATACAGAGGAAATGGTGTTTTCTCCAGAAATTTTCTAGTTAACTTCAAATCAAGTTGCATTTTTATGTACACCAATGGTATTCCTGCCCCTTCTATTTCTTGAATCCATTTATTTTGATTACTGGTGTTACTTAGAGATCTGAAGCCTAGCTACCTAGCTATGCAGCTTCTTCTCAGGTGCTATTCACTCAGGCTATGTCTGTCTGCATGCTCTGGTTCCAGTCAGCTATTTCCCACCTTCCCCTCATCCCTTTACGATGGATGAGTTCATCAAGCTATTACACCTGAAACAACTGCAAAAGTCAAAACAAGTGAAGTTTTAAAGAGAAGTTACAGTTCCCAGTCAGTAGCTTGATTATAATAGAGTATACCCTCAAAATAAAGAGGAAGAGAACATTTACTCTCTAAGGAAGGAAGAGTTCCAAGTTGGTATTCAGCATACAGCCTATTAATATGCACCTTCAGCTACTTTCTTCATTAGTTCTCTTTAAATGCATAGCCACATCTCACCTGTGATCAGAAGGTTCAGTTACACTGCACACACCTTCCAGGAAGGGACACTCTCTATACCGAATAAGCTAATTACATAAGGGGTTTGACATTAGAAGACACAGAACATTATTAACATGGATAAGATGCCATCTTCTAGCCCTGATGTTAACCACATCTCACAATATTATCTTGTCAAAAAATAGACATCTACCACAGACTCATATTCCACAAAGGTATATGATGTAAAGGCAGCTTCTCCTCACTAACTCCAGGAGTTAAAGTAAGCATCTAATCATTATACCAGCATCAAGGACATTTAAGGCAAGTGCCTTGATTGTTTGGGAGGGGGAGCGTGCATTTTTTCTTTTTCCTTTTCTTTGGGCTGGGGGGACTGGGGGGAGAGAGGGAGGCAGGCATGGGGGATGTTGAAGTCCACCATCACCAGTGTTACTATACATTGTTTACATCTTTCCTTTTTTGCTGCCCCAACTCATTTATATTGCTCCTAAAAAATTCATGTTTTCAACTTAGACAATACTACATAAAAGTGTATTTTTGATTTCCACATTTATTTACCTGTACTTCTACTTTTACATCTAAGCAGTCTTGGACTAAGAAAGGAGGTACAGAACAGACTTCAAACACAGAAAAGCCCACAGTACAGAGAGAAGATCGTTTCTCCCACCCAGAGTGGGTAAGACAAACCATAACAAGCTCATAGCAAGGCAAATAAGGCAGAAGTTAGACATGGAGAAAGATGAGGGAGAACAAAACAGCATGCATGCTTTCTAAAAGCAAAGATAGCGTAAGACTAGACCTAGTTACCTTGGAGCATAAGTATGTACTAGATGACCTACGAAGGTTTGTCCCAGGCCTATTTTTCCCTAATTGTTCTACCTTCAGGAACTATCCCTAAAAATCAAAGTAAAAATTCCTCATTAGAGTTACTGCTCTGCATTAATAACAATCGATATTAACCATGCTTTAAACACACAACAGCAGTCAGCCACAAATCTGAAGGAGATGCACATTGCTGGTATTGAGTCTAATGCCCGTCTCATGACTAGACAGCCTTCTGAAAGTTTAACACCTTCGTCCCCAAATAACACATGTACATCAGAAAATAAAGAACACATTTGTACTCTTTCACTTCCACCTTTACAGAAGTCCAACAAATAGTTTCCCTTCTTTATGCTAAGTTTACTTATTTGGATGTTATGCAATAAAACAAGGGTTGTCAGCAACAAGTTACTCTGAAAGCAGAATAAACATGAAATATACTTTGCCTTTCAGATCTTAAAAAGCCGCCTTGTTCAAGAAGTACCAGGGACCTTAGCTTCCATTTTGAAATACCAAATTGCTCCCTACAACTCAAGGTTCACATTCCAGGAGATGACTCAGACCCTTTCATACCTTTTGAGAAGGTCAAATCTTTGCAGTTCAGCATGCACACTTTATTGTGGACACCATTGCAAAGCAGACCAATCCATTCAGAAGACACTGAGAAACTGTGACTTCCCCCTGCTCCATGAGACAAGCATTGTACTGCTACACATTATAGAATCCTTCCAGTTTCCTCTCCATATGTACCTTTGTAGGTTTGTTGGTTTTTTTTTTTTCCTTTCTTACCACTCAAGAAGATGGAGCTATTTTATCAGTACAGTGATCAACGAAAAACTATTTATTCAAGAGTAGATAAAGTCAAGTGGTGAACAGAGCCAAGTGACCTCCAGAGGTCCTTTCCAAACTGGCTTACGCTATGAATCATGGCAAGAGAGGCTTTTTTGGAGCAACTGAAGGCAACTATAGCTTGAACACCATTGCTAGTACTTCTCACACATCTTTAATATTGAAGTCCAGTATTAAATCACTGTGATTAACTTTGTTGATATACACCTAACTTTTCCAGTTTTTCCTATACAAGTCTTCACTTCAAAAGTTGACTATCTATTGCTCTTATACATGGCCATTTTTTGCCATATTTGTACCAAGCATGTTCATGAGTCAAGTAAGACTGGCAACATTCAGTACATTGCAAGACAAGCCTTATTATAGACAGTGAGAGTAAACAGATTGGTTATGTGTGCTCGAACCCTGGCTGCCAGACAGAATTAAAGGAGAATATGACTGCATATTTACACAGTCAGATTCTACCAACTTGATGAGAAAAATTTTATCACATGGCAGGATTAGGAGAACAATTGCCCTTCAAAACTAACCTTCGCACTAAAGTAATCATCACTGGTATCTGAAAGCATGCAGTGGAGAAGCTAGTTGACATAGTGCTGTCTTTCACACTGACTGTACACTTGATATCATGTGTAGCTAGAAATTTTCTATTTCCAGAAGATTGCTGAATTCACGTTTTAAAGTCAATCATTTTGTTAAAAAAGACATCCTGAAACAAGCAGCTACATACAAGCATTTTGTCATACTTGATCACCAGCGAGAAGTCTGAAAATAGTTCTGCTCCTTGAGAAACACATTATTTCATGTAAATTGAAAAAATATCAGGAAGGAAAAAAGAAAAAGTTAATGTGACGGGTTTTTTTGCAGTTACCAACCTCATGTCCCGAATCAAAACTTAGCTATGAAAACATTCAACAAGAAGTTGGTTCATATACTGCCATAAATCTGCTATGATACTATATATAGATTAAAATATTAAGAGCAAATTCAAAGTAAGTATTACTTCTTCAGAAAAATAAACCCACTGACCCAAAGGTAATCTGTTACCCTACCAAAAAATTCAGATGTACTACTACCTTCAGAGTCAGTACTGAAAGGGGCAATGACAGCTTGGTGAAAAGTTTCCACTATTAAGAAGGTCATAGAGTCCACAAAGTATTTTACAGGGAGTGCTACTAATTTGACAGGTGATGAACAGGACACGATCATCCAACAGGGCAACGGGAGATCCCAGAAACATACAGATTAAGTTTTTGACAATGTGACAGTACACCATGTCGTACAACTTCGGGATTTGATTATACTTTGTCACAATAATTTAGTCTCAGTGTGACAGAAGACAGACCCATGATCAGAAGTGTTCTACATGATGCTTACTAATTAGCTTGTTAGAAAATATAGCATGGCCTATAAACATAAGATTAACACAGATAGTTCTGAGATTCACTTACGCTGCAAATTAAGTACAAACATGTAGGTTAGTCAAACAATAACCTTCCTACTCATGCTTCAGCTTCATTGCATAAAAACAGAAGGAATTTAGTCAGGTTACCCTCCTGGATTGTCTCAAAGTAAATAACTGAGTAAATACTTATCAGTGATGTAGAGACCCACAAAAAAATTCGTCATGGCTTCATTCATGACATTAAAGTCAACTGCATTACGTTTTCGCTAAACTGCTGCAGAAGGACTACAGTGTCTTTGTTGCCTATAGCTTTGGACCTCAAATTTAGGAATGATTTTATAAGAACAAGTTTTAATTAAAAATTTTTTTCTATAATATTTGCATTCTGGGTTTGAAGACAAACAGTTAAAGTGCAATACAAAAAGGAAAATAAAAAATGAACTTGTGCATGATTCCTGATTGAGAATGACAGTTCTGATTATTCATTTACTGGGAAGATACAGGTTGTTTCCCTAATGGTCACTTTGGCCTGAAGAACTTTTGCACGACATCAAAAGACTCCATTTTCATAAGCCTCTTATTCAACAGGTCGGCACTCCTACTGAAGCAGATCTGCTATATTAATAAGTAGTAATGCCACACTGTTGGCAACCTACAATTTTTCTACTAACAGCTAAGACCTTTTTAGGCTCCTACCTATGGAGCCATCTGGAGACTGAAGAACATTCAGACTTAAAGTTGTCAGTTCAAGCTTACTACTCCCCATTTTTTCAGAGAGACCCTAGGGTTGGGGGGGAGAAAAAAAAAAAAAAAAGAAAAAATCAGATTACCTGTATTTCTACCACAGCAACAGGATACACCGAACAATAAAAACTGAAAATACCCTTCCATTTTAAGATCAAAAACAGTGTATGTACAAAACAGAGCCATTCACAATCAGCTACATTTTACAAATATAGAAACTATTACAAGTTAAAAACACGTAAGTTTCTGAAAACTAGAAGTATTATTTACAGTATTTACTCACCAGAACACTGCTTTTAAACATCTTAGTTCAAACATAACATTAATTGTTAAAATATTAGCTGCAAAAACTTAAATACTAATATTTTCATAAATATATTTCCTTCCTATATTTATTAAATAGGCTACCAAACAATAGAAAGGTATACAGTTATTTTTCAAGTACTGCTTTCATGTTCACTATGCATATTTTTATACATATATAAAAAATAAAATATATTTAAAAACTTTCAGCATAATGAAAAACCTCACAAATCTGTTTGAGCAGAAATCAAATACCAAAAAACACACCCCTGTACAATTAGAAGTCTAGGCTTGGGGGTGGGAGGGGGGAGAGAGAGAGAGAGAGAACTGGAGAGAAGAGAATATACCAGAGATAAACAGAAGTAATCACAGCAATGCTTGCTAACTTTTAAAGTCTTACAAAGAAAGTATATCCACAGTGACAGTTCCCCTAAGAAAAGTTTGTAAAATTAATTTAAATTTTAAGTCATTAGAATTCCTCTTCTTTCTCACTATGAAGGATGTACTTCATATTTGTCAGGTGGTAACTACTCAACTCCTCTTTCTGACAGTCTTTAAAGCACCAGGAAGCTCAATATTAGTAACACATACAATACATAAACTGTGGAAGTTATCTTGTTTGAGTAAAGTTTTGTGTTACGGTGTTAGAACCTCCAGATCAATATTATTTCTGCTGAACAAGGCAGAAAGAAAAAAAAACCACTAGACAATCTTTTGGAAAAAATATTTCAAATTAAAATTATTATTGGATTGCTACACAGAGTAAAACCACCCTCAAAACAAACTGCACACACTCTAAAAATGTTCCCAAGTTGCATGCCAGACTTACAGAATAAATTTAGGCCAGTACCAAGCACTCATTTCTTCCCCGTGTGTAAATGCGACACAATCAGGCCTCACATGCAGGCCTCTCTCTCCAATACAGGCAGGACCTTTGTTCGATACGTCGATGTTTTTCCCCCAAAGCCCTTGACATAACTTTCCATTCTTTCCCCTATTATTTTCCGGTTCACAGTCTAGACTTTCGGACTCCCGTTCTGTGAAAACCCCTGGCTGTCGAGAAAGCCAGTGCACTAGGAAGGGGGCGGGGGGGGGGGGGGGAAGGGGGAACAATAAAAAAGTTGAACAGCAGGAAGACGGGCCTACAGGTCTGGCGAAAGCCCCGGTATCGGTTTGTTTCCCAGCCCCAGATAACCAGAGCAGTAACCAGGAGGCCGTTGGCGTCAGTGCTACCAGCACCTCAAAACTTCTCCCACTCCCCAGCCCCCCCAGCCCGCCGGGGAAGGGGAAGGAGGAAGAGCCAGGCAGGAAAGGCAGAACCCAGCGTTTGATCAGCCTCCAAGTACGACGCATTATGCAAGCAAACGCGAGGACCAGGCAACTTGCTTCTTGACTGAAAGCAACAAAAACATCAGCTCTAAAACATTAACTGCGAAAATAACCCCTCTTGTGGGCAGCCAGCACTGTAACTCCGACCCTACAGGCGCCTCCATTCTCTTCCCACCTTCTTCCTCCCCCCCCCCAAAAGCTTGTGAAATATGGACGTCGGCCGATTATTTAGCATTTTTATCGAGCTGGGCACGGGGGAAGGAAAGAGGAGTTGCTATTTTTTCCTGTAAGATATTCGATAGCACCTTCAGAAAAAGAAAAAAAAAAAAAAAAGAAAAGAAGAAAGAGCAAGCCATGAGGGAAAAGGGGGCCAACCGGAGTGGGGGAGGGAGAAGACGGGGAAGGGCATACAAATCGGTACGGCAGTGTCAACACTGACACTGCCCTTTTGTATCAGCAGCTACACAGGGCCCGGAGAGGGGAGGCCGCGCTCCCCCCACACGCCGGGCAGCCCGGGCGAGGCGAGGCGGCGGGCAGCAGCCCTCCCGGCGCCGGGGGGAGAGGGGATGTCCCCAGAGCGGGCTCCGGTGACTGCCTGGCCATTTTGTCGGCTCCGTTTCCACCCCTTCCCTCCTCACCGAGGGCCCCCTCCCCTCGCCCCGTTACACACCTCCGGGCCCCCCACACACACACACTCACCAGCGCGGCGTCGTGTCGTCCCCGTCTCCCCCCCCCCCCCCGCGACCCCCCCATCCGCAACAATGCTCCGGGATGGCGCTGCTCCCCTCCCCCTGCCCCGGGCCACCGGGAAGGGCAGCTCGGCTAACGCCGGGGATGACACAACAGGCCCGGCCGCCCGGCCCGGAGGCTGCCGAGGGGCTCGGCGCCACGCCGCCCCGCGCCCGCCTCCCCGGCGCCCCCTGAAAGAGCGGAGGGGCCCCGGGTACCTAGTTTGTCCCGATGCGGCCTCCGCAGACGCTCCGTGCCTCCCCTCCTCCCGGCAGCAGCCGCCTCTCTTCCCTTCAATTACCAGCTGAAGCCGCAGCACCGAGCAGCGCCTCGTCCGCCGCCTCCGCCGCCGATCCCCTTCCAGCGGCGCGAGGGGGAGGCTGGGGGACTACTTTCTCCCGGCGCCGGGGCTCCGCCGGGGCCTGCGCGGCCCCCGGGCGGACGGGCGGCCCCTGCCCCGGCTGCCGCCCCCCTCGCAGCCCCCGCTGCGGCCGTGTGAGCGCCCCGCTCCCTCCGTTCGGCGGGGTCGGCGTTCGGCGGTCAGTATCCCTCCGCCGGGGTCGTCACCCCTGGGTCCGCGCGAGTGTCTCCCCTCGGGTGCGGGCGGGGGGCGCGGGAGGGGGGTGGAGCCGGCGGGGGAGCGGGGCTCTGCCGGCGGCGGGGGCGAGGACCCTGCCCGGCCACGGCGTTACTACCGGCCCTGCTCCTTTAAGAGGGGGTTGGGCTCCCGGTGACCCCGCGTGATGTCCGCCTCTTCCTGGTTGCCATAGACACCGCCTTCCAGCGTCCCAAAATGGCGTCGCTGCTGGGGGAAGAGGTGTTCGAGACGCGCGGGCAGGCCCCGGCCCCCAGCAAGGACTTCTGCCAGCTGCTCGTCACCCGGCGGGAGGTGGGTGCCGGGCTGCCCGCGGGCGGGGAGCGGCGTCTGCCCCGCCCCGCAGGTCTTTTCCCCTCACCTCATGGTCGCCGCTTCTTCCTCCGCCCGGCAAGGAAGGCAGCTGGGGCCTGCCCCCGGCTCCTGAGGCGGCAGCGGCTTTAGTGAGGGCCCGTCCTTAGGGAAGGGCTGGTGAGGAACGGAGGGGCTCGCAGGGGAAGGGCGGGGGTCGCCTATTAACGCCGCTAGGCAGCGACCCGGGAGGCGCTACCAGTTAAGTGCTGCTGGTTTGGCCTCCTGAGGGCTGGGAACGCCTTGCCGCAGCCTTGGGATGCGGTGTCGGCAAGTAGCTGGGGAGCAGGTAAGGGTTTGCTACCAAAAAGGGTTATTTCCTAGCACAGGTGAAAGTGTGCCTGGACGAGGAGCCTCTGCATGTGGGAGATTCATTCTACTTAGAGTATCCCAAGCCTGTGGGAAGGAGCTCTGGGTGAGGACCAGAGGAAGGGAGGGGAAAAAAGATCCTTCGAAACGGCGAGTTAGTAGCCTTGAGAAAAAGTACACACATCGGTGATTTTGTAACCTTAAAGCAAACTTAAGTCTACTCTCAGCAATGCCTCACAAATAAATGAGATACTAACATTTAAAGTAAATAAATAACAGATCCTTAAGTAACATCACAGTATTCCTACTAACGAAAGACAAGTTTAGCCGCAGTCTCACAGTGACTAGACTTAAGGTGGGGGGAAACAATAGCCTAACATCTCATTCCAGGAAAATAAAATTAAACTGCCCATCTGGGAATGGGAAGACTGTGTATATTTTCCATGTGGTACCTGAAGATGTTTAGGTGTCCTGCCTTATGGCTGTGTATGTAACTGGTTTTCCAATCAGGGAAATAAGCAATGATAAATATCCTGGAAGATACTTTTTTGAACTTTTTCTGAAAAATGCTGCAAAATGTTCTAGATGAGCATTTTTCAGAACAATCTAATAATAATCATCGATGAGGAATATTTGACAGTAAATGAATGAGATTTCACAAATCTGATTATGAGTTTGTAAGGTTATGAAATAAAAATGCAAGTCTTCTATAATTTTTGTTTCATTTTGACCTATTTTTGACTGGGTTGACTTTGTATGTATAAGAGATGAACATAGATGCTTGTCCCAGGCTGGACATACTGATTTAGAAGTTGTGAAGTTTCAAAAATTTTTCTGAGAAAGTTTTTAAAATGTCTCACTGGAACAAAAAACCAGCATATTTTGAAACTAGGAGGAAGTTTTTGTTTTGTTTTCCCAAAGTAAACCAAAATTGTGAACATATTTTCCTCCAGGGATGAGGGAATTGTCAGGTTTGTAATTGAGAAATTAGAGGGAGGGGGAGGTGACAGACTGAAGTTCAGCTGCAATTCCAAATGATCTGTGTTCTGTATATTATATGCTCCTTCTTTTGGTCTCTCTGGTGCCAAGATTTTCTTTTTAAATCACCAGTGCCTTTAGCAGTTTCAGAAGGGGTTTTGGTTTCGTTCTCCTCAGAAAATTTTTTTAAGGCAGAACTAACAAGGCAACCTTAGGGAGCTTTGAGTTCCACCAAAATTGAGAGTAATTACAATGCTGCACAATAGCTGGGAAACACGTGCTTTTCTGTAGCTGAAGTCTTGTAATGGGCCTGTGCCATTGACCTCATGGGAATCGTATCAGTGCTGAGCTTGTTCATAGAATATGTAATCGAGTGCTATGGGTTTTTTACCATTCATTTTTGCACTCAGATAATAAAAATAAGATGTTCCTTATTGTTATTATCTTCAGTTTTTTGGTTCTCATATCGGTTTCCTGTCAAACACTTCAGATATCTATTTTTGGTTTTGTTTTCAGCTGCCCAAATATATTCTTAAACAAACCGAAGTCAGTTAACGTAAACTGTGCAAAAGCTTTGTAACTGTCAATGGAAGTAAGTTAAAATTATTCTGTAAATGTTTTTTGTACAGAAGCATTACCAGGAAGTTAGTGTCATTGAAAAAGAACTGGTTTGGATTATTTGAAAAACTTCATTTTGATTTTATGACAGTAA
Source organism: Aptenodytes patagonicus (assembly GCF_965638725.1). Lineage (NCBI taxonomy): Eukaryota > Metazoa > Chordata > Aves > Sphenisciformes > Spheniscidae > Aptenodytes > Aptenodytes patagonicus. The sequence goes on from NC_134954.1 coordinate 6,213,555, forward strand.
GATCATTTGAGTATGGTATGATGCAGTGAACATATGTATTTGAATATATCACTATATCCTCTGAAGCTGGCGTATCTGATTCCAGCAAAACTTCCTAATTCAATCACATATGAATTCACTGTTGCTGAAAACAACTAACTTCACATAAGTAATCTCTGCAGTTTTAACTGCTATACACATGAAACTTCTGGATGCTAGCTAGTTTCTGCAGGCTGTGGAGTCTCCTGAGAAGAGATCTGTGTGAAAAATAGTAATTGAAGGTATATGCATCACTGATGTGCCAGGTTACGTACCATGTAAAATATATTTAGCCATACTGTGTTAGCATCTAGGAGGCCTAGTTGTTAGTTCACACTCCCAGTATGCTATTTTGCAGTCTCCTAATAAATAGTCATTGCCTGAGAGACCTTGCAGTCTAAGCTTCCAACCCTGCACATAGTTACATGAATGCTGAAATTTGCTACTTTGAATAGTCCCATTCTTTGAAGTCAGTGGTTTCAAAACAGTCCATTGTTTTTCTTTAAAAACAAAAATGGAGCTTGTGGCTGCATGGTGGATTTGTATGAAGGCTCCCATATTTCTGTGAGTGTTGCTGTACTTTGGATGGTCTACTTGGGCTTTACATGAGCAGTAAATTCAACTCCTTCAGGATGAAGTTATTAATTTACTGAGCACGTCTTATACAGCTCCAGAGTGTGTGTGGTCATGGCCAGGATTTCCAGGTATCAGCTGACTATCGAGTCAAACTGTCATAGAACCAGAAATCCTGTACAAATACAGAAGGTCTTAAGAATGTGGTAGGGCAAAAAATTTAGTCGGACAAGGAGGCCATATCTGGGAGGAAAAGCAAGTCCACGGCAGCAGGCTTTGTGTTCAAACAAGCCATGTGAAATGTCTGTGCCTTTGTTTAGCTTTCTCCCTCATTCTAGGGAATTGACATCTTTCTTCCATCATGCAACCTGATATGTTAGGGATGTTCTCCCGAAGGCATTTTTGAAGTCTGCTACTGCCTCAATATCAGTACAGTAGGCCCAAACTGTTGTATATTGTATAACTAAAAATAAATTAACTGGAATTGCTGTAAATTAAAAGAAAGGACGTCTCTGAGAGCAGAGTTAAGCATACACCAAGAAGTTTGCTGAAGCTAAGTATAGGACAATAGTCAAATAAAGAGGACCAGACAGACAAAAAGAGTATCTAGGGTGTGATACCACAGGGGCACACATCCTCAGCTGTAAGCATGTGAATTATTTTATTACTGCAAAAATAAATTTGAAAACATTTATTTATTACTTTCAATATTGTCAACTGTAATAATAGCAAGGTGTACTTCAGCATGCTTGTTTGTGTTTAACTCAAATCTAGAGAAACTAGGACACCTGGAAAAAGGAAAGCAAGGCCTGCTGCAGGCAAACAAGATAGTGGAAGCAGACAAAAGTAGAGGCTACTTTGAACTCTTCTAACCAATCAAATGCAACAGTAGTTGAAAAAAAAAAAAATAGCTAGAAATACACCTACTTGTCTGTGCGGATGTATTTGTGTCCAAAATGTGACAAGGAGACCCTGATGGTAACTTTCGTTTTGCAGCAAGGGACAGCTTCCATCCCAGATACTAATTCAATTTCAATTACATTTGAAAATTAGAGCCATTAATCAGGACTTTATAAACAAAGGTATTGACTACCCAGTAGTGAGCATGCACTTCCATTGAGAAGTTAGGAAGGGAAGATTACCAACTAGTTTCTGCATAAGCTACTTCAAGGAGGAAGAATAAGGAGGAGAGCCTTGTAACTCATTGCAAATAGCTCTTCTAAAAGTAGACTGTATAGAGGTACAGATACATAAGTGAGTATTCATGGAATACAGTTCAACCAGTTGGATTGTGTAGAAGGAGAGATTTTTTGAACCATCAGTGAAAAGAATTTTTTTTCAAGTAGCTATTTTAAGGCTGCAATCATAACTTTACAAATGCAGGGAAAATATCCCACATATTTCCCGTGTGGGCATCTACCAGTCCCACTGCAGAAATACAAGACTGAAAGAGATGACTTCAGGTCATCAAGTCCTAGTCCCTGCTGTTTCATCCAGCCACGTAATAGATCTTCATAGCATAAATGGGACTTGATGGGTTTCAAAGGTTGTGAGGCTTTTTTTGCCTTGCTACTTCACACAGAACAACTGCTCCAGATCACCACTTCTCTGATGGTTAGAAATGCAGTTATACAGACTAATTTACAGCTTATTTTGTGTGTGGTTATCTTTTAGCTTGAATACTGCCCTTTTGTGTAGGTAACAATGTTATATATGTGTGTATACATGTGTGTGTATGTGTATATATCTATAAAATGTTATATATATTTAATAAATATGCCCTCTTGATAGGGTTTGTTTTGTTTTTTCAGTCTCCGCTTGTGAAACAGACTTTCTACTTCCTGGTCACTTTACTGTCTTTTTGCTGCATTTCTTCCCATTAGAACTTTTGTTCTTAATAATAATAAGTCTTACGAGTGCCATGTGCAAAGGCATTGTTACTTCCTTGTGTCTTCTGGAAAATTCTATGTGATTTAAATTTTAGGATTGTATTTAACTTTCTCTACCAAAATCACATTAGTGACTCTTGATCATCCTTTGATCGTTATTATTCCAATGCCTTTCTCCTCTGTAAACTTTCAATTTATAACCTTCTGGTTTATGGCAGAAATTATTTCTAAATCAATGACTTTGCCATTTGTACTTTTCAATTTCTTTTCTCTCTCCCCCCCCCCGCCCTGGATTGCTTTGAGTTGTTATGGAGGAGAAGTTGGTGTACTTGTCAGGATAAACATACTAAATAGAAAAACATGCTTGGCCATAAAATGTGTACTAGGAATCCTGCTAGAATTCATGGGAACAGTGGATAGTTTTTGTTTCATGTGAGTGCATGTAATATTACATAGAATGGGAATCTTTTTTGTCTCAAAACTGACATCAAGGATGACAACTTGTTTAACATATGCCTTTCCATCTACCTTTCACTGTACATGTTTTTCAATCACTCTTGAAATGCCAAATTAATATTTGATATGCCAGTTATAATTTGGCAAGGTTTGTCACAAACAACAATAGACAATATGTGTTTGTATGAAGCAAGTAATAAATTGTATGACTTCCAACATTAAACATAAGATGACTTGAGATAGCCACACAAATAACCTTTCAAAATAAAATTTCTTATCAATTGTCTAGCAGATGATAAGGACAGGTTTTGAAAAGTACAAGAAAGGAATCCATATGGTGGGGTAGTGTCGAAAAGGTTGGTCGCTCATTTTGGTCAAACAAGGAATATAGACACACCCCCACACACCCCCAAAAAAAAAGGCTGGTGCTTAATCTGCTTATAGGACAGGCTGATAACCAGAAAGATGAGGCTGGTAACAAAAGAAACGTAATGGGGAAAATGATCCACTCAACGTGTAATTAATACTAGCATCTGTCACCATTTAATGAATGCTGCACTAATCAGAGGATTTTGTCATGTTAGTGAAATGTTTAGCTACTTACCCATAAAAGGCAGGCATCATATATATGCAAAACTAATGTCGTTCTGTGCAATATTCCATATATGATCTACTCATATAACAGTCAGGATAACTGAATTTTATCAAATATATAACTGCAGAATTGTATGTTTGGTCAGCGATCAGCAACTAGATTCTCTAACAAATATATACAGGACATTTAGATGAGCAAATAGTGTAAGTAACTAGGCAAACAGTTCTGATGACTGTTCTTTATCCATCATTGCTCCTATTGTTCAGTGTTCACTTCTACATCTTCAATCAGTTTCTGATTAAATCAATATATTCTGAGCACAGCGTATTATTTTGGGTACCAAGAACTACAATATTTTCTTAAAAGATCCTGTAATTAATTGTTTTCATTTTAAAAATAAAGTTGTTTTCTGGCTTTTTTTAGTTGTAAGTAAAAAATCTGAACCTACAGCACTTAAATCTTGCATTGTCAATAAAACTTCAATTTTAGGAGACAGTAGTAAGTGATTTTTTTACTAGTTGTGGGCTGGTTGTTTTTCAGTTGTGAGTACCTTCAGGCTCTATTGAAACCTGCAAATCCAAGTTCCTCCATTTTGAAAAATGGTACTATAAAGTTAACTAAGTGTTGCCTTCGTATCTTGGGCTTGTTTTTAAGTCTTAATGATGACACTTGATATATAACCTATTTGATTGACAGAAGATGCTGTTTGAAGTGCTTAAGCCAGATGGATTGGGGGGGGGGGGGAAATAACAGATGTTATTATAGTAATTAAGCTGAAATTAATTTCATGTTATACGAAACAATTTTTTTGCAAGATAAATCTGATTTTAAGTAAAGATCTGTGGGAGATGAACCTTTTTCAAAGTCATGCTATTTTATTTGCATTTGAAACCTGAAGGATGCCATAGCAGTGATTGCCTAGCTGGACCAATTCTATTCAAGTCTCTTCTTTGACATTTCAAACGGAGAATTTGAGTTCTTAACAAACCAAAAGAGCGCTCTAAAGGGAGTTTAAAAAGACAATAGTTTTGTTATGAGCTATTTGCATAGAGGACTTTAATTGCATAAAACTAGCAACTTTTTGTTGTTGTTTTCTTAAATTAAAATAATTTCAAGCATAGTTTGATGACTTCAGGAGGAGGAAGCCATTTTGTTCCAGCTCAGGAAATGCTCTGGTTTGCTGAAAAAGTGTATTTCTGAAATAACTGAACACTTTCATGGTAATGGTATCACACAGTATTAAGCAATAATTATCAGGAGAATGTTTGTTAAGCCTAAAATACATAGGGAAATCTCCTTTGCTTTTTTGCTGTCTCTAATTCAGATATCTAAGTAAACAGTAGAGCTGCTTGGAAAATGGCAAGTTTCTCTGGGGAAATAATGCTGTATTGAAAAAACATGAATATTGTTGTTGGGTATTTCTGTCCAAAGCTAAAATACGTTGGTTTAACCATGTTGTGATGTTGTGCTATAGTTTGGATGTCTGATAGTATCTCTCACTTCTTCCATAATGCACCACCTCTGGATGTATGGAGTTGCTAGATCTTATCCATAAGGTTTTGGGGAAGACTTGGGAATTCTCTGGTCATGCTGCAATATTGAAGACGTAATCCAGCACAAAAATCCAACTGACATAGGAAAACTTGGACTTTTAACAGCTGAAATGCAATTTGTGATGTGTTGCAGTAGCAATGTTGGCATTTCAGGGCTTTCCTTATTGGTGGATCAAGGTTTCTCTGCAGAAGGCATCACATACAGCAATATAAGTGGTGGCTTTTTCCTTCCCAAAAGACTCAATTCTCTTGGTTTTTGGGTTGTTGTTTTGGGTTTTTTTCCCTGAACATTACTAAATGCTTAACCCTGTGAAACATTCATTTATGAATTTGACATTAGAGATATAACTGATACTGATTCCTTAAGTAGTTATTACTTGTGAAGCTCAGTTGTTTGTGAGCCTACGATAATTTAGTACTGTCATGTGGGCTTATAAAATTCCTTTTTCAATAGTGGTTGAGCTCTTATTTGAAGATGCATTGGAATATTGTCATATCAATTTCAATTAAGGCATGTTAAAGATAATACAGTAATTTTAGTTAATTCTCTGTTACTATTATTTGCTATTAATCTGGTTTTCTGTATCACTGGTAGCCTAGAGATGAATTTTTTCTTTTGTCTAGGCTGGTTTTTGTCCACTTGTAACTAGTCTTTAGTATACAGACAGCAGTATCACACTGAATTGCAATGTTTAAGCTCCCATTTTATTTTAAGTTTTATGCATGGCTTTAATATTTGTGGCTTTCTTCAAAGGTATCATGCTCAATCTAGTTCTACCTGCCAAGAATGATTTTCAGGTCATGAGGGTGTAATAGTTTCTCAAGGTAAGCAATCACCACTGTCTTCTGCTTAATTAAGTAAATGTTTCCTACTCTACCTGAGTGTCTGTTGTTTACATGTTCATTATTGTCAATGCTTGTGCTTCCAGAGACAGATTGAGTTATATTCTTCACTTGCCTTACTTTAGGTAGTACAGCCTTTATCCCTGTTGCTCTCTGTCTTGGGAAACCTCAGGAGTAATTCTATTTTTGTGTTACCAAAGGTAAGTTTGTGTTCCTGTCTATTGTCTTGTTTCCCTTCTTCCTGCTTCAAGTTAGGAAAATAATTATTTCTTCTTTTTTGTTGCCTTTATTAAACAAGACCAATTTTCCTTATTTCATTTTCCACTTACACAGCAGCATTCGTCACGAAGAACCATCAGATACATTTACTTGACTAGGTGTACCATAGATTTATACTTTGTTCCTTTATCAAAAATCAATTAAATGCACTCAGTAATGTCTTCAAGGGAAGGAAGAAGGAAAGAAGAGTAGAAGGCAAAGCAAGAAAAAGATCAGGATTTTTATCTCAAGGTGTGCCAGGCTATGAAAGGTCTTATCTAAAGATGCACCAGTGTAATTTAAAATTTGTTTTTCAACAAACTTGCTAAAGCTGGTGTAAACTGCTGTATGGTTGCTTATTGTAAAGATTTACTTGATTTTGATTTGGTATAAACTAAATCAATTTGTGTTAAACTGAAATAAGCCTAAATTAAACCAAAGTAAAAGTGCCTGCAGCTTTTGGATGGACTTCACTAAATTAGATTAAAATTGTGCACTGGGTGCAACCAGTGTAAATGTCATTTGTTGGATGAAACCTGAATTAGACAAATTATCTGGAGAAGTGTAGTAACTAGAAGAAAGGATGCTAGTGCACAGTAAAATGATCAAAATCATTCATCAAAAAAGGCAAAATTATATTGTAGAAGCAGAAGCCTAGGAGAGTGTCTGAAGCTAGAGTTCTAAATAACATAATAGCATGATAGTGAACAATAGAGTGGAAAGGAATGAGAACAGATTGGGAGTGCAGGCAAGAAAAGCTGTGTAGTTGGAAAGCATCAAAAGAGCAAGCAGATTCTTGTGACAAAAAATGCAATGTACGTTTCTAATATACATGCATATCAAATTATCATGACAGCTGATAATGAAAGGATAGATTTCAGCATTCACTAAGTTGGTGCTAGAGCCGAATCCTTCCTATGCAGTTTACAATGAGACTGAAAACTACAGGTAACATGTTAAGTTTAATGTAAAACAAGTAATTAAAATTGGACTGGACAAAACTAGTGTTTGAAGAAACAGAAAGAAAAAAAAAAACTTTTCAGAGAGCATGCTATCTGTAGTACTGAGTTGATAATTGATAGAGAAAAAGGGCATACTTGTCACCACAGCTTTTTCTGAAAACTGGAGACACGGGTAGGAATCAAGTATATCAGAATGCCTGCACAATGTGATGGATTCTTTAGTGTTGCTGTCATTTGATCAGGTGGAATTAAAGCTGTAAATAGACAGCAAGGGAACTTTGAAAAACACATTGAGAGTATTAGTCTGTTCTTAAAAAGTGTGATGAGATTTTAGAGGCCGGCGCAATAGATGTTTCTCAAAATTTAGAGTAAGAGATGTCAGGGCTGAAAGCGAGCTGACCACATAAGAACATAGGAAAACAGTTTGCAGCAGGTATTAGATTAGACTGGTTGCAGATATATACAAATCAGGATGATGAGAAGTATCCAAGAAGAGAGCAGTGGTATGATTGAACTAAGACTTCATCTGTAATAAAAAGGATTGCGGGATACATGTACATACCCTGCTAAAGAAGATGCAGATTCCCTAGAAAAGGACTTTCCATTGTAACACTGCTGTGCTTTGGGACTTTTATACACATAGCAGGGAGTCTGACTGTTCTGTTGTTTGGTTTTTTCCTCCAGTGAAGAAAGAAAAAAAAAAAAAAAAGACGACATTTAAAGCATAGACTAGACCTGAAATCGTAACAAGGAGACCTTGAAACTGAAGTAAGGAGGATGAAACTGAAAGAAATGGTTTCAAATGAAACCTGTCAGTGTCTTACCCATCTAGAAAGCAATGTTATGTCTTGCACTTAGCTAGCATCCTTTGTTCTGTTAAATAGTGGAATAATCTCTTTGTGGCGGTCTTATCTAGGTCTGCCTGTTTAATCATGTTAATAAATGGCAAGTATCATGCTCATAATTGAAGACTCTGATCCTCAAGAGTCATTTTTTATTCCCTCTGATAGTGCCGCTTTCCCCTCAGCACATACCCCCCTCCCTTCTGCATTGTCTCTCACTCTTCTGCTCTTGTATTGTTTCCTCTGATCTGTGTGCACAAGTCTGTATAAAGGTAGAAGTTAGCCTCCAAAGCACCTGTGCTATAAGCGTCTGTGATAAAGATCTTCAGCTTTTTTTTTTTTGCTTATTTTCTTGCCTTGTTGTTTGTATTTTTTTTTCCCCCCTGCAAACTCTGGGAAAACTAATGAGGAAAGATACTAATATAGGAATAAACCAGGTATGTAACTGAGAGGAAGGGAAGAGACCATGTCAAGGCAGCAGATTTCTTGCTCAAATGTAACTACTGCATTCCCCAAAGGAAAAGACAATTTTTTTTTCTAACCTTTTTATTCCATCTTCCTTCTGTGTTTTACTAATATGTTTTTCAGATACTTTAAGTGGAAGCCTTTGGTAGTCATGCACACACACGCACGCAGAGATAATCCCTTAGCTGAAGTGGGTTGATGTTTCTGAGTATGAGTGAAGTGGGGGAAAAATGAACAGCTTCGTAGTTGCTACATATGAAATTTTGGAATTGTGACATTTCTTTTCTCTTGTTCTCCATGCACTTGAAATATTTGTTAATAGCAACTCACGAAACAGTTTGCATTGACACCAGGAAGTCATCTTCTTTCCATATGCCATTGTCTTTACAGTTGTAGTCTACTGCAGTCCCTGTTTTATTTTTGTTTGCTAACTAAATTGTTTTATCTTTTCTTGCTATTAATAGTAATTTTTTTTTCCTCCAAAACCAAAGCAGACATAGGGGAGGGAAGTATGTGGGCTTGCATGATTACTATTGTGATCCTGAGAAGAATCTGTACAAACTTTCAGGTACGCACTATTGTCCAAAATTTCAACCTGATGGTCTAAGAGAACTTTTTTTTTCTTGTAGAACAGTTTCTTTAGCACAGCATATTAGGTTTTGCACTTGAACCTCTTTGGTATATCTGAACTGGACATCCCATAGAAAGATTGAAAAATGGACTATGTCTAATAAATGCCAGAGACACCTGATTTTTTTTTTTCTGTTCTTATGAGTGCACATGAGAAGGCAACTACTATCCTGTACAGATGTGATCCTATCAGTGTAGGCAAAATAGTAATTTGTATAACTTCCTGTACTATAGCAAATGCAAACACAGAATTTTGTAGCAATTGTCAAATGAAGCACGGGTGTTGTAAGCCCTACTCTAAATTTGGAAAAAAGGTAACAATTTGCCAGAAGAGCGAAAAGCATCCAATTTCACAGACATAACAGGCAGCAGCTAGTACCTATTTGATTTCATATTGTGCATGCCTGAAATGTGGAATGGCATCAGTGTATGGGTTTAGTTTAATTTCAGTTTGGTGAACTCTTGCACTGTTGCATCCAGATGTTCATTTTTTTGTTCTTACTCCTAGAAAGTTTTCCTTCAAAGAATTCTGGGAACCCTAAATAAATGAAAGCTTCATGAACCGCAACCTGTTGATAGTCTGTTTTACCTTCTTATCCAATGGAGCAGGTCAAAACCTGCCAGTAATTTTGAGGTACACAAGTATTATTCCCAACGCGCATGCACGCGCGCGCACACACACCCCCCTTGGAACCACTGTAGTTCATTCTGCTAGCCTGCATTTGCTCGTGAACACTGTTCACATTCTTGCATATTAACCAAATCAACTCTCAAAATAATCTCCTTTGGCCAATCATAGCAAAGTAACAGCTTTAATTGCAAATGTTCAAAATCAAGCAGAAAAATAAAAGCTTTATTTAATTTAAAAAAAAAAAGAAAAAAGTCAAAGAAATCATAACAATCAACTCTGGTTTATTCTGTAATCATACAGAGAGAGGGAAGTAAAAACTTCAAATCACATAACCCTTCCTGAATCCATCTTTCTCCAAGACCGTAGGAAATGTGCTGTAAATTGTAATCGTTATGAAATAGTTTGTAGAGTTTGTAATTAAGACGACTGGATGTTTGTTAAAGAAAACAGTTGCAATGGAAGTAGCACAGTTGGTTTGTTAATGTTGTGCAAACTATAAAGGCTAGAGAGGCATTATTACTTTCTAGATCTTTCTAAAGAAACAGGCAGGTCTGCAGTTTGTACGTGTGTTGTACCTTAACAGCATTATGTGACTATTCCTCACTGCCTTGAGATTTACTCTAAAAGTAATTTAAGTAGGTCTTAAATTTTAAGTGCATTATAAATGTTCTAATTTTAACTCAAATGTATTCTATGTACTTCAATAAACTGAAGAGTTTTATTACATTTGAATTTCAGTATATCAAGAAGAAGAAATAATGTTGAACCCTGAAGATGGTCATTTAATCCAATCAGTCTTCTCTTTAAATTGCTGCTAACTTACAAGAACTACTTTTCTTATGCAAATATTAACATCCATATTTATGTACACTTGTGTTTATTGATCACTATCTAAAACTTTAGAATACTGATTTTTTGTTTTTTAATAGAAACCTGTTATAAATGGCAGGAGGCATAAATATATACAAGTAACAGTACTTAATTAGTCAGCAGACAGGTGGGACATTGTCCCTGAGTAGCCAGTCAGAAAGTGAAAGAATATTTAAGAAGTGACTGTATAGCAGCAATAAAAGCTTGCCTGCTCACTAGCCTAGCACAGTTGGAGACTTGCTTTAATTGGTGAACATATTAAGTCTTTCTATTGATGTAGTGTAATTAGAAGGGAGAGCGGTCTTGCTGGTTAGGTTGTTTAACTTATTGTTTAACTGTATCCCCTTCAGTTACAACTATTTTCACAGCAATATCCATTGGGAAAAGCAGAGTGAAATATTACTGTATTGATTTACTCTTCTTAATAGTGTCCTTCTACCTGTCTCATACAGTATTGTTTTTTCTCTGAACATCTTACAAGACTTACCAGTATGTCCACTAAAACATAATTCATTTTTTAAACTCTGTAATAGCAGAATGATCAGGTTAAGGAGATGGATCTAAAGCCACAGTGTGTTATAAGGAGTCTTCTATTATTCTGTTTTTCATTGGTAAATGAACAAATTATTTAACCAGATATGAGCGTTAATCACTTTCAAGATAGTACTGGTGAAGTTGTATGATGTGGAGCTAATAGTTTAGTGCAAACAGTATTTTTCACTTTATCTGAAGTTTTTAGATAAATATTTCAGTATTCATTTTGGAGCATTTTGTCTTCTATTAAGCTATTCATGTTTATGATCTTAAAGCCCAGTTACAAAATTAAGCTGTTTTTCTGTTGTTGCTTGGAAGGTAAAGATGGAAGATATCCATCTTCAATAGCAATGAGTGATTATGGCTGCTTTTCAGTTCTGATGTTTATTAGAGCAACCCAAAATCTCCCAAATAAGGCAGACTTAAGAACATATATTAAGAGTTTTGGTTGGGTTTTGTTTTTTGAATCTTGCTCTTACATTGAATAAGGAAGCTGGAAATAACTGTTTTTCCTGATGGACAGTGAATTCCTTGCAAATTCTTCTTTTTACACTCTAGGTCAAGCTAAACACTGTGAGGTAATGATGGTGTACAGTAGGCCATCCATACCCATCCTTTGCTGGCTCTTCTCCCTATTCTTATATTTACAAAGGACTGAAATAGCCAGCTAAGCGTTTACCTTATAGCCATATATATTATAGAAGCATGGTTGGGCAAAAGTTTGGATTTTCAGGTAAGTGTCCTCAGGTGATCATACTTGCCAAAAAGCTCCATACAACATGATAGCAAGGCTCTGAAAAATCAAGTAATAGGCCACAAAAGAGAAACTAGAGTGTTCACAGATTGAGATGCTGATGGGATTTCATAAAACCGGCAAAAGATGCCTCTCTGATTGCAGGGCTTAGGTCCTGCTACAAAAAAAACCTTACTGCAAGCAATGGATATGAAAGAGCTGCTTAATTTTTGCAAGATTTTTGTGTAGCCATCATTAACTAACTTAAACATGAGAGTGACTGCCATTTTCTTTTGTGTAGAGACAGTGAGGAAATTATTAGGAAAAAAGTTGCTATGTAACTGCGCCAAGATTATGGTATGAATATTTGGTAATATTTGTTAAATGTTATCTCTGTAACTATCGATTTCTTTAACTGTTTCACAACATCTTGTGAGATATCTGTATGTTGCTTGTTATGCTGTATGAAGGCACAGTGGGAATATTTATTTAAACAAAGGATGTCTTTTCGTTGCCAAGAATCTAACTGGTTTTGGAGGCAGGAGGAAAAAAGGAGACTTAACAGATTCTTCAGTTCCACAAGATCTGCATTCTTGCTTTTAAGTTAATCACAATATGCCATTAGTAGCCTTACATGAAACAGTTGCCCATGTGTGTTACCATTCTTCAACAGCTTATCCCACAGGGATCAAAATAGCATTTGCTTTAGCTGCATCAGTGTCAGTGCATAAGGATAGCCTCACTCTAGCTCTTTATAAAGTTATTTAACGTTTTATTTTAGTTCTTTTGCAAATACCTGTGCATTGTTGGTGCTACTTGGCTCCATAGTTTAGATATTAATACATGGTTGCCTCTTCTTGGTGAAAAGTGAGTAAAATTTTAAGGTACCTATTTTGCATTTTTTAAAGTGACCTAGAAGCCTAAGCTTCATTCACTTGTAAAATGAGCATAGCTCTGTCTAAGCCTAAAGATTTCTCTTGTCCTATTCAAATTTTCCGTTATTATTTATGCAGTCAAAGCTGTAGTGTGGATGTAGCTGCAACTGCGTGAAAAACTTTACAGTCCTATAGTATCAGCTTCTCAATTAGATGTGGCTATGTTAGCATAAGAGTAGAAAAAGCTATGACAGGAGGAGCGCTTTTTCATAAGTAAAATTGCATCTACACTAACAGGGACTGGAAAGATGAAGGAAGCAGGTAAGCTGGTAGTTTTCACTGTGCTAATTAATTTCAGAATTTAAAAAAATTATGTAGCTAGTGAAGGCATTTGACTTCATGGCTTGGAAATTGCGCTTAGGTTTACAAACTCTTAGGCAACAGATTAGCTGATACTGGTTTCAAACGATCAATTAACTGAAAGATATTTAGGTATACAGATCATAGCTTTAGAAAAATCTATCTTATAGTTATCTCCTTGAAGATGTTTCAGTAATGCTGATATTTATTCCACTTTTATTTTGTAAAGATTTATGTGAGGGTGAAATGGGTGATTTCTGTACTGAGGTGCATGAAAATGGAATGCTTTAAAAAAAATAGATTTATTTGAAAAAGTAGCAAAAATGCAAAAATATTCTGCAAGATAAAATGAGGGACAGAAGCATTTGAATATTCTAATTTTGAAATCAAATAGTAAGGCAACATAAATTTTTATAGTATCCTCCAATCCACAAAACCCAGCCAAAAGCAGAGATTTTTTTTTTTTTTTTTTTTTTTAAATCTGTGGAAAAGTAATAGAATATGGGATAAAACAGTCTGGGAGAAGGGATTTAGTAGAGGTAAAGTCACTAAGACTAACTGAGAATGTGACTGCTTTTTTCAGTAGAAGACACAATGGCTCCTTCACTGCACAGGGGAATGAGAGCTTGGACTGCAGTGACAAATCCAAGGCCAAAAAGAAAGACTGGGGATTTAGGCCATTCACCTGGGACAGAGGAAATACTTGAATCTAGATCTCCTAAATCTCAGCAAGCACTGTTTTCTAGATTCTGGGGTCACCTTCCGCCTCCAATGAATGTTTAACTATTTGAAGTAGAACAACTTAAGAGAAAAATAGGGAAAATTAATCTCCAAATAGCCTGTAATGTGAGAAATTCTATTTTGAGTTACTAGTTTTAAGCAAAGCAGAAAGCTGAGTCTGGAGAAGTTTGAAGTCCTAAAAATGTATATTGGAGAAAGAAACAGTTTCTCATATGCGCCTTTATAACAGGGCTTCACAATTCACACCGTCTTTCTTCAGCTTTCCCCAGAGGTTTTTCATTACACAGTATGAGTCTGTTATGTGAGACTTGTCTCTGGTTCTATAACTTCTGAAATAGATTAAATTAAGGGAAGGTTGAGCCCAGCATCCTTAAAAGATGGCTCACCATATGACAAACTTCAACTATTATTTTCTTCATACAATGTAAATAGTACTGTGCTTCTGGTAATCTACAGTCCAGATTAATTTTGACAATAGACACTTCCTAAATAATTTATTTGTTGCTAATTTTCACTTAAATATTTTAGTTGTTTTATTTGTTTAGAAAATTGCTATGACTTTTTATCTGAAGCCTCGGCTGGTTGCTGCTGTTTAGATTTGATTCTGCTCGTCCTTTCCTCTTCTCTCTTTTTTTCATGAAGAAATGCCAGTGGAGTAAGCAATGTGGTAGTGAATTGCTTTAACACTTGCACCTCCAAATAACATCGAGAATGAAATGTGTCCATGGTAACCACAATGCTCTTATAATACTTTCCATTCTTCATCTTTTTAATCTATGCAAAAAGTATAGGTATTACAAAATCTATGCAATAGTTTCCTTTGAAATAACCATGTGCTAACAAATTACCAAGGTAACTGTAGTTTGTCCTGGGTATTTGTACATAAGGAAGTTTTTAAATGGAATAGTGCTATTGACAGTTTGTTCCACTGTAAATCAAAGAATAATGTTTAGAAAATACACAGTGGCATTTAATATAATTACCTGAATATTTTACTTTTCCTGTGCCTCTGCGTGTTGGCCTGATCTTCCCATTCTGGCAGATTGCAGTGTTGCAGTGTGCTTCCTAGTATAACGATTAAGAGGAGGAGAGATTATTGAAATATTCATTTCTGTGATTTTTTTTTTTAAGTTTTGGCATGTTTCAGTTAGTATTAAAATGCTTTGGAATTTATAATTGTACAACAATACTACAAGAAAGTAAATTTTGATAACTATGTTAAAACATCTACTGTAATTGCTTTAAAAATAGGACAGAGGTATTTCGTTTGTAGAGTATTGACTTAGTGTTCCGTTTGAGGGTTGGTTGGATTGTATAAAGATAAAATCTTATTCAAGAGTCTATACACACATATGCACATTCTAGTGTTCTTGTACACCTGTGTATACATAAACTTATATTACAGATAAATACACTCATACCCACAAAATACTAAACAAAAAAATATATGGAATACTTACTGTGAAAAGTTCGTCTTGCTTACACCAGTGCAGAATTTAGGTGAGCATCTGCTATCTGTATACACTTAATTTTTAATTACTTTAATTACTGTATATCCCAGACTGAAAAGTATTTATTAATGTATTTTATAACAGATCACAACACATTGTAATCTGTTGTACAACATAGTTCTGCTTTTTTAAGAATTAGACTTCTAAATTTGTGTGTACTTAAATCTATAAGGTCATACAGAAAATTAATCTGAAGAATGTTGTTAGGTATTAAAGTTCAAAAGTTGAAAAGCAACAGTCATAGTTAATAATTTTTGGTAAGTGGTTTTGGGGGCAGGTGGCTATTTTCTTTTTCAGTTACACGTGGCATTTCCGTGCCAAGAAATGTTGGGTTTTGCTGTTTTTTTTTAAGAAATGTCACTTCCAACAGTAACATGAAAAGGCTGAGAGAAAGCATATTAACCAGGTTTCTTTTCTCCTTTAACAATGATTTTTTTCCCTCTCATATACTGTATTCTTGCATACCATTTTGAAGGGTATGCAAGCTGAGGAACGTGTAGAAAGATGTCTTTTCTTTCTCCATTTGCATATCAGTTTTGTTCTGACCTTATGCTCACCTCATGTTTTCCACAAATAAGGATGGAAGTAGCCTTACATGCTGATTCTGCCTACATTGCTAGAGATAAAAAGAGCTTTTGGAAGTACAGTATAGTACAGCATTCACTGTCCTATTATCCCCGTGTTGGGCTACAAACATACTAGTTCTAAAGCCTTCCCAGGTAGTAAGATCATCACTGAAACAGAACAACAAGTGGTTTATAATCTCTTTTGCATTGAATCCTCATATTACCACTAGTATATTAAGTGGTGTTATTTTAGCGACGCAGTGGTCTATACTGTGCATGTACATTACAGAAATATTAACTCTGCTATTATAAGATGTTTCAGTGGTGTAATTTATCTTTCATATATTAAATTCTAGAATGCAGATTGGATGAATGGGGTTTTTTCCCTTCAAAGAGGCAACTGTTTCACTGCAAAGGAATAAAGATTGTGTCATTGTAAAATAGGATGAATTTATGCAACTGAGTAGGATGTTTTTTCTTTTATTCACATAATAAGGGTTATTTTACAGAGTACTGCGGATATGTCTGAGTGTTAATTGAAGCTATTATGTATGTATGCTATCAGAAATACGATTTAGTATTTCCGATACCCCCATAATGATATACAGCCACAATAAACATCAAAATGATAAATTTTAGCTGGCTATATTTGACATTCAAATGTAGATGTTAAGTCTTTATTCAAACTTATTTACTGTTACTGTATATGAGAGATCAACAGGATAGAAGCAAGACTTGAAAAATACAGAAATGATTGGTGTGGGCCTGCCTTGGCAGATTGTCTGGAATCTGAGCTTTAATTTGAAAATTAATGATGACAGTGAATGCAACTCATTGGGAGTTACAAATACTTAATTCTTCTCAACTTTAAAATCTACATTTTGACACTGAAATACTGGAGAGATCTGAAGTTAAATTTCATGTTGAGAGATGTAAACCACTGTTGTCAGATCTCAGATTTGTAATAGTAAATTTAACTCCGTGTTCTTCAGTCAGTGTATGTGAGTAGTCTTCTGTGGCTTATTGACAGTTAGCTCAAAGCTTGCTTTTAATATTCCTCTTCTACATGCCAGTGGAAAAAATAAGATTCTATGGAGTGTATTTTTTATATACGTGTGTGTGTTTATAAATGTACACCTCACTAATATTCTCATTTGTGAGTTTTATCACTCAGTGTGTCAGGAATCCACCTGTACATATAACAATGTAAAATCCTCACTTTTCTCAATGAAATGGAAGGAAATAAAACAGATTAATATTAGTAAGGTTACAAAATTATTTTTTTTTACCCTTGCCTACAACAGCAACTGAATCCTATTTTTGGCTTGGAGTGTGATCTTTGCTAACAACTTGTGTGTAGGAAGAGACATGATTACGACTTCCCTCTCCTGTAGACCCAGCTGTGACAGCAACAAAACAAAAGTCAATATTAAAAGCTGACACACTGTTCAAGCACATATGTAATGTTTTAAGAGAACTCGGGGAAAATTACTGATAGCCAGGGCTACTTGTTCTCCATCATTTCATAGCTACATAATTTACTATTCATATTCATCTTTTGTCTCAGTTGCATGCTTTGTAATGCAGGCTTCCTTTTCTTTTTCTGACTCTGAAAATGTGAGTTGAATGTGTACTTCTGGAGCCCTTTTTCCAGAGTTTTCAGACAGTCTAAGTGCTGAGCTTTGAATTGTCTTACTAGTTTTGATTTTAACAAAATGTTAAAATGACAGTTTAACTTCTAATACTGCCGCTTTTGAGTGCCTGAGCAGTTGAATGGGTATTTCTACTTAACCACATAATTTAATGCCTGATGAATTGTGTTTCTGCCACTAAATGAAAAACAAAAAAAGGCTGTTTATAGTTTTGCAAGTTGAGATGTCATTAAACGTGTTTTAATTTCTACGAACAATTTGCACGCAGGGGTTGGGAACATTTTCTTTGTATGTAAAAACATTTCACACTTGTCTAGGTGCATTATGGGATGTTTATTGTCCTTTGAAGCATGTTGTATGGCTGCTGGTAATGTAACCGTGTTATCTTACGATAACTTTGTTTTGGGAATGCAGTAATATTTACACAACCAGAGTCCTGAATCTTAGCAATGTATTTATCTCATGGTACTTGATAGTCATTTCTTCTTCCTTTTTTATTTTTCTTCTTCCACAATTGTAGGTAATTTTCAGGTGGTGGAAAATCTCACTTAGGAATGAATTTCGTGAATCAAGACCTGGAGAAATTAAAGAATCCCAGGAGGATTTTTTGGATGATTCATCTCTTCATAGTAAGATGACAATAATAATTACAAATTTGCTGTGGCATATAATGGAATAATCTAGCAATATTGATCTGTAATAACTTTCATGAAAGATGTGATTGCTTTGACTAACAGGCTATTTTGTATAAATTTATTAATATAAATTAATATATGAATACTGGAAAAACAAAAAGACATGACAGTAAATATAGGATAAAACCCAACAACATTGATAGTTTCATTGTAAGACAATGACAGAGGTATTAGCAACAAAAATAGGCCAGAAAGCAATATTTTTATTGCTAATAACTCAGTCCTTATGTTCTGTGCCAGCACATTTGATTTTATGGCCATGTCATGAGCCACCTGGATTCCCAATCTGATTTAACATAAGTAACACCAAGTGCAACAGGTACTTGGGATTAGAATCATAGAACCATTTAGGTTGGAAAAGACCTTTAAGATCATCAAGTCCAACCTTTAACCTAGCACTGCCAAGTCCATCACTAAACCATGTCCCTAAGCACCACATCTACACGTCTTTTAAATACCTCCAGGGATGGGGACTCAACCACTTCCCTGGGCAGCCTGGCCCAGTGCTTGACAACCCTTTTGGTGAAGAAATTTTTCCTCACATCCAATCTAAACCTCCCCTGGCACAACCTGAGGCCATTTCCTCTCGTCCTATCGCTTGTTACTTGGGAGAAGAGACCGACCCCCACCTCACTACAACCTCCTGTCAGGGAGTTGTAGAGAGCGATGAGGTCTCCCCTCAGCCTCCTCTTCTCCAGGCTAAACAGTCCCAGTTCCCTCAGCCGCTCCTCATCAGACTTGTTCTCCAGACCCTTCACCAGCCTTGTTGCCCTTCTCTGGACACGCTCCAGCACCTCAGTGTCTTTCTTGTAGTGAGGGGCCCAAAACTGAACGCAGTATTTGAGGTGCGGCCTCACCAGTGCCGAGTACAGGGAGATGATCGCTTCCCTACTCCTGCTGGCCACACTAGTTCTGATACGGGCCAGGATGCCATTGGCCTTCTTGGCCACCTGGGCACACTGCCGGCTCATGTTCAGCTGGCTGTCGTCCAACACCCCCAGGTCCTTTTCTGCTGGGCAGCTTTCCAGCCACTCTTCCCCAAGCTTGTAGCGTTGCATGGGGTTGTTGTGACCCATGTGCAGGACCTGGCACTTGGCCTTGTTGAACCTCATACAATTGGCCTGGGCCCATCGATCCAGCCTGTCCAGGTCCCTCTGCAGAGCCTTCCTACCCTCGAGCAGATCAACACTCCCGCCCAACTTGGTGTCGTCTGCAAACTTACTGAGAGTGCACACGATCCCCTCGTCCAGATCATTGATAAAGATATTAAACAGAACTGGCCCCAATACTGAGCCCTGGGGAACACCGCTCGTGACCGGCTCCCAACTGGATTTAACTTCCACTTTTACCCAGTGAAGAGTACACCTGTCCAAGCCATGAGCAGCCAGTTTCTCCAGCAGAATGCTGTGGGAAACGGTGTCAAAGGCTTTACTAAAGTCTAGGTAGACGACATCCACAGCCTTTCCCTCACCCACTAAGCGAGTCACCTTGTCATAGAAGGCGATCAGGTTAGTCAAGCAGGACCTGCCTTTCATAAACCCCTGCTGACTAGGCCTGATCACCTGGGTGTCCTGTATGTGCCGCGTGATGTCACTCAAGATGATCTGTTCCATAACCTTCCCCAGCATCAAGGTCATAACTGACAGGCCTGTAGTTCCCTGGATCCTCCTTCCAGCCCTTCTTGTAGATGGGCATCACATTTGCTAACCTCCAGTCAACTGGGACCTCCCCGGTTAGCCAGGACTGCTGGTGGCTTGTTGAGCACTTCTGCTAGCTCCCTCGGTACCCTTGGGTGGATCCCATCCGGCCCCATAGACAAGTTATAAAAGTGCACTATGACTTTAGGAGCATACAGCCAGAAAAAGAAAGGCAGTGGGGACACCACTAAATAAACCTCAAAATGTAGATTTGTAGAGCTGTTTTTCAACCTGTTCCTGATAGACTAACCACTGAGAACATCTGAAATAATTATGCTTTTTCCAAAAGTTCCATGGGACTATGTCTCCCAAGTAGTTATCGCTCTGCAACTTCTTTAATCTTGGTTCTCAGTAATGGATTAGTTTTAAGAGATGTCATGTCACAAGATACGGGTGGTCATGGCTCACAGAGGAAAGAGTCTCCTGAAAATACTAAGCCAAAGACACATTAATCCAGCACCTGCAGCGAATAGCTGAGGTCTGAGCTATGACCTGGTCTGAAAATGGAGCACTTCATAACTGCACCTGCAGAGACTGGATTGAGATCTGAGGCTTTGTAGCCCAAGAGACTAGGTAGCACTCAAACACCTTGCATTAGTGAGATTTTTTTTTTTTTAAGAAGCTGCTCTTGTATTCCTATTATGTACAGACATAAAAAAATTTAGTTACAGATGTGACTTCATATTTATTCTATCTTTATGATGAACTTGAAAGATGGCATTTCCAAATAAAGTCCTGTTTTCCTTATCAACAGCTTTGGTAAACATCATCTTATTTACATCTAGGCAGAGGAGGTCTGCTTTCCTAAGACGTGTATGAATCTCAGGTGGTAGGGGAGAGGGTAAAACTTTCCTCAAGAGGATATACCTGTTTTCAAGAGTAAACTTGAGTGTATCTTCATTTAGGGTCTGAAATAAGACCAACACATGTTTCCTATGCTTTGCTTATTAAAATCTAACACTTCCTACAGCACAATCAAGAGATTTTTAGCCCTGGTGAGTTTACGTGGTCTGCATTTCTATGTTTAGGTTTGTGTTTCTGATCCCCATTATAACTTTTGCAACTGACCAATTTCAAGTGAATGTGATGGAAATAATAACACTTCCTTAGCAGTTGGGTAGGGAGACTGTACGTGACTGCTGTTAGTGTTCCGTTGATGGAAAGACTGCACATTCTGAGCTCAAGTGACCGGATATATGCACAAACCATGGAAAAGGTTTCAATCAGCACTCTCAGTCCGTAACGAAACAAATCTTTAATTCCAGTTATTACTTTACTACTTGTTTTGACTAGAAGGGGAGTGAATGTATCATGAACCAATAGAAAATGGACTGCCTGTTGAATTTGGCTAGTGTGCAGGGAGTCTTTAAATATGCTATGCTTTTTTGCAGTAGGTGTTTATAATCGTTCCATTAGTTGAGGCAAAGAGTTGCACAACATTTTAATTTGACAAAATTGAGTATCAACTTTTATAAACTTGAGCTTTCAAAGAAGTAGTCTTCTAAACTTTTTTGCCAAGAATTACATAGAATGTATAGCTGAATTTTAGCGATAGGTTTTAGTGGTTTTATGTTCAAAATTTAATTTTTTTTTATTTACCTCATAAAAGTAGATTTGATATGTGAATATATATTGGTGAGGATTTTAGCTTGTTTTTTTTCCTCATTGCTTACACTGTAAGATTTTCCTGTGGCATTTGATATTAATATAGTGTTGCAATAAAACATCTGTTTTACATTACTTGGGTACAATGATTCAAATAGTTAAATTATTGTTAACATGCAGTTTTCTGCTGTTATCCTGTGTGTTTTCAGTAGGTTACAAATAAGATCTGCCTGCTTTTTCTTGAAAAGTGTTGGTGGTGGTGGTTCAGAGGTTTCCTATCCCATAGGAAGTATTGAAAGCCACAGTTGCCATTCTTTCCTGATGTTTAGTCATTTCTTCCTCCTTCTAAAATTATCTTTAAAATCATACATGGGGTTTTCCCTCTGGTTTTTAGTAAACTTTTAATATGAAGTAAGTGTTTTGTTTTCAGAAAAATGCTAACATAAATAGAAGTATTACAAATACGAATTGCTATGTTTGTGAGAAGCTCTGTTGTTATACTGATATTTCTGTCCATAGCTCTTGCTGTTCCACACAATCAGATGTTCTTACACCTCCTTCTCACCTCCTGTTAAGAGGAGCTTTGCTGCTGTTCTACTAAGTATTCACAGATTTTTTTTTTTCCATAATTCTCCACAAATATATATATTGGAATAATATTCTAGTTATCCTTATTGAATTTGTTGCCAAATGAGGGTTCAAATAAGACTCCTCACCAGATCCATGGTTTGCTGCTAAATATTTGGTACACCCCTACCAGCAAAATGTTTATCTGTTGTTAAGTATTAGTATTTCCTGTCGTTATCTCCTAGTTCTCAATCCTAAGACTTTATCTGTTTTCACATGGTTGGAGATTTTTAGAGAAAATTTGTTTAAGAAAAAAAAGGGGGTTGCTTAAATTACTTCTAATCAGCATAGAAAGGATAGTCCCCCTGCAAATGAGACATTTTATCAGTATCCCATACAGGCATTTGAAGCATCCAATAGAAAACTGAAGAAGTAAACATTATTATAATAAACATTAACATTCTAGTAAATTTATATTAACTACCATACAGCTGTAAACATCTGTGTGTGTTTTGAAATGCTTTCTTTTCTTTTCGGACAGTGAAGTAAGGTATCATTTGTTTCTTTTCATAATCTTGATAGAGCCAAGAGGGAAGAGCAAGATTTTGTATATGGCTAGATTTTCATTATGGTTTTGTAAAGATGGAAAATTAATTGATGATAGTGTAGGGCAAAAGAAGAGAGGTCTATTTACATTTTTGGATGAGTGAACAAATAGTAGAAGTCGTCAAGTAGTATCCAGCACTCACAGGATGAAAATTTCACAGAAAACCTGAAGTTCAATATACTTTCACAGTTAGTTCATCATTAGCTGCAGCAACATTTATCAAGCAAGATAAATACAGCTTTATTATATTTTATATTTTATATTATATTATATTATATTTATATTTATATTATATTTATATTTTAAAATAGCCAAACCAGGTCACATTATTATTTCTAGAAATAAATAATTTTCAAGAAAAACTCAAGGAGCAGCAAATATTCATGTGGTAGCCTGCTTAATCATTCAACATGAAATAGATGCACGCTACAAACATTATCATCGTCATTCCTAGTATGTGAAGACTTGGATCATTCTTACATTTCAGCTTGAACTAGATCAGCCAGACAATTTTTAGTTGACTGTGTAGATCATTTTTGTACTTGCATAAGGAATTTGAGGAAAATTACCAACTGAGATATAGAACTGAGATGCTTGGAAAGCAAAAAAGCAAATGAGATCCAACAGCAAACTGTTTGTGCTTGCAGTATGATACAGCAACAGAAAAGAAAGCTTGAACAGTATTGGGCCATCTACCCAAAGACGCGAAGGAACATAAGGGGTGACAGCTTCCTTCTACATAACTACCTTAGGAATATTTGGAACAGAAAGAGAAGAAAAAAATCTTAGCATCATAACAGTGAAATCTTGTAATTTGGAAAGCTTTTTCAAATGTATTCACATAAGCTTGAGTTTTGTAACTAATCTTACAAAATATTTTGGAAGGAAAACTGCTGCATCAAAACTGCATGCACTTACTGCCTATGGTCAGTATAGTTTCAACTTCCATGATTCTGTTTCTCTCTCTTTTTATGATTTTAACATACATGAGAAGAGAGACTTTAGTTGGTTTAAAAAAACAAAACAAAAAATCCCCAAAACAACAACAACGAAACCCACTTTGGATGCATTAGAATAATTTCATAATACAAAAAATAGTAATTCTGCTTTAAATTTAAATTTTGATCCCTGTGTTCCCGTATGAAAAGAAAAAAAAAAAAGTCCTTTACAAACCTGGATGACTTGCATTCATGTCGTCAGATCTGCAACAACATGCAGCTCCAAAATTTACCACTGATCTTTCATTAGAAGCATAGCAAATTGAATTCAGGATCCTGTTTTATAATGAACTAGTATTTTTATTAAAGCAATTTGATAAAATAGATAAAAGATCTGAAGAAACACTGTTAAACTCAAAAGGCCAAGTTCCAAGTTGGACACTGAAGCAGAAATAATCAACTATGAATGCAGGATGGGGAGTAGCTCACGAAGTAGCAGATCTATAGAAAAAGAATTTGGCGTTGTACTGGATCACAAAGTGAATGAGTCAAAAAATGTCATGTCACTGTAGAAGAAAACTGTCTTCAATTTCATTTTAGTGGTTTAACTGTACCTACATAAGGTAAGAAGCAGAGCTACAGGGACTCTTAATGTCAGAGCCATCATTATTTTCCCCAAAGCATACAACCGAAGTACTTTTTTTCAGTTGTTTTACTAACCTCCTCCTGAGTGAACAGCACAGTCTTTATGTAAATAAATATATATATGCGGGAAAGTGGACAAAATGGATCTGGACAAGTTTCAGTTCAGCTTTGCTGCTGTTTTACTGTTCCTCAGCTGAGACAAGAGTTTGCTGTATACTAGACAATGTACAGGTTT
This sequence comes from Aptenodytes patagonicus, assembly GCF_965638725.1. Classification (NCBI taxonomy): domain Eukaryota; kingdom Metazoa; phylum Chordata; class Aves; order Sphenisciformes; family Spheniscidae; genus Aptenodytes; species Aptenodytes patagonicus. The sequence continues at coordinate 6,238,101 of NC_134954.1, forward strand.
TTAACTAAAGCCTTGTTTTACTGCTCAGGCTTCCTAGATGTCACTAGAAACTCTTAAGATGTATTGAAATACTATAAATTACTAATGTTCAATATAAGATATTATATGTTATTTTCTCTAGAAAACATAAAAAAAATTGAGCTGACTTTTCTGATTTCTTTTTTTTAAGATGTATGTGAATAACGTGGGATTATTGGGAAGAAATTTCAGGCCTTTACAAATCTGTCGTCTCTTGGGTTTGGTTTTTTTGTGTTTTTTTTTTTTTTTTAATCACAGTTCAGATTGCTCTAGTGTTTGGTGCCAAAGTTCTGGAACATGTCCTCAATCTGTGCCGAGGTAACTATGACTTCCTGGAACGGCTTCCTGTCCCGTTGCTCCTGTACATCATTTCCTTTCTGGAGCTTGAAGACATTGCCAGGCTTTCTCAAGTTTCACGCAGATTTGAAATGGTAAAAATAAATAAATAAATAAATAAAATTAAAAAATAAATTATAAATTATTTAAAAATTGTTAGCTTTGCTGTGCAGCATGTTGGTTTTGATTCATCTCTCATTTAATATAATCATCAATCTGTCTGCTCTACTTAAAGTTTGAGACGATAAATTAATCATCTGTATACAAACAACTGAATGGGTGCAATAAAAACTAGATCGTAGAAAGGCTGTTAGACTGTGCTTATCCTGCAAACTTTTGTTGCATATAATAAACACAATGATCCAGATAATTCCATTGTAACCCATGGTTGGGCGTTATGCAGGATTAAGTATCTGAAATGTAAAACCTGTGCTTTGCATTATGATTCGTATTATTGTAATGTCTAGAAACTTCAACCGCGGACCAGGATCCCCTTACGCTAGACTCATTCACGAACAAAAAATCATTGCCATTCCTAGAGAGCGTACATTTTAAGTCTTTGACAAAAAACAGGAGCACAAGGAAAGAGATTTTTTTCAAGATTTTTGTAGACCTCGCAGCAAGGAACTGTAAGAAACACAGGAGGAGAAAGAGATGACATTACGCTTGCTTGCTAGGAAGCTCTTTCCAACTATCAGGAAAGTATGGGAAATAGTATGAACATGTTGAATTGAAACTTTAAAGAGTGAGTAACAGAAGTTGCCAGTGTTGGCTGATCGGAGCTAAGGGTAGCCTCTCAGTGCTGAGTGAGGGGTAACAAACAGGGAAGGGTAGCCTGGAAGTCCCGGGAGAATGAGGGCCAAATCTGTTGGTGCAAAACGAGAGCAGTCATAGGGTAACTTAGGCTGTGCTGGAAAGGCCTTTGAGAGGTCGTCTGTTCCAACTGCCTGGTCTGTGCAGGGTCAGGTAGTTGGAGGGCTGGAAAGAGAGTATGTTTGGAGCTGTGATCTAGGAAGCTTATTTTTGTGGGTCTGAATACCTCAAAATTGCATTTTCTATCCCAGTCAGAGCCTGAGAAAAGGCTGCTGCAGTAACTCAGGTAGGGGGTGAAAGGGGTTTTAGCTTATGAAAAATAGGAAGAGAAGCATATTAAAGAGAACAATAACTTGATTCTTATCCCCAGGGGTGCCGTAGGAGCCTAGAATGAAGCCTGTCAAGTTATGGGTTGTACGGTTACTGAAAACGTAAGTAATGGTGAGACCCTAGGAGGAAGATAAAAACAGGTTTAGTCATCTTGAGTCTGATGTGGCAGCTAGATACTCTCTGAAAGACTTCAGAGACAGATCAACCTTTTAGTTTGGAGAACAGGACATGTCTCTGGTACGGAGTACATGTCCAAATTGTATCAGGATGAGATTGCTCACAGGATTTGTATTATTTTGAGGCTACGTGGCCCAAGATTTCAAGAAAAGTTCTGTGGAAGACTGCTAACAGTTCAAGAGGACATGGCTGTGCTGCTGTTCCTATGGTGCGGCTACAAAGACATTATAGATGCTTTAGAGAGTGCGTTCAAGTGAGCACAAGAAATAGGAGACGGTATAAAGCACAGGAGAAAATGGCGAGATAGCAAAATAGAGCATGTCGTGAATTTAGAGATGAAGGGCATATGGAAGTGGATAAGCTTGCTGAGTTCTGGGCTTTATTTCAGTTTGAAGATAAAACAGTTGATGTTGTGACCGGGAAACAACCTGTAGAGGATGAGAGAATAAAAACAACTAAAGGGGAGGAAGAGAATGGATAGAAGGGAGGTCAGGAAATTATTTGTTAGTACCTTTGGAATCCATCTGTCATTTGCAGAGTGTGAGTGGAGTAGGATGAGGTACTGTGGATGGCAGTAAACTTTTCATTAGTTTAACACAAAGCCTTGGATATTCTGGAATTTAAGGAAATCCTAGAAAGAATTAAGTTGCATAATAATAAAGGTAAGATTTTGGCACAATGAAATAACCTATTACAACTAGTAATGCCATGCTCTCTTACTCTCATTTCAGCAGTATTGTTAAGGAATTAAAAACTTGCCCCAATACTATGAGTTTTCATTTCCAGGCTAATTTATGCATAGGCTGGAATGCTGCTCTCTGTGGAATTATAAAATAGCATATTCAGATTTTCAAACAGGGAAAAAGAGAACAGTATCTGCACTCAGGACTGAAAAGTGGAGTGTGAAAGGCTCCGCACGTCCATCCTGTGCAACGCATCCTCGTAGGCTGAACTATACCGATATCTTCATTTGTTACCCAAAGCACGGCGTTTCTCTGACTGTGTAGTTCTCAGCCTAAGTCCTGCTCTCTAGAGTATTCCGATGCTTCCAATATGAGTTTCAAAGTATTTCAGATTTTCACTAGGTACTCTTTTTAAGTATTGTAAAAGAAGCTCCATCTCAAAAGAAACAATGTACAGAAGTCCTAATGCGGACACCACCGCTGGAGCACTGTATGAGTTTTCCAAATACTTTTTCAGCAAACTTCGATATTGTGATGCCCCCCAGCACGCTCTGGGTAGGATTCGTTTATTTTGTACAAGGTCGTTATTTAGCCAAAACGGGCAAAATTAAACTGCAAAAAGAGAAATACGGCTTTCTGTGAGCCCAAGGAAGCTCCTCCCGCCAGAGGGAGCCAAGTTCCCAACGCAAGAGCGAGAGCTACAGCTTTGCTGTAGCCGGTGAATTAAATGGTTTAAGGTGTCCGGCTACGCCAGCAGCATGGAACAGAAGTTATTCTGTTATTCAGTTATTCTGTTATTCTGTTATTCAAAGGGCTTTTGCTTTTCTGTGTCCGTTACTACTTGTGACAGACATACCGGCCACTTGCACCGGAGTGATCTAGTACAGCTCCGCTCAGGTCCCTGCAATTACACATTTAGGAAAGTGGAGCGTTCGGGTGAAGCATCAATGTTAATAAGCTCTGGTAAAACTTACAACGGGCAGATAATATACAATGACACAGAGCATCTTCCTAATTCTTTTTTTGTGACGGTTCTGTCATCTAACAAATTAGGTATTTTTTTCTTCCTGTTTAAAATATAATAATTCCACCTGATTCTGTTTATGGAGTCATTCTTAAACAGGGAAGCATCTCCTGAGAAACAGGCGTAATCCCTACAGCGCTTCTGAAAGCTCCCTAACATTCCATTTCTGTTGTAGGTCCAAAGGCAGTTGCTGCTTTTACTTACCTTGAAAACCGGTTAGTATTTGTGATGTGACTGCTACATCCCGACAAGTTCTTTGGCATAATCTTACACAGCTTCATTTATTTCCGTGGGGCTCTGTGAATTACGTACCAGGAAAGGTTGTGGCATTACAGCTGCTTTTGGCGTGGCAGAAAGGCCTTTGAGATCATACCAAACAAAACTTCTTGAATTTTTCACAGAAGAACATGCAAAATCTTGTGTTGGCAACACTGGGCAAAACTCCCACTGATGTCATCGTGAGTTTTAACTAATACCGCGTCTTTCAAGATAGGTGGGCAACTTGCACTGCAAGTGACCTTCAGACAAGGCGTCTGTGTTGTCTAAACACATTCTGTGTAGTAAAATGATCAGCAATGAATAAGCCAAATTATGATTTTAAGCCTCTACTTTCTCTTGCAACCAGATAAGTAACAGTAACGCGCTATGGGAAAACATCGTGGAGAACTTGTGCGACACAATTACACCTGAAATGAAAGAACTTGCAGAGGAAATGGGCTGGAAACAATTCTTCTTCACAAACAGGCTGCAGCTGCAGCTGCAGCTCCGGAGGAGGAGGCAGAGACAAGATGCTCAGAACAAAAAACTAACTGAATAAAGATGCATTTTTCACTGAAGCAATTGTTAGAAGGTGTGGGTTCGCTGTTTTTCAGGTCAGACATACTGACTTTTCTGCTTTACTAGGGAAAGCAGATTATTTTAAGGATTGAAAGAGGAAAAAAAAATGTCTTACGCAGAGCAACATGCAAATAATACAAAGTTTAATATGTTGGGCATCCTGAAATTGTATTACAGTCAGCATCGTAACAGTTACTAGTATTAGAAGAGGTCATGGCTTCTTTGTACTTGTTCTGACTTCTCTATTTTGTATATACGCTATACATGCTCCGTGCCTTGTATCAGATGCTACGGCATTGTCATCATTACCTGTATAGAAAACCATCTATCATTTCCTACTACAAAAATTGCTGATGAACGCTGAGGTTTTTACTGTCCACCATGGTAAATCTGCAATGTTTATAGGCAAGTCACATATGGCTGGTTCCAGTTTTTGATGTGTGTTAAAACGTTTTTAAATTAATTATCTAAACTTCAAGCAAATAATTTTGTCACCAAGAAGAAACTTCTTTGGTGACTGAGGGTGTGGATCAAATGATCATCCTCATCTCGGACAATCCACCAGAATCATGTCTGAAGCACTCTGCCAGAATGGTATATGGCAAAATTCTTCCTTGATGTTGCTGATGCAGGAACTTCTGACAGTAATTGACTTCCATTGTTCCAGTTGCGTATTTGGTAAGAGACGTTCGCTACCTTAAAAGACCGTAACAATGGTTACTGAAGAGTGCTGTAAAATGAAGGCAGTTCTTACTGACATTACTGACTTACTCCAACAATCAACTTCAGTAATTAAGCAGCCAAATATTACTACTCTGAAAGTACCTGTTGATTAACGTATCATTTGCCACTGAGTAGAATTAAGGCCTGAGTACTAAAACCAGCGATTGCCGTATTTGGATATAACAGTGTAATATTTGAAGGGCGTCTTAGGTTTACAATTTTTTAACATGTTTTATTAATTGATTAAAAACTATGAATACAGGGTTCTTATATCATTCTATTTCTTTACAAAGCAGTATTTTAATTCTTAAAAGATATTTGCTAATTTAGATTAAGAATATTTTGTTCTACAACTGTATTCTTGAAGCATTTGGTGATTGTGGATCTTTAGATGAAGAAACACTGAAGTATATTCTTTCCTCTTTGTGACCATTTCCTTTTAGGACAATGATAAATACAAATTTCACGATGTGCATAAAATACTGCATTCATAAAATTTCTGTTCTGTGTAATAAAACACTATAAAATGTCATTTTGCTTTAGAGAGGTGATTTTAAGAACTACAGTATGTGAGCAGGGCTACTAAACAACAGACCCTTTTCTCACTTTCTGTCGATTTACCACCAATGAATTTTTTTCTTAGCTTGTGGTCTTGTAACAGATTTAGGCAGTTTCAGGTTAGGAAACTAGAACCCATGCTAGCCAATACGGACTGAGTGAATATTAATTTAAAATCCTAATTTAACTCGATTTTGTCAGCCCACCTTCCCTTCTCCTTGATCAACCATGTACCCGTCCCTTCCGTTATGAGAAATAAGAACAATCATTTTGCAGGAGAATCTTCATTTTTAAGCTTAAAAAAATGAACTTAGTAAATGAACAGAAAGTGAAATTTTGGGTAACGTAAGTTTATTCCCATCATATGGCCCAGTGAGGACTTCTATAGAAAGATATACTGCAGATATCATAAGTGAACAATGTATTATTCATTACAGTAATATGCAAATAAAGTTGATTTTTGACAAAAGACGAAGATCTAGGTATAAAGGGTACATATCTTTCAAAAAGAAAAAAAAGGAAATTGAGGGAAATCATCACTTCAATATATATATATATATTTCACCAATAAAAGATAGCTCAGTTAAAATAAGCTAGCAGCAGCATTCACACCAAGAAGACATTAAACCTGTAACAAAAGAACTGATGTGAAAGTGTAGTTTACACGAACATTTTCTCCAACAAAAAAGCTGATTTTAAGAAATTACTGACTGCGTCTTCACACCGTGTGTTGCAGTCCACTGCCACCTCAGTTGTTTTAATATGAATTTTAAAGGCCACACATAACTATCCTGTATGAATGAACTGATCTAAATCTTGAAGTAGTCTGGAGTTTTCTTAAGGTTTTCTTTTTTAACGTGGCTCATTTCAGTGATCTATTTTCAAGGATGTCCCTGCCAACAGCCGTAGAAGTGTGAAACTAAGGAGCTGGTGAATTGCAATATAGAACAATACAAGCTGAGGTTCAGAACCCTTTTTTAACCAACCCTGCAGCTATAAAAAGGATCCGTATAACGATATTGTTGCATACTCAACTGTTTCCCAATATTTGTTCAATATAATTGAACGGTGTCAATTGTTTCTAAAGAATTCCAGCAGCATGTATCAGTATTAAACTAAGAACCTGATCTGTCATGAAAAAACTTTCATAAAGCTAGCAGGAAAAAAACATACAGTGACTTTTATTTGATATAGGAAAATTAACACCAGACTCACCTCTCAAAGCTGAAAACAGTATGTCTTGTACCACCATACAAAACATTCTGCATTGATTACCAGGCGCTTAATGTTGTTTAAGAAAATTTATTTGAGTATTTTTAAATGGTCTTTAGCTCTTCCATGCTTTGCATTGTCTAATTTTCTAGTGAATAAACATCTCAAACGTGACCGGTCTTAGACAGTTCATGGTGTACCTTATGAGCAGCAACACAACTGATCATAATGTAACAGTTTCTGTTACTAAATTAATTCTAACAAAATTTAGCGTGCTGTAGTCCAGTTCTTTCTAAAACTGTGTTTGGCCAATTTTGCCCAACTCTGCTTCTTTAGTACCGTTTACTTGACAAACAAGTCCCATGGAAGGAGTCCATGGCAATGTTACGAAGTTCTACAATACCTCTAATTAGGTAAAGCAGCCAGAAACGTCAAACTGGTTCTGGAAACATTTTCCAGTTTGTGAATAACAATAATATTTTCCATATGTTGCCTGTTTTTCCTTTTACGTTTGTTTTACGTCAGGTGCATTAAGCGTCACAGCATTTGTACTGAGGATGCAGCCTATGTATCGAGGATGGCTACTTTTTATGCAGTTGATACTTTAAAAAAATAAAATAAAAAATCCTTGAAGAGTAGTTTCAGAAAAATATAAGAACTTTTCTTCCGTTTTGCATCACAGAAATAGTAATTTTAATACACTGAATTAGTTGAATTATTGTACTAGCATTTCAACAGTACCTGACTAGCCCGGTAAGAAATACAATCGTTTTCTCATACTCGGCAACTAATCTTTTATCAGACAGAACACACAGTAGGAAGGACTTTGATAAATCATTCCTATCCTGATCAAATTCTCTTGTAGGACTAGTGTAAATCAGGAGTGACTGCACTGCAGTCGATGGAGTTTCACCAGCCGTTAGTGGTGAAAAGTTAGAAGAGAAGCAAGGGTGAAGGCTCCTAGCGTTGTTCCAATTCTAAAAGACTGGCAGGGTGCTTTTAATCGCTGTATGAGTTCCAAAGTAAAAGATCTTAACATTTTAAAAGCAAATTTCTAATAATTTATTAGCATTTTGGAGCACATTTGCTTTTCACTTGAGTACAGCTCGATGTGGTTGGTTCCATAAGAAAAATTCATACTGTCATACAATAGAAAGAGGAAAGCAAATTCTGTAAAAAAGCTTCTGGAATTTGTTCTATACTTGTGCCTCTTCCGTAGATTTTTCTCTTGGTTGTTTCTTTTGAATACAAGGTTGTATAAGTAAAAATATTATTCCCACCATGTATAGCAAGCCAGAGATGTAAAAAGAAAAATCGTATTTATGTGTGATGTCATAGATCCAACCTGCAAAATAAGGACAGAACAGGTTTGTTACAAAGCTTGACAACAAGGTACACTGCATGGGAAAACACGAAAAACACTGCACATTTCTCTTACGGCATTTCAGTCAAATCCATAGATGTTTTGTGGAAAAAAGAGGGGGCAATTGTCTCCTCCTCTAGATGCTACAAATGGAAATGTATTAACAAAATCTCCTGCTCATTCACCAGAACTAGTGCAAAAGCTATCCCCTCATTTCCCTATCACGGAAGCCTAGCTCTGTGCCATCCCGAGAAGCCAAGCAACCTTCCCTCTGAAACTGTACGTTTTTCAAATAAGTTATCACAGGTCTGACTTTAAAACAGACATTTTGGAATCCCAAACCAATTAGTTCTTCCACCCCACTGTTTTCTTTGTAAAACGCCCGATACTGCAGGCTACTTCAAATGCTGTGCCTTGTGCAAGCAAACACATTCCCAATAGCTTTCTCAGAGACTCGCGTACCGATAAAAGACTTTTCGAGAGAGATAATCTCAGTACTGCAATGACTCTCATTCCAACCTTAATTCCGTCGCAAAAATACATTGAAGTTACTTCAGAAAGGTTTGAGAACCCAAAATAGCAAAATTCCCTCCTGTCGTGCTGGTTGCACTGCGGTGTAACCTCAAGATCAGAAGCTTTTTTCACATCAGCTAATTGCATCCTATTTGCTTCGTTGCTAATGACCAAATACAAAGACACGCTGAGCGCAGACTGAGCGGTGCTGAAAGAATACGCGGTAGAGTAAAACACTGCTGCTTTTCAAAGGGCGCTAAATGAGCCTTCTCCTAAATCGTGTCAGCTCACTCAACGGTGGGGAGAGAAGGTGAGAGCATTCTCGCTTGTGCTGCCAACAGCTTCAGTTCAGCCTAGTGCCATCCCTGGCTGACCACCGCCGTTCTCACAAGGTTTCTTACTGCTTTCTTCCGATTTGCGTATCCGTAAAAGATAGCCGTAGTCTGTCTGGCTTTAGCATTGACGATCAGCACCTGTATCTCTCCTGTGCTTCCCTGCCTCCTTCTATGAGAAAATTTATCATGAATGTTTGTTTAAACCTAAGTAACTTTAGGGATAACATACATACACTTCTACCTTCTGCTGTGGCTGGCCGTCAAGAGATTATGAGCAGTGCAGGCCCCAAAGTAGGTATTTCTGGCTGAAGGAAGGCAAAGCTAAGTCAGTTAAATCAACACATCCATTGGCAGCTTAGGGTGGTGACACCCAAACACACTTCATAGTTCTTGGGGGTGATACTACGGTACAAACACCTGCCTACCCTGAAAACTATTCATCATTGTTTCATCTGGAGGCATGAGATAGCGCACATACTACACGAAACACATAAAAATAGGTTAAACCTTTCCATTTTAAAAAAGCGTGTGATAATATTGCAAGGAAACGTACCACTGAAAGGCGAGCTTGCGATAGATTTGGGGTTATTTGCAAGGATGGTAATTTGCAGTGTGTGAACAGTGAGCTGGTACCCAGCCGATGTGATCTGTGAATTTGTGCAATGTAAAGCTGGATGTTACGGTCCGTCCCGGAGCAGCTGTAATTTTGTTAACTACACGTGCTCAGAACATAAGAAATCTCAATAATAGAAGAAGTGACACGGTTATTATACAAACATCTGTTGGTTAGAGATTTGAACCTTTTACCTGCAAAGGGTGGTCCAAGCAATGCAGATATTCCGTTGGCACAAATGATGATGCCATAGGCATTTGCAAGGTGTTTAGTTCCAACTAAATCTTCAGTCACAACAGGCATTAGAGAAAAATAGCCGCTAGAAAATCCTATTAGAGCACAAACCACAGCCAGGCTAACGTATGTTTGCATTAGTGGCAAAGTAAGAATGCAGGTGACCAGGGTAAAGTTAGCCATGAGGAAGACGTTCCACGTGCTGATGCACGGGAGATCAGAGATGATTCCAAGGATCACTTTACCAAAAATATGAACAATGGCTATAATGGATGTCAGAGGGAATATATTGTTCTGGCTAGGTAAGTTGTACTGCTTGACTATTTCTGGGAGATGAATAAAGGGAATGACAAAGCTGCTATAGGCGAACAAAGCCCAAATTATAAAGGCCACAAATACTCTATTGGTAAACAGTGACGCAGCTCCAAAGTAGCTGGAGTACCATATTGCAAAGCCCTTCCTGACCGTAACCGTCAGCTGGCTCACTGTCTTAAGAATGCGCAGTCCATACATATTCCTTCCGCTTCTAGATTTACCTCCAATTTCTATGTGCTGAACGCTGTCAAGCACTTCTTCATTTGTTGCCTCTTCTTTTTTTTCCGGTTCTTCACTGAGGACTCCGTTAGATTTTATAGTCTCTGCCGAATGGGACAGAGCTTTTGCCTGATTATCTTCACTATTACTCCTCGCAACGTATTTTTCACTAACAACGTCTTTGGGAGAGAGCGGTCTCATAAGCGCCCCGCAGACACAAAGGTTGAGGGAGACGGCGCCCTGGATGAACATGGCATTCCTCCACCCAAATTCGGTGCAAAGGTACTTCAGTAAGGCAGTCATTAGGAAAGCTCCAAACCCTGTTCCCGTGGTACTGAGTCCTTGTGCAAGCGCTCTTCTCTTCTGAAAATACTGCCCCACCATGACCACCGCAGGCAGATAAACCATGCCACTTCCAACGCCTATGAAAATAATAAAAACCAAAGTCAATCGGAACTTCTTGCCGACATGATAAAAAGCAGTGAAATGAATCAGTTTTGTGCCTAACTTTTGCACAAGCATAGCAGCAAAAACGGGAATAAATAATATTCAATTCTCATGTTAACTTTCGTTTCTGTCTTGCAGTATTTTCCAAAATTTGCAACACTCATTCCAGTGAGAATACAATACTGCTATTTAACTGCTGGAAAAACTGAAACACGTGGAAGATAAAACCTTTACCTCAGTTCAGCGTGACACCACTGGAAAGCCCCAACATCCCACAGCAAATCAGTGACAGTCAATACGGGGACAAACATAAACAAACCCTATTTTGAAATATCTGCATTTGCTGTATTTGCATCTGATTGCATCAGCGACCAGAAATTGCTTTTGCCTAAGTTCACCAGCAGTGAAGATCCCGACTGAGTTTTTTGTCCTTGCTTTGCAACTGTGGGGCCACAGTGACCGTGAGGTACGTTTCAGGGGTCAGCACGGGGGGTTAGCCCGGTGGTAGGACCTCGGGTGCCCGCCAGGTTTCTCTTTGGGCGCTCCAGGGAAGTCCAGGGAGGGCCACACAGTAGCCGCACAGGCACATTCTTAAAAGACAGATCTCTAATTTTGTAGAAATTCCCTCACTTGTAGTTAAAAACCAGGGTATTAATGGTACCTCTTTCAAGCAGAAAGTGGTGAGAGTTGTGCAAACACATCATTAAAGGTAACAGTTGCCCAGTTTTTCTCACAGCAAATTCCTGACAGAGGGGATTTAGACTGGAAGAGGTGTGTGCAGAAGATGCTTCCAAATCCACTGTGATCGTAATTTAGAACAGTGTTTTGGGCTTAAAAGTTTTCCTAAACAGCTGATAACGCAGCTGCATGCAGCTACAGCATGATCTAGCTACAGCTAGATCGGAGACAGAGCTGTTATTCCAGCAAAGCCTGAAAAAAAGCACCTCAACATCACGGCAGTGTACCGTGGTCAGAGCTGACTTGTTTCGCCTGTTAGAAGTATTTATTCCTTTGCTATGCAAATACACGATCAGGTTTTTGTTTGGCACAAGGTCTCCCTCCCCAAACCCAGCCACAAACTCTCTGCCCCCCCAAAAGACTCCCTGCCTCGTCAGACCGGCCTGCCGTTGACTGCGGCGAAAAAACAGTACGTTCTTTCTGAAAAGGAGCAAGGGCTGAGATAAAGAGTGTGTAGATTCCCGTCTGCTTGATTATATTCAATATATATGGAAACAGAAATTCCGAAAAGGGCAGAACCCTGCATGTAATTATTGCTCTTTGTTCAGGAATTTACAACGTTACTGAAAGCTACGGTATGGTGGTATAAAGAGTCGTCACAGCGATGCTTGCTAGTTTCAATTTTTTTCCATCCAGAGAGCTAGGTAAAAAATTACGTACAGAAATTCTGCAGATTTCTCTGTAATTCTGTGAAAGGGTAGTTTGGGGGAATGGAGGGTACTGAAGCTATTATTAGTATTGCAAACAATTTTTTTTCATAACGCATCTGTCACGTATAACACAGATACCATGCTTTGTTTGCAAACGTAACTGGCCACGTTATCCGTCGAGTGAATAATATTTCAAAGCCCCTGGAATTGCTCAGTGTCGCTCAGATAATTATTAAAGGCCAAATTCTGTATTTCTCACTTGGATCACTTGAACATTTTCGTTTCATGCCTATTAACAGCTTCTCTTTCCAGAAATGAACAGTGAATAAAATGGAGTAGTGCTTTAAGTAGATAATACTGGGTTCTTCTACATAACTTTCTTAAAGTAACTAAATTTTTTCACAAGAAGCCACGTTTTGCTAGAAACTGAGCATGCAGGCACTAAGGATCTATTGGTTTTCAAGAAAGATGCCTAAACACGCATGCCTTTTCATATTTTTGATTGGGCTCTTACACATGTCAAAAGGTTTTCTAGAGACCTAATTCCGATAAAAATAACGAAATATTACTTCTTTCAGTGATTTTGATTGTAAAACAATGTAGCAAAATTAATGCTATTTATTAGCAGTTGTTGATGTAATCTGAATATCCTCTATTAGAAATGGCGCATGAAATACAGCCACATGCATTGTCCTAATTCAGGCTGGGGTAGAGTTAATGTTCTTCACAGTAGCTGCTATGGGGCTGTGTTTTGGATTTGTGCTGGAAACAGTGCTGATAACACAGGGATGTTTTCGTTACTGCTGAGCAGTGCTGACACACAGTCGAGGCCTTTTCTGCCTCTCACCCCACCCCACCAGCGAGCAGGCTGGGGGGGCACAAGAAGCTGGGAGGGGACACAGCCGGGACAGCTGACCCCAACTGACCCAAGGGATATCCCACACCATATGACGTCATGCTCAGTATATAAAGCCGGGGGAAGAAGGAGGAAGGGGGGGATGTTTGGAGTGATGGCGTTTGTCTTCCCAAGTCACCGTTACACGTGACGGAACCCTGCTTTCCTGGGGATGGCTGAACACCCGCCTGCCGATGGGAAGCAGTGAATGGATTCCTTGTTTTGCTTTGCTTGTGCGCGCGGCTTTTGCTTTACCTCTTAAACTGTCTTTATCTCACTTTTACCCTTCTGATTCTCTCCCCCGTCCCACCGCAGGAGAGTGAGCGAGCAGCTGTGTGAGGCTTAGCTGCCTACCAGCAGTAACCCACAACACCCTTTAAAATGGGTTTTGAAGCAGTACATAGTTATCATAATCGTGTATTTTATTAATGGCGAGCAGCTCCTGTAGAAAACACTTGCTGTTTCTTCCTGTGACAAAGAGAGGAGTTAGCTAGATATATAATTCAACCATGTTTTAACATCTTTAAATTCCACTTGTTAGAGTTTGGGTTACATTAATTCTTCTAATTAAAAATGTCCTCTAATATATTCACTTGGGAGAAACTGATAAAAATACCATCTTGACGTGGCAGATGTAAATGACAACAAAAGTCATCGGGGCCCAATCCACTGAGTAAATAAGTAAGTTTTCTGGAAAGATAACAGGCTGTAAAGAGTGTGAAAGAAAAGCTGGAATAACTTTACAGTCTAACTTCCCTCTTTACTCACCCAGATAACCTTCAAAGGAATCAAAAATAATTGAAAGAACTGTCAAACGTTAGTACAGCTTACCGGCTGTCACTCCAAACGTAAGGAAGAGGTAGTGCACATTTGAGGCATAGGCACTCAGTATCCAACCTAGGGCATTCAATATCCCTCCAATTATAGCTGTCTTGCGGCACCCGCACATGCTGATGAATAAACCAATGAAAGGGCCTGTTAAAAAACATGAAAAAATGTTAAATTGTTTATTTAATTCTCTACACTCTTTAATAATTTTTCACATGAAGAGTCTTAATGTTTTAAACAAAATGTTAAGCATCAGGCTATTCATGCAATTCAGTTTATTCTCCCTATTACTGTTTAATATCGTGAAAAGAAAAATTCAACCGACTGACCAAATACTTAGTAAATACCCGCAGGACCTAAAATCAAAGTTGCCCCATGAGGAAGGGACAGTTTAAACAGAGGAAGAAACTGAAACCGTTGTTCCCAATACTAATGCTGTGCGAGTGCAGGCCTTTTTCACAAGTAACTAGAAAGTAAACATTTCATTTTGTTTTCAGTGGAATATTTTAGGCAGACCTAAACACAACTTTTTCAATCTTAATTTAGGGAGACAGAGGTGTGTATATACATATATACACAAACATACCCCTCCAAATATTATTTTGGGTTGATCCAACCACAACTTAAAAAATAAATTCTAGTTCATCTGCCAAATTGAAAATATAAACTGTCCAAATTCAACATTTTCTCTTCCCAGATAGAGTACGGGGAGGACCACAAGCTTCACAGATGATCTGCTTTCTTAATTCTAGTGAGACCTTGAAGTCACAGGCATCCTTTCCTGCTCATGCTGTCTCCTGGAGTAATTGTCTTCTTTATCATCATCTTCCCTGTTGTTCCCTTTCTCCCTCTAACTTGTAAAATTTGTCCTGGTGACTTTAAAAAGGCAACTCAGGAGAACTTGGGCAGCTCTGCTAATAAAATGGAAAACTGTAAGAAAATACTTGAGGGATGAGTGGCAAACATATTCTAAAAATCTGTGTAGTTCTGAAATAAATTATGCTGGAACATACCTACAATCAGTGTAATGCCCATGCTGAGGGAGCTAACCCACGCTGTTAAGCCACGACTTTGATTAAACTCTTCAAGCCATTCCATGTTGAGTATTCCAAGGGCCATTTGGGACCCCATGATAAGTATGTGCACAAGGAAAGAGGAAAGTACAATCATCCAAGCCCATCCTCCATCGATGTTTGGATTAGGCTTAATTGGCTTACTTCCAGCTTTTGAGTCATCTCCAAAATCGTATCCAATATCCTCTCGACTAGCATACATTTTCTCCACGGTATTCTGAAACAAATGCAGTAAATGCCTTCAAAATACACACAAAATTATCAGATTTTGTAGTTTGGTTATAGTGAATGGCATAAATCACAACCGTATTCCACCATTAGTGCAGTTGTAAAGCGAATACTGGGTTTTCATTGTTCAAATGTAAAACGCTTAGAAAATTCTCTAACTAATGTATTTCTTTGCGTACCTTATTATCACGGCTGTCTATGCAGGAGCATTTATGTGTTGACAGTAGGCTGCATTATTTCCATTACTATATATTTTACTTACTTGTAGGTGGCTGAGAGCACTCACTCCTCATGGGTTGACTGTGGTCACAAAACAACACTGGTCTCTCTCTGTATATTCCTTCTCCGTATCACCTTCTGCTGTCCCAGTAAGACTATGTGCCTTTGTGTTCAAGTTGATAAAGCTTGGAATAAAAAAAGCAAATCCTGAAGAGGCAGGTAGATGAAGTTACCATAGCTTTTCAGAGGAAACCAGTTTCGAGTAGTGGAAGAACAAGAGTGAAGACAGAAAAAGATAAAGATTTAAGGTTCTTTATGTTCAAAATGCTTTGCTTGCGTAAATTACAACAAGGGGACTGTTACTAACCATCTGGCAAGCTTTAAACTTTCATTAGAGTCAGCCTGACAAACAGTTTGTTATTATGCTTTCAGTTTCCATAATATTAATCCATATAACCCTACTAAACCCAAAGAATTCTTCCAAATTAGTGTCAATGCCTGTCGGAATCAAACCGAGTGGCAGAGTTAGTGCATAGGTGTATGTAGGATCAGGCCATAATAGCTTAATTTGATTACTTTGATTTCTTCCATTGTTAGTCTAAGTGAAGGTTGCAACACAATGTGAAAATAATTTCAAAACAATTTTTAATTGATTAACAGGCAAGGTGCAGAACCCAGTCTTCCCTCCATCTGATTTCTGCTGCAACATATTGAAATATTACCCGACCGTGGAGCACCACATAGGTTTCCATGGAGACTAGAAATGTAATGATACAAATTACCAGAGATGGTAATTTTTTGTCTTCTTTTCTTCTCCGGAGAAGTAAAAAGAGCCATCAGCTTCACAACAGCCAAAAGAGAGAAGAAAGTTATCAAAAACTGGTTAAAAAAGCTTCTTATGCATTCTGTGAGCCCCCAGAAGGTGTGCCTCAGGCCTAGCTCCTCACTACTGAAAACTGGAAGTGAATGGAGTAACTCAGATTCTGTACTAACTGAAAATTTGGGCTGTTGTCTTTAAATATGTGAGTATATTTTGCTTCTCCAGTTACTACCTTTCCAACCTATTTTACGTTTTTCGTATTGCTAGATAAACATACAGAGGCGGCCTTGAAGTATTTCATACTAACACGTAGATGGAGTCAGCGCCGATCGGTCAAAGCTAGCATTTCTTTCGCAGGCAACAGTGAAAACCTGCCGATAGATGTAACCTCTCCAGACTGGCTGCTGGGTCAGTTACCTTCGTAGTTAAGTGCCACGCGTGCTATTTGCAGTACAGGTAATTATGTGTAGCTAAGGGCAGCTGGAACACCTAGGTTCCTCCAAGAGCACACAGATTTGCCTCATAGTGAAGCGGAGCTAAAATAATCAAGTTTTTCATAGATGGGTACTCTTTAGGGACCGAGTTATCGCTAGCCCTAACGTGGCCGTGGAAGGTATTGGTGACACAGCGAGGAAGAACAAGAGCCGTGCACGTTTAACGCCTGCCGCACAAGCAGATAAGCTGGGGCCAGCTGGTGAGTCCACACCCGCGTGCCAGCGGAAACACACACTGAAATGGGTTACCGGCTTTTTGTTTCCCAACCAAGAGGCAGAGAGAAGGGGGATTACGCCGAGAGCTCTTTCTAGCGGTCCTGCAGGGTGTCTGAGGCAGGACTGTGTACGTGGTGAGGGGAAAGGTAGCAGGGGAACAAGTCAGAGCCGTGCAGTGGTGCAGACTTTTTTTTGAACACAGGAGGACAGCCTGGGACGGCCCTAGTTAAAATTATACTTCACCCTTCCTCTGCAGAGGGTAGGTCTTAAAGATGACATCTCAACTCTTTCCTATTAATGTATGAGGAGCCAGATCCCCCATTGATGTCGTTCCTATGACTACTTATGGAGGATTCAGCCCACTCACGAGAGAGAAGAATACCAACCGCATAAAGGTAATAAAGATAGTGAATAATCATGCTAATGGGAAATAACGAGAAGTAGCAGAATGAAGGAGAACTGCAAGCTGTTAAGCATACTCTGTGTAAGATTAGTGAAAAAGTATGATGGATATTACAGTACATCTTGGATAATGGAATACAAAATTATGTAACTAAAGATTCAGAGCCAGGATTAAATGTGGAGCCTCACCTTTTTCATGCCTTTGACTGGTTTTGTGTGCACCTGGATACTGATACTGGATACAAAAATTTTCTTCTTTGGACAGGGAATAGATACATACATCTTTTATATATTTTAAATTATATAAAGCAAAAATAATTGACATTGAGATGAAAAGATACGACACTCATCTTTGCAATCTTGCTGACAGAACGGGCTTAGATTGATTAGATGCAAGTTAATGTCATGCTTGCATCAACCCCCGCAAATCTTCAGAAAATGCATATATCTTCCCTTTGAACTGGATTCGTGCTTATTATTACTTTTATATTATTAACTTTCCACTAACGTCACAAGTTCAGAGCGAATACACTCAAAAGCAGGGAAGGCCATTTCCAATAATTGCACAAAGTCTCAGGCTCTGGATAAAGCAAGGACTATCCAGATGACTGGATCCTCTCCCCACCACTGACCCATCGCCCGGGGGCCTATCGCACCCGGGAGAAAGGCACTTACCTGCCCTCGGCCTTCCTCCCACACCACAGCACTGCCAAGAACACAGTATCACGGGAGGCAGAGAAGCCCAAGGGGCTCTTTGCAATCGTGAAACCCTAGAGAAAGTGCAACGAAAACGACAGCAGCCGATTTGTGAAGCCAGCCGTATCTCCCAACGAGCAAGGTAGCGAAGACCCACTCACAGTAACCGTGTTCGAACAGAGCCCCTCACCAGGGATTGCATTTAAAGGCAGGAGAATCTGGATTCTTGTTTGGTCAGCTGGAGAAGGACTAGATTTTTTTTCAGAAAAGCTTTTTATATCGTATGCACACACAGTATGCAGAACTCTTAGAAAACTGGCCCAAACGTTAGTGCCCAGGAAGATGCTGAGCTTTTTTGAAAATCGGACTCATGAGCTATTTTAGGGACAAATGCAGGTGCTGTAGTAAGACCAAAGTTAGCAGCAAAACGCTGAAGTTCCCTGTACCATCAGTGGAGCTACGGCTCTCTAGCTTGTAGTTGAACTGAATCATCGAAAAAATCTGATTTGGTAGAAAAAGTCCGTATGATGAATAATTTACATATACTTCAGTAACGTCTTCCAGTACCTGATCGCCTCAGTGTTAAAAAGTAAAGGCACTTCCAATGGATAACTCATAAATGCATTATAAATAGTAATGAGTTTTGCTTCACAGTATTCCCAGTAGACATGCCACACGCAATTATTTGTCTTTCGAAGACATACAGAAAAAACATTGTTAAAAACATAAGTTTATTTTGGGTGTCGTAAGTTTTGGCAGCCTAACTTCAACCTGCTAATACGTCGAGCACTTCAGCTGCCAGTGACTTCGCTGGAGACGTGGGTGCTGGCCGCTTCTGCAGATCAGAGCCACGGCGCGTAACTGTGCATGCCCAGCAAGGAAGAGAAAATCGGGGAGATTAAACGCTTAAAACGCTGAACTAATTGCCAGGGTCGCAAATTCGCATCAAGTCGGCGGCAGTTCAACGTCCAGACTCCGGCTGCCGCCCTTCAGCCCCGAGGGCCGCTTCCCAGGCCCTGCTCGGAAGACCCCTCCGGGAGACCCCTCGCTGCTGTTCTGCCTCAGCGCGACCCGCCAGCGGCCCCACGTCCCCGGGGACGGCGGGAACGGGCTCAGGTAATAAACGTTATTTCTCCCCTTGGCGCCAAGGGAATGGGCAGCTTGCGTCAGGCGCTGTACCTCTATTTTGTAAACGGTGACAGACCGTTACTGGAGCAGCCCAAGGCAGGGGATAGACTCTTCCCCCCCCTCCCCGGGTAAGACATTTGGGAGCTTTACACCTTACGCCCTCCCCAGCATTCAAGTTAAGCTCATCTACCCAAAACACCGCTCAGACGGGGAGGGCTGCCGTCCCCCCAGCCCCGGGCTGCCACGGCGGCCGCGCTCGTCGCGGAGCCCGCGGCGCAGGGGCAGGGGCGGGGGCCCGGGGGCCCGGCCGCCCGGGCCGGGGCTCAGCCGCCTCCCCTTGCCGACGGGGGCTGCGGCGGCGGGGCCGGGCGGCGGGGCGGCGTTTGGGAGGACGGCGCGGCCGCAGGCGCCGCCCGCCCGCCGGAGCACAAAGGATGACCGCTAGTTACCCCGCTGCGGCGGCGGCACGGAGGGGCCGGGGCCGGGGCCGCCGCCGCCTCCCGCCGCCCCCGGGCAGCCCCGCGGCCGCGCCGCACCGCGCCGGGCCAGCCCGCTTCTGCCGCAGGCGGCGCGGCTACCGCGCGTTCCCCTGCCCGCGCCGGTGCCGGTGCCATGCGGCGGCTCCCGGCTCCTCCCGAGGTACTCACCGCGCCGGGCCCCGCCAGCGCCGTCGCCCCAGCCCGCCGCGGCGCCGAGTCCCCGCTGTCGGCCAAACCCGCCGCGCCGCTCCGCGCCCCGAGAGCTGCTGCGGGCTCCGGCGTCCACCTGCGCCCGGCTCCGCTCAGCCGCCCGCGCCGGCCCAGCTTCGCCCCTGCTCGCCGCCCCGGGGCTTATTTTCTGTAGAAGTCTGGCACCGGTCTGGGGCCTCTTGCCCCCCAGGCAGCTCGTCTTCTGCACCGCCTTGTCTCCATTCCCTGCAATTTCAAATCTCCACGCTCTTTCATTCCTGCGATACCGGCTAATTCTGGTTTGGCGGAGGAGATTTGCAGTCCTCTCACATGCACACTCTTGCGGCTGAATGAAGTTTATTGCTGCACAGGTTATCGCCGGAAATTTACATCTGAGAGAGTTGGAGGATATAAACCAATAAAAGCAGCCAGTATCAAGATTTTAATGGTCGTTGGGTTATGTTGCCTTCAGAGAGGCTGGCTGAATTTATGTAGCCAAACCACCCTAAGAACGAAGCTTGAAAGCTTCATTGTATAGTACCTTATTCGTGCAATAAATAAGCTTCAAAAATACTCCTCCCTTAGGAGAAGAAAAGAGTTGCAGAAATATACTCCTACTGTTTCAAAGCGCTATCCAGACCTCAGTTGTATCCTTCCGAATAACCTGACGTTAATGAGGTATACATTCTGCAATGCATTGCTCTGACTACTTGCGGTGAATTTGCCCAGGCTAAAGCGATTGTATGCCAGTGTACAAAACTCTCATATCGGAGAATCTTGGTGTCCTACAGCAGTGCGCTGAGTAGCATAAATAACGGCTTTTCAAGAAGATGTAAGAAGTAGTTTGAGAGAAGAGGAAACGAGGAGAGACCAACAGGAATGTTTTAATGGTGGTGGACATGCTATCTATCTGCGTAACGTGGTGCTTCAGAATCTGTTAAAGAGAATTGGTTTGGGTGGTTGTAAAAATACATGTTTGGGACTTTTAGTATATTTTTTCTACATTTTTGACCATACTCTTTGGCCTATGTGCCATTTACACATGCAAATCTCATCTATTTTTTCATAAAAGTTTAACGTTCTGTTCCATTATATATCTAGTCCATCAAATATATCGATATGAAACACTTCTAGCTGGTTTTGGTTCAAGCGTGCGGCAGACTATGGACTATTGCTTTGGCTTCAGTCTTTACATAAATCTTATACTACTTTGCATTGTAGTCTTAAAAGGATAATCCTTTTCCAGCATAAACAACTAGATCAGTGTCAGAGACTTGTCACTGGGTTCATTTACTTCTCCTTCATAAACAAAACTAGATTACCCATTTTAAAAGATTATGGTATTGCATTGCAAATGTGTGTCATTCCGAAGTATACATGTTCTCAATTACTTTGTGTTTTGCAATACCGTGCCCAACAGCGTATGGGCATTCGTATCCCAGATTTTAACTTTGGCATTAGCTTTTTTGGCTGGAGTCTGGTTTCTTAAAAGGTTTAACGCTAGGGACTTGACACTTGAAATGTGCAGCTTATTGGCCAGTGTTATTACCCAAGTTTGAGACACATACTTTTTGATCTGTGAGTCAGCTAACCTGCTAACATACTTCACTAAACCTACCACAGAAACAGATTTACTGGCATTGTGGGATGACTAGCCACAAAATATTAAAAATATATTTGACTGGCTGCTAACCCACATTCCCTCTAGTACCTGAGATGCCACCTGTGTGCTTAAATCCTCGTGCTAACAGAGATCTGTTTTTACAGTTTGATCTGATGGAGAATTCACTTAGCTGTGTCATACTGCTTCAGCAGTTCTGGTTCATATGTCGTTGTGGTTCTGGGCTAAAATCTTGGATTTATGTTGTCTTTTGGGGAGATGAGTATGTATGGATCTATTTGGTTTTTAACCATTGAATTGTGCAGGTCTAGCAGCGAGGGTACAAATGATGTTCAGTAAGGAGAAAAGTCTGTTTTGTAAGAATGGGAAGGACAATGCTATGGTATCAGAAAAAGTTTGCAGTTTTTAGCAAAGATGCATAAGGTGCCTGATCCAGTAAAATCGGATGTAAACAAAGTCTGACAGACCCTGGTGCCTTAGAAATCGTAACTGTATAAAATGATTGGACGGCAAGCAGAGTGACCCCAACTGAAAAGGAAGGACTTTTTACTAGTCCCTTAAACATGACGGTAATTATAGGTCATACTATAACATAAAGGGAGAGAGGAACAGAGGCAGGGAGAGAGGGAGGAAGGCAGGAGTAGGAGGAATCAGTAACTCAATTTGTTTACTGTCTGGGGGCCACTACGGTGGCTTAGACTTTTACAGTCATAGAAGTGGTGGTTGGAAGGGATCTCTGGGGTCCACCCAGTCCAGCCTTCCACTGGAAGCAGGATTGTGACCTGCGGTATTTCAGGTCAGCCATGGCCTTGCCTAACCTGCCCTTGAAAACCTTCAACAATAGAGACTCGACAGCCTTTCTAGACGGTGTGTTCCTGTGTAGCACCACCCACGCACAATCACATCCATCCAGTCACAACTGCAGTGACTCAATTTGCAGCCTTTGCTCCTTGTCTTACCATTCGCTACTACTGAGAAGAGTTCAGCTCAATGATCTTTGCCGCTCCCCTTCAGGTAGTTGTAGATTGTTATCAGATCTCCCCTTATTTTCTTCTCTGCCATCCTAACCAAGCCCAACTTCTTCAACATACCTTCACAAGTCATATGCTGTAGGCCACTTACCATCTCAGCTCTCTGCATGCCCGTCTCCTGTTTCCCGACATCCGTCCTGAACTGGGGAACCCAAAACAGGACATATTATCCCAGGCGTGGACCTCACTAGCACTGAATAAGGAGGGATAATAATTTCTATTCATCTGCTGTCCACGCTCCCTTCCTAATGTAGCTCAGTCTACGGTTCACTTTATTCAGAATGAAAACACCCTGTTGGCTCATACTCAACTTAGTGTCCACTGTGACAGCCACACGCTTTTCAGCTGGGCTACTGCTCAAGCAGCCTGCGCTGGTGCCTGGCACTGTTCAACCCCATGTGCACAACTTTGCGCTCCTTGTCAAACTGCATGAGGTTTCTGTCGACCCAATTTTTAGGTTTTTCAAAGTCCTCTCAACTGAAGCTCCACTGTTTGGTTTGAGAACTACCCCTTCTAAGTTAGTATTGTCTGAAAAGCTGCTGCAGGTGCATCCTGTGTCATCATCCAAGTTACAATGCAGGTAATGAACAATACTGGCCCCAGTATTGACCCCAGAGTGTTCTGCTTGCACTGGCCGCCAACTAAACATCAACCCATTACTACCCTTCAGGCCCAGCAATCCATCCAGTTTCAACCCATCTAGCAGTTCATTCATCCACATCATACTCAAGTTTTTCCTCACCTTGGGCTTTAACCACTTGCTTAATCCCCATTGCTCAAAATGGCAGCTGTGCTGGAGAGCTTACAGACTGTTCAGCCCTCTGAAAATGTGTATTGACGAAAATATAAAGTGCTGATCTAGCTTCCCAGTACTTTTCTTCTACTATTGCTGCAGTGCTGATTATTCTCTTCCCTAAAGCTCTCATTAAGTCCCCACCCTACTTCCCATGAAATGGTAGTACTGCAGTGATTGATAAGGAAATAAAGATTTGAAATAACAGCTTGGTTGCTGCAAGCATCAAGATACAGAACAGAAAAAGCATCTTGCTCCCAGTTTTGTTCAATCCCTGAACTTTTAACCAGTGCAAAGTATCACCAATTCTTGCTACACAGTTATTGTTAAAAAGAAAGATAATGTATGGTATTTAAATATTTCGCCTCCTCTTTGGGTTACTGAAGAATTCTGTATATTTGGAAGGGCATGTTACATTGATCCTGGGTTAAAAAGGAAAAGAAAACAAGCCATTCTTAATATTTTAATTTGGGATAGAGATTGCACGGTAGTACAGCTTTCTTACGACACTCTAAAGGCTTGTGGTTCTTCATTTTGGCAACTCCAGACTGCCAAACAGAAATAATGTGTATTTTCTTGTTTTTCCCACTGCCTTTCTGCAGAGAACCCTGTGGTATCTACCACAAAACAACATCCTCAAAGAATACCCTGAGCAAGTATGAACATTTTCGGCAACTCCCCCACCTCCTCTCATGATAGCTGCAGAGTCTTACCCAAATGGGAAAGACTGAACTAACTTGCTATCTTCCAGTTCACCCAAGACTGAGGATAGGCCATGGGAGTGGAATTCAAAAGTGGAAGAAAAAGCAACATTCTTATCATTGCTGGCATGGAGATTTCCATTTGGACAGCAACTACTTGTCTTTTCTCTTTCTTCCCTCTCCAAGATGAATTATAGCAGCTACAGATATGGGAGGGATCAGGAGGTCCTGTCCAATTTTCTTAGGTCCTTCAGACACATCATGTCCAAAAAACTATTACGTGTAGCCTGTGCGAGATGTGAAAGTTTCCTGGAGTGTATTAATAAAAGGACATCCTCAGCAGATGGAGATGCTGAAGTGGTTAACTGTCCTGCCTCAGAGTGGTGTGGCTATTTCATCGGTGCCTTGTCAAGATTCACGTTAGAGGTTCCCCCAGCAAAACTGCATATTGCTATTCCACACATGAGGAGTTGGGGCCAGGTTCTTCCTGCCACAGGAAAGGGGAGTGCAGCAAGAATGAAGAAGGAAAGTGAGTGGGAAAAGGACACTGAGCTAGAGAAGAAGCCTAGAGAGCTGGCAGGGGACATTGGATGGGTAGGAGTATGCATAGTGGCTTCTCCTTCTGAACTGAACTGCTGCCACCCACATACTTTTAAGTCCTTCAGGGCCAGCAGGAGCAGCAAACCTGGGCTTCTGGGTTGTAGATGAAGAAGCCAATGGGAAAATGGATGTTCTGTGACTCCTCATAGTTATTTCCCTGCTTCAGAAAGTCACAGCGCAGGAGAAATGGCACTTGCTCACAAAACAAAGGAAGATGCGATAAAACAGTCCTTTTTTGCAGCGTTACTTAATTTCAGACTTGTACATTAGCAATCCAAGTTGCATATTGAGCAGGTTAAAATAAACTATCTTATCGAAAAAATCCTATTAGTCATAAGCGCTATTGTAACACTAACATGTTTTGCACATGGTGGTATCTCGCTTTTCTGGTTTAAAACGTGTGAGCATAAGGGCGCGGTTGCAGTTGGTTAAACATCAGAAGGACCGTACTAGGAGAAAGAACTCGGGGGCCCTCCGATAGGACTCACAGTTGCGCTGCACACCTGTGCGTGTAAGCAATCTCAGAGCGGTCAGTGAGAACTGTACGCCTTGGTCATGGGTTGCACCTGTTGCAAATACACCAAATGAACTGCAGATTCCAGTAAGGTCAAATTAGCACTCAACTAGTTAACATAAATTAACGTATTGATTTCAGTGGTACCAGGGTTTAGTCCTCAGTCTGTGGCATTCAAATCACAGTATTAATCTCTTTGCAGTAGCTTTCTAAATTCTCACTCTTGGAACGTTTTACTCCAGTGGGTACGAAGTAAATGTTTTGCGTATGTCTTGGCTAAACCAATACATTTGTTTTTACTGCAGATTAAACATAGTTTTTTAAATATATTGCTAGCTTTGTGCTGTAATTTGCTTTACGCTTATCTTGACAGACTCTTTGGTCAAAAGAATCTCCTGATCTGTAAACATTTTGAAAATTTTACATAAAACAGTATTTGTGCTTGTAAACTTCGAGTTCTTCTGAGATGGATTTGAACTGCGTGATTTTCTTTTCTGTTTCTTTTTATTCTCAGTAGCAGCACTGCCAAAGTATTGCATTTTTTTGATAAACAGTTCATGAAATATCATAGCTTTTATGAAATATTAATATCAAAATTTTAACAACTTGATGTGTATAAAATCCCAAAGCACTATCTTTTCAGAAAAGGTATTTTTTAAACACAAGAACTGCAATAATAATATGATTCATGAGAACAGAGCAAGTAAACAATGATTAGAGACAGGAGGAGAGACATACGCTGTCCTCCACTGGAACGAGAGCTTAAGTATTTTAGCCAAGTTACAGTAGGTAACTTAGTTCGCAGCTAAATTGTATTGTGCGATTAGTGGGACAAATCTCATAAGGTCGTCTGCATCAGTACTTGAACCAGACATTCTCAGGTTGCGGGAAGCTGCCAGGGTGTTCTCACTGTTCCTGCACTTTGCTGCTGTCGTGCTCTCCGAAGCTGCACGGGCCGTTTTGGAGGGCCGGAGTGTGACTGGTCTGCATTCGGCCAACAAAACCCAGAGATGCCGCAACAGAGATCGCTGTGAGAGTTCAGCCAGAACTACTTGTACAAAAGCTGATGTTACGTGTCCAAGATAGAGCCATTCCTTCCTTCTCAGTAACTGTTCTGATGTTACTTGCTTGTTTTGTTGGGTTTTTTTAGATCTTTGTAGCTCTTGTATTTTCAACAGCCACAGTTTTCCCTAAACAGAGATAGGGAAAAGAAATGTAATCCTTGGACCATCATTTTTCAATCTTTATTAAACTGCCTCAAGATCCTTAGAAAATTTAAATAAATACAAACAGGAGTGCAGAATAGAAATATATTTTATGCTTCTTTTATTTGTTAGCATTTTGTAAATGTCAAAATGAAATTCAAACATTTATATTAAGGCCTGGGTTATGTATCCTTGTCTTTATTCCTGAGCAGTAAACAGAGGGCTTCCTTTGAAATCGATAGGACCACCAACTAAACAATTGTTGCCTTGTGCTTAGTTTGTCCATATCTCAGTATATAAAGAAATACTTGCAACTTTTCAAAGTCAATTAAACTTTCAGTGCTGCATTATCGCTATGCCAATCCACGCATGAACCCCTCCCAGAACACTTCTTCTTACCCTTTCTGCAGTACATTTCTCCAGTGAGCTCTAAGTCAACATTTCAACCTTTGATTATATGCTGTCCACGGTAGTCCCACAGGTACCGGGCATCCTGCGCCCGCTTTCCAAAAGACATTGCATGCATCAGAAACTTGGTCTTGTTCAGTTGTCTCTAAAGCTAGACCGAGTGTCTCACGCTGTTGTGAGCTGGAGCAGTTCCCACGCGCCGTGCGGGGCACACAGATCACCATCGCTTGTTTTCTTACCGTATGACAAACTGCAAACCAACAGGACCAAGAGCACGTAGGAATAAAAATGATCGATTGTTTGTGTGGATATCATGGTCTGGATCACGAGGGTTTTTATATGAAAAGGAAACATCCACAAATTCTGAGCAGTTACTGTCAAATCGTCTTTGGGGAGGTAAGACTTCTCTGAGCTTCTGAGAGAGGGGGTGACCTGTTGGGCGGAAGGCCTGCATTCATGCTCCGATTTCTAAGCAAGCAGTGAAAACCACGCAGTGGCTGTAAGAACGGTTCCCATTCAGTACAGAACAGAAAGTACAATATAGGTCATTTTGTTTCATTGTCAAATTAGTAACTGTTTTTTAGTATTACCATTTCTGTTACTTTTGCTTTAATATTTTAGAAATTACTTCGTATTTGGTAATATAATGGACTAAATAGTTCTTCCTTCCCCCCCCCCCCCCAAATCTGACATTATTGCTTTAAATGATGTAGAATTAAATTGTTTTCAGAATCTGCCTAGCAACAAAAGATGCTCTCCCTCTAGTGGAGGATAGTAAAATATTTTTCTTCCCGTTTTTGCATGTGTAAACCATCAAATAATACTATCAGAGGTTGAAAGCTTTTCTGAACAAGAATATATCATAATTTATGTTTAATGTATAACATAAATGTTATATGACTAGTAGTTTAATAAGAGATATTTTCATACCAGTATTTTTTCTGCGAGTGCACTGTTTTTAAAGTGATCCTAATGATACGAATTGTAAAATATTTGTGTAAATACTTACAGATATCTAGACACATTTTAAAATAACAATAAAGGCCCAGCAGTTAAGATTAAAAATAACCCCTAATCTCAAAAATAAAATACAGCATGCTTAATGTTGAACACGGGAACAGCTTGCATGTTGGTATTTGCCAGATTGATCCTCAATTTAAAAAGCATGTGCCTAAATGCTAAACTTTTTATTTTAATCCAAACGTTCCCAGCATTTGTGGTGTTCACCTTAGAAGAAGGAGACTGCCACAATACTTGGGTGCCGTGCATATCCATCTCTTTTTCAAAATTAGACGTTACAATCTGCTGTTTTGTTTCAGCATAAACATCTTCCAAGCACTTAGTATTCGTTGTAAGTGCAAACTGCTTATGTAAGTAATGATTTACAGGACTACGTCCATAATTAGGGTAGGAGAAAATAGTTCTTATGTATTGCTGATTAAACAAGACGTGCCTATAATTACTCCACTTCCAGTTTCCAAAATATAACAAGACCATTGTTTCTTGGCTAGATTCCTCTTACTGTTTTCAGTGGAAAGTTTGTTTTCTTATTCTGCTGCTGAGCTTCTTTTTAGCATATTTTTCTATTTTGTGTTTTTATTATCTCGCCTTCTCTATTACTATTTTTCTTCATTGTTGCCACGCAAAACTTCACACAGGTGGGTGGAGAAGCTGCCAGTCCAAGGGAATCTGGAAGACGATGCGCATGTAGGTAACTTCACAGTCTTCAGCTTTTAGGGAGAGGGGCTTTCTCCACCTGCAAGTCACTGCCTTGCGCTGAGTGTGTCACTGTGAGCATTTTAGTTCAAATTAATTTGAGTTTGCATATTTGTTGTTCTTACCAAGTCACTAAAGGGTAACAAAGCTACTTAACAAGAAGTGTTGGGTGACAGTTCTGGGTTGCCACTGTCTCACTCAAGTACCAATCTTTTAGCAAGGAGGAAGCTTTTGTTTTCTTGTACGGGGGAGTGACTCCAGGGACTGCGGTGCAGTGAGTCACTCGAGTTGTAATTGCTATAAGTAGCGCAGAAACTTAAAGAGTGGGGTGAAACAGTGCGCTAAGAGATGATACAGAAGAGATGGTGGCATGCTCTTCAGAAATGCCAGTATGGCCTCCTGACTGTGTCCGTACTTGAAAATCTCCTCCAGCATGAAGAAGAGAGGCAACGCAGGGACAGAGGGATGTAAGAGACAGTGCTTTTGTGGCTGCCGCAGCAGCTCTGCACTTCCGTCCCGAGAGACAGGCCGGCGTAAACGCATCCCCGGCTCTGGAATTTGACAAACTATTTACAGCCCGGTTAGTTTGTGCGGCGTTTTAGGGAAGGTGACAGAGAACAAAAAGCAGAGGAGCAAAGTGTGAAAGGGACACTTGTCCACTGACTGTTCATATTATCAAATGGGGACAGAGAAGTAATAGATTGCTGGCCAGGATCACGTAGTAATGGCATCACACACACCAGCCTGTACTTGTTGGTTATGTTTTCTGAAATGCTGTACTCCTTTCCCTTTAGTGTAATAAGAACGTAATAAAGATTATGATTTTGAGAGAGGGAGCGTCGGCTGCTGGGGCGTTCAAAGTTAGTTGTTAACGTTTCCCTGGTTTCAAAATGGAGTCTCGAGCGCTAGCGGTCGGTGGTTTTCAAAGGACCTGGCAGATGTTTGGAGATGCCCCTTCTGCTGCTGCGACAGCTACAGCTGGAGCGGCACCAAGCACACAGAGTGGAAAAAAAAAACCTTCAAAGTGTTAAATGTTCTTTAATTTAAATCGGTTGATCGTCTGCGGAGTTGCATTAATAGGGAATGCAAATGTGATTTTAATACAACTTTATTTTTTACATGTTAAGAAAGGAAATGACTTAACCTTCTTATGCGTCATTCTGGAAACGCTTTTTGTTCATGTTCCGAAATGTTTTTTCACCCAATTAATGTGTGCCTAACTTTGAGATGATGATTATTTCAGCCTCTTAGTATTGTCAGGTGGACTGTCTTTGTTTTCAAGATTTAAATACCGCAGACCCACGATTTTCTTTAAAAAGGCACATGCTTTATTCAGCTCATTTCATTACTGACCCGACCGTTCCCCGAGTTTGTATTTTTTAATTTATTTCTTCACAGCAATGTAATGAGGCTGTAATGAGAAGCTATAATTAGTATTAATGAGGCTTCCCGGAATGAACAGTCACCACAACGTTTTACCCTCCCTAAGAATAGTAAGGTTTCTGCGCCTCCGGTTGCTCCTTTCCCCCCCCTGCCCATGCGGAGACACTGCTCCCCTGAGGAGCTGGCTGCTGGAGGCGGCGGCTCCGGCTTCTCCGCTGCTTCCAGCCAGCGCAGGCCCCGCCAAACCGCGACGCCTCACGGAGGAGAACGAGCGGCGGTTTCGATGGCGGCCGCCCGCCCGCCACGCCAGGGGGGGCTGTTGGCGCAGGCAGCCCGGCCCGGCCCGGCCCGGCCCGCCTCGGTGCCGGAGCCGCGGGCCGCGCTACGCCGGGCCGGCGCAAGGCGTGAGCGGGGAGAGTGGTGCTGCGGAGGCTTGTAATGAGAGGATTTTACCTTCGGGGCTGCTTGCTTTGTTTCGTAGAAGCTAGAATTTGGCACCCCTTTAAACCTCGTTTTGTGACGGAGAGAACCAGCAGCTCGGTGAGGTACCTCACGTGCAGGTGTGACATGCCAGAGTCTTGGGTGGGGTGTGGCTCGGGAGTGATGCCAGTTACGTCAGTGGAGTGACGGCAGGTCACACTGGAATCAGACACGTCATGGGTTCTGAAAGCGCTGTTGAATTATTTGGTAAGGATGCGCTATGTTTTAATATTTATTTTAACCAAAATCCCGCTCAAAATGTTGCTACTTCAGATGTAGCAAATTAGATTAAAAATATATTTTAATTCCTATATTAATTTATCTTACAGCTATTGCCAATTTATTGACGTTTTGATAGGTGACTCAAGTAAGGCCATTATAGAAAAAGTGGGTTTATTTGGTCAACAAATAATTAGTTTATATCCTTGGAATTTTATGAAAGTTTGTTGCACTAAATGGCGGCTGTTAATGCTTGTTGACCATCTTTAGTATGCACAATTCGTAGGGCTTTGCAAATCATTCTGAACATTGTATTGTTTCACGAGCAATGCCGTTTACGTCACGGAGAAGCCAAGAGGCACACCTGGAGCAGACTGCTGAGAAGACTGGAAATGATGAGCTCGTCCTCTGACCCCATTTTGATGACTCTTTGACCCAAAAAGCAGGTGGTGCTTGATAGGCGGGTAAGGCTGATAATCCTGGGCCTCTAAGGGGGTTACAAATTGCATGCAGTAAACCTTAGAATCTGCTGTGCACATCAGGCTCGGAAAACGATCCATGGTGTCGTATTTATTGAAATACACCTGACATCTGTCAGAAAGGAGGGTTCCTTGCTGCCAGCTGCCGTATTCTGAGAGTATAGAATACAGTACAGAAAGTATACGTCTGACCTTTGTGTAAAAAGTTAAATTACCCCCGTCTGTCTCCCAGCAGTTCTTCAGGGGAGGTGGGGAAGCTTCTGGGTCTCACCATTGACCTTATCCTCGCCTTTTGAGAAAAAATGTTGTGAACTAGTAAGACTACTAAATGATGAGGTCTTCATTTTTTGTAGTTACAGCAGCTTTACAGAACCAAATCTAATCTTACTCTGTCACTAGCCAACTGCAAACCTTCATTACCTTTTGCAGAGTTAGCATCAAGTCCCTTGGCCTGATTCTGCCAGAGAGCTCCAGGCGCTTTTAGATAACTGTTCTCACACTATCGTTTGTCAGACCACGGTTTTGACTTAAACAGGATCAGAAAGGAGAACAGTCATCACCCAGTTGCCAAGTCATGGTTTCAGGGGGAGAGCATAGTGAAAGAAAACTGCTACTAAATCTTTCAAATGTTAAATTATTTTAACTAGTTTCATCCTGTTTCATGCACCACTTACTAAAGTTCGTTTATAAACAGAAGAAAAAAAAGCCCTACCTACTGATAAAAAATGTTTTATGAAATACTTTACTAAATAATGGAATAAATTGGAAAGAAGCCTGGATTCTGTAAACGTGTACATTGACTATGAAAATTGCCAGTAAGTCTTTATATACGGAGTCTCATGAAAGACAGAGGTTTCATTATTGCCTATTACACAGGACCAAGTCCGTAGCGAGTTAACACGTATGACACTAATCCTGCAATGCGCACATCTGGGGCCTAAACGATACAGAATATTTTTCTAGAATTTTTTTTCCCCCTTATGTTTAGAGAGCTAGATTTGCATTTCAAGTTGCTGCCTATTTTAAGTCTCTTGTTTTGGGGGGTTATTAGTTTTTTAATATTTTAGAAGTCTTATGTCTATCTGCTTAGTTCCTTCTGAACTTCTGGCCTTTTTAAGATGTTTCAAATTTGACGCCTAAAAATTGAGATGGTAATGACTTCTGATGCTTTGATAGCAGTACAGTGTGCTGTATTGTTAAATGTATCTTGATTTATGTGTTTCTCAGCGCAGTTAATAACTTCTTTGCTTACAGTTAGCTGGAGCGGCCTGCAGCTGCTCCACTGAAATCTGTGGGTGTTTTTTAGCTTTGACACCAGCGTGAGCCTGTCTGTGCTCTAACCTAGAGGCTACGCAGCTGATTTTTACCATACTTAGCTGGCTACGATAACACCGTATTAGTCAGAACAATGAGGAGGCAGAAGCAAAGCTAAAATTGAAGCTTTAAGGATCTGACTCATTCGGTTTCTGGCACAAGGAGGTGCAAATTACACTTCCTGAGTTTGCAGCACACCTAGCAAACCTCAATTACAGCATACCCCAAATGCGCTGTGCTTATGAACAGGCCTGCTCACTGCCTCAGCGCATACCCATCTGACTTGCATGTTGTTGCTTCTCATCGCTAATTTAATGTTGGTAGCGGCTTCTTGTAGGATGTTAGCCAAACAAAGGCTTTGTGTTGCAGTGCTCCCTACCGGTTTTGCAGTCTTTGCTCACTGCCACCCAGAGAGGACAGCTTGTAGTAACAGTATCCTGATAATCTTCAGTTGGACAATAATTTGACAGACGTAGGGCCCCCATCCTCTCTGCCCTTGCCTTTTGATATTGATAGGTGGCATACTAGTAATTGCAATACCACTCACGGTGGTAATAAGCAGCACATTGCCTAGTGGGTTTTTTCTCAGAAATAGCAATAAACCTGCTTTGCAGATGTGTTCCATCTGTTCCATCAGCCAGAAAAATTTTATGACCCCAATTCTCTATAATTATATCCAAAAAAGCCCAAAGCGGGCAAGTGCGCTGGCGTCTTGCTAAAAGCATGTTGCAGCCGCTTTCAAGTCACAAGCCCTGCCTGAAAAATACCAACAAAATGTGGTGCGTTGTAGTAATGTAAGTCAGATTCAGCGCACACTGTGCGTGGAGATAGCCACAAGGTATGCTCAGCATGAGGAGCCAGCAAAAGGAAATTCTGTCTGCAAATCTGTGGTGGCTAGAGCAAAGGAGGAGCTTTCGAGGGCGAGTCAGAGAAGATGGTAGACATGTTTTACCCACTGCCCTTGTCATTACACAAAACATTCTGGTGCAGGTACCCCTGCTTGCTGAATGCTGTTTCCTACACAGGATACCAGCTTGCAGCTGGTAGTGGACATCAACAAAGCAAGGCATGCTCCAGCTAACTTTTTAGGACTTTCACAGACGTCTGCTTTGGGGAAGGGCTGTTGTCATTCTAAGGCTTGGAACCAAAATTTGGATCAAAAATATGGAGGTCTTGTGGTTGTTTCACCCACATTTTCCAGGCCACTTGTGTTTTTCATCCACACTTAAAATTCACTGTGTACATTTGAGATTCTCGAAAGTGATGAAGAGAATTCCAGGAAGGAATTTTCATTAAAGGTGAGTTAACTTTTCGGTGATATTGTTACTTATATGTATTTATTTGTACAGCACTTAGAAGATGCTCTCTTAAACCTCCCTGGCAAATGGAAGGTCATAGTACTCCATAAAAACAGCAATGATCCAGTCTCAGATGCAGAATTGAGTAATGGATATGTGCTGATGTAGAAGGAAGTATGCTTGCTCAACCACACCTTTCATCTTGCTCATCTATACTTACCTTACTGAGTGCTGTGACCTTGTAAGAATCACTCAACCTATTTCCCATGGGCTATTCTCTTCCCTATTCCTTCTCATATTACTTTTAATATTCCGTTATTTCAGAGGATTTGTTTCTAAAATATTTTTACGCATTTCTTAGAAAATTTTGAAATGGCTTTGAAGGCTCGTCTTTGAGCTGTTTAAGCTGGCTGAAGGGACAGGTGAGGTGAACTATATGCAATTAAATAGTTTATATCATTCATGCCATACGAAAAATACGAAAAGCTCTTTTTTTCTCTATTCTTCCTGGGCAGAAAGGAATTTTTATAAAATTTTCAGCGAGGAATCCTAGAAAACATATTGGGAACCCAAAGAATATTGACAGAGTGATAGAATGTCCTTCCCAAATAACAAAAAAAAGATCGGACTATGAGTGTTTATGTTCCCTTTTCTGTGAAAGAGAATCAGAGCAGCTCGATTGTGTATAATATGCCATAGGCTATTAACAGGTACTCTCCTTAACACAACTAATTAATTAGGAGAATTACATTCTAAGTAAGAGGATCTGAGTTTTGTTACTTTTCCTGTTTCTATAACATTTCAGACAACCACAGTTAATCTATGATAGCTGTGAGGTTATTGTATTTCTTACAATATTTGTATCTCTTGCTATTACTGTTTTGGTTGAGTCTGTGGTGGCACAAAAACATTGTAAATGCCTAGAGAAAGACTCACATTCTAAATATGTAAAGACATTTGGGGTTTTAAAGTAACTTCTTTATTTTAGCTTCTCTTTAATTTCTTTTGCTTCTTCTTTTACAATGAGCAGTATTTTAACAACACAGAGAAGGAAGCAGAAGCATGAAGTACTCCAGTTTCAACAGAGACAAAATACAAGGTAGGTTAACTTTTTTGAATGTACAATCAAATTACATCATATTTCTTTAATTCTCAGGTGTTGATAGGTGTACTGTTGAAATGGATATTACTTCTTTTTTTTAAATTCATGTTTTCCAAATGAAAGCCTGGATATTCTCTACATTAAACTCTTAACAATAAAGGGATGAATTTAAGACTACAGTTTGTGTGGCACTGAAAGAATAGAACTATAGCCAGCAGCCTAAACTTCAAAAGGATGGGAGTACACCAGATTATTCTTCTCAGTAGTAAGAAAAACTATTTTTGGAAAATGTACTTTTATACTTAAACTCTGAAGGATATATTTGAAAATTCTCTTTATATTCTCCAGTGAGTCTGCTCCCTAAGATTTGATGACATATATTTCTTTAAATATTGCCTTAGTAGGTTCAAACTTGCCAAATTTTCCTACTTCTGAATTATTTTTAGTTCATCATTCTCATAATTTAAGTTCACTGTGTTCATATACTCTGTTTGTATTGTGAAACTTCTCCAAATGACACTCCTAAATTTCAGAGTAGATTATTGGTACAAAACCAAAATACTTTTTAATGTGTCCCATCTTCTTAACTTTTTACCTGTAGTTAATAACATTCTTTCTCATGAGTCTGAATAAAACTGGGACGCAAACTAGAAAGCATTCAGCATCAGTTCCCACGCTTCCATCTCGATCCAGTCCTGTCCCATTGAAACCAGCAGTACCCTTTTGCTTCAGTGGAAGAGAGCCCATTATTTTAGCAGGAATTATACATAATTTTCTGGCATTATGTACTTTGGTCTCTGGTAGTTATTTACATCTAAGGACAATAAAGAAATCAGAAAGTCTCCTTCCAGGCATCTAGGTTTCCTTTGTTCTTAGTTACGATGAGGATAGTTGTGGTCCTAGGCAAGAGGAAATGAAAAATCAAAGATCAGGAGTTTAGATCGTAATAATAGAACATTCTGGGTGTATATATATAATAGTTCTGAGAGGAAAGATGTTACATCAGGATGTAAGTAAATAAGGAACTTTTGCACCATAGAGAGATGATTGTCTTTAAATAACATGGTGGTTGCATTAGTCCTGTATTGCAACAAGACATTGTTCCTGCTAGTGTGTTGTTACTATATCACATAGGCAGCAGAGAAGCCTACAGACATACTGCAAATGTGGATAGTTTTTCAGAATAGAATTAGATTCAGTCAGCTTTATGACATTACGAAAAGTTTAGAAATACCTTACCTGAACATCAGTGTGACCTGTTCACAAGCGATGCCTTCCTAGCATCTCACATTGTAATTCACATTTTTTCTTGTTTGAAATCTCTCCCATATTAGGATTACAATTAGAATTAGGCCAGAATCAGAGCTGTTCATATGGTGCTATTTGGGATGAAATTCAGTTTCCTAAATAGAGGCTTCCTGTGCCTTTTAAAACACCTTGAGTTGCCTAAGACATCCATATGGGGCTGTCAGAATAAGGGGACCCTTATTCTTCTGGAGCACAAAGTGGTTGAAAGGTGGGACACTCTATAGCTGCCTGGTTTTAGGTAGGTGAAATCCCCTCGGTACTGTTAGTGAGCAGGTGGTGTAGAGTCAGTACTGTCACAGCTACCACCGCTGTTGAAAGGCGAGCTCCTTCTCATGTCACATAGCACCATCACTGACTGCAGGAAGAACCGCATAGTCTCCTTAGATACGGATGCTTCACCATGATACTGGCTAAGCAGTTAGTGAACACTAGGTCCTGAATGTCAGATTGGCCTGTCCCTCTTGAGAGGATGGAGTTTCCTTCTGCTGGGAGTGTGTTCTTTTTGATTTGCATTACCAGACCACTTCAGCAGCTAAAGATAGAAGTATTATAAATCTTTTTATTTCCACAGTGACCAACCATCGCTTTCAGACTTTCAGTTATTCAGATTATGAAAAATTTGCAAACATGTTTAGTCAAAATTAGTATGGAGTTTTGAAAGTCAATAGACAATTATAAAAGATAGTATAAGACAGGCTAGAGTGGTAATCTGATTCTAATTTCCTTTAAATCTTTCCTAATTCATTTATCAGTGTAATATCAATGTAATGCCCCATTAGCAGTGCCTGAAATAATGCAACTAACATATCATGGGTTTATTATTTTGCATAAGTCCCAAACTGGAAGAGCTTTACTTCTATAGATAGTCTAATTAAAAACTCCAAATGAAATCTGTGATGCTTTTAAAATTAAGCTTTAGCTTCATGTATAAACATTGCTGATGCACAAACAGGTTTCATTTCCTATCAGATTCAGTGTTAACATTTTTTAAGCTTTTGCAATTGTGCTGGTTTTGGCTGGGATAGAGTTAATGTTCTTCACAGTAGCTCGTATGGGGCTGTGTTTTGGATTTGTGCTGGAAACAGTGTTGATAACACAGGGATGTTTCCGTTACTGCTGAGCAGTGCTGACACACGGTCAAGGCCTTTTCTGCCTCTCACCCCACCCCACCAGCGAGCAGGCTGGGGGGGCACAGAAGTTGGGAGGGGACACGGCCGGGACAGCTGACCCCAACTGACCCAAGGGATATCCCACACCATATGACGTCATGCTCAGCATGTAAAGCTGGGGGAAGAAGGAGGAAGGGGGGGACGTTCGGAGTGATGGCGTTTGTCTTCCCAAGTCACCGTTACGCATGATGGAGCCCTGCTTTCCTGGGGATGGCTGCACACCTGCCTGCCGATGGCAAGCAGTGAATGGATTCCTTTGCCTGTGCATGTGGCTTTTGCTTTACCTCTTAAACTGTCCTTATCTCAACCCACAGGTTTTCTCACTTTTACCCTTCTTATTCTCTCCCCCATCCCACCGGGGGGGGAGTGAGCGAGCGGCTCAACAAAACTCCCCACCCCGCAGTGGGATGGGGAGAGAATTGGGAAAAAAAAAAGTAAAATTTTTGGGTTAGGGTAAAGACAGTTTAATAGGACAGAAAAGAAAGGGAAAAAGAATAGTAATAACGATAAAAGAATATACCAAATAAGTGATGCACAAGATAATTGCTCACCACCCGCCGACTGATGCCCAACTAGTTCCCAAGCAGCAGTCGCTGACCCCTGGCCAGCTTTCCCCAGTTTCTGTACTGAGCATGACGTCCCATGGTATGGAATGTCCCTCTGGCCAGTTTGGGTCAGCTGTCCTGGCTGTGCCCCCTCCCAGCTTCTCGCTGGCAGGGCATGGGAAGCTGAAAAGTCCTTGACTAGTGCAAGCACTGCTTAGCAACAACTAAAACATCGGTGTGTTATCAACATTCTCTTCCTAAATCCAAAACACAGCACTATACCAGCTACTAGGAAGAAAATTAACTCTATCCCAGGTGAAACCAGGACAGTGGCTTAAAACTTCGGCATCTCAGAAAACTAGTTTCTTCAGCCAGACAAGTAAAACACGTGGGGCTTTGTTTCAGTATTTCTTGCCCACATGTAATTACTGTTAAGCTAATATAGTCACCCTAGTGTAAAGCCAGTCCAGTCTAAGTAAGAGCAATAGACAGTGATTGCCTTTGTGGCAGATGAAAACAAAACCTTGTTGCCATCCCAGTGCCTCAACTCTCAAGTTTCCAGTGAAAATCCCGGGGAAGCTCTGATATGCTATGTCAAAGGAGGCTCTGCCATCCCAGACCATGCATTTAATCTTGCAATTTTAAACAAAATTTCCACTTTTGCAAAGAGTGACATATATATGATAGGTGAAAATACACCATGAATTTCTAACCAGGCAGGTAGTATAAGGATATGTAGCATGTGAAAGTTTTGCTGTAATATTATAATGCTGAGTGTCTGTATTGAATCAGTTTGTATTGTTCACAAAAGATTCACTGCAGTAAGACACATCGATATTGATCATTCCCTGTTAAAGATCCTTCTGATTTTGCAGACTACCTCCTAATAGCCATCTTACATCTAAGCACAGAACTGAGGTTCCTGTTAAATGCCAACTAGGAACACTGCAGACAGCACGGAGCTGCTGCCCACACTGGGCGTGAAGCCATGCTTGAATGTGTTGTGGGTAAAGACTTCGTGAACAGGCCCCATGACTCCGTTACAAGAGCTGTGAAAATTCAGAAACTGAAATTTTACAATATGCTTGCATACTGATCTAAATCAGCATACAGATCTGAACTGCAGATAAGACCCTTAAGCTACTGTTTCCTTTTGGCCATACATAGGAAATGACCAACTGATAGACGAATGACTAAACAAAGCATTAGTTATTTACGCACATATAAAGCTGACTTTCTAGGGCCCCTGACAACCACAGGAGACAGTGGTTGAATTTTACTGTGTCTATTCTGCATATTCTAGCAAAAGCAGTATCAGTTTTCTGCTTACTTAGTGCATACTTTCAATGAGTTCATCCTTCTACACAATAAATGGAAGATAGAGTGCCTACGGTGTGTGTGTGTGTGTATATATATATTTATGGCTGAAGTAGCTAAATGCTCCACTTGCTAAACAGATTCTACTAGGAGACCAGAAGGCAGATTTGTGACAATGCAGCGCATTTTAAAAATAGCTGCAGACGCCAGTATTGACACTGTCGAACTGAAGCTGTACGACTGCACAGAGCCCCAGTAAAAAGAGAAACTGGCCTGCGTGGAGTAGTTTGAAGCTTTGGAGCCGTAACTCTGAAGTGATGCGTTAGTATTAACAGGTTGACAGGAAGAGGTGACTCCGCCTCCTGTGAGGGAAGCTGTAGTCGCTGGCCACTCTTTTTGCTTAAATAAAAGAAAAAAAAAAGTTAATGTTTCTCTTTTTGTGAAAAGCAAGTACACGTGCAATGTCTGTCCCTGGTATATTTGTCAAAATAAACTTCCTATACTCCGTGTTTTTCCCAAAACTTTTTGCAGCATGTGTAGATCATTTTAAAGCACGCTTATCTCTTCTCCCTGTGCTCGAAGGCCACATGTATCTGCGGAGACTGTATGTCACTTTCTTGAACCATGTGGACTCAGTAAGGAGATGCTGACAGTGCCCCGTCCAGACACTGTCTGTATTCAGAAGTGTTCTTGAAGAAGATAACTAGAGGTGAATTTTATAAAATCTAGCCATACAGTTTTGTCAAGTCAGAAACTATACGTAGTACCTGTGTTTATGGCTTACTGTTACTGAACAACTAACCACAGGCTGGTCGTAGATGTAATAAGAACTAGGCCACTGTGTTCTCAGAAGCAGCCATATTAGCCTGGAAACCTGCTTGTCTGTGGTAAGACTATGGCTAACGTTTGAGCGACAGCTAGCCATGAGCAAAATGAAAGCTTGCATCGAAGTTATTGTATGACTTTTGAAAACAGCACTTATGCTCTGAAATTACCTAACTGCTTTGGAAATGCTTGAACTGTAGTATTTGTCTACATACGTACTTTCTTAACTGATGGTCACACAGAAGAAGCTGAGACTCCTCAGACCATTTACAGTATCCTCCTTGCCTCTGAAATACCTTTTTTTGAGTGCTTGTCTCTGTTCTCAAGTATTAAATGCAGACTTCTCAGTAGCATGTACTTGGGTTAAATGCAGGTAGCATCTATTAAAGATGTCTGAAAATCAAACACAAAATAAATTGCAAGTTATCTCAAGGAAACCCAGCGTTTAAGACTGCATTTAAAAGATTCTGCATTTAAATAAAATTAAGAAAATATTACAGGTTGGGGAGGCATTGAGATATCAGAAATACAAGACCCTGAGACAGCTGCATTTCAGTGGAGGACCGGTGCTTACAACAGAATAGATTCAAAGACTTTGTGCACATAACATTTATATTTGTATGTTTTTAATATGTGGGGTTTTTTTAAGTTGGTAAGTAAAGCCAATTGCTAGTGACAACTGGCAAAGCCAAATTGTCTTTAAATGAAAAATTGTATCCTGCTGACAAAAATTTTATCTCAAATACTGTTCAGAACTGTCGTCTGTTTGAGTATTTGAAAGCAAACATTCAGGGCAGATTATGTCATACTAAGTGCCAGATAGATACTATTGTGAATGTATCATTTTTTTCTAGCAAATGTAGTACTTGTGAAAGATTCTAGAGTCACGGTTTTGGAGGCTGAAATATTTTAGCCATTAGGGTTATTGTGCTGCAAGTTTATTTCCCTGCACTACCCATCTGCCAATTGAGGGACCGTCAAGAAGGCTCAGCAAGCAGCTTATTCTCTTTATTTGTTTGTTCCTTGCTTTGCCCTATGAAATATCATCAAATGAATCAATCCAGCTATCAAAATGGTGCTTTTTATGATGAGGATACTTTTCATTTCCAGACTCTCTATATTCATCTTTCTGCTAAGTGGCCATCAAAAGGAGACAGTTAAGGATATGCTTTACAGGTTCTGGTGTGATACTTTTTCAGCCATGAAAACCAATATATCACATGTAAAGGTTCCAGTAAAATCAGCTAACAAATGTGTGCAAAGCTCTCTTATTGTGAAGAGCTGCTAACTGTGGTTGTGGGGAAAAATAGCATCAAGCTCACTGTACAAATTATGATATCTTTGGAGTTTTTGTTGGGTTTTTTTTACAGAAGCTGGGAGCTGGCTTTAAAGATCATGAACATGTTCCACAATTCATCCAAAGGAAAATGCTCAGTATCAGTGCATATAGAAAATGTAGTAAAAAACATCCCTTTATACGGCTGATTTAATTTTTATTACTTAGTTATGTTG
The DNA here is from genome assembly GCF_965638725.1 of Aptenodytes patagonicus. Lineage (NCBI taxonomy): Eukaryota > Metazoa > Chordata > Aves > Sphenisciformes > Spheniscidae > Aptenodytes > Aptenodytes patagonicus. The sequence continues at coordinate 6,279,446 of NC_134954.1, forward strand.
CTAATACCAAAGATAGTTCGAAAATGCTTTCAAAGGAAGAAGGAAGTTCAGTATTTTTTCCTGTGCCATCACCTCCTCTGTTGTTCCCTCTTCTGTGACCTTGGTGCCGTCTGTTACACAGTACAAGTACTTGATGTGAGAACTCCACAATTTGTAATCTGGATGATCTTTGGAGTACAAGTAGCAAGTGGGAGAAGAACTGTTACTTCGATGGCATTAAGCAGCGTCTTGCTGCATATGCTGGCCTTTGCAATATTTACCACTGGTGCACTCAGTGGAAACACCAAGTCATCATAAGTCGGCTTAAAGATATTTGCCTATTACTAACAGAAGGCATAAAAGAAAGACCGGAAGATACATTCAAAACAGAACCTCCTTGGCCAACTGTGGTTGGAGCTACTTTTGCCAGAACAGCTGGAATTGTTTTAATTGTAGGTCTTATAATCATCATTGTAATTAGCTGCTGCCTCTTCTGCAGAGAAGGAAAACACGCTGGCCATTTAAACACCTCAAATAAAAAGGCCAGAAAAACTATCATTATTCATGGACTGCAAATGAACTACTTCTGCTACTTCTGGTAACAGCTGTTGGAAGACACCCCAATAACAATACTTTACATTTATCAGCCTTTCTTGTTCTGTTGTTTGCACTGTGCTTTAACCCTGTGGTTTATGGTTAGCAAAACAAAGAGCTGCAAACCAAGCTATTCAACCAGCAAAGACTTGGTGCGCTTACTCACCACATAGCAAACAGTAATGACAAGCAGCTATTTAGTTTACCAACTTAGGTGACTGATCCTAGATGTAAAACTCTAGCTCTTCCACCTTCTAAGAAAGTACGGTCATCAGCACTGTAAAATAAAGAAGAAAGCCTCGGATACTCCTGCACAAAGTGTTTTTGTGACACTGGCTGGAACTTAAAGGAAGTTGAACTGTTTGACTTTAACAATTTTCAGATCCTTGTTATTATGGCCACACTACTATGAAGCTTACTATGAAACAAGATCAAGCAGAAGACTGACTGTGAGTTGTCATGTGAAAATGCTCAAGGTTTGCCAAAGGAGATCTAAAACAGGATTTATTTTCAAAGAAATGGAAGCCTACTTTCACTGGGCTGTAGTAGAAGTGATGATTATAGAGAATACAGTGGAATCCAGCTGCAGGTAACTATTGTTAGATAGGAAAATGAAAGCAGTAAAGTAAGTTGGCAAACTCGGCCTTTCCAAATGCAAAATCAACTTGCAGAATCAAGTACCGGAATTGTTTTTAATATTTGAAAAGATGTACACTATTTTCTCTTTACTCATTACATTTAGAACGATGAAGTTTTATTAAGATTTTAGGGGTTTTGTGAATTTGTCCCTTTTGCTGTTGAATTCTGAAATACATCAAAATCGGGAATACGAATCCTTTATTTATTTATTTAAAGCAATGAGTTCTTGATCTAACAAGGCTGATACATTGTTCTTGTAGGACCTCTAAAAGTGACTGTACTTGAGGGAAGGACAGACATATTTTTTATGTCTTGCTTCCCCACATTGACTGTATCCCCTGAAAAGTCTAGAGGTTGCCTTTTGGAGTAAGGTAAAGCTAATCTTTGAGTTTTTGTTTTTAGAGAGGCTACCTAGACATAGACATTTGAAAAACGAGAGTAATTTTTGTTGAAAATTTTTCCAGCATTGCCAACCCCAAGAGACCCATTCATGAGTACGTACACCAGAAAATGAATTTCAGCTTTTAAATTCTTATAAAATGAAAGCGAATCTGGTGTTCACCTGCCTTTTAACATTTAACCTTTTAGGGTATGCGTGCTTTTAGCTTTGATATACATCTGTGAAACTAGAAATTATTTTAAAATAAATAAATTTTAAAATAAAAGCTAATATTCTTCCTAATAATAGGATCCTGGAATCCTATGCCATGATGCTGTGATGAGGAAAAAAAGTTACACTGTACTTCAGGATAAAATGTCAGTAACTGCTGCATTACTGTATGATTCACTACATATTTATATGCTTAACTTGTGACATTTAAATTTGAAAGCAGTGGCCCTGTGTATGTGATCTTACTTTTGCAGATCTAACAAGCAGATGAAAAAGAGAAGAAGAAAACTGCTTATTTAGCAGTGAGTCTAGATGAACCAATGAGATCCTCCACTGAAACCTAAAGTACAAAAAAAATGAGGAAGTGTGAGCCCAACCACTTGCCAATTTCTTCCGTGACCAGGCGGCAGATAAGCTGTTTTCAGCCTGGCATTTATTTTAGCTTAGTATCATCATAAGTACAGCACGATTTGCACAGGAACTGAAAACTAAAGCCAGCTGATAATGAGCCTCACTTTGCCAGTTGGAATGAGCCCTGAATTTTAGGTATGATGGGGAAAAAAAGGTTTCCTGTCTCACGGTATAGCGTAAACAGAGAATGGTATCCAAGTAATGACTTGGAGAAAAAATGGCCTGAGGTTTGCGTGTAAGCTGAGCCCTGCTCGGAGGCTAGTGCTGCCTGGTGCCTGGCAGGCACCTGCCCAGAGCTGCCAGCCCAGTGCCGCTCGCTAGTGCCCTTGTACAGCCAGCACGAAGGGCCGAGGGCTGGGCTACTCCGGGGAGCCTTTCAGACTGCTGTGGGACTGCGCTTTCCTCCGTGCTTCTTTAAACCTAGAGTTCGGTGAAGAAAACATCACAGGGTGTCAGAAACAACGCAGCAACTCTGAAGTGTACATTCGCACCTACTATACATGTCTTCCAGAGATAAACGCATTTCAGCATCACTGAAATGCTATGTAGAAATATGAAAAGAAACTCTATCATGATACCATACGTCCATGTTAGCAATGGAAGTTAAAAATTATGTCAGACAGATAGTAGAAAATAAAACAACAAAGATGTGGGTTTTAATTACTAATTTTTTTTTCACCATAAATAAATTGAAGTGCTGCTTTTCTTATTTCATCCTGTTATGCACAGTGTTGAAACAGGGGAGGAGAGAGAAGGTGAGAAGAGTCCTGTTATAGGGAGGTGGGGAAAGTCCAAGCTGAGAGATGGAAAAAAGTGCTGTCTGCTTGAAGATTTGAGTTACACAGTATGAAGCGGTCCGTTCTGAGTATCACTTAACTGCATTGCAAATACAGTACCAGATTTAGAATAACCGCAAATTGAAACCTGAGTAGTGGTGGAAACTCTCATCTCTACAGAACTTTGGCGACACAAGTAGAGTGATCGAGGGGGTCTCCCTTCTGAGTGTCTTGTTCACAAGCGCTTGTTGCCCTGGCAAAGAGTCTTTTATGTCCTAGATACCAGGAAGCAGTTCTCGGTTTTCCCTTTCTATGGCTTCTTTGGGGTTATGGCCCTAGGAGCAGATGGTCCTAAGTTCAGTCACTAGTGCAGATTTATGGTGGCTGTTAAAACCATAGTAATTTCAGTATCTTTTAAAGGCAGAGTTTACAGTTAAGTTAAATTCCAGGTGGTAAACCTTTAGGTAATACCAGATTTTGACAGAGTTTTATCATTAGTAAGGTGATTATAGACCACAAGCTAAGCGACCACAGACCTTTTCAAACAAGTATGCTCAGCAGGTTATGTTTAACAAGGTGCTAAACATTCCAGAAGCATCAAATCCTTTTTTCCAATAGAGCTCCTCCTAATGAAAGTAAGTGGTAATGCCAGTGGAATTTTTGTCAAGGTGCTCATTAGGCAAAAGCGAATGAGGGATGTAACTAATTTCTGACTTTTTCCCCTTGTCACACATGAGAGTTCTAAAATTGCTACTTTTGCTTTGTTGTATTTTTATGCTTTAGCTGTTTTGTCCCTGCTCTTCCTCTGCATTTGTCCGGACATTGGTCCATTTTATAGCAGCAGAGAAGCTCAAACAGCAGGAGCAGCCAACCTGGTTTCCCACAGTGAATAACCACAGGCTTGAACCTATATGCCACGTAGAAAAGAGGGACATAGAGACTGATTGTCCTTGTTCTGATCCTTTTCCCTTCGGTGGATTATGATTGTTATTGCTGGTTATGATGTATTCATATATTCTCCATTGTTAATGGAGAGGATGTCTTCTGACAACTTATACATAGGATTTCAGAGTGATGACGGCTGTAGATGGGTTATCATTTCAGAGAACGTAGATAGAAACACCTTGGAGTGTATCTTCGAGCTTGCCTTCGCTACAAACGTTCTACTGGCCTGCAAAGCTTTTCAACAGTAGTTCCAGGAAGCTCGCTCAGGCAATGTGGTTTTGCCCACATGTAAAGATAGGTTGGGAGATTTTACACATGCTGATTGAAAACAGTCCTTGGGTCTAAATAGGGTGGAGGCTAGTGTGATGCCCATGCGCCATGTAGGGGAGCAATGACTGTGCAGAAACGGGGGACAGGATGGAGCGGAGGCCCCATAGCTCTCGCCTGTTCGGACACTGTCATCCTTGGTAAGTCCACCTCTGCCACACCTCCCGCAGTTCTGAGGCCTAAACTTATGTCAAGGGCCTAAAGACCCAGCCAAGGGCTTATCTACCGAGACCGTGCGGCAACAAAAGCATAAAGGACGCGGACTGGAGGAGGGTCTCGGGAGCTCCCTCTCAGCTGGACTGAGGTCCCCGAACCGTCTGTGACCACCGGCTTGATCCTTATCGACAGGTCGTATCACCCTCCCTGTGTGTGTAGTTGTGTCGTGTTATGTGTTACTATTTCGTGAACCTGTATGCTTGCTTAAGGATTCTGGCTCTCGTAATAAACTGTCACCATATAGTACCCGCCTGACTGTGGAGTCTGAGTAGCGGTCGTTTCCCCCCCCTTCTTTTGGTACTATACAGTGCATGACAGTAAAAATTGGCGTAGTTGGCAGGATTCGTCATCCAGTACACCGGTGGGTCCAGTGAATGTACTACGGATGAATCGGAACTGCAATTCAAGGCTCAAGCCCAGCCGCCCCCAGCCGCTCTGTTACCTGAGGATCCGCTGGAAAGGAAGGGGGGTTGAGTCTTGCCAAACCGTTAAAATGACCACATCCTTACGCAACCTATTGCAAAGGTTCAGGTGTAAACCCTCGGAGCAGGGCTTAGACTGGGCCAAGCCAAATTGGAAGGACGAACAGAAAGTAGTCCAGAGAATTGAGCAATTACACAAGGAACAGAGGTACAAGAAGGGAAAGGGAAAAGGAAAAGGGGTCGTTCGTGCAGTTTTGGGTGCCTAACTTGTCTAACTTGTGCCCAAAAGGAGCAGAAAGAGGACTCTAGCCCGTACCGAACGGTTAATGCCAAGTTGAATAAAACCAAAATCTCCTTGCTAACTGATGAGCTTAATCAGGAAAAAAAGCGGTGCTCGGACTATCAGGCCGAAGCGAACGAACAAAGGAGGTGTAGGCAAACCTCCAAATAGGGTTGGAGGCAGCTAACCGTACGCTACGGCAAGAACTAATGAGTGTGGAAAAAGAAAGAGATGATTGTAAACCGGCACTAGCGGAAGCGGAGGCTCGCAAATAGCGGCTCCGAGAAAAACTCCATTTCCTATTGGCACAAATTCCAATAACTAGTAATAAAACAAAAATTCAGAACCTAGTGTACTGTTGCAATACCGAGATGTGGGATGGTGACATTTGGGATTCTAGCGAGGAAGAAGAAAGGGAGAGCCCCGCAGGATTCTCTCTGGATACTCTGGGGGAAACCACCCTCTGCCCTCTAGTAAAAACCGAGGAAACGGATGGTGGAGGTGGAAACGCCAGGGTAGTTACAACCCGAACCATCCCACGGTCCCCGTCCGAATTGGCTAACCTGCAGGAAAAATATTCCCGGAAGCCACGTGAATCAGAAGTGGAATATTTGTGGAGAGTATCCCTAACTGGGGGAGACTGAATTCTATTAAGCCCCATCGAGGCCGGAGACTATTGGGGTCCTGGCGTTTTTCTCACCACCATGCCTGGACCAGAAAATCATTCCCGTACCGCTAGGATAGCTCATTGGGCCTCCGGGATAGACCCCCAGGAGCGGGGGGATCCGATAGTTATAAGGACAGCCGGATTCTCTGATCTTGCTGCCTCAGTACAAAAAGCAGCCTGCGTGCAAGCCATACATGATCGAGGATTGATTGCAGAATCCCCCATGATGGCTCCCATTGCTCAGGACCGCCTCACCCCTTTGATCCGGGGTCTCCCGGACAGCCTTAAGACGTATGTGGCTGGGATACAGGATGTAATAAGGCAGGGGCGCAGAAGACCAGGAGGACCTCTGACTTGGACTCAGTTCAAGATGTTATAAGTTACGGGTGACGAATGGGATGGGTGAACGCTAGCCAAGAGCCTAGGGACTCCTCGAATGTACCTATGTGTAGGGTTCGTTTCGTACAATCCCAGGGACCCAAGTTACAAAGGGACAGGGTGATCTCGGACAGACCTACAAGGGAGTCCCATTTTGACCCAGCAAGAAATGAGTTATGGAGAAAAGCTTTAAAATTAGGGATCCCCAAGCAGGTGTTACATGGGGTATCCACCTCAGATATACGACGGCTAGTGCAAATTGCGGATGGAAATCAAAATGCCACTCCTAAAAATAACTCGGGGGATGTTGCTCCATCGGCCCCACCATCACAGGACAAGGACCTTACAGATTTTGGGGAACCAAAGTCAAAAAATGTGGGATCCCGGGGAAGGTGTTGAGTCAACCTCCTGCCCAGGTGCTTAATATCCAATGGCTCTCCATTCCTTCTCCAACTATCATATTGCCTGTGGGACCCCGTCGGTTGTGCTTTGAATTTTTAATAGACACCGGGGCTCAAATGTCCGTCATTACTCTTGACACTGTAAGGCTCCTGGGAGTCAGACCCGGGAAGCCGCAGATTAGGGTGACTGGCATCGAGGGAACTAAGAAATTGTGCCCCACCGCATTGATTACACTGACGCTCCCAGGAGACGGTCGCCCACGACTCGCGAGAGTCCTAGTAGGGGCTGCCAAAGCAAATATTCTTGAGTTTGACTTATTAAAAGGATGTGAGTGGCATTTACCTGATGGCGCAGTCTGGAGTTTTGCCAGTAAACCTGACCACAAGGAAAGTCGCATATCACTGTTGGAAATGGCTATGGCTTTGCCACTCTCTAAGATAACTAACGTAAAACAATATCCTTTACCGACCGCCGCATTGTCGGGGATAGATGAGGTAATAAAAGATTTGGAAAGTTGAGATACTATAACCCGTACTCATTCCCCGTATAATTCACCGGCGTGGCCAGTCAAAAAGCCAAACGGTAGCTGGCGATTGACCATTGATTATGGTAAATTAAATGCTAATACAGAGCCACTGACAGCAGCGGTCCCAAATATTGCAGAAATAGTTACCCAAATCCAGAGCCAAAATTATAGCTGGATGGCAGCTATAGATGTCGTCGTGGTTTAACCTCAGTCAGCAACTAAGCACCACGCAGCCGCTCGCTCACTCCCCCCCCGGTGGGATGGAGGAGAGAATCGGAAGGGTAAAAGTGAGAAAACTCGTGGGTTGAGATAAAGACAGTTTAATAGGTAAAGTAAAAGCCGCGCACACAAGCAAAGCAAAACAAGGAATCCATTCACTGCTTCCCATGGGCAGGCAGGTGTGCAGCCATCCCCAGGAAAGCAGGGCTCCATCACGCCTAACGGTGACTTGGGAAGACAAACGCCATCACTCCGAACGTCCTCCCCTTCCTCCTTCTTCCCCCAGCTTTACCTGCTGAGCATGATGCCATATGGTGTGGGATATCCCTGTGGTCAGTTTGGGTCAGCTGTCCTGGCTGTGCCCCCTCCCAGCTTCTTGTGCACCTCCAGCCTTCTCAGTCAGTAGAGCACGGGAAGCTGAAAAGTCCTTGACTAGCGTAAGCACTACCTAGCAACAACTAAAACATCGGTGTGTTATCAACATTGTTCTCACCCTAAATCCAAAACACAGCACTGTACCAGCTACTAGGAAGGAAATTAACTCTATCCCTGCCAAAACCAGGACAGATGTAAAGGATATGTTCTTTATGGTCCCTCTGCAAGAAAAGGACAAGGCTCAGTTTGCCTTCACTTGGAAGGGTATTCAGTATACGTTCAATAGACTTCCTCAGGGCTACAAACACTCCCCCACCATAGCTCGCAACGCCCTCGCTAAAGTACTAGCACAAATAAGCTTTTCCCTGGGAATCACTATCTACCAGTACATTGATGACATACTGATAGCCGGTAATACCAAAGACCAAGTGGAGCAGGATATGACTAAAATAATAAACGAACTGGAACAAATGGGGCTAGAGACTCCTCCCTCCAAAATACAAACTCCGGCACAGGAGGTGAAATTTCTAGGAGTATGGTGGATTCGTGGTGCGGCATCCATTCTCCCCGACACCCTGAAGAAAACAGAAGATGGGAAAACCCCTAATGCCCAAAAGGAGTTACAGGGAATTCTAGGAACTTTGGGATACTGGAGAAATCATATTCCTGGTTTTTCTATTATCGCCCGACCACTGTATAATCTCCTGAGACAGGGAGTGCAATGGGAGTGGACCGAAGTACATGACCAAGCCTTACACTCTCTGGTAGCGGAGCTTTGGTTATTCCAACAATTAGGTACGGTCCACCCCAGCGATCCCATACATGTAGAATGGGGATTTAGTGAACATGGATCCCATTCCAGTTTATGGCAAAAGGGACCAATGGGTCCTAAACAACCACTGAGTTTTAATTCACGGTCCTTCAATGATACCGAAAAACAATATACCGACTTGGAGAAAGGACTCCTATCAGTGGTAAGAGCCTTGCAACAAGCGGAACAAATACGAACCTCCCAAAATATTATCCTACGGGGGCCATTTAAGGTAATAGAAACAATTAAACAGGGAGCTGCCCCTCCAGGAGGAATAGCACAAAAGCCAACAGTACGAAAATGGTACGCTTACCTAGAAGGAGTGATGGAGCTTATGCCTGTAGAAGAAGGACCAACAAAGGTTTCCAAATTGCAGAAACCAGTAGACCCAGGGATGGTATGTCATGCACTCCCAAGCAAGCCTTCACCTACCCACGAAGCCACCCCTATGGAGGAAAACTCGGATCTAACTGGGGTCTGGTTCACTGATGCCTCCGCACGGCGAGAAAACAAAGTCTGGAAATACAAGGCGGTGGCATTAGAAGTGAAAACCAGACACACGGTCGTAGAAGAGGGGGAGGGTAGTGCTCAAGTAGGGGAATTATTGGCAGCCTTATCTCAGGCTACCCACATTTACACCGACTCATATGCCGTATTCAAAGGAGCAACCGAGTGGCTTAGTCACTGGGCGGCAAACAGGTGGCAAGTGAATAGGACGCCAGTATGGCAATCGGAAAGCTGGAAACAACTTTTAGAGATAAGCAACCGCAGGCCCCTATACGTTGGCTGGGTGAAAGGACACAATTTTGCACACGCTAAGCCTGCATTCTTTAACAGGCAGGTTGACGAACTCGCCAGACTTAATGTAACTGCAGTAGATTCGAAGGTAGGAGGATGGAACAGGCTGCTAGAATGGTTACATATTAAGCGAGGTCACTCAGGGATGAACGATCTCTGTAAGGAGGGAATCTCTAGAGGATGGCCCGCTACAAAACGAATGGCAGAGGCGACAGTCACTGCGTGCCCCGAGTGTAGATTAAGACTAACCACCAATCATCCGGCCAAGGCGCCCCCCCTGCACATTAGAGATAGGAAGACTCTGTGGCAAACATGGCACATAGATTTACATAGGTCCATTCCGTCCCTCCACAGGGAAAAGATATGTTTTGGTAGGAGTAGAAGTGATATCCGGAATCACTATGGCAACAGCAGTAAAAGCAGCCACAGGAATGAACACTGTGCAGTGTTTACGAGATTGGTTCAGCACATTACCACACCCGGAGGAAACGCAAAGTGACAACGGCTCTCACTTTACTGCCGGGGTGGCACAGGACTGGGCTCGGGAGGAAGGAATTTGCTGGACATTCCATACCCCTTGTGACCCCCAAGCAAACGGGATAGTAGAGAGAACAAACGGATTATTAAAAAGTTACTCTACACTTGAGTAGATAAATCCAATTGGGCTAATCACTTATCTACCGCTGTTTATACTGTTAATAACCGGTGGGCTGGAGGTGGAAGTCCAAAAATGAAAGCTTTTATATCTTCCACTAATACCATCGTGCCAGAACTCTCCACCCCACCTGGGAAATATCCTGTCCCCTGCCACCCAGGTCAACCAGTATTGGTAAATGTCCCCTACGTGGGGAAGGTGCCGATGGTTCTTGTCTTTCCAAAAAACAAATTTGCCTGGGAAGTGAAAGATTATTCCGGGAAGACTCATCGAATCCTCACCTGGTGGATCTTTCCCTCGTTCTAACCTGCTGAGAGCCGGTGCTTATATCATCCCACCAAGCAAGATCATGTATAGACAAAGCTCAGGGTACGACCACTCATCCTGTACTACAGCCTGGTTTAGTAGCCCTAAGGACACAATGTGGGTCTGCTCTGATGGAAATACGTACTCACATATCCAACCTCAAAAACATGCGGGTTTGCAGTGTGGACTGGGCATCCCCTCAATGTGTCCCACTAAAATAGCCAATTTCAGCCACCATAGACGACAAAAACGGTCTGCTGACCATCCTGGAACTGCTGAGTTGAGTTATATTGACTCATGGAGAATCCCAAACTACTCAGTAACTTTAGGATTACGATCAATATTTATGCCCGGATCCTTAATTAGAACTGACCAATATGCAATTGAAAATCTAACTTGGCAGGTACACCGGTTATCTAACTGGTCGAGAACCGCATTTGGGACTATGAACTTACGGGTACAGGCTGTTTCCAGAATGGCGCTACAGAACAGGTTGGCTTTAGATAAGCTCTTGTTAAGGGAAAATGGAGTCTGTGGCATATTAAATCACTCTTTCCCTGAAGAAGAATGTTGTGTGATCATTCCCAATGTCTCCTCAACTATAGAGCAAGCACGAGAAGAACTGAACAAGGTCGCTGCCAACACCCTGGACTTGTTTCACCGAATACAACCAGATACCTCCGGACCCGTGGGATGGATAGCCATCCCACATGGCAGTAAAGTGGTTAGGACTGTCGATTAGTGATTGGTTAGTCACCTTAATTCAATACATAATAATAATATTAATTGTAGTTATAATTGTTGCCATAGGCTTAAGTTGCTTAAAGCAAATCTTAGTGAAAACTTTCACTAATAATGTGAAGGCTGTTAATGTTTCACTGGATGAATATGCTCCGATTCTCCCTCCTTCCCTACACCCCCATGATGTGTTGCGATCAGATGTGACAGAGTCACGGGGTGGACAATGTGATGCCCATGCCCCATGTAGGGGAGCAATGACTGTGCAGAAACGGGGGACAGGATGGAGCGGAGGCCCCATAGCTCTCGCCTGTTCGGACACTGTCATCCTTGGTAAGTCCGCCTCTGCCACACCTCCCGCAGTTCTGAGGCCTAAACTTATGTCAAGGGCCTAAAGACCCAGCCAAGGGCTTATCTACCGAGACCGTGCGGCAACAAAAGCATAAAGGACGCGGACTGGAGGAGGGTCTCGGGAGCTCCCTCTCAGCTGGACTGAGGTCCCCGAACCGTCTGTGACCACCGGCTTGATCCTTATCGACAGGTCGTATCACCCTCCCTGTGTGTGTAGTTGTGTCGTGTTATGTGTTACTATTTCGTGAACCTGTATGCTTGCTTAAGGATTCTGGCTCTCGTAATAAACTGTCACCATATAGTACCCGCCTGACTGTGGAGTCTGAGTAGCGGTCGTTTCCCCCCCCTTCTTTTGGTACTATACGGTGCATGACAGCTAGACAGCGGTTTAATAGACCAGCGAATATGTTCTCTTCCACAGGAGCTGACGTCTGCCGGCAGTAACTGCAATCATGGGATTAGTTTTCCAAATTTTATGTACTTCAGGAGAAAGCATGCTTTTATATATATATTTACCTTTTAGTGTTTCTGCTCTGAAGTAAAGCTGGCATCATGTATATCGTGAGTATTCCCTCTCAGTGTCTTCAAATCAAAAGGCGATAGGTTTTGGTGATAACGTCTCGTTTTCTGTATTCGCAAGCACAGTGAGTAGTGTGGTCTCTGACAGCGAAGCAGTGTGATTTTCAGTGCCTTTTTCATTGGTAACAGAGATTCTGGAAATCAAGTTATGCCCTTACTGGTGTATGTTCAGCCTGGCTTCCTAGGCCTAGAGCTTCAGTAACACTTACAGTAGGACCGTACTGACATCACTGAATTTGCAGTGATGTAACAGGTTGAAATTCAGCTTGAGAAAGAAGGAAATAGATTCTCAGCTGAGTAAAGAGAAGTTGAACTTACATGATTACTTTCCAAAACAGATTCACTCGCAGCATTAGATGTTTCCAACAAAGCTGGTTAGCACATTGCTGGCAAAAGATTTTGTGAGCGTGTTTTGCTTGGATTGTTCTGCTTTGTCAGTGTGGCTTGGAACACAAAGGCTATTGTTTAAAAAAAACATGAATGTTAATTTGCATTCCGTTGCTCGTTTATTATACAGGGTGTGGAAAGAAAAAGCCAGCTCTGATTTAAAAAAAAAAAAATGCATTGTTTCCTTTTCCCTTTCTTCTTCCTTGTGCCTGGTTCCCCTTTACTTTAATGTTTCTTCTCCAGAGTACGCTCTTTGAGACAGTGAGTGTCCTCTAGCACTTCTAGGCAAATCATAGATAAATACATCCACAGCTGTGTCTGTAGAATAGAATAGAATAGAATAGAATATTTCACTTGGAAGGGACCTACAAAAATCATCTAGTCCAGCTGCGTGTAGATCATCTAGCAGAGCTATATGAATTTAAAAATGAACTTAACTTACAGAATCAATTCTATAATGATGTCTGTGAGCGGTGACACTTGCAATATACCTGCTCTGAAATTAGGAGGTAATTCCCGTATGAAAATCCATATCCAAGCTATTCCAGAAAACTCCAGGTGTAGTTTCAGAAGTGGCATAGACCCCTGCCCACCACATCTGCCACCATCCATTGATTCTCAACCCTGAGCCACGTGCTCCAGCTGCCTCCATAGCCCCGGTTCCAGTGTTCATATAGCAGTGTGGTGAGATGGATGAGCTCACTAATATAACCAGAGATAACCTTACCCAAAGAGGGTTAGTTTTCAGTTGAACTGGTGAGCTGGCCTGACTCAGCTTGCAGCCTCACAAGCACTAAGGCTAGCGTAAGGAGGGTGGGAGGAACAGGACACAAGAAAGGGGAAAGAGTAGGACTGCCAGGGCGCTGAAGGCACTAATAAGCCTTTATTGGCCCCACCTTGGGCCTCCCCCCACACCTCTGCCCATGGGCCCAGGGTCTCTAAGTTCAGGTGTACCTATTTCTACCACAGCTATGCCTTGTGCCTGTCTGTAGATCTGTTGATCTGGGTCATTGTGGGCTGTCCCGACCTCAGACCTGTGGACTGACTTCCCAGCCTGGCCTTGGCTCTCTCCTGTCGCTATGGACCTGCCTGTTGATCATGAGGCTGGGCCTCATCCTGGCCTGTAGACTGGCTTGACCTCAGCCCTGCTCTGGCACCATGGGCCTGCCTGGCCATCACAGGGCTGTGTCTGACCCTGACCTGCAGACTGACTTCTCAGCCTGGCCTTGGACCTTCCTCATTGCCAGGATGATCTGGTTTGACCCGGGCTACCACCCCTAGCCTGCCCTGCTCCCTTATTTGAGGACAGGAGGATAGTGTCTGGTGAGGCCTCTGCTCTGCTTGCTGTGATGTATCTCCCTGTCCCTTAGGGAGCAGCCAGCCCTCGCTGCTCCCTGACAAGGACCAGGCGCTGATAGCAGCGTGGTCTCTGGCTGGCTGCTACCAGTCTAAACTAATTACAAGACTGTGTTAAGAGGTGGCAGTAACAATGAAGATGTTGTTAGGTCTTCCAGGAGCTGCTTCCCAAAAGAAGCAGTCCTGCCTCTTTCCCAACCACAGCTACTTGTTCCCACCCCTCTTCCTTGTGCCAGCACAAAGGTTTGTGCAGCAAGGCAGTGAACCAAAACAAACAAAAGGAATGAAGTTGGTTCTTGAAGAAAACAAGGCATGGATTTCCTGGGGCAGGAACAAGCACCTAGTGTTGAGAAGAGTGGCTGACACAGCTTCAGCTTCCAGTGTTTGTGGAAGTCTGGCTGAAAGATCGCCAAGGTTAGGGGTTTTACTGTGATCGTACCAGGTCTGTCTGGGATCCTGGGAATTTGTGTGGTTGGCCTAGGCTGAAGTGAGAGATGGCATGTCTTCCTTTCTGTCACTACCCAAACTAGCTCAGGCACGAAGGTGCTGCTGCAGTTACATCCCGCAACTGGCAACGTAGATATAGCTGTGGTTGTCGAGGCCTTTCTTACATAAGTAAACAAAGCAGCAAACATATTCATCTAGACCCAAAGGTGCTGGGCACAGGGTTTACCTCCAGTTCATACTGAATGAGGAGAGGGTCAAACCTAAGTGTTCTGTGCTTGACTCTGCCACCGTAGTTGTGAGGATCAGCCCATTTAGTACTGATCGGTTGGTTTGGCTTTTTCTACTGCCTAGTACTTCTATTGTTCTTTTCAAATGTCATCTTCTGTCAGAATCAGCATGGAAGTAATGTCATGACTGGTAGGTATCTGAACCAGCAGTGTTCAGAAGATGCTAACTTCTGAAATCTTTAACCCACTAAGTGAAATCTCCAAGAAAAAGCTCTCACCATTGACCATACTTGCAGCAGGGAATATAGTGATTAGCTGGAAATGGAGACTAAGCCATGCTCTTGATCATTGAGAGCATGATCATCATCTTGATCATTAAGATCTCTCCGGATCTGGATTTAGGCATGCTGAGGAAGCTTGCACTGCAGTTGATTACTCTGGATCTGCTTCATGTCTTTAGTATCCAGCTCTTATGTTATGCTAACTTAATTTTTATTAAATGAGGAAGGAGGGAAAGTTTTCATAAGAACTGATAAAGCCAGAACTGCCCACCAAATAAAAGGTACCATCAACATAAGCGGGTAAGAAACCTTTAAGACTAATGAAGAGAGAAAATGGTAATCATCAAGAATTTATTCAGTATGTTATAGGTGAAAAATACATTTCATAAATTACTTATTACTTGTTGGATATTCATAAGAGAACATTTGCTTTCTTCTGCCATTAATACTGAGGAATCTGTTAAGGACTTAATTAAAATTATTTGCTTTGGCACTAACAAGATACATTTGCATAAAGATTGTGGTATTCTAGAAACTTCTGAAGTTCCAGAATTTATCAAATATCATGGACATATTAGGAATCATTGAAAAGGCAGTCTAAGGGGTAGTAAAACCAAGCAGGCATGTGAAACTGCCAGTGTAAGTTAAGGAGCAAGTAATGAATGGTATCAAGGGTGGAAGAAAGACTAAGGATTATTTTTGTCTGGAATAGAGTCCCTGATGCTTGGTAAAGATGAAACTGTTGTACATATTGTTGTGAACTATATTAAATCAGATTAAGATGAATGAGTGCCAGATTATGCGTTTTCCAGGATACTCAGTAAGGAAAGGAAGCCAAAACAGCTGTTAAATGTTTTTTTTTCCAAGAGCTGAAAGTGTTGAAGGAGATTGGAATGATACTTGGAGAGACATTTTATTATTTTAACTGTTCCGCCCTTCCTTCTATATCCAGCTTGACGTTTTAAAGAAAAGTGGATACAGTCATGCTGTCCTCTTCTTTGAAGTCATAAATAATGTGAATAACACAGATGATTGATTCAAGCCTAATGGCCATTACTTCAAATAGCCTCCACTTTTAGATTTGCAGCTGAGTAACCCAACATAACCAGTAAGAAATTCTTGGTGCTTATGAATGATCCTGCAAAGGTCCAGCGAGAATTACAAATTAAAAGAACAAATGAAAGAAACTTACCTGCTGTTAGCCTACAACACTATTTCCTTGTCTGGTCAGCACTTCCTCAGAGTAATTATATCATGGTTTTGGAAGCCTTTTATAATGTTTGTATCTGACATCCCACTTCCATTTGCCTGACAACAATTCTTCTTGGTTGGGATAACCCACTTGTGCACGTGGTTCTGGGTTCTGTTCCTGAGTGAATCACTTAACCTCTCTGCCTTTTTCTCTTTTCATCCATAAAATTAGCATAATAATGCTAATTTATCACAGGCTATGGTTAGGCTCAATTAACGTTTGTAATGATCTCTGAGATTGTTGGATAAAACATGCTGTAAAAGTGTATTATTATTGTTAATAGAGCCTTTTGTACAACTGCACTCTAACAAAGCACTACCGTTGCTCACTAGCTTTAGTCCTAAAATTTAACTGAAATTCCTAAGGACTTAATGGGATACAACTTTCCGTTAGTGTGTCCATTTCTCTTCCTGACTCATTCATACCATCAGAAGAACAGTTTCAGTTCTGAAATATGGAAGAGCTGCAGAGTTTGTGCGAAGAGAAATGATGTAATTTCTTAAGTGACCTAGGGCTGAAAGCCTTTTAAACAGGCCCTCATTTACACTGGCCTCAGTTCCAGCTGAACTAGTTCAGACTTCAGGGAGCTGCGATTTGTAGAACAGCTTTCTTAAAATGAGGTATGTGTCTAGTTGGGAATATAAATAGTCCTTATCCGTGGAAATGACGGCAGTGTAAGAGTGGCAGTAGACAAATCTCAATCTATACCATCGGAGGAAAAGATCAGTAGTCTGGGGTTCATAGTTAGCGCTCTTGGGTTTTGGTTACACATACCAGGTTAACAGTTGGAAGACAAAGGCTTAGAACTCCCCTCCCATTTGTCAGGAGCAGATGAAAAACGAAGGAACAAGCTTCACAACTGGACTGGTTGGGAGAAACGGTTTGAGCAGATCTACTGGCCTCAAAGAGCAGCCCATACTTAGCAGCACAATGGATAGCTGAGCTTGAGCAAGTAAGCTTGAAATGGATTTTTTGTTGCTTTGGTTGTATATTTGTTAGACTGTTTGGAGCTGTGGGACAGTCATCTATACGCATGGGTTTAGGAAGTGAGATTTCTCTCTCCTATTATGTGACATTTGATTTTATCAAATGCTAAACAGTTTTCTTGGAGCTTTCAATACATTTTCTCTTCTGCTGACATACTTCAGCTTCCTACCCCTGCTTGTTCTGATACTTGTATTATTCAAAATTGATTTCTTAATATTTTTAATAATGAGAAATGTGTGTTATTCTCATCCTGTCTGTTCTTCAAAATAGCTGAATAGTCCCTACTCAAACTTCATGGGGGAAAAAAAAGGTCAATAATTGAGAGAGACCATGTCCACAAAACTGATCCTGCTTAAAGTCGTGTGTTTCAGAAGTAACTTTAATCAGGAGTTTATGAAAGGAAATTTTCTGCTGATTTAAGAAGATGTAAAATGGCTGAACTTTCTTTTGCAAAGAATAGATTTTATGTTGACTGCTCTGAGAAACTTCCTTTTTTTCAACCTAATTCTTATTGCCCTTCTTGTCTACTGTCTAGTAGTAATAAGAACGATTTGGCCAAAATGCCTGTATCTCTCTCCAGGATGTTATGGGACTAAGTGAAGCCTCTTTCCGTATCAAATCTTTGAGTCTGTTACTCTCTAAATGAAAAGTCTGTCCCTTAAAACCGGAGGAGAAGAAATAGGTGATGTGAACATGGAAGTGCCGATCAACATGAGGGAAGCACAGGAAAAGCGTAGGTATGGGCGTCAAGCAAGATGTGCCATTTAGTACAGAGAAAAATAAGATTGCTAAGAACAGAGTAAAAATACAATACCTGGATTCACTAATCAGGTAAATTAGCTAGGAGTGATAGGAGACAGAAATTTGAAACCTTTGGCATAGTGTCTGGCAGCAGTTTAGAAAGCAAATAGGGCCTTAGGAGGTATAATTAGAGGGAGAGACCATGCTCATCAGTAATTAAAGCACTATTCAGAGGAAAAGCATGACAAAGCCACTTGTTATTGCTAACTATTTTGAGTGACATTTTACACAGACAGCACAGAAATACAACCTGTAAAGGTGAGTGCAAATATCTATAAAGGCGTCACTTTCTTCAGATTCTATAGATGGATTTACAGTTTTTAAAGACATTTTCTTTGCCATTTGTTTACAGTGAATCGCAGGTGTTCTAATCCTTAAAGATTCTATAGTTTGTAGAGTACTAGACTGTAAGTGGCTGTTAGAAGCGTTCCACAAAAAAGCATATACAGCACCTCGATGTATCTTAATACATGACTTGTCTGTGATTCTTCAGTTTAGGCAAGCCCATGCTTTTTCATAATGCAGATTCATAACACATTGATACAATGCAGTATATCAGAATACATTTAATAATATTCAGGTATTTGCTATTTTCATAGAATATCTGTATTTGCCTTTTATAAGAAGAATTGCCTTTAAATGCTGCTCTGCTTTTAATTCAGTAGTGCTGAAAAACATCCCCATCTAACAGGAATAGCGGGAGTTTGAACTTGCATCGTAGACCACTTAGATATTATTTTCGATGGCCTGTTTATGTGAGTGTGGCAATTAAGAATGAAGGTCTCTAAATCATGTATAGGAATAACTAAGAACAACTGTTTTCTGTCCTAGCAAATAATGAAAGAATTTGTTTAGCCATACAGAGACACAAAAGGAATTGTGGGAAAGCCTGGGAAAACTGTCAACACGCAACTGATTTAGTCTGTATCCTTGGGGCAACTTGAGCTAGATTTGTACACCAATGGAGGTCCAGGGCATGTTAGCTGGATCAGTGCTTTACTTTGGCTCTAGAAAGGCAAACTGTTGAGGTTCTATCATCAGTCCTTTTTTTCCTTCCCCCCCCCTTATTTTCTACAGCCTAAAACCAACTAGTTGAGGTTTCACTACTGAAGGAAGTAGCTTCTAAGTCACGTAGTGAGCAGTAGGATTTTGGACGGAAGGCATTTGACCAGCGAGCTCATTGCTAGCCTGAATGTCTGGGTATATGGATGCTTTCCTGAATGTGAGTGTTAGGTCAGAGAATTTAGTTCATGATCAAGGGTGTGTTTTTTCTTTTCCAAAATAACTAATTTCAAAGTGAGTATTCATCAATAAGGTGGTTTTTGCAATGGCACTAGTGGAATGAAGAGACAAATATAATTGATGCAGCTAAATTCAGAGGCTGAAACAGTCATTCCAAGAGCAGGTTTGTTGAAAGGCTGTAGCTGGTCCTGGTATGCACTTTTGGAAACACCCACCCTGGATTCCCAGCTGTGCTTCATGTCCCCTTGTCATTGCTTTGCAGGGACACAAGAACAGTTGACTACAGTTTCTTGAGGGCTGGGATTGATTCTACCCTTTGTTTTCTGTATGTTGCTCGTTTACTTGACAAATAAGTACTGAGGTGGGAATGAACCCAAGCGGATGTATAGCTGTTCATTCATTTGTATATTATTAAGCATAACTCCCACATCCAGGGTGTCCTCTATAGCTAGAGGGACAATTTATTCTCTTGGTCCAGCTTGGGCCCGTGTTAATAAAGACAGAAGTGAGCTGATCCATGTAAAACTGAAAGTGTTTGTCACTTTTTTCTCAAAGTCTGCTAGTCTTCCAGATATTTACTGCTATAAGGTTGGTCCTTGGCAGAGGTCCCAGTCTACCAGACTGCCCTCATGTATTTCCTGCTTAGGATTACAAGGTGTGGCAATACTTTCAGACAAAAATCAGTACAGTTTTAGGGACTTTATGTGAGTCGTTCTTTCCACACCCTATCTCCTTTTGCTTCTGCTCTCCAAATGGTCAGTCTGGAGGACTAGGACTTTTCCGCTAAGAAACTATATACCACAAGGTGGAGGCTGCAATACAAAGCGACATTGGGACTCCTCATTCCTCACCAATTTTGATAAGCTATAGTATGTGAGGAGAGATTAGATGTTGTTGCCCTCGAGTGGTGACAAATAGAGGAAGAGGAAGTATGTTTACAAGTAGGAAGCTTGAAAGCGGGAAAGGTTACAGCGCAAACGGCCTGCGAGATCCCGTGAGGATACTTGAAATAGCCTCACTTTAAGCTGATGGAATGAAGAACTGAGACAAGCTTATAGCATGGGCTGAGATAGTCCTGACCCAGCAGAAGCAGGGAATTTTGTAGTCAAGAATCAGGAGAGCCAGTGCCTTGGAACTATAAGAATTTTGGCACAAATCAGGTTAGAGCTTAAATCCGAGTTTCTGACTGAGAAATACCATACAGAGTGAATACATGTCTACCTTGAAAATTTGGGCCTATTTTGTGCAACCTACAAGTGCAATTTTTTAAATTTATTTATTTTCTATGCCATGTATCCCGCAGCTGTAGAAGGGCCCTGAATCTGATTTCTGAACTGAAGTTATGTTGAGTCTGAAGCAAAATCATTGCAAATCTAAGCCTGGAAGATTATTACTAAGCACTGAAAATGACTTATTAAAGCAAGAGGTATGCATAAAGATTTGGACAAGCTCACTCCCCTGTTCATTGTGAGATGTTTATTCCTCTGCTGCGTTCACTGCCAGCAGGCTTTTAATATTTCCTAAATCACACAACCCAAACCACCTTGCTGTGTCTCTCCCAAAACAGTACTTCTCTGGGAGAATGAGAATGCTAACCTCAAGAATGCAGGAACGGATATATTTGTTGTGAGACTCCGCTGAAGTCTGTCTTTTGCTGAAAATCATTGTCTTTAAACAAACCTATCACTTGGTTCCAAAATTGTAATATCACACTTTCTCATAAACCTAACAGACTGCTATATAAGGCCCAAATCTTCCCTTCTTGAAATCCATAGGAGCTTTGCCATGGTTTAAAACAGGGCATGACTAGCTTGATAGTACACATTTGACTAAGAGATGAACATTAAAAAAAACCTCAAAATGAATCCATATTTAACATTCTTAATTTAAAGTTGATATATGGTGGCATGTACAAAATCAGATGGCTCTTAGTTCAAAAAGCTCAAAACAAACAAAAGAAAATCCAAATAAAGGGTTGCTAAAATCCTAACTTATTTTGTAATCGTGTATTGGAATAGCAGTTGGTTTTGCTGGTCTGGTCTGCCTTTCTGCTGGCTGGGTTCCCTTTCTGTGTGACAGATGTGCTATTTATGGAAGGGGATTCTGAATATTTTAAAGCACTGACTGTTAGGATCATCTCATTCCCAGCCTTTAAAATGAAAGAGAACAAAATGCCAAATAACTTCCCAAAGAAAAACCTCCAAATTAAATAGATACCTATTTAATCATTAAAAAAGAAAGAAGAGGGGAAAAAAGCAGAATCAGATTGTCTAATTTTTACAAGAAGTGAATACGTACATACAGCAGTCTCGTTGTTGCTGTGCAACATTTTCTGATTTAACACAATACTTGGTATTAGTTTTCACTTTTAAAAACAGGCGCTCTTTTAGAAAAAAAAATCATAGGGTACACAGGTTCCTAGAGAAAGAATATGTGGCTGAAAATTTGGCTGCTTGCTTTCTCAGCTGTATTGGCAGGTCGAATGAAAGATAGCGCTTCTCTGTACAAATCTAGCCTCACAAGGATCTATTTATTTCAGCAGTTGGCCAGAAACCATTTATATTCACTTATACATAGGGTAAACAATATTTACCTAAAGAAATCTTTCAGTGAAATATTTTCAGAGCTAACATGTTCATCTTCACAATTCTGTTCATGTGTTGGGTATCAGCTTGCGGTATTTGCGGGTAGAGAGATAGGAAGCTGTGAGAAGTCACTGAAATAGTGTGTGGGGGATTCTGCTCTCTGAACAGGTAGATCTTACAGTTTGTTTTACCTCACCTGATGGTTTAGCCTTCTGGGAAGGTAATTCAGGTTATAGTAAACTGCCGCATGGTTGTCTCATTCGCCCCTTGGAGACACAGTGACAATGAAAATAAAACCAGTTTTGCTTATTAGGCATTAAAAAAAAAAACAGATTAGCAGTTTTTAATGCTTTTTTTCTCTGTATATTTTTCATTATATATGCAAAATATTTGATTGTATTTTGAAGTCTTCCAGAAAATAAGCCTTTTTTAACATTTATAAAAATCTAATTCCCACAATTACCTTGCAGTCTCTGCAGAGGGTGATACCAATTTAACGTATGCGGCTGAACAATGTGCATGCTATTAATCTCGGAAGATAACAGAAAGATGTTAAGTAGGTGATGCGAAATTTTTAATTATTAAACCACAGCTGCAAAAAAAAAAAAAAAAAAAATTCAAAATTATTTTTTTTCTTAAAGACGACAGCACTTTAGTATCTGCATTGACCTCCATGATGTCAGAATGTCATTGTGCAACCGTAGCTAAGAAAAGCCTCTGAGAAAAAAAAACAAAGGAGCTTTGCATCTTCCAATAACATGAGATGTGCATATACAGTACGTAGCATTTTGGAATTCATACTGTGGTAGTGAGTTGTTGCTTTCAGTTTGATTAGACAATCATTGTTTCGTTTTCCTTCCTTTGACAGTGAGTATGCTTGTACGCTGCTTAAGTCTTCTTAGTGCTATCTAGGTCAGTATACGTAGGATAGCTTTTATGTTCGGTAAGTCTAACAGATACCGTGCCTGACAGAGATCAGCACCAAATTTTCTTTTATTTATTATATCTGAGGATAGAAAAATATTTTATAATTAATCAGAATTGTATACCACATAGCACCTACCGTTTCTGCATTGCAGATATATTTAGCTCTAACACTGCTTGTGGTTAACAGGGTGTAGCGTAGACACAGACAGCTGATCATGCAGTCAGACCCTGTGCTCGTGTGGTTTGTCAATACTGCTCAGGATTTTGACGGACTGTAAAAGAGAGAAAACAGAAAGGAAAGAAAAAGAAATGTTTTATTTGTATGAACATTAGACCTTTAGTTATGCTATTTTTGCTATTATTGTCTTTTTATTTTATTTTTTAATTCTGAGACTTAAAAATTAGGAAAGCACAGCAAATGCATCCAGGATTTAACATGTGCGACGTGAAATCTTTCTGCATCAAGAGGATGTTACTGTAGTCAATCCAGCGTTTCTCCAATAAGCAAGAAGATTGTTTTGTTTTCCTCGGCAGGCGGACTCAGCCATTGCACAGGCAGATTTTGATAAGAGTTTGAAATGCCTACTACTGTATCATTGTAGAATTTGGAGTTTGCTAACAGTGTTAGTGACTGGAGCTCATCTTGCATCACCAGTTGATGACAATTTTCTTTGTTCCCTCCCACCCAGTTGAACCAAGACTCTGTAGCTGATACGCAATGTCACTTACAACATTAATCAGATACTGCATTTAAGGTGAGCTGTCCCTTGCCTCCTCCCTTACCAGAGCTGTGCTGCAGTATGTATCTTACTCCTGCAAGCCTAAAATGGCAGGCAGGATTAACGTTGCTTGTGCTGTGTGCATGCTGTGTATTGAATTCATTATACTGTGCCTAGTATCTCAAATGTGAGTATGTAAATGGTCTGTGTGCCATGTCATGCAGTAGTGAAGACTGGTTTGTGCTTCATTACAGGCTTAGATATTTGAGCATCACCTTAAGAATTCTTTTTTCATTTGCAATGTGGTGAGCTGTTAGCTTGTCATCACATTCAAACTACATTATTAGCCCTTGGAAAGGGGGGAAAAAAAAAAAAAGCAAACTGTGCTTCCAGATGGTGTCACCCTTTTTCTTCTTGCATTTACTGTAGTTTAAATAATGTATATTGTATTGTTAATTAATGTGAATATCGAATTAAAGCACTTGAAACTTACATATTTATTATGCAGGTAGGAGGCACGTCGAATCTATTTTTAACTCTTACGCAGTCCACGTTGTGCAATGGGCTTTGGTTGTCGAGTTTATATTTTCAGCTGTGATATCAATAGGCTGATTTTCAGTAAATGTGACAAGTGGCCTTTGCAGTGGTCAGCTTCAAGCTTTGAACGCTCTGAGGAGGAGAAAAAAAAACAACCAACCTTGTGTTGCAGTTTCGGAAAACCTTGGATGAGGACATTTTTTTTTCCCCACTCCTGCTTTCCCTATTGATAAACTCGGTTCTCCTGATCACGGTCTATTCAAGCTGCTTCCCATCTGATTTTTGACAACTGCTTCTAAAAAATTATCAAGAAGACCAAGAATAGAACTTATCTCCATCGCTTTACATAAAAATGGCTGGTGCATTGCCATGCTAACACTGCACTAAGTGGTACACGCAGGTAGGTTGAGATTTGCATGTTTTACTGATTTCTTGGTCAGTGTTGCAAGAACATGAAATGGGCTTTGGAATGTAGCTTTCAGTTAAAAAATGCATTCAACTGTTAATGAAAACAACCTAATATTAAATTGTTGGCTTCACATACTGGCATGACAATTGTTCTTATCTGTTTTTAAAAAATCTATTGTGAAAGTAGAGCAATCATGTCTGTTAAAATAATCATATGTACTAAGGGCGTGGCAACGCTTATGCAACAAAAGAATTTTTGAAAACCCTATTGATTCAGTTACATTTTAAAGCTGACTATAAGCATTACTAAGCTTGCAGTTAAAATGCAAAAATAAAAATTGAGGTAGATAAGAAAAATGAAAAATATTTAAATTCTGTCGTAAGCGGTTTTGTGTTTTGTGCGAAATCTTAAATAAAGATTAACATGCTTTAATGCTTGTATTTTCAGTATTAGCTACAAACATAAACCTGCAGTATTTCTTTTTATTTTAAGGTAGAAGGACTTTAAAGAGAGAGATTGATATAGGTGGCCCTGTCAGCTTAAACTGAGTATCAGTTCACTGAAGTGTGTTTTACTTCACACACAAAAGGTTATGAAATAAAAACTTAACAGCCTTAGGTACAAAAACCTGAATTTGAGCATTAAGAATAAAAAGAATTATGAGTATTGTATTACTCCCACCAACTTTTGTAATATATTTGTTTCAGATTAATACTGGGCCAGAACCAGTTTCCTTGGCAACCAAATCCTTTTAAAAGGTGCAATAGTAGAGATGTAGAAAGATGTTACTCTCTTTAATTGCAATATCACAAAGCAAATGGAAATTTTGCAGTTGTTTCCTTTCAGTTCTAAACGAGACTCTGATCTCATTTTATGTTTCCATGCGGCTATCATTTCTTAAACGATGCCATGTTTATAAAGCTGTACACAACAAAAAACTGTTTTATTCCTGTTTTGCATTGGTTGTTTCCAGAAACGTACCCTGGGTTCTTTTTTTAATTTAGCCTAGTCTTGCATGTAGGTCAAGGTTTGTACTGTGAGTATATAAAGTGATAGTTTCATTATCACAGGTATAAAAGTATCACTGAAATATTTAGAAGCTGAGAAATGTAGAGAATCAGAATTATGTTTAAACCTTCTTTCACCTTTGCTGAATTCAGCCACAGTAATGCTAATAAACCTTTCTTTAAATAGTGGACCCATTCTGAAGTTCGGGTAAGGAACTGTGTTTAAGCATACTGGAAAAGAACTTCTGTCGGATCTTAAACAAGCCTTTATAGAATAAGCTCACTTGTGGTCTGCGGTAACTTGCAGACCTTATAGATTTTGCAAAATTTAAGTATGATAATTTCTTATTTCTATTTTTAGCTAATATTTTTAACAGTATCAGTAAAGTTAAATCTTACGTGTACCACAGGTAACTGCTTATACAGAATCAGATGTTACTAAATGTCTCCACTGAGCTTATAACGTAGCGTATCTCCTTGTGAATCTCCTTTGTACATGACTTGAGAAATTCTCACTACTGCAATGAGACTTTTGCAGCAGGGTAGCCATTTTCCTTTCGTGTCCTTGACTTTAAAATAACTAAGTATATTTTGTGTGGATGAGGACCCAGCACTGAAAATTGATGCAGAGGAGGTATTTAGAAGCACAGCCAATTATCAGTAATAGCCTTGACAGTGTCAGCAATATCAAACTAATTCTCATTTATTTCTAAATATATCAGTTCAGTGCATTCCACATAAATGGAGTATAACTATTCAGGATTATGACTTGTCATCTGTCTTGATAGGCCAATGCTTAATAATGATAATAAAACCATTTGATTCATAATTACGAGATTAGTTTGACGCAGTGCTATATTCCCCTGTTCCACCTAAAGCAGCAGAACTGAAAACGTAATAAACAGCATCTCTCAAGTGACATATTAAACTTTGCATTTTTTTGTAATTTGATTTATCTCCAGTAGCTTGCTTCTGCTGATTATTTTCCTGTCTGAAACGTTAATATGGAGTGCGCCATTACATGTAGTTATCAAAATTGCATTTCTTTGTTTATTTCTTGTGTGGTTATTTTTAAAGGAAGTTGCTGAGCAAATGCTATGTAGAAGCAATCTATTTATTGCCGCTGATATTTATCTTTAGAAAAGATGGGGCACTTAGTGATAAACTGTTTTTATTACGTCTTTGTGTTCAAACAGACCCACTCAAGGCATTTAAAAAAAGTGTAGCTCCGTTACATGAGCATGCTTCGCAATGGTTGTTTTAAATCCATTTGCAAATTTGCTCTTTTGTTAGGGGGTGCAAGTCCTCTTGTAATTAATATGACTGAACTCAAGTGCTTTCATGAGTCTGGAAAAACTCATTGGCAGCCTGTGAATGGTAATTTCTTCTAGCTAAAGAAACCGATTTATTTATTAAGGAGGAGTCTAGTAATTAGCAAGCTGTTTCCAGTTTGACTATTATACGTGGGTTGCTGTATGTATTTTAATGGTAGTTGGATCTAGCTAATGCAGAGTGTCAGAATGTTATAGCCAGAGGTGCCGTAAGAAATCCTGTGTAAACTTCACCCATTTTATTCTCTTTGGCTAAGGGGGCTAACCGGGGCACGTAGGAGCAGGTGCAGTTTTTCACACCTCCGGCACAGCCTGCAAATGTTATTGGGGGGGGGCTTGGGTTTTTTTTTCAGTTTTATCATAGGAGTCTAATTGTTGATACTCAGTCCTCCCTTTTGTAATTGAAATGTGTTCTTTTATCCATGCAAATTCCATTTCTGCCTAACAGAAAATCTATACAAAGCATGAGTAATAATGAAATAAACCTAAAAATCATTCACTCAGACACTACCCTACTTGCTTTTCAGTGACCTTTCTGATTAAGGTTACTTCTGCCTCTAAACTTCATTTTGATTTGAAAATGCAGGGGTCTCAGTGTGAAACTATCTGTGTTCAGATACTACTTCTCAGATTATTAGACAGACTCTGGTAGTAATGAACAGGTACCAATTAACCCTTTTGGGGCATCTAGTGTCTGTTGTACTTTGTGATGTGAATTGCTTTATTATGTTTTAAAAGGGCTTTATTATGTATCATATTACATTTGAATCCTAGTATTATCAAATTTGGGAATTCTTTAGCTTTGATAAGATCTTTTACTGCTGGATTCCTCCAAATGTGATGTTTAAGCTTCCCATTCTCCATAATATTTCACAGTCATTTGTGAATATGATTTTATTGGTATTTGAAATAATAATAATGGCTTAATGCAATTTTCTTTCATTCTGGCCTTTGCTACGGGCAGATGTGAGCTACAGAATACTTATTCAAATCAAGATAAGACTAAAAATGTACTCGGCTAAACCAACAAAAAAAAATTAGCTCGCCTTCTTACCTTTTAAAGCCCAAGTAATGGATCCTGTAGTTCCTGTATAATGTTATTTATAAAAGTATGTGGTATATTTGCAAATGGAAGATGGATCTATGTATTCTTAATTGCTGCTATATAAATGCCTATTAGCTGAGTCATAAGGCCTTATCTGTAAGATTTTGCAGTTGCTCTATGGAACAATTTAATTTTGTTTAGTATCTTTGAAACAAAGCCCTGTTCTGAATACTTTTTACACTATTACATGATAACCTCATTAGGACATTTGATACATAATAACAAAAAATCAGGATGTTTGACAACGATGAATAATCATTTAAGCAGAGAGATACAGGAAGTGTATTCCAGAGAACAAGAGTTGCCTAGAAATGTCATTATCAGAGATACTGTGACGTTATCTGTGACAAAAGAGACCAAAAGAAAAGTTGGCAGAAGGGAAAGAGGAGAAAGAAAAAGGCCTTTTGAAAGACTGCAAAAAACCATGGAGGCTTTTAAGATAAAGGGTAACTTGTAATTGGTTTCAGCAGTTTATGTAGAGTCAAGGGAGCTGACTAGTAACGATGATTGTTTCTCCCTGTACCATGATTTGTTTTCTAAACTGGCAAACTGTGAAGCTAATCTTAAAATACACTTGTTTTCCCCGGACTTTACCTTGTGAAACTCAGGACCAGACTAACTGAGGAAGCTGTGAAGCCTCCATTATTTGATGTCTTATTAGGTAAATGTGTGAGGAATAATTTGGACATAGTTGAGACGGGGGAAGGGAAGTAGAGCCAAGGATTGTTTTTCGTCTTATTTTCCTAGTGATCCCAATGATTTATTTTAAACTTGAAAACGTCCTTACGTTGCTGTCTAGAACATATTATGAAACATTACATCCAGTTTGCACTACACAGGTTAAACTTTAATAAAATAATGCAAGCAGAAGCAGTATTCACAATAGTTTGGTTAACGGTACTGTTTTATTGCTGGTGTGTTGTAAGCCTCCCAGATATAGATTTGGAGTCCTACAGCATTCCAGAGACAATTTAGATGAGTTACACAATGTATCTGGAAATCAGTACTTGCCTAATAATTTAGTCATTAAATTTGGATTTTCCCCTTTGCAGGCTGATACACAGTAGCCACAGAGTTCACAAAATTACTGAGATGGTTTTGCCGAAAATACCTGTTGATACCACTTTTAAAAGACTCTAACAGAAGAACAACCTGATTTTAGGTGGGTAAATTTATGGGGTGATTATAGCAAGCTGAAATCTCTTTAAAACTCACATAGAAATAGTGCTAAAATATTTAACACTTTAAAACCACTGTATTACATGGGGTTTTTTTGTTTTTCTTTTAGTTAAAGTTCTACCTTTTTCATAATCATTTAAGAGTCATTCTTGCTATGGTACCGCATTGCTCTATTCTCATGTCAATACTGTTGGATTTTTCCAGCTCCTGCTGGATTTTTATTGCCATAGAGGTCGGACAAACAAAATCAGGCAGAACAGATCTTTGAAACAGGTTGTTACAGCCTCCAATGATCTGTACAAACCAAACATATTGGCAGGCAAGCAAACCTCCTGAGCTTGGCAGAATGTCAACTCTGGATCCCAGTCACTAGCGTTCATTACAAATCTGTGCCATACAAATAAAGGTAGAGGAACTCTCTTAGTGCCAGTGCCCATTTCTAATATTGTTGTTTTGGTTAAGCTCTATATAGTTCATCTAAAACTGGCTAATCTCTACCTTTATACATGACTGTAATCAGGGGTAGTAAAAAACCTCTTGAATCGTGAGCTGCAAAGAGCACTTTGTAAATTCAAATATAGTATTGTAATAAATAATCAGGATATTTCAAAATAAGTTTCACATTTTGCATGGCTTTTTCAAATATTAGCAGTTTCCTTTCTTCTTACTGTGAATGTGCAATAACCATCTTGGTTAAAATAAATATGTCTGGTATCTGTGCTTTAGATTCGAGATATGTATGTATTGAATGAAAGAACTGGTGAAATCCTGATTAATTCATTAATTTTGAACGTGGTTCTTTGTATCATAGAGTATAATTTGCGTTATAGAAGGGGAGTAATTTCATTTATTTCAGTGGCACTACTTGCACAAATTTCTGTAGGAAACGGTTTGTTGCATCATAGTCATTAATGCTGTGATATCTCTTAAGTAGAAATAAGTAATTAAGGCTACCAGGCAAAATGTAAGATAAGCAACCAAATTTAAAAAAAAAACAAAACAAAAAACCTCTTCAGTTCCTAGAATATCTCAAAACATTTTCTGTAGTTATGTTTACTTTTAATACACAATATTGTATGACGTAGAAAATGGTAATGGATTTTCAGAGACAGTAAGATGGCATTGATGGTTTAAACTAATCAGCGAAACATTAAAATTAGATAAATTCAGGTTACCTAGATTTACAGAAGCGATGGGCTACAAAATCTAAGTTGTACCTATTTTAAGTAAATTATCATAGAACACTCGCTCAGTATATTTTGGGTAGAATACTGGGCCATAACCTGTTTCCTTGGCAACCACATACGAATAAAAGGTACATTAGCAAAGCTGCAGATGTGTGTCAGTGAATGCTTATTAAGCAGCCCAATGCATTTACATACCATGTGCTCACAATAATGCATGCATCTTGAAAATCACCATATAAAAAGATTTCTGTGCATGGCCCAGTGTGGATTCTTAATACTCAAAGGTTTTAACCTAAAAACCTCATGTTTTCAATGGAAATCTCTCTTGTGATTTTTTTCATTGTGCTTTAAATTGGACTTGCAATAACTGGACAAAATTGGCATGGTAGGCTTGGTCTTCAAATTGAAACCTTTCTCCAAGATTCTGAATACTTATAGGACTGCTTTAAGACAACAAAATATGGATGGAAATTAAGGTTTACGGCATCTTTCGGAAATGCTCAGGCATTCTAAATTTCAGTCTTGTACCAGCATTCAGAAGCAAGTATGATTATACTGTTTTACACAGTGACAAACTAAAGCCACTAAATAAAAATGAAACTGGTGTTGCTTGTAGCACTCTCATTCTGTCCAACGTATCCAGGCAAAGAGATATGTCCAAGTGTTGTCTTCTCACAGTCAACAACAGAAAAAGGCAGCAGGGTGGGGAGAAAAAGCTGTAGAAGTCAAAATGGCAGTTGTTCATGGACTTCCAGAATAAGATTTGGAGGTAGCATTTAGGCAGTACTCATGCTTTCTGTGCAAGTGTTTGTATAGCGCTATTTTGTTTTACATTCCTGAATTTAAAAGAAGCTCAGATATATAAGATCAGTTTTGACAAATTTGTTTACTGACTTCAGCAAGTTTATGTGCAGGTTATTTTTGGCCTTTCCTCTTAAAGTATTCATTTGTATATAAAATGAAACGTGTATACAACCCTTCAGGTTAACTATGTTATCCCAAGATGATATATCTTTAAGCGGTAAGTCTAAAATGCTAATCATTGAAAAGACAGGAAGAATGGGAATCTGCAAGTCCTGAGCTTAAATTCAGTTGGTGTAATCTGAGAAGTTGTTTATGTGACCAGTAGCCTAATTAAAACTCCCTTGAAATCAATGAAAAGATTCCCATTGACTTTTTTGGAGTGTGCCGTAAGAGAGAAGGCTTCATACATAACAATGAGATTTAACAAATAAAGATTGTCCTGACAATGTTAAACATTTCCATAACTCTCAACAGTCAAGTGTACCGAATCTAGTATTAATTCCAGATTGTTTGAGCACTATCACATGAATCTTTTCATGATCCTGAACCATAAACAATGTTGTTATATACCATCACGTGCTACAATACTGTTAAGGCTTTTGAGTGCATAAGAATTCAAGAAATTTTTAGGGAGATGCACATCAACTGTTTTTTCCTTTTTATTATTTGTTGCTCCCCATCTGAGCTGAGCTCACTGTCAGGCCAGGATTTGTGCCTGGGGGAATTCACGTTGGTGGCAGAGCATGCAGCACAAACCAGAGCTGGAGCCGTCAAGATTTTCTTCTTACTGCCAGCTGCTACCTGCTTTTGCTACAGTCCTTCTCCACTGCACGAGCAGAGGCCCTGCTATAGCTTTTAGGTTGGAAACATGCAGCAGGATGGAAGAGGAAGAGTAGGGCTTGGGCTGGGCCACTTAGGTCAGCACAAAATGGAGCGTAAGAATATTTAAGAGCATACAGCCAAAGTTATTGTGTGTGAAATAAGTTGTCATAATAAATCGCCACACTTAAGTGATGATTCTGAGTAATAGCTACCACTTGTGCATTGTTTTTGGCATGCTGCATACCAATATAACATAAAAATATTTTGCAATATTTTAAGGAACATTGGAGATCAGTGGTGGCCAGCTAACAGCTTGAAGACCAATTCTAGCTTTCAAAATGGCTGTGTCCAGCCATCTAGCAGACCAACTAAATCAGGTGTTTTCAGGGGAAGGGATTTAGCTCTATTTTCAGTCTAGCATGATTTGCTACATCAGCTGTAGTAAAGGGCAAGAATGGCTGCATTGGCCTGGCCCCCAGCACACCTGACAGAGAATAACAGTGGCCCCTGAGCATGCAGCTTGGCTGCTGCTCTGGTGGGTGTTGGTTCAGATATGCAAAGGATGTTTCCTCTGAAAACTGGAAAATGAGAGGCCGAGTTCGACTACTTTTATTTTGTCTTTCTGATACTGAATGGGCAACAAAATACCACATAGTAATTGTCCAAAATGAACAAAAATTAAATGTTTAATTTGCTACTTTTGTTTAAAGCTATTGAAATATATAGATTACTACCTTTGACGACAGTCAACAACAGAAAAATGTCTGTTGTTGTCACTCTGTCTGTAAACATAGCTTCAGGACTGCAATTGATCTATGCTAGCTAAGGACTGTGGTATGTCCCAGAAGTGTAGGAGGCTAGAAAATGCCTTGTGAGCAGCACATAAGAAAAAAAGACTTAAATGGAAAATAATACTGAGATTGTTCAGAGATAGCAAGATGTAAAGTCATCTGATTCTTAGTAGCAGTACAACATAAGCTTTTATATTTTGTGCAAAAGAATAATTTGGATTTATGTCAGTTATTGCTGTTGCTTCATTTTCTATTTTAGACTGGTGGAGAGACAAAGGTATAGTTATACCCGTAAAAATTGCTTGTATGCATTCTGTTTAGTGTTAATGGGACTCAGATAAGGCCATGCCTACATTATAAGAAGGCAACATACCTTGGAGAAAGACTTTCTTTGGTGCACATGCACAGCTCACACAGTCTGAGAGCCAAATGAGTTCTGCCAGGCTCCTCTCCTCTCAACCAGACCTGGAGGAGCAGGCAGCTGCTGCAGGTCTCCATAACTGTGCTCCTTCTCCCTTCCTCTCCCTCCACTTGATGCTCAAGAAGAGGAGAAGGGTTACACAAAGGAACTCTTTCCCTTGCTCGTGTAACAGAAAGGGGAGTGAAGCCACTTTGGGCTGCTGGGTCCTTCTTGTCGCCCCACTTCTGAGTGAAGTGTTGGTCTGCCTGAGGGGTGAAGAGGAGCTGTGTTTTCCTCCCCGGCAGCATCACTGGCTGCTTTGACCTCAGCAGTGAGAGCAATGAAGAAGACAGTCCATCCAAGTGTTTTTTTCATGGATAGGCTGGCCTGGTCTAGGCACTGAGAAGGAAACCAGTCAAGCCCTGGCCAAAATCCCGTCATTCATGAGGAATTTGCAAGAGTTGGTAATGCTATATATGTTGTTTCCTGCTGTTGTTTAAGAACTGAAACTGCTTGACTGGAGAGGAACATTGGAACATTCTTCTCGTAGGCAGTCTGAAATACTCTTAAGGAAAGAATACCACGTGCCATGAGTTGCAGAAGTGAGATTATCAGACTTCAGCAAAGCCAAAACACCACCACTTCAGTAACCTTGGAACTGTTTTATACATTTTAAAGAAGTAAGTTTGCTGACAATTTTCTCTATACCTTGCAATTTTACCATATAAGTAGTAATCCACTGCTAAACTAATTGGATTTCTATTTAAAAAGAACATAATATTTGTGTGACGTTATGTGCAATCATGGATATGTTTAATGGGAATTGGTACACATACACCAGCAAGATTGCTATTTTTAAAGTATATAATTTGTATCGTGGCTTACACCCTGAAATCAGGACTGCAGATGCAGCTAAATCTTGTCCGACTTCTCACAGATATCAGTGTAGTCCATCCACATACGTCTGACTGCAGCACCAGTTCCTCCATTTTCTTTGCATGCAATTGGTTTTACATGAAACATTATAATGAGAATGTAAAATCTTGGGTGCAGCCAAGATGGCCTTACAAAGAATTTCTTACTCTGAAGAATATTTTTAATACACAAGGAGCGGATGGGACTGTGAATTCCAAAAGAGCTCAAATTTATATATATATATATATGGAAATTATACCTTCAATTACAGTACTAGTCACAGAAACAGTGATTCTTTTTTTAGTGGATGAGCTGAAGTTGCCTTAAGAAAACACCCTATTGATGAAAAAAAAAAGAGAAAAAAAGAAAAAACGAGTCCGTTTTCTCCAAATCTGTTATATTGTCTATAGATATCAAGACTGCCAGAGCATCAAATGGTGAAGTACAAACAAATGAATGTCTCTAAGTTGGAAGTCTCTGCTATACAAATGATGGTTATGCATCTGATTTTCAGAACAATTTAAAATAATCCATTTTAATTAAGATTTAGGGGGAATTCATAACCTGATCTTCCTTAAATTTGTTTCATGTAATCTGAAAAGATGCTGGTATTTATTGTTGTTCAGTAATGCATTTCTTTCTTTTAAAGGATTACAACAGGTTTAATTTAATCCATATTCTTGTATTGTTACTGACAACACATTTGTGACAAATGCTTCTTATGGCACTTGCGTCAGAAATCTTCATTAATACATATTAATATGTATATACGCCCCTAAAACAATAATAAAGAAACAATAGTAAATAAGCAATAGACGAAGTCCAAGATTAAAAGTAACCTACATGCGAGTATAAAACTTTGCTTCTCAGTTATGTAGGTTGGAATAAAAAAGAAGGTTGTGAAAACTTTGGGACGCACTTTGCTTTTGCAGTCAATACCGCTATGTTCTTCAGCTATCTGTTCCACCTCCCATAGCTGTTGGTAAACAGCTAATGATAAGAACAGCTTGGTTTGTCATGGGATGAAAGATGGTTATTTTTTGGTAGCAGAGAGTCCTAAGCTAAAAAGATACTCATTGCTTCAGTAGGTGAACTTACTTATAAGAATTCCAGTGATCCAGAAACAGTAATTAAGCGCTCCACAGAGATGTTCAGTGTTTCTAAGATGATCTTTTAATGTGGATTGTGTAAAATAGTGAAAGAAGAGGGATATATAGATCAGTCACTGAAATGATGAAAATTTCCTGACAAGAACAGTCTGTATCTTTTAAACAAGCAGGAAAGCATATCATAGTTCCAAGACAGAATGCTGGAAAAAAGGCCTTCCCTCCTTATAATAGATTGTGTATCTTATATTGATATTAAATAGTTTCCTCAGATGATAAGCAGCATTTGTCATGAAGGGGCTCTAGCAAAGTTCTAACTTCCAGGCCCATCAAGGGTGACAATGATGAAATAGTTTGTGCTTCTGGATTCTTTTTTTGTCTAAAATGAATCAATTCCTACTATTCAGTGCTTCTAATGCATAGGCTTAAGATTTGAAAACAACGCAACTGTCCAGTAAAAGCTCATACACAATAGCTTGTAAAAATAAACCCAGATTAGCCTTAGGCAAAATTAGTATTTTCAAGCAGGCTTTAAGACAAAAGCAAATTGTCGATTTTTCTAACAATGTTTTCTACCTGTCTCAGAGCCCAGTTTTTCTCTTAGCTTCATGATTCCAAGTACCTGGGAAAACAGGTTTGCTGACTTTTTAAAGTGAGAGGCAGAGAGAGAATATATAGGAAGACTGTACCGAATATATTGGAGCATCTGGCTAAATGAAATCAAGCTACTTCCTTCTTTATCTAGGTAAGCATTTGTCAGTGCTTATGAAGCATTAATAGTATTGTTGCACTTGTTTCCTGAGGCAGTAAATAATCTGAAGAAACCAAAATTAGAGGCTAAGACTACTGCTTAAAATAAACATCCTCATGATACTGTGTGAGTTTCTATATATGCTTAAAAAAAAATCATTAATATAATCACGTAAGGAAAATAAGGTAAATGTGACTGTACTTCAGTAACCAAATGTAATTTATTTCAGGTATTATTTTTTTCAAGGAAGTATTTCCTCTCTCCTTTTTAGTGGGAAGTTGCGGAAGTTAATGCACGGAGCTATGTATCTCCATAAACGCTTTCCCTTTCTTCGTATGAGAAAGGCTTTGAAGGCGAGTAAGGCAATCAAAATCCTTTGCTAGGTTTAAGAGGAATTCTAAATGACGTGGACAAAACTGCATTGATGACCATGGAGCAAGGGGTTGGATCTAGGGAACGCCGCGTTTCCTCATCGTCCTAAATTTACAGTCCTTGCTTATAAACGACTTGGCTAAGTATCCCAGCGGGCTGTGTTAATTAAGCACAAAGCCTGCGCTGTAAAACGAACACATGTGAAAAATAACGTAGCAGTTAGTAAACGAGGAAGGGAAGCCAGGGGCGCTGGAACCAGCCTGTATTTCACAAACCACGGGCAAATCCGATTACCGGGGATTATCAGAGCAAAATGGCTGCTGCGCCGTCCCGCCGCCCTCAGCGGGCCCCGCGCTGCGGCGGGGCGGGCGGGCGCCGCCGGCCACGCGCCGCCAGGAAGATGGCACCTGTCACGTCCGGGCACCCAGCGCGCCGTCCCGCTGAGCTGCTGCTGTCGTCTTCCTCCCTGCTAGAGAAAACCCCAAAGACATGGTTTTAATCGCCAGGTAGCTCAAAAACAGTGAGTTATGCGTGAAGTTGCGGAAGCGTTTCTGTTACTGCTAGGAAAAATCATGTTGCAGGTTAATACGCATTGCTGCCTCGGCCGGAGATTTAATTTAGTCCGGAGTACAGCTATTGCCCATAAACAGGAAGCGTCTTCAAGTTATCTGCAGCTGACGGGTTGCCAAATTTTGTTTGATGTCTCGAGAGGCTCCCCTTTCAGACAGACGACTATGCTGGCGTTACCGTGCCGCATCAGGAGCTTATATTTTATGTAATTCGTGCAGGATTGCGCGACAGTCGCGTTCGAACTCCGCAGTGGCAGTTCACGTTTAAGGCAGTTGTGGAAGCCTTTATTTCGCCCCTTGCTTTAACGGGAAAAGGGGCCGGGGCTCTCACGGTGCGCGGCCAGCTCCACCGTGTGGGCGAGCGCCGCGCGGGAGCTTGGGCGAGCCGCGGAGCCGCCCTCCTCCCCGCGCTCCCCCGAGGGGGTGACTGCTCGGCTCCTCAGGAGTTTCAGCGAGGACGTGGACCAAGGGGTGAAAGAAACCTTTGGATATCAGAAAGAACCGGGCGTGCAGCGGGAAATGTAATTTTTTGAAAATTGTTTTTAGAGGCAGATGCGTTGCAGAGCGCCCTGTTACAGAGACGGGACTCGCTTTGGTTTTCAAAGTGAGAAACGTCACTTGATAAAAAGCGTAAGCCTGCTCTGAGCACTGATCAGGTTTTAAAGGCTGTTTTCCACGTGATGAGAAACCATCACAGCAAGTGTAAAGTAGGAAGTGAGAGAATGAGTTAGGATAACAGGAAAGAATTACAACTCTGAAAGAACGGCTCATCTGGTGGCTTCAGAGATCTGCTAATACTGACATAATATTCTTATGCTAAATTCCCCCCCCAGCTGTCTGAATTAAAAGTTACAGGAAACAGTGCGAGGCTGAAAAAAAAAAATTATTTAAAGTCTACAATGCTTATGAGGCTATAACAAACAGAAAACCTAAGTATATTAATAGGGAAGGACGCAAGCAGCAAGAGTGCGAAAAATAAAAAATACAAATGTACTTGTAGAAATAATGTGTGGCTATGTAGACTGGAGCACTAAGCTACACGCCACTGCGAGCTATTAAGCATAATTAGACATCATTAAAACTTCCCTGCGTGCCTGAGGTTGTAAGGAGGCTGAAGGGACCCTGGCCGAGGCAGCCCTGTGTAGCCATACTGCCCAGGTGGGGCTGGAGAAGTGATTGCATAAAAAACTGAGCTACCATCATAGAAGTGATGGTTGGACAGGTGGGCAAGGATCAGGATAGTAGAGCTGGGGGGGATGTGGGGGGTGCGTACTTGTTTTTGTTTGTGTTTTGCTTTGTTTGTTTGTGATGCCTAGCCCCATTTCTGCTCTAGAATGAAATAGTGCCCTTTAGGAGAGTTAGATACAGATGAATGTTCCCTCTTAGTTGGGGAAACAGGCCAGAAACAAAACAGAGGTAGCCTTCAAAGTATGTTAATAGAGTGGAATGAAACCAAACATAAGAAAATTATGTGAACATGTTTCCATAGTGTCATGTTTAAAATCCCAGTAGAAATGCATGGAATAAGAAAATGGAGAGAGAACTGTTAATTACAGTTTATCAAGTATCTTCCTGTTTTTTTATTTTGCCTGGGTACTAGCAACTGGCCCTAATGGTTTTTTTGTTGATGCCACTAGCTTGTCTTTCAAATTTAGGCAACCGAAGTGGAATAAAAGAATCTCTTCTCATGTGTAATGGGGTACACTTGCCCGGCAGTGGATTTCAAAAGTTTAGCAAAAGTTAAAAACACTATTCCTAGATGGCAACAGTTCTTCTTTGGTAGTAAAAAATTTTATATTTGTTATATTTGGTATTCATCGGCCAGTAAAACTTCTTGTGATCTCTTTGTTTACTTCAGAGTAATATTATATAAAAATTAACAGTAGTTTCTTCCCTCTGCAGTGTCCATGTAGAGCTGGCTGCTCTAATATTTATAATTAGCAGTGTCATCTGTGAGGCATAAGTAGTTAAATTTATGTTTGGATGCATCAATCTCTGATCTTTCCATTAACTTTTAATATTACTTGTTTTCACTTATGACTATTGTCCTGGAGTGGTATTCTGTTGATGTCAGAAAAGGTAACGTTATAGTTTAATCTGCCTACTGACCATTACACTTAAGTTTCACATGAATATTTAAATCTTATTTCTCAAAGCGATTCAACAACTTTTAATGACAGGTCAAGTCTGTTACTGTTTTTGCAGAAAATCTGCAAATAGTAAGGTAACTCCCAATCAAAAATTCTGCTGTTCAGAAGCTAAAGTTATCTATAGGTGCACCAAGGACTATTAAGTTGTACTACAAAGGTAATGTTCAGATTGCTAAGAAATTATTTATGTCTGGATTGAGAGTAAAAAGTATCAAAATAACACATGTATTTGTGTCAAAAAAGGATGGCTTAGTAGGCCAAAGAGTTTTGTTGACCTTTAATAGGTCAAATGGTATTTACATATGTTTTGGGCAACATTTATAAATAATACTAGAATTTCTTCCATAATTCTATAATAAAAACCATACAGAAGAATAGTAACATTCCAAGTGGACTTTCCAATGTTTTAATCAAAAATATTTAATAATACATCTGAAAAGTTTGATCTCTGTGCATCTTGGTCTCTGTATATCTTAGAGCACCCTTGGAAACTGAAGAGCAGGTTTTCCTTTTGCAGTATGAACTGCAAACGGAATGTAAAATATTCCTAAAATATTCCATTTATGTGTGTGCTAGGTAGAACATTCTGATTTTATAGCACTTCAGACACATTTTTCACAAATGCAAGAAGCAAGACAGGTAAAATAAAAGGCAGTAGAGAATCATTACACACATGAATAAATGGACTATTTGGGGAATGCATAGGTTGAGACGGAGAAGCAAAAAGTGTTGGCTCTGAAAATCAGTTTGCTCTGGAATTTTTCGGTATAACTTTCCAATGAGATACATAGCAGATGGTTTAGCACACAGCAAAAAAAAATAAATGTCCAAATAGCAAATGATAGTTTCTACTATCTTTACACAAGGAATCTAGTTTGGTGTTTTACTGAGCGTACCAAAATATCCAGGACTACAAAAACTGGCAATCTATGTACATGCAAGTAGAAATTGAAAATATGCACTGTTCTCCTTAGGAGGATAAATTTTGAAATAACTAGTTGAATAATAAGACTTCTACTAAGAACACTTGGGTTTGTAGGCCTTGCTTATAAATACCTCTTAGCATAGATGTAGCAGTCTGATGTATTTAGCAAACAGTATGTCAGATGATGTGTCTTTGAACTAAAACCAGCCGTCTCCAATAAAGAAACAGAAAAAAGCCCAGGCAAGTTCCTATGGGGGAGCTCACTGGGAGGTAGAGTTGACATCATTTATTTCCTATACTCTGGAAATAACTCTATCAATAGCTCCTGTTGTGAAATGTTTTTGATGTCTGACAGTTGGTTTCTAATACCACATCACATGAGCAAGTCAGATGTAATCTCAGACATTGACAATGAGAAAAAAGAATCAATTATGGGATAGCGACTGCTTGCTTGAAGAAAAGTGTTCTTGTCAGTATTCTTTCTGTAGAAGACTCGATATGCTAGAAACTACCTACAATTATGTAGGGTTTTCAGATACCGAACCAAAGCAGGTAACCATACCTAATTACTGTGAATTTCAGGTTATCGTTCCAAATGAATAAATATCTCTTATTTTAAGCCAAATAAGTGTAATAAACACATGATAAACTATGATTTTAAGACTTAAAGGCACAAAACAATGCATCTAGATTTACAGCTGCTGTGAGTGACCAGATAATCAAAATAATATACGTCTACATTTCTATCACAGTTATACTGATGAATTCATGTCTTGACATCCGTGGCATATATAAGCATCAGAGGTATTTTTTGTGAATCACGATTTTGATTTTTCTGAATTCTGTGCATTGAAAATTCTCAGCCATTAAACTGTATTAGAAATTTTGGCCATTTGCATAGACAATACCTTCCTGGTAGAAACAGTGACCATGCTGCAAGGTACAAATTTTACTTCCAAGCTTCATCCATAATGTACCGAATTATGATCTTTTTCATAGTACATCGTGTTTGTCTTCACAGTAAGGTTGTCATTGTTTTTTGTATAATTTCATTTGCAGTGAAGTAGTTGGTGGATTTGTGATAAAGTGTCCGAAGCGTAACTAGATTAGCTACAGCAAGGGTGTACGTCCCATATTACTTTCTTTGTGATAAAGACCCTATTTTCAAGAAAGGATTACTTCCGAATAGCTTGGGTGAGAGAGCCACTGTGTTCTAAATGGCCATTGCTGTTTGTTTAGTGAATGTGGGTCAAACCTTTATTTCACCATTTGGATCAAACCCATCTTAATAAATATATTGGCATTTTTAATGTAAATATTTAAGGGTAAGGTTCATCATAAAAATTTTCAAGCTTAACATTTAAGTTTGGAGCAGTAGATGGAATGTTTAGAAGGTATTCCTAACTTATTGGAGCACTACAGTGTGGTACTATTTTAACCTATCTTCCAAAATACCTGTAGTTGGTCATTTTCTTTAAGGTGCATTAAGGTGATTCTACAAGTTGAAAGAAAAGGGTCTGTCTTAGTGATAGGTCAGTGCCAGTAGGACCACTATTTCTTCATGACTTGAAGTCAGAAATGGGCAGTAGTAGTTGAAAACACTACTCAAAGATAGAAAAAAAGGAACAAATGTCATTATATGGTACAGACCTGAATTTGAACAAAACAAAACAAAAAATCATCTGGTTAAGTCAGAGATTTTCTCCAGATACATACTGTCAAATTCATCTATTTTTTCAGTCTTATTTTTCATTCATATTTTGCAACTTTTCTCTCAATTAAATAAAGCAGTATATTCATACAGTAACAGCCTGGCTAATCTAAACATTTTTTGTCAGCATTAAACCTCATTATTCTAAATTGGCAGTTATTTAACGGTATTTATTATTGCAATTAAATCTTATTATTTGGTAGAAGTTAAGAACACGCTATCAAATTATAAGGTCTGAACACTATAAATCTAAACTATAACTGAAGAAAAAACGTTCTATTACTCTCTACTTGCTTTACTCACTGAATTTATAAATTCAGTTACTTACAAATTTTCAGTCATTTTAAAGTAAGTGTAAACTAATAAAATTTAATCACTATTTACGTAAACAGAATATTATTTTTTAAATAGCATTATACGTACTCAGCTATTGTTTACAAAATTGTGTTGCCTGTGCATTCATTTCTTTATAAAGCCTTATCCTGTAACTGAAACTTTATTGCATGGGATCTCTGGTCCCTGTTTTAAATATCAGCTTAATGAGGGGATCAAATGCAGTTGTGTTGTAAAGCCATCATCTGACAAACAGCCTCAGAAAACGAAGTCCTCAGTATCCACAGAACCACAGCAATTCAGCCTTCCTCATAACGTCTACCAAATACCTCAGCCCCATGCTGGGGGAATTACCTCAAGGGTTCAGTGAGTCATTCAGTGTGAACCTGAGCAGATGCACCCGCTGGCACAACAGAAAGCTGGTGGCTGCCCTCCCCAACGAAAGGCATGGGGTGGGTGACAGACCCACGCGGGGACAGAGAAGATCCTCTGCCTCCTGCTGAGGAGCTACTGGTGTTCCTGCATCCTTGATCTGTACGTGGATTACCTTCAGTATTGCTGGCACAAGTGAACCTAAGATGACTTCAACCTGCAATGCTATGAGAAAATTTTACTTATTCTTAAATTTTAAAAGTAAATAATTTAAAAATATATATAAAATAAATATAGAACTATAAACTTGATCTGTAACTGAAATGAATGAAAAATGCCTTCTAAATATATTTACATTCTTTTTTTTTTTTCCTTGTAGATGACAGTCATGTCCCATTCAAAGGATCTCAAGGACGATTTCCACAGTGACACCGTACTTTCTATTTTAAATGAACAGCGCATTCGGGGTATTTTATGTGATGTCACCATAATTGTGGAAGATACCAAATTTAAAGCCCATAGTAATGTGCTGGCAGCTTCAAGCCTTTACTTTAAAAACATTTTTTGGAGTCGTACTATCTGTATTTCAGGTCATGTACTGGAGTTAGATGATCTCAAAGCTGAAGTGTTTACAGAAATACTGAATTACATCTACAGTTCCACAGTAGTTGTTAAGAGGCAGGAAACTGTAACGGACCTTGCAGCTGCAGGGAAAAAACTGGGAATATCATTTCTAGAAGATCTCACAGATGTTAATTTTTCAAGTTCCCCCTGCCCCTATGCATACTGTATTAATGAAAAAGGG
Source organism: Aptenodytes patagonicus (assembly GCF_965638725.1). Taxonomy (NCBI): domain Eukaryota; kingdom Metazoa; phylum Chordata; class Aves; order Sphenisciformes; family Spheniscidae; genus Aptenodytes; species Aptenodytes patagonicus. The sequence goes on from NC_134954.1 coordinate 6,322,242, forward strand.
ACTGTCAAAGAGGAAAAACATGAAAAGAGACATGAAGACTCCGCTGTGACAAATGGACCACGAATTACAAATGCGTTCTCAATTTTTGAAACTGAAAACACTTTGTTTTCTCCACTTGATTTGAGGGCAAGCTTTAAAAAGGTATCTGAGACAATACAAGCACCCATCAGCCTCAATAGAAGCGATGTCTGCAAAGATGCTGAGCCAGCCAGTACACTGGCCGAACATTCCTATGCAGTTTCTTCTGGGGGGGATACTTTTCAAGGAACACCTTTTCCTGAACAGGACAGCAGCCCTTCATACAAGATGGGTGAAGACCACTATGAAAATCTCCAAGCCACACCACTCATTCAGCCGGGAAAACAAGCATGTAATGCTCCTAAAGCAGCCTTTAAGCCCCAGGGTACTGGTGTGGCTATAGCAAAAGTACCGGCCTCTACAGTAACCACTACAGAAGCCCAGCATGAAGCAGTTACTGATCAGACAATTATTTCCTTTCCAAAACCTCAAAATAAAGCAGGAGATTTCCATTTATCCAGAGAAGAGGAAAACAATTCTGCGAATGTCTCTGGATCCGTGGCAACTGTTGTTCCACCTGTTTACAACTGTAACTGTTGTGCAAAATCGTTCAATGACAGGGCGTTACTCAGTACTCATCTTCAGCTCCATTCAGAGCATCAGGAAACTTTCATATGCAAATACTGCAGCAAACAATTTGCAAATCTAAATATACTGGAAAGTCATGAACAAGTCTGCATGAGATCGAGTAGCTTATCAGTTCACAATGGAAACGAACAAAATTTTGCAGATAACTATACTGCTACGGACGGAAGGAATGGAAGTTCCTATGCAAATGCAGAGCCTCTATTGTCTGAAAACAGCATCACCGATTTTTCTAATGCAAACTGCACTTTACCAGAAACAGATCATTTGGTTAAAGTCGTTGATGGGCAGATACTATATACGTGCATCGTTTGCAAGCGTAGTTATGTAACATTGTCTAGCCTTCGAAGACATGCAAACGTGCATTCATGGAGGAGAACATACCCTTGTCACTACTGCAATAAGGTATTCGCACTAGCTGAGTATCGCACCAGACATGAGATCTGGCACACTGGAGAAAGACGGTATCAGTGCATTTTCTGTCTGGAGACTTTTATGACTTACTATATACTAAAAAATCATCAGAAGTCTTTCCATGCAATTGATCATCGTCTCTCAGTAAATAAAAAGACAGCCAACGGAGGCTTAAAACCAAGTATGTACCCATACAAACTTTATCGACTTTTACCTATGAAATGCAGGCGACTACCTTATAAGTCCTACGGAAATCCTTCATATGAAAATGTTCAAACAAGTAGCCAGGTTAATGAAACTGCTTCTACTAACTGTTTCATTCCGAGTTCTCTTAGCTCTGAGCTACCACCACTGAATTTTCAAAGTAATATAATAGCAAACAACAGAACTCTGGCCTTGGATGCCTCTTCATGTAATGATACAGCATCTTCCACAAATACTCAGAAATCTTCCTCTTGGGGAGTAGGTATCTTAAATTCTGACCTGCAAAGGGACTTTTTCACAGCTGAAAAAAGAGTTTCCACTGCTGCAAATGACTCTGGTTCTCAGGAGTGCGATTCCTCAGTTGTGTCTTTAACTAATGTGAATGAAAATTCAACCTCTGTCATCAGTTACAGCAGTTCTGCACCCTCTGTTATAATGCACAGTAGCAGAGTTTCATCAGTAATAATGCACAGTAAAACAGTCACTTCTGTAGAAAACAGTAAGACAGAATCTTCAAATAATCTACCTAGTCAGTCTGTAACTGATGATTGCAAATATGGGTCAGATAATTATGGGAAGTGCATTACAAAATCAAAAACTATTAAGGAGAAAAAGAAAACACTGCTGTACAACAGAGCAGAAGCAACTGAGGATACGCAGCACGTCGCAGGATCTGGAGGTTCATCTAGCAAAACAACAAATACTGTCCAAGAATCGAGTAAAACTGAAACGTACATTGCAAAGCCTGCCTTACCTGGAACATCTACTGACAGCAATGTTGCGCCTCTTTGTCAAATAACAGTAAAAATTGGTAATGAGGCTATTGTAAAAAGACATATATTGGGATCTAAGCTGTTTTGTAAAAGGGGCCGAAAATCTAAACACGAGTCCAAACAGGACAATCTAATTGAGGAATCAGAAATGGAGATAAAAGAAAGAAGCCCGACTAGGCTCTACAGCTCAGAATGCCTGGAGCTGACGGAAATGTGTGATGATGTAAGTGACCAGGACTCCAGTGATAAACCCTGGAGACCCTATTACAATTACAAACCAAAAAAGAAATCCAAACAGCTAAGAAAAATGAAAAAGACCAAATGGAGGAAAAAGCACGGAAGCAAGAACACCATTATGGAAAGCCACAACACATGCAGTCGAGAGTATGCTCTCAGGAATGCTCCTGAGGAAAAGGCTATCAGTCAAGAAGAGAATGCAGAAATGCCTAATCTTCATTGTGAGCTCTGTGAAAGAGATCAATCTTCCACTGCAGAAATTCAAGAACACGTACACTGGCATGTAGCTACTTCAAAGCCTTACATTTGTGAATTATGCCAAAAACAATTTCAAAGTCCATCCACTTTAAAAATGCATATGAGGTGTCACACTGGGGAAAAGCCCTACACTTGCAAAACCTGTGGTAAAAGTTTCTCAGTTCCTGGAAATCTACAGAAACACGAACGTATTCACCTGGGTGTCAAAGACTTTGTCTGCCAATACTGTAATAAGGCGTTCACTTTAAATGAAACACTCAAAATACATGAAAGAATTCATACTGGAGAAAAACGCTACCACTGTCAGTTCTGCTTTCAGAGCTTCTTGTATCTTTCTACCAAAAGGAACCATGAGCAAAGACATGTACGTGAGCATAATGGAAAAGGATACGCTTGCTTTCAGTGCCCCAAAATTTGCAAGACGGCGGCTGCTCTGGGAATGCACCAGAAGAAACATCTATTCAAAAGTCCAGGTCCTCATGATAGAAAAGAACAATTTTGCAATGAAAGCGCTAAACTTTTGGAAAATCCACCTTTCCTTGGCTCAGAAGGAAGTGAAGTAAAAAATATACAAAATGTAACTCCAGAAGTTATACTCTGAGTGACAGTTGTGCAAAAGAGAAAAAAAATCCAAAACTATATACTGGAGAAAATACAGATGCATTAAATGGGGAAATGTCTACACTCAAACTACTATCATTTACTATGATCAAATTTCTTCATCTAAACACGTGTCAATATATGCAAAAGAGGGAAAAATAACACAGAAAAGAAAAACGAGTATTTGCAATAATACAAACTTAATGTGAAAGACCCAAAATACTTTTGCCACAATAGACTTCTAACATACAGAGAAAGAAAAAAGGAAAAAAATATGACCAACCAAAACCCTTCTACTTAGCATTACAGGAAACTAGTCACTGAACTATTTTACAGTGCTGTTTTTGAGTCAGAATCGTTCTGGGCAAAATAAATATGTAGGTTCACAGTGTACTCTAGAAGGAATTTTTGCTGCAGAAACCATATATTGCATTTTTTAACAAAAAGTAATGTGTTTATAAACAAAATAACTGTAATTTAGTGTATTCTGAAGTGAAGGTGGGAAGCGTTTCATGAACTTGGGTGTGCTGAAGTACAGTTGAGTTCCGGCGTGCTTTTCTGTAACTCAACAGTTACAAAACATATTCAGGAGTTTGAACCTCTTTTCCTTTCCATATTCAGTTTTGTAGTTACCATAATAACCGTTAAGTCTGAGTGCTTGTGTGGAAAGTATTCCAGGTTTATGATATCTCTGAGACATTTAATAAAGATTGAGTGGAACTCACAATAGCCAGTCTTCCAAACTGCATAAATTCCAGTGTCAGTGGCCTGGTAGAGCTATTCAGGTGCATTTGTCTAAAGAAAATTGTTCTCATGAAACAGCCTAGCTTAAAGAAATCCTGTATATAAGTGTCCACCTCCTGGTGGGTCTGCAACTCCTGTCTTCTAGAAATACCATTCTTCTCAGCAGAAGAAGAGGAGATGAAGAAGAAGACAGTCTTCCTCCTCATCCTGGAAAAATGCCTGGACAACAAACGACAGAGCAACTCCCCGTAAATACTTTGATTTTGGGAGGAGTAGGTAAATAGATTCTTGCTTCCATATATATCCCCGAGGCAGTCCCTACGTATAAACAGGGATAGGGCCAGTTTGTGGGATTCCCTGTCATCCCCATGCCTTAAATACAACATCTAACCTTCACGTGTCCCTTCTCGGTGATCCCCCTAACCGTGCCAGCATCCGGCCCCAGGCAAACTTCGTCGCAGTGTCCCTTGGCCCGGCACAGGGGGCCCATAGCAGAGAGGTGCCTGGAGCGGGTTACTGGAGAAAGAAGTATTGGCCTTTCTGCCTCCCTCATCCTGCCACACCGAAGGGTTATGGTGAGCCTTATGGCTTCGCAGTTTGCTAAGAATCGGGAGAATAGGCTTCTGAAAGACATCACCAAAATATTACTATTATTTTGTGAAAATGTGATTAATTTTAACTGAGCTTAAGAGATTTAAAAAATGTCAAAGAGGGTGTATGTCTACAAGTTGCATTTTATATGATAGGGCTCTGTTGTACTGTATCTGCATTTCCAATTAGTCATGTACGTTCATCTCTATGAAGTATTAAAAAATTAAGTCAGGACAAAGGTTAGTGATCCTCAACTTCATTCTATGTGCAAATATGGTACACAGTTTGTTTACTTACTTCGTCTTCTTGAATATTTTAAAAGAAACTATAGCTTGGGTACAATAAAACTACAATTGAAATGATAATACAGTATTGATTGAAGTAATAATACAGTCCACTTATTCTATCGTTGGTGAATGCTATGAACCCCTTGAGGAATTTTGGGTTCATGGCAGCTTTGGTTCCATTTAAATAAGGATAATAGAAGAATAAACACAGGAAAGTATGATGATGTTTCAAAGAAAGTACACAAAGATATCTTCTAAGTGGACTTGTATGATGATAATTATAGACCAAAGCAAATAAGGTAGAATATTTATAAATATAAAGATAATTTTGCAAATATTTTATATAACTGTATAGTTCATAAGAAAAATATTGATAGCTTGTGTTAGGTTTTGGGGGGGTTTGTATATTTTGATAAAAACACAATGACTTTGTAACTCTGTATATTCTCTACAGTTTATAGCAAAACAGTTTTAAGATGGCAATGTCATGTTTATAGTTCAATTGTGGCACTTTTACTACAAGTAACACGTTGCAGTAATGAGTCAAGTATTAATGACCAAATTAGAATTAAAGTAAGTGTAAGAGAAGGTAAATACTGTACGTTGTCAAAGACTGTAATTTGCTACATAATCGCATCTGTATTTTTGTTTAGAAGAAAATATTAAATGCAGATGTTAAGGATTGATAGAGTCTAATTTTATTTTTAGAAAGAGTGATTATAACTCTGTTTTTGTTTAATTAAAATAACATCTTCCTATTTTTCTGTAAGTCTCTCCATTTTTTAAATTATGTTAATACTTACATAATCAATAAGATCCAGAGATCTGTGTCTGCTAATAGTTACTTCGTTAGAAGATTAAGCAACACAGTTACCATACGTTCCCTTCGTTAAGGTCAAAACAGTGAATCGAGAACACGCCAGAGCTCAAGGGAAGTGATGGTATCTCCTGGCATCGTACCATTAAGGGTGAACGCAGTGCTGAGGTGAACAGAATCTACCTGCTCAGCATCTTAAAGGACTCGGAAGACAGGTGAACTGCGTTTAGTACTTTGCAACATCTTAAACGTGTTTTCATGAGGACCTGAAACTTTAAAAATTCTTTTCTTTTCAATTCTGATAGTAACCTGGCAGTATAGATTGCGTATTTTACACACTGTACTTCAGATCTTTTGGGACGGCTGTCAAGAAACATAGTTCAGAATGCAAATGTGTAATTGCATAAGGAAATAGAAAGATACATACAAAATAGATTACGCATATTCAAAATACTTCCCCCTTCAGCTAGGTGTCACTAGTCTGTAACTTGCATTAAAAATTAAATTTAAGCTAAATTACGCAGGTCATTTTGGGATGGTCCTCAGGAGGGATGTATGACTAAACAAAATTTAGAAGTTGGCTACATATAACAAATACATTTTTCTCTATTTCAAATGCTAATTAAAAAGACAAGTGGATCATCCCAGAGTTTGTGCATCTAGACAAAATGTTAGTCAATCCTCATTTATGACATACCCAAAATTAGAACAAATACACTGAATGATACTGCTGTTTTCTGTGAAATGAGGTAACGTGACGCAGCTAAACTACAGGCAGAAGCATATGAAGTAAGCCAGTAAGTGTCGTCATCACTTTTATTTGTTCTAAACTTCCTTGACATAGCAATTACCACTGACAATTCAACGCTTTGGCTGACATAAAAGGTTATCTCACAAGAGCAAGGATCCCCCTACTTATATCCTCATTGTTAAATAAAGAAAACTTTCCCCTAAGTTTGCAAGTTAGCACACCAGTGTTTGTCCTAACTATGTCCTTAGCTGAACAGGCCTACCTGCCACGCAGATCCTCATAAATGTAACTTTAAGAGAAGCCGAAGATGAACATTGTGCAATTGAAATAGTATTCTGAATATAGTACGTTAGATAAAACCAAGGCACTTTTAAAATAAAATGGAGTGTCAGGAATTAGATAATGGCAAAATGGAAAGTAGCAGTGATAATGTTGATAGGAGGTCTGTGCTTCGAAGGAAGCTGATGCGAAATTAAACAGTAAACTCCAACTGTAACCATAACTTTTGAGAGTATGGAAGAACTAGAGTCACACGATCTAACTTTCAAAATGTTGCAACCCACAGTTTAAGCACCCATATTCATTCTCAGAGTGCTACCCTGCTATGTTTCTCAGATCAAAGCTCTGACTCTGCCCCCGTTAGCCTCAGTTCACCAGCCACCGGTCAGACAGGGCAGCCAACCTGGATAGCCAACTGTAGGTAATCAAATCCTCAATTTGTACTGTAGAGGAACCTCTCCTTTCTAACAGGTTAAAATTCAGCTTATGCAAACTTGTGCCTTTGTGCAGATTTGGGTTTTGCATACATACAAATACACCCGTTACTGCTGTGATGAAGCTGCTTATTCCCCAGCACGCCCCCCCCCCCCCCAACCCGCCACCTTTAAACACATACCTGTCCTCCCCCAACCACGATGTGGAGCATGGGGACGAGGAAGGAACCTCACCAGTGCCGAAGGAGCAGCAGGGGAGAAGTTGGATGCAGGAAGAGCCACCAAGGAATGAGGCACAGCAGTGCCTTACCGTCAGATTATATGGCTCGATGACGTACCGTAATAATAATGGCAAGATTTGTGCGGGAGAAATAAAAAATGGTCAGAGCACCACGGCAGAGGACTTTAGAGACAAATGACAGATGCTGGCCTGAAGCTTTCCAAACTTCCCTTTGCTTTAACAGAAGGACAGACTGAAGAGGCGTAAAGTGAGGAATCCTAGTCCTCTACTGCTTTCTAAAGCGGCTGTAGCCCACTGAACTACCTCTGTTTTAGGACATGTCAGTCACTAAAGGCTTTCAACCAGGCTCTGTGCCTACGGGGCCTGGAGGGTGATGTCCCCTCAGCATGCACCCGCCTGTCACCAAACCGGACACGCCACCTGCAGCTGACGGCCGGGTGGATTATGCAGACCGAAGAACGGCGCCCACCACCAACGTGGGACTGGGGCGAACTCCAGACGTAAGCAAGATCCCAGAGAGTTTTGCGTTAGGATCTGTATCTCCGGGGAGCCGTCGGTATAAAACATGATGCGAAGGCCCTTTAATTCTTGATGAAGGCGGGCTGCTGCTGCGCTTTATCTGTAGTCTACCAACACCTTCGGGTGACTTGGGACTCCAGTGAGCGAAGCATTGCCCGTTGCAGTTTGCAGGCAGCCACTGCACTTGGTTTCTCAGGCAGCACTGGGGGCTGAACCATTTCCTACTTGTTTTACGGCATTTCTTACGCGGCCCAACAGGCAAACGTCAGCAAGTGACAGCAGAGAAGATTCAACAGAAGCCATCTCGTGCTTTTCACGGGGACAGGCACTCAGCATACCAGAAATCAAAGCAACCGGCTCCGTCACTCGTTTCAGCCGTTTAATGCAATGAGTACTAATATGGTAAACACAGGCGTTTAACGTGCCTCGCAGCTACAGCCCCTCTGCCCCCGCAAGAGGGACAGAGAGGAACAGGGCAGGCTGCGGAAACGGCCGAGACCACCGGGCACCGAGCGAAGCGCAGACGGAACAGCAAGGCCCCCTCCCCCGGGCCCGCCGCCGGCGGGACCTGCCCGGGCCGGGCCCGCGCCCGCACCGCCGCCGCCAGCCCCAGCGAGGGCGGAGCCGCCGCGCAAGGGCCTGCTGGGAGACGGGCGCCAGTGCGCATGCGCCCCGCCGCCCCCCGCCCCGCTTCGGTCTCTGGTGCCCCCCGAGGGCGGTGGCTAGTGGGGGCGGGGCGGCGGCGGCGGCTCGCGGGCGTGTGGCGGGGCCGGGCCGCTCCCTTCCCCCCGCGGCGCGCTGCACTGCGCAGGCGGCGGCGCTGGCGCGATGGCGGCCGGGGACGGCGGCGACGAGGTGCGGGTGCTGCAGAATCTCCGGGGGAAGATCTGTAAGTGCGGCGTCGGGGCGGGCTGCGGTGGGGCTGGGCTGGACTGGGCCGGGCCGGGCCGGGCCGGGCCGGGCCGGGCTGGGCCGGGCGAGCGCCCGGGGCCGCCGCGCTCAGGTGCCCGCTCCTGCCCTGGCTTCGCGGCGCGGGCCGCCGCAGCTCCCTCCTCCTTCCCCGCGGCGGGGCGGGCGGGCGATCGGGCGGCGGCCGTTGAGGCCGCGGGGCGGGGGGGCGCTGAGGGGGCAGCAGCTCCTCACGGCGGTGCCCCTCGGGCCAGGCGACGAGGAGAGCCCCGCCGGGTGGGCGCGGGGGCCCGGGCCGCGCTGCGGCGGCGCCGGGAAGGGGCTTTGTGGCGGGCGCGGCCGGCACGTGCCGGCGGGGGCGGGAGGGGCCGGGCCGGGGTCTGCGCGGCCCCGGGGCCGGGCGGGAGGGAAGGAGGGATGGATGGATGGATGGATGGATGCCGTGGGGCCGCTGGAGCTCCGGAGCGGCCGGGAAGCATCCGTTGCTCCGAGGGTTTCCTTGAGTCAGCGGGCGAGCAGAAATGCCCCCCCCCCCCCCGACCTCGGGCATCGGAGTCTGTTTGTCAAGCAGAAATTGCGAAATTATTGATGTGCAGGAAGTTGGTGGTAGAGGGCTGTTCTGGAAACGGTCATTAATGCTTCTGTTTCTTTGTGTAGCGTGTGTGCGGGTGAGAGGCAGGCAGAGAGAGAGGCTGGTGACTTTATTTTGGTGGTTAGGAAGTGCTGACTAAAAATACCTATACATTCAGTAAAGTGGGAAACCGAAGGATGAGCTGAGGAGGAGGGGCCGGGGAGGAAAACAGATAGTGTGGTGCGGCTCGGGAGGACTTCAAAGCGAGTAGGAGAAACAGGATGTGCAGCGGCTTCCTGAAGGGGTATCAAAATACATCCATACAGCTCAGATGCAACCCGTTTATTTCCTTTCTCACGCAGTCGATCGCCTTTTTTGAGAATGAAGCGAAACGAGTTGAATCGGGCATGGCGCTGGGGTTGAGAACCGGTTGTGAAAACCTTTTGAAGGATTAGGTTTGGTGGAGGAATGGAGTCGTGTTTACTTAAATACCGTCATGATGTATGAACTTGAATATGTCTTCAGTAAATAGACGGCTAGGTCGTGAAAATAGGAGACTGCGTGAAGGTGGAGGTACTCTCACTCCAGTGTTAGTGATGGAGGGTGGTTGCCTGTTGAGTAGACAAGGCTGAACACACGCTTGCTGAGATCTTAGGTTGTTAGCTATTATCATGTCATATTAGCAACAATACATGTCAGCTTGCCTTTCAAAAAGACTACTGTTCGTTTTGGGGCTAAGGCATTAATTACTGAAGCTGACTTATTTATTGGCAGCGTTCTGCTTCTTAACTTGTTTCATAAGGCTTTTGTCAACACTGGACAACACAACATTCAAGGAGTTTTACATTTCGTGATGGTTGAACCTGATAAAAGTTTTCCATTAAAAAACCAAAGTGTCTCGAGACTTATGTTGGAACTAGTTTCATCGTCCCGTTTATGTGTTCTGGATTGAGCCTGCAGTTGTATCATAACTTCGAACGTTCGGTTACCTGGCAAAAGTAATGGTAAACCGAGGACTACGACCTGCTTCCTAGGGAATACATAAAAAGTTGGTTGCCAAAGATGGACCTGTAAGAACTGTAGGAGCCCGTTTGGAAAGTGAGTGGAAGTAATAGCTGCAATAAAAGACGTGTCTTGAAACAGTGTGAAAATCACTTTGTAAACCTACTTGTTTCTTCTAACAAAACAAAAACACTGTTTAAAAAAAAGATAGGGGTTAAAGATGCCGTGGAAGCTTGTGAACCCTCAAATCCCTAGATGCTCTTTTAGCTTCTTCGCACAGCACATACTGTTTTATTTTCACTTCTTGCTAGTATTTTACTAATGTGTTTTTTAGGGGAAAACCCTCTGAATGAACAATAATAAACAAATGTAATAATGTAATCCCCCTTGATCTGGAGGGATTAGCAGTAGCAGACCTCACTTTGGAAAGTGTTCATAGTCTGTAAGAATTCCTTATAACATGTTTCTTAGAAGTGGAATACATTTTGGTGCCTAAGCTTTGTTGGCATTTAAACTACGATGAGACTTGACACTGACTCATTTTGTATGCGTTGCGTGAGAGAGCATGGTAGTTTTAATGAGGTAGTGTCAGTTCTGTGTAATTCTGCATGTATAGAAAACACCATCTGCAGTAAGGTCTTATTTATACCGTTGTTTTACAATACACAAATAGATGGTAAAACCTAAAGTTAGTGATGTTACACAAATCGTCACAACAGATTTAGAATTGAGGCGTGTACTTAAAGGTGGCTAAAGTAGCTATTGCATACCTAGCAGTGGAAAAAACAGAGCAGGAACACATTTGCAGCCCCTGGTACTCTCTCTGTTCTGTGGGATACCAGTGTTTGCAGCCCATCTCCTGCCTCCGGTTTTCAAGTAAGAGGCAAGATGAACTGGTCTTGCCAGTTTAAGACCCCATAATATTTTTCGAAAATGTGATACTACATTTTAGCAGGTTTCCATCAGAAATCCACTGAACGTCTGTCTTTATGATGACTCTTTTGTATTGGTGGCTCTATTTTATGTGTCATAGTAATGGCAAAAGCGCTTTACAAAGGTATGTGGATATCATGTAGTTTTAGGCATATCTCATAGTGTAGTGTGTTAAGCTTTTATAATTAGCTTCTGTTTTCATTTTATGACATACAGTAGTAGCTTTTTAGGTGGTAAGTGATTTTAGTTAGTTTGATTTTTGGTGTGTTTACTGAAACCTGTCTTAGTGGAGCACTTGGAAAATGGCTCTGTCGTCTCCCAGAGCTCATTTGACAAAATTCAGGATGTGTTCTTTTTCAAACTTCTTGCACTGAGCTGTTAACACTGTGTGGTCATCTGGGATTATGCTGCACTCCTGGAGTGGATTTAATTGTTGCTGTGTAATATGTTTAGCCCTGTGAAGCGAATACTTTGGAGTTTGTGCGCATAGACGTCTTCTGAACATCTTTGTTCTGGGTCCCTGTCAGAGGATGTACGCTAATTGCGCACTTTCACTCGACAGAGGATATTGTGAATAGCATTTATCTATCCCACCTCCTGCTTTTGCTTAGTTTCTGATGCACTGTTAACTGTGAACAAGCTTTAACTTGGTGTTTTCATGTAGTGTCTACATCTAGCAAACGATGTGCAGACAAGGGAGTCTGACAGAACTGTTGAATTTGGTAGGTTGCTCCATTGCTGTTAGTAATACCAGAGTTACTAATAACTCATAACAGTAAAGTAATGTGGAGAGTTTGAATTTATTAAATGGTGTACACCTGAACTCTTACTGCTCTAACACTTGAGGCTTTATTAGCATTGCAGCTTTTCCCTTTTGTTTAGGTTTGATCTAATCTTATTTTGAAGTGAGGTTTTAATAGGTATTTATATAGAGAACCTAAACAATATTTTCTAAATATTTTAAAATCCAAACCAATATGCATAATTGGCCAAAGTGTGGGTGGTTGGGGTTTTTTTTAAATTACTTTTTTTCTGTTTTGCCAAAATAGCTGAGTGGCAATAAAATTAGTTAGTTTAAAAGTCAGGTAACTAATAGCAATTGTGAACTTCTATCTCTTCAAAATAAAAAGGTTGGTGTTTATTTTAATTATGCGTTTCATGGTTTCCCTATTGAATTAGGCTACTAAATGTGTCATGTGAAAATAATTTCTGCTTTAAGCTAGTCCAGTGACCGAAACTGGTGAATTGATACGGTCAATACAAAATAAGTAAGTCTGTTATTGCTGCTTGGTTTAATTTCTCTTTTCCCCAAAACAACTTTATTTGGTGTTTCTGACTAACCATTCATACTACCTACACTTTCTAAACAAACCCTTGGAAAACACTGGTGTACATTTCCTCAATACACTTCTCTCACTTCTTACCTTTTCTCCTTCCTTTGAACAGTGAAACATACGTGGTCTTCAGAATTCCATACTTGATGAATGCACTGAAAGTCTAAACATTCAAGCAGATATCTGGTGGTGTTCATACTTGATTTTTACGCAACCATTATAGCTTTAGGTTTTTGAGGAAAAAAGTAAGACAGTGTAATCAATCAGAGACTTGTGACTTTTTTTTTTAAAAGAAAATAAGCTTCTTGGAAGAGTTGGACCACTATATGGCTGAAAAGTCTCCCACAATCACAGATATTAAGAGGTGTTTGGAAAGATGTGAAGTCTCATGCTCTGTACTTCACCTGACAAGTGCTCTGAGGTTATAATTATGTAGAAATACTTAATTTTTACTCTTTTAAGAAAATATGAAGCTATAATGATTGTAATTTCCTTTCAAAGTCCACTGTACAGTGCCTTTACAGTGCCAATTAAGTGATGTTATATCTTAAATATTTTGTGTGAAAATAGGATGGTGAAGCTACAGAGTTAACTAAAAAATAAATTCTTATCAGGAACAACTGACACATACAGTTCATGCTTATTAATTACAAACTGCAGTATCAGAAGGTCTCTGGGGATTACTAGCCTATTTAATGAATTTTTTTTGTATTTTCTTTCATATGTTTTACTAAAATAGCTTTTTTTTTTTTTAAGGCAATGTTCAATCATTGATGCTTTTCTTGATGGTTCTGCAGTGTCTCACTTGAGTAATTTTGAGTTTAGTTTCTTTTTGGAGTCTAATAGCATTAAAAACCGGTTCTGTTCATGTCTCTCAATCTGTCAACATGAAGTGTGGTGTTTAAAAATAATATGTATACTTCCTCCTCTCCCACACCCAAGTTGATGAAAAGCTCATTGATGCTTCTGAGAGCGCAAGTTTTAACTGTGGAAGTTACTTAAGCGTCTATTCATGCTTTCCATCAGCGTACAAATCCCTGACTTGGAAAACATCATGCATGAAGTTCAGTCTCTGTTCCTGTTAAACTGTCATGTTCTCTGCTCAGATACAGTTGTGGTAGCCTTTCCAATGCCAGGCATTACTTAACTTTCACGACTGTAATAATCTATTTAACCAAACAAAAAAGTGGGGGGGGAGAAAACAAAATTGTGATTTTTACATCTTAACAGCATAGACAATAAAGCTTACTCCACCATGCTTCATATCTGCAGGTTTTTTAAAAAGAAACAGGTATGACACTTCAAATCTAGTTTCAAGCTGTGGTCTTTGAAAGTGGAGGTGATATGTTATTCAGACATGATAAGTAATTAAAACTCAATACATTGATGTAGTTTTCATCCTATTACTTTTTAATACATTATAATAAAGTTTAGATAATGTTGATACCGCGTTTCATTGGGAGAGGTATTTCCAGTAGCAGGTAAGGATGAACACTACTGTAAAAGGTCCTGGTTAAGACCTAATGCAGAGTACGATTCTGGTTGCCTGTATTTAAGACAACAATTCAAGTGGAACAGGGACAGAGAGTGGCTACTCGCCGACTAGGAGCCTCTCATGTGAGAGGGTACCAGAAAAGCTTGTCTTGTTTCTCTTAGCAGAATGAAAGGTGAAAAGGGTCTGTTTGCTATCTTCAAAGACATTCAGAGGGGAAGGAAACATACGGGGGGAAATAACTGTTTAAGCTAAAGGACAGTGTTGCTGTAAATAAATGTAGATGTCTGCAGCATTCAGATTTTGGAAGAGCTTTCCAATTTGAGCACTGGGAACTGGTTTTAGCTCTAACTACTTAGAAGTAACCATTTCCAAAAAGGGCTGACTGATGTCCAGCGTGTGCTACTGCAGTGGCCTAGACTCAATACCCAGCAAATCTTTGTATTCCTCTCTCGTTAGAAACTTCCTTTTCTACTTGTTCTTATCCATGTTGCATTTAGTCAGTAGGTGACTTCCCCCTTCTACTAGACCAGACAGTTAGGAAAAAATAAAGAATACTCGTAGCTGAACCTTTGAAAATATATCAGTCAACTTAAAATCATTGTGGAAAATGAAATAACGATTTGATGCGTAAGTTCTTATTAATCAGCTTCCTCTAGCCAAAATATTTGGGGAGAAAATACCTAGTGAACAATAGCTCAGCCAGATCATGTCTTGGTCTAATGACCTAATGCCGTATCACCTCAGGCTGCAGGCTTCTCGGATTTAGCAAGCTACGCAGGGTCAAGCCCGAGATGAGACCTCTGAAGGGAAAGTGCAGGTGCTGCAGGAAGTGGTGTTCATGAGTCAGTGTGCTTTCCTCTTCCTGTCGGCTCTCATTCCACGTGAAGCTGGATGTAGCAATTTCTGTACACTGTTGGATCTTACGAATTGAAAATTAATATGGAAATGCATGCTGTCTGAATGGAAAAGTAAATTTTGGACACCCATTAAAACTGTAAAATTCTTGTGCCTAATATTTTGTAGGTTTTTCCCCCTCAATATTTACAGTCATTTTTTTATTTACAGATGACGCCAAACACTTAGTACCCAACAAAATGAGAGACTTTTTCTGTACCATAAACTTGGACCAAGAAGAAGTTTTTCGTACACAGGTAGTTGAAAAATCTTTAAGGTAAGCTTAATTTTTAAATGGAGATGATAAGCAAGGCTGCCTCAGTTCAGAATAAAAACAAGATATGCATCAATGTGCATGTGCTTTTGCTTGTACCTCTTTAAAATGAGAGATGACTTGTGGCGACTACTCAGAAATGTTACAGCAATGTGTAAATCGTGAGAATAGTTGAAAAAAGATGAAATTGAGGCTTGTGAGTAATACGGTGCTTCAAAAATGAAGTGTGCTAAAACATATTTCATTATTACTTTATTCTGTTCCATTGGGCAGCATAACATTCTTTTTCTTGCCAGGTTGTTTTCAAGGGAAAGAAATCCGCCTGATACTTGCTCTCCATGTCATTTCCTACTTCTGACATGCAGTTGGTCTGTATTGGTGGAATTATGCTTTTAGTGTCTGTCTTGTAAAACCTGTTGCTAGAATGAAGGAACTGGAACTTTTCCATGTGTAAGAGTTTTGTGTGCTGTGCGATGTGCCCCTGAGCAGGCCTCGTTCTCTCCTGAAATTCTCGGTTTGGGAACTATAACCAGCGCTCACACAGAATGGCTTGCTTTGCATCCCTGAGCAGCGCTTAGCTGTAGATTCTGCTACTGTCTTAGAGCCTTAAAAACAATCAAACAAAAAAGTCATGGTAACATAGCTGCAGTAGCGTAGGTGCTTTTATGTCTCAAAACTCTTAAGTTCACTGATGACCCATACTGAAGAATCGTTGCAGCTGCATTGTTAAGAATATCTGAGTGACAGTTTCAGTTATCTGGAGGAGACATTAAACCTTCCTCTTAAAATCCAGAAAGCCTGTTCAAATTCTTGAAAGTTTTCCTAATTCTTGTTGTTTCCCGTGGTTTTATTGTTAGTGTTTGTTCTTTGAGCTCTCTCTCTAGATGTTTCCGGGTGAGGAACAGCATACTGCTCATATGGCAAATTTAAATAGGGAATTTTACTTTTTCAAAACATTGTTTTAAAAGCCTCCTTATGCTTCTGCATGAAAAGCAAACACCACGTACGTGCAATCATGAACAGATATTTTGCTCGTACTCCTGATCTGTAACTGCTGTAGTCAGATCCAGAAATTTTTCAGAATTTAACTGGCTGCAATTGAGATTGATTACCAAAACAAACTCAATTGAGTAATCCTTCAGAGAAGAACGTTAAAGAGACTGTATTGATAAAGGAGAAACTTAACATTTCCCTTTCAGATAGACAGTACTTTGATCGGTAAAAAGGAACCCGGCGTATCTTTTAAAAAGAAAGACTTTGCTGTCCGATTTTTGACATGTTAATAATTGAAATCCTAAAAGTTACTACTACGCTTAGAAACAAGACCAGTTACATTTAATGTTTATGCAGACATTTTTATTATGTTCCATTTAAGAGTTATTAAATTTATGTACTTTAATCACCTGATAATAAGAGAAGTATTAATTGCATAGTAAAACATTTGATAAAATAAATCGCCTTAGATCCACCAAATTTTTTTTAAATAGTACTGAAGTTTTAACTGAAACTTGGTTAAATGAAAACAATGCCATTAGTACTTTACCGAGGAAAGGAAGAAAAATCTCACTATAACAAAACAACAATTTTGGGGGGCATGTGTGCCTCCACTGACTACACAGGGAACTCCTTCATCCTCTGAATTATAGCTGCGTTAAGTTAGATTGACAGCATGAGTAGGATTCCATACAAACTGATGAAATGTAATAAAATAAGTCATCCTCTATTAGCAGCGACCAGAGTTGGATGCTTACACTTGATGACTAGTGTGTATGCAGTTATGAAGGCTGACACTTGTTCCAGAAACTTAATTATACCATCTTGTTGCTTATTACCGTGTTAAACTAGAATACCGTACTAACCTAGAGGTACTGGAAGGGAAGATGAAAGCTCTGATCTCTTATTAGTCTGAAAACTTTGTAAATTGCTTTTCAGTAAGATGTAGTACAGTATAATTTTAGTCATAGATACAACTTTGAATTTAATTGTTTTGTTTTATATTATTTGCTTGCTTTTTCTTACGCACATAATTCACAGTCTGTTTTTGTCACTGTATTCTGGGTTGTGAATTTGTACTAGCTGTAATCTAAATTATATTCTATGACTATCCGCTAGTTAAACATCTGTAGAAGTAATTATCACTGGAATTAAACTTATCTTTGACTACAGTGATTGAGAACTAATGAAATGTATTTTTAAAATGTGCAAATAGGTTTGGGCTTCCACCAGCACTGGGACTGTTGTTAGAGGGCAGATGTGAAGCAAATGACTTTTCAAAGTTAGAAAAACATGAATTAATAGTGAAGTGAAAGAAGGATGTTTTGACTCAAGAAATATTCCCTGACACGGTGTGGGATTTCTGTGCGTTCTGAAGAAAGAAATTTTTTTTTTCCCCTTGGAAAGTTTAAAGAACATCCATGAGCCTCCTCAAATATCTACGGTCAAATATGAGGAATTGGGGAGGGGTTGTGGTATGTGTGTGTTGCATTTTTTTATTTTAACTAAATTCAGTTTCTTTTTTTCAAACTGAACTTTGTGTGAATGCAAGGTTATAGCAAAAAGTAATTTTCTTGTTGATATAACTTGCTTTTGTCAAATGACAGGTCTAGGGGCATTGGTCAGTTTCTGTCATAGAACTGCCAGTTTAATATAACAAGGAAGGGAAGAGCAAAGGAGTATGTCACACATTTAAATTTAATCTCCTGTATTACTGTAATCCAGTTCTTCCTGTATGACAGTTTGGTCTTCCTTTGAGTTAGCACTATCTTCTAATTTTGTATCCGTCAGAGTCTTTAAAATTCTTGCATCAAAGTCACAAATGAAAGTACTAAACTAAGGACTGAATCCCTGAGGAACAGGTTGAGTAAGTTCTCCATTTTAATTATTCCTCATTGGTATAACCTATTGTACCCCTGCAGCCAGTTCTGTATCCACCTAAGAATTTCTTTACTAATCCTTTTTATTCTCCATCTTAAATTTTCTCTCTGTGCCTCATAGTTTGCTAAAGAATAATCAACAACTGATTCATAAGGCAGTGGTGTTAATCTAGGTAAGGAAAAATGTATCAACATGAATAAACCAATGCGTTACCTTCTATTTATGCTCATACTGTTGACCTGTTCTTTCTTGCCAAATCTGAGACTTCATGTAATGTTGAGGTCAAAATAACGATTGTTAGTGGCTGATCATTCTTGGGGGGGCGGGTATAGTTGTGAAGTTTGCTCTCTTTAGCCATAGGATATGGCTGCTAAATAGGTTTTTGGAAGTCTCTGCTAATAGTCCCCATCCCAGACAGATTATCTGATTATAACTGGACGCATAGAGTTACATACATCCAGCAAGAATAGGGACGTAACGCTTCGTGATACGTAGTTGTTGACGTACGTTGTGGTCTAGTGTTCCTCTTAGGATGTCTGACTGAAGCTGAGTTAGTAGCAGAGTTTCCCTTGATACCAGTGCCAGCTAGTTCACCCGCTGTTTACTCTTTCCGCCGTAATATCTCTTTGTTTGTACTGGTGCAACTATTATTTGTGTAGCTATTAGGGGAACTGTATCACGGAATTGACCTAAGTTTAAAATAAACCTTTGTTTCATCTTTTTTGTTCCAAGTTACTGTGTCAATACAACTAAAAGGAGCAGCGAAGGTAATAAGGAAATTGAGGCTGCTTAGGGCTGCTAAAGGTAATGCTCATGAATTTATACCTTTAGTGGTGGTGCTGACAAGAAGAACCCAGCCCTCAAAATCAAAGCTGAATTTGTTGGCTTTGAAAATTAAAAAAAAGAAAAAAAAAAAAAGTGGGGAGCTGAAAAACCACAAGCAAATCTTTCACCTGAGAATTCTTAAATTATTTCTCAGTGTAGTGCAAAGGCTAATACTGACTTGTCTGCTTTGAAGCCTATGGTAAAAGGTCTGTGTTTGAACAAAAGGAACATTTTCACTTGTGAAATTCCTCATAATGAATTCCTGCAGTTAATGCTCTTGTTTCTAAAAATCAATTCTAGAAATTTGGAATACTAGATTTTTCACCTGTGTTCTTTCCCACTTTTTAAATTAGTTGCCAGCTCTTCTCTTATTTTTAACTTATTTAATGAACCATTGGTCCTTAAGCATTTGGTGGTTTTTCTATAATTATTTTGGAGGGAAGAGAGTAGGGATGATACCCTATTCTTCCTGGTATCCTTTTGGATAGGTAGTAATATGAACTGATTGTTCCAAACATAAGCGTATTTGTATGAGTTTAATAAAGTATTGTAACAATACAGTGTCAGGAAGGTACTTTACTGGGAAACAAAAAAAACCCCCTTTGTCTCTGGGTTTGGTATAACTGTCGTCACAGTACTTTTCTGTAGAAAGAAAGCAGAGGCTAAAATTAGTTTCACGAAGCTGAACACATTTCCCCAGTGATGTTAATACATTGTAATTGAAAATATTTTAAGTCTTTAAGAATCCAGTAGTTCCAAAATAGCAGGTTTTTTTTGTGGATGCACTTGATTTTCAGAATTTACAACTTGCAGTGACACAAATAACATTGTGGTTTTGTTCAGTCTGTTGAAATACAACTATCTGACTACTGGCTATGATTGCATCAATAAGTATTCCTTAAGTTCAATGGAAGTATAAATTCCTTGAGTGAAGATACCAACACATTGCGTGAAATGTCTAACATAGAGGAACCCAGAGTCTTTTTACATAGAGGGCTGTGCAAATGGCAGTTAAGTAGGGTGAACTGTAAACATTATATTGGACTTATTAGATGGAGAAATGTGACCATTTCAGCATGCGGGAGAACGTGTGCATTTGAGATTAACATTTCTCTTTTTCACTGTTCTGTTTTATAGTTACTTACGCTTATGGCTTCTTTTTACAGGTCTGAATCTTTGAGCATCAAATTTGACATGGAAGTTAGAGCTAGACAAATGTCAGTTAGTGAAGTAATTCATAAATTGTGTTTTAATGTAATTTAATTGCATACTGAATGAAAAAAGAGAAACAAAACTTGTGAGTGTCTCAGGAAGTAATTTGGGGTGGGTTGAGAACCAACTAGAATAATTTCAAGACAGAAAAATAGGATTGAAATTGCAGAGGAGACAACGTTTTCTGTGTGTGCGCTTTGAACATATGTAAGGCATTCTCATGAAGTTTTAACTTGCTGTGTTACTATATGTTCTTGTAATGAAATGGTTGTGGATGGCTTTGATGATAGATAAGTATAGTGCTAAAAGCCAAGGTCTGGGACTGCAGTAAAAATGTAGAATTTAATGTTTGTCTTCTATATAAATTACATGAAATGTTTTTCTATTTTAACTTTCAGTCTTTCTTTTCAGCCCTTATTTTGGGGAAGAGTTTTACTTTGAGATTCCAAGAACATTCCAGTGGTTGTCCTTCTACATTTATGATAAAAGTGTTTTACAAAAAGACCTGCGTATAGGTAGGTTCTGGGATACTGTCTACATCTTGCATAACATTTGGTTATTTTCGGTATCATTATCTGTAAGATTAAGGATACAATTATTAAAGTGATGCATTTTTCAAAACACAGTGTATAGTGCATTTAAACTAAATGCTCCTTTAAAGTTTGAAAAGCAGGATTTTGTTTCCTTGCTTTATTCTATTATACTAAAATATGTTTATTTTTTAGGCTAATAGGAGATTTTGTAGTCTTATAATTATAGTCTCAATACATTTTTTTTAAATTCTATTTGTTTTTTCTCCACTTCTGTTTCACTGGAATATTTGAATAGTTGTTACTACTTGTAGGTCTTTAAAGAATGAATTGTGGAATTATTCCACAATAATTGCAATTATTGTGGAATAATTCTTAAAACTATTTATAGATAATTTTTTTCTGTGTCAGCGCAACCAGTAACTTAGTGACTTACAAAGCATTTTACAGCAACTTATGTAGCTTAGGTGAAAAATTACAGGAGGTGGATTCCCTCCCGCCCCGCCCCACATAATGGCTCTATTGCAGCTGCTGTTTGGATATGGTTGCTGTAAAGCTCTGACAGTCTGCTGTGGAAGAAGCCTTCACATTACTTGAATTGAGGAAGGAAATAATTTGCACCAGGATGCCAGATAATTTGGTATAATAACAGCTTTCCAAGTAGCAATCAGAAGAGTAAAAGGCATCTACCTTCGGTTTCCTATTTAAACATTCTTCAACACCGTTACTGTTCTCTCAAATCTTTATCATGTTATTTCCAGCCACCAGTGTGTTCTCTATTTTACCTAATCTTGTTATTAGTGATATTCAAGATAATACATTGCAATTAACTTAATTTGGCTTTATATAAACTATTTTTCTGCTTTACTTATGCTTCATGTTCCTTGTTCCCATAAACTTTTCATATAGCATCATAAGCTTAAAAAAACCCTAAAAGAAAGAGAGTTTAAACAAAAATCAAACTTCAAATCTATTTAAATATTTGTCCTATCCTATAAGTGATATTTATGCTTATCTCTCCCTGCCCCCCTCCCCCAGGAAAGGTGTCAATCAAAAAAGAAGATTTATGCAATTACACAGGAAAAGAGAACTGGTTTATGCTTCAACCTGTTGATTCTAATTCAGAGGTTCAGGTAACTATTAAATTGAACATTTACATTTTAAAAATTAAATACAGATAAGTGCATGTAATGGTAGAAGTTTTATATTGAGCTGTAGCAGATAGGTTAGCATCTGTCTTAATTCTTGTGAGACAGCTATGTCTTTCAGCTTGATTAGAGAATAATGCATATTCTACATTTCTAAACTGGCTGTGTCGTTCCTCATGATACTTAAAGCTGGCAGAAGACTTGAAACAACTGTTTGAGAAATGTCTTACCAGTATTTTGATGTCTAAAATCTTTGCAAGAGGAGCTATGTACTTGAAACAGGTGAATGATTTAGGAAACTACCGAGTTGTTTTTTTTTTTTTTTTTAGTCAGTTGTGGTGTTATCTGAAATGATGACTGATTATGTGACATGAAATGGTTAAAGTCTCCAAAAGTGGAGGTACTTGTGCTCATTTATCTTATTTTGAAATACTTTCAGCATTCAGTATCAAATAACTTGCACTTCAGAGTTGTATTTTGGTCTGTGGTTCAAATTCTTCTGACAGGATTGTTCTCATAATATGTAAAAATGAGATGGCTCTAGAAGTTGTAGCAATTTTCTTTTTGGTTTGAGGAAGAAAACAGAACAGTATTCTTGAGCATCTCAGCCTTGTTGCTGTGATAAACAGTTTGTTAGATTTTTAATAGTTTTTTCAGATTTGCCTGAGGGCAAAAGTCTTGGACTTGGCAGTGTTTGTATTTTTCTAGTAACTTGGAAGTCCCTCTGGGTAGGGAGAGTCCTGTCTACTTTTACAAGAGGTGAAGGTGCGCAGGATTCTCAAAAAAAAAAAAAACCAAACAAAAAAACCCCCCAAAAAACCAAAAACCTGACACGTTATTTTCCAGGATTAATCATCTGTGAGCTGTAAGTTTAGCATGCAGCTGTTGGGTATATTGGAGGGCATGTGATTGCTTTACATGAAGACAGATGTTCAAAACATCTGAATACCACTTTCTCGTTTCTGTTGAAAATCAGTCCTTGTTCAGGTAGGATAGAATGTAATAGAATAGCTCAGTTGGAAGGGACCTACAGATCACCTAGTCCAACTGCAAGTTGTCTCATTCTTCTTCCAATTCTTCCATCTAATCACTCTTGAGTATTCTAGAAAGTCCTTTCCAGGTAAAAACTGAAAGGCAGTTTCTGCTTTGACTTAAATATTGTCATGCTTGCTATGTTTTTTCTCAGTCATAAGAATGTATTGAATGAAAGATTACTTCTTGTCATAATACTACATGAGTAAGTTTGAAAATTCATTTATAATATTCCATTAGTAGACTTTAGCAATTTCTTACATATTGGAAATAAGTTTTTAATTTTCTGTGGCTTTGTAGCTCACAGTGGAATGTAAGCTCTTACTGATACTTCTCTATGGCTGGGACGTGTGTAAAGCACTCTCCTGCATGACGCTTCCATTAAAGGATGACCTTTTCTGCTAAGGTGTGTGCTCCTCATGTTAGTCTTTCCTTGAGTTAAGGCATTTGGGTAGGTTTCTCCTCTGTCGTGCTTCCTTTTTCCATGAAACTTGTAAGAGCAGAGCTGAGACCAGTTCCCATCTGCCAGATTTGGCTGAAATCTCATTGGTTTGGATGTGCTATACCGTACTGAAATGTATTCCTAGGAGATTCCCAAGATTATTGGTGGAACGTGGCTGAAAATAGCAGGCTTTCACATAATGTATGTGCAGAAAAAGTGCAGGCATGTTTATAAAGCTAGATAACAGTTTGGGGAAAAAAATTTCTTTTCAGATGTGCTCTTCTACTTAAGGCACCATACAAGTAGTTGGCATTTTTTCCTCTAGTTCTCTCCATGTGAGTATTTTCCAGAATTTATGATGGGTGCAAGGCAATAGGATGGCTTAGGAGTATTTTGTGTTCCTTGGCTATATGCAGGACACATTGCAGTTTGCTTGGTTGGGGTTTTGGTTATTTCTCCTTAAATCGTCATTTGTTTCAAGAAAACTGTACTTTCTGTGTCCCAGTGATCTATTTTTGATACAGGCTAACTTTGCTATAATGAGCAGCCTGTATATCAGGTACATTAGTGGTGGAGGTGCATATTGAATATTGTGGAATACAGCTTGTAGATGTACGAAATCCATACCAAGTCATAAGTGCTTTGGCACCAGCTGTCATCAACTTTACCAATACGCATATCTTGGATTTTTGTTTTTTCTTTACCATTCATCAGTTCTTATAGTCTGTATGGGAAATTGTCAGCTCTACCTTGGGAGGACAAATGAAAGTATCACTGGAAGACATTTGAGTTTATTAATAACTTTGACAGTTTCTAGAAGGGCTTAAAAGTATGTTAAATGTAACATTTTGTCTTTTGTGGAATTACCAAGAATTAAACTTGCCGATTCTTACAAAATAAAACTGAATTGGGGAGATGGCGAAATAAACAGACCAGTCATTTTCTAAAACCACCTTACTTGTAATAAGTTTAGGACTTCTCAAGGGTCACAGTCCACTCCTAATGCGGGAGCTGTAGTCCAGTCATTTTCTATTCAGGTTCCACAGCTCTGTACATACAGGTAATCTGAAGTGGAGGTGATGTGATTAAAAGTTCTTCAGAGTAAAAGCACTATGTGCTTGAGCTAATACAAGTTTTTGGTGAAAGAAGGGTGGTGGGTATTTCCTTTCAAGTGTGTATGGGAAGAGAGTGGCCTCTCCCCAGCCGTTGAAAGTGTGTAAAAATTACTTTGATTTTTAGAAAGCATCTGCTCTGTCATTTGATCTTAGCTGTTTTTTTGTTTTGCTGCTGGTTACAATATTATGAATGGATAGTAACCTTGTTTACTTAAAACTTTTTCCTTTGTCCACTAGTTCTTGAAAAGTATACATGAATGTGGGAATACTAAGCAAATAAAGTAGCATTTGAAAATTTGAGTGGAACAGACCATATTTAACTGCAGCTAGCGCAAACTTGATAATATATATGTTAAAAAAAACCTTCACGCTTTCTAAAATGCAGATAGCCTCAGCATGCTAATAAAATTCTTAGGATTGCTTGCCTCCCTCCCCCCTTTTTTTTTTCCTTAAATCTTCATTTAGCTGGTTTGAAATGAGGTCATATAGTTAAATGTGCTCTTGGTCTTTGTTATTCATAGCAAGAAACATTTTGTAGAGATCTGATCTATACTTGCAAAATACATTGATAAGGTCAAAATCTTTCACGCACTTCTAAGGTTTTTGAAGGTAACTTCTTAACGTTCACTGTTCTCTTTCTTAAAATTGATAGGATTTATAATTATTGAAGTACTATACTCCTAATAGATTCCCCTGGTGTTCATGTAGAATGTTGTCGTGGTTTAACCTCAGTCGGCAACTAAGCACCACACAGCTGCTCGCTCACTCCCCCCCACCCGGTGGGATGGGGGAGAGAATTGGAAGAGCACAAGTGAGAAAAAACTCGTGGGTTGAGATAAAAACAGTTTAATAATTGAAATAAAATGATAATAATAATATGATAATAATAATAATACACAAAGCAAGTGATGCACAGTGCAATTGCTCACCACCCGCCGACCGATGCCCAGCCAGTCCCCGAGCAGCGGCCCCCCCGGCCAGCTTTCCCCAGTTTCTGTACTGAGCATGACGTCACATGGTATGGAATGTCCCTTTGGCCAGTTTGGCTGTGCCCCCTCCCGGCTTCTTGTGCACCTCCAGCCTTCTCAGTCGGTAGAGCATGGAAAACTAAAAAGTCCTTGGCTAGTGTAAGCACTGCTCAGCAACAACTAAAACATCGGTGCGTTATCAACTTTGTTCTCATCCTAAATCCAAAACACTGTACCAGCTACTAGGAAGGAAATCAACTCTATCCCTGCCGAAACCAGGACATTTGGAAAAAATGTAAATTTGGAAAAAATGGAGATGGAGCCTCAAGCCAGCTTGTAGATTCCTAGTGGCTCAGGTCTCTACCCCTAGGAAAAAAGAAAGGTCTGGGTGAATTAAACCTTGCGGGGTTATCCGAGTTGAACGGATATTCCTAGCACTGTGGAACTGTTGGCCATTACATATTGCTGGGAGCTCAAGTGTGGTAGGTGGTAAGATGTAGTACATTTCAGAAACATGGTATATGTTTGCTCTAATTTAGAATGGGAAAGCTGGAAAAAAGCCAATGGAAGCTGACAGAACCTGTATCTGCTATGTAGAGACGTTTTTGCAGTAAGCACATGGAATTAACAATTCGGGTGGTACTAAATGTGGGAATATTATGTTATTTGTGGAGTATTCTAGAGCCCCGGTTTTGCTTTCCATATGCCGCAAGGACTTTAGTTTACCGAAGATGCTTCTGAGTGGATAACCTGGGTTATTTTAGTTGTTTGTTTTTTCTTTTTTTTTTTTAATAAAGTTCTCTTACTTCTGGCTTAGAATGTTTTTCTTCTACTTAGATGTTGACATAGTGTGTATGGTATAAAGATGATCTTTCTTATTCTTACAAATTCAATAGTTCAGTTGTGATATTTGTTCCATTGAGTTGGGGGAAGTGGAAGGAAGAGGACAGAGTTCAAGAGAAATACTGTAATCTAGAGTTTCTGATGTTGAGGGGGAACTGGAAAATAACTGTTAGCATTTCTAACTCTGTTTAAACCCCACCACCACCCTAAATAACTTTCCCAAGCGTAGACTACCCTTCAGACGAAAGAGTATGCATCTTCTCCTCTTGAATTTAAAGGAGAGGAGGTTTTATGAAGGAAGCTAACACTGTCAAAAGTTACTTTGTGGCACACTTGGAACAGTAGTGTGATTCTCTATATGGAATGTGGGCACAGTATATGAGTGCCTATTGGCATACATATTTAAAATACAGTTGCTAGCCCCGTTTCCGCTTAAGAGCTTTAGAAAACTAGAAGACTTGTATTTATTATAGATACTTGTAATATTTCATAATGTGGAAATGATCAAAATATCAAAACTGTGGGGAGAAAAAACCCTTAAAATACAGTGTTAAAATGCAGTAGCGATTCTAAAAACAAAACTGTAACTAAATTGTTTTTGTAGTTCTTAAGTTTAGGTTGGTGATTTGGACACTCTGGTTTTGGCTCCTTTGTTACTCTCTGAATCTTGGCCACATAATCAACAGCTCCATCTTCCTCTAGTCAGTATCTGAAAATTGATTGTTAATCCATTTGTAAAGTTAAAATGGTACCTACCTGCCTTTGAACAACCCTGAGATCTACAGATGAAAAGTGCGTTCACATAAAGTCCGCTGCTTATTTATTGTGTAAGAATGGCTGATTTCTTTGTTTTGAACTAAAACCAATCTGTACAACCACGTTTAAAACCTGGTTGCGTATTATGTCAAAAGTTCTGATACAGATCTGCAGATCAGCCACTTTAGGAAACTGTCACGCTGCTCTCAGCAAAAAACCCCAACAAAAATGTACCCAAAACTCTTCATACATGTCAGGGAAATATTTTCTTGGAGCCATGTTACTGTAGCCATCATGGTGCTGAGTTTTGAACAAACTACATCTACAGGTAGTTCTCAGGAGCAGTAAACTTTCTATTTTACTCCTACCGATCAGTGTAGAACATGATTTGCTTTTTTTTTTTTTTAAATAAACACAAAAGGAAGATGTTTAGGCCATTCACAAGGTCTGCCTACTAAAACTAGTCAAATCAGCTATACAATAAACTCTACTAATGTTGTCTTTTCATTTGTCATTCAAAAACTTTGCCTTGTAAGGCTGTTGGCATGCTTCTCAGTATCCTGTTTTTATCCTGTAAATCTATTTTTGTAATTGAGTTTCTCTGCTTGACAAATACTTTCTTAATGTACCTGTGTTCCAATCCCATGGAGTAATAGTTTGCAAAACACTTGGCAGGCATCCCAAAATAGTTACGTTTAAAACTTCTTATAAAAGAAACTTCACTTCTCCTCCCATGTGACGTACAGAGAGAGAAACACAGCCCTTGCCCCAGGGGATTTACAATAAAAACATTTCAGTTTTATGTGAAAACGTAAGTGCTATAGAAATGTGTGCAAGGTCTGCTAAGGGCTTTACTTCCGTTTTAGTGTTGTACAGCAAAACTGTAGGTCAAATTATAGCTTGCTTCCTTTGCCACGCTTTAAAATTACTTTCCAGGTCCCTTCTCTAAGAATCATAATCGTGGACAGACCAGTGTCGTCTGATGTTCCATTTAGCAAATAGACAAATTCCAAGAATACTAAGGAGAACACGGTTTAGAGGAAAGACTGTGTCAGTGTCTGGTTATCTTAGGTGTGAAAGCCAGCACGAATAGCCAGGCATTGAAAGGAGTAGCAGTATTGTTCAGGCAGGAGATGTTTGGAGCAAGGTTGTAGTACCAAGCTTTGGTCATCCCAAGAAAGTTGCATATCATGGTTTGGAGTTTTTGGAGCCTTTTATCGAGATGGTAGAGTACTTCAGAACTTGCTGAGTTCTGAGGTTAATCCATGCTGTGCCATGATTTATGGATTCTTTTTCTTAATACATCCTACCATATCAGAAACAGAAAAGGAGGAAGCCAGGTTTAGCAATTATTGCCACCTCTTCCTCTCCTTTGGTTGTGTTTACTGTTCCATGAGTACATCAGCAGACTTCATGAGATAGTTGAAAGCTGCACTGGGATGGACAGGAATTCGCAGCTGGATATTAAATGTTGCTGGTTATGGCTACTGCATACTATTCTACTTTTCTAAATATACCTAACTGCCTTCAGAGTCCAAGGTCATTTTAGAACTTTCTCCTGAAATGCTTATAAATTCACAGTCTGTTCAAGGGTTCGTCCCTTGCTTAGGACAAAAAAGCTGAGAGGGACTTTTGCTCTTGGTACTTCCTCATGCTGGAAGAAGTATTTTTTTTTGTGTATGTTAAATCTGTGGAGGCGTGACCAATTCATGTACTGTCTGCAGTTGAGGATAATGCTTCTCTTTATCATTGTCTCTCGAAGTTCAAATGCATTCATCATCCTCTACTTGCAGGATACGTGCTTTAGAATAGATATTTGCTTGAAGTGGATATATTGGAATTACCTCAAATAGCTTCTAACTGTAAACTATTATCGTTCTAATTACTAGTTTTAAAATAAAGGCTTTTAAAACTATTTGTGTTTCTCTCTTGTTTTTTTCAGGGAAAAGTTCACCTTGAATTAAAACTGAATGAACTGATAACAGATAATGGATCTGTGTGCCAGCAACTAGTAGTACAGTAAGAAAATACATTAATTCTTAAATATTTAGTTGTTCGTTAGAACATTATGTGATTTGTCTCTCTTAATACTGAATGTCTGCGCATCCTGGTACCAATAACATTTTTCTTTTTATATGACTTTCCTTGCAGCCTACCTTGCTGAGGGAATGGGTATATGCTTAGGGAACTCCTGCAGGAGTTTTTCACAACTGCCCATCTCTGTTACTCCTAAAGCACTCACTTTTATTGGGACTCAGCATGGCTGTCTGGTATCATTAGTTCAGTGATTGAGTCTGGCTAGGAATGCCCACTGCAGCTGACAGCCAGAGCTTGCAGGACTGCTGTTACTGACAGAATTGAGCTGCTAGTAGTGGTGTTGGGAAGAGTGTGAAACTTTTTCAGTAGTAATATTTTGGTTTGGTATGTGAAAATCCACTTTTAGTTTTGCTTCAGAATTACTTTCTCACGGTTAACCATGATAAGGAATGTTTATAGAAAAACAAAGTACAGGAGTTGCCGTTTTGGAGCAGCATAACGTTGCCACATTTCAGTAAAATTTCTTAGCAACAACTTAAGCAGTTGGCTACCAAACTTAATTTTGACTCCAAAGTGTAAAGCCATTACAGCATGTCAAAGAGCCTCAAAAAAACCAGTAAATTTTTGGTATATGTTATTTCAAAAAAGACAAATTTCACCAATGTTAAAGAAAAAGCACAGAATGAGACATATTGGAAGATACTAACCAGTCTGTACTCTTGTATTGTTCCTCTTAGAGCTGTGTTTGATAATGACCCTATGTGATGGCTTTTGGAGTCTGAATATACAGGTTACAGATGTGAGTCACAGAAGACCAAAAGTCCACATATACTGGTCATTCAGTTTGTTTTTACTCATTATTAAGCAATACATTTAAGGCCAGAAATTGATAAGAAGCTAATGCCAATACAGCTATACAAAAATGTTTTGAAACTCTCATAAAAAGTTTGTCTAATAAGGGCATACTAGAAGATACTGGTCTCTCTAGAAACTACTCCTATCCTTTATTTTGGAAGAAGTCTGACAGCCTTCTGTGTTACTTGCCTCTGGGAGATTGTTTGCTTTCATTGAAAAGACCAGTGGAAACCAATGACTTGCAGAGACTCAGTGAGACTGACAGCGTTCTCTTGTGACTCTTCTTTACGCTCTCAGTATGAGTAAGGTTCAGGAGAACAAGCCGGTCTTACCGCAGTTTTTTATTTTTAGTGCTTCAGAAAGAAATAAAGGCTTTTCTGCACTTGTCTCCTAACAGGTTGTGGAGTAGGCCATGTGAAGAAAAGGGTACAGACAAGGGGGGTTATAAAGACTAAGGGAAAACTAAGATTAAAAACTCAAAATGTAGTAAGATTCTTTAATTTTGCATTCCAACATCGTTCATTAACTTACATATTTATTCAGAGAGTGAGTGTTTTGTTGTTTTGTTTTGTGGGGGTTTTTTGTTTGTTTTTGTTTTTTAAGTTTTCTCTGAGAATTTAGTATGAGAGAATGGGTTGTATTGCAAAACTGTGAGGGGAGGAAATGGAGTGTGGTCTTCCGTTTGTCTCAGTGACTTCACGTTCAGATCAGCTCCAGAGAGCAGGGGGAGACCATTACACTGTCAATTTTGCTACTTTAATTTTCATTACGAAGTTTAAATTACGTTCTTTCTGTCTTAGTCAACTATCTAAACCAAGATTAGTAGTTTAGTTGGAGCAAGACCTCGCAAAATAATCTTTGCTTTTCTGTTACTTGGTATGAAAAGGGAAGCTAGTTCTGCGATAGACCTAAGCCAGTGAAACTGGTAATGGTTTAGTGGCTATTGTAGGCTGATAGTTCAGGTAAGGTATGCAAACTTGCTGTACATCAGTGTATATTTATAACTTAGAGATAATTCTGAATGTGTTTCTACTTGTATAGTGGGTGGCAGCTTGGTTTACTGGGAGTCCTGCTGCTCTTATTTTTGTATCCCACTTGTAGCACGAGGCAGAATTAGAACAGCTTTTCCCCCATCGACTATTCACCACCAAAAGCTGGCTGGAGCTTTACAACTTTGTGTTTTATTCCCAGCCTAACTTTCTGATAGATATGATTTTTTTAATTTAATTTAATTTTTTATATATCCATGCACTTTAGTCTAAGTTAATTTTTTTTTTTTAATTTTTAATATATGCTTGGATTTTTCATATGATGAAGAGAAGTTGCTTTAGAAAGTTACTGTTGCAGATTGCAGTTTTGAGTAGGAAGTGGGTTACTCACTGTGCCCTCTCTTAGGATCTCTTTATGACAGAGATAAATGATCGAAAGGAAGCCAGGGTTCTCTCGTGGTTGCTGTACTCACCCACTCACTGACATGTGGGAGAGGATTGTGCGTTAAACACTGCAGTATTACACCAGTACTTTTGTCTTCATCTGAGATTATGAAATGCACTAGAGTTCCTTAAACTGAAAATGTTTAGCAGTATTTTATCACACATGCTGATAGCCTTGAAATAATTGGCTGTATAAGTAATATATTGTACATAAATATATTTTTGGATGTACATGTGAGAGTATGAGAAATAAGAAATCTCTCACTGGATATAGTATTATAGAAATGGATGTGAGGGCATTTTTGAGACCTTTTTGATCTTAAAGCATGAGGAACTTACAGAAACTACATGTGAGAATCTTTAATAGAACATTTCAACTCTTTAAAAAGTCTGCTTATTTTGTAAATTTCCGAGGATAACTAGTCAGTGATGCACTTATTGCTATGTTTTGTTAGTCACCAGGCCCCGAGAAGTCATTGTATTAGTAACTCCTTTAAAAAAGCTGAAAGATAGGAAGTAGCAGAGCTGTGATTGAGTAAAAAAAGACAGAGTGGGCGTATGTGTGTATTTCTGCTGCTTCTTGATCTGTCCAAAACTGAAAAAGTATTGGCCAAAGAAAAAAAAATTGTGGAAAAAATAATTCTTAAAATATGGGCTATAATACTTGCCTTTCAGAGCCGTGTTTTACTTCATGTCCGAATTAATGGTCTCTCAATGTAAGGAGGCAGGGAAGCTTTTAAAAACCTTCACCAGTTAGATTTTTTTGTAGGATAAGAGAATTCTAGATACTTGTGCCGGCTTCTGTGCATAGGTAAGTTTCTAAAGGATTTCCACTATATATTCCCTGAGAGTCCAGAAGTTCTACAAAGATGAAAAATAGTAGCTATAACTTTAACAACACAAGATTAAAGATCGTGTTACGTGCACAGACAATAGTAAGTAATTCAAGGGCTGTGATTCTGATCATTGTCTGGAGTCCCCCGTCACCTTTTTGGTTGTGGCTGAACGAAAGCGATAGGATTAGACCTGACTAGGAGATGGATTCATACTATTTCGGTTCTGTAGACATGGTTGTAAAAGGGTTTTTTTGCTGGTCTTCTAGATGGGTTTTATGGTGAGGATTGTTTTAAAAACTGAAGGTAATTCCAGTAGGAAGCAGTTTTTGAAAGTTAAGGATTTGGACAACAGAGAGCTGCTGCTGATGTTAGCCTCTTACAACTAATGTGGGAGGGAGGAGGGCTTCATTTCTCATGCTAGTATGTATAGTAAAACCATCTTTTCCAAACAAGAAGTTGTTGGGAAAAGAATGTGATTTTAGAAAGATAAGTGTTGCTGCATATGACAAAGGGATAGTCAGTTGTCCTATAATGAAACCAGGAATGCGATTCCTCATGTTTCGTTCTTTTTGTCCTCTGTCCCCCCACCCGCCCCTTTTGGTTTTGTTTATAATTTAGATCCTTATTAGGGCTCTATTCCCCAACTTTATGTAAGGGAAGTAAGCTTGGGGAAGGATCAATATTAATATATCGCAAACTATGTTTGTATCAGCGAAGCTGTGGATAACAGTCAAAAAACCCCCCCTCATTTCTTAAAAACTGGAAGTCTCCTTCTTTTGCTCAAGTTGACAAAAAGTGACACGTACAAGATACACCACAACTGATCTGGTCTTACTTGATGCTGGGGGGGGGGTTGGAGGTGTGAAGGGCGGGGAGGAAGGAAAAAATGATGGCCAGTTTTCTTAAAGTGGGACTTTCTGAAGCCATCTAGGGCTTTCAGGTTGTATAAGCATTCTAAAAACATGATATTGAAATACATTTTTACCTGGAGAAAGTAAAATTAAGACTTGTAATTGCTTATTTTATATCAATGAAGCCCTTACACTTTTTTTGAAATACAAGCATAAAGTTAATCTTCTTTTGGTGAAGGGCTATCTTAGAGACCACTTACAGTAGGCTAAGCCCTGATTTTACACATAATGTTTGTATTAATTGGAAACTTGCTGTTAAATTTCATGCAGATACACCCACAGACCATTTCTGAATTAAAATTTTGTTTTGTCTCCGATTCTAGTTGTTTCCTTTTCTAATGTGTGAATGAGGAGGGGAAAAAGATAATGCAATAGATTAACTGCTGACTCAGTGTGGGCTCTTTTTTTCAAAACCGCAATGGCATGTATAGTAGCACATTTAAAAAAATATATGCTTGCAGCTCTCCTTTCTGGGAGTCTGTAAAAACAAGTTTGCGTGACCATTGCTTGCATATTTGCTGCTGCTGAAACAGATGATACTTGAACTGTTTCTTGCCAAATTAGGCTATTGGATGGTAGTACTTGCCTTCTGTGTTTGACGTGACTTCAACTCTGAAAGAAACAGTTTTATGTATTTACAATGTGAATACTTGAAAGCCCAGAAGTGGCTTATTACAGCTAGATTTTGTCTTTTTTTGCACTTACTTTTCTAAATAAATTACACACTATACTATCTTAAATTGACCTGTCAGTTTGTTACTGTCCTGTTTATACTTCATCTGCTCGCATGAAGTCGTCCTAGAGAACATAACAATTTTTTGAAGTGTACAAATCCTAATGGCTGCAGTTACTTAGTTTCTGCAGTTGGAGGACTTCAGTTGATTTGAATGGTGGAGGTAGAGTCCCTCAGTCATTGAGGGGGTTTATTGCTGGCTGTGTCTTTTTAAGGACTTATTTCCATCTTAGGAGCTGAACATATGCCAGTTGTATCTGAAAGGCTCATATTTCCTGTATGAAACTCCTCTTGCAGAACAAACTACGGAGATGTGAAGCAAGAATTAATGTAAACTGAAAGGTCTCTTACACTGTACCATAACTGATCAGTAGTTTGAGAAAAGAACAAAAGTCTTTCTGTTAGCTATTGCTTAGACTTTACGTAAAGATGTAGTAGTTTAAAATATAAAATAAAAGGCTTTTAAGTTCCTGTCTACTTCTTCAAACTATGCATTTATGCCTTTTGAATGAAAGTTGCTTGTGCCAGCCTAGATAGATGAAACCATTTGTCAAAGCTGAAATGTTTACCATATGGTGGAAATATATTTATTATGGTTGTCAGAATAGGAATGTATATTTAATGTTATTTTCTTTTTTGATTGGTTAAAGTGTTTGGGGTTTTTGTGGGTTTTTTTTTGGTGGAGATTTTGTTTGGGTTTTTTCCTGTTGTAGAAGACTGCAATTCTAGCACTTTGCCTGATTCTTTGGGGAAGGGCAGTATTCCCGTGAGATTTGCTAGCTGGTAAGCTTGTTGAGGTTGCGCTTTTCCATTTCTGTTAAGTCTACTCTAACCAAGCCACTTCAAACATCTTCAAAAATTTTTAAACATGTCTAGTGGAGGCCATTTGTTTAGTAGCTTAAAACTATCTGCAATAATTCAATCTTGTGTATTCTGTCCCTAGGGAGTAACAATCCAGTTTGATAGTGCTGAGTTGATTTAATGGCTTCCTACCCTTAATGGCTACTTGCCTTGCGCTGCCTTTGGAGCTTGTGAGATCTTCTGCGTGACTAGGTTAATTCAGGTTGCCAAACTGTCTGAAAACTGGCTTGAAACCTAAATAGCTTTCTGTAAGGTTAGTAAACAGAATCACCATAGGTGATAGATGCAGGGCAGGAGTGCAAGAGAAGGAAGAGGATCCACCATTTCAGTGCAGTTCAGTTGACTTAGCTGTGCTGTCAGATAATGTGTCTAGAGCAGACTCCGGGCAGTAACTGGAGAGTTAAGGGATGGTTATGACTGGCTAGCTTAGAGTGAGAGATGGAAGGGGAGGAGGTGAGATAAACTTGGACCAAATTCTTGAGCCTGATGGGTCTGAAAAGGAAAGATTTGGGAATATTAGGAACTGATGGTCAGGGGGACTGGTATATTATTTGGTTTTGAGGTTTTGGAACAGGGTAGGCTGTCTAAGCTAGGTAGACCTTAATTGCTGGCAACAGAACTGGGACTTGGGCAGGAGATGAAAAGGAAATGCTAGAGCTGCCTACACAGGGAGACTGACTGGAGCATGAAATCAGCTTGAAGTGACAGATCTATATGATGAATCCGGAGATTCTAGTTCTGCTGCAAGACTGTATAGTTGTCAGTAAAATGTTTTTCAGCTTGCAAGAAATCACAAACAAGCCTTCCTTTAGTTTGTGTGTGTTGCGATCAAGCTGTAAAAAGACAGGGGAGGCCGAAACAAGCTGTTTCTGTAACCAAATGTAGGGCATTGTGATCAGTTTTTGATATGATAATACACGTTTTCCCACAGGATCATTATGTCAAGTATGCATGTCATTCATACAGTGATCAGGGAAGGAGTGAGAAACTTCGTACATAGCGAAAGAAACTGCTTTCTGTAGGACTTCCATCTGTTTGCTAGAGAAACCCAGGGGCTTGGTGAACATGACACGGGCTGTAGGAAGAGAAATCGTGTTGTTCTTGTTAAAATAGTTGAATTCTATCCAGATAAATTTGATTTGATCCATCTGCTAGGAATTTCATATGAGATTCAAGTTGAGGCTAACTTATAGGTACACTCAGCCCTCACACCTGAAAGCGAAAATCTCTGGGAGCTGTAGAGACAGTATGTTTAGTGCTGCAAAATGCCTGATAGTCTGAAAGAATCAAGCCCTAGCTGCTTCAAATCAGATACCCCAAATGACTGAAAAGTCTAGACAGTAATTTTGTCGCCACTCTTGTATGTCACGTATGTGTTGGAGGAGGAATCAATTAATGCTTATGAAACAACAGGATGTTTCAAGAACCCATTTAAATGGTGGGTTTGAAATCACTGTAGGGTTCATTGTGATTCAAAAATTATTGAAATGCTGAAGGCCATGTGCTTGAAAACTGGAAGAAAAATAACAAATTATTGTGCAGTGGTTCAGCACTGAATGTTCCCTGAACTGGCTAAGACAAAGGGACTTTTTTGGGGGGAAATACCATCTCGTTTATAATCGTGCATGCTCCAAAGAGGGTGGAGCTTTGAGGCAGCAGAGGAGTGTTAGTGTCTGTTGTTTCCCCGCTTGGGAGTGTTTGAGTTTGCAACTCGTTATTCTTTTAACAGTTTTTCTACAGTACAGAAAGCATTTGCTTAGCAACAGTGTGCAGCTACTGTTGCTGCTATGTAACTTTAACTTGATCTGCACAACTTACTATTCCATGTGATAGTATTAGGACATTTACTTGATTATTTATATGAACTTAGAGCAGAAAAGTCTATTTTCTCCTTAAGTTACATAGAAACTGGCTAATTTTGGCAACTAAAACTTACTTACATTAATTTAGTTAAATTCCTGCAATACGTTATTTAAAAGTAGATGACTTTAAAAAGAGAAAGCAGGCATATAACATTCAGATCTCATTTGTGTCTTACTTGTTTATGAAATTTTGTAATCTGCTGAATGTTTCGGTACTTAGTAAAGACTACAGTGTGCATGGCTACATTAGAGCATTATTTTGCTAGAAAGTCTGGTTTCTGCTGTAAATTTACAAACTGTTTTGCTTTACTTTTGTTGTTCCAGCTGTTTTTAGTTAATACTCATGTGTGGGCAGCATCTGAAGGTTAGTCAGCTTGCTGACCAGCTCTGTTTCTAGTAGTGTTCCTGCTGTGGTGATTGAAAAAGATTGCAAGCCTTCAGAAAAGGTCCAGAAAACGTGTCTCTGTCCCCATGAGCATTACTTTATAACCACCCCATCCCTTTTGCATCAGGAGTGGTGAACAGTGTGCCTGTGTACCTGTTAAACACAGGCTTACAACTTACCGTACAAATTATGGAAGAAAACAGTATTTTTAAAAGGGCCGTTTAACCCTGATCATGCACTATGGTGAAAAGAGTTTGAAAATAGACTTTAAACACTACTTCAAAGGTAAACTGATTTTTTTCTTTGTGGCTGAATAGTATGGATGGAACCTAGACATGCTAGGACTATATACTAATAGTTTTGGATGCTTAATTCTAAATAACGTTTCAGGATATGACTTTGCATTTCTCAGCTCACTCAACTCAGAATGTAGTTTAGCCAAAACAAAATATTTAAATCCACTTTAATGCCTTCCAAATGTAGTTGCTGTCATGTGGATGAGGCCAGATAGCTTTTTCTGGGCCTTGAGAAATCAAATTTAAAAGTTAATGAAGTCTGCAGTTTCCCCTAACATAGCAGTTCATTTTACTTAGGATTTTGCCATGCATGTGTGATACTGGAATGTCTTTTATCAAAGCAATTCCAAGAATTTTGTTCTCACAGAGCCCCCTAAGTCTGACGGTACACTTGAGTATTACCTTGTATTACCATCCAGAGATCTGTAGTTATGATCTACTTCATGTACATACATTACGTTGGATCAATGTATATATCATTGTGTAATAATACAACAGGACTTAAAAAAATCTTTTTAAAAAAGAAAGGATTGTTTGGGTTTTATTTTTTTTTTAAGCCAAAGATACTGCTTCACTGATCTATTGATTGCCTTTTCCTTGTAGCATAAAGGAGTGCCACGGGTTGCCTCTTATAAATGGACAGAATTGTGACCCTTACGCAACAGTCTCTCTTGTGGGGCCTTCCAGGTAACATTTTAGTATAAAATTAATTAATGTAAAATGCTGTGATCTTAAACTTGAAAAGAAAGTCATAGGTTTTAAGCAAAATCTTTAAAATACAGAAAAATCTTTAAATGCTTTCTGCGTATATCACATCTTCCATTGTTACTGTACTCTCCCCTTCCCTACCATACTCTCAAGATTGTGAAGGTGTTTGGTCTGTCTGAATGGCCTGCAGTACTCAAGAACCACTTGTCACTCAGTTCTTTCTTTCTTTCTTCTCAGGTTTTGTACTGGACTTTTGATATCTACACTGTACTTCCTATTAATTTTTGTCAAATTCCTGTATGGGACAATATAGTCAATTGCTCACCCGCCTTCCTCTGTTCCCTGTTTTTCTTAATGCGTGAGTTTCTTTGCAGCAAATGTTTAGCAACTGGGAGGAAGCAAGAAAGTAGAGGTTCTGGTGAGACCTTTCTAATGCTAGCTCCTTCAGGATGCTACTAAAAGTCCCCACAGTTTAAATGCCTCCCTTTTTTTGGATCGGTAATCCTGAATAACTGTTGAGGTTTTTCATTTAAGAAAAATCCCATATCCCACACATTCACTATCTGCAAGTCCCTGCCCAATAACATCTAAAGTAAGCTAGGTTTCAGTTGTTTCTTTTTTGCAACATCAAACCTAAGCACATCTACTTTCTCCAGTACTGAAGAATTGCCACT
This sequence comes from Aptenodytes patagonicus, assembly GCF_965638725.1. Lineage (NCBI taxonomy): Eukaryota > Metazoa > Chordata > Aves > Sphenisciformes > Spheniscidae > Aptenodytes > Aptenodytes patagonicus. The sequence continues at coordinate 6,360,802 of NC_134954.1, forward strand.
GTGAGCACAGTACCAGAAGGATTGTCCCCAGTTAAGCTCTGAGTGAAAGGGGAATTTTTTCCTCCTTGGTAATACACGATCACATTTTTTTTAGGTTTGGGTTGGGGTTTTTTTGGTGGGTGTTTTTTGTTTTGGTTTGGTTGGTTGGGGTTTTTTTAAGAGGACTAAGGAGATTGGACCATTATACCTAGGAAGCGTGGTGTTGATTGCCAAAGAAGGTAAATTGACATATATTTCCTGTTTGAGTCCTGTGATGCAGATGGAACTGAGTGAATGTTGGTCCCACACAATATTTACCCTGTTGGTATGGGAATATATGTGCAAATCTGTCAGAATTTTCTAGTTAAGATTTTCCAATCTCATGCATGTGTGAGTCATGTACCATGACTGGAATTTTTATATGGCCAGCGCCTGAAAACAGTTAGTTGATGTCTAGGACAATTTTTCTTCTCCCTTGTCTGTTTTTCCCCCACATTTTGTATTTGTTTCTTTTAGAAAGCATTTTTATACTATCATAGCCCTTTACTAACTAACTAAGACTGTATTCTTTTATAAAATGTGTAAAATAAAAAAAAAAAATCTATACAAAACCCAGGGGAGTGGGGAGCAATTGTTTTGTTTGACCCTATGCTATTTAGCATCTAGCATTAGCAGTGATTCCTTCCAAAGGAAACATTCAGTGGCTTGGTGTAAGCCTCTGTCTGTAAAGAAGTAGTAGGCATTTCCCCAACAAAAGAGGGTGGGAAAAACAGAAATTGGCAGTTGAACAAGGCGAGGAAAACTGTGCTTGTAACCTGCAAGCAGTGGTAAAGAAATTGTCTGCAGACTTAAGTTTGAAACGATTTAGAAATTGTTGATATATTTTACTTGATATGTGTAAGTTATACTCGTTTGTGAAATGAAATAGAAACTTTGGGCTGGACAGATGCACGATTAACTAGATACAGCACTTCAAATTTTAACTTTTCAAACTATATTGTGAAGATGAACTCATTTTAAGATTTTCTTCGTTGATCAGTGATGTCTAAAATGACAAAAAATGTTTTAACTTAAATGCATGGGTCCTTCTTGACAATAGAATGTCTTTAAAATTGTCTGTTTAAGTTGTCTATGGTAAAAATTTTACCACATTGGAACAGGAATGACCAAAAGAAGACCAAAGTAAAGAAGAAAACAAGCAATCCGCAGTTTAACGAAACATTTTATTTTGAGGTAACTTTTTGTGTGGTATTCTGCCTGTTTATCTATTTTTATGCAACCCTTCAAATATTTTTAAGCAAGCTGTATAGCAGTACCTAACGCAGAAAGCTCTCTTCAAGCAAATTGAAGAGCTTTTACTAGCCTCTCAAATGTAAGTGAATGATATACTTAAATTTCTGGGGGCTGCCAGACAATAGCATTCCCCTTCAATTGCTATGTGAAAAACGACTTCCTCACGAGCACGTATGTGAAGGCAGTTCGTTATCTTGGATCACTTTATACAGCATCTGTTGCCATCAGGAGTTCTGAGAGAACTTTAACCTCTCCTGTGGAATTCGATTTAAATATTTTCAAGGACATTGAGCTAAAAAAAAACCCCAAATCATTCCTTTAATAAAACAATGTAGCAATTATACCCAGTAAAGGCTAATTTTATTATTTTATTTTTAAAAATGTTAACTATTTTGTTATTTAGGATTTGTTTCAATTCTACATGAGTTACCCTACAGTAACCAAATTATGAGTTTGAATTTTTATCTGATTTGGCTCTGTAATAAAAACTACATTTGCGTGTAAGCATACTATACTGTTCAGCTGAGAGTTGGAAGTAGTACAACTATTACATGTGCCTCACGTATTATAATTTACTGTGTTTATATAGATCCTGGTCCTGCTGTGGGACTTCAGTGAGAAATTGTTCCATACTTATGTATAGACTATCAATGTATGGCGTGTGTTTCAGTTGACTTGGTCAAGATACTGAGTGTAATTTCTTAGGAAGTAAGATATTAGGATAAAAATGTGATCCAAACCACTCCGATAACTTTATGACTTATGATTTATTGGAGTTTAAACTGAGAATGCAATCAGTCAAGAAATAAGGAAAATTAAAACGAGGCTACAATTGTGTATAACTCGGGCAAGAAAAGTGGACTTCTTATTTGTTGTTTCCTTAAACGTCTCAGAACTAACTTCAGTGTTTTCTTGGGGCTCATGCTGAAACCAAGGAAATTCTTGCCAGTTTCATGTCATGCTTCCTTCTTGTTTTTTCCAATAGATCTATACTATAATTCCCTTAAATATCTGGTAGCCCTGATCAGGCTCCACCATGAACCCTTATTTGACCCATTTTTCACCTGCTTTCTGTCAAAAGGCAGTTTGTTTGGTGAACTGAACTTTTTCCTTTTTAAAAGGAACAGTAACTATTTACCAGTGTTAAAGAGGCAGGGTTTTCTTTGTTTTTTGACATCCATAATACAACAGTAAAAAGTGTGTTAATAGGAACAATTTACTTGCAGGTAACCAGGTCTAGCAGTTACACCAAAAAGTCCCAGTTTCAGGTGGAAGAAGAAGATATTGAGAAACTAGAAGTCAGGTAAGTTATGTAGATTAGAAAGTGATTTATTTTCTCATTAATCATAATATTTTTATCATCAAGACAATAAAGAAAGGTTTTACTTTAGTGTAACTCCAGAGAATTACTGATCAGACTTGTAGGAAAGAACCTTCTAACATATAAAATTACTCAAATTTTTTAGTGTGTTTCTTACTGAAGGTGAGGTTTTTTATTTTTAAGTAAATAGTGATAGAGTGTATCTAGCAGCCTAAACTTGTTTCCTGTGCCTGTGAGTAAAGAGGCGTGAGGACCTCCTATCAATATATATTAGTCTGGGCAGACTATTGGTAATAGGACTTGTACTGAAGGATAACAGCATACCTGATGCTAGTCTATGGTTTCAAATGTAGTTGGCTGTTTTAATAAAAACAGAGGGAAAAGCCTCTTTTATGGGATCCTTATGGTTTCGTATGGCTTCTTAGAGCAACATTTGTGTTGCATCTTTTCCTTGCAAATGCAAACAATACTTCAAAGTATATTCCCCTTTTCTGCTCCTTTACCCTTAGAGCAGGTGTGTCTGTATTTGTGCTATGTAGTTAGAACAGTTGAGAGCCCCTGTACTCAGTTTCTTTTCTTTATTGTGCTCATGCACATACATGCACCAAATCTGCTGAATGATAAAAAGTCTTCAAGGCTAGCATATGTTTCCTAACAGGCATCGGAAGAAGAATTTGGTGGTTAGTTTTAATAGCCATTATAGAACTAACTTGGTATGTGCATTTTTAACTATTAGCTTCATGAATACCTTAATTAGAATTGTATATTTCATTATAGTTGCAAATACATTTAGAAAAACAGTCATGCCCCAACAAATCTAGTATTAATTTTTTTTGTTCTTCTTAACAACTGCTGTCTGTCAGAAATGTCAGAGAGGTAAGAAGTAATAGAGAAAACCCAAGGTGCATGTCTGGAGTCTGTGGTTCCTTTTGAGGTTGTAAGCATACGAGCTGCTGTTTGGAAAACAAGCGCATGTGTTGGTGTGGCATTGCAGTATGCCAAATTTTAGCAATTAGATAGGGATATGTAACTATATCAGTTAAAACGTTCACTTGAATTACCTGGGAAGAAATGTGCACAGTTTTGGGGGTGGAGACTGCTCAGAATACCTGTATGTTGCCAATACCACTTTTATTTACTGATGCAAGGTCTGCGAGTCTAACTCTCACTGTTTGTTTCTTTATCTGTTCTTTATGGGTTAATAAAGCCACTCGTTTGATCCTTCTTGATTTAATTAGAATGGAGTGAGATTTCTAACATTTCCTGCCTGCATGCATGTGGATTAGTGCTGTAAGGCAGTTACTGTTAACTTGAAGATTTTTATTTCTCTCCAGGAGAAAAAAAAATAAAGCAATGTTCTTATTTTCAGGGTTGACCTATGGAATAATGGAAATTTGGTACAAGACGTCTTTCTAGGAGAAATTAAAGTTCCTGTGAAGGTGTTAAGAAATGATTCTTTTCAAGCATGGTGAGAAATGGTGGCTCAGAAGTGAATTTGCTTCTATCTTGCAGATCTTCCCTTGCAAAGGATGTGTTTTATTCTAACTATCCATTAAAATATGTCTTCCTGTTCTAGTCTAGGTAAAAAGTCTTTCTAGAGAATTTTCTTGCTCAATAAATTAACCTTGCCAGAGGGTACATTTAGCTCTTCTCTTCTCCCAGTCTGCCCACTCCCACAGAATAGTTCATGCGTTTGAGGGGAAAGTGCGGAGAGCGAAGAAAGGGAAGACTGAGCGCAACTATCTCTCAGTCAGCTTGCTGGATTTTAGTGATCTGTGTATGCTTTTCAGCCTAACCAGCAAACCTGGAACTTCTCAGAATTGCATCGCTTGTAATTAAATTCCTAACTCAGACTTCCAAAATGACTGATGAAGGGTTTATTTAAAAATAATCATTAAATATGGCTTCTTCTCCCCCCCCCTTTTTTTTTTCCCCTTGGGGAGGTTCAGAAAGTATCTTCTGGAACCAACCCAATGTCATTTCACGGGAGCAGGCACAGAAGTTTAAAAGCTGGAAGTGTAAGGTATGAAGGGAATTCAGGAAAGACAGACCTCTGCTTATAACATAGCAGCAACCTCCCTTCTGAAGTTCTTGCAAGCAGGAGCCGATCTCTAGCCCCTTTACTGTCCCAGATGCTTAGCGGCAGGAAGTGATGAGTGCAACAGATTCGAATGCCTCAAAGTGTGTAGAATATTCTGCTTTTAGTGCACCTTTAAGTACAGAGAAAAGAGCGGAGGAAGCCCTTCCATATCCACGTAAAAAACACGTAGGAAGGAAGTGGGTAAATAGGACCTAAATGGAGCACAGGTCTTGGCCAGGAACCATTATGGCTCTGCTCCATGTACCCACCTCAGGCTCCAAGTGTCTTGGATGTGTCAAAGTTGAACTGTGATTCTTAGTGTTTGAATGTGATCCTAAACATAATAAATGCTTGTGTCAGAATTTTCAATTTTTTTACACGGTGTATTGCAGACACAGGCTTGTTCTGCCAGTGCTCTGAACTGATCAAAAGCTGTATGATATGCCTCCGTTAACAGCCTGCTAAGAGAAAGGTTATATTAGCATGGGCTCATTACCAGGATATTGTGTTCACATAGCTTCTTGAATTAACCTGACTCATGTCCAGTTCACTTGAAGCATCGATAGAGAGGTTTGTGTCTGCTAATATACTTTGTAGACATACCTTGTATTGAACATCCTCATACCCAATTATGATCTGCTTATCAAAAGCAGTTCTGTGATTAAAAATAACTTTTTTATACTATTACTAATTTACATAAAATGTTTTTTAATACAGCTGATGTACAGCAGATAAAACAGTATCACTAGTACTAAATATTGGAAAAATAAGCCTAAGAGTCATGCTGTCAAGTAGAGGTTCTTGTAAATCAGTTTTACTTTATTTTAGCATGCCTTCATGGGCAATGCGTCTGATTATTAAAAGAAGTCTGATCTTCTGATTGTAGAAGTACAAATATAAATGATTGTAAAAGAATATTTGAAGATATGATTTCAGTTTGTCAGGCTGCATGTTGAAACTATACTGTGACACTACTTAAAAACTGTTAAAATTTTTGTAGGGCTGCACCTCCTGTTGGAATACAGTTGAACTACAGCAAAAGCCAATGAAGAATTGTTTAATATATTTTGTATTGAGAGTAGGAAAAAAGCACAATTTTGTTTCTTTTAATCTTACTTGTTTCTCAGGAATGCAGCCTGTTAATATTATGTATTTTTACTCATTTCAGACTAGACCATTGAAATTCTTGACACTAGCTGTTACATCTGCAATGTCCAACACCCTAAATATAACTTAGATGTAAAATGAGAAGGTCCAACATAATTTCTAACTATTCCTGCTGTCCCAGTTGAGCTACAAGAAGTATATCCTATTTCACTGTTCGGAAAGATATGAGAAAATAAATACATGTTTCATTATGTGCTAAAGGCGCATCAAATGCTGCTCCTTTTTTTTTTTTCTTTTGTGTCTCAAGCTTTTTTATGTGAATTTTATTGCCAGTTTTCAGGCTCAGTTTATGTATACTGAAATAATTAAATGTGATACTTTGCTTTATTGTAGAATTAGTCAAATTAATGAAATGTGAATTTAATATTTTAAATTGCCCTGTTGCTTTCAGGTACTTACTTCAACCAAGAGAAAATGGAAACAAGTCTTCTAAAACTGATGATTTGGGATCACTTAGATTAAATATCTGTTATACTGAAGACTCTGTACTTCCATCTGAATACTATGCTTCTCTAAGAAACTTGCTGCTAAAATCATCAGATGTTCAGGTACTTTTGTTGAAAATTTCTTTTAAAATGAAAACTTAAAATGAATTATGCAGTCCTGTATGAGACAATGTGAATTATGCATATCTAGAGAAATTTTGTTCCTTTGCATGAATTACTTCTGTCACAACCAGATGAGTAGCTTGTAGAGCATTTACTTCTGCTCCAAACTACCAAGATACTCTTCTTATTTTAGAAGAACCAGCAGAGACTGTGAAATAACCTGTGCTGTGTGACTGGAAGAGATAAAATACTTTCTTCTCGTTGATTGCTCTTTTCAACATTGTCTTTTCCCACTGGCTGCTATTGGCTCCCTGGATTTAGCGGTTTTCCGGGGCGTTATTGGTGCTGAAGGGGCAGATAATCACCTTTACCAAAAATAGTCTGCTTCAGAATTAATTTCTAATTCCACTTCTTCTGAATTGCTTCTGTCTTCCCCAGTACATTAATCAGCATGACTGGATTTCTCACGTGGACATGGTGACAAAAGAGTGAAGTGTGGTAGATGGTTAGCATAGCATTGAGACAGGAATCAAATTATAATAACCAGGCTTTATATTCCTAGGTCTTCTATAGCCTGCCTTCCTTCACTTCAGTGCTGGTGAAGTACTGGCAGAGGAGAAGAAAGGTAAAGAGGAAGCAGATTGTGACTAAAATTTTTGCTAGCCCATATTCAAATACTACTTCACTGGAATTCAGGAAGAGCTGAGTATGTAGCTAGCAGCAGTCAACAGCTGTCTTTTTTTACTTAAATGAAATCACTTGATAAGTTTTTTAATTGGAATTCCCAACTGTAGAATGGCGACAAACACTTTAGAAGTGAGAACTGTATTTTAATGTGCTCTGATTATAGTTTAAAAAGTCCTATAAAGATATATGACATTATAGTAAAGCAATTGCTTACTGCCTCTTACTTGGATTTGTGACAAAGCCATACTCTAACCCTTTAGGGAGGATGAGAAGGGTGAGTAGATGCTGAATTTCATTCTTAAATGTCAAGTATAGAGTCGATAATACCAATTTTCAGTTAAGTATTTCTGTAGAATGAAAACTTCTAATTGCCATGTTATACAGCAAATGTTGAAACTTTTTTTTAAGAAGCTACGTCTATAGTCTTGTTAGATTTGATCTGTACTTTGCCAAATACATGAAGAACACTTAACTACCTCACTCATGATTTTGTATTCTGCTTTCTCACAGCCGATTTCTGCATCTGCTGCCTACATACTGAGTGAAGTTTGTCGAGACAAGTACGATGCTGTTCTGCCTCTTGTACGATTATTGCTACACCACCATAAGCTAGTTCCATTTGTTGCTGCAGTGGCAGAACTAGATCTGAAGGACACCCAGTATGTATTTCATGTTTAGTGATGCCTTTTTAAATTATTATTAAGAGTTTTAAAGGGCTTCATGATACAACGTTGATAAGTAAGCATGTCGAATTTCTTTCTCTCATTATGTAAAACTGACTAAATACATTCATCTTTTAATGCTAGTTTATAAAAACATTCATTAAAATCCCATTGAAGCTGGGAGTCAGTTAATGATTGTGTGCTATTTGGTTAAATTTTGTAAAATCTTCTTGGACCTAGTATATGGCTAAACATAGCAAGCTAGCAGTCTAGAGTTGTGTCTAAGAGCACGTAGTTTTTATTTTAAAATGTCATAATTTGGCCACTCTTCAAATTTTACTGGTCATTAGATTGGTACTTAACATTTTTAAAATTGCTGAGAAACTTACCCTGTTTCCTTTAGTATGTGACTTAAGTGAGGGGTACTCTTTTTCTGCAAAGGTGCCTTGTAAGTATGTACGTGTCCTCCTGCATGCCTTGAAAGTAGCAAGCACAGGAGTTTTTCCAAGTAGCAGTGTACGGCCTGTGAATTTGCAGCTCTGAGGTTAGGAGAGAAATGAAGTGGACCTGAGTAGTGGCCACTGAGGTGCCAAGTCATGTCCTGTGGAGTTGTGGAAGGGGTTTTGTCACCACAGGATGGTTCATTTCAAAGCTGACTTATTCCAGATTTAAGTAAGGTGAGACAATTTAACTGTGTAGAAAGAGGTGACTCATGGAAAATAATTTTTCTGAACTGCATTTTAGTACACACATTCCTTTCAGTTATAATTGAACTGTAACAAAGAAAGATTAAATCTCTCAGATTAGAAAGATTTACTTTGCACAGCTGGCTCTCAGTTTTCTTCAACAGCTATAATGAATAAAAAGCATAACCCTAGATGAAATATGTTTTGGTTAAAGTGTCGGAGTTATCAGTGTAGTGTAGCAGTATGCTATTCATTGTAGCTCTAAGATTTTTTTTCACCAGGACTACTGGAGGAAGAATTGTTTATTGGTGAGGTACAAGTTGTTATTTTGGAATTTTCTCCAATTGTTCTTTCTCACATTCAGCACTGGATTGTGACTTCCTTTGTCTAAAATTTCTTAGGCTTTTTCTTATGGTTTTATTTATGTTCCTAGTTTTGGTAAAAGCTGCAATAATATTCTTGTTTATTCTTTTTCTGTTCCTGAGTGCCATTGCAAGCTGGGTATCTAGGTTCTGGAATTCCTGACTGAAATATATGAAAAAATGTTTTAAAAAAATTAATTATTTAATAGCAAGATAAAATATTAATCGGAATTTGTAACTGAGCTTCTTATTTTTTCCTGTTCAAATAAAATAAATTATTTTCTTACAGAGAAGCAAACACAGTCTTCAGAGGCAACTCATTAGCAACTCGGTGTGTAGATGAAATGATGAAAATAGTGGGGAAGCACTACCTAAAGGTTACTTTGAAACCTGTTATTGATGAGGTAGGTTATCCTACTGAAACTGTTTTCAGGACACTTAGCCCCCTGGGGTATCCTGTCTCTTTGATAGGCATTCTTCTTACAGCTCCCTGTGTTAGTAATCACTCAGTTGGGGGAATTCTAGAGGAAAGTTAAAATGAGCAATAATTGGTTAAGTTTAGTGGGAGGAGCTGCTTTTTGTTATTTATGTTCCAGATGCTTGAAAATAAACAGTCAATGACAGTTCCTCCAGCCTCTAACACATTGCAGAATTTACCCCCGTGATGCTTTATGTAATTGATCCATGTGAAAAGGCACACACAAAAGTGAGGATGATTATTGCATGCTGTTACGGATCAGTAGAACCTATTTAGAGCTTTACCCCTAAATCTAGGGCAGAATCTGGTTTTAAATAGGTACATTTCCATGCTTTCTGTCTGAAAAATTGAACTCCTATAGTTTTGTTTGTTTGTTTCAGATATGTGAGTCTCCTAAACCCTGTGAAATAGATCCCATCAAATTAAGAGAAGGGGATAATGTAGAAATTAATATGGTGAGTTTCCTAATCTGTTTTACCTAATTTAAACTTTCTCAAAATCTGATAGAAAAACATTTTATAAAGCAGCTCTGTGTAATGGAAAATGAGTAACTTAGGGTAGCAGTATAATTCTCTGATTCCAGAGTAAACAAAGGAAAAATTGTATTTTCTTATCCCTGTTTATGAAAACAGCAAAGGAAAAGTCCAACGGAAAATGGGACGGGGAGGAGAAACTATACAGAGGATTACAGTCTTCCTTACCAGTTTGTTGGGTGTTGTGATTCCTGATGTTCTGTACTCAGCATCTAGATGATGAAGTAGCTAATTAGGACTGCTTTAACGCTTTTCCCTGAAGTTTTGCTTGCCGCTTGCACGTTACCAGAGGATGACACTTAAGGCAATAGTAGCTGCAACAAACTAAATTAGCATTCACTAGGTATGCATGGGAAGTGCTCCTTCCTTGTAAGATGTTGTTGTCAAACTACAAAAATGGGTTTTGATAGAAAGTTGTGTATTGCCAGACACTGCTTATATACTTTAAGTGAATATCATTAAACTATCTTTTTAGTAAAAATAAACTAGTAATCCCATATAAATATTATGAGGCTTTTTAAATATGCACTGTACTAAAATACATAATTGAATAGTCAGGCAGTGTTTTGAAAAAAGGAATTGTAGTGTTATGTTTGTGTTCAGGAAAAAAACATAGAAATGCAAATGTTAATGGTCTGAAAAAATACCTTTTTTCATAATTGCAGGAAAATCTACGCTATTATGTAGACAAAGTATTCCGTGAAATTGTGCGGTCAAGTATAAGTTGTCCTACCCTAATGTGTGATGTTTTTTATTCTTTGAGGCATCTGGCTGCCAAAAGATTTCCAAGTAAGTGTTCTCTAAAAACTTTTGAAAATGGTGTTCAGAGTGAAATACTTAACTTCTGCAGTTACCTGATGGGGATTGTTAAAATTCTTGCCTTCTGCAAAGCTGTGCCCTGAACTTCTTACCTTGACAATCAGGCATTTGTTTTTCTGTCAGTCTGTAAGTTATAGTAAAGCCTTGTGGTCAATCAGCAAGAATCTTGTATTTTCTGATACAAAAATGTAGCAGGTCAGAAACGCTGCAAGGCAGCAGCAAATAAGAAGTCACCAACAGAAGTATGAGATACTAGAAGAAAAGCACAAGTAATACAGGAGGTGATTTAGTTGAAAGATGCATAAAGTTTGGAAGAGCTGATCTGTTTATTGCTTCTAAAGAAGCAAGATTGTAAACTTGAAAATAAATTTGGTGTTTACATCTTAACTACATGAACTGCAACTATGTTAACTATTGACTAGCACATTCATAACTTAAGTGTCCAGCTTTACTACTTATGGGTAGTTTTGGGGAGGGTGGATAATGTAAAATACTTAATGCGTTTGTAATGTGACCAGTATTAGAACAGCTTTATTCTTTCAGAATGGTTTTAATATAGGAATAATGTGGTGGGTCTGAAATACTCTTATACTTCAGTCAATTAAAATCTGAAGTGTCATATTACAAGCTACAAAGGAGGAATATACTTCTCATAATCTGGAGCCTTTCTTTGATTCATGTTTGTCACTGGAACTGATGCCATAAATTCCTCTAGTTCAGACAGTCCTTTCAGAATAGCTAACTTCCCGGACAGATAGATTGAAGTGGTCATTAGAGTAAGAATGTGATCCCGCTGTATTTCCCAGTATAAAGGTGTAAATATACCCAAAATATTAAATGAGAAAATCCTCATTTACAGCATCAAAATTATATAACACCATGGTTTTATGATGCAACTCAGAAGTGGAGTTGAAGTTGTTCATATGCGTTGACTGCATTTGTTGTGCAGCATTAATGTATTTGACTTGATCAGTGATTAACTTTACGGGTGAATAAACCCGATAGCCCTAGAGTTTCAAGGCAACTGCTATAATATTTTCTCTTTTGGTTCAACGTGCATACAGCCGTACCTAATCAACACTGTATGTAAATGCTTGCAGTAACCTCATCGTTCCTAGTAGTGGAGCTGATGAGCCAGTTTTATGAGAACAGAACTTCTTTTCAGAGAAATAAACCCTTCATTATAAGTAGGACACTTCTTACCATGATCACCTTTCTCATTTCATGCACTTCATTGATTTTTCTGTTCTGTTTTTAAAATGTCTCCTCTGATATTATCTTCTTAAGGATTTTTATGTTGACTGTCTTCATTATTTCCTACTAAGTTTAGTGCATGTTACATTTCATGGTTTTTCTCTGCAGATGACCCTCATGTACAGTATTCTGCAGTGAGCAGCTTTGTGTTTCTTCGTTTCTTTGCTGTAGCCGTAGTCTCACCTCATACTTTTCATTTACGACCTCACCATCCAGTAAGTTTCGTGAAGCTTTGTTCTGTTTTATTCATAACCGTCAGATCTGTTTATCTGGGAAGGCATAAGTTACTTTCAGCGGGTAACTGGGAAATAAGATTACTAAATGTCTCCAGGTTGAGTTTTCAATTTTATACCTCACCAAAGGAACGAAGACACTTGCGGTTCTTTAAGCATCAAATTTCTCAGTCTTTATGAGGTGTTCTCAAACGATGTAGAGGAGTCACTGATACTAAAGATGCTGTGCCTTTTTTGGGAATGTGCTGCTTTGTTAGAATAGCAACGTGACTGAGGGTTCTTTAAGGTATATGCCTAAACTGCATTGGTTTAACTTCCACCATGGAAGTTAAATATCCAGATGTCACTTTCACTTTTAAAAAAACATTTTCATTTGTGTCTCAAACAGAGGTTGTAGAGTTAGCCAATAATTGGTCTGCATATTTATTCTGGACTCCACTAGTTGCAGTGGGTTGCCAAATCTTCCATTTTCAGTTTTCAAATTGTCAAATAGATATGCATAAAAAAAATAATCTTCAAAGACAGGAATATGGAGATAAGGAAAAAATACTGTATTATTTTCACATAAAATACAGATGTGTGAAATCTTCTGCTCCAGAGGTTATCTTTATTAGCTTATTTTATCTACTTCAGTGTGTTGTGCTTTCAAAAGAAAAAAATATACTTACTCAAATTCATACCTTTGACATTATCCAGTTCGCTGAGTAAAAAGACTGCAGGATTTTATCACTTGAGGGTTAAACATTTTAAAGGGAACAGCAAGGCCCCTTTCTGTGGCTGTGTTTATAATCCTGTACTAAAGTGCAAGCAGTGAGGTAGCAAACAAATTAGACAAAAGCCTTAAAGACAAAGTTTTAAGTTCACTTTGTATTATGAGAATTTCTACCATTTGTCCAGCAATAGTTCATTATGTTTAGTGTTAAGTTTTGAATAGTTCAGAAGCATTAGATGGGTTGTAACAATTACAGGATTTGAGGGGGGTTGAGATGTTTTATAGGTAAAATATTTTTCCAAGTACTAATATTAAATTCTAGGGGTAGTGAGTAAAATATTAAACACTGTACAGTAGCTTATAAAAGATACATATCTTCACAAAGTGCAAGTGCTAATAGAGGACAATACTGCATACGCATTTCTTCTCTTTGGGCGAAGAAGAAAAGGAATGAAGATGCGTCAGATTTACTACATTGTGTAATATAGTATTTTTTTGTGACATTTTCATTTTTAAATCAAAGCTTTACCTGGAATTGTGGGGGGAAAAAAAAGTGACTTCTGAATTTTGTTTCTTTATTTTAGGATGCACAGACTTCTAGAACATTAACTCTTATATCAAAAGCCATCCAGACTTTGGGGAGTTGGGGAAGTTTGACCAAAAGCAAACTTGTAAGGCTACTAAAATTCTTTCTTATTTCATAGACAACTTTCAAAGAAAGTTTATTTATGTCAATTTACCTTTTCTTCCAGTCAAGTTTCAAGGAGACGTTTATGTGTGAGTTTTTCAAAACATTTCAAGAAGAAAAATTTACTGAATCTGTTAAAAAGGTACCTTTCAAATAGATTTTTTTTTTTTTTTTTTTTTTTTTTTAATGGTTGATGTATCCGATCAGTCTTAGTTATTAGAAGGTTGTGTTATTGGTCAGTTTTCTACTAGAGAGAAAAAGAAAAATTGTGGTCCATTTCAGATTTTTTTTTTTTTTAATTAAAAAACCCCACACAATCGAATACACAAGAGTTATACATAGTAGAATAAGCTAATTTTAGTGGTTTTTTTTAAAAAAAGTAGTATAAACTTTTTGAAACAGACTTTATTAGGTCTGCTGTTTAGGAACTAAATAAAGAAATCTTGTGTGACTTATGGGCATCCCTTGTTACATTGTTCCAAGTCCCTGCAATATATTTTCATTTCATCTGTTGCATAAAGTAATTGTTCTGTTCTGGGAGAAACTGTACATGTATATTTACAAAATAGCTCTTGGTTGTTCTGTGTTTCTGAATAGTATATATTCCCTGTGTATTTTTCCTTAAGTTCCTAGATGATGTTTCCTCTACTGAAAGTAAAGAGCCCAGTGGTCTGAGTGAGCCAGTACATCTAAAAGAAGGGTAAATACATCTTGAATCTACATCATGCAAAACAGAATTGACTTTACTGTTTTTTTCATTAATGCCAACATCAGATTAATGCTTATTAAAATATTTGATATACTGTAGAAATTGTGATATTTGTAATTGGTGATAATTCTTTGTTAGTTTGCAGAATTAGTTTAAACCAACAGCTGTAAACTTTCATAACTCATCTTCTAAATACTTTGGAAAAAATAATTAAAAGCAGCCTAAAACCTATTAAAGCCTGTCTGCATTTCTGTTACCATTCAGTGTGTGCGCTGTGATGGTTTATTCAGGATTGTGAAAGTGTGTTTTAAAAGATGGTATTAATTTAATTTAGAATGACTTTGCATGCTGTTTAAGTCCAGCCAGCTAAACGTTCTGCCTTTAAAGTAGGGGAAAAATTACCCTGTAATTGGAATACTTAACAGTAAATTATAGAATGCTTTTACAAAAATTGAGGTGAAAATCACTCTTTCTAAGAAATGAAGTATTTTTTTTATGTTGATGAAGAATAGCTGATGAATTAATTCAAACAACATTTATGGGGAAAAAACATTTGTATTTACCTGAGAAGCAGATTCATAGCAAGTAAAGATTCTTCTGTGAAACAAGCATCCGAATTTCAAACAAGGAAGAAATGTACCTCTTATTAAAAAAACTAAATAGAAATGAAGGAGACAATTGTAGTGGATCAACACTTAGTTATAGCAATTTGGAAGCTAGTCTGTATTATAAATTGATGACTGTTGCTCAAAAAAAAATAGTTGCCAGTGAGTACACTTAAAGTGTACTGAATACAGTTTGTGTCTACCCTTGCTATTGAGCTGTGTTCAGCATCATCTCACTGACACTCAGTTTCTGATCCAGATAAGGCCAAGTACGTTCACAAGTAGAAAGTGTCAGGAAAGAAAGAGTCTTGTAGTTGGGATACACCATACTCCCTTTTGGGAAAATTTGGAGTCTGGATCTGAGTAAGTACGTACCCACTCCAAATCCACTGCTACAAACAAGAGTCTGGATTGCATATTTTTCAAACTCCTTTCCTGTTAATGGAACCCTGTACATGATCACCATATTGGGAGGTAATCTCAAGGATCTATTTTGAACAACTAGTAGGGTTTTTTTTAATCTACAGTGAAGTAGATTTTTATGTTGCTGCATGATGAACAATAATGTATTATCTCAGTAAATGGTTTTGAAAGCTCTTCAGAAGACTAGTGGTTGCATTTCATTTGATTCTGTCTTTACAGAGAAATGTACAAAAGAGCTCAGGGAAGGACTCGGATTGGTAAAAAGAATTTCAAGAAGCGGTGGTTCTGTCTAACAAGTAGAGAATTTACCTACCACAAACAGCAAGGTAACTTATGTTTATTTTACAATTATTTTTATTTTCTCAATATTTTTTAAGTGTTTGCATCTGATTTGTGCTTTTTAAAAATGCATAATTTTTTTCTTTTCCTAAAGCACATATGGTATGTTTTAGTTACCTTTGCCCTGATCACCAAATGCTTCTGTCTGATTCATGTACGTTTTCTCAATAAAAAAAATGCACATTTTGAGAACTTAACCCACAGTATCAGTGCACTGAAGTTATAAAACAGTTTTTAAAAAATCACTTTACTCATCTGTTTACAATTTTTTTTACAGATAAAGAACCAATTTTCACTATTCCAATCAAAAACATTCTTGCAGTGGAGAAACTTGATGAGAACTCCTTCAACAAGAAAAATGTGAGTCAAAAGATAGTTTATATGTAATTCTTGATGTGTTCTTTAAATAAAAGATTATAATTAGCTTATAGAATTACTGAAACCCTATTACTAAACACTTCAGCAAAAAATCTTTTTTGGATCGGGAATAACAAGCTGTATGTAGTGTTTCCAAGTACTCTGAACACGGAACTTAACCTGGAGATTTGGATCTCTGCACCAACTTTTCTCACTGATTTTATGACTTCTGCCACCCTTTCCAAATTCCTGGAATGAAGGGTAAAACTCCTGTGACCTTATTACAAAGCACTTTTATGTAAGGTATTAGTAGTATGAATTATATTATGTTCTACTAGAAATGTAATATTACCAAACTCGTATTTATTCCTTTTGATGAGAACTTCCTACAATACCTTCATCAGCTGAGACAGTTCTCTGCTCACAGCCTCATTCTGGACCTGTAACACATCAGTATTTCTGTTGTTATTTCAATCAAAAATTCTGAGGCAGTGATAAAAGTACAGCTGTTACTTAGGCTGAGGATGGGTAAAGGAGAGACTTCTGGGAATCTGCTGTTACTCTCAGGATATGAAGCATGAAGTCTGAGGTCACATTTAAAGATATGTGAATGAAGAGGACAGAAAATGCATCATGTTCTAATTCTTTAAGGATTCTTTTTTGGATGAGGAAATGGTGTAGGTGCAACACAGGGAGCTGGTTTGGGTTTTTTTTCTCCTAAATAGGGCTGTGTAGTAAAACGAAAGTGGTGAAAAGTCGTCTTTTCTCCCTTGTCTCACTTTCTGTCTTAATTTGGCGTTGTTGAATTGCTTGAGCTTTGAAATCTATTTTGACATATTCAAAGTTGCTCAATAACTGAGTATTTTTTACTGAGCAGAATAATGTTGCATTCCTTCTACAGATGTTTCAAGTACTACATGGAGAAAAGCCACTCTATATCCAAGCAAATAACTGTGTAGAAGCTAGTGAGTGGATAGAAGCTCTTTGCCGGGTAACAAGATGTAACCAGAAGAGGCTTAGTTTTTATCATCCTTCTGCTTTTCTGAATGGGAACTGGCTTTGCTGCAAGGCTACCATAGAGAACACAGTGGGCTGTGCTCGTTGCACTGCGTAAGTTCCTTCTCAAATGAAAATACATATGTTTTGTAGGACAAATAATGTATGATTCACTGTACAACTTGAAAATGTGAAGGCAAGGCTTTCCCTGTCTACTTTAGCAAGTTACGCTACTAAAAACATGCCTTGCTAGATAAGGCCCAAAGTACTGGATTTTACCAAGTCTATTACTTCATCAGCCACCATATGAAATGAAGGTAACCAATTAAACATGTAAATCAGAAATATTGAATGGTTGATTTCTTTCCATGCAGAATAATAAATTTAATAGCTCAAGTTTATTCAGATGCTAAGGTGAATGCAGAAATATGACGCGCCTAGGTCATCTATATGAAACAATTGAAATACCTTGCTGCAGAGGGCTCAGCCTAGAAGTCTATCTCTTTCCCTAATGACATTGTCTTGTTTTATACAGTCACTTTTTTACTTTAACCTCATATATTTTAAAACACACTGTACTAAGAAAATCAGCTGAATAATCTTGGGTGTAGATTCTGACAAATCATTTGGGTTTTGTAGGTATGTCAGGAAAATGAATGACATCTTATAATGCATTAATGCCTTTCTTTAAGCTGCTGATTTCTGAAAACAAACAAATGCTCTGATCTTTTTAAAAAATAAATTTATCCTTAGCTGGCTAGGTTGCATAAGTTACAGGCTAAAGGTCTCAGTCAGTCTTCTAAAATTCAGTATAAGTTCTATAAGATAACTTTCTGAAAATCTATAATACTTTTTCCATGTTACTCAGTTCATTCCTATATTAGATTTCTCAAGAGTTCAAAAGATTCCCGTTACTAAATAACTTTTTTGGTTGGTTTTATCTGTTTTTTTAACTGTTCTGGTTTAGGAATGTATCTTGTCCTTCTGTTCTGGTTACCTTTCAAATATAGTGGATTTTAAAAGAAGTGTTTAACTGTCATTTAATAACAATTAACCTTACTTTGATGCTTTTGTGAAATACTTTTCTCTTGACATACTGAATAATAAATTCTATTGGAAAAAGCGATTTTTAGTATTGCTGTATTCATTGCCCTCAAAACTGTATATGCCTGTTTCTATAGAACACTTGCAACAAATGCTAAGTTTTGTGTAGCAATTGTGAAGCTGTCCGTGAGTGGTAGACATATTAAAAGGCTAAGTATATTGAAACAGAATCAGTTTTTACTTGCTTTCAAGAATGACTTAAATATTGACTACCCGTCTCTTTTTTTTCACCTTTTAGAGATGTTCCTGCTGATACTCAAATTGAGATTGATGGAGACAGAGAGACAGAAAGAATTTACTCACTTTTCACTATCAACATGTCTAAACTACAGAAGTTGGAAGGTACTCAAATAATAATTCAGAAGAATTATACTGATATTATTCAGCTCTAATTCTTTAGACCGGTAACATCTGTTTGATGTCTTAACAATTTACTTGAAAATAATAGAGAGTAGAGACACAGATTATATTTTTGTGCTCTTAGTGCTCTGGTGTCAGACATTCTTCAGTCATTTCTTCACAGTAGACATCAGGCATGCACATTATTCTAATTGAATTTGCATATATGAAATATCTTTAATAGTCTAAACAGAGAGACTGCAACTATAGCCGGTTGCTCTTCTGTCTTTGCTCTCGTTTTCCTGACTATGGAGTGAATTCTGTTGAACACGGTTGAGTTGCAAGAATGCATTGGTCTTCTGTTAATGTGAACAGGAGAGAGCTGGATGCTCAAGGTGCTGAACACACCCAGCAGAGAATAAGCCACAGAACTGTAAATACATCTAGTTGATACTGTCTCCTGCTTTTGTCTTAACCCATTTTGTGTATAAGCTAGAGTAACTTTACATTTCAGAATTTCAGAATCACCATTTATCACAAGAGTTACACCTGTTTTTTAATTATTGAAATTCTAATTGGGATAATTGTGGTAATTTTTGTAGAGGCTTGCGGAAGTATAGCAGTCTATCAAGGTCCACGGAAAGAACCAGATGATTATTCTAACTTCACAATTGAAGATTCTGTAGCAACTTTTCATACACTTAAACAAATAATAGATATAGTAGAAAAGCTGAATGAATCGCACGAAAAATACCGAAAGAAGAGATCATCTAGTGCTAAATATGGTAGTGAGTAAGTATCTTATGTAATTTTGACATACATAAATGTGTATTTTAAAAAAAAAAAAAAATCGTAGAACAAGGCCAGGCTTGTTGAGGTAGAAATAATTAAGCTAAAGGTAGATTTAGACAACACAAAGACATGGAGAAAGTAAGGTGCATAATTTGTAGTAATGCAGCTTTTTACCATTTGTTAGAAGATACAAGAAGTTCCTCTGGTGTGGGATTCATCTGTGTTCCTGTTGAGATTCCCATAAGTGGGTGCAATGACTCTGTCGTTTCCTTGCAACTTAACATCTGAAGTGCGCACAAAATTTATCCCTAACTGTCTGCCTACCTTCTAATTTTTTTCCGAAATTTCAAATTTCAGTTAAGAAATAATTAAAATATCAAGTTACGTAAAACTGTAAAAATTACACTGCAGAAACATCTCTTTCATGCAGTATATATACTGTTTGTAATTCACTCGCCATACTCAATGATAAATACTATTTCTGGTGAAGTTAAAAAAAAAAAAAGTCTGTTCTTAGGAGTACATTTTTGTTCCAGAGCAGATTCTTTCAATTCTCTTCAATCCTGGCTGATATCTATGGAACACCACTAGCAAGTTTTCTGATTCCTTCTTTGCATCAATAGGGCTTGATTCACCAGAAAAAAAGAATGCTTAAACCCTGATTTGGTTTGCCCAGTTCAGTATTCGACCCAAGTTGTTTAGAAAAATTGACTTTGATTTAGAGGTCTCACATGAAAGTATGTGAGGTTTTCTGCAAATCGTGAAATTTCATAAGTAGCAGTAGGAATGATGCAAAGAATATAGGTTTGCTTAATAAATAAAAATTGTATGATGAGAACTAGAAAGCAAACGTTAACCTTAAAAATATTTACATATGACTTCTTTTTTTTCCCCAGAGAAAATCCAATTGTTGGAAAAGTTTCCTAACCAAAACAAACTGTGGCACACTTGGATGAAAAAAGAAACTGGAAATGTTCTTGACTGTTTTGTTGTTTTGTTTTGGTTTTGTTTTGTTTTTTTTAAACTCATATGCATTTTTACAAAGTATTTAAGAATGAACATAAATGCTAGTTGTGTTGACAATCTATTTAATATTTAATGGAAAAAGATCTACTTGGAAATCTGGTCTTAAGGTTTATTCTCATTTTGCTGAAGAACTTGAAGTTCCAAGTTCTTGAAGTAACAGGTGTGAATAAATCTAAATGTTGTTTTGCCATTGTTGTCTTATTGGAGAGAACTTTCTAAACAAATAAGCTTTTTAATGGAAGAAAATCCACACGGCATTTGTTGGTTGGATTATATCTCTCGATACATACACTGCAAACTTGCATGAGTTTACCATGAGTGCCTGCCCTGCTGGTATGGGTCTTGAAATAGAAATCCCAAGATACTATGACATGAAAAAGATCTGAAGCTTCACACTCAATTCATTTGACTTTTTTTCCTTGTATTAGGTGTTGTCAGGACTTGATTTATCTACAGCTGAAGTCTTACAAAATCATGCAGTATGTTGCAAATAATCTGGACAGCAGATAGCAGTGTTAGTTATGTTTTTAAGTACTAAAGAAGAAGAAATCAGGGAACTTATGTTGTACCTCTTGTTTACATTTGGGGTGAGTAATATATGGAGTGATATTAGACCACTATCTATTTTCTTTAGGATTTTTTAGGTACATATTTTTTCTTAATCTAAAAAGAAATGCAGGGTAACAACATTCTTTTAAAATAAGTTTGCCTACAGATAGAAAAATTTAAATGTGAACAGATTGTGGTTAAGTACTGATCAATTTACATCATCCCTTGTATGATTTTATTTCTTTTTTTAGTAAAAAGTAGTAACTAGATCCAGCTCACCTTTTGACTACAAATCTAATAAATAATCTATTATAATCACTCAAAGCACTTTAGATATCTGGACTATCCCAGATTATTTTTAGATACTTTGTAGTATCTGCTTGTTATGATCAGTTGAATGATCAACATTCTTTTGTCTTTAAGCAATGCTTCAGTGAATATTTTTATATCTTTAGTTATATGGATTCATATTTGCCACTTAACACAATTTTAAACTGGCATTCTTGACTTTAAGATTAATTTTTGCTCACTTCATCTGAGAAGTTAGGTTTATGCTGAAAGAACATATATGTATATAACCAGGAAGAAGCAAAGGTATTACTGTGGCAACTTTGCTTCATCAGTATTAAATACAATGGTACTCCTTGGAATATTATTTTTAATAATAACTATATGTGGTACTTTTATTTTTGGAGCATTTGCTGTGGGGTCTTTTGTTGTTGTGTTGTTGGGTGTTTTTTGGTTTCGGGTTTTTTTTTACAATCATGATTTGGCCAAATTAATTAGGAATGTAACTTGCAAATAGAATAGAAATCCACAATGCTTGAAATTGTAAACTGTTTAAATTGCTATACATTTATTATACTGTTGTAGGGAGGCTTTCTGTAATAGAAGCAAGTTGGCAAGACAGGATTGAAATCTCTTTTGGAATGAATGTAACTTGTTAGAATAACTATTTGGTTTAATACCAGACAAACTATTTTAGAATATCCGGGATTCAGTACTAGTGTCTGCAACGTCACAATCATTTAATCACCTCAGCTGTTTTTGCCTTTTCCTTTTTTACTCATTTGATGTATTCTAAGGGACTTTTATTTGCCAACAGTTGAAATTGGAGGGCAGGGAATATAGTAATGCCAAGAAATGTGTTTTGCCAAGGTAAAGTGAGTGATTAATTGCCATTAATAAAAAGCTGCCATTAAACAAAGTTGAATGTGGTTGAGTGTCAAAGCTAGGTTTTGCTGTATATCGATTAACCCTGTGGCAAAGTGTCTCTTCCTTCGAGCCATTTTCTGTTTTCAAAGTCAAATTTATGAAAAATTCAATTGTATACTCTTGCTACATTTTTTTAAAAATATGCACTTTTTTCCCTTGGTACTGGAATATCTAGGAAAAAAACAAAGGCCATTGAATATTTGTGACCATTAAGATTTGATTTCTCATTTTATAATGTTTTAAAATGCAGTAGATGTTCTAGAATTTAATTAGGTACAAGTAGGATGATTAATAATAAAAGCTGCCTTCATTTTGATTAGTCTAGAAAGATGATGTTATTCAGTCATTAGTTCTGTTAGGATTGTAAATTATCATTAGTTTTAATTTGTATTATGACGCATTGTTGAATGTATTTTTATTTAAATTTTATTTTCTTATCAAGACATTAAAATGTTTTGTAACATTGCTTGAGAATAACTCACAAATAAATTACAACAAACTTGAGATACGCTGTGTGTTTATTGTGAGGCCTGGCTTCTTAAAATGTTAGCATTTATCTGAAGACTGAATTAATAGGGGTTTACATACAGGAGCTGGGTATAAAGCGATAAATCTAGTTGACAGGAAAAAAAACCAACCCAAAATTAAGTTGAGGGATCTTGCATGGTCATCTGCAGCATTGTTACATTCTAACGAAGACTGATGGTTGGAAGGAGAAGTGATAGTTAATCATTTAGCGTAACGGCGCGCGCAGAAGCCTTAGTAATTTGGCAGTTTTTTTAAATGTTTGCAGTGACTAGTCTGATGTATTGAAGGATATCTAGTACTGTGTTATTAGTGTTATATGACTAATTTTTTCTTGCTTACTGATTTGTCTTTCATTACCTGTCCTGTGTACCAGTACCAGCTATGTAATTTGTCAGACCTATTTTAAATATATTGCATATGGAAAAAATAGTCTTTACTTTTCTCAATCTTCTTTCTTTATGTAATCTGGGCACTTTTTTTGCTACCTGCTCTCCCCTCCTATGCTTATGGGCATTTTTTGTAAGATAATTTTGTACAAGCGTGTTTTAATGCCTTGAGATGTTTTGTTTCCTTGTACAGAGAGCTGACCCGTTGTCCTTTAATGCTGGTATGGAAGCTCCTATTAGGAGTTACAGTGCAAACCTTCCAGACATTTTGGAATTAATTTTGATTAGTTCTGAGGTAAGCTGTATTAAGGCCCAGTCGGAGTGGTCACTACATTCATTTGCAGAGATCAGAAAGCAGAGGAAATTAAAGATGGAATTTGAAGTACAGGAGGAATTTTTTTTTCTGTGGACATTAAAAATTTTTTTGTAAGGATTCTGTGATGATTACAGCAGAGTGATCTATTCTTTTCACTGCTAATATGCTACCTTCTCTAACCGTTCCATTAGGCTGAGTTTTCTCTAAACCATGACATGAAAAGGGCATTCCCATTTAAGATCTGTAGCTTCTGTGCTGATCATACTTTCAAGTTCTGGGCTAGGCTCGCAATCATAGATGCATAAGGCCTCTGTAGCTAGAAAGTTCTTCCTAGGACTCTGGATTCCTTGAAAATCAGTGTGCTAGTTTCTCACACGGTTCTATACATCTTTGTCCCCCATTGCACATGCAGATGACTATAGTGAGAAAATGCGTACTTGTAGCCTATACATAGGTGAGGATATATATTTATCTTCATATAGTCTACCTATAGACTATAAATATAGTAAACAGAATCAATAATATATAGAAAATTAAGTGTTTACAAGACATTACCTTTACTTTCTGCTCATTTGTATGTATTTTAAAGTACAAAGTTTGCAACATTTACTCACATGTGATAAGGACTGATTGGGTATTGTTTTTAAAAGAGCATGCATATGGAATAAAAATTAGGCCAATAAGCAACAGCTCCTGGTAACAACTAAGAACAACTTCCAGTAGAATGGACAAATGCATACAATTTACTCAGGGTTCTTACAGATAGTTACAGAAGCATATTTAACTAAGTTTTATGATTTATGCAGATTAAATAAACCAGAAATCCTTTAATAGCAGTAAGGAGACTTTATCAGTGTTACTGTGTTCAGCTGTGATGAGACTGCTGCTGGAATACTTTGTCTATTCCTGAGATTCAGCAATATAGGCAGCTGTTTTTAAAAAAAAAAAATAAAATTATTCAGAGTTTGAGAGTAGAGCTATAAGAACTGGGAATATAGACTGTAATTTAGCTAAATTACTTAGCTTAAAAATGTAAGTTTAAAAAGTCACTTTATGTACCTAAATCAGGGACAGAAATTTGATAATCAGTTGCTCTACAATCAGAGCAAGGTTTAAAAAGATCCAGTGGCTGCAGTGTTCAGGAAATGCATATGCTTTGTAAGAATGTTTTTTTAAAACAAAAACAAAACCCAAAACTATTAGACAGCCTTGCTGAATTGCTTTTAAAATATTCTTTACATTAACAAATGTTTATGGAAAATAACAAAATTAATCCATATATAAATCTTACTTAATACGATGTTCCATAAAATTGTATGACCGAGCTTTTTAACTGTTTGAGGTCAGTTACTGCAATTACTATTGCAGATGCTGTGGCAGCTTTATATGAAGTCTAGTTAACAGTTTCACCAAAAAGAGGATATAAATCTTTATTCTTATTTTAGATTAAAAAAAACCCCAACATATAATTGTTTCTAATCAGACAATTTAGTTTGCCTTAAGTGGTTGTGATCTTGTTCCCCACTTTCATCCTCTATATTTGGTCATTCTTCCTACACAGGGAAAAAAGCTGAGAGAATCATAGAACAGCCAAAGTAAATCTCCTATGTGACTTGAATTCAAGACTTAAAGGTAAAAATCTCTTACCTGGTCCCTCCGAAATAGTAGTGCAGAAGATTTTGGCTCTGGTTTCTCAAAAAATGCAAGATATTCCCTGCTTTACTCCAGGTTGGTGCTTCAGTGACAAACTCCACTGTGTCAGGGAGCAGAGAGAGATGGTATTTTGAGGGGGGTGTGTGTGTATATATAACAACGGAAGGCTTCAAAGCCAGCCAGACTCCTGCTCACGCAGTGTTTTCCTCCTAGATCAGCGTGTGGACACTGTTCTACTGAGGGGTTACTTCAGTAGCTGGCTAAGAAGCTTAGGGGTGGGAGCTCCACGGGGTTTAACACCACCGGCTCAGCCTTCGCTTTTCCTGGACGCCGTGACATTGTTGCTAGGTGATACAGAAACGAGCCTCCATCAGATGGCAAAAAGCAGGCGACAGAGGTAAAATTAGTAAGAGGGGAAACTCCCCTATAAAAATCAAGTGATCTACAATAATGCTCAGACCTGACATTTATGTTGCATCTTTCATCCATAGACCTTTAAAGTACTTAATGAAAGAAGGGTAAGTATATACAATTCAGTCTCTTCTTTCCACGCTGGGGGATGGCAAGGTGCTATGTATTGTATAGCAGTGCAAATTTAAAAAGTCCCAAGAGGAAGGAGTACTTCCCTGTAGCTTCTGTAACTAAAAAGTATTTAAATGGTGCCAGATGCAGCCAAAATGCTTTGTCAAATATTTGGTTATTTTAATGATCTTGAGTCATGAACTGACACCCCAGAGGGTGACAGTGTAAGCCGAGAAGTTTGTACAAGCATTTTCTCCATATGATGATGATGCAATATAGCTTATAATTTATCTTGCAAGTTGTATTTAGTCCTGTACCTTTCCCTCTCTCGCTTTTTCTCCTAATCTTGCTGATTTACCCTAGTATAAATTAGACCAAACATGTTACAGATTACCTGATCGATTTTACAAGTATCTTAAAATTGAAACAGAAATAATCCTAGTCCTAGGTATGAGACGTTAAATAAAGCATCAAGCTGTACAAGTGGAAAAATACAAGGACTAGTTCCAGTACTGCTGAAAAACTCTGTAAAAGATCTGACTTTTTTAAACATACATACAATTATTTCTGTAACAACCAAAATAATTCACCTAGCTTCCTCCTGAGTGGTTGATTCAGATTCCTGCCAAGTCTTCCCTGTCACACCATTCTGTCATGGTGTGACATTTATATGGGTTTGGGGTGGGTTTTTTTTAATTATTTATGTATATACTTGAATTGTATATGCATATATTCTGGCACTACCTTGGCCAAAATCTAAAAGTAGAAGGTTGGGTCAAAGTCAAAAAATGTGTTGAGTGACATGGTACACAGGACATAATATCTGCAAGTGTGTATGATGAGAGGATAAGCTTCACCTAGGCAATACCTTCCAGTAATTTAAGCATGGGAGTAAAGGGAGTTTCTATAAGGCAAGTTTCTATGCAGCTTTCCTTGTTGGTGCTTTGGTTGGGTTTGGTTGTTTTTTGGGGGGTTTTTTTGGGGGGGTGGGGGGGGTGTTGGGTTTTTTCAGATTGGAGGGCAGGATTAGCTAACAGTGGCTTATGGGGTCTATTGTGATACTAGGCAGGTTCCAAATACCGGTGGGATATTAAAAATATTAAGACAAACTGTACTACCTCACAAATTTATAGGAAGTGTCAATATTTCAAAATAGGCAGGGGGTATGCCCCCTCATACCAGCAAAACAATGTAACTTGGTTTTCAGTTTTCAATTCAGAATGCAGTTCCATTCTCAAACAGCTAACCTCAGTTAAAATGTGCATAATTTTGTCTTCACAGTTGTTTTTTTTTTTAAATTAATAAATGGAATATCAGACAAGCTTCTAACTTGAAAATCTACACTGTCCAGGGGGAATAGTAATAGCTGAGTTTTACTCCAGAGAGTAAAACAATTAGCAAACAAGAACCTAGTGTGGAATTTGATAGTAGTAGTCTATCTAACTAGATAGACTACTAGACTCTAGATAGTAGTCTAGGGTCTTTACGTCATCGGCTTTAAATCTCTCCTTCAGAAGGAGAGATGGATGAGCCTGGGTGTTGTATGAAGAATGGAGAAGTTTCAAGGGTTTAGATTTAATTAAAAGCAGCTCAGCGAAGTCAGGAGCTACTTAGTCTCTTGTAGACAGGGTTTTCTCATTAAAGCAGAAAGGTTCCCATGCAAAAGTGATTAACTTTTTTGTAAAACTTCTTTAAGGATTTCCCTTCTACATATTAGGTGTCATGATGTCCATTTGTTTCACTTAATGAGTAATGCACAATGCATTTAAGAATCTGAGTTACTGGTACTTCTCTGTCTTTGAACTCATTCCTGGACTTCTGTAAAGTTCATGCCAAATCACATACGTATGCGGCAATATAGGGAAAATGGTGGGGATGTACTTTTTTTAACTCCATTTGCTACTCTGGGTAGCAATATATTTCTGTAATTTCTTCACTCCAGTCTCCCTTCCAGTGAGATCCTCCCAGTGTAAAAGCGGTATGGAATTTATTCCACAAATGCGGTATGTTTCCCTAATTCCTGTTTTGGTTTCTTTTTTATTTCTGGATGCCCGCCTCATGCTTCTTTCACAGAAACTGTATGTATTAACATTGAAGTCTATTTATTTTCCATTTTGGCAACTGCATCAGGTAGATTCAGTAAAACCTTAAGAACTACTGCAGGTGGTTTTGTCACAGGTGATAGCTAGTGTGCCGATAGAGTACTGTTTCCTGTGCCGTCTTCCTCTATTGCAGCCCCGCTGTCCGCCCTTACCGAGGTCTCGGCTATAACCACAACAGTACTATTAGGACTGGCCATTAATAGCCCTGCTTAGCATATTCCTATTGGTAAAACGGCACAGAGAGGCATAGATGATCTAGAGTTTAAGAAATAGTTTTGGCGCAGAACTATGCTGAAATTCTTTTCTTTGGCAGATAAATTGACACAGTACTTAAGTGTTCTGATATATGTTAGTCTATTGACAGAACAAACAGTGTAGTAATACAATCCAGCACGTGCATTAGTTGGCCAAGATACACACATACTTACATAACTGTTCTTTGCATTATCATAAAACTGACATTTCCATAACAGTTTTGTTATTAGTAAAAATAATCTTCAATTCTGTGTTTCAGAGTAAGCAAGCTGTGGAAAAAACAACAAAAATCTCAAAAAGTTGTAAGAGGAAAGAAGAAAGAAAAAAAGAACAACAGTCAGGTCATTTCCAGACATCTCCATTCTCAAAAGATTCCTGAAAATCTATGAAAGGCATTGTACATGCTTCCAAACCACTGTCTGTGCAATATTCAGAGTTTAAAAAGGTGCATAGAGAATGAAAATGTTCTTACAATGTATATTCATTTGAAATGGGATTAGGAGTATGAAAAGAAAACTATTATGGCAATTATGTAAGTTGGGTGTCAAACACTGGAGCTTTGAATGAGAATTATTTGACATGGAGACTATCGGAATCCAGAATCAATCCTTGATGAATTACACTGCATCCTTACTGTGAAATTATTGCAGAAATTTAATTGATTATAAATTGTATAATATGAAACAATATTCCAAATTTGGATACCTACTATTATGTACGTCCCCATTCACAGTTGCCAAACAAGTTGGGTTTTCCCATTCTGTAGCACACAACTGTCTGAGCAGCTATAGTTCTAGCTGAACAATCACCTGATGGGCTGAAAGGACCTTAGTTCAAGTTCCTCTATTTAGATATCCCATTTGGAACATTTTCAGTAAAGTCTGAATGAGATAAGCAAATTCAGTCTTCCCCTGCCCAATCTGAAATAATGAGTTTTTATTTACAGTTAAAAACAGTGACAAAGTACACGGGGGAAAAACTCACTGAAAGAGCTATCGTGTTTTGTGCCACTCTTCCTTAATGTCACGTGTGTCTGTAGGGAACAGATGAGTTCTAGAGTGCCAGGACAGTATTTCTCCAAAACGGCTCGAAATTTTTTATATAGCTCTTTAGGTGATAAAATAGCCAAGAAAATAATTGTTGGGAAACTGTTACTTTATTTCTGTAAAGCAATATGGACAGAGGTAAAGGTACCTGTATCATATTTGCTCTACAACTTTCACTGCTCATGTAAGTTCTGGCACTGCACAGTAGAAATGCATGTTTTATTTTTAAGAGTAGACAAGACAAAGATAGCAAGAGTATACCAAATCAAAAGTTTACCTCCTTTCTATTTTGAAAAAATTAGTTTCCAAAACATCTCTTTCATCCTAATACTGTGAAAAGTGTTTCACGTTGGCAATCTCTCTTCTAACAAAGGATATCCCAGTCTCTTGGAATAAATTCAGAGCTGCATCTCATTTGAACTGACATGCTCGGCAAAGGAGCTGGTTATGCGTGATGGGGAGGAGAGACTAAAGGAAGGCATCGTAATTGTTTTAATAACCATGTTTGATATTTTATTGACTTTTTTCTATCCATAGGCATCCAGAGCAGTTCCTATACACTTGAGCCACTGGTTTTGCTGCCCCGCTCCCAGTTGTGCAGGAAAAACCGCTTTATAGCATCATGAAGCGATTAAGTTCAGGGAATGGTCACAGGTTAAGACTAGCATTGCCAAATTATTGGAATCGGTGTGTTTTATATTTGCATTTGCAAAGTGTACAGCAAATGTGTGACATTTTGACGGCACCCAAACATAATTATAATCTGTGTCATAGTTTGCTCTTATGAGCTCTTAGACCTCAAGAATTCTCAAGAGGAGAATTGCATCCAGTTTCCATCTAATGCCTGCTAAGAAAAATTAGAGGTGACAAGGCAAATTGTGTAAATTAAAAAAAGTTACTACAACAGGCTTTTTTTTTTTTTAATCTCTATTTAGAGGCAGTTGACATTTTACATAGCAGAAATTAAATGTGCTTAAATTTCAGATTTTTTTTTACTTTAGGAACAGATATACTCAAAATTTAAACATCCAAGCAAAAGGTATAAAAATACAATGTATTATCGAAGGAAAATTATGTATACTTTTTCTTTTCAAGTTTTACAAAAGTTTTAATTTTACACCTTTCTGGATTACTCCTAGTCCCAGTAATTCAGATTCAGAAGTGCCACGATGGTTTAAAAAAAAAGGAGAAAAAAAGAATATGATGAGTTACAAAGAACTGAATTATCAAAGTTAATGACAACTTTATGACTAGAAAGTAGTTACTTCAACTTTGTATCATTGATCTTTTCAAGTTTTCTCTGATAGCTGTTGAGAACCTCTTGAGAGAGGCCTATTGGTAAGACACACCCACAGTGAGGAAAAACAGAAGCAATTTTGCATCGAAATATTTTCACTGTAGTTTAATTACAACATTTCTTTCTGTTTGGGAAATAGAGTAAGCAGTTGTTTTTTTTTTTTTTAGTGTATGTGCTACAGTCCATGTTATCAGACACTGCTGTGTTGGCATAATGATAGTAGTAGCTTAAGCGTCACACCAGCTACGTATGGTGGGTCCTCTGAGTTTATAGATCTCTCAGCTCTGGCCAAACCAGCGACTCGGTGACATCGAGATAGCAGTTGTTCCGTCCATGGCTGACTTGTGCGAGTTTGGGAATTGGACAGTGTGGATTGAGAGAAGTGTGAATCAGCCGAGGTAAGAGCAAAAGATCTTAGTCACATGTTGTTTAATAGTGTTTTCAAGGAAATGATAGGTCCTTCTGAATTGATAGTTGATTAATGTAGAAACAGAAGATCTTTACGACCAATAAAATTGAAGTGATTGAACTATTTTTTGCTTTATTACCAAAGGCCAGATTTTTGTGGCCAAGGTGCACAACATGCAAGCCACTGCTGAAGTGTATGGCTTACTCTGTTAGCAGTCTTAGGAAACATGTCGAGAGTGGTTGAGTCCCCATCCCTGGAGGTATTTAAAAGACGAGTAGATGAGGTGCTTAGGGACATGGTTTAGTGGGCATGGTGGTGTTGGGTCGACGGTTGGACTCGATGATCTTAGAGGTCTTTTCCAACCTCAATGATTCTATGAGTTGGAATTGCAGGAGGATGTGGTCAGGAGGATTTTTTTAGCATTCAAGCTGATAAATTAGCAAGTAAATTCAGGCTATCCTACTCTGACATTGCACAGTAGCCATATTTAATTGACCATTTCCATGAAGGATTACTGCTGTCTAACAAGACTTAGCTTTCAGTTACTGGACACTGTAGACTTTGAGAACTTTTAATGCAAGATATTTTTGGTGTTTTCATGAGAGGAATTTTCATAGTATGTGTATGTAATGAAATACAGGAACAATGAAAACCACAAATAATCCAGAAATTGAATGTTGAGGAAGGTTGCAGTTTCATGTCAGTGAATGATGCTGTGGGCTGATGGGGCTGGGAGAGTATTTGGCGGTTTCGGGAACTTTTAGGCTGGTGGTGTAGGCCACCTAGCCTAGTCAGACTCCCACTGCTGGATCATCCCGTGGTTGCAATCCTCCGTTAAGGAAGCTGTTCACTCATGCTGCATATCATGAAAACAGGACCGCTACTTCCCGAGGCGACGGTGGAGGACCGGGAGCTGTCTCCCCAGCTTGGCTCCCTGCTCTTTGCCCTGTGTGGGCAGACACATGTCCTCTTCACGTGTTTGGACTTGTATCGCTTTGCTGAAACGATGAGGCACAAAAAACAGTACAGCGGGAAGCTGTGACTGGACAGCTATTGCCCTTTTCCTTAGTGCACCCTCCCCACAGTTGTCCCGTGGGAGTGTGGGAGTCTCACCCCACGGCAAACGGATGAAAATGCCATTTTGGGGGGCTGATCGCCACCTTTAATTAAATTTTTTTCAGCTTCCTTGTTGCTGAGGGCGGCTGGCCGCCTCCAGCAGGCCACCGCGGCCACCTCTCCATCACCGTGCCTGCCCGAGGCCTATCGTGGAGCGCCTGCACCCGGCGGCGCAGCGCCCGCAACGGCTGCCCTGGCTGGGCCCG
This sequence comes from Aptenodytes patagonicus, assembly GCF_965638725.1. NCBI lineage: Eukaryota > Metazoa > Chordata > Aves > Sphenisciformes > Spheniscidae > Aptenodytes > Aptenodytes patagonicus. The sequence continues at coordinate 6,392,594 of NC_134954.1, forward strand.
ACCGTTAGCGCCGGCAGCGCGGCCTTCGCGCGGGACAGCGCCGGCGGGCCCGCCGCCCCCGGCTGGGCTGGGCTGGGCTGGGCTGGGCTGGGCTGGGCAGGCGGGCCGCGCCCGCCGCCGGCGCGGGGTGGCGCTGCAGTCCCGCGCTGCCGCCCGCCGGCGCCGCGTCCCCGCCCCTCCGCCATGGCCGATGTGGAGGACGGGGACGAGCCCGGCGCCCCCCACTCGCACCCGGGCTCTGCGGGCTCCAAGGCGGGCGCCCCCGACAAGATGTTCTCGCTGAAGAAGTGGAACGCGGTGGCCATGTGGAGCTGGGATGTGGAGTGCGACACCTGCGCCATTTGCCGGGTGCAGGTCATGGGTAAGCGCCGGCCGGCAGGCCCCGGCCGCCATGGCCGCCGCCCCCGCCGCGGGGCAGGGGGCGCCGGCGCTTCAGCGGCGCCCAGCCCGCGGGCCGGAGGGGTGCCCTGCCGCCGCGCCCTCCTCCCCTCGCACAGCGGGCGGAGGAGAGAGACGCGGTTTCCGGCAGGAGGGGGGGCCGCCCCCTCCGCGCCTCCTCTTCCTCCTCGGCGCCTTCTCCTAAAGAAGAGGAGGGCCTGCGGCCCGTGGCATCCCTGTGCCAGTCGCCCCGAGGGGGCTGGGCCGGAGCGCTCCAGGCTGCCACACGCGAGTGCGGGCCCGTGCGGTCACCTCGGGCTGCACGCACCTGTCGGGGAAGCGTCTCCCCCTGCCCCGCCGGGCCCCGCTCCCCTGGCCGGCCTTGGGCAGCCCTCCCTGGGCAGCCCTCCCTGCGCCGCCCTGCCGCCGGGGGAGGCCGGAGCGCCCGCTGGGCTTCTGCCCTGTGCCTGTCAGCACGGGGAGCGGCGCTCGTCAAGCGGGCCGAGCTTGTGCCAGGGCCCGGAGGCGGGCTGCTGTCCTGCCGTCCCCGGCCTTCGCAAAGGCGCCTTCTTCGTGGAGTCTGTTTCTGGTCTGTCGGCAAACTCCACTTTTTTTTTTTTTTGAGAAGAAGCAGTTTTGGCTGTCGATATAAATTCATTTTCCAAATCTGTTAATCCAGAGTCTCTAACACTTCTACCCAAGCCTCCTGATTACTAGTGCATTTTAACACACGTGAACGTACCGAAAAATCTATTGAAAAGTAAGGGGTTGGTTTACCTGGTTTTGAAATCTGGAGCATCCCTTTGAAAGCAGCTTCATCATTGACTGGCATTACTCTTTTCTGACATCTTTTACGAGTATGATATTTATCTTGGATCTTTGAAAATTCTTTAAATTCTTCCTCTACTGTATCTCTATATCCGATTTTTACTATGCTGAGTCATCCTAGGCATAACTGTCCTCTCAGCTGGGCTTGGTACAGTCTGGCAGGACGAATGACCCAAGATTCCCTCCACAGCACCTTGCTTTTGTAGGTCCAGGAACCATGACACTGCAAATCCAGTCAGGTTTTGGCTTGATAGAAATGAGACAAAATATGCAATGCTGTCATTCCTCATACATGTTTTTACTGAGAACGTTCCGTGGAACAGAAAAGGCAAAAAGGTGTACTAGAGGAAAAAAGATGCAGCCCAGACTGAAGTGGTAGGAGATTCACCTTTTGCATAAGCATGGTTTGAAGATTGTCTGCTTTTATATGGTCAACAGAGGCCACCCTGGAAATAGGAAATTGGCTTCATCTTCCGTGTAAGCCATAATTTTAAGAATGTATTTCCCTGTTCTAGCTAGCCTGTTACAGGGTGCTATAAAAAAGTCTTAAATGAACAAAATCTTACCTAGAGCTTAAAGTTTAAAAAAAAAAAAGTTTATTTATAATTTTTCATAAGTAGACCAAGGGATTACTTTTTCATCTGAAACTAGCAGAAAAATCTGGTAACCATTTTTTGAGAGCAAACCACATTGTTAGAGCATAAAACTTGATCATTACTAACTTCAGTTTAGCAATTTCACATTGACCCTGCCAAGACCCGGTCTGGCTCCTGTAGAGCCACTGCGTCTGCAGTAACCTTAGGTTGGAGGCGCTGCCAGACTTAAGCTGGCACTTGCTGAAAGTTAATTTGTTTGATTTTTGCGAGGGAGGGAAGTGTTAGCTGGCTGAATTTTCTACTGGTTTAACTCCTTGAACCAATGTGGTCTTCAAGGATCACAGAAGCACAAGGGAAAGAAGCAAAAATGCAGGTGTTAGCTGGGAAGGGCAGGATTGCAGCAGTACTGACTTAGATTTGCTTAACCTTTCAGACCGACACCCTTAGGGGTCGATGCAGGAGTGGGGACAGCTTACCTTGGTATGGTTGCAGTGATTTCTGTCCTCAGCTCTCTGTGCTGCTTCTCTGTCTGAAACTGCAAATCTAGGGCTAGGAGAGGAAAGCTGCTTTTATAGTGACTAGTAGTCTGCCACACCTTACTGCCCTGCATATTGAGGTGACCCCAGATCAGTTTGCTTCGATGTACCATGATACAAGTTGAAGCAGCGTGGCTGAATCTTCCCTGCAGCTTGGCCCTTAAATGCTGTGGAAATACAAATTACAGGAACAGACAACAGGAAACTTTATTTATTGCCTTACTTCTATATCAGTGAGGAAAGGGCAACTGTTTCAGAGTTTGTGTCCTCTTTGTTCTTTATTACCTGAGAAAACGAGGAATGTCTGGGCAGATGAATCTAAAATAGAAGTGCCGGCTGTATCTGGCAGAGAAGGCAAAAATACTCAAATCTAAATTCTTGTAGCACGTTATGTTTCTGTCTTCTAGGAAAATATGGTCCAACTAGTGACATGAAGGCCAGGTCCAGCCTTTGTTTAAACTATTACCTTTTCTTTGGAGGAGATGAAGATACGTTTGCTCCCATAATAGTTGAACGCTTTCTATTGTGCATGGTGTGTGCACACATGCCTATGGCAGGCCATGTTGGGGCAAAGGAGAAACAGAGGCATTTTTCCACTGTAAGTGTGTAGCACAGTACTAAGTCTGGAAGTTGTCACTTCTGTATCTTACTGAGTCCCGAACCTGTCATCCAGTCCTATAGCCACAGACTGGAGTGCATAAAGATGATAAATATTTTTAATTAGATGCTGTTCCATGTTTATCTATTAATTTATATTATCAAATTGACCAATATGTTTGCATGTGTATATGACACTCGTGAAAATTACATGCAGGTACTTATCAAGGAAAACTGCTATATAGAAAGTAGTAGGAGGTGGGTGTTGTGGGGAGAGATGTACAGCCTAAAAAAATCAAAATTGTGAGTGATTTCCTTAAAAGGAGATGCTGACATCTGAAAAACAAAGTCCTGTAATTAGGGTTTGGCTTTGTGCTTGCTCTGGTCTTAATATGCCTGAGTGCCTTGGCATGAATCTGCTGGTTGTTATATCTACAAAATGGAGAAGGCTTTTTTTCAGCAGAAGTTATGAAAATACCAGAGCAATGGAAAATAAACAAAACTTGTTGGACAGTTTATAGTCCTTCTGATCTCTTTCAGTTATATACTTCATTGTCATGTGCACTGTTTTAAAATTTAGGGGGGGTTATTTAATGTTAAAGGGCTGAACTAGACATCAAAACTTGGGATTTTTACCTTTGTAAATTAGTTTTAGAGTTTGTATTTTCCTCTGACAAACCTATTCTTAAGATGGAATCCTGAGAATCAAATTGAGTCTTGTTCTTGTTTACTTTTAGATGCCTGTCTTAGATGTCAAGCTGAAAACAAACAAGAAGATTGTGTTGGTATGTAGTGATTTCATTCGCTTGTTTTTCAATTGAAGCTTCTCTCAGTAGGGTGCATTTTAAAGTTTGAAGGGAATACTAATTTTATTAATGCTCAAAAGTAAACTGGTGTCTACATTGTTCTACATTGTGTCATCTTTTTACATTACTTTATGCTTTATTTTTGAGCACTAATAAAATTAGTTTTCACTTCAGAGATGCTTGAGAAGAAAACAGCTTCAAATTTGCAGTCAACACATAAGCAACTGAGAGGTTTAAGTTTCTCTCACCCTGAGTATAACTGAGGAGATGATAATGTACACTTTTGAAGTGGGTAGGAAAAGGCTACTTTTTTTTCTTCTGAGATGCATGCCAGAAGACACAACGGTAATACCAATAAAAATCCTCTGTTCTGAAATAAATGTGTGTCTGGGTTAGAAAGCAGTATTCTTCCCAGTCTTAATTCAGACATAGTGGAGGCAATTGCTTGTTTGTTCACTTTCCATTTGAAGAAGTGGAATCACTTGAGTTTGCTATAATGCTGTTTAAACATAAACATACTTTCAATTGCATACCAATGTATGCAAAAGCAAATCTTAACTTAATTCTGATATATTTAAATCAGAAATAGTGAAAATTGTCTCAAAGAGTTTGCTTTAAACCTTTAAGTCAACTTTTAAACCAGTGGTAAACCTTTCCATGCCCTTGTTCTTTCTGTTTTGAAGTATATTGTCTCAAACTTAATCCACTGTTGGTTTTGATGATTGTTTCAATGAGAAAAGGAATTTCCTGTTCCAGATATCTTAATTGGCTTGCTAAGTGTCCTATTTAAGATAGTCAGGGAGGAAAAAAAAAAAGCATAATTTACAACACTCCTTTGATTGGTACCCTTGTATTCCAATACGGAAAATGTGAACTAATAAGGGAAAAAAGCAAACTAATACTATTCAGGAGTAGATGGACAATAGATAACCCTTTCTATTGTGTTGAAACAATTGTAGCCTGTGAATAACTTCTGGTCTAAGATCCCATTTTGAGGCTATATAATGTGTCAAATGTGCCTCCTTGATATCGTACGCTTAAGTTTAAACACCGCATTTCAGATGAGAATTTGGTGATATGCTCTTGTATGATAGTCGGTCAGTAGTGCATTGGCTGTATTTTGGTACTGGGGAAGGTGAAGTGAAGAACTTGGATAGTTGCACATATTTCCTGGACACAACGTGATGAATGTGTTTATACATTCACAAAACTCTGTCACTTTATACAAGAAGGTGAGAAGATACGCATTACTTTTTTCGTGATTGGAAATAAGTAAAAGGATTGATGACAGAGAACTGACTATCATCAGAATGACCATAATAATCCAATCTCAGTGGATAAATCAGTGATGACCCATTTTGTCTCTAAAGCTTACAGTGGTTATAAACATCTGAGAATGATAATTTGGACCTTGCTGTAGGTGTTGATTGGACAGTTGAGTGTGACTGGAACATGTTCTTTCTTCTCTTTCAGTGGTTTGGGGAGAATGCAATCATTCCTTCCACAATTGCTGCATGTCCTTGTGGGTGAAACAGAATAATCGCTGTCCTCTCTGTCAGCAGGACTGGGTAGTCCAGAGAATAGGCAAATAAAAACACTGGAAGTTTTTTTTTCTGTTGAACTTGTTGAAATAGTGTATGTCTTATGCCATATGATCATACAAATAATGGAACGTGTCAATTGTGGCATGATTTATTTAGTTTATCTGCTACAAGATCAGTGTGGTTTTGTCGTATGTTCTTTGCTGTATCAGGAGGTAATGGTCAGTCTTACCGCAGATATTTCCACAACTGAAAAAAGAGAGACTTTACATTAACAAATGCATCTGTTATGATTTGAGTGTTAACTGCATCAGAGCATAGAAATGTGGTGGTGCAGATTATACCCTAAATACAGTTTATTTAATGTTTTTGCATAGCTAAATTAATTAATTTGAAAGGGCGACCTTACCCATAAGTCTGATATGCTGCATAGTTTACTGTCAGGATAATGAAATTGTTTTCTAAGTAATATTGTATACAAAAACACAGTCGGTGAGTTTTTTAGAAAGTATTCTGGTTTTTAATCTAAAATGAATAGTGTGTAAAGCATTTGCTATGTGCTTTTTCCATCACACTATACTAAACATTTCTAATTTAGGTTTTCTTTATGACTTCAGAAAATTTTGTTTTGTTGTATCTCTAAGTCTGTCACTGTATTATATTCTTTACACGATTTCTAAAACCATAGTATTAAAATTTAACCACATTAATAATTTTTTTATTTATATTTCTGTTAAAGATCATGGAGACGTATTTTTAATCCAGAGACTTTTGGTACAAAGACACGTATTTGATATCAGTTAACTAGGGGCGTAAAAAATCTCGCTGGTTACCTGACTAATATAGAAAGCAAACAAAACTGATAATTTAAATATCCCAAGGAAAGCAGGTACTAATTAAATATAGGGAAAAATGTTAAATTGTGGTTTCATGACAATTCAGTTAATAGAAATTTCTTTATCGTCATTTTATTGGTTACAATGTTTTGGAAGTGGGAGAAAGCATTGTTTCATTTTTGTGGAAATCCTCAATATATCACCTTTTTTATACGGTGTGATTTTTTTCTTACAAATATTTAAGTGCTTGCCTCTGACTTTGTCTTTTCCCTAAATATCCAAAGTAATTACTATTAATCTGAACATATGCTGTGGGATTTTTTTTTAATATATGTAATAGGTTGAATTACTGCTTTAAGTCTGTAACAAATTCAGGCTTAATAAAATGGTTAATAAACCTGGGCGAAATTGAAGCAATGTTATATGCATATCATTGTTTACTTCAAAATTACCATCTAAATGTTTAAGATTAATACATTTCTCAGCAGCTGTATTTCTATTTAGTGCTGTTTTAAGTATATTTAAAGAGGTTTATCTTTGCTGTGTAAAGTAGTTCCAATGGCAATCTTTGTGTCATCAGGCATACATGCAGAGTTTCCTGTGTTTTTGTTTAACACTTGTAATCCTGTTTTTAAAATGTTTTGAATTTTTTAAATATAGCTTTTGTCTCATTACACACTGAGATCAAAAAAATCCTCTGTGTCACTGTTACAGTGTATCACATCGGTGGTTATTATCCCGGATGATGTCTGTCTTAAAATTGAAAACAAATATAAAATAGGTTAACAGTAGTAATGAAGTGCCTATAGCATTTACATTGTTGTGGAGTATTTCTGTTTGTGTAAAAGGATTCTTTCTAAAATGGTTGCAAAAGAATGCCTGGTTGGATGTGGAAATAATTTTTAGCTGTCAAAGTTAAACTATATCTTATCTACCACCTATTTTCTCTGCCAGAATTTGGTCCCAGGCTCCGTCCTCTAACCTCTATTATCTTCATCTAGTCCCATCAGAGGACTTCGTTCTTCATTTTGCTTTGGTTTATAGGTGAATATGGAAAGTACCAAAGTAATTTTCACCGTGCTTTCAGTTCACGTCACGTGCATGACAAGAGTAGCTGAGAATTATAATTGTAGAAAAGTTTGCAAACTGTCGGCTCAAGCAGGTGTTAACACAAATGAGGTATTAGGAAAGTTAATGTTGAAATCAAAGCATCTGATATTTGTGTATATCTGTTTGTGTATTATAAGTATCTTGTTGACCAGTAATTAGAGGTTCACCTAGAATATAAGGTAATGAATTTTAAGTTCTGCATATTTTCCACTGTGATTTAGAGATTAGCTTAAGTCCCAGTCTTTCTATGAGCTTTGCACCAGAGAAACTTTCTTCTGTTCCAAATCATACCCTGATATTCCATTAGCATAGTTCTTAATAAGTACCCATTTTTAGTCCTGAATTTGTTCACCTCTTGTACATGCAAAATAAATCAGTTTTGCTTCTCACCCAAACATACTGTTTTATGAGTAGGTAACACTAACTTAAATAGCCATTATCGACTAATAGATTAATGCTGATCTACTTTTCTCTGCTGTTTAATAAATGCTGGGCAGATTTGGATAACTCAGCAAATCTAGCTAGAGTCTTCTCTCAAAGTGACTGGACTAATGAATATGTGTCCAAAGATCATATTGTTTCACTTTGCTTTTTATGAAGTTATGTTCTTTTAGAGAAAGCTTATGTTCCGTAGAAATTGGGAAAGATTCTGATTAACAGAGCAGAATGATTTTTGGAGCCGTAAATGTGTCTTTCTTATGCAGATACCGTAAACATTAGGTATTTGCTTGATTTGCTTAGACATGAATATATCAACAGCTGGTGTAAGCTTGAGTTCACCCTTAGGTCCCCAACTACCAGCCATTCGTACTGCTACTGTTTGAGCTATGGTGGCATTCTTGCTAAATGTAAAAAAGACTCTGCTGAATTTTAGGACCTGAAATTAAAGCTTTTATTACCTCCTTTCTTGCCTCTCTGTACCCAGGATATTACAGGAGTATGTTGCTGTGGGCACCATTTTCAGGAAAGCCACCAGCAGAATTCCACATTTTTTCCTTTGACTTTTTTCAGTTTTGCTTACTCTGCTGGCTGCATTAGTTAGACCTTTATGTAACCTTCTCCTGCCCTGTGCTTGCATTCACCTGGCAGAATTAGTGATTGCTGTACAAGCAAGACTTTCAAATACTCTGCTTTAGAGTACACCGCATTCTCATGCACACATAGCAGTTTGCGATGGATGGCCCTCTCAATCACAGCTAGAAAAACACTCACACCTCTAATGTAACTTTGTAGAGTATAAGCATGAGTTATATGTCAAATGGACTCAACGCAGACAGGATTAAGCATGTAAAAACAAAATACTGCATAGTAGTAGAGTGGCAAAAAGCAGCCAAGAAGCACTTAGCACGTACTGTAGGGAGCCTGAGAGGTGCTTGTTGTTACTCCTAACGTTTAGCGTTTGTGATTCAGCTCTTCAGCTTGCTCTAAGAGTGAAAAAAGAGAAAAGGAAACTTGACCTTGACTTCAAGAGTACAGCTTGACCCCATTGCTACTGGAAGAATCATGGAACTGCTTTTCCTCTTCCTATAATACCTTCCTTATATTTAAGGAAAGTTTTAGCAGCCAGATCACATGACCCCACAGCTTAGCCTAGAAAGTGCCACATATGATTTTTATTCTTTTGGGAAAAAAATGGGGCACAGGCTTCCTGGTAGGCAGCCAGTGAGTGAAGTCAGGTGGAATTTGCCTTCACTTGACTATAATCAGCTTTGTCCCTTTGTTGATGCCACCTCAGCCATACGCTGTTACCACCTTCTCATCCTGCACCTACTGTCATAAAGCTCAGCAGGAAAAATAAACTGAGGCCACAATAACATATGGAAGTGTCTTGGCAAGATTTGGCTGGTCATTTGAAATGTTTTTCCTTTTTCTGTGGGTAGGAGATGAAGTCAATTATATGTTGTTTCATATATAGGGATCATTATTTTTAGACCAGCAGCAGGTCTTAGGCTCTGCATGTAATCTGCTCAGAGCGAGCCACATGAGGCATCAAGGTTTGCACAAAGTGTCTGTGGAGCTCAGAGTCATTGATGCTGAGTATAACTTGAGTTTTGGAAGTGTGGATACTGAAAGCACTGAATTGTGTGATAATTTAAAGCTGAATGACTCATGTTTGTCTATGTCAACTTCTGTTTCAGGCATGGCAGATTTGTGATAAAAGCTTTTTGTAAAAACAGATCCCAACTTACATAATTCTTAGTACGTTGGTGTTCTCTGTGTCAAGCAAGGGAGATATGAGGCTGTCCTATTAACTGTGGCCAGAGTGCCACTGAGTTTGGAGTGTGCATGTATTGCAGACAGGAATCTCTGCATGTTTTGAGCAGCCAGGGACAGTGCATATAGAGGGAATCTTGGTGCGTTTAAAGGTTATCAGGGCCCATTCTGAAAAACAGCAGCTGAACTGTGTGCGTTTGGTGCTGCCAGTGAGAAGGTTTGCCTAGGATGTCATCCCTCAGCTATACATAGCAGACTCAAAGCTCCTTACAGAGAAACCTCTTACCAGTCACTTTCCACAAATGGTGCATATACCTAAAGGTACTTACTGAAAATCCTTGAGAGGTATTTAATGCAAAAGCATTTAGTCTCTCTGGTGTTTTTCAGAAGCTCCCACACACCACTAGCAGGGAGAAGTGCAGGGCAGCTACAGCACAGCACTTGTGCCAGTTACTCGTTTTGTCTCAACCAAGCTCTGCCACCCCAAGAGCTTGCCAAGATGTGTGACATGGGGGGGCTCGACAACCTGATTGCCAACACCGCCTATCTGCAGGCAAGGAAGAGTGGAGATGGAGACACCAGGGAGATGCAAAAGAAACGTAAGAGCCTCTCACTGCCCAACATTGATCAATGCAGAGAGGCTAGACAGTCTGTTGTTGCTGATTATGACAGCATCTGTGAGCGGCAGCCCATTGGCAAGAAATTCTTCAGAAACTTCTTAGACACAGTGCCAGAATATTTGGTAGCTAGGGACTTCCTGGATGAGGTGTTAAACTGGGAGTTGGCAGAGGACACTGTCAAGAGCAGTACCATGGAGAATATGATCACCAATTTTCTTAAGGCAGGCTCCAAAAACTATCTGGCTTTCATGAGCTCTGACTTGGCCAGCAAATGCCAGGCAGCTACTGCAAAAGACTATGAGAATGTCGTGCAGCTGGCCAAGGAGGAAACCAAACTCTTCCTTAAAGACAAGCCCTTCCAGGACTTCCAAACCAGCCCCTTCTATGACAAATTCATCCAATGGAAAGTTTTTGAGAAGCAGCCGGTAACTGAGAAATACTTCTATGAATTCCGAGTGCTGGGCAAAGGTGGCTTCGGAGAGGTAAGAGCTGTACTTTTAAGGATGTGGGTCATCCCCTTTCAAGACCAGCAGGTGGGTCTGCAAAGAGGAACTTGGCAATGGTTTAAGAAATTGTCCAAGGTTTTGCAAAACTTGCTCCTTCAGATAGTCCATTTCCCAGAAATTAGGCTGGGTTTGTTAATCTATACTGTGATAGAGGCTCCAGATGCCTGTTAGTGAAGAGCTACTCTAAAATTTTTATATTCTGTATCTATGCTAGTAAAAAGCAGGCTTCTTTACAAAAGCTTGCATGATGGTCTATATAGTTCATTATTAGTCTGCTCCTTGGCACTGTTTTAGCCTGTGCTATCTCACACACTCCCAGATAGTTCCTAGGTGCAGTTTAGGGAATAACACAGATCAGGATCTGTTCCCAAAACACAGTATGAATAAGGCTACCTTTTTTTTTTTGAGATGGAAGAGAGTTTAGCTATACAGATGCAAGCTGTATATGCCGCTTACTCTCATTGTCAGAGAATGGGTTCTTCTTCATTTTATTTGCTAATACATGTCTACTAATGGTGTCCTCAAGAACTTTGCATAAGGTCCACCATATACTGGTCTGGAACAGAACAGGTTGTATGCTTGTTTTTTCCTTATTTTCTCTGTTAATATACTCTGCCACGGAAGTTAGCATCAGCAGCTACTAATACGCATCTGTGATTCCCCAGTTCCTGCCTATTACTGCCCTTGATATTCCGGTCTGTATGTGTAAAATTCCTTCATTACCTTTCCTCGTGCATCTTGCTTCTCTAGGTTTGTGCCATCCAGGTGAAAAATACTGGCAAGATGTATGCCTGCAAGAAACTGGATAAGAAAAGGTTAAAAAAGAAAGGTGGAGAGAAGATGGCACTACTGGAGAAAGAGATCCTGGAGAAGGTCAACAGTCCTTTCATAGTCACACTAGCTTATGCCTATGAGAGCAAAACCCACCTGTGTCTTGTCATGAGCCTCATGAATGGAGGGGATCTGAAGTTTCACATCTACAATGTGGGAGAAAGGGGTTTGGAAATGAACAGGGTCATCTATTATTCAGCTCAGATCACCTGTGGGATTCTGCATCTCCATTCCATCAAGATTGTGTACCGGGACATGAAACCAGAAAATGTCCTCCTGGATGATAACGGTAATTGCAGACTGTCTGATCTTGGATTGGCAGTGCAAGTCAAAGAAGGAAAAAGCATTACGCAGAGGGTGAGTACAAATTCATTGAACATGGGCAGTGGGAAGGGAATCTGTTCTATTTCTAATACATTATGAGTCCAAGACTTAATTTCCTGGGATTTGTTCTTTGCTAAAGACCTTACGTGGTCATTTCATTCTAAGAGACAGGTGGTAAGAAGATTCGGTTGATTAACTCTATATCGATGCTATATGTAGTAAAATAACTTCTCTTACACAGAAACAGTAGAATCAACTTGACCTGTTGTTTCTCTTAAGATAAACTCTTGAACTGATCATTTTAAAGAGGCTAACACAGATGCCTTGTGCCTTGAGCAATAGTGCGTAGTCGGGGATTTAACCAATTACTTGTTTGTTTAGTGAGCAGCAGTCAAAGATAGGACTCCTTCTGTATTCAGTTTTTGCTCCTAGAAGAGTACAATTTCTTTCAGATTACTCTTAAGTGATGCTACTGATTGTATTGCAGGTGTTCATGCTGCTGCACAATAAATCATTGCCAACCTTCCTCCCCCCACAAATTAATTCCCGAAAAAGCTAGCAGACTTGATGACAGTTTGCCTGTGTACATGCCTGTGTGCGTGTGTAGGAAGAAAGAGATGGATGACCAACTGGTTTTTGCTGTGTGAATTAGACTGTGCCGCACTTCAGCTGTGCTGAAGTCATCCCAAAACTAACCCAGATTTGTAGTAATGTCGTGAGGTTTACACAAGAAAGATGTATTCAGGTAGCTTAACTATGAAAAAAGCCTATTTCTCCGAGGTGTCTGGAGCTTAAAGATGTATACAATGGGTGAACGTGTCTGAAATACACTAAGAATATGAAGAAACGGAAGCAACATTATAAACTGGTCTAACTGTCTTACGTTAAACTCCCCAGTTCTTTCAAGTTACTCTGTAGAAATTCAGTAGAAGAGAGAGGACCTGCTAGTAATCTTTTGCATCATGCTTGAAGTATACACGTCTTTTGACATTGTTACTTTATACAGTAATTTGTAATTTGAAGGATATATTTTTTTCCTGGCAATTTAAAAAGTTTGTATTATGAGTGGTTTTAGTTCTTGGTGAAAGAAAATATGGAAACTGCTGTATTTTTAGATAGGAAATAATTTTAAAATGAGACTGCATTGTGTGTTAGATACGAAAATACAGTTTCTGTGAAAGCTAAGGCAGGTTTTTAAATAGAACTAAGGTGAAATGGGAACGTTGTTTTGTTTGTGAAGATGGCATTTTGATCAGTGAACCCAAAGCTATAAACCTTACCGTGCTTTGCAAGTTATAGATGCATGCAGTTATTACAACCAGAAGAAATCATTTTGTCCAAGGGCAGTTTTTCCTACTTGTAAATACATGGGGTTTGGCAGAAGAAGAAAAAAACAAAATGAAAGAATGTATTTAGATATGTCTAACCACTTCTGTTGGCATTAGGGTAGAATCTCAAAGCAGTAGTGGACAAGGCGGTTGTTCCTCCTCACTTTCTGTGACAGTCATCAGGTTGTTATAATGATTTTTCTTCTGTTCACTGTTTTTAGAAGTGCTATTCACAGTTAAATGAGTGGTTTTATTAGAGCAAAACCTGCAATGAATAATATACTACACGATTGTAGTGTGTTATAAGGAATTTCTGTTAAAGGCAGTTTTATTCATACAGGAATTTAAAATAGGAGAAGGAAGAAAAAGAAGTTTGGGTTTTTTTTTTTTTCTGTGTCATAACTATGAGTGCATAATAATTCCCAGTATTGTTTTGCATTTATATAAACTAACCCTATTTGAGTCATTTGAAAGCTATTACTAAAAAACATTATATAAGAGCTAGATACTACTATTATTTATAGTAACGTCATATAGAGGAAGACCTAAAGACACCTGTACAGAATTTGTTGCATTAAGCTTCACCATGTACTCCTGTAATAAAATAAAAATGGTGCTGTTAAATGAATTTTTCTTTACTAATCACAGTTACATTGGGACTTAAAATTGGCAGAAAGTTTATATCATAGTGTGCTTTTCGAGTATGACTACCCAATTGTTATCACTTTAAAAAAATCTTGAGAGAAGATATTTGTATAGGTTTGGGTTTTTTTCACCCAAAAAGATATATGGCTCCAAGACAGATTTATTAAATGAAATTTAATCAGTTGCACCATTTTGTGGACACAGTTTTATAAGGGCAATTTTATAAGCTAAAGCAGAAAATATATTCCTCCAGGCCAAACCTCTATTGTACTGTATGTCTGAGCGAAGTGCCTAACATCATAAAGCTGTTTCTAGATTTTGGATGATGGTCTGAACTGACAACTTAAGGCTTACAATTTTCAGTCACTAATTATAGGGAAAATACTACTGATCTATAACATAAAACCTTTTCATTTCAATTTATTTATCCATTTGCAAAGAATCCTTCTGTTTTGATGGATGTTGTAGTACACTGAACTTCATTCATCTCTCCAGCAGTTCTGACTTTAAAGCCTTGTAATCTTGTAGCCCTCTTTTATGACCTGGTTCTTCAATATCATACTTAAAATACTGTTCTATTGCACTATGAGAATAATGCCTAACTTTGCTTTAATCATATTCATAAGTCATTCTACTGCCTGAAAGTAGTTAACTAATACCCCTAGTACCAAATGAAACCATGGTTTAGCTGTCTGGTACAGTTAATGGTCATTTATTTCCTCTGTTAAGATAAATTTTACTTAGCCAGTCTTACACATATTACGAAGAATTAAGATAGTTTATTTGTTAAATGTCAGGTAGAAATAATTTTAAAAATTGCATCTATTGTGATCTTTCTGTAAGGTGATATATTTAAAAAAAAAAACCTTTGGATTTTTTTCCTTTTTTCTGCTGTCTAATGAAAACTTCTGAGCTTGAGTTTGATTTTTTTCATTTTATTTCTTGTTTTTCATCTTGGAAATATCAGTAGCAGCAACTGTTGAATTCCTTGTTTTGCTGAAGTACTGTTTCAGAGGGGAAAAAAGTAATATGCTTTCCTGGGTTGTAGTTTAACAGTTTACTCACAGTGAACAGATTTCTACAATGCAAGCTACCCTTGTATTCAGTAAAGCTACTTTTATTATGAGATTATATTCATTCTGAGTATGGACATCCTGTTTTAGTCTCATACTCTTATAAAGAAGCAGAATGGTGCCTTTTTTAAAATAGAGCGCTTTCCTCCAAATTGTTTCCTGCAGCTGTGAACTAAATAGATGCTAAAGTAAAATAATTAAAGATTGTTCAACAACTGTCTACAAATCTCTCCCAGCGATACAGGTTTTTCTTCCTGAGTGCTAATCTTTTCATGATCTCTCTAGTTCTTCAAGTGTTAAGTGGATCTTCCTTGTGAGTAAGCAAAATAAAATAGAAAATTCTTCCATACCTTTTATATATCAGGAGGAGCCAGGTAAACAAATGTGGAGTAGACATCTGATCTTAGGCACGTGCTTAAAAAATATTAATCTCCATGTGTTTGACTGTAACTATGCTGGTATGAAAATGTCTCTTAATACATCATAGACAGTGAAACAAAGCAGCAGTTTTCTGCCTTTTTTTCTATGTCTCTTTTTTGCTATATATTATGAAGTAGAAACATCATATGATGACTTTCATCGTTCCTTATACAGGGTTGAATAGTATATAATATATGGATTTATCTGTGTATTTATTTCATTAGAGATTGCAAAAAATACAGTATTTCGATGCATTCTGAAAGTTTTGCACACCTTTCATGAGTGTACGAGCCATTAAAGATAAATCTATTCTGCTTTCAAAGCATCAAAAAAATTCCTAGCTTCTCATGTATGAATAAATGCCCATCAGCCATACATCAGCCGGAGGATCCATAAATCCCTTTTGTAAATCTTGTTAGGTGATTAGGTTATCACACGGCACAAATGATAAGCTAGTTAATGAGTTCCTGTTTTAGTCATTTTCCAACTTTTTGATGAAGATTTCTATGAAACCATAATGTTTATGTACTGTTTACCAGCCAAAGATTATTATCTTTGTGGGTGTAAAGTTTTTTTGAATTTTAGATGGGTGACTTTAATGTGGTCATCTTATAAAGTAATGTGTGTTTATGCTGCAGAAAAAGCGTTGTGCAGCCGGTGATTTAGTACTTACGTAACTGAAGAAGTAGCCTTGGTATCCTTAAAGTATTGTCATTACATATACTCCTTTTGAGAAATATTTGTGTGTTCTATACCAATTATCTGTAACTATTGTAAATAAAAATACCTTACTTTCAGAAACAATGCTCCTTACAAAGGTCTAGAAAGAGTTGGGTACCCAGCCTTAAGTTTCCTCCCTTTCTTTTCAGTTGCTAAAGCAGCAAGTAGAAACATCTGGCTTTCCATGTGACTGTTATTTTGAACATATATAGGCAGTTGTAAGTAATTGGTACAGTAATAATTACAGAGTTTAGGGAACTTTAATTTCACTAAGGTGTGCTGGAAAAATCACAAAAAAAATTAAAATACACAAGTTTGAGCAATAACAGTCTTGCAAATAAAAGAAGTAGAAGGCAATTGAAAGCTACTTACAATGTATTTTTTCTTCATGAAACAAACATGGATTACATGGGATCTTGTCGTGATACATACATGTACCTGTGCAGTCTACCTAGAAATGTGTACATGCACACTTACTCAGGCAGAGTTCTTACTGACATCACTGGAAACAGAAATAAACTCTTTGCCAGTGATAATATAATTATTCAGGACTTTAGGAAATACCATTATGACTTTTCATACAAATGTGCTTGTAGCATCTGTTCTGATGTGTTGATCATACTGTGCATAAACTAGATTGTATCTTGAAATTACGCCTTTTTAAATGTTGGTATTCTCTTTGTCTTATATAATTGAAATAGGCAACAAGGAGAAACTGGAGCCTGCAAAGATGGCTTTTGCATAGGCAAAATGTTTTATCTAGTTATGTACTCACTTGATTGATTCTGGAACTAGTTCTTTTTGCATGACAGAAATGAGGAGGCTCCATCCCAAGTTTCTCCACTTGAACAGTTTGACCTGGCATCGTTTCTCTTGAAGTCTCTGCAACTTTTCTCACACAACTCAAAATTCACTCGTTGTATGAGAGTCAAATGCTCCTGCCCTTCTTCAAAAGAGTAATCTACTTAATTTCCTGAGAATGGTTGCGAGAAAAGTGAGCGTGTTCTTCTGTTTAGTACCCTCATATCCTCTGCATATCGAAATATAGAGGACTTAATTCCATTTTTCCAAAAGTCAGTGCGTAATTGCTCTTTATTTTGGGAGGAACTTTCTGCCCTTACTGGGTATGGTTTTTGTGCAATGCAACTGTTGCATGTGAATTATTAAGTGCTTTTGTGCAGGTGCACGTGAGCCAGAGAGCTTAAATATTGACATAATAACTGTGAAAAATAAGGCAAACATATTTTTGTAGTATTTATAAAAGTGCATTCATATCTTCAGAGGTTTCAGGCTTCTTCACAGTTTTCCTGTGCTGTGTTTTATATATTTGAAGGACATCATAATATTTTTATAGGAAAAACATGTTTTGGTTAAAATCTTACTCAAAATGTCCTTTTGCCCTCCTGTATGTTTGTTTATTATAAGATTCTATTTCTTAGGAAAACAGAAGGAAATCTATTTAGATGTTTCTGAAACTTGCAGTTTAATTTCAAGGCAGTTTAGAAGTGGGAGGAGGGTTTGGACTTGTAAAATAAAAAATAACTCAGCAAGCTATTCTACAGTTGACCTTTGGTCATTATCACATGGCATTCTTATTGGATACGATTCTGTAAAAATTTATTCTTCCTTTGCATTTTGAAAAATGACAGCCATTCATTTGCTCAGGATTAGAGTGACTTGCTGCTATTTTACAGTTTCAAAACCACCATTCTCCTTATGCGTTTTGAAGTATGACATGTAAAATTGATTGTGATTTACTAGCAGAACTTTGTTCTTAAAAATTTTGATAACCACAGTTGTTATGAAGTGCGTCATCGTGACAGGTGTTTCAGATTTTTTTAATCTCTGAAACATATACTTTACAGAATGCAGCCTTATCCACTATGAATGCCATGATCATGAGAGTGAAGGGAGCAAAAATGATTTTGTGGGATCATTCTGCCTCCTGCAGTTTTGGAGATGGCAGAAAGGACACTGTAGTCATCTAAAATTATGCGAATGCCATGTGTCCCACGAAATGCTTTTCCTACACAGGGTGTGCCACCCATGAGACACATTTTTCTGTCTGGGAAATGACATTGGAGCCCTTTAAGACGTAGCATCAGGTCTCTTTGCAAGACTTTTAACCTTGTTTTTCATTCAGTTTAATCTGACAGTTAATAAATGCTATAGCATGTTCTATAAAAAAGCAAGAGATAAGACTCCTTATCAAGTTCCTAGAGCTGCTAGAAAGCTTAATTGAGCTCTTTGAACATGAAGAATGCTATGTAAGTGCTAAATACTACTGTTTAGTCCCTTTGTCTCTTGAGGCTCGTTATTTATTATAAAAAATAATACACACTCTGGAATGATCTCTCTGGTAAATCATCTAGTGGACCACTTGTTGCTTCAACATTGTCAAAGATGTTTTTATTTTATTGGGTAAGAAATGCAGCATTTGGCTGACAATGTAATTCTTTGAGCTGTTGATTTGACAGCTTTGACCAGAAGCAGTTTTGCAGGATGGTGAGGAATGTAGTACTTCTGTTCTTATTGGACCGCATGTGACATTCCACTTACTGTGATGAGTAGTTTCAGTTAACAAATGTATAATGACTTTTTTATGAAGACAAAATAAAATCCTGAAATTACAGGCACAAGCAAGTGAAAACTGTGGGCTTGGTTTTGCTCATTGTTCAAATTTAACATCGGCTAGTGAAAGGTAGCAGGTTCAAAACACGGGGAGGTGGTTCTTAACACAGTGTGTAGTTACGCTGCAGGACTCTATTGCAAAAGGTCTTGTAGGGTCTAAAGAATTTATCTAGGTTCAGGGGGAGAGTGGACAATTGATGGAAGCCAACTTTGTTGAGAGAAACCATTTCTGTCTCTGGAAGCCCTTGAACTGCAAACAGTTGGAGTCTAGGAGAGAAGTATCGAGGTACACACCAGGTTCTTACAGTCTTCCCTACACATCCACTTTTTGGCCAATTCACAGACAGTAAACTGGCCATATGAGCCTTTGGTCTGATGCATCCAGTACCCATCTTCCTGGATTTATGTGTAAAAGAATTGTACCTCCAACATCAGTCATAATCCTAAAAGATAAGGTGGATGAAATCCCGTGGATTTCAGTGATAGACAGTAACCATCCAGGCCTCGTTGTCATTTGCACTGCTTAACCTACAGGGGCTGTACCTGCAGTGGAGGGCCAGTACCCTTCTGAGGGCACCTGGCAGTCCTGTTCCCTCAGTCACACTGGCACTGAACACAGAATTTCTCTTTGATGTCCTGTTTTTGAGAAAGCCACCTGCGTGTTGGGCTATGATACTGTATTTGCATTCATTATAAAGAGCTTCATAAAATATATACAGAGCTAAGTAGATGGAGAATTTTCTCGTTATTAGTATTGCTTATGGAATATTCTGTGGCCACTAAATAATAAAACCATAAAGACCTCTGAAGTGAAGTATTATTATTCCCGCATTATAGATGGGAAATGGTCAGGAGAAATTTAAAGGGAAATTAAAGGGAAAATCATGTTACAGGAAGACTAGGGAACCCTGATAATTCTTGAATTCTAATTGTGTGGTTATGAGTCTGTACCAAGTGTTCTGCTTGTCCTATATGCTCCATCCCTATAATGTCTGATTGCTTCACTGTCTGTGAATGCATATTTCTTCTGATGACACTTCACCAAGGTGGGGATGTTAGCAGGTTCTGTCTCCAATAGGGATTTGAGGCAAAGATAGTGATTTATGCATGATCACACAGGAAGAAAGCGGGGAGATGCTCTAGAGTCCAACGTGAAAATTGGTGCCCAGTTACTGGACCGTCCTTCCTCAAGCCATTTATCCCTTAGATTCACACTATATGAAAATCAAAACTGAAAAACATGCTGTAACTGTGTCTGTTTCTTTTCCCAAGTGTGAGCACAGAGGCAGCCTGCCCTTACTGTCACAGAAGCGGCTTTCTCTTTCATTTGTGCAACTTCCTTGATTTCAATGACTACTGATGTCCAAACTTAAAAGAGTAAAAACCAATGGTGGATTTTTTTTACTACTCCAGTTAGTGACTTTGAACCCAGAGGCAATTTTGTTTCCTTTTTTTCTAACATAGCAGAAATTTGTTTTGTCCCTTTTGTGCTTTTATCTGTGTGGGGTTTTTTTAAGGCAGACAGCTTTCCCTGTTAAAATTATGTCCCTATGTGAAAATGAAAAAAACTTTGGTCTTGAATTTTGTGTAAGCATATGGGATTCAGTAGCTCCTAAGCTCCTAGAGAGTCTTTCTCATTATCTTTTCCTGGTAGTCTGAACAGTCCTCCTTGTGTTCTTCTGAATCAGTAGCCCATCCATTCATGATGGTTCATCCCATCATAAGGTCCTTCCCTTTGCTAAGCTTTAACAATATGCCGAAATCTTTGTTCTGTGAGGCTTTTCAAGGGTGTCTTTTGTCCTAATTAGATTTGATTTTCTCTTCTTTTAAAAGATAGTTGCCTATTCATTTGATCAACTGGCTTCTTGTTACTGTATGAACATGTGGTGAGAAAGTGTGGAGGAACTGCAATTCTGTGTGACTCATTTAAATTACGCTCCATTCCTCCTCACAGTGGCTCTTGGGAGAAAAAAGAAGATTGTGAAGTGAGTGACAGAGGCAGATCAGTTGTTCTTCTCTACATCTAGGGCCTGTTAGCTCGTGTGCAGAGAAGAGTTTTCTGTGGTCTGTTCCTGCATTCCTGCAGGGTCTATTAAGGGCATTGCTGAAGGAGTGGAGGAACAGCTGGACAAGAGAACAAAGCAGGCAGTGGCACCCCTTGGAGGAAGGAAGGACCGAGCCCCAGGAAACAGCTGATAGAGCTAAACTCAGCTTGTTTTTTTTCCTCTGTTCAACAGTTCTTGTGCCATGGCAAACAAAAGATAGACATTTTGATTTGCTTTACTGTTTGGTTTGTGATATCAATTGAGTTTGTTTTGCAGAGATCTGTGGGAAAAGGTAGAGAGATCTAAATCCCGTTTCTCCTCATTTGCCTGTTTCTGTGCTGATGAAAGCTCCAGAGAGTTCTGTTTCTTTGTCCCCTGCATCTGCTAGAAGCTGGGATAACGGCGGTTTTCAAGGGACTTTCCCTTCTTGGGACAGCAATCAGAATAGGATATATGACCGTACTTGCACTGTGGGCCTCGTTCTGCTCAGAGTTGTGGTGTGCCAAGTACCCGTTGACTGTACTGGGAACTGAATGCACTTAGTGCT
The DNA here is from genome assembly GCF_965638725.1 of Aptenodytes patagonicus. Taxonomy (NCBI): domain Eukaryota; kingdom Metazoa; phylum Chordata; class Aves; order Sphenisciformes; family Spheniscidae; genus Aptenodytes; species Aptenodytes patagonicus. The sequence goes on from NC_134954.1 coordinate 6,413,726, forward strand.
TCTCAGGATCACATCTTGTATTATTATAATTGTGTGACCTTTTAAAAATTTATGCAGGATCACATTTCACAAAAGAAACATTTGTATACTTTCAGATGAGTCATTTCTACTATGCCTTGTCAAACCACACTCAAAGTGACAATTCCACTTAACAGAACTTCTTCACTAATGTATCCAAGGGCAACATTTGGTCATTACGTTTTAGAGGATTATTGAAAAATTGCATTTTGGGTTGTTCTCAAGATAGAGAAATAAAGGGAGAAGTAGATCTGTTAGCCCTTTTCAAAAGCAAGTCAATTAAAATTTAATTGACTGAAATTTAATGACTATTTTTATATTTCAAACAGCATATGCAAGTAAGGCATCCTGCTCATCATCACAAAAGACAGTATTAGATGGAGAGCAAGCAAAAAATAGCTAGTGTTGCACTGACTACGCTTCAAAAAGTTGTGTGCCTCTGCAATAGCATATGATTTCTGCCTTCTGTAAAAAAGTTGGGATAATATAACATTCTTTGGCTCCTTTGTGATTTTTTTTTTTTTAATTGTGTCCCATTAGACACTTCCAGGTCAGTGAAGGGGTAATTCCATGTGTTTATGTGTCTCTGTAAGATCACTTGAGGAGTCAACACATATGGTCAAATGGTTCCCGGTCTTATCAGGAATCTTACAGGAAAGAAGAAAACAATGTGCTTGGTCTTAGTCTCAGTCGAAACCCAATGCACGTCCTAGTAGTGTAGAGTTGACAACAAAGGAATTCAGCTTTCTGAGTGTGTTGGTTTTATTTTCCCTGTTTCCATTAAAAGAGTGAAATTTATCCATGTAAAATAAGATCTAGTAAGAAAAAGTGTTTTTCAGTTAATACACAACTTCTGAATTTACTTATAAATTGTATTGAGGGAAAACAACTACAAAAGCATCCAAACCTAATGATTTTTTGTGTGATAGACATACCAGTAACCCATACTTAGAGGTATCCATTCTGAGGCATGGTCAGATAATTCTAACTGAATTAAATACTCAGTACCAGCCCATGGAAAATAGACCCCTTCTCAAAAATAATGCATTTATCTTTTTTGTGATCTCTTTTGATTCCTTTGCTTTCTGTCCTTTTTTTTCCTTTTTACATTTGAGTATGATTTACAGTATATTTGTTTACTCCTTGGCCTGCTGAGAGTAACAACTCATTACTCCGATCAACTTTTGCTTTGGGAATCAGTGGATACATTTTCCACCTAATACACTATTTTTTTGCTGCTCAAATACCACTACTGCTAGTGAGAGTTGTACAGTTTAAAAGCTCCCTTCACTAAGCTTCTGTTTTACCTGCTTAAATAAACCTTTCCTGAGTCATTGAGGCTGCCTTTCATGTTGCCACAGGATCTCTTTTCCTTGAAAGATGATCTGATTTTTGACATCTTGTTCTCCATCATGATTAGTGCAGGGATGTTAGGTTTTAGCTTCCCTCTAATGCTATCTACTTCCCAAAGATAGAATTAAATCTTCATTTGAAAGATGTATGTTCTTCCAGTTCCGGGGGTTGAATAATTGCTTTTTTTTTGTGTTCCCTAATAACAGCAAATGCTTACGGCTTTATCATCTTTCTTCCCAAATGATTTTGCCAAAGCTCCACATATGTAGAAATAGGTGGAAAAGACTAAAATTTAAGCTCTTTTCTTCCTTTCTTCAAATTCCTGTTGTGATAAAGATTGCAGAGATTTATGTGTTTCTTCCCCCTGCTTGTTTATGTGTTTCTCCCCCCTTAAACATCACTGCTGACTACTTGTGAAATGTGTTTGTTTCTGCCATAGAATAGTAATGTTTAAGTGGGTTTTGAGTTTCAGGGGGTTATGAGATTAGGTTTAGATTCCTGCTTCTCAGCCTGTTCCTTCATTATGAATCATAGGAAAGCTTCAGGATCGGGAGAGATTTGTTTTAAGATCAGGTTCAAGTTTTGATGAAATTCCATGAGAAAAACAGCTCTCATAAAATTCTGAATTGGAATGGTTTGACATATCAGAGGAACAATATATGTTTCTAGACTTCTCTCAGATTGAGCTGGATCAGCTCAATAACAGCTCAAAAGATTTCAGTGCTACTAAGTTAGAATTTTGAAGTTTAATTCTTGTTCACAGTAACCCCATCCACAGTCTTTCACTTCAGTCTGAAGGGAAGCTGCTGTTGGTCCATCTCTATTTTCTATTAAATTGTGGTCATGCAGTCTTTTTGGTCTGCGGTGTTATGGTCTTGCTTTCTCTGTTCTTGAGAAACGTGAGTACTGTGTCAAAGCACGGTGTTCTTCTGTATGGTGTGACTTTTTGAAGGTTATGTGGAAAATGCACATGGAAGAGACTGAAGTTACTTGGCTTTTATTTCTTTGGAAAAAACAACTATGGAAGAAAGAACACAAGTGGAAGGAAGGAGAGGCAGTCAGAAAGGAGCTGCCTTGAGACACATGTATGATTGCAGAGTTCTGACTTTTCCATGTCAGATTTATCCAGTTCCCGTATGATGATGCTAAGTTGCAGCAAAGTAATGTCTTATCAGAAGGACCATACTGTGCTGTCAGGGTGCGTTTTGATGATGATATGACTCATCAGTTCTTCAAGGCATTAGTGCCCTAGCTTCATCTCCATAAAAATAAGAATGTGTATTGCTTCCCAGAAGGAAAAAAAACCAAAAAAATATTCCAGAAGCCTATTTAGTATCTGTGTTCACTAACCCGCAATGAGCTCTGTGTGCATCCTTTTGTACCAAGCTTTCTCTGCTGCTTTCAACTCCTCCTCTCCTTTCCAGGTTTCATGATCTTCTGAGGCCAGATGGATCTGGGTTCTGTGGTCCCTATTTGAGTACTTGTCCCCCTTTCTGAATGGAGCAGTAATCGTACATAAAAATGTAATGCTGTCAGGGTATCTCTCAGTATTAACTTTTACTTAGAGAAATTTACTTAGAGAAATTCAATGCAAACAGTACAAATTACCTGTGGCGTGATGTCAGCTGCTGCAATGCCCATACGGCTCCTCTGTACTTTTGTGGTTTTAGTGAGGGAGGAAACAGTTTGCTTTTAATCTTTTCTTCTGCTTTCAACCTGGCTGATATTTTTGTTCTTCTCATTTCATTTCTGTTTTTCAACCAAATGGAGGATTTTGCTCTATATCCCTTTTAGGGGATAGGATTTTTTTACTTTTAGTAAAAAAAAAAAAAAGTACAAAGAGCAAAAACAAACTGGATTTAATTTTCTGTCCATTAGGCTTATGTTGTAATTGATGCTAAGATGTTCCCTCTTGCACACATTGTTTACAATAGAGTATATGCCATAATGTGTAGTGGCATGAGCTAAAGTTTATAGGGAGATCTGACTCAGAAATACTGTGCCTAAAGTTGCAAAAGTTAGAGGAGTTGCCCAAACCTCATAAAATAAAATTCATCTGTTGAGCTGTGCTTTTTACAAATATCATTTGCCCAAATGTCCTCTAGTTTTAGTTACCTTTTTCTAACTGTTTTGCTTTGGAGTGAATCTCTGTCACTGCTTGTATTCTGGTAGCACTAATGATGACCATCTTGAATAACCTTTAGTGGGATTTTGCATAAACATAATTTTTCATTTTAAATGGTAATACTACCAATTCATCAGTCCCAGTATTTCAAAAAGATATAAAAGAGGTTCGAGCAACTTCTGACATAGTTATCACTGTTAGCTGAATCTGGTAAATATATAAAATAAGGTATAGCATCAGATGCGGCAGGAAATGTTGGGTCAGGTGAGGGAATGCTGTTTCGATTGAAATCTCGCATCCTCAGTCATTAACAGCGCAGCAGAAAGCGTACAGAGAGGTTGACCTCTTCTCTTCCCTCCCAGGTGAATCAGCTCCCTAGAGAGAGAGGCAGCAGGAGCTATTTTGAACACTGTGCAGTCTGTCCCCCAGGGGGGAACACGCCAGGCCTGGTCTGGGAAGGGAGCAGGCAGATTCCCCTCTCAAAGAGCAGTCACTTCTCTTGGAGAAGGGTCCATTAGTGCTGTATATAGTAATAGCCTTTATTCAGAGAGCTTTTTTCAGTTAGGAAATACGAACTCGTTCTTTCACCTGTAATGAATGTACCTGTAATGAATGAATACTAAAATGCCTGTAATTTACTCATTATAATTTTCATAGGTTTACTTTCTTACAATGGTTTTAAGAGTTTTTCTTGGCCCTTGGTGGTAGTACTTCCTTCCAGAAACCAACAGGGAGTGCAGGTGAGAGCTTCCTCATGCAGCTCAGCTACCGGCTTGATGAGAATTTTCTCATTGGCAGCAGACCCCTGTGTTGGACCAGTTATAACCACTGAACAGGGAGGGAATCGGTGATTGTTTGTCCAATTTGTGTCTTTTTTTAATCTTTTCAAATTGATTGCTAATTGTGTTTACAGGACAAAGCTAGCAATGCTATTTTCAACAGGAAAAAAATTAATATGGAAGAAAAAAGCAAGCTAAACATTAATTTAAAAAGAAACTACTTTTAGGTAGAAATTGCACAGACATTTCACCTTTGAAGAGCATATTTAAGACAATTTTCCCATACGCTAAGATGTTGAAAGACAGAAATAGTCCATGTGCTAAAACAGTTATACCTCAGAGTTTCTAGATAAAAAAATAAATCAATTATACAGAGTTTCTAGATACAAAATATATCAATTGTATTACTAATATTTTGGAAGAATTATAGACTAGTCTGTTTAATTGTATGCATTTCATTACTGACATTGTATAGTAAATCTGTCTGTATGTTTGTAATAGGCTGGGACAAATGGTTACATGGCTCCAGAAATCCTGAAGGAAGAAGATTACAGCTATCCTGTGGACTGGTTTGCTATGGGGTGTAGTATTTATGAGATGGTTGCTGGGCGAACACCATTCAAGGATTTCAAAGAAAAGGTCGGTAAGGATGAGGTTAAAAGAAGAACTCTGGAAGATGAGGTGACATTTGAACATGACAACTTTACAGAGGAAGCGAAAGATATTTGCCGACTGTTTTTGGCTAAGAAAACAGAGAATCGTTTAGGAAGCAGGTATGCCTTACTTCTCAAACTCAGTAAAAGCCAGATTAAAGCTGCAAATAATATTGTTACTTTACATATTACACAAAACCAGGTTAGATCTTGACTTTCTACAGAGTACTGAATTTTCCCTTTCACTTCTAGGAAGAGAGGTGGAAAGTTTTGAAGATATATATGGAAATAGGAATTTTGTTGCAATAGTGTCTTGTCCATCCTCACCCCAGACTACTCATAGGAGTTCCCTTCTTGGTATTTTGTGGGGTTAGACTTTATATAGTTTTGGGAGAAGGGAGCAGCCTATTTCTCTTGCATTTTCTTTCCTAAAGGTAAAGGATATTCAAGTAGATACCTGCATCTGTGCCAATGCAGACTGAATGCAGAGTCTTGGGCTGTATCACTTACTGGAATGATGTGGGCAAAAATCCAAATCTGCAATGTGGATTCTCTTCCCTGCAGATAGCTAACTTGCAAGGCTGTGTCATTGGCTTCTTACTGAAGAGACCTTAACCCCTCCGCTTTACTCAGGTGCTTTAAAAAAATCTTGTAGAGGTTCTGGTCTTCCTGACTCATCCTGGGGAGAAAAGGGAGGAAAAGAATGTTGGGCACAAATTCTTACAAAGCAAAACATTTTTTGGGACTTAAGAGGTGGCTTTGGGTTAATGAAGACTGATGGATGTGTCCCTGACTTAGGAATTTCAAGGAACTGTTCAATAAGAAAATTGGAAAGCTAAGCATTGTAATGTTTAGGTTGTAATATCTCTGATCCCTCTGGTAGGTGTGTGTGTATATAAAAAAAAAAATCATTTAGTGCATTTCTAATGAGACAGATTGGGGATCTACATTTGCAATATAGACAAAAAAAAAAAAAAAAGTAAAAAACGAATAGGAAACTGATAGTACCTGTCTTTAGAATACACCATGATTTGAATCGTGTATGAATACAAATATATTTATCAGGTGCTTTTCCAGTTTAAAGGTGGAATAGACACAGGGACTTAATGAAAATGCACAGATAGTCTTCTAAATTTATATTTCATAACAATGAAGAAGAGTTTTGCAAAATGTCACATTTGCCTGAAAAAATTAACCTTCTTCTTATTCCAGTGCTAGATGAAGGTAACTACTCTTTGTGCCTGATGAGTTTTCCCAACAACTCTGCAAGGCTGCAGAAAAAAATAAATATTTTCAACAGCACATAGAGTGTGTTTGATACAAAATCTGTATTATTTTTGATATGTTTTAAAAGCTTATTTTAAAAATAATATAAAAAACATTTAGAGCATTCTACCTTACAAGTCAGCATGCTTTGCAGACATTTAGTCTTACAGCATTTTGTGAAGTAAACAAATTTCAGAGTAGGGGAAAATGAAATTCAGAGATTCTAAGTGACTTGGTCAAGTTCATTCAGCAAGTCTGAAGCAAAACCAGCAACAGGCTATTCACTTACTGTAACCACATTCACTTTGCCAAGGGAATCATTTACAATAATTCTGTCTGCTTACTGTTACATTATTTCTCAGCAATGGGAGAAATGTAATTGCACAGATTATTTTTAATTTTCCGCTATTTAAGATATTCTTGCTCTTAGGCGTTGTACTTAGAGAAGGAAAACAATAGCATGTATACCATACCTGGGCATGATACAGAATAAAAGCCTGCATGCACCTCTTAAACAGGGCGATACTATTCAGGACAGCTCATCCTTACGTAAAGATTAGCACTGTAATTCTACTAAGGACAACAAGACCTTGGGTTATCTACATAAGTGCCTGTTGCATAAGCTGTCCTTGAGCAGCTTTAACTTTACTTTGTATACCTGACCTTTTAAAATACTTCACTCTTTTTTTGAAGACTCAGTGTCACTGGCTAACTCAGGAAAGATGTAACCCTTTTTCTCCACTCAAGCTTTTCAGGATTGACATCTCAAATCCCAAATCTGTGAAGTGATTTTTTAATTTTTTTTTTTTTTAATGGAGGAGTACGAAATTGACAGTTTAGATGAGTTCATTTGCTCTTTCTATTTAAGTTACGTAAACGTGCAATTCACACAGGAAGAGCTCAAGTTCATCTCCAGCTAGTTGGAAGATGCCTCAGTTGGTTCCAGTAGATGGCGTTCCTGTAGCTTGATGTTTTTAAAGTTTTTATGGTTTTGGTGGTGTCAGAAAATACATCAGGAGTAGAAACACTGCAGCAATCCATTCTGGAGCCTTCACCAGCTTCTAGCGCTTTTTGGTTTATGTTACATAAAGGAAAAGCAAAACAAAGTGAAATTTTTGTGAGTGCATCTGCCCAGTAGGATTGTCGGCCCTGCTAGTCCCAGGACGCTAGTTAATTTGAACAGCAACTCTAATGCGCTTCAAGCTAACAGTGAATGTAAATAAATCACATCAGGCTGGAGGGCTGCTCAAGTACTTGGTTATTACTAGCTGGTTAAGTTAGGAGACGATTTTGCAAGACTATGCATATGCAGATGTCATGATCCCTGTTGGTTTAATCTATACATTCATAATTGTGTTCATATGGCTCTTTTGGGTTGAAAATGTCATTTTTTCATTGCCCAGGGTGCCCGGATGGCAGCATCTATCATTCTTCAGGCTGTGATTTAGCATCCTGGTCGTGGTGGTGTTCAGTGGTTAGTGGATGGTGGTGACCTGCTCAGAGTAACCAGGCAGCAGAGGCACAAAATGACAATTTTCTAACGAGGGAGCTGAAGAGGGCAGCTGGTAGTTTGATGTCAGCTGTGCCCGGATAGCACCAAGGCAGCCTAGAAGCCTGGCAGGACAGCATATGAGGAACTGGCAGTAGTGGCAAGCTGGAGGAGCTGTTCTGTATACATGGTATAAGGTCGTTTAAAAAAAAAAAAAAAAAAGGAAGATTTTGTATAGTCACACAATTGTACTACACATTGGCAAAGATAAAAAAGACTTGCCAAAGGTTTGCATTACGTTTTGTTCTTAGAACATTGTCTAGAAATACATGAGTGCTTACACTTGGCTAAGTATATGATTTTGTAAGGAAGTGGGAAAAGAAAACAGCAATATGTTAGCAACTACCATTTTCTGAGGCCAAAAACCAGACAAATTTGTTTTTCTTACATTACCATTTTCAAGACCAGTGCACCCATAAACATGTAAAAAAGAAGGCATAGGTGTAAAAAATACACTGGTCCTCCCTGCTCCTCCTTTCACTAGAGTCCAAAACTCAAACTTTGCATGCCTTGTCACTAGAGGCACAGTTCAAAAGCTGTGGTCCTTGGTCGTGCTTTAATGAGCACACATTTGAGGCTCAGATTATTCTTATCATCAGAATATCCTACAAGTCTCTCTATGGGTCTACAATGAAACAATTCACTGTTTCTTTTACAGCAAAACTTCTCCCTGAGGTCTGCAGTTGTTTTTCTTGAGACGTGTTTAAAATATGTATTTACAATGATTTTAGTCCTTTCTGGATTTTATTCTTGGGTTTTAACAATATTAATAAAAGATTGTATTTGTGACAGTGGCACACATACTTTTGCTGATGTCATAATTTGTGAATCTCTTGCTGTAAATCTTTGTTCATTTATAAGAGTAGTTCATCTGAATGAACAGACTCACTAAAACTGGGAGTGTATTAGAGCAACATAATTGAGTTTTATCATGTAAATGCATAGCTGCTTTGAATTAAGATAAAACCAGAAATGTCATTTGTCACCAGTTTCCTATTCAGACTGTTGTTCCTCAGCGTCAATCCCTAGCTGTATTAACCCCATGTGCCCCAGTCTAGAGTTTAATAGATATTCTTATCCTAGTTACTATAGAACCAACCATTGGACTTCCATTCTTGGACAGTAAATCCAATACTCCCCCTGCCCATCTTGCTAGATCTTCTGTTCTAGTTAAAGTGTATCTTTGGATATGAGTATCTCGGTGCGCTGCCAGAAGCAGCACTGCAACTCTGGCATGGCACCTTGCCCAGACTAATTTACCCTGAGAGGTAGAGTAATGAATAATGGGATCAGGATGTTTTCTGCTTCTCAGCTTTGCTTATATTGTGCAATGCAGCGTTCTTTGGTTACGAAAAAAGGAATTGCATTGCAGTGTGTGTGTAAATATCTCTCTCTATATAGCTCCTTACTTTAAAATACTCTCATGTATACAACACAAAGACACACCTGAAAGCAAAACATCATATTGATTAACAAACTTTTGCTTTATTGCAGAAATGAAGATGATGACCCAAGAAAACATAGTTTCTTCAAAACAATAAATTTCCACAGGCTAGAGGCAAACCTTATTGACCCTCCATTTGTGCCAGATCCATCAGTTGTCTATGCCAAAGACATTGCAGACATTGCTGACTTCTCTGAAATACGAGGAATTGAGTTTGATGACAAAGATAAGAAGTTCTTCAAAAAGTTTGCGACAGGTGCTGTCCCTGTAGCCTGGCAGGAAGAAATTATTGAAACGGGACTGTTCGAAGAACTGAATGATCCTAACAGAGTAGATTCCGGGGGACACGCAAATGGAGGTGAAGCTAAGTCAGGAGTTTGTTTGTTGTTGTAAACGTCACATCATTAACAAAAAGAATAGAAACCACCTCAGAACTTTCCATGTTCTGACACTGTTTCAGAAACTCCATGCATCTGTTTAAAAAGAACCAATCGGTGTAATATGACATTGACAGGCTATGTAGGACCACCAGCTGTGTAGACTGTATTATTTTCCTTTGCTCTAGCAAAGGAGATAATATTTTTGTTTTATTGGAGATTTATCAAGATGAAGAACCATATTTCTCTAAGAAACTTAGAATGATAGAAATTCGGAAATACAAAAAGCAATAACGGAGTGAAGAGGCAACACCTTTTGAAAATGACTGACTACCATTTTGAATACAATCATTTGTTGGTTTTCCTTCTATTTTCTTGTTATTTCTACTAACATTTCCTCTTTGTTCTACAGTTTTCAGGAAAGATTTTTTAATTTTCAAGTAATATTCTCAGTTAGACAATGGAGCTCATATACCATGTCAAACTTGGAATCTTACTGGTTAGCTAGTCTGTCTGTTGTTTTCTTAATTCGTTAGTTTTTGAATGGTTTGACTGTAATATGTTCAAATTGTCATAAAATGTAAAAGGTGGCTCTACATATCACTAGGAAATAGGACCAACAGGATCAAACTCTTTTCAAAGTTGATTTTAACAGAGTGAAGATAAGATTGCACCAAATTAATTGAATAAAGTATTTCTTTATTATTATTAAGCGTATTAAGTGATAATACCATATACAAAGAAAATGTATTTATAAGTTCTTTTTGACAATCAATTTTAAAATTTTATCAGGTTTCCCGATCATTTTTCTGTATTTCGGTGATAAATTAAGCTACAAATAGACCAAAGCAATTTGTAACTGGCTTTTTACAAGACATATTTCAGTGCAATATAAATTTTAATTCAGTAGTTGCAAAATACATTATACTATTAAGTGCTGTAATGCTGGAAAGGTTATGTGTGCAAGTTGACACCATCTTCAAATGTTCATTGATTCTCGTGCAAATTTTGATGTCATTTATTTTTCAATATTATGACAACCTAAATTGAATTAATTGGAAACGTTTCTGCGAATGCTTGTTGCTGAAGTGTATTACTTGTGAGATGCATCCTACTGATTTTCTCTGGTAAGAAAATAGGTGGTAGTTGTTAGCAACAACTTTTAAAACTGATTCTGCATGCTGTTTACCGTCATCTGTCTGGCCATAATTTCCATTGACTAAAGTGGAAGTTGAAACTGCTCCTTTCCTTGGAGTCCTGGAGGCTGCTAATACCCCGTTTCCTATTTTTCATAGAGCAAGCCTCCTACTGAACTCAAAAGACTTCTTTTATATAGACACTGGGTTTGAACTCATACATCCGTTTTAAAAGAGGATAAACCAATAGATATGATGTCATCTATAGTCGGGTCTATCATGTGCAACACATAGCTTTAGTGTTTATTTATAATCTAATAGCTCATCCCAAACATTGCAGTAGTCAAAAACTCTTCAGTTTTAAATACTTTAAGTGATTTAGTCACAGCTACATGATACATTGGTAATACATTGTGTTGTTCTAAGTAGAAAAAGTATTGTTCTTTTTTTTCGTTTTAGATTTGCTTTTCCAGTGCTTTATATACTTAATTTTCAAGTGACAATCACAAAGAACAGTGTTACTTAGGATTAGTGGATAATTCTGTTAATGAATTACGAGCATATAATTGTCTGCCTTTTGATGGGAGACTTTCTGTCAAATAGTTTAAAACAATATAAGCTGAATTCTGATTTGGGCTTTTAATTGAGAAGAATGATCCTGAAAGTTTGTGAAAAGCAGAGGAGGTTGAGAGGAAGGAGAGTAATGTGGTTCTGTCACAGATTTAGGAGAGTGCTTCCACTGCTGACATCCAGTGATTTTATTTCTCATTGCTCCCATCTGTAGAAAACTCTCACAGAGTGGTATTAGGCTAATATATTTAAGAAACCCAGACAAAAAAATTCATTATATATACATTTAAAAAAAAAAAACACAAAACCTGCCCCCCTCCCCTTATTACACCTAGGAGAGACCTATTAGTGTTAGTGGCATCAGCCTTTTGTCCTGAATTGGTATACCTCAAATCCATAGAAATGCCGTTTCACAAATCCTCCAGAGCCATAAAGCAGTACTCTGAAATGGCTGTAGATTTTCTAGTGCATAACTAATTTTTCAGTATATACATGATCGCATATGGAAAGAGGTTATGTATAGACAGAACCAGAAATTAATGTCATGTTAGAGTCATATGTCCCCTATGATACCAGGTGTTGCAAGTCTGGGTTTTTCAAAATGTATTGCAATACTGAGATCTGTGAATTCAGGACATCATATGCGCATAACATTAGGTTATTTAGTTTTAGAACTGTTATATTATCAATAAATCCCAGCCGGATGTGTATCAGTGAGATACTGTAACGTTAAGTGTTCCATGAATCATTCAAAGAAGCACATCGGTAGTCTGATAATGCACGATTTGGCACAGTGTATGACAGAGAAAAATGTGTTGGTTTGAAATTATTCATTATAATTTTCTAAAATTCTCTATTTCAGAACATGGACAACTTGTGTTTGCACTACGAGGAGATAGAGCAGAGCAAAGATTATTTCTGTTAGCAATTTCAGTGTGTCTTTTAAAAATTAATTTCAAGTCCTTTTAAGGAATCTGTGAATCACTTGGTTCTTTTCTTCTTCCTGCCACTGTAAAGTTCCTTGTTAAACTTTCAGGAACAAAGTTATTTTAACATCCTGCTTCACCTTAACAAAACAAACCCAGCAATCCTAAAAGATTTATGCGTTTGAATTGTCTTATTGCAGCCAATGATGCTACTCGTGAGTAAACTTAAAAGTATATGCAAGTGTGCAAGATCAGGGCCCAGGTCAAAAGTATTGGCCAAGTCATTGGATGTTTATGATAGAAAATGAGGGATGAAGTTGTGGGAGGAAAATAACCTTGTGGTTGTGGCATACTTAAGTTCTTGTGGCAAAAGAAAATTATGTAATTTGAAACAGCTATTTTTTTCTTCTAGCTGTCTCTCTTTTTCCTCCTTTGCCAGCTTTGTGGCGTCTCACTTGCCTGCCTCTTTTTCAGGCAGATAAGATGCATTCAAGTGTTAATCTAATCTAAAAACCTAAATAGTGAACTCTATTGCATTAAATGCCATCTGTGAAAGGTTACTGAATGCCCTGGCCACTCTGCAGTGATTGTACTAACAGTGCTGTCTTCCTGCCCTGTTTTACTTAGTACTGCTATTAGAACTCCTTGATAATTTTAACTGAAGAAGGCTGAAATGTGAGATCTGTAATGGCTTGAAATCTACTCTTATAAGGATATCATTTAAAGTACCCTGGACAAGACTGAAGAAGGGCTGCTGGCACTGAGAGGGTATAAAAGGAAAAGCTTTCCATTGTATCTCAAGTACAAATTTTCTTTGATACCTGTTACCCTTACGATTTCCCCACCAATTTCACTGAGCACAGAGACAAAATGAGATTTAGTATTAACCTAATGAAATCATTGTTCACAGAGATTATTTATCAGTGGCAATAAAGCTCTAGCTGTTTACCTTCAGTTGGATCATGGCAAGGGCTCATTTAGTCAATAAACACCTTGTGTTGCAGCAAGTAGTTCACTTTTCTATTCTAGTATGAAATAGATTTAGTAATTGGAACCTGTGTGCAATTTCCAGGCTATCGAGTAGCATCCGTATTAGGGAAGGCAACTTTACATTAAGTTAAGAGCCTCTTAGCAAACATAATACTTGAGATTAGTTATTTCTTCACCCATAAACAAATGTCAATACAGAAAGCAAAATGGAACTAAGATGAGATCTCTAGTTAGAGCAGATGCCTGTAATTGTGCAGTGTGGCTATAAAGTGATACATGGTTTTATATACTTTTAATATCAGCATTGTTTTTTAGAAATAAAATGTTCGTAATACTGTATTTAAAATATTGTTGCTTTTACAGCTTTTGATGATATATATGCAACATTTTTTCTGATCTGAATATCCACATCTATGATTAAGATAAGTATGCTCACGTCATTTACCTTAAAAAGTATAAATTGCTTCTTTTATGTTATGACAATCATTTGTATCTTTTTATCATTAGATTTTTAATACCGAAAGATTTAAATTCCTTTAATCTATGTAGGCAGTAATGAATTGTAAAAAATTATTTTAATTATGCGCAGTGTTTTTCCTCTATAATAGGATTTAAATTAAGAATTAAGATCTTGGCAACTATGGCTCATATAGCACCACAGAAGCACTGAAAATCCTACCAGTTCTGGGACTTCTGCTAAAAGCGAAGCATACATTTTTCCCAAGCGACAAACACATCAGCTTTGAAATCTATGGATAGCAGAAATCACTGGCTTTTTATAGTACGAGACCTATCACTTGTAATGTTATGGGTAAAGGTCGCCTATGATCATTTTGGCTTAGGGAGTACATTTGAAACATTAAGGAATGCATGGGCAGAAACTGAAAGCAAATTCAATTAAGCATATGACTTTTTATAATTAGGCATTGCATTATGACAGCAAGTAACTCTAAATCTAGTATTTCATTTAAAAAATAGACCAAAAGATTAATGTTTCTTAGGAAATCATTGTTTGGTGTTTCTCTGACTTTCATTTATATAACTGTCTGAACCTGAGCAGAGCTAGTATAAAATTCTTATCAGTTAGCCCTCTGCATTTGCAAAAGTGTGCATAAATACTTAGTGTTCATAAGGGAGTGGAAATCTTTCAGACACCTCTTGCCTGGAAAAGAGGAAGAGCAAGAGCACAGGGGGTGTCACTGTGTCTCTTACAATGCAAGTACCTACATCCATGGGAAAATATAGCTGGTGACATCTGTAGGTAGCACCATTCACACCATTCTCTTGAGTTCATTTCCTTTATATGACATGGTGTATTGTTCTTATATTTATCCCACATCTGTACCCTCTTCTGTCGCCTCCAGAAGGCTGGCACAATTCTGAACGAAGCCACTTCAAATTTCAGGGAAACTTAATGTTAGTTCTGTAGCTTGGACAGACAAAAGGTGCCATAAAGAATAGCTGTCAACACCATTTCAGTCAAGTGTTACTCCAAGTGGTGAAAAGCTTTGGGTGGGGGAACATGGGAAAAAAACATGAGTCTGAAAGGGCTTCTGGATATGTTAGTTCTATTCCTTTTCTTCTGACTGCTTTGAGGCAGCTGCAGTGGTTAATTCCTCCCTTTCCTGTTGACCAACTGCAAGCACAAGCTGTTTTAGTAGTTATTTTATCCTGTTGTACTCTTTATCCATGCTTTTCAATGTCTGAGCTTTGTTAGTAGGCCAATTTCTTCCAAGTGCTTTGTTTTCTGATTAATGTACACCAACATGGTGCTATTGCAATGTTTGGTAGAATGACTTACTAAGAAAGAAAATTTTCATTTTTCTTCTGCACACAAGCATTACTTGAAGGTAAACATAACTAATTAATTTTGACATGTGTTTTATCAGAGGAGTTCTTTACCAAACCTACATGTTGGCCTATATGATTCATTCAAGTTGTTCTGACAGTTACATTTTACAGAGTGGAAAGATACAGCAAGGCTGAATGACGCACTGTATACATGTCCTTATGATGGGAGTTCCTCATGATGAATGTTTCTGTGAGTCATGTTTTTATAAGGAATGCCAAAGGGATGACTATGGATAGATCAGTTGTCATAACTTGTAGTTCAGTTAACAATCGTGGAGTAACTGTTTAAAAAAACAGCTATTGTATAGGAATGTTCAGTTATGTTTGCTTTGCAAGACTTTATGCAAGCATGACATGGGATGTGCTAGACATGTCTCGTGACTTTTGAATCGCTGGGGTAAAAGGTCTACTGCAAGTAAGAACAGATTTGTTGTTAAACAATCCTGTCTGCAAGCATTCCTACAGTAATATATACTATTCTGACTGAACACCTTTCGAACAGCGGTGAAAGCTTTCTTTTAACTACATTGCTAGCCTGCAGTGCTTGGTTACATGTCAGTCTATGGAAATACATTGATGGAACTACGAAGAGATAAATTGTTCCGATATCCTGGACCTCACAGGAGGACGCAGAGCATATCACCGTAGTGGTTGCTTCTGAGGGCTTGAGCTTGCTTCTGACATCATCAGCATGGAAGTCAGAAGTGGCTTTAGTAATATGAAAGCAGAGAAAAAGAAATCATGTTGCATGATGCATCGAGTCAGTTCAGTCAAACTGTTAGGAGCTGCTTCTCTAGATCAAATGACAGGAGAGCTATTTCTTGATAGAAAGGGATGATCAGAGTGGAGCTGGTGAGATAATGTCTGCAACAATACCAAACGGAGGCCCCTAAAGCATTCCTGTTTGTGCACTTCCTTCTATGAAGGAATTAAATTCATACTAAGAAGTATGGATAATTTTTGTCATTATCAGTAATAATAACACCATGATCATAAAGAAGAACCATTAGTACCAATTACCAATTCAGCCTGTTCCTCTGTAATAAACTGGAGAGAGATGCCTGGTTTACAAACAAGCCAAAAAGAATTTTGCTTCTGTTCCCAAAACATAATACCAACAGGATATCGTGAACAACAGGAGGAAACTCTCTGTTGAACTCGTACAGAAGGACAGTTGACAGAATAGTAATCTCAAATATGGTATCTGGCTTGTAAATCTGTTTTATTCTATCCTAATTATGCAAGAACTATGAAGCTGGTTTGAAAACAGTCATTGGGCTGTATTCTGATGAATACAGGAAACTTTTCTTTTTGTTCTTTTCAAGGTATCTGTTTCCTCCCTTCCTCCAGACTGACTTCTATGCTATCCCCCATTAGGACTTGAGATATTAATGCATTTCTGCGAACAGATAAGAGACTATTTTTGACCACAAAACCATGACAGAGTTGGTAAAAACAGAGCTACCTTGAAAATGCAATGAGAGATCAGCAATTAACCGGTAGGACTGGTGTCCCAAAAGTTGAAAAATATGAAATCAACATCTATTGAAAATTAGGCTATAGTTTAAGGAATATTTTCTTAAGCAAAGAGGGGCTGATTTTAACTCACATCAGTTCCTTAGTACAACTACTGCACATGTCTGTAAATAAACTGTCACTGCTGCAGGCTATTTTAATCAGCATCCACATAGAAATAAATATTCATCCTAATATTAAGTAAGGTCTGAGGAGACAAATTTAAATATCTTGCTGCCCAGAGTGAAGGCAAAGGCTTAATTCTGGATATTTGATTAAGACAGCTAAGCTGTGCTGCCAACGCTATGTACAAGTATGTAAACTTTTGGTTTCCCACGCTAACATACTGAAAGTAAGAAATGATAGCGCTGAAATCTGGAACCTGGTACCAAACTAAGGAGCTGTCAGAGCACGCTTGCATGAAAAAATTAAAGTTTAAGGTATTGCATTAAAAAGGGTGAACTCTCTGAGGGGCTGTGAAAAGGTTGTGTAATGATTAGATATTTATGCATCTATTGATACTCAGATCTGGTTTTACTTAATAAATAGTAAAAGCAGCAATATTCTCACCACTTTTTTAAGAAATGTGGGCAGCTGTTTTCTATGGCTGTATTGCACAACTGCATCTTTTCATCCTATGCAGAGGAAGAAATTAGAAAATGTGCTCTGTACTAAATGGTAAGGATGCTTTGTATGCTGCTTAAAGTAATCTGATGATGATACATTGTCTGATACAACCTAAGAATCAGTAGTTTCTCATGCTTTCATCTTGGTATAAGACATCCCATAATGAGAATTCTTTTCTGTTAAATCAAGCGATGGATAAATATTCAGATACTGGTTTTCCTGAGTTCCCCCCCAAGGTGATTTTCTCGTTTCCGCAGCCCTGTGGTGAACACGTTTTTGCTTCTCTCCCCATCTTTCTGTGTCAATAGTGAATCAAAATGTTACATTCTTTTTGATGTGACTGAAAATGTGGTGACAGATGCTGGATGAGAAGTCCTGTAATTCATGAATTCATAGTCCTAATCCAGGATCTACTACCCATAAGAACTAAAACCGAATATGTGCTCCTATATTTGGTCCTTCTAAAGAGTCTTGCGTTACACCGGTTCCAGGCAGGGAAAGGCATAAAGAAATGGATAATCTCTTCAGAATTTTCCGTATGCCTTGTACAGAGAATAGTGGATCAAGTGTTTTAAACAAAGGAAGGAAGGAAACTTTGATTTCTTGCCAAGAGATTGAAACCTCCTGATCTCTTACCAAGCTAGTTTATTTTGCTGCCAACAAACAGTTTCCTCACCTTAAGCAGCTCCTTTTCATCTGCAAAACTTAACAGCAGTGAGGGAAGCAGGCTCTGCAGAATGGCAATGCTGTAAGAATCTGCTCTAGTTAACGTAGGGGCTGATTCGCATTCAAATTTAAATATGGACCAGAAAACACACACAGTTCCAGATGTGGGGTGTCCTCAGGTGGTTCCTAACCAAATTTTACTTTTTTTTCTCTAAGTACATGAAAGTTGCTGGCTTTGCGAATGTTGATGTCCTACTGCACAAAAATTATTTAACTGCCTTTGCTATTGAATAAAATATGACCCTGATTTTCAGGATTCCGTATATTCTGTTTTTTAAAAAAATGTTGAGATTTACCAAATTTAAGAAACTGACCTCCTTTGAAGTGAACTGAATGTGTCAGTTCTGAAACTTGGCCTCCCTCAAAACTGGTGGGTTAGTTACGATGCAGTTTACACCGTATCCTTAGTGTTCATATTAGTGATTTCAGAGCAGTCTCTAAGCAGATGTGGAGCACAGTTCTTAGATATTTTGCATATCTCTTTTCAGTGAGAAGGAGAAGATGAAGATGTTTGGTAAAGTCTGAACTCAAAGGCTGGCCACGGATACCATACGACAAGGTTTTTAGTTTTATTGTGCTAATAAACCCAAGAGCAGACACTTGTGATGAAATTATCTTCTGTGTAGCAATAGAGCATAAATCCTGCACACCCCTTCAGCCTTCTGTCCCAATTATATTTATGCAAGGCTAATTAATTGAGGGATTAATCAGCTGTAGGTATCTGTTTAGTCCTCAGTTTAGAACTAAAATAGAGGGAAAGTTTTTAATTTGAGAATTCTAAATTAAATCAATAATGGAAATCAATACTTTTGAGGGGAGGAAGTTGTAATTAGTGAGCTGTATTAGCAAACATCTTCCAGTTTTTGTCTGGATGGACACAGGGATAATTTGTTATTCTGAGATCCATGGAACAGCCACTGCTCCAGACTATAAACTGTTGTTCTGAAATTACCATGATCTTGACATTATCTGAAAAATAAACATTTTAAAATCAGTTTAAGACAGGATATACAGGGCTCTAAATCTTCGTTTTAATCAGGAATGGCAGCAAATGCATTAATTGTGTTTTGTTCCTGCGATCTTCCGGTAAGGAAAGAAATAGACTCATTCTGTAAAAGCTATTATTTTAAATGAACAATGATTTAATTTTTTTTTTTTCACAATAGCAAGAGAGGAAATGCTGCTTGAATCTTTTTTTTCCTTGCAAATACATTCTAATTTATAGTAAACCAAGTGAACAATCCTCTATTAATTTGTTTTTTCCTTTATATAGCTGGCAGACTGCAATTAATGCTTCTACCAGCAGAACTGATAAGAAAGAGAATGAAGAAATAATGTTTCAGACTTTGACATACATCTTTGGGTCACCTAGATGATATGAAAATATTTGGACTGTTTAGAAGAAATTAATTTCTTTTCCAACAGTAAGTGGAAAACACGTAACCTACAACCATACAGCTAGAACTACGCCATCTAACTTAACCGTGCATACTAAGCTAACTGCAATGAAGTTTTGTGTATTCATCTCTAGAGGGATGGTTTACCTACCAATTCCTCAGTTGCTCAATGTACGATTTCAAGATATTGCATAGCCCTTTGTATAGTTTTCTGTTTCTAGTGAAAACATAAATGTTTTTGTCAACTTAAAGGGCTTTTATTTCATTAGAGAAGCAAAGCAATGGGAGGGAGACGCAGAAGGAGACACTTGAACAGCTTGAGAGCACAGTCTATGTGCTCAGAGGAACTCAATTAAAAAATCTTCATTACAAGAGTCTCTGTGGTCACAGATGCTTATCTGTGTAATTCTAAGTGATACCCTAAGGATTTTTTTAAGGCTATTCTGCTGCTTCAAGTTCAGGCAGCAGCGTTTTTATTTACTTTGTGCTTAACATCAACCTTTTCTAGAGCAGGAAAAAGCCTTATGAAAGAGAAAGAAAAATATTTTTAACTGTACAGTAGGAAATGTCCTTAGGATTGCATATACCCTTATGAAAAAACATAGTCCCTCTTTACTTATTTGAACAACAGCCATGAGCTCTAGTGAAGGAATGCTTCATATTTCAAGATGCCAAAAAGATTTATTCTGAAATAAGTTGTTTAAAAACAAAACAAGAAGTGTACAGAACCCAGCACTACTTGACTGAAACTGCACACAAACTTGGAAAAGTGAGTAATATTGAAAGAAGGAATTTTTTTAATTAATAGGTATCTTAATCAGCTAATTGTCTCTAGAAACGGATTTATTATGTATGATTTGACCCAAAAGAAGTGGAAATCATATGTATAGGAAACAGCAGAGTATGTATGCCACAATGGGAATTAATCTTTGTTGGTATTACAGAAACCAAGTTGGAAAAGAAGATACTCCATTTTTTTTCCCCAGAATTTACCATTCTAGCATTAAAAACAGGGAAAGTTTCTGTATGATTAACAATGGAGATCATATTTGACTATTCAAGACATCCGTTGTCAGGAATTTATCTCCTGAGTTTAGATTTTAAATGAGCCTTGCTGCATTTTTCCTGCTACTAAATTGCTGTTGAAGAACAACTCAAAAAACAGAGAATGTACTAAAATAGAAAAGAAAAAACTGCAGCTGAAGAATTATGGCTAAATTAATTTCAGGAATTAAATTTACTCGTCAGGTATATATATCATAATACATCTCACATATCATTTTTAGCTGATTGTTATATCTACATATTCATATATATAATTTTCATATAATGTATCATATATATATATTTATCACTTTTAGCTGACAGACCCCTGAGTCACCAAAGGCTTTAAAGTAGACCTACTCAGTCTTTTTTTTTAAAGTAAACATGCTGAAAGAAACCAAAAGCTTCCTATCTCTAAAGTCAGATGGTATTAGCACACAAAATAGCAAACAAGAGCAAGAGTTCTTTACAGAGAAAGCTGAGGCTTATCAATGGAGTCTGATTAAAAAGTTTGCAAATAACCTCCTGCCCAGCGTGCCTTACAGAATGAAGCCCTCTACCCAATTTTGCCTTCCATGTGGGCAACTCTCAGCAGCCGCCTAAGCTGTACGTAATTTACACAGCTCCCGATGAGGTTCCTATAGAAACACCCTTATTTCTAGGTCTGGTTCTGAGCCTTTTCCCTGCTGCACGCAAACCCTTCTGTTCGTTTCAGCTTTCCTGCCTGCTCTTCCGTGCTTGCTGTGCTCTGCCTGCCCTCCCCACCCTCTGCTCCAGCGCTGCTTCTCCAGAAAGGTCAGTGCTTCTCCAGGCAGCTCCCTTCTCCTCAGAGGGCTGCAACCAGAATAAGGGAAAAGGTGGTCTACCACTCTGCTCTCTATACCATTTAGATAATATATACACGTAGAATCTACGCATAAGCCAGAAGCAAATTGGTACAAGAAATACAATCTTCGTCCCATCATTAACTCCTCAGTGTTATTTTTGCACCTGCACGTTAATCGCAGGATAAGAAATCTGCCCCAAATGTAATTAACGTGGAAAGACAACAATGGTAAAAATGGACTATTCACAGCTTTGTAAATAAACGCAATGCAGGAACTTCAAATTAAATGCTGATTTTTGCACAAAGATACAAACTTCAAAGTTAACGGCTGAGGATTGCAAATGAGGTTTTGTGTCTTTCCACTATAGAAATGGCACTAATGGCAAAACCTGAATCCCCACTGGCTTCCCCTCAATGCAGAATTTTTAGGTCTGTGTTCAAGAACGCTGTTTAGCAATAATTACTGACACTTCCTTATGCCGCATGAACAGTTCCTCCTCCCATCTAAATACAGAGTTTCCAATTTGTGGCTTATTTGTCTCCCAGTTTACTGAAGGTTATGTATATCTAGATCAGCGTAGGTAGGTAAGATGAACTGGGTTTGTATCTTGGTAATTTGAATTCTTAATGGTTAAGTGAAGAGGCCTAATTTAATATAGAAATTTGAAATTAAGCCTCCTTCTAAGAATGTTTTAAAATACAGAATGCGTATTTGCAAGACACTAGCTGCCCTACCTAGACTTCACTGTGGGTATTGACGTAATGACTTAGGATACTAACAAAAAATCTGCTCTCATCGACATCTTCTCAACCATTTGACAATTACCAAAGGGGAGGGAACAGGTATAATTGTATTTCATGGCCAAACTTAAGGCAGATGTTTAGTATTTCCTGGTGTAGTATTTATTTGAACGCTGTTTTAGGCAATATATAATGGATTTGAGAAATCTGCTGCACAGCATACGTTGTGTTAAGAACGTGAATTCATTGCCCGCTGTCCTCCGAAACAACCTATGCAAATAACCATTTCCTCTTCAGTGACTTCAGTGTTTTAAATGTGATTAACTCTGTATTTTTCTGCTGTAGTTACACAGGGCAACAGCAGTCATTCCGCTCAAGTATCGGTTAATAACCTTTAATAACCTTGTTAATAACCTTTTTCTATGTGCCAAATTTCAGTGGTCCAGCTTGACGTGAAGTGCAAGGATAGCAGCTTTACAGCAGCCTTAACACTATAGGTGTGTTCAGTGCAGTGACCAACTGTGCTTAGTATGTGTTTAAATGCTAAGAACAGAGCGCTAGTCGTCTTAGCACATACAAAGTACGGTTCCTTCATCAGCTTCGTAAATCATCTTCCACACAGGGAAGTTGCACTGTGATTTCTGCCAGAAATCACAACCAGCTTTGCTCCTTAGGATGACTGTAAGTACTTTGTTTTATTCGTATTACGGAATTAGTAAAAAAAAAATCCATATCTGTGGCCCCAAATTTGTTAACAAATAGATCTCTTAGATATAATCAATATGTCTTCAGACTGAATGTTAGAATGTGCAATTATGTTTGCACAAATCTACACAGATGGGCTTCTATTATAAATGATCTTCTCTTTCTTCTGTTAGCAAACAATTTAGCAAATAAATAAAAAATGAAGATTGATGGTATTATAACAACAAAGTACCATTACAATTTCAGCAGCAGGGAACTGCAATAAAAAGGATGTAGAACATTTCAGTCTATTTTTTAATACTCTGGGTTTTTTTGTAGTTTAAGATTTTATTTTCTCATAGGCTCTGTGATTATAACAGACCACATTTTCACAGGGTTTTCTTTCAGTTTTTCGGTGGACTAAATCCTGCTCCTCCTACTCAAATACTGCCATGCCTGTATGGGAAGTATCCCATTCCTGTATGGGTATTATCTCCCCCTGCACAGGGGAACAGCATGGGGAGAAGACACAGCAGTTTTAGTTATTATGGGAGCACTTGAGTGTGGATTTTTTGTTGTTTTTATCTGCAGTATGAATCCGAAAAAAACTTTCCATGAGCGACTATGTATTTAAAAATATGTATTTTACCATCATCTGGTAGTAACCACTGTTGCCCTTAAAGTATATAGAGATCAGTTAAATGTAGTGGTTTAAGTATAATTTTCTTTCAAAGGATTGCATCTGGCAGTAGGAGGTGGAGTGAACATTTCTAGATTGTGTTATGTTTAGGGAGCAATGGAAAGGGGGGCCTGTTGTATGTGCTTGTTCAAATGTGAGAGAAATTGGAGAAGACAATTTAAAAATAATTTAAAACCTTTATTGGTGGCAATTTTGGGAAAATCCAGTAGCATTTACTGGGAATGAAACCTGCAGGAGCCTGCAGAATCAAAAAAAATGGGCATATGGATCTGACATAGCCCTGATCCTCTTTTATATTATTCATATAGTATTTGTTTATAAAACTATATTATAGACTACAAATTGTATCTACTGCTCTTTCAAAACCACAGGTAGTTAAAAATCAACAAAAATCAGTTGCAAAGAGGTTATAATTTCGTTTAAAATGATTTAATAATTTGCTGTAAGGGTAGGATAATCTTACAAAAAATGCTGTAAAAAAGTCAGACCAAAAATAGAGTAATGGTGGAATTCCCACACATTCAGACTAGAAAAAAAATGCTGACTGTCATTTTCCATTTTCAAAAGTTCTCTTTTTTTTTTTTCCAACTTCCTCTTTCAAAATCATCTGAATAAACAGATTGACTGCGTAACCTAAAAAGTTGACATTATCTCGATTTGTAGGCCTTGTGACTTTGTGTGGGCATTCCACAATTGTACTTACTGTAGGGATACTGCCTACGAATGAATCTATCAAGAACAGATGGATGTAGGACTTCACCGAAAAAGCGCTGGGCATCTTCAGTATCATTTGTAGTTAACGAGAGATGAAGGTGGTTAGCCTTTTAACAAATCTAACTCTCGTGGAGTGGCAGAAATATTCACAAAGAGTTAGTAAATAACCTCGGATGAATGTATTAGTCAAGAGCTGTTCCTGTATACCCCTTGGTTAAATATTTTCCTAACTTCAGTTTGATGCCACCATCGCTGAGGTGTGTGCATGTAACACACACTATTTGGATTAGGAAGTAAAATGAAACATACCCAAAACAAGTAGGTTACAATATATTTTTTAACAGTTAAAGGAGAACTACATGGCAATGGTTATATAATACAGTGAACTTTCTGCTAAAGACTACATAAAAGCTAGCTTGCTGTAATTTTTTTTTTTAGCTAATGTGTGCTCAGAAGGACTAATAATAGGCCTTATGAGTCATAAGCATTCATTAAGTAAGCCACCAGAGTTTTAAAAACATAACGGTTGAGATCTAGTCTGTTCGAAGTGAACAAGTAAATTAATATGTTTTAAAAAACAGTGACTCTTTTAAAAACACTATGATAATATGCTTCTAAATATTTAAGATCCTTTATTCTACGCAAAACCAGCATGTTAATTACTGGATTAGCAAAAATGTCTTTCAAGACCAAACTTGAACCCATCGTCTAGGTTTTGAAACGCATTTGGAATGCTTGACTCCCTCACGATGGTCCCAAGGGAAAATGTGTTAGTCTCACCCATGTTTGTTTACTCAGGAAGGCACAGTTTAGGCATAGCATTTGGCCTTCAATGAAGAACTGCTTTTTACTTTAGTTATCCAGCTGGCTTGATACGGGTACAATTAAAGCAAATGATTTGTTCAAGATCACTAAGGGAATCAGTGACTCGACTGGGAGAAGAAAGTGGGACTGGGAAAACTGAAAATACTAGTTCCCATCGTGGAACAATTTCTCAGTAGCATTTAAGTAAATTAGAGGGGCAACCTATTGTATTTCACAGTCATCTGCACAAACTACCAGCATTGTGTAGACTAAATTTACAGCGGTAGGGAAATGTAGACGCAGAAGGAAAACTGAATGAAAAAAAGATTGACACTTTCATGTGATAGATATCTAAACAGACATACCAGATAAAAAACGGGAAAATTTAAATGAAAATTTGTCTTCCAAAGCTTTTTGGTTTTGTAGGTATCACTTTTGGGGAAAAGTTTGGCTGTATAATGAGTCTTTCTTGCTTGTCTTTAGTAATTTATTAACCAACATGTAGGAACTGTAATTCTAGGATTTTTCTAATTTACAGGTGTTCAAAGTTTCTTTGTGGTTTTTTTTTGCTTAATTATCTTTTCCTTTTCCCATTTTTAACAACCTAGAAAAATTTCAGTACTATCATGAGACTATCATGTTGGTATGATACCACTGCTTTTATCAGTAAGATTAGATTGCTGCAAAAGACTTTTGCCTGTTGCATGCATTGATTACTGATAAGAGTAATAAGTTGTCATCTATGATAACAGAAGGCAATGACATATGCACATTGGCTCATAATTGGCACCACAAAATTTGGTGGTAAAGGAATAGTGACATTTAGCATTTTCTAATGTAGTTTCAGGGGCAGGACACAGTGCTCCAGCAAGGACAGAGACTCCTGCAATTGCTTTCTACCCTCTCCTTCTTTCCGAACCCTACCTCGCTTCTCCAGGCCTTTCATTCCCTCCGACATCAATTCTTCAAGTTTTCTGTCTTCATAGACTCTTCATTTCAGCCCCAGTCTCCTGGCTTAGCCAGTGCTGGCTTTCTCCTTGGCTTGCTGCCTGAGTCCCCTGCTGAACTCAGGATGTGGTTCTGCCAATCTAATTGTGGGCTGCTACTGAAAGGGGTAGTCCCATTCCTCCTGCTGTCTGCCCTGGTCTCCCCTGTGAGCCGAGTCAGGGAACTAAACTTGTATGATTCGTTTTCTTTCAGTTCAGCTCTCTGAATCAGGTCATCATGGGGTAAAATGATCACCAATGCTAAAAATCATAACCAGGGTTGGAAGGGACGGTGGAATAGGGAGAGGAGGGACCATCTCTTTCAGCAGCACTTCACAATTAACGTGAGTTTCATCATTAAACTTCATTTTTGGCCCCAAACTCCTCACCCTGCCTTTCCTGTTCTTCATCTTCCCTCTTTAGCCCCTCTTCCTAATGGCTTCCCATTTGCCCCTGCCCTTTCTGCTCCCACCCCAGAGCTACCCATCAGCTAATGCCAGCTGTCTTGCCCAGCTCCTTTTTCTGCCTCAGTCCTTGTACTTCACTGGTCTCTCGTAGACAGACCTTGTCAGTAACAGTGCCTGTGGTCCCTCACTCAATTGCTGTTTACAAAGTATTAGCTCAAAATGGGAGAAAAATGCTTCAGCAACTAAGACAGTTAAGACAGATACCTTATTTTTATAAACCCTTCTCAAACCAGCTCTTTTACTTGTCCATGAAAAAATTCTGAAACTTAACTCTGACTGCATGTGTTATAAAATGGATAAAAACCCTAATAGTTATGAAGTAAAATTCCTACAAATTGAGCTTTCCTCACTTCGAGCCCTTTGTATTAAAAATAAGCAGTGAAATAGTTTTCAACAATAGTTAGAGGCTGTTTCCTACTGTAAACAAATGCTGAATATCTGGGCAAAAGTCTCCTCTGCGTAATGCAAGTCAACTCCCATTGACTTAACAGGACTTGTCGTGCTATATATGAGAGCAGAATCTTGTCTCTGTGAATAAAGGAGTTTTTTCAAGAGTGAGGGGGCTCTGCACAATGAATGCATTTTTACCAGCCCTTTCTGATTCACTGGCAAACTACCAAACACAAGAACTGTTTCTGTAGTCTTTCTGCTCTCACAATGACAGACATTTTCTTTTTCATTTTTAGTGGGAAGTCTTTTGTATTTTTTTTTTCTCATGAAAATGTGTGTCTTATGTTTCTTGGTATTTTGTACAATGAAGTAGAAAGTATTTCTCAGTCATAATATTTTTGAAGTTGGTCCTTCCTGAGTTTATCATGTATCTTCTAATTCCAGTTTAAAACTTAACTGAGGATAAAGAAGCAGATTTGGGTCTAACTTACGCATACATCTCTTGCAAGTCAAAAGCTGCTTTGAAACTAGACTGGGCAGACCCCTCTGGAAGTTACAGCAGCCCCAGGGAGCTATCCAAGTGGTGCCAAAATTGTGTCTTGCTGTGGTCCACCCTAGACCCAAACTAGAAAAGAAGGGGGTGGCTTTCTAGTCTTCAGGAATCCTCCAGTGAGCCAAAGTGAAATTCCCTTTAGCAACACAAAAGAAATTTAGCTTGCACTGAAGAACTGCCCTCTGTAGAGTTTCTGTACTGTAAACTACAGCAATCTTGCTTCCTATCGTATTTTATTTTTTTCCCCAGAGTTCTACATGACAATTTTTAAAAAGAACTTAGCGGGTATCATTATACAATTAATATTTTAAAAGTTTGGAATTTTTTGTGTTGTATGGTTTACATTATCATCATCATCATACGTTATTTTCTTGATAGTCAGTCAAGGTGGTTTTTTTCCTGTTGTGCTTTGGAAAACACGTATTGCCAATTACACCATTACAAAGATCAGCCGTGCCGATAAAACTGCCTTTCCAGAGAAATAGGAAATTGTAAAGTGAGGACCATTCCTAGCGCTGAACAGTCTGTGAGGTGATGAGCCCAAACCTGACAATCATCAGACATCCATATTCAGAACCACCAGTGTCACTCGTTCATTTCTCTCTGTGGAACCAACTCAAACATTTCAGTAACCATCTGACCAAACATGGGCAAAATCCCTGTGGACAGCAGAGACAGCCGGTCTTGCTTCCTGGACAGTGTCTGCAAGTAGAGAATACTGCTTCTGACCTAGAACGTCGCATTGCAACGTTACTTGATGGTAAGCAAAGTCTTGCTGCCTATCCGCACACAGCTGGATTTCTGCCAAAGCTGAATTAAAACCTGTCTTTAAAAAGTATATCTAATCTCATGTTTAAAACCCAAGCAAAGGTATACCCGCTATCTCTCCTGATACAAACTATTTAAATATTTAATTGCCCTCACAGTCAGGAAATGTCAACATTAGGTTTGTCTAGCTACAGTTTCCAGCAAATGGATACCATTGCCTTTGTCAGTGAGGTTGAAAAGGTCATACTATCAAGATCTCTTTTCTATATTTAGGTACCTATTCAAAGAAATCCAGTCTCTTGTCAGGTTTTTTCCTTTCAGAAGCTGAATAAGCTGAAATGTGGAAGCTTTGTATTGTAAGTTAGCTTCTTTTCTGCTCCCTGGATCACTTTTCAGTACTATTTGAACCATCACTAATATTTCCATTTTCCTGCTATTTACGTATCAGAAGTAGGTGCAGGGGTTTTTGTAGTGTTTCTTCACCAATGTGCGCACAGAGATCTTCTTTCTAGAAGACAAGTTTTTATGTACACTAGATTGCATCTTTTTCCTACAGCATTGCCTGTGCTTTGCTGAACAAATGAACACACCGATCTTTCTGTCCTTTCTAAACATTATCACCGAAGGCTTTATACGACCACCTAGACTGCTAACACAAAATACCTTCAGCTTAGGAACCAGCATCCTGAAGGATGCCACTAGAAACACATCAACTCATTGATATCTTGCCACTGACAATTACATTTTGAAATGTCCGCGAGCCAGTTTTCAGTCCGGTTATTTCTGTGTAAATCAAGTATTTTGAATCTGAATGTCTTGTGGCACTAAATCAATAGCTTGGAGAAATCCAAGTTTCAAATGGAATTGCAATTAGTTTTATCAGCTGAACATTTAATTATTTTTAAAAAATGAAGACGTTTGTTCCTACCCATCAGGGCCCTGAGTGCACTAATAGGCCTTAATTGTCCTGACCAGTCTGACTTGACCCCCCCCCCGGCTCCGGCCCCGGAGCCCCACTTCACTCGACCCGGCGCCGCCGTGCTGGTCTCCAGCCCCGGCTGTGCCTGCGCCTGTCCGTGGGCCCTGCCGGTCTGGACCCCGACTCCAGGGCTGATGTCCAGGCCTGGGCTCTCGTCTGCCCCTCTGCTGCCTCCCAGGCCTGCTCCGTTCCCTGGCTGGGGGCAGCGGGACGGGCCCTGGCTGCGAGGCCGTGTCCTGCTGCACCCACCCCGCGGGGTCCCCTGTGGCTCCCGGCCCCCAGGGAGCCGCTGGCCTGCGCTGCGCCCGGACGCTGCCTTGTGTAAAAGATAATGTAGGTCGGGAAGGGACTTGGGCTGTCAAACACTGCACAGTGATTGCAGCTAATTGTATAGCAGATCACGCTGTCGCCATTCATTACTTTTTATTAACAAAGACTGGAATATGGCTGGACCTTTCCCATTATTTTACCTGGGATCAGTGTCTAGCTGAGGCGTTTGTCTGTCCACGAGTCAAAATATTTACCCTTTCGCACCTCGGAAACAGTTTGATTTTCAGTGGGGATGAGGATCCGGCCCTCTGTCCAAGTCAGGCTGGGCAGCATGAGACTGCTGATTTTGGAAAGGAGTATAATAGTTATTATAGTCAAACTGAGCCTCTGAACTCACTGGAGCAGAGCACAGAAAGATTCCTGTGTTCTGTGATGAGCAGACTGAAGAGTTTTAGTGGTTGCTGGATAACACTAGTTCCTCTAATACTTTGGTTTAAGTTTTCTTTAATGTTTTTAAAATATGAATATATTTAAATGTTGACATTTCATTGCATGATGTAGGGCATGGTCGTTCCTTAGAAGCAAGCTGATTTTTTTTTTAATCTGTATTAACTCCCCCAGTCTTTCTATCTAATAAACTTTAATGTTATTGAATCAATATGGTGCCCCATCCACAAAGGTGGCTATAGGCACATTTTGCTGACATATTATTCCTTAAGAGTGCAGGATACCTATTTGAATAAACTGGGAAAAATAATTCAGCAAAGCAGTTGTTAGAATGGAATGACATTCAGTCTTTTGCTTCGTGACATTTAGAAGAAAAAAGAAAAATGGAAATGGCTTATTTTTGGCCTGAAATGGAATATATTAGCTGATCAGTGTGACACAGAATAAGTAGTGAGTGATATGTTGTTTTCCGCTGTTGTTTTAGAGCAAATAGAATGATTTAGATGATGTGCTTTAACAGAAGAAAAGAGACTATTGGAATCAGACATTCAGGAGGCAAATAAACCTATTTGCAATTCTATTTTATGCTTTACACTTACTGCTTTCTGGCATGAATAATACTGCAACTATCATAAAGATTTCAACTAACCATGCTGATAAATACTTAATTCCTCTTGTTTAAGACATCTCTTACATTGTTGCTCTTACATTTTTAAGGTGTAGTCTGTCTTAGCTTTTTCACTCGGGTTTGATCTCTGCTTATTGACTATTTTAAGAGCTGCTTTGATGTAGTAGTTCTCCTGTTACACTTGAGTTTTGCAAAGTCCCTAATTAATGGTCCATTATTTACTTGGCTGAGCAGTATATGAGGGAGAATAGTTAGAGCTGACCCACAAGACTGAGTGACGGGGCTGGTGGTGTGCAGTGGCTGGCGCTGCTCCGTTTAGTAATGGGGAAAGAGGGAATTTAGGGGGGTAAGCTCTTGATCCACACCAGAGAGTAAATGGAATCTGTTCCTCTGCTGTCAGCTGTGCGATGGAGAATGATTTTTTTTTTGTGTGTGTGTGTGTGTGTGTGTGTGTGTGTGTGCTATTCTTACTTTGACCTTTAGGAGTGTGATAGCAAATGAGTTTTTGAGGTCTTGCGCTCATAGAAGTCCTATTATCAATACCCCTTCTATAGCATTTGTATACATAACGTGTTCTTCTACCAAGGGTTTCAGAATGGTGGCACAATTTAAGGAAGTTCCGAGATAGGAATTACGCTTGTTAACCCTTCTGTCTTCTGGTATTTTTCTGATGTAGTCGTGCTTCAGTAACAGCTCCTGCGGAGCTGTGCCTACACAGGCGCTCCCACGCGGTCAGGTATCCGTTCAATGCTGTAAAAACACAGCGGCGATTACCGGCCTGGGAGGGAAAAAAGCGGGCTCGTTTCAGCATTTGAAGGTTGCCCAGAGGAAGCACGGGGCTCTCCCCGCGCCTGGCCGGCAGGCGGCTGAGGCGAGACCCCCGGGCGGAGCTGTCCGCTGGCCGGGCCGGGGGAAGGCGAGCGGGGCGGGGGGGGGGGGGGGGGGCGCAGGTGCCATTTAGGGCGCGATCGGCGCCGCAGCTCGTCTCTCTCTCCAGAGATGGCGATGTCTCGCCGCCGCCGGCCGTAGCCGCACGCTGCCGGCCCGAAGCATCTCAGAAACGCCGCCGAGGCGCCGGAGCCGCCCCGCTTCTCCTCCACCCTGCTCCCCCCGCCCGCGGCGGAGAGTGAGACCGGCGGGTGCCCGCGGGGCCCCGCGCGCCCCCGGCCCCAACGGCCGCCTCCGCGCGCGCGGAGCCGGAGCGGGCGCGAGGCAGGGCCGCGTGCCCAGCGCGCGCCCGGCGCCCCGCCTCGCAGGCGCGCGGCGGCCGGCCGCCAGGGGGCAGGCGCGCGGCGGGCGGGGATTGGCTGCCGAGGGCGGAATGATGTCGCGGCGAGTCCCGCCTCGCCGCGGAGGTGGGGAGGGAAGGTCCCTGCGTGACTGGTCCCCCGCCCGCTCTCCCGCCGGGCGCCGCGGCGGCAGTTACTTAGCGGTTGGGAGCGGGCGCTCGCTGCGGATCTCTCTGCCGGGGAGGCTCTGCCGCCGGGGTGCGCGACGCAGCCGCTTCTCGCCTCGCCATGTCCAAGGAAGCGAAGAAGCCCTTCCGCCAGAGCATGGCCGAGTGGCGGCAGTTCGTCTACAACCCCAACAACGGCGAGTTCCTGGGGCGCACGGCTAAGAGCTGGGGTAAGGGCTGCCGCGGGCGGCGGGGGGGGGTGGGGGGGGACGGCGAGCCGCCCCGGGCCGCCGGCGAAGGCGAGGGGCGGCGGGGCACGAGGCCGAGCGCGTGTGGGGGGGGGGGCGGTGGCAGCGGGAGGGTCCCCGCGGTGATGCGGGGCGGGATGCGGGGGCCGCGGCGGCCAGGTGAGGCGGCCCGGTAACCGTTACAACCGCCGCCGCCCGCCGGTCTAAAAATAGCTCTGGCCGTGACAGCGCGGGGAGGGGGCGGGGGGGCACCTCCCGGAGCAGGTGGGGGGTCGGGGGAGGAAGAGGAGTTTCTGGGAGCGCGTCCCGAGCTGACTCACCCTCCCGCCTCAGTACGCAAATGCAGCAAATTGGGCCCGCAGGCTCCTCCTCCGCGTGATCCGCGGAGGGACGGGGGGGGGACGGGGGGGGGGAGTGGGGGGACTCCGGGAGCCGCCTCGGTGCGGCTGTGACGGGCTTCCGCCGTGGAGGTGCGGGGCCGGCTCCCGCCCCGCGCTTCTCTCTCCCAGTTGACGGCAGCCTGCGTGCATGTCGGTGCAGCCGCTCTTCTCCATCCCTCCCTTACCGCGCCCCCCCCCCCCCGCTCCCCGGCGTCGCAGGAAATCGAGAATGAATGAGCGCGAACTGCCTATGTACTTCCAGGCGTTAGCATCGGGGGGGGGGGGGGCAAACCCAAAAAGTTTATGAGCCCCGATTCCAGATCGTCTACAAAACAATGATCGTTGTGTGTCACGGTTCTAAATTTGTTCCAGCGTAGGGCTTCTGGGCCTTTTATTTTTCTTAAATGCAGCTTTTAAATGAAGGTTCTCCAGTAAAGCTTGTGAAGGCGGTGTTTGTTTTCCTACTTTCAGGTAGTCTTCCCATTGCTTTCCTCTGGGCTGGAAAGCATGTTATCATAATCTCGTTGCCTCCAATAAAAATATTTGGATTTTCTGAGTATGTTTTCTCATATTAAACAGTTGTATAAATGCTTAATATTAGGATGTTTCTTCAGCCCTCATGGGACATATTTACTGACTTCAGAAAATGCTGTGTCTCCTCCCAAAACTTGGATGTAGTTGGGATACTTAATAGTTATGCTTACAAAACCAACAAGAATCTCAGCGTGGCGTAAAGGAACAGGCCAATACATCCTTGGCCTTGACACAATCTCAATGAATACTGATGTTGAAATAGCGAGGAGGAGCCTTAAGCAGACTATGCATGGGGTGTGCTTGCTTTGCGGTGCCAATGTCTCCTGTCTATCAAGAGTGGGCCCTAGCTCTGACACAAGTTCTCCTCCATTCAGATGGAAATAAGAGCTTGCGAGTTGAATAGCAAAGGAGAGGAAATTTCCACTACACTGTCGTCTAGTGATCTTTCTGTACAGGCAGGTTTCCTGAAGTGCGTGGGCTGGATGAATGGGTGTATGGATTGCAGAAGTCTGTCTGTGTCATGAATCTGACGAGCGCAAATACTGTGGGAACATGAGAAATAGCTTGTAGCTTTTTCCAAAAAGTGAAGTTGAAAGAACCTTCTCTGTTTAAACCTATCTAGTAGGATAAGTCACTTATAACGTCACTAGTCTGTGCTAGTCCAAGGCCAATAGATAACACTTGAAATTGATACTACTTAGTTGGTAATTGAGTTTCTACGGCCAGCTCCCTTGATAAAAGGTGTTTTTCCATATTGAGAAAGTATGTATAGGCTTAGATAGCAGTTTGAATAATTTTACTTCATTAATAAGTTTTCTTAAGTGGTTTAGGTGATTGGTATGTGACTAGTGCTATATACCCTTTCCTTAGCCTGGACTGTTCAGCAGCACTATAAATTGTCAGTGTATTTTTTTTGTCAACATTTATTTGTCCTGGCATTTTGTTATTAACATATTGTGCTTATTTAATTATATATATAAGTAAATTGTTTTGGGGGGTGGTGTGTGGCTTTCTGTTTTTTATTTTTTAATTGCAGAACACTAATTGAGTGGCTCTGTTGGCACGGAAGAATATGCAGGATTTGGTGTCACTTCTGCCCTTGCGGTACTGATGGGAGCTCAGAGCAGTCACGCTGACTATTGTTCCTTCTCTGTTGCCGGCCTCCCCTCTGAAAGGCGGGGAGGTAGGAGAAGAGAGCTCTGGTTGCCAGTCTGCTTGGCTGTGGTGTCTCCAGGGGCAGCATGATAAGAATTCAGTTGGCTCTGATTCTTCTGTGCGTATTTCTCTTGTCTCAAGACAGCTTCCTCACAGAAATAAGACAGAAGCAGTAGAGAAACTGTTAAATAATTATTCACAGTATGTGCATGTTTTGCCCTAGTCTGAGGCAGTCCTGGGGGCTTATGTAAATTGTAACTGCCAGGCAGTGATTCCCTGTGGATCTGAGTGCTATGGCATTGGAGTACTCATCTTTATCTGCCACTTCTACACCAGGATTTGTAAAAAGATCAAACACAAGTAGCTCCTGTACTCATTTGTCATGTAACAGAGGTATGTTGCCTTTTAGAGTTTGGTAAAGAATTGCCTTTTACAGTTTGGTAAAAACCCTGTACTAAGTCTCCTCTTGCTATAAAAAATGAGAGATTTTTACTTTACCTTTTGCAGACTTGGGGGGTAATTCAGTTTGAACTTTCACAAATCTGTATCCAAATCTAACAACCCCTCCCCCACCGAAACCCTTACATTTTTAATTATCTGACATAATCATTTGTTGTATTAAAGAGACAGAAAATACTGGAAAAAACTGTTGATGAGTTGGTGGTGTTCTCAGCAACAAGGCATAAGGGGCGCTAATAGTCCTCGCAGAGGTGATGGGAAGAAGGGTGGGTCCTGGGGTTCCACACAGGGTGTAATCAGGTAGGGCAAAGAAAGGAGAACTTGGAAGACTGCCATGTGGGGCCTTCCTGCAAGTAAAAGGAAGATTAACATCTGGCTCTGCCTGTAATGGCAAGGTGCTGTGCCTGCCTAGAATTACAGCAAGAAGAGAGTGAGGTCATCATGAAAGTATTGTAATTGGATGCTCACTACACACTCAAATGTGTGCATAATCTTACGATATAGACAGTAAACTCCTTTTACACAAGGTTACAGAAAAGTAATTTGTGCCAAAAAAACCCCAGACAATATAGAACCTAGCAATACTTCATTTCTTGACTGACACTAGATGTCACATCAAGCCTATTTAAGACTTTCTGTAAAGCTGGTTGTGTCAAGGTGTTCAAGGTAGAGGTGGCATCGTCTTGAAGTACATAGTAATTCGGGCTTAACTGAATATTCTTTTGAATCCCTCAGTGCACAAATATGTGCTTGACATTAAAAAAACAAACAACCCCCCCCCCCCCCAACAAAACCCAACAGCTTATTTTTAGGAAAGCTTTCCACTATGTCAATGGATATACAGTCTTGTCAGTCACTATAACAAAAGATCCAGTTTTGCTTCTGTTTAGTCTTCACTGAGTTCTTGGTGGGACATACAGTGCTGTCAAATTTTTAACTGCTTTTCTGACTTGATTCTTCTTTGTTCTTTATCGGTGTTTTGAGCAGGGTTTTGTTGTGATTTAGCTTTCTTCACAGGTAGTGTAATATTAAACATTCTGGCATCGCTGTCTGCCATTGCAGTAGAAGCACTTACACATCCAAGTTTTGAATTGGAGAGAATCACAGTGCTCTTTTTTTGTATTGTGGCAGATGGACAGTTCATGTAAAAATTCCTGCACAGCCAGGAATATGACTGCAGTCAAAATCTTACTAAACTTTTCCATGATACTGCCTATCATAAGAAATGAATATTTGAGAAATCAGTAGAATGTTTTATTTTCCATGACACAGATCGTTCTGAAGAAAGAAGGCTTGCCTTCTCTTGTTGCAGGTATCAGTAAGCTCTGGAGGTACAGCAAGGGTATTTTGGGGGTTTGGGGGGTTTTTGTGTTGTAAATGCTTAATCATGACATTAAGCACTGGCGTTTGTGATTCTTTGCAAGTTTTGCACTTGACAATTTTTATTGTCTCTTGAAGCATTTAGCCATGTTATATGTGGAGCCCTGGCTTATCATGAAATAAACTGTAACACAGGACCGAGGTTTTATTTCTTCCTGAAGTCTTCCTTCCCTTTACCATCCCCCAAATTTGGAAAACAGTAATTCTCAAATGTCTAGGGAATAAAGTTGAAACACGATTAGTGCTTATCTAATATGTGTAGTTATGTTAGATTAAGGCAAGGAATTCCACCTTCTTGATGTTGCTGGCATTGGTGGTAGTCACTAGTAATATTACTTAGGTATTTAAATCCCACTAGTTAAAGATACTGAAGAACGATCATGCAGGTGATAGGATCAATGCAGCATGGAATCCAACAAACCATAGAGACAGCGTTTCATTTTCATTGTTGCAGGTAATGTTGAATAGTTGCTTCCATGTCTGTTGTGAGAGTGTTTATATTGATGCTTGTATGTATCTACCCATGTATTACATACAGGTAGATCTGCCGATCTGGTTTATACCAGATTGACATGTATTTTATCACTTTTTCCACGTAAAGTTTGGAAAGCTTGTATTCATCATGGAAATGATGGCCAGGTATGTGATATCTTGCATTCACCAGAGTGAGAAATTCTAATTTTCATAGTGGAGAAGTGTTTTGATGCCTGCAAATGAACTCCAACTAATGATGGCACCAACATGTTGGTTCAGAAATAGCAATTTTCCAGATTTGACTGTTGCTTATCTGTGTGGTTAGGATACGAAGGGTTTTTGGTGCTGTGATGCCCTGCAAAAAGAAAAAGAAAAAACAAAACAAAAAAGCAACTAGGTAAATTGTAATGCGGAATTTTGGTTTTGACAGTTTTCCTTGTGTGATAGTTTTAGTGTCAAAGACTGAGACACTCGAAGGGTTTGGCGTAGCAAGATGTTCTGCAACAATTGAATTGAGTTGCATGATGGATGTGGTAGCTGTACTTTCCTTGGAGTAAATGTGGAGGACAGTGTTCCACTGTTACTTGGGTACATCTTGTTTGCTGACAAGAAGTCCAGTGTTACGTGAAGTTATTTTGGCAGAGCTTCTTGACAGGTTATGGCTTGTTCACTGTGATTAGCTTAGGGTAATTAATACTAACAGGCTCACAAAGAGCAGCTTACCCAGTTTGGGGCTGCTGGAAGTTGCGGAGGGGTTTTTTGTTTGTTTGTTCCCTCTTTTTAATGTGGCAAAGTAGCATAAATGCGGCAGTTTAGTGGTCAGTGTTCTGCAGTGCATTTACAGGCTGTATTAAAATAAAGATTAAAAATAATCTGTATGTGTGCATGCACGCACGCCTTGCTGGACTGGGGAGGGTTAGTGGAGTTTCAGGGACAAGGACTCCGTAAGGGACTATTCACACTGTAGTCTCCACCGCGGAGTCAATCGCTGTGTTTTAGACATTGGGGTCCCTCTCGTTTTCCCCCAGTATTGGCGCTCCCTCTGTGGACATGAGGACTCCCCAGGGACTGCCTACACGTAGCAGTTCTGCCCCGCTGCAGCTCTTGGCAGGGGAGGGGACCCCAGCAGCCCCCTTCCCCGCTGGAGTGGAGAGGCAGTGTAGGTGGGTAGGCACCATTGCCTCGACTGAGGGAGCAAAGGAAGAGAGCTGCAGCAGGCTTGGATCAGCTCTTCAGGGTGCTTCAAAATGAGGTCCAAGGCCACTATTGCAGATGTTGCGGTAGTATTGGCCCAAAGCAGTACTATTCTTAGGGCCATCTCTGCTTAGAAGTGCACCACCGTGGTGCTGTTATGCCCATTGGTAATAAACAAGCGGGCAGGGAGTTTTTTTATTTGTTTTTTACCCGGTGAAGTTAGGCATCATCTTGGAAATTAAAACACAGATCTATACCGAAATAACTCAATGAACAAGATTTCCTTGACTTTCTTGCTTTTATGCTAATTACCACAGAAGGTGCTTGTCTTGTCTTAAATGTCAAACTTTTTTTCTGTTCCATGGGAACTGATTGATGAATGTCTGGTCACTTGATGGAAAGTGTACTTTTTAGACAGCTCGATGAAAGTGTATTCAATAATTGATTAACTGGTAGGGATCAAAATGAGAGCTGACCAAAGGTTTTGTAAGGGCGTTTTTTTGTTTGTGTGTTTTTGTGATACCCAAAATACATTGGGTATTAATCAGAAGATCATTATTCTGTTTTGGATCCAGTTAAAGCAATTGTAAGCTTATCAGTAAAGCAAATTGCTGGTGTGCCAAATACAGATGCAACTTCTGTAATGGCTTTTGTTGATTAGGATTTCTACTATTTGTTTTTATATGTTCTTTTCAGCTTCTAAATAGTCTTAGAAATAGTTTATAATAGATGTCTAGCTGTATTGTTCATTATAGAGTAAGCTTGTTCTTGTGTTCGTGTACTTTGCTACTTAACTTCTAATCACTGCATTGTATCTTAAATCTCAGTGGTTCCTAAATGTATTTTAAATAGCTCATCACTTTCAGATTATTGCAGATTGGTAAGTAACTTTCTCAGCAAATCCAGTAACATTCAGCTGGTTGCTGCAGAGAACCTATGTTATGGTAAAGATAATTTGGGAACCACCTCATTATTTCAGGAGAAGTAATACAGGTACTTACATCTTTAGCAGTCATGGAGTACCGGGGGCTGTAGTACACTAGAAAATATTTCAGTGCAAAATGCAAGCATAGTTTCTGGGACAGGAGCCAGGGATTAGGCTTCCTTCTGTCATCTTCCAGTGGACAGTACACATCACTGGGGTACAGTCATTTTTGCTTTTGATTTTTCCTTTTCTATGGAAGGGTGAAAAAACCCGGCAATTGATTCTCTCATAATCAAGTGTCAGTGGTGGAACGTTGCATAATGGTTTTGATAAGCTTTTCTTGACCTGAGTTACATCTCTCTGGCTTCCTGATAGCAGCCTTACAGCTAGGATATTTTATAAAAATTGAACTTGTGTCATCGTTCGGTTATGTTTTTGAATTAGAAAGGTTTTGAAGATGGCTCTCTGTGCAAGCATCTGAATTCCTCAATACTTGTATAGCTCCCATTCTTTTTGACAATGTCTATGCATATATCCTTAAGTCTCAAGTGTTCAGTCTTAAAACGGAATCATACGCTCTTTTTTTAGGTTAGTATTGTATACTCAATTAATAAAACAATTTCTGTTGAATCTTAAATGTCTTTTAGTAAGTCTTCCATCCATATAGTATATATGCTTCATCTTTAGTTGGGAACAATCTCCAGGTAAACGTAAATTTTAAAAGGTAATCTAATAGTAATCATCAACACATATTGTCAGAACTTCTGAAAACAAAACCAAGGGAATGTAGCAAACTATGCTGCTGGTTTTTTGCTTTAATGAGGTGTACTAACATGGGTCCATCAGGGTCAAAAAACAAATAATGCAAGAATAAAAAACCTTGTTTGAAAACTTAGTTACTAAAATAATTGAGCTGTCCCAAATTTTAAAAGGCTTTTAAATGAATGTTATGCATCGTACTGCTGAGAAAAAGGGTAGAAAGTTCTTTGAAAATCTCTGCAGCTGATCTGAGTCCCTATCATCTCTAAATTAAGATTTTAACTTTGGCCTGTCTGTTACCTTGTCTTTTCAGTAAACAGCTGCTCTGTGTATCCAGAGTGCATGTCATGTCTGTACATGCACAATGAAAAGGGGGGGGGGAAGAACAGGGGAAAAAATAAAAACACTTTATCACAGTAAGTTTTCAAGCTGTTTTCCTAAGTAGTGTTCTCACTTAGCAATTTGTTACCCCTAAGTGATGGAGAGGAACAGTGTCGTAATAGGCTGTTTCCTTGAGGCTGTTTCCTCAGGTTTTGAGGAGCTCTTCCTTAAAAAACTGTCAAGTTGAAGCTACTAACGTCTGTGTAGTTGGTGAATTCCAGGAACGTTGCTGGGTCCCCGAGATAGATTGGTAAAGCAGGTGGGTGTGTTAGGCAGAGACTTTTGATAAGTCTGAGTAGAAGGCTTGGTTTGTTTTCAAAAATACTCAGCAGAAAGCATTTTCACCTTGAGAAGTCTCTTGTAACAGGACGTAGGTGTGCATGAATGCTCTGTGTGCAGTACTCTCAAATATCAACTATGTTACTAAAGCACCAATCGCTTCCTACCTCTTCTGGATCCAGTGTAATAATTTTATCTTTTCACTCAATTCTTTCGGCTTCCCTACGACCCCTTCCTTTCCAGGTACAAAACTATAATTCCCTTAAACAAGTGAAACTTTTTTTTTTCTAATGGACTGCTTAGTCATCTTTGCCAGCTTTCCTGTGTAGCCCAAAGAGCAGTTTTTAATGCTTCTCTCTTAAAAATAGAGATGCCAAAATGCCCTGTAAATTTTAAGAGCCAGAAAGTATGAAGAAACCATTTTTGCACTCATTATTCTGCACTGTGTAATACATATGTATGCTAGAGGCATATTGATTTATAACTACAGTTAGGAGTGGCAAGGGATTGAGGGGGTAACCAAAACCAAACGTTGTGTTGCTTATCTCCCATTTTGATTGTCAAAGTAGGTAATGGAATTAGCTGAAACGAAAATAGTAATTTTAGCTTTTTCTTTACAGGTTTGATCTTACTATTCTATCTGGTATTTTATGGCTTCCTAGCAGCGCTCTTCACATTCACGATGTGGGTTATGCTTCAGACACTGAGCAGTGATATACCAAAATATCGTGACCGGATTTCTAGTCCAGGTAACAGTGTATTTATTTTTTCATAAACCTCTGTCTGGTTTAACAGCTATGTTTCATTTTGTTTCAAGTATGAGCTGCGTATGGGAAATGGTGATTATTATTCAATTTCTTACAGGTTTCAAAAGTAAAACTTGGTGTGAGGCAAGTTATATACATTTATAGCATAAATTCAGTCAGTAGCTTTTTGTGTGTTCGTGCTAACTTCTGCTGTTTTTTCTCTAAGTTCTTTTCAGTTGAATTTGTCATGTGTGTAGACCGCAATTTTACCTGCACATCCACACAACATGCTGTTGTAGAAATGGGACTATCATTTAATCAAATTGCTTTAAAGATACTGTAAACCAGTTCTCTTGGGTCAGATGTAGGGCTGCCTGTGATTAGTGTTTGATACTTTGAAGAAAGTACAGGAAGGCTCTACTGTGGGCGTGATCTGCTAAAGAGCGTGTAAGGACTATGATACGAAGGCATTTCCAGAGTTTTCGTTGTAGTATTAGATAGCTTTCAGCCGACATGGAATCCACCCATGTGGATTCAAGGGGTTGTTGACCTATTATGTCATTATGTCGGGGATCCGCTGAAGAAGGATGGTCCTGTTTTATGATGAAGCTAAGTCCACGTAACATGTAGCTGCCACTAAAAGTGGCGTCTTGCTTCCTGGAACTACTGCTTCCTTTCTGTACATGCCCATCCAGTCCCACTGCTGGCTGGTTCAAGGAGCTGTATGAGACAGAAAAAAAAGCGTGCACAGATGAAAATGAATAATAAGGTGGTTGTCTTTTTCTTTTTATTATTTTCATTTTTTCCCTTTTTTTACTTTTTAATTTTTTTTTTTAAAGATTGGTTTAAATGTGTCACAAAAATCTGTCATTATAGGCTCTATTTTGGTGTATCTCCATATTGGAAAAAAATCAAGGATTTTCACTCTGAAAGATTTAAAAGATGCTTCTGCATACTTTAACTACACCCAAGAGATTAGTGTTTTCTAGTTACTGTTTCTGGAGAATGTATAAGTATTTGATTTGCGTATGCAACTTAAATGATTGGGCCACCTAAAAATTTGATAAGACATCTCGAGTTTTATAGTAACTTGGCTTAGGGACCAAATTTATGTTTAAAACACAACAAAACTAAATGGCTATGCAATATTAATATTTTGGTGCAAGTTAGATGACATTATTTTTTTAAATACTTTTTCTTTTCTTTGAACTCCAAACTCTTAAAATTAACCAGCATCTTGCAGCTGCATCAACACTTAAGATGAAACAGTAACCTTTGTGTGAGCAAGTTGCAATTGGGCCAATGTGGTAAATGTCTCTGGATTCTGAACAGATTTGTTTTGATGTAGTGTTCAGGCCTTCTCTAACAAGTGTCCTCTTCTTATAAGGGATTCTTGAGGATTTGTGCTGTTTTTTCAAGCTAAGAGTGGGCTAAATGCTGGAAATAATAATAATAATAATAATAATAGACCTGCTTAGTTTAAAAAAAAAAAAGAAGAAAGAAGGGGGAAGAGGGGAAAGGAAAAAAAAAAAGCAGGTGGCTTAGTTGACCATTTCTCCCCATTTCCTTTCTGGTAGTCAGAACCTTGGCAGTGGATGGAGCGGTGGGTAGCTGTGACTTAATACTGGACTGGAGTGACATTTTTTTCTCTTGTGCCTCTTGCAGTTCAGGGTATTAATTTTCCTTTGTTTTGAAATAAGTTATAAGGGATGTTTGTTTAAAAAAGTGTGTATGTCACAATTAGTTTTTAATTTAAGAATTCCTATAAGATCTCTGAATTAATTTTTTTTTATTAACAATATCTTTAATTACTCATACATAAAAGTCATAAAATTGCTTATTTCTGTTTTAATGTTTCTCTTTAACTCTGTCATTTTTCACTTGCAGTGAAACATGTCATGTTCCTGGCTGTAAAACTTTAAATTATATAAAAAATTCTACACACAAAACCTGGATGGCGTAGGTCAAAGGTTTTACTCTTGTGTTAAACATACTTGGAAATCTCACAGTTGATTTATATTATAATTGATATTTGACTTGCATTGTACACTGGGATATAATAGTATCAATCAAATCCAGATGATTTAAAAATCTTCTTTTAAAATCCCTCTTGGAATTGTAGGATAATGTAATCTCTGTTACAATCCTAGATGTGATCCTATGTTGAGGCTGCCAATTCTGTTCCTCTAGAAGAACCCAAGTCCTGCATCTCTCACAGTCTATGCATCAGTCCTTCAAATAGCTTTTTCTGCAAAATTTACACCATAGTCTCTAAGCAGACTGTGATCCACTGGAATTGGAGCAGTCCCTTCCTCTGAGGATGTTTTTGAAGTTCCCCTGAAGCAATAAATCTCTTCAAATTATTGTTTCATTCATTGGTGACTAGTTTAGTTACTTTGTCATATTCATTTTGAAAAACAGCATTTAAGTCCTTCATTTACAGTATAATTCTATAGATAATAACAATCTCTTCTCCCGCAAAAAACCCTTAGTGTGTAAAACTGCTTCAGCGATTTTTCAGCCCTGTTACTAATTACCTTGTATATTTTTTTGAATCCCAGTTCAGTGTGGAGGCCAGAAGATGACTGTAATGGTGCAAAGTAATTTGCAGTCAAAAATGGCATTAAATTATACCTGGGTTTTTTTAGAATCCAGAAGATGTTTGTCTATGATAAATTTCTTGTATATACCTTTATTATTTCCCAATTTAAAGTATTTGTAATAATTTCTGCCTTCGGATGAGAAGCTTGGTCATTTCTATAGGTGAATCCTTAATAGACCTGGTCTGCTTAATTGCACTTTCTGTATGCTTTCCAAAAGCTTACTGTGATTGATTAATGACAGTAATGTATTAAGAATCCAACATTAAGACGGCTTATCCAACTTTATCTTCCCACTATAGTCTTATCTTCTTAAATGTTTATTTTGTATAAAGAAGGCCTGATTTTGTTTTTTAATTTTGGGAGAAGAGTTTTGTTTTCTGCCTTAAATTTTATTCATTTATGAATCTAGTTTTAATTGGTTTTGCCAGAGGATAGGAAACTACATGGCATCCTAAGCTGATACAATTAGTTGCTGCTGTAGTTGTAACTTCTTCCCTTATGCCAAATTTGACATTGATCGAACCATTTTAATATTCTAACTTAGAAGAAAACTAATCTTACAAAAAATAGTGTTGGGTTTTTTTTTTTCTTTTGTGGAACTGCAATGTCAGTTCTCAGCTATACTTGAAGAGACAGATGCATGGACATTCATCTGTTAATCACAACTGCAGGGTTATTATCTGTTCTAATTATTTATATTAAATAAGAGTTACCTTCAGGTAGCGTGAATAAAGCAATCAATCATACACCCTTTTCTGAACAGATTTAATTTCTTTGCAATATCTGGTGGTGTAGTGCTATTTCATCTGCTACTGAAGCTGTGATGAATAATAGTAGCATTAGGTATCCGTGTTAGTGACAACTCCCGATGGTACAGGGCTGTAGGTATTAGCAGAGAGTGTGCCTTTTTCACCTGCTACAAAAAAATCCCTAAGATTTAACTCTGTACCTTTCTTTACCCACATCCTGGGAAGAAGGACAGTTCACCTCTATCAAGGGCCCAAACTCCATGTACAGTGTCTGCCTTTTTCATCCTTCAACGCAAAGCTGGACTTCAGCGTTTGGTAACCTGCATCCTTGTTTCTCCTGCTGGTCCTGGCTCCCTGGCCGTAGATTGCTCCTGTTCCAGTGCCCTCAGCCAGCAGCTGAATGAAGCCGGCCGCAGGCCCCCACTGCAGCAGGCGGGGGAACCCTGGCTAGGTGCTAGCAGCCTGGGAGGCAGCTCAAGAGCGTTTGTAGTTACCACAGCCTGACTAGGGCATACCCCTTCAAGTGACACGTGTGCGGTGGTTTGATAAAGTTTCTTGTATTCTCCATGACACAGATGACATCTAAACTTTCTGTTTGAGGAGAAGGAGGAAAGGACTGACAACTAACTCGGCTTGTCTGTTTTGATTGGGAAATCTTTCAAGCCATCTTTATGCATTATAAAGTTTTAAAAAATACTTTGTTTCTCGTGGGTTTCTATGAGATTAATACAATCGTAGCTTCGCTCTATATTGCCTAAAGCTTTGAAGCATAGCTTTAACTGGAGGCTTTCTGGGTGTGGTTTTGGGTATTTTTTCAATTATTTTTTAAGTTTAATTTGCTGAATATGGAAAGTGGGAAGTGAATCAGTAAAATTCTTTGACTGAGAGTGATTAAGTTGTTGATTTTGCTAT
Source organism: Aptenodytes patagonicus (assembly GCF_965638725.1). Lineage (NCBI taxonomy): Eukaryota > Metazoa > Chordata > Aves > Sphenisciformes > Spheniscidae > Aptenodytes > Aptenodytes patagonicus. Next base: position 6,458,603 of record NC_134954.1, read on the forward strand.
TCCTAATCAGTTGGGTTTGGTTTGTGAATTGCAGTTCTACATTGGATTTAATTTAAGTATTAATTAATGTAACGTTGATTTTGATAACTGACTTCAAACACAAGCTACCTTCCAGTACCATGGAATGTAGGGGTAACCTTGATGTTTCTTTACAGATGGGTATTTTCCAATTTATGGATATGATTTTTGAGTAGGTTAGAGAGGTGTAGGGAAGAGAAGTTGTTTAGTTCTTTACTTGCACTTTCTCTTTTTAAGGACTTATGATTTCACCAAAGCCAGACACTGCATTGGAATTTTACTTTAACAAGAGTGATGCCCGCTCATATGCAGAATATGTTTCTACACTTAGAAAATTTCTTGAATGTAAGTAAGTTACTTACAACTGCCTAAGTAATTCAGGAGTCTTAAATGTTGAGTACATTAGTTTCCTTTTTTGCTTGTAGTTACCAATTGCTAATGAAAACTGATGCAAGTTCAGGCTTACTCTAGACATGTGTGTTATTAAAGTATATACTTTACAGAAAAAGGTAAGTATCAATACCTATATTGGACAGGGAGCCTGAGCATGAGGAATGCTGGAGTACATAACAGAGAATTTTGGGTCCTAGTCCAGTGTTTTGGGGACATGGTTGTTTAAATACTACAAGATGTAGAAATTACATATGCCAAAAGAATTCAGTGTAAAATTACATAGGTCATGTATTTGGAGGCAAAGTTTATCAAGCCTTAACTGATCAGTCTTCATCTAAATGGCTTGGTAACTGAATGAGAATCCTTTAGTCTTAACAACTTGAGTGTTTGCTTGTATAAAAAATGAGGCACACAAAGATTAAATTAATTGCAATTTATTAATTTTCACCCTGATACACAGTATTTACGGGCAGAAATATTAAAACATTGGATTTAGAACATGGAGAAAAGGTAACACAGGACAAGACTAAAGGATGGCAAAATCACTAGTTTAAGTCATACGTTACTTTATATATGTGCCTGGATGTACACTTAATCTAGAAATACAGAAATTGATTTAAAATATTAGTAAGTTTAACCCCTCAAAAGTTGTAAGTCAGAATTGAGGAGGTGCTGTAAAATCTCACCTGTGTGCATGAGTTGCTTTGTTAGCCACACAAGCTATACTTGAATCTATCTGGATTCGTAGTTTTGGTGCCTACTAAAAGCTTCTGTGAGTAGGCTTTTCTTTCAGTGCTGTGCCAAGGGTTCCTGGGAGGAATGCTACATTTCATGATTACCTGCCTCTCCTGCAGTTCAGTGGGTTTTGGACTTCCGCGTTGAGGATGAACTTACCCTTTTTCCATTTTCCTTTGTTTATGCTTAGCTGGGGGAGGGGAACAAAACCACAAAACGTTTGTGACAATGTGATCTGTGTACTTGTGAAACACGAGAGTGAGAAACAACTTGGGATGTTAGTATAACATCAGTTATATTATCTGATGTAAACGTACAGGCAATTTAATATTAGTCATTGAAATACTTGAAGTTTTCCTGTGTTTTTATAAAAGAAACAGGTGCAAAGGGAAAACTGGTTTTGTTTCCGGGTAAAAACGGGATTGTTTCTATTTTAATATATTATTGGTTTAGAATACATAATTAGCTTAGAATTAGTTTATTTACAGAAATTAATAAAGTGATTATTGATATGATTCGCAAAGCAGGACAGCATTATTTCTTTTGTAATACTCTTTTTGTTCTTTCATTCAAGTACAGTGCCACTTCTTCATAGGCTTTGAAAAAGTGTTTATTAAGATTGGATATAAGAGACATAGGGCTCTGAAAATAGTCCTTTGAGAAAACTCCTAGAAAGTAACAACTATAAATTAGATGTTTATATAGGCTTCTGCAGTTTTTGGCTATTTGTGTGCTTTATACCATTGATTTATGTGCTATTTCTGTTTCATAGCATATGATGATTCAAAGCAATCCCAAAACATAAACTGTACACGAGGAAGGATTTTTGATCAGAATGATGTTGCTGTTAAAAAGGCATGTCGATTTAACCTCTCTGAGCTTGGACAATGCTCTGGAAAGGAAGACACCACCTTTGGCTATTCTAAAGGAACTCCCTGTGTGCTTGTGAAAATGAACAGAGTAAGTACCTGCTTATTTTTTAATTCTTAGTATAAGTGCTCCCAACTACCACTGTGTGAAAAATGACTGTAGAAAAGGACTGAAATACATGTTCAGTTTTCTTCTCAAGACATTTGCATTTCTGGAATAGTATAATTTACTGAAATGTTTAGCAATTCATGTGTTTCAGAGAGTGAAATGAAGTGAGCTTTTTGAGCTTTCTAATACTTACGAGTATTGGCTTTGATTACTTGCATCAAGATATCTGAAAACCCTGTTTTAAGGAGTACAGTGGTCTTTGTTTTTGCTTACTGTTCTATGTAACAGAGTCTAAAATGCTATGCAGGTAAAGTGTGTTTTACTTCATGTCTGCATTCTAGAAATGTAATTAGAATGTCATGCATTCTGTAACTCCTAAACTATTTAAGGTGATGAAAACTTTACTGAGTGAATAAGTATTTGACTTTTCGGTGATGTTATACATTACTTGAACTGCTAACTGGTTTGAGCCATTAATGTTACATGCTGAATGTAAAATAAGAAAATAGTCCTTTCTGTGGCCACTGTAATTATTTGAGCTTTAACTTAACAATGCTTTAAATCTTAGTCCTAGTCTAAAATTGTGCTTCATATGAAAATGACACTAGATAGATTTGCTCCCTGTATGAACTCTGTCATATTAAGTGGGGGAGAAGTTCAAATTCATTCTGTAAAACTGGAAAGGGGAAGAAAGCCTATAAATTTTTTTTAACTTTCTCATCTTTAGATAATTGGATTAAAGCCTGAAGGGGAACCACGTATATACTGTACATCTAAGGTCAGTTCTGAATGTAAGAAATAACTGCGTAGTTAATTTTCCTTGTGATTAGGATGAAGTAATATACTGTGTCAGAACACTTAATTTCACTCTCTTCCTTTCTTGTTAGACTTTGTACTTCTTTTTTCTTGTTTTCATCTTACTGTATGTCTGGTTTAGTTTTAGTGTATTTAATTTCTTCAGTGTACTTACAAAAATCCTTTTTTTGTTGTTGTTGTTCTTTCATCTTTAGATGTATTTGAGCTACCTGACTTGGTTTAGAGTTGAGGAAAATGCATACATGTAATTTGTGGTCATATTTACTTATTTATTGTGAGTTGTGTTTTCTTTTCCCATTTCATAACCTCTATTTTTATTTTTTCTCCATGCTGCAAGTGCACCTTAGACAATTTTATAAATGATGGGTAAGACACGGTGTGGAAACTAATGTTACTGTTCAAGAAAAAAGTTGCCTTCAAATCAAGTATAAACTACTTATAATAATGGCTAATCTTTGCATATTTGTGTACCAATGGATTTACCCAGAATGTTTTATAACAACTGTAGTAATTACTTTGATTTCTGCGTATTTTTCCTAGACTGCTTGGGGAGCAGTGAAAGCCTTGGTAAGTTAGCAGCTTGAGCAAGGGATGGAGTCGTGGCTTTTAGCTTGAGGTGACCGATAAAAATGTAGGCTAGGAAATTTTAGCATTTAATGAGACAAATACTGTAAGTGTTCCTGCCTTCATCCTAGGTACCTGTGGTAGGCATAAATTTTAATACTTCATTTTTGTGGAGTCTTTGAAAAAAGTTTTGATGTCCCCATGACAGCCTGTTGCAAGTAAAGGTGATTCCTTCTCTTATTTGAGACTGATTTCTTTGTGTCCATTCTTAAAAAATGTTGTTCTGTTGGAGGAATTATTTGTTTCTTTAGAATAAAGCAATTAAGTTTCTTCTACTTTTACTAGTACTCTTTCTTCTTTGACTTCTCTAGTTTATCATTTTTCGTAATGCATTATCCCAAACCGGACAGAAGTTTGCCTCTAGCTGAGGTATTCTTCATGACAGAATTTTTCCCTCTGTCATCACATTGGAAGTAATAATGCGTCTCGAGGTGAATTTGCCGTTTGTAATGCATTGACTCTTTATTTTAATCGTTTTACTACTTAGATCTTTCTTTTGGTTATTTCCCAGTCTGTATTTGTATATGTGATTTCTTGAAGTTCAGAGCTTTGAATTTCATGTTGCTATTTTTGCCCCCCCTCCCCTGTAATTTTTCATGATCATTTTAATGGGATTGAATTCTCTGAAGTGTTTTGAACTACTTAGGGCTTGGTGCCATCAATGAATGAACTTTCTTTTACATCTCACAAGTCCTTACTGAAACACTGAATAGGGTCCAGGACAGTCATCTTCATTTCCACCTGAAATGCCTCCTGAGGTGTTGAGAACTAATGTTCAAGTGATTTATAAAATATTGATGGTAATCCTATTTTATGATGATCGTATTTCTTCAGCTTTCTTATATGGATGCTCTATGAGACAGTGGTAAAAGCTATACTAAGCGAATCATAGACGATGCTTTTTCCTCTCCTCTTAGCTGATTTCACTAGCCAAAGAATAAGTTTGATAACAACTTGTTTGATTGTGGTAGGGCTTTTTGCCTTTTTTTTTTTTTTTTACCCTTTGAGATATTTACAGATAAATTGTATTTTATGTAACGGTATGTATTTCCTTGCATCCTCTTTCTTTAAGTACGAAGTACTGCTTTTTACCATATCCAGTTAGAATTTCTCTGATCTACACAAGTGTGGTGTTTTTAAATTTTAAGATTATTAATCTTATTAGTTCTTTAGTGACTTCCAGGGAAAATATTTGTCAGGCTTTGCCACTTTGAATGCATCTCTTTCATCTTAAATTAGCCTATTCTTGCCCTAGCTCATCATGATTAACCTGCTTACGAAAGCTTACTGGTTACGATTCATCCTTCTCTGTAGACAGCAAAGTGGAGAAGCAGCATCAACAACTTTCATTTTCTCCTTTTGTCTATGCTTCATTTCTACAGAAATTCTCCTTCTTTCTGTTATGCCCCTTGCTTATTGAAACTCTTACTTTAAACTTAAAGGATTACTGTTTCTGTTCTTTACATCAGCTTATGAGGCCTTGTTTCCAATTCCGTTTTTATTTCTTTGACTCTTTAGGATATGAGTGCTGTGTAATGGTCTCTTCTGTAGTGGATAAGGTGGATGCTTACCTGGAAATAATATCGTGTGGCTCTTCTGGGTCTTGTTGATGCAAGGATGTGAATTGTGACCCTCTTGCGTGCACACTGGCAAGGTGGAGAAGGATAGCCAATAGGCTTTTGTGCATTTTGCAGACGAATTTATAATTGGATTGCGTCTGCCACTGTATTTGAATGTTCCCTAAATACTGGCTCATAACAGAAGTTGAAGTGTAGCGGTCATTTGTACTTCTCTATTGCTTCTCTTATTCAGGGTGTTTACCTAGTCTCTTAAGTAACTGATGTGTTCTGTTGCGGTGTTTTGGGGTTTTTGGTTTTTTCCTTCTGTGTTGCTGTCAGCAAACGTGTATTAAAAGCGTTCAGGGTGTACTGCAAAGTTTAATCCGGGTGACATGCATTTCTGAAAATAAACCCCGAGCTGGTATTAGCTTCATAGAATATATGAGCATATTTGTGCAGGTCATAGCACAAATGCAACTTACTAGTAATTTTAAATTTTACATCAGAAGCCTTTAACATCTGAGTGACAAAGATGGATTTGCTTAAAAGGTGATTTAATTGAGCAGAGTGGAAATCCTACTATCATGTTCTCTTTCTTTTTAGCCTGTAGGTTTGCTGTTTACCAATTTTTCTTTCCCCTTCGTCTATGTTTTTAAATATTTCTTGTTCTTTATAGTTAGTTTTACATATATTGAGAGCAATTTGGAGAAGTGTCTGCCTGGACTTCACACAATCTGACTTTTAAATGGAAAAAAATTTTTTTTTTTTTTTTTTAATTCAGAGGACAAGTCCCTCAAATACAAAATAAAGTTAATTGCTTCTGTCTGCGCATCCTGCCAGTCTGCCACCTGAAACGTCATTTAAGTTTCTCATTTTGAAATTCATGTTCCTCAAGCATTCTCCTGTGAGGCGATTCTTCTTTCTTCTCCCTGTACTCCTCCTATGGGATTTTTTTTAAATAGAAAAATTTTAGATAGATCTGTAATTGCAAAGTCAGCACACTTGATAGTTGGGGATGCTCCCCCCTTTGTCCCCACATAGTGGTAGCTGTCATCACTGTAATTTCTGTAGATTAGGGAAGTGGGTGTTTGCAGTGTCAGACACTAATTACAGCTGGTTCTTCCTCTTGCATCCTGGAGGAACTGACCTGCTGTAGTCTTGAGGATCTCCACAAAGAGAAACAAGCCAAAAAAGGATTGTGTTTCCAAGAAGTTTGAAGATCAGCATTTTAGGTCTTTAGTTTTGGGCTGGAGGTCGGCAATTTCATGTGCGCTGGAACATCTTGCAGCAGTATTCTTTGAGGTAGAAACTACCTTTACTGAAAACCAGTAGATTTGATGCATGATATATTTTTTTTAACTACAGAAAAGAAAAATAGCCTTAATTCCAAAATACATATATAATTTCTGCTGCGACCATCTTGACTTTGTATTAGGTATCACTTTCTAGTTTACAAGAATGAAGAATGGCTCTATGAATGACACTACATGCCTTGCTATTGTCAACATGCTCAGCATCTGAGTTACCTTGCTTTTTGTGACAGAAATCTTAGATGTTTTACAGTTTCTACTAATGGATGCTGCTCTTTATCTTGTGCAATGATACCGTTTCTCCTTCTCAAATGATTACAGACCAGTCTTGCCCAAGTTCTTTCCTTGGGTCTTTGTACATTATTTTAACATCTGCAAAATTATTCGTTCTAAGACACAGTCTTAATAAAAACCCAGTAAGTGAGGTGGAAGTCTATCTGTCCAGCTAAGTGATCTGATTTTTAGATTTGCTGACTGCCTGCAACTCTTTGTGGAAATTGTAAATGGTAAGCAGAAAAAGTGACACTCACTGATGGACTGATTCTTGAAGCTCTTCAGCAAATGCAGCTTGTTTAGGTGTTGGTTTTTTTTTTTTTAAATTGTGTAGGGATATTAATGAGGATTAACTAATTATTAAAGAAAATCCAAAACCCCACAGCAGTTGCATGTCCCAGAACCTGCTATTGCATTGATAGCCTGATGCATATATATTTATGACTGCATGCATGCCTTGTGTTTAGCTGCTCCAGAAAGCTCTACTCCTATTTATCTTTCTTTTGTTATTCTGTATTCTGATTTTTTTAACTGTTATTTCAGAAATATATTTGACAAATTAGTGTTTTCAGCTGCATGAGCTTTAAATAAAATAAAGAATAATGGTGAAAAGCAACACATTTCTACTTAGTAATTAAATTTGCTAGCTCAAGGTCCAAAATACTTAATAAACATATATTGAAGAACTGCAATAATTCAGACTGCAAAGGAACAAGAATGTGGCCATATCCTAAACAACATATTGTATGTTCTTTTGAGGAGGCAAGGAGAAGGTATTCTTGAGCTGTGGTTTATTGTTTACTATTTTTTTGATCTTTGTGTTCCTCTTTTGCTTAGTTCTATTACTGCAGTTGTCTTCTGAACTTTGTAGTGTATCTTTTTAAAATGGCAGCTGTTGTATATGGTAGTATAGAAAAAACAATGAAAGTTACCAATGCACTTTGAGCTTGTGAATTACACTGAACAAGCAGAGATGTTCTGAAGATACATGTAGCATTTTGAGGGGGTTGTTTTAGTGGCATTTCCTTTTATCATGGTAGTATGTTTACTGTATTATAGAAAGTCACGTTAGATGTGGGCATTTCCTGGTGGTTTGAACTTGCGGTAGTTTGATATCCTGCCAGGGTACACAATCCTGAGGAATATTGTATATAGGGAGATGTGTCTGTGTATCACTATATTGACAGCCTGTGTCTGGGACAGCTCAGTCATATGTATGCATTTTATATATCTTACAGATTGGGCAACTCCTTAGTCAGAAATCAGGCAGCAACTTTGTAGCTAGCTGCTTCTTATTACAAGATTTGGGATTATAGGGGAAAGTCTAGCAATAAGGCATGCATATGTATATTGTTCCTCTAAGGTGGTGATGACACACAGAAACTCTAGTAACATCACCATTTTAAACTTGGGTTTCCTTTTAGGTATCCTGTATTCCAAGGCTAGCTGAACAAATGTTAGGAATAGTACTCCATTGCAGGGAGGGGACTATTGTTCTTTGTGAAGGGTTGTATTGTTCCAAATTTGAGAGGCTTAAAGACCTGGCTTTGAACAGAAATTCATCTTTAACTTAAATATGGATATGCTGTTGCTTCACCAAAATACACAGGCTTGCTTGTGGATACTTGGGATTTTAGCTTACATATGGGTTTTTTTGGTGGTTGTTAAATTAGTCATTGCAATGAATATCCTTTTCCCCCCCTCCCCTTTTCTTTGACTCGTAAGGGAAACATGAAGGCAACCTGTCTTGACTTGATTACTAATTTAAATACTACTGTTAATAATCCTTACTGTAGCAGATGTGTGCAGCATGTAACTGTTTGCCAAAAATAAATCTATTTTGGAAGTTACTCTAAGAGTTTGTAGCTCAGTTGCCTTTTTTTAGGGATCTTGCACTTTATCATTGGGCTATAATTCTAATTTTGTATTCATTTTTATGCAAGCAGATGTTAACTTTTAATTGTGTTGCTGTCTCCAATCACAGGAAGAAGGCATGGTTGAGATAAATTATTTTCCTCCTGAAGGCTTGATTGACTTAATGTACTTTCCATACTATGGGAAAAGCTTGCATGTAAGTATGCCTTAATGATGGTCTTCGTTTTGTAAATGTTTTGTTTCTGTTTACATTTACAATGACTAATGTCAGATTGATTCTGAAGTTTGAACTTTATAATGAGGTACTCGGAATACTACATATGCAGGAATTTCACAGTGCTTGATGAGATTAGAGATACGTTTTAGCAGACATAAGGAAATAAACCGGGCATTGTCCTAATGAAGAAGAGGCTGTATACCAGCAGTATTAAGGGCATCTGCTGCTTTTTGGTCACTGATATCTTTTGGCATCTTTTTGAATGCAGGGAAAGGCAGGAAAAGTAAACTGGTTCTTTGGATTACAATGCAGTTTCTAATATATAGGATATTAAGTTTATAATTCATTATGGTATTGTTGATTATATTCCTTTGTGGCTCTGTGGTCATGTTTTCTATTTGCTCTGTTTTATGAAGAAGGACTTAAAGGTAGCAGATACTTTTTTTTGTTTTGTAAAAAGATTTTTTTTTTTCATTTTCTTATCTTTGTTTTTCTTTGCTTGCTCCACCTATCCTCATTGTATTTTGACATAAATTTTATTTATCTAATTGAAGAACACTTAAGTTTTAAAAAACCCCAAAGCTCACTACTTTATGGACACAAAATACATAGAGTTAAATCTCCAATTTCTTTTCAAAATGAAATTTAGTTGTTTTTTTCTTCTCTTGCATCAACTTGTGATAACTACATACAGAAAATCTGTACCTTCTATCAAATATAAAATTATATTGCCTCTTATTGAGTTATTTAGTCTAATAAACATCTTCACTGTTCACCATTGAAGATAGAAGTACTTTTTAAACATAAGTTTGTTAGAGCCATAGTATACCACAGTGGTTGGTTGTAATTTCCCGAAGTGATTTTTGTACTAAATTATTCCTTTAGCAGTTATTTTTGCAGTGTACTCTATACTTACTTGCAGCAGTTCACATAACCTTTTTTCATCCTCACATGGCTTTTACTAATGAGGAAGGAGTTTGTTTTTCTTCAACATTTGCTTTCATGTTACTTCTGGGTAGTTTTGTGTTTTACATTTTGTTGTCAGACTTTCTGAATTGGTAAACCATCCGTTTTCTTAGACATAGAAGATTAGAGAAAGACTGTCAACCTGTGCTTCCAACAGGCAGAGTCAGTATGTACTGTATCCCCTTCTTGAAATGAAAGAATAGGGAAAGAGAGCACTGCTTCCCTAAGAAACGCAAAATACAGCATCAGTAGACCATGAGATGTCAGGAGGTAGTTTGTACCAAAGACGGGATAAAGAACTTTCCTGACAAAATTCCTGTCTTGCTGCTATACTGATGGAAAGATGGTGAAAGGAGGATAATGAAGTCAGGCAAAACTCAATGCTATTCTTTGCTTACTTAGGTGATTAAGAAAAAGTTTTACTTTTTTTTTTTTTTTAAGTTTTTGGTTCAATGTCCTTTCATGTTCACTTTGTCATGTGGGATAGGGGCTGTGGTTTGGGGGATTCTTGCTTATGTGAAGCTCAATTCTCATAACGTTAGTATATTGTGAAAAAGAAGAGGCAGTAAGAAGAGTTGTGAGAGACTGAGGTATTTGACTAGGTCTCAAGAGACTGGATTGATTTCTTGGCTATACAGCAGAATTTTTATATTATATCAGTGTGGAATTGTTGAATTACTTTATTCTGTAAAGGAGTTAAGAGGACTCAACTAGTCTTGCCGCTCTTGTGCTAAGGTAGGAGCCAGAAAAGTACTAATATCTACAGTTTCGTGGTCCAGAATGGTTATTTGCCTTTTGCTGCTCAGCACAATGAGCCCAGCTCCCTGACCTTAGGAATTGTTACCGTTTTTAGATAATCTGTTGTGCTTAATGAGGATGCTGATTCTCTTCCCCCCTCCCCCAATTTTATATTGAGTAAAAGTCCGTTCTGGTATCATCTGTCTTCAAAACATCATCGAAATTTGTGTACATATTTGAAAAATCTTGGCGATGAGATGACTTCTCTGAGGAAACACAGGAATTTTACTTCTGATGTTTAGAAAACTCAGTACCTCAAATGTGGTATCACCCTTACAACCGGAGAGTTTTGAGGGTGCCTTGCCTAGCTGCATTTCCCCCTCCCAGTTTGAAGTTTATAGGAGCACAGGAAAATTTCTGATCTAGTAAAATCACTATTCAAGGAAAGTAGTTATTTCAATCTACTTCTTACTAGTACTTCACATAAAAGATTTTAGCACGTCAGCTTCCATGCCATCATTCTTTGTAAATGAGACTTTAAGTATTCTGTAGTGCTTTCTTTGGTAGAGAAGTAGAGAAGATAGCCTAAAAATAACAGAAATATATTAAGGAGTCTCTTAAGTTAACGAGGAAAAAAAAATGTAACCCAAAATTTTGTTCGATTAAAATTTAAGGCTTATACTTGTATAACACTGTAGTGTCATATTTAGTCCACTGGCTTATACGAATTTTTACCAAGAAAATAAACAATTTTGCTTAATCAGCAGTCAGCAGTATTGACCTAAAAACTATAAATAAATTATGGAAATACTTTATGAATATTGGATGAAATGCTGCTTTAATAGTGTATAATAAATAAGCTCTTATTTAATTCATAGGCACTTTACAAAAGAATTCAAGTTGTCCTAATTGAACTGGACTTGAGAAATAGTATTGGGTTGACAAAAAAAAATTAGTTCTGCATTCATTCTTAAATTTTAATTTTTATTACAGGGAATGGAGTCAAGAATTGTAATTGTTCCACCAAATATGATTGACCAGGATACTGTCAGAATGTTCAAGGAAGGGTTTCTGTGTAAAGCTATCAAACAGATAGCACATTTTAGAATGGATTGTTGCTGAACAAGTAAATGGGATAGGGTGGAAGGGAAGCTAGTTTACTAGTATTTGTTGAATCATTCTTTTGACAAAAAACACTTAAAACTGTGCTAGAAAAGTTATGTTCTATAGCAGATCAAAAAAATGAAAAAACAAAACAGGAGACAATGGAATGGATAGGAAGGAAGACTATCATTTCAGAGGCTGTTGCAAGTAGAGGTTTCTAGAAAAATTGGGCTCGATGTAATAGAAAGGGGTAAAGTCATATGCTTCTTGAAGATACTGTGACAAATTCTGTTGAATGCATTAGTTAAGAAATAGTATGAAGAATGTTTACCTGACTGTCTAACTTGGAAAAAAAAAGTCTCACCTGAGTCAGATTGGGCTTTGAAAGGTTGGGTTCTTAATTAGTTTTTTTCTTAACTGTTCTGATGGATTAAATGTTAATTTAAATGCTAACTTACTCTGGTATCTCAAATATTTTCCCCATCTTTCTGTTTACTAGGCTCACTATTTACAGCCTCTAGTGGCTGTTCAACTAGCAGTTAACTCCAGCAGTACCAAAGAAGAAATAGCAATTGAGTGTAAGATCCTGGGCTCACCTAATTTAAAAAATGAAGATGATCGTGACAAGTTTCTGGGACGAATTGCCTTCAAAGTTCAGATGACTGAATAGCAGGAGTAAAAAATTCTCCACAAAGTAAACATTGTGTTGTCTGTTTTGTATCAGCTGGACATGCCATTCTAGGATATGAGACCACCTTGGAGAATGTTAAGGTGGTTTATGGCGTTCAGGGTAGCATAATAATATGCTTCCAAATCGTATGTTTAAAAACCCCTCAAAATAAATGCCTATCCTGCTTCTGCCTGCCCCATTGGAACAGTGTACAGACTATAGTTATGTCATAGGGACCTGTAAATAGCTGTTATCAAACACATAATAATGGTGACCTTTGTCCTGTTCTAAAATGTGGTTTTATCCCCCAAGTGAGTGTCTCAAGCTTAATGTGCTGTGCTATGTAAATATTGTATTGATTTAACACTGGTTTAACTGTCATATCTCAATGCTGACACAGTTATAGGGATAAATAATAAATGGTACCTGATTGACATAGTGATTTTTTTTGTAAGAGTAAACACCTCCAATGGAAATTGTGTGTATGGGAGTGGGTGGGTGGATGGCTGGCTGTGTGGAGATGCCTTAAATTGTAGACTGGGTGGCGTGGGAGAATTGAAATGGCATTTAAGAGTTGGTATGGATTTCTGAAAGTAAGTGCTCAACTAGTACTTTCTTGTGCTTGTCACTGTGCAAGTATTGTGTACATGTAATACTTGGTATAGAGTTTGGTATTCTAGCTGAGGAATTGAATCTTTCTTCGTGTTGTTAATTGCTTGCGATATGTGGAGCACAAATAAAATCTATACAATATTTTAAAACTTTTTAGTTCAGAAATATCAATATACAAGAATTTAAATTGTTTAGGGTCCTGGTAACAGTTGTACAACAGAGCTGCTTGAAAGAAACGGCCTCACTATTGTGGGAATAGGCTTTCATTTTCCAATTAAAAAATCTCCTGAAGAACTTCTGTTTAAAAAAAAAAAAAAAGGATTGTCTTGATTAAACATTCCTGTTTAATTTATATACTCTGTTTCGTTGCATCATTTTAACATGCTTCATGTCTTCGTCTGCTCTTTCATCTTGGATTTTCTGTGTATTTCCTCATCATCCATTTAGAAAATTGGTGTCATCAGCTGCTTTATAGAAATATCCTATTGACTTGGAGTGGATTACTTGCAGTTTAACTTAAATATTTTTATTAATCCAGTTGCTAAAATGACTACAAATAGACTGGTTTATTTGAGACTGCACCTCACATTAAACCAAGCTGACCCATTATATTGGGTTATGATTTCTGCAGTCATGCTGACATGGGATTTATGTTACTCTTCCCCGGGGTTTGTGTGTGTTTGTTTTGGTCTTGGTTTTTTTTAGCACATGGTCCACATTCTAATGTCTTCTCAATATTAAAGACCACAGCAAATCCGTGTTTGTGTAAATACCTGTATGTTCTGCTAGTTAGGCCTAAATTCGTTACTTAACATGCTTTTATGCCTAATTCTTATAGTGGCTTTTAATATTTTATTTAAACAAATTAAATGAACGATTACTAAAATTCAAGATCCAGTCTTAATGCCCTGCTTTGAAAATGTTTGAGGCCAGTCTAAGCCACATTAGTGCAAAACTTAATTTTTAACACCTGTGCAAGCTTACACTGGTGCACAGTCGGAGGAAGCTGCTCTTAATGGGACTTGAACAGTGTATTGAACCTCATTAAAAATAGATTTATACTGCTCTGATACCATTCAGCATGCTTTTTTGTTGTCTACAAAAGAAAAATTGTTGTTCCTTACAGTATGCAATGGGTACTTTTGTAATAATAGCATGCATTAATACTGAATAAGAATGTTCTTTCAAAATACTCCATTACTAATGTTTTAAATCATGCACTTTTAGAGCTGGGATACCTGGGTTCTTGAAGATATGACTAATTGCTTCTCTGTATATTAATACTGCCTGAAAGTATTTTAATAGTCCTGAGGGAACTTAAAGTGTAGATGTTGCATCTGAAAATGAAAAGGACTAGCTTCATGTAAAAAAATTTTCACATTCATGTTCACAAAAATTTTCACATTCATGTTCACTTAGGAATGCTAAGAAATTCTGGAGAAACACTCAGTTTTCAAATGAGCTGATTTTTGCAACAATTTCTCTTTCGACTTATCTATATAGACAAAAGCATGAAATGGCAACTCTTCACCAGCACTTTTCAGACAGGTAGAACTCAATAAACTCCTGTTCTCCCTAGATTTTGTAGAAGTGTTTTTTTTAATTTAACCTCATAAGGATTATCAGTTGGGGGGAGGGGGGGGGGATGAAAAACCTTTTGAAAGGGTTCAGCTATCAAAATTAGCATGTAAAATGTATGTAGGTAATGAGTCTAGTGTTAAACTATTTAATTAAAACTGAACTATTCCCTCATTTTTATTTCTGTGTCTTAAGAATTTGAGTAAGTAAATGATCTAGCAGTTATTTATAAATAGGTGTATTGACTGTTAGGACATGATAAAATTACTAATTTTCTTCATGTGAAATTTACAGTAAAGGTTCCTTGGACTTAAGTTTGAGTTACGATTAAAGATTTAAATTTACTAACTTGCTACCAGAAACCTGGAATGTTTAACTCTTGTACTGGTAAATACTTATTTGTCTTATTATTGGGTAACTTTTAGTGCCTTCGAGTCTGGAACAAGGACTTTTAAACATCGTGAAACTGCCAGTTGTTGCAGGTGCCGTTTCATACCACCATGAAAACCTACGTATGTCCAGTTCAGTTGAGGTACCTTCTTCTCTTTGCCGTGCCCGGCTCCCGCTCCCCCTGCCACCCCACACATGAACACGTACACGCAGGGTTAAAGGGGAGGCTGAAGAGAAGATTGTTGAGAGACAAAATTAGCTGAAGGTCTTATTACACTGATCATGCAGTAGATAAGATGATGCCTTGAGGACAAATGACATTTAGCACTGACTGGCAATTACTTCCTGCTGGGGATGCTGCTGCTTCTGGGTCACCAGTAACGAAAACAAAGACACCCTCTCCTTTTGTACCGAAACGTCGTCTTTAGTAGTGCCCAAGCAGTAGAGCGGAAAATCTGGATGCAAATGTAGCGTAGAGGGAAGAGTTGTAGACTAAAGGAGTTGTGAATCTGCATAGAGACAAAGACAAGAGCTGGGGGGGTGTTGGGTTTTGGTTTTTTAATCCCCTGCACCCTGCCTCTCTCTCAGTAGGAGATTTGGAAAGGAAAAATACATTTCTCTGCACCAAGCCCCGCTGACTGATTTCCTACAATGTTTTAAATGCAACGTTCTCGGGAACCTGGCACTGAACCTGGATTTTCCCTATTTCAGGATTTTTTCTACCTCTCTGTGAAGCTTATTCATCATAACTTTTGGATGATATGAGGCAGGTAGATCTTGAAGCTGAACACGAAGTTTTGCATGCTTAAACATTCAGAGAGTACACTTTGGTCTTCCTACAAAATGAAATGGGTTTCCTGTGATGAAGAAAAATGTCTTAATTGTATAATTTAAAGCTGAACTGAAAAACACCAGATTTAGATACTAAGAGTATGTGGGCAGCTCTGAGTATGGATTTCCAAACCTCAGAATGCTCGAAGCTTCCATCAAATAAAAAATGTTTATTTTTTTGCAATTATTCAGAGCTTTGACTTCCCTGCTAGTGAAATGTTCATCTTCTTTCTAGGTAGGCACTTTGTTAAAACACGTCAGCATTCGTGCTAAATTTACTGTCAAATCACTGAAGCCTTTTAATGAATTAATATGTTTGTAGTCAGTATACCTGAATACTAGTACTTTTATAGAAGAAATCATTCTGTTAATACCATCTACCATGAAAAATAATTAATTTAGGTGACTTTTTTGGCATTGTATTAACAGAATATTCAAGGCACAAATGTGTTCAGAAACAACTGTCCAGTTCTGCCCATAGGTCAGATGAGAGTAGGAGAAACTGCACCTACAGCAGGCAGAACTCTGGTCTCCCTTTGCTACAAGCTGTTGCAAACGTGGAAATGGTCTGAGGCCACTGTGCTTTCTACCCGTGCTGTACGGTGGGGGAATATGATTATTTTATTTAGTTCAGCCCACCCTCTACAGCAATACTGAGTTGTTTTTCTGGTTTGGTATTTATTTTTTTCCTTTAGGTAAGAATAAAGAATACATGTGGGGTTTCCTTCCAGTTTACTTTTGAAGAATATCCCTTCTGTATTGGAAGCTTTACTTGTATTAGCTATGCTGGGGGGAAAAAACAGTTGAAGTAACTTTTAACCTCAGCTGTTTCACATCATGAATCTTTGTCCTGATGCTTCTTTGGTTACAGGTGTTGGGCTGCGCACCAAGAATGTGACTCCTCTTTTACCTGAGAAGTTACCTGACTGAAGTCAGTGTCGCTGTAGACAAAGATTCCATCATAGAGGCTTGATTTTACGGTAGCGTTAGTTGCCCTTCAATTTAAATACATAGAGTAACTGTCATTGTCATGTTAGAAACAGCATTTTCATACAAAAGGTCAGAGTGAGTTCCTCTATAGGATGCTTTCTACGGTTTTTCTTCCTTTCTAAATGGGAGGGAAGAAAATCAGAGAAAAGCTAAGCTGAAAATTCACGTTATTGCAGTTTGAAGTCTGTTAATTTGGTGACTGTGATCCTTAATGTAAAATCAGTGCAACATGAGGGTTATTAGACGCTTGCATGTCACTGTGTCGTTTATTTGGATCAAATAGCTCTAATAATTCATGACTAAAAGTAAGACTTTTTTTGTCTCTTTAAATCTCAGGCAAGCACCTAAAGAAGCCAATAAAGGAAATTTCAAAGTTATGTTCACTAGCATGTACTTAAATCTTTTTATGTGATGCAACTCTGAACAGTGAGTATTGCATGTAGCTGTGGAAGCAGTGCCTCATTTTGATTTTGCATTACCTGAAGGGAATTGCTAAGAGTTTAATCTGGATTTGGCAACAATTCCTTCAGAGGGCTGATAGGTATCAATGTGTTTGAAACAAAAAATGTAATCCCGTATTTTATTTTAGAAAGTATACTTAGCTGTGCATATTATGTGTTACAGAGGATTATAATCTTTTGAATTTGCTTTACAGTTGTATGGAATAAAAATGTGTCCTTCCAGTACCCAAATATTTTGTGACTTGTGGGCGTATTAATGCTATTCCTATTTTTCTGACGCAAGAGAGCCCCTACAGTGATAACTCCTCCAGGGTTTATTGTCCCTAACGAGGTCTCTCTTAAACCTGCTGTGGCTGTAGAATCTAACTTCAGAAACTGCCACTTCACTCCTAATTACAAATGCGACTGATGCACTTACTTAACGCTTTAAATATTTTAATGGCTATTACTTAGTACCAAGTTGTCTGAACATTTTAAGTGTTCTTTTGAATGAGAAAAAGCATAATGCATCAGAGCTTGGGTGAGTTTTAGCGTAAGGAATGGTATTTGCTTAACTCCTGACTTCTTTTTGCTCCTTTTGCCTTTTAAGTTTAGGGAGAGGTTAGCATAGAATTAGCACAGCATCTGTAATTCTGAAAGTTTTTCTCTAAATTTGTTTGGGTTTAGAAATGTAAACACTACTTAAAAGCGGTAGTACATTTCAGCCCAATTGGTTTAAACTGTAGCTTAAAACAAATCCACAGGTAAGGTATAACTGGTTACAAATCTTAATCTATTCTTAAGAAAAGTTGCACGAGTGGCTCTGCCACCTTTTACGGTGGCAGGTGTAGTAGCAGCTCGTTATTTTGTCCTGTTGTTCCCCTACTAAATCCCTGAGCAAACTGCTCAATAATTCATTGAGCTATTGACTTAAGGCCAGCTATAGCCACGAGTATAAAGTTAGGAGCTTTCTGAGACTTTTCCCCTGGTCCCCCACCCTCCATGTTTCAAGTGACTAAAGCCCAGCATAGTGAGCCAGTAAAGTACAGAGAAGTTTAGCTGCTAAAGAAAGTGCAATGGGATTCTTGATCTGAATCTGATTCTTGGCTTTCTAAGAAAACAAGAGAAAATAAATCCACCTCTGAAAAAGTAAAGCTGAGTTCAGATAAATTTCTCCAGGTGGTTGGGAGCATCTTAGTTACTTCACTTGATGTTTTATATATCTGTCCTTTCAGTGGATGGTGCATGGATGTATACGTTGCATGCCGAGAGCAAGTACGATCTCCTGAGGCCAGCTGTACAGTTTGAACTGGAGGAGTTTGCGGTCGTGTTGACGAGACTTGCAGGATCGTTGTAGTGCAGTCTCATCTTCAGGCTTACAACCCCTGTGCTATGGAAGAGAAAGAAGTCATGTGGCAGGAGGATGTAAGTTTTGAAAGAGGGGAAATGTTCCTGTAGGTCGTTCTCTCAGTCTAGATTGATAGCTCTGTATGCTTACGGATTGAGGAAACTTTTTTCCCAAAGGTAATACAATAGCTGTGAAGAAAAGGAGGATGTAGTGTGGACTGGTTGGGAACTGGGGGGGTGCCAGGCACGGGACAGGGAAGGTTTGTAATGCTTTGGTGGATTGTATAGTAACGTCCTTGTTGGGTATAAGGAAGCTTCTTGAAGCTGTTAAGAGATTGTTGGGAAGGTCTGAAGTGAATTACATGCAAACCCAACAGCATTGTGGGTAAGAGAAAAGTTAAGGAGGTAAAATACAATCTGTGTTTCTTTTTTTTTGTTTTTTTCAGAGCTGTATGATCAAGTATGAGCTCCTTTAGTAGCCTTTTTGTGAAACGTACCACATCGTTTAGAAAATGATATAGAAAAAAGAGGTTAAATTTAGGAAAACTGGGGACAACTTACAGGACAAAAGGAATATATCTTCCCAGTGTAAATTCCAGCTAGAACAGAACAGATCTAGACTTCTATCACTTAAACAATTTTCAAATGAAAGATGAGAGTGAAGCTGATGGGCATAGAAAGGTTAGCACTGAGGTTCAAGGTGATGCATTAACCTACAGGTGGAGTCTGAAACACCTCTTAATTTTATTAATTATCTTAAAGGATACAAAACCAGAACACAGTCAAGAACAACCTTCATTACATAAAACCCCTTTAATACGACACAGAAGTAATCGACCCCAAATCAAGTGTATACCAAAATGCTTGTAGTTTTAAGGGTTACCTGTAGTAGTAATATCCTCACTTAAAGCCAAGGCATTTCAGAAAAATAGTAAAAGAAAGATCATTAGGGGCACTGTAGTAGTAAGGTACAAATTATACTGGAATGGCAGGGCAGGAGTGATAACTACGTATTAAAGAAACAAGGTAAAATCGCCGTTGGTGAATAATACTGGATGTCGTTTGGACTTAATTCTTTTGCCTGCATGGGAAAAGTGCTGTAGGGTTGAATTAGTAATGCGTTATCAAGACTGTACGGTATCAAGTACATGAGATTTTAATGTCAAGATCATACCTGAGTCTCTTAAGGTGAGAGCGCATTATTGCATTAATGCGGGATATAGAATGACCAAAGAAGACAGAGGAGGTGATAAAACCACTAGGTCAGAACAGGGAGTTGTTCTGACCACTGACACAGAATACACACGTCCTGGTATACAAGTCAGATGATGGCGTCTATTGTGTTTGCTTCAGCCACGCTTAAAACTTTCCCGATGTCTTAATAACAGAACTGGGGGAGCACAAAAAAAACCCAGCAACTTTCCAGGATTGTTCTGGAAAAACAGTGCTCTGTAACTCTTGAACTTTAACATAGTTTGCAGTGACAAGGGTCAAATGTACAAATTTGAAATGTACACACTGTGGAACGTGTCATGTAACTTTTAAAATCACTGTATCAGAGTCCCGTTTCTCATGTGGGAGAAGGAAGATGAAGGGATAGTCATGCCAATTTTTTCTTGCTACTTCCCCCCTGTTCAAAGATTAGTTCCGACTAACAGTGGGAATACTTCTGTTTGCTATCTTTCCTTTAGTAGTGGTGTTCAGCTCCCCCAGCTGTTCACATTTGCTAGTGGAATAGATAATAGAAGAGTATCAAAGATCGTCTTTGATAAGACCTTTAGTTCCTCAAAGACCTTCAGTTTATTGCTAGAGTTCGGGAGGATGTCTAGAAGACGACAGCTTTCTTCTTCAACGTAGCCGTCTGGTAGGACAAAAGAAAAGATCTGTGTATCGCTAACCCTGTAGTGTTTTATCATAACACCCAGAAGCCCCGTTTTGAGGTGTTAAGCGGTGGTCTTCAGGAAACTGCAGCCTAGAGAGGTTGAGAAAGAGCACACAGGTCAGTGTATATGTAACAGCTTACTGATTTTTGACCGTTTGATCTTTTTGAAATAACGTGTACAGTCTCTAGCTGAAAATAACTGGTATGATGATTGATCTGGATGCTCCTAATGGTTTGACAAATACCTTGAAAATGAAAGTCTGGTTTTTTTGTCACCTGTATTTTAGTGGGTCAATGTATTTGTCTAAAGACTTGCTTCCTGCTGCAGCGTAACACAGTCAAGCAGAAAGCTGCTGCAGTGGATTTCATGTTTCCAAATGCCCCAATGCATTAAAGTAGGTCAAAAATTGCATAAGATGCCATTACTGGAAACTGCTGTAGGCTGACTTGCATATGAAAACTCAGCAGTGCAACTAGCAAATGCACTCTGACAAACAGAAATGCAGCCATGACATAAAACATGACAAGAGAGCTCTCTGACATCTCCCTAGGACATGAAAGGCTGTTGGAATCGTGAGATGTCTTTGCCCCTTGAGTTCACGTTCCTGCTCTCTGCTGAGCCAGAGTCGCCTGCCTGGCTTGTTAGAGGTCTCTCATTGTTCTTGTCTGCAGGGAGCTCAGGCACAAGGCTCCTTAACTCGTTCTGGATCGCAAAAGATGTATTCTATATTTTCCTTGCTTACCAAGCTCCTCTTAAGAACAAACATACATAGCACAGTGAAAATCATGTGAAGTTAAGAATCTGTAATAGCTCTTCCACTGACTGAGCAGTTGCCGATGAGCAATGGGAGTTTGTGGAGAGAAGTGCAAAAGTCTTTGCAGTTTCTGCACGCAGGAGCCGCCACTGCTGTGGGGTTTAACACTGATGTGCCCTGTGGAGCACTGAGCAGAGTGCAGTGCTTGCGTCTTCCCTCTTTCGAAGCACTGTTTCATGGCTTCAGCACAGAGGGGGAACACATGCCTAGGTACCCGATTTATGTAGTTTATAGTTACAAAAACGTGTAAATGGAGAAGGAAAAAAAATAATTCTGGAAATACGTAGTATCACCTTCAAAAGCTCGTCGGCGTGCATTCTTTTTCCGGTGTGTGTGCATCCCGTACCCATGAAACCAGACTCGCTTGGTTAGCAGCGTCTGTTGGCCCACCCTGTTTCCGTGCCCTTGTACCTCTTCACTACGTTGGGCAGCATCGAGGACAGCGCATGGGCCACTTACCTTCAGGTTTTGTATCTTTTAAGAGTCTGACCACTGGTAAGGGCAGTCTCCTGTATTTTTTTTCTCTTCTTGCTACTGATACAAACCTCCCGGTTTGAGGGATTATATCCATTAGCGATCAGAACAGGATATATTTGGCTGCAGTTGTCTTTTAGTGCAGTATATTTGTTTTAACTGTGAATGGTTTATTAATCATAAAATATACCACTTGATGGATGCATTTTTCCAAGGGTTTGAAATGGGGGTACTCCTCTGTGAAATGAATTAATGAGAACTATGTCTGAGTCTGGCAAGAATTCTTTGCACTCTGCAGTTACTTATGAAAAATCTTTGGCAACCAGTACTGCTTTATTTCCCGGAATTGTTGCATCTCTGGCGAGATACCCATTTGTTATCATGCCAGTCACACATTTCCTGTATTTAAATAGGTAAATAGATGGCTCAATACCAATCGTCTCAGGAACACGCACAATCATGCAGTTACACGGGCTGGAAGGGTCCTCAGTTAGTGTACAAACCTGATCAGGTCTCTGCCAGTCCAAAAGCTCCTGCCCTGCCTTTGCTGCTCAAGGGCCACAGATGCTGATCTGATCAATGCTCTGATGTAGTCGACTCAGTCATTTGGCGATGGACTCTAGACAGAAGAGACCCATTATTCAGTCTTAATAGTCTTAATACATTGCCTGATGTCAGAAAACTCTAGGTAGGAGCTTGGCAGAACATGAATAAAGTTTGTAAGCCTCGAATTTTTCCAACTTGGCTTTAGTCATGCTAATGAGATGATGAGAAAATATCAAAGGTGAGAAGGTTTGAAAGTAATAATAATGATAAAAATCTCGGGCTTTCCCTGGGCTTACATCAGAATGGCTGGCCTGGCTGCAAACAGCCAACAGCTGTATTCATTTACGTCTCATGCAAAGTTACCTTATTAGCAATGGGTATAGCAGCTTCTTCTGCGATTTGGTTAATTTACTATGGATAATGCTTAATTACTTTGTTATGGTAACGTGAAATTGTTATCTTAGTGTTAAGATAACACTTATTATGATGATAATTAAAAACAAAAGAGGTCTCCCTCAAAGGGTGTTTTGCAAGCACTGGATCTTTTTCCATCTTGAAGTTTTTGTCTGCGGATTCTCCCGAGCTGTTTGTATTTTGTAACTCTCCAATGTATTTAAAACAGTTAAGGTTTTTCACTTTCAGAGGTTTGCCACCCATTAGATCTAAGTGTTTAGTTGAATCACTTATTTTTTTCCCCCGATTAATACCATATAGATTCCACACACTTCATGTATTCTCCCTGTCATGATTATTCTGTATTAGTCTGATTGTATGTTCAGAATTTTGAAGTGACAAATGGTTACTCATGGTGAGAGGCCGCTCTCTGTGGGAATGGCTCCCTGAATTTCCTAAATCCGGTCAGGGAGTCCATACAAGGACTAACAGCTGGAGAAGTCCCAGGCACTGCTGTGGAAGGCTTTAAAAGGAGAACAGGCTAAAGTATCTATCAGAAACTGTTGGGTTTTGGCCACTTTTTCTTAATTATTTTTTAATAAAAACAGACTCCAATTCTAGCAGCCGGACACTGCTGACCTACAGCATGCTTCAAACTCTGGCATTTCCTATAGAAGTCCCAAAATAATTCTAATGGAGGCTTGTGATGGGGTTTGTTTTGGGTGTGGATCGTGGCAGCCAGGCCACGCTGTCTAAACGTGCCAGTACTTCGGTGCCGCTGATGAGCCCCAGAGCAGACAGGAACAGGGGTTCTCCTCCTCCCTGGTCAGTACCAGCCGAAATCACCCGGCGAGAGACAGGCCTGTCAATTCCTCTTGTAACACGTCGCTCTGCAACTGGAGTCTTTTATTGCAGGCTGCCATGAACTAGTGCTTTTAAGAGGTTCAGTTAGGTGAAGAGGTGTTTCCAGCCACGCTTTGCTAATTCTAAACTCTTCAAAAATCAAGCGTGTTTATAAAAAGGTTGATGTAGCTTTTGTTTGCCTTCTGGTTCTGAGTCTATTTAAATCCTACGTAGGGACGGTTCTATGCAGGTAAGGCTTTTTTTTTTCTTTTACTGCAAAACTCGGTATTGTGCACAGCAGTGGCAGCACCGGTGCTCCCCCAGCCAGCCTCGCCGGGACTTAAGGAGAAGAGAGACCGCGCTGTAGCCTCCTCCACTTCCTCCTTTGTGTTGATTTTTAATAGCAATTAAATTGGACTTCAAAAAATATGTATTAAAAAAACCCTTGCGTGCCCCTGCCCAGCCCAGCGGGGCGGCTGGGGGGCAGGGGCAGCTGCTCCCACCCCACCGCACCCCACCGCACCGGTGAGCCCCCGGGGGCCCGCCGCCGCCCTGGCCAGGGCGTGCGGAGCGGCCGTTAGCCGTTGGTGGGGTGGGCGAGGGGCTCTCCAGAGCTGGCCACCGGCCTGCCGCCGCCTCTCCGTGGGACGGACGGAGGTAGCGCGGGTGACGGGGACGGTAGGTGGGGGAGAGGGGGCGAAGGGGGAAAGGGACAGCTGCCCTCGCAGGGCCGGTGCCTCAGAAAGGGCGGGAGGGCGGTGGCGGAGCGGCCGCAGAGCTGCACCCCCCGCGGTCAGCGCGGGGTGCCTGACGGTAACGGAGCCACAGGCCGCCTGGGTTGGGCTGAGCAGGGGAAAGCCTGTGTGTATCTGGTGGAGCTGGAAAGAGGAGGTGGTGGTCTGTCGGTGGTTCCAGACGGTGCAGCGCGTTTCGACCTTATTCTCTGCCGGTGTGGGAAAGATGTGCAAAATAAGTACAGCTAGGTGATACCGCAGGGGTGAAAACTCAAAGTGGGACTTTGTTTTCTGGGGAACGAGCGCAAAACCAACTTTGGAAGTGCCAAGACGATGGCAGGTGGCATTACATTGCACCGTGTTTGCAGTACGATGGGGACGTCCTGCCTTCCTTAGGTCAACAGCCTGTTGTGCCTTTGTGTGTCTTTATTGTCATAGTAAGCCTGCCCCGCGTTCTCCGCTTGCAGAGCGCGCTGTGCTGGACCTCGCTCTGTGAGGAGGGCAGGGGTGCCTGCGAGCCGGCACTCCCCGAGGTGCCCAAAGAGCTTGGTCGTTGTCGTCTTGTTTAAGAGCAGACCGAGCTGGTGAGCATGTATTCCTGTCTCACTGCAACAGGAACAAAACAGATAGGAGCAAATACAGGAACTTGGCAAATACAGGATATATCCTAAAGAGAGGGATGTAGTTTTTTGGAAAGGAGAATAACGTGGCTGTTCTGGTTGTAACTTGCCATTCCGCAACAGCAGATTTAAAGCACAAGAACTGTCTCTTAACAAAATACATGAACATGCAAACACCTCTTTTTCTGATGCTTAACTAAGGTGTGAGGCCTTAAAACATGCCGGCAACTGTGGAAGCTCACACGTTTTTTCCCCCCCCCTTTAAAAAAAAAAATAAATCTTACCTTTACCACAGAGCAGCTTTCTGTGGGGTGCAACATGGGCAGTGACAGCGTGAGAGCTGTTTGTGGTGAGTTCACACCCTTCCTTACCTTGCAGTAACTTGTTCTTGGCCCGTTACTGAGAGCTCTGAATGCTCTTTAATTTCATTCTGCAAAGCCGGAGGCTTAAATTGTACACACTGGAAACGTGCTAGGACGTTTTCCCCGTCATCCGTGTGGCTTACTCATTTGAAATGTTTTTTAACTCCTAAATGTGCCAAGAAATTTATATCTTTGTGGTGCTTCTTTATTAAAAATAACTACCTTGTTTATGCCAGCAGCTGCTGTAAAAATGTAGCCTGCCGCTTTTTACATAATATGGTATTAAACAGGTTTTTTGTTATTTAAAATTTGAAAGATAATGTTCAATTAATGGTAATAGATTAATTTAAAGCAATATTTGTGTATTGTCATCGCTGCGTAACCTGGACTTTAATGTCAAGATGATGAAAACTTGGGTTAGCACCGATCATTTGAACCAAAGGAGTATTGGATTCGTGTATTCTAAAACAAAGGCGCGTAGATAACTTCGCCATTTTGTAACTCTGCCGCCTTATGCTGGAAGAACACGAACCCTTCTGTTTGCCAGTGCTTCCTCCTTTTGACGTCACCTCATTGTTGCAGGCTTTTACGTCTCTTCCTGCTCAGCTACGTCTGGGACAACGGTTTTCCGTTACGGTTCGCGGATCTGTGAGCTCTCTGAATGACTGGCGCGGGGTTCTCGAGACGTAACAAAATCAAGGCTGCGATCGGGTGCCCGGGTGGCAGCCGTACGAACCAACAGGCAGGAGTGCGAATCCTGCCACAACGTGTGGTTTGTTCAGTGCCACAGACTTGCTTTAACCATGGTGACAGACGAGAGGTACCGTGTGTCCCGTGAAATATGCGGGAGCAGCTTCCTGCGTTTCGTCCCCCGTGAACAGTGGTTTCAGCAACGGGATAGGAATTCGGTATTAAGTAGGACCCCGAGAGCAAAGACGTGTCGTTCTTCAGGCAGACGGAGGAGAGGCGCGCTGCAGTAAAGCTGCACCGTGTGCGGGAGCAACCTACACGAATCTCACGCGGTCAGGGACATTACTCGTGACAGTGGACTTCCACAATGAAGCACTGTTCAAATCCATCTCCTGTCCTACACTTGGGGTTGAGACAAAGTTTAATGAATAATAAACCTACACAAATTTGGTGGTTTTCTGGTTTCCCTGAATGTTTTGAGATCTTTTTGCTTCCTAACAGAATGTGTGTAATTCAGCAAAATACAATTTTAAAGACTTTTTTTTTTTTTAACCGAGGAAAAGATTTGTTGTTGCCTTAATGTTTCTGTTGTTATTGTTAATGTTGCAGCAGTGACCATTGCTTGAGTCCTTTTTTTAGAAAACATACAGATTTATGTGACAAAAAATATAAGCCAGTTGGTATGATGCTACCTTATTGGACAGCCAATAAATTCTAACCAAAAGCATTTGTAATTTCAGAG
Source organism: Aptenodytes patagonicus (assembly GCF_965638725.1). NCBI lineage: Eukaryota > Metazoa > Chordata > Aves > Sphenisciformes > Spheniscidae > Aptenodytes > Aptenodytes patagonicus. Next base: position 6,485,168 of record NC_134954.1, read on the forward strand.
AGCTATTTGCAGACTTCTCCATTCTTAGAGAACCATGCCGAGTTCTTCTTTCTTAGAAGAATAAAAAGGCTTTTATGGTTTGACATTTTCTCAGTCTCTATGGGGGGAGATCCCCAGGTGAAAACGTGGCACAAAGAAATGAAGTAGCTTAGAACAAAACCCCTAAAATCTAATCCTTTTAGATTCTTTAGAGGAGACTATTTATTCCAACCAGCTTCACCGTTCGGTTGATGTTCCAGAATCCTCCTGCTAGCAGCTTACGGAGCGCTGACACAAAAGGAGGTACAGATTTGTAGATTTATTATTTTTTTTTAAATAAGCAGTATCTTTATTACTGAGATAAAGACTGTACCCTCTCATTTCTTCAGTTGTTTTTTTTTTTTTCCCATAAAAACCACATTAACAAGAGTTTTTAGCTAGTTATTGGGGGCTAACTGCAGTCTGCCAGATCTATTCATGCAAATGCCTTCCCAAATATGCCAACGCATTGCAAATGAAAGGGGTCTGTGCTAGAGTTCCTGTTTATTACACAAGAGTGAATTTACAGTTTTGCAAGTCTTTTCCTGTTGTCTTTTAACCTTTACTTCCAGCTGGTTTGAGACTGAAAACACCGAGTCATGGGTCTTCCGTGAGCGTGGGGAAGAACAAGCACTGTGAAATGACCTGGCGTTTCTGTATTTAGCGGAGTTGGAAAACCAACCCAGATGCCGAAGAGGGACTGTGTTTAATGCTCCCTCAATTCTTACCATTTGGGTTCTGGCTAACAAAATACGGGGAAGGGGGTTGGAAGGAGGTAAGTTCAGAGCCTATAGATGTTTGGAGGGTGTCCACAGGAGAGAGGATTTAGCGTGAGACACAAGGGTAGCACGCGGAGTACTGGAATACCGCACGCTGAGGAGAACGCTGTGAATTCCTTCCTAGCAGACGGCTGTCGCGCAGAAGACCCAACACTTTTTTTAAGAAAACAGAATGAAAAAGTCTGTGCGAAACGTGCATTCCATTTGACGTGGCAACTGACGAGCTGTTTCTGGGGCCTTCTCTTAGGCATGGATTGGGTGCAGGTCCTGATGAGATGACGGGGACACCAATATTCCTTTTCATTTTGTGAGTTACGTTGTCAAAACGTAACAATGTCCGAAGTCCGGCGTCTTTCCCTGGATAATGACATACTAAGTTTCTGTGCACGGTAAACTAACCAATGAGGCCGCGATTGCTAGCTTTTCATATTTATTTTCAAAACACCAAGGGATGCAATATTTCCTGGACATTGAATTGTTTCCTTTTAAAAATGAGGTACAGGTACTGTCAGCATTAACCTTGAGCACCTTTTTCCCCCAATGTTTTTCTCAAAAACAAGCCCGATCCCGTTGCCTTGAAACTCTTTTATTCCGTTCTTCTACAGTTAAGCTTTACGTTCCTGTTCACAGACAACTGGATGTTTTTCTCCACGGCGCACAGAGATTTCACTTCAGTCAGACTTGTCTGCTCCCCACCCCCCGCTTGCAATGTACAATTCCCACTTGCAGCATTTTCAGTAAACATGGGATCAATTGAGTATACAGAAATAGCTTCTTCTATAAAATTTCCATTAAAAAAATAACAAGTTTTTATTTACAAAGTGTTTGCTACTACAAAGTAATATTTCCTATTGGTTCAAATATACTATTTGCTAATGCCAGTGTTCCTATTAGGAAAGTAAAACTTTGTATATGCATTTTCCTTTATATCTTTGTCAATGTTTAAAGCACATATACTACTACCACATTCTTTTTTACACTACTCCTAGCCACGTACAATGTGGTAGTAGAAATTAACACTATTTGATCAGGACAAAAAATCAGCATAGCTTAAGAGCAGTTTTTCTGCAAAAATAAAACTTTAGTTTATAATTTAAAGGTATTTGGAAAGAAAGAAATCTATGGAGAATTCAAAAATACGCAGCAAATAATTGTTTAAAAGATGAACGGGCAACTTGGACTTTCCCAAAGACAAAGGAGTCTAGCGCAAGAAAAGGGAGAAAAATTTCTGCCGAAGTGTTTGTGTGACACTTTATGCCAACACATATGTTAGGGGAGGGGGAGAGCAAGACGAGTGGATTAAAAAATTAATTAAAACTTCAAATCCCCTACAGTTAGCATCCTCACAAATTGGATTTGTCAGTGCTTCTTTTCTTCCCACCCACCACGTTTACAAACCCGCCTTTGAGGTCAGCACTGGAAGAGGTCATAAAACAGCTTTGGCCGTGACTGGCCTTGTTCTTAAAAAAAAAAAAGGGGGGGGGGGGGGGAAGTCTTATTTCATTTAAAAGTTAATGGATGTTCCAGCGGTTTCTGCATTTTAAACATAAAAAAGGAAGTGTCTCTACAACGTACTTCCATGTAGAATATAGTAGATATATTAAAAAGTGCTACGGTCGGGGGGACGGCTGGGCCTGCCTTTTCTATCAGGTACTGCACGTTGCAGCAGCTCCGTAACATCGGTTGATGTGTGCGCCAGCATTCCCTCGTTGCCAAGGGATTGATCATCTCGGACATGCCAGCAGACGTGTACTGTTGTAAAAACCGTGCCTGTGCTTGCTGGCTCGTTACGCAAATGCAAAGGTGGGTGCCTTGGTCCCAGGGCAGTCTCTGCAGTCGGGACCTGGGGAACGAGGATGAACGCATACCCTGGTTCTTACAGGTTTGCTCAAAGTAGGATTAATTTTTTCACAGTAGGTGCTTGTGAGAGACAGCGTCATGGCATTTGCATACACTTCTCTGAAGTGTTTTTCATATGTACGGCCTGGCTTTAGAGACAAGGGAACGTGCCAGAAACTTGTGTGATGGGTTGCGGTTCAGCTGTTTTCCCAGGGAAATTCTGGGAGATCCACTTAATTCCTGCGCTAGCGCAACCAAATCTTCTACTTGTTAAAAGTTATGTTCGAGATTTAACAAACCCACCAAAAAAACAGGAAACTGATTGTGTGGACTTATTAACCTTTTCTGGTCAATGTTTTAACTTTTGTGGCTGTTCAGAATAATTGTATGTATGTGACCTAAAAATTTCAATGGGAAGGGCTATGGATACGTGGTGGTGGGGTTTTTTTCTTCTTTGCCTGCCTTGGTCCTACGGGTGTGCCGTTGCTGCTTCGTGGAAGGTACAGGAACCAGACAGTGCTAAGGATTCACTTCTCTGTTTCACTCAGCCTGCATAATGGGAATAGGCTAAAAAGAAGTCGCTGTTAAAGACTCATTTGGTCTTGGAAAAATGTTTCCTATATACTGCATAGATGAGTGTGATTTACATCTACAACTGGATTTACATTTTACATGGCTCTTTCCTGCTATCCCATGGCGTTCATATAGCTAAAGCACCTACGCCTGGAGAGCGTTAAGTATTTAAGAATGGCATTTAGAGAAGTCAGAAGATTAAAGGGTTGCCGCTTAGTCCAGCCAATACACAATACTAAGAAGAGATGCAAGTCTGGGCTACCGGGAGGTTCCAGTACCTGCTTGGAATTATCCCGGCCCTCCTACAGATACTGATCTGCTCCAGGTCAGCCTGCTTTTCTCATGGAGAAAGGAAAAATTAAGTTATTCATTTGCTCCATATCGTTCCCAAGCGGGAGGCTTTCTCCTGGGATTTGAACGGTTAGATCTCAGATGTTTCTTCTGTCCAATTCTGAGCAAGGATTTTTGGTGTCCTGCAGTTCAGGTGGATATCCTAAATGCTGGATATCCTAAATGCTGGATTCTTGGGTACTGTCAAAAAGATGCAAGCAGAAAGAAAACATTTTGGTTTTGGCTGATCTTTGGGGTAGGCCAGACAAGGTAGGAGTATTAAGAGATGCAGAATGAATATGCACTCTCTAAACAGCTGCGATGAACGGCCCCTCCAGTTATTACTGTCGGACTGCTTTTATGAGCATTCCCGCACCTAACTGGGTTAGGAATCCACAGATGCCAACTCGGGGCATTAGATTGAACGAGCTAGGAAGTACCTGTATGAGCAGCTCTACGGTGACTTGAAAGGATGGTAGTACTTAGCAGGGGGAATGAACAATTGGGAGTAACGCTGGTTGTGGGGCTTTTTTTGGCAATATACTTGGGTTCAGGGGAGAACAGTCACTCACAGCCTCCTAACAACAGTCACCAGACTAAATTCTGACAGCTAAATGGGAAAGAGATAATCTGATTTGGGAACTTGGTTAAGGCTAAGGAATGAGAGTTTCAGGAAATTTCATGGTACCAGGATTTGGTTATGTGAACACCTGCCAGCAGGCAATTAAGCATTTAGAGCCGTTAACTTTATTTTAAAAAACAAAACCAACTCTATGAACAGACCAAGGGTCCTTAGCCTGCTCCTCGTTCATCAGTAATGCCGCAGTAAGCACCGTTTCCCAGTGCTGACGGTTAAGACGCCTTCAGCTGTAAAATATACCAGGCCTTGGAGTAACTGAACTGCAGTGTTTCTTTCTTTAAGATTAATTAAGCTTGCAGTAAGCAGAAGGATGTCACCTCAAAGCATGACTATTACTGGAATTTTTTTAAATCGAAAATTTTAAAAGCTCGTATAGTCTTTTCCCAGCTTCATTATATCTGGTTATTTAAAGTACGTATGTTCCTGAGGGACTCTTGTAATGAAAAGATATAAATTAGGTGGGTCAGTCAGAAGATAACTGGTTCTGGTTTGTTTACTACATACTAGTTCATTTTAAATGAAGCCAAAACCCAAATGTCTTTAACTCACTAAAAGGAAAGTCTTCTCAATAAACTGCCTGGATTATTTTCAGCTGAAAAGAGCCAGTTAATTATAAAAATGAGTATTGCCCACTGTTCAAATGTGCTTAAGTTTCAGCCATGCTCTTGAATTAAAATGGTGGATGTGGTCAGAAGAGCGAGCACTTGACATTTAAAACCTTAACTGTGGAATTCTAAATTCAAGCATCATTTTACATATGGGAAAAAAAAAAAAAGGATTAAAATTTGGTTATTGGGCCTTTTTACATGATGTTACTTCAGGCTGCCTTAGTTGATCAGCACAAGTCCTTGCTGTGTACTCAGCTATTTCCAGCAGCTCGAAAGGATCAGGTGTATTTGCAAGCTATAGTTCATAAAAAACCCCTTAACCAAAATGGAAATACCTACAGCGTGGCTTGTACTAGGTTTAACGAAGTTAGTTAAAATCATACCTTCAGTTAAAATGCTATCTTTTGCTTTAGTCTTTACTGAAGTATACAAACACTTTCTTAGATTAGGTGGATTGTTGCCATTAATTCCGGTGTTGAAATGAGAAGACTGGCACACTTTAATACAATTTTAAAAACCAAAATCCACAAACATTCCCACATAATAGAAAAAAGCTGTCTCCCACTCATATTTTTTCATCTAGTTTGTGGTGCTGACAAGTTTTTCTAAGTCAAACTTAGATTTTTCAAGCACCATAAAGTAAGTCCAGAAATAAAGCCGTTTACTGCAATATATATAAAAGCATTTACACACAGCATTCTATTGCTTGCAGCCAAGTGCCTTCTGAATGTATAACCAAGAAATAGTGTTCCAAGACACAGAAACATGTCACGCATGAAAATTTAAAGGTTAACTTTGCCTTCTAAGAGATACCATCTAGTACCAGTCGCTACTTGTTTCATATCAATGAATGGCAAGGATATTGCAGGAGACAGGAGAGGATGATGGTAACTGAATAGAAAATGGGAAAACCAGTCTTGCGAATGACCATTTTATTCTGGAAAGTATCTGCTGCTGGCTTTCAGAGGGAGGGAAGGCCTGCATGTTGAAGCAACTGAGCACAACTACTGCCATTAGCCCAGTGGGAGCTGTGTGGTTGCTTAATATTCTCAGTCCCCCTGTTACTCATAATTGCTCGGAGCTCAATTCAGATGCAACAGCTGCAGTTTGTGAGGTCCTGCATTGACCTGTTTTTGTTTTGTGGTTTGTCTTTTTTTTTCAAATATGTCAGCTAAGATCAACAAGAATGATGATTGAAAGGCTTGCCTGAGATCATACATGAGTGACTATGGCTGGATAAGGCCCAGAATTCTCCTAGGTCCCAGACTTCAGTGTAACCACAAGACCACAGTACTTTAGTTGAACTTCATCCTCAACGGGAACTTGGCACAAAGAATCCGAAGGAAAGAATTTCCTTTTGAAGTCTCTCCTTAATGTTCTAACTTGTTTTGTCCTTTGTATTCAAATAGTTCAGGAAAAATAACTTTCAAAGTCTTGGTTCAACTGTCTAAATAAATGCTATGTGTGCCTAGATTTATTTATTTATTTTTGTTTTGAAGTTGATAGCTTGAAGTTTGCCAGAAAGCAAGTAGCTGTGCAGTCTGCTGCTTTGAAGGACGTGGACATCAATGGAAGGAAGATACCACTGAAGAGCTTCCTCCTGTAAAGTATTGTAAAGCACACTGACTGCTAATAAAATACATTCCATTTCTGGGCAGGAAGCCTTTTTTTGCTAGGTTATTATAGTTCAAAGCACTCCTCTTCAGTAATTGTTTAGTGTTTTGCTGGTTTTTCTTTTTACACAGATCTTGAGTGGGAAATGTGAAGAAAGTGTAAAGTTAAACGTGCCCCTAACGTATTGGGGGGGGGAATAAAAACTTCAGAAAATGTTCTCCCCTGTAAGAGTTCCTTAGGGTCCTGCATATATCAGGTGTCTTCGATCTGCCCTCTCCAATGAAAGCTGACTGACAGGACAGGTTTTGAAAAAACAATGGGTTTTTAAGAATAAAAGCAATTATCTGTTTAAATGAAATGTCATTCATGAAGCTGACAATTCCATAGTAATATGCCTGGAGTATCTGTTACCTTCTCCTCCTCTTATTTCAAAAGTGAGCCACTTTGATCAAGTGCATTGACTCTCTCAGCGAGAATATTACTTTGTATTTGTAAAGCTTTTCTTCATATAGAGGTAGTGTTACAGATTTGGTTGAAGTGAGGTGGTCTGGTTCCTCAGTCTGCCGTTGCCTGTGAGCCATGAGCACAGGACAGGCTTAACAGTCTTGCCCAGAGGGTGAGTAACATGGTAGGCATATAAGAATTATTTTAATTTGTGCATTCGCAACTCATTTGTGTAAGCTAGATAGCTCTACTTGCTCAGTCAAGAGCTATACCTATCAATAATGGTGCCACCCTAACTGTACCTCAAATGCAGGAGTGAGTTAGAAACTTTTCACAGATAGTTCAATCTGGATGCTTTAGTTTTTAATGCAAACATGCAGGTGTGCTTGTACGCTCCTCGCAGTTTTACCTGTCCTGTATGTAGCTAGTCGTGTGCTAACTCCTGTACAACAGCCAGGTAGCTTTTTAGCTGGAGCCGCAGTTTATCTCACTAGCTCAGGCTTGGTGCTTTCGGATCTCAATGGCTTGAGTGCAGGTTTGTCTGTAAAAGATCATGTGGACATCCCCCACGCTGTGCTAGAGTAATGGTCACAGCAGTCAAGGGATACAGTTTGCTGCCATTGCTCAAGCAAGTGTCGGTATTACGAGCTGCCTAATCTCATAACTAAATAACAGAGCCAATGCCGTTGAGCTCTGACAGCTAATACACTGGTACTTAGAAACAGGTCAACTATTTACATACAGTATAAAAACTAAAAAGAAGTAACACTATTTTAAACCGGATTTACCTAATTAAAAATAGTTGACTTCGAGACTAGTTAAAATACTGGATGTTAGAACACCACGAGAAGAGTACGTCTACAGTGTATTTTGCTCTGTTATTCAAGTTTGTTTTTTTTTAAAAAGGTCTTTATGATCGGATGTGATGTTAACTGTAGAACACAGAGCCTCCTGTTGCAAGTCTAATTTAACAGTTCAAATGGGATTCATGTTGTGTAATTTTAGCCACAAATTATTTTAAGAAGTGGTTCGATACTACTATTTTTCAAAGGCGCATCAAGGTGAGTGCAACAGAAGTTCATTTTAAGAAAGTTAGTCTATCATAATCCAAGCTGACTAGAATGCAAAACATGAAATGATGTATTGCTGAAATTTCATTTTTTTCCTAAGAACCTCAACCTATGACTTTAAAAGTTATGTGACCTGCCCACCTGAATTTGACAATACTGCCTTGAAAACATGCTGCCTGAGATCCTTAACATAGAGGCCTTTTTTAAAAAAAAACCCAACACATGCTATAAAATCAAAGGGATTATAAAGTTAGAAGAGTAAAGGAGAAGCTATACTGGATACACTATAATCTAGAAATACAATTTTTAAACTTTCTTTCCTTGGAAAAAGCTGGTGCAGAGAATACTGCTGTTTTTATCCTGTTTCATAATGGCTAAGAATAATCACTTATTTATAATAAATTAGGTCTGCAATATAAATGAACATATGAACCTTTCAAAAGAGACATACTATCGTTACTTTTAGAGTATCTAAAATGGATTTAAACTATTTCAAGATTCATTTAATCACTTGCAATTTATATTACTTTAAGAATCTTCTATACAGCAAGTTGAGCAGAAAAAAGCAAACATTCTAACAGCCCCTTTTCCCTAGAACAATTTTCATATAAGATAGTTTTAAATAGCTATTTTAGCACATTCGCGCGTGCTCTCTCTCCCCCTTTTTCTAAAGGTAGCACAGCCAAAAGACAATGCAAGAATTGGCATTTGTTGACTGACTCTGTTTTCTCCTCCATCTGGTAAAGATAATGGGAAGACAGAGACTTGAGACAGAATGTCCCAAAATGGAAAATGTGAACTTGATGTTTACTTCGCCAAATCTCCAGGGGCTTTGTTCTCTTCCTTGGTTATAGTTGATAAAAAACACTTTGCTCTGTGTCTGCATGTCACTCTGTGTTCAGTTACAAAAAGTTTTCAATTTCAGCTGTGGATGAATTTGTCTTGAAGCTTCCATTTTGCTTCACTGAACACAGTGCAAACCAAGGCAAGAAACTTAAGTAAAATCCAAACAGGAGCTCCCATTAAGAATATTTATGAGCAGCATTTTGTATATTCCGTTTTCTACTGTCCTTATTCTGGGGAGGAAGAATCCTCGTCTTCATCCTCTTCATCTTCATCATTGAATGAGCATGGAGTTTCTCCCCGTGATTCAGAGTAGCGTGACGTTGCACTGCTGGACTGTTGACTGCTAGGAGCAAGAAACTGCCCAGTTGCTAAGGCCACTTCAGCATCCAAACACAACCCTGGATTCTCGCTATCAAAACAACAGAAATGTCGAAGTTTAGAGGACTTCTCATGAAGTTTTAAGCTTTCTTTTTGGCCTCAGCTTCTCCTTTAGTTAAAGAAATACTACTAACAAGGAAAAATCCAAAAGCTTTACGTTTAACACAGCTAATAGTTATGAAAACTGCTAAAATATTGGAAAATCGCATAAAAAAATTATTAGGTGGCTTTTTTTTCATAACCAACTAGTAGAATTGCTCAAGCCGAAGAAAGCTTAAAGAAGAATAAATCCATCACAGTTTTGTCACTACACAGAAATGTTTGCAATATGAAATGAAGCTATTAAATGCCATGAGGAAGAACCTGGTCCAGAATAATCCCTCCTTCCATTTTTTAACGTACAGGTAACCTCCAAGCAAAGTATGGTTGTGGAGGTGTTTTTTGGATTAGGTTTTTGGCGGTGGTGGTGGTTGTTTTTTGGTTGGTTGATTGGTTTTTGATTTAAAATTATGATTAGACTGTGTGGACTAAACTTCTTTCATGAGAGCTTAAGCAGTAGTGCATTTAGACACCAAACAGTGTTTTGTATTCTTCAGAAGTATTATCAGGCTTTTTTCCACATGTAATTACCTATTTATAGTCCCTGCCCAGGCAGGAATTTAAGGTTCATCGGGAAAACTCTGTCCTCGGAATAAGGGCTTGGAAGCGATTCTAGTCTTTTGAAACATAGATACAAAATAACTAGTATGTTCAAAATTCAAAGCGTGTTGATTTGACCTTTCAAATAGAATTATCAAGGAAGACAGAATAAGAGACTTTTTTTCACATTCAAAAATCAACCATAATAGAAAACATCTCATTTCCTGCATGTGAATGGTACGAAATAGTGAGGTTACTGAAAGTACCACAAACATGTATCACTATCCTTGAATAAAAAAATGATTTTATTTACCTTGATTTAGCATCGGATGTGCCTCCTGCTACCTCTAAATGTGAAACTGCTTGTGTGGAACTTGAAAGTAACCCTTGGTTTATCCATGAAAATCCTGCAGACATATCTAGAAGAAAGCATAATTGTATTTATGATAGTTACTTAAATTTTTTCTTCCTTTTACAATCTTAAACTTTGCATTCTCTTTGCAGTTAGGATTCCTTAGTTTAGAAGAGAAGGTACCAGTAGCTCAAGTTGATTTTATACTGTAGATGTGTCCTGTTTAATCAAGAAGAAATTACACCCCAGTGTCTGTGGGCGCACTCAAGCCTTGCACTCCCTCACGCTCAGAACTGTGGTTATTTCTATGAAGCTTTCCTCTCTCTCTGAAGACAATTCACGTTGCAGATGACCCCGGCTAGTAGCCGTATGCAGTCACAGGTACCTGAAATAGAGTTTTGGAGTCCTTCATGGAAACTTTTTGCTACAGATTGATCCTATCAAATGCCCCAACAGCTCTAAGTGCCTTTGCTGTTGCGCTTGGTGAAGGTATAAATGAAACTGTACTTGTCAGGATTGGAGATACTGCAGTGAAGCCACCAAGGCAGAATGCGTTTCAGTCGTGTGTGTTCTGATGGCCAAAGGCAGTTTCATCTTGGTGGTCTCATAGCTGGTTGTAACACAGCCTCCTAACCCATTCTGACACTGAATAGAGACGGCAATCAGCTGTGGACATGAACAGACCGTGTCAAAGGTCTTGTGCCAAGAGTATGAAAGAGAGAGCTTGTTGTACACTGCATGTGTGATGTGTAAGAAAGTCTCCTCCCTAGGGATAGGAAATTTTAGGATTAAAATGGTCTTGCAATAATGCTGAATTCCTGGAGGTAATTTGTTAAAAGCCCTCTGAGGGATGCGAATGGGTTACTTACTTACAACCCTCATAGTACTTGTTTTCAAATTCCCTAACAAGTAATGCCTGTCAGTTGTTTCCAGTTACGCACATTTCTGCCAAGAGAATCAGCAAAACAAGTCCATTGACCCAATTACACTTATGGGATTTTGTTGTTGTTGTTTTTAATTTGTTTCTTAGATAAGGTGTTTCTATTGACCTATCCAAATTCCATCTCAACACAAAGTTAAAATCAAGTTATCAATCAGGACTGTCTAGTTCTTTTTCATGGTGTTTGCATGTGGTTCCAGCTGGATGCATTAAATCAGGAGTTACAGTCCTTATTTTCTATGCCTAACACAACCCCTGTTCTGTACAGCACAATGGCAGTAAAATGGGATTGTACTATTCATATTTTATCTAGAATTGTTCTATAATAGCAGATAAGAGGAGTAACTAGATGTGTTTGTTACATACGCTTTCTCATTTGTCCGTCGGTGTTCTTGTTAAGCTTTGGCTCCTTAAGATTTGACAGTGTACTGCCTAGCACAGGGACTGTTTTAAGCAGGTTGTCACAGCCACGTAAATTGGCTCACCATCCACTGGGATTCACAGGCTACCTTGTTTTGTGCTGTGGAGACTTGTTAGCAGCGAGGTATTTAAATGACATGTTACAAGGCAAGGCTAGCAAGGTTGATGTTCCTGCCAGCAGAGTCTCTGGAACGTGACTGAAAACATTAGTAAGTGGCAGCTTTAGGGTGATCTGTGAGGATGGAACAGATGACAACAGTTGAATATGGACATAGCTGGATGGCTTTCATTAAGATTGCCCTAAATGCAGGTTCATTTTTTACAGAGAACATGTTCTGACAGTCTCCTCCCGTCTTTGCAGGAGGCGGCCAAACCATTTGGAATGACTGCACTGCATTTAGATTAATAAAGTGTTGTTTCCTGGTCTTTTGAAGGGGTGTACCTGTGTGTACATGCTTAATATTCCAGAAGAATAACAAGTCACTGCTAGTAACGTTGTGTTTTATTAACATCTTGGGATAATAGCTAGTTAGCTTTTCTTTTTGAAGAACAAGGTGAACGAAAGTATGGATTTTACACGTAAGGCAGAATGAAGGTTCATAGATGTATATCCCTGCCTTGTACTTTCATTGCCTTATATTTCTAAATTCTGTTTTCCAGCGGGCTCTGAGGAGCCAGGGAAAAGCAGAATTTTGTGAAACATGGGGAGTTTAAGACGCCATTTCCTGTCTGGAAAGGACTGTCAAAATAGAAGTCTGCCTACAATGAGAAGTCTTACTACTTCTAGCAGAGTAGATAGATTACTAATAGCTATACTTATGAACCAGGGAAAGCAGCTTGGAAAAAACTTCCCAAGGTGGTACAGTCCAATCTAAGAGTGGCATCCTTATTATGAACTAGGCATATCTTGCAGGAGATATACTTGGTAGAAATTTGTACTTTACATGAGAAGGCTCTAAAGAAATACCCTCAATAGCCTTTAGTAGTTAATGCAAAAGTGAAAGCACTGCATAGGATTATTGTTGATAGCTGAACAAGGTCATTCATTCAATGGGTACTCTTTAGCTCTTCAGTCCCAGCTCCAGCCCATTTTCCAGTCAAGGCTTGTTATGCAGGTAGATCGCAGAGCACTTCTTCACGCAGGGAAGTGTAATCTAGAGATCCTAAACTGCACCATGTTCTCTGCCCACTGCCTTAGTGGGGCACATACAAGTGGGATAGTGTTACCACAAGTATTAGTGCCTCAGAATAATTATTTCCTGCTTTTTATATCTGTAGTCTCCTTTCTAGGAGTGAGGACTCAACTGACAAAGGCAGGAGTTGGTTTTGCATTAACTGCCTGTAGTATATGCATGGCTTAGTAGGCACAGGATGTTACTTTGGATATGGTTCTACAAGAGTTTATGCTTGTCTCTATCTGTGGTGTATTTCTGTTCATCCAGCAATCTCACCCCCTCCCTTTACACTTGAACTGTTCTGGTTTGAGCCCTTAGCTAGATAGTTCTACATGCTAAATTGTCAGGAACTCCTCTGCCAGATAAAAAGCCTGCAGTTTAGTACCCTGAACCAGCTCATGAAGAGGGCAGAGGAAAGTAACTGTGTCAAAATGAAGAAATGGGCAGCAATGTGTAATTAGGATAGTGACCCTGGAACGCCATCTTAAGCTGGTGCAAGTGTCATGTTAGAAATAACATTGCTCCTTCCACAGGAAGAAGCTGGCAAGCATTGTGGTTGTAGTGCAGTCTGTTGTATGTCCATCGCTTTTTCTGGATTACTGACTTAGCTAAAGCAACACTTGAATTAATGTTAACTTTTACTGTAAGTTATGGTTAAGCTGCTGTATCCTCTACTCTTGCTCCCTTTTGGGAAACAAGAAAAAGTAAGGTCAAATCATGTCAGTTTTAGAAGTCTGCATCAATTATGACAATTGAGCAACAGAAAAATGTGTTACAAACATCATTTAAGATATACATAATATTTTTCTTTATGGTGTTAATATGCTTTAGCTTCTGCTGATTTCAATAGCAGTCAGACACCTGAGGATCATACCAAAGTAGTACTTAAAATACGTATTAAAAAACCCCAACACTTTTTTTCTAAAACGTCATGAAACCTATAGGAAACCTAGAAGACACTACTTTTATCAAATTAGGGCACTTGAAGAATGGCTAAAACACATGATCCTCCTGCAAAGAAAATACACTAATAAGGTTTTGATGTACACAACATCAGTTCAGCAGTTCCAGGAAAATTATTTGGCATGTTTAATGCAACTAGAAGTTACTTTTTTTTTTAAAAGCTGAGATGGTCCAAGTTTTTTTGTCAATTTTATATTTCTTTCATCGAACAACTGGTTTAGACTTGGATTCTTCCAACTGTTTCTCCAGTCCCATTAGCAAGCATTACAATACAAACTATTGTTAGTGTATGGAAGTCAGTAATGATCTGAAAAAAAGGTGACCAGGCTAAGGTCAAACTAAGGTTGTATGGGAAATGACTTACCTACTTAGAACAGGACTGGTTTCTACAGCAGTTGAGTTCATGGAGTCAGCTAGTGTGGGAGAGCTTTAATCTTGATTGTAATAAATTTACTCAGTGAATAAATAAGAGACCTTGATTTGCTTTTCTTGTATAGTAGTGATTGAAGCCAATGTACTTAAAAGTGCCATCATGAGAGCTATGGAAGTAACTCTGAATTCTAAAAACCAGTGATCAGCCTTCCATTTCACTACTCTCGCAGTGTATGAAACAATGTCTAAAGACTGCCAAGGTTAAAATGGGAAGTTACAGTTAACTGAAAATACGTAATCAGGCGAATGCTAGTTTTTCAAGTATTGTGCAAAACATTTAAATGTTTCCCTTATTTGTCAGTTACTGCCATTAGAAACCTCTAGTATGCAATTCACAGTCTAAACTGTAGATTTGTGTTGTGTAATTAAGTAGCAAGCAACAGACAGAAAAAACCTTTAAAATAAATGTACATACTCTAATAACAACAGTTCTGGACTAATTTTTTCAGAAGCTGAAACAGCTGAATGTAACTCATGTCTGAAGAGTACATTACTTGCCTCAATTCATTTTGAGTAAAAAATAAAATCAATACATTTCTTATGATTAAAATTCTAGATAGGTTTCTGCCTGCTGGTCCGCTACTAGGAAAACAACCCTCATCACAACATTCTTTTGTTGTGCAAATCTTAGATTTGCTTAGATTCTAAGCAATCTTAGAATCTGTTTTTTTCTGTTTAGTTTCTTTGAAACAGAGTACTACTTGTTTCTCACTTGCACAGGAACATCACGGTTGTTTTGCCTTTAATGCTTCCAGTAAAAAATCCCACCAGCAGTACATTGGCGTGACTGAATTTTTTTCAAAAGAAACTAAAGTGAACTACTAATCACTAATTTAGACATGTACTTCTATTGCTTAATCTTTAAAAGCTGGTTTTACTCAGTAAATAGTGTAATGACACAAGTTTTCTTGCAAATGTAAAGAAACCCTATTTATCTCTGAAGATAAATTGATGCAGGTTTAAAATGAAATAGAAATTTTAGTTTGCTTCTCGATACATGGGAGCAATTAAGTAACTTGAAGACTGCAACACTATTAAAAGATGTGGGTTCTGCTCCTTTCCCCTTTCTTACATTGGTGGTAAATGACGTGGTAAAAAAATTTTAGTTGAATGAACCTGCAAGGAACAAATCAAGATGTCTTTCAACTTCTCTCTTTGGCACCAGTGCAGCCTTATAAAGACTTGGTGTGTAATTTCAAAATTGACTGAAATTAAAATATGAAATGTTAGTTTTAAAACCCACAGGACAAGGGGACCAGGAAAACACAAACATAAGCACATTTGATGTAGTTTGAAATGTTAAGCCATTTAAAATGTACGAATTTTAGTGAATGTAACTGAATTCTAATTTATATCCAGCAGTGTTTTGACATCACAAATTTAAAGAAACTGTTTCATTCTTAATTCTCTCACTTAGTAAAATCAAGAATACAAAACTACAAGTTCAGTGTCCTGACTACTTAACTATATTCTTCTTAGCAAAACAAAACAGCATTTTTAATGTAAAACCTGCCTTTAAAAGATCCTGACATGAAGATTAAATGTTGCCAACAGAAGGGAATCAACTTCTAAGTTTTAAAAAAAACAAGTCAAATGTTTGAAGTTTCCAATCTCCCTGTGTGAAAGACACAGTTTTATACTACTTTATACTACTTTATACTACTAATTTAAACAAGACCAAAGCCTAGTTAGTAGAGAAGTCAGGGCAATAGCTTTGTTCCCCCTTTCCTCAAAAATGAAGGTCTGTATATAGCAATTCATTGGGTAACACTTCCTTTACAGATGAAGTCCCTCCAGAAACTTGAGAAAATGTTGGGCTAAGTTTAAGTTTTGGGTAGAGCAAGAAGAATGCAGTCTGACAATAACTAAAGGAAGTGATTACAAATTTTAGCAGCTCTAGTCCAGTGATGCAACACTGAAGGAGGTCTAGGTTTGAGTCTACTTAAGTGTGACCTGTTCAAACAGTATGACTAGGGGAGGTAAAAGCCTCTGCATGGGACACCTGTCCTGGAACTCTTTGGAGCCTCTTGCTTTATTTAGAGAAGCTCAGTTCTCAGATGGCACCTACTGGCCATGTGTTTTATCTACGTACCACTGTTTTACATGTTAAGTAAGCGTGGAAATGACTGGACACAAGAGAGTGTATCGAGAGTACACTGAGCATGTCTACATGGACAGAGATACGGAGAATTCTTAGCAGAGCTCGCCTACCTCAGGCAAAGTAAAGTGCGAATGCAGCTGGGTCACACATGGATTACACTCAACCAGTTCAAGATGCTCTTTTTCTTCCCTTTTCCTCCTCAACTGGGGAAGAGCTGCCTTCTTCCACAGTTTGCTCCTCCACACATCCACAGTTATTCAAAATTAATGTTAACCCATGAAAATCTGTTCCTGGTGTCAATTTAGTTATTTAAGAAATAATTTCTTCATAATGCAGCTCACTTAAGAAGTTTGCTGTTATAAATCAGTGCGAATTAAGTTTACAGGACAACTATGATAAACCTTCCAAAATTAACTGTAAAACAAGTCATTTATGTACCAACCCTACTAGCTCCCATATAACTTCAAATGTTACATACCTATGTAGGTTAGTATCATTAAATTTGCTTCAGTTAACTAATGTTATGAATTCGATCAGGAACAGTATTTAAAAGTCTCATCTAACTTACCTGTGATGTAGCCTTCTAAAGCTTTTGGCACCAGTGATTTTGCAGTTCTTAGGTCCTCAGCTGAGCATTTCCCTGCCTCAAGCCCAAAGGACATTCCCATTCTCTTCAGCACCTCACTGTCATCATGAATCTCAAAAGTGTTATCGAAATTAAAGAGGTATTCAAATCTGCATGTAAAAAGTCAAAGTGAGATTGTTTTGAAAACAGCACAGCTATGCTTTTTTCGCCTATTTTTCCTTTTTTTTGGTATGCATTGAGGTAAGTGTCTATATTCTCCATTATCTGTAAAGTCCTTATGGAAAAAAAAAGCGCAGCAAATGCTTTTGCTCTTCTGCTTCTGTGACTGGCATGCCTACAGGGTTTAAAATGGCACCTTCTCAATTAAAGTAACTTCACCACTGCAGGAAGAAAGTCTAAAATTTTCTACCTCATTAAACAGATTCAAAAGGGAAGAGGGAGGCCTTACTAAACATGAACCTTCACCTGTACTAAATCCAATACTTTTAAAGGTCACCTGCAGCCCTGTCACCAAAATAACTGTTTTGGTTTTGCTTCTTTTACATTTCACTTTCTGTTCTAATGTGCAACACTCCTCCTGTGAACTGACCTATTTACCTTGGTATAACTTTGCTTTTTTGGATGCATTTGGATGCAGCTAGCAAAGCAGTCTGTTCAGAGTCCTGTATGTTCACAACCTACCATTTCTGCTGCAGGACTCTCAAAATGTTTTTCACTGCATATAAAAGTGGAAACAGCAATATAAACTTAATATAGCTTTAAGAAAAGCAGGGGCATCTAGACTGGCCTTATGCTACGACCACAGGCTATTAAAAGCCTGGACAGCACTGGTCCAGGGATTACAATATAAGGCTAGTTCCCAGTACCTCATTTTCTGCTGATGAAACCTTTATCCCTGGAAAAGCAACCCATCCGTGAGATAGGATCTTTAAAAGATAACTCACGGGTGGGTCTTCCATTAGCTCTCCAAGCTTGTGTCACATGTGGATTTTCTTGACAGATTTTTTTAATACTCATTTTCTTATACCTGATCCAGTAAGTCAGGAAAAGTTAGGTCTTTTCTGCCTGTACACAAAATTTTCATTTAGAAATCTACATGCTTTGTACTAGGTGTAACTGTCAGTTACAGGCATAATTTCTTTTGTGACTCATACGATATTACTTGTAAAACCTATTGTTTATGCAGCTATATTTATTTAAGCGTAACCACATTAAAAGGGAAAATAAGATGTGTCACTATACCCAGTAATTGGTACAATTACATTCCTGCTACCTAGACTGGTGCGGCTAAAGTCATGTAACTATGTTTACACAAACAGGGGATGGGAGACCAGTGTCGTATCAAGTTACTACCAGCAAGCTGTGTAGTTAACTAAGTAATAACTGAATTCAGCTTTTATGGTACAGGATTAAAGGCTGTATTTATTTATAGCTCTGCATTTCTCCTCCCATGTGTTGTGGTCAAGTACTGGATGCTGGAAAGGAGCGTAACTCCTTTCCCTCCCCCCCAGGTTTCCAAACAAAGAAACTCACAGTAATATTTCTCCAGTATAGTTTCTAGCAACCTGCAGCCTCTGACACAGAAGTCCCTACACTTCTACCTTTGCCATTAATAGCTATTTGAGGGTTTTCTTTCAGGGACGTGACATGACCCCTTTTTGAACTTACATAAACTTTTGGCACAAACACCACCAAATGCTATGATTTGCACAGACTGTTACAAAACCACTTACATTCGTTTTGCCTAAACCCTGTCTCCTGGTATCTTCTCTTAGTGTCTCTTAGTTTTAACTTTAATAAGCAACTGTGTACAGCTGTTCTCTATGCACATTCCCCATGTCATCCATGGTTTTATAGACACCTGTGAATCCACTGTCCTCTCTTTTCTAGGCCAAAGAGTCCATCTGTCCATTCTTGATGCCCTCCTGTGTCTCTCTCCTGGTTATGCTATGCTCTTTCCAAGAACAAGACAGCATATAGTATTCCAGATATAAAAGCACTATATGTACCTAGTTTTACGTTGTATTTCTTACTGTTTTTCCTAATAATTCCCAGCATTATTTTGGCTGTTATTGAGAAATCAACTTTTGTTCTCACAGAATGATCTACTGGGCTTCCATCTTATTATTCAGTGCTAAAAGCTAGGTCCAGAGGCCAGTACTGTGTATGCAAAGTTTGGGCACGGTTGCTGTCCCTTTCCCATGGTAAGTGCAAATTTGATCAACAATGAATTTAATCTGGATTTTCTGCTCTTGCAGGCAATTCTTTCTCTAAGGGTACAAAAGTCTACTTCCTACACGTTTTCGCTGATGTATAGCATTGCATCTCCAATGGCAAAATCATCTGCATTTCCTATTAGAATAGAGATATTCTAATTTTCCAAGTTTCTGATACATCTCTTGTGTCTGAATGCTTGTTTAAAACTAGGTATTCTGGTTCCTTTTTTTTTTTTTCTTTTTCCTAAGACCTACAGCATTTATATAGAAGCACCATATACACTAAATACATTTTTCCTGTTCAGGTGCCTCATCTTTTCAACACAATTTTTAATTTCTTCCTTTTTATCTGAAGACTCTGCTTTTCTTTACTCCAACTTCAAAATGTCATTCCCAGTACGCAGCTTGGCACCCGTCTGCCTTCTCAAACTCTAAACAAAACCTGCCCAATAACCTCTTTGTTTTACGTGTGAGAAATTTCATTCTGTTTTGGCTAGATAAAGCCTGTTCTTACATAGGAAAAAACTTAGAAGACACAAACCTATGTTCCTCATGATGCTAAATCCCCCTTATATGTACCATTTTTCCAAGCAATTATTTTCTTTTGGAAGATCCTCTGTAAATACAATGTTGAGTAGCTAATGCTGTGAGCTTATCTGTTCATCGGACTTTCCAACATCACCTGCTGTTGCATCATAAGTACCGACCAACCAATGCTTTATATAAACATTATTTGGGAGAAGAAAAGAAAATGGGAGCCCATTACAACAGTGGGTTATTAACTGAGGTTGAAACCAAGTGAAGGGCAAGCACTCAAGTTGACCAGTAATGGGGTTAGGCAGCACAAATACTCTCCAATAAACTACAGAATTTGAATTCTCCAAACTGAGTGACCACTTTTGCCAACTGCCTTATTTAGCAGATCAACGTAATAGTGGTTTAAACACTAGCAGTTTCTGGCACTGTTTATCTACATACTGTTGCTGCCACTAATCAGTTGCACAAGTAATAACCACAGTGGAAATCTTGTTTAATTTGGGTTGTACACTTAATGATCCTCCAGATGACAGTAATATTGAAGCTGGGTTATATAAACTGAAATATCAACAACTTAAATAATTTTGGTGTGCTCATTAAGTAGTAGTGTTTTCTTACAGTTTGAGATTGTAGAAGCATGTTACACTTTTCTAGATCCCAAATGCCAGTTTAATCTCTGACAACTTCAAAGCAGCAGTTCTGAAGTTTCAGTATGAAATTGTTCAACTTTTTAACAACTTCAAACCTAAATATAGAGCACTGTTTAAAAGTGCAGTAAGAACTGTATAGTATGCCTATAAAATAAGGGTAAAGTTAAGCTAGATCAATATTGATCCTAAAATTCCCAACCTGCTGATGGGAGTATTCCAAAAGTTTTGTCACAGATTGTATTTGACTTCAGTCCAATTTTCTACCAAAATTCAACTTCTAATAGTATTGGTTTTTTGCACGTTGGTGCTTAGGTTACTAGAGACTGTCTATTTCTGCTATATGTTAATTGACTTGAAGTTCAATATGGGATTTGTATACCACAGAGTGAAATCTGTAATCTACAGTATTAAAGCAAAGCCAACCAGCTATTTTCAGCTGATAAACTAGTTGTGATCCAATTAACAGTTAACGTAACAGTACCTCATACTTTCAGCCATATTTTCACAGGATGAAGAGCATAAGCACCCAGAAGTATGTAAGTGGAAGATTTTCAGATTAATATAAGAATGCAACTATAGCAGTTTGCTTACAAAGACAGTATTTCAAATGTCTGTATAATTTCCTTCCTTTTTTCCTTCAAAGAGCTAAGTGCAACATTTTTGCTATTAAAAGACACTTTCAAAGTTGTTATTATCACCTCTAGGATGTTACTTTCGTGTTACATGGATCACCTTGTGTTTCTGACTAAATACATTTATGGCATATTAGGAATAAGAATTCAGAAGCACTACCACATGGGTTCATTAAAAGCTAGTGCTGTCCTAGTATATAATTTCATTCAGTTATTTCTCCTGTGCAGTGAATGTTCTTTGAAATGTCAGTCTGAAGTGCCTTTTACAACAGTGAAAGTCAGCCTGTTTTCACTAGCTGTTGTAAAGCAATGTTGATAAACTTATTCCTATTACTACTGCAGTTGCATTAAATATAAAGAAGAAAAAACCAAAACAAAACACCCCCCCTGAAGTGACAGTAGCAAATTTAAATACATAATTACTTTTAGTAAACTAGAAAAATTTCTCTCATTTGTTCAAAGAAAAATTCCAGTCCACAAAGAAAATAAAATTCTAAAAAATTGATTCCATAAATACTCACTTATCACTTGATATGCTGCAGTCTATAACTGTTCTTTTGCTAGTGTTGACTATTAAGAAAGGCAGCTGAATTGTTGAGTTCAAAGCTGGAGGGCCTTGATTTTGTTGTTCATTTTGCCGATTTCTTTGTACCAAGTTTTTGAATGCTATTTGCTGTAGAAAGAAAGAAAGAAAAAATGATCACTGACAATAAAAGAGAAGGCATCAGTGTTTCCAGGAAGTGGAACTTCATAGCTCTTATTTACCAACTCTCAATACCTCCAGTAATTTTCTGTCAAAAAGGAAGTTGTGGCCTGACTTCCTCCTTGCACTAGTGAAGCTCACCAGGAACAGAAGTTAAACACAAATTTTTCACACGTATCCTAATGGCTATGCCCCCCTCACAATCCCTGGAGAAGAAACAAGAAAGGAGCAATAAAGCTTGGTGGAGAATGGTTCCCCACTCCTTTTGAAAAGGCACTGGAGTCAGAGGTCTTCTCTGTTATTTTATATGCATAATTACCTCAGACTAGGAGCTAGTTACACTGAAACAAAAGTTAACAGAAATTACAGCATTCCCCCACTTCCCACGGTCCATATTCTCCTCCCCTTCTCATCCATCACCCTCTTTTCTCTCTCAAGAGTTAGTTTTTAAATAGGTGCCGTTCGTGACACCATGCGCTCCCCACTGAATTCTTATATCTGAGTGTACATGTATGAAAATGTGTGTTTTTAGGAAATGTTATTTGAGGGATTGGAAGTCAGTGTACTTATCCCACTTTGAGGCACTACTTATTCCACTTAAGGGGAAGATGGATAGACAGGATCCCAAAGGACTGGTAAACCATTTGACAATGAACGTAATCAAGGAAATAATGACAGCTGTAGACAGTAAGGGAGTGCAACTCTGTCATTTTCAGACTAATAGTTAAGAGGGCCTGAGTTGCCTTATTTTCACCAGGATAATTTCATGTTACTCTTAGAGAAGCTGCTAATTTATTAGGTCAGACAGATAGAATCAGAATTGTGCCCTAAGCAGAGAAACAGTTTTTGGTGATGAAAAAAGGAGAAGCATCAGATATTTAAAAGTTTCAGCGCATATCTAATTACATGAAAATTGTATCAATATTGTTACACTAAGAAAAAAAAATACAGCCTGTTGCCTGTAACCTCATAAAAAAGTTTGACTGCATTTAAATTACTGAAAGTCTGCACAGAACAAAACACTTAAGAACGCTCATAACTGTATTTATAAAATGTTACTTTATAAGCAAAGATGCATTTGAAATGTATTTCTGCAATCAAAGCCAAAAGTCAAGTCATCTCAAAGGTGCATGTCAGAATGTAAAAGAGCTGGATTTGCCAGCCTTCCATTCTTTGGATCCAGAAATGTCTATCTCCCCCAAAACAACTCTGTACATATTTACACAAGTTCAGTTGTAAATTTCATAGCTTAGAATCGGAGAGAAATTTTCCAGTAAGAACTACTCAGAGAAGGTAACTCTGGGGGCACTTGGAGTCAACAAAGGGGACTCGTGAGTTGTTCCCATTCCCACTAATGTTGACAAAGCTTCAGCAGAACACTTCCAAAAGCTTGTGGCACGCAGATGTGGCACGCTGTTTTACAATAGGTGAAATTAAACCAGAAAGTGGAGGGTAAGAGGTCCCCCTACTAGAATCCAGAAACTTTTCTCCCTAGTATATCATAGCTGCTAAATAAATCTAGAAAGAACTTCAGAAGTTCTAACATGTTGGATTTGCAATTGATAATTTCATTTATAGAAAAAAATAATTAAAATTAAATATACCTGCAGCAGCAGTTCTTGTAGTTGGGCTCGCTTCTGTTTTATCCTTTCAATCCGCTTCTGTTTTTCTATCTTAAAATATAAATGTAAATCCATCAAGATGATTACTTAGTTACCTTGTCTGTTCCATTGTGCCAAACTGAACAGGCTTTAGAGCTACATTAGTGTGCTAGCACCATTACAAAAATCCATACTTTCTTTGTAAATGGTGGTGAATTCCATGGCGTGGTAAGTAAATTGCACAAGTCGTTTTGGCCCTACCCATTTGCCATATATTTTCTTCTTTTTCAAACAGACAAATCGCATAGTCACATGAGTTTCTCCATAAAACAGGTCTGACAAATTGTAATTTTCTTTCTTTGTCAACAATTTAAGCTTCTGTAAAGTATCAGTTATTACAAGAGACTGTATTATTTCCCCACCCATTCCTCCTCTTTTGTATTGTGCACTGAGTGCCGATTAGCACCAAATTAAACATTTGCTTGAGGTGGTGCTTTGGGTTGGTTTTTTTTTTTTCCTCCTGCCCTCCACTCTTTCGGAATTGTGCACATCCCTTCCACTGTTCTCCTAGCTGCAAGCTACTAAACATAAATGTGTGGAGACTGGGCTCAGGATCATCACCTGCATCTTTCCAGTGACCTCCACTTTCTGTTTGGACTGCTCATTTGAGACTTGATTAAACTAACAAGATTTCAGCAACAGAAAGGGGGTAGAGGTAACATTTTCTACATGAGCACAGAATCCATTTCTTGCAACAGTTTTGTTAATGCCAGTTTATGGGGCAAAGCTATCTTCAATCTAAGTATGCAGTGTCTGGGTCAGCAATAGTACTGGAAGTCTACTGACACTGCAGATACAACCAACAGTATTTTAAACAGTGTTCTGGGGCAACACTAAAGAATGGGACAGTAGTCATCATGTTTAAAAGCTGTTTTTCCTCATCATCCTGTTGGTGCCAGCACTGTATCACGGCTCCCAAAAATATTAAACTCTTAAATTACCTTTTCATTCAACCACTGGAACTAAATGATGCAGTCTTTTGAAACTTAGCTGGCCTAAAACCCCCTATTTTATTTACAATGTTGCTTTGTGGTGGTTCCCCCCACATGCACTTTAATGTTTAAAATGCTTGCTTCAGAGCACAGTAGATGACCTTTGGTGGCACAAATATGTAACTCTCAAAACCAATGAAGAGTACAGCTACAATTTAGATATGGTTTCTATATAACAAGCTTTTTTGTACCAATTCCTCACTTTTGCACTGGTAATCTTATTATGGAATCACACTGTAAGAAGAGCTGACACTTTATACAGCTTTAAAAGCAAAATTAATTCTGATTTTCACACCAAGAAAATACAGCTTTATTTTCTATTCTTTTCTATTATGTCATAGGAAGCAACATTTTAAGAAAATATGCCTGGTTTCCAGTTTGTACATATGTAATTAGAGCCTGAAACAGTGAATAGGATTATGATCGCTGTAGATGACACAATGAAATTCAAGTTCCCTATTTGTAACAATAACCTATACTGAAAATAATACATTCACATGAATGCATGTAAAATGTAGATTTATCCATAATTTTTTTAAAAAAAGAATCCTGGAGTATAATGATTGAGCATATGCATACTCCTTGGGTGGATGTATTTTCCAAGTTGCTGTAATGGACAAGGACAGTAAAAGCTTTTTTCTTACCACATCTAGAAAGACAATTGATGTAAATGAACCTGCATTCAAAAAAAATTGTTCTGTACTGGAGAGGCACCCCAGCCACCTTTTAAGATATTTAATGTCACAAGTATCACAAATATAATGCCTATTAAGATGTATTTACAGACAGTCATTACAGCACTCTGCAGTAAATACAGTAACTTGTGCTTTTTATTTATAGAGCATTTGGCCTGAAGGACAAGCAACATCTATGCATATAAATTCTGGCATCCCTGCAAAAACATGGTAACTCTTAGCCTGCTGGAAAAATAATGGAAATAACCAGTAAGTAAAACTTCATTTTTTTTCCCCTGCCAGTTCATAACTATTATTTGACATCCTAGCAGGAATTATTTTTCAATTTAATTTCTTTTGAATGGCATTTCCAAGTACAGACATTAATACAAAATTGGTCTCCTTTCAGATGTATACCATTTTGTAAGCATAACTGCACCATAAATTCTTTTGACTTTCTTCTGGTTAATTTAGGCTACTACAGACTTTAATCTTAAAAGTAATCCCTGATTTAATCAATGTCCATTTTTGTACAGTAAACAGGTTTTTTTTTAAACTTCATGTAATGTATACTAAATAAAAATGAACTAAGCATACATAAACATATCCCTGTCAGTTTATTCAAATATCAAAAGTTGCATTTTCATAGTGTGCAAGAATCAAACCCAATCAGGTTCAAATTGAGAAAAAAACCCTCTTCTAAAAGCAGAGCAGCTCCAGTACCACAACCTGTGAACTATACAGAATTTCCCATCTACCTCACTTTACCTCTAGATTTTGACATTCCTGAGCTGAGTTTGTAGGAAGGCCGATCCATCTGATTTCCTTCTTTTCCTTTGAAATTATGTTCATTGCCATCAGGACATTAAGGGCATCGTAAACTCTTCGTCTAATATTTTTCTGATCGTAAGCCTGCTAAGAAAACAATGCAGCATTAATTACAACAAAAGAATTCAAAAAGGGAAAAAAGATTGAACACATCCTTCATAGATATGTAGAAGATAAAACCCCAAAATGGCAGTTCAAGTCAGAGTGGTATTAAAACACGATGCCTTCATCTTCATACTACTTGGATACTACATGAGCGTGTTTGGTTGCAAATGGAAGCTTCCGACCTGCTTGAAGCCTCTGTGCAGCAAATTCCCATCATGGCAAGTCTGTTACAGTTGAAAAGCCCGACGAGACCACATATGGTGGGTACAAAAGTAGCCTTTTTTTATAGATAATTCTTTTGGCAGACTTCTCTATTTTGTTTATAATTTAGAGGGAGTTCAATTCTTCATTTTAATTCTTTATTTTTATATATTTTTAAACTTCAGAGGGTAAGGCTTTATATTTGCTAAGTAGTTAAGTAAGTGAAGGAAAAATATGATGTGTGGCAGGACAGTGCAGAAACAAAAGGGACAGAATTCCAAGATGAACCAGACAATTTTGCAATGGTATAACAAATTTCAACACATATTTGCTTACCGAATCTGTAGCTAGGTGGCTGTTAGAATTTGTGAATTCTGATACCAGCTCATCAGCGACTTCATTGTATGAAGTTGTTCCTTTACGTTGAACTTTTTCACATACTTTCATTGAAAAATGCCTCAGACCCTTCCCATTTTTATCTCCTTTTTTGCTTCTCTTACTGGAAGGAGAAAAGTAATTATTTTAATACATTGAATGTTAATAAGCTACTTTGTTACACAGCAAAAGGTCTACCTTTTGCAACAGGAATCGGGACTCATGACATTATGTACTACCTAAATGAAAAATAAAACTGTTCTGCTTTTCTGAATCAGTTTCTTGTTTCTTACAAGTTGGCAAAGTAGTACACTGGAGCCCTTTCCCCTTTCTCAGCGATTTCTACATTGATAGTATTTGAACACATGCTACTGGGCAGATGCTTAAAAAACTGGATTTTTAATTCATCTCCAGGTAGTTTCACAAAAGAGCAACCGAAAAAAGGGGGAAAACCTCACAGGGTGTTTGTGTGCCTGGAAGCCAGATTTACAGGGAACTCTCATTTTTGTGCTTAAAATAGAAAGGCTCAGACATCTCTATTTACAATACAGCGCCTTAATTCTCCTAACAACCAAGTTTAATGTCTGTACCATCATAGTTAAGACTGAGATACAAGAATCTCTTTTGTGGAGAGTAAGTACATATTCATTGGTTTTTATGGTGCCAAATTAAAAACCGGCAACTGTCAGGGTTATTTTCCATTCACTTTCTTCCTCCAGAAAAGCAAGAGCTTAGATAATGGTAATGGAAAAAACAGGAGCAATTGGTTTTATCACACAAGCTAGATTTGGATGAGTATTTCAACAGAAGCCTTTAAAAAGCTCAGCTGTGTTGGTTTTGGGTTTTTTTTAATTACAGTGTTACAAGTTGGTTTGATAATATGTTTCAGGGAGATCTATTATTTTACAGAAAAAGGCCTAGTTCTGTCAACAGTAACAAGCTAAGGAAAACATTAAAATACAAAAATGCTTTTCAGAATTTTGAATGTATTGAAGAAAACAGAACACTGGAAAGAAGGACAGAAGAAAAGGAAGAGTGGAAAGGAACACCAGAAGATTTAGAAAAAAACAACACTCCTAATCCCTACACAGTTATTCAATTTGAGTAACCCCTGAAAGGTAAACAAATAAAACCAGCTTGAATGCATTCAAAGAAGTTTCAGAAGCAAAGGAAAAGATCATCTGTTTACAAGTATTTGTCACATTGAAAACTAGAACAATCCTGTTTCTGAAGATGTGTTGTTGCTTTTTTTCACAACTCCAGTATCATCTGTAACAGCAAATGTATTTATCAGGAAGTGATAAAGCAGAGAGTAATGAATTCTAACTACAAAGAATAACATACAACATAACTTTTACATGGAGGAGTGAAAACTGCTGAAAGTGGGAACTGGACACCCACCTCTCTGAAGGGCAGAGCTGAAGAAGTAGAACAGGTATGACTGTAAACATAAAATATATATATATATATGTTCAATAATACTCACCTTTCTGAAAAATCTGATTCTATAAATTCTCGAGTCCGCTTCCTGTCCCTAAGAAAAGACAATTCAAACTTAGATGAAAATAACATTATATATTTAGACCAACAAAATCAATGTATTTGGGGCCTAGCTGGGTACTAATGTTTGCTGTTACATGTTTACTGAAAGGGGAAAACAGCACACACACAGCTTGACAAAATTTGAGAAAAGGTGGTTATGACTTTGGAGGCTGTCTGAGCTCACTGCCAGACAAGTTCTATTCCCAGTTTTACCATGCTTTGCCCTTATGATTTTAGGGAAGTCACTTCATCTGGAACTACAAGAAGTGCTGATGTGAGCTAGATAACCAAATCCCATCAAAAAGGAGAAGCTGGGCTCCTTTGAAAATTCCTATTTAAAATTCCTCCATGTGGAAGAAAAATGCCTTTAAACAGCACATAAGATATATCCTATATTTTCAGGACATTGAATGTTTTGGTATCTTTAAACAAAAAACAAGGTAAAACACTAAACATTTGTATTAGAGCTGATGCGTAAAGAGCTGAAGAGAGATGCTCTGAAGAAGCAGTTGACGTGAATTTTGCATAGGAGTAGCAGTCACCAATCGTTGCTGGTTTCCTTATCGTTCTGTTTATTAGCTACAGCAAGCAGACTTCAGAAGTTGTTTTCCAAACTTGTCTTTTATTCTTGCAGCTGATACAACGCACATTGCTTGAGAACTATTGGTAAATTACTTCACGTTGTTACCCTGCAGTTTCAAAACCAGGGCTCCCAGCAGATACTTATGCAGCTAAAAACCTGACAACTTTATGAAGGGAGCTGAACAAAAATGATGGATTTGAAGGTCTGTGCCATGAAAGCCTGCACGTATGTGGTTGTGCGATCCAGAACCCATCAGCAGACGTCTTCCTCAGCAGCAACAGCGGGGTTTGTCTTTGGCAATCCCTGTCCATGGTGCTTAACCGCTCACGCTGCGCAACTGGGGGTCTGAATGCAGCAGAGCTGGGGCGGGGGGCTGGAGCGGCAGCGAACGGAGAGCTGTCCCCTGGTCTGTAAGCCAGGCTGACGGAGGTTGTACGGAGCCCTGAGAATGGGTATGCTCTTGTCTCATTTGATTTTGGAAATAATTTGGAATCTGTGAAGAGGAGTAAACAACAGGTAAAGCAAGGAGTCTGGACTTGGCAATCCTCTGGAACTGTCTTCAGCAAGGGCTCGCTGCTTAGGTTTGGCAACACCACAGACCCTTCCTCACTCTGTTCTCCAGATGAAACTACGACCTATCGTACAGCCTTCTGCAGGGATCAGTATCGATCGGCCAGTCTGGACAACATCTTGCTCCTTTTTAGCGGCGAAACAATAGTTAGGCTCATTGGAAATACTGTGTCTAGATTTTGACAGTATACAAACAGAAGGATGGTGCTTCTCCTTGGTGGTGGTGGTTGATGCACTGCCACTAGGCTTCTCTCTGGGAATCTCCATCACCTGGGTTTGGATGAAGCTTAAGAAAGCTAGCAGGCATTGATTCTCTGGTTTGGCAAGCTGTGAATAGACACTGTAGCTTTTCCCTCCTCTGGGTACTGAAAGAGCTTCTGCCTGGCCTCCACATTGCACAACATTTGCCGAAGCAAAGTAATCTTCGACAACTCCTTTTTCAAATAAAATCAGAACTAAGTGGACTCAAAAGGTATTTGAGGAGATAGACACATACTCAACAAAAAATCAAGCTTAAAAACTGCTCAGCTGGGCATGCAGTTTATTGACTCTATGGTGGGAATACAGCGACTGGGAAGTACAAGCCTATGACAGTCCTTGCTTACAGCACAGAAGGAAGAAAGTCAAGGTACAAACATTATACTCTCATTTCTGCCATGTCCTAGATGCTCCATTTTCCCACCTCTAAAGCTGGAAAGGTACTACTGACATTCATCACCTGTTTAGAAAAATTAACCCAGATACGGACATAAATTAGTTTTTAATTTTCAGAGGCAAAGCACTACATCTGTCTTAAGACAGATAAGCTCAGCAGTACTGTTATTAAAAAAAAAAAATCATGGAATACTGTAAAGACCAGATTTCCTTAGAAGAGAGAAAGATAGTCATGTTATTCTGGAGTACCTCAGAACCCCATGAAAACTTGTTGCTACTGTAAAATAGTAACAAAAATACAACATTGATTACATTCAAAATTTTCCATTAAAGCTTTATTCTTAAATGCCTCTGGAAGCATTTTTGATAGTCTCTCCCCCTGTTGGCACCCGCTGATACGCTCAACAGCAAAGCTACTTGGATATACCACGAACTTATGAAAAAAACAAAGGCTTCTTCTAACAGGACTCATGGATTTGTGACTCTCCATTTTCACAAAGAAACAGACACTGCCATAAAACAAAATTAAAACAGTGAAGTGACTGGTGCTTGTACTTTCGTGTTCACATGTTCCAGACATCAAAGTGCGTGATAGGCTAAAGAGCATTCTCCTTTTAGTTGTGCAGTAACTAGAAGCCGTAAGCCAACATATAGATACAACAGGATAAATAAAGGAAAAAATCAGAACAGATCCTCAAACATCTTTAAATAAAACAAAAATCTTACCCTGGGACCCAGCCAGAAGCTTCCGTTATGTGTGTCTGTGTGACCATTGTTGAAGCTGGATTATATGGACTCCCAATCAGAACACTCCCTGAATTGGTCAGTCTTTGTGATGTGCTTATGATCTACAAAATTTAGAAATAAAAAACACAGCTCTCTTAAGAAAACAGAGGTTTGGTTTTCCTAAAACAGCCCAGAATTCATACTAAGCATGGTACTAAGAAGAAAATAATAATTCTGTACCAGCTGCAAGCTGCAGTCAAAATATACAGAAGATGTCATCAGAAGATCTTCACACATGAAAGTAATTATAATGCTGTTAAGTTTTCTACTAATTGTACCATATTACTGTATTATTCATATGGACAAGATCTAGACAAATAGAAATAATTACTAGGTATGGCAGGTAGGATCTGTACCTATATACATCTAATTCTTTCTTCGAGAGTACGTCTAGGCAATTTCTTGATCACTGTAATCAATAAAGCCTCCTTTCCAATAGATTTGTCTCTTGCAATTGTCTGTCTTTAGTACCAAAGACAATCTGAGCTGCAAGCAAAGTATTCCCTGCAGTTTCTAGCACTCACAAGATCTCAAGGCATTCCAGCAAGCTAATAATACAACACTGTACCTATGGAATTAACTGTAAAGTCTGTACAGTATAGATAGAATTTACATTTATTAAAACCTGGTGAAATTGTATGTGCAATGGTTGCTAACACTAAGACACTTGGTCTCAACTTTCAAATCACATCATAAGCTCATTCTTTAAAGTAGGTCACCAGAAGAATTTAGATAGTATTTAAAAATGAAACAGTATTAATCAGTTAATCTTTAAAATAAAACACGTTAAATTATTTTGATTCCAGTATGGTAAGATTCATACCGAAGCTTCTTGGACAGTGCTTTTTACTCATACACCTTATTTGCTTTTTTAAACTTTATTTTACTTTACTCCATTTGTTAGTGACATTTTGAGTACCTACTGTATTAAACTTTGTAGTTTCCTTTACTACTTAACTTACCCAACACCCATATAAGTATGTGGCAGATACTTTGTTTGGTATCCATCAATATTGTTTAAACAAGTAGAAAAAACAGTATCTGAAGAATTTCCCATTTCCTTAGCTCACTGAGCATTACTTCACATCCCTCCTGACACCACACCATGATTACATACATGTATTTTTTATCTTAAAGACATAGATTCATCTTATTTATTTTTGCAAGTGGATAACTTGACAGAAACAAGTGAAAACAGAAATTTAGGAAAACCAAAACACAGGTATAAGTTCGATATTTACTGGTTGATACTGGAGAACAAAAGATCCCTGGCTGGCTGCTTTACACACTGCATGTAAGCACAGGAAAGGTATCAACTTTTACCAACTTACTGCTACAACGGCTTTAAGTCAGAAACATTTTGTGATAGAATGATTAATTTTTAAAAGCTTGCTTAAATTCAGCACTGGTGTAACACCAGTATGTAAGTGAGAATCAGTAATGTAGTATTTCAATTAAACATCAATCCAATCCAGTAACTTTTTATATCAATTTCTTGCAACACTATAAATAATGTTTATTTGCAGTAAGCACATGGTTCTGCCACCATATGGCAGACACACGCCAGGGAGAAAAGATTTTAAATATTTTGCACACTGAAATGCATTTCACCACATTCCACCCTCCCCGAGGTTTCACGCTGCTCTGCTGATGTCTTGTAAATCACAGATCAAGCGTGTCATCAAAGAGTATTTTATGTCCAATCTCCTCATCATTTTCTGGCGACAGCCACTGTAATAAACTGAGGTGGCAACATCAGGTTCGAGTGTTTCCAAGACCGACCTGTCCCGTATCTTTCTACCCCTGGGTGCCATCTAGTGGGGACAGACACCAGAAGCACGCGCTCCCGGCACCCCCTTCCCTTCCCTCCCCACGGCACCCCTTTCCCTCCCCACGGCAGCCGCGCCGCTCGGGGAGCGCCCTGTTCGATGGACACTTGCAGGTAGTAACTGCACAAGCACAAAAATCCACCTGTCTACAGCTTATTGTTAAAGCTGCAAGTTCTTGGATGTGGGGACATGGATGTCACGGGTATACAAATCAGTGTTATTTCAGTGTCACTTTTAAATTTACTTTTGAACGTTTGCTTTCACAAAAAATGCTACACCGAGTATTTTCAGAGGACTAATTCCATCTTCTCTTAACAGCAAACATTTTTCCAGTGT
Organism: Aptenodytes patagonicus; assembly: GCF_965638725.1. Taxonomy (NCBI): domain Eukaryota; kingdom Metazoa; phylum Chordata; class Aves; order Sphenisciformes; family Spheniscidae; genus Aptenodytes; species Aptenodytes patagonicus. The sequence goes on from NC_134954.1 coordinate 6,517,789, forward strand.
GCCTGAAGTAATCACATAAATTCACTGCACAGCATAAAAAGGAAAAAGAAAATCTCACCGCAGTTTAGCAAATAGAGCATCTGTAGGATGTGTTAAATCCCTGTAATTAAGTACTAACATTTTATCAGTAATACTTATGCTGTTAAATTTACACCTACAGACTGAATCTGAAGAAACTGTAACAAACACCCATACACAAGAATCCAGCCTGCAAATTGTGCCGGTTTCACCATTTGCACAGCCGTACCCCAAGGGATTCAGACCAATGGTCACCGCTCAGCCAACAGCCCACTCCACTGATCCTGGGGGCTGTGTGCTTGTGTGAAGGACCTGGAGCACACGCAAGGGCTGTAACCTACAGTGGTTAAGTAAAGGCAAAAACCCCTCGCGGCAGCAGGATGTTGCTAACACATAGGAGATGCCAAAGGGGTGTTAACATTCCCACTGTTAAGAACCTGTGACCATTCTCTTTTAAATGGTCTGGGATGTAACACAGCCGTACACTGGATGTCTTAGGAGATCTGTGTTAATGGCTATTTAATAAGAAAATGTTTTCTGAATATAGATCTATCCTTGCAAAACAGCAGAATAAAACAAAAGAATAAAAAAATTTAAAATAAAGAATTTATTTAAAATAAGAATAAAAAATAAAAATAAATAAAACGTATGTGTCACACCATGCAGTAGCTTTTGCAACTTCTACCTGCTACAGAACCTAAACTGTTAACTAGGGTTCATTTCAACGAAAGGCAGGGCCTTGAGAAGTCACTCCTAAGAGTAGGAACTGCCTTAACTGACTGCTCTGCCCTGTTCTTGGCTATTATTTATTGCAGTCACAAAATCAATCTTTTGTAGTAGAACAATTCCAGCGAAATGCTACAGGGCACATGCTCTAGCAATACCCGCATGAGTACTGATGCACTGAGGAACGCTGTTCTCTGGCAGACAGCCTGCGGCTAGTACTTCAGATGGAGAGCTCTACAGAGTGGCGGATGCAGCCTGGGGGGGCCTGGCTGTAATCCTGCTGCCCATCTGTCCAACTGGGATAAAAGCCATTGAACAACAGTAATAACTTCTGATGTGAAAAAGACCCACCACAATTATTTATAAACACGTTAAATGGTTCTTGTTCTTAGGCTAGGCGCGTGGCAAGTAGGCATCAGGTTACTAGAAACAGTTCACTCTATTGCCTGTTCAGTTCTCTGGTCACCAGAAAACCAAAAATTTTTCTCAAAAGCAGATCCAAAATCCCCGAAACAGCAATATGCTCTCATATACAGTTCCACTGACAGGAAAAGACAGTTTTAAGAAGAGTAGTTTCAACAAGCTAAATCTCTAGCGACACATCCGAGACATTCAGTTTTTGGCAATGCTGGAGATTTGCTGGTAAGAACATGACTCAAAATATTCAAAGAGTATCAATAACATTCTTAACGAGTTGTTTTTTTTTTTTCCTTAATACACTTCTGAGTAATAGTTAAAATGTCAACTGGTAAAGCTGTTTCAATTTCCATTCAAAGCCAGGAAGATAGGTATCCCCTAAGGTCACATAAGATCGTTGGGAGTGGCAAATCTGGTATGTCAAGATTGCTGTACCCACACGTCACCACCTTTCCATCCAGGTGGGGCACTTCAGCAGCCTTTGCAGCTGAGGCAGGAAGCAGCAAGTTCCTAGCACTGTTCCCATCTTTGTTTTTCATGTTTCCATATGACATCAACAGGAAGTCACGCAGCTAGTTACACAAGTTTAGCATTACCGGAGTTGCAAAACTTACCATTTGGGGTCCAACATTCACATTGATTGGTCCTAAGGTTTTTGGCAAAATCTTAGTTGGGGAGTTGGTGCTGGAAACTGGTAATGTGATTATTGAAATATTACCTAAAAAGAGCAGTAAAAAGAGAGTTTTAAATTACACTTCCTTAGTAACCTGTGAATAACACTTTGGCAAATTCTCACATCGTTTTAAGGTTTTGGAATCAGGTTAGCTTTTTTGTCTCGTACACTGCAAGCACACCCTCACATAAAAGCCTCCAGACCTTTTAGCAGATGTCACAAGGACACCTCACAAAACTACACCTTCACTATTTTACCTTTAAAATTACGTGTTAGTATTTTATTTCCAGAAACAATGTCTTCTTGTCTAAGACAAAGAGTGCACAGCCTGCCATACCTCAGCATTAAAAGTTAAAATTAATGAGCATACTTCTAGAAAGAAGTCAGCACATAAATCCTAGTTATAATCATAAGCACGTGTACAAAATACGTGTCCATGTATCTTCACAGCCTTAACTGTTCCTCATCTGACTATACTAAAGTATTCTACAAACATCAGTGAAGTAAGCCTATCACAGCCTATCACTGTACAGATGGAGTAAATAACGCCTTTGCAACTTACCTAAAGTAACAGAGCAGGCAGCTGGACGTCAAGATAAAGCCAACCATGCCATCTCTAACCCAGCGTGTTCTCATCCAAAGATGTTTATCATCTTTGTGATCTCGGACTGCTTACGGATCGAACTCACCATGCCTTCGCACAAAGAAGCGCAGCCCGTACCTCACAAATGCTGCTGCTCCTCCTCTATTCCAAATCGTATCTTGTAATCTTGATTAATTCACACTTAATGTCTTAATCAAAACTGTCATGCAGCACTACCATTAGCCCACGAGTGTGCAAACTGTTGTACACAAGCCACTCAAAGCAGTGAACGCTTAGTTATCTATGGACATTGTGGCAGCAGCAGCTCTTGTCTCTGACAGTTTCAAAGCAAGAGAGCTGGAAATCGATCACTCAAATACCTCCCCGCATTCTTATGCACAGCCTTATTCAAAATGGGGAATTACAGTGGTGGGTCTGGAGGCAGAATCAAATATAAGGAAGAGCTGCCCCTGCCCCGTAATCCACAGAGTCAGCTTGCGTCTAGCTGGGGTCATGAGCCTAAGGACAAGGACTGGCTCCTGAAGAGCTACTTATGCTCTCTGGCACTAGCAGACAGAAACTGAAGGCATCTAAGGTGACGAGTTCCTTCAGAACAGTGCAGACACCAGCCCTCACCACTGCCCTGCCCTCCTCCTTCCACAGGAGCTGGCCAACATTCAGCTTAGCCCAGATGGTCCCAAGCTGACTCGGTGTTTGACATCTCTGTTCCCTGGTCTTTTCTCATACAACCCGTTCTGCTCCACTGCCCGCTTTTCTCTTCTCACTTGATCCTGAACCACGGGGGTTTTGTTTGTTTTTTTTTTATTTCAGTACACCTATGTTCTGCCATGAGGTGACTGGAAAATCATAAACTCAACAGTATAACTTCTCTGTGATACGAAGCAGAAGCAACATAATCAAGAGAACCCCCCCCCGTGGCAGGGGGCTTGGACTAGATGACCTTTAGAGGTCCTTTCCAACCCAAACTATTCTATGATTCTATGAATACTTAAAGGATCTTCTGTAGCTACAGCATGGAAGTAGAAAAGATGTAGACATACGCCAAGTCCCACCTTTATAAAAAATGAACAGATACGAGAAGTATTTACAATTTGAGATAAGGATGTTCCAATGTTCTGTGTAAATTCCTTTGGCATCTGGAGTAAGACTACTACTTAGTATTAATTTTCCAAAAGGCAGATCTGTATCTGAGAACATCAGAAGCAGCTTGCTTCTTCTCTATTCAGTAAATTGACTAATTTATTCAGTCACCTAACTCACCTAGGAAAAAAAACTTATAAAACCAACACACTCGCAAACCCACCGCCACAGTAAATCCTTGCTCTATTATGAAACACCTTTTGTGAGGTAGTGCCAGAGTGCACAAGACAAAAGTAATTCATGTTTTACATACACTGTGTTCCCATTTTGAGCTCAAAATAGTTCTCTAAACTGGCCAGTTACTTGTCAATTTTACTTTTGCTACAGGATTTTGCCCAGGATTTGCTAAGCTGTGCTAGCGTATTCTCATCAAAACCTAATCTCCCCTCTCATCGCAGGCTGTTGTCATCAGTGACGTGCCTGTCACTTCACAGTACTGCTGCAGAAATCTTCCTCTTTTCTGCTGCAGCTGAAACTTTTGGCCCCTTTTTCTCCAAGATCAGCTCTCACGGTTTTTCTCCTTGTCCCTTTTCTTATCAATAAATAAATTACTTTCCCCAGTGCCGACAACATAAGGTCACATGGCAAAGTGCAGTAAAATTCTGAAATGCCAGCATGTGGCTTACAGTTCTCTTACCACAGGGCCACACCACGGAGCCGTCTCCAGCGGCACTTCCTGGCCTGCCAGAGGCACCGTAACGTCACGTTTCACAATGCAAGATTGAGACCTGTCAGACCTACCGTACCGTACAATTAGCACTGCTGGTGTACAGTTAAATGTACGCGTCTACATCCCACGTCAATCGCTGCGCACACGGTTTGTTTCTTTCTCAACGTGTGGCATGTAGATTGTAATCTATTTGCACCGGCAATAGTTTTTAACATATGTATGTACCTCCCCTCACGCACACATGCAGACTCTCTGAAAACTGTAGCTTAAAAATACAATACCCATGGCCAAAGCCACACGCAACCACCAGATTTACTGTAGCAGCCCTGGAAAAAACACTAATTAAGAGCTACTGCTGCACCGTGCCTTCATTTACAAGGCTACCTAGATAAAGGTATACGGTCACCATTAGGGCAACTTTAGTAAATACAAGGGTCATTCAAATTACTTGACCTCGATTTTAAAAAGACAGTTGCTTACATATGACATGTTTAAAAGTCTTTTTGGCTAGAGTTACTGTCAGTAAGAAAGATCTTAATCTTCTAATCCCTACACAAATCCCACATTTGGCAGCAGAAGTGTCCAAATGATGTTAAGAGTTGATCAAGTTTTCAAAGAAATGTTTCCCTGGCCTTGTCCCTCCTTTAAAATTTCTTTATGGGTAAATATAAATATGTCAATGCGTAGACTTTTAAACACAGATAGGATGGAGAGGGACCAGTTTCTTTTTATGAGTGAGGTCTCTCTCATCCACCACGGACAGAAGGAAAGAGCAACTGAATTTTTCACAATAAGAGTCGTTCTGTGTGTTTGTCAGCAGTTGAAAAAATGGTAAACAAAAAGTTCTATCACTTACAAATAAAATATTCCTCCCTCCTGCTTTCTTTTTTTCAAAAATAGTGTCATAGTCCAGATACTCATGTGACCTCAACTGCTCCAAATATTTAATGATGGAGACACCACCTTCCCATCTCTCTTCGCAGCAAACATGACAGTTGGTTCAGTTAGTTGCTGCAAAAAGTTAGTGCGTTTCCAAATAGAACACATCAGCACCCCAACCTGAAGAGACAGATTTTGCAGTCAGTATCGCCAGTGTCACTGCTCTTCTCTAAACAAAGAGAAATCCAACTTGCAAGAGCATCCCGTCCTGCCCGCGGCCCTTGCGCAGGGGCAGCCCAGGTCCATGGGACACAGCTGCCGCTCAAAGACCTGGAGCTGGCCAGGACCGGTCCCAGCGCAAAAAAACCACCACCACAAACTGGAAACTGCCGACACAAGTACAACCAGCTCTGAGAGCAGGCACTTGCTTGATAAGATGACCAGCTGTATTTTACACCAAATTTTCGAGGTTCGTGCAGCTCTGTTTGCTGAAGAGCTGGTAATTTCTAAAGTTTTGAAGGCAAGGTAGTATTACAAAACAGCAAGCATCAACAGGAACAATCTCTTCAAGTCTTATTTATAAAACAGCACAGAAAAAGTACAAGGAGGAAGTAGATGTCATACTGTAGATCATCTAGAAAGTATTCAACAGATTTCTGTTTTCAACTTAAAGTAGAAATATCACCAAACTAATCATATATACTTTATCACATAGCAATTGTAAAGGCTTTAAACGTGATCAAATTCCAAATAAATGCCAAGTCTTAGTAACGCCCATCATTTGGGACAAAAAAGATTACACTGATTTATGTTCCACTGAAAAACAGCAGTGCGTACAGTGGTAAGCTGAACACAATGAGTCCCATCAGCCTCCTAGTCACGGTAATCTTACTGCATGGATGAAAAAAGGTCAGCAGAGATGGATCAAACTAGAATGATTTGTATAATAATACTCAATTCTTATATAATGTTTCTCAGCAGTACTTTCAAAGCACAAAGGAGGTCAGTGTCGTTACTCCCATTTTACCTATGGAAAACCAAGCACATGGGAAAGAAACCCTCTTAAAAGTCTCACAGAGAGGCTTGAACCACAATATATATAAAACCACCACAAACTGAGCACGCTCGTCACTGATGCAAATTCAAAATAAAAATCTGTCAGTGCACATACATATGTTTCGCTTAGAACAAAAGCACTTTGCTTCTACATAAATTATTTTTCCATCCCTCAGTCACCACTACTGTTGTTTCTCATGGAGAAAAACCAGTGTTGCAATTCTTTCATATTTAGAAAAACATGATCACTACATAACTATTATTCTTCCTGGCATTCGCGAAATATTTTTACTTGCATGCACAAAGAAAAATTCAATTTAAATGATCTTCGGCTTCAAGCAGTCACAGAACAAAGTTATTCATGTTTATGTACACATATGCTCACATGCACACACTAACTAACCATCCCACAAGACTAACTTTAAATCATTACGTGGCATCCTAAATAGCTTAACTTCACACAAACAACATGGACTCCTACACAAATATGAAGCTGAAGAGGTTTTAGTGATTTTTTTCCTGTATAACTAAATTTGTTAAGTTTGCAGCTTAGTTGCAAAGATAATCAGAAACAATGTCAACCGGAGAATCTATAGAATCTGTCACAGCCAGTTTGAAGGAAACCATAGGTGATGGGAAGTACAGACCAACCAGCTGGGGTCACACACAATGCGTACGTCAACAAAAAAAGTCTTTGAATTTTCAGACAAAACACCAGGGAAGTGTTGGTAATTTGGATTTCATATTCAGAACTCTGAAACAAACGTCCACATTTTTTAAAGTGTATCAGTGAACAGCCATTTTAAATAATACAGCCTATGGCTTGATGGTAATGGTAAAAAAATACAGTTCAGAGTTGTGAAACATCGGAAGTCCACTAGGGTATTTTGCAATAACATATGTGATGTGTCCTCAGGCTCCTCTATTACACTAAAACATATATTGATGTCCAAGATCAGGATACAGTATTATAAAAGCATATAGAAAAACTGAATTATTAACATGCTATTAATATGCATATATTTTCTTGGTACATTTCTTCATTTGTTTATTGCACAAACTTATTAGGCTATAAACCTAACTTTAAAAATTCCAGAGTCTGTAGAAGCACATACATATCTAGAAATATATGAAATCAAAGAGACCGGTAGGAAAGAAAAAACAAAATGGGGCAGACGGTATTTCAATGTACTTCAGGCTTACACTGACCAGTACATTTTCAGTCTTTTACTGTTCAATTTGAGACAAATTTACAGGAGTTAACAGTCGTATGAATCTCAAAGTATCAAATGTAGGCCTATTGATAACCGATTCTATTGTCTTGGTCATTCCAGCAGATCTCTTCAAGCACACAATGAACTCCCAGCGCTCTTCAGGCCTCGAGCTGGAACCCCCTAAGGCCCTGGTCAGATATTCAGCACACTGCCACTAAAATTCGTTTATGCAGACCTCATCACCAATGCTCATTCCTGCCCGCAAGCCAGCATTGCCACGGCTATGGCTATGCAGTGAACTTGCCTTCTTTTCCTTTGGCAAGGGGGAACAATGGGTATTTTTCGGGCTGAATCTGTTCCCGGGTCCAGTGAACTGCTCAGCCACCTACACAGCTATGCTGGCACTAAGCAAAGGAAAATGTTTAAAAGTAGCTGTGAGGTGACCAGAGCCAACTTAACTGGCACTGCTGCCAGAGAAGATGTCTATCAAAGCAAGCAAAAGATTACATCACAAGGAAAGGCAGAAAATGGTAAATGTGTTTGTTTAAAAAAAAGAGACACCTGCCTTACTGCTTCCATTACAGTAGCATAGGCATATGGCAGTCCTGCATGTTGAGAAGTTTCTAAAATGCCAGCCCTATCAGGACTTAGTAAAAATTAGGTACTGCATAAAAAAAAGACATATTGAAACAAAATTCATTGTGAAGTTGTATTAAAAGTTAAGATTCCCACCCAAAGCAATCTGGATTGCAATTTGATCTGATTAAGGGATCCTCCCTCATGGAGCCTGTTGCAAGACTGGTGGTCTAGAGCTGGGCTCCCTTTTCCCTCCACAGCAATAAACAGAGACCACCACATAGATTCATAGAATTTAAGAATATAGTAACAAAAAAGTATTAACTAAGGACAGTACGATTCACCAAAACTATTGTGTTAGTCTACATTATATATTTTAAGATGAGAATCAAATATGTCACTCATAGTCAACCAGTTGAAAACTGTTGCTTCTTTCTTCCACACCCTATTAACTAATAACTGTCAAGTCACTGTTCATAGGCAAAAGTGGATCAGTACCCAGTGTCTTCACTCGGATACAGACACACTGGGTCAGCCAATAGATTTTGTTTAGGAGGCAAAAAGAACAGTTAACCTGTGAAATAAACTCATTTTTCACGTGCAAGAGTATTCCCCCATGAAAGATAACAAAATATGGTTTCGGTAACTTTTATAATTTTTTTTACAGGCACTTACAAATTCAGAGTTCTTCAAATTTTCAGGTCATTATCTATTGAAAATTAAGCTTGTGCTCCAGGTGACTTCTCTGTGTATTTAACTGATCTGATTTACTTTTGGGAATATCCCTTACTTGCAGGTCATGTACGTCAAGTGCTTTTAAAATAAGCTAAAAGCATGCCAAAACAAGACCTTGGAAACAGCATAATTAAAAATGCAACCTATCAAATACAAGTTAATCCTTACTAGACTTTTTTCCATTTATATCAGATGTATTACCTCTTCGTTCCTACCAGCAGCTATGAGTTTTGAATGAAAAACCTTGTTACAGGAGACATCTTGGTTTTTTCGGAAATAAATTCTCATTGGGAGATTTCCGGCTGAAAGTCCGGTACGAATTTTTTTCCCCCAAACCAAGCCTTCCTGATCATTTCTACTGATTTTGCTTTTGTTTTTGCTGTAACTGTAATAATTCTGATCAAACCCCAACTTCTCAAGTTTATGAAAAACAGTAACTCATACCTAACCCCCCCAACCCGAAACTAACTATTCTTGGTAAAATATGTACTTAACAAGCAAAGTTGCAAGAATCTGCAGACAGAATCACAGAACAGTTGGGAGGGACCTCTGAAGGTAATCTCATCTGGCCCCCCTGCTCAAGCAGGGTCAGCCAGAGCAGGCTGCTCAGGACCACGTCCAGATGGCTTCCGAGTATCTCCAAGGATGGAGACTCCACAACATCCCTGGGCAACCTGTGCCAGTGGTCAGTCACCCTCACAGTAAAAAAAGTGCTTCCTGATGTCCAGAGAAAACCTCCCGTGTTTCAGTCTGTGCCCATGCCTCTGGTCCTCAAACAGGGGACCACTGAAAAGACCCTGGCTCCATCCTCTACGCACCCTCCCTTCAGGTATTTATATACACTGATAACTTCCCCCCTGAGCCTTCTCTTCTCCAGACTACAGCCCCAGCTCTCTCAGCCTTTCCTCCTATGAGAGATGTTCCAGTCCCTTCATGATCTTAATGGCCCTTGGCTGGACTCTCTCCACTGTCTCTCTCTCTCTCTCACCGGGGAGCCCCACAACTGGACCCAGTACTCCAGGAGCGGCCTCACCAGGGCCGAGCGGAGGGGAAGGGTCACCTCCCTCGACCTGCTGTCAACACTCCGCCCCACGCAGCCCAGGATACCGCTAGCCTTCCTCGTGGCAAGGGCCCATGGCTCACGGCCAGCCCGCTCCCCACCAGCACCCCCAGGTCCCTTTCTGCAGAGCTGCCGTCCAGCCTGTACCGGTGCAGGGGCCGTCCCCCGCCTCCCCCCCCGCGATGACTTTCTCCAGCCTGTCGAGGTCCCCCTGGACGGCAGCACACCCCTCGGCCGCACCACACGCCGCCCGGCCATTTCAAAGGGCACGTTCCCTGTAATACTGCAAAACCCCTCTGCTCCTGCTACCCGGGTTCAGTCAGGGGCTCCTCTTCTGCGCTTCCCTCCCCCCGCCCCAGGCGGCGGCGCGGGGCGGTCCCCCGCACTGCCGCGCCCTCTTCAAAGCACAAACACCGCCGCCCGCCCCCCCGCGAAGCGCCACCGTGTTAAGTTTAAACTAGGCAAGCCAGGGAGCGGGGGGTCCTCGGCAGCGCGGGGGGCCCTCGGCAGCGCGGGGGACCCGGCCGGGCCCGCTCCGCCGGGCTGCAGGCGATGGCGGCCCCCGCCCGCGCGCGCGCGCCTTTGTTACCCGGGGGCGCCGTGCGGCGTGGCCAGGCGGGAGCAATCGCGCGCCGAGCGAGCCCACGCGAAGCAGGTGGCGGGGGCCCCGCTGCTGCGGGGGGGGGGGGGAGGGGAGGGGGGGGCCGGCAGGGCCCGGGGCAGCCCCAGGGGAGCCTGCGCAGGAGCCGCGTCAGCACAGCGCGCGGCAGGGCCTCGAGGCCGCCTTAGCGAAGGCTCTCCTTTCCCACGTGCGCAGCCGTAAGCGTGGTCGCTCACGCCGATGCTCCCAAACCCGGACAGACGGTTTTAATTCAGCCGGCCCCGCGCCGCCGTGCGGCCAAGGCAGCAGCGCCTGGAAACCCGAGGGGCTGAAAAAGATTCTGCTCGGGCTACGGCGCCTGAGGGCGAGAAACGTCAGCCCCTCCCGGGAGGAAAGGAAGGACACAGAACCCCACAGCGGCCAACGCCGGTCTGCGTTAAGGACGGGGTGCTTCGCCAGAGCAGGAGCTGTAGCCACCGGCAGCTGGACGGTCCGGTCCGTTCTGCCTCCCCCCCCGCTCGGTGGGCGGCCAGGCAAGGTGGGCAGCAACGGCCCCTCTGCCCCAGCCCACCACACGGCAGCTTGTTCTGCAGAACCGCACAGGCCAGGCAGAAATCTTTTAAATCTGCAGCCCCTTTCAAATTTGGAGCGCTCTCTGCGTATCTCGTTTCGTTCAAAGGAATCTTCAGGACACGCTGTCCCCTTACTGTCACTGCAGGAGGTAACAACTCTTTTCAGGTGTGTTGCATTGGAGCGCTCACCTGATGGCACCGCATCTCACTGAATCATACTAAAATGATTTTGCAAGTGATGTCTGATTTGCAAACCTTGATTTTATTGCAGGGCTTCATGCCTAAGCAACTCCAGTGCTCAGCAGATCAGGAAGCCTTGGGACTACTCCTTAAACTAGAATGGAGCCCTCAAAGCTGCCGACATCCATGTGGATGCACAGAGGGCAGGCGAGGTGGCTTTAGGGGACAAGCGACCAAGCAGTAATACAGATATGCCCTCTGCTTGGAATCAGTGGGAAAAGGTTTGATTTGCCATTTTTATAATATATATGAAGAGGATTACAAAAGTGGAAGTGTTTAACTTATTGACTGGGAACGTCTCCCAAACAGATTAAATTTTAAATTCTCTTGGTTACACATGCAACTTTTCAACGTGAACTCTACAGTACGTCTGACTTAATTCCTTCACAGCGTGAAACAATCACCCCAAAACCACAACTGAACTGTCACTATCCAACTCATTCATAAACCTAATTATACCTGTTTAAGACCTAACTTGAACTATAATACTTAACAATTTTAACAGAATGAGGTAACTCCACAAAGACATCTTGCCACTTAAACCAGGATTTTGCCTAAAGAAGGGAGTAGCTTGGTTGTTGTCAATTAACTTTATTAGGCACCAAAGTTCTGCCTACACCCAGGAGTGTGTCAGTTTTGTTAGCATGGAGCATACCAGGAGTTTCTCCCAACAGGCACAACCCATGATAAAACACTAGCAGAATACCTAAGACATACGTACAGATCTATTCCCGAGGCTAAGAACAGCAACAACCACCTCTGCTCTCCAGCACGTGAGGGGAAGCATCCCTTTTGCATTCGGTAACCCAAGAGTACTCATTCACTGAAGAATGAGAACCAGGGACAATCTCTTCTGTCTGGGACAATTAAAAGACAGGTCTCCTACAGGAATAATTTTAATCGCTAGTCTGGCAGGTACTTTCAGATAAGGAAATGAAGCAGTCAGCCCAGCTTGCCATAGCTGAACAATTTTGACCGTAACAATAAGAATCTACTACGTCAAAGACTGAGTGAAAACGTGAGTGAAAACGACTTTCAGAAAGGAGATATCCAGACTGTGCTGTGTGGACTACTTAAAATGTTTTACCCAATGACTGTCCTTGCAAGAAGTGGTCCCTGGCGTTAGGCGAGTACCCTGGCCCCCTGGCCGGTAGTCAAGAGCCATCCGCATGTGGCATTCCCTCTCAGATCCAATGAGTATTCATTTCAAGCAGAGGAAGCAAGCTCCAAATGGAGACCCTTTAGCCAAAAGAGCCTGTTGCCTATGAGTTAAAGGCAACAAATGTAGGAAAGTAAACTGTCTGTTGAATGGGAATTGTTCACGAAACAAAGTGAACAACATTCTGAGTTAATGCTCTGCTGAGCACTGTGGTATTTCTTCTAGGCACACCTAGAAAGAAAAATCTAGTTCCCTTCAGAATTAGGCAGTAAGTCTTTTCATGAGGATTACAAATTTGGATGTATGTGCTTTGATTCTGCAAACATCACATTTAAAACATCAAATTCCTTAGTAAATCTGTACTGCATTTAGATACAGCGGGTACTAGAAATGCTGCTTTTTCTCAGACATCATCTATACAAGGAATAAAAAAATACTTTAAGTATTCTGAAAGGCCTGAATCAAAAAAAGCTACAGCAAGAAGACCACAGTATTCACTAACAAGCACAGGAAACAAGCGAGTAATAAGAAAATTCAAACCCCAAATAAACCAAACAACCTGTCAACCTATTAGGAACAGTAATTCAGATTTAAAGATCAGCAGAAGTGACACAGCAGTACTTTAAGACTTACAGATTAGACTGCAATACCTAAGCAGTCTGTGAGCATTAACTTCTCCGGTAGCAAAATAAACCTGGAAAATATCCTGAGGTTGTGCATGGACACTACAGGTCATGGTGGGAAAGATAAATGAAGCCTGATCAAACACACACTGGAACAGCAGCAACAGAGTAACTGCTTCAGATGGCTCGGGAAAAACTCGGGGAGGAAAGAGATTTTGAAAGTTAAGCCTGCGAATGGAAGAAAAGCAGAGAAAGTAATTTTTTAGTGCAAGGGTCAAGTGATTAGCTATTTTGATTACATATTTTTAGTGTGAAAAAGCCAGACAATTTCCCCTACATAACTATATCTAGTGGTGCTAATGCTACAGAATGAGACTGCAGCTATGAGTAAAGAGCAACAGCTGATTTGGTAAGTGTTTCAAGACATTCTCCTGCAGTTTGAAACAGCATCCTCAAAGATCCAGGCTGCAGTCTACTCTTACTGGGCAAAGTGGCAGAGCAGTGGGTTTACCTAGAACAGTCCAGCTTTTTTCAAAATTAAACCCAGTAAAGCCAGGATTACACAACAGATTTCATAGTATAATAAAAGAGCAGGGTTCATTAAAAAAAAGGAAGACAAAATTTGCAAGGAATTTTCTATGTGCTCGTGGCTCAGCACTGGAATCTGAAGTGTTCCTTTAATGCAATATTGGTACTAAATTAGTATGTTTGTGCTAAAAGCAAATAACAAATAAACACACACCACAAATAATTATCTTTTTGGAAAGAAAAAAAATGAAATGCAACTTTTCTAAACAAAAGTTTCTAGCACTTGAAATCTGATGCTTTCAAGAAGATCCTTATTTGAGCAAATAGCCTCTCTTGCTCTTCAACGTATCATAAATCCATCATGCTTCAGTCTAAGAACACTGCGAAGGCACATTATGGACAGGCCCAGATATGTAGCAATAAATTGCCTTTATTTTTACTATAGCAAATGAGTTAACTTAAATAATGGATAAAACAATAAAAACTGTATTCATTAGGAAGTTCACAACGCCCTGTTAAGAGATAGTGGATCTGAATGCCTGTTTGGTTCCTTCCCCCCTCCCTAATTTCCAGAGTTCAACAGTGGACATGCCAGAAGAAGTAAAGGATACTTCAGATTGAAAGTAAGAGACAGCTTAGATACTGGCATGCAAGTTTTTCCAGCTTTTATTGAATATTTGATTCTCCAAGAAGAATAAGCCAGCGTGAACAAGATGTTATATCTCAATAGAGATGTCAGTGATTTTTTACCTCAAGGTTAAAAAAAAAAAAAAATCATTAGAGCATAACATTTTAGAAAATATAGAAGAATGGAGGTAAATAATACATCCATCATCCCAGAAGCAAAATCTAATAAAGACTGGGATAAGGATCACTGAGATATTACTACTAACAGTAACGTCCCATACTTTATAAAGTTATTCAATTCAGTTATTCTCTGAACAAATCAATTGCTTGTCTCACAGAAATTGTTTGAAAGTGTTGCACTTATTTTAGTCTTTTTCCCTAGTATCACGACACAATAATCACAAAATAATGAAACACAAAGGGCAATTATCTCACCAGTGTGCAATAATTCTCAAAGGCCTAGAGCCAGTCTGTGATGTTCTGTCATAGTTAGAAAACTCAGAAGATATTGTAGCTCTAGACATTTTCTGTTTAGACTCTTCCATTTTTTCAGACTCTGAAGTCTAATGCACCTAAACTGTTGTGATGAGCCAAAAATCATTCTTCCAGCTACTACATGCATTTGTTTATTGCAGTGAATAACAACAACTCAGTATTTACGTAGAAAGGTTGATGGAAGTGTTTCCTGAATTGTAAATCCTCAAGTTTTCTAACATTGATATGGGGTTGCAGTTTTATTTTACTGGAATCCTGTAGCTGTTCTGACAGCCAACACAATGTTTTAGAGTCAAAAGTGATTAATCTAGAAATGCTAAGATGATGTCCTGGTTTCGGCTGGGATAGAGTTAGTTTTCAAAATATAATTATTGTAAATTGTCCAGAATGCTTATAAAAGTATCACAAGATATCACCGACCGTGAAGTCATGCTTAACCTTCTTTCCCATTTGGACTACAACAGAGTCTGGGAACTTTAAGGGTGGGGTAGAAATCAGGAAATTCAGCACATTATTCACCATCAAGTAAAGAAAAAAAAGGGCTTATTTTATCCTCTAATTATTTTTACTACACTCTCTTTTCCCCTCTGAAAACCTGAAGATCTTCCAATCTTTGTTACTGACACTTGCATGTCAGTAGTAAAACCAGTGTGGATGTATGAAATACATTTTGAACATTTAAACTCCGAGTCTCCCAAAACTGAACCAACCATATGCACTGAAATCAGCAATAATACTAATTTAGTAAAAATAAGAGAGAAATAAGTCTTAATGTATGCTTCTTTTCTATGTATACAAATAGAATTCTCTTACCTTTTGTTGGACTCTGGTTCTGATCTATAAATCCTTTCAAGTCTCCATTTGTGGAAGTCACACCAACCTGAACAAAACATTTTTGAAGTCTTAAAATATGATAAACCTTTCTATGTTTTCTAGTATGCAACTAACAGTATTATGAAAGTAATCTGCTCTGCATTTCTGAAACATAATCCTATGGATAGTAGGGTCTAACAAGAGCATGAGATTCAAAGCAAAGGATCCAAGACATTTACTGTGTATATATGAAGATAAACTCTAATTTTAACTAAGTTCTTACCTAAAAAAAAAACCCTAAATATTCTGATACTGTACTATACATGACCCAGGCAGTACGTTCGGGCTATTATGGTGTAAGTCACTGTCCCCTCCAAGTCAAACAGAGCAGCTGCCACCAATAACACAGCAGAAATCTGCCCAATGTCCAGTATTCTCAGTACTAAGCTGCACGGTCTACAGGTCTGAGGAGATGTGACTATTGATGCATTTTAAATACATTCCCTAGTCTTCAGAGATAAATTGAGTTACCCTGAGGGTAAATTACCAGAGACATGGAGAACTTAAACCATATACAGAATGGTGCATCTCAGATTTTGGCACGTACACAAAGCATAGAAAGGTGGAGTTTGTATAGAAAAACGCAAGATCATTGTTCCTGGATGAGGGAGGGAAGAGATGGAAAGTCCCTCAGATCCCAGCTAACAATGGATGGGCCCAGCAACAAGCAAGTAATGGTAAGGCATTCTGCAGTTTCAGAGCCTTATGCTTGCACCACCTCAGTAACCTCTCTTCAACAAAGCATTTTGTTTTGTTTGCAAGACGGAAACAGTGATAAGCACTGAGGGATTGAGCTCTGTTGGAGCAGTAGGCAATTAAACTAAATACTACAAAATCTCTCTTTAAAATATTGTAAGATTTGAGTACTTCTGTAAATAATTGGGACAAAGGGTTCAGGTATCCAAGTTAAGAAAAACCAATCATACAATCAAGGATCGAATATTTGCTTTATTTTACAGCTGTATGTAGTAATAATGGAACATATACTAGGGCTGCTCTAGAATTTTCATCATATCAAATGAGAGAATCATTTAATTGCAGGCAAATTAAACAGTAGTAATGTGACACTAAAATAAACTACACAAGAACAAAAATTACCTACAACAAGCATTCAATCGCTCAGTTCCACTAGAGAACTTGTATTCGGCAAGTAATTTTTGAAGGGGAAAATCTGCACACAGCATTGTGACAGACTCTTTTGAAACTACTTCTATTAAGATTTTTTCAGCATCAGGAGCAACACACAAACATTAACTGTTGCTGCAACTACCCTGATGGTAAAATACTGCCTAAATGAGCTAAGTTACGTGCTTCTGCAAACAAGCCCTTAGAGATGCTCAATATAGTTCATCAATTTATCTCAAACGTTGTCTATACCAGACTTGCTCTTTCCTGTCACACCCAACTAGAGGGTGATATACTATTTCCAACGGGCAACCAAGTGCTTTGGCTGTTGCAGACTATGGTATCACCAGAAGTTGCTTTTGAAACAGAGCGAGTCTGTCTCATTTTTTCCTCTGCGTTTTCCCCTTTGTCTCCCACCAGGTGGCAGCGGTGCAGAGGCAATGCAGCAGGGCTGGGGAGGACGTGAACAGGAACGCCTGGATTTGAGCAGGGGAAAGAGGAGGAAGACATGAAAACAAACGCAAAACGTCTCCTATCACGTTTTGGTAGCAGGTCCATACGGAAAACGGCAGCGTTCTAGTATTTTTTCCCCCCGGGTGCTTGGGCGGCAAGGAATGCTCATGTGGTAAGAGGTCATTGTGATTCCTTACACTGAAAATGTATTCTTGAGGAGATCTTTAAAATAGAGGTTGGAAAGGTTAGTAAATTGCATAGCATATAGCACTGAGAGGGCATTACGACTGCAAAGCCAAGATGAAGAGCCAGCGCTCTTGGATCATACTACTGCTGCCTTTGCACAATAAACAACAGTATCAGCTTCTCCCTAGGACCCCTGCCTCTGCTGCAAGGAATAGAAGAACACAAATAGGAGAAAATTTTAATTCACAGAAGGAACAGGGGAGCCACAGGGATCAATACCAAGTGTTAGATATAAGGGCCTTAACTCGTTCCAAGAGAAAGGACAAGAATTACGATTCCCATGAACATCTTCAAAGACAGCACTGCAATTTGTTCACCATTGAACCTTCAGCTCTAGATTTACAGCTGTACATTTCCCTATTGATTCATATCGGTGCTTCAATTAAACACTGAAGATGATATACATATGCACTGTCAGCCCAAGATGGCTCTCCAGCTGTTATGAAAATTCAAACATTTACATTTAGTTCTCTGAAAGATTTAGATTATTTAACTGATTCAATATTTAAGGAAATGTAACAAAATACTTGAGTTCTTTTTTTTGTGTATCTTGTTCTTCAGTGATCCAAATATACAAATTACAGCAGAATTTTAGTTTGCATAGAAATACGTATTTTCATGATGATGGTCCTAGTAACACATTTATAAAGAGCATCCAATGAACAGGAGCACTTCTCTCAATTTTATAATCTTTGTATCTAAGTTTAGAAGAGCTTGAAAACAAACTTGAATTTCACAAGAACTTAAACGTGAAGTGTGGCAGACCTAAAGGAATTTGTTTCTCTTACACAAGAATTATCATAACTAAGCCCTCAGAAGAAGCGAAGTGTGATGCAATATTACAATACTGCAGCAGAACGAGAACCTTACAGTCTTCCATTTCGATGTCAGAAAGGTCCCAGGCCATGTTGTTATCTGGAGACTGTACCACCCACTGCTTTTGGGAATCTTGTCATTTAACCACCCCTAAGCTGAAACCAGCAAACAATCCAACGCTTACATAGGTATCATTTATTACTTTTTGTACCGCTCGCATGATAGTTCTGCTTTGTAACACTGCTCCAGAGTGTCTGGATTACTGGGTATGGCAGGAGCTGGATTCCTGCTTCTGTCCATCTGCAGCAAGATGAATCCAGCTATGAAGTAAGATGAAGCAAGCACTTGGCAGGCCTTTGCATCCTATTAAATATTTTCATCAAGTTTTTTTCTCCTTTCCTAGTAGGTGACTAAGATGTTTCCAAATGGGGCGAGGGGAAAGAAAAAAAGAATCACAACCACAGTCTTGGATGGGGCAAACTGTCACGAGCTGCTCTTGTAGCTTATCAACCTTCTCCGCTGCTTGACATACTGTTCAGGTAGCAAGTCTCCGCCTGCAATCCTTCCCTTTCCTTACAGAAATTAACTTTCCCATTAACCTGAAAAGTTTTTGTTCTCTCTGCCCTAGATTTAATCGAGATTATAGCATGTAGAAGCTGTAAATGGGTAGGGAATCCATTAACTGGCTGTTTTCTTATATCTGTAAGCCCCAACAGACTCATTTGTAGACATACTGTAGTAATATCACTTATAGAAACAGCTCAGGTAGGACCTAAAAAGTGCTCTCTCATCATAAACTAGAAGAAACCTGCATGGACTATCGGTGCAGAACAGCTAGTGTCCTTTACATTGCTTTTGAAGTGTTTCCTGTGTAAGACAGGTGTTAAGACTTGTTTAAGGCCCTCTCGACCAACTTCAGCAGTTCTTCCACATTGACGTGTGAAAGGAGAACTATTATAGCCATTTAACTGACCTCATCTATAACAAGACAACCACCTTCTGAGAAGCAGCGACAAATAACTTTACAAGCACATGTATATAAATTCAGATCAGACAATCAAAACTAATAGTCTTATTCAAATAATCTGCTTGATTCATATTATTTATTTGTCCTAAAAATAAGTTTACTGTATTTGCTCATTTTTTTCCCATTTGTCAATATTGTTTTGGTGCCTTCTTACCTGAAGGACAGATGGGAATGGAAGTACAAAACAGGCAAGAAAAATGCATTTTGTGATATAAGCAAAGACTCAAATAACCCATTATGACAGGGCGATTTAAATTACATCTGGGTACAATGTGTATGGTAAGCACGTAAACATCTCATCTCCAAGAGAATCCCTAACTTTTATTCAACATTTTATTATTCATAGCTGTTTTGGTTGCATTTGTTGTCTAAGGAAGGTCAAATTACCCATAAGCAATGTTCCACAAGCAGATACTAGAAAGTGTCCTGCGTTTAGGGAAAATGAGCAGTGAGCCCAGTCTTGATAATTCTCCCATCACGTACTCAAAAAGTTAGCAAGGAAAACAGTGATGGGGAACGTTATTCATCTTACATACACATTCAATCTATGGAAACATTTTGCCATGTGCTTGAAGCGCAAGCTTCCTTGGAGACCAGGTTGCTCAACACAGCCTATGCATGTGAGATGCAAAGACATTTTAGCCTAAGCTCACTGCACTTTGTTCTTCCAATGCATTAGGAGCACAAACATCCCTAGACTGCTGTGTCCCAGTTGAGGGGTAGTGATTTCAGAACATGGAGGTGACAGCTTCCTGATGTGTACATGTTTGATGGAAGATATGTGCCCTTTAAGAGTTTCCCAGAAGACATCAAAATTCCAGTACTTTAAAGTTCCCTTTCCTTGATGCTTCAACAGAAAGGAAAAAAAGATGGAAATACTTCTGCAGAGAAGCTCTCTCCCTCAACTCACTCTGCAGATCATTAAAGTACTTCAGACAGTATAACAGACAAACACTAACCTTACATTTGAAACAGGTTTCAGGCTGCAGAAACCCATCGACATATGCTAAACCCTGGAACTCTGCAAATTCAGAAGCATTCTTGGGCCTTCTAACAGCAATAGAAAACACTAGGGCTGACACTATTGGCCTGAGTGTGCAGTTCTGAGTAACTAAGGTTGGGAAATCCTGAAGAAGTGCTACAAATAAGGACAGAAAGCATATTGCCACCCTTGTTTTTACACTGTTATTTATTTTGCAAATCCTTTGAACAGGTATACTTAACAAACATGAAAACTGAGTTCCACTTTCATCTGCACCACAGTAACTGATTTTTTAAAAATAAACCCATAAACATTAGCTAAATAACTAGTTTAATACGCAAAATTTCAAAGTATACATACCAATATTTATTCTATAAAATAACTATAGCCTTGCGTTAAAGTAAACAACAACAAAAACATATTTCTGTATTCAGCACAAGAGTAGGTTGCCCAGACTGAGTGTCATATGTCCGTCCTCAGAGGTTTTCAAAACCCAAAGCCCTGAGCAGCCCTGAACAAAGCACCAAGCAACTGGGTTCTGAATTCAAGTGTCAGAGCTTTACGCAAAGCACCAGAGTAGATGGCCTCCTGAGATCCCTTCCAACCTATGTCACTCTATGACTCTGTCACACAACACTCCATGGATTTTATTGGCATTGGTATTTATCCTTTGACTGCATTGAACAAAAGGTCAAAACCACAAACGATTTGGATTTGTGCAGCTGTTCCACATACATCAGTAGAACTACCTATTTATACTACACTTGAATATGACCTATGAAATAAGTAAGTCAAAGGGTTTTACATATACACATCAATTTATTTTCTGGTTTGGTCAGCTTGAATCAAACAGTCAGACATAAGACATCTGAAAGCCTTACCTGGAACTACACACCAAATGAAATTACTAATAAAGCCAACAGAAAAGAAATTTCCGAGACTTGAGAATTAATTTAACCAAGCTATGCCCTTGGCATCAATCTAACCAAACATGCACAAAAGCTTTTGCAGTTACTGAACAGAGAGCCATCCTAGGGTTACCTGCACTGTTATTGTGGGGTACTTCTTTAGTCATGTTGGTTCCTAAACCTGTTCAGATGTCATTAGACTGCAGGATGCCCTATCAAAGGCAGCCAACAGGTAAAGTGCCCAGGGCCCAAAGTCATACTCAACTCACTGACCACCAAGCTTAATCAGAACTGTTCTCTATACGAATTGTGTACCTCAGGAAGCACAGCTGATTAGGCAGAAAATTAAGGTCAGGATGTTAGACATTTCATAAGCTTCCTCAGAACACGGGAGTCAAATATAGAGCCTCTAGACACCACACTACAGGCTTGTTAATGTGGCAGACGAAGAAAGAGGAAGGCCCCCTGTCTTCTAGAAACCAAGAGTGTACCGACATTAGTAAAGAAATATGCTGTCTTTCTGTTTTTTCTTGAGTTTTGAGATTCGGACTCAGTAGAAGGATTTTACTCTGGTGCAAAGGTGAGATGCTTCAACAAAATGAGAAGCTCTCTGGTAAGTTTGGAGCAATGTTAGAGGAAGCATAGAATATCTCAAGTTGGAAGGGACCTGTAAGGATCAATAAGGAAACAGCATAAAACATTGCCCCAGTTATCAACCTGACCTATAGCTGAGTAAACTCCACATCCTTAAAGAGCTTCTAACCAGTTTAAATTTATCAAAATACTGCAGAAGATGATGGGGTACACTTTTGTGGTATACAAAAATCGGACAAGATTTTTTAATTTGAAGGTCTTTGTGTTTGATTTCTTGTATGCACAAATACAAGAAATCAAACACAAAGACCTTCAAATTCTGAAAGCCAGAAGTGACTGGCAGCATGCCAATATAAAAAGTAATACATGTTGTAGAATTATACTTACATTTTTTGCCGTCATGACAGACAATATTGCTTTATATTCCGTAAAACCATAAGATATCCCTTTTCATCTTCACAGAATCTTTAAAATGAACATCCTGTAAGAAAATTAATAAAATATCTTAGTTAAAATATATTTTCAGTTACCTCTCTAGCTGAAACCCTGCACCTCCAGAGGATAGATTTTTTAATTTTTTTTTTTTTTTGATAAAATCAAATCACCACGATAGTCAGGTTCTGCATGAATACTAAAAATGTACATTGCTTGGAATAGGCAGAGATGGAATCTTGTCTATAAAGGACCAACTTACATAGAGGCCTAACTATATTAACATGCTAGCAAAGCATGTCATACCATTACTAAAGTCTTGTAATTAAAACTATGCAATCATTTGCATCTAATGCAGATTGACTCTAAAAACTGGAAGTGAATTAATTCTCTCCATCATGTCTTTAGCCTCCAACAACAGAGAAAGCTTCTCATTCCATCACTGCAGACATCCAAAGATCTTGATAAAAAGTAGGAAATACTATGAAATGTATATACGTAGCAAACATTAAGTATTTTATCAACATCCAAGAAAAAACATTCCAGTTCAAACTCATCTTTTTAATATTTTCAGGCTTTTTTATTAACCCTATGTAATTAGAATTATAGTATTAGAATTCCAGGAACAGACAAACATTTTGGTATACTGAAAAATACTTAAAGTGACTTCTTTTTTAAATCAAAGCTTCCAGAAGTCTTACAGAAAACAGAAGAAAACAAGTTACAAATCAATGCTGGCAGCACAAACCATTTTAAAGACAGAATTAACTTGACAAAGTGTTTAAGTACATCAAAATTACTTTATAAGTACTACTTGCTGTTAAAAAATGGACTACAAAAGACATCTGAATTGCACTTGGATGTGTAAGAGAGGGAGAACTGTTCACACTTTCAAAGTGTGGAATCAATTCAGCAAAATATTTTGGAAGATGCCTAAACTAGTTACCAAATATGAGTCATGACCATTTACAGTAGAACTCACCAGCTACAAAAGCAAGGTGCAATTCATGCTATTCCCTCTGTATTTTAACCTATGCAAAGTTTGAGAACAGCCAGTGTCTTCACCTCCCTTCTAGAAAAGTGCCAAAAATTGTTTCAGTAGTGTGCGTAGCTAATGGGGAACTCTACCATCACTGCATTAGTGGTTTTGGACAATCCAGAAGAATTTAAAATTCTAGGATGTTTCTATAGATTTCTTGGTTTTTTCAGACATCATACCGATTAAACTATTATTAGAGTTAGTGGAAAAACGTTTTATTCAACTCAGAGATGTTCTCCATTTCCTGTTGAATGAGTTGTATTTATCTTCCTTAGTGCCTCAATTTATTGCAGCCATAATTAAGCAGTTACTCCAGCATGTGAACACCACACAATTCTGTCTACTAAGACATTCTCCCATGAAAACTTGTAAGTTTTAGTTTCACAACAAAACATCCAAGAAAATAAGAAGCATTTTTCTCTGCCTTCAGAGAGGATGCTACAGAGAGGTATCTATTCACACCCTGGGGAAAGGGGCTACCAATCCCAAAACCTGAAGAAGAGCCACAGAAAAGCCATAAAGCTACAGTGGTCACGGCAAAGAGCAAACAGTGAATCCTTGCATTGCCTCTGAAAATTACGATCTATGTGCCTTTTCTTTTTCCACTTTCCTCCTCCTTCCACACAAACTCTCCAAATACATCATCTGGACCTCTGGCCAAAATTCATGATGCAGTTTGACCTCTCTTGCTTTAAGAGGCTTTACAAGTCATTTACTCAAATAAAACATAGTTAAGAACACATTTGCTAAGCAGTTTTAACCCGTTTATAGATAAGCAAACTAATTTCATCTTTGACAAACTATTTGCTGTCAAGCTTAGTGATCCAGAAGGTATTGTCCATAAACTATTACAGTCCTTTGCCACAATGCTCTTCAGCCAGTACGAACAGTTGGTATTCTTCCAGCTTTATGAACACATTTTGTCAAGCTCGAGAAGCCAGACTTTGTGACCCCACCATCTGCCATGACCTCTTGTCAGGTTCAGACAAAAGAACCTACACAGATGGCCTCAAAATGGAGATTCTCTTCATTCCCAATTGCTGTTTGACAGCTTGCACCACACAGATAGAGAAACATAAAACTCAACCTTTTTGTTCTTTAGCTGGTTTCTACTGAAACGAAGCTGCATAAAGACAGGTTTAGAGCCCAAAGCACATGAGACACAAAGATTGCTTTATTTGAATTAAGGTGGTCCCTTCATAAGCTAAGACTTGGTTTATAATCCACTCCCATAATTATGCCTTTTGGTCAGGTACTGTACAGTACAGTGAGCTAACCGAACTGTCTGACTTTCTAAACTTTGAGTTGTAATTTCTTCTAGAACATATGTTGCCTAATCACTTATGCCAATGACATTAAAAAGCCAGTTAGGGCATTAAATTTACAAAAGCCCAGATAATCAAGCTCTAGTTACAACAAAACAGTACAAGAGTGTTTATCTGTACCTATTCTCATCACAAGTTAAAAGCCAGATCTATTCTGAAGTTTCAGTGATACTGAAGCTGAATCCCAGCACAAGAAACAATGCAAAACAGAAAACAGTTATCTGCAGAAAAATATTATATTCCTTCATAGATTTATTTTCCATGGTCCAAAGTCTTATTTTTAAATTATCCCTTTAAGATACACATACTGGCTAAAACGTAACAGTAGAAAAGAATAAAGCCCCATACCATAACAGTCTATTTTCTGCCCCTGAAAATTAAGCTTTACCAAACTTATCCTGGTTTTCTTCAGCTTCCTGAAATTCTTACCAGTACTTCACATATCACACCTTAACATAGACCAGCACCACACAAAGATTCTCCCCAGTCCCAGAGGCCACTTCCACTTCACAATAGAAAGTGTCATTTATGTAAGTATTACATCAGTATTAAACATCTATAAATTAAGACAACTATTGGACAGTTACCTAAATTGTTATGATGGAAAGTCTTCATGGAACACAGAAAAAATTGTATAGATATTCTAGTATACTAGAATGATTTTTATCATCACTAAGGAGTGTTTTTTCATTTACTTGATCAAGAGTGTTGCAAAGTGAAAATTATTCCAAGTGACTGGGTCAGCTAAGAGGAAAGAAAGTGTCATCAGCTTCAAGAAAAAGAAACCTGTATAACGCCAGCCTTTCCACTAGAAATTAGTTCATATTCTTCATACCCCTCTCCATAGTACTAACTTTCAAGCTACTACAAGACTGATTTCAGAAGACAGCAGTAACAAAAAGATTCCTTATTAATCAGTACAAGCTCAGTTTTAAACCACTAATTTATGCACAGCATCTACATGGATTAGACCACCTGTTACACATATGTTACTTCATTGTGTCTCAGTTTTCAGACCAGTAAAATTTCAAAATTACAAAGTATTTATCAGAAATCCACCTGCTCCCAGGAGGTGTTGCCCCATCTTGTTCCTAAAAAACATTTCAATATCCAACTCCTTTTTGAAGCAATTGAGATAAAAAAAGACCAATTTTAGTGAAAATGTCTGTATGTGCTAGTCAGATTAATTTCTTGGCACCCCAAGAAACAGAAATACAACTC
The DNA here is from genome assembly GCF_965638725.1 of Aptenodytes patagonicus. NCBI lineage: Eukaryota > Metazoa > Chordata > Aves > Sphenisciformes > Spheniscidae > Aptenodytes > Aptenodytes patagonicus. Next base: position 6,543,443 of record NC_134954.1, read on the forward strand.
TGTTACCAAATTTCTGAAATTTAAATTACAGATTTTGCATCTCTATAAGAAGATTCCACTGATTTGTCAACTTTTTTCCTAAGTACTCTTCAGATGACTTAGTCCCAGTTTTATCCTTTATTTATGTATACAAGAAATAAACTTGGCCTACAAACTGCAAAAAGGAATACCCATGTCCATATAACATCCAGCTTGTCACTTAACAAAGAACTTCAAAAAGGCAATCAAGGAGTGTATTCAAGAAGTCGCACACACAGAGAGGGAAATAAGTCACCATCTTCAGCTATCACACAGTAATTTTTATTTTGAAAATAGTATTAGAAAGTAGCTCTTAGGAAACATTTGAAAGGAACTCCCACCACGATGTGCATGATGAAGGTCTTGCAGGTACTACAACTTATTTTTCCAGCTTTTACTGTGAGCAACTGTATGCCTTCAAAAAAGCTCTAGTAGGTAACAGACAAGGTGATTAGAGAGACTGAACAAAGGAAATCTAAGTGACTTGACTGCTAAATGATATTAGTTTTTAACAAAATAAAGTAACTTGAGAAGAGTAGTGAGTTTAAAAGCTTCATTGTTTAATCATTTTTACGTGACATAAAAGACTGCAACCTATGAATCCAAAGTACAGAAGTTTTCACTACTACATGACGCAAAACCAAAATGAGCATGACTGCTTTAAACCAAGATGCAAACGGAAGATATAACTACCTGAACCTAATCTGAAAGTGAAGATCTCATCTCGTAGTTTGGGCGAACCAGCTGACACACAAGAAATCAGAAGGAACAAAACCAAATAAGTACCTACAGTTGACCAGGTTCTCCTAAGTTGCTGTAATTGAGCAAAATGCCAATGTATCATCGGAACAAATTAACCGACACCTCCTGACAACAGCAGTAATTATGACTCCAGTTTACACAGTACAAAGAACCTGGAAAAACAGACAAGGCCTACATGCAAGTCCAATTAGTGTAAACTGCAGCACTTAAGCTATGTAACAAACAACCAACATCTAATGTGGTTTGCTAAAAGCATGTCCGGGAAATGTCCCTTTAAGAACCTCATGCAGCATATATTGAGGCAACAAATGAATCGGATCCCTTCCAGTATCTCAGACTTGATCCCAAACGCTACATCCCCTTTACTCCCACTACTCGCTATATTTACTCTCACTCTTGTACATATTGTACCATGACTAGCAAAAGCACTGTTGATGGAGGCTACTGCGTATCTTGAATCCCAGGGATGAAAACAGGTCTGAGTGGATGTACAAGTGACAAGAACACACAACACAGGAATAAAATCCAAAGCTGTAATCAAACTCCTGCCTAGATGAAAGTGCCCAAAGTCTCCATGCGCTTAACTGCACTGCTGAGCCTCAAGTTCTGCTGCTTGTCCAGTCCTGACAGTGCTGAGACCCAAATCCCATCAACCTGGAACTAGTTATTCCTTCCCTCGAGGGACTCAGTTTCTTAGGCGTGCTCTTAGACATGCCCAATGCCATGCGAGTACCAGCGGTAAACTATGTCTAAGAATAGGAGCAGCACTCACAGCTTATTTCAAGAGCAATGAGGTGAAGCATATCCCTTACTGCTCAAATAAGGAGGACGTTACATTAAACATGTGGAATAATTCCCAAGTACTTGAACCTTTGAAGGCTCTTTTAATTCCCCAAACCAGCTTACTGTCATTCAAGATGAAGTGCATAGGGCTTGACATCAGAACAGTGGATAACATTCATGCAGCACTTAAAAAAGTAAGATGACCTAAAATTTCTTTTTGAGTTTTATAGACAACTTACTTTTATCAGCACAGATACATTTGGAATTAACAGAAATTTAGCTGCAGTTCTTTTAAGTAGAGAATCTATTCTATAAGCTCATCTTTTGTTCTCTAACTAGGTTTCTAGCCCAGGGTTTTTTCCATAGCTGACTACTATAGAGGGCACAACATTTGGGAGTCTACTGCTTCAGTGGAAAGAGGCAGGTACAACTTCCTTTCAGAGTAAAAAGCACACTGTATTTTCACAAACATATTTTTGCCTTAAGAAATTTCATTTTAGCAACAGATTGACATTTGAAAAAAATTTAGTCATCTAGATGAATGACTGTAAACTATCTTGGTAAGACAGTCTTTGTGCATTGCCAATAATAAATTAGCTCCTCTTTCAGTTAAGCTCAGCTGAAAAGAGCATCTTTTTGACTACTGAGACTTCAAACAACCTTCTTGCTACTTCTTCCAGCTCATATACTGTATGATACATCAGAGAATGCTCTAGATATTAATCTGGTCTGGTAATGAGTTTTAATTTTGAGATTTTAAAATTTCTAGAGTTACCAGTACATTGACAAATACATGGAACAGTTTAACCATCCTGTTGAGATACACTTTTGTCTACACCCCACAGCTGGAAGGATCTTAACATCCAATGAACTGAAGATAATTTTACATTTGCATTTAATTAAAGATCACCAAGATATAGGATAAAGAACTCGATGATGGAGAGAGACTTAGTAACTATCTCCTACATTTTCCTTATAATTTGCTAGAAGCTTTGTTCTAGCTTAAAGCCATTATTAACTCTACTCTTGCGTGGATTGAAGATTATGACAGTATTCACCGAAGGGTAAAGGTTACAAAAAATTTCATACTTCTGTAGTTATAATTCAGTACAAAGGCAAAAAGGGATTTTTCTAGTGATGCACAAGCTCTCAAATACTGATTACAGCACACAAAATTACCTAAAGGGTACAGTTCCATGAAACAAGTTGCACTGATGCAAGATCCTACCCCTGCTATCATTGCTAAAAGGGATCTTCCACTTTTCCCTACTTCTTCCACTTTCCATTCCGTCCCCACGCTACATGCTCAACAACTCCCATTTCTACCCGACCCCCTCAGTGAGCCAATTTAGTTCTAATACTGTCAGAATAGAAATGGGGCTGAAAGGGGGAAGAAGAAAGTTTTCCATACGCTGCAACCCACCGACAGCTCAGATGACCATCTAGGCCCGTGCACAGGACAGGACTAACCCTTCAGATCTAGCAAGCTGTTTAATCAGTTCAGTCTGGTTTGCAGAACCACATCGTGACTCCGTTTCTGAAAAAAAGCATCTATGACGTCCTGAAAATTTTCTTATGGGTTGAAATGTGGCAAAAGGTTGGATATGGTTTGTTTGTATGAAGACTACTCCATGCTTTTGAAGAGTTCAGTGGAGTATGTACATGCTTCAAAAATCCGTTAGGAAGCAGTAGGATGTTTTGTCTTCAGATGGTAGCTTTCCCAATTTCTTGTACAGCAAGAAGCAGGATGAATAATTTGCTTTTGACAGACAGCAGAAGCCTGCTGTTATACAGAATCAATACACTGCTTGAAATTTTATCAGTTGTATGTATGAAGTTATTGATTTTAAAAAATTGTTTAAATGTATTTGCGATTGTAAGTTGAATTTTAAATAAATTGAAGCTTACGGCAATTGGATTGCACGTTTAAGAGAACAGAAATATATTTCTCAAGTTTCTCAAGTCTCAAGGTCAAGTTTATAATGAAGGGAAAAGCTGCTTAACTCCTTCCTTATAACAAATGGAGAACCCATGCACATGAAGGTTTTTGGTTTCACTCTGAGGACGTAAGCTCACTTTCACTTGCAGTTCCTAATCTCATTCATAATTATCGGTCACGTTACTGCCATAATTTCTATTACAGGTCAATTACAGTTATTCTGGTAATTACAGCTATTGCTCATATGGGAAAGGTTTAATACTTGGATGACCGTTACGGTTCACAAGTGACTTTTAATATGTTAATGCATTGACATTCACAAGCCTTAATGAGCAAACACTGATACATTTGCTTTAAGACTTTAATTCCCACAAATATCATTATAATAGCTGCTACCAAGTTGAAGAATTCGTCTATACAACTTCACTAAAAGTTCATAGCCTTAAAGACAGCGTGTACCTGTAGCAACCCGCCAATTTCATTCTGAACATATGACCTTATTTTTCTTGATTTTTTCCACTTACATCTTGGGCTGAAATTCCCAATAACAAACAGTGAATGAAAATGGTCACTTATTCATGCAGAACACATCTGCTAACACATACCACAGGGAAATGGATTATGAGTTCCTATCAAAGCAACCTTTTCATGCATCCTGCCAGATGATACAGTCACCCGACAGAGGTTAGTAAGGGACTCTTTTGAACTAAAGAGGTTGTAAGACAGAACTGAATTATTTGCTATTCCCACCCAAACTCTGACAAAGTGGGCAGCAACAGGAACCTGATGAAACAGCAGAAACCTGACTTGCCAAACAGAGGAGCATGCCCTAACTTTCACAGGAAAAAAATAAATTAAGCTGCAAGACCAGAATTACATTCACAAATGGACTTTGGTCTATAGAAGTTAACAAAAATTTCACGTTCAGGACAAGGCACTCCATTCACTGTTGGGAAAGAATCAGCTATCTAGGAATAGGAGAAGCATAGTCTCAACTACCATCACTGCTTCCTCTTACCACTGTTTGTGTCAAACTTGATGGTCAGGGCATGTCTCCCTGACTGAAATAATGTAAAACCAGTCAAAAGAAAAGGAACATCACCTTCATAAAATGGATTCTTTCTAGAAGCTATGTTAACCAACAGCATGTTTAGAAGTTTTGTGAAAAACTTGGCTGTTCACGTCTATCAAATAGGTCCTAAGGACTGTAAACCAGGAAGATCACAGTGCCATGACGATTCTGGATAGTGCCTTCAAAGATACCTCTAAAGGAGCCCCCTCTGCAATTCATGCTTCAGTGATTTGGGAAGTTAAGAATATCAAGTTGTCTTCTACCCCTCTTTTAAACGTTATCACCAAGTCAGAAAGAATGAAATTGTGCCAACACCTGAATCACTGCAGTTCACAGCCAAGCACGCTAACAAAACCAAACGCTATTCTTTTTCCAGTTTCGTTTCAGTCTCTGTTGTGACAGCCAATACTAAATGGGAGCTGGCTAAAGCATTATTTTATCACCAAGTTAGTGCTGCAAAAATCTAAAAATTTCTATAGGTTTCAGTAAAGACAAATATTCTCAGAAGCGGCTTCAGTAGGCTGCGGATTTTGCAAACCGTGTTCTGAAAGGCAAAGAGTTTCTTCAACAGTACTAAGCGAATAGCTAGGTCTAGGAGAAGTTGTTTCCACATATCATCCCTTTTCATTTAATTACTATTCTGTATTTTACTAGAAATACGATATTCTAGAAAGCTGTGCTTTTGTTACAGATTCTACTAATGTGTCTCAGGATATATTAGTATATGCATTATTAGCACATATTATATTAGCATATATTATAATATATAGTAGTCTTGCAAACTGAACTATCACAGGCACGCAGTTTGATTTGCTTAGACTGATTTTTATGCTATTAATATCGGAAAGTATAAAAGTAAACTTGAACAGTCTGTGAAGACCTTTATTAGAAACTATCACTGCGCACAGGAAATCAGACAAAGTAGCAAAAAAGTCTCTTTAATGAAACTGTAAGAGTAAGACCACTTACTGCTGCCTCACCTTCTTGCAAAAGAGCTGTAGTCTACAAATCAAGTAATGGCGGGGAAAAAAGAATTAATTTCATTCTAATACTGGATGTTACAAAAAACACATGAAGAGTCAAACCAGGAAGTTGTTATAAAACTGCCACTCCCTACCACACCTGCACTTTTTTACAGTATTTCCTAGCATATACCTAGCTTTTCAGACCCCGTAACAGGCATTTATACTATCAGCTTTGACACAGTATGTGTCGTATTACCACACCAAGACATTTGGATTGTTTTCCACTGAATACCTAAAATTTTATGATAAACCTGTCTGATTCTAGTGGCTTCTTGGCTTTGCACACAAGAACTCCACAAATGTACTCCCTTGCACCCAACTAGACAGTTTATTTTCCCTATTTTTAAGATTCACTGTTGATTCATTAGTAGTCATGTCCCGTGAATGTAGTCGGAAAGGCAGAGGAGAAATTATTAATCACTACACCAAAAAGTATGTAGAAAGAGCAAACAATTTAAGAAATTGTCACTTATTAAAGACAACCCTAAGAATACCATTTTAAGGTAGCACATCATAAGAAATGCAATTCCAGGAACTGAATTAGACTAGCTATAACTAGAGAACTCATTCTGCTCCACATTAGGACGCAGAAGTTTAAATATTACTATCTACACAGTCTGGGCTGCAGCTTCCCCCCCGCAGCCGTATCAGGTCGCTATTCTTCTATTGCTTTTACGGATTTGCACTAAACTTTCCTGCAGGCACAGTGAAGAGGTCTGCACGCTTAAACCGGGTAACATTATAAACTCTTGAAGGGGATGGAAAGTTGGAATTTTGGTTCCTATTTTTTCGCTAAACCTGTAGCAACCATTTAGCCAAACTCACTGAAAGATCTTCACTGTGAGGATGCTCACAACTGTCCAGGAAGTATGTCCAGATGCACAAGAGGCCCCTACGGTAGTGTCCAACACATACAAGAGCTGACGAAGATGAAGAATTCTCCTGTAGTACTGACATCCCTTGCAAAACAGCACCCTGCCTTTTGCCCAGCTGAATTGCCTGGCCTATCCCCTTTACACTGGATAGCTGCTGTCAAGACGCTGCATTGAAAACCGTACCTTATCACCTTGTAAAGTGAGGTCACCAGACAGAGCCCTCTGCAGCAATAAAGAGCATTCCTATCAGTGGTGTACGTTTTCTGTGAAGTTAATGACATGGACATAGTACAAGTCAAATGGTTTATTTTTGTTGTGTTGTAATAGCGATTTCTGTACAAACAGGAAGTGGTTAAAAGAAAGCCCAATAATTTGACAGCAAAATATGATCACTCTTAAACTCACCAATCTTGCTAATATTTAATAATTTTCATTTTTCTCCTCAGTATAGAACTAAATCATTTGACCTATTACTCTTTCCTCTTCTAGAGGCACTAGACTCACTTCACAACAAGAAAGTTTTCAGAGAAGAATTTGTCTTTTTTTTCTGTTATGACCACCTCTCATGTCAAGTCTTCTTTTCTATAATGCAGACTTCTCCTTACTCTTTCATGTTTCTTCAAAGTGCTGTAGTTAGCACCCAACATGCTATTTTGAACAGAAGTTCCTGAAATTCAGCACTTCGCTACGTACAAAACATCTCTGAGCACACATCGCATTGGCACAAATACGGGCTGTGAAATACAGTTCTGCATTTGTTCTGTAACATGTCAAGCGTCATGAGTCGTTGTCCCACGTATACAATCACACATTTTTTGTGTAAGACAGGATATAATATAATCAAAAGAACTAAAGTTAATTTGGGAAGGGTAAAGGAGAAAAAAAATATAAATTCTCTTTTAATAGCATTAATTTATACTAGCATAAAATTATTTTTTTAATCAAAGATCATATCAAGTTGCAATTAGTTACATCACACAACCTCCGATGTTGTGCTCTGTTTTCTGTCAGCATAATTAAGCCGCATCAGTAAGAGCAGTTGAAAAGAAAGACCTATCAGCTGTTAGAAGTATTAACAGTCATGAAAGTGAACCGATTTCCAAACTATGAAAACTGACCAAATATTTTTTTTTTAATTTTTACAGAGTTATGTTAAATTATATCAATTTGAACTCATCACTTTCTCTGTCAATTCAAAAACTGTCCTTCTATAGAGGAAGTCCCTCCTGTAGAGGAAAACAGCACAAGCTCTGGCATATAGCTCAGCATCACCCCTTTACTCCATGCGGGAGCCCGCGCTCAGATGCGGTTTTCTTCCACGTTTCAAGGCTTATTCCGTATTTTCCTCCTATCGTTTGCATTCTCAATTCCGAAAGACGGCATTTGTATTCGGATTCACCTCCGCCGTTAAACCCGTTAGGGCTGAAAGTCAGGGAAGGCCTGTAACTCAACGGGCGCAGGAGGAGGCACTCGATTAAGTTTTGTTGTTGTTGCCGTCGGACTAACCCTCCCCCGACCAAACCCGTCAGTCGAAACAGCCACGCTATGAAGTTCGAGCCGTACTTTGCACGGCCCCGGGCTCCGCCGGTCCCTCTTTGAACCGTAACCCCTCCAGGCGGGGGCCGCTCACGGCCCCAGCCCGCCGCCCCACCGCGGCAGCCGGCCAGGGCCGCCCCGCTCGCCCCGCGGCCGCGCACACGCGGCGCGGCGCCGGCCCAGGCCCGCCGCTCCCCACAATGGAGGAGAGGGTGACCCGGCGGCGCGCGGGGCGGCTGTCACCCGCCGGCCGGGCACGCCGCCGCCCCGCGGCCGCCCGCAGGTGTCAGGCACCGGCTCGCCCCCCTCCCGGGGCGCGGGAGGCGCCCGCCCCGCCTGCGGCACGGCGAGGGCAGGGGGGGGAGGCGACGGGACCGAGCCGCCAGACGGCGCGGGGGGGGGCTGGGGTGGGGGGGCGGCGGCCGCTGCTAAACGACGCGAGGCGGGGAAAGCGGCGCCCCGGCCCGCCGGGAAGAAAGGCGCTGCCCCTCCCTCACGGCCCCCCCCCCCCCCCGCCCCCGGCTCCCCGCTCACCCGCAGGCCCTGCAGCGGCGACGGAAGGCGGCAGCGCGGGCCGGGCCTAGACAGCGGCGCGGAGGCGACGAGACGGCGACGTCCCCTTACCAGCCGCCGCGGCAGGGAGCCAGCCGCTCCGCCCGGCCCCGCGCGCCGACGACGCCTCTCGGCCGGGCCGGCGCCGCGCACCCGCCGCTCGCGAGGAGGCCCCGGAGACGGGAGCCCACCAGGGCCAGGCCGCGAGCCCCGGCGCGTGGCGGCGCGAGCGCTCGCAGCGCCTCCAGCTCGGCGGCCGCCGCCGCCGCCCCCCCCCCTCCCTCCCTCCCTCCCTCCCCGCGCCCGGCTCCACTCGCCGCCTCGCTCCGCCGCCGCGCCGCGCTCTGCCCGGGTCCTTCTCCCCCGCACAAGCTTGGCGGCGTCTGGCAACCGGGCGCGCCCATTGGCCGCCGCGCCGCGTGAGGTCAGGCGCCCCCCCCCGCCCTATTGGCTGGATCCCGTGTGTGTACACACGCCGCCCGCCAATCCACGCGGCGTCGGCGAGGGGGGCGGGGCGGAAGGGCGTGGCCGGCCGAGACCCGCTGCCGCCGCCTTCCCCTCACGGCCCCTGGGCGGCGCCCTCCGGCTGCCGGAGGGGGCGGAGGGCCGCGGCGGCCGCCCGGTGCGGGCTGGGAGCGGGGGCCGGCCGCTGGGCGCCGGTCCGCGCTGGCTGACAGCTCCGGCCGTACCTGCCTTCACGGGCGCCGCCCTCCTGAGGCGGGGCGCTGCAAGTCAGTATGAAGTGTGTACATATATATTTGTATTTATATACGCCTGCAGACACAGGCCGCGCCAGGCTCCGTTCCGCTTCTCTGAGAGGAGCTGGCGCGATGCAAAGTTCAGCCGCCTCAGGTGAACGAACAGCCCTGCCGCGGCGCGGGGAACCCGGCGGCCGAGACGAGCCCGCGGCGGCGGGCGGGGCGGTCTTCGGCAAGTTCCTCTTTCAACGTGCCCCGCCACAGCTCCGTGGCTTTCCTTCCTGCGAAACAAAGGATCTCTTCGCAAACAAAGCGATGACGTTGCCGGTGAGCAGTTACCGCGCACCGCAGTCTTCTCCCCAGCGCTCCCCGCATCGCTGCCCCGCCGCGGAGGGACTGGTGAAGAGCCGCTCCGCGGGGCAGCGGGTGGCGCTGGATACAGCCCCGAGGAACCGCTTCCCAGCTGCAGTCGTAGGGCCCATTATTAAAGCTTTAAGAAGTATTTGCTTTCAAGACTTCCCTGTCTTTTTTAAAAACTGATTTCAGCAAGGCAGGATTAAGTATTCTTAAAGAGAGAATATGAATAGAAAACACTCCTGGGAGTAAAAAAACCAAAATCCGTTCAAAGCAGCGATGCAACATTTGTTAAAGTCTTTCTCCTGTACAGCTAGGCACACATCCAAGGCATGCGGCAACCCATTTTTCAGATTTCTGTAACACATACTCACCTTAATGCCACTGAGCAAGCTGAGCAAAACAAGGTTTATGTGGATGTAGAAACACTATTTACATGTTTTAGAAACCTCTAGACCACGCACAGAGTAGACCAAACATGGCAAACTTGTGTTTTTCTTGCTTTACACCCAACATTAAATGCTCTAGAAAGATATACTTGATCCTATCCTCTTTACTAAAAAGGGAAGAAACATCAAAAAACGTGTTCAAGCCTGTAAAATAGTGTGCTTAAAGGAAGGACTAAGGAAAACATTAGCAAGCAAGAACTGTATGTTTACTTCAGTGGGATAGTTCACAACAGAAAATCTAGCACGTGCCCAGGAATTTGCTGACTTTGTGATTTTAGCTTCTTTCCATCCTCTATAAATATTTTTCGTCACATGCAACAAGACCTTTACCACAGTGTTATACAAGATACCTTCATGAAAGCGTTAAAAAACCCCCACCAACTATTGTGTATTCTCTTAGAGACCCCTCTAACAGGTACAATCACAATAGCTAACGTAAAGGCAACTGAAGCACGCCCTGACAGAAGCACAGAAGGCATGCGCTGCCTTAGAAAAGGAAGCAAAATGGAAGGAAACGAGGTTGGCTGGTCTACTGCGCTATTCAGTAAGTTACCTGAGCTAAACAAATAATTGAACTCAAACCCAACCCCAGTAAAGACACTTCCGCTTCAAATACCTCTTTTTAGTTCATTGGTTTATTTACTTCCCTGCAAGAAACACCAATGAACTGAAGTCAGATACTATAACCGATTACGAACATGAAAAACGGGCATTTTAACCATTAAGGAGAGAAACAGAAGAAAGGTCACTGCTGTAGTTTGCATTTGCTTTCAACAGCAAACTGCAGAATGAGATGACTATATATACACTACTGAGTTTGAAGCTGCTGAAGCAACGATCAATTTGCATGAGGGTAATTATGCTATTGCTGTAACATTCTAAACCAATGCATAGTCTTTCAGAACTTACACAAATCCCAAACATTATCCCGGAATGAGGGCTGCGTTGAAAAACATCTTGGGATTATTTTTTTAGACATGCTAAGGCATGGGTTTAGCTGCTACTTAGAGTAAAACCTGCACTGTGGGAAGTTCTCATGTCTCCCTCCGGAAACGGCCAGCGGTCTCCCAGCCTTAGAACATCTCGCTCCCTCTGGCTGGTCAGATCCCATTCAGATCCCCCACCTTCCCCTTTCACACAACATACTACTTTTCAACATTTGCCAGTTTCATTGCTTTCTTGCCAGCCCACAACCCTTGCTGTGATAACCTATACAAACACGAACCCAAAACAGCCCCCCCCTTTCTCCTGCTGAACTTGCCCCCAACTCCCTGTAAAACCTTAGACTAAAATGCTGCCCAACTTCTGGGTCAGAGCACCACCATATTCCCCGACTCAACCTGCAGAACTGACATACCTGTTTGTTTGACGAGGGGATCACACCTTAGTCTGCACTTTTTGGCTTGGACCAGTAAGGGCACAAACCCCCCTCTATTCCATGCCCCACTGACTGGCAAGAAATGGTTCTTACCTTTTTCCACACGGCTGCTGTTCAAATGGTGAGTCTCTGTGCTGTGCCCTGATGCTGGAAAAAGTGGGACTAGTTGAAGGATCTTGCTACAGAGATTAGACCAAGAAGAAGCTAGAAGGCTGAAACAGCAACGCAGTTTTTTCCTTTTTTACTTTCTTCTGACAGGAAAGCAAGAATAAATGCTCTTGTCAAAACCAGATGAGAGCGACTGAATTAATTTTACATAAAATTAGCTGTTACAGGAGAGAAGAAAACACTGCTTAAAAGAAAACAGTACTCAAAAATCTTGGCAAAGTTCATTACAGTGAGATTTTAAACATAGCTGACTTGATTCTTTCTTAGTTACGTAAGAAAACTCATACAATATCTGCTCAGTATTTTCGACTATCTGAAGACTATTTTATCTGCCCTTTCTCTTGACATGCAGTAATTAATCCAATAGTGAGATCCCTCCACCATTAGAGGGATTTTTCATGCCATGTAGTCCCCACGTATATAATAGGACAATATGTCGTTATGAACGAAAAAACTGCCAAACTGGGATGCAATTATCTACCATCAGCACCATGTGTATCTGTGAAGGCAGGATGCCCAGAGATGATTAACATCTCTCAACTGAATTTCCAATTGTCACATGCCTGATGAGGTGAATTACTATCCAATCCTAAGTAAAACATTCACAATCTCAACATGGTGTATCTCTTAAAATGAGAAAACTACAAACTAGTTAATATTTACAATTTTTGTATTGTTACCTTTACTATCAAACTCAGCCGATAGCAAATGTAAAATTACATATACTTTTCAAACTGATGAAAACCACCCCCAAGGCAAAAATCTAAATACAAGTAAAAAGGGCAGCAGTAAAAGCTGTCATATTTTAAATAAAAGTATGAGTGAGCTTCTACAACAGTCTTAATGCCCTTCTGCGTAGCAAAAATTGAGACAGCAAAGCGCCTGTAAAAATGTATCTAATTGCTTAAAGCTCATTTCAAATTCATTATCAATTAACGGGTACCACTTTAAGATATCAGCACATTAAAAATTTCCTGGAAAGATAAAATCAATTTTTCTTGTAACAGATAAGCAAAAGAGGCTTCGTGACCAGTAATCAATTTTCTTCCAAGATGTCTGTTAGTCTGTTCGGTCTTTGGACAACTACACGTCACAAGCTGTGGCAGATGCTCTGACCTCCAAAGGCTGCTCCATTTTGGTAGAGTTAAAAGACACCCCCTGTTTGTTTCAGAGACTTACTCACTACTTTGAACCTCTCCACAATAGAACACACAACTTTGCAGATCATTTGAAAGGCTCGGGTGGTGAATATAGTAAGGCCTTTTTGAATCTTTAATTTGCAGTGAAGTTTCTCTCCTGTAGATTTGAGGCTAGTGAAAATAGGTTAAATTTCCTGCTTCAAATTAAACAGTGACAGTGGTAAATAGTTATCCAGAATAGGTCCTCTAGGACACTATCTAGAGCAAAAGGACTATATAACATCTTGGTTATCTTCTATCTTTCTAGCTGTGCTATGGCCAGGATGAAAACCACCACCATGTAAGGGTGCAGTATAAGGCACATGGCTAGCTGAGTTACCTTCAGCGAAGTGATTTGAACAGAATCAGGTTTGGCTCCCGTTAGAGCTCCATCGGGGCACACTGCAGGAACCCTAATCAAGCCCAGCAAAACCACAAAGCTATAAAGTGAACATAAGGTAAGAAGCCTTCATCAAGAGGGTAATAGGGGGACATTATCCCTAGGCAGACTTTCATGAAACTAAACTCCTTCAGCGAGAAGAAAGTGTAGAATACCAGCGACTGAGGCCACAAACTTCTGCTCAAAATGCCAGACTGAAAGCCTTTCTGTTTGGCCTAGCAGAACCTTCTTGCCAACGAGCATTTTCTTTAGCAGTGAGGCTGAGATGACAGAGGAAAGTCACAAGCTGAACATGGGTGTTGAAGCAAAGCAAGTGTTCCACATATCCTGTAACTACAGGTTCTTACCTTACAGCAGGAGGAGGAGTGGAGGGAACCTCATCAATGGACTTTATATTAGAGTCTTGGCACCTGGACAGCCATATTTTATGGTCCAAAAAGAAAAAAAAATGAAGTATCTATAGAGCTATCAACCATTTAGATCATATAGTCTGCCGTATTACTAGAAATCAGCAAACAGACCTGTTTCTGGACTTCAGTTCAGGATTTCCATTACAGTAGGTTCAGCAGAGAACAGTCTCTGCAACTTGAAGGATACCCAGAGGAAAAAAAAAAAACGTGCCAAGATGTAGCACAGGTTGAAGGACAGAAAGTAACAGAAGAATAAGAAAAATGGTACATTAAGCTAAGGGTGACAGGCAAATAAGATTTAGTTTGAAGACGAACACAGCTAGAGTAGATGCTCCAACTCATGGTAGATGACTGTGACAGAAACTGAGGGAATGGTGTATGATTTGACCTTCCATGTTTCAACACAAGAAAAAGTGAATGATAGTTCTTCAGCCCTCTTCAATAACGTTAAATCTAAAAACATTTCTTGTCTCCAGTGTCTGTGGAACACAATCACCCACAGCTTGAATGTGATACTATTCTGAAATGAAAATGTATAATAATTTTACATTTTTGAAACTGATTTACACCTACTCCTGAGAAAATAATAATTTAAGATTAGTGATAAACAAATACATAAGAATAATTAACTACACATTTCTTTAATTATAATTTATTTGTTTAAAAAATAGAAAAGTAATTCATAGCTTCAAAAATAGACTTTTGACCCCCTTTAAACTAATAATAATAGGATTTAACAATGGGCTTGAAAATACTAATGTTACAGATTTTTACAAGTTAGATAGCATACCTGTAACTACTTTTAATGTATTTGTATTACCCATGACAGATAATACAGCTTTTGGTCTTCATAAAATTTTTTAAAAATTGAGCTACAAGCTAGATAGGAACCATCAGCTACAAAAATCCTGGATTTTTTTTTTTTTTTAATGGAGTACTGAAAGCCTATTTGCTTTGTATTTCATTTTTGCTTGTATTTCTATTTGCTTGTATTTCATCTTAATTTAGTGCACAAAAATGTCATCAGAGCTGGGTCAAATGCTTCCTTAGAAAGTCAACCAAAAGGGGGTAACAGGCTACTAATAATAAAGTATCTTTGTACACAATCAAGTTCACCACAACCCACCCCCCCAACAACCATTTTACGTTTCTTAGAAATGCCTAGGGAAGTACGTATACGTGCCTTCTACCCTTCCTTGATGACTAAGATACCAAAGATTCTGAAGATCAGAAAGGAGGTGATTTCCTCAGTAGACAACCCATCATCATAGGAAAATACTCCCTATCCCTAGTACACGGTAGGATTCAAGCAGCTGGGCCACCCAAAGGAGGTCACTGAAGGGACACAAACACTGCAGCTGGACTACAGCTGTCACAGGGATGGTATGAAGGTTCATTATGGTGTGGTAAGTAATCTAGCAGCGGGGGGGTAACAAGTACCATATAACTTTTTTTATATATATATATTTATATATATATATACACACACCCATCACAAATTTCAGTTATCCTTTTTACTGTCCTGTTAGTGTCAAGATCTTATAAATATGAATTAAAACATTTTAATTTTTCTGTAATTAAAATGTCGATTTCTACCAGTGCAGGGAGCGTTTCATTGCTTGTAGCCAGGTATCCATAGCAGGTTTGTATTCCTCCAAGTCCTTCTGGGGCTCAAAAACTGCTTCTATTCGCCTTAGCTTCTTTAGTTGTTCCTTGTCAGTCCAAAATCCTATAAACAGAAAGTTCATTCTCAAGCTCAGCTGCAAATATGTTATTTTTGAGTTGTTTTAATTTGTTTCCAAGAGATCCAAAGCAAAAACACAGTGAGAAATCATGACAGCTTTTCTTTACTCAACCAACAACTTTCTCAGAGGGAAGCATATTTTTAACATTGTGAAACTCCTTTCCAATAGCATCCATTTGTTTGGAATCCTGACAACAGCACATCTGCTTAACTGGGACGGTTTCCAAGGAACAGCTCTGGTACACTGAAGTTCCCTTAGGTTTCAGCCACACTGCGCTTTCGGCTGCAGGTCCCTCTCAGTGAAGAAGGGCCACAGAAACCAAGACTTAGCACTAGCTGATTTCCTACTGTCTTAAAAATTGCATAAGTGGCAGAAAACAGCTGGTGTTATGTAGCCAGATTAATTTATGCTATTGAATCATTCTTGTCTATCAAGGGCTGCAGCTTTCTTACAGTTTCAATTCCTGAATAAGTCTCACCTGAGCATATAGGTTTTTTTCTTACAGTTGTTACTTACATATCAAAGCAATTGAAGGAAGTTAATATCCACCTACAAAATATACTTCCATCAAGCAAAACCGTCGACAGTTTGTAGTTTTAAGTCTGGTTAATTATATACAACAGTCCTGTGTGAGTAGAGCTGGATTTTTTTTCCCTGTTAATAATTTATTTAACTTCCATTGTGTTTGTTTCTGTGAAAACCTTAAAGAATAAAGGACTCGGTTCACAGATGACAGGACGCAGCTTCAGTAGGAGTGACACGGCTGCACGTAAGCACGGCAGCTTCCTTGTCACGTGATCCATCCCCACCGGGCACCGCTCCAGGCGGTGCAAACATGGGAAGGGATGCCGAGTGTCCGGGTCAAGAGAGAGGGAGGCAGCAAGACGGGGTTCTCCTCTTTCTTCTCCAGCAGAGAAGAAACATCCTCCTAAATGTAAATGAATCTTACAAACATATATGCAGATACTTTTCACATTAAACTCGCTGTCACTATTCGTTTATGTAAAACTAAAGCAGCATACAACTGCTCAGCAGATTGGGACATTGTGTTAGAAATACACGTAAGGTCCTTGATTTGGTTTATGTATGACATTATCATCCGTTTCTTTGGTCCATCAAATACAAGTACATGGGTACAAAGCTCTATAGAGAAGCATAATCCAATCTCGCTTGGATTCCCACAAAGTAATCCTTTGGGGAGTTTTTACAGTTATTTGAAGTTATGCCCTGTTTTTTTCTGTTTTTTTTTCCCCCTCCATATTTACAAACATGCATTATGAAGGGAAAAACAAAACCTCTTTAAATGAGTACATACCTGAAGCAAGGCCTGCTAGAAAAGCTGCACCAAGACTAGACATGTCTGCATTTGCAGGTTTTTCTATTTTCTTATTAATTAAGTCTGAAGTCATCTGCATGACAAAACTATTATTGCTGACACCTCCATCAGCTCTACAGGGAGAGGGGAAGAGGAAGTTAAAAAAAAATGCGATTAGTTCAAATGCTTATTGCCAACATTTCAGAAAACAACTTCTGGGGTTCCACACCTATGCATAAATCTTCCTGTCACTCATGCACAAATGCACTTCCATTTTATGGGCAAATTTAGAGGCCAGCACAAGGTGCCTAGAAAAAAAAAAGAATGCCTATAAACTAGGGGAGGAATGGTAGACAGACAGGGACACAGGACAGACACGTTATCAAAAGCTTTGAAAGCTCTGTCTTCTAAAACTATACATCATCCTGGTTGAAATGTTACCTTTACATAGTTATCACCACAACATGACAACAGTCAAAACCATTACATTAAACAAACCCTTTCAAGTGTTCTCAGATCTGGGAAAGTACTTCTTTCATTACTACCAAATCTTTGTACTAGTTAGCTAAAATGCCTTCACAGTTGCTTCTTTTTATGAGGAAGATGAGAACGAGGCTTCCATCTATCTATTTTCCTAATTGCATCATGTCAGAGACCCTTTTAAATGGAGGAAACTAGAACTTATCAGTGCTGACCTTTAATCATCTGAGAGTGATTACTAGTGGTGCAAAGTAATCACTCTTGCAAACAAAAAATAACTAAAACAAAAAGCGATCTTTGAATTGTCATAGATTGGTTTGTTACACTGTTGGACTCCAATGCCAGCTGGGTATGGAGCTGTTGTTCTATCAGATGTGGTGCAGTAAAGACACCTACTGTTTATTACTATAGAAAGTGTTAGGTAATAAAACTTAACAGTTGCTTAGAAATCTTCAAATATGCCAGCTGAAATCTTCTCTACTACGTGATGCCTCAGAAAACTTTTGCATAAATGTTTTGGCTGTTTCTGAAAGTAAAATCAGGAGAGACTGCCTGATTGGCGATGTTACAGGGTTTTGCTTGTTTGTACAGAGTTAAGCAGAGTTACCACCTCTATACGATGGCTTAAAAACCTTTAACTGGCAAAGTCACTTTCCTAATGCCAGTGACATGCATTTTCCTTCTTCTGTAAAAATAAGGCATCCATTTGATTCAAGTTACAAGGGGAAAAAAGAAAGAAAATTTCCAAATACTCAGTTTTACATTTTGCTAAATTTTGCTGCTAGATCCTTTGAAGATTCAATCTGCTACATCATCTAGCTCAAAGTTCCTGCATGCCATTCGACTGGGGATGTGCTATTTCACACAACAAGTAAATAGCTGATATTCCAGGGCTCCAGGGACCACCAGGATCATGCTTGTAAAGGCTGCTGCAGACTGCTACAACGTAGGACATGAGGACTAAAACTGAGGGTTCCCTCTCTGTGCTTTCCTTGATGGTGTCGAGACAAGCAAAGAGAAGTAATAGGAATGTTGAGGACTAATGAAAATGACAACTTCGTAGGAGCCTGTAGGAGCCAGAGACGGGGAAGAAAGGAGGGATGCAGGACAATAGCTAAAAAGGGAATGAACATATTTATGGGATAAAAACAACAACGACAAAAACATTAAAAGTAATGGATAGATACTAAAGATGTGCAGACAAAAGGATGGGAAAGCAGTTTACAACCCTACTGAAAAAGCCATTACGTGTATCTCATTATCTTCTAATGCTTAATCCACAAGCTGAATTGCTACTGATCGTAGTTAACCATTATAGTCACTATATGAAACAGCAATTTTATATTAATGAATAAAACAGAACATGATCATACAATTTAAAGTTTACATTACAACGTAAATGGGATCAGAATTCTAGTGTTCCCTAGGCAGTACTTCCACACTTTCCATTTTTCAGTTCACAGTCTTAATATGACTTCTCAAATTTTGGATGCAATTGTCTATGTAAAAAAGCTTCCTAAGGAACCTAAAATTCCAATACTTTTGATCTTTTCCTCTTCATTAAAACCCCAAGCCTGGCTGTTCCTTTATCTTTGCCTACTCTGTCCCAGTACATGATGGAAGACAGAAATTTTTACCTCCCCCCACCTTGTACTTTCACCTTTCTTCCACTACTCAAAATTCTGATTTCTCAACTGTCTACGTGCCTGCCAGTCCACTTCTTCCTTTGCATGGGTATCAGGAAAAAAAACCACAAGAGGGACAGGAACACTCTCCCCTCTGTTCTTGACCATGGTATCACGATGACCCCTGGCTGCAAGAAGGAGAAATTTTGGAGAGCTTTCTCAGCGTGGGAGGGCTTGAGGCTCTAAGACAACTGGTGCGCCCAAACCAAGTACCTACTGTAATGTGCAATGTAGCTTTCCAGCAACACATAATTCAGCTAAATTTTTCCAAGACGTTGTGAAAAGCATATTCTAGGGATCACGGCTACCTCACTAAATTTGATTTGCTTCTTCAAAGACTGAAGCAAAACCAATGTCTTAACAATTGAATTGTAAAAGTATTCTTCCTCTTTCCTTCACAAATAGATCCAGTTTTAACTGATGTCTTCAAAAAAATATTCAGTCTGTGACAGACCCAGCACAAAAAAATTTCAGTATGAAAGAATGATAATAAAGCATAGAATTACCTTTGTGGTAGGCATTGCTATATGTACTCTAGTGCTACCTGAAAACATGAATTTGCCTTTTTTTTTTTTTTAAATAGAACAATTCATTACTCACCTACTGACAATCACCAATGCCCATAGTTTAATTAAGAACCAACCCTTTTGTGGGTAGAACTGCCCACTTAAGTTACATTAACATTTGATTTGGTAATCATCTATTTCTCAGCAGCAGAATTTTTACAGTAAGATAAAATGCATAATAAAGGTCACACCTATTTAAAAAAAAAAAAGATCAATCTCCCATATATCAAATTTAAAAGCTACATGGAACTTACCGAATAGTTTGAAGAGGAATGCGTACCTTCTTCACAATGATATCATAAAGCTGTTTGTTTCTTTAAAAAAATATTTAGTCGAATTAAGCATTATATATTCCACAAAATGTTTCCAGTATCTACGTAGTCAGAAAATAAAATACAAGGCAAAAAATGCCTCAGTTGTGTCAGAACTGCTGCAGTAGCTAACAAGTTTCCAGAATGCATAAATTTAAAAAAAAAAAAAGGGGGAAAAAAAAAGTCTGAAACTGGTCTTTGTTACACATCATTACAAAGGCACAAGTATAGCTAAATCAGGGCCCGTTCTATAGCAAGTCACTGCAGAAGATACATTTTTCCCACCTGGAATTGCTGATAGGTTTCTACAGACAAGATGCAATTGTTGATGTAACAAGTGGTTTAGAGTGAGGAAAGTAGGCTGACCGAGTGTTAATCGGAGTTCATCCAGCTGTTCTTCAAAGGGAACATCTGAAGGCTGTAAGGTTGACTTGTTCTGAAACCATTTCATTTAATGGGAGAAAGTCTAAACACAAAGGATCTCTACCCTTTTCTAGTTAGGTATTTGAATGAGATGAGATTCTCGACATCCCTGTTTTCAAGAGACACATGCTTCAGTTCAGGAACTACTGCATCTCACGTTCCTCTTATAATGCAGAAAAAAAATGCATTAGAAACAGTTGCAGCAATTCCAAATGTTACCTTCCTCCAGACATCCTTTTTGCCTCTTTGCAGGAGGTTATCATGCCCAAAGCAGAGCTGGTGACTAGATGGAAGGAATCATATGGGTGTTCCCTAACTGGCCACAGTGCAGTGTGAGCCAGGCTCAAACCACATTCAAATTCAGTTCGAGGCATGCTGCACGGGTTTGCAAGGCAGAACCAATCTGTTCCACAGGGTCCTACTGATGCGGTATCGTCAGTGACTAGTGGTAATATCTTTAACCTTGACAGTTCGATCTGGAAGTTGTTGTCCATTCACATCTTTAAAGATGTTTAAGATGCCTATTACTGTGTTTTATAAAACACCAAAAAGTCAAACTTTAGCCAAAGAGCCAATATAAAGCTTCCAGCTTCAGGGGTACTTTAAAACACAGCTGGAGTGGGCTACAGCTTCTGACAAAACACTGTCAGGAGAGTAAGGACAAGCTTTAAACAGAAAACATTTTTAGAACATGCAGAAAACAATATAATTTAAGAATGCCTATATGGTTACTTAATAACAAAAACTCTGAACTAATAAATATACACGAGTTTATTTGTAAAGTGTTAAAGAAAAAGAGGAAAGCAGCTAAAGCTCCTTTTCAGTGTAACAGTAATGGATTACTGCAATTTATATTTTACAAACTGCAGAAGTCCATGCATCCATTTAACACTGCCGAGCAAAATAAAAGCGAACATAAGAAAATATAAGCAAGATAATTAGCTAAGCAGTACCTGAAAGCTACAGATTCCAATATAGCTCGTACAAGATGGTTTCTGGTAGTGGAAGGTTTCAGCCCCATGAAAGAGGCACATAAATATGGGTCATTCACAGAAACCTGCAGAAAAGATTTCATCATGAGTTTAGTGAATTGTATTTGCAGGCTTTTGAGAAAGGAGTCAAATAGTAAGAAAAAAAAAATAACTTACGACAATTACAGGCAGCATAGTGAAAGGAGAAAATTGAAAACAGTATGTAAGAGGTATATAGTATTATTTTAGCTAACTCAGTTAACAGTTTAAATAGCTTCTTTCAACAGGAAAAAGGTTTAAGTGACTTCTTCCAAATCTGACATACTAAATAACACTAATCTGTATGACTTCCCTTTAAAATACATATAGCGTACACTTTAAGTGTCTAGGACAGGGCACACTGATATTGCTGTTCTCTAGCAAGATTTCACACACACGCTTTTTTTTTTTTTTAAAACACTCCTGAACTGCTGAAAGAAAGATGAACTGACTTTTAAAAGTAACACTGAAAAGGATGGTAATACTCTTTATTAGTTTATACTACAGCCTGTTTCCAGTGACACCGATAAACAGAGTCCAACTAAAATTCTAATGGTCACTAAGTTGTCTTTTTTTTTTGCAGAACTGGAGGATTGATTGATGAATCTCCTCTCCACTCCTCTGATGAACTTTATCACAAAATATTAATTTGCTGGTCCGTACCTGGTTTGTGACAATGTTAAATCTTATTTTCACTGTAGACAGTAATTTTTAAATTGAAACAATCCTTTCCAGTTGTATTGTGCTAAATATCAGCTATGACAACACTTACCAGAAGTTTGAATTTCATGCATATAAAATATACACACACATATTTATAAAGTAAATTAAGAAAATGCTAACATATGTTAAAAAAAAAAAACACCACCACAAACGTATGGATAGGTACATACAGCCAAAAGGAAAACTGGCATTTTGCAGAAGTTCCTAAATAGAAGAAGCTTCTGCATTACAGTAAAAGAAAATATTCTTTTTTTTTCCATATACAAGTACCCTTCCCATTCTAAGAATGGAACCACTTGTCCAGCCCAGTAGCATAATACAGATCCATGGCTTCCAAGTTTACAGATTTTCATATACAGGATAATAAACTAAAAAGCATAGACTCATATTCTACATAAGGGTGAGTATCTTAAAAGAATCAATCATTAAAAAAAAGAAAAAAGTAGCAGTGCATATATATGCACACACCCCAATGAAGAGTCTTAAGTTTTTGCTGTTACTACCAACCACAGCAAATTAACCCTGGAAACCCCTGTTTCTAGCAGAATGAGTAAGAGGAAGAATGACTAATGCACATATTCACTCAATTTCAAATACATGTTCACAACGATGCTCCTCTCAGTGCGCTGCATCACAGCAGTAGAATCCAGTAAGAAACAAACTTGGTTGTTATTGCCTTAATATGGATGAGTAGAGAAACATTTTACTCTGCGTAGGAAATGAGTTTAAGTTCCCACTGACTGGAAAAGGGGAAACATCACCCCCATTTTTAAAAAGGGAAAAAAGGAAGACCCGGGGAGCTACAGGCCAGTCAGTCTCGCCTCTGTGCCTGGGAAGATCATGGAACAGACCCTCCTGGAAGCTATGCTAAGGCACATGGAGGACAAGGAGGTGATTCGAGACAGCCAGCATGGCGTCACCAAGGGCAAGTCCTGCCTCACCAACCTAGTGGCCTTCTCTGATGGAGTGACTACATCAGCGGACACGGGAAAAGCTATGGATGTCGTCTACCTGGACCTCTGTAAGGCCTTTGACACAGTTCCCCACAACATCCTTCTCTCTAAACTGGAGAGGTATGGATTTGATGGGTGGACTGTCCGGTGGGTGAGGAATTGGTTAGATGGTCGCATCCAGAGGGTAGTGGTCAACAGCTCAACGTCCAGATGGAGATTGGTGACGAGTGGCATCCCGCAGGGGTCCATATTGGGACCGGTACTGTTTAATATCTTCATCAGTGACACAGACAGTGGGATTGAGCGCACCCTCAGCAAGTTCGCAGATGACACCAAGCTGAGTGGTGTGGTCAACACGCCAGAGGGACGGGATGCCATCCAGAGGGACCTGGACAAGCTCGAGAAGTGCGCCTGTGTGAACATCATGAGGGTCAACAAGGCCAAGTGCAAGGTCCTGCACCTGGGTCGGGGCAACCCCCGGTATCAATCCAGGCTGGGGGATGAAGGGATTGAGAGCAGCCCTGCCGAGAAGGACTTGGGGGTACTGGTGGATGAAAAGCTGGACATGAGCCAGCAACGTGCGCTCGCAGCCCAGAAGGCCAACCCTATCCTGGGCTGCATCCCAAGAAGCGTGGCCAGCAGGTCGAGGGAGGGGATTCTGCCCCTCTGCTCTGCTCTGGTGAGACCCCCCCTGGAGCACTGCGTCCAGCTCTGGAGCCCTCAGCATAAGAAAGACACGGACCTGTTGGAGCGGGTCCAGAGGAGGGTCACAAAAATGCTCAGGGGGATGGAACACCTCTCCTGTGAAGAAAGGCTGAGAGAGTTGGGGTTGTTCAGCCTAGAGAAGAGAAGGCTTCAGGGACACCTTATTGCAGCCTATCAGTACTTGAAGGGGGCTTATAAGAAAGATGGGGACAAACTTTTTAATAGGGCCTGTTGCAACAGGACAAGGGCTAACGGTTTTAAACTAAAAGAGGGTAGACATAGACTAGATAGAAGGAAGAAATTTTTTACACTGAGGGTGGTGAAACACTGGCACAGGTTGCCCAGAGAGGTGGTGGATGCCCCATCCCTGGAAACATTCCAGGTCAGGTTGGACAGGGCTCTGAGGAACTTGATCTAGTTGAAGATGTCCCTGCTCATTGCAGGGGGGTTGGACTAGATGACCTTTAGAAGTCCCTTCCAACCCAAACCATTCTATGATTCTACGAACACGTGGGCTTCGTAAGAACCCTCCCCAACCACTATCATTTTGAGGTCTAAGAAACATAACCATACAATCAATTTGTGTTAGCACCTAGCCAGTGAAGCTAAGCAGACACGTTACAGTCCCAGAAGCGTTCAACTCTGTTTATGTCCCCTTTCATACCATTTAATCTACTCAGCTTCTAAATTGATACAGATGCTGCTCCTGTGAGTCTACTAGCTAAGCATGTTCCACTGCAATACGCAGGGCTTTTAAAAGGCAAAGAAATTCACATTGGTGGGTACTATTAGTGGTAACCAGATGTCACAGTTAAAGAGAAAACCATTCAGTTTTCTAAGTACAGCTTCTAAATTTGGACTGGGAATATTAGAATTAGAGAAAAAGAGACTGAATCAATGTTTACCAAGAAGCTAGCTGGGGTTCCTTCTGGAGACAGTGTCAAGAAAGCAAGGGGGAGACAAACCCACAAAGCAAAACAAAAACCAACCAAACAAAAAAGAGGTTTTACCAACATCTCTAGAACTTGAATATTAATAGAATCAAATGTTCAAAAAAGATTCAGACTAACATTTGTCTACCTCAGGATTCCTGTCTGCAAATATTGAAATTTGGCATGGCTCAACATTTGCTTATTCACAGCACAATTACTCACAGTAAATGCTAAATGGAAAACATCTCAGCATAATCAAGCTTTATACCCCTAAAAATAAATATAATGATTTGGTCGGCTGTTTGAGAGAAGGTAGCTGGGCTACCTGCAGAAGAAATGAAAATTTTCTTTGCCTTGTTCCATTAACATACAGGAGTCACACAAAGGTAAGATTAAAGATGTTAAGTTTCTTTTGAAAAAAACACTAGTCCTGGGAATGATCAAACCGAGTATGGTAGACCAATGAAGATCAAAATAAAATGCACTTTTGGACCCACACAGAAAGATGAGCTTTCAAAAACATTCCATGTAGCTCTAAAATGTATGTATTCAAACTAACAAATTACTACCTAAGACTTCCAAGAGAAAAAAGAAGGTGGTGATTTTTGAGCAGAAAAAGAATACTGTCTTCATCTTAATGGCTCTTCTTTGTTTGAGTAACAGTAACTTTTGAACACCTGACAGGTTCACAAACACCAGTTGTCTATACATCAAAGAACCAGCTGATGGCAGACATTACTCAACCCCCACAGTACAGCAACAGCTTTCCCTTCATCTTGCCTGGCCCATCTGTCCAATACAGTTTATAATGCTAATGTTCCAAATAACAACTTGGAGACCGGGGCTACACCACTGAGTTTCTCCTGGACAACACCACTGATTAGAAGAACAAAGTTTTGTGGAGACATGGATATTTTCATGTTGACAAACCCACAATGTAGAAACAGCCATGCTGCTGAAAGCGTGCTTTTAGTCAGATTATCTCATGTTGCTCAGGACAGTGGCATAACTAGAGGAAAACGTTTTGGGGCTCTGCACAGTCCTTAAGCTAGCAACAGCTACAGTAGCAAAACCTGTTTATTTTCATTCTGTATGAAGGTTTGTCTACAAGCTCTGACTTGCGGCTCTGTCATATTTTGTGGTGATAAATTACAAACTATTATTACCAACCATCAAACCCATACTGAAAGCAACTGCTCTGTAGCTGAATAGGCAGTATGTCAACTCCCCAGCTATCACAATTTGTCATTTAATGTAATGTATTAACTGGAATTCCCATCAATTCCAATCTAGACTAATACGCTAGACTGAACTGCAGTATCAATATCACCCTTGTTGCTGCCTCTGCACAGGGACAGTAACTCACATCTGTAATGAAACTCAAGAGGGATCGTGAATCAGAGGTGGAGAGGACAGACATGAGGATACATAAGTCTCTAGCAATAATGGAAAGCAAGTAGAAAGAACCCAGAGCTTGTTACCCAGAGGGGATCAAGTAATTGCAGGAAGTTCCTCAAATAGAGAGGAAGGTAAAAGCAAGCTACTGGGAAATGGAGGGGACTAAAGGGGAGAACAAATGCCAGGAACTCCTTACTATACACATTGTGCTCAGCAACAAGGCACAAACCCTATTTTAAAGGGAAAAAAATCTAATTCAGATTAAAATCTGTATATCAAAGAAGTGTCTAAATATTACTATCTTTGCTTTTCATAACAGCACGACTTGCAATCTTGCTCATATTTAAGTATGTTTAAGTGTTCTGATGAATTGCAACCTATATCTTGAAAAGAGGCAGAATAAAATTAATTCTTTTAGAACAGTGCTTAGAAGCATTGTCTCAATGAAGGCTTTGCTTGAGGCAGAAAAGCTATGGGATCAGTTTCTGTCTCTGCAGGCACTGCCTGAGTTACTGTGGGCAAGTCATTTAGTTTATCTGTCCCTCAGGTCTCCATCTGCAAAATGGAAGTAATTTCCCTATTTCGTAGGGTTTTTCTCATGGGGGTGTGTTTAAGCATTCTCATATGACAATGATCTTCATACATTGTGGTGAGGGACAGAGAATAAGAACCTGGGTAGTACCAAATAAATAATACAGAATAAATTACTACATTTGAACATGTGAAAGTTAAAATTTTAACTGGGTTATTAAAAATACATTCTCAATTGTATTAGTAATAATAATTTTACCTGAAAACCTGGAACAAAACAAACGCCTTGAGAATCAACAATACTCCGTGCCATTTTTTCTGTTTCATCTACATTGGTGAAAAGATCTGTAAAGATGCATAAGTCATATGCTTTTATTATTTACTTCAATTTCTTCATATATTACTAAAGAGAGAAAAATCCAGGGTTAGACTATTTCCTTTTGTAATATTCTTGAACTACATGTTCCAAGGGAAACGATCGCTTCTCCTGTATTTCATGTCCATCAGTCACATTAAAAAAAAAAAAATCCTATTCAGATGAAGACTAAATTCAAAAGGATCCTTTCATATCTGTTATGCTATAGCCTTTTAATCTTCACATCTTGTAAGAGGTCATTAGCTTTCCAAACAGACATAAATGGGAATTGAGAATGCTAACAACGGCACCCTCAGTATGATAAAAACCTAGATTTGCAAAACAAATGTTTTTTCCCCCCAAAGATGTTGTTATTGTCAGCCCAAGCACCAAATGACTACAGACATAGTCCTTAATACCCATGATATTTTATCAGCACCCTTAATATTTTTACAAGTGACTGACACGTAAATATAAATAAGGTAGGTCCTAATAACACCTCCTTGATAGACACTACTTTTATTCTTTGTCTAGCTGGATGTCTCCTTTCACAACTTTACAGACATCCCTCTTTAGCTTGTTCTTTACCCACATCCAGTTCTTGTACTAAAACCCATCTTCTGTAGTTTTAACTAATAATGTCCTTATATGGCCACATAACATGTTTTGACAGAAGACTAGAGGTCTCCTGTAAATGAGAGCTATTGTTTTTTCTTGTCTAAAAAGTAAATTTTCCTATCAAAGATAAATTAGGTTAATCTAGCTCAATTTATCTTTGAAAAACCCATCTTGGTAACTTACCAGGAGTTTCAATTTACCTTTGTAACCTTCATACATTTGTTTAAAAGCTTTGGAGTCTACTGTGCCCAGACTAATAAAGCCTAAGTCACACCTTTTCCTTCTTGTTGTATTTGCTATTAGTGAACTATATAGAGTACCTCTATGTCAGGAGAGAAAATGAAAAAATTAAGTAAGATTGACTTCACCTTGAAATTCCACATACTACTTTTTCAAAATTCTTAGAAGTGATCTGATCCCACTAAAAGAAGCCCATTAAATTGTCTTGCTGCAGAAATTCCTATTTCCAAACCTTTACCGCTATTATATGTCTCATCTTCATCCACGTTGAGCCTCACCATCCTTACTGAGGCCATTAGCTTACCTTGTTTTGGCCCAATTCCTTCTGTAGAGCAAAAGTTTTACCCTTCTCTTTATTCGTAAAGCTGGTAAAAGTTTCTGAATTCTGCTCCTCTGTAATTGTTATTTCCAGAAAATAAAGGTCTTACTTATTAGAGAGTTTATAGCAGCATGCCTATTTTTTTCTCTCTCTCTAAAACTTCCTCAATTTTTGCCTGTGGTAACAACTGTAGGTCACGTCCATTTCACTCCTGGCTAGCTAAAAATCCTTTATACTATTGCTCTGCATATACCAATAATATCCATTTTAAGTATGGATAAGTTCTATATGGATAAGTATCCATTTTAAGTATAGAATATGAAGTAGCAAGCTTATATATGTACCCCTGATACTTGTATCTGCAGCACTGAACTGTGTATTGAATTGAGTAATTTCCTCAAAAGACTAGAGGCTGTTATTCTCTAGGCTCAGTCAAATGTTGAATGATGAAGAGCTGAGGACCAATCTGAGTCATACTTAATCCTTAAGGGCACATTCACGAGCATGTATATGCACATACGCAGCAGAAGTTGACAACTTCAAGAAATACGGAATTTTGTGGTAAGCTTCAGGAAAACCTTTCCTAGATAATCCGAAGTTTGAGACACCAATTCCTTTTTTGCACCCTAGTAAAGGTGTACTAAATTTCTACATAAACCAAGTAAATAGTTTATTAGAACACTCAGAAAAGTTGTCCTATAAACAATCAGTGGTTTTGAACATCAACTACTATAGAGCTAGTATTTTCCTTAGTCTTTTATTAATGTGGAACACAAGTCTCTTCATTACATAATAGTCACATCCAAAAGGCACATTACTTCTATGTGAAGCAACACACACAACACCGTTACTTTTAAAATAAAGTTCTTCACTTTATTTTCATATAGCCTGTTATTAATTCTGAGATGTACAGCTAGAGATCTCTCAAAAGCATTACAGCAACTGTTTGTGGAATATTGCATTTACAATCATGCTACCTAGACTTCATCAGTAGTCAATTTCTGTGCTTCTCCTCAACTGAAAATTCAAGTCCAAATACCCTAAAACAGCACACATCTAACTTTAGACAGGTCTCCTTTACACCATTTCTATTCAAGTCTGGATACCAGGTTAAAAAAAAAAACAAAAAAAGCATCAGGAAGTTCGTCATGCTCAAGAGAAAGCAAGTGAGGAGTAAAATGTTTCAGGAAAATAAAAGCCTACATAGGTAGGAGGGTCTGAGAGGCAGAGTCTGAATGGGGAGATGATTGTGCAAACCAAACTCTCTGCAGTAAATACACTCAGCCCTACTAACGAGACTGTGCATTTTCCGCTGTCCAAAACGTGTAGTCTAGTTTCTTCAATTATGGATAATAAAACCAAGCCCAATAACATAACTAAAACCCATAAAACAGTTTCTTAAGTAGTAATGTATCTTACCCTCTATAAAATTAAAGAACTACTTACTTATATCCTGAGCCCATTTTATGGCAGTGCCAATGTCTGACATACAGCCTTCAGTTAAGTAAACAACTTCTTCCCCAATCTTCCAACCAATCAGTGGATACAGACCTTAATTATTTTCCAAGAAACAAAACAAAACACCTAGTTAAATTAAATGTTTCCAGAAAAACATATACAAGCACGCCCCACAATAAACCCAACTAAAAAGAAGTAGTTTTTATTCAATTCCTTTGCAGAAATCAAGCTAAAAAAAAAGTCACTAATAGAGGTTAAACATATTGTTTAAAATTTAGTGATGAAATTACAAGGGACTCGAACAACAGTTTGTTAAACCAAAGTTAACCTAAAAAAAAAATTCACTATCAAATTACAACACCCCCCCCTTAAGCTAAAGAGAAGAGCTATCTGCACCTACTTTTTTTTTTAAATGAGAAGAGATTGTGTAGACTTAAAAATTTATCAGTGTTTTCCTATTTATTTTCAATCTATCTAATTTTCCCCAATGGTTTCTAAAAAGTCTGAATTTACTTCCCCAAAACATAAAACATGAAGGCTGGGCTTTCAGATGGGAAGCACAAATACTAAAACAGACATATACACAAAACAAAAAAGGCAACACAAACTTAGAACATAGATCTTATTCATAAAAGAGGATGAAAGTGATATACTTTTTATTCCTTTTTCAATACGCAATGCTTCCTCACATCGAAAGCAAAAAAAGAAAGCAAGTTTCACAATTTGCCCAATCTTGTCCCCAACAAAGGCTACTGCCAGTTAACTATAGCATTTTACCAGTATGTTTGCCTAATATAAACAACAAAAGAAACATCCAAACTCATTAAAAATATTTGGTGACATACTTTGTCTATAACTGTGAAAGATTAGCACTTCTATGGTTTACATGATGGGATTTGCAGGAAGTTATGATTTCCACCAAATAGTTCTGGCTTCACAGTGGCTCAAAAAAAATTTCAATGACTTCGAAATATTTTTTTCCTTATCTCAGAAGAAAGGCAGAAATACATAGGGCAAACACTGTTAGTTTCTTTGAAAACACAGTACAGCATTTTCAAAGACCTGTCTGCTTGAACATACTATTACATTAGAAATAAAGAGCCAATAATGAGGATAAACCTGATGATTTGTTCTCCCCTTTGCCCCCCATGTTGAAACCTTAACAAAGAAAAGGGAGACATACTACTTAAAACTGTCCACGTGAATGCAAAGACCTTCTTGTCTGATATCTGTATTAGTAAGGACATAGCACAAAAGTCCTGCAGAGTACTGCTTTTAATGCTAAATCAAAGACTTTGTTATCTAGCTGAACAGTGTATATTCTCCAGCACTGCAGCTGGACAAATGGTTTTTCAGGTCACTCGGTAAGAACCTGAGCATTCAGTGGCCACTGCAATAAAAACTTCACCCAACCCAAGTACTGTAACTGTTGGAGTGAAGAAAGCACCCAGACCTTATGGGACCCTGCTCAGGACTCAGAGGTCACGGGTAATGCAACAAAGGTAAATGAGTCCAAATAACCACAGGACCAGAAAAGCATCAGAAGGATCTAGGGATTCTCTCTATTTTCTCAAGGTGACTTTGCTGATACACAAGTGTCTCTCACAGAATCGTCTCCAGTTTGCTTGCCTGTGTCCAAAAGAGTGGCGTGGTAGCACTAGTTACTTGGTTAGTGCTGGAGGCACTCTGGTGCTTACAAGGGAAAACAATTAGCAGTAGCTATTCAGATTAAAGTTTATATTTGTCTCTTGAAAGGAAAAGGTGATATGCATGTCTCCAGACCCTTGGTGCAGGTCTCCCTTCCAATCTTTATTTTCTACCAAAGGTGAAGCTGCAAAGCAGCAAGACCAAACAATTCCTTGAGCCAAAAGTCCTAGAGAAGGACAGCTAAATAGGGACAGAGAAGTCCAGAGGTAGCCTTCCTAAAGATGCTCACACCACAATCTCCAGTGGTGTAAGATAATCTATCTCTAGGGAACAGATCAACATGGCACTTGGCATGACCACAGTTACTAAGAACTATCAGACTGCCAGAGAGGTAGATTTAAAATCTACACAACGTTTCCATCATTGAATTGTTGAGAAGTGCTGTTCTCAAAGGAACTTTTTTTTTTTTTTTTAAACTGTCATATATAGCAACTAAATGTAGATCAGAAACTAGAACAGCAGCTAATGAATAGCTTGCACAAGGATGCTGCAGGGATTCAACTTGCAGTCTTAAATACATATGTCAACTTTAAAAATTGAACACGTTACATTTCATGCCCAGGGCACTGAGAAAGCTAGGTACCTAACTTGTCTTACTAACCATACCACACGACAGCCACAGAACATAGGGAAAATAATTTTTAACATAAGTAACAGCCTAAAGCAGTAAAAGTTTCACAGCAGTGCCTTAACTCCTATCAGATCACAATAGCCATATATTTTCTTAAAAGAAAACAAAATGGAAAAGCCTTACAGTATGTTTTTGCTATTACATTTCCACAGACTACATACATCTGATTTCTTAAGTAAAAGTATCATCGTAACGACATCATTAATCAGCCTAAAAAGCATTTGCATTCATAGGGAATTCAGTGTCCGTGCTATTAAGTTCTGACACATCTCCTGTATTTGCCAAGGTCCTTCCAGACTTTAGCTGGTGAAAGTCTCCTTAGCACACTGCTGTCCTCCTCCCCAGCCCCACCCATCCCATTTTAATTGTAGGCTTCCTGAAATTAGCAACTGTTTAAAAATATGACAGACAGAGAGAGACTGCGCAGGCAAATTTACTTCAGTATCGCCTGTTGCTCTCTTGACAAATAGCCACCTATGACAAATTAACAAGCTTGGCAGACCACAGATGTTCAGAACGATAAAGTTTTAAACACTAGAAACACATTGGGGAGCCCATTTCTAGTATTTTACAAGAAAACTAATAATTGCTAATCCTGCATTTTCTCACTGCAGGTACTTCCAAGCACAAGGGCTCAAGAGGAGGAACTTACAGCGACCCACTGGAACATTTTGATGTGAGAAGCCAGAGGACCAATCCCCTTTTTCTCCATTCCTGTACTGTATAATACTGCTATCAAGAACAGGTGAAGAGAAAAGAAAAAAAAAAAAAAAAGAGGAGGGATGCAGGTAGCAGACATAATTATTAGTGATGTTACTTAAATTCTGTTCTTGAGAAGCATATTTCAGGATAACCAAGATCTACATTTCTAATTAAAAATTTCCAGTCTTCTGTTCTGAAAACACTTTCAAGCTCTTTTTCTACAGCTGAAGACAGAAGGAAAAGCATAGCCCTGTTTTATCCCTTTTGGTACCCTCATCATTAACAGCTGTCAAGTAACGTAAAATACTCTAAAATTTCACTAGCTTACCTCTCCGTGATGCAAAGAGATGCTCTCCAGTATTCACATTCCAAAAACAACCTGTTCCCATCGTCAGTTTAACATCTCCTGGGTGAAAGCAGCATTCTCCAAACATGGCTGACTGCTGATCAGCTACCTGCCGTACCAACAAAAACAAATACAAGTTAGCTATTAACTACCAGCCTACAATGCTGCTGGATTTTAAAGTACCAATGCAAACACTTCAGAGTCCTGAATACAAATAACCATTCAGAAAGGAACTGAGCATTAAGGGAGGACTCACATACAATTCCTTAAGTCTTTGCAGGCCATTCCAACAGTCAGATTTATCACTAGAATCAAATTACACCAGGTTTGGACACAACGTGAACGTCTGTAATATTGCTTGCAACACTGAGAAATGTGTTACGAAAACAGAAGAAATATTTTATGTTTTAGTATTTGACGAGGATAAACGGGGCATTCGCAATGCCAGGGAGCAGAACAGAGTAGGTTGGCTTGAACTCCTCTTCCCCCAAATAGAAAGTTGACGTTTTGAGATCTCACCTTCCTTTTTCCCTGCTACCCCTCCTGTACCAAATTATTCCATGCTCAATTTTTCAACAATGATGATGGTTATTAAATGTATTTACTTATGTTTGTGCCTTGGTGAAACAGTAAATTTACAGATAAATTGAGTCTACAATTCTTTAAAAATAGCAAGAGAAATTCATGTTGGATAGATGACATTTTTTCCATTTAGCTCAATTCAAGCCGATTTTTCTACAAGTCATCATTTTACAAGAATAATGGGTTTTTCTTACCCAAATCCTAACTACTGAGGCAAGAACAAGTTATTCTCCATTTATTTTTAGGGAAAAAAAGAAATAAGAGGTACCACAAGCGGATCTATTAACAAACACTCTTACATTTGTGTAGAGTCTTACTGAAGTCAAGCCAGGATGTACATTGTACAACTTTATCTAGAACAACTGATTCTAAGCCAGAGAGACATTACCAGAGCTTAGAGCAGAACCCAGCTCTGTTAAGTCCTACGTTCAGTGCTTAATCATTTGGTCATCTAACCTTAATGGACCTCAACCTCTAGAAATTCCTTCCCATTCCTCTCTCTTCCTTTCCCCCTAAAGTTGTAAACTGAGTTTTTGTAGAAAAATTCAACAACCAATTTTACTGTAGTTAAGTCATAGAGAAGGAATAGAGAATACTTACTAAACAAGCAAGTATTAAATCAAAGCTAGATAAAAAGAATATAGGTACAAATACACAGATTTAAGTAAGACAACATTTTCACTCACCACTGCCATTATTGGAATAGGTACCCCAAATATTTCAGAGTCAGCTGATCCGAAGTTGAAGCTTAAAATAAATGTTATGGAGAAACATCACAACACTAAACTGACCTTTTTGTTACAATGAAATCTAGATATGTAAGGCCTGGGTCTGCATCACATATGAAAAGTAACGCTACCGATTTATTTTAAAGAAAGCATTAAAACTATCACTTTAAGAAATACTGATAATAAAAATAAAGTTTTGGATGTAGTGTTAAAAAAGTACATCTGCAGAGAAAAAGAATTTAATTTTTTTGTGTATATTACTTTGCCTGTGCAGATTATGTAGTATTTTTCTAAAGGCAATTCATTTAACAAGTATCATATTCTTTTAAATATGCCTTCATAATTACCTTGTGTCTTTCACTGGAGGATAAATAGACATCGGAATAGAAAGTAAATTACACAAAGTAGGGTTCCAACATTTCTGAAATAATATGGAAAAAGTAAAAATGTCAGCAACTCTCTCAGAAGCACAATAAACAGCAACAACATTTTTTCGGAACAGCACATACCATAAAGGGCTCAAAAACGCCTGTGGCACTGGCATTTGAGTAATCTGTAGCATACACGGAACCTACCGTGAAAAAAAGAACAAAGTAAGATTTCAGATATCCAAATACTTAAGAGTCATTTTAAACATACTTTTTCTTTAAACATCTCGGTGGCTCCCATGGAACATAAACTGAGTGTCTATAGGCAAAGTCATAATGATACAAACGAGCACACAAACTTTACCTGGCGCTCACTGTAATGTGTATCTATTAATTACCTTATTTTACCCTCATGAAACTGGCTAGAAGAGAGCCGGTACTTTTGACAACATGTAAACACTGACTGCATCACTGTCTGTCATAATCTATCCAATTGCTCAGGCATTAGCCCTCAGGACAGAAACTTGTAATTCTTCCACATTTGTAACAATTCTTTGTTCTTTTTCTTTCACGGGTACTTTTCTGTAAAAATAATCAAGGCCAATTAGTTCTGGTAGTCCTCTTTAAATCTTAAATGCTTAAAAGGTTGATTACAATGAATAATTATTTCCCTTTCTGACTGCCCTTCCAGGCAGGCCCAAGGAATAGTTAATTCAGAAGTTATTTTTTTTAAACAGTAAATATATTACAATACTCATCAATTATAAAAAAAGCACAAATGGTCAAAAAAGTATTTGAATTCTAGGAAATATCAATGACAGTCATGAACATCAGTACTTAGATTCCAGTATATTTTATTAATATTTAAGAGGAACTGTAACATTCACCTTTAGTCAATCTATACAGTAACCACGTGTCAACTGTTCCAAAGCAGCAGTTATTTTTTTTGGCAGCTTCTTCAGCCTGGGAACAAATATACATACAAAAAAAGGATTTACAACTGGGTACAATAAAGAGGAACATATTTCCTGATTCCTTTTCTCATTTTCTTCATGGTTAATGATAACATCCCCAGAAAATAAGTCTCTGCCAGTATTTCTTCTAAAAAAGGGCAAATTGGCTATATAAGTAACGTTATCCTACAGTTCATGCTCCTAAAAGAGAATACCCACAGTTTCTTACAGTTGCTGCTAAAGAAAGAAAATCAATTAATCTTCTACTGCGGTGGCATCGGAGCCTTAAGATGGGAAACTTTATAGCCACAATTATAACAGCGGTGAAGGAGTGGTGAATAAAGAAAACAAGGTCCTGCATACTGCACTTAAATAAAAAATTAACAGAAATGTAAGAAATAAGTGTATTTTTAAATATATGCTTGAGAACAATAAAGACAGAGCCATCATTTTCTGGTTTATGATGGCTGTAAAGAGTTCAAAATGTTACTTTCCTTGGGATTTTTTTCCCCTTTAAAATGGGAAATTCAGGTTTCATCCAATTTCTACTAACTGATACTGTATACAACTACAGAATTCAGAGAAAGAACACACAAACTAGTTCACTCAAAACATGACTGTATACATTATTCTCTGTAACTAAAAGCCATGAATTTTTGAGCTTCTTGGTTTGATAATCACGTTTTAAGTATCAGTGCCTGACAAAATGTGGGAGAACGTTCATCTCACTGAAAACTCAGCAGCTGCATAACCTTCTATAATCCTCCAAATTCACACCTCACATTTTCAACAGGTCCAGCCAAAACATGCCAGTAAAAAATTATACTTGACCTTCTCAATAGTTAGTTTTGTGACAGAAAATACCAGACAAAACCAGACAAGGCTTCAGGGTTTCTTTACACAGGGTAGAAAATTGATGATAACCATTTTCTTCAAAAATAACTTGAAAATTAACATAGAAAGTAAGATGACTGAAGCAATAAATACAATGGTAAGGATTAGAGCAAAGAATACAGTAACAAATAGCTCAGTGCTCATTAGTCCATTAGATTATTCCAGCACAACTTATTTTACCTGTAGTTTCCAATTTACACTACAACAAAAAGCAAAATAAATTGCAGTGTTTGATTGTTCAGTATGATATTATTTGTGAAACTGTAAACGCTGAATAATGCAGAGTGGAAAGATAAGAGTGCCAGTTGAAAATAAATACAATTGTCAGGCAAAACCAGAGTGCAAACAACTTTAAAATGAAGTACAATTACTAGCTGTATAATTATATGAAGTAAAATAAGGCTATTTTATTATGTTTCTTATGTATGAAGAAAACTTTTTACTACTACACATTTCCAGAATCAGAGGAAAAAGTTGTATAAACATGAGTAGATATTTTGGTAGACAGGCTTTGAACATTAACACAGATAAGAGTCTTTCATTCTGGTTCTTTTGAGGAAAAGAACAAGCAAGACAAAACTGAAGAGGTTACAACCAACCTAAGTCACTAGCCATTATTATGACTTAAGAAAGCTATTATTTTTCCCTTTCCAGCTTACCTCATGTATGTTTTTAAAAACCCATGACAACTTCATAGAAGTTTGTTGTGTTGAAAAAGTAAGAAAACTTGGTGCCAAATATCGATCATTCCCAGTCAAGAAATGAAGCACTGTAAAAATAACATGGACTACCTGTTTCAAAAGAAAACAGTTACTTAATTTTTAATCTCTCCCTTTAAAGGTTTCTGATCAATTATCTTTAAAGGATGACAACACAGATGAAAGCTGCTGACGTGAGATTAGATTCAGAAAGCTAAAATTCTGTTAGAGAATCCTTACACAGGACTTCAACAGGTAGCCTTCCCACAACAAATACCACAGGAAAGAGCAGCTGCACTCAGCAAGTCTGTTTTACTGACTTCTGCTGGCACAATGCTAGAGACTGCGCTGCATTACGAAGACAGGTCACCTATATGAGCACAATGCGCGATGTGGGTGACAGCGTCACATGCTGTTACTCCAGTGAAAGTTCTCCTACAGTAGACAGGCTCGATCAGGTTTTACGAGATTAACCAGAATTTAATCATTAATCAAGTTTCCATTCACAAAAGAAATCAGTGGCAAAACCAAGAATTTAACTTCTTATTGTGAGTGTGCTAGTTAGTTTCCACTTACAGGAAAAGCAACTTCAGTTTTTCCACTTAGAGCAAATCTTTCTCTTCCAAAACTATGAAGCACAAGCCATAAGCAGCATAAAACATACCTTCTATAGATAATCTGAGCAAAGAGTACATTAAAAAAACCAAACAAAAAACCCAAAACGCTGCCAACCAAGAACTATCTACACCCAAAAATTATGCTGTAGCAGTGTTAACAGGCAACATTTTAATACAACAAAGAGAATAAAAAGTAACAAAATGTGTGCTAGACCTACAGATATCTTTTCCCATAATTAATTACCTTCAGGCTATCAGTATTGCATTTTTTCTTGGTACTATTGTCCATGCTAATCTTGCTCAGTTATATGTTTTTAGGCTACAGCACATCATATTAACATGTTAACAGGACACGTGCAGTATTTTGTATGTTGCCCTCACTCTTCATAAAAATGAAACAGTTCTAATATGTCCAAGCAGTACCTAGCTTGTCACAGTTTTACCTTCAGCAGAAGGGACTTATTCCAGGAATTCACAAGTTCAATACTTCTTAAGTCTTGCCAACTTATGAAATTATGAAAAGGTTTCCCTGTCCTCCTGAAAAACAGTATTCGAACATTCCCATTTAAAACTACAGAACATACACTGCCCAAAAAATTCAACATCAATCACCATTTCCAGTCAGGACACTTAACACTAGGTCAATTCCTAAAATAAGTGTGTATCCTCCTCGTGGATTCGAGGAATTAGTAATAGGCATGTGGACATTTTGAGTGTGAGGCTTCTCACCAGAATTAAAAAATACATATGTATTCATCTCTTCCAAACTACTAAGAACAAAACAAAAATGACATACACTTATAAACCGTTCTGAACTGCTGTAAGGTGTGGCTCTGCAAACGCAAGAGAACATGAGTGACTGACATTTGCTGCTTTCAGGTTGTGACTTGACTGAGTTCAACATTTCTACAATCTGCTTCTATGAATACAAATTCATTTTAAACAACACACAATATACACACTTGTGCCATGTAATGAAAGTTGCTCTCTGCGTTGAGATGCCAAGACCAGCAATTTGCCTCATGTGAAGTCCCGCAGCTAAAAAACAAAAATAAACCACACAAAAAAAGCATTTATTTGAAGAAACAAACAAAACCACAATATATTTTCCAATATAACTATAAGACCTATGGAATACTTAGGAAATTAGTAATTTAAGAGAATATAAATCTCTACAGACTGGCCAACTAAGCGGCTAGAGCAGTGAAATATCAGCAAACTCTGAGTCAGACCAACTGATTCCGAACCAGCTGAATAAACCCATGTATTTTACAAAAGCAGTTGTGGCACACTGACCCTTTCCACCTTCTGAAAGGCCTGTTGATACTTTACTTGAACGGTCACAGAGACAGGCAGGCAGGTTACATATGCCTATATAATCAATTAAAACCGGCATTTCACAGGGGTGAATGTGAACAAACACACAAACAGAAGGAGTAAGTACCTTTACAAACTTATGGAAAGAAATTCCATAAAGAAACAAAACTAGATTGATTCTGTAGGCAGCAAAGAGATTAATGTCAATAAGCCATGATTTTTTACATCACTTTAATAATGACGTGTCTTCACCTTAAATATTATATTCCTTAAGCAATCTTTCAAAATTCCTACGAACAAATTTGCTTAAACCACATATCACTGAATGCAACAAAGTGTACTTCAAATTCAGAAGTATGAAAATGTACATTTGGGTATATAGCAATTTTGCTGTTAAACCTTACCTTCAAATAACTGTTACAGAACATTTTTTCTAATATATATAACTGTAAATAATTAAATATGTCCACAGCTATTTTCAAAGCAACTCTGGTCAGCTTCCCAAGTGCCTCCATGCGTGCTTCCAGAAGCAAAATTATGTGAAAAAAATATACATTAAGAAATTCCACTTAAATGATTTTGTCCAAAGCACTGTTAACTCTGAAGGGCTCTCAGTCCCACTACTTGAACAAATCACAGGTTAAGGAGGTCCTGCTCATACATGTTCTTATGTTAACTTTCATGTGCAAAGTTACTCATTTGCGTAAGCGTATACTGCAGACTCTACAACCGACAGCCTCTGAGTGACAATTACAGAAGGGGTTTCATAGAGAAAGGACATTTCTTGCTCCGCCGACCTCTACATGTGCTTCGGCGCCTTCCCTTACACTGGTCCTTGCATTCACGCAGGCAGTGGTATCAAGGCCCTCCATCAGCTGAAAATTAAATCAGTGCTTTCGCAAGGCT
The DNA here is from genome assembly GCF_965638725.1 of Aptenodytes patagonicus. Classification (NCBI taxonomy): domain Eukaryota; kingdom Metazoa; phylum Chordata; class Aves; order Sphenisciformes; family Spheniscidae; genus Aptenodytes; species Aptenodytes patagonicus. The sequence continues at coordinate 6,583,256 of NC_134954.1, forward strand.
ACCTGCTCCAACTGCCTGCACTACTACTACGCTGGTAGTGGGAGCGTACGGGAGGAGGACCTGGGAGTGGGTGGCTTGGGAACAGCAGTATTTCTTTTTTCAGTAGCAGCTGGGTCTAAACTGAAGGCAAAGCCATGCTAGTACCGCCACAGCTCACTGCGCATTAGAGTGGCATGTCTTACTCCTCCCCATCTCCACAGGCTGCAAACTCCCACCACTTTTCCCCGTGACAACTATCATGCTCTCTAGACCCCAAAGAGAGTAGAGCTAACTGCCATTAAAGAGAAAAACAAAACAGAAGACAAAGCACAGATACTTTTCAGCTAAGCTGGTGAGCTAAGCTGTCTCCTGGAATGGTTGAACGAGTACCAGAGTGCAAGATAGGGGTGGGACCATCCAGAAGCAGTTTCCACCTTTAGGTAGTACTGAACTACATCAGCTCATCCACCCGCGCATGGAATCACATGTTTTAGCTGCACAAGCCCTGTAAATTGAAGTGCTCCTATGCCTTCTTTCTGCTTCCAGACAGTCATTCCTGCCCCTGGTACCACACCCTCTCTTGTGCTGGCACAAATATTTGTGAAGCTCTGCTGGCATAAACAACTGCACAGCAAGTTGACTCAGGAAACTGCTCTGGACTTGAAACAACCCTGTAAAAAAGGAGGGTGGACTGCTTCTTTTGACAGCAGCGTGGGCTTATGCTCACTTACATTACACAACTACTTAAAAATGACTTGCTGACAGTGCACACAGCTTGGCCACAAGAAAAGCTTCCCCTTTTAAAACCAGCTGAAAAAATCTTGCTTCCGAGATTTGCCCCACAGAATGGGAGTGGAGGAAGCTAGTAAGGTCGTTAGGGGTTGAGGTGGAATTGCTGTTCTTGTGACAGAACAGTTGTGGCTGCTGAGAAAACAGAACAAGAGCGTAAAATAATCAGCTGCAGCTTACACCTGGTAATGGTTACTTCCCCTGTCCCCTAGGCTGCCTTCCAAAGGAAGAGACGAGCAGTTTTGGCTTGGAGGCAGAGCAACACTTGGAGACCAAACTGCAAGAAGGGCTGAACAGGAAGAACTTTAGGCACTGAAAGAGAGTATGACGCACACACACATGACAAGGAGGCTGGGGCACTGTGAGAAAGCAAGCTGGGGTACAGCCGACAGGTCCACGGCATCAGCGTGGCACAGAAGGTGATCCATGCCGGATCGCAGAATGCTGGAGCTGGTATAATGGGAAAGCTGTGGGAGCTGTAGAGAGTAAGCGCACAGTTAGAGCGGAATCCAGAAAAGGGAGGGGGGAAAAAAACTTCAGAAGTTTGGCAGAAAAGGGAGTTGTGCGTGTTTAGCGCGTGGAGTACTAGGAAATTTTAGGCTAAAGTACAAATAGAAAAGAACAGTAATACAGAAATCGGATGGTGAGAACTGTTTGTAGTTTGAATGGGGAAAGCGGGAACATCAGGTTGTAATCGAGCGAGCATAACTATGCAGCATCCTGCTTTCATTCTCGTACACTCATACGCACACACAAAGCAGCAGTAGAATAATGGGGAATCGGAAGGGGAAACAAGCCTACCCTCTGTTCGTACACAGAGGCATCTGGAGGAAGGAGGACAGACACTGGGGAAGGATACATATACAAAAAGCTAGAGCAACAAGGCGCTGTCACTGACACGTAAATCGAGTATGCACGCTCCTTCTGGTTCTACTTCAAACCTAATCTGGCCTCACTAAAAGACAGAAAGTGATTGAAGTGTCCTATTTTACATAACAATTGAACAGGCCTTAAAGCATGTTGTAGACCTGTTACTCAGTGATGAATTTTCAGTACTTTTTAAAAATAAAGATCTCTTATTATCTAATTAACTAACTTTACTAATTTTAATGAATAATTAACTTCTCAACCTTTATAAGCCATTACCTTGTACAGCCTCTTTTACTACACCAACAAACTGATTCCACAGCACTTCAGGATCTAATTCGACCCAGCCGGGACGAGGATAAAGTGATTCCACCTGTTCATGAAAGACACACAGCATTGTTATGATCTCTCGTTCACAGAAACCAGCATTCTTGTGAAAGTTTGTGCAAACACATTTGGGTTTGCTTTTTTTTTGTTCTTAATTTTCTGAATCAACTGCAAGAAGAGAAACAACAGCGTTTCTCACTTTTAAAACATGGTTGGATGTGGGTGTGTGATCTCTAGAAGACCTCCTCGGTTCAGAGGGAATAAAGAAGCCCAAACCCTCAGGAACTGGGGAGCCTGTAAACCCCTTTCGGGGTTCCAAACTGGAAACTAGGTTTCTCAGAGAGCCTTTTGGCTCTGCTGCTGAACTCGGACATCGATGCCTCCGAGCAGCTCAGTAGCAGCGCGGCACAGCAGGCCAGGGATCACGCACCAGATGGGCTTCCAACGAGAGGGAGGGTCAGCTCCACTGAGAACATCCCCTTCCACCTCCGAAAATCCATCGGATTTCTTACACTTCTCCTCACTGCCATCTTTTCGTTGCAATAGCTAACAATAAAAAAGTTAATTCCAGAGATCGTCTTGATCCCAAAATCACGAGCCATGCAAACCAAAAGGAGCCTGAAATTCACACTCCAAAGTTAACACTTTTACACAGCGCTGTTACATAACGGGACGTGTGTAAACTCAAGTCCTACGCAAGTCTCAGCTATGCCCTACTAACAAAAGCCGTTTTGTTTGGAGAGGGATTAGTCGATAAACGACTAAAGCAAAGGCAACAGGGAAAGGTGGGCGGGAGCAAACGCTGAGAGGTAAGGGGGCGAGCGCAATGGTGTTATCCCCGTGGGGCTCCCAGCCGGGTGGGGGGTTTCGTTTCGCCCAGGCTGGTCTGAGGGCCCTCGGGAAGACGTCCCCATCCGACCCGGCTCAGGGGATGCCCGCGCACCGGGGAAAGCCAAGCTGGGCGAGCACCTGTGAACGCTTCCCATGCCGAGCCCCGACCCGCGCCCCGCCTGGGCAACCCGCCGCCTCCCCGGGACGCCGCACGGGTGAGGGACCTGGAGAGCCGCAGGGCAAAACCTCCCGGCACTCGGGGGAGAGCGGGCACGATCGGCCCCGCCCGCAGGCGCCCGCCTCCGGCGACGGCTCCGGAGGCAAACGCCGCCTCAGGCCGCTCTCGCCCGGGGGAGGGCCAGCTCTCGGCCCAGCGGCGAGTGGAGAGCGCCGCCTCGCAGCGCGCCCGCCGCTGCCCCCCCCCCCCGCCGCGGATTCACCTTCCTGCAGCTGGAGCCTCTGACCGCGGCCGCCCGGTCATAGACGTGGCACTTCAGCACCGTGCTGCCCACGTCCACCCCCACCACGTACCGCGCGGGGGCGGCGGCGCCGCTCTCCTGCTGCCCGCACGGCATCGCCCGCTGCGGTCCGACGCGCAGGGATCGCGGAGTGCGGCCAGGCGGCCGCCGCCCGCCAGAAATCCGCCGCGGGGCGGGCGCCCGGCCGGGCCTATGGGCGGCGGGAGGCGGGTCGCGCCACGACGGGGCGGGCCCCGGGGCGGCCTCCGCAGGCCGCGGCCCGGCCGCGGCGCTCCGGCCCTGCGGCAGGTCAGGGCAGCGAGCACAGCGGTGGGCTGCCGCGGGGAGGACGGCCGGGCGGCGCGGCTTCCTGCCGCCGGGTTTGGCGGGGACGGCGGCACCTGCGCGCCCGCTCCCTCACGGGGTGGGGGGGGGGGGACGGGGACGACGGGGGTTTCCCGGTGGTGACGGCCCCTTCTCAGCTCTCTCTCCACACAGAGAGCAAACACACCCGAAACAAAACCCCATGTTTAGTCTGTGCCGTTTCTATATAGATTTGCCAAATGCACGTAAAAGGCTTTAATGAAACACCAAAGGTTAAAGGGTTTCTAAAAGGCAGAATTCAGCGAGCACCAGCAGAGCATTTCCTCGCGGTGCTAATACCGACTCCAAGTGAACATACTGCCTAATCCCAATTCCTCCTCACAGCTGTACCGCATGGAGAAACGTCCGCTAGGAGCAGGTGTGTGGTAAAGGGCGAGGTAGGGTGGCTGCAGGGGTTTGTCACTGACGGTAGTGAGCATCAGTGAACGAATCATACATAATTACACAAAGCCTTAAATCTGCAGCAATCCTCTTGTGCCATCACTTTCCTTCATAGAGGGAACCACGTTTAAAATTCCCGTTGGAACAGAGTTACTGACAGAAATGTTCCCCTACTGCCCTTAGATGGGGTGGTGGTTTTTAAACAGGAACAACTAGAAATATTCTCAGTTAAGCAATAAAATTCAGGATGTTCAACCCAAAACTAGTATCAGTAGAATTTAGTTTTAACCCCAATTTAATTAGAAGAATTAACCAATTAGTTTTAACTCCTCATTTAATTAGAGCAGGAAAAGCAAAAAATACCTAGAAAATATTTTCCCCTTGCACTTCTGTTTGGCCCCTCTTAGAAGAAGTTGCACTATGAACAACAAAAGGGTATAACGTGGGATAACAGTCTGATGTCACTGGATCTTTAAATCAGGAATGCTAACGGCAGTGGAAGCCACATAAGGAGAGGCTCCCCACCGCACCCGGGCAGTGGCAGAGGTCACTGGGACAAAGGTTGGGATCACAGGGAACTGAAGGCACATGAAAGAGAAAGCCAAGGAATGGCTGCTTTACCTCTCCTCCCGAAGGAACGACTCATTAAAAAGTCATCATCTCTTTGACTTGTATATTCTCTTTGACTATAACTTGACCAGTTATAATCTCTTGACACACAGCTAATAGATGTATGTCAGAGAAAGGTATCAAGTGCTTCACATCTGATTAGGACTATTTTTCTTCAAACTAATTTAATTACTCTGTTAGTTTCGGTAAATAATAACTATTTAGAACTCCTGAAGAAAGCTCCCTAAATAAGATTCAACATGTGTAACTGGTATAAAAGGCTAAAACCTCTCCAAACATTCAAGAACTAAGAAGCCTTAAGTAAAATTGAGAAAATGCATCTAGACATCCTTCATGTTTTTACAGTATCGACAAGTGGGGCCCATCTCACTGCAAGATGAAGCAAAACTTCAAAAAGAAAATGGAGGTGCAGGTTACTTTTTTCTTTTACAAGCTCTTAACATAACAAATACATACCCCTCTGACTCACTGCACTGCATGGAAGTGACCATAAGCCAATTTCTTCATGCAAATCTTAAACTCTGTTTAGTATGTCAGTAAGAATTTAGATGCATCTTGAAAAGGAACACCATATATACGTTGGAAAAAAGGAACGTGAACCAACTTGCATAGTTGCAGTCCATACGTCATCTCAGTTATATAGCATGTATTAGAATTGCTCAATTTACGAGAAGCTTATGAAATACAAATTTTGTATTACTGTTCTGTTTGCAATGCGATAAAAACAATGCAATATAGTAGGCAACAAGTTTTCAGATGTGCATAGCTTGTCCATACAGGACTTACCTGGCATTAGCTTATGTTATTTTGTCATAAATAGTATCAGTCCCACACAGACACTCTTTGTCTATCCAAAACCTCTGTCACCCTCAGAGTAAAATCTTATCGCCAGCATGGGTAAAAGCCCAAAGTTCATCTTAGCACAGACAAGGAACATTCAGTCTGAAGTGAAGATGTATGGACACCCTCCTCCTATACTGCACTGCAACGCTGATAAGCCCGCCTGACCTCTACCACCACCCTACTCTCCCTGTTCGAGTGAGAGCATGCAGGGGCCATTTCCACTGTTCAGAAAGCAGAGAATTCACACACCTGGGGTCACATACCAATTACCGCAGCAGCTACGTCCCGTACTTCTGCATCTTCTCTGCCGAAATCCTCAGTTTCTTTGGTCTCTGGAAAGCGTGACCGGTCTTATCTTTTACTGGAATATCAAACCAAATGAAGGAGTGGAGGCACTCCAGGGACCTGTCCAATGCTGTAGCAAAGGAAAGAGTTAAGTAAAACCAACCAAACGGCAGAACGTCAGGGACAAGATCCTCCATCGCTGGCAGCGATGGCAAAGCCCCCACCATGAGTAATTTATATTGAATATTTGTAAGCAATGTCATCACGCTCAGCATGGTTCAGCCAGCAACAAGTACACTTCAGAGGATGCCAAGCAAGAGGGGTTTGCCCCAGTTATCCAGGTTAAAATAGGCCTTGAGAGATGGGAGTGCTACAGATCCAGAAGACCTAATTACTAGAAAGAAAACACGATCTCAACATTTTCTAGGACCAGATTATTAATTAAAATTTCCAAGTGATTAATTAAACTGTATTTGGAATAGGTAACTTATTTTTTCTTTTAAATAAAGGTATTTTCAAGTGCATTTCTGTTGTGCTACTGATACATAGGAGCCTCTTCGCTCACCCCGGGCTTCCCGTATGAATCAAACTTGCCACTGGCAGTGCTAACAGGATTCCAGCTACTGGAATCTAGGAGAGCAAGACCCAAAACTTGTAATACGTGTTTTTTCCTTTAACTTCCCTTCCTTAGCTGTATTTTGTCAAGATGCATCTACCCTTCTACTGCCTCATCAAGCTCTCATTTACCATTTTACCCACTTCCTTAGCTCTACCATTTTAACAAGTTTTAACGTTATGAAAGCATTGACCTCAGGGTCCTTAGTCAGTTTGCATTGAAATAAGAAAGAGCCCACTAATTTCTATGGCTCCATTGGTTGGTACAGCCCACATACATCATTCATTAAGCCTTGCCTGGAAAATTAACAGACGGCCCAAAGTGAAAGCGATGACCTTTTGGCAAATTTTGCTGCAATAATTTACCATATGACCATTCTCAGCAGTTCCTCCCATACCCCTGCCAGAATTTACCACTCTCCTTGAAGTCAACAGACAGAACCACACACAATGACATCCAGTTAATCTAGCATGTTAGCTTCGTGGGTGATTTGAGTTTTAGGCAGCGATAGGATGTTTCTTAGGCAGTTCCACTCTTGCTAAGTCATCCCGCCCTTACACTGCGAACTGTTGTACCAACACAGCTGTTCTTGTGGCTCCACGGCGAACTATCAGGCTGAAAAATAACATGGGGGAAAGAGTTTCAATCAGATTAATTCCTTGATATGGCTCATAATGTGGTGACACAAACAGTTTGGCACGATCCAGTGGGAACAAGTAATAAGAGACTGGTTAAGCCAGCATTTTCACTAGAGAACTGCACATCAAAACTGTGCCCACGTGCATGAGGTTTTACATTGTGCCTGACGCACAAGCAGTCCTTCCTTTCTGCCAGCTCTGCGACAGAAGTAACCTTTGCCAGAGAATGAGGTGGACTTTAGAACAATCAAGTTTTAAGCCAAGAATTTATCTACCAAACCAAGTGAAGGGAAAACTGGTGTACTTATTCTGTTAATGTTTCATTATTTGCCCATGCTTTTAACCCATCCTAAGTCATATCTACATTTGGAGGTGTGCAATGCGTATATACGACATCATGCCCATCATCCTCTGGATGTCTCTTAAGGAATTATGATGTGGACTAAAAATGACGGAACTATGAACAGCTTTGAGAAAATAAGAGATTGAGTCCCATATCTGTATATAGATATGTGTGTGTGTGCGCGTGTGTATGTACATACATGTGAGGAATGGTCATTTGTACCTAGAAAATCCAGGGCTGAACAGCTCTTTAAAAGAACATTGATTTCAAAGTCTGGAAATTCACAGGAAAAAAATCTAAAAATAAAGAGAGGAAAACGGCCATCAATGACTTTAGGAACAAGAGAATGGATATACTAGAGGCTAAAGGGATGAAAAAGCACTTAAGAACTGTTGTTTCAATAAGAGCTAGCCACTTTAAAAAAAAAAAGGAATTAAAAAAGAAAGCAAGGGGAAGGAAAAGGAAAAAATTTAAACACAGAAAAATCTAGAAGAAGAACGAACCAGCTCAATATAGGCTCAGTAAACTCAGAAGTTCCAGCAGTCTACGCTGCTCTCCGTTTACCCTACTGAGTTAAGTTTCAATGACTCACAAAGCATTTCAGCTGTTTCAAATAAATATGTACTGGAGGAAACATCAGGAGCCAACAGTACATCAGGTTCTGTCCCAAAGTAGTGCTAAATCTGAAACATGCATGGGTTACTCTGAAATAGATCACTTACCTGAACTGGAATCGCAGTTCTTGCTTTACCCCGTACCCTCAACATGCTAAAAGTTGCCGACTTTGAATTTTATTGCTATTGTTACTGGCACAGAAATTACATTTTGGCTTTTGATTGCCAGCCTTTGTCTTTCTTGCCATTACACAAAATACAGGACTAAGGGTGATTATCAACTTTCATAAAGCAATGCTGTGCAGTAACGCTTACTGACCAAGTTTTGCCAGAAAAAATAATAAGTTTTAATGAAAAATGCTTTCTCTGTCCTTTCAAATAACAGGAATCATGTTCACTGTTTGCACTTGATGGCATTGTGACTCCTTCTGTTCTCTTTGATTTGTATTGTCTTTCAAAGCAGAGAAGAAACAGGAAATTTGTAAATTACAGAAAAATAAGAGTAAACACCCCGTCAGAAATTGGCAGCAATAAGGAACTGTTGTTGGAACCATGGATTCTTTTGTGAATAAACAACAGCTACTTACCTCATGATATCCGATTCTTCGAAATATCTATCAGTTACAGTCTCAATATTCATGGGTCCTCATGCACCTGAATTTGGATTCTTTTGGCCAAGAGTGTGTATTCAGACTGCCCTTATGCCCTTGGTGTCACTGTGTCCCCTTTCCAGAGACAGAAAGAGAAGAACACAACTGTCTCTCAGTAGTAAGGAAGGCTGATTATGGAATACATATGGAGATCACATCTCAAAGAAAAAAAAAAAAGGCATTAAAAAAATCCCTTACTGTAAGTAACCATTCCTTCTTTGAGATTCCTCACTCTCAGGGGTCATCTATATAGTAGTTCAGATGAACTAAACTGAATTGAACAAAAGTCACTTAGTTTTTGAATGGGAGTGTCCATGCAAGATTTATTATGCACAAACTGATACATTTTAGTTATCCCTTTACTTAATTTGTTTTAATTTTCTTTAGTGCTATATATTGAGATGGGGAATGCAATGAGGCAGAACTTGCCATGCAGGGTAACTGCAGTACTTAAAAGTCCATTGACTAATAATTTGAAGACAGCTTAAGAAATGCAAGATTGTATCTTGGTATCTTCATGTTGAGTAATATGACTTGAATGTATATACCAACCAGACTGCTGTTCTCTATAGAATATTGGTACACAAAGTTGCAGCAGCTGGTCACGTTGAGGGTGTAACTCCATTCTTTATGCTAGTTGCTTTCAACAAGCTAATTCACACAATATTTTGTGAGAAGGAAGGTAACACCTCTCTGCATGAAAAGCTGGTGCTGCAGTCAGCAAAAGGCAGATCCTAACAAAGTTCGTAACTCGCAACCAAAGATACCAAGAATTACCTGGCATGACTACAGTGTTCATTATGCTTTAAAAGGGAACAACAAGTAGAGTTTGAACATAATCTTAGAGATAACTTGTCAAAGAGGACAAAACTCAGCACATGGGATATATACACAATACAAAGGTGAAGAAATTTATTTACCCTCTCTAAAATAAGGGTAAATTCTAATAACATTAATTTGGCAAGTCTGAATTTAAAAAAACTGCTATTATTGGGGGATGAGGAAATCTAATTATGAAATCTAACTTGCTGTTTGTCTCTCAGAGAAATTCAAACACATCACACTGGTTTTAGTGCAGTTTGTCATTATGCTTCATTCAGAAGCCTTGTTACAAATGAGGTAACTGTTCTTACTCTAGAAAAAAAATCTCAGCACAATGTTTTGCTCCAGGTACAGAAAAAGGCTTCACAGTAGGGTCTCAAATATTTCCAGGTACCCATGGCTCCTCCTATTTCTCAGCCAACAGCTGTTTTTGCACCTTGTTTTGCACTAGGACTAAACTTGCTGGGAAGTAATCTTACTGCCTTGTCTATAGCTTTTTTTTTTTTTTTTTTTTTTTTTAAATCTAATGGGTGACAGAGGCCAAAGAAATTTTGGAAGATCAGTATCTAGTTAAATGCTTTTAATTGCAAAGTGACCAACAGCCTTTTTAACAAACTTCAGATCTTTAACTGAGTAGTAGTTGAAAGCCACCAAGAAACAGCTCAGAGGTGGGCAGTTGCTGCTTCTGAGAATCACAGAAATTGGGCTTCATGAGATTTAATTTATATATTAAAATTTTGGTTTGGAGCATACAGAAGTTCCCATATAGTATTTGGAAATAAAACAGTGAAAATAAGTAATGTTTCTTGTTTCAATATTTAATCCAAGCAGACACAGACACAATTTATAAAATTATTCTATTGCATTAAAGTTTTATATAGCATTTAACTTTTATGAATGTTTTTCCTTCAGTGTATCATATATTCATATTTTAAAATATCTTTGCACAGTCCTTTGTGCAACTACATGCTAAAAATCTGCAAATGCACACTTAACACTAAACAGCACAAAAAATACATTCTGTATCCATTCATATGCAAATTTAAAACATTTCACTTGGCAGATAAACAATGAAAAGTTATTTTAAAAAAACCAGAAACTACAAAAATGCGCACGTAAAAGTCTTCCCTTTTGGATTTTTAGTAAAATACTGCTCTGTATAAGATCTAATGAAAAACTCCAGTGCTTACAAAATACTTTATATCTATGAGAAAAACAAATGCTTAAATTTATATCTGTATGAATTAAACATAATCACCTTGTTAAAATATAAAACTGAAATCATAGGGGACACGGCATAGGTCATTGCAGATGTTACATCTACCAGGACATGTAAAACTGTAATTAACTGGGCACCAGGCAGTCAGTATCATAGAATATATAAACTAAAAACCAGGGACTAATACAATATGCAGCAGCTACAGAATTAAGTGTTTAACCAGCTATATATACTAAATATAGCAATTCTACTTGAAGAGGGAGAGGAAGTCTTAGTCTGAACTAAGTAATAAATAATAAAAATTGCTGTGTTTACCAGTGTTAAGAGTATAGTGTCCTTCATAACTTTATTTCTAAAAAATCTGCATAAATTGGCTATCCAGATATGTCAACATTCTGTGATGCAAGAATCTACCGTAGTCTCATCTCCATCACAGGAATTTCTAAACAGATCTTTTCTCTGATGATCAGATAATTCATATAGGATATGGGGGGGCCAATATCTGTGTCCCATAACTAAGTTTCACATAAACACTTCTAAAACATTGGTGTGTCAGCATCGTGTCAATCTTGTGTTGCTAATGACAATAAATCACCAAAACGTACAACTTTCCCTTCATGGCGTACGGCTTCAAACCCTCTTGAGACTAGATGGCTATGAAGGGAACAACAATATCAATGTATTTAAGACTGTATATAGACTATTCTACAAGGTTTGTGATACTGAGTAAAGTGAAGTAAAATTTCTTAACCTTGTTTTTACCTCTGTGATCCTTTTTATAGGGCTTGCTGCTATTCTACAAATACTGCTGAGGCAATAACTGTTTCGGAGAAATCAATATAAAAAAATCCTATAACATGGTAACAATGTGAAACTTGGTACTACACCAAGAAATGGAGGCAAAGAACAAGGTAAGGGAACTGAAAGCAAGTCTACAGACTTGCAGATCCAACATGAAACCTGTTGGGAGGCAACGAAATGAATCACTAAAGTATGCTTTATTTCTAAGCTTCCTGGGCCTTAGAGGAAAAGTATTTTTTCTGGAACAGGTTAGAATAAAGAAGAAAAAAATGAAATTTAATCAACGTCAGTAAACAGCACCAACTGAGGCTTCAAATTTTCTCTTAGACTGAATGTCAATAAGACATTATTATTGCCTTATTAATGTCAATAAGAACGGTACGAGTGGGTTAAAAATAGTACAGGGATCTTTGAGCCTTCTTTTTTTCCTATATGAACTAAGAATGATGAAGTTACTTCTTTTACAACATAGCTCCCTCCAAAAATACAAGTCCACTTTTTGTCTGAATATTCTTATGGAACCAATAGTAACCGTTTCTGATAATTTAATTTTGCTACACAGAACTTCTATCAGAAAACTAAAAAATAAATATTAAAAGTCACTAGCAACAAAAAATAACCTACCATAGAGAAGGTTTCAGGGCGCAGACTATTAGAGGGAGAAATGGACTCTACGTAAACGTAACTTTGACAGCCATACTACACAAATGGACATCTTTAAACTCTGGCCGTTTTTCTAATTTAGAAAAAAATCAGGGTATCACTAGCATTTTAAGAGGCTTTGCAGATCTGTAGTAGCTATCTATGTTATTTTATCATCAGAAAACAATGAAATTGATAATGCTGCTAGATTAAAAAAATTAAACGTACTTTACCAAAGAGGTCTCTACTTTGCAAATATATTTTTTTATTCAATACATCCTATAAGTTAATCTCCTGGAATAGATTCTGCATCAGCAATCACTTTTTGACACTCTAGTACTAGAGATACAATAATACCTACATTTTGAAAGTTGTAAAGTTGTTGCCCTCTGGTATAAAACCTAGCAGTTCACAGTTAAAGTGAATTTGGCAGTTCCACTGTAGTTAGGTTTTAGTCACACTGATTCAACTCAGAAGGACCTGGAGAGCCAATATAAAAGCTGCATTAAAATAATTTTTTCCTTTCTGTCTTACTACACTATTTAAAAATAAGCTAGAATACGAAATGTCATACTAAGCAATGTTTGATGCCCAACTTATTACCGCTCCATATCCCTCCCAAAAAGCACGGCAATTCTGAATTAAGGTTGCCACTGTTATTGCTGCTTACCCGGTATAGTCTGTAAGCCACTGTTTAGAAACCTAGGCACAATGGATGGCATGGTAACCTTAACTCAGCATTTCCTGGCTTTTGCTAATTTAAGTCAAAATAATTAAGTTTTAACATAAATTTTATACTTTTCATAACAACCTGAAAATCATAGCAAATAAAATGTATGTCATTCTATATTATACTTAAAGTGGCTGGTCTTTTTAATAGAGCTTTCTGATTTTTTTAAATGATAGAACATAACAGTGGGGGGAAGAGTTAAAGATAAAATACACCTAGCTACCATATTTATTCTGAAGATTTTGGTGCGCCAAAATTGACAGCCAGCTTTCTTGGCTTTCGCTTGCTGGAAGTGTTTGGTGTTGATTTGTTATGAGGAACGCTTGGAGTAGCCACATTGTCTTGAAATGAAACAGTGGATTGAGCAGCTTGAGGAGATTTTAAAGGAGCTGAAGAACTATCTTGCTGAATGTGGTCAGAAGACACTGGCTGTTCATTCTTTAGTGGTGCAGCTCGAGGGGAACTCTGAAACTCCTTGAGCTCAAAGTTTTTCTTGCTAGCAGCCCTTTTTTTAGTTACCTTTAAATTAAATAAATATTATTTAACAGAATGCATTCTCAAAAAACTGCAAATATTCCACTTTTAGAAAACATGCATACAATTTTTTTTACAATAATTTTCTAATACTAAATAGTGCTTCACGGTGAGGGTGTTGTTGCATTCATCATGTAGGCACATTTTTTACAAAAATAGAATATTAAGACAAACCTGCCAATCTTACCTGCAGAGGTATAAACTGGTTGTGAGAACCAACTGGTATAGTTCCTGCAAGAGACACATTTCCTGGATAGGAGCCAGGATAATAATGTTTAGGCACTGGAGTTCCCCAGGACACTGGACCAAACATGTGAGATGATGGAGGCATTATATTAGCTGTGAAAATAAGTAACTTTCAGCTCTTTTTCCTCAGAAAGAGGATACCGACTCCCCAAAAGCCCAAAAGTACCCCAGCTACATTTGTTTGCCTGTTGTTTCTCTTTCCAATAAAGCCTCATATTCTCCATATTTACTTGAAAGTAGTTAAGTGTTTATTTATTATTAAAAAAATCCAAACAGTTCTGCTCTTACAGAACTACACCTAGACGACAGCACAGTTAAGAGCACTAAGTCACGGCATCTGCATTTGAGAGCACATATAACTTAGGATCTTCACATCCTTAGCCGAGTGAACTGTGTTAGTAGAAGGTTGCAAGTTTAGGTCATCCTTTTGAAACAAGTCAACAATATAGAAACCCTGAGGAAAAGAGATGTAGCAGCTGCTGTATGGATTACTAGGACACTACAATGGTGCTGACTCATTAATTACTAGCTGTGAATGTGAGCTTTAGTAGAATACAAAATAGACGTGAACCAGAAATGCCACCAGGATTTTTAGCAATTTTGGGGGGGTTACTTACCATGCTAATGTTTGGCAGTGTTCAACAGGATTGTGATGCAGCACTTCAGTGAAAGTTGGTTATAAACAAATAAAAACACTAATGCATGGACAACCATTAACTATACGGGGGGGGGAAGTCCATGTAAAAATCAAGGAAGAGATTTCTTACGAGCTCTGTGGACTGGGACTATCAGCTTTGAACTAATTACTATTGTTTCGAAGGAAAAAAAAACAAAACCAAAAAACCCAACTAAGACTGAATGGACAAATACATTCTTGAGGAAAAGAAATAAATCGGGAGATACATGATTCTCTGTATTGAATTAATTTGCATATTGATGAGAAGACGTTCATCAACTGTTTTCAAAGCAGTTCAGACATACAACTACATACACAAAGACCAAAAATGGAGCTTTCTGGAAGGCATTAATTTTCACATAAAGAACTACTACAATTACAGGATATCATGACAATATTTGAAACGTGTACTAGTGAAATACTTACCAGGGGGTTGTGCAAATACTGGAGGAATAGATCCAGGTGGTACAGGAACTCCCAGTGGTTGATAATTTGGGAACACTGGTGGAGGCGGAGGTGGAGGCAAAGGGAAGTTTACTCCTATGGAACTCTATGAAGAAGGAAACAGAGGATTACAAACAGACACAATGCAATAGAGATGAAGATTTTAAAAGATTCTTTGCATCCTCACCAAACGCTGTAAAGCAAAAAGCGCAGCTTTCTCCTTTGCTTCAGCTTCAGAATGACACTGCGGTCCATGAACCAACAAACCATTTGATAATTTTATGTGACAAACCGTCATGGTCTAGAAAAATGAGATAAGGTTTTTGAGGGAATTTGTATTGCTGACAAACAAACTGTGAGATAGAAACAGAGGATTTGTTTGTTTGTTTTCAAAAAAGGCAACAAAAGGAGCTAAGGTTTATTTTTAGATGGATTTCAGTGCTCAGTCCAAATGTTTAATATAGGACAGTTGAAACAAAGTTGACAACTAACTTTTCCAGAAAAAGCTTTTTACCTGTGGTGTTTTTAGGAAAGAGAAATCTGGTTGCGACATTCCAACAAGAGAACAAACACGAGAAAGTTCAGAAACAGTAGACAGCGCAGGCTGTGGACAAGCGAAAGGGTGACCTCCAGTTTCTAGTGCTGGTGTGTTCTGAAGGCCTCCAGCGCTATGAGGCCTGTTCATATAAGCAGCTGACAAAGAAAAAAAAAAAAAGCTGCATCACAAACATTTCCTGCACTGAATGGATAGGAACTTTGTTATTAGCAGGAAAAAAGCATATTTGATTTTTTTCCTGGTATTTTCATATCTGATTAACAAAAAACAGGAGACTATATATAAAGAGATTTTTAGATCTGAATAAAGAAGTAGAACTGAAAAAGATGGACATTTTATTACTATATTTTGAAAATCAGTACTATACTGTTAGCTATGTTCTAAAATGTCACTACAAGGTGAAGCTCTGAACTATGAGCTGATGTCTAAACATACCCATTTTTTTTGTTTGTCTATATTGCAAGGCAGCTCCATGGCAATCCTGTCTACTAGGGGGAGCAGGAACATCATTAACTTGGGATTTCATGTCATTCCTTGTTTCCAGGTCAGAGCCATCTATCTTCAAAATCTCTTTGAGCATCTGTGTTCCTTTCTTTAAAAATAAAATAAACCATTCAGGGACATGATGGCATTCAGATAACACTACATTCTTACTTAACTCTGAATATCGTAATCGGTAACAAAATCCGAATTTTTGTTTTCCTATCAGTTAACATTTTATCAAGGCACAGATAACAGCATCTTAGCATAAACAAATGTGTTTGTTAATTTTCTTTGAGAATAGCTAATTAAAAGCTCATCAATACGTTTAAAAAGGCAGTATGAGGTTTCATGGAGTTTCTTTAAATAGAAGCATTGATGCTAAGATAGCAGATGCTAAATTGCAATGTAATGATTCCTGCAGTATACAGACCATAGCAAATGATTGTGGTGACAGATGTTCTTCATTTGTAGCTCTTGCTTCCTTGGAATAAGTCTGCACTTCATTTTCTTTGGAAATTTTCAAAGAAGCTAGGAGGCTTTCAAGTTCATTGTCCTTCTTAAAACAAATTAAAAAAAAAAAAGGTACATCAACTTAGTGTATTACAAGCACATGCAAGAGGAAGGGTATATTAGTTTGAGATTAATTTTATGCTCATTCAGATTTTTTTCTCTTAGCTTGGGCAGATCGCAGTCATGTCTGCTCAGAGTGTGAACAGATATCCAGAGACTAAATCAAGTTTTGCATACTAAAAAGATGCAAGTATTGACTAACAGAGAATTATTTAAAGAATGATCAAGGTTATACAGGTTTGTCTTGTATCTGTTATAAACATGAATTTGCACACAAGTGACCAGGAATAACTGGAACAAAGTTGTACTGGAAACTGAAGTTTTTCAAAGAGCGCAAGAAAAATCAACTATCCAGATCCTACCTTTCCACCTGTACAGGGACCATCAACTGCAGCCTTCTGAATGACAGGCATGTTGGGACTTTCATTCCTCTTCAGAAGTTTGACATTGTACTTATTCACACCTGCAAAATTCTGAAATAAACTGCAGCATTTATTATTGAATATTAATACTCCATTACTCATTATAACACAATCATGTTAGAAATGCATCTGCAAATAGCTTTCACAAGCTAATATTCTTAGAGGATTTCAGCTTACTGAAAACCTAGCATTTGTGTTTTCCCATTACAGCATCGCTTTTAGAGTCTGAGAGGAATAGGAACATAATTTGGTATCGTCACTATACATCTTATGCACTTTCTCTCATTTTCTATCTATAAAATCTCCAGAGGAAAAAAAAAATCTCCAAAATAAAATCTACCTAGTAAAAGAATCAACTAAGATGCCAGTTAAAGAGAAATCCGGAAAATGATGAATCAGATCAGAGTAAAATGAAAAGAAGGGAATACATTTACTCAGTACAGAAGAAGTTACCTGTTTGCTTGATATTTTATTATGTGGCTGACTTTCACCTCTTGTAACTTTGGAATCTTCTTTAACTACAAAAGAATGCATTCTTTTGAAATGCTCTTAAAAACCGTAATAATAATCAAGGCTCAAAAAAATTAGTAACTCCATACAAGTACACAGGGTTGCATTAATTTGAATGGTTGCATCAAATGTTTAATTCAAACTTTACAGGTCATTTGGTGTATGCTTTTCTTGTAGGATAAAATAAAATGAAGTATATGCAATAATATATCTAATTTTATATTCTACAAATATGATCACAAGCAAATTTTCAAAGCAAAGCTGTGGGGTTTTTTGTTTTGTTTTTATATCAGATGGGTGGAAAGTCAACATAATGCAGAACAGCTTGATTAAAAGGTTCAGGATTAAGCGTGGAATAACCTAATATGCACACTAGGGACATTATTTGACAGTAACAAGTGCAATGTAGTGTTTATATAACTATAATAAACTATTTTCTGTCAATAACTACAAAAAACTCAATAGCCATTTCAATGAAGATCAGATAAAGCAAGTAGTTCTCCTAAACAAAGTTTCTAATTATAGTACTTACATTTTTTATATGGCTCCTGTTTTCTTTGCTGACCTTTAAAGCTGCTGTCATTGAATCCTGGCTTATAGAACTGATTGCCAGTTCCCAGCTTGATTTCCTGAGGTAGAACTGCACCCTAGGATTTCAAACATCAAACCTTAGCCAGAAAACTATGTATCTATCATTTACATAAGTCCCGTATGATTACTTCTTTCCAGAGCTATGCATACCCTGTGTAACAACACTTTCATCCAGAGGATTTATTTGTAACATTAACTAGAAAGTTTTCTGATCTAATGAACTGATGTATAAAATTAAGTACTTTCCTATTTTAAACCCAGGGATCTGTTTAAAGTTTATATACTAACCTTCTCATGCATGGTTTGCTGAATGTGGTGAGACTTGCCAGAACTCTGCAATGATTGCCATATGCTGCAGAATTCATCATCTTGCTTACTCTGTGCCTGACAAAATAAGAAACAACACTCCCAACAAACTCAGCAGCTATAAACTCAACTTTTGAACAGCTAATCATATACAAAGACGTTCTGAAAATCCTAAGGTCCAAGTTTAACAGTGCTCAGACGACAGAAATTTTCATACTGACACTAGTAGAACTTGCAGGTATTTAATTTATGAAATAGGTTACTGTGGTGAGTTGTGTTTATGTAACAACTTT
Organism: Aptenodytes patagonicus; assembly: GCF_965638725.1. Lineage (NCBI taxonomy): Eukaryota > Metazoa > Chordata > Aves > Sphenisciformes > Spheniscidae > Aptenodytes > Aptenodytes patagonicus. The sequence continues at coordinate 6,601,736 of NC_134954.1, forward strand.
TCCTAAGAATCACTATTAAACTGAAATGAGCTTAGTTTGTTTTGAGATTGTTTTTGTTTTGTTATTAACAGAAGTTATTAACACAGGAAAGATCACTGAGTATAATTAAACTCAGATGATAATTCAAAATGGTTTCAAAAGCATGCTCTCATACTGACGGTATTCTTAAATTTTATTATTAATGCCTTATTTTGTAAGGCTTTATCAATCAGGCTCAACTGCTTCATAACATTACAGATATACTACCACACAACTGAAGCCCAGCTACGTGAAAACCACACTTTTGAAAATCTAGAATCTAAACGAGGACAACACAGGATATTATACTGATTCAAGAACTGAGACAAGGTCTGCTCCAGTCTGCATCCGGACTAAAACATCCGATGTACTAAAACAAAACTACCTGTTAATCATGAGAAAAAGACACCCACTCTAAATAGGAGGCCAAAATAAATATTGAGATATTTGGGTCCAATACAGAATGAATCAGAACACTCACTTTATTTTTCTGATTGCCACTCAGAAATGATCCTTTATGGGGTGAGTTAGAGTTGCCCTGATTTTCAGCCCTGAGATTGCAATGCTGTCTTCCATTCAGTTGCTAAATCATCAAGAGAAAAAAAAATCAGAAGTGTTTCATTGCCTTAAATTTTCTTTCAGAAAGTAGTTTTTCTTGTATAGACTTAGAAAACATGAGACAATTCTTCTCAAACACACCTACAGCAACATGAAGTTACCCATTAAGCTAATATTCTTTAAAGAAGTCACTTATTAAAAAATAAAGTTTAATTAAACCAATGAGAGCCCCAATTCACCTGTAATTTTTCCTTCCTTACTGTATTTTCAACCAAAGTAAATCATAACCAAGAAGCCAAACTGACAAGGAAATCATGTCTTCTCTTTCTGAGCATGGACAAGCTGGCCTACAGAAGCATTACTTGGAACAGAGCTTCAAGGAAATAATTGCATCACTGCCCAAACAGACTATTTGTGGGCACCAAATGCGATGTCACTGCTCTGAACTAAATACTTGCCTCTTGGAAACGCAACTGGAGCTACTCAAAGCCAAACAACTGTCAATAAGGAACTTTTTGTCCCTTTCATTATTGGATTAACTCATTTCTCCAAAATAAGGATTATCGTACTTCTAATATACTGACATAAAAATTAATTTTTTTTTGTATCAATGAAGATAACAACCATGGTCATAATTCAGCTTCTATGGAAAAACATTTTTGTACCAATGAAAGAAAAGTCTTACTTGAGTAGGAACAAAAAGAGAGCGAGGAGAATGGTTGAGGCCTCCCAGATGCACTTTTTGCGAGCATACAGATGACAGATCAGATGGATATGAATTGTAGTTATTCACAGCTGGCTGAGGTTTCACTATGGCCGTCAGTTTTTGATTTCCCATTTCTGACCGACTACCATGAGACAGGTTAATTAAGGCACTTGATGGCAGACGATAACCTCTGGCAGGTGAGCACCTTAAGAAAAGCAAATGACATAGTTTTTTCATGTAGTTTTATTGTTGACATTTCAATATATCTGACTTAACAACACTGCTGCCTCTATGCCAAAAGATAACGATTCAAGTTTGAACAGCAGAGGCTGAAAAGTGTATCCAATATTGAAATCTAGTACCATTACACACAACGTTAATTCCATTGTGCTCCCCTTTGGCCTCTGGCTGTCAAAACCAGAAGACGACAGTAATTACTACTACTGTGAGTTTATACTGTACCTTTCAGTGCTGAGCTCAAAGAAATTTTGAAGATGAGTGAATTGTTACAGCATAGTTCTGTAGTAAATATTTCTGTAAAAAATTATGAACCAGGAAACAATATGCTTTTCTTTTTCTGAGATGAAAACTGAAGCCAGTAGCAGAATTATAAATTGAAGTTAAGCAGCATTTAGACAGTTTTATATCTTCCTTTATGATTCTGAACACTGAAGATTATCTGTGTTACAGGACACGCTCTTGCAAGGGATAGGATTGTGTTATGCTTGCTGAATGCAGGGAATAGGTAAGATTCTCCTCTAATTTCTGTCATAAAAAATTTAATTTATCTAAGAACAACAGTAAAATGAAGCCTGCTAGGTAAATTAGTGCACTTACAAGTTTACCTGCTTACTTAAATCCAGAAAAGTTATCACACTTTTTGAAACAAAAGCATTAACCATGCCTCCACCTCCTGAAGAACAGTTTAGATTTTTAATGGTGGTTAGAATTTAGCGCCTAAGTATCAATTATTGATAGTTCAGAGTCCCTCCTTCAGAGGAACACATGATTACTGACTATTTTTTACTCTATATGTTAAAGACATACTGATAACAACCTCTTTTCTACATACTTGTTTTAGAAAGACATTTGGATCTAGTGCTTTATTCTGCTGGTTCATATTTGATTTCTACAAATCAGAAGCTTCTAAATATGCAAAAAAGCCTAAAGAGCATTTCCAAAATATAATATGCTTCATAAAAATTATCCCTACTCAAAGAAAAAAAAGAAACACAAAAGAAAAAAATTGACCAACACCGTTGAGAAACAAAGTTTTAAAAAGAGGCATTAAAAATACTCAACCAAACCAAAGGCAACAATTTCATGCCATCAATACCAATAGCATGAAATGACTATGAAACCCCCTGCACAAACCTTATAGTTAGGCCTCCAAGGAATTCTTCGTCAAACAAAACTTCGAAGAGCACATCTGTTTCTCTACTGGCTATAGAAAATGAAGTAAAATGTCATCCTATATATGTAACAGTAGCTGTTTTCATCTAAATTATGTAAATATCTATATTGATTACGCAATAAATAATGAAAAGACCAAAACCTAACTAATTAGCAATAAAAAATTCCTTATGCCTTAAATGAGTAATTTCATTAACAGCAACTCAGAAATTCTTCTCAAAGTCACATATGGCTGCCCTTTTAGATATACTTTTAGCAGAAATGTACCATGCACAACAACTTATCAACCTGCATTAAAAGAACTGCAATTTATAGCAGTATGTCACAGTTGTCAGAAACTGCCAGAAGAGAGATGCTAAATGTAATGCATCTTTACATTTAGGCAGTCGGAAACCGACAGCTTTAACATTACCTTCTTGCATAATGATAGAGTAATACTCCTTTAAAGTCATACTAGTATGTAATCATTATGGAGAAAAGAATACCTCTTTAAAAAAGCTGCACTCAAGTCTAGTCTATTCAAGATTCTGCTGGATGCAAACTGAATGAGAAAGCAAGTACTTAAATGCCAGGTAAGAAAACGATTTCTATTACTAGATCTCAAACTGCTACACCCAATGTGATTCCGTAAATCCTTTTGTTTACCTCAAATAGATTTACGGATAATCTTATTGTCAAAGAAGGTATAAATCCATGCCATTTAACAGAAATGGAGTATGACAGAGTAAAAAACAAATTCCAAATAAAACAGTTTGAGACAAATCATATTTGATAAAATTTTATGCTCAATGTAAGTATTAAGGCTAATACTTTTGTTTTTATCTCTACTCCTCTTAACTTTGCCCGTATCTTCCCAGAATTTCGTTTTGTTTCTTTTTTGCAGCTTGTGTTCTCTCTCATTGACCTCTCTGCCTTCTTCATATTAAGAAGGAACAAAGAGTAAGTAATTTCTTATTCAAAGTACAGCTGTGTAACACATGAAAGTAAAATAGAATACCTGTAGGTTTAATTCAAAACAGTAAATATGTCGTTAGCGGCTTCAAGTTGCATATGCTTCATAGGTGAGAAATTTCTGTGCGTTCACAACCATTATACAAAACACTTTTCCGAAGCCTGCTTTCACATCACTAGCTGAGCTGTTATATAACTATAATGCTACAATTATGAAGAAAATATTACCTCCTTTAATTCCTATAATGGTACCTCGAAGACCAACTGGAACGGAAAAGTTCTCTCTCACATTGACAACACGGTCAAACAGCCTATACTCTGCATCTCGATCTGGAACAACCCCATTCTGTTGTTCTAATGGCTGACAATAACCAAAAGACTGTGTTAATGTTTGCAAACAAAATAGAGATTACAATCAAAATGCATTTATAACAGTATCTGAAACACACTATAAAACAAACTTTCTGAAAAAAAATTGTTTCAGAACATAGAATCTTCCCTCCTTAGACACAAAGCAAACTTTTTTTTTTCCTTGCAACTCTCACTCACTGCTTCTACCCGAGATACAGCAGTGCCGTACATGATCCAAGACAGACCAAGGGGATCAATTTAGACAAAATAAAACCATCAAGTGTAACCTGTCTGTATCAGTAACACGGGTATCTGTGAAATACCAGGCAAGATGAGCAGCTGGTCATATGTTAAGAACCGAACAAAAAGCAAAACAGGAAAGAAGAGATAAATGGAAAGTACGTTTTATTTTGCCTTCATTATACAGCCAATAAGAACTGTAGAAGCATGAAGGACAGAAGGTAGAAAAGAACTGAAAGTCAGTATAATACATGACAGAGTTTGTAGTTAGTAGAAATTCTCTCCTTTTAAAGACAGACTACCATTCTCAAATTGATTTTCTAGAAGGCATCATAAAACTTTTTCTTCCATCAATACTGTCCTAAAACTCCACTCTCTGAAAGCTGGTAAGCTTAGGTAAAATAAATACAACCTGGACAACGTAACTTCTAAAAAAGTCCTTTTCGCAACACTTACTCTGTACAGCAAATGGGGTTTCACAGTTACTCGCACCTTCTTGTTGCTCTTTCTCTGCTAAAGGAAAGGACAGAAAATAATTACAAACTAGCGTAGGAACCAACACTGGATTTCAGGTACAACAAAACCTGAAAGATAATGTAGAATTCTTTTGTTTCTTTTAGATAAAGGTATACAGCATTCATGAAGTCTTTAGGATGACTAAGTCTGTTTTTTAAAACACGACTGATTTCTTACCAAAGCTTTTGCATTGTTTGGCTAATTCCAGAATTCACACCAATTTTATTATCATGTCCTTGCAAGTAATTTCAAAGAAATCAGCCCATTATTTCATGTGGCTTTACCTTTAGCTTTTGCTTTAGCAATTTCCTTGGCTCCTTTTTTGACCTGTGGCCTTCAGGAAACAACTTTCTAATTTTCCTCATACCAAAGAGAAATTGCAAGGGAAGAACAGCTGGGATTGCACTTCGAAACAGCACTTCAGTAGTTCAGAATATATACTGACACCTGTTCCTTTCTGAAATCACCAAAAGGCAGAGTTTGGAGTATGGCCTAATGCTGCTGAACCGCCTCAAAAAGAGTGAGTCGATTAAAAAGATTAATAATGAGCTCTTCTGAATTTCTGGCACAATTCACATTACAAATTCAGACCTTACATTACATGCTGTATTCTTTTTCTTTGGAATGAAAAGTAATCTTCAATCGTCTTATTCTAATTCAAGAACTTAGAAAATAACGAGCAGCTGCTTTTTGGTTCACCCCTGCTCACAATGATGTCAAGCTGCATACCTTGCATTTCTCTATTTCTTCTTCAATTTTCTCAACAATGGCTGCATCCAAAATTTGCAAGTCACAAGATGAGCGAGACAAAGCAGACACAGGATGTGCCTTTAACCAGGCAACAATTTCTTGAACTTTCTCAGCTCTAAATGAAAAAGGACATGAATTAAAACTTTTAACTACATAAACTAAGCATTTTACCACGTTCCCTGATTTAATAAGTCAAGTATTATGATATAGGCACAATGCTTGTATAGATTCATAAAGTAACAGAAGAGTACTGTATGAGTTTACAATAGGGGCTAAAAAAAAAAAAAGTAACTAAATCACGCAATACTGTTTCAAAACTATAACCTGAAGTTTTGTCTCAGCCAAAAAGAAAAAAAAAAAGAAATTATTTAAAAGTATTCAGTAAATTATGTTTGCATCCAACCAACTAACCATGTCCAGCTGTGATTAAAGGTACTGTGACCAGCTGTTTCTCACAACACAGTAAGAACGAACTTCAGGGCATGCCTCTGGTAAAACGGAGCAACAAACCTGAGGTTCTTACAATAGAGGAGTCCCACGACGGTATATCTGCCTGGTAAGAGTCCTGAGGAGTGCAGTATCATGCAGACTTACCAACTCAAGCCCATGAATAGGGCTTACTAGCTAATAATAAAAGCTTTTTTTAATGTTGCTATACTGTATCTGGAACCAAGGTTGCTTCTTGTCTCCCATGAAATTGACTGAATGTATACTAAAAATGTGCGAAGTGCTTTAAATTTAGTACATATTTTTCAAATTCAAAGTGATCTTAAACAATTAAAATAATTATTGCTTATTTTCTCAAAATGATCTTTTAGTGACTTTGTGACTATTCATAACTAGACTACGCCTACTGAAGGTTACTTTAAAAGCAAGAATTACAAAGTAGCCATCAAAAACTAGATCTCTCATTTATTGGACTTGAGATAGGAGTCTGACAGAGACTTGGAACGTACAACATTCTGATAATTTTTTCAGAGTCATCACTGAACAATCATGCTGCTCAAGGAACAGCAAGGTTTCAGTTACATAGCAGCCACTATACGATCACCACCAATTTCACAATGTTATCATCCTTTATTCTACTTATTCCAGAAAAAAAAAAAAAAGGGAGAAAGGTGGTTTACCCATTCTCATCCTCTCCAGGCCAGATGTCATCTTCATAGAAGATATCTTCCTGGCTATTCTTGGATATATAATTAAATAGTTCAGGGACCCTAAAAAAAAAATGAATAAATGGAAGACAAATTTAGTTTCACATCAGCATAGACCACAAAAAAAGCCTCATCAAAACAAACTTTGACGGGCTCCAAAATTTCTGGAGTCCAGACAGATTGTTGGGTTTTTTTTTTTTTTTAACATAATTTAGTGTCATACTGTTCATTTGTCAAGGGTAAGCTGCTGACAAAATTACTCTATCCCAAAACATGCTTCTCCTTGGAAGGAGAGACTGTTGGAAGGAGAATATTGGAATAAAAGAAATTCCATTAAGCAATCTCCAAAAGCAAACTCGTCAGTTCTTAGAAGATCTGTGTCCAGAGGACAAAATCTGAAGACTGATACAAAAGTGGATAATTTGGATGACGTTCATATCCAATATTTACCTTTCTAAATACTCAGCAAGTAGTTGTTCTACTGCAGAAGAATACATCCATTCGTTTCCAACCTTCTTAGTATAGCCAGGAACTTCTTCGTTTTTCTTATTGAACTTCAGGTTTAGCCCCACATTTGCTTTGTGATCTCCATGAGGACTGGAAATAAGAAAAAGTTTATTAACTTGCAATGATATTTACAGGTGTGCGTACATACATTAAAAAACACATAAACATAAATCCTCAGCCTTAAACCACAGAAAAACTAAATTCATTGTATTGTTTACTTGTTAGCATCGTGACAGCTGTAAATGTTACAGGACATAAGCTGTGCTACAGTAGCTGTCCACATGCATGCCCATATCGTATTGCAAAGGAGGCTAGGGAATATTTTACCCTTCTTCCTTAATTGAGATCTAATCAACCACAATCTACCCGGCATTTACCAAGATGTAGAAGGATGACCCTGAACAATCAGTGGGGAATAAACGTACACATTAAATCACAAGAAGATGCTCATGCATCAACCACTTCTTTAGTGAGCTGTCCTAGGAAACCACAATTCTGACATTCAGAGAACTATAGGGATCACCTCCCTTATATACTTTAAGCAGTTTTAGTCTTAACTAGCTCTTCAAAAAAATTACAGGTACAATTATTATCCCTTTATACTAGCAGTAATGATAAGTACAATGAAATTAGATCCCAATTCCACTTTTTTTCTCAGTGTGACAAAGTCAGTTCAAACTCCTGCTTCAATTATGCAAATAGCTAACCAGGAAAGTCGATTTATGTCTTTCTACAATACTAAAGGCAACAGATCAACTCTCCAGTAAACAGAATTTAAGAAGTTGTTTATGATAAGAGAGAAAAAAACACTGCATATTAATTTAGTTTACAGCAAATATACTTTAAAGAAAGCTTCACATCACAAAACAGTTATACACCTGATAAGAAAAGCACTTAAATATAGCAGAAATTTTGTAGAGTTGTATTAGAATTTAGAAGCTTCTCTACAGTCAAAATTCACAAAGAGAACTTACTTTTTCTTTGATCCTCTTCCAATAAAGATACTCCCTGTAAATCTGGAGACAAGATATCCACTTACTCCAAGACGGCTGGCCAAAATATATGCAGGATTGTATTTCACGGAATATTTCTTTAAAACAAACAAACAAAAAGTATTGGCAATTCCTGAAGGATAAGGATTTTTATACAAAAGGTAAATTAATAATACGGAAGCATCCCTTAAAGACATTTACCATTGCAAAATATATTTGACACATTGTTTAAGCTTTTACTGGAAAACCAGAAGCACTTACATGCTGGTTCTGTATTAAAGGATCAAGCTGGGGTTCACACGGAATATTGAAAACTACACGAATTCTACCTTCTGGGATCACATCACGTGAATCTTGAACCTTGGAGAGAAACACAACACATTAAAAATGTTATTTAAAAACAGCAGTCTTCGGATACTAGACCTTGTAGTCTACTTTATCAACAATTTTGCTGCAGTAGGCACAGAGATGCTTTGGGATTCATCATCTTGCCATGACCTGTACACTGCTTCCTCACAGAGGCAATCAAACAGCAGTAAATCAAAGGAAACGGTCCCAAATGGGAACTCTATGTATTGCAAATTATTCCAAATAATTAATAAAAATAATCCTGCATTCAAGCTATGCTACCTTTTTCCTGTTATGCCAGCAACAGTGATAGGGAAAGCAGAAGAACCCCCTCCTCCTTTGACTAAACCATCAGGGAATCTTTGATTTAAAATTCTAGATAGCAAATGATCACTACTGCCACACAACATCTTAGATATTTTAGGCTTGCAAAGAAAGAAACCGGGGGGGGGGGGGGGGGGGGGGGGGGAAGAAATTATTGGAACTAACTTCTCCCATGCAGCCATAGTAAGGAGATCCCAGCATAAAGGCTGTACTTCCAGGAGGAAACAAGTCATCCAAAGTTTTGATGTTTGAAAAACGAGAGTCAAAGGCTTTGATATCCTACATGAAAAAGACAAAATTGATGTTAAATATCATTCCGTTCCAGTAGAACAATTAAAAAGTTCATATAAATAGACGCTTATTCTAAAACATTATCTGAGTCTGAAATAATTCATTGAAGGCAAAGACGTTAATGCTATATTACAAATGCTGTCACACAAGCAACTATGCTACCTCATTGAGCACCACCACTGTACTTCATTCAAAATATCATCAGTAAAAAGATGACAAAAGCCATTTTTTCAGTAAGTTCTCTAAACTGTGCAAGAGTCCCAATTTTTGTGACAAAATACTTGCCTAAGCACATTAAATTAACATTTTTTTTATATAATAAATTATGTAAGATGCTTATTTTTGTTCATTCTTTTGTTTTAAAGAAGCATACACCCCCACACACACCCCCTCCCGTCCCAATGGAGTAAGGAGCTATGCGCAAGAAGATACTGAACTTGTGTATTTACCTTGACAACAGTTTGGTAAACAAAAGGAAGAACTTGTTTTGACCACTGCTTCTCCAAATAAACTTCTCCATTTTGGTTTAGTTGATACCTATTACCAGTGAGTAACTGAGCATATACAACTATTGATGTTTCATGAATAATTATTCCTTTTCTTCTCTGGTAGCTGAATACAAAACAGAACATTTAGATTGATTACAATAAACAGAACTGAACCAAGACAGTGGAATTTCTTGATACAAAAAATAAAAAATAATAATACTCTTAACAAAAGGATTCTAATAGTTTGCTTCCTGTTTTGTAAAAAATACCCAGAACAAATGGCTTAACCAATTGCCTATCCATTGTTGCACAGCCATCACTACATAGCCGAGTGTGTTAATTTAAACACATTTTACCTTTACAGTGGGAAGGGTTATGGGTAATTAAGGCAGTTAACTCAAATGACAGATAATAAAAGGCAAGCTACTGTAACTCAGTTGTGTTCTACTGGGCACCCACACTCTAGAAGAGCAAGAGCTGTATTCAAATTTAGCAATGCTAAGCTATTGAAGTTGTAACTTGATACTGTATGACTCCATCCTATATACTTCCTACAACTGAAGATTACTAAGACCAGAACAGAAAATTGAGTGGGAGAGTAAATACTGAATCTCATTCATTTGAGAATTCTTTTGTAACAGCATCTAACTTTAAATACCTAGGGACTAACTCCATATATTCTGAAATTTCAACATAAGCTCTTTTATGTTGGTTTTTTTTTTTTTTTGATTCCAGCAGACTTATTAACCTTTACCATCAAGTATGCAGCAGCTCTTCTCTACTCCTTAGGTCTGTAATACAGCAACAAAACATAGCTAAGCTATAAAATGCAAAGTTACACTTTAATTGCAAAGTTACTTACTGCTCTGAAATGCCTTGAACTTCTTTTAACCACATGCTTTGCTCCTTATCTCCAACATATGCCACTTTAGTTGGGGGCACTGCATTTCCCATGTAAAGCTTCTGTGTGCCATGTGGTTCCTCCAAATAAAACCTTGAGAATATTATGATAGGTATGAATTTAACCAAATAAGATTAATCTAGACATAACCAATTGTGAGCAAAACTTAAAAATTTTTTAGAAATTACTTGTTAAGGACATGGAAAACTTGCAGCATCGTTTTCTCTACCCCTTCCACAACAGGTCGCAGCGTATTTTTTATAAAAAATACCAGTGCACGTGCTGAAAGGAAGATTGTATAGAAATGTTCTCTTTTACATTATTCTGTGTAGATTTCTGTGCAATGTGTTTTTCCCTCAAAGAAAAAAAGCTCTCACAAACTTCTACATCTATAGCACAATACTGAAGGACTCTACTTCTACAGAGAAAGCCAAACCTCAGAACAATGTTAAACAAAGGTTCTTCCACCAAGCCACCTTTGATACATCTGGACTAATTTGCTGTTAGCAAGTATTACAGTAAAACCAGAACTTTTGTACAGCCTAAGGAACTTATTTTCCATAAAACAATAACGATGACAAACAACTATCTATGAAATGTCTCTTACTTAGTTTCTCCATCCGACACAGCAACAACTCTGGCTTCTTCAAGGTGCGGCCAGTTAACAAAAACACGCTTTCCAAGTACCAAACTGGCAACATTTTCTACCATCTGAAAAAACCCAGAAGTTACTATTACTAATTGTTCAACATATTACAAGATTTTTGTTGAAATATTTTCAAACTGTTTTTGCAATAAAAACTACTCGAGTTAAAGAACACGTTTTCTTGCAGAGTAAAAAGCTCATTTTAGCTCATTAAATTATATTTTGATACATATTACAAAATCTCTGATTAGAAATGGAGAATCATATTTCATTTTTTAGGACAAAGTATTGTATTCCAAGTGTGGCTCTTTACATACAGCATATGTTAGCTGTAAGACCTGGGTTGGTTCACATTTCTGGTATAGGTTTACTATGTACTTTTCTTGTTAAATCACTTAGAACTGTTTGTACCTGTGGGACACAATAATCAAACTGACAATTTGAGATTAGTGAAATATTTTGTACCATCGATTTTACTTTTGTGTTTCACTGAAATAAAGAAACAGCACTTATGTCCAGGACTTTGCTAGCATCTGTAATTTTAGTCTCACATTATGTTCTATTTTTCCAATGAGTTTCTGCTATTTTTTAATCTATTATTGTGGCTCATTAAATTCACTTTGCCACATACCTTGAATATTCACTCTCCCTATCTCTCTACTGTAAAATCCTATCTTCTTGTTTTCCTCCTCTCTCCTTTCCTGGTTTTATTTCTTTATTTATCTCTGAAACTTTTCTTTTCCTGGATTTCTCTTTTGCTACCTGATATTTTTGATTACAAAATAGAGCTGGCTTTTAAAGGATTTAGAAAAAATATTTTGCTGCTTAATGTCTCTGCATCAATTCTTTCCTCTAATTCCTCTATCAGTCAGTCTCATTTTAAGTGGAAGGTGTAAGCCTGCTTTGTGGAGGAAAAGGGACTGATTAAAAAAAGTGTCTATATACTCAGCTACACAAAAGACAAGGGGCACTGCTCTGGAAGCTCTGCTTCCTTGCAATTATACCGTTTCCAACTATTAGTTAGTCAGGAGTGAGTCTCACCAACTCCTTACCTGAGAACATCTGATGGCTACCACAGAGAAATGCCAGAAACTCTACTAAGGAGAATGACATTTAATATTCTGAAGCTAGGACAAATTTAAATCTTTCAGCAGATTCCCAGAATTCTAGACTGCTCCCTGCACAAATTTAGCATTTTAATCCTAATGAACTTTATTTTTTACTATTGACTCCAATAGTCAACAAAAGCTTTCAGCGTGAACTAATACCATTGATGTTTTCAGTGAACTGATTCAGCTGATGTTTTCAAAATACATACCAAGAATACCCCCACCTAATGGTCTCAATTTTGGGCTGGGAGCTAAGAACTTCAGAGTTCTTACTCCAGCAATTAATTCTATGGCCTTGAGCATAAAGCTGTTTTTCTCCTTCCTTTCTATTAATCAAATTTTAACAACTTAGACATAAAGCTCACTTTGAAATCAAAGCATTACTAGTTAAATAAAGTTTTTTAAAAATCTATTCTTTTAAATTAACTATTCAATATATTTAGCTATTTTTTTTTAAGAAATGTTTGGGGTTTAAATTTTTTTAAAAACTTTTTCAGTATCACTCTAAATGTTTTTCTCCTATAGTACGCTATTGAGAAGATATAAATAACCAACATCTCAAATCTGACTATTTAACAAATGCAGTCTTTTTATGACAAGTTTTTTTGTCTGGGGTTTTTTTTTGGTTTTGTTTTTTGTTAGGAGCTGAATGCTTACCTGTTCTTTTGAGTTCTCATCAGCTATGATTTCTAACATCATGTTCTCTCCATGGCTGCTTTGCTGAAACACCTGTACGCCACTTTTTCTAAGATAGAACTGGGTAAAAACAAAACAGCACATAAAACTTACTTGAATTCTTACATAGTTATCTATTAAATACCATTGAAAATGTCAGAAGACAGAAATCTTTTACCTTATGTTTAATGTGCTTTAAGGTAGGAAATCCACAAAAATATAATGCACTCTTGTTGATTTTAGTTATCTTATTGTGGGTTATTTCTACGTGCCAAGCATCCAAAGGTATTGTTTTATACCTAAAAAACAAGTTGCACAACATTTGCTCATACAGATTGACCTTTGGCTCTAGAAACTCTCATTACTCATTCAAACATTCATTAATTGACAAACCCTTTGACTTTCCTGTAAGGTGGCAATTAATTTAAGCCACTTGGAACCTATACAAAGGACTATAAAAACCCATGCTATTGCTGCAACGAGCCTACTCATTAAGAAAAAGACAAAACTTCAAGCCATGCTATGTCCCAATCTCACTATTTTAATTCATTGTTATTGTCAAGTTCTAAACTAGCAATGGTCCCGTAGGGTGTCATTCATCTTCACAACTATTCATTCTTCACTGAGTGTAATCCTGCAACAGGCATTCCTCCCCTATTTAAGTTTGACTACCAGTAAGGTTATGTTTCCATTTAATCTTGAAACGTCAGCCTGCGTTAAATAAAGCTGGCTACTTTCAGTGAGAGGAAAGCGAACAACGCACTTGTGTTCAACTCTGTGCACTGGATCCAAACGCTTACAATTTTTTACAAATTGTCTGGAATTGGTGTGCCGATAAATCATCACTATGATCAGATATTTGTGCCAGCCTTTCATCCTCTGTGTCATACAAAATTTAGTAATTCCCTAGAGTGCTCTTGCTGACTTGGCATTGGTTCATCTGCTTTGCAAAGTAACATTTGAAGAAAAGGGACAGATACTTGGTGAATGGAGTTACATCCAGTTGGCGGCCGGTCACAAGCGGTGTTCCCCAGGGCTCAGTACTGGGGCCGGTCTTGTTTAATATCTTTATTGATGATCTGGATGAGGGGATTGAGTGCACCCTCAGTAAGTTTGCAGACGACACCAAGTTGGGTGGGAGTGTTGATCTGCTCGAGAGTAGGAAGGCTCTGCAGAGGGACCTGGACAGGCTGGATGGATGGGCCCAGGCCAACTGTATGAGGTTCAACAAGGACAAGTGCCGGGTCCTGCACTTTGGCCACAACAACCCCATGCAGCACTACAGGCTTGGGGAAGAGTGGCTGGAAAGCTGCCCAGCAGAAAAGGACCTGGGGGTGTTGGTCGACAGCCGGCTGAACATGAGCCGGCAGTGTGCCCAGGCGGCCAAGAAGGCCAATGGCATCCTGGCCTGTATCAGAAACAGCGTGGCCAGTAGGAGTAGGGAAGTGATCGTGCCCCTGTACTCGGCACTGGTGAGGCCGCACCTCGAATACTGTGTTCAGTTTTGGGCCCCTCACTACAAGAAGGACGTTGAGGTGCTGGAGCGTGTCCAGAGAAGGGCAACGAGGCTGGTGAGGGGTCTGGAGAACAAGTCTTACGAGGAGCGGCTGAGGGACCTGGGGTTGTTTAGCCTGGAGAAAAGGAGGCTGAGGGGAGACCTCATCGCTCTCTACAACTACCTGAAAGGGAGGTTGTAGCGAGGTGGGGGTCGGTCTCTTCTCCGAAGTAACAAGCGATAGGACGAGAGGAAATGGCCTCAAGTTGCGGCAGGGGAGGTTTAGATTGGATGTAAGGAAAAATTTCTTTACTGAAAGAGTGGTGAAACATTGGACCAGGCTGCCCAGGGAAGTGGTGGAGTCCCCATCCCTGGAGGTATTTAAAAGACGTGTAGATGAGGCGCTTAGGGACATGGTTTAGTGGGCATGGTGGTGTTGGGTTGACGGTTGGACTCGATGATCTTAGAGGTCTTTTCCAACCTCAATGATTCTATGATTCTATGATTCTACTTTTACCGTGCCAGCCACAACAAGTAACATCTAATTCAACATTTTACATTTTTCAGTGTATATATTGGCATATACAAGCTTTAGTTAAAATGCTAATAAAAGTATTCTAACTACTTTTAGTCTACTCTAAAATACTTATGCCAGCGTTACCTCGTATGACATCTTTCTACTGCAGGGAATTTCTCTGGCCATGGTGACATGTACTGGAACTCTGCATCTTTGTCATACCAGTACATTAAACAAGCACTGTGAGTATTTCTTCGTTTCTCTTCTTCTTTCAGGCACTTATTACAGGATTCCAT
Organism: Aptenodytes patagonicus; assembly: GCF_965638725.1. Lineage (NCBI taxonomy): Eukaryota > Metazoa > Chordata > Aves > Sphenisciformes > Spheniscidae > Aptenodytes > Aptenodytes patagonicus. The sequence continues at coordinate 6,616,982 of NC_134954.1, forward strand.
GGCCTGCAGCAGTCGTTTCTAAATTTTAGAGAAATCAGCATATGTGAAACTGGCAACAAAAATTAGCATGGAAACATCTACATTGGCAAAGTAGATAACTGCACTTTTCTGGTTAATGTGTTAGTTTTCTAATTGCAGCCTCACCCTTCCTCACATCCCAGCTCTCCGATAAAAATAGGACAAGTACAATGGAATGGCTTTGGAGAATAAAGATTACCTTTTTGCAAATATGTTTCCAAAGGCTAGGCATATTTCGCCTTTTACATTTAACATACAGAGAAATATTAAAAAGATTTTAGATGTTATAAAATTCTGCAAAATAACTATTGAAAAAGCTTCAAAACCTTACGGGTCATTCAAGCAGCAACCGTTGTCTTCTGTGAGAAGACTAAGTCCTGTCAACCTTTTGCTGTGAACTATGGAAACAACTGGTAGGCACACGCCACCACCTGTATATATCTTAACATCTAATCTGCACTTTTGTTTTCATCCGCTCTTTGATGTGCTCAAATTTAATCTGATAAAAAAGATATTACAACAATGTATATAATAGTGTTATCCTATATGCAAAAGGAGAATGTTACTATTTTATTCCTCTCCGTTAATGTTTTACTGTTTGATTTGTACTTAGAGTCTTCTACCCACTACTGGTGTACATGTGAAGAGATTTTCTGTAAAAAGACTGTTGGTTTTTTTTCCAAGTGTTTCTTTTATTTTACCTACAGACTTTCTGTATCTTTATATGTATATAGGAATAGATTTTTTTTCTCAAAAAATCTGAAACTAAATATTTGAATAGCTGATAAAAAACACGAACAAACAACAAAAAGTCCACATCCCTTACTTAAGACTTCTGCCACTTGAAGCTAACTTTGCTTGTGGTAACTTAATCTAGCCTTACTCTCCAGGCAGCAAACATTTATATTTTTCTGTGGTCTTATCAACTGTTAATTTAAACTTCCATTGAACTGCATGTCTAACTGTTGATTAAGTAAGAAGTTTAACAGCTTTGTTATGAAGCTTTTATAGACAGCAGACAGTGAAAGAACTTACCTCATCAATGAACGGGATTAATACTACAGCCTCCCATTCTTGCTGTTTTCCATTTAGGTCGGTTTTAAAATCCGGTGGATAATATTCGATAATAGGAGAGTCTTGACTGATCATCAAATGCTAGGAAAATACAATAGAGGAATTAAACAACATCAGAGACAATTTAGCACTAATTTGAGGAAGACATAGAGGAAGGCTGGTATTAAAACCAAGTCAAGGCTGAACAGGAACTCAACATTTATCATTTAACTGTGCTAGTCTGAAATTGCTTAGCAAATGCAAAATTTTGTATTTATTACTAACTTTACAATGTACTAAGAATAGTAAGAAATAGACACCTAAAATTTAGAGGCAGAATATAACTAAGAGGACATGCAAAAGTATCAAGAAAAGAGTTACTTTAAAATAAAGCAGACAACCAATAAGCGATAGATAAATGCAATTTAATTCTAAATCCCACCTGGTAGCATTTAGGTAGCAGATCTTTGCTAGCTGCTGGAAGTACAGCAAGAAGCTGTTCAAATGGCATGAAAGGTTTTCCCAGTTCAAATTTGATTTTGAGTTCACCGACGTTGCAAATATCTGACAGATAAGGAGCATAATGATAAGGATAATACCTGCAGGGAAAAAAAACTCTTAAGTTACTTGACTTAATTATAGCACAGCAGTGTTCACAGATCAGAACTACATTAAATGTTCCCAGCATACAAGGTGAAATATTGCTCAATCTTTAAGCAATTTCTCATTTGACAATTTTTCTTACCAGCTCCATGACTGAACTCCATGGTAATAATAATGCAAAATCCATTGTATTGCCTGGACGTAACATTCAGCTTGATCAGCCAAGAAGTCACTTAAAAGAAGAAGGAAAAAAACCTATTAGTTTTTCTCATTTTCACTGGTATATAAGCACCTTGTGCTAAATACTTAGCACCTTGGTACACAGGAATGAAGATAGAGCATTTTGGGAACCTAATAAGACCATGGTTTTCTAGATTCATTTAATACTAATGGATTTTTTCTCTCTGGACCTCAAATACTTGTTAGAGAAAACGTAACTTCCAGCTTTTCTTGCATTAGCCAAAAGCATCACTGCTGCAGTACACTGCCACGTGTTCTCTGCCTTCAACATGAATGCATATTCTGTCTTGTATTAGACATATGCAAAGACTTGTCTTTGGTGTTTAAAAAAAGAAAAAGAAAAAAGAAAAAAAAAAAGGCATAAACTTACTCAGAAACTACTTCTACACCCATTTTAGTCATGTAGTAAGTTCTTTTGTATTGCCTAAACTCAGTTTCAAACAGATCATCATCTTCTGGTTCATCTTCCAACACAGCTGAAAAAGCAGTAAGGGGGGGGGGAAGGATTAACATTCACTTCTCTACTAAAATAAGGTTTGAAGACATTCACTTTTGACTTAATGCCTTAACTTTATTCCTCAATTCACAGTTATAGGTGCTCATACCTTCCTTGCACTGAAAGTAACATGAAACAAAATCTTTACCCAGATGAAGTCTGGAACTTTTTTTTTTTCTTTTAAAAGACAGGCAACCCATTTTGTAGCCCAATTACAAGAACAAGGAAGAGAATATAAGCCATCAGAAAATAATTTAAGAAAATGTTAAAATAGATTTTAAAATTTAATCTTTTTTCAGCAACATCATCTTATATCATGGAGTAAAATTTATACATTTTTGACATTAAATTTCAAAACATGAGCAAAAGACATTTCCTACAAGTGGAATGAGTTTAAAAACATAATCAACACAACCAAAACCCCAAAGCCACATGGAAATCTGTTCATTTGTCTCCACCCGTATAATAAAATACCTAGGCATACAATTATCAAAAACGTAATGTTGTTAAAGATTTGCTCATTCATTCCTTTAATTCATGACGGAAATACTGGTCAGGTAAGAAGCACTTCAAAAGCTTTAGCCCCACTCCCTCTCACCATAAGCCAGTGATGTGCAGTTCCATTTCCCAATAGCTGACCACATAACACTTTCATTTAGATTAAGGTCATCTCTGACATGAAATTCTTACAGATCTTCCAAATCTATACATAAATTAACAAGTTTTTTTGTTATATGTATATGGAAAAGTTATTTGCACTTACTTTTAGGGGTCACAACTTCACCTTCGTTTTTTTCTAAAGCAGCCAAACATATAGAATTTTCCTGAGCCTATTAAATTAATATTTGAGATAAAGTAAAAATACAGAATAATATGCACATACCTCATTCACAACCATATAATCTGCAACTCAAAATGCTATAATAAAGATGCATAAATATTATTATTATTTAGTATAAACCCCACTACATTTCCTTCTCTTGTAATTGCCTAGGGAAAATTATTTTATCCATACAGATCAGACAAAGGAGCAGTCTCAAATAAAATCTCAACTACCTTTAAAAAATATCTGAATATTTGTTTTCCAAAATACAACTATTTCTAAAACTGTGCAGTACACATTTAAGCATTTTTACCTACAACATGCATTGTGCTACAGCATCAGTATGCAATCAAATTTTTAATCAGTAAATTTTTTAAGAGTTCAAATTACTTTTGTGGGAAGTAAGGATACAAGAAATTGTGTTTTAGGGAGTCGAACAAGCCAAACATTCACTTCATTCTCACACTACACACCGTCTTTTGTGTACAGCACTGAGTAGCTTTCAATAAGCAGAATCATTAAGTTGGCCCTCTTCCCCTGTACCTGAGATATGCAAGCTCCTGACTGTCACTGCCATTCAAAGGATCAGTCAAGATGGCTAGCTAATACTATACAGCTGCTCCAAACTTCTGTGGCAAATAAGAAAACAACCACAAATAAAGCATACCTTACTAAAGGAAGAGCTAACATCTTGCTCTTACAAACCACAAACTGCATTAAAGAACAGGGTAACGATATACAGTGACTCATTAAACTTGAAGGAATTTCCTGCTGCTATTCTACACTCTGCTGAAGGCATATATTGAAGGACAGCCAATAGAGGTGGTGGTGGGGAACATGACAATGGGGCTGAGTCAAGATATAGAGAAAGGTGCTGTTCCTTATTAATTAGTTATATCTAGAATTGCAAGTTTAATAACCAATCTGAGATAGTTCATACCAATGAAATGGCTGTTTATCTATTCATTGTCAAATAGTCGGCCAATACCAAGACATGCATGAATGACCTATCAGTGTATCTGAAATATATAAAACGTCCAGCAGGCTATGCATTGAAAAGTAAAACTATAAAGCATGGCGAGTTGGACCATAACTCACCCAGAAGTAAGTTTTGCTGCTGTTGAGGAACAGATAAATTGACACAAAGCATTAAGTTACAGGTTTACGAGATTTCAAAAGTCATAAGAACTTTACCTTGACGTAACCATTTCATCACTCACAACCAGCAATGCATATAGGCAGTTCCTCAAATGTTACATTTTATTACCTTTTCTGATCTCAAAAAATCTCGAAACAGAGGTTTATGCCATTTAATTTGTCTAAGATCAAATTATTGCTTTGCAAAAAGTAACATTCTTATTTCCAAAATTGCGCATGTAAAACACTAACCTTTTGTTTCTTTTGTTTATTTTTTCTGGCTTCCTCTGCTGCAATACCAGCTGCCTCGTTGAGGTATTTATTGCCTACTTTACTTTCAAACCATTTTAGGTCTACAAAGACTTCACTGAAGTGTTCACGATCAAACTGTGCAGAAAGATTAAAGTAAGTTTAGAAATATTTAAGGGACACCAAATTTAGAGTGCTAAATTAACAACGTCTTTTTAGTAGGTGCATTAGATTACATCTAGAGTCATTCGTACATAAACATTTTGCCCTAAACAACTAAACTAATAGATTAATATTAAAAATCTTTTTTCTTAGCAATATATAACATATACCCAAGCCATATTTTGTTTTCTTTCAGTAAGGCAGCAATGGGTAACAAAGAGTTAGGTAGCTTCCACACTTCACTATCAACTCTAGAAGTAGTAGAAGTTTATAGGGTCTGGGTAATATAATCTTGTGCCACACACCCAACCCTTTCATAGTTCCACCCAAGAATCAGAAGACAGGGCTGAAGCAGGGAAGCAGATGAACTTCCTCCTTCCAAGTTCAGCAGAAGGCCGAGACCTTTCCATTTCTATATGGCCTATACCTTTTCTCATCTCTAGGATGGATTACTGCAGCAGCACTTAACAGGATTGCCCCCTGTACGCTAGTTGGTTCATGAAGAATGCTGACGCCTGCCTCTGAGAGATACTAATGCTTCATTGCTCTTTACCAATGATCTTCATAAAAAAACTTGCAAAAAATATTGCTCTCCAAGTTCTTCAGACGTAGCTTACCCTGCAAGAAACTGACCAGCAGGGGAAGCAAAGAATATTGCTGCCTGCAGCATGCTTTGCCCAGTACTGCCGCTCATTACTCAATGAGAACTGAGGACCATGATTCTAGTGGTGAATTCTCATTTGACTTGCAGTACTAAAAGATGCTGGCTAAAGCACAGATCAAATGATTCAATCTTTTTCTTCTTATGTTATGGTATGATCAGACAACAACTGATTGGATCCCATCAGTTAAATGATAAAACAGCTCATTGAATCACTTGTAAAACACAGTCATTTAACAGTTCATTAAAACTACAGCATGGTGTATTTTGGGGTGCTATATTGAGGTTATATTCAACAGGCTATATGTAATTTCGAAGTTACTTACATCTGACAATCTTGTGAGATATTTTTCAAAGCGTTTTAAATTCAGATGTCCATTTTCATTTATGTAACCTATTGGGAAAATAAAGTATGTTTTTTAAATTAACAATTTAACAATTTTAAAATTTCAATTTAAATGCCCCATAGATAATAGAATGCGATCTTGCTGGCTGTCTAAAGAAAGTGTAATAAATGCTGAATATTCTAACATGGCTAAGAAGGTCAATAAATATTAATGCAGGAATGTTAATGTTTCTACTTTCCACAAATAAACTTAGTGTTCTTACCTCCCAGTTCTGGCAAGATAGCCATATATGTTCTATAAAGTAGCGGCAGTGCATCATGATTAATGTGTAAATGAGGTAGATGAGGAATAAAATCATTTCCTACAAGGAAACCCATCAAGATCCAATCATCTATTATCCTTTCAATATCATATTCAAAGGAAATCTTGTCCTGGGGGGGGAGGGGGAAGGAAAAAAGAAAACACCACAGGAGCATAATTTTTATTATCATGTTTGCATAAGAAGACCTCACACATTTCTTCAATCACAGCTCCATTAGAACTTACTTTTACTGGTGAAAATTCATAATCAATATATTCTCTCATCAGTGATAAGTGCAGTAAATGAAACGTGGTTTCCTCTGGTGCACATGCTCTGTAAATGATTCAAAACGTTAAGTTAATAATTTATAAACACACTTTCAACATGTATATTTACTAAGTCCAAGGTTACCTAAAACCAAGTGATCTTACTGGGATTATATCCTTGCAGAAGAAATAACGTATAAACATTTCTTTGAATCTATTTTAGGATCCATCTGGTTTGAGTCTATAAAATTTTGCAGTAGAATCTTCCAAACAGCAGATGTGACTGCACTGTATGGAAAACAGCTAGCTGAGAGAAAGCAGGGCAGCTTTGTGGAGTTCCATGTTGCATTAACTACTTCCTAAGTAATTATCCCATTGCCCAAAAAAGGGACAACATAACTTAACTTTGCAACAAACCCAATATATTTTAAGGTATTTTAGAACTAGTCTGAGTACATACAGAGTACACAGATTCATGTCTAAACTGGCTGGGTTACATTTGCAGTCATTTGAAATGCTTCTTGTAAGAAAAGAATATGCTCAACTTGAAAATATGCTCCATATGTATTCCCTAGTGGCTTCACCACAGCCAAAAAAAATGACAAACCTACTGTTTGTTTATGGCATAAATTAGTCAACATATATTCTGCTGCCTTCTCCTCTGTTCACTAAAATTACTTAACACCTAAGCCAATGTTAGGCCAAAATCAGTTAATACCTACACCAAAAGATTAATGAGCTAAAGACTGATGTATTTTAAATTCATAAAGGACTATTTCACCTTGTAAATACTGTAACTAGCTGGGACCACCTCCAATGACAAACCAGCATAAACACCTGTGTATTCACACATACACAGCAGATTTTGGCCAAAATCCTCTGAGGAAGGTGTGTGTAGTACACAAGCTTATATCAAGACTACGAAGACAAACTCTGAGCTACACTTGGCTGCATAGAACTTCAGACCCAATTCTGTCATTTTTTAAATGTAAGTTTCATACTGGCAAATCCAGGTTGATGCTCTAAGACTCTAAAGACATTTTGCCCCCTATTCTTCATTGCACTGGACCTGAAAATCCTGATAAAACAAGTAATTTCTCTCAGTCAAGAAACTGCTGACAATACATAATTGGTATGTATTTTTACTATTTTCAAATTTCCAACTCTAAGTACTCATAAAAGTGACAATACTGACAGAAGGCAAATCCTGTAACTTCCAGAAGTAAATTCCTGTAATGAGTAATATTACCCAGAAATTACAACAGGAGCCAAATATGGAATAATGCTTGAGGGAAAAAAAAATAATAATGACACCTTGCTTTTTGATTTCACACTTTATTTAATTAATCCCTCAAAAGGTCATCACACTTTTATTTTATATTATTTTTTAAAAAGTGCAGAACAACATTTTTCTTTGCTTAGACTTAAGGTCTTTTAAAAACATTACAATGTTACATGCCAACACTATCAACAGAATGAGTATTAGTGAAAAGTTGACTGCGGAAGACTGAAAAGAAAACTTATTTCTGATGTTTATCATATTGTCCTTGGCAATAAGAACATTTGCTTATTAGCAAAAATGATGCATTTATCTAAACATTTATATGACTTATCACTGTATTATCCAACATCCTTTTTGTATCAAAAAAGTGTATTTCTGCGTCTCTCCCACCTTCTCCCTTTATCCACCAAATACATGCTCAAGGTCCTTCAAAGAAGGAACCTAGCCACGGTAACAGTTATAAAATCAACTTTTCTATTGCTTCAGAATAGCTCCATGTACATGCACAGTTCTGGAACAAATCACCTTGTTCTGACTGACTATAGCCCACAAGTTAGTTCAAATGGGCAAATCCAGAATAAGAGCATCCAGTCAGCCACTTTAAGAGAGTTTATTTTAGTAATTATTCTAGTAATTTACTTACATGCACAAAACCTCAGAGATATAAATACGTTTTAAAAAGTCAGTATCTGCATCAGACAATTATGGAAACAACGTTAGTACAGCCTGGGCTGCTCCATTCATAATATGAAGAAAGAAGCACAACACACCAAAGCTCTAAGGATTTTTTTATCAGCTGTCCTGACAGCACACATTTTCTCATGTAAACAAATTCAAATGCACAATTTAACAAGTTGTCTCTAATTTCATGTATTTTCTAACACAAAAATAAACTAAGACTTTATTAATTTAGTATGCAATCGATAAAAAAAACCCTGTTTTAGCGACCCAGTATCTTTTGGATTTAATTTCATCATATATAAAATAAAAGTAAAGTTAAATCAGTTCACCTTTGAGATTTTTTACCACCAAATCTGACTTCTTCTCTTAAGAGCGCAAAGTGTGCCTCATGACTTGTTAATCCCAGCATAATCTATTACAAAGAGATATTAGAAAGGTCTTACTTCATTATTTTTTTTTAAACTGTTACTTTAAGATTCGAGCAGTATAAAGAAATTTTGCTGTTTTGTTTCATTACAAATTCAAAAGTTTGCAGGGATACAAATGCTTGTTTAATAACATTTTAGAACCTTGTGTGCTTAGGAAGACATCAAAGACATACACACTTTATAAACTTCTGTTGTTTGTATTATATTAACTGCACATACCAAGTCAGCATCTAAGCCGTAGAGACAGTGTCTTGTGTTTGGATCGTGATGGGGCTTTGCTTTTTCTGATCTGATGAACTCCATAATTTTATGCTCACCTTCCCCTGGAGTCTGCACAAAAAAACCCCATAAAATTCATCAGTAAGTTTTTTTTCTATAAAATAAAATTTTATTTAAAATAAAATATTAACAAAATACAATAACCTCATGGCCTGATAAGTAGACTGTTACTCCTTGCCAGGATTTGTCTGTGGAAGTCTTCATATTTACAAAATATTTAAGATGCTCATGCAATCTGGCCATGAATTCAGTTCCTGAAAACAGAAATCTAAGTTAAACACAAAGCTTTTCACTAGTCATTCAAAATTGCATTTACATATCAAAAGTATTAATGAAAAAAAACCCAACCCAACAAATAAATATTCTGCAAGAAATGAAGGAGACAGCTGGTTTTTTTTCCCCAAGAAGTTTCATTTTTTCCCTAGCAACCTAAAATACTTTTAGAATGAGACAGTATTCCAACCCTACTAGAAGTTATTAAAACTTCGTTCCCAACTTACTTGAGCCTTTATCAATTCTGTCCTCTAATTTAAAAAAAAAAAGAAATGCCTTTGGATAGGAAAATAGTGCCAAAATACAGATGCAAAAACTTAAATCTAAACACTTAAAATAATTATCAAATTATCTTACCTGGTGTAATACAGTTGGAGTCAAATCTGGCTTCTGTAGGGAGAGTTTCTCCCTTTTCTAATGCCTTTTTTATTTTGTCCTCTGCCTCTTTTGCTGATCTAAAATAAAGCAGGGTTGGAGCGAGGGAGTAGAGAAAGAATCATCTTATTCAAATGTTAATATCCTAAGTACAGCTTTACTGACAAAATACATATAGTTGATTTTTTAAAGAGTGTTTAAAAAAAAAAGGGGGGGGGGGGGGGGGGCGGGGAATTTAACTCCTGAAGAGTTTGAACTTGTTTCCGATACAACTGGAAGGCTTAAAAATAGCTTTTTTTCCCTAGTAATGATGATAATCTAAATAGTAACTGTATCTGAGCAATGACAGATTACCAAGATGATCATTCAATGGCTGATGACAATGAAAGCAAATTAATGTTGAAACAGTAGGAATACTCGGGATCTAAACATCTGAAAATGCTATCCCAGAACAATAATAGTAATGTAGTTAAACAGAGCAGCAAGTTTGGAACACCATGGGGGTAGGAGGGGTGAACTAACAATTTATCATCACTAGTAATGGAGAAACAAACAAACAAACATCATCCTAGGCTTTCTTGGCCAAGGATTTCATACACACTTTTGAACCAGAAAAAGAGAAGCCACCAATGTCTTAGATTTTTGTCCTTCTTTCAATTCCGCTCCAATTTCCTATTTCGAACTCTTTCTTAATCTCTTCTTCCTCCCAACCTCCTTTTTTCCTTAACAACAACAACAACAAAAGACAAAAACCAAACCCACAAAAAACCCCAGTAGCTTGAAAATATTTTCTCGTCTCTTTTCCCCTGTTTGTTTCTGTTGCATTTCACTCACCATCCCTGTATTGTCTGACCACTGGCTTTCTTTCCTTACAGCAGTCTTCAAAAAAGCTTCCATATCTCCCAAAACATTAATATAATTCTTAACACTGTGGAATCTACTTGCAGCTCTGTATTTGAGCTAGCTTGCTAACTGGTATCAAGAGGAAACCAGAGTTGCATTAGAAACATCATTTCTTCTATGACTGTCAAAGAACATCCCATTATATTTACCAAAAAGGCGTATCTAGAATTAGCATTCACAAATACCAAAGGCTCTCACAGGTTATGAAGCCATTGGAGACATCTGTAAGAGCTCCACTGCAGACTTATTTCACAAAAAACTTCATAGGAAAAAAGCTTCCCCCACCCCCAAGTCCCGCATACATAAGTAACAAGCAAACTTTCTTTTTTGGAATCCCGATTTTAAGTATTAACATTTTACAGGTAGTTACCCTCATTTAACTAAAAATTAAAGCTACTGTCAAAGGCATGACCACTCATAATATATTTTACTTTTTATGGCACACATTTAAGTAAATTTTTTTTTTAAGTTGTTACTATCCTAAAGACAGAGCAAGAACAAATACTCTCACCTAAAACGTCTCCCACGCTGCTGATTCATTTTTGCTCTTGGAGCTACTCCATCAACTGCCATGAAGAAAACCTTCCTTGGTTTAATAATGCGAAACAGTACTTCCAAATAGTGAAAAATATCAGCAAAAATCTTATCTTCTGAGATTCTGAAGTGAACATCGTCATCATTTGGATGTGAACACTGATGTATAATGCCATTCATGTCCAGGTATAAGTTGTCAAATTCTGGAATCTACAAAAGCCACAGTTAGTACCCATTTGGTGACAGCCGAAGCAATGCAATCACTGCCCAAGGCGTGGCTGAGACTAATGAACTCTGGAAACTGAGGTGGGAAGACCGCCCTGGAACCTCCTGCATGCCAATGGGCTAAGAATATCTTGACTTGTTATGGGTTTGTCTGCACTTGCAATCCATTATTACAATTTTCCCAGTGAAGAAAGTCAGCTGAAGATTCCTATCCTATCCTGATTGTTTCTGGTACCTCAGGACTTCTGTCCCCTGTGCTCGGCCAATATTCTACATTGTATAAGGGAAAAACAAATAAAAATCCCACTTTTCAGGAAGAGGTAATGTTATTTTTTTTTATAACCCCACACATTTCACTGATTCAATCTTTCATAACTGCACTATAAACAACAAAAACTACAAAACTGAGTATGCAGTTTCCAACAGTAGTCCAAAAGCAAAGCCAGCTTTGCTTTAGGGCTCTCCCCTGTTAACCAGTTCCTACCATGACCACTGCATGCTGCCTCTTTAGCTATGCTAACAGCCATCTGTGAGTCTGGAGAGTGGCAACTACCACCAAAAGCAGTAGACTTATCAACGATAACATCAATTTCTTTCCCATGCTTTCCAAACACAGGGGTTTTTTTCTGTCTAGTTCTCTGTTCTTCTAACAGCCTTATCTGTAGCAGTCCAACTTTCTTTTAAAGGAAAAAACCATCCCCCGAACTTACACAAGCAACACATAGAGCACAAACACCGTTAAACGTATGAAGCAAAGGGGCTGTTATCTATCTTTTTGTTGCCAAAAACCACCAAACATGCACAAGAGCAATTTGCAATAAACAAATCTATTCTTTAATCCACCAATATGACTGTTCATAAAAATCCCCCTGTCGTTACAACTGGAAAAAGGCACTGCTAACTTTTTGTGTTTTCTGTAGTATCGCTGCTGATGTATCTTTACGTAATTTTGAAAGGCATGTTGTTGGACTCGTATTTATCATCCAGATGTAAGAGAAACATAACTCTATTTCAGCAAGAGGAATAATGAAGAGAAGAAACAAGAGGCAGGATCGGGAAGGATCTCCAGTCACCTGCAATACTTAAGTCTTGTGTTATGCATAATGATCTTCAGTACAGTTAAGTTCAGTAACCAAACTGCTCTCAACACGCTCAAACACCACATCATCCACGCAGGCACCACTTTCAGATAAGAAGAGAGCAGGGCATTGCACAGACAGCATTCTAAGGAGATGAAAACTAAAGCTTTTAGATGAGGCAACATATATATGGAAAACAGATGACCTTTTAAGAACCATGGCTATACTACGTTTTAAAAATAATTGTATGTTTTACATAGGAATTGCCTTTTATTCTGGGTAGTTTTTTCTGTAATAACAAACAAAAATCCTCATCTAGACGCTAGTATGTGTCAGTCTGCATATTCAAGTGGTCTGGCAGAGGAAAGGAAGAATGGGGACACATGCTACTGTCCAAGCTTAATATCACAGATAACAATCTAGACATTTGCTTTTCTCTTTTACACAGAGTAGGTATTCCACATAAGCTAATAACATCATCTAGTCTTCAGAAATACTAACTAGAGAATGACATTAGCACTTGCATCCAAGGTTGAGTTGTGCTTTCTGTTTATCTTAAGAGCTCTAACAGCCTCTTTCAGAAAGCTTTGCTGGTACTACCCCCTGCTGCTATTCCCCCAGTTAGAGCAGACACATGCTGACTCCCTCAGCAACCACAGCTCTTCAGCAGAAGTTTAAAGCTGCCACCAATTTCAGTGAGCAGCCCAAGCTTTTAACAAAACCGCTGAAAAGCCAGCACACACTGCTGCCGCCTTGCTACATGGACAATATAAGACACTGTAGTGAAATCCAACAAATCACAAGCAAAGACCTAAGCTTTGAAAACTGCTTTGAAACTAGAAGGAAGGGTCAAACATCCAGGTTTGGAATCACTTGAGCAGGGCATCTTAGATATGTTGATACAACAGCTCTCTGATCTTTTAAAATGCTGTTTAGAAAAAATGTATTAAGACTCAAACATGCCCTCAATCACCACCCAATTCATCGCAGAACATCCTTATTCAGACTATAAAACCACATCCATAACGCCAGTTGAAAATGATAATGAAAAGTTAAGAGCTTATGTCTAACAGGTATCTAACATGATTTCTCTGAAAACAAGACTTTTTTGCCTGGCTGTTAAAAACATTGTTTGCGGCTTTCCTTTTTCAGGCTTTAACGTACTTCTCGTTTCTGCTACTAACACAAACTGCCCAACGCGTGCGACAACAAGGAGACGCAGCAGAGCTGTAAAACCTGTCCCTCGTCATTACTGTGCCATTCGTCGTCAGCAGCAGTAACTTTTCAGAGCCCGGCAATGAGGAACCTCCGACCTCCTGCTACCCGAGGGGGGTGAAGGGCCGCCTGGTGCCGAGGAAGCACCGCCGAGTTTCAGACGGGCTGGGGAGGAGCGGGGCCGCCGGGGAAACAAAAGCCAAAGGGGAGAGCCCGGCCGTGGCGAGCCGCTCCGGGCCGGGCGTTTCCCCGAAGAACAGCGTAGTTTCGGTTCGGGCGCTTCTGGAAACGTTACTTGCACGTAACGAGGAGTGCAAATATCTGCGCCGCTGACCTCCAGCAGCAGGCTCCCGGCACTGCTGTACGCTGACGGCGACCTCGGGTCGGATATTCAGGCTTTCGGGGGCGGGGGAGCTCCGAAAGCCTCGCCCGCTTCCCAGCGACCGGCACGCCGCCATCCCGCGACTTTCGGCCGCTTCGAGCTGCGGGTCTCGCCGAGGCACGGCCGTAAGGCGCAGCCGCCCGCCCTGCGCCGAGCCGTCTCTCGGCGAGCCGGCCTCGGCTCCGGCTCAGCCCCGCAAGCCCGGCCGGGGAGCAGGCCCGCTCCCTCGCCCCGCCGAGGGGCCAGTCAGGACCCCCCTTCCTCCGCCCCGGCGCGGAGCGGAGACGGGCCCTTTGGCAGGCAGCAGCTCTCCGCTCCCAGCTCACCTGATGCTCCTTCAGCACCTGGCTGAGGCAGGGGTACCGCTCCGAGATCCACCGGTAGAACTTGGGGACCCCCATGGCCACCGCTCCCCGCCGCCCTCACAGCCCCGCCGGACCCAAACAACCCCGGGCCGCGCTCCGCCTTCCTTCCGGCGCGCCGTACTGACAGCCGGGCCGCCCGCGCCACAGAGCGCCGCGCAGAGCGCCCCGCGCTGAACATAGAGAGGGCGGACAGAGCGGCGCTGGTGGCGCGGGGCGGGGCGGGCTCCTTCCCTCCCCTCGGCGGCGCCGGCCGCCCTCAGGCGTAACCGTCGTCCCGCCCGCTTCGTCCCCCGTCAGGCGGCCGGGGAGAGCTTCCACCGTCGTTGCTGTTAAACGCGTGAAGCATCGCCTCTCGCCCCTTCTCCTACCAGCCCGCACCGGAGCTCCCACGACGCGCGTCAGTGCCCTCAGGCCCGGCCTGCTGTGGGTAGCAGGCCTAGTCCCCGCGTGATGGAAGTCGGCAACTCCCTGAGCCGCTCCTGGCGCAGCAGTTCGCTGTAAGGTTCTCTTCGCTCTGTGGTATAACGACAAAGCCTGCGAAAGGTAACATAACCCCAGCACACTCACACACCACAACTGAAAAGATCGTAGTAGGTTCCAAAGATCTTAATTGGAAAAATCTTCAGGTTTATGAGGCAGCGACAACGCTCTGGGAACACTACCCACTAGTTCCCCAGAGAAACAAAACCACTATAACCAGTTGTAAACCCATTTTTTAAATTTAATCCCCGAAGTGTCTGGATTTCAGCTGAACTAAAACTTGAGTCTCACGACAGCATTACTGTGATCAAAAACTAATGGCATTGTTTGTCTCTCAGAACAGCAGGAACAAAAAATACTGTACAAAAATTCTAATGATACCCTAAGAGAGTGTAATTTTTCTCTATCTCCCCCCTCATTTCCCTCCAGTTTGGATGCCCAGAGAAGCAAGCATTACTGTAAATTAGTGTATGTCTTCTGAACACATTTAGTGTCCATGTCAAAACACTTTTTCTGAAATGGAGTCTGAAAAACACTCGCTGCAGCCACACTATAAAAAGGAGGGAAGAGAGGGCCTATCCAGAAGTCTCAGGAGCCTGAACGTATGTTAAAGTCACAGATACTATACCCTGCCTGCTGCACTGGTGTCACAGACATACTGCCAGGGTCCTCTAACTCACAGCTTTGTGTAATTTCCTTCACAAGGGTTTCCTAGCACAGCAGGCAAGGGCTAAGGAAACCGTTTCAGAACATGGTAACACTTTACCGGTTTCTTCACGGTGAGATTTAAGATCCCAAATGCTTTTCTAGACTTAGCCAGGCCCTATGGAAGAAAGTCAAAGGAAACCAAAATTCAAGGTGTACTGCTGAAGAGAAATACTCATTATTTTTAGAAAGCCTTTCTGAACTATGAGTAGAAAAAGTTGAAAGAACCACTTTACATCATATCAGTATAAAACTTTAATGTCAGATTTTCTAATCTACAAGTAAGCTGAATGAGAAAAAAACTTTACAAAAATATACAGTACTTTATAGAGCACATTCTTTCAACACTGTGAAAATTTTTCATATAATCAGAGTAGGTACGTACATAAGAAACTTGCAGAGGTTTGCACAGTCTAATTTTTAAGCAGTTCCTATGTACTGGCTTCAATATTTATACAAAACAAGTCGTAACACCTTGCACATCTGCAAGTGTATTCATAACATACTTGCAAGTGTATTGTATATTTTACATAGATTTCGGATTGATCATAAGAGTGTTCTGCTGCTTACAGTCAGAAATCAACAGAAGTGACCAGTTATCTCTGATTAATACCTTCTCAAGAATATTATAGCTACATCACTTGTGAATGGTACCGTTCCAAAGTGAACAAATTTCACATATATGGAGCCCAGCCCATATACATCTGGCAGAGCAGGTTGTCATCACTTGCTTCTTGAATAAGGTAATGAACATGCCCTTCAATAGATAAGGGTAATCCTTTTATTCTGTTTCTAGTCTTAATGACACCTTGCAGCCGTTGATCTATATCAAGGACATGGGTTTTGGCCTGGAAACAAAGAAAAAGGAAAAAAAAATGAATATTGCTACTATCCATGAACTTCCACTTCTTAAAATAAGTGCTTGAAATCTGTATACTAATTTAATACAAACCCCAGATGTCTACACCAGTTACCTAGAAAATAAAGGATACCCACTTTTAAAAATCATTCTTTAAAATGGATAGACTATTGGTCAAGTTATGACTTTTGCCTTACATTTTTACCAATAAAATTTACCAGAGAAGACTGAAGAAGCTATGCAAATGTATTTGAAAATGTTAGAATGCTTTATTTCATACAGTTACTTTCAAATAAATGCAAAATTTCCCCAGCCTTTTTCTTGGAGTTCTGGGTAAAATTAAAGAAGATACCTAGTCTGGAAAATTTAGGCCAAAATTATGAAAATTAAGAAGTCTGAGTTGCTCATCACAACCTGTTATTAAAATGAGCTGTTCTGAGGCCCGCTAGAATAGCTAGGTCATACCAATTATACTCACACATTTTCTTTTAAAGCTCAAGCGTAACATTGGCACCTATCCAGAAAAAACAGTTAACCATATACAACTATGTGGGTGGTCCTGTAACTAAAGGAAAGGTTACGCAGACACAGCCTGGTTAGTAATTATTTGAAGACCAGGAGATTCTCTGTGCTCAAATAGCCCAGTTACGTTCTTTGTTGTAATATAGCTTCAGTGCTGTAGTTTGTCCTTATCTTAGTTGCTGTATTTATCAGTGCTCCCTAAGTTTTCTCTGCTCTTACACATACTTATTTTCACTCAATATTCCTTTCAAAGCAAAAAGGAGACAAAGCAGAATTTTTGCAAAGGGGAACTAGAATAAATATTATAGGTTGTGCAAGCTCTATTTTGGATGAACAATATAGTATTTACCAGCAGCTACAAAAGAAACAGTACGTAGGAAATCCTAATTTTAACTAAGTATTCCTTGACATGTAACAAGGCATGTATTTATTCAATAATAAACATCCACTCATGAAAAGCGCAAAAATATGCATGGAAAGGACTCCAAATGTTACCATCACTGTAAGTCTGGAGGACTGTGCAACAGTCAGAGCGAGGGGAAGCAGGAGCCTCACCTATCCTATTGCTTCTGTTGATGTTGTCCTTGATTTAGTAACACTAATAAGAGAATCACAGGCTCTATTTTGTTTGGTTCTTTAGTAGATAAATTACATTTTCTATCAATAAAAATAGTCTCTTTACAGATAAAAACTATGAACGCAGAGACAATCAAGAAGAAACAACCACAGGAATTTTTAAATGAAAGAAAAAACAAGAAAGTTAAGGTTTCAATTAGAAAATATGTAACTTGCAACCATAATGGACATTTGACATTTGAATACCTTATGCTATGCTTGTTTTCAACTAACCTTTTCGTTGACAACTTCTCCAGTTTCGTTCACCTGTGCTTTTGTATTCCCTTTAACAGGTTTACTCCATTCCACAAGAGGATCATGGAGAAAAGTCTTTAAGACACTAAATAAATTAAAAATAAAAGGATAAGATACATATAATACATTTAATTTTCAAAACAAGAACACTGACAGGAGTCTAAAGTTAGCGCTGAATATTTATATTGTTTTATATTTCAATGCATGTCATAGCAAGATCGAGCTGCATGACAGGCACATGCTGAAACTGCAGCAGCTACTGTTTCAGATGTTTAGACTACAGACAGCTTTTTCAGAGTTTGTAGCAAAACCAGTTGCCGTACCTCATTAGAGGCTCCCTTTGATCACGCATAAGCCTCATTGTGACTTCACAAGCTCTTCGGAAGAGACCTTCTGTTCCCATTGGACCCATTCCATTAACCATGTTGTGAGTGAGACGAAAAGGAACGATTTCCGGAACTTCAAAAGTTTCTCCCTTTACATTGATAAAGAAAAAAGGAAAAAAAAAAAAAAAAAAAAAAAAAAAAAAAGAGTACACCCTAAGCATTTTAAGCATTATTAAAGTAAAGGGTAACATTTGCATAATTTTTAGGTTTTTTCACCATCTTTGTCAGTGGCAGTTTCCCAGCTGACAAGAGATGTTTGCTCAGATCACAGTTCTTCTCAGCTGTTAAAGGGAAATTACAGTGAATAAAGGACACCAATGTCCAAACAACCTCTTTTTCCCTGTTCTATTACACTAATACAGGGTATAAAATTTTGTACTAAATATATATTGCTGCTCTGTAGTTTCATGCAAAATGCTAACTTTTCTTTTATAATATGCAAGTTAGCCTAAAAATATTTTTTTAATTAAGGGTTATGTAGGACAATTTAGGCTTACTAAAAAGAAAGCAGGAGAACTAAACTAACAGTACCTCTGCCTCACTTATCTGAATTAAAAAGGGCACGTATTCCACACCAAAAGCATCTTTCAACAGAAACACCAAAACTCCAAATCCCACTCTGGCCACAATTTCTGCTGTTTATTTTTACAGAACCATTGGAATTTTTGTGCTGAATTTGTGTGAGAAAAAACAAAGAAACTCTTCACAGCAGCAGAATTCTGAATGTAGTAATTACAGCTTTGTTTGGAGGGTGGTAGTGGAGAGAGGAGAGTCACAAAATACAAATACTCTACAATTTGGGCTATTTCAGTGTATCCACATCAGCTCATCTGATACTGGCTAAATCAAAAAGCTGGCTTTCATTAATACAGTATACAGAACAATCACATACTCTTTACATATCCCAGACTGTTTGTTTGGTATAAATAAGAAACAAAGTGAGAGAGATAACACAACAGATATGTTAAAGTAAAAAAAGTGGAAAAAACCAGAACAAGTAGTAATTTATAAAATAAAGAGCAAGTTCAGCAAGTGGCATTTCTCACCTTATTGAAAAGGCAGTTGAAATCCACATGCACACATTCACCAGTCAACGAATCAAACAGGATGTTTTCACCATGACGGTCTCCTAGGCCAAGTATGTAACCTACCATTGACATAACTGCAACAGAACGACAATAGGCTGACCTACTATTGTACCTGCAGAAATAAGAGTCAGATATGTCTATGTCACTGCCTTGGGTTATCTGTCTTTATCCAGTAGTATCATTAATGTTTAGTGAAATACACAAAGTAGATATTCCTGAGCTAGCCCAGTCCCAGTCACTCACCATGAAGTAGGATCAGGAAATGTTCTAAGAAACCATTCATGAAAGAGAGGAGGATGACGAGGCAGAAGGACTTCTTTGAACATTTTCAGCTTTTCAGACAAAGGTGCTGACTTTGGAAGCATATGCTGACGCAATTCTTTTCCAGTCATATAGATACCTGTAATAGACCTTCTCAATTAGGCAAAAGAAATCCCCAAATATAAAGCCTTATAGGTACTATAATATGGTATTTTAGAGAAGATAAACATCTCCATAAAGTTGAAATAAATGAGCAAATGGAAAATAACCCATAGAACATGGTGGTGGTGAGGTACTGGAAAGTAAATTAAAAAAATCATAATGTTAACTGAAAGAGAAGACCTGGCAAACAAGCCACCAGAGTTTTACCGATTGCCATGGGGTGGAGTGGGGGGAAAACACATACACAAAAACCCCCACCCTCACAAAGCCATTCATTATATTCAGCTGAGATGTTTGGAGTTCCAAACTCCCAGATGTCTGCATACAGCCAGATAATGTGTGAAATCTTCCCCCAAAATTTTACTGCACTGACCAGAAAGTTGCTTTGTTAACAAGAAATTCAAAAGAAATCTGATCTTTTCCCTGGAAAGTTGCTGTACCCTCAACCTTGACTCAATTATAGATTATCTTAATTATCTCACACAAATGTAACAGAAATGAAAAACAACAGATCAAATCTGAAGAAAAAGTCCAGTCTTTTCTATTATTCAGTGATGCACATACATTCCCATGCTGCTGGCACTGCGGCTGAAATGATTTACATCATTGTAGAAAAGAATGTATTAAGATGATTGTGTTATCAGTTCTTGTAAGGAACTTGTTTATTGCAAGCACCAATTCCCTTCCATTTAAGAGCAAAAGTCTACCACACATATGAATAATAATATATTGCAGATAGTTAAAAATACACGTGACTGCATCTTCCTAGAATTTAGTCTGATCCTTGCTGTTTGTCTCATTTACGAATAAAGATACAAGCCCTTTAAAAAAAAAAAAAAAATCACTATAGTCTAATATATTTCTTTACCTTTCTCCTTATAAAGTTTTATCAGGATATTTCTTAAACCAGCAGTATTGTTCACCCATTCAATTATGCCACATTCATCGTTTAATGGAATAACTGCGTAGGTTCGAATATGGAGTTCTCGTCTACGTGACTCCGCATCTTTTCTTAAGCACTATTCACAAAAGAAAAATGAGATTAACAGATAGGATCAAAAAGTATCAATAACATTAGCCATTCTGTCTATATCTATTTTCCAATCACATGATCTAGAATTTAAAATTCTAAGCTTCACTGTCTGCAGTAGGTCAAATGCAAGCAAAGGGCTCATCTGTTCTCCAAAGTAAATTAAAAAAGAGAATTTTGCTATAAAATAGTCAAACTGCATAACTTGTACATGGCTTAAATCCCTTAAAAGCAGTATTTGAAATAAATGTTTTAGTGTTTCAGAGATGCTATCATTTGCTTTAACCTCATGGAAAACATGGTACCTTAACCTTAAGCATATTGCTGAGAAGCAAAATATAATTAAAATAAGAAGTATGGCAACACTTTTAGTATGAAAAGATGAATTTACCTATTTCTCATTAAAAATATTAGAAAATACTGAATAAGAAATATGAAGCATGACAGCAGAAAGTTTGCAGTTATTTATTTACTGTAAATAACCTTTCCTATATGTTTTTGCTGGAATAAGCAATTATTTTGGCAAAATGTTACTGTCCGTAAGAAGTTATACATTATCAATTGCTATTGATTTCCACTGAAACAAGATATTTTGCAACAGTTTACTTTTCTTCCAGTAAGCTTTATCTCAAGGTAAGTTGTTTTTTTGTTAGATAGTTCAGCATTTTGTTCTGGTCAGTAAGTGTAATGCACCTGATTGTCTAACTCATCAAACCTTATTAATAAGGGAGTTGAATTCCATGAGCCGACAGTCTTTTCTTAGATCATCTTTTGGCTTACACATCATAATGTAAGATTTCCCATCTGAACCTTTTAAAGTGATCTTTTTTGGCTTTTGAAGTGAGGCAAGAATTTCCACCTAAAGAAAAAATTAAGTTCTTTATTAACATCTGTATCAGATCATACAAAATAAAGTGTCTAACTGTAATAAACCACTGCAACCGATCACGTTAGCACTTCCATGGAGCCACATCCTATTAACCTCAGGCCAAAACTTTATCTAAGTACCAAGAGGCCATATCTGTCTCAGGCTGTTATGACAGAAGCCACTCGGTTTTCACGAAAGTAATTATGAAGTTTCCTACTCAACTCCTCCATTTCTAGGGAACTAAGATGTATTTGCAGCTACATTTGTTTAACAGGAAGTTTAAAACGAGGTGCCAGCCGGAGGCTTACCGTATCATCAAAGCCTGCAATGTAGGCCCAGCATCCAGGAAAAGGGTCATGGTTAGCATGTGTACCAGGAATTGAAGGAAGAGTTGGTATCATTACAGATTGTAAGGGAATGAGAATTTCACTAAACGTGTGCTCTTCTACTAATCTCTTGAGTGTTTTGAAATGAATATTCATGCTTAATGTTGAGCTGTTTCCATCAACCTTGAAGGAAAAAAAAAAAAGTTGTTCCAAAGTTAACAATAAACACTGAAAATATTACTGCTATTTCACATTAACTAATGAATAGAATAATAAATGCTTATGGTAGTAAGAAAAATAGCAAATTACATTTAAAAGGAAATGGGAGTGGTCGAAAGTAAATATATCTGGCCTTTATGGCACATGTATTTTTCACTCTGAATGTAAATACAGAATAATGAAAGAATTTATTTAGTTTTACCTTTATTATCAAGTTCATTTGTTCATGAAAACACAACCAGTCTATTTTTATAGTAAAACTCCATGAAAGTTACTGGGCAAGAATCATACATGAAAGCACAAAACAATGTAAAGCCCATGCACTGTGAAATGTACTATTATGTACTGAAATATTTTGCAATGTGCTCAATTTAGAGCTATTTTCTACTTTTTTGAATATTTTTATGAAGTAAAAAAAAAAAAGTCTTTTGCAAGTTAATGTAGTTTCTGTTAAATTGCAGTAATGTAATGAATTGGCTAATGAAAGCTATCAGAAGCTTTTGTATAACGTTTTTGAATAATCCTATTACATGCATTAATCTGTTTATTTTTGTAAGTACCGGTTTGTTGCACAGTTCTAACAGCTTATCTGTAAGGCGTGTTGCATCTCCAATAAATTTTCCTAAAGATTCCTTCATGTGAATAGCTTTGTTTAGAATTTCCTTACATCTATTGACACGCGTAGGGTAAGAGGACTGAAAAAAGAGGAAAGTTAAAACTTATTAAACAACAGTCAAATCAATTAAAGAATCCTAAAAAAAAGAAAACCCCACAGTAATTAATATATTATTTTCTCTACTTATTGCTTGTCGTATTTAATAGCTGGAAAAGGATGTTCTCCAACTGAAGAAGTACTAAAGCTGTACGGTTGTTGGGGGTGTGGGTGGGTGGGTGATTACTTTCTGAAACCATTCTTGGGAGTCCCACAACATAAAGGTCAATATTCAAGAATATGCCAGTGTATCCTGAATGTTATTTCACCAGCCTTAAAGAAATAGTATGCACCATGCTTTCCAATTTGCTTTGGAATGACCTTACTACCAGGTAAGTATAAGGACTAAGTAGTGTATCTCTCTCATTTTAATCAAGGCACAGAGTTAATTATTTGATTCTAAAACTGGAAGTACTATTACAATTACTAAAACCAACAAAACCTGTTGTCTGTAACTACCCAATTCATCAGCTATTTGTTATTCAATTTCCTTTCCTAGTACATCATACAAGTCACGATGCATGTTAGCATTCTAATTTGGAACACTTAAACTGTAATACCTGAACTTTAGACTGCAATAAAATCTTTTGCAGCGATAGCATTGATACCCTGTTCCACAACACTGTATCACAGCAACTGAAACTCTCAATTCCTTCTTATCATCTTAAAGTAAAATAGGTTATATTCACATTTCTCTCTGATGAAAACAGTTTTACAAACTTAATAAAGGTGTAGCTATATTTATCAAGGTACCTTGGACACAGCAGTCATCATCCACATTGCTTGCTGTGGATAGGCTAAAAACACTTTAGCAACAATCACCATCAGAACTGCAAAGACTTCATCATGAGAATGGCAGATTCGGGAGATTAACTGAGAAAAAGCTGTCAGAAACTGGTAAGGTGCCAGGTGATTCGTGTGCTCTGTAATCACCTTGTTTATTTTAGCTAAATCATTTTTCATTTGAACACGTTCTGAACGACTAGCTGAAAAACACAAGAGGACAAGATTATGTTCCTTTTTTCTCCCATCAGAAATGTAAAGTCATTTAAATCAAAAACATATTTTGTTGGTAATTTTCATAAGCCAAAAAAACTCAAGGAAAAGTAAAAGCTCCTACTGTAAAGTTCTTTTCAACATAGCATACAATGACTTAATACATATGCTATTTAACTAACCAGAATAATGGGAAATAAACAAGCACAGACAACAGGAACATGGAACAGACAACAGCAGAAAAGCTCTCCTTACACTCTTAAAATAAAACATCTCTTACTCCTCTAAAGTGATGCAATGGCGTAGAGCAAAACCAAAAACACTCCATGTATTTCCCCGGTAAAAGGATTCTAATGTTCTTTAGTGGAGGGGAAATGAAGAAAGTCTTTACAAGGGATGAAATTAGCACATCTGCTGCTATCTCCACCGCTGCACCGGAGGACGCAGCACGAGTAGCACATCACCAATGAAGAAAGCAGCATCTGATGTGCCTGCAGCCAAATTCAGTTGACCTAAGCGTATAGAACCAGGTCAAGATGAAGGAGCCAGCACTATCTGCTTCACTCCAGACCTGCAGGTGACATTTGCAATTTCCATTTGTACAAACATCTCCCACCCAAAAATGCATCTATGGTAGTAGTTTCACATGCCTCGATGCTGCCCGCAGGATTTTTTTCTTCCCCCCATTTAAAGTTCCGTAAAATTCCTTCAACAACTGGAACCAAGACAAATTGGAAAAAAGGCCCACAGCCTCACGCTTTACTGTAGCAAGTGTATACAAAACCGCTACTCATTACTCATGAGGCAACTTAGGTGACAGGTGACATGCAAGGATTTTCCCTAAATCTGTTTATCAACTTAAGTTACCTGAAGAACAATGCTATCTCATTATATATTTTTAAAAAGTTCTGGAGGGTTTAATTAAAATTATTAATACTCTCCTGCAATTTAAAAGAAAAATAGTACTTTCTTGTTTCCATATAATCTCAGGCAATAAGTCTAAACAAAGAACTGTAAATATACTTCACTGCTCTTTCAATTATATATTCAAAAGTATGACACAGGAAGTATGTACTGGGAAAAAATGTTCTACCTTTATCACATTCATATGCTTTTGCTCCAAAGTCCAGCCATAAAGACAGCATTCTTGGCATTGACTGATAGATGAATTGGTTTCCATACTGTAGAGACCTGTGATTACATGTTTAAATCACAGCATGTTAATGATATATATTAGAAGCATTACAAACTTTACATCCTTAATTGTTTCACATTCCATTCTGGACTGTAGAAATTTACGTTCAGCATTTTAATGCGTCTGCAACAACTAAAAGCTTACTAATATACAAAGGTTTTGTTTTTATTAATCAAAACTGCAGATGATTAACTGTCTTACACAAGGCAGACAACAATTGCTTAGTCAGAAGGCAGAAGTAAAATTAATTAGGTATGAAAACAAAAGGAAGCATGCAGTATTTTGTTTTACAATACTGCATAAAAATTTGAATTGTTGAAAGACAACATACTCCTATAAAATGTTTTTTTCAGTATAATAGTCATCCTTCTATAGAAACTAAGCAAAGTTTCCCTAGGGTCTAACCTCCCAAAATGATGAACTATGTATCTAATCAGATCTCCTTGTTTTTCCATCTTGTTGTCAGTTACCATTGGCATTAATTTATCGTAATATTTAGCAAGATAAAAATGTCCATCTTCCCATTCTGGCAAGAAAATCGTAACATCCTGCAACAAAATCAAAAAGAGATAATTACTTTTGAGAGGATGCTAAATTTAAAATAAAAAAAAAAAAATTCTCAAGAAACAAGAATCTTGTATTAGTTACGTTTGTGCAAAGTACATGCAAAAAAGTATTAATTGTAACTTTGTAACTCCAAATTGTTATTTCGCCCCAAGATAAATGCCTGTACAAACCAGAAGTCTGTTCTTAAAATACCTTTTGGATTTGGAGACAGCAAGATAATTTAAGACAGGATGATATACGATTCCTCAACTAGGAAAGATTATAGTTTTATTCAAAATATTATAATCAAGTTCCTGATCCTGATAAACTCAATATTGGGTTTCTTTTAGGTTTTTGAAAAGTGAAACAGCAGGATGATTTTCACATTTCTGTTTTCCTTCTAAAAGCATGATGTTTAAAAGAAAAACAAAAAATTGTGACTTAGAAAAGAAATAACTTAGCAAGTGGCACATTCATTCTCTAATAACACTGTTTTGTTTCCAGTGCCAATATTTAGGCAGTAGAGAATTCTAAGCATTAGTATTTTAATATAATCCATCAAAATTTCATTAGTGTCCATTATTCCAACCTTCATTTGATTTGATACATCCATTAGATTTTTCTCTAAATGACTGTTACAAAAGTATTTTAATTAGTAAGACAGCAGTAAGTATTAACAATATCAAATGCCAAAACTTGGATAGGAAACATACTACTTTTAAGGAACCATAAAGATCTGCATCCACTACTGGTTTAGTAGGCAGTATTAATCAATGCCAAAACAGTATTTCACTGGCATAGCAAGATGAAGCAGTGTAGTGCTGTGTTGTTGAAGAAAAACATACCATTTGCCTCTTTTCCTGGTTCTTCAGAGATTGGAAGCATATTTAAAGCACAATTATAAGTCGCTACCAGAGAGAGAAGTAACACTGAAGAGTAGCACAATGTGTCATCAAGTTATCTCACTGTCTCTTTAGAGTAGCCCACATTTTAGTGAGGAATTTTAATTTGTGCTTGCGTAAGAAAAAAGCCATGCTCCTGTAATTTGGTTTTTATTTTAAAAGAGTTCTATTAGGTATTCTTAGCTCCCACTGTTGGGAACTGTAGACTTCCCTGTATTGACGTGTTATATTAAAGCTAATTCAGATAGTTAAATCTTTACGAGAAGAACTACTTCCCTCCTACACATTGATACACCATTTAATCCCATCGATGCTATCCTTGGTTGACATCATCAGGAGCATAATGATCGCTTACTTAAGGGATATATTTATTATTATTATTAATATTATTATTATTCAAAACTACTGTCTTGTTAACACTAGTATATCAGATTACCTTATACTTTTTCATAACTGCATTGCTTTCAAAGTTAGCAGTTTCTTCCATAAATCTGCCCACTAGCAGCATTGCCCGACCATGGATGAGCTGATTTTTGGTATTACACAGTACTTTATTTTCAGGGAAACATAACTCAACCCCCTTCTGGAGAACAATGAGTGCTTGATGAACTTCACCCTAAGTGAAAGAGGAAAACATTTTATATACTTTGAATAAGAGAGATGCAAAACTTCCATCTCACAGTTGTTATTAAGGCAAAGCTATGTCCCGGAGTGTGTTCTAGATCATTCTGGCTGTGGTAACTGAATATTACTGACTTCAAATGCTTCTTATATACCCTTGTTAACTCAGCATTGTTGTGCCTTTAGGTTTACCACAATAACTGCTCCCATGTTTGCTGCCTACCTCTATTAGTTAAAAGGATACAAATTAAGGAAAGGTCTACTATTAAGATAATTTAAATTTGCCAGGGCTGCTTTGACAGAGGCAAGTAATCCACCAGTTTTATACATAGCTGCCAGAAAAATCAATGGATACAGAAAAGGGCCGACTAGCAGCTGGAGGTAAAAACTTCCCATGGCTCAACTGCAATCAGAATGTGTTGATAGTCCCAGCTGACGTATTTTGTTTTACGTACACTGATTGTGTGCCTTTTTTTCTTGAAAAAAACTAAAGATTATTTTCTTGCATGTAAGAAAGTAAATTCCATTTTTATTTTCTTTACCTTGGACCAGAGCCACTTTGCTCTTTCTATATAAAGTTCTGAGAGCGTAGATTCCCCAGCATTCAGAAGAGCATTATATGCAGTCTGGTGATGACCAGCTTTTCTCGCAACTCTAGCACTCTGGAGCCAACACTGTCCAACAAGCTCACTGTAATCCTGGCTGCAGAGATATTTTTGCAGAAAATGAAAAATTTCAGTCATGAATGCTGCTTTACAATCTGAAGTAAGTACCACAATGTGTTGAAACACAAACAAAATTTCTTAATAAACTTTATACTACATAGCAATCATGTAAAATTATTTGTAATACATCTGTTTCACCTTTTTTCCATTTAGGTCTGGAAACAAGTACTCTTTCCCCCTGTTTCTCCCTTATCTTTCCTATAGACACCACTTTTCCCTTCTATTTTGAAGGTACATAATATTGGAGAGGACTGCTTTTGTCTACAGTATAAATTTCCACAGAGTTTTATCTTCTCTCTTCTAACATGCATATGTAAAACCAGAATATTACTGAGAATACAACACAGACAAGAAATAGTCATGTTCTTACCTTTTACTGAGACTAAGCAAAGCCCTTCTCAGTGCTAAAATGGGTTCTTTTGCTCTGTAAGAGTTTTGGGTCATTTCAATACGAGCACACCAATTCAGGGAATCTCTACCGTGGTCACCATCTGGTTGCTGAAACATTGGTCCAATACTATGTTCTAACTCACACAGCATATGCAATCTGTGTTAGCAAAATAAAGGAAAAAAAATTGTTGAAAATTGGTTCCTGTTTGAGATATATGCAAGTTTTACACACCTTTTGCCATTTTCTTTCTAAAAGCTGGCCATGTAAGTAATTTCAAATAGTAGGACTTCTTTTAAAAGCAAAAATGCAGCAAAACCAAACACACAAAATCAAGGATTTGTAAACTGATTAGTTATTTTCTCACTATTCCTTTGCCAAACTGCTGAACACAGAGACAATGAAGATCACTTGGAGAGGAAGTCAATCTTTAGAAAGAGTATTTCTATGCATTACTTCTAGCAATAATTCTTCAAAAAGTCTGGTATTTTAATCAAATACTATTTTAGAGGCAATATACTGTTACTTAAACACCTCCTTTACAACAGAGTTAGTCCATTTATTTAAAAATGCCGTTATTATTAGCTGTCACTGTAAAGCTGCAAAGCTGAGAGCTTGTAAAAGCTTAAGTTCTCATTGGCAGTCTAAGTGTAGTGGGTATACCTGACGGAGAAACAGTGACTGAAGGCCTCTGAGATTTAGCCATTGATCTGGGCTACTAACTATTTTGAAACACTTCTTTCTCAACACTCAAACTCCATTTCCTAAATAAAATAACACTGAAAAAATTACCAACACAAAATAGAACTAAGAAGTAATTAAGAAATATATACTTCAACTGGCTAGTTTTATGCAGTATCTTGCCATAAGGATGCATTTACAGTGCAGGGGAAGTATTAAGCCTTTTTCATTCAAAAAGGCTACTCGTTAGTCTACTCCAGCCAACTTCAAAAGTTGTTAGAAAAGAAAAAGTAAAACTACTGAAAGGGATGGGGTTTCAACTTTTACTACAAAGAAGGGAGTGCTTTTAGGCCACCACACAGATGAAAAGCAATGCTCTTAAGTTAATGGAGTTAAGTTAATGGAGTTACTGGCCTATATGCACTACTTTAGGCATGGAATTAAATTGTTGATTTTTATTACCTGATGTTTACATAAACTTGCTTGCTGATTTTGAAAGACTATACCCAACAGTTTTATTGTAAATATTTTTCATGGGGGATAAATATAAATTCCCAATTAACTGGGAAAAGGTTTCCAGTTGGGTGAGTATTTTAAAAAAAAAAAAAAAAAAAGAGAGGTGACAGAAAATGCACAACAGTACCATTTATTGCGGAAATGGAAAATTCTTGCTGCTGCATACTTGATTATGTGATTTCTGGATTTGAAAATAGTGAAATGAAAATCAGAAACCTGATAATGTGTTCGTATCCTCGCTGATAGGATCCTCTTTCAAAGCTCGCCGCTGAAAGTGGTACAATCTGTTCTGCTCGAACAACCTTGAGTGTGTCATAAAAAGCTGCTTCATTTTTCTTCTTGGCTGATAATAATAAATGTCCTAGTCTGACGCTCCAAGTAGTGGACTTCACATCTTTGGGGAGGAAAAAAAAGCCTCTCAAACTCTGTTTCTTTAAGCAGCTTAATCTGAACATGCTAATTTGTCTTAACATACTACTGGAAAAATAAATTTTTCTCGGAACTAACTAATTGAATTTTAGAAATACCTTATAATTCCACCCCACAATCCACTCCCCTAAACAAACCCAGAAGAAATTTGGCCTTACACTTGCTTGAAATTTCTACTCAAAGACTATACAGTTTACAATCAAGTACATTTACAAAACTAAAAAATTACAATAGCTGCCCCTTGATTCAAGATGATTAGACTAAAACATACACTTTTTCAGAAATGCAAGGAAGTATTCGTATTTTGATATCATGATAACTTACCTGAAGCCAAATAATTTTCCAGTAGATCCCATCGTGACAGCTTCCAGGCTGCTTCCACTCTGTAAGTGTTCAATTCAGAAATCCATTCAGACCTATTAAAAGAAAACAAAGGCAATAAAAGCTTGTGCTGAACTCAATTTTTTTTTCCTCCCCCCACCCTCAGTATGTTAGTTCTACATTATATTAGCAAATATTCTTTATATAAAACTTCTCTTACTTGAAAAGAAGTAAGGTAAGCTTGCTTCTAATAAAACTCAGAAAAACCAAAGGATATGCATTGATAAAAAATAATAGCTGTACAACAGGATACCACAAATTCAATTTCCAAGTAGTGTATTTAACTTCTATGGCACATTTTAAAAATTACCATCTTCCAATCCATTTATCTTATTAGGCTACAGAATAGCTATGTAACAAGTAACATGCAAGTCAATGAATGAAAGATTCTATTTAACAAATTAAAGCACATATCAACACTGTACACAGTGCAGACAAGAAGTACTAACATTTTGGGTAGCCCTGAAATTAATTTATAGACAAGCACTTAAAGTTTTCTATCTTCACATTGCTAATTGGATATGCTTGGTAAGCCTCAAATGCTTGATAATGCGCAAAAATGGCTACTGAGACATAGATGTAACACAAAAGCTTCATATTACTCAAATAAACATTGTATTAGATGCTTATAGTACCTGTTTGCAAGCACTCCATTGACCTGAGTAATTACAGTAGATAACTGACCAAGGCCTAACATGGACTTCACTACACCATGATAATGAATAATCTAGAAATAGGGGGGAAAAAAAAATAAAACAATGAAAAACCCCACACACATACATTCATGAAATTCATGGCAGTCTGAAGGAGGAAATATGTCCATTTGGATGCTTTTTACAATATGGAAAGGCATAACCAATTGCACCGTAAGCTAAATGAACATTCAAAATTTAAAAAAAAAAAAAAAAATAAAAATCTATGGTTACCGAAGAACTTAAATCACCATAGGCAATTTTTGAAATGCACCTCACCACAAATGTAGTTTGATGTTAATTTATTAATACCCATCAGAGCTGTGAATAAAAATTTTTTTTAAAGAAATGAGCAACAACAAGAAGGAAGAAGTCACAGGAAGGAAATAACCCCAAAACCTAAAGGAATTTCACTCTTCATAAAAATGTTTTCCATAATCTGGGAATGAAGTAGGGCCATCAAAACGCTCTGTTTACTATACCTGCTATCAGCTGTGCTAGATAACCTCTGCTTCATAGGGAAGCACGAGAAACCACGGGGATATCCTAGCCTGGGAAACTTTTTACCAATTTCCATTAGAAAAGTATTTCAAGTATAGAAAGGGTAATACATGTCTTCAACTTTTTTTTTGCATTTATCATCACATCTCTGGATATTCACTTTGGCATATGAAAAGCATGATGGTTTTCCAGTACTACTCAGTTTTACAGTACCTTATACTTCTATGTTCCAAATAAAGGCAGGGAAAGGGGAATGGAATAATTGTAAGTTTTCTTTAATCATTTCCCAATTGCTCTTATATTATGAACGTTTTCCCTGGAAGTCAATGATCAAAAATAGTAAGTCAGAATTACTTTGAATAAAACCTGTGGTAACTTGCTTTAATAGTTCTCTTGGCATGTACCAGTACTGATTGATACTTAAGCAATCCAATTCCAGGCCTTCCCAAGCAAAGGCTGAACTTTAATTGGTAAGCTGTTCTAGCAAAAACCTGGGCATAAGCATCCGACTGTTAACCCAAGCCTGCAAATTACCATATAAACCCAGTAAGAGATTTGTTTCAGTTCAGTTTGGGTTGGAAGGGACCTTTAAAAGTCATCTAGTCCAACCCCCCTGCAATGAGCAGGGACATCTTCAACTAGATCAGGTTGCTCAGAGCCCCGTCCAACCTGACCTGGAATGTTGCCAGGGATGGGGCATCCACCACCTCTCTGGGCAACCTGTGCCAGTGCTTCACCACCCTCAGCGTAAAAAGATTTCTTCCTTATATCTAGTCTATACCTACCCTCTTTTAGTTTAAAGCCATTCCCCCTTGTCCTGTCACAACAGGCCCTGCTAAAAAGTTTGCCACCATCTTTTTTATAAAAAAAAGTGTCATAAGACACTTCCAATAGCAATAGTTATTCAGCAACTGCCACAGTAAACTCTTATGTTCCCATTTTACTTAAATATTCTGAAGAGGTATTTTTGGCTTAGTCTTGTGTTAGTTAAGATGATAAAAAAATAATAATTATTTTTTTTTTTTTACATATATATAAAAAAAATAAAGAATTTGACTTGTATTTACCTGATCAGGTTCCAATTGGATAGCTCTATCGTAACAGGCTGTCGCATCTCTTAACAAGCCAATGCTTTCATGTTCAAGGATTTGTTCTTTGAGAGATGGTTCTGCTTTCCGAATTGCACTCACCCCAGCTACTCCATCTGGCTCATGCATAGCAGCATACAATTTCTTCATTCAAACAGAATTGGAAATGGACATTAAAAACAACAAGAAGATATTTTATATATAACATGCTCAGAATCACGTGTCTTCTTGAAAATGGAGAACAATCTACTCTGTAGGACTTTTTGGCATTAAGCTACTTCCAAAGTTGAGCCCTACTTTTGCTTAGCATACTGTAATACTCATGATCTCATACTATAGAAAGAGTAAGAAAGAATAACACGTCAAGTTACCTGAAACAATCTGTATAAAGGACAAAATAAATATCCTGTTATTACATGATAAAGTTCTATAATATGAAGCTGCAGATTACTTAAGGTGGAAGTTTTTCCACTAAGTTTTTCAATTTGAAACGTCACTGAGGAATATAAACCACAAGGACCCACAAACAGGGTCATCCCACAGGTTAAAATACTTCTTGAAAATAATTTAAATGGTTTTCAACTCCCTTAGCATTAGCTCTTTCTCTACTTTAGAATAAGCCACTAAGCTTTCCTTCAAATGTCATTTTTTGGGGGTTTTTTGGTTATTATAGTTGGCTGTGTTTTCTGACAAAAGGCACAGAGTTAACTAAAAGCAATAAATGCTATACTTTCAACAAAAACACATTTAACTATTTTCAGGATTTTACAATCTTTCACTATACACTAGAAAGCTGCTACTTCCTTTTCATATAAGAAGCGTGCCAAGCAAGGGGAAGCACTAAATGTTGCTGAAAGACAGATGACTAAACACTTGTATCCAACAGCAAGAACCTGACTACATCTTCTCTTCTTCCCATCTCAAAGAAGAATTTGACAAAGCTTTATTCATCTATGTCTATTTTCATTATAATATAAAACAAGCAAAAACCAAAAAGAACTTCAGAACCTGAAGAAATCCAAGGTGCTCCTGAATATTTTGTTTCTTCTCTGTGATGAATGATTCAAAGTGCATCACAGCCCTTGTGTAAGCCTTAGAGCGAAAGGAAGCCACAGCTAGCGTATCCTGAGGTATGAGGTCTAGAAAACGTGTCACGTTCTGATATTCTCCATAGTCCTCACTTGATGCTATAGAAAAAAACATTTTAAAAAGTCTGTCCATTGAGGTTTCATTTATAAGAATTACCTTATGCATCAAAATTCAGCTAATTCATTTCACAATTTAGTGAGATAATCTGATTAGTTTAAGAACATATTTTTCTCTTCTGTCAACAATAATTTATCTAAAACAATCCTGGCGAATGCTGTACATCTTGCAAGACAGTACAGAATATGTTAAACTGATCCTTTAGAAAACTACCAAGAAATTAACATTTCATTTTTTTATTTTGAATCTGTATTTCTTACAATAGGCATTCAAAACAATGGATTAGGGGTGGAAGGGTGGAATTCACAATATGATAGTAAGAAATCATAAAGCAGACAGAACAAGTCTTCTGAGGAGTGGCTGAGGGAACTGGGACTGTTTAGTCTGGAGAAGAGGAGGCTGAGGGGAGACCTCATCGCTCTCTACAACTCCCTGAAAGGAGGTTGTAGCGAGGTGGGGGTCGGTCTCTTCTCCCAAGTAACTAGTGATAGGACGAGAGGAAATGGCCTCAAGTTGCGCCAGGGGAGGTTTAGATTGGATGTAAGGAAAAATTTCTGTACTGAAAGAGTGGTTAAACATTGGAACAGGCTGCCCAGGGAAGTGGTGGAGTCCCCATCCCTGGAGGTATTTAAAAGACGAGTAGATGAGGCACTTAGGGACATGGCTTAGTGGGTGGTGGTGTTGGGTCGACGATTGGACTCGATGATCTTAGAGGTCTTTTCCAACCTCAATGATTCTATGATTCTATGAACATATTATAGTAATATTGCATTCTTAAATGGTCGTAATGTGAAGTGGCAAACTTAAATACTTATTTGAAGAATGTAAACGTCACTTTAAATAAAATAAGCATCACTCACTTTTTAGATCAGCTCTGTCTTTGCTAGACTTGCTAGTATTTTTCTCAGCAATAAGCATTTGAAACTTATGTCTAGCCCACTGAGTTAGATGATCAAGCATGGAGAACACCGTCTGTGTGCTCAGCTGACTTAGATCAGATGCACTGTCTTCAAGTCTCCTAGTAGACTGGTCATCATGTTTCAGAACAGCCATAATCTCCATGTAAACCTACACAAATGTTAATGTGATAAAAGGCAGAAGTGCCATACAGGCATCAAAATAGTAGGAAACAGCAATTAACACAAAAATCAAACTAAAATACTAGATATTTTAATTGTATTTTTTAATAATTTTGGGCTTATTTGCAAGCTCTGTTTGTCCCACAATCTTAAGAGGAAGAAATGGCAAACCAAGTAGCAGTTGCTGTCAGGAGATTCCATACAGGGAGAAAGCCTTTGAAAAGCAAACCCTTGGATTCAGAATAACCATCACGATTACTGGAATTTTAGGTTTCAAAACACAATGAATGCTACTGCACTTCTGCTGCAAATACAATACTTCAAGGTTTGGTAAGAGTCAAGTTATCTACTGGCTACCAGATCACAGATCTACTTTTTGCTTATATTTAAGTAAATACCATGCTGAAAGACCTGCTTCCTGTTTGTTTTAGTCAACAGAAGATGAGTTAATGTACATAACAGATGCTTATTGTGGATATACTTGTTCACACAAGAAAAATCATTACACACCTCTACACACCCACAATGTTTAAACACAGATATCTTAGCTGTGAAATTTCAAATTAATAGAATGTAAGTTATATTTTTGAGTCTCTTCAACTTCTGCTAAAGCAAACTGAAAGAAAGCAGACCGGATGATTCTTTTCTCTCCTACCCCTGCTTTGCTACAAGATATCTATGAATCCTGCTCTGTGCGAATCTGGTAGCGAAATAGTTTTTCCACTTAAACTGTAAGTGTATGCAAGTGAGAGAAAAAATTATGGGTCTGAACTCTTGCAAGTATACAAGTTCAATTTATTCCTTGTTTGTATTGCGCTCTCTTCCTCTTTGTACCACTCCAGCTCTTGGTGTTACTGCGGTCATAATTAACTGCATATCTCGTCCTAGGCCCTGCTGAAGAAATAGATGGAAATCCACAGAAAAGCACTTCAACACAAACTTGTATGAGTATATTCAAAACCCTGGCAGAAAATTTATATTATTAATACAGGAAAAGGAGTTTAACACCTATATCATTTGTTCATGTAGGTCTACAGTAATTCTGCAGAGCTGAACAGCTCTTAGGAAGAGCAGCTCCTGAACATTCCTATGAGGAACACTACCTTCTTATACATCTCACCTCTTGTTGATCCTCTTGACTGCATCCCAACAAAACATAGACAAGGATATGTGGAAGCAGATAAATTGTCACTTTATAGTCATTCTTCATCATAATACTGCAGCAATCGAAAACTTTTCTGGCAAGATCATGTCGCACCTATAGAAAAATATTATTTCCAGGAAAAGCATCATTACAAAAGTGCAAATGCCTGAACAATTAATAGGTTTCTTTTTGTTGACAAATAAAATTATTTCATGGGATAGAATTTGTAAGATACTCATCTCCTACAGAAGGTTCATCAGACTTAAACCTGCAACAGGGATGCCAGATGGCAGCTGCTATTACATGTATCAATTGCTGATACCACAAAAAGACAGGCAAGCATTGCTTATATGTTCCACTTTTCAGGTTTTCTATACCATTGTGAACTTGCACTTGCCATAGAAAAAACCTTAAGGCCGAGAGTCTACTACTGCACTCAGACTCTCTTCTGCCCTTAAAATCCTGCAAAAAGGAAATTATGAAGACATTCAATTCTTCTCTGTCTGAAATAGAAAGAGGACAGTGTAGCTACTGAGATACTGTGATAAATTCACTTCATAAAGTGGTTGATTTAGAAGTGCAATTTTCAGGGGGTCACTTACATGTTGGAAAGGGGAAAGGAAAGGAAGAAAGGGACAAATGCTTCTTATGTGCTGGGACTGTGGAGCTATGGGGAAATGAAAGAAATCCTTCAGAAACTGAGAAGGTAAATTTGAGGTTTTCCAGAAGCATTTCAGATACTTTTCAGAAGCATTTGTCAGTGCCTTCAGCTATACAAGAGTCTCTGGACAAGGGCAAACTTGCTAGACTTTTGGCTTTGACACTACCTGTGAAGCCTAGCCAAGAAGCAATACTGCTGGGGAAGGGAAAGTGCATGGTTACCTTGATGATGCAAAGAAGTCTTTAGGTATGTGCTTTAACGGGCCTATAGAGAATAGGCATATTCCCCCAGCTATCCCTGACTTTCAAAAATCAAAACGTAGTTCAAGAACTGTGTTGTATATACCAATATAAACAGCAGATTGATTCTCTTACCTTTGTTATAAGATAACCCGCCCAAGTTGCCGACCATTCTGCAAAATTATCACCTAATTTGCTTAAGTAAATTGGCTTCTTCATCTTAGACCAATTTACAGCCTTTTGATAACTCTTGTACCTGTAATTTTAAAATACCCATTCAATAAAACTAACTTTTTAATTTAATATAATAAAAAAAATAGCACATTGTTAATTACGAAGTTCCCTAACTGGAATCGTATTAGGTTTCATCTTCTGAATCTTCTAAAAAAGAATTAATAAAATACTTTCAGTAGTCAACATATTTTATTCTAGAGTTTCTTAAAATGAAACATGAAATACAAACAACATAACATGTTACCACAATTTTTAAGTATACTTCAAAGTGCTGTTCAAATCAGGTTTTTCTGAATACTACATTTTGACAGGAAAAACCCAGAACGTATATGAAAGCCAAGAAATGCCAAAAAGTTTGTTTTCTAAAAAGGTAAAACTTATCACAGATGAGCACGACGGTCTTCATGAGGAAACAGAAAGGAAACATTGTTGATTATTTCAAATTAAGGTGCATAATAATTTGAAGTTTTCTTCACATGGTTTTTATCATTAATTCGACAAAATAAAAAGTCAAATTAAAACTCAATGAGCTCTTCCTACTTCTATAAAGGGTAGCAGTAAAGGGATATTAATGGATTTGCGTACAAACTCAAATGCTAGTGAGAATTTGTACAGAGGAAAGAAAACAGAAAAAAAAGCTTCAAAACATCGTATAAGAAAATGGTCTAAGGACAAACAGGCAGATCCGGGCAAAGTATGAGCTCAGAATTTTGCTCTTTTGATTTACAGTGAATTACATTCAAGGAAGTGCTAATTCAGCTTTACGTAGAAAGATCTTATGTGAATTTTGTATATACACATATCACTCTTCACACAAGAGTAACGATCACAAAACCAAATGAAGTTATTGCTAGCCTCGAGGGAAAAAAAAAGTTTTTAAAGCTGTTATGAAAAGAAATTTCTTAAGTTGTCATATACCGTGTATTTAAGTGAGGTTCCAAGATCTCCTGCACTTGCTCAGGAAACCTCCGCCAAAGCCTGGAGCCTGGGCAGTCAGTGTCTGTCTCTCTACAGTCATAGATAGACAATAACTCCTGAAAAGGCATGGTTTACATGACCAAGTTAGCACTGAAAATATTTCATGACCACAGTAGTAACAAAAACTGGTGTGTATATATATATATATATAGGTATTTAAAAGACGAGTAGATGAGGCACTTAGGGACATGGTTTAGTGGGCATGGTGGTGTTGGGTTGACGGTTGGACTCGATGATCTTAGAGGTCTTTTCCAACCTCAATGATTCTATGATTCTATATACAGAAGTAATGAGATAGAAGTTACAAAATGTTTAATTCAGAAATTAGAACTGCAAAACTTTGATCCAACATTGTTAATCCTCTATTGAGGATTAGCCGTGTTGATTTCAACTAGCTATTGATTCCCCAGTTGGTGTTTCAACCACATTATCCCTATCCTGTATTCTTCACATCTGCCAATAAACCAGGACCAGAAGTTAGTCTGATTCCTCCTTGTGCATAAGCTAATGAAATTCTCTTATTCCGCTGACTACATGGGGCCCACTTATTTTCTCCTGGAGCAAAGAATTGTCCTGAAGTTTTTGGAAAGATATTAAATAACAACAACAAAAAAGGTTGGCAAACCAGCACAAAAGACTAGAGTCTGAAAATAAGGATAGGCTCACTTTCAGTTGCTTCCTAAAAGTGCAAGCAGAAACCCTCTTAGGAATACTTACTGCTTTTCATTTCTGCCTATGGAACCTGCACCATTTCTAAGCCAGTCTCAGGATTACTCCTTGAATCACTATGTCTGGACTGTTAGTTACACCTCTGAAACATCAGATCTCTCCTAAAATATCATGACACAAAAGCAAACAAATCTTCATTTATTTGACAACACCCCAGAATTCTAAGTGAGCACTGAGGAGTTTAAAAAATAAAAAAAAAAAATCACTATCCTGAATAACCTTTTACCTTGTAATTTAAAGCTGTACAGGATGAAGTTTCAAATACTTAAACATATACTTCAAAATGTACATTTATACTGCATAATTCTATGTTCAGTGTGACAGAAAATAATTTGTGAACAAAAAATAGGATCTAACCATGTATCTTACCTGAATTGCATATGCTGCAGAATCCTGAGCACGAACATTATCAGCGTAAGCAAGGAATGCTCTGGTCAATTCCATTAATAACCCATAGGCAAAATTTGGATCCTCCACACCAGCCTCAATCACAAACAGAACGCCAGTTTTATTAAAGCAAACAGAGTAATAGCTGTATCTTTAATCTCCAGATGATCACTTTGAAGCCTGACTCTAAACGGTTTTATATGAGAAAGCAAGTATAGATTTTCAAAGGGTCTAAAGATAAGCAGTTCCCTACTCCCAAGTACTTTTAAAAAACTTAATGCTAAACAAAACACTACAGCAACACTTCTTACCACAAATGTAAAATGTTTTCCTTGAGTTTCACTTGTTGAAAAATCCAGCCTGCCGGGATCTATGGCTCCCAGTTCACCTAAACATTCTCCACAAAGTAGTCGGGCTTGAGAATTTGCATCCTGGCAGCCGATTAGAAGTACAGTTACCAACTGGGAGATGACTGGCTCCACAGTTTCACTGTCTGTTACATACTTTATCAATTTTTCCTAGGAAGTTGAAAAATAAAGATGAGTTATTCTACAATCATGTTTATGGTAAACATTCTTGGAAATTTTCCAACTGTAACTCACTCTTACTTCGTATTTCATTTACCCGTGACTTTAGGTTAGTGATTCAAATACTGTCATTTTGTAACTATAGCCCAATTACCCTAAATTGCTTGTTACCCTAGGAAGCACTAAACAAATGAATGAGGGATTTGGGCCTCAATTAATAATGCTGTCATGGCCAATATTGTATTTCACTATCATACACCTCTCGACTAACTTCATTTTCTCTCCTTGTCTTACCAAGAACCTCTCTTCTTTTCTACATTAATCTTTTTAACTTATCTGTCCCTTTTCTTCATGTGTTCTGATACTTCCTCTCAATTTCTTTCATGCAGCTGTTGTCATACCTTCTGGTTTCACCGCCATTTGTATCTTTATTATTTCCCATTTGTTGGCTATTTCTTCACTCTCAGTCCCTACAAAGCCCAGGGTTTCAAGTCCTTTAATCAATGCCCATCATTTTAATTGGATTTCCTTTCTATTTCATTCTGGCCCAGCTTTTATCCCCCAGTTCCACATTTAGTCCAAATATAGAAAAAAAATTTCTCTTAATAATGTGAAGATGTTTGCTGTTGTTATGCTTAATGAAAACCGAAACCACAGCCAACATAACAGAGCAAATAGTTCCACAAGTTGTGGAACTAATTAAGTTTGATTTGCCTCAATTATTTTGCTAGACTTCTAAGCAAGACATGGCAAGATTTTGCTGACCTGAGCTGCAAGATTACTGATTGGCCAGGAATATACACAATGATTGTTTGTTCTTTCAGCTAGGATTTTTTTTTAATTTCTGACTGAAGAGTGTCCCACAGTCTTATAGGTACCAAGAGGACAGATTTAGTATTATTATTATTTTTTTAATAGGTCACATACACCCCTCTGGGCTAATAACCACATGGATTTGCAAAGCAGCATCTTCGCAACTTGTA
Organism: Aptenodytes patagonicus; assembly: GCF_965638725.1. Classification (NCBI taxonomy): domain Eukaryota; kingdom Metazoa; phylum Chordata; class Aves; order Sphenisciformes; family Spheniscidae; genus Aptenodytes; species Aptenodytes patagonicus. The sequence goes on from NC_134954.1 coordinate 6,657,675, forward strand.
CATGGCTATAAAATTTATTTGAATATGATCAATGGATTCAAATTTTTGAGGGGGGAAGGCAAAGAAGGAAGAGAAAAAAAAATATCAAAGGTGTGAGGTGGTCACATACATCTTGATTCTTTCAGATATTACACTCACACACAAAAAATGCTGGCTTTAATGTATTGGTCTCCTGATGCAAAAGCCATACATGTTCTAACAGAGAACAAGCCCACACAATAGATTGCTGAAATGGACTTCTTAGCCACACCTTTCCTCAGAGTTGAAAAAGGTAAAAAATATACCACTAGCCTTGCTGAATCAGCATCGCACAGATTAGGAGGATTTGAAAGTCCTCTTACAAGGAGACATGATGAAAAAGAATTCCTTCTCTCCGTATCTTAAGAAACGGCTAGCTTAATAAATTGAGGAGAATAACGCAGTTCATGTGAACACCCAGTAACAGTAAGGAGTTTTAGATCGTTGGTCCAGATGCTACTTTGATTTATTTTTAATTCTACTGAAGGAGGTTTTCTATACCTGATTTCTATATAAAGTTTCTTTCAGGCTCGTAAGTGCATGAATACGAACATCCACATTCTCATGCTGAATAGCTCTCATAGACAGCTGCAGTGTTGTCTGCAAGTCGGTGCTTTTGGAGGATTCCTGAACAAGACATAACATAAGAAGTTCAAGTTAAATGTAACAGGAACATGGTTAAGCAGCACCTCAAAGAACACAAGGGAGAACATGTACAAACACTACTTTTCTGCATACATTCTCACCTATATCCATATACCACTGTCTTCCTGTCCATTTTTTAAAATGTTTTTCTCAAAAAGGTGCTATATTTACACTTTTGCATAAATATAATGATGGTGTAAATAAAAATTATTAAATCAGAAGAAAATGCTTTGCTTTGAGTACCTCATTATCTAAAATAAAATTGATTTTTACTTTTGTTACCTCATTCCCACTAAATAATTGCTACTTCCCATCTATTACCTAACTATTCTGAGGGCAAGCGAAAGAAATGAACCAGAGTACTCCTAAAAATAGACAAACTTTGTTACCTTTAAAGAGAATACGGAAGAGGGATCAAATTAAAAGTAGCTTCTCTTGCAACACATTCATTGCCATAGCTAATACTGCCGACTTTTAATCTTATAATCTCTTTAGTCTCAAAAAGATGAAAAGTCAGTGTTCAGAAGATGCTACAGAAACAAGCATGTTAAATGTGAGCATATTTCACTCCTAAAGAAGAATCAGAACCTGCTTCAAAGTATTCCTGCAATACATAAATTCTGTTTTGTTGTGGAGGCAGGTAAATACTATTTCCGCTTAACAATAAACTTTACATGTTTTCCTCACTTGTCATGAGTTCATTTGAGGCATTTAAAATAAACAAAATAAATAAATGAAGCAGTACCTTTCTGTATTCCTGAAGGACAACTTGAATTTCTTTTAGTTCTGGAAGGTCAGGCAGAAAATATATTTCATGTAAAAAGTCTCGTACTGCATCCCTAATAGTTAAAAAAAAAAAAAAAAAAAATTGCAAAGAACCGATCCAGCTAATGCTTGCGATGAAAAATCTTAAAAACCCATCAAAAGAAAGCAGTGAAATGTAATGACAAGAAGAACAAAGGCTTGAAAAGCAGGAAAAAGTAAGTTCCATGAATTTTTCATTTAATTAAAGTATTTGTATTAAACAATTTGTTTCTCTTATTACTCAACTAAGCCACAGGTATTTCTCCCCTATACTTTAAATTACTTTCTCTTTTAAAGACAGTTCTTTCCAAAGCTTTCAAAGTTGCCATTCACCTCTACCAGATTTGGCTCTCCTTATTGGACACTGGCCAAAGGGTGAGAATAATCCCATTTGATGCAAATCCAGTTCCAGTTTTCGTCATAAGAGAAGAAAACACACAACCAAAATAAGAATTCTGTGTTCCTAACATGAAGGATTCTCTTTCAGTTTTGCTACTGTGGGCTTCTACAAGAGCCTTATTATTCCTATTGTCTCCTTTTATTTTGAATACTCCTGCTATGATACAGTGCAAGAAAGTGAAAAGCCAACAAAAGTAATCGAGATATAAACTATCACCATTCCTAAAAAAAAAAAAAAAAACCACACATACATAATTTTAAGCTACAAAACATAAGATGAAAAAGAATTAAGACTCAACATTGTTTTCAGAAAGGTTAAGTCACAAAAATTTGTCTTTTGTATTAGACTTTGATTTTATTTTCAGTTGGTGTGACTACTTGTGAAAAGGATGTATGAAAACTTACTCAATATTAAATTCTGTGCATATTCATAATTATAACTCTAATTATTGAAAGAAACAAAAGAACTCATTTCTTCCCTATTTCCAACTCTGTACACTTCTTTCTAGCTTAGAGCAAATGTTAGCAATCATTGTTATTCTGTTTGCATGCCCTGTAGAGGTAAGTCATTTTCCGTACCAGTAGAAAAAATGCAGAAATCTGAAAACCTGGCAGGGGGAAGTGTCTGAATGGGTTGTAACTTCGCCATAGTGTAATATACTTTTATAAGGAGAACATAAAAACACCTTTTCAGATGAGGCTATCACTTGTCAAATTTCAAAATCTCATTGCAATTTAGAGAAGTGGGACTTTTATGGAACATAGTATTTGCAGCAAAACAAGTTTTCTCATCTCAGTGCTGGACAACTTTAATTTAGTGTTATCCCCATTCCTATTACAGGATTTAACCCATATAACTGAAAATATTTTGTACGGTACCTGTTCTCAACTATGAGAAAGTAAAATACTGCTGTAGTTTCCTTTGGTTGGATATGTATAAGGGGCAATAACGCTACTATCACATGACTAAGCAAGGAACCAAGGTATGAAATGTCCAGACTTCGAACAAAACAATCCCAGGCTCTAAACAAGAAAAGACAACAAAACAATAGTAATCAATGATTCTTCTCTGCATAAAGACATTTTAGGTGAGTCATGAGAAGCATTTTAAGTTATTTCAGCTCTGTGGTTTAGATTATTGTCTAGAACAAAACTTCGTCATAGTGTCATATACTTTTATAAGGACAATATAAAAACACCCTTTCAGATGAGGCTATCACTTGTCAAATTTCAAAATCTCATTGCAATTTAGAGAAGTAGGACTTTTATAGAACATACTATTTTGCAGAAAAACAAAACAGTGTATTCGAGGACAGAAATGGCAGGTACGTCACTGTTTGGGTACACTATCACTTCACCTGCAACACAGTTCTGGAAAGTCATCCTTGTATCTTAGAGCTGTTCTCAGTGTAGTCATCATCTTCACTCTTACTGAACTGATGTGTTTGGGACCCATGAGCTTCATTAAAGACATAAGACTGTTTAAAGCCTAGTCATAGAGAAAAATCATTTTAGCGTATTAGATACTCAGTAGAACATATACAAGCCATATTTTCTAATAAAACCAGGCTACCCTGGCTTAAGAAATCATACCCTGTAAGGCATCAAATTCAGCTTGATTCAATAAAGAATTTGAGGGTTAGAGGAAAAGAGAATGAAAGGGGATCTGTAATGACAGGATTGTAACAAAAAAGTCGTTATTTAGGCTGTTGACAAATTGGTGAGGGAAGAACTGTGGACACCAAAGGAGTTCATGATTATAGAAGTCGGTTATAGAAGTCTGTTATAAGACATGATTGACTATATGTCCAAATTTTTAGAAGCTGAAAAGAGCATGTTTTGAAAATATAGAGAAAACAAACAAACTTACATTTAAAAAAAAAACAACAAAAAACCCACACCAACAACAGAATCGACATACAACTTTTGGCAGAAGTGATTGGTAAGCTTCAGGAAACAGGTAATAGCTCAGTTGCCAATGGGACTGATGAAAGACAGGAAGAGAAATACTGAGATGCAGAAAAAGCAGGAGATATTTCAGTCACAGTAACACAGTACCAAACAAAGGTAGTACAATGTCCAGCATGACAGATCAGTAGCACAGGAAGAAACCTGAGCTTGAGGAAAGGTCACGGAAAGGGAAACTCATCAAGAACAAAAAACAGAACAAGAAAAGATAGAAACAACAGCAGGTGCAGCAGAACAAATGCTATACAAATTAAGAAATTTAGAAAGCGTGAAGACATGGGGCTATGAAAATGAGAGCGTCTCAACGTGAATATCTGAGAAGCAAAAAGCTTGAAAGAACACCAGAGAAAATGCAGTCCATCAATGTAAAGGTTATATAAATTCTAGCACTGAAAAATTCCCTACAGAAACCATCTGCACTACCTCCGTGAGGCAGCTAAAAGCCCTGTCTTCTGTTTAGCAGCACTGCCTCAGCAGAGCAGAATTTTCAGACTTTGTCTCAAGGTGCGAGCTCTAATTTTTCTAAATGCTCTGTACTGTAAAGCTGAGAGGAGCTGTTCCGTGAGAAACAAAACTAATAAAGCCCAGTTTCTCTTGGATTTGCATCTTATTTTCTTTAGCTTTGCCTTTTGGTACCCTTATAACCCTGTTCCCTGCAGTAACTCCAGTTTTCTCCCATATTCCCTCATCCTCCACTTTGTTTCTTTCACACACATAAAACATACACTTGGATTCCTCCTCTATAATTACTGGTTGAATGACTTGTTACATACACCATATCTGACTGAAATATGTACATTAGCTGACCATTAAAGAAACAAAACAAAACCAACTTTTGAGCTTACACAGAAGTCCTACCCACAGTGAGACCATCAGTTTCCAAGAATCATGTGGGAATCTTAGTATCTTTGAGACTTCAATGACAGTTGCACAATCACATAAGTAAGCCTGGAATATTAAAATAGCCCTTGCTTATCTTTGTTTTGATAGTCAACATTAAGTTTACGCACCATTTTTTTATCCTCAATGCCAACACTGGAACTCAGTAACTGCATGTTAAAAAAAGCCAGGATACCAAGCAATTTAGGTTGCAGATAATCAGCCTGGGGGGGGAGGAAAAAAAAAAAAGCAAGTAATCTTGCTATTAATACATTCCTAAGCTTAAGAAATTAAAAAATAAGTATGAAATGCTAATTCGGAAAGACAAATGAGAAGAATCCCAAATATATATGCTGCTCCTTAAGAAATATCAGTGTTAATGAAAGACATCCCTATTAGGCTGTAGGGTTTTTTGTTCTGGTAAGATTTTAGGGTTTGTGTGTTGGGGGGGGGGGGGTGGTTTGTTTGTTTGGGGTTTTGTTTTGTTTTTTATGCATACTTGGTATGTATCTCCCTATTACAGGAACACTTAATATGAAATGCCAGCCTTTCCTCCACTTTTTGCCTCGAATAAGTGATGTTCAGAGAATGTCAAATTGTCTTCACTCTCAGACTGGACAAAAAAATTGTTGAACAAAACTGAACATGAATATTTTGGCATTCTTACCATTTGTTCAGGTGATGTTATTTCTCTAGGTCCCTGATAGGGATCATCATGAGATGCAAATGAAGCCAATATTGACAAACCATTGAAGACTTGTTGATAGTGTTCTCCTATACGCAGCAGTAATTCATTATGCAGTCCTTGGTAGTCCTGTCTCAGCAAGCTGCCCAGTTCTATCTCAGTCTCATTCTATAATCAAATAGCAAATAGAAACCAAGGCTTCATTTCATCACAACGAAACTAGCACACTGAGAGACAGGAGGGCATTGGACTCTGGTTGATTTACCATAGTGATCAAAGAAAAAGCTTCCAATTGGCTCAATGTTAGATAAACCAAGTTTTTAAGAGTTTTTCAGTTTGCAAAATATCTTATAACAGTTCCTCAGAGCCAACGGAACAGATTATAAATACCAACAAGAACAAAACTTCTGCATATACAACTTCCCCACCTATACTTTGCAAGACCTTAACTTAAATAAAGCAGAAAGCTCACTGTTCATCAATTGTTGCTCCTAATCGACATGTATAATAGAGCAAATGCCAATTTACCTTGAGATAATGAAGCGCCCGCTCAAGCTCATCCTTGGAGCAGGAACAGACCAAATGAGAGAAGATGTATTTGAAGTTATTGATTAAAATCTCTCTTCGGTTTACATTCAACTGTTTTGCTATAGTTCGAATAAGTGCGGAGGCTGCAGGACTAGCCTTGGCTGCAAGGTCAGGAAGCAAAACTTGTAGGGTCCGCTGGTAAATTAAGAACAACACTTAATGGAAGAAACAAACAAACAAAAAAAAAACCCTCCAAAAACCGAGGGTTCGGCTTTGTTCCATTTGTGTTAGTACAACACCACACATCTCTGGTCATACATATGACCATAGGTATGAATAAAGAACTTTAATGAGATGGAAATACCTAGTAAAAACGCAGATAAAATAAAAATACTACTTAAGGAGGTGTTTCGTCTAATCAATACTGAGAAACACGTAAACAGAAAGTGAGCTACCATTTTCTTTGTCCATCCAGATATTCCACAAAAGGAAATCTTAAAAGGAAAAAACAACCAACCCAGACAAAAAACATAATAAAAACCAACACACACACACACCCCAACACTCCCTCAACCCACCAGTTAACTAGAACACTGCTTACTTAACAGTTGTGCATTTCCCATCTAACAACAAGCAAAATACAAGTATCAATATGAAGCTACTTAGGCTTTAAGTAAAACAGATATCTAACCAGATCAAGAAGAGATCTATCCACAGGACAATAGCTTTCTTCATTTGAAACAAGAAAGCAGACACTGCAAAAATCACGCCTTACAAAGAATCCCTCCAAGTGCACTAAATCATTAATATAGGTATACTCAGTGAGTACTCTAGACCTTAGTTAGTTCATCATCTGTCATACTTGAATTAGCATTGTAGCCATCACTGTAACTTCTTGATAAAACCGTTCCTCTGTATTTGAGCTCCCAGTTGCAGCAATCCCAAACTATTCTATATTATAACAAACAACAGCAACTAAAGAAAAAAAAATTCAAATCTGCGACACTGACAGAAAATTGTGGACTAAAATCAAAATCCACAAGCACACACACAAAAATCAAAAGTAAAAAGGACTGACCAACTTACTGAGAGAAAGCGATTTAGATCTGGAAAATCAAATACATTGGCGATCTCAGATAACATGTCCAGAGCCATTTCTCTCTGGTGAGCAGCTGTTTGTTTCTGTAGCTCATTACCCTGGCATGGAGCACTCAATACTGCCATCTGGCTGGAGTGCAGGGATTCCACTAGAAACTAAGCATGAAGAAATATATATATTTAGCATTATTTTCCCCTTTTTCGCTCCCTAAAAACAAAACACAAGAGTTTCGCTCCTCTTTCTATGCATCTGTTTTTCTTTCTTATTTATTGCACATAGATCTATGGTTATTACTTTGCGATAGAACTGAATTATCATCCACTTAATAATTGCATTTAATTTTGCAAGCCTGGATTCAGACATTGCATTATTAAAAAAAAAATTCAAAATTAGAAAAAAGTCTGCTTTTGATAATTTTCTTTTAAAGAGAACGTCTGTCTTTAGATAATGGGTATAACAAAAGAACAAATCAATCATGTCAGTATTATGCCTGTAAAACATTGACTTCAATTCCAATTTTAAATCATAGCCTCTTGTGGCAATGGTACCACAGAATGCAAGAAACTATATAGTTCCTCTGTTTCAGAATGACAGAATCTAGGGAATAAAAAAGAAAAGCAATACTGTTGAGGGGAGAAGACCATGACAAAGTCAAAGATTTCCCACTCCTTCCTGTATGTTTGCAGGGTTTTTTTTGTTTTGTTTTTTAAATCATCTCTTTCTTGTCCTACGAGATTTCACCTTGTAAAATACTGTAATTTTTACCTTTAATACCATTTTCAAAATACACAAAAAGAACCTAAACATATGCCTTTCTAAACCACCAACACTTTTCTTTTTACCTGACAGATAGGCTTCTTGTACTGACTGAAAAAAGCTTGCAGTTTTATGGACTTAGCTGCTGCCAGGGATCGAATTTCTGTGTATGCTGCTCCAGCCACAGAAGCTGACTTGGACAACAAACAGTGTAACAAATGCAGGAGGGCAAATGGTACCAAATCTCCTTTTGATGCCCTTACAAAGTAAGCAGAAGAAAAAGAATTAAAAAGGAAAAAAGAATCATTGCATTAATAAAATTACTTAAGAATATAAAATTACCATAATGCAAAATGACTCATCATTGTATTTGCATAGCTTATCTGTACTTCCTATGACAGGGCAGAAGAAAATGAAGAATATTCCGTATGAATCAACAGCTTAGTACAGTTGCAAAGGACTGGACAAAGGCTGACCTTGAAATAAGTAATTGAATCTCACATTTACACTTGAACAAAAAGTTACTTTGCATCACAAACTGATAGTACTTTGCAATTTTCAAGATACTATCAAAAATACCTTCCAATATCTCCTGTTGTGAGAATCAAGGTATCTTTAAGCTCATTATTTCTTGATATTTTGGCATTTGTATAGGCTTCTTTCATCCTTGAAACAAACAGCTGGAACACATGAAAAAAAAACAAAAAATAATTTTAGAGCGTTTGACATTAGTGAAACAAAAAACATAGTAAGTTAGGAAAAACAACCAAAAATAAATATGAATTCACCTCTTTTATGAATCCTTCTTCAGAATCTAAGGATTCTAGTATGTTCTTTATGCAGTCACTGAAAGCCACTCTTACATCTTTATCTGGATCTTCCATTAGATTTAATAAAGACCCAACAAGAATCTTCACACTGGACTCATCAGTGTTAAAATCCAGATGTTTGCAAAGATGAGGTATATTTTCTATAAATGCTGGGTGGCATGGGTTGGAGGAAGAAAGAAAAAAATATTTTTAATGCTTTTTAAAAAAATCTATTGAAGTGCACTAAGCAGTGATGCAAGTAAGCCATAAAGCACACTGTATTTTTTTTATCAAAAGAGTAAATATTGTCAAACCAGACAAGCTATTTAAAATTCAGATTTTATCAAATATTACATTTCTAGATATAGCCATAGACCAAAATTAAGCCAAGGTAGTTTAAAAAGAATATCAATGACAACATCAAACATTAGCAGTGATATCAACTGAAATACATTTCAAGCACCATTATAGCTATTAAAAAAGCAATATAGAAAAAAAGGAATGGAGAAAGGTACAGAAGCAGTGACTTAATACTTCATACAGAAGTACAAGATGTTAATAAAGGTAAAGTCACATACCTAGCTTTACTGAACTGGATACTTTGTTCTCGAGGAGAATAAGAAATGGCTTGAAAATGCAGGCTTGCACAGAACAAGTTTTTTCATGAGCAGAAGTCACAGTAAGGCTGCTACATAAAATATCGTAAGTAACATGCCTAATAGCAGAGTCTGCTAAGGAAGGTCGTACACTGAATGTACCAGAAAGACAGCAAGATAATTTCCCAACTATAGCAGCACAAGCCTCCTTGACTAGCTCAGACTCATCTTTGATTTGACTTCTGAAATGGAAACAAAAATGAAACCACTTTAATAGATCATTTACCTAGAAATTTGTATTTCTACATTGTCTGAATTCTCTAACTATACTGAAACTATTAGGACAATTTAAGGATCTGTCTCACTAAATTATCTTTTTCCTTTTCAGATTACCCTCAAATTCTATTAAATGTTTGAAGTAGCACTGCGCACGGTGAGTCTGGCATGTTATAAGGAAACTGAAGACTAGACACAATAGGACAGAAGACACCAAGACATATATACAAAAGGCAGAGAAATTGGAAAGATTTTAAGAGACATATGGACAAATATCACGTATATTTAACTGACAAAGATATCTCTTTTCCCCTCCTTAGTTTAAATTTATTAATTAGAAATGGGGTCTTCAACTAGTGAAGTAACTTGTATACTGACATGGTAAGTGAACACTATTCTATCATACAGACATCGTCACTTACACTTATGCTGTTGATAACTTACAATTTCTGAAATTGAGATCTAGCAAATTCTGGATGAAATAGAAATAAATATTTATTTTGGTGTTTATACTACATTTCTTATTTGTCCGTTTTTCTTCTTGTGGGAAGACAGAAAAGCAGCATTAGTACATACAAAAGAGCTTTGGGAATCATACTGCAGGACTGCACACTTGGTGGATGAAGCAGGAGAGAGAATCCTTTAACACAAGTAGCCCGAATTACTTCATGGGGACTTTGTAGTGCCCAACGATAAATGGATTTTCTCCAATCCAGACGAATGTTTCTTGGGAAGAGAGACAGAAGGAACACACAGTGTGACTGAGTTTGGGGTGCTAAAAAGAAAAAACAAAATAAAGCAGGTAATTACTTGTTTTAAACTTTGAATATCATCAATCATCATAAGAGGGCAAAGAAAACAATTTTACTTTAGAACAATCGTTCCAGAGAAATACTAGGTTTTGTATACTTTAACATACTTACAGAAACTCTGTGCAGTTTTTTGACTCAAAACTAGAGGATCAAACCCAAAAGCAGATGACTTAAAAGAAGAATCATCAGGATGGCTGTAAATCCAGGGCAGAGACAGCAATCCACATAAGTTATCAAGAATCTGATCACTCAGTGGAATTTTCACTAGGGGGAAAAACAAAACAAAACAACAAAAAACCTGATACTTTTACAGCTCTGTATAGTTTATAAACAGATGCACATTTTATGTTAATTTGCTACAAAATGTTCTTTTTTCTATCCACTATTCTCACATGTTGATATCCTACATTTTAGACATATAATGATAAATGATGTAGTGCTACATCAAAATAATCTAAAAATTTCATTAAACAGTTGACAGCATGTAATACATGAGCAGCAGAATGAATACAACTTTGATATCTCTGGATTTGTACGAAGACTCTCGGGTGGACTTTGGGATGGCTAGTAAGCTGAACCCATGATAACACTTTAGTCTTAGTAGAGTCTGTCCTCCATCCTACTAGCTACTTTTAAAAAAACATGCAAGTACTTAATATTTTTGGTACACTTCCTGCATGCCACATTTGCTGAAGCTGGTCAGAAGCTTTGCAATCTTTGAGTGAAACAGAGATAGTAAGGCATGCTGCCCCTGTGTGTTTTAAAAAGAAAACTGCTAAAAGTTCGTTTCTTTCTTACGCTTTCTTACGCTTACATTATCCCCATGTAGTCTCTTGTTCAGATAAAAATCAATAGAAGTACAGACAAAGACTAGTAAACCATGTTCAAAAAGGAATGCAAAGGAAGCTCTCTAAACAGAGAAGAATGCTTTTTTTTTTTATTATTTAACCTTTTTTGTACAGGAATTGGAGTTCTAGCACAAGATCTATAATTTCAGTACCTCTACCACAACAGACCAATTTAGTCAGATGCATTCCTAATTTACAAATCCAATAAAAGATATGCTAGTTTAAAGGATTTCTCACCTTGTGCATACAGTAAAGCATCAAAGATTTTCACTATTCTGTCAATCACTTGTTCTAGGTTAACAATCTGCGTAGCAGCCTCTAACAAGTTTCTGCAGACTTTCACTACTCTTGTGATAAAATCAGAGGAAATCCATGTGAACTGTATATTCACCACTGAATCTGAGGAGCTCGGAGTATTCTTGCATGTGTCAGAGTTACACGGATGAGTTACTTTATGATCTATACTGTTAAAATAGAAATCATATGATCAATGCAACAGACTATAAATGTTTAATATTGTATTGCTTGTAAGCAAAGTTACTATGAAAAGGTACTTCTTCAAAACATACAGGACTTACCCAATACTTGTCCTGATACACGGACAAGCATTAAAGTAATCCACACAAATCATAATAACAGTTAGAAGAAACTATTGGTCTCATGGTTTCACCTTTGTACCTTTACCTGGTAGAATTCGTTGAGGGAGAACAATGAACTATGCACAAAGCAGCTAGTCGCAGAATTACAGCAATCCCTTCTACAGTCTGAAGAATATCCGCTGTCAGAATTTCTTTCTCAAGCAGAAATATTAAGGACGCAGCTTTCTTTGCGATGGCATTCCATAGAGTGCTCTTCAATTTCATGTCTACAGGACTAAGTCTGTAATTTGACCATATTAATTATTTTCCAACACACACTTTTTTTTCCAGAAAAGATAAATCATCATAACAAAAACAGAGCTAATCCCTGTTGGATACAGGATTAGGAAGATACCAAATGAAGCTTTAGCTTAAATGTGTTCTTTGGGAGAACAAGATACTATCTCTGAAGTTAAGTATAATGCAAATTGGACTTATCTGAAAGGCTATAAAGGTATAACTCTACAATCCTTGGAAGGTCATGGTGACCAGGGTGGTTCCTGATGACTATAACAAGGCAAACATTACACCCACCTTCAAGGAAGGCAAAAAAGAGGATTCAAGGAACTATAGGCCTGCCAGCCTAACCTCAGTCCCTGGGAAGGTTATCGAAGAGTCTTCCTTAAACTCATTTCTAGCCACATAAGGGACAAGAAGGTGACTGGGAACAGCCAGCACATATTTATCAAGGGCAAACCATGCCAGACTAACTTGATTCCTTTCTACCATGAGACAGGTAGCTCTGTGGATAAAAGGAGAGCTGCTTATTCGAAGGACCTCAACTGGCTTGAAAACTAGGCTGACAAGAACCTCATGAAGGTCAACAGAGGCATATGAAAAGCCCTGCAACTGGCACAAAAACCCCATACAACGGAACAGGCTGAAGGCTGACTGGCTAGCAAGCAACTTTGGAGAAAATGACCCGACGGACTTGTGGAAAAGTTGGATATAAGAGCAGTGTGACCTTGTTGCAGAGAAGGTCAGCTACATACTGGGCTGTATTATCAAGAGTGAAGGCTGATCATAAGCCCACACCTGGAGTACAGCATGCTGGAGCCAGTTTTGAGTGCCCAAATCCAAGAAAGAGATCAACATGCTGGAGCAAGTCCAAGATAACCAGGTTGCTGAAGCACAGCACAAACAGGCTGAGAGAACCGGCTTTGTTCATCTGAGAACAACCTGACTTAACTAGACCTGCTTTAACCACATCCAGTGCAACAGCATAGCCACATATATGATTCTGTCATTCTGTATGTATTCTCACAGCTTCTCTGTTTTCGGTGTGTAAAAATGAAAATAATTTGCATCGAACATATTAAAAATATAGTCTCTTTAACTAAAGTTTGGCTTAAAAATCATCTGTAGATTCTGATCCTTCAAAATATCATTTAGATCTTTTCCCAGAAGATCTTTCGATGTGGCTGTTATGAAGAAACTGCCTCAAAAAAGTTGTCGTTTGTTATTATTCACTAGCCAAATTACTATAAAAGTAGTTATTGAATAAGTGTCATACATTACTGGTGTAGTTGATTTCTTTGGATGCTTTGTTGGTAGGCTTAGTCGTCGTCTTTTCTCTGGAACTTCATCACTGCTGCTGCTCCACCCATCAGTATCAGAAGTATCTAGCTGGTTCTGATGAAGCTCCTGAAAGATTTCTTCCGTTTGTGTTTTTAATGCGGTATAAAGTGGACTCACCAGATACTGGGATGGACAAACAACAGAGGTACCATGATGTATGCTATGCCTTACTTCTCAAAGACATGATATTATTGTTTCTGACTTAAAATATAGAATTTCAAAATATTATGGTACAAAGTTCTTAAAAACTTTTCTGTTCAAAAATCTAAATTACAAGATGAAAACTCTCCTAAGCAATGAAATTTCCTGTGTTCCTACCAGAGAGAATGCAGCTTGTACAGCTGTTTCCCAGTTCTTGCCATAATACCTCGCCACCAAAGCCATCAAGACAGACACATTAAGTTTAAGAGACAATAGATATGATATGCATGTGGGTGTATGGGGTAGAGGGAACACTCAGCATATCAACATCTCATTATTAACACCTCATTATGGTTTTAAACTAAAAGAGGGTAGATTCAGATTGGACATAAGGAAGAAATTGTTTACGCTGAGGGTGGTGAAGCACTGGCACAGGTTGCCCAGAGAGGTGGTGGATGCCCCATCCCTGGAAACATTCCAGGTCAGCTTGGACAGGGCTCTGAGCAACCTGATCTAGTTGAAGATGTCCCTGCTCATTGCAGGGGGGTTGGACTAGATGACCTTTAAAGGTCCCTTCCAACCCAAACTATTCTATGATTCTAATTTAATTCAAACCTTTCTGTCTGCCTGTCCCCAACAAATATGACTAAAAGCACACGGTTAAAAAGTAAGAGCAGCTCAGATGAAGGGAAATTACTTGTAAAGCTGCCCTTATATGAGCATACTCTGTGCCTTACCCCAATTTTATACTATGATTACAGACAGACCCTTGTGCCTGCATAGCTTCTCAATAGTTTAATACATCTGAAAAACATAAGGTCCAGCTACATCCAACTAATTAAAGAACTCTGACCTGTACAAATATGGGAAACAGCTGAGAAACAAGAAGTATCAATCTAATTATGCAACTAAAAATAGTATTTCCTAGATTTTCTTCTTTGCACAGATGTAGGGTTTGTACATTATCTATTCACATGATAAATACAGTTTTTAAAATTAACCTACCTCTTGTTCTTCCTGAGTTCCAAGCACATTCACAAAAATTCTGCATATGGTATTGATATGGACTTTTCTTACTTGTAAGGCAGATTCATAGCCAGTTGGAACAAACTCCAGAAAATATTGCAGTATATGGCAAAAAGCAGCTTTCAGCTTTTCAGACTGAAGACACCTGAACACATCACCTTCAAACAATGCACAGAGCTTCTCTAGTAGCATATTCAAATAGACAGGTTCAATATTTTTGTAAGAATCTGCTTCAAAAGGCAACAATGTCCTCACCAACATTAAGAGTGGTTCTCCAAAGAGTTTGGATTCTTCAGTATCCATTTCAAGTGCTGACTGTAGAATTCCAAAAAAGACTGTGAAGAAAACACTGGCCAGCTGTTCTGGATGTCCTCCTAAATGAATTAATTTTACTAAAAATTTCACTGCCAAAGCTTTAACTTTTGGACTGCCATACTCCAACAGGGAGCAGCCTATCCCCCAGAGAATAATATCTTGTCTTACAAAAAACACATCTGCAACAATGTCGGTCAGAATAGACATTAATATAACTTCCAAACATTCTATATTGGGCATACCCATCAGCTGTAATGGTGCCAATCTTAAATATCCCACACTGTCACTTGTATTGCTTGAAAATCTCTTTACAGTCACTGGCCAGACCGGTACATCTCCCCAGAGATGCTTTTGTGCATCTCTTTCATGCAGGAAGATTAAGTCTTGGAAAAGCTCTAGCAAGTCTTTTGTTAGTACTTCAAAAATGGAGCAACTCTTCATTTTAAACAGAAAAAGTAAAGAGCAGATGACATCACAGATGTTCTTGTGCAACGTGTTGCAGTTTGGAGTTGCAGCAATTCGGAGAAGCCTTGTTATGATCCAGTTACTAAATTCTAGGTCAATAAAAAAGAAACAGCAAACAGAAAATTGTTAGGATAAAAACCAAAACCTCGTATTATGAGCACCTCCTTGAGAGCAGGTTGCTCATCAGTAAAACAAAAGAAAACTCCTTGAGATAAATGCATGTAGGCTTAGAAAACAGAGAGCCTTCACTGGCAAATTTCTTCAGCAGATCTCATTGAAAAAGAGAAAAAGGGGAGATGGGGGGCACATGCAGGGTGTGGGGGGGAAGACAGACATTTTCCACTGGGTAGTTCCAGACATTTCCTCTGTCAAAAAAAACCCTCAGGCAATGAATATGTGTACAGGATCTCTCATCGACATGAACTGGGTAATATCACTAAGCAATGGTAATGAATAAGGTCGAACTCTGTCCTGATAAATTTCCATTACCACAAGTGCAAATCAATTCACAATATTAAAAGTCTATCGTATTATTCACTTACTTACAAATACATAACACTGAACTTATGAATCTGCCTTTTTCCCAGTTTTGTTCTTTTATATGATCCCATTGTCAGAAAATTTTAATCCTGAAAATATCAAGCTTCAGCATAACCATTTTCAATAAACTCACCAATGCAACTGCATTCGGTTTCCTCCTGATTTCCATCCACGTTTACAAACATAAGCGGGGAAGATTTCATGATATGTTGAATAAAGTCAAGCAACATTACAGAACTTGGCTGTGAATCTGGTTTCTTAATGAGTTCCAAAGCAACTTTAAAAAAAAAAAAAAAAAGACATTTCTAAATTAGCATTGCAATAAACCAACTTCACAAATTTTGTTCACACCTAAAGAGAAAGAAAAAATTTATTATATAA
The DNA here is from genome assembly GCF_965638725.1 of Aptenodytes patagonicus. Lineage (NCBI taxonomy): Eukaryota > Metazoa > Chordata > Aves > Sphenisciformes > Spheniscidae > Aptenodytes > Aptenodytes patagonicus. The sequence continues at coordinate 6,673,881 of NC_134954.1, forward strand.
AATACAATGATATGGTATTAAACCTGTATAATTATCAGTTGGGAGTGTGCTTTATTAATCCATTATAATGATTTTGTGCATATTGTAAACCCACTATGTGACGCCAAACTGTATGAAGAAAAATATAAATTACTCAGCTTAAATATTATTCATTAACCCTACATGCATTAACATTTAGTTAGTATTATAGCCAACTGTTTGATAAGTGAAGAATAGCAAATAGTTAACATTTTAATTTTTAATCACACAATTTTCCCTAGATTTATGATCTTGGTAGAAAAAAACTCTAAGAATTGTTCTAAATCTCCAAGAAATAGAAGTTTTTAAATGGCAAGTTCAGCTTACTGAATCAGAAAGTTTAGCAAAATACTAAACATATCTAATGCTGCTGTATAGCTCCATTGAAACAGGTGTCTGAATCCCATCAGATTTATCCAAATTCCACATGGTTAGTTAGCATAAGAAGGAAACTATCTCAGATTTAGAGAGCAATTAACCAGAAAAGTTACACGGTAATGATAAAATACAACACTTATGTATTCAAAAGCAGCATCTAAAGCAGATTGGCTTTTTGTTTTCATTTTTATAGCCTTCCCTTTCAGGACTGTAAGAGAATTAACAAACACATCATCTGAAGAGTAACATGGGTATGATACTTAAATTGATCAATTCACTAGACAAAATATCAGTCTTACTGAGACAGCTACGTGAAATTATACCTTGGAAACAGTAAGTTACCCTTACTGTGATTCTCCTTGATGCAAATGTACAGGTTAACTACAAATGATAAATTTGTAGTATATGTATTTCATAATTACCAAAATGTTGTTCACGTACTGTAATCATTGGAACCTTGGCATGATTTAAGGAGTACTAAAATAAGGCTTTTTTAGAATTCTAAAATTAAAAATAAAGCTGCTTACAAAGCGTTTCAATTCTGAAAGACCCTGTGAGTATTAAGACTTGCAAGCTACATTACTCAATGAACAATCGCATTACATGATACTCCTGATTTTCAATGTTGCGAGCATTTATATTCATACAGCCCTGCACTGCATTCCCCCTCCTTTTTTTTTCCAACTTAAGTTACTTCACATCATAATACCAAATACTTCATCATGAAAATTATTAAAAAATAAGTCATAAATGGTATTGCATTCAACTACTACTCTTTGTTGAAATGAGAGTTGTAACTTTTTTTTTTGGCAGGAATTGCTTAAAGCATAAAGCAGATAATAATTTTAAAAGATAGGGATGTAATACTTACCAACATCTACATCTGTAAGAATTCTGTCAATGAACTGGCAGAGTATTTGTCTTGGTTTCTGCACAACTGTATTGTACTCTTCTGGACTAGCACTAAAATTAAAAGTACATTATTTTGACATTATCCATTATAGAACACAATGTTGAACACTGATTTTTTTTTTGTTTTGTTCTAGAAGTCTTCAAAAAGGAAATACAAATTGATTTCTTGTTTTAGTGACCAGCATATTGCCTGTTCCTCTTTCTCCTTATACTTCAGAAGTACAAAGTCTTATGAAGTGCTGAAGATCATTTAATTTTGTTATGCAATTATGCTTGATATATATTAAAGTCACATCTGACAAATGAAGAGATTTATCCACGTTACTGCCAAGCAACAAACCAGCTTTGGTGCAGAAAAACATAAAATTAAGAACCCATTTCAATTCTGGAATTAACCAAAATTATTCAACTGATTAGCTACCAATACCCTGGGTAAGAGGTATCAATAGAAACTGCCCAGGTGACCAAGATGGCAGCTAGCTCTTGTCAGGTCAAATCTTCAACTGACAATCGTACCTCCATGCCAACTAGCTGCCCACCACAAAACAAAGCTGCAGTCTTGATGCTGCCATTAAAACTTTAGAGCCAAACATTTCAAGGTCTTTTAATTCTCAGTGAAACCACACTACAAACACAATGGAAGTCCCCAGGACGCAGGATGCTATGCAGGCCAACACACCTCTCCCATCAGGTTCTACCAGCAGCACCCGTGAGGGAGGGAGCAACCCAGGCAGGTGGCGGGAGGAGAAGGCGACCAGGATGAGAGGAGGGCGCAGGCCCAGCCCCGGGAGATCTCACACAGCGGTGGGGAAGGAACCTACTTTTCCACCTCCCCACGCCACACGCTGATGCTGATCCCGGCCGCGCTTCCCCCACACACCCCCTACAAGGCGGGAGCTGGGTCCGTCCTACCTGGCCAGCTCCCGCAGCGCCGGGATCATGGAGGCCATCTCCAGGCCCTGCTCGGCCATTGCTCCCGCTTTGAAACAGGCCGCGCGCCGCCAAGGCGGGAACTGCGTGACGGCGTCCGGCAGGACCCAAAACTCCTCCGTCGTCGAACGGGCGGCTGCGCTCCCCCGCGCCCCCCCGCCGCGGCGCTGCTGAGGTTTAACCGCTTCGTCACCAGACGAGAGCGCGGTCACGGCGGCTCAGTGCCCGCTTTCCAATGGCCTCCCACGGGGACCTCGCTGCCCCAGCAGGGCTCTCCTCCGCGGTGCAGCGCACAGGCAGGTAACAACCGAGCAGGGGTCGAGCGCATCCCGCCGAGCCGCGGCCGTTTCCCGGCACGGGCACTGAGGGGCTGCCGGGAGCACTAGCCGGTGCCCGGCCACGACGGGCGCCTCGGCGGTAGCACGGACTGCGGCTCCAGGGGACTCGCAGCGAGGGAAGGAAGTGCCGCAGTTCTGAGGGTGGCTTAAAGCGAAGTGGGGGGCGACCCCGCTCTGAGGGGCGGCGAGGAGGAAACTTTGGTGCTGGCTGAGAAACCCCCGCGAGAGCGCCCCCTACAGCTCACTGTCCCGTGTCCCCCCCCGGGCCGTCCACGGCGGCACTCTCCTCAGGGTGCCCCGGCGTCCTGCCGCCCCGCGGGCAGGGCACAGCCCCGGGCTCGGTGTCCTTTAACTCCGTCAGGTGTGACAGGAGTCCCTCGGGCGTCAGAGAACGGTGCCAAGCGACCCCCGCCTCGGCCCGCCTCTGCTGCCGGCCGCCCTGCCATTGGCCGCCGGCGCCGTCCGTCCGCCCGCCCCGCCCCGCCGGCAGCAGGTGGCGGCGTGCCCCGGCGGGCGCCGCGGCACTGCGGGAGGCGGCAGCCGGGCAGGTAGGGAGCGAACGAGCGCGTGGGGCGCCGGTGGCCGGTTCTCGGTGTCACCCCTTCACCGTGTCCGGGGGCGGGTGGTGGAAGGGGCGAGCCCGGCTCGCTTAGCTGGCGCGAGGCCGTATTCTGGCAGGTGTGGGGGCTCGGCGCCCACCGGCTGAACGCTCCTCCCTGTAGGTAGCGGTGAGGAGCGTACTTAAACAATATTTAAAATATTGCTGCTGTTATTATTTTAATTTTTTTTACTTTTAGCGTATGTTGCTTTCTGTTTATGTTCCTTTGAGGGAGTGAGCGTGTTTAAATGCATAAAGTACGAAAGGTTTTGAGAAAACACCCGAAAGGCTACTTAAACATCAGTGGAGATCTCTACAGTGTGTGGAGTTACACTCCTCCGGAGAGGAAGGTGTGTTTTAGTAGCGGTCCTGGGATGTGCTGGTGAACGTGAGCTTATGACCTGCGCCTGTGGGCCCTACCCATGTAGCAAGTCAGCAAGACTTCAGAGTATAAAAGGATAAAATAAGGGGGTTACGTATAGATAGGAATAGCAGGGAGAGTACGTGCGGGGAAATTGAAGTCTGAGCTTTGTTTTTTCTAATTGGGGGTATAGCTCTTTCAGCATTTGTTGATGAACTTTGTCTTAGCATGGTTTCTGGGCTGAAACAAAATCCTCTCAGAGGCTTCTAATTCTGTTGCCTGTTTCCACTGTGCTAGGGCAGTGTCTCTTGCATGTAAAACAGTCCACGAAGTGGGTGCATGTGTGTATTTCAATTACTGATTCATTTCAGATGGATGCTTTCAGGGAACCTATTACTAATTTTTCATTTGTAGATGGTTATTTTTGTCCTGCAAAATATATGCATGCCGTTTCATTAAAAATTCTGCTGACCTTTCAAAGGTTGCTAACATGGGAAGGACCTGGAATACTTCGAGAAACTTTACAAAACATAAGTGGGTTTTATCTTAGTTTGTTTTTCAACATATATTGCAATGTTTTCTACCAGCTGACTTTATAAAATATTAGCCTTTCAAGAGTCATTCCTAGAGAGAAAGCAGAAACCATGTAGCTTTACATGTTTTGTTAAGTAGAACTTTAATGGTCCAGAAAGACCAAGTATGTCTGGGTTTTGGTATCAGTGTTATTTTGAACACAAAATTTTCTACACAATTTCAATTAAAAATATTATATATTGTGAAAACAACTTTCTGAGTGTAAACTTCTAAGCCTGAGACAACAATGAGACTAAGAAAGGTGCAAGAAGTCTACTAGATGCTCCCCGTAAAAACATTTTCATGGGCATTCACAAACCTAGCACTCCCCAAACCCTCCAAAGAAACACCAAGTGAAACACCTGACTTTGTTCCTTGCTTTTCTTGAACACACGATAAGCAGCTCAATAAACTCTTAATTCCATCTCCTTGTTTCTTCCTTATCCCATTATTTTATGCTTTTATGTCTCTTGACCCTCAGGAGGAGGAGCTGGTATATTATCATCCAGCTGGAGAGTGTGACTCACTACTAATGAAAATAGTGTGCCTGGAAACCATTGTGTGTTTTCACTTCCAATGCAAAATTCGTATTGGTGAAATGAGTCTTAGGTGTGCAGAGCTCGCAGCTTGCAGACAGAACTCAGGGAGAAATTCATGCAGATAGGTAGAGCTAAGTATCAAATCTGGTGTATGTGGCAGCACCAAGATTTCTGCTGAAGCTCACATTATTTTTTTTTCCCTCCCTCTGCCCTCACTTGGGCAGTCCTCTCACTTTATAGTTGCATGATTCTTCCACACCCAGGCCTCTCTCTTTGGCTTTCGTTGCTGCTTTACCACACGCCTCTGCAGGTCAAGGTACTTATTTTAAGAGACTGAGTGACTTTGCCTTGGACCAGCAGGTCCCAGAGCACAAGAGCATGTTAATTGTACTTTTATTCCCTCTGTTGTTGTTTAATTCTGAGGTAGAATTACTGTTCTTCCTGGGGCTCATCCACTCTGTGGATGTATGTGAGATGTTCCCCCGTGTGGTTAGCGTGACTGCAGTTAAATCTCAGCTCTCTTGCAGGTAGACACAAGTGATTATACTAAGCCATTTAAATGCACATATGTATTCCCTGATGCCTTCATGAACTGTGAAATATGAACATTATACAGGCTGATACGGTGGTCAGAGGAAATGCAGCCCAGATGGTGCATGGAGGTCCTCTGAACTGTAGTAAGTAGTTTCATGTAATATCAAGGTGTGCTTATGGCTTATCATATGCATGGTTGCTGTAGTAACACCTGATACTCTGTATGATTACTTGAGGACTAATTTCCATATATAGCCATAATAGGGGTTGTCAGAGTAGTTGCCTGACCTTTGAACGCTTTTCATTGTTCCTGTACACCATAAAAACGTGTATTCCAGCATGCTCTGTTTTTATCTATGCCTGTGTTGCTTAGTCAACTTGGCTGGAGTGAAGGGGCACAGGTTGAAATTGTATCTTGTCCTGAATATTGGTTTGATGATTAAAAAAAAAAAAAAGGTCAAAAATTGAAACAGGTGGTAAATGGTGGTAAGGACCACAGGCAAGCCAGCAACCTAAAAGCTGAATATGTACATTCAACTACTAAGCAAAGACTAACAGGTAAAAGAGAAAAAAAGTGAGGAGAAGAAATATAAAACATTAAAATCTGCTCTTCTCATGTCTTTTCTTTCTGTATGTAATCTTGACAGGTCCTAGTCCTGCAAGCATTTATCCACGTTTTTTATATGAATAGACCTGCTTACATACTTAAGGCTATTGATGATGTAAAATTAAACATTTGAGTAATTTGGAGAGATAGCATGTTAGATTATACATTCTTTTGGAACCTGGTGTTATTATTTATGTCACGGCAATGACTATTTTTTCATTATCTACAACTACTACTATTAAAATAGCTGCCTGTATATATCTTCTTGTTACTTGTTTCTTGCTTTCTAGTATTTCTAGAAAAGATTATTCTTGAGGCTAGTAGCTGTGGAGAAAACTCGCAGAGATGTATTTACTACCAGGATCAGTGTTATAACATCAAGACTTTCTGAGTTGATAATCTTTGAATGAGAGTAAGATGCCCGGATTCTAGTTCCCTAAGGCAAAATTTTCGGAATCTTAAATGCTGATTTTAAAAATAAAAAAAAAAAAATTCCAGAACTAAAGAATGTGTCATAATGATTTCTTGGGATAAATTTTTCCATGGTTTAATTGGCTCTGGAAATTACTTTTTTAAAAAAAAAAACAAACTTGTAGCAACAGTGATGCTTAAAAATCCCTTAATAAAGTGCAAAACTCTGTACTAGTCATGCTAGGGGAAAATTGTGCAGTGTTTTAAATTAAAAAGTCATTTAAACTACATTTGAAAGTTCTGGCTGTTGTAATTACATAGGTTCTTCTTTTATTAAAATATTTCTTCAATGAAAATCTGAATAACTGTACTAGCTACAATTTTCATAGTGGAACATTGTTGTTTTCTGAGAGAGATTTAATGTGAGGAGAAATAATTTTCTGTCTGGTTCTGTGTTCCATACTGATTAAGACTAGAATAGAGTTTATGCATGGGAATATTGATAAAAGTTCTGCTAAATGTCAACTTTTCTCATTCCATGGCTTACTTTTAGAAACCAACAGAATGGAGGAGGGAGAAAGGGGATTCATGGTTTTTGTTCTTTTACTCTTGTTTTAGAAGTCAAATAAATTAAACCTATATATGTTGGAACAGTATTCATTATCTTTTGGAGGAGCATAACATTCCTTGGTGAGTATTTTCCCAGTACTTGGAGCTTTCACTACTCTGTGAGGATTGTGTCAATGGAATGGACATCACCTTAACAGCATGTAATATGGGAATACCTAAACTAAAAAGATTGTACCAGTACCCTTGCATTTAATACTTCACGTAAAGTCTGTGTGTAACGTTTAGTTGTAACCCTTCTTATTGCAGTAATTAATTAAATAAAATATTTTCATAGTGTTCACCACGATGTGTGAAATACTTCACATCCATGATAACTGTTGCCATAAAAGCTCCAAAAATCGCTAGGTTTACATAAATGGATTAAATAAATGTAGAACAGGAGTACCAGGGAGTAAAAGGATCTGATCCTAGCAAGCAAGTTTATTACTGGAGAAGGCTCCACTATACTGTGCCAGACAATAAGGAAACAATAAATTGTAAATGTAGTGCTGGGAAACGATACCTAGCTAAGCAACTGCAAATGCTTTTGAATCTAAACCCCAGGTTTTAAGATCTTCTGCGTAAGATGTTGTCTCACTAGCTCATTTCAGCCTTGACACCCACTGAGCAAACAGTTGACCAGTGGTCATATTGTGATACACAAAGGGATATTAACAATGAAAACAACAACTGGCATTAGTCAGATCAAGTTCAATATGGATTGGGAGTTCCAGGGTACTGATAGAACCAGTTCTGCATTACAGTCATGTACTGCCACTTTATTAAGGGATTTTTAAGCATGGTGGTTGCTACACCTTTAGAAAAGGGCTGCAAAATGAAAGTAAGGGTGACTTCTCTATTCTCCAGTGTATTATGTTTGTGATAAAATTACTAATTACATGACTTCAGCTTTGATTCAGCTGATCACATGCAGGAAATACTAAAAGTCAGTCATGACCTTATTATATACCTTATTATTTGTTTTGGTACTTCTAAATGTAAATTACTTGAATTTCTTGATTTTTATGTGGGGGTGTGTGCTTAGTTACTGCTATTACATACAGGTGTCTGAAGAGAATAAAGGTAGTACGTCACAATAGCTCATCAGTGAGACCGGTATTCCTAAGCCTCAGAAATAAATTATGCATAAAGCAGATTGTATGCTTCTACACGCATGCTTTTGGTGGGAAAAGGATTATCAATCCACTTTCAGGGCTGTCTTGCAGATGTTTCCTTAATAATAATAATAGGCACTAGCAAAAAAAATTAATGCTGGATCCAGTGTTACCCAGTTTAATTCATTTAGTGTATTCATCCTTTCATCTTGTTAATAATTATTGGTAGAATGGGCTGATTAAAAACATTGACATGTAGTAAAGCTGAAATATTAGGCTGTGTATTATCAACAAGATTATATTTACTTGAATGCTAATTTAAAGGATTTGTCTCAGTGTGAGCTTCAGGAGCTAGCCGTTTCTTTTCAAATCAGATGTTGCCCCCTAGGTTTTTGTTTTCCAAAATTTTTATAGTTTGGAATGTTTTTGTCTTGCTGATTTATCAGGCTCCTCTTCTAGCTCCACGTCTCCCTTTCTTCCATTTTGTTTCCTCATGTCCTATGATTTTTCTTTGCACTGGTTTATCCCCTTATGACAAAGGGAAACTTGATTCTGTTCTTTCATATCCTGAAGGTAGGTCAATATAAAGTAGTATGAAATTCTCCTTTTCCATTGGGCTGAATATTCTGCTTCTGCGATGTGTCTAGTCCTTCCAAGCCTGATTTGTAGAATCAAGATAAATTTAATTGAAACTAGTGTCGATTTCGCCAGTGATACAGCTGGCATCAGGAGTTGGCTCTGATTCTAAATCTGGTTTTTTCCCCTTAGGTAACATGATGTATTCAGTGACAAAACAATTCGTAACTGAATATAAAGATACATTTTGCTTTACTTGTCATCACCTATATCGGCAACGTAATTGTATGGGGCAGAATATTCTTCACAAGCCAAATTAGCAAAATGTTATAGCACACAAATAAATCTAAATCTTACCAATAAATCCATTGATTTAAAAGAGAGTTATCATGTGCTTAGAGTTGTATCCACAGATAACTACTTCACTAATTCAAGGCCTATTGGACAAATCCTTCTGAAAGCTGGTATCTTGTTCATCTTAATCATTGATATTTATGTGTCTTTGATCTTTCCAAAGGGATTTCCTTATTCTGTTATTACTATGTTTCTCCGGATATGTATTGCTAAACATACATGGAAAATATATATCCTCTGTAAGCTACAGTGTTGGGAACTCTGCAGTGTTTTGAGTAAAGATATATTTAACTGTCAGCATTAACTAAAATGTACATGTGGGTATGCCATTGTAAAGTAGAAGTTTCCATTGTGTATGTGGGAATTACTCCAACTTCCCGCCCCCAACAGCCGTCATTCTAACAAAATTAAGCCTGGCAAAATTCCAGTTGCCTCTTGTAGTTTGGTAATGCTTTGTGTGTCAGGCTGATTGAGCTTTTGCATAAAGATGGTATTAAAAGGGAATCCAATCTTTTTTTTAATAGAGATTTAAAAAAAAAAAAATTAAAACTAATGTGTACACCCCCCAAAATCTTTGAGACCATCCATTCTGCCTGAAACTCAAACCTCCCGGTTGTCGTCTTCAGCATGGGCGAGGTGGTTTGATCACGTCCTACTAAAGCTGCTCCCAAGAGAGGCTTGACAGCAACACGAAACTAGTTGTTTGTCATGCCAGCACAAATCCCTACTTCTGGCACTCTGCGTTACGTTTGTTTTCATAACTGGCTTGCACCTAAAACGGCAGCCCTCCTGTTGTGGTGAAAGGCAGCTACTGGGTCAGCCATGCTGGGCTTTTTAATAAAGTTCTGTCTGATAGACTGACTGCCTTGGGGAAAGTAGAAATTATGAAATGATCTATAGTAATAGATGTACATATTTCTGTTGCATTCCAAAATTTCTGCATGTTTTCCCTCCCGAAATATTTTTTTGTGGTGGTTAATCTATGGAACAAACTCTTCTGCCGTATAGTTTATTCTTTAAGCTACCGTTCTGCTTTTTACTAAGTAAATTAAGATCAAGGCATTTAAACTCAATAGGATTAATCCATATCAGTCCTTCTCAACCAAATAAGCATATGTTGGATGGATAATTGGGTGCTACTCTAGTCTCTCTGCTACCTAAGAAGTGCTTCATTAAGGTGTCACTTCAGAGTTGTATTGCTTTCAGCTGGACTCCTCAGTCAGAGGGAGATAGATGAGTAATAGTGGGAAAGCTTGTCCCTCATATTTGAATGAAAGCATGGAAGGTAAGCATAGTGTTGGCTTGCTGATTGATAGTAATAGCACAATAAATATTTCTGTGCCATGTTTAGAAATTTAAAAATAGGGATTTAAATATAGATTACTGTTTAATGCTCAAGAGCATTAATTTTGGAGAGTTGGAAATATAAGTTATTTTTCATGAATTGTCACTGTAAAGTGACAGTGAACAACATGACAGGGTTATTCAGTTTTTGTGAAGGTCAGTGGGAGGAGGATGAGCCCCTTGGTGCAGAATTGTAGCTAACTTAAAATCCAAAATATTTATTTAGTAAAACATTATGTGAAATAAAACTTTTATCTTGTAAGATCTCCTCCAGAGACATGTTTTGCCCTTGTAAAAGAGCTGATTTATCAGATAGTTGATCACACTTGATCACTTTATCATGGAAGAGGCAGGTTTTAGCTACATACTTCATTTGAACGTGTGGAAATCTGCTGTCAAAGTCCTAACAAGTACAAGCGGTGTAAGAAATATTAATATTTTACTTTGAAAGTGTCACGGTTTGGAAAGACTTTGGACTGTTATCTGGCCATTTTGGAAGACTAGCATTTAATGCAGGCTATGAGAGCAAGCAATTGTCATGTTACTGTGGGACATTTTAAAATGGCTAACACAAAGCAAATATAAATACATATCAAATTTAAGAATACTCAGAATTCATGTTTAGCTAAGCAAAAGGACTCCTTACAAAGGTAATCTGCGTGACCAGCTTACAGGATTTTTCTGTGTAGTTAGTATTGTGCCCTATAGTTACTAGACTGTAGATAACTGTATAAGTGTATCTTTCTCACTTTATGGGACTTTAGGCCATTAATTTTAAAGCAACAAGTAATTTTTTTAAACTATCACTTTTAGGTTTGTAAGGGTTGTTACTTGCCTAGCACTATTTTGTAAGATGAATGTTTTTATGATACTTGAAAAAAGGAAACAAAATTTCTAGTTAATAAAATCATGCACATCTTTATGCATTGTTTTGCATAGTTGCAATGTATGATTTAAATGCTTAGGGATGTCTGCTCATGTTGCCAGTTCAAACTATTTAAGAAAAAAAAAATCAATTTGTCTAAACCCAAGATCTTTATAAAGTTGATTTTTTTAAATTTTGATTTCTGATGTTTGTAAGAAAGATGGTAAAGTTTTCCCCTAAGCATCAGAAACAACTTTATATTCTTAAACGAAAACTATCTCCTAATCATATGAATCCTAAGGCTGAGGTTTTGAATAATTTAGTTACAAAAAATTTGCTGAGAAATTTCTTTCTTTTTCCTCTTCAAAATATGATTAAAAATGACAGTTGGCAACAACAACTGTAGATGTTTTCTTCTGGCCTAATTATTAAGAACTACAGTACCAGCAAATGAACTTCATGTGTGCCCCAGATAGTCTTCTAGTTTAGAAGCTACAAACAATACTCTACTTAGTTTTAGTTACTCAGATTTACTAATGTGCTCCTTTTATCCTCAACACTGTAGCAAACATAGCTCCTTAAGGCTATGAACTAGCAAATGGGTGGCATTTATACATCTGTGGACTCTGCAGAGACTGGATGGTTTTGAAATGCTGCCAGTTGCTTTTGCCATGTATTGTAAAGACCCTCCTTTTTCCTCTAGCTTGACCAATGAAAAAAGAAAAACAAAAATAACCTGTGAATTTTCCATGACAGAAAATCCTGGCTTGCTTGTAGTATAGTAGCTGATCAGTCTAATCTGCTAATAATCTTTTGAACCATGTAGAGTTGAAGGAGGAATTAGCAGGTGACAGAAGGCCATACTGCCATCTGATAATTAACGAAGCTGAAAAATACTCTGGCAACACACATCTATTTGGTACTATTTAGTAATTGCAACTAGCTAGAATATGGAGAATATGTGGATGTAAGTTGAATTGCTGAGGGCAGGAGAATGAATGTGCATTTCTATTGTTACTCTTAATGGTCTTCACATGATTAACTTCTGGGGTGACCTTAAAACTAAGTTCATTAGTAAGCGTTAGCCTGTGGCCCTCCGCTATTCACAGCAACCTGAGGTTTCCTACTTCAGACTACCAGCAAGCAGGCACACAGAAAGATAAAGGCAGTAGTTTTCTGGAGTGTTGCAGTTGCACTGTTTTAAGATCTCCTTCCCCTTCTGCCTCTTAGTCTGTTCACTGATAGCTTTGTTCATAGTTTTGCTTTTTAAGGTACATGCTAAGTAAATGTTATTTTCACGCTTGGAGGAAAGAAAAATGGTTCATAATGTTCCAGTTGGCTTAACAAAAGGATATTTTTCTGAAGTTACGAGTGCCATAGAAGGATAAATTCCTTAGCAAAGAACACTGAGTACAATATGTCCTACCTCTCAAGCAGCACCGAATCTGGAAGAAATAGAGGCTTGGGACAAAAACTGATAGCCTTGCAAAAGGTATTGTGAAAATATCAGTGATGATGTAACAGATTAAGCAGCTGAAGGTGATTACACTTTGATTGTAGTAGATGGAATGCCAAATCCAGCAAACTCTGAAAAACTGTGAAGCACGTAATGTGAAATTGGAATTTGCTAATAGCAGCAGCAGCATTTTTGCTGTGAAATTGGTAATAATGATTGCTGTGCTAGAAGCTGGTAGATAGTGAAAAGCTGTGCTATTTGTTGGATTTTAATGTTTCTGATTACCTTTGTTTCCTTACTATAAATACTGAGGTGGAGATAACATTGCAACTACTTAACTTTAATAGCACTATCACTTTTAGAAACATACTATTTAAATTGTAATTTAGAGGCAGACTGGAAGATGGTGAGTCAGTGACTTGCACAATATCATCATTTCTCATAATATGACTGAGCTTTCCATGAAAATTGAAGATGTTCTCAAAAGTCAGTTTGTGGAGTTGAGAAATTATGTGAGGATCTGCTTAATTTTGAAACAAATTCCTAGTCCTTCCAGTTACAGAGAAAAGCTTGAAAAGTTAATCTGAGAATAATGGGAAGTATCTGAAAACAGAAGGCAGATGTCATTCCATATGAGTAATTTTAACACTCTTTGACATTTCTTTTTTGTTGTTGTTGCTGGTTAGGGTCTGACTTGTGATTGTTTTTGAAAAGTCTGGGTTATGACTATTGACACCGAGAAAGCCCCTCTGTCAAATGAGGGTCCTGTCAACACATCGTGAGCTCTGAGCATGAAGTTTTGCTGTGTGCACAGACAAAATTCTTATTGATGCAAATGTTTCAATAAGAATTTCAGGATTTGTTTTCTAATTAAGATATATATCAGAGAATACTTATATGGGAATTTCCTATAAAAATAATGCAATTTTTATTTGTCATTGTAGTTGCATTCTAACAAAAGCTGTATATGCATAAACCTAGACAGAGAAAGAAAGAGATTAAGTATCATTTGCTGGTATGTCTTTTAACTCACTCCCTTTTGCTGTTGTAAACTTGATATGTAATGTCAGCCTAGGCATGAAAGAATGACTTGAGAATGGAGTGCCTGAATGAACTTGCTTTTATTAGTGTAGCCTTTCCATTTATCTTTTAGTGTGGTTTACTTTAATGAAATGTCACAGAGAAACCAAGTTTGGACTTAAAAAAAAAAAAATAATTCTGTTCTTCAGAGCAGTGACTGGTATTCACATGGGTGTTATGACAAATTGTTTCCTAGTTTCTCATCAAATTTTCTATGTGTTAATGATAGACTCTTTCCATCTAACATGCATTTGCATGATAAAACTGCTATGACGCTTTGACCTTAGTAAGCATTCATCTTGCCACAATTTCTGGGTTTGGCACCCTGTGCTGTGGTGGCTGTGGTGTTGGTTCAGCCCGTATTTTTTCCTTGCTTTTGGTGGCAGCATCCAAGGCACTGGCTTCCAGTGCTAATTGGAAAGCATGGTCCTTGCCAGCTCTGGCCTTCCAGAGGCACTGCATTTGCCTGATCGCTGGATGGATGCATTCAGAAGTGATACGCAAGCGAGGACATTCATATGGGTAAAGATGGTTGGATGTGGGGACATGGTTAGTGAGGCAAGGGTAGCCTTGTAGAATAGGAAGAGCAGAAGAGGTAGTTGATGGGGACTTGCAGAAGTTCTCCAGGAAGGAGGGTCTAGCACACTTGTGTACAGGGAAGCCAAATGACTAGTCAGCATGGGACATAGGTTTTAGTATAATAATAATATATATTATTATGTAGCTCTGTAATCATGGATTACTTCAATACAGACATTGCCACGTGTAAAATGGAAAAGCAAGATTTTTGCTTTCAGAACAGTGCCTTTAAATGTTTTAATTTATATTCAAAAACTCAACTTCAGGTTCTTGGATAAAAAGATGAGATGATGGGGTTGCTTTACTTCTGTTACCATTATTATTTTGAGTTATAGTGGGCAGGGTTGGTAGTGTTCTTGAGCTGTCTAAGGAAAACACGTTAATGCTTAATGTGAATAAAATTTTTCATTGCAAATACATGTGACTTTAATTGTGAATAGAAGCAGACCTGATGTAACTATGTTATATATCTGAAGCACAGAGGTGAAAATGGGCGTCTCAAGTGTAAGCCACACAGCTCTCAGGAATGGGCTGTGAGTTTAATGAGTTTTATACCAGGAGTTGTGAATTTCCTTTCTGAGCACTAGTTTTAACTGTATCAGTAAAAGGTAAAAATTATTCTAGACTCTGGACAGTGTGGTGGAAGCTAAAGCAACACGAAAATAACTTACATTGGGATGGTTAATATCGCACCCACAAGAACACATCTATTACAATCCTAGTGGTTTCTAGAAACGTACATTTTCTAATAGGCTAGAGGAGACACTTGTTCCAGGGTTTGCTCAACAAAGGGAAGGTTTTCTGCATGATCATGTGTCTCCCAAGGGAATTCCCTAGTCCCACTTCTCCTGCCACTGTTTTTTCCTATTCTTTCCTGTCCTTGTGTGCCATTAACGGCATGTAGGCTTTATTGCTGGATGCAAGAGTTTCTTATTGTAAAATTAAAATGTTAGTGAGTATGTCTATGACTTTCCATGTGTGTAATGAACTATGGAACTGAGGCCTTGAGGAACCTTTCTGTTTATGCTAACACTTGCATTTCTATAGCAGCAGTAAACAAGAGCTGCTTCTGTCTCTCTTGGAAGGAATATCATTGCAGTTGCATTGTACTTGAGCTATTTGTTTCTGAAGTTCTTCACTAGTTTATTTAGGGCATGATTATTAGAGGTGCTGAAAATCCACAAATTCAGCTGACTCCAGTTGAAGTTGCTGGACTACAACTGAAAAACTTGTCCTTAATAACTCTGGTACCTTTGCTGTGGTAATATAAGGTGCATTGTGAGCCTCTGGAAGATGTTCTGTACCTGAATGCAAAAGTAACTAATCTCCTTTAGACTAACTGTAAGGCTTGATTAGGGTGTTTCAGAGCTGAATTTGCTATAGGTTGGTGGCACATCTTCCTAGCTTCTGAAGTCACCCAGGCATTTAAACTTGTGTACCTTTAGCTCTGTCTCCAAGCTGTTTGCCTGCAAGTAGTAGGCTCAAACTTCTTTAAAGGGCATAATAGGAGCATCCTTTTCTACTGTAAATTGTAGCAACTCTATTCTTGTTTATTCTCTTTCATTTCCATGAGAACATAAGCTTCTTTTATTCGCAAGGAGTTCTGAAAACACTTTTTAGTGGAAACAGCCTCTTATTAGTGGATAGTTGGTATGTTTATGTTAAACATTAAGCCCATATGCCTTTTGTGGTCTGTTTCCTGATTAAATATTTATGTTGTTGAGGAATGAAACAAATATTTAAAAACTTGAAATTGATTATGAAAGATGTTGACATAGCATAAAATGTAATTAAGATTTATGGTTTGAGTGTATTCAAATTCCTACTGTGCTTTCATTTTCCTTATGTGTCTGCACTTCTCTTGACAGAGCTTGGATACAGTGTGTGTGCTGTTACTGAACTTTCACCAAGGCAAAGGTTGTGCCACTTTAGCAGATTCACTGTATCCAACCTTTACTTTGGATCAGAGTTCTTTGAATTTAACCATGTTAGAGGTTCTGTAGGGAAACTTTATTTTTGTGTCCCTTAACTTGTTGCTTATTATGGCACAACTGTTTAGTATTTTACATTGTATACTTTGATTCTGTACTCCCTTATTTATTGGAAAGCTAATATATTATATTTAAATTACATAAAATATGCAGACAGTTCAGAATACTTGATCTTGAAGTTTTCATCAAGTAACACATAAAGCCCATCTCAAAACTGGGATGATTTTGCTTCAGATTAAGGGGTATATTGTTTTTGCAGACAATCTGATTTTGTATTCTGAAAGACAGAAGTGTTGTCTCTTATAAAGAGATCTATGAGAAAAATCTTGTTTCTGTATTTCCAATACTGATTTGCCTGGTATTCTCCAGTCCTAGAGAAAAGCTACTTGTTGCATGGAAGCAGCTTTGTGCATTTTTTTTTTTTTTTTTCATCTGGAAATGGTTTGCTAACAGGTAGGGAGCCCAGGAAGCACTGTATTGCAGAAATACACAACTTTAACTTCCTTGCTGTTCCGTGTTACTTGCAAAAGTGATCTAACCACAACTAGTGTGTTATGAATGACTGTATTTATAAACATCAGAAAATACAGTTTGAAAGCAGTAACTCATGCAACACAGCTCTGCAGGGCTACTGGTATTGTCTTGTATCACCTCAGCATCCTGGTTTCACAGAGAATGTCACTACTTCAGATTTGCTCTTGATGACATGCTCCTAATACCATAGCTGCTTGTATTAAAGCAAATGAGATGAGAAGTGGAGCAGTGGCCTGTGATCTTTTGTGGGACTTGGAAGACTGGAGTTCACTTCCCTACATTCCCCTTGGTCTTTGGAACTGGAGGGGAAGGTGCTGTGCCTTCTCTTGGCAGCTGCAAGGAGCGACTGCAGAGGCGAATTCTGGCATACCACCTGCTATTCTAGACTACAGCATGCTTATTGCAAATGAAATGGAAGAGTACAGCCTCAAGGAATCCTTGACACAACAGATTCAAGCAGGAATTTTGAGTTTTATAAATCAGGCAACATCTGGGTTAATGTTGGATGAGCAGGCATCGCTTTGCCTGTGGATATGGGGTAGACAGATTTCATGTCCCTGTTCCAGAACAGAGGGGATAAAATGCTCCCAGCCCTGTGCTGGAGGCAGGTGAAACTTGTAGAACTCTTAGAAAAATAACTAATTAACCAAACCAGAACAGGTCACACATGGTCTGAGATAATCAGTTTGGGCAAATTCAGTCCAAGGTGTTGGTGTAGCTAAACTGTAAACAGGTTAGTTTTGCAGAATGCTTCAGGAAAGGTACTTCTATGAACTCTGCATGCAATAGCATTTTTTCAAAATTATTTTCCTAGAAGTGGTCCTTCTGGCATAGGTAAGGTTTCCATTGATGTTTATTAGGAGTGCTGAATACAACAATACAAAGCACAGGCAGTCTGAGATCCTCTTGAATGATGCATGTGAAGGAAACTATGTGAAACTGATACTGTTGATGAATTCTGTATACTCAGCAGCCGAAGGATGCTGAAGGCATTTTGTTTGGATGAAAAGGTATCTTTCTAAAGTAAAGATGTATCTGCTTTATAATAGAATTGCTTTTCATCCTGACTTAAGCCTCATGAAATTATTCTGGATTTATACTATAGTAAGTGAGGTCAGATCAGGCCCATGACCTGTCTAACAGCTAGGTATCTCAGCTTATTGTTTTACTGTTTGAGTCACCCATGTTCATCTTAAAGGCATAGTGGAAAATGTTGATTTTATTATCCACCAGAGTTACTGTACTATGTTGAATAAATTCATATAGAGTGAATAATTAACTTCAATGTAAATCTTCTAGTTCTCCTTATGTAAGATACATATTTCATGGGCGCAAAATTTATCACTCTGGCTGGTTTGATAGTCATCTCCTAGCAAAGATCAGTGCATATAGTTTTGGAAGAAGTTAAAATACCTGTTTTTCCCTCTTAAATTGTACCTTGTTCACTGTGTAATGCTGTACATAGAAGACCGAGGAAAATTCCATGGATTATCAGTTTATATGTTTGAAGCATAACATTTCTTCATTGTTATCCTCTAACTTCTAGTAATTAAATACTTTTGATGGTCATAAATGTATCCAGCCGTGTTTGAGTCCAGGCTGACTCTTTCAGGTAGTGAAGCTTCAGGCTGACTGGATGATATTTAAAGAACTTTCCACTTCATACTACTCTGTTAATAACTACCTGATACCATAATTATACCCTGCCTCTTCTTTTGAAAATTAGTAATGTGCTTCAGCAGTTGCAACATCTTTATTTTTTTACATATACAGGTATATGTATTTATATAGCTAGTTACTTTGACCTTTCGGTGCTCTCCTGTTTTAAAGGTTTACAAGCATCCTCTTTGCTGCATTAGGAGTGGATCTATTTTTGTATCGTCTTTCTTTATAAGACCCAGTGCTCATCATTCTACAGGTGTATTAGATTCTTTCTTTCTATGTTTAGAGGACTGTATTCTGCAATCAAGACTTCTTTCCCTAATGCCAGACAAAAAGAACAGCAACAAAAGAAAATGGGCTCTTGAGTCAGCATTTGTAATGTGCATTGTTGTCGTGGAAGCAGCTGCGTGTGGAAACAAGGCAAATAGAATTTGAAATGAAGAGCTGGAAGAGAAATTGCCAATTGCCTTCAGGGATGGAGAAAACTATTGGGCCTGATTGCCAATTAACTGCTGTTTTTTCTGACAGCTTTGATAACAGGTCAAAAATGTGGCAGGAACTGCTGCTTGGCCTGCTTGCTTTATCCTTTGTGGTGCTCAGCCACAGACGCTCCTCTGCACACAAAGAAATACCACGATGGTATCAACAGAAGTTTGTATCTGTATTAATGTTGGATGTGGAACGTTTCCGGGAGACGCCAGTGAATTGTCCATAAATACAAAAAGGCTTCCAGGTGTAGCAGGCAGGCTAGGGATAGATGAATATTGTCAGTTCACATTAAGCATGTTGGCGAGGTCTTAAAAGAGGATCAAGGGCACTTTCTCAGCATAAAACCAGTGCTTGTACCTACCCTGTTCTGGGTCAGCAGGAGATGGTTTAATGTAAGCATAGACTACAGAAAATCTAAGTGTCATATGAACACTACCAGAGTACAGAGAAATCTGTTCTCTGTAATCGAATATATCTTTCAGCAGGTAGTCATAGTTCCAATAGACGTGCACCTTTGGAGGCTTAATGTTAAATCTTGTCAGAACTGCCTGTGGACTGAGTTATCTTGGGTGATGATAAACCTGCGTGTGCAAGGCATTTATTAGCTGAGATAGAAGGTCTCTGTTTCTATATTGAAATTGTCTGAAATGACTAAGTAGTTTAGGTGTTGCCTCTGCTCAAACTAGATCTCCTGAATGACAGAACCATGATTGAAGCACTTCTGCCATTTAATTGACCAGCTAATTTACCCTGTAATTATATAATAGGCTATTTAAGACTCTCTTTAGAGCAGAGGTATTAGCTTTATCTGCTTCATTCAAGAACAGATGTTTCTACTGTGTTACTGAAATAATCAACGTCTTTGGAAATCAAAGATTGCTATTTTCTGAAGTAGAATATGATGGAAAATCTAAATTATGAATAGTAAAAGGGGAGGAGTGAAACTAATTGCATTGCAACTTTGCAGAAATCGTTTTTGATAAAATCTGACTCATGGTAATGGCAAATAGTTAAAAAACATTAACAGTATGACAGAAGTGGTGTTGTCTTTTGCACCTGCGTGGCTAAATATTTCACTGACGCTTTGGCATGCTGTTTCTGTATTTCAGAGGACTGTCTTCTGCCTTTTTGCAGCTTCAGAGTCCTTTAAATTTCCTTAGTAATTTGGATTTAAATGTTTAATTTTTCCCCCCGATTTTTCTACAGTTCATTATTTCTTTATTTTTAATTGCCACATCAGGTTTCCAATCAGGGTACTTGCACTTCCAGAAACATCTGTGTGTAAGGTCATTTTTTCTGAATATATATTTTAAATTTTTTTTCTTTTGAGTATGAAGACTGGTACATGCTGCTAGTAAGCTTAGCAAAATGGATGAGTAGGATTTTAGTACTTAAATAAGATCGAGTGACATGAAGGAAAAAGACTTAACTCACCACACACCCTCAAGGCCATATCCTGTGTGACCCACAGGAACAGTCCCAGTGAAGACAGAGAAAATACTAACCTGAGTAAAGTAGACAGGATCTCATTAAAATAACCCCCTGTTGTTTAAGAACTCTTTTTATATAGCATCATGGAAGAAAACTAAATTACTATGGGAACTTTAAATAGCATCATGGAAGAAAGGTAAACTACTGACTTAAAAGAAGCAGAAACTTTTGCTGAGTTGAGAATCAGTTACATAGTGCACATAACTTGTTTTTTTCCTCCATCTTATACAGCAGTGTAAGTGTAGATAAATAAATGCTTATGTTGCAGATAGGGCCCAAATAAATATTTTTACTTTTGTACTTTGAGACAGTAGTCACATACTGTTGTGACAAAAATTTTCTTGTATTTTCTTGAATGGTCTGGCAATACAGTTGCTATCTTAGAAGATTTCACCACATCTCATGTTATTTGTTTTCCTTAAAACCCTGACCCCCAGTTGAAGTTTGTTACATGAGAATCTTAACTTCCAAGTCATTTTCTTTTTGAAGGAAATGTCTAACTGATGGTTTCAGATAAGCACAAACTTCAAAACATAAACCCCAAAGATTAAAAAAAAAAATCCACCAACAAACGAGAAAAATAAAGTGTAAAAAATGTTCTTTAAAACAAAGTCACGGTATTTTATAGTGTTTTGAACAAATATTTGCTTTGTTTTTTCAAAATACTATTTTTAAATAAAGTTAAGGGCTACTCATTGCTAGCTCATGAGCATTGCTCGTGTCGTTATGCATACAGGTTTAGCTACATATAGGATACCTCGTTCAGCATTTGGTTTTTTTAGTTCTAGAAACCTTTCCACCATTTCCTGTGGAGTATTTTTTTTCATTACAAACAGATCAAGAATTCTTAGTGAGTACTTCATAGTATAGTTTATTCTCTCCCAGAGTTCTCTTACCAGCAGTAAAAACAGTAGCAAAAAGATTGTCCCATTGCCTATTGTATTAGAAAATCAAAGGTAAAAACTTAATTTGCATTTATGAAAATACTGTTGAGGGAATCAAAACCATCCTATTAAAAACTGCCCAGCAATCTAAACGTGTGCACAGTTACAGTTAAAACACCTCTAAAAAGCTGAGGTTTTCATTTAATAACTCTTATTTATATAGAATATGAATATAAATGATGAAAAGTTTATCATTCTGGATTCAACAAAAGGCAAAATAGTAGGAGGAATGCCATAATACATAGTTTTGGATTGGTAGGTTTGAGTAAAATTACCAATCCCAATATCCTGGTCAAGTTCTAATTTCTGGCTACCTGAATCTCCATCCAGTGACATGCTTTCCAACATAGTATTCAAATATGTTGAATAACTATATGTTTCTTAATATTTGCATATCAATTTTTAATCCGGATGGGTTTTTTCTTTGTTTTGGGGTTTTTTTTTTTTGTTAAGTGGTATCATGTCTCCTTTTTCTCCTGAAAGATACTGTGTAAATATGAGGACATTAGAATATTGACAGCCTTAGGCATTGGATACAGTGGGAATTCCCACTTTCTGTGTAGCTGGAGGTAGCTACAGAAGAAAGAAAGGCTGACCCTGTGCTCTTCGCTCTCCAAGCAAACATGGACAACCCGTGAACGCCATGCAAACAAACAGGTTGTGCTGTACTTCTCATTTGGTCTCATTTCATAGGGAGGCAGGGAGAGCCAATTTGTAGTAAACGTTCTACCCAGTTGCAGAATATGTCAGGCTTCGACATCACTAATACAGTAGTGTGATATCTTTCTCAGTGAAATAATCTCCAGCAGTGATGTCACCGCTTATAATTCTGAAATCAGGAGACGCTTCAGTGGTTAATGTAGCGAGGCAACGTTATACCTGTTTGTGGCTGACCACAGCTAATTTGTTTTGTATTAAAATTTCACAGTAGAGTAGGTATAACTCACATCAGCGGTATTGTATGCACTCCTTTGTAAACCTCCAGGAAAGGTCTGACTTCTTGGCACGATCCTCCAGCAAACCGCAGCTGATGTAGTGCCCTGCTGCCTATTGTCTCATGTGCTGGTGACCTGTGCGATTGCTTCATTTGTATTTTTTCTCATTGTCAGGTTGTGAAGGATTGAAAGAAAACTGATGCAGCTATAATGGGGAAGAAATTATTTTCTGACAGAAACTCAGGTTGATAATGTTTAATCTCCTTTATTCTGAACCAAATTCTGATTCCATTATTACAGCCTTACAGCAGACCTTAGAAGGGATCCTGTTGTTGCAGGCATTGTGCAACCATCTAGTTATGGGGCAGTCCCTGCACTGGGAAAGTTTGTAACCTAATTAGTCAGGACATACAAAGGTGGGAAAGAAAGGTGCAGTCTTGGCCAAGGGCATCCAGCAGGTCCATGGTAAAACCAGTTGTTGAATTCGGGTCTCCCCTTTTCCCCTTCCAGTGTCTCGTCCAGTGGGTAATAGTACATTCTGTTGATAGGCGTGATTTTGGGGGGAGAAGCACCTGCATATAGCAGATCTGAATATAATTATTATGAGCAAATAATAACCTGGCCATTACAGGAAAATTTTTCTTGCTCTCAAGCAAAAACACTAAACCAGAAGGGAAAACGTACACAAGGACAACTTCGATGAAAATATTAATGTAAGGTGGATTTTTTGTCATTTTTGGCTTATAAAGTAAAAGCAAAGACAAAGCTTTTACTTTATGGTAGGCACAGCACCACCTGTAGCACAGTGCTCTCTACAGCCTCACATGCAGATGGGTGCTGCCATAGGCTTACCTTGTCTGCGCCAATGGCATGTGCACGGTGGAAAATGGCAAATGCACATATAAGCTTCGTATTGAGACAATTGCGTGTGACTTCTTTACAAACTTGCGCTTACTAACAAGGGTCTGAATCATTCTGTTGTAGTAAAGCTTCAGTAAGAGGAAATGGGCAAGGATCTGTCATGGGGGTTTATCAACCCTTGCTAAGGTGCCTTCTGTTTTGTTTTGCTTTTTTATGGAGTTGGGTAGAGAAAGTAGATTCACATTGAGACTCCAGTCTTTGTGCTCAGTAAAAGCCTTTATTCGGCTCTTTGACAGTGTTATGAGACAATAGGCTTGTCAGAATTGTGAAGTAAAGGTCAGGAGGTGGTTAACTTCTGCAGCAGCTGTGGAAAGGCTCACCAGCATTCACCCACTGATTGTAAGCACTTTTCAAGTGCTTACAACTTGAAAGTGTCCCATTGAGGTTTACTGCTGTTCAAATGTTGGAGTGCTCAGTGCTTTGCAGGACTAGATCCCAGCACTAAACACTAATTGGCAAAGATACTGCATTGCACTTAGAAATTAGTTTTTCTAAAAATTGTTTGTTGAAATGTAAGGCGATGATTTTAATGTTGGAAAACCGCTTGAGCAATGGAGGTAGATTGTTGGTCAGTGCTTATTCTATGCCAATGAAAAGATCAAGTGTATGAAAACAGGTGCTGCTATTGTGAATTCTCAGTCACTATTACAGTGAAAAGAACTGCTAGGTGTTTGATGTACTTTAAAGTGTTGTTTGTAATGCTTTAAGTGTGCCAGGCTTGGAAACGTCATTCAGGTCTGGTACCTTGTATTGAAAAGATCAGTAACTTGTATTAGTATGTGCTTGGAATTAAAGCCTTATATATTTCCTGTTTATTATTATTAGGTATAAGCAATTGAGGACAACACTTCTTGCTGTCCAAAGATGGAAAACAACGTAACTACTATCTCTCGTGAAGAGCTCGAAGAACTAAGAGAAGCATTCAGTAAAATAGGTATGTTTTAAATAAGAAAATAATAAGGATGCCATTGACATTGCAAAGCCGTGTAGGATTTGTGGAAGAAATCTTTACGGATCACTTTGTTTTGATAGGACCATGTCTTCCTTCTATGTTGCCAGTAATATCTAAGAAAATAAGAATGTTTACATAAAACCTCTTATTTTCACTGAAACTATGTGTGTTTATTCATTTCTTTCAACTTCAGCAATGAAAACAGATACATTTTCTTGCTGGGCAGCTGCATTATTTGTGCCATTCTATATGCAGCACGATAGGTCCCAAAATTCAGGTTTTTGAACTCCTTAAATCTGAAAAAAAAATGATTAAACGTCAATTGTTAAATATATTCTCATGTTGGATTACTGACGCTTTGCTTTACTTGCATGCTTTGGTGAACTAGTAATTTCTCTTTCCATTTATTGGATCAGATTTTACATTGTAAGTAAGCTAAACTTGGAGATTTTTTGATCTTGCTTTTGTAGCTAGCAGATGTTAATAAATAACTGTACAATTTTGTATGCTTGACAGGATGTTTGCAGATTAATCAGAGAGTAAACAGAAAGAGTGAGAAATTATATAGCAACTAACCCTTATTTCCAAATTGCAATACCATTGTGAATGTTAAAGTTCACATCTGCTTTATTTCTTGTTTGCCGCAGTTCTGTGGGAGTGATGTGTAACTGTGCGGCTCAGCAAATCAAACGAACGCATTTGTAATCATTCATAATGGGGGAACAGGGTTGCTTTAAGCAGAAAGTCTTAAATATTACGAGTCTTCAGCTTGGTAAAGAGACTATTGGGAAGCTGTACGTTAGTGATCTGTAAGACCGTGAGTAGTGTGAAGAAGGAGTTACTCAGTTTCTGTCAATCCAGGGATCACGTGATGCCCAGTAGAGAATCAGAAAGCTTAAAATAAAAAGTAGTACCTTTTCTTCATGGCAAATAATAAAACCATGAACCCATTGACTCGGAATGTTGTTGAGACCAAAAAGAGTAGAAATGCTAAAGGAGTAAGATAGATCCATGGAAGGTAATTCATGAGTTGCTATTAAACAATCTAAACAAACTATCTTGACATAGTCTGTAGCTCAAGAAGTCTGCAGCCTGCAGGAGCTGGAAAGACAGACCAACGAAAAGAGCACTGTATACATTATCAGTCTACTGGGAGGTGTTAGGATAGGTAGATACTCACTGGTATTGTCTGACAGCTTTTCTGTTTGGCTTTCACCATCTGCATTCCTTCTCTTTCTCCCTTTCCTTCCTGCATGTTTTCACATTTCTGCTCTAAGAATTGTCTGTACTACTCCAACTCACTGAAAAGCATTTTCTTCCTTACTGTATTATGCTTTCTGTAAAATATAAAAAATTAAGCATCGTTTAGCTTTTTTTTTTTTTTCATTTTTATGGATAAATTGCTTGCAGCTATATTGGTAAACTGAGAGAAAAGGCATGTATTTAACTCTCTGCTTGTCATCATGGAAACTTATCCTCAGTGAAAGATGAACCTAGAGAAATAAAATAGCTGGTAATCTGAGTGAGCTCATGAGCACGTCCTCTGCTTTTTAGACCATCCCTGTTATTACGTGTGTTGTTACATGTCTGCAAGCCAGACAGTGGATGGATTAATACATATGCAGACATAAAGTTTGTTTGTGTAGTGATTTGTGAATTGTTGGTAGTATCAAAAACACAAAAAGAGATATTTTTTTAACAGGTGTTTTTAGCCTTTTGTCAGCAGTGAAATGTGGCCTTCTTATGAAGCTGTACGGAAGCTACTTAGTGTAGTATGGATTACAGGGAAATTACTGTATAGCAGTCAATTATGGCTAGAGATGAAAGCATGTTTCTCTGCTTGCCCTTCTGTAATGTGATGTGTATTCATCCATTCCAGTATTATTGGCTGAGTTCTGATATAGAGACAATATGAAGAGAGGTCTTTTAACTAGTAAACAGAAAAAACCAGAAGTGGGAGCACCTTGACAATTCGGAAAAGTGGCCACATCATTTTGCTTCTGTTTCTGACTCGTGTTACTTGTGACGTTCTCTTAAATTACTTATCTTAGATGCATCATTTGTCAAACTGGGAAAGTACTATTAATTCATATTTTTCAAGAGCTCTAATATGATTATGAAAGAGACTGAAAATTGTTGTTAAACATGGAAAATATTTGCATTAAATATATGAAATGATGGGCATTATATCCAGCACTAGTTATGCTGGATATGATTTCTTGTATTTGATTGAGCTTCATCTATACTGTGTATGGACTATAGCTTTTCTGCTTTTAAAAGTACTTCTCTCCATTGCATAGACATTGCACTACAGGTAAGGCTATTTTAATGGGCGTTCTCAAATTCTGCTTGTATAGATATGTGTATACATATATATGGAAATATGCATAGATATAAAAAAAATTGGGAACAGTTAATGTTTCATTTATGCATTACATTGGATAAAACCATAGGTTTGTAAAATGGTGCTTTATTATACTAAGACAAGAATTCAAGACAGCTTTCTGCACACAGATTGGCCTAAGGTGGAAGTACGAAGGGTATTTTTATGATTTTGGTGCTGCTTCATTATTTGTCATGAGTAACACAAATTATACTGAATTTTTCTTAATTTATTCTTATGTGATACAGCTATTCATTTCTTTCCACAATCGTGGAGCTATACCATACCTCGTGTTGAAAAAAGCATTCGCATACTTTGCTGTTCATGGACATTCCTGACATGCGGTCTTGGGAGCCAAGTATAAGTGAAGGTGGCAGTACAAATTGCTCCCAACAGAGCTAGTTAATAGATTAAGGAAGGTCACCTTTTAATAAACAGATACAGATCATCCCAGATTTATCTTCACAGGTAAGCCTAACCACATCAAAAGTTTTGAGGAACAGGAAATGTCTATCAGATACTAGGATAAGAAACAAAATGCAGAGTCAGGTAGAGTTCTTGTGTAAGTAGTTTTTCGTGTGTAAGTGTGCTCTCCTAATGACAACTTGCATCAGATTAGAGTTTACTGATTGCAAATGGTAAAATATTGACGGTAGGAATATAATAATTGATCTCCCTTTCACTTGAAGGTTTATAGAGAATTTTGTTGGGAGTCTTAAAAAAAGCTTAAACTTTGCTATTTACAAATACGCCATCTTGTTATAGCTGTGCTTTGGGATTATAAGATAGTTCCTGAGAAAATACATAACAAGATGGCACAACTCCTAACCAGTTGTGCCTCTAATCTACAAGTATTCCTTCACGCTTACTTATCTATGTCAGAAGAAATACTCATCTCCTAGAACTGTATTTCTCATACTTTATTTATTCTCAACAGTTACTATACTTGGTTCTTTACGTAAGTATAAAAACAACTTGTGCTTTCATTTTACAGATATTGACAACAGCGGGTATGTCAGTGATTATGAGCTTCAAGACCTGTTTAAAGAAGCAAGCCTACCCTTGCCTGGTTACAAAGTCCGGGAGATTGTAGAAAAAATCATTGCAGTGACAGATAGCAACAAGGACGGGAGAATCAACTTTGAAGAATTTGTCTCTGTAAGACGTTCCCTTTGGATGTTTCTCTACTGTCTGATATCTCTTGAGAACTAGGATAGAAAACTGAATTAAGTGGTACAACTAAGTACTATTTTGATACAAATAACTAGTATTTTGAGAATGGAAAAATTTTCTGTCACAATTTACAATAGCCTATGTAATTATTTTCCAGTCTTTATATTTCACTCTCCCATTTAATTTAATAGATCTCATTTGGGCAACATGTGAGAGCACAGTAGTTTCAATCAGTTCTACCTTCTATTTCCTCAAAGATGAGGGGATGGACTGCAAATTATAGGAACTGTTTGGTCAGCCCTTGCCCTGACAAAAGAGTAGCTAATTAGATACTGGCCTCTGAATTCTCTTAGTGATAAACTAATGTTTGCGCTACTATGCTTAATGTCTGTACTAAAGGCTACTTTTTACTGGGAGTGAGGTACAGTTTTTCACTTTTAGTGAACAGATTTGAACGGTTTAGACTTTTTTTAATGTGGATCACTGGCTAGTGTGCTTTATTTAAGAGAAACAAAAACTTTTCAGGCTGTTGATTTGTGTATGTGTTTGGGGATGATTAGTTTTTGCTTTGAATTTAGAGTACTGCTGCTAATTGCAGCAGGTTACTTGTTGAACTAGTTATTGATCCTTCTTTCCAAGATTCTAATTTGCAGTGGTTCATAGGTGAGATGCAAATATTTGCATCCAGGTATTGAACTGTATCTGTTACTTATACTTCATTGTCAGTTTTGAGATTTCTACAGTATTTGGGCACATTTAGAACATATCAGTATATCCAATGTGGTTTACAGTGCAGGCAGGTGGAAAATAGTGTCAGCTTGCTTAAGGGCATGTGTAACTGTCACATAGTAACCTTTTACTGTAAAGCATACGATGAAGTAAGTGGAAGAAATATGCTATAGTAATTGAAAATGTGTGTATCTTCAGTGTTTTCTTCAGTTTACCAAAACATCTATGGAAAAATTGTGTAGATTGTTGCATATCTACTTTTTTAGATAGCATGGCTTAATAAAGGTAGCACTTGAAGTACTCACTGAGAAACAATATATTAGATATCCAGTATGCAAGTTTCATGAAGGGATTTAAACTAGTTTTACCCATACGGTGATTCCCCCCCCCCCCCGAACATAAGTCAATGTAAATACCAAAGAAAGGCAGTCAGGTTGATTACTGACTGACTCTAGAGTACTTACATGAGTTATCACTTAGTTATTTGAAGGTATGCTCAATCACAAAATGCTCTCTATTTTTCTTATTCAAGATAATTCAGGAATTGAAAAGTAAAGATGTTAGCAAATCTTTCCGAAAATCAATAAACAAAAAGCAAGGTATTACAGCAATTGGAGGAACATCAGCAATATCTACTGAGGGGACACAGCACTCTTATTCAGGTAAGAAATAATTAAACACGAGCAGATTTTGCATGGAGGAAGACTCTTTAAATTTGCACTACAGCAGGAAAAAAAAAAAAACTGGAAAAAGTTGCTGTTGAAAGCAAATTAATACAGAGAAAGCATGTGGAGATGGGCAAGATAAGTGTGGGTGATAGTTTATTAAAATGTGGGCTGTTCAGTTGTTGTTAGTTTTATGCTGCACTCAGAGATAAGTCTTTGCCAGAGCAAAAATGAAAGCAAGCACTGACAGCATGTGGGGGCAGGGGAAGAAGGCCCCTTTGGCGTACTTCTAGTAATGCTAGTCAAGTTTTTGGCTTCATTACGTGCTAATCTACTCCTATTCCTATATTCAGATAAAAATGAATCCCCATTTTCAGTTCCATCTTAGTGTTAACTAAGATGAAAAAAAAAAAAAAACAACCCCACACATCATTTCTGGATGGAAGGGCCTTCTCGGCTGTCTCTGTGCCATTACAGAATTGTTCACTCCCATATGATTTTTGCATAGCCCATCTCATACTTGAGAACTTGCTTTTAACATTTGATCTCTGTTTCTTTCTACCTCCCGCTGCTGCATGTCATTTAAGTTGGTAATTGTGCCCAATTGCATTGCAGCTCCTGCTCAGAATGTTAACTACGTTCCAGGATCACATTGCACTAAGCAATATTGCAACTTTTTTATTGACTCAAGTCTGGGATTTGCTGTGGTTCCAGAAGTGTGTTAAGATTCTATATATGAGGAAGATTCACTTTAGTTAGCTAAAGGTGGTGATACCCTCTCTCTGGGTATTATCTTTATGGCACCAGCTGCAGTTGGTATATCCCCAAAGCAGGGGATATATTCCATCTCAAAGGATGCCTGTAGGGGGGACACCATCAGAGCTAGTTGTTTAGACTCCCTTTCATTTTCGGTGGAGAGAAACTGACCCCACTAGACTGCAATTCATCTGACCTGGCCTTATCAGCCATCTAGTTTATGATGAGATGAAGTGTGCACAAGAATTTCATGTTTCTTCCCACTGACAATGAAAGAAATGTAATGAGTCAGGTGTAGGTACCTGTCTTGTATGCTTCTTGAGGTAAGTGAGGTGGATACCACCTGTACTGTCTGGTAATTTGGACACTGATACTTGATTGACTGTTGTCCCAATAAGCATTCTTAGATACACAGTAATAAATTCTGCACCAAATATGAAAGAGAATTTAAAACTGAGGTACTAAACTTTTTAAGTTTCTCAAAGCTAAATACAGCACAGTAATTCAGATGATAGTCTCAAAAATACTGCCGGTCTCTGAAGTCCTAGTAGAAGGCAGAATCGAATGCTGCGTTTTAAACCAACATTGTACGGATTGAGATGTTGCATATTTCAGATCACAAATTTCCCTCTTTTCAATGTAATTGCTGAGAAACTGAATTCAAAGTCAGCCATGATGACCCATTATGTCGTTATGATTTTTATGTTGTCTTTCAGAAAATCATCAGATGTTTAGAGGGTGCAGTAGGGGAAAGATCAATCTGCCATTTTTTGTGTGCTTTCCCACTGGTCTGATTGTTTTCATAACTGGCCCCTGTGAAACTAAGGGGTTTTGTTGCAGATGAACCTCTTTGACCCAAGTCTGATGTTTAGTAGTATGTGTTCATGGAAATGATAATAGATTATTTTAATGCTATTTTTCTTTTCAGAGGAAGAAAAAGTTGCTTTTGTTAAGTGGATAAATAAAGCTCTACAAGATGACCCAGACTGTAAGCACCTCCTACCTATGAACCCATCAGATGCTAGTCTTTTTAAATGCCTTGCAGATGGCATCCTCCTTTGGTGAGTCCAGGGTTGTGAGAAAGAAAAGAAATTAATCTCAAAGGTTAAATGCTGATCACAGTGACATGAATTGGAAAACTTCTGATAGGCATTAACATCAGGACTCCACTCTTAAATATTTCAACCAATGTGTAGGATGGGAAAAATCTTTGCCCGTAGAAATGTTGTTATTAGCAAATGTTTTATGTGACTGTGCATATATTACAGAAGTGGGTTTCCACTTCAGATCCATAATTATACACGTCAGATATGTACAGGCTGTTTATGAAGGAGATAATTACACAGTTCATATATTCATTAGCTGCAATAATTAGAAATCTTTGCTATTTCAAATATTTTTAAAAGTCACAAAATCGTAGGATGGGAGGAACAGGTATCCACGGCAAGACAGAGAGCATATAGTAGGTACCTTAACTTTAGTCTGCTGTAACTTTATAGTTAGTTAAAGTAGACTAATAGTACTTATTCATACACCATGGTAACAAGGGATTAGCTTATTAATATTGATGTGAATTAGTCTTTGAGATCCTTGTAGATGCAAGATACTATAGAAATGCAGTGCAGAAATATATTGGTTATATTATAAAGATTTTCACTAGAAACTATTTAACTGTCTTTAGTTTACAGTTTTAATTTTCTCAACTTTTTTTTGACAGCACAGACATGCTCTGTTACTTAAGTATAAAACCCAATTGCTCAAGTTTCTTATAATTACATATTATCTGGAGGTTTCTGGATGAATGTGCAATTATTTAACAGGGAGAGGAGATTTAGAGGATGAGGTGGTCGTTTTTTATCTTGTCAGAAATATTTACAGCTAGTTTAAAGTGTTAGGAGTTTATAATCAAATAATATATTTTCTGAAAACTGAAAGTTTGAATAATCTCTGACTTTTCTTCCTTAGCAAAATGATCAACTTTTCACAACCAGATACGATTGATGAAAGGGCTATTAATAAGAAGAAACTCACTCCTTTCACTGTTTCTGTAAGTACTGCACATATAGGAACTTGCCACAAATGAAAAAGTAAAATATTTTTCTACAGCTCTGTTTTAATGACAGTTCTCCCGGTGGAGCAAAAACAAAAGTCCTATGTATTAAAAAATGTCAAAGCATGAAATTGTATTTTTTTAATAAACTCTGCTGAATTCTCCTGTTTCTTAGATGATGTACAGGAAAACTTGTATTTTTCATGCTTTCCTTAGTTCTTTTGCTATTCACTATTCTCATTTTGCTTTACTAAGTACCTGAAGAAAATAATTTTAGACTTCTGAGTGGATGGTCAGGTCGTATTTTAGCAATGCAGAAAGTATCTGCGTGGCTGTATACTGTATAGTAGGATGATGCATTTTCAATAGTGGAGAGTGGCTTGGACAGAAGATGAGAAGCTCTATTTTTAATTGTGTATGAAGTCATGCAAATATTTGAGAGAAACGGTCTTTAAGACCTTAGTTAGGGTATAAGAAAACAGGTCTGGAAGAGGGAAGTAGATCCATAAGTTGCCAGCCTAATGAGAAAAAAAAAAAACAACCCAATGATTAAAAACCTCAGTTAATTGGCAGACTTTTCATTTCAGGCTGTGACATTAAAATATGAAAAGTTAAAACATACCATGTTCTAAATCCTCCAAGTGGGTTTGGTAATCTCTATTTAGTTAAAGAAGATGTGTCAGCAAAGATCATAGAATCATAGAATCATTGAGGTTGGAAAAGACCTCTAAGATCATCGAGTCCAACCGTCAACCCAACACCACCATGTCCACTAAACCATGTCCCTAAGTGCCTCATCTACACGTCTTTTAAATACCTCCAGGGATGGGGACTCCACCACTTCCCTGGGCAGCCTGTTCCAATGTTTCACCACTCTTTCAGTAAAGAAATTTTTCCTCATGTCCAATCTAAACCTCCCCTGGCACAACTTGAGGCCATTTCCTCTCGTCCTATCGCTTCTTACTTGGGAGAAGAGACCCACCCCCACCTCGCTACAACCTCCTTTCAGGTAGTTGTAGAGAGCGATGAGGTCTCCCCTCAGCCTCCTCTTCTCCAGGCTAAACAGTCCCAGCTCCCTCAGCCGCTCCTCATAAGACTTGTTCTCCAGACCCCTCACCAGCCTCATTGCCCTTCTCTGGACACGCTCCAGCACCTCGACGTCCTTCTTGTAGTGAGTGGCCCAAAACTGAACACAGTATTCGAGGTGCAGCCTCACCAGGGCCGAGTACAGGGGCACGATCACTTCCCTAAATGATGATACTACATGTGTTTGTTGTCTCCGTAAATAGTTAAAATATGACACAAGAAAATGGAGAGTAATATTTACAAGAGCTGCCAGTTTTTTGGTGTTTTGTTGTTTTTTTTTTTTTCCTTGGGATCTTTCATCTGTGACAAACATTAGCTTTACTTTCAGTGTCAGGATGTTGAATTGCCATGATTTTCTTATGTTGTCTGCTCAATTACATTTTAACAGTTGCTTGAATAAATGTGTCAGCCTGTATAAGATCCAAGATGGGATGACAGTGATGTCAGTAGCCTCCTGCACAGGGCAGAATTCCATGTGAGCATGTTTTTCCACAGGATCAAGCCCCTGATATTTTGAGCGATATTGTTTAATTTGTGCATGTGATACTTACGAAATACAAAAAATATTTTGAATAGAGTATTCCTCAGCAATCCAAGCTGCAGAAGGCGGTCCATGATTTTTTGTGGGTCCATATTAAACACTGTTAATAATGTTTTCCATTAAATTTTGATAACATATATGGTGGTTCACAAAAAAATCTCCAGAGTGCCATTTTCCACTGGGAACCACTGTACTAATGCATTATTTCTTATAACTTCTGAAACTTACAAAATTTAATATGAACAAATTTACTAAGAATTACAACCTCATAAATCTGTTAAACAATGATATTCCAAATAGGAAAACCTAAACCTGGCTCTGAACTCAGCATCTGCTATTGGCTGTACGGTTGTCAATATCGGATCACAAGATTTGCAAGAAGGAAAACCACACCTGGTATTGGGACTCTTGTGGCAGATCATTAAAGTTGGTCTTTTTGCTGATATTGAGATCTCCAGAAACGAAGGTAAGAATAATGCCAGGTATAGCAATGTCCGCAGTTTGGAATTAACTGAGATCACAATAGCAATGATTTCAGCTTTCTTTCAAACTTGCTTTTAGCTCTTATCGCATTGCTAAATGAAGGGGAAGAACTAGATCAGTTAATGAAGCTTTCCCCAGAAGAGCTCTTGCTACGGTGGGTGAACTACCATCTGGCCAATGCAGGGTGGCAGAAAATCAGTAACTTCAGCCAAGACATTAAGGTATGTAGTTACCGCTCTGATAATTGAACATAATGGTATTTAAACACACTATGCATAGAAATAAATGAGCCAGATCAGAAGTATTTAGAAAAATCATAGTCATCTGCTTTTTCTAGCTATAGGTTCATCCTGCATTTTTCAGCACTGAAAGAACATTATTTTGATCTCTCATATCCTATTCAGTTGCTCATACCATGTATTATCACATCACAGTGTAAAGCGAACATTTCGGACAAGCCCATATTCAGGGAAGTTCTAATGTTCTACAGTTGTTATTAGCATTACTTAGGACAATTTGCGCTACCTTATTAGTTATATTTTTCCTGTCTATCCTTCCCTGCTCCTGCAGGGAAGGGTCTGCAGAAACCCATCTTTTCTTTCTTTTGTTATTTTAAGGAAGAAGCGTATGACTTTAAATCTTCTCCTGGTGCATATTTGCTAATGGCGATTGCCCTTCATACCTAGCATTCTACGGAAGAGTAGGAAACCTCTTAAGGAAAGAACAGTTATTCAGAGGGCTGTCTGGAGTAGCTGCTGATCCTTGATCCAAGGAGAGAGCAGCCCCCCTCAATCGCTGTGCTTTGCTGGTGTGACAATTTACTGACACACAGGGACTGAAAGGCATGTTGGTTCCTTGGGGCGGATGGCAGATCTGCATAATTCTTTTCTGCAGAGTACTGTAGTAAGTCCAGTTGAAGAGAGAAACCCAACTTTTTAAAAGCAAAGGATGAAGATTCCCTCAGGTGATAAGACCTCCTTTCCTTGAAGAAAACTATGTTGTTAATTGCTAGTTACATCTTTTCAAATACCACCAAGAAGACTATTATTAAAGCAAACCTTTAGCTAGGGTTTTATATGAAAACTGCTACTATGGTAAAAATATTACGTGCTATTGAAGAGAAGTATTAAATACTTCTAAAACTAGCAGGTTTTTGTTTTATTTTCCTAGTTCCTTAGTGGGGGAGAAAAACAGAAGCATACTGAAAACTGCATCAAATAAATTCTTTTGTCACTATAGATTCATCCTAAAAGAGACACTTTGCTCTCCGTTTTTAATTCCAATTACCTCGTCGATTAAGAAAGGGAAATTTTTATAAAACAGTCTATTTGAAAAGGATAGTGAAGGAATAAAATGCCAACACTGAAAATGGGATCCATATTGGGATTTTTTTTTTGGGTAACCTATATAAATTTGCCTTAAATATCTGAAATATAGCTGTCTAGTTCATATCCAGCAGAGAAAAATTAACTAACATTGCCCAGAATAATAAGCAGACATTCCTTTTCTGTCATCTGGCTAAATAAGTTCTATGAGAAAAACCATAGTAAAATGGCTGTATGACCTCATCCATATTCACTGAAATTAGGGTGCCATATTTTTTACTTCTGTGGCTTTTGAATTGAACTGTAAGAGCAGTAAACGGCTATGAAAGGCTACATACTTGCTTATACTTTTTTTAAATATTACACTGCTTGTTTTAGGATTCGAGAGCATACTACCATCTGTTAGATCAGATTGCACCCAAAGGAGATGGCCTTGATGAATTGCCCATTAAAATCGACTTTTCAGGATTTCATGTAAGTATCCAGAAACATAAAAATAGGCTGGAATTATCGGAGACCTCTGTGTGTATCCAGCATTCTGGTTACAAGTCTCTCCCAGAATCTCCTTTTGTTTTGTTACACATACAAAAGCTCACTCAGATTCCTCAATGTCACAAAAGCTTAAATGGGTAAAAACTTGAGTACAGTTCCAGGGCACTGCTGAAACAGGATAATGCATCCTGCAGTCTAAAATCTGGAGTTATGTTTTACTTGGAGTAGTGTCTGGTTTTTATTTTCATTTGGGTCCTCCAACATGAGTATGACAACATCCTGCTTCAGTTCTGCTCTTCTGGAATTCAGACAAGGAGAAAGAGTAGACTTCACGAACCTTGTGATCCTTCCTCAAACCAAATAGCATTCAGAAATAACATGTGAGCCGTTCCAATAACCAGCAGGGAAGGAAAACGTGGCAACCACCAAGCTTTAAGTTGTAAAGGGATAGGGGGTCTAAAACCAGCCCAGGCAGATGTGAAAACACTTCTCTTTAAGCTGCTATATAATGCTCGTTGGAAGGATTATTCTGAGAATGCATTTGATACAAAATTGAACTGCCTGCCTAAGATATAGGTACCTATATATCAATCAGAATCTTAAGTAGAATCTTGTTATTCATTATAATGAAAACCCACATGCAAAATTATGTTTGCATACAAGCTTTAGTCCTCTCAAACTCCTTCATGAGGAGAGCTCTGTCTTACTTGTTTGCTTTTGTTTTGGGGTTTTTTTGGGAGTGAGAAAGGATAGTAGTTAATTTTTTCCCTGTAATTTCCTACAGTTCATATGATCGTGTTCTGTAATGTGTTATAAACTAGTATCAATAACATGTAACAACTTGTTCTAGAGCAAGTTTGTGGTTGAGTGTGAGTGTACCAACGCTGAATTACTGACTGTTGTTCAATTCTAACAGTAATTCAATTACTAACTCATTTCCCTATAAATAGTAACTTAGTGTTGTGAAGAGTAGAGGCAAAAAGTATACGCTACACGGTTTTGAAGACTGATTTATTCTATGCAGATTAATAATAAGGACAAATAAACAAAATAACACATAGGTTACCAACTTAAGACAATTCAGAGGCAAAAATATTAAAAGAAAAGCAAGGTAGTGGATTATCATATTCCGAAGCATTCAAACTCTTACTGAGCGTTTTGGGTGTCATCTGCAATTACTATGCTTGAGAATATCAGTTTAAAGCAGTGATGGTGAACCTATGGCAAATGTAGCGGCATATGCAGTGCGGGAATCAACAGCCTGGAAACAGAAATATAACCAGTACACCTCTAGCTGCTACTACTGTTGTTGTAATTCATGAGGAATGCTGCGCAGGCAGCCACAGAAGCAAAGGGCAGAAAGAAAGCGGAAGGAAGATGGGAAGAGGGGAGTTGTTATGGGCTGTAAGAGCTAGCTCAGGCATTGGGGGAATGAGGGAGGAACTGACATGGGTCATTTAAAGATTTGGCAAACTGAAGATTCAGTAAAGAATGGAAACACGCTACTATTCATTACAAATTTAATTTTTTTTTCTTTTTTCTTTTAGGATAAAAATGACTTGAGGAGGGCTGAATACATGCTCCAACAGGCAGATAAATTGGGCTGCAGGCAGTTTGTAACTCCAGCTGACGTGGTTGCAGGCAACCCTAAACTCAATTTGGCTTTTGTTGCAAATCTCTTTAACACATATCCAGCCCTGCACAAGCCTGACAATTCATCTTACGATCTCAATTTATTAGAAGGTACTCAACTTACTAAGCATACAGGAGATAAGAATATTAGTGATTTCTATTTAAGTATTCCTTCTAGGTTGTGATATAGGATCCCTGTGTGGTGGTGCCTGTGTTAACACCAGCATATAGAGCTTTCTCACTAGCTTACTATATAAGCCTTAGTAGAAGTCCCCGTTACTGTGAATATTGTTCACTTGTGTTAGCCTGACCAACCTGAATAACCTTCTATAGCTCATGTGCAGGAGCAAAAACTGTCCTCTTACTCCCTTTCTAGTTTCCTGTGCTTCTTTCCATACTGTTCATATTTTAGCTGATGCACAAATTTTAGCTTTCCCTAATTTGCAGTGCTGTACTATGCAACTGTAGTAGTCTTTTACAGTATGTTTCACATACTGTGTTTCTACATATGTGTATGTATGTGTATTAGTTTGCCTTTTAAAACAGGAAACATTAAAAAAAGGCTTCTGTACCAGCAACCTATATTAATCTATTGCATCAGCAACCTATATAGATCCTAGCATATCAGCAAGTTTGGACTTTAACTGTACAGTTCAGATCCCTAATGCTAGAGATAAAGGGATAATTGGTAGCAATCTTTGGCTGTTACGCTTTCTGTGGACCAGCTAATCTAGGATAATTAAATGGCTCCTGCCAGTGTATTTCACAATTGTTCACTGATCTCAAAGGAATGGTGAGAATCAGGGGTGCCGCACTCGGGAGAATCATCAGCAATGTTCACACATTCCTCTGCACTGCCTAGTCCTGCCTTCCTCTTACTGTTCCTATCAGGTTTCCTTTCCATCTAGGTGAGTCCATCTTCCTTTGCTCCTCTTTTTTTCATAATTTGTCTGCCCTGCCGCATCCCTATGTCACAAATCTTGTATCCCTTAGACCACTCCTGTTTCAGGCTTCCTGCTCTTCTAGTTTCAGCTGGGTGCCAGCTGTGGTAGAGGTATCGGAGCACAAGAGGTAGTATTCCCTTTTCAGCTGTGATATCCCTAGTAACTGCAGTCCCTGCAATCCAGGACAAATTATTGAAGGAAAGGCCTGCTCTTCCTCTGCTGCAATTTTGTTAGAAATGTATGCTCTTGGAAATGTATATAGGAGCTGTGTGGAAGGGGAATATGTTCAGTTCAGCTTCTCTGTTCTGAACATGAAGTTGGAGGTGTGACTGGAAACACTGAAAACTTGGTCAAATTTGGAAGAGTTTTCATTGGTACGGCAAAAACCAGCTGAACTACTTTCTGAACTTTCCTAAAATATTTAGATGAGATCAAAGTCTCAGCTAAAACAGTTTGTAAAAAGTTACAAACACCTGAATGCTAGATTATGATTTTGTAATGATAAATACTGGCCAAATTTAACTTACTGTTTATAGTATATATTTTAGAGGTGGATAATCATGCCAATGTTATCTGTTCAAAGGCAAGTAGACAACTCTCCTTTGCCTCCAAGTAACTCCTGTCGTGTCATGTAGATATAGTTCATCAAAATAGTTATTTCAGCCAAAAGACAATGTTGTTAATGTGTTTTTTCTGTTATTTTGGTTTACTTTTTCTATAAAATCCTGTGTTTTTACTGATGTTTTCTCAAGGTAGTGTTATATAAAATATAAGACATTCATTTCTTTATAGTTTCATCATAGATTGTTGAAATCTGACTCATAATTTATGATGCTTTCCTATTTTGCTTCATGAAATGCAGATTTGACACCTCCTAATGTAGGTACTGTATTTAGTACTTTTCTGTACTCCATGAAAGTGTTTATTCTGCAATTTATTTTTTTTTTTTCCCCCCCCTAGTGCTTTAATCATCTCTGTCCTTTTCTGGTTGATTTTTGCATTGTTCTCGTATTTTTCTATTGCTTTAATATGCTGTCATAAGTAAAAGAGAAGAAAAAAACCCCACAGGTCTAACATGATGCATAGAAACTGGGGGCAGGACTGCTTGTAAGTCAAATGCCATATAGTTCTTTCTGTGGGTTTAACCAGTAGGGGCCTTCCATGAACCAAGATGTAAAGCTCTAGGCATGTGTGGGTGAGTAGAGCTTTCTGAAAGTCTTCATTTTCCTGCATTAAATTCCATCTTTTCAGTGACTGTTCCACCCAAAGAGTACGATGTGGCTGTTCTCTTTGGTTTAAGACAACGAGCACTGTGCATAAATTGACATCTGCTCTGATAATGCTTAATGAGTCTGGTGATGTGCACTTGTATACAGAGAGAATATCCTTCAGGTATACTGACATAGCAAAATGAACGTTTGTTATTATGTGGGGATGGAGGGGGGAGTCCTGACCTCAGTCAATGCACGACCTTTAACTAGGTGTTGCTGTTGCTCTGAGGAATCTCACACTTGTGGGGAAGGCAGCAGAGTTTGGAGTCGAAGTCACACAGAAAGCTGAGTTCTTGGGGGGAGGAAGAGGAGGGGTTTCTGTCCACCCGCGTTTCCTCCAGTGTAGATGTCCTCTGCTGCTGTTGCTTAGTCCACTGGCAGCCTTCAAGGCTGTTACCACGAGAGGGTTAACTACTCCCACTCAGGCCAGCTGAACTTAGGGTCCAAATTGCATCTTGAGCTCTGTCTTTCAGAGAGAATCATAGGTATTTGGAGCCCTTTGGATTCTTGACCACATCCCTATGGCTAGTCCCTGCTCAGTTCCATAGTATAATGATCTCAAAGAAAGAGATGGCAATAAATATAAAGGATACTACCAAATTTGCTCCTCTCTCTTTTGTGTAGCTCTACCCCCTTTCTGCAGTTTTCCAATGATTTTGGCTATCTGCTGCACCACTCAGCAGAAGATATGCTCCTGATAGGACTCACAAGGTATATTTTGAATAAAAGAATAGAGAGAAAAAAATTGGTCAGTTCTCAGCCATCTGGAAAACTTATAAACGCTTATGTGTTGCATGATAAAGGGATTTGTTTAGAGTGGCATATTAAATATAGTATGCTGGGTTTAATTCCTGGATTCCTGCTATCCAAAAGGGTGCTGCCCAACTTGCATGCTCTTGCTCCTGCTTGGCTATTTTGGATTCTTTCGACAGAGTTAAGCATGCATTTTAAAATTCTCAGTCCGAGTGCAGTTGCCGAGTATCTGTTTTTGTAGCTACGCTTTGTTTAGTAAGAGTTCATTAAATAATCTTGTTACTGTCTTTGCAATGGACGAGCAGTCAGTATTTTAGGTATTGCAAACCAACTCAAAGCTCAGTAAGCCCAAAAACTTCAAAAAAGAAAAAAAGCAAAAGGGACTTGCTTCAGAATACTATAACTTCTTAAGTTACTCTTTATAAACTTAAATTATATATTATGCTTGTATTTTGGTTGTATCTTTTTTTATGGAAAAATGCTGATATTTTTAATAACTGTCATAAAATATGATTCTTTGTTGTCTTTTAAATTTTGTTGTGGGAAGAAATATGTGAAACAAAGCTGACTGCCTGAAGACCTTGCAGAATAGTATTTTTCTTTGTTTCAGCATGTGTTCATCAGTGACTCTGGTAATTTTTACAAGTAAATCCTTGAAACAAATACTAGTTTGAATTGCATATGCAAGACCTCAATTTAGAAAGAAAATATAGCAGTAGGGTGAATATTATAATCTATTTCATAATAATTGGAAAGTAACTGGTAAGCTGGCTGAAACTTTTTAAATAAAAATTTATTCTGTTGGAAAATGTCAATTACAGCTGAAATTTCTGAATTTAAATTTTTTATAAATATATTTTGAATTTCAGAGCTTTTTGTATAAAAGGGGAAGAGACCTAGATTAAAGTTGTAACCTCGATCTAAAAATCTGTGTTATGGCATAGGTCTGTTTCATGGAAAAGTAATATTAAACAGGTTTCATTTCTATTCTAATGATAAATACATGTTTATACAGTAGCTTCATTTTGCAAAAACATTCATTGTTCTGTAGTCAACATAGAACTGCAGTACTAAACAAGATAGTTTTCATGCTACGTAAACCTCATTAGACAAACTCGGTACCATTATCCTCTAAGGAACAAACGAAAAAAGCAAAGTCAAGTCTTACTCAGATTTTTACGTGTTTCAGTCCTGAGAAATATGTTCTTTCATTGTTTAGGGAGGTTTTCTCCCTCCTCAATGTCCTTTCTGTTTTCTTAACTGTGGATTATCAGCCCAGGGGAACAAAGCGATGAGGTTATTCCAAGCTCACATATTCAGGCTAAATATTTTCTTAAATGCTCTTCTATGATGTAAGAGAAAAGAGCTTATGCAGCACTGATTCACGTGCAGTTGGCCACAGATACATTGTTAAAATTTAGGTAATGTTGTATGTAGAAAATTAATGTATTACTGCAAACTGTAACTCTATAGAGAAAGAGCATTAGTTTAGGAACTCATGATTACAATAGATAAAAACAGTCTAAGTCAGGAA
Source organism: Aptenodytes patagonicus (assembly GCF_965638725.1). Classification (NCBI taxonomy): domain Eukaryota; kingdom Metazoa; phylum Chordata; class Aves; order Sphenisciformes; family Spheniscidae; genus Aptenodytes; species Aptenodytes patagonicus. The sequence continues at coordinate 6,715,794 of NC_134954.1, forward strand.
AGTGAAGGGTTTGTTGTTTTTTTTTTTCCCTACTGAATTTTCTGCATTTCTCATAAGCAGAGTTGCCAGTTAAGACTGCAAGAATAACTAGCCCCCTTGGCAGTATAAATAGTTTCACAAATTTAACCAATGCAATACTGTCTTGCTGAGTCTCCAGTGTTAAAAACAAAAAAGGTGAGGTCTATCGCTTTGGGGAGGACCTTCACAAATTAATACTAGGAACTTCTGTGTGGAGAGAAGTGTAGCTGTAGTTTCTGGAGTTTGATGCAATTGCAATAAGCGTGTTAGTACTATTGATAAAAATACGCCATTTCAAACAGATTTAAAGATACTGCTGAATGCAATTTCCACCAATTTTGGTTTTAGGAAATTATTATTGATCATCACTATTTTCTCCATGATATATTAATTATCTAAAATATAACCAACAAACTGTCTATTTCTGTATTTTTATCACATTGTATTTACACAGAAAAATGTAGTCTAATAGTACTCCCTGTAGTGCCTCTGGCCATGTGTCCAGAACTGAGGGACTCTGAATTTGGTAGGATTGCCTCGACTTATTGGCCAGTAGAGAGTACTGTTAGGGAAAGGATGAACTTTTTTTTTTTTTGGGGGGGGGAGAGTCATTTAAACATTGCTTAAAGTGTCTTCTCCAATAATTTATATAGAATTGTATTTGTCACCATAGGAGAAAGTAAGGAAGAAAGGACTTTCAGAAACTGGATGAATTCACTGGGTGTAAGCCCATATGTTAATCATTTATACAGGTAAGGCTTTTTTTAAAACAATAATTTGATTTCCCTTGAATGACAGGGGAAGAAGAAAGGGAAGTTGTTTCTCTACTAGAACGGTGATTTCCAGGTTTCCACACAGTGTGATAGGAACTTTCAAAACTGGTCTGTAGAACTGCTTTAAGCAGTATCTGACTCGGATATTCCACTCATGACCTAGAAATACTGGAAAACCTGAAAAGTTTTGATGTGCTCCCCTCACTCATTTGTACTTTGAAGTATGTTTTTAAAAAAGTTGAGGTAATTGTGTTTTATAATGCATGATTTTTATTTTCTCTCATGACAGATGAAATGACTGCAAACATATTAAAACAGTAATGTAATTCTAAACTATGAGAGGATAGGTGTCTGCTGAGTAAACTGTAAGAATCTATGCAGTGTGGTATTCCCTCAAAACAAAGGGCTTTTTAGCATGCTTTTTAGATGCTTCTGATCACTTTCAAATTGTACCAGTTGATTCAAATCCTATCAATAAAAGATGGGATATAGGGAGCAACTGGGAACATCTGCTTACATGTATACTTGCTGTTAGGTTTCATTGTTTCTGTTTTCTGACCTCTGTAAAGTGATACCTGATATGAAGTGATGCAGATAGCTTAATGTGGAGAATTTCATTTAGCAAGTAGCTGAAGGAGATTATCAGGAATGCAATTTATAATGGGAAAATAATACTTTTCCTAATATTCTTTTTTCACAAGACAAGTATATTGGTTTTGATTTATTCTTTAGCAAAATACATCTGTAGGTACAGATGAAGCATGAGTATGTAACATTTTGGAAAGTTCTGAGGAAACTAAAATTGGATGAATAAATGAAAACTCTTCAGCTAGATGTTTTATCTATGCCTACCCTATGAAAGCAATTATTTAATTAAAGTTGGTAAAACCAGTGGCTGTGCTTACTTCACTGAGATTTGTGAAAATAATGAAATGAAATATACAATTTAATGTAAATAGTCATAGAAATCAAGCAATAGGATGTAGGCCAGTTTCTCCACAGAACAACACAATTTTTTATTTATGTGACTGAAATTTTTCAGCAACTTAATTACACTTCGAGAAGTCTCAAGTACTTAATGTTTTCATTGTGAATATGAGCTTTTGTACTTAAAGACATTGTTTTACTCTGGTTTAGTGACCTCTCTGATGCTTTAATAATCTTCCAATTGTATGATATGACTCGTGTGCCGGTTAACTGGAACCATGTCAACAAACCTCCTTATCCATTACTCGGTGGTAATATGAGAAAGGTGGGTAGATACTCTAATGCAGTCCGGTTTCACTGTCTCCCACTGTGCTGTCTGTAGTAATCTGGGTTGTCTAGATTTGCGTGCTACTGATACGGTCCTGGCAAAAACAAAAAACAAGGGGAAAAAAATATCTTCCAGGTATTATCCCAAGGAATAAATAGCAGTTATAGCATGTATCACTTCAGTTTCTAAATGTGGACACCTTTTGGCAATATTTAATTTAGTGTCTGATTAGGGTATATAAGTAAAAGTTTCTGGTCTGACTCAGCTATCGTTGCCTGATGCTCTTATATTGTGAGGTGTTTCCTCACAGAGCAGTTTTATATGCTGCCAGGGGAATTTGTAAGACTTGCAGAATCCAAGCTTTCAGTTAGTTTTGTGATCGTTATGAAGCCAGAAATGTGGAGGGGAAAAAAATTACACATTTCAATATTTTTCCAAATTCAGTTTTGATGTAAGTATATTTTAATTAATTGACTTTAGTGGAAGTGAACTTGGTTTTCTCAAGTGTGAAAAAAGATTATCATTGGAGTCTTGTATACGTGCATTTATAGTAAAAAATGTGCTATTTTAATCACAGTGTAGAAAGGCTAGAAATCTTTCTCTGGCTCCATATCTCACCATAGGTAACAGTAAGCCAAAGTAATTCAAAATACACATAGATTATAGGTCTGTATTATAGAAATACTAAGGTGTTTTCATTATTTGCACATAACATTTATTTTTAGATTGAGAATTGCAATTATGCAGTAGAACTCGGGAAGACAAAAGCCAAATTCTCACTGGTTGGTATTGCTGGACACGATCTAAATGAGGGTAATCCAACTCTGACTTTGGCTTTGGTATGGCAGCTGATGAGAAGGTAAGCTAGGCACAGTATATGATAGATGTGTGTGTATGTATGTATCTGTGCACGTGTGTATATGTGTCTCTGTATATCAAAGCAAATTAAAGCTAGTGTTCAGTTCACCCAACAGGTATTTTAGAGAGCCGTCTGTAAATATCCCTCTTCTCTGAGATAAACTCTTATACATTTTTTGTATTTTTACATACTGTGTAGTGATTGAAACCACAATAGTGTGTATGTGTACACATTCATTTATAGAGACAATTAAAACCTTACATACTAAAAACTGTGATTAAAATCATAAATCCTGCAGCAAGGAAAAAGAGCACAACTTATTTCATGTTGATTCCATGTCTCTTTCCGTAAGTAGAGAGTAATTTAAATATTTGTAAAATCAAAAAAGAAAGATAAATAGGAAGAGGTGATGTATGCTATAGAAGTTAAAATGGGAAGAAATTTTTAGGCCATCACAGCTATGGTAATGTAACTATCATAAATCAAAATCTTGCTAGTGCACTGAGCAGGAAAAAATATAAATTGATTTTCAATAAAGAGTATTTTGTTGCAAATATTTTCCACAAGTTAATTTTCTTACACCTACCCCAAAACACTCAATGCTTTTTGTTTCTCAGACTGTTGTGATTCAGTTTTCAAGCTGACTTGGATGGTAGGGAGCCATTTAAGCTTATAAAGTAAGATTAGTTACTATGTGCTGAGTAAAACAAACATATAAAGAAGATGTAACAGTGAATATTATGAGTTTTGGGATGTTATTTTATGCTTGCAACAACTGAAAAAGTGATTTAAAGTACTAAAGAGTTTATAAGGTAAGGGTACCTTATGAAGATGAGTGCTTGGCATTGCTACTGTGCTGAAGTAATATTTTAGTTTTGCTTGTAGCTTGATACTGTTAGCAGAGTCGAGTTCTGCCACTCACTTTAACTCAGACTCTTATTTTCTTTATCGAAGGTATACTTTGAACGTACTATCAGACCTTGGAGAGGGAGAAAAAGTAAATGATGAAATTATTATTAAGTGGGTGAATCAGACACTTGCAAAAGCAAACAAGAAAACTTCAATTACAAGTTTCAAGGTAATCAAATTAATTTACTTTTCTTCTTTCCACATATAATCAGATCTGGGATTTTTAACCTGATCTGTTAACAGTTTGGTTTTAACAGTGGCTCTCCCATTGGCTAGCATAATTATATAAGGAAATACTTCTGACAGTTTGTGAATCTTCCAAAGTATTTTACAAGTCTATTAATAAGAAAAAAAAAGAAATTATAATTGCTGCTGTAAGATTCAAAACAAACAAACTCAACAAAAAAAAGGCTAAACTTTCAAAGGGGCTTCTGTCTCAAGTTATCAATGTTTGGGCATGGCATGGCATGTATCATCCAGATTTTTGGATATAGACACTCTCATGCTTGTACAAACATGAAAGAACAATTTTGGAAATACTGGGGGGGGGAGGAATCACCATTTTTAACAACAGCTGGTCAAAAAGATGTACTCATGCATGACAGAGCCAGGAGAGGGAGCCCAAGTTCACTAGTGACATCTTTTGTTTTCATTGGCACTGCTGATGTGCAGCAGACCTGTACAAAACAGGAGCTTTTCCCATTCAGCAAATAGGAACAAATTGATAAAGGAAGCTTTCCTTTCACATTTTTAAAGAGTTAAACACGAAAGAAGTCATATGTATGTCAGGTGTGTCATGCTGTGTGAATCTCATTCTTTAGAAATGGTAGATTAATAACTGCACTTGCATGCAAATATAACATTGTTATACAGGTTCATTGTATACTCTGAAACAGTTATGTCTGTGGTTCACAACAGGAACATAAGAACCTAGCACGCTAAATATTTGAGGGCTCACTGTGTTATGAAATTGAATTAGGTAAGCCTTAGGCAAAAGGTTATATCAAATAATTTTAATATATAAATAATTTTAATATATAAATAATTTTAATATATAAATAATTTTAATATATAAATAATTTTAATATATAAATAATTTTAATATATAAATAATTTTAATATATAAATAATTTTAATATATAAATAATTTTAATATATAAATAATTTTAATATATAAATAATTTTAATATATAAATAATTTTAATATATAAATAATTTTAATATATAAATAATTTTAATATATAAATAATTTTAATATATAAATAATTTTATAGGAAAAAATATTTAATTTTTACTCTAGAAGGTAACTTAGGTCTTCATCTTCTTAAAAGGGATTGCTGCTGCTTATTGTAAGAATATTATGCTGCTACATAAATTGTAATAATGGTGGTATAAATAAGTTGAAAGTACAAAGAGAATCTGTCCCAACATCTTGCTTTTGGTATGCCTGTGGTTTTTGGGGGGCATTGGTTGCGTTTTTAAGGTAATTCAACTGATGGTAGACCAATAAAGATGAGGAGCTACTGATGTAAAGTGACATTATTTAGTAACCTTTTACTACTGATTTTTGACAACATTCACATCTATATTGTCTTTCACAATTTGAATTTTTGTCTGTATTTTGGGGTTACTGCAGCAAGCAGATTGTGTAGCAGAGAAAGCACAGGTCCCTGATGTTTATTGTGGACTATGAAAGCAAAGTTCTATTGAATTGCCATAGTTCAAAGAATAAAAATGACAAGGGTGTATTTTTGGCTTACAGTCTTGGGGAGATAGCCCATGCATTCAGTGTCTTCAAGCAGATTTATATTACTATTTTTAAATTTATCATTAATGGGGTGGTGGCTCTATGGGACTTCACTGAATTTGAAATCATAGCTCTGTCCTGGTGGCGAAGGCAGCCATGTCACGTGGCTTACGTGCCGAGCCCCTGCAGGAACAGAGCCGGCTTCACTGGCGCTGTCTGCTGACTGTTGGTTTGACATCATCAGCTGCTTATCTGCCTTAACGCTTGGGAAGAAATAATTGCAGCAATAGCACTTGCTGTTTTAAGAATAGAAAACACGTCTGTATATTAAATACAAAATACAGACTGCTCGTACTACCTCAGAATACCATCCAAGTTGAAAAATTATAAAAAGAGCGAGCCATAAACTACTGCAGAAAATAGTTCCATTACAAGAAAAGGAAAAAAATAAAGTAGTTGGGGAACGTAAATACCTTTTTGTTGTCTTGAAAGTCTGGTCCTTGGACTTCTTTCAAAGTTCCCTTCCTTCCTTTAGGGAAGGAAGAGAGGATCTTCCATTAAATAAATGTAAACCATTTGTATAATAATAATACCAACATTGAGTGTGAACCTTATCATTTTTTGATTGTGGAAAAGAACATTAGACCTCATAAAAGGGGGGAAAATCTTCACATGATAAAGTAACAAAACATGCTGCTGTCTTCCAATAGGTATGTAAGATGTGCTGTAGGGTTTTTTTCATTGTGAAGACTGAATAATCAAAGCAAATTCCTTATACTAATCTTTTGAGTCTTTTCTTTTAGGACAAATCAATTAGCACTAGTTTACCTGTCCTAGATTTAATAGATGCCATTGCACCAAAAGCAGTTCGTCCAGAAATGGTCAAGAGAGAAGATCTTTCTTACGAAGACAAATTGAATAATGCTAAGTAAGTTTTAAATGAATGCTTTGTCTTTCCCTAAAGTGCAGGAAATGTATGAATTCATGGTGTAATGAATGATTTCCTGATTTGTTAACAGAGAGAGATTACACTAATGTTAGTTGATTTGTTTCAAATAGAATACATTATAAATTCTAATATTCTAGAGCTGTTTTTCTAGCATATTTAAAATATTAACTCAAATTCATGGCTGATATGACCTACCACCACTCCACTGCAATTAGTTAATAACCTGCCATAATCCATATTGGTTTTGACAAAAATGCTTTGATAACCAGTAGCAAAACATCTGCCAATACAATTGCTAATACATGCTTTCTTCACGATAATGTCCATTTTCTTGTAGAGCGTAAATACTGACTGAACAGGAGTATCCTGCTATTAAAATCTGTTGTTGTTCTTGTGAATCTTGGCACACTAGTAGATGTAAGGAAAATAACAATATTTATTTTCTCTTGTTTTCCAAGGTATGCCATTTCAGTTGCTCGAAAAATTGGTGCTCGTATATATGCTCTCCCAGATGATCTGGTTGAAGTGAAGCCAAAAATGGTGATGACAGTGTTTGCATGTTTGATGGGAAGAGGACTGAACAAAGTAAAACAATGAAGAGATGTAATATAACTTTCTGCCATGTTAAGCACGATGAATGCCTCACAGTTTACAGAGTTCTGAAGCTTAGTATAAAACAAGAAAATTTGTATGCACAAATATACTCATTAATTACATTTTAATAATGTGTTTATATTAGTTAAAATTTGATTCAATTTCGTAACACATTGATTATTTATGGGCGATACTGTTTTCAGAACATACTCATTACCAAACTAACATCACAGATTTGTACTGCTTTAAAAAAAAAATCACGCCGTATCAATCAAGCTTCATTCGTATTAGTTTCCATAGCGTTGTAAGAATCTGCATCATTTTACATACGTTATTTCAGGACCTATTGTGAAACAGTTTGATTTTTTTTTTTCTTTTTGGTGGGTGTTACTAACATGTAGTCATAAGTCTCAAGGTGCATTCCAATCCTATTATATTACTCCTAACTGCACAAAAGTATCATCCTTGCCTTATTCTTTGAGAGCTTAACTCCTGTTGAAGCCAATGAGAGTCTTGCTATTGACTTCAATGAGAGCAAGTGAAGGCCTGTGATAATGTCTGGAAACTAATGAATATTGATAAAGCTGATGAAACTTTTTTGTGGGAATAATTTTTAAATATATGTAGTAGTTTTGTTCTGTTATCTAGCAGGAGCTTTTATGGTCTGTGTCTTAAGAAAGAACAGCAAATAGTAAGCAGAAATGTAATCGTGTCATTATTAGGTCTGTATATGCATTAGCTTTTGCAGTTGGACTAAACATCTGATTTTTTTTTTTTAATTTTTCATAAAATATTGTATAAGAAAACAATAAAGAGCTGGCTAGTCCAGTTTGGGGTTTCACATTAATGTATTGCATTTCCTCATAGATTGCTCCTTTGATTTTTCCCAAAGTGTGTATCATGTGTGCAGAGGTTTTGTCTAGAAAGACTGGTGCATTATCTGGATGATATGAAGTCCATAATTATTTTCTTATTAAAGTAAGTATTTGTACTCCTTTCTCTGCAGCCATAAATTTTCACCAAACATTCTGGAGCTGGACGTTTAATAAAGTTGTTACCAGAAGCCAAACAGTAAGAAAGAAAGAAAACTAAATAAAAATGAAAGTGTTTTTTTTTTTTAAAGTATGAAGCTGCTACTTTCTCTCTCAGCTCCTGAAAACAGTCCGAAGTGTGGCAAAACCCAAGAATCATGATGAGTGAACAGCTGGACTAAGCCTTACATCTTAGTATCTTGCACAACATATTAACAGAAAGAAGATGCATCCATTTGGTTTCTATTATATAAGGGGATACTGGGAGCTGAGAGAAGTCAGTGCTTGGATTTAGATCCATTTGTCTCTGTTCACTGGTTTGGATTGTCTGGACAAGAATTAGTTATTAACATTTGATAGTTACTTGGTTTCTGTTCCCAGTTCCAAACGATGGCCGAGTATTTTACAGAATTTGAGTTCTTTGCCCTGATTCTGGAGACAAATCAGTCTTAGTCCTCATTCAAGATAGGCTAAATTGAGGCTTACTTAATCTCTATACTGCAAGATAAATGATCTCCTCTTGAGATACACAGTTCTAAAGTATTTACCTGCCCAGGCACTCAGCAACTTACTCTGTAAGGGTCAGTATTTACTGTTGTGTAGACTAATGCTGTAGTGTTTTGTTCCCTTTAGGAAAAAAATCTGCTATTTATGTGGCTCATTATTATATGTCCAGAATTATTTTAAACTTTGATTAAATTGAAGGGGGCAACCATCTCATGCTTCTCAGCATAAATGTTTGACATACAAGCTAAGAGCTACATGTTGAATGATAAATGACAGCTAACACCATCTGGAAAGAATTGTCTTCTCAGAATAATGTTAGTTTTAAAGAGTGCAAGTGTTAACCAAACAGGGTTTTTCTAAAGGAGGGTCAGAAAACTGTGTGTCAGACTTTTAGTTTACATTAATCCTTATAGCTTAGCTGAAGTCAGTAAAGCTATGAACTCCGGTTCTGTGTCTCTACGTGCTGCAAACATACACTAAGGAAGTGTTTGTATCTCGTACTAGAGTAATGCACAAAAAATTAGTTTGTGTCTGGTAGCTCATATAATGTATAAATGTATTTTTGAAGTTTAAGGATAAAATGATGCATAATTTTAATATGAAAAGGGAAAACATAGGTAGGATTTTTAGAAGTACTTACAGAAGAGGAGAGTGAATGACAGACAGGTTTAACAAATATTTGGAAATTAGTGCCCTAAGCAGCTCCCTCCCGCAGCGTTCATGAGGCTGCACAGCCTGATGCTGGGGTGAGCAGGGCCGCAGTTAACTGTAGCAGCTGGGAGAAAAACAGATTTAAGGGAAAATGGGGACAGTCAGTAGTTAGATGTGTGTGTTCCCGATGCCTCACGCTGCGGTGAAACGACGCGCTCCCGTGAAGTAAGCCCGCAAAATCCTCCTCGCGGCTCCTGACGGGCGCGGGCCCCGTCCCCTGCCGACCCCGGCCCCCTAAACGCTATCCGGAGGGAAGGTAAACCGCGGGACGAGAGGAAGACGGGGCCGTGGCTGCGCCACGGTGCCTCATCAGCGGGCCGCTCGCCGCAGCCCCTAGCGCCGCTCCTCCCCGCCCACCTCCCGCTGCCTCTCGCAGGGGGGACGCCGCCATTGGAGCCTGCGCAGTGCGGCGGGGAGCGGTCGCGGTCGCCCTCCGCCCTGCCCGCCTGCGGGGCTGACAGCGCCGGGGACTGTCGCCCCGCTCCCTCCCGGGTGGCACCGGGCACCGGGGGTCGCGCTGCGCCGCGCCACCGCCCCGCCCGCGCTCTGATGGGCCTGGCGGAGCCGGCGCCATGGCCGCCCTGTACCAGAGCGCGGACCCGTCCGCCTCGGCCTCGCCGAACAAGCTGCTGGCACTGAAGGACGTGCGGCAGGTGAAGGAGGAGACCACCCTGGACGAGAAGCTCTTCCTGCTGGCCTGCGACAAAGGTACCGGCCCCGCTGCCCGGCCCGGCCCGGCCCCGCCTGCCGCGCCCTGGGGGAGCGGAGGCCACGGCCGCTAGCTCCGAGGGCCCGAGCCCGCCTCCGCCCGGCGGCAGCGCCCCGGCCCGGCGGTGCGGGCGGGGGCTGGGGGTAAATCCTACGAGTGCCCGCGCCTCGCACCGTGGGGGGACGGCGGGTCCTCGCCGTGCCCCGCTGCGCGGCTGCTGCTGGGGGCAGCGCGGTGTCTGGCCTCGCCTCGGCGCCCGGCTCAGGAGGCGCTCCGCGGCGAGGCCGCCCTGCTCCGGCCCCGCCGCCTCCCGCTATCCCTAGTACCAGCGGGCGCCGGGGGAAGGGAGGCGTCGGGCCAACTCCAGTGTTTGTTGGGGAGTTCGTTTTGTGTCAGAGGAGTTCGTAAGATACTTGCTGCATTCGCTGTCAGAGCGTCCGAGAGTATACAGTTGTTGTAAAACTGGGGGCTTATCTAGACATGTAACTCCCCAGAATGAGTGAGACTAGTTTCCTGTGATTTGCACCCATGGTGGTGGATGGGAAGAGATTTTCCTTTCTGAAATATGCTACTTGCTTTAAGAATATGTTTAGTTACCCTTAAGTAGTGAAACGGCCTTAAATCAAACTGATCTTAACATGTCCAAAACATTGGACTCTAAGATAGGCTTTTAATCATGTGCTGAATGGTTATGTGTACTTTAGGACATAAGCATGGTTGTAGAAGCCGGTGTGTTTATATGCAGAGCTGTCTGCTGGCCGTGTGTTTAGGTTAGTTTACAACCATAGGAGTGTTTCTGCGGTGACGTTAGCCAGCGGGCTTAGGAAGTTTGTTCTGGTGCTCTCAGTGGCGGGATGCCTTGCTGTCAGCCAGCTGGACCGCCTGCAGCCGTGCTGCTGGTGTAGTCTGTCCTGAAGATCAGACAGAGCCACAGCTTTCTCTCTAAGTATAAACAGAGGCCCAGGGAGCTAAAAGGATGCACAACAAAAAACATAAAAAAAAAAAAATTGTCTGTATAACAGCTGGTTTAGTACTCTTGCAGATTTTGTACGTATTCTACTGCACGTAGAAGTATTCTACGTATACTTCTGTAAGTATTCTGCACTAAGGTCTGTCTTTGTCATGGTCTTCTATGTTGCAAAATAATTTGTTACCCTAGAGACAGAAGTAATTCGAAGCTTTTATCTTTGGCAAGAAGAATCAATTAAACAGAATAACGCTAAATCGGGCAGCCTGGTGTGTCTATACGTCAGTCAAATAAGAAAGTGCAGCTTACTGTAGTTAGCTTTACTTGCTCATCAAACTTGCTAGCTTGAATTTTATAACATTGCAGCATCAGACCACACCTGCTTTGATGATACATACGCTAAAATTGGAGTGATACAGAGAAGACTAATGTGGCTTCTGCTCAAGGAAGATTTAAACCTGTTTGTAGCGTCATGGAGGCTTCCTGAGCCTATGGCTCTTTTGAAAGGAGAAGCCTTCTCTGCTGTAGTTGAACTTGATGTTTCCTGTGTCTCACAGGTTACGTATGAGCTATTGCCCCAGTTTTGAAAAGTACCCACGCTTTTGTGTGTGTTTGTTTTTAGGACTGGAACTAAAGGGGTGGACTAAAGTACATGTCTTAGTGCTTTCCTGAAAAAGACCTCCTGAAATATCTTTAGTTTCCTCCCTGATGAGAGAATGCTTATCTATCTTGACTTCCTAATTGTCTGACATATTCTATGTCTCTTGTCAGCAATGGAATGTTGTCTTGTTTAATGGTAGCTCGTACTTACAATGTTCGCATGCTTTTATTGCTTTATAATAATACTAAGTGACATTCATACATTATTTGTGCAGGTGACTATTACATGGTTAAGAAACTCTTAGAGGAAAACAGCTCGGGCGAAATGAACATAAATTGTGTGGATGTGCTTGGACGAAATGCTGTTACCATAACCATTGAAAATGAAAACTTGGACATACTACAGCTTCTTTTGGATTATGGCTGCCAGGTATACAACACATAAGTTATTGAAAATTTTCAGTGTAGTCATTGATCTGTGTATTCTACTCTTTATATATCTTCTCAGTTAATCTGTCAGAATTTGGAAGGAAATAGAATCTGTTTTTATAGGCAGTTCAGTTCTTTTTCCATTTAGTAATTGCGAAAGTGTTTTCTTCTCACTAATTTACTTTTGTAGTGGGATTTTATTGGCATGGCAAATGTATAAGTAACATTTTCAATGATATTAACAAGTCTGAATTTTATTTTAAATGTTATTCCTGTTGCAGAGATAATGTACACATTATCTTCAAGCAAAATAAACAGTATATAGTCAAAGTGCATCATATTAAAAAGCGTAGAATGCAGAGATCTCTTTGGCTGTGGAGTATAATAACTTCTAAAATGGTGGCAGTTAGAAAAATGTACATTATATTAGATGATTTTAAGCTAAGGCAAGCATGCATTTCTGCAGTGCTTTCTTGTTAAACTTGATCTATGCTTGATGGCAGAGGCAGTTTCATACCAACAATACTTCCTTAACTATATGCAACATCTCGGCTGCTGCTGGAAGAGTTGTAGCTGTGATGGCTTAAGTACGTAAGACAAGAAAAAGTAATACCTTTTGTTAGGTTGTTTGATATTGGATGGGAAAAAAACAGTAAGCTTTCCCCTCCCTGGATCTCCTTTTTAGTGGCGGTAATAAAAGCTGTGTCTTTTTCTTTTATTTTTCAAGTAAAAATTTCAATTTTCTGAAGTGAATTAAAAAGAATAATATCAACTGTAGGGGAAATGAAAAGCTGCTTAGCTCAACTTAAGAGAAGTTTCAGAAGTAGTTACCAGCCCAGAAAAAAAAGCTTATGTTCCTGGCTTTACCACAGAATGAAGTATCCCATATGCCTGAGTTGTGTTACACAGACACTCGCTTTTAACGTTTTTAATAACCTGTAAACTGTCCCTTAAAACTTGATTTTTGCAAGTATCCTGCATCATCTTTGCTGGAAAGTCATTTCTGCAATTGGTTCTTCTGCTGTTCGTGCAATGAAACAGATTGTCAGTAATGCTATGCTATCTCATGGAATGACAGCCTGAATTTGTATCCTGATCTTATGCGTGGTGATAATACAGAACATCGTTTTAGTACTTTAAAAATAAATTTAAAAAAAAAATGCAGTTTGGCTTCAGATTAACTCTTTATGCTGTTTAAGTTACTGCTGTTTTCACATATGACTTGTTTTCTTTCCTTAGTCATCGGATGCGCTTTTGGTGGCTATTGACTCGGAAGTGGTGGGAGCTGTTGACATTCTACTTAATCACCGACCGAAAAGATCCTCCAGACCAACCATTGTAGTTGAGTGTTGTTACTCCTTGATTTTTGGTCGGGGAGTGGGGGCTCTTGTGTTCTGGGTAACGGTACTATTTAAAACAATGTTCTTAAACGAAATTCTATATCTCTAAGGTGATAGAATCTGGACATTAGGGATTATTTTTATAGCCTCTTTTCACTTAAAGGATAGAACACATTATTTTACTTTACCGCCTAAGGAATCCAGTGGCTTTAATACGTGCCAAATGCTAACAGATGCCTGGTTAGTCCAGAAGAGAAAAAAAATATAGAGTGGTTATAAATCTTCCCTTGTAGACTGTTTGCAAGGTAATTAGCAGCCATGACCTATAATGGGTATATTCATGTATTGAAGCTTTGTAGATTTTTTTGAGCAAATCTATAAATATCAAATCTTTACCTTGAAATTAATCATGTGAAACTTATCTTGGCAATGATTAAGTATCAAAGAACGTTTAAAAGTTCACACATAGAGGTGGAGGGAGGGAACGAATAAGGCGTTGTGTAACAGAGTATGTTAGTCAGGATATTTTTTCTGCACTTAGTAAATATATTCACAATAATTTTTTCTGAAACTAGAGCAAAATATACTTTTTTAATATCATGCATGTATATTGGAGAAGGTAGGCACTGAATGTCAGGTTTTCTATGTAAATAAACCATAAACATGTCTGTGTCCGTTTTTCTTTTTCCAATATTTATCTGAGGGGTGTTTGAATGTTGTTATAAATTTTTCCTTATTTTCATGTTATGAAACATAGGAAAATATTTTGAAGGAGAGATTGATTGTTGAACAGTCAAAAAAAAGCCCTTACATGTAAAGACTGTAGTAGAACTGTGTGTAATAAATTTAGATACTTCCTACATTTTATTCCAGAAACTAATGGAACGCATTCAGAACCCAGAGTACTCGACGACCATGGATGTGGCACCTGTCATTTTAGCTGCTCATCGTAATAACTATGAAATTCTCACCATGCTGTTAAAGCAAGATATATCATTACCCAAACCTCATGCTGTAGGCTGTGAATGCACACTGTGTACTGCAAAGAACAAAAAAGATAGTCTACGACATTCCAGGTAAGACTTACCAGTCATAGACAATAATAAAAAAATTCTGGTCTTAATTCTCTGGTATTGCTTGGGTCAGATTCTGTAGATTTCCTTTTTAAGGTGAGGTTTATGAGTGGCTTCCTTTAATATATTGTAGCCTTTATTGTGAGAGATGGTAGTTCTCGGGGATGGGTTGTGCTTGAAAAGGCTGGTGGGAGGCAGTGGCTTTTTTTCATTTTGGTTTTATTCTCTTCATCACTGTGCATATTAAGCTAAGTGCCTTTCCTTTCTACCAGTTGTGTCACAAACACTCTAGCTATCTTTGGCTTGGGAGCATAGGAACTATGCAAATACAATTTTTCTTAAGTTAGTTAATACTTGGGTTTTTTTGAGCCAGAATGAGGAGGTGGATAATTCTGTATCCTGTTTCTAAAAGTGTTTATGTAGCATGGATTGAGGAATGCAAACTAAAGACGTTTTTTTTGGTTTTTTTTTCTTCAGTATTTTTGAAAGTTGAAAGCTGTTTAATAAAGGCTCAAATGAGGAGAGGGATTTACCAACCTTAACGATATTTTGTCTGGTTAACTTGACAACGTACTTGAGGGTTGAATACAATTTAATATGTGAGAGTTGGGGTGAAAAATCACAGAGCTCAAAGACCATAAGTGGACTGCAATTACAATATACAATTAATTATTACATAATTACTCCAGTATGTATCCAAATTACTGAAAAATAAGGGAAGTGAAAGGGTAATTGTTACTGGTATTCAGCTACTACAGGCCACATTCTGGTATCCATCTGACACCCCATGTCATTAACTTCAGTATGAGAAAAGGTGTCAGGGTATCCCAAGCAAACAAACAATAGACACTTTTGAGATAACAGCTCTTAGTTTAAACTAGAACGGACTACAGGCCTTGCTTCAGTGTTCATGAGTCGCTCGTTTTGCAAGAGGAAAGCATCTCTTCAGTTGCTTTCCCTGAATTTATTTTTTCGTATTGCATATTAAAGCTCCCTACTGTTTTTAATTTAGTTTGTTAAAATAGAAGATTGCCTTAAATGCTTCAGTTCCCTCTCTTATTTCCACCTGAAGAACCATAAGAGCTACTGCATAACACTTAAAATGTCAAAATTTTACCAATACTATTACCTTAACTGATGGCCGCCTGCTGATGTACTGATAACAGTTGAAGTAGTGAGGAAAAGAAGAGGGAACCAGTTTGGCCAATTTTTGACGCTTAGAATAATAAGGATTCTAAGTACGTGAAGGACAGTATCTTCCGTGACGTATCACATTTAATGCTTGTAGTGTCCGATTTTAAGAAACTGAGTTGTTTTGTCTTTCAGCTGTCTGTTTCATGCAAACTTTTGGAATAGGTTCTGATTTGAAACTGCTGATCAAATGAAACATCTTCATTTTGCTTGCTGTTCTTTTGTCACAGGTTTCGTCTTGACATTTATCGGTGTTTGGCCAGTCCTGCTTTAATAATGTTGACAGAGGAGGATCCGATCCTGCGAGCTTTTGAGCTTAGCGCAGACTTGAAAGAATTAAGCCTTGTTGAGGTTGAATTCAGGTAGGAATTGAAAACACAAATCAACTTTAATACTTTCATGAAATTACATGTATAGAAATGTGTATGCATTAGAAAAAGTTTATTCTTAATTTTTTGTAATTGGAGTGTTTAAACTGATAATTGGACATAATAACAAGTTATATAATTTATGCCTCATTAGCAGTCATTTTGACAGTTTAATTACTTTAAATTCTTTTAGGTATAGACAGTTCAATGTGTATAGTTGCACCAACAGTTCAAATTTCAGCTCTGCTCTGGAAAAATAAATAGAAATGATGCTAAGTGCTGACTTACTTCAAGATCACACAGCTGTTATTCATATCAATATCTCATTAGTACTCTGCACTTTTTTTTTTTCCGCACATCAGGGTAGAAGTATGCAACACCTTGTTTATACTGACCTGACTCATGTTGGGAGTTGATTCGGGTATTGTTTCTTAATTTTGCTCCTTTATGTGTATATATATAACATGCATATGTGTGTAGAAGATTTTGTGCTGAAAATGCCCTGTCTATTTAATGAACAAATGCTCAGTATAATTTTATGTTTAAACTGTGCAGGTTTCTACCATTTTGAAACTTACCAGCACAAAAGCTTTCTGAGAACATGACAGATGTTTGTAAGGGGTAAAATTCTACTTTCCTAAACAACATATGAATTTTCTGGTTTTATAGCTGATTGTGTTTCTTAATAAGAGTTCAACTGTTGCATTTTTGTGATACAACTTGGCACTAAAATGGACTGTGTGCCAGGTGAGACAAGCAAATCATGTGGTTTCTTTTCTTGTGTTTATTGTATTAATAAATAGTATTCAGTGAATAGACTTTAATTTTCAGATGACAGGAATAAAGCAAAACCCAAAATAACTTCCCATCCAAGTGGAAAATCCAAATGATGACTTACAAGTGCCGTATTTTGAGACTACTACACTTTCTCGTCTCCTGGAAATAATTCTAAGCTTTAACTTTTTATATGGGACTCATAAGATAAGAATTTACATACTGTAAGTCTGTTTCTCAGTTTGTCTAGTGGAGTTGCAAACTAAACTGAAGCATAATTGTTATGTTACATGGTGAAACCTACTCAGAGTTGTCTTTGGAATGCTTGGACCTTGACATATGACTGTTTTTTGGTGTTTTTTTTTTTTAATTTGTCTTAGCATAACATACCATCCCAACCAAAAATGGATAGTTAATGATGTAATGGAAAATATGTGGGCAGCGTAACAGTATGTACTGTTTCTGTGTCTTTCAGAAATGATTATGAGGAGCTAGCCCAACAGTGCAAAACCTTTGCTAAAGATTTGCTTGCACAAGCACGGAATTCACGGGAGCTGGAAGTTATTCTGAATCACACATCTAGCGACGAACATGTAGACAAGCGAGGATTGTTGGAAGAGAGGATGAACTTAAGCCGCTTAAAACTTGCAATCAAATATAATCAAAAAGAGGTTTGTCTTTGCAGTAATTTGATAGGCTTTCCATATCATGTTTTGCTAGTAATTCATTTAATTTGTTGTTCTGCCTCTAGACATAGAAGTGGAAATAAATTTGCAAGAGTTGTAGAAGAGATGGTAATACACAGAACATCTGCATGTGAAACAGGGAAATGATACTGCAAGATACCGAGTGTTTCTTCAGTATTTACTGTGGAGAAGAATGTAGTATTTTCGATATTGGAGTATAGACTACTGCTCTTTTATGAACAGGTCTGATAGTGGTAATTATTTGTTCAGCTCCTCATTAAATCCTTGCCTAGGGAAGCATGGATCCTTAGGTGCCATACGTGATTTATCATCTTCTCACTTGTCATTAGCTGTTCAGCTTTGGCTCAGGCCTCGTTTGTGCTGTTCAGTAATTATGTTAGACCTATGCTGGTATAACTGAATAGCGCTTCTGTTCCAGAATAGTAGCGCCTTTTTATGCCATCAGTATGGAACTTATTTCATGCAGTAGGTCATTGTTGTCTTTCTCCCTTGGCAAATTATAACTCTAGTTTTGCTGTACTAGAAGGCAAATGTATATTTGTGGGATTCTGGTACAAGGGCCGGGGACAGAGAGAAAGTTTCCTTTCCATGCAAAAAATCCATTTTCAGTTAGCATTTGCAGAAGGCATTATAATTCTGTCTGTTCTACATATCTAGGCTTAAACTGTTTGTGAAACTGTTAAAATACAGTGTTTAAAAGTCGTAAGCCATAGTTATGGAATGTCCTTAGAACCGGCATTACACATTTCTGGTATGCGTTAAACAAGCATACTGAAGTATCTCAGATGTTCTTCTGGTTTTGAGCATAGCTTGTTTTTACCACAGTGGTTGGAGAATAACAACATTTTTTTGTGTGGCATGAGGAAAGTATCTTTGCAGAATATGTTTTATTCCTGGCCAGTTTACTATAGAGACAGTTTTTTGTGATGCTTTCTGAAATGTGATGATAATATCAAGGTTCTTTTTGTTGATATTTTTTAAATTAAATGACAAACCATCCTCCAGTGAAATATATTCTTTTGTAACTCCATGCAAATAGGCATCTGAAATTTGAAACTACATTTGCATAATCTACATAACCTTCAGGCCAAAATGATCTTCTTTGAGGGACTGATACAACATAGCTAACTCTGATTTAAAATTAACCCCGCTGAATAAAGCCATAATAATTTTGAGAACTGATATGTATAAAACTGCTTGGCCACGTTAGTCCTCATCTTACAAGGTGTTGTGTTTTACAATGTGGCTCGTATTTTACAATAACAGCATCTTATTCTTCAGACAAGATCACTGCATTTTATAATAACAGGCAATGAAGCTGTCTGAGGTATGATGTTATTTATACGCTAGATTTCTAAATAATTAGAAATCAAAACTAATTCTTAACCTGAAAACCATTAAAAGTCTAGTATGTGTAATTTATGTTTAGTTGCTGGCTTTAGAAGGAAATTAAAATAATGGATGTTTATAATCATAGTGGGTCCATAGCACTTTTGTTCTCTTACGAGATAATTATTTCAATTTAATATTCTTGCCTGTTCATGGGTAACTACACATAGTTTGAAAATGAATTTTAATAATGTAAAGTAGTAATCTGTATTAAGAAACCTGAGACTGATTTCTTGTTTGTTTCTTTTCCCCCCCTCCCTCCCGACAGTTTGTTGCTCAGTCTAACTGCCAGCAGTTTCTAAACACTGTATGGTTTGGACAGATGGCAGGCTATCGACGCAAGCACACATGCAAGAAAATTTTGACTGTTTTGACGGTTGGCATTTTCTGGCCAGTTCTGTCCCTGTGTTACTTGTTAGCCCCTAAATCTCGAGTAGGTCGAATAATTCACACTCCTTTTATGAAGTTTATTATTCATGGAGCTTCATATTTCACATTTCTGTTATTACTTAATTTGTACTCCCTTGTCTACAATGGGAATAAGAAGACCACAATGGGACCAGCCCTTGAGAGAATAGACTATCTTCTGATAATATGGCTAATTGGTAGGTATGATTTGAGTAGATTGGATGACAATTGCTGATGTTGATCGAACAATAATGATTTGTACTACCTTCTTATGAAATCAGCATGTTACTCATTGCTTGACCGAAGTTTGCTCTTTGGAGGATAGTGTTACAGGGGAAAAAAAAAACCAAACACGTTTTGAGGAAGGGTTGTGAAGTGTTACAACAATCTCTAGTTATCACAGAAAGTGAAGTAGCAGAAACAGAATGTTGTAGGATCTAACAGAGGAGGAATGTGAATTTTTCTTCAGAAGGACTGGTAGCATTCGGAGTGATGTAAGTGAGATTCAGTTGTGCAATAACAAATTAATGTAAAAGTTGTGTATCTTCCTAGACATTTTAAAATTCTGATCTTGAAAAGACAGAAAAATAACATGAAGGCAAAGCAAGTGTGTGTTCCTCAGATTAATAGTTTTGTAACAGATAAGAGCCCGTCATCAACTAGTTTTCCTTGGTGCTAAGTTGAGGAATAAAGTTAATTCAGACATTGCTTTAGATTTTTTTCCAATAACTTTTCATGAATAGGTAGTAGTATTTAGTATGTAGGTGGTTTAATCACTGTGAGTCAAACTTGTTTTGTTTTTTCATCAGCCAACGGTCCATGAAACTTTTAATTTCTTGCAGCTCTCTTTTACAAGAAGTGTTTGGACAACACTCTTAGATACATGGTTTAACTTTTAGGTTGCCCTGTGTGGAGTCAGTAGTTGGACTTGATGATCCGTGTGGGTCCCTTCCAACTCAGAATATTCCATGATTCTATGAATTCTATAAAAAAAGC
Source organism: Aptenodytes patagonicus (assembly GCF_965638725.1). Classification (NCBI taxonomy): domain Eukaryota; kingdom Metazoa; phylum Chordata; class Aves; order Sphenisciformes; family Spheniscidae; genus Aptenodytes; species Aptenodytes patagonicus. The sequence goes on from NC_134954.1 coordinate 6,736,098, forward strand.
AGTAGGAATGATCTGAGCTTCTTAATTACTTGTGTGTCTGTGTATGGAATTATGCTAGAGTCTGAATATTACTAGTAAAATTATTGTTTCTTTGAAAATCTAGCTAAGATCTTTATGTAATTGTAAAGTAGATTAAAAGTACTTGTGCATTGTATGCAAGTTAATTATTTTTCTGAATTGTAAATAGTTGGAGTAAGCACGCAGCAACAGTCATAAAATAAATTCCTGCGCTGTTTCCATTTCTATTTTAATATGCTCTAACTAGATGGAGCAGGAGGATTCTGTACATTTTTGCTGGACTAATGCAACTTCAAACAATTGCCAAAATTTAGGGTTCTGCAAAATCTGTTTCATAGCTGTAAACATGAAATTTTTATGGCATTGTACTCGCCTCAGGCAGAGGACTTTGAATGTATATACAAAATTGCCAGTTTAGTGGTATATCAACAATAAGTAACAACCCAGTCTTTCATGACCAATTCTGTAATGTTTGATTTGAAAAGTAGTTAATGATACAATTTGGACTTGTTGCAGAGTTGGCGTATTGTTTAAAGAAAAAAGTGTACGTTGTACGTATTTATGTATGCATGCTTATGCATGCATACTCCGTCTTAGTGTATTAAATTGAAGGTGTGCATTTATCTCCTCCTTGTTTTAAAACACAGAAACAAGTATTATTTTCCCATATTACAATTTTCCATTTCTGTGTGTCATTGTCACCGATTATCATAACTGTACCTGAAAGGATGCATGTTAATTCTGGTTGATGCAGTAGAGGGAGCACAGGTATAATTTTTGTTGAGTACTCATGAACTTTTGTTTTGGTTGGAAATTCATAAACCTTTCAACATGTTTTTGGTTGGTTAGCGTGTGTTAGCTTTTACATCAAAATTTGGTAGATAAATTCATGGAAACTTATACCTTAATGTAAGGTAATTAGATATGTATAATTTGGTTGACTGGACTTGCAAAAAGCAATGATACAACCGAAAACACGACAGTTTTTATCTAAGTAGTTGTGGGTGGTTTATTTGTTATTTTAGGGTGGGGTTTTTTTTGTAATGGTGATTTCTTTCATTGTTGAGCTATATTAAAACTGTTGAGTATTTCATGCAGATTTTGGAGATACCCAGTACCCCACACACAAATACCTGCAGGTCTTAAAAGAAACTTGAGAACTTCAAGTGTAGAGTACAAATCAGTGTTACAGACTCCTCCTTTGTTTTGAGATTAAATATCTGATTTTAGAGATTAAATATCTGATTTTAGAAATTCTTTTGTTCTGTCAAATCTAATGTAGGCAGAAAGTGTGTCATTAGGTGGTCTTGGAAATTTTAATGAAAGGCTATAGAAACATTTTATTTTCTTCATGTAGTATTTTAACGTGGATTTCAGATAGGATTGAAAAATAACCTGTAAGTAACATAAATCATTAAAATCAGGTTATCTTTCACATTATTGAATCTTAAGATTTTTTTAAATAGTAATTGCATTTATAGCTTAAATGCATATTTTGTAATGATGTATTGTACTGCTTCCTTACAAATATTCAGTAAGTTGAAAAAGAATGTATTTAGAAAATGTGTGACAAAATCAACTGGAATAAAAAGAACCATGTAACAAGGATTTACCTACAGTATCGTCTTCCATAGTCCCATTAAAATACTTTCTAAAAAGTCTTTTAACAAACTGTGCACAGCACACTTTTTTTCATTATGCCTTCCACCATGGCTGTAAAGCCGACGGGACAAATAAAGTCATGCATAAGTATCTGATTTTTTTTTTTCCATTCACTGGATCTTGCTCTTACTGGGCCAAAGTTTTAGAGAAGTTGCAAAGTCCTAAAAGCTGAACCACGTCTAACAGTTTTTAACTACCATTTATACACATGCTGCTCTTCTTGTCCTAAATATAGTAGCATACATCTGAAGTACTCAAAAAAACATTAAATAACTGATTATTCATAGAAATCAAAGGTGCCATTATATTTCATCTGACGGTCCTTTCAAATTTTATAAAAATGTTAAGTCTGTAACAGACATTCAGTTAGTAAAATTCTTAGGAACTGTATTTTTCCGTACAGCCAGACATGGTTAACAATGGTAAAATTCAGTTTGCTATAAAGATCCTGAATATTTAAATGTGTGTTGCTCTAAGTTATATTTCTGATTTTTGGAATCCTAAGTCATGGTCTCTTTTCTCTGCTAATGTTGTTTAATATCGGTTAGGGTAGGAAAAGTTTCTACTTTTCGGATCTTTTCAGTATCAGTTACTGAGCTGATTATTCTTAAAAAACGTTTTATAATACTTACACACTTCCAAAAAATACTTGATACTTTATGTAGCAATGTAATGCTTTCTATAGCGCTTTTGGAAAAAGGTGAATACTTTTCATTCAGAAAAAGCATTTGTATTCTAGCCCTCTACCTTTATTTAAATTTGACCTTTTCCTGTCCAATTTTTCTCCTATTCATTTCCTCTCATGCCCTTTTTCATTGGAGAACGTGTTTCTTAGTTGGAAGGTAGGCTTGAAAAGGTTAAACATCTTGTTGCCTTATGATTAATGCCTGTAATCCAATGCAATGCTTTTAGTAAATTTATTTGATTACTCCACTTCTTTCTCTTTGCTAAAATATCATTTACAAAAGCCAGTCAAAAGTGCTTTAGTTATAAAAGAATATCTATTCAGTGCAATGGCTTGACTTCCCTGGCTCTTTTTTTTTTCCTGCAGGAATGGTGTGGTCAGATGTTAAAAGACTCTGGTATGATGGTTTAGAAGACTTTTTAGAAGAATCCCGTAATCAGCTTAGTTTTGTCATGAATTCCCTGTATTTGGCAACTTTTGCCCTCAAAGTCGTTGCCCATAACAAGGTAAGCACCCATCTTCATAGATCCAAAGCTCGTCTAGGACTGACTGGGCAAGTACCATTTTAGTACATTGCTGCAAAATATGTGAAGATGTGTTAGGTGTGGCATGTTAGTAGTAGTATGTTGTAGTTAAGTGTACTACATTAGTAATAGCCAACTACGTGGATACAGTTTAGACTTCTGAGTTAAATGTTCTTTGTGGTATATGCCGTGTAGTTGTCAAGATCTCTGGTCTTGTTGCATCTTGGGCTTGAAAGAGAAGTTGATGAGGCAAATGGGAGTTAGAAAACACATCAAGACATGTCCAAGTACTCAGGGACCCCAAACAGAGCTACTGTCTTCCTTGTAAGAACTGGTGGGTCTTCCAAATGGCTTGATTTTCATTTGGAGAAATCTCCCCATACAGGTCACCTGATTGGGCATTTGAGCTCGCCTGATTCCATAGATCAGTACTATGCAGAAAGCCAATAATAATCCCTGTATTCAGATTGCCTCATGCTTTTTTGTTATAGAAAGTTTTATTTAGCTTTTGATTACGTATGCTCAAGTGTCATAAGTGGTTGGGGGGGCGGTTTAATTGGTTTTGGTTTGGTTTGGTTTTTTGGTAGTAAGGAAAAAAGCCCCAAGACCATAGAGGAGCCTTGTCTTTTCTCTGTGAAAAACCGTATGGATTTGATTGAAGATAGAAGTTTTGAAAATGATCATTCCCATTCTGTTGCATGTGTTGTTAGCCGCACAGCATATGGCAAGCTGGCAGACCAATGGAATATGAATATTTTAGCAAAATTCAAGCCAGTGCAGTAGCACCATTATTTTGTATTGCAAACTGTGAGTTGACAGCTGTCTGGCAGTTGGGAGGGAAATAAACTGGTTCAGTTCTTCCCAACTTGGTGTTTGGCTCGTTTCCCTGTCCTTGCATTGATTCAGAGTCTGGCAATCATTTGGAAAGGAAAGCTCAATTTCTTGGGAAAAAGCGAGAGAGAATGCCATGTTGGGCTGCCTTCCCAACCATTTGCTTTGTAACCAGCACGTGTCTGTAGTAGTAGTAGTTCCTTTGCTGAGATAAGAGCCCTTTGCTGCTAATTTAAGTTGTAACCTTTTTGAAGATGCAGGACTCCTGTCCTATGTAACAGGCACATGATGGCTTTTTTTGCCACTTTTATATGGCAAAATTTATTTTTATAGTTCATGACTTGTTTAGAAAACCAAATGAAAATGCCTGTTTTACATCTTAGGTCCATATTATAGGCACTGAACCTATAAGAAATAAAGGAAGAGTCTCTGTAGCAGAAGGATTTGTACACATGCAATTGCAATGTATAAAAACATGTTTATCCCTGTTTCTTGCCATCTTTGTGCAGCACACCTTTGGGCAAGTTACTTTAAAGCAGCTTTGAGTTCCTTCGTTTTTGAATGTCCATTTTGAGACAGCAGAAGCTGGTAATAGAAATGCTGAATGTTTTCAGCCAAGCCAAAAGTTAGGAATCTGTGGATATTCCATGAATAGTTGAATAAATACCTAGTGGATATACTTTAAGGGTGTGTTTACACCAACAGTTTACTTGTGACTTCCATTCTCTGTAGTCATTCAAAAATCCATTGAAGAAACCCTAGGTCCTAAGTCTTTCTAAATCTTTCTAAAACTGGTTAAGACCAGCTGTCACCACATTGCAGTTGCATGTGTACATTAGTTTTCTTTGCAGCATTTTAATGTTGGTTTTGACTGAGGCCTATCACACTAGACAATGCACATGTTTATAAAGTACACAAGTCCCTGTTTCAACAAACCATGCAAAACGGAGTAGAAGGGAAAGCGGAACAGAGGAATAAATGGTTTGCTGAGCAAGTGAGTGGCAGAGTTAGGTCTTGAATTTAAATAATCTGATTTCTGGCTTCCTCTGGAATGACTTTTAAAATACCTTTGTCTAAAAAGAGTGAGATATCTGAAAGAAGTAAGCCATCTATATAGTATGTGTTAATTTCTTTTATGCTATTGCCTGTTTTGGAGGCAGAAGTAGGGAGTGGTGCACGGGTGCATTTCTGTATTTATCATGTCAGTGATCTCAGTTTGTCCTTTTTACATTGCAGTTTCATGGTTATGCTGAAAGGACGGAGTGGGATGCATTCCATCCTACCCTGGTGGCAGAAGGTCTTTTTGCTTTTGCTAATGTTCTTAGTTACCTGCGTCTCTTCTTCATGTACACAACCAGCTCTATTCTGGGACCACTCCAGGTGAATATCATTACTGCTTGAGAAAATATTAAACTTGATCTTAATTTGCTATGAAGAGTCTTATTGAAAAGAGAAAAAGAAGAAATTAAAGTAAGAAAGTCAGAAAGTAAAAAGTAGAAAGAAGCGATATTGCATTGAAGTTTGGTTTTTTAGCCTCTGATGTAAAACATACTGATGTAGATGGAAAAAGGTAAGAAAAAGAATGGAAGACCTAGTGTGGTTCACTTTCTTACAATATTTTTTCCGTGATAACTGTACCTATACTGTCTTTTTGTTTTCATCTGTTGTTAGCTTAACATACTGCATAAGTGTCTGTAGTTTGAAAACTGTAAGGATCGGGTTCTTCCTGTAAAGTTCTATGCAAACAATTGTCCTAACTTCTTATTTCTAAAAGATAGATCAATGAGACGTAGCAAGGGAAGAGTAATCAAAAGCCTTTCTGTTCATGTTTGTGATCTCGCTGAAGTTGTACGTTGAGTTGAATCGTGCAAATTGCTTTGGCTTGAAAGATACAAATCTCTCAAGAGTATTGAAATAGTCATCTATTTATAGCCAGTTATAAGAAGGGAGAACAGGTTTCTTCTTGGAATTTGCTGGAGCCTTCCAGTGAGTAATAATGACAGTAAAAAACACATTTTAATTATGTAATACATTTAATTCAGTCATCCAGAGATGGTGGGGGGAAGCATTAACAGTCTTGTGTTGTGATGCTGGAACAGTAGAGACCACAACAGTTTCTAAGCTAAATTCAAATTTTTCACTTAAAGTTAGAATTTAACCTGGTTTTGTGCAAAGAATTTAATTTTCTTTTCTCGATTTGAGAGCAGACATGGAGCTTTCGACTGAGTTTATGCCATGTGGTTTTTTTTAGTTAGTTGGTTTCTTTTTTTAAGCACAGACCCTCTCATCTTAGTCTTGGGTGTTATTCATCATTATAAACTTCAGATAAACTGGGTGGACCTGAGGGTGCAATATGACACTATACAGAAGGTCTAGTACCTTTGGGGGTAGGGGAGGGAACCTGGCCTATTATTAAGACATCACATTTAGGATGCAATTACCTCCCTCAATCCTTTTTAGATTAAAAGGAGGAAGAAAGCTTCCTTCTAAAAATATTGTGAGTAGAAGTCACCTCTTACTCCACTAGCAACATTTTTTTCCCTTCTGTGGTTTTTCTTCAGCTTGAGTCCTCAGCGCTGACTGGTTTTGTTACTTTGCCAGTGAAAAGCCCTTACAAACTAAAGCACCTGTTATTAAAAGCATACCTTACTGAGAAAAGCTTTGCGTAGGTATACTTCCAGCTTCTCTGGCCTCGCTTCCTGGGAGATTTATGACGACAAATCTGATCAGACAAGTCACTGCTTTCTTGTACCAATTTTTTTTTTTAATTATTTTATTTATTTTTCCCCTGATAGTAATACGATTTAGTTAATATAGCTGGTTGTCAACATCATCACTGGGTTTGCAAGTGTCTGTTGAATGAAAAGACGCGTGGAATAAATAGGGTGGTCATCCAGTGATTATACTAATGGAATTTGTCCTAATAGGTCAAATCAATGCTTTGTCCTCTCTTCTAATGAACAGGACTAGTTTTAAGAGCTTTGTGGCAAGAGGGTGATCTGAAAGGGTCCTGCAAGAAACAGTATCACTATTAAGTATAAAGGCAGAATAAATATTTGGGAGCAGCATTTTTTTTTAACTCTTGCTCTGCAATTGGAGCTGTACCAAAGACGGTTCTGAAGTAAATAATTTTGGCTCAGATCACAAGGTCTTGTATCAAGGCTTTAGGATCTAGCTGAAAACCTCCAGCTTGAAGGTTCAGCTCATTTTAATGAGTTAGAGAACTTTACCTTGCTGCACAAAAAATTATCTTTTAGAATATTTTTGTTTCATACAGAATAGTCCTTCTCTGAAAAGAAAAATAATTGCTTGTTAAATTGGTCTTTTTAAAATCATCGTAGAAAGTGCTTTAAAAAGAATGTTCATAGTTCTTGTAACCAGTTCAATATTATTGGAAGATGCCTGTTTCTCCTCTGAGGGTTTTGTTTGTTTGTTTTGCTTCTTGCCCTTTTCTCTCTAGCTGTGAGTATGTTGCTGCAAATTATTTTTATATTTTTTCTTTTATACATTTTTAAATGGAAATGCACTTGCATACTTTGAAAAAAATACTGAAGTCTTGATGCTGCAGTAAGCATTAGGCTTGTTATACAAATTGATTGAACACTGACGACTCTCCACATTTTAAAGAGACTCACTGTTTAATGTGCATATTTATTTATGTACTATATCTTTCCCAAGTTTTTTATTAGGAGGCTATGTTATGAAATTTTCCAAGTAAATAAAAACAGTCAACAGTCACCCCATTCAGTGGTACAGTGAAGCTTATGTTATTCTGTTGGCCAGTACAGCTTGTGCAACAACTCTTACAGTATTTTCTGAAAGTAGGTCACAAAGTTCAAATGGTGGTAATCAAATATGGCATGGAAAACCCAACAGTGTCGGGGGGGGAAAGGCAGCTACTATGTTCTCTTGGCTATTAGAGTTATTTTTAAGCATTCAGTTACTTTACTTGTTGATTAATAAAACTTATTTTAATACTGATTTGTAAGTTGGCTGTGTGTGGTGGGTTTTATTATTAACAGAAGATAGAGTAACATTCCCCTAGATTAGATCATTAGATTTCAAATGCTTAGAAATTCTAAATACTTAGGAACGAATAGCATGACTATATGAAGAAAGCAACTGGTATTTGGGCTGTCTTGTTACACTCTATTCCAAACAAAATAGTTTTGGGTGGTTTGCACTTTTTGTGCATTCCTGTTTCATTGACTTTGTCTCCTCTTGCCTGCGACCGTGTGTCAGTTAAACGGCAAATGTTTTGTTGTTGTTGGGTTTCTTTTTTTCTTTAAAAGGATAGATGTGATGAAACAGTATGATGGGGATTACATTCATCCTCTGACCGAACAAAATAATTACTGCAGTAATAATTATTGCAGTAACAATTATAATAGTTGCAGATTCTCCATGTCCATGGCAAACTGTGCAGAGAACCAGAGAGAATCTGCTGTGCAACAGGGGTACTCGGTGAGTTTCCAGCAGCATGGGAGGGAGCAGCAGCTGGCACTTCATCTCCCAGTAAACTTGTACTTGCAAAACCTGACCAATGATACAATTCTGGACTATGATTTGGTACAGATTGTGATTCGTATAGGATTAGGCTTTCCACACACTGATTTATGTAGAGGATTAGATTTACTCGACCCTATTTTGAATATTTGCATTCTTTATAATAGTATATTGTTCTCTGAAGAAGTTTGTAGGAAGAGTAATTTAAATGCTGTAAACAGTTTATGCTGTGTCTGTGTAAAAATTTGTGCTTACGACAAAAGTAAGTCAAGGTCTTCTCTGCGTTGGAAAAATGCACAAGCATAATTTTTTTTTTTTTTTTAAAAGATTCTGTATTTGTACTGTTGCAAGCTTCTGTATAGGCTATTCTGAAATGGAAACTAATGATCTGAATTTAGTGTCGTATCTTCTGCACTTTATACCCTTCAATATTTATGTGCTTACACACCTACACATTGTGTATATTTAAAATCTTACATAAAACATGCACTGAATTAATACCGTGTTCTGCAGATGGGCTTTGGTATGCTACTTTTTGATTAATGATGAATTATGATTCCAAATGTTTTGATTAATTCAGTGTCCTTATTAAGTGTTTTCTTAACTTTCTATGATGGTATTTATATTCAAATGCATTTAATTTACTGATTTTACTTATTGACTTGTGAGTTCCTTATTACCGTTGGTATTACACATAAAGAATAAGGTGTACATACTATTGCTTATGGTTAATTGAAAGATATGAACTTACCAAGTGATGTTAAAACTACTTAAGTTTTCTTTTAACACCTAGAATTTTTCACTGAAAAATGGTACAAGGGTACCTCCTGATTTTGAGGTCTGTTTAGCTTCTTAAATTTCAAGTTAAACATTTAAAATGTAAATAGATACTTTTTTCTTGATTAGAGGCTGAAGGAGAGAATACAAACAAAAATAACTACGTTTTACTAAAATTGGAAATAAATCTATTTCACAGATTTCAATGGGGCAGATGCTACAAGATTTTGGAAAATTTCTGGGCATGTTTCTTCTTGTCTTGTTCTCATTCACAATTGGATTGACACAACTTTATGATAAAGGATTTACTGTCAATGAAGGAAAGGACTGTGCGGGGATTTTCTGTGAACAACAGAACAATGACACATTCCATTCGTGAGTTGGATATCTATGAAATAACTGTATTTTTCTAGCCCTTAATTCCTAGTAATTAAACAAAACTGGAATTTTTCACTGAATTTCAATTTACATTAAGTAAACTCACTTTTGGTGTTCGCTTTACCTAACCAGATTTTTTTTTTCTTGTTTTTGTAGGTTTATTGGCACATGTTTTGCTCTCTTCTGGTATATATTCTCCCTGGCACATGTAGCAATCTTTGTCACACGTTTTAGCTATGGTGAAGAATTACAGTCTTTTGTGGGTGCTGTTATTGTTGGTACCTACAATGTGGTGGTTGTGATAGTATTAACTAAACTCCTTGTGGCAATGCTTCATAAAAGTTTTCAGCTGATAGCAGTAAGTGGTTTCTGATTAATTACCAATAATTGCTAGCTGTATCTTTGGATTTTATACAGATTTCTTCCTAGGACGTGTAGACTAATCTACAGACCTTCATGGATGAGCTCTGTCTCTGAGCTCACAAGGGGCATCTTTCCTTCAAATATGAACTTTTTATTTACTTTGATCCAAATAAAATGGGTGCTTTGCACGTTGAACATGTGCAAGGTTTTGGCCCTCTGGGAATTAAAGAGTTTCTTGATACAATGGCTGTTCAAGTCAAGATGCTGTTCTTGATAAGGTGTGGTGCTTGGGCATTTGATGGGGGGTTTATACCTTCATAGCTGAATTCTGTATTTACACTAGAGTATATAGTGAATTGAAAAGATTTGTATTTTAATTATTTAATATTAGTAACAAATTTATTAAAATACTATATAATCTATATATGAAAATACTATATAATCAAAGTTAAATAATGGTCAGTTCTTAAGGTATGAGAAGATAAAACTTATGAAATAGCCTGTTAATATTTTTGCTTCTGATCTCTGTTAATGTTTCTGATGCTTTAGAATCATGAAGATAAGGAATGGAAGTTTGCTCGTGCCAAGCTTTGGCTTAGCTACTTTGATGACAAATGCACGCTACCCCCACCTTTCAATGTTATTCCCTCTCCCAAGACTATCTGTTATCTTTTCAATAGTCTCAGTAAATGGATCTGCTCTCATACATCAAGCGGCAAAGTGAAACGTCAGAACAGCCTAAAGGTAAGAAATGACTGGGGAAGCTGTAGGCTCTGAAGCTGGGAAGGTGCTTCTTGCTAATACGAATCAGCAAATTGCTGCATGAAGCTGCCTGTCACACGGTGACTGCTACTAACGTAAATAGGAACTGTAGAATAATGTGTGTTGCATCCAAAATATAAATAAACGTGTTACGTATTTCTACTTCAGTAAGATTCTATTAACTTTCAGTTTTGGGAATTTCAACTCCCTTCCCTCCAACCCCCGGTTCCCCCAGAAATAGTCTGGAAAAAATGCTTTGATTGATTGAAAACTCATAGAAACCTCCAGGAAGTATGTGCTAATCTTAGAAGCGGTGAGGTTAGACTATTCTTTGCGGAAGGTAATTGGTTTTAAACATATTACAGAAGTGTCAAAATAAATAACCAAAAAGGATCACTGCAGCCTGTCATTGTTGGGGGAAGGGATATTTTTGTTAAGTAAACATTTTTATTGTACCCTGTAATTTTGCATACTAATTTTGCATCTTCTTGCTGACTAAAATAGCACTAAATAAACTAAATTCAAAGACTTTATGGAATGTGCACTGAGAAACATTCAGAATTACGGAACTCTCAATTGCTCATAGGACGATTATCAAGCCAGGGAGATTAAAAATTTTCAGTTTTGCTGGTACAGCAGATTATAATTTAATTTAAATTTTGCTGGCAATTTACGTGCATTGTACATTTGTGCGCATCAGGATGTATCTATAAAATAGCTTTGTTATTTTGTTCATATTTATTCTCTGTATAATTGTATACAGACTTTAGGGCTCAAAAACCACTTTTCCATAGTAAATGTGTAATGTTTGTTTAAAGGAATGGAGAAATCTGAAGCAAAAGAGAGATGAGAATTACCAAAAGGTGATGTGTTGCTTAGTCCACCGTTACTTGACTTCCATGAGACAGAAGATGCAAAGCACGGATCAGGCAACTGTGGAAAACCTAAATGAACTGCGGCAAGACTTGTCAAAATTCCGAAATGAAATGAGAGACCTGCTTGGCTTTCGAACTTCTAAATATGCTATGTTTTATCCAAGAAACTAAGGCCTAACTTTTAAAGGAAAAGTGTGTACTTTTAGATACCTGTAGGTGAAAGTGTTGACCTAATTCTGTTGCCAGACCAAATAGAAAAGAAGATTATTGCACAATAATACATTTGAAAATGTGTTTGCATGAGTTGCGGAAGTGGTGGAAATAAATGCAAAAACAGATACAGTAATTTTCTTAAGCTCTTAGTGTGTATATAAAATTTGTATATAGGAATTTTTTTAATGTTCCTCAGACTGTGGCTGTCAGGTGTCAAGAGCTTCATAACTAGCACAATGTGTTTATTTCTTCTATTTTTGCTGTTTGTTCCTTTTTGATACTTGTTTTTCAAGTTGTGGGAGAAGATAGGCTTTTTAAGACAAAAATCCAGCCTACGTTTATTTTTAATAGAAAAGTCAGATATAGAATAATAGAAAATTTCCAGCACAGTTGGAAATTATGTTTGACTGTAGGTTACAGTGCATGCGGAGACTGTATGGCTCTGAAAGAGGCAGTTCTAGTGCCAAGTTTTGTATGTTACCATTGACTGTATGCTAACATTTATAGAATACAGAAAATCAGATCATCAAGACTCTTCCCTTTTGTGGGAACATTGACATTTTGAACTCAGACCAACCATTTCTTGAGTGTTTATGGTTATATGTAAGACAATCAATTCCTGCTTGGATTTTTTCAGCGGTGCCTCAAAAGTACGTTTTACTATACATATTAAGATTGGGAACAGAATTTTAAAACTAACCTGTGAACTTTTAATGTTTAATATCTTGGGTTTTTACAATGTGGATGATAAATTATTTGAATTATTAAAACCTGTGATTTAACAAAAATGAGGTGGAGCACGTGAGTGCTATTGTTTGCAATGCTGAACAATTCCTGTGGAACACTGTACGCTTCTTTCTGTGAGAACATACGTTGTATCTGGTCATTGGACAGCAGTAGTTCAGAAGGGCCTGCTTTAGACAGGTTTTACGTATCCTACTTTTAAACTTGTCTTTCTTTTTTCCTTTTTTTTTTCCACAGTTGTTGCCAAGCTAAGCATTTTTTTTGTGTCAGGAATACTATGTTTTGTGAAAACACGTGATTTGACTTTGCTTACAATGGACAGTAAGGGCTTTGTGGATTTTCTGTGCTAGAGGGTCCTATATGGCTTTATATGCTTATATATAATTCAAGTTGACAAATTGTAATTGAGAAATGTGAGATTCCTGTATTTTTAATTATGAAATAAGTATATTTATGACAGCTGAAGGACTGATTGACAATTAATACTGTTATGATGGTGCTCTTCTAAAATGGTCTTATGTCCAGAAGGCGCAGGTAGCCATAGTGGTCTTTGACTACAGTTGATTTGGGGAGGTTGATAGAGTGGAGGCTTACATGAATGTTTACTTTTTTGAAGGAATTCTTATAAAACTCTTTTCTTGTAAAGGTAATATATTTTCTGTACTATGAAATTATGTATATCTGAACTAGGTTTTAATACTCTGCTTCCAGAAGTCTTATAGTATAGACATATTCTGTTGGCTTTTCACGTGAATAAGAAGCTAACCTCTTGTGTTCAAAGCAAAGAGGATCACTGAATTTTGTATTTGGACTCAGATTTCATGTTTGAATAATACACCAATCTAAAAACTATGTGCTGTGTATGCTATGTATATCCAAGAAAGGAAGCAGACAAATAAAAGCTCTTTGAAAAATACGGTTGTATTAATATTAGTCATATTTGAAACACATTGTATCAGGTACCACATTGAAAGTAATTTCTTTGTCATGTTAAGATAATAAGTTTAAGGAAGGTAGCTGGTATTAATGTGTTATTACCTTTTTTCCTTGTGGAACCATCCTGTTAACTTGAAGTTCATTTAAATGGCTTCATGCAGTGCCATGAAGTGATGCCTGAGCTAGTTCCAAACAAGCTAGACTGGATTCTAGATGCAGTGTCAGCTGCTTGGCACTCAGCTCACACCGATTAGTTCTTCGGGGGAGCTGGGTATGTTTATCTGTATGAAGCAGCATGCTAATGTAGCTGCCCCGGGAAGGGGTTGAGTCACCATCCCTGGAGGTGTTTAAAAGACCTGTAGATGTGGCGCTTAAGGGACATGGTTTGGTGGTGGACTCGGCAGTGCCAGGTTAACGGCTGGACTTGATGATCTTAAAGGTCTTTTCCAACCTGAACGATTCTCTGATTCTCATTGCTTTCGATATGTTAAACAGAGTCACTCAGAGCTAGCTCGGTCATTGTCACGTGGCGCTGCGTTCTACTACAGTGTAGACGTGTCCTTGGGAGGAATTGTCTTATTTCAAGGTGCTTGGGGGGGGGGTTGGATTGGATCTGGGGGTTGCAGAGTTTTCATTTGTCCCTGGAAGGCCTACCTGTAAAGTGATAGATACCAGAGAGAGAGGAGTTCGTTCTCTGTAGTACCTTAGTTGTGTGACACTTCGCATCTCTGCCTTGTTTGAAAGCTGTTGCAGTCTTCCCATCTACTTGGCTACTAATCAATACCGAGTGCTTTCTACTGTGTAGTCAATCTTGTCTTATCATTTAGATTTTCGTAGTTCACGTGTATTAAACATGCTATTTCTTTCTCATTTGGCAATTTAATACTGGCTGTTCCAGAAGTAGTCTGCAGATGTTGGGGCTCCGAGGTCTCCCTTATGCACGCTCACAGAACGGTTCTGGGCATGCACAGAGACAAAATTTTAGGTGTCTTGTGTTACTTCTTTAAACTGGGATGTCAAAAAATAGAAAAGTTTGGAGAAGCTGGAGTTGACTCGGCTATAGGATTCAGAATTTCTTTGTACACATTTTAGTGCAAGTCATGGAAGGACTAAGTGGGGTTTTTGAGACTACTGAAAAATGTTGATTTTTCTTTCCTTTCATCTTAATGTCTGTTTTGTCTTAGAGCTAACTTTGCCTTGATGAATGAAAAATGGAGATGGAAATTTTTGCGCTATCTCCATTTGCAGCAGAAAGGTCAAAACCATTCACTACTGAAAGTCAGCTTACTTTATGCTCTTGCTAAACTGTGGTTTTGATTATTATTTCCGTTGAAATGATTTCAGAAATTGTACTGCGGTTAGGTAATTTTGGTTCTGTTTGGTTGCAGGTTGGATTTTAAATGTCTGAAGTTTACAGTCACTACACCTGCTTTTAAAAACTTGTAATAATTGTTACCTATGTTTTGTGACCGATTCTTACTTGAGAAAACTGGCACTGCTCTGTGTTTCTTTAAGTCCTGGCTCCTGTTCCCTGTTGCAGGGCTGCTGCTGTCAGTGCTTTGATCTGGGAAAGAAACTGGTCTAAAGGGGGTGTTGAGAAGAGCGGGCAGGAGCTTTCCCTACCTACCATTTGGGAGAGGAGGAGCAGGCTGCCAGACTCTTCCTGCCTCACTGAAAGCAGTTGCGTGACAGATGGTCATGTCATCATAAATAAAAATAGATTATCGTAGTTCTAGACCGTTCCGAGCAAGATTTCCACGTTGCTTCTCCCCAGGCTGCTGCTGAGAAATGCGGAGAGCACCGTGCATAAAGCCCCTTAATCTGCATAGGAATCAATACTGGAAAATTAAAATTACAACTGAAAAATTTTAAAGTGACAGAATTACATCTGCTTTGCAAACGAATGTTGCTGTCATTTCCATAGAGAAACGCTGTTTGGTTTAGTCAGTAAGGCAAAGGCCTGGCGATCTGTACAGGGTGGTTACAGCACTGAGCTCTTTGAGGTGAGCTGCCAGCGCAGCCTTTTTGTACCTTTGTGCCTCCCTCTGATTCTTTTCTCTCCTGCCTAGCTACCCGTTAAGTCTTTGGAACAGATGCTGCTGCGCTACTGAGTGGGGCTGTGGCAGCACCTCCTGGCATTACATGCGAGAATCGATAATTGAAGAAGAACGGCAATCCACATTCCACTACTGAAATAAGCGATGAGTACTTCGAGTAAGGGCTGTGTCTTTCGTTGCAGTTTCCTGCCCACGGTTACAGATGATCAGAAGACCTCTGCTATGGTATTTATATATGAGGAAAACAAGTACTTAAAGGGATCTTAGATTTTGTTCCATCCAGGTCATTTTTATTAGTGTTCAAGTTCTACCCAGTTTGAAAAGCATGTATTTCATACCTGCTTTTGACCAAAATGTTCTTCAGCTCCTCAGTATTAATCTTTACCTATAATTTGTTTCTACTTCTCTGTCTTCGGTTATAACCTTTCAGTTTCAGAGTAACAAATAACTGTATGCAACAGACAGACCTGACAAAGATCCATTAACACTGTAACACTGTCTAACTGCTTCCAGCCTGTTCCTTCCCTTCTTCTCAAAACAGCCACTTGTTCAACCTTTTGCATATAGGAATGAAATAAATTTGACAGAGATGCTACTATTTACACTACTGGTGCCAGACTGAGCATTGCTGTATTGTCCGTCCTTTCACAGTAGAGACAAAAGACACACTACTTGCGTGTGTACTTTACTGCCACTAAATTAATTCCTTCCTACCTCCTCCCTAATTACCTTACGGAACTTAATAGTGACATTTACTAACTGGATTATAGCCATCAGCGGAGAAAAGCACAGTGCTGTTTTACAGTTGTCTAATTCTTTGAAGAGTAAATCCAGTTTCTGTTCAAATCAATGATTCACCGACTTCAATGGAAGAAAAATCAGGCCCTTAATCAGCAAGGAAGTGTCGTGTCAGTCATAACTGTGCGAGACCCAAACCATCAAAAGCATGTAAATGATAAAAAAAGAGTTTCTATGTTTAGCCTGCCCCACTTTATACATAATGAATAACTAGTTGGTGTATGATTTATCTTAAAATATTTTATTGAGCACAGATAATAATGCAGAAGTCCATGTAATAAAACAACTTTAAAGAAAAAGCTAAGTTAAAATGAGTTACTATAAATATTGCACTTAGAATTCTTATTTTACATACACAACTCCTTAAAAAAACCGGACAATTATAAATTAACAGCTTCCAAGTAATAGGAATTTGGTATGTTTGACATCAGATGGCTGTGCTGCAAATCTTCAGCTTTAAGACTTAGGAGGATCTGTTCTCATCTTGGTAGGTACACGTAATGGATACCGCTTTGTGCCAGGGTGTGCTTAGGTGGATGGGAGGGAAGAAGGGGTGAGCATGGTCTTAGTGTTGACAGTCAGTTGTATTTTCATGACTTAGAGTAAGTGAAAATTATTTTTCAAGAGATGATAGAATGCAGCTGCAGAGTTTAGTTTTAACATGTTTTGTTTTTCAAGGCGTTTAGGATCTTTGAGTTCTTGGTCTTAAAACTCGTGACAAAGTTGTTGGGAAAGACTTTGCCTCTACCGTCTTCTTCTTCCTGGCCCATGATGATGTAGTTTAAACCTACAAAGGAGAGCGTGATATTACAAGACAGAAATCCGGGATGTGATTTGGTAAGTGTAGTTCTTTATCTGTGATTTCTATTCGTTCGCGCTCTGTTAACCAATACCTTCTAACATTTTTTCCTTCCTACCTAAAGCATATACTTCCTTACCCATCTTTGCCACGCTTGTTAGGCAATAAACATACAGTTATGTAAAAATCAAGTAGATCTATAGCTAACCATCTACTACATAATTAAATATATAGGAGATATTCATTAAATGTAGGCTGTCAAATAAGTCTGAAAGACATTAGAAATGTAGTCTAAACACTGGGTAACTTAGCTACTAACGCCCAAAGTGGAATGTGTCTCATTCATTTTGGATATTTTCTCATTTGCTCAGCTTGTAGGATAATGCACTTAAGGGATAATGCACTTAAGTCTTTTCATTCCCTTTTCCTCCCCCAAAGACATAAACATTTGCTAGATACATAGAGAGGCAGTCAGGCAAGCAAGGTGGGCTTAATGCGTGATAAGCCCTGGCTTTGGAGAAATCGGTTGGATTTGCGTATTTGTATGGCTTAGAAGGGTCAGGGGTTTGCAAGGCCTTAGGCTGGAAGGAGTGGTGGTATAGGGGTATGAGCAGAAAAGTTTAGATACCAAGTAATGGCTATTAAATAATTCATGGCCATTTAGGAAGAGAAATGCAAGTGTGTGGTTTGGAGCTGAAAAGGGTTTTATGTTTTACGTAGTTACTTCAATGAAACATAGTCTCAGTATTTCTCAGTACCTCTACCACAGAGGTAGCCCTTGTCGCATTTAACTGGAAATTACCTTGGTTGGTCTACTCTGTATAATACTGTTTAAGGTAGCTATAGAAATACTGGCTGTTTGCAGATACAGAGTGCGCTTAGTACTACATTATTTCTACAGTAAAGATGTAAACATATACAGGAGAGAAGCAACAGGGAAACATGTTAATTTTTGTCATTTGCTGTGACATACTGCTCGTCTAGATTTAGCATGCTGTTGTTTTTCCCTTCTAAATAACTGTGCATGAAAACTAGCTCCAAAATATATGCATGTAAAAACAAAATCTATCTGAGCTTTGTTTGAGAGAACCAAATCACATTTTACTTCATATCACATGGGTTAAAAAAAAAAAAAATTTTTTTCAGACTCCTTTGATCTAAGTGAGTCTAATCCTTTGTAAGTAAAACTTAAAAATACAATATAAACCTGGATAACTAGTTATTTTTATCTTAAATTGGTTATAATATTAGTTGCTGATTATAGAAACAATTAGTGTAATTTTACTGATTTTTGTGGTCATATTTCAAATAGCAGTTTTCAAAACTGTTGTCTTTTATAAACACATAAAGCGGTTATTTTTGTGTACTTACCTCTTCTGATGGGAGGACACTGCTTACATACAACAATAATCTTGGCACTCATACTCTTGCCGGCTTGTTGAATTGCTAAATTTCCCTCCTTATATACATTAATGATTGATATTGTTGCATGCAGACTGCCAGCCCGCGTTATTGCTGTGATTACAGTTCCAGTTATTACTAGAAGAAAAGACATTTGATACATTTTTATTATTTTTTTTAGATACAGATTTTGAGGCATCATAAAAACTGATATTAGTATCGGTATGTAAGTCCATAATAAGGAAGGAAAGTATACCATATATAAGTATACATATACTAAGTATATTAATCCATAATAAGGAAGGAAACAATACTGGAAACAGTTACTAAAAATGTGGGTATCACCCGTAAGAGATAACTCACTACTGACAAATTTTGGTGGCACCAAATATAAAACTGTCCTTAGAATGTATTAGTCTCTTGCAAGCCCAGTTCTAGGTTTTGATAATTTCAATTATACGGTACAATTTGATACTACTTTTAATGACTAATTTTAAAACAGTCGAGAAGTTGAATTGAAAACGTTCTAGCCAAAAGCTGAATTCCCAGCTCTCTGACACTCAAATGAGCAGCAGGGAATAGTTAATGCCCTAAGAGCTAATTTTGATCTGCGCGAGGCTTGATACTGATAAAAATGTGCCGATTTCAGTGAAATTTAGACTACAGATTAGACCATCATATCTCCCAAAGACCTCTCAGTATGAAAATAAAGATACCATTTTTTTCCTTGGGTGACTAAATTAATCTGTAGGCCATCTTTATTTATCAAAAGGGAATGGTAAGTGGTACTAGCAATTTTTTTTCTTCTCAGATCACCTTTTGTAAATAAGCTATTCTATCCTAAGATCAATTAGACCTTCAGTTATCAAGTATGTGCAGCCAGATTTATTTTACAAATCTGCATAATCCACATTTTGGGTTAGGCGTTTGTAAATTTGTGCATTATCTTCCTTTAATCCAGACCTTCTAATTAAATGGGAACGTTCAAGTCCAATCGAAAGAGAACTGTGGATGTTAAAATGCTGGGTATTGGAGTTATATGTCTAGAAACAATAAAAATGAAATGCATGATGAAAGAGAAATAGCTCTTATTTTCTAAATTCATAAAGCCAGCAAATAAACTTGGAATAAATCATACTCTACAAACAGCACACCTTCTGTTCTTACCTTAGGATACATTTGCATTCACAGTGCATACAAAATATTTTTACTCTTACTCATGCCATGGAAAAGACTGAAAAATGTCAAGTATTTGACAAAAGGTGAGAGTGAATGTGATTTATTACCCTGATGCTAGAGGAAAAAGAACAAGTTTTACACAGTGTTATTTACCGTCAACGGCGAGAGCTGAGGCACGGTCAGTAAGGTTTTTTTCCCCTACCTGCTTCTTTTGGTTTTGGGCCAGCCTATGCTGTTTGCAAATTAAAACAGGCTGGTGGTCAAGAGCGGTAGAGGGTCGTGCTGCAGTGACTCCATTCTGCTGTAGGGTACAGCCACAGCCCTCAACTGTTTTTCTAGCAAAATGATGCAAAGCTGCCCCCACTTTCCTGAAACAGCAGATTTCCTCAAATCTCATGGGATTAGCTATAAAGTTAGAGAGAGGGATTAAAACAAACAAAAAGTGGTTGGGGGGAGGGGGGGGAAGTTGTCCCATCAAATTTTTAGGCATGTTATAGGGGATTAAAAGAAGCTTCCAGTATTAATATGGGAAAATACTCTTGCGACATAACTGAATAAATCAGCAGTGACAATGCCATCCAAATATACAGCAGACATCGTTTTTCCTGAGTGGTTTGTGTCTGTGTACAGAGGGCAGTGCTTGTAAGCTTCCATGCCTTCTAACTTCTTTTAAAAATATTTTGGAAGTCTATAAACGGAATTGTGGAATAGTCAGCAGGTACAGCATAAAATGTGTATTGGCTGGTTACACACAAATGAGATGACAATACAGTAACTGAATCAATACTTTCCTCTAGGAGGTTGTCATACATTGTCATTTGCTTTTCAGATTGAGAAAGTACGTTTGTTTGAGATATATGTGCAGCGCCTATTTCGGAATATCTCCAAGAATGTATTGAGTGAAAACACAGATACTAATGTCAGATAGACACATAAGATGGTGTAAAAATATAGCCTATATATTAATGATAACTCAGAACTACATCTGGTAAAATTCCTATGGGTCTAAAAACACAGTGCCAAGTGAATAATTAAAAAGAAACAAATTTTGCTTCCTTACCGAAGTTGCTTGAACAATAATTGCTTTCCAGAGTCCCGCTCCTCTTACACTTTTGCTGGCACAGGGCAACTGTAGGTTTCGCAACTTTTTGAAGAGCAAAAAGTAAATTGAAACTGAATTGAGGTATCTGATACCAATGCAAAGCAGTATGTTTAATAAAAGAAGAAGAAAGATGAATAATGCTGGTGTATACATTAACTAGATCTGGTATTGCGAGGGATGAACACCACAATAATATTCCTTTCCTCTGCCATCACCTCCAATCATCATCATCTCATGTGTGTCTCAGCTACGTCCCTGTTCTAATGACCTCACAGAATGGGATGTTACCAAAAATTTACATTTGATTGCAGTGTGATCTTAAATATGTAACTTATTTAGTGTTGCCATGCAGCCCTAGTAGTACACTTAAAGTATCCTAACGTGATATTACAGTAACACTCAGAGAGAGGGGGTGGCCTTTTATCTGAAATTACCGTACTGTGGAGGAAGAGAGCAGAGCTCAAATTCCTGACTCTTTTTTTTTTTTTCTAAATTTTTCACATAGCTTCATGACATGTAGTACTGTATAATTTTTACTGATGACATTTTGAAAGACAACGTAACGTTTGAAGTACCTATTTAATATTAGGGGTTGACATTTCCTTTCTGAAATGGAATGCTTTGTTTATAAACAAGTGAATACACTTTGTATTTTTTTTCCTCCTTGGGTGGATGTTAATAGCCTCTGTGCTTTACTCAGCTAACCCTTTCTACGTAACGTGTCGGGATGAAGTATTTTTAAGGCTTTTATGTCCTTTTCAAATTTGTTTGGAATTGGTCAATGACATCATAGTTATTGGAAACACAGATCTAAGACAGATTAAAAAAACCCAAGCCCCTACGTAACACTAATTTCCAAGAAAAAGTAAATTAGTTATGAAGAATATCTTTGCATTTTTTTACTTTCTTTAGAATAGAGCATTTCACAGAAGTTTTATTCAGCCTATACTTTCTGAAAAAGAATTTCTGACTAATTTTCCAATCAGTAATTTATACTTGTACTTCTCTTTTAATTGAATGAATTGATTCTTTTTATAATTTTCCAAGTTTCTGAGATTCAGCTGAATGGCATTAAAACTACTTTGTCTTCAATGTTATGCCCATGACTGTTAGAAGATCTGCATACTCACTATTTTGCCTTTCAAATCCAAAGTTTAAAAATTTGACCCCTTATTTCTCATTGATTTGGGGTTGTTTGTTTGGTTTTGGGTTTTTTTTTTTTCAGTCTTCACATGATTGGTATGCAGTGTGACTCTTTAGAAAATTAAATGCCTCCCACAAGGAAAAGTGTTCTGAAGAGCGAGTTACTATGTCTATGGAAGCGTATCTACTCATGTTCTACAGGACGTAGCCTCAGATCTACACGGTCACGGGAGTGAAACTCCTACTGCCATCGCTTCCGCTGCCTGGATGTGTCTGCAGAGTTCTTTCATACCACTGTGTGTTTCTATTTTTAATTATATGCCGAGTTGCTTTTTGTAAAGTGACTTCTGTGTAGAATACAATGTAGAAATAATACACTATATTCAGCTCCTAGAACTTTAAACTAAATGATAATTTTTCAAATTATTATTTCAAATTACAGTTAGCGCTTGGCAAGGTGCCATGCCATTTAATTAGTTTTCCCGTCGCACCGCATCAGTTGCTAGGTCAAGCAAGTACCTCCTATCTCAATGCTACATGCAGCACCACAAAAACTAAGAATTTAATGTTCCTTGAGTCTTGCAATTCAGTGTCCGTAGCAGGAAGACAAGAAATGTAGCAGGTAGATGAGTCACAGGGGCATGCCAGTATGGTAGCTGCCAAAAATTTATTGAGGTGCTCTGATTTTTCTAAATTTAAAACTGGGATTATGCATTACAAAATACTCTTGTTTGGTCCTCTCGGGGGGGTGGGGTGGGGTGCTAACACTTCAAGCTTTACTTCTGAGTTTAGTAAATTTTGGTTGGTGACTAGCTTTGCTATGATTTGTCAGTAGAGGCTGCCTATTTTTTGTACAGACGAGTAAGGTATTTTAGCAAAATTCTCCAATGCAAAATTGGAGAAGAACTGAATTAAAAGTTTAGTCGCCTACCATTTTACAGGTAGCCATATTGACAGGCAAATGCATTACTTGATCCAATGAAACAAGAAAATCAATTACTTAACCATATGTATTGGATTAATCTTCATTACTTTTATTAATGTATTGTATAGCATTTACTTATTTCTTCAGGTACTAATATTTTTATGTAAGGTAGAGACTGAGGTAATTCTTGAAAGCACCTACTGAAGTTAAATATTTTATTAATGCCTGAAGTTCTGTGCAAGTGTGAACAGGTCTGATTTGCAAGACAATAAGCTAAGTCTATTTGAACTAGACACTTCGGAATGCAAACGATTGATCAGAAATTTAACTGAACTGTAGAGGTTTGGTGTGCTTTGGTTCGTTTTTAAGATCAGAAATGCCTACACCATGCATAATTGATCAGACATTGAAAGGACTTACATCTGTCTGCCTAACAAGTCCTTTTGAACGCCTTCCCTCTGTTGTCCTCTCTCAGATGATATTGCATTGTTTTTATTTTCTGACACTGATGTTGTCATAAAAATTGATTTGGAATTAATTAGTAAAGTACACCTCTTTTGCACGTGCACACACAAACAGCTCACAGAGCAAAACTCAATGGCAAGACCCTGAACACAAATGCAGTGTGAGATATCCGACAGCCTGGATTAGTTGAGACCAAGTGTTTGAACTAACAACTTCGTTAAGAAGTGCTTTATAGTGAAGAAGAGCTGAATTATTTATTATTAGAGTAGCAGTCACATCAGAATGATTTACAGGTCATTACGATTTCATTTTTATAATGTTTATTTTCATCTATTTTAAATACCTTTCATTATCAGTATTTAAGCACCACAGCTTGTTGGTTTCCTGCTGACAGGCTGTTGCTGTCCTGACTTTTGATGCGTTTTAAGTACAAATCAGGTTATGTGTTGCAAAAACATCATAAATAATTCGGTTTTCTGCTATAACTGTATCTTAAATCTCTCATGTTCAGGTTATAGAAATTATAAGAATTTATCCCTTCAATATCTCAGTAATGAGGTAGTTTTGGCAATGCCTTCAGAGAAATCCTCCTCTGATCTTTCATATATGCTGTCTAGTCTTAAATATAAAAGGAAACTTATTTTTAGTGTGACACATTTCTTTAAGTTCCCATCCCTGATTTTTTTAAAATAAAAATAATTCTAGGAGAGTGTCATGTTGACAGGATGTTGACAGAATCTGAAGAGGGCTCAGGTGGCTTCCATACCAATTTTGTTTGATCTTAGTAACTATATGAAGAAAAATATGGTTAGATTTTTACATGTTAACTTGTATAGAAGAAAGAGTTCTTTTACATAAAACTATTTCCTAAAATATTTAGAACTTCTTATACAAAAGAACTTTGTTCATCCATTCTTCTATGGACTTTGCTAGTTAACTGTCAAAAATTGAGAAGAGACAGGAAAATTCTCTCAGCTGGAGCAAGTTACTGTTACACTGAACTCCCGCCTGGATAGATTTCCTTTTAATAATCTTAAGTAAATTCTCCCTTGAGTATATGAAGATACTCCCTTGAGTATATTAATTTTAATTCATTCTTTCAATATTTGAAATACTAACAAACCATAAACCTGTAATTTTTAATATACTTTCTATGACATTTTTCCGTAACCCTCTCCTTGTCCTGGAATGATTTATTTTTCTAAGAAATAAAATAAAGCCAGTAAAACTTACTTGAGGTAGCAGGGACTGTTGTGGTAGTAGGCGGAACTGTAGTTGTGGGTAACTTTTTTGGTCTAAATTTATAATGGGCAATAAAGCCATCAGCTGTTAAGCTTAAATCAGACAAAAACTGAATGAGCAACTCATTTCTCTCAGACAGAATAGGCCTGAAATAGAAAAACAAAATATTTCCATTGTTTTGAATGCAATGACAAAAAGCATTAATAGCATTCTTCTTACAAAAAAAGAGAGAGCGCGCTTCACTTTAATTACTGGTCTGAATGCAGCATCTGCCCCCAGACTAATATTGAAATACATGTTTCTTTGCTGGCAAGTCAGACACTGGTGTTATGAGTGTGAAATTCATTCTGATGAATCATCTAAACCTCTGATTCCTGAAGGTTATGTCAATATGAGTATCTTTAAATTCTTCTGTGTGACTTCATTGCAGACTTCACTCGGAATGGAAGGGGCTAGATTAACACAGTGGGAAAATATATTGAAGAAATCCTCAGTTTATAGTGGAGGTAAGTAAATGGGTTTTTTATTTATTTGGTTTTGTTTAATGAAAAACATATTACGCATTTGGAAGGCCTTAAGAAAATGAATTCAATGTTGGATTCTGTAATTCTTTGACAAAAACACTAAAAATAAAATGTTGTGGGTTGTTATTTCTCTGGGCTCAGTTTTTGTCAATGATTGGATATTCATTACCACGGCCTTGAACAGCTAATGGAGTTATTTTCTTAGGATTTGAAATGTCATAAGCAAGCACTGTTCAGTGTATTAGTTTTCAGCTCATAAACTGCATAGTACCTTCTGTGACGCTAACTGCCTCTGGATGTGGATGTAGTGCGATGAGACTTCATTCAAGATTACTATTAGAGAAAATTGTATGGAATGCAAGTCTAGCCAAAGCAGCACGTCTCTCATTCCTTTGAGCTTTCCACAGACCTTGTCTCAATATTCATTAATAATTAGTAACACAAATTTTTCAAGCAAAACCACAGTTTTTGGAAAGAGGAAGAAAAATAAATACAGGGGCAAAAGAATCTTGGTGAGGAGAGAGGGGAATAGAAAGTGGTTTTAAGATGCAGTTTTACTAAAATGACTGTGTTGTTTCTTCCCAGCAAGTCTGACAGAGTTCACGAGCAGGAGTTCTTCAAAACACTTGATCAGGCCTTTGAAGTAAAAACTTGTGATCATGTCCCAGTTTTTTGGCAGGTGTTTCAGACATCAGTTTACTCTGATGGCCGCGTCTGACATAACCAAAAGTAAGTGCCTGGTTATCTGGAATTCTGTAGATTTACAGATGCCGGGGTAGTTGCACAGGTTACGCTTTTCTTGCTGCAGTATTGACACAGGCTGTGGACGTACGAGGGCACCGATTATCAGCTGCCTGAGAGCTTCGTTCTGTGTCCTGAACACCAGGACTACAACACCAAATCTGAAAAATCTGACCTAGTCTGTGTAGCCCGTCTTTTTAAAAAAGGCTTTTTGTCTGAGAGGCAGAGGTTTTTTTGAGTAATTACTTCTCCTAATAAATTGTGATTATTATGTATACCATTCATTTATGTGTCATAGTAATTGTATTTAGGATTCAGGTATGTGGTTACACTGTATGCTTGCTGGTCTGCAGTTGGATCTGAATTCACCTCTGCAACCACCAAATGAGCTGAAGGTATCCACTTTACTCATACTTCTGATGTATTTCTGTTACAGATGCCACGTTACATTATCTGTATCTGCTGGTAAATGAGTTCCACTTTGCATGATTACTGTGTCAGACATGCAACTAATACTCTTTATAGCAGGCTTGCTTCACAATTCAGTTTACACACCATGATTTCTGGTTCTTTTACAACACTGGTCTTGTCCTTACTGTTTTTCTGAACCCAGCTGATAAATTATGGTGAGAATTCTGCAGGGCTAGTGGAAAATCCCCAAGAGCCATACTTTCCCCCTTTCACTGGATATAGAAGCTGCCTATATACAACTCTGCAAGGGAAAGTGTTCAAGCTCTATATTGGATCTCTGGTGAGGAAGCAATGCTATCCTAAAATTGGCTTTCAGGACACTTCTAACATTCTGCAACAGGAAATCTCATCTCTAAGCTATGCGGTCTGGGTCTGAGCCCAGTATTCTGCCCTTATTTGCCTGTTGCACAAAGTCCATACTAAAATGTCTATATTTTGAAGCCCACCAGGGTTTGGCAGACCAATTTACAGCTTTGACATGCTGTGGGGATAGATGCTGAGCCACAGTTGAGAGGTGGTTTAGGAAGCTACTCCTGGTTGCCTCTCAGGGACTAACTGGCGTTTCTTCCTTTTGCACTGCCCTGTCAGCCAAGACCAGATCCTGACAGTGCAAAATGTGCTTGCACAGCTGGGCTAGATTTTAGCTGGAAAGAGACAGCTAAGTCCCAGGGACTGGAGGCCACCAGCCTCATCTGTAAGGGGTGTTGTTCACTGCTGCCTTCTGAGAACCAAGGGAAGGACAAGATCTTGTGGAGTTCGGTTCTTACCTCAGTTGGAAAAGGTCTGAAATGTCACAACTTACGTATAGAGTGAGTCAAACTAGACTCTAATCATGCTTCTGGCTTAAACTCTGTTCAACTAGGAAGCAAGTCCATTTGCTCCAGTGCTTTGGATCTGACTTGCACACAACAAAACATCCATGGCAGGAACTGAAGGCATTTGTACAGAACATCACTAGTTAAGTGTTTCCAATATGAGATTCTGTTAGCTTTTGGGGTTTTTTACAGTAGCTTCAAGGTAAATAACTTACTGTTCTGCAGTAACAGTTGAGTTGTAAGGGATGGATCTGCAAAGTCGCAAGGAGGTTCTCATGCTATGCTCATCAATGGAATACCTGTCTACCTGGTCATAAAGTATTAAGTAATGTAACTAACGTCTGTCATCTACTGGTTGCTTTCTTTATTCTGTCTAAAGAAAGAGGAGTGTTTGCAATAGAATTCCTTTTGGGAAGGTGTGTTTACTTCAGATGGTGGTGATTTGTTATCTAATACGTACAGATGCTCACAACATTCAGGTCAGAGAAAACTGTCACCCATTTGGAGACCCATTCAGTCCATCTGCAGTCACTCCAAGTGCCACAGCACTGCGAGGCAACAATTCATCTTAGTTTCCAGGTAAAGCTCTAAGCTATAAAGTATGAAGTCACTTTGCTATGAATACATACGTGAGGCAAAAATGGAAAAATTCTGAATGTCATTTGGCAAAGAGGTGGAAGTGAATGTCCAAGATTTCTAACCCACCTCCCTGCCTTGAGGACTCAATACTAACTCTGCCTTGCAGAATCTCCTGCCGTCTCACAGCCTTCGGGCGGGAGGCAATATGGAAAGATAGTTTACTTTTGCTAGTGAAGTTTTTCCTGAAAACAAGGAAGTGCTTATGTATGTAACTACAGCTAGAATTTAGCCTCTTGCATCATTTTAGTGACCTGAATTATGTAGCACTTCAAGAACAATCTTACCCATAAGATTCTCTGTTATCAGTATCTTTTTATAGAGCAGTTTTTTTAACCTTACTACAAGAAGGGGGCCTGAAAAGAAATTAATGTAAGCCTGAAAAGAAGTGTCTTTACATAGAAAGTTTCAAATTGGAAGGGAAAAAAAAAAAAGAAAGAAAAAAGAAAAGTGTAACTCAAGACCAAAAGCCTAAGGTGGCTGAAGGAAACTGAAGTTAATATATTTCAGGTGCAGCCCTACCCTTAATTAAATTCTTGCTGAATTTCTAATAAATTTCTGTAGGCCTAAGCTTACTCTATTTCTAGCACTGTCATGCTATTGCATAGCTGCTGCATGGAGAAGAAATAGTCCTACAGAATGTCTGCCTCCCCTCTCGTCTCCTGAGGGTATACTGCATAACCTTAAAAAACTCAGCCAAACAAAAAACACAAAAAACCCTCACAGTAAATCTCAGCCTAGCAAGCTATGCCTAGAAAGACTGAGGCATGCACCTCCTCCCCCTGTACCACAATCAATTGCCCTTGGGAATAAAACTAGCTGCCACTTCTGAGATGTAAGTCTAGTCACACACCTCCATGTATTTTTTATTTTTTTTTAATAGCTTGGATTTCTTGAAACAAAATGCATCCTCTTCATCTTCTAAAGCTACTCAGCTTTAAGAAGCTTGATTGAAGAGGAACAATGGGAAAGGAGAGCTAAAAATTACTAGCCTCACCCAAAAAACTTTACACTTTTTGGGGGAATAATTATGATCCACTATTGCTAGAGCTGATTATATAGTTGGGGGCGGGAGGCTTGGGAGGATGGGTTGTTTTTTGGGGGATAGGTGAGTTGTGGGTTGCAGGGGGGGTTGTTGAGGGGATTTGGGGGCAGCAAGTTGATAGCAAAGCTGGTGAAAGCCTGCTGTGCTACCCAGCACGCTCAGGAAAGCAGTCTGTGCCATGAGAGAACGTGCCTTGGCACAGACGGAAGAGGTGGTAAGCAGCGATGCAAGGAGCAGCCAGGGAGCCAGCAGAAGGGAAGTGGCTGAGGGGGAAATGAGTCAGATAAAGTGAGTAAGGAGCCAAGGGGCTAGAGAGTTCAGCTGGATCCTTGTACTTCAGTATCTATAATTAAAACATACATGTTAAGTGATGTTAGTGTTCAGCTACCATTAGTATTGGTATCATACCAATATCAATAGCATTAGCGTTAGTATTGGTGTTATTAGACAGCGCTCTAATGAGGCTTGAGGGACAGGACAGGACAGAACACAGGTTGGAGCCAGGGCTAGTCATGGAGGGAGAGAGAAAAGGGAAAACCTAAGGAGAGACAAGATACTAAGCAACTCCTAGAAGTTCAATTGGAGGTAGAAAATGTCATATTTAATTTAAAAAAGAATAAAAATCTTTCAGAAGCCTAGTACAGAACTGTTGGCAAAATGACACATAGTGGTAGTGAAGTTCATAATTCAAGAAAGTTACTTACGCTGGTGGACTGTCTCCGCAGTACTTCCCGATTCTTTTAGCATCATCGATTTCCCCACCATTAAACACTGCGACATAGTCATATCTGCAGTAGTTGTCTCTCTCCACATCAAACTTCTCAAACTTTAACTCTATTAGCTGCAGGGAAAGTGTAAATAACTCATTAAGGTTTTGATATGCAGAATTTATTAGTGCTTCTTATAGTAAGTGACCTTTTCATATTAAGTACTAATTGATTTTTCTTTCCATAAAGGAGAAGTCCTTAATCCACTTAATTGTGGAGAAAAGTATTTTAATCCACGTGACTTCTCTCCAACAAATAGTTCAACGTATGACTCTAATATTCTATAAAACATTTTGTTGTCAAATATATGCAAGTAATTTCTGATAAAGTTATTTTTATGAGTGAATGAAAACAGGATAGTAGGTGTTAGGTGTTACGTTGCTTTTAAAATAACTGTAACAAATCTAAACCACAGAAAAGGGGCTTTTAGTGTCATTGCATCATTCAAGATACGCTAAAGAAAAAGCAAGGGCAAAGTTGGTAAGAGCCATTTCACTGACTTAAAGAGCAGGGTTTGAACCACTGTGGTTGCCAATGCTGGGTTTACTTGATGCAGAAATAAAAAGGTCAGAAACAAAAATATTGGTAGAAATAAAATTAGTAAATAATAAGACTAAAACCAAGAGAAAGTAAGTAGTTAAAGGAATTGTGTTTCCATACACGATTTCCATAAACATTCGGGCTTTACAAGTCATAAGTGAGAACTAGTATAACTCTGGTACTTCCAGTACTGATGCTATTATCTCCAATATGACTTGTATTTATGGACTTTTCTACTTAAGAAAGAAAAACAATGGACAAGAAAACAGAAATGGAATTTGCTACTCTGAAACGAAGTCCTGCAGTATGATGCTGTCAGTTGTGTGTAGCAAGGAAGAAAACACAACATTAACTGCGCGATTGAAACAGAGGTAATATATGCATTTAGGTTGCTTCTTTACATGAAGCACAACAGTATTTAAATCACCTTCCCATAAATAGCACAAATGAAGCTTGAATGACAGCACTGAATTGTGTTGATCGTAGCTATGCAGGATTTCTCTTTAAAGGTTTGTCTCAAACAAAGATGACATTAAATCTTTTAAGATTGTACGAAGAAAAATGAGTAATTTGTACATTGCATACACTTTATTTGATTTACTGACATAGTAAAAATGATCTTGTTCTACATTGATAGTAATGATAGCCTGTTATCACCTGATGTCTTAGTTTTGCCTGGATATGCTTTTGCACTATTCCACTGTGTAAGGCATCATTTTGTTTCCCATAAACTACGAGTAACCTAGGGGCACTTGGTTTCAGAGATGAGGGACAGGCTTGTTTCAAAAACCTTGTCATCACGATGAAAAAATGCACTTTAAATGGAAGTACCCATCTGAATAATACGCTTGTGATCAAAAAAGATGGTATAGAAAGAAGTAATGCAACGGGGAGTAGAAATGCTAAATTTTTCCATATGCGGGCAAAACAGCAGGCCATAATATCTACTTTACTATTGTTCATAAGTGTGCTTTGCACTAAAAGAAGTATTTTGTGATAGAAGCTCTTCACCATCATGAGAAGCTCCTCCATCTTCTGTAATAAATGAAGTAATGACTGGTTTGTATTAGAAGCAAAAGAGTGCCTTGTTTTATTGCTCATATGCTTGTGAAAAGGAAGTACAGACAACAGCACCTAAACTTTGGCAAATGGAAGAGTGAACAGCTTTTCGTCTGCACTTGGAGAGAGACGCTTATTCACTACTTCCTCAAAAATGGCTTTTGTCACTGTCAAAATTCTGCCTCGTTTGCATGCAAACAGCCACTATTGCAGTACATGAAAAATACGTATTTGGAAACTTGTAGATTTATGGAACAGGATCTTCAAAAGGCACAGGATATAATGCCCTTATTTTTATGCTTACATAGCCTTTCTTAAATCTTCTCTACAAGCTTAGGAAAAGTTTTTAGGCTTACCTAGAGATATTTGGAAAGAACCAAAGTAATCTGCAGTTTACAGATAAGGTTTTAAAAATCACTGCCTATCTATAGGATTGTTAAATGACCTGTATCTAGCAAGCAAGGAATGTGGATTAAAGAGGAGTACAGGAAAGACTAAGCTGACATACCGCTTCAGCTCAAGGGAGAAAATATCTTGGTAAATGGAAAAGTATGAAAGATCTGAAGAATATATTTATCTGGGGCAGCTTTTTTTATTTGGAGGATTATGGTCATGAGGAGAAGATTAAGAGGAAAGTTGTCTTTACATGTAGAGGAATTTAAAAAGCTGGACGTGGTTAAGAAAAGCAACCTACCAAACATGCTTGGACGACCAAAACATTCAATCGTTGTAGAATTCCTGCTAAGGTACAGTGCAGATGGCTCGGCAACAACCAGAAAATGTGAAGCTAGGATTGAGATTAGCCCTACAGCGTAGGGAACACGCTTGTGTTTGCCATGCTGGCAAATGGCGGCAAATGAGCCCTCTTGGTCTGCCGTCACATCTCTTCAGGTCTTAATGAAGTGGTAACATATGCTCTGATGGCATCTGGCTAATTAAGCAAGCGTGTTATGAGGTGGAGCCTTCAAATTATGAAATAAAACAAACTTTATGAAATGTACATTGAAAACCCCTGTGCAGGACACATCTGAATATACTCCCTGTACTGTAAGCAGAATAAAATAATTTCTGCGTTTAATAAATTCAATCAGCTCTGCCTGGGTACCTTAATAACAAACTGCAGCAACACTGAAAATGCTACAAATGTTGTTAGACTTAAACCTAGCATTGGTCATCATCATGTTTGGTCCTGAGATGATCG
This sequence comes from Aptenodytes patagonicus, assembly GCF_965638725.1. Classification (NCBI taxonomy): domain Eukaryota; kingdom Metazoa; phylum Chordata; class Aves; order Sphenisciformes; family Spheniscidae; genus Aptenodytes; species Aptenodytes patagonicus. The sequence goes on from NC_134954.1 coordinate 6,768,282, forward strand.
CCTGCCCTAACCTAATTTGCATGGTTTTGTTAATTAACAAAATCATCTTCCAAAAAAATCTGTTTTAAAAGCCTCACCAGTCAGAGATGCCTTAAAAAGTTTAATTTAGGGGAATGTATCAATGCACAGAAGAGGACATACGATGTTGAGAAAGCACAGGAGTTACTGGAGTGAGCCAGGTAATACATGAAAGGAAGGCGGGCGTCGCTGGAGCGTGGGTGTGCCTGCACTCCTTGCACGTACTGAACTTCAGATTTCAGCCAGACAGCATTTTTATTCTTGCAGTGCAACGCAGGCAGCGCGTTGTGCGAGCAGGCTGTTGATGAGGTGTTAGTCCTTGCAGGCCACGGAAGCCGTGCCATGCCGGCGGGGCGATGGCAGCGCCTTACCTGGTTCTTCGGGGCGACGATGTGCCAGGAGCAGGTGACTCCCGCTGGGTAATCTCGCTCCGGCCAGTTGGGCGTTTGGAAGGACCCCGACGGCTTCTCCAGTCGTCCCCCACAGTACTGATCCCCTGCAAGTACAGCACACCATGCTGACCAGAGTGCAGCAGCGATGCAGGTAAGCCACGTAATGCGCTTGTTTTACTGCAGGGGCCTCTCTGAGGGAGACACGGCCGGTTCCAGCCGGTTCCGGCCGCCTCTGCCACGGCCCTACCACAGGACACGGCTGAGCCCGTCAGCTCAGCTGGTGGCACCTCCGGGAAAACGTAGTTAATAAAGGGCAGAAAACGCCAGACGTGGAGGAAGAGGGGGGTAAAAAAAAGAGTGAGCAGCATTCCTGCGAACACCAGGGACGGAGGAGAAAGAGGAGCCGCAGGTGCTGAAGCAGGCATCCCCGTGGCCCATGGGTGAGCTGTGCCGGGGCTGACGGGCATTCCCGAAGGAACTACGGCCTGTGGAGAGCCCATGGCGGAGCGGGTTTTTTTTCATCCGTATCTCCTCCTCCCAGTCCCAAATTACAAAGCTACATCGGGTATGTAATCCTTATTTATAATATGATTATGAACCTTCTTTATTAAATTAACTCTATCGCGTCAGAGTCATTTAATATATCTTCTGAGAAGTTATCAACACAGGGATCCAATGGGAAAGACTAATAAATAACTCATCACCTGCACTGCGTCTGCCCAACAACCCGTCTAGTTTGGTATCATGCTAATAGCAAAGGCCTTGAAAAAGAGTCACTCAGCAGGGCGATACCACCTCCCTGTAACCTCCCAGCCTCTCGCAGTTCGTGGCCTTCCCAAGCACAAGGCAATGCCTTTATGTTTAATAATCCCTAACAAATTTTTCTTTCGCCTGTTTTTCTAATTGTTTTTAAACCAGTGTAGAAATTGACAATCCACAATGTCCCCTGGCACAGGACTCCACCACTTTACAGCTCACTGAGAAAAATCGCCCTCTCTCTTCCCTTGCAGCCACTCGCTCATCTGTTTTTTGTATTAGAAGAGACAGCGACTGTGGTCCCCGTTCACTGCCTCCGTACCGTCATGACTTTACAGCCCTCTCCTACACTCCCCTTCACCTTCTCTTTTCCAGCATGAAAAGGTCCATGCTGTGCAGCTGGTCTTTGTGTAGAAGATGTTCCTTAACTCTATCATACTTGTTGTCTCTGATTGCTTCTGATAGTTTTATTATATCCCGTTCTGAGATGGGAACATCAGAATGGCACACAGTGTTCAAGATGCATTATGGATTTATAGTGGCATAATTTTTTGTTGTTATTGTTTGGTCTTTATTCCCTTTTCAAAAAATTGTTAAGTTTCTGTTTCTTTTTTGATACTTATTGAGCACTGGATTGATGCTCAACTATTGTTTTCATAAATTATCTATTTTAAACCTAAGATCTCATTCCTAAGCGGTAATAGTCAATTCAGAGCCTGTACTGTACAGAAAGTTAGGGTGTTTTCCCCTTATTTGCAACAATTACCTACATTGAATTTCATCTGCCATTTTATTGACTAGCCATTACCATATTGCTACTAGATGCAGTTCTTCCACAACTCTTACAATACTTAGCCCTCCTCTTTACTACTTTGATTAACTATGATGGCTAAACAGTTATACATTGCTATTTGCTAAGGAAGATAATTAATGAATAAGTTGAACAGCACAATCTCTGGCATCACATCTCTTTAAGCACTAATGTGGCTCTCCATAGAGTTGTACAGTTATATTTGTCTTCAGCACATACGTAACTGTTAATTACCTCTTTCATGTGGTTCTGCTGCAGAAAACTTCGCAATGAATCCACTTCCAGCAGTATTAGCATCTGAAGTCATCTGCACCAACATTTTATTGCTGTTGGATACAAGGGCACCTGGTTTCACAGTACCACAGAACCTGCCGATGCGTTGTCCATTGGCATGGCCGTTGTATATATCCACAAAATCATATCGGCACAAGTTGTCACTTTCCAGGTCTAAATATCTAAAAGAAAGAACCACCACTTTTCCTTCTGGGACCTGCAGCGAGAGAGGGAGGGAGGGAGGGGAGATACGTATCTTGAAGTGTGACTGACACCACATATCTATCTGATCCCACTATTTGCATGAGTATTTTCATATTCTTCACTTCTCGCCAGTTAAGCACTTTTTGTCAACTATACTCCAGGCAGAGTGGTTTTTAAAATCATACTGGACCAATCATAAGAAGAAAGCTCTGGCCATCTCTGTTGCCATTATCTTCTTCCTGATCCACAGTATCATCAAGCAAGGCTCATATAGCTGATTATATACCATCACCGCCCAGTTCAGCTTGGCATGTTTCTCTTATTTTCTGCTGAAAGTATGCAATCAGCCATGCAGCTCCCTGTCACCAAGTAAGGTGAGGAGGATGAGATTAATATGGTTTAAAAAAAAATATGGAACAAGCAATTTACAATTTTGAGCAAATGAAATGGCCTCTCTTATCTTGCTGATTTGTGTCATAAAGTTTCATAGTTTGAAGGGTTTTTTAATTTACTGACACACGATTTACATTTATAAATAAAATTGGAAACTTTATGGCTAATGCTGTGCAACCCTAATATTTAGTTATCGGAGTGGGTACATTTAGCTTGAAGGCTGCAGTGAAAGAATTCTATTTGGAAAGAATATGTAAAACTATAAACAGAGAGTTCAAAAGAACCATTAGTGGGTGTCCTCAATACAGAAAAGAGTTTTGTTTTCTGAAACGTCTGAGGAAACATGACAGGGCAAATCTTTTTACACGTCTGCATCTGTGGACATTGTGAAAGAGGCAAGAGTACTGAGAAGGATGAAATTAAGAGAGCATAATAGTTTACAAGGAGGAGAACATTTCCTGGGATAGAGTTGCAAGCTTTTAAGAGAATAAGCAGCATACTGAGAAGTGAAAACTATTCTAACAAAGCACTCAATGCTACGTAACAGGACAGGAAGAAGGGAAACAGTATTTTAAAGTATAGAGGGACCCTAGACAGGCAAAATGTAATTATCTGCGTTCAATTCACAGCCCAGTAGAGTGGTTACCTATTAAAATACTTGCAGCCGTTCTATTTTACTGAGACACTGCTATTATTTTCTGCTTCAAATATATAACACACAATATATCTGCAGTTAAGTCCATATTTAAGCCACTTTATTTGAGTTCATTAATTTTTCCCTTCCTTAACAGTGACTCATTTTAAACCACCAGTTTGAGATAAACTACAACTAAACTGTTCCTATATGAAACTGTCAAACAGTGTTTCAATGTTGTGAGTTTCAACAGTTAAAAATGCCTTGTCAGGTATAGATGGAAGTGCTATAGATGGAAGTGACCACTTAACCCACAGAAGATACTAATACAGGCAGCAGCTCTAGATGTAGTGAAAAATGTGTTGTAGATATGTTAAGGTTACTCATTCATGCGGCTGCTTTTATGTCCAGTGCTGATACTGATCCTGCAGCAGGATAGACTTTTGCACGAGCCGTTTCCAACTGCCCGGGGCCCACGTACGCACTGGCTGACCAGCCCACTGCAGTTCCTGTTGCTGGTTTCAGAGTATTTTCCTTTAAGTTCAAAGTTCTCTCAAAAATGCATTCAGTTCCCCTGTGCTGACGTACATCACTACTACTACTACTACATCAAAACCACAAAACTCATCTAATCTTACCCAGAAATTCCAAAGCATAATGACTATGTTTTAGAAAACTTTAAAGCCAGATGTTAGGTTTAGAACTCACACTACTGAAGTGAGCAAGCCCTATAGCTGGTACCAGAAAATAACCCACAAGTATGTTTAGTCAGCGTAAGGCCAATACAGACACATGGTCATATTGTTAGATGTTCTGTGAAAGCAATATGACTCCTTGAATCACTGCTCTCATAACTAAATCTCTGATTATTGCATTCACTTGTCTTCTGGTCTGAATCACTAAGAAGCATTAAGACATGGTCATTTTAACAGAAGAAGAGGTAAAAGGAATTTGGTATTCCTGTCAGAAGATCTGAATGTTATTTATGGTTATACTACAAACTCTATGTGACCAGACAAATCGGTTCAAAAATGTTGGCTGTAAAGTTAGTCAGATAAAGTCAGATTTAGGCAGTTAAATTTAAGCAGCCTTTTTTCCAGAAGTATGTATGTAAAATAACATATGCTCTTTTGGGGTGGAACACTCATTATTCATAAGTTTGTACAACTGGTACAACAGGATCCAAATGAGGTGACCTTTAAAGGTTATCATGTTTTAAAACGGACTGAGCTGTTATGCCTACAGTTAAGATTGTCCAACATTTTCCACTCCAGTGTCTTGCAGCTTTGATACAACTTATCCATCTTTAAGAAGTTTCCCCTTTTCCTTCCACTGTTCCTGAAAGTTAAGCAGAAGTTGCTCTATTGTATTAAATAGTTTTGTCAGTGCTTATGAGATTTTTCCCTACTTTCTCAGCTTGAATTGCTGCTTTGAAGACACCGACTCCCTCCCAGAGTTTGAAGAAGGAAGTTGAAATGTGAGAGGTGGCTGGTTCTGGGGTAAGAAAAGGTCTTTTTGCTGTCCTTGTAGAAATGCATTCAGATTTAGCCAAGTGGTTATCCCTCAGTCATGCTGACGGGTGCTCACTGACAGCTTTGTTCCACGAGCACATGGAACCAGCGTTGCTCTGCTCACATCAGCCTCAAGGCACTCAGTCCTACCCCCCGGGTTTCCCGCTCCCTCTTGCTGCCCCAAGTGGGGTGTGGGGAACCAGGACGTGGGACTGACCCGCGCTCAAGAGGGAGAGGACGCTGGCAAAGCAGCCAAACTCTGAACTGCCAGACAACCATCACTCAAGTCTTGGGTTTTCTGTTTCATGGTATAAGTAATTCTGTGCAGTGTTGTATGCTTCTTTCTCCTCTCTCCACCGCTGACTACGTTATACTAGACTACATTATGTTATCTAATTATATTTCATTATAGTTTTTAATCTCTCTAGCTTCTCTTAGTTCAGTCTACTTGATCTTGGTCAAGACTGTTCCCCATAGATGTACTGAGTTTCTAAGTTTTGTTTCATGACAAGTTGTAAGAAAATGTGTAGGAAAAACTCAGCCACATGGTCGTGAATGTTTAACAAGGAGCCTACTCTAGATTTTAGTTGTCAGAATAATCCTTGCTCACATTTAGCTGAATTTGGGGAGATTAAGTCATTTACAGAAATGTGTGAACTGGGGCCCTTAATCACAGTCACTACTTACTGCCATTACTTTATAAAATAATGTCATTGCTTATTAAAATAATATTTGTCATTATTCACAAAAGTAACAAATTTGTTCCAGCATGTTAAATCAATGAAAAGTTTGTGGTCTGACCAGGTGACACTCAAGAGTGCGGAGGATGGTGGTTCCACATTCTGGCAGCAGCCGCTCCAGTTTGCAGCTACTCCCAAGGAATCCCACCCTAAATACAGGTGCCTTTGCAAAACAAGACTTTTCTTTCATTTCTACCATTCCCCTTTTTCGAATGTTGAAAACTAGTGTGCTAAAATCTGCCAATGTTTATCCTAGGACCTTTAAAATATTGCTCCATGAGAAACACAGGGGAGAAAGTAAAGGCCAGCATGACTCAGTATTGTTTACTTTGAGCCACATCCGAGCCTGATGCAGTAAGATGATGGGATACCTCAGAGGAAGAATTGGAAGGAATTGCAGCTCTTAAGAAAAAAAGAGGGAGGAGTCAAAGGAAGAATATGTGATGCTTCCCCTGCAGGGTGTGCCTTATTTTTCTGTTTTATCCATCCAGCTGGTATCTTTCAATGACAGAGGCACTTCAGCTTCTGCCTCTCCTTGTCACACTGAGGGTGACTGACCCATACTTGCCCTGTGCTTCCCTTCCTATTTTAACTCTATGAACTTCTTTAGGATCAGAAATTATGACGCTAAACTCATGTGAAGGATGCCTTACTCCTATTGAAGGCTAAAGGAAAATAGCATTCCCTGAATTTTTAGGGGGAGTTTTTCTAGAGCAGAATTCCCTAAAATCATCCGTGCAGATTATTAACCTCTTCAGAAGGGCATGATTATTTCATATATACAACCCACCACAAAATAAGGTCCCTAGATTTTTTTTGTTGTCATTCATTGCAGGTGTTTCATATAATGTTAATCAAAGTTCACTTACATTAAAAGTAGTTAAGCTGTTTTTCTGTTGTTGTTCTGACTGAACACAAAGCCCTCTTCATCATTGTGCCTCTCTCAGTTCTGGGGAGGATTCCCAAACTGTCATACTTTTCAAAATTACTTGGTTTAGATTATTTGCTTTGAAAATAATCTTTTGGTGGGGAAAAACCCTTAAATGCCAACTTCCTGAGAAAATATTCTGCCTAATTTTTAAACCTATATGTATATGGGTTTAATATATTTTTGTGTATGTTTAATACCAAATGCTGATTGTATGTTTTGCCATAGCACTCCTAGGTAGACTTGAAAAATACATCAGCTACCTGCAAGCCAAACATATTATTTCTCTCTACTGAGAATGAATGTGAAAGTTATTTGGAGTTACATCCTGGGAAGAACCACAGTTCCTGCCTAGCCGCTTGTTCCCTAGTTCCATCCTCTCCAGCCACAAAGGAACAATTTTTAAAAAAAAATCGTATTAGCTGCTCTCCCTGACAAAGGCACTAGATTCTGTTCAGCTATTTCTTTTCTGGCAATACAACCATGCGTGAAGATCTGTTCTCTACTGGAAGGGCAGTTTCACAATGATATGGGAAAATGAATGCTTAAAACGTAGAGAAAATGATTTAAAATATTTCACTCCCCCAGGGCAGATTCCCAACTCCCCTGATAAGTAAATTTTTCAAACCTTGCTTATTGTCAGCAAACCTGCTGGAACACAGCTCCTGAACCTATAAAAATATAACCTTACATAACTCTGACAGTCTTCAGAATTATTGTTGCACATGAAGTTGTTAGAGTTTTATGGGAACTACACAGTCTGCCAGAAAAACACAATACAGCAGTCCAGATTCTTGGACTTTGTGACACATTTATGTGAGGTGATGGCCAAGAAGGATTACAGAGTATTAAAAGTAAATGTATATGACATATTTTAGATAAAGCTATATACATTACTATAGGAAAGGAAATAGCTGTACAAATGACTTCTCAGCAAAGCCAGCTAAAAGCTGCTGGGTAGTCTGCCAAGGTTGTAATATAACCACAAGCATGTGCTGAACACTTCTTAGAGCTCTTAGAATAGAGAAGCTATTTTCTTTAGCCAGCTGAAAAAGTCCCAGTCTCTTGAAATAACAGAACCATAATTGAGTTAGAGAGACTCTTCTAGCTTTAGCAAACCAGTTGGAAAGATTTCAGCTGATACCTGAATGCTACATTGCTTTATCTGTATTACCCATAACGTTTTCTAAACCTATTTTCTTCTAAAGACTTAATTAGCTGTCACTCTGCCTCTCTGTGGATTTCTTCTATAGACGATGAGATCCTGTAGTTGAGAAAACAACAGCTTCGTGCTTCTTGTGACCCAGACGCAAAGTGGGTCTTTGCAGACTTGTCAGATCCTGCATTAGACAGAGTGTTTTCAGGAAGGTGTTCACAGCCCTTGGCTAAAACGGACAGGCAAAAAGTCTTAGTTACCTTCTAAGATCAGATGCTAAATGAGGAAGCCTAACAGTAACGACAGCGTATTTCTTCACGGCCGTGTAACTGGCTTTCTTACTTGGGTGCTATTGCAAGCTATTCTGAACCCCAGCAGTATCTGGTGAAAGGATTCGGCTGTTTAAATTCAGGCTAACCAGACCCTTGAGTGTAACACTTTCCCTCAGTTTGGTAAATCATCCTCTTCTTAAAGAGGGTGCAGGCTTAGTCTTGCAAGTTTTATAGTCCTCGCCTTCCCTACATCCTTCCTGCGTATCCAAAAGACAGGGCGTTCTACACAGTTGATGGGGAAAAAAAAAGCAGCTTGGCTTAGTGAACAGTATTGTCTAATAGGGGTTAAATGAGGTAGGGGCACAAGAAAGCCGGGACTACTACAGTCGTGCAGCCCTTCTCTGGCTTTGCGCGAGCTACAGAGAATAGGTATGCAGCAGACGAAGAGCAGGAGTAAACGGCAGCACAGCAGAAAAGTGGGAGTCAGGACGATCATGAAATGCCAGAAGCCACCAAGCTCCTCCCGTGGTCAGTAAAGCCCGAGTGCAGACACATCTCTGCTACAGCTTTGTGGTAACGCCTCTCACAATGTCCAGGCTAATCTGGAAGCTCGCATCTTGTTGGCAATAGCCACATTAAGTCTGCAATGAAACCACTCTGTATGGACTTTTTAAATACAATCAGTTGTTCTCTTCTCCCTCTACCCCCGATATATGATGAAGGGCAGATCCATAGGATGCTTCAGTAAATGCTTCTTCAGTGCTGCCTGCATTTGTAATCTGAATTTTTTACTGGTAAAAACTTTATGCTGTTATAATAAAAATTATTATTTCCCTCTGGATTCAAGTTTGAACTTTTGAAGATCTCATACTGAGTTATATTGGTAAACTAACTTTGGAGGTTTTTTCCCTTTTATTTAAGCCATGTGTGTATGATTCCAAATGCAATTTGCATCTGCTCTTCAGATTGTAAGGTGGGCCACGCTAATTGCTGTAATCGCAGCCCCTCGACAGCAGGAAGCAAGTTTATTTATGAGCATACACTGTATTTCACGTCATAGTCTTCTGGATAAAGTCAGTCACAGATTAAAGGTAACCTCTAACTTGGCCCTAATAATAATGCAACATAAAGGTGCAGAAAGCAACTGTTGCAGCTTCACTGGTATCCTTCAGATAAAATTATTAAAATTACATCACTTGTTTGGTACGGGAGTTGTTTTAACCAAACACTGTAAACAGATCAATGTCTCCTGCTTTGCGTCAGCATCTCTACAGTAGCAGGAGACAATTATCCTGTGACATCCTATTCTACTGCCAACACCTAGCCTGTAACGCAGTCTTTGAACTGAAGTTGTCTTTAGTGATCCCGTCAACACGCAGACTAATTTATTTTTTTATGCTTTCTTATACTTCTTTTTTTCTGCAAAGCCCATATCCTAGGCCTGAATGTCACAGGAGTTCTTAGTGAACTGTGCCTAAAAAATGGGGAGGAAATTTGGTGGGCGATTTTGGAAGGCTTAATTCGTGCAGATGTGAGGAAATCGGAATAATCATTCATTCAAATCCCTTTCTCTGAGTTTGTGGATAAGGACACATCCAGCACCGGAGTGTTTAGTCCTAGTCATTTAATGGCATTTGCTGTCCACGAATACGATGCCTCTGCCCTACAGTCTCATTTCAGCATCAAAATATCAGTCATACCACATGCTTTCGCATGGTCGCTTATAAATGTAACAACACTTTCCTATTGCTTCGTCAGCTTGCTGTATGACATACTCCAGATGTCCTGGCTGGCAGAACACTGTTATTAGCACACCACAAGCAAACCTGCCTGAATTTTTTGTTTTCGTTTGAAACTTTTTCTATGTCTTCTTGCCAACGAATTTTGCGTCTCATTATCTGCACCTCAAAGCTTTACTTCAATCCATTTGATCTAACCAGCTATTGCTTTCTGCAGTGACTGGAAGGGTAGACGTTTGCTTTCAAGTGGGTTAATTTAAAACAATTAGAGGTGTATCTATGGAAGTCAATGAAAATTTGCTTCTGACATTAGGCAAGGTCAGTTCTATTTCAGCCACTTAACTATCATATTACAGCAACCCTAAAAAGCCCCAGATAGTTGAGCTGCTCTGAGTTACTGAGTTTGTTATTGCACATATGTTATCCCATATAAAACACTGCATTAACAACAAATAGCTCTTCATTGTCTTCAGCACTGATTTTGTGATATTAAAAATTCTTACTGTGATTTTCCAAGTACATTTGCTGTTTGGAGGGTAGACTCCAGGAAATCCTTCACTCCCAATAAACCCTGACTCTCCAGATACAACTCCTCCACATGTAAAGGTAGGCCTGAGAATAATAGGAAAAATAGTGCTTAATTTTTTAAATATATTTCATTTATTCTTTGTATAATAGTAAAGAGTCACGGACTGTCTTATACTTAAAAACACAGCTTAAATACTTAAAAACATTGCTAACTTTAAACATATGTTTCATTACTTACATAATTTCTCTATTGACATAGAACGTGCAATTTAACACGCAAACGTAGGTGTAGAGAAAATTAACAACTTGGACCTTAATTCTGGGTTTACACAGACTCTTATCCTTCCCTCCTTTTTTAATTCATGAGATGGAAGGTGTGGTGGTGTGATACATCATTGCAAATGGCCATTATAATGAAAAAATAATTATTAAAAAGTCGTTAGTTCTGACTTTTTATAGTATATATGAGTAGTTAAAATAGCACAGTAATAAAAATAGCTTCTAATTCCTTTCTATTCCACCCTGAAATGCTTTGAATTTAGGTATTTTAATCAAGTAAGTCGCTTTGGAAGTTTTCTGTACCGCAGGAACACCGTCCACCATGCGCCCAAGTCCTGCTGCGCCGGCCTGGCGACGAGTCCTACGTCCCGATTCTGCCGGTGTGAGGACGCTCAGGGCTAAACAGGTCAAGTGCCCGCTCCCTGCTCCGGCCGCCCCGGGGCCGCGCTGCCCCCGGGGACACCCGAGGGGCCCCGAGACACCCCCCCCCCCCCCCCCCCCGCGCAGGACCGCAGCGTTACCGCCGAGGACACGCGGGTGAGCGAACGCCCTGCTGGGCTTTAGATACTGGGACATCGTATCACATCGTTACGTTATGTTACACGCTGTGTTATCTGGGGCTGCTCTCGCAGTGGCCTGTCTCCGTGGAGAAAGCCCCTGTCCGTGCCCTCCCTTGATGCAGCAACGGGCAATAAAACACCCGCGGGTGCTGCCCGGGGGCGGCGGAGGCGTCCGCGCACCCCACGGAGGAGCGGTGGACACCGCTCCTGCGGAGGGAGGGGGGGGGCAGGGGCGGGGGCGCAGCCGTGCGCGGCGCTGCGCGGGCGCGGAGGGACGCGCGGTACCTGTGCGGCGGGGCCGCGGGGCGCGCCGCCGCCAGCAGCAGCAGCGGCAGCAGCAGCGGCAGCGGCGGCCGCGGGGCGGCGGGCGGCATCTCCGGGCGGCGGCGGCTGGGGCAGGGCTGGGGCCGTGGAACCGCTCCTCCGGCTGCCGCCTGCTCCTCCCGTGTGCGCCGGGGCCGGGGGAGGAGGCAAAGGCTTCCGCGGCCCTCCGCCCCCGGGGCAGGGCAGTGCCGGGCAGGGCCGCCCGCCTATCCCTCCGTGGGGCGCGGCGCTGCGCGGCCGCGTAGCCGCGGGCGCTGCCGGCTTCCCCTTTCCCCTGGGGGCCCTGCCCCGGCCGTGCCCAGCCCCGCCCCGGTATCTCCCGGGGCAGGCGGGCGGCGGTGCTGCAGCCTCGGCCCCGGGGGGCATCCCCGGCACCGCGTACTTCGCGCACGAAGGGGCGGAAGGAGCGCGCGGCGACGGAGCCGCAGCGACCCCCCCGTCAGCGGGATCGCCCCCAACCCCGCGGCCTCCTGCAACGCCCTGCTCCCTGTCCTCAGGTGGCACAGCGGGGATGTTTGTCCCGATCATGAATGAAGTCAGTGTCACCATTTGTGCAATCGTGTACAGCTTCGCCAACGCTTGAAAAATAGTCATGCTGCTTTAAAGTTTCTTCTTTATTTAAATTCTAAAGTAAACTTAAAATGCTTCGTTTTGTTTACCAGTTGGTGATCTTGACCCATTTTAGTAGCCTTTTCACTCAGGCTGTGAAAGATACTTTTTAAAGTGCTGTGGCAGAGCTCACAGAAATGAACTCAGTATTTGTGTGTTCGTAGGATTTGGGCCAAAGTTGTTTAACTGAGAAAAGAAATGAAAAATTAAGTCAGTATTCTTATTGAACACAAGAAAACTTGACATTTTAAAAAAAACCCATTTACAGAAACCACATTGTTAGTGCTGTTGGATGATGACATACAGATTATCACGTCAATAAATGTTAATTTATCTTTTAAGGATCGTTTTAAGAAGAGCCTGCCCCTCTTCTTGCTTTAAGTGCTTCTTCCCATATACACCTCTTGCAGGAGAAGAAGGTAAGTCTGTAGTAAAGTGTTCAGGCACAGTCAACTGAAGCAAAGACTGAAGAAACTAAACAGAAATTCTGCTGCATGCAAGGCAGAATATAAACCTATTATCTTATTTTTAGCTTATTTATTAAGCACTTAACATTCCTATTCTTGCAAAATACAAAGAAGGGCGGTCCCACTCCTAAGGCTTTAAAGAAGTGCTGTGGATTAGAGAGGATGCTCTGAGGATTAAACAGAAAGTGGATGCTGCAATTTAGCAGGTGTAATACCTGTACCCTCATTTCCACAGTGTTGGATGAAGAAAGCAGTAGAATAACCTGGATCCCTGCTTGCTAAATTTCCAAGAGGGTTTGTGTGGGAGGGGTGCAGCTGCTATTGGCATGTCCCAGATCTTTGGAGGCAGCCTGCAAGACGGCTGGTAAGAAAGAGGTGCCGACAGCGTTCCTGTGTGCATAGAGGCAATAGAAGACAACAAAGAGCAGAGGCTGAGGTGTGCACAGGTTTTGCAGAGGCCCAGGTTTTGTATGAGTGCACGTGTCGGTAGCCAGGTGGGAGTGCCTGGCCTGCAGCCCTGAGGAGGGGCAGCCCCACATCCCCCAAGGGGGCTGGAGGAAGGAGCAGGACACACCTAGGCAAGGCTTGGTGAAGGATCGGGGCAGGGAGCCCAGTCCACAAAAAGGGGGCTGTGGAAACAGAGAAGATCGTAACATGGTCGGAGCAGAGATAATATTTGCAGCTGTGTTTTGAACTGATTTGAAGTGACAGAGATGGGAAATAAGAAAGCTAAAAAGGACATATTTACTTACTCCATGACCAACAGGATGCTGGTTAGCAGCCAAAAGTTTAACTACTACCACTAGGTATACTGGTTTTAGTCATGACGGTAACGTAATGTTAATAAAAATTGCTAGATATGGAAGTCAATGTATACGACAGAGAGTTGTGTAATCCTCACACCACAGACACATGCATTCCCTGCTGCTCCTCGCTGATTGTCAATATTTTTGAAGTCTAGAGAAGACTCACTATTTAAAAACAAGAAAGTATTTCAGGCTTTATATCCACTGAAGGGCTGGCCTCTGTGCAAAACCACCACCAAGGGCTGTTAGTTCCCAGGGATTACATGTTCAAGGACTCTTTTACGTGTGGTTGCTGCAGACTTTTAACCTCTTCCAAAGGTAGTTTTAAACTTCTGAACAGTTAATGTGATAACAGGTTCTGCATTACCACCCAAGAATATCTACAGGTCTGTGCAGCGAAGGGACGATTCAGGCCTGATGAGCAAATTGAGGCAGAGAACAGGCTGCTGGGAAAGCCCCACACACCCGTACATAGCATGTGCAGCCAGGCTCCTGCACCCTTGCCATATCGGGAATAACAGCAGCATCACTCCCTGGCATTGGCTATCCGGGAACACACCCTAAATTACAGACTACAAACAAGGCACTCAATCTAAATTAAACTATATTTACCGAATGTAAATGATGTTGCTAGAGAGAATTCACCCATGAACTAAACCAGAGACGTCTGGCTGGTTTCCATCGATGGCTGCAGAAGGAACAGAAAAGTAAAAGGCCGGTAAGTAGTTGCCCATAAATAAAGGTGCTAGCATTGACATTAATCTTAAGCTAAATTAATATCTGTTAGGAACACAGAAATGGGAGTAACCTTTCTTCTTCACCAGGCCCAGTCCCCTACTGTTGCAGGGAACCAAATCAAATAAACCCCTTCATAAACTGATGATACTTCATTTTTGAAGTCAGGAAGCTGCTCGATCAGCATCTGTTAGAGTCCCCGTCTTTGTGAGATAAAACGGTGAAGTGCACAGTTAAGAATTGTATGTAGGAAATGGATATAAATTAAGCTATAAATGTTTTAAGCTCAAAACCAAAAGATGGCAGATTTACAGTCTCTCATGCAATCTTAATTATGCTGCCTTGTGTATGTATTCTTTGCATAAATGATGCATAGGCTATGTGACAAAAATAGTATGGAGTTGCATAAGCAAAGAGTCTGTATTAACGTGCACAAAAAGTGTCTAACTTTTGACGGTTGACTTTGCAACACAAGTAACTTTCCTTTCTTTTCTAACGTAGTTTCTTTTTGAAGGTAGAACAAAAACTGTTTTCTGTTACATGTGTCCCTGAGGCATGGCATCTACAGGCTTGGAATGATGAACCTTTAGTGATAAACTATTTAACATTTAAACTACAGAGCTAGTGACATAGTAATTATAAAAAATGCCCACTGTCCTGGGATGACATTACCTCCTGTAGTGGTCTAGCAGAAATGCCCAGCCTGAGTGACCCCTCTTCTCCCATCGGCTGCTGCTGGCTCTCCTGGACTAAGCTAGTGATGCTGGTGCTCCAGGGGTGCGTGCTTCTCCCTGTCAGTCATTGAAGAAAGATATTTTGTACACAAAGCTAACAAGAGACAAATTTCCTAATGAATGTCTAGCAAGTGTGACCTTGTCTGCCTGAAAATGAGACAACTGCTGAAGTGGAAAGGGGAAACCTCTACCTGAAATGTAACCTTGTGAGACGGTCTGTCACTGAGATGTTCTTTGAAAAGCCTGTGTAAATGATGGTGCAAATTGACTGGAGGTGGTCTGGCTCTTCCACGTGTCCCTCCATGCATCTCTGCCATCTTCCCTGTGACAAATTTAGTAATGATGTTGCTGTGCAGCAGCCAGAATGGCCTGCTGATCTGACTGAAAATGAACCTCCTCCCTAAAGGCTTAGTTTCTTAATCTTCATGCTCCAGCTTTCAGGCTTCTCACCAAATCTTCTTTTCCTCTGTGGAGAGTCATCTGTACAAAATCCCTTGTAGCATGACAAAAAGATGTAAGACTTCTTCGTGCTCTTTTAGTGTTTGTGCACAAGTCCTGTTCGGCTGACAATGTGAAATTATTTGAATTTAGATTTATGTAAATGCTATCAACAACAGCTCTTTATTTCATTTGAATCATAGAATCATAGAATAGTTTGGGTTGGAAGGGACCTTTAAAGGTCATCTAGTCCAACCTCCCCCTGCAATGAGCAGGGACATCTTCAACTAGATCAGGTTGCTCAGAGCCCCGTCCAACCTGACCTGGAATGTTTCCAGGGATGGGGCATCCACCACCTCTCTGGGCAACGCGTTCCAGTGCTTCACCACCCTCAGCATAAAAAATGTCTTCCTTAGATCTAGTCTATATCTACCCTCTTTTAGTTTAAAGCCGTTCCCCCTTGTCCTGTCGCAACAGGCCCTATTAAAAAGTCTGTCCCCATCTTTTTTATAAGCCCCCTTTAAGTATTGAAAGGCTGCAATAAGGTGTCCCTGAAGCCTTCTCTTCTCTAGGCTGAACAACCCCAACTCCCTCAATGCGCTCTTAAGTGCCAAAACCTTGATATTTTCACTTCCAAAAGAACTTTGGTATTTCCTGGAATTGCAAGTTGTCTCTTTTCAGAATAGCACTGGACAACACGCAATAGAGAGGACGTATGCCTATTTTCTTGATAATCCTAGCACCTAAAATGACTCTTACAAGCTGATGTACCCACCCAGTTCCTAGGATTCCCAAATTTGCTTTGGTCTGTCAGCCAACGATTTGTCCATGTTACGCCTTTAATTGAATCCGCTACTTTATAGAAATAAAAAACCACACAAGAGTTGTCACTGGAAAACTTGCAGAGCCTCCACCCTTCCCCAGGCTGGAGTTCCCACTCTTCTATCTTTTTGTATGTCAAGCTTCACTCGGTTCATTTATCAAATGACAATGTGGTTTCTGGCTTTGTATAAGAAATGGCTGTGATGAGTCGTAGACCTCCCCCTCCCTTGTTTTTTTTTGATACTGAGATACCAAGTGCAAATGCAGTATTGACAGTGTTCCCACACCTTAGGAATTTAGGAACCAAGCTTACATTCCTTATTCAACATTTTTTTTGTCTCTTTGCTGGCTTTACCTCAAGTAATAACATATTTAATACAGTTGCAAAACTTCACAGTTCATTTTATCATTTAGCAGAGAGACCAGATGTGATGCATTAATCATGAAAGTGGTACAGTTTTTCAGTATGGCTTTTCTAAATTACCTCTGGTCCTTCCATTTGTCAGTACGGGCAATTCTGACATCAGTTTCTACTTGCCTCTTCTCTTTATAGGAATACAAGCTGGTATCCAATTATTGTTTTTTTTCAAATGTTTTACCCCCTGTTGTTCAAAGTCAATTGCTTATTTGCCAGCACAAGAAAATATTAAGGAGAATGGTGCTGATTTATCATTAGTTGAATTGTTTTTCATCATAATATAAAAATGATAAATTGGACAACTACTGCTAAATTGCAAATATTCCTGTAACCAGAGAGATCTAGTAATTATTAACCAGAGTGTCTGCTATCAAGCAGGATGCTTGAAACATTCATAATGTTGTGAACAGATACTCCATCACAGTACAAGCCTCCTAAAGGATTGTTTCAACATTTCCAATGAAGCATCCCGGGGTCCATTAACCAAGAGCATGCACTTACAATGTCCGTATCACACAGCAGGTGGAGAAATTGCTAAAGTACTGATCAGACAAATGGATTCTAAAAGAGTATTTTTAAGCAAGAGCTATCTAACAGCGCATTTTAAACACATTGGTCCAAGGAAAATATTCAGTACCTAAAAGGAACAGGAACATAAACCATGGAATAGAAGGCCGTAAAATTAAAAAGGCAGAACCCCTGAATTGCCTGCAGGTACCTGTGACTCAGGCAGTCCCACGGCCGAATCTTGCAGCAGCAGACAGAGAGGAGCAAAGCACTTCAGCGCCTGCAGGACAGCTTCCAAGCCCCGGCACCGGGCAGGGCATCATCGAGTGTCAGTAAACGCTATTCTTATCTAGAGAGCTGTAAAAGCAAAGACAGATCAGCTACCCAGTCAGTCATTATCCCAGGCTCGATGTAATCTAAATCAGCAAGTGTTCAAGTAGATAATATTATGAAAGAAAATTCCAAAGCAGGTTCCCTTTGCTTTGGCGGATGCGGGAAAGAAACATGAGACCATTAATTATGCTTGTGCTTGGGGAAGGAAATACGAGAGGAGTTAGAAAATTATGTCACTAAAATGGAAAAAATAGACTTTCTGTTTCTGGGTACAAAATAGAATTACTTTTATGAGGGATATATAAAAAAAATCATCCTTGCATCCATTGTCCTCATATAAAGACAAGACTAGCTCATGTCTGTATGTGAATAAATTTCTGGAGACTTAGAGCAGAGTCTGGTTTATAGATTGAGAAATGAAAAGAGCTGATACTTTGAACAATCTACAGCACAATAGCATCCTCTCTCCTCCAAAAGCACCACCACCACCAGAGACTTTTAAGCTAGCTCTGACCTGAATGAAGAAAGTGAGAGTGTGGAATCATTGCTGTGTTACATGACACACTGGTGATGATCACAGCCATCTTCCCTTCAAGTTGGCTGCAAGCGACACTGGAGGCATAAGGTAAAGGCATGTCTGAATCCACTCAGAAGTTATGACTGTGCAGTGAGAGACTTTGTCAGCTACTGTACGTGCAGAAGCAGGGAAAGAAAAGTTGGAAAAGGCATCAAGGGTGCTCTAGAGAAGTCTCTTTCAGGTTTAGAGTGTGCTTTTGGGAAGAACACTGTCAAAAAGAAAACTGGAACCATGAGCAAAGAAGCTGCCTATTTTTTTGTGTGTGCTTTAATTCCCTTGCGTTCAAGGAAGAGAAAGTTTTACGTCCTCTATATATAAGCAGGTTTGTGTTAAGGCACCCAGCTTCAGTTTCTTTTTTTTTTTCTTCCTAGCTTCTGAATGCTGTAGTTGAAAATTAGAAATATTTTTTAAGAGCATCAAATACGTTATGCTGTCATACTGCTATTGCACAGGTGATATCTGGAACCTGAGTCTCATGGTGCAGTTTCACATATTATAATTAGTTTACTGTTACTGGCAACACAGATTGGAAATCAGAACTAAGCCCCGTGAGAAACTTTCATGCCAGTACTCTCATTGCTTTTCCTGAATTTCCCTCTACTACTCTTATTTATATATATAAAATATATATAAAAAGGAGAACATTTTGATCTAATTTATTTACTGCAAATGTTCTTAGGAAGAAAAGTGTTGTGAACAATTTCAGTTCAGCCAACCAAAATACTGTTTTCCTACTTTTACTGATAAGAAAATTCACTATCTGCTTCCAAAATACCATAAACTGTATGGGAAGGGGACAATGAGGAATGAACTCTTTACAAAATGTGCAAATGATATGATATAGCCTGTGCAACAAGAGATGGGAGAATACAAGGAAATTACCATCAGACGTAATCATTCCTGCACTTGTTTTCTTGACTTGAATAGGAGGCCCTAGCTAACTGAGCAGCTCAACAGCTACACCTGAATTATAAAACGGAGAAGTCTACATCTGAAGGACTTCCTTCCTCAAAGGTGAAAATCCAGAACAGGGAAAATACCCTTTCTTCGACAGGCAGACTAGATCAAGTCAAGAGAGCGGAAGTATTTGGGAGGGAACATCTTGATACAGCCATTCTCTACCAGGTACAACGTCATATTGATGATACAAAAAGACTTACTGGATTCCTCTTCTTGTTTATGCTATGCCCTCCATTGTCCTTACTCAGTCTTTGGAGCATAGAGTCCTTGGCAAGAAGGAGGGTGTTGCACCACTGATGTAAATTAGGACTGTTCCTGTGCAAGAATAAATTGTACCAGGGCCAGGCAGTTCTGAATAGGGGAATTACAGTCAGTCCCTATGGCCTCCTTCCCATCAGAGTACAGGGGTCATGGAATGCAAAATTGGGGCCAGATTATTTCACTGGTGGCTGGAACTCAGCTATCTGCCATGTGCGTTACAATGGTACGTTTACTGTTTCTAAATGCTGAATTACTGCCCTGGGAGATGCACACATGCGTTCTGGGCCAGAATTTGGAGATTAGCCTAATACTATGTTTTTTAAACACATCTGGGATCTATTATGTTGCTGGGTAATGATTTTCACAGGATCATCATTACTTAATATGTAAAGAAATGTCATTGTCAGTATCAGTCTCAGCATGGTATTGCAGAGCAACACGTCTGAACACTAGATAAGTGCTTCTTGCTATGGGCAAAATACTATAGGTCATGAAAATGCTAAAGTATTAAAGCCAAAAGTTATAAAAAATGAATGGAACCTATATGGAAATTTGAGGAGCCAAGTCCAGAGACTTCCAGAAAGTAGCAGTTTTGTTTACAAAATGTATCACAAAAGTAACCTAAACACTGGAAAAGCATTAGAGAAACAGCAGTATAGGCTGAAATTAGATATATTCTTGGTATAAAAAAGTTTCAGTGTTTTTAGTGTTATATGGAAACAATTGCATGAAACTTCTATGCAGTTCTAACTCAGCAACTTTAGTACTTTAGGAATCAAAAGTGCAGGGCCAGCATCAAGCAGCAATTTATCCTTTTTGTATTCCAGGAGTTACTTGTTTTAATCCTTTCAAGAGCCTCAGACTATTTTGATTTTAACACTCTCTGAGGAAATTTCCCATATCCACCAAACAAAATAAAGGCCAGACTGAGTCAGTAATATTGTCATTTAATTTCAGTGCTCCTAAACTATACTTAACTTCAGTTTGGAGGTGGACAGTTGAGCACAGGCAACTGTTTTGAAAGAATCTTTATGTTCAAATGCTTCAACTCACCTATTGAAAGGGTACTTTGAGAGGAGAAAAGTCATTCCAGATTCTAAGCCTGGTCTTTGGGCTAATTCTTGAGGTTACAGTCAAGTTTCTTTTTAATCCTTGCAGGAAAGGAACCAAGAATGCCTGCCTCTACCACATAACATTTCCTGGCGGTTGTATAGCATCTTTGAATAAGGAATCAGAGAATTTGCAAGGATTGGTAAGTATTTATTTAAATTTCTATTGTTACCTCTTCTACAGTTGGAGAGCTGTACCGCTGTAACTCCTTCCACTTCAAAAAAATTATGCCTGGCTTTCAGTGTGTATGAAAGACTAATCAGGCTCTTGAGCTCCTGTTTTATGTGTGCTATCATTCTTTAAGAGGTGCGGTACTTCGCCTGAGGTATGCTGAGCCAGCATTCCCTCATGTTTCCAGATGTACTGCTGTGCACTGATAGTAATTATTCTGCACAATGTCAAATAGTAAGGAATTCTTTGCTGTAAATAGGTACAGATGCAGATATGCGGTGCTAGGTATATGGATTCTTGAAAGGGAATGAGAGGAACAGTTTTACATGGAGCCTGAGTTATAAGCGCAACTGATAGATCACGATTATTATACTGTCTATCCAGCACAACACCTCTGTATTCAGCTTTCTGGCTAGATTTTCAAAGCCCTTGGTTCTTAGGCTCTTAAACTCTGCTGACACTTTTCTCTGCCTTGACACCACCCTAAATACACCTAAAATGTTCGCTGGCCTGTCTCTTGGTTACCACTCTCTCATGGTTGCACCTTTTACCCAGGTGAAAGTGTGCTTCTATGGATTCCTTAATAATTTTCTGGTATTATTAACCCTGGAGTCTCTTCTTAAGTACCATTATTCAACTATCTGCTTTAAATGTAAGCGAAATTCAAATACATCTAATTAAACTAAGTGGATTCTAAGCTCAGTGTATCTTCTGAAGCACTATGTCTCTGACCTGACCTGGATTGTTAATTTATGAATTTAAAGCTGCAGTATCGCTTCTACGTTTTTTTTAATGCATAAGAAGACTCCAGCATACGTTCCCAGCCACGCTCTACCACGAGACTTATACCCAAAAGGTTACAGCTATAAAAAAATGATCAGAAGTCTGATCCAAACACAAAGTTTTTTGAACGGGACTTTTGGTCACACTGCATCCTCGTTGTGTTCAAAGTTTATTTTGACAATTTGACTCCATACTTCTTTGCATTAATATGAGAATCGGGTTAAATCTGCCATTCAAATTTGCATAGTTTAGCAGTCCATTCCACTCCTAACCCCAATTTGTCTGTTTTGGTTTAGTTTGGTGTTAGAACTACCCTCAAAACATTCACCTATTTGTTAAACCATGGGCCATTTTAAAGTCACGCATATCCCTAGAAGGGATGAAGTCGGTCTAAACACCATCAAAATGTGAATGCAAGCTCAATAGTTACTAGAAGCACGGGTGTACAAAGCACAACTGAAAATAGAAAACCTGTATTGTTTGTTAAAAACAAATTGTTAAATTTTGTAAACAAACAAACAAACAAACAAAAACAACGAACAAACTCAAACACTTGATTCTGGGATAAAACAGTCCCTTTTTTGGACTTTTCACATCCAGCTTTTAAGTCCAGAAAAGAGAAGTATAGAACTGTCAAACTGAACAGACCTTAACTATGTGTCCAATGTTAGGTTGGCTATCAGTTAGATAACAGCTTACTGAATTGTTGCAAGAAAGAGTTACTGTTAAAAATAATTCCTGTAAACCCCTCAGTATCCATGGGAATAGATGGAAGTAGGTATTATGATCACTACCTAAAACAGCAAGAGGGCATCAGAGTAACCTTGTTTTTGCATGTTTCTTCAGTAGATGAATTGAATGTTTTCCAGTTGATGGAAATGAAGTTTTTTCCAGGCTGTGAATCCCCAAGTTACCCTTTCACAGAAGCCCTTCACTCTATGACAACAGGTACAATTCACAGTTTCTAAAGCGGAAAGCAAAGATTACCTGCCTGAACTCTGATTAGACTAAGATAGAAGGCAGAGAATTTGTGGAGCCCATACTGGTAAACAAGATATTATTTGGAAAGACTTTCTAAGTTAGTTTGCGCTAATAATTGACTGAATACTTGGGCAGGAAAGAAAATCTCAGTACCCAGGAGCAGAATATGATTTTTTCATATTTCTAAATAAAATTAAGTCCCCAAACTCAGTTTCATTTGGTACAAACTATTCCATTTAATGCTAAAAATGTATTTTTATGTAAGTGCTTGTCAAAATAATAATACAAATTGATGTGTAAATCCCACAGAGAAATAGAAGTTCGTATTAGTCTTCCCAAAGAAGTCAGTGCATGCCTCACAAAATCTAAGTCTAATTCCTACCTGTGTTTGAGAGGAACTCTCCTCTCCTCTCCTCTCCTCTCCTCTCCTCTCCTCTCCTCTCCTCTCCTCTCCTCTCCTCTCCTCTCCTCTCCTCTCCTCTCCTCTCCTCTCCTCTCCTCTCCTCTCCTCTCCTCTCCTCTCCTCTCCTCTCCTCTCCTCTCCTCTCCTCTCCTCTCCTCTCCTCTCCTCTCCTCTCCTCTCCTCTCCTCTCCTCTCCTCTCCTCTCCTCTCCTCTCCTCTCCTCTCCTCTCCTCTCCTCTCCTCCCCTCTCCTCCCCTCTCCTCCCCTCTCCTCCCCTCTCCTCCCCTCTCCTCCCCTCTCCCCTCTCCCCTCTCCTCTCCTCTCCTCTCCTCTCCAAATTCAGGTTAGGTTTCTGCCTCACAGCAGTGACCTGACCACCGTCCCCTTTGACTGGAACAGTCCCACTTTGTAAAATATACTTAAATATTCATAGAGCCAGTTGGTGAGAGAAAAAACAATGCTCTAGTTTGGTGGTTCGGTAACCCTCCTGGGGAGGGTGGAGGTGGTAGTCCCAGTTCCAGTGAATGTGTAATTACTTATACAAAGTAGAACAGTGTCAACAGGAGAAGTGACAAGTCCTGTCCCCCCAAAAAATTCCTTGCAGGAATGAAGAAGGCTAAAGAAACAATAATGCATTCGCCAGAAATCTGCCAGGTATAGTTAACAACAGTTTAAACAAACTCTTAAAATAATTTACAGATTATATCCTGAAATAGCTAAGCTTTTGGATAAATAGATGTTCTTCCACATCTCTGAGACAGGCCTTGTTCCTCATATTAAGTGAACAGACCTTTCATCCTCCAAAGCAAAACAGCTTTTAAAATAGAAATCATTCAGAACATATTTTAAGATCTTAGCATCTCATAACATCATACCTCTATCCTTGCTTCTGTTGACATCAATGGAAGGAAAAACAGTATTTATATGTCCCACAGACAGATCTGTCTCTTGGAGAATGCTGCTCTATAATGGTTTGTGTCTGACAGGAATAAAGAACTCTTGAGACCTGCCTGCCAGTTGAATAGTCACGGCTGTATGGAGCTCCAGCAGTAATGTTTTTGCAGTGATTGCCGAAGACATCAAGCAAGGCAAGGTTCTTAGGCACAGATGCGTTTTCATTGGACCAACTAAAAAGACAGACAATGTTTCAGGCAACAAATTCTTATTCAGGGCTAAGACAGAAGGAGCAGGCTTTAAGCTACGTGCAGGCTGAGCAGAACTGCTCTCACTTTATCTCAATTTGTGAATTAGACAATGTGACACACTTTTCTAACATTTTCTTACAGTTCATATGGGTTAGCATTAAAGAACTCACAAAAAGCATAGGTAGTTCCAGTGCATTGCTGTGATTTTTTTCAATATGCACATTTTGCTGAAGTCTGAAACTTAGTGAGATGTTTTACATGTAGATACTTAACTGTTACTGACACAAAGATGTCATCTTACAGATGACTTACTTGTGTATAACGTGGCCCCTAAGCCAAAATTCTCCTGATGGCTGATATACATTAGAAGTAGGTATATGATGGGATAAAAGAGTAGGAAAACAATGAAATCTGGACCAAAAGATGAATATGCCAAGCAACACTTAGTAGGAAGTTTTTATACTGATAGGATTTGCACTTTAAGAAGGTAGGTCCCTGTGACACCTCTTCCGCCACTGCATGTGTGAAACCTGGTCCTGAATAACTGCTCTAGGTGTGAAACTCCTATGACTACAGCATTGAGAAGGCCTGGGTTTTCTAGCAGCGAGTCTCTGCTGAAGTCAGGCATCAGATCCATCAGCCTGGCTTTTATGGCAGTGGTGCTACAGCTGCTAGCAGATAGATGAAGGGGACACAAACATTGCTTCTCTGTTTGGCCCCAGGCAACATCCCATGCAGAGGTTTTAGAGAAGCAGTAGCAAGCCAGGATGGGAAGTGTGCAGAGAGCTCCTCGTCACTCATGGCAAAGAGGAGTGTTGTGCCCAGAGTGGGGGGACGGTCACCTCTGAGTGCCCCAACCCAAAGACCTTGGTGCTGGCACCTTGTTCATCACCCTGCCTTTAATCTCCCCCAAATCTCTGCTCAATTCCTGTTGGGCTGTCAGGCTCCATGTGCTGGTTCTGTGCAGTTGGACACCGGACGCAGGCAATGGAGGGTATAGCACAAACACCGTCTCTGGTCCCCCTCTGTCCACCCTCTCCCAGTTGCACAAGTGGATCATTGCCAAAAACATTTGGAGGCCTGTGGTGGGTGACATTTGGCTGCGCGGTAAATTTACCCTGGGCAAAGAGAACCACTGTTACTGCAGCGAGCTATTCAAGTCTGATGGAAGCTACTTACTTCAGGCATCAAAACAAGGAACTTGAAATAGGAGCTTTTCTCAGGGCTCCCAAGCTATGAGTTTCACCTTATATATCTGACCTACAGAACCCTATGCCTAGCCTGACAAAAAATAGCATTAGGAATTAGAAATTCACCACCTCTGGCTTTAAGAAGAGAGTAAAAATAACTAAGAGGTTTAAAGCTTTAGTCACCAAAACCAGAGCTGTCTGAAAATTGTTTTTAAAGCTCAGCTGCAAACAGGGTAATAATTCATAATACAGTAACCATAGAGTCATATCCCTTTTGTTAGTCATATGTTTTGCCAATAAAATGACTTTCATAAAACAAAAAAACTTCATAGAGCGTGGAAGGTCTTTCAGGGGACTGTATAATTAAAGCACAGTATTGTCTGACATCTGGAAAGAAATTCTTGACTGCAGAACAATACATGACCTTTAACCTTTAAAAAATATATTTTCAGATAAAATATTTTCAAAGAAAATTTTGAAGAAAAGCTGCTGTAAAAGCAGAGAAGTCTCTGTCTTGAAACTCGGAGATGGAAGGGACACAGCAGATTTCTGCATCTATCCGTCTTATGTAAAAACTATGAAAGAACAAGCAGCTGTCAGCAAGAATCCACCAAGTGATATTGTGATGAATACTCAAAAGTTGAGGAGTTAAATATTACATAAGCTCTGGCAGATGGGAGGAGAATGACTGAGCAGCAAGAACTGCATTGAACCTGGTATATGTAGCTGATATAACAGGTGAGCAAGTAAAAATTGGTGCAGAATCTGTATTAAGATTTAGACAAAAGGAGATTTGTGGTGGAAATACATCAACCAGGAAAAACAGCTTACAGAGTATAGCAATATGTCTATCCAGATTCTGAGCTAAAGATGAACAAAACTTAGATTATTACCACAAATTAAAAAGTGTTAATACTTCTAAAGCCATAGCAAGAAAATGCAGAATTACTGAATCTGCTGGCATCTTTCCTGTGTGGGGCAGGGCAGCATCTCAGGCCCCTTTCTTTAGGAAGAAATCACAAATTCTGTCAAAGAGAGTCTGAGGCAATTGCAGGGGTCATAAAACTAGATGCTAACACATTTTTCCAGCACCACATTCCTATTGAAATTCAGTGTGAAGCTGGCACACAACTCTAACTGGTGTCTTTCGAATATGCTCCAATGCCTCTCCACTACCTTACTAAATTCCTTGAGGCAGGGGCGCACAATTTACCCAGTGTTACAGAGAAGAAATGGAGGCACAACTGTATACATCTATTCTGAATATAGTGCATTTTACTTTTGCAATTTGGAATGTGGAAAAAGCTAATTGCAGACATTACAATATGTACAGAAACGCAGTGAGCAAGTATAGCGGACGTATGTATTTTTGGAGGAAGCAGCATTTCTCTGTTCCTCTCGCTGCTCTGCGGTGTGCGCCGTAGCACCTTCCACAAAACCCAGCCCAGCCCAGGAAACAGACTTTGGGCTAAGGGGCACCTGGCCTTGGGCAATGAGTGTAGTGAGCCGCTGCCTAGCTGAGGTTAAGGCATCCTTCAGACTGGCTGTCACTGGCCAGGTGCTCACAGGAAACACACTCCTCTCCTGGCCCAGGTCTCTGATGTGCAGGTGGTGTGGAGGTAAAACTCTCTGCAGTTCTGCAGGTTTGGTTTGTAGCTGCTTGTCGTTGGGTTCCTGATCGGGATTTTCAACCATGACTTCCTAATACTGTCCAGCTCTGCTCCTGACTGTGGGCTGTGGCTGCGGGATGCTGGGCTTCACCTGTCTCGTTGCCTCAGCTTGCTTTCCGGGTGGTAGAGGATATAAGGCTGGGATGGTGGGGCTGCACAGCAGAAAGCATGAGGCTGGCATCCTTTGAGAGCTGTGGCTGTGCAGCTGCAGGATATGGGAGGCTGAAGGTTTTGCGTACAGCTTGGGGAGCCATGAAGCCCGGCACCTCTGCATCAATTTTTTTCCTCCCATAAGTCTGTGGTGTCACACGAATTCTGTGTAGGCTTAGGATAACTGTTCAAATGAGCACTGGTGAGAACAGTGCACTGTAATGCCAGCTGGACCAGAGAATTAGTCTGGAATATTACCTGCAGTAGTCAAAGCCAAGCAACAGCTTAAAACTATTTTATTTTATTTTGTTAACAGCTAGTCCCAAAGCAACTGATACTTCTGACGCTACTTACATGAAAGTAATTTAAGGGAATGTGGGAATTTTCAAGAAAATTCTTTGAGTTAAGGGATAATGTGGGGAAAGTTCTATTTCCCCATTACTTGCCTATTTCTTCCATTATGTTCCCACCATAAAATAAAAATCTTTGAATGCACAATTACAAGTGAGGTCTGAAATTTGAGACTTAGCATCAGCATACCCTGTAGATGGCTGTCCTTCCTACTTACAAAGGACTTTATGAAAACCCCGGAGTTCAGTGCATGCTGTGGTAATTTGTGTAAAAGGAATGGTAAATATTTCACTGAAACTCACCCTGCTAAATCCTCTAGAAGAGTGTTGTAGATGAGAAAACTCCCCAACATGTTAAACCTTTCTGTTCTTACCATGTCACTAGAAAGAGTCACCATTCGCTGCATTAAGTCACTGTTTACTGCATTAGCTATAATCTAATGAGACGCTTCCTGTGGCAGATCCAGGGCTGGAATAGCTGGACAGATTGTGGTGGCTCTATTATTAGAAGCCTGTTACGTTTGACATTGAGCATAAAAGATGGGGCTTGTACTGCAGAACATTTCTTACAGTCTTAGTTGAGAGTAAATCCCTGCAGTTGTTACCGGAAAATACGGTCAGGCCTCCGGATTCTCATTGGTCAGACTTGCAAGTCAATCAGTCATGTTGAGATACGCAAAATCTGTTGACAAAGAAATGATGACTGATAGCCTAAGAACAAAATCTTATGAGAAAAGACAATAAATCTTGCTATCACCAAAGCAAATTCTTCAGAGTCTAGAATGTCACTCTCAAGGTTATTTTGTATGTAGACAGGTTGTGTGTAGACTTAGTTTATATAATGTGTCTGAAATATCCAGAAAAGCTTTACCTATAGATAGACTGTGTGAGGAAATAAGTACATTCAGTTTTCAATGGTACGTCAGAATACGTTGATCATTATGTTACTATTGGATTCAACTGAATGTACAGGCATGATTGCATGTGGCCGCATTTTGACCGTGCCTCAGGTGCGATGTAGAGTTATTTACTCTTCTTTAGTGCTAATACAACCAATGGTGTAAGACAGGAAGAGAAGACTATCGAAAGGCCACAGGTAGGAAGTCAGTTGTATGTCCTATCTGCGTGACAGCAGTACGCGTAGCTACACAATGGTAACAAGACTCAGGCAGGGCATCAGTACGGCACTGACACAGGGAGAAGCGCCCTGTGTACAGCATGGACAGTCTTGCTATCTGCTCCACCTTGGTTTTTCCTGGAGAACTTCCACCCACATTCGAGGCAGTTGTCAGAGCTCAGCTTGCCCTGAAGGAGTCAGAACCAAAGAAATACGGCTTCAGGCTTCAAATTTGTGAAGAGAAGGTGATGAGATAGTGAAGTTAGGTTAGAAAGTGTGAACAAATAAACAGCTGGGGAAACCATTTTTGAAAGGAAGAAAACAGCATAGTAAAGAAATTCGGAAACACTTTGATGAGATGCTAGATCTGCATCCATGCAGTGAGGCTGCTGACTTGCACAGCTTGTGCCAAGATGTAGGGGTCATTGGGCAGCTTGCACAGGAGCTTGTACTGTAAAATACTTTCCCATATGTCAGTGTTAATGAGAAAGGAGTGGACCAGGCTCGCTCATATCCCAGCTTCGACGAGGGCTGTGGAGATCATCTGACAGCCTCAGGGCAGCTCTGGCTTGTGCCTGTGCTCAGAACAGGCTTATTCGAAGGATGAATAGCGGACAGGAAAGCACGGCTGTCTCAGAGGTGCCGCGTGATATTTGGCTGCAGGTTGGGAGTGACGTGTCGCTGGCCAAAATGAATCGGAGCTCTCCAGGAGAGCTCGAAGGTCATGGCAAGCCAAGAGCTAGTATCTGTGTCTGTCACTGAGCAGGAGGGACGAGTGTCAGCTCTGCTTTACAAACAGCATAGCTAGTCCAACCGCTCCTGCTCAAGTGGGAAACTATGAGCAGGGGACAATATGTATACTCTGCAGTTGAAGGAGGGGGAAAAGGCTAGTTAACTAGCTAGCAGGGATTGAATCATAGCACTGTTACAATATTTTAATTGACATTTCAATGTTAGAGCCAAAAAGAGGACTGCAATATTTCAGAAAGTACTTTTTAATGCTTTAGGTGTTGAAAACTATAGCATGAAATATATGTGCATTGTTTGACATTAGCTGGGAATATGGTAGGTAGGCTGTACTAACATGGACCAGTCTGAAAACTGAGTGGCAGAATAAAAAAGCCGTTCACATCCAGTAGGCGACAGGTCGGCTATGGCAGGGTGGCCATGGCGTCGTGCCAGCCAGGTGCGTGCCTCATGGCTAACTTGGGCTTTACCAGGGCCGGTCCCGCTCACTTGCCCTGAATTTGTCCTGAGAAATCCTCACAGAAAGTTCTGGGCCAGGAAGGAGCTATTTCTGAACTGATGACTTTCAAATGCTCGGCCTTGCAGCCTTCCAGGTACTGGAGGATGAAATCCTGCATAAGGAGGTAGTTTCAGAAATTTTTTTGACCTATTGCCCGTTTTGTTTCTTTGCTTGTTTAGCACACATTAGTTTTAAACTGGTATGTAAGTCTAATAGGTATGTTAATCTGTATCTGCTGTGGTATGTATATGGTAAAGGAAACAGAACAAATGAACTTATTTTAGTCAATATGTTTAAATAAAAAGTCAACATGGCAAGATGCATACTTTCGCTCTGACTGACTCACGCTCGGTTTAAGTTCCAGGAATACCTAAGAGGGCAGCGTCATCCCCTCCAAAACAGTTTTTCTTTTCATATGGGATTATATCAGCAAGCAGCTGCCTCTAAGGCATTATTTTTGCCAGACCGTCAGGCTGTCTGTGCCAGCTTCTCTCTTAAAGCATTATATGGATGGGGCATCCCTTCCAAATAAACCCTGGGGGCAGTAGAGGTGCCCGGTGGAGGGGAGCCATGAAGGGCAGCGCTTTCACCGGCTGTGCAGCGTCCAGGGAAAACAGGCAGTGGGTGGAGGCGCCTGGTGAGTCCTCCTCTGCTCCTCTCTGTGCGCTGCAAATGAGAAATACAGCGGCTAGCTACCATGGAAAAAATGTGTCCTTGCTGGAGCCACACAGGTTCCCACTGGCCTTGCTGGAGGGACATGCCTGCACCCCGGGAGCGGTCTGCGCGCTCCTCCTGGTGGCTCTGCTGCCGAGCCTCCGGCCTCGCCGCCAGGCCAGCCCGCCAGACCCGCCACTGTGCCGGCTGGCTTCCAAAAAATCACTGCAGCCAGTTTGTTTTAAAATAGACACTGTGCTACACTACACTTCACTTGATCTCCACACGCACTACTATGCTACTGTTCAGGTCTGTGCATTAACTGGGGCAGATTAAGAAAAAATGAATCTGAATTAGCTCACATTTTTCAATATATGTGAATAATTTATTTTGTCTTTTTTTCATTTCAGGCTGGTGAAATATGAGGGTTCAGTCAAACTCTGAGATTTCAGAGCGTCGATGGCTGAATTTGAAAATTGAGGTTTGTTTTCTTAAAACTGAGTAAGGCCAAACCTTCTCTAGGAAACTCCTGCTGGTTGACCTCAGTGTCCTCCACAGGTCTGCTGGGCACAGACTAATGTTGCAAAACTTGCTTCTGAACAGCAGGCCTGAATCTCTTTATTCTGAGGTTCACTTGGCACAGCAAGCAGGCAAGGCTGTAATTGCCGGGTTCTCAGGCTGCTTTGACTCGTGTGTGGGGGCAACCCTGGTGGGATCACTGGGGACTACGTGCCACATACGGACTAGCGCAGCGTAGAGGAGATGTGCTGTGCCGCTCTGCATTCCTCTTGCATCCTCTGTGCCAGTACTGGAGCGATGTGATTAGGGAATAAGTAGGGTCAGAGGACTTTTTACCAGCCAGAATTATTCTCCAGCCTGTTTGTGCCTTCCAGGCAAAATGCAAAGGGAAGAGAACTGAGTCTGGTGTTTGTTTGTGAATGTAGCTCATGAATCACTCGTGACGGGAACCTCACTACCGCTAATCTATTATAGTACACATGGGAAGTTTTCACCTTAGAGACTTCATTTACCAGCCTGTTTGCTGCAGATTGTTTCATTCATGAGATATTGGGTGACTGGCTTTTAAAACAAAGAGTGCTTAATGTTGAGTAATAAGCTGGAAGTCACTCCTGTCTGGGACATATCTGGTGGTTCTGCCCTGACACTGAAGCTAGAAATCATGACACTTCCAGAGCCTGAAAATCATAAATATTTGTTAGCTATATGTGCATGTTTGGCTAATGAATAACATTCCTTGGGGTTATTTAAAAGCATCAATAAACTGCATTTGATACTGCTAGGTGAACATCCAGTACTTTCCACAGAGGACTTGCGCTCCAAGCCACATCTGCTGTAAAGGTGAGACAGCCAGATTCACTGTGGGTCTTCAGTAACTCTGCTTGGAGAAAGTCTCTGTGACTTTCAGAAGAGAAAGCAGTGATTACTTCACTTGATAATATTTTTAAGTCCATCAGTTCATTTGCTTTGTGCAAATCTATGTAACAAGTCTGCCTGCAAAGTCGAAATCAACAAATCTTTTCAACTCCGAGATTAATTTTTCCCTTTTTTTCCTTTAATAAGGAAGACTTCTAAAATGTCTTGTTGGTAACAGCTGGAGACCTCAGCCAAAGTACGTAGGGCACCACCAACTTTTTTATAAATGTTGCTGTCTGAACACATTTACCATGTAAGTAATTCAGCCTTATGTCTGACTACAGGAATATACTCATCACAGCTTAACTGTAATGGAGGTATGTACTATTTTCCATTCATTATATCAATTCACTATGTCCTTTGGATTACTGGTCATCTCAGTAGAAGCAGGTCCTAACATACACTGGCTGTATACTCCCTCTGAGGTGTTAGGGCTGCTGAGTGCCGAGTTAGCCGTGACTTTATGTGACCTTAATTATACAACCTGAATATTGCAGTTGAGCAGGTTTTCCACTCATGTATACCCTCAATTCCCTATGTTTCACTGAAATCAGTTAAGTCAAATTATTTTTTATTAGCCAAAATACATCTGAACTTTAAAATAAAGGATATGGCATGCCTCTGTTGGAGTGGAATACTTATAGTTTGAAGGAACATGCTCTATTGCTAGTGACAAAGGCATTCTGCACAGAATATTTGGCTTCTGTGTTTAATCTTTGAGTCTCTATAATACAGAAATAAACATTATTTTTAACCCGGTTGGCTAGTGAATATATTTTATAGTGCTCAGTGAGTCTGATTACTGTTCCAAACTGGTTTACTCCAAGCTATGGTTTTCTACCAGACTACAAGAAATAATGTTTTGTTGTTGTAATTGCTACAGTTGGAAAATTTGCAGTTTTATTTCATGACTAAGTTGGTGCATTTCTAGCTTTTACATATGTATTTTGCTCTTTGTTTCGTATTAAAATCTTTCAGACTAAGGCAGAGGAGGGAATGTGAGTCTTCGGTGTCGGAAGCTAGGACACTGCCTTCGGGCTGAATGGCAGAATTTGCTCTGCCAGGCTCTTGCTGGCAGCATTTCCCTGGCACTGTCTGCTCATTAGGGCTCTGCTTCTATAGCACGCTTAAACACGAGGAAAAGTTCACCCCTGTGAATGAACAAAGATAAACATATATTCATATTAAAGTTAAGCATGCGCTTATGAGCTTCGCTAAATTTGGGATAATAAGAGAGAGAATGCCTGTGCGTACAAAGGTATCAGAGAAGTGCTCCCAGGGACTTGTTTACCATTCGCTCATTATTTATATTATTTCTGAGGGCTTCAGATATTGCTGCTTGTTATCCACCCCGTTGACATTTCATAGTTGTCTTTCCAAGTGCTGCTAAAAAGAAAAGCTGACATTTTGGGACACTACTGTGTGCCAGTGATTGAATTCCATAGCCCCAGGACTGCGGATGCAGAGAGCCCAGCATATAAAGAGGGAAAAAACCAGGTTTCTCTTCTTGTACAAGTGGCATTGCCCAATTCCTCAGAACAACAGAGGAGAGTGACAGAGAATAGCTGTTTCCTAGCAAACAGAGGATAATAGATGAGAAGTATGCGTAACACCAAAAATGAAGGAAAACTATATTTTTGTATTTCATCAGTCAGGAGGGACACAAAAAGATTAGATCTGGGGGGCAGGACAGACTCAAACTAGAGAACTCTATAAAATTGTTTACTCTCCAAAAAGATTGTGTGATATCGTCGTTGTCATTCTCCTGTAAAGCTTATATCATATACCCAAAGGCTGTGCTCCCTAGCAAGCGAAATATTTCCAGCTCCCCATTAACAGCAGTCTACTGCCACTCTTGATAAGAAATCTGCCTTGTAATAGAGGGCTTTCTGATGCAGGAGACTGCATCTGAAATGTCTGCCCCAGAGGCTCTCTTACTGAAACCAAGTTTTAGCCTTAGCATTAATACTGATTTGCTTTTCATTTTTACCAGCTTTTTAATTTTTAATGAGTTTCATCTCCACTCACAGATTCTACTAACCATACATTATCCTACGATGAGAGAATAAAATCTGAAAGTTAAAGCTGTGTATCAGATGTCCCTTTGTTCCTCCACAAATACACTGTCCTGACTTTTAGGGCCATTTGTCAGAGAATTGATGTCATGGTAACAAAAGGTAGATTGCCTTCAGATTTCCAGTTGGTTATCGGAACAACTATGGAGCCATCTCAGCTGAAGGCTGAGGTACTGACCTCAATGAACTACCTGTCCTAGCAGTGACTTTTGTTGCTTTCCATTCCGCTCGGTATTTTGCCATCCTCACTGGCTCCATCAGTTTTGTGAGGTTTTCCTCCTGCGTGTTCATGTCCAGCAGCCAGAACCTACTGATAACATTATGAAAGGCCTTAAATGTTAACAGTAGGATGCAGTCTTTTGAAGCATGTGTTTATTTGTAGAATGTAGTCTTTTGAAGCATCTGTTTGTGAGGTGGCAATGGATGTTTTTGCTGGGCTCATCAAATACTTGGTCATTACCATATTTCAAATAGGATGTACAAACTCTGCAAATAAGAACTCTCAAGAATTTTAGAACTTTTGAAGGGATTCTACAAACCTCAACTAGGCGATCCTACAGTTTTACTTTGTGTTCAGCCTTTTAACAGTATCAGGGGGTGCCTGCAATTATGTTGGGCTACATCATGTCCTGCTGAATTTTGACACAGAAGGCTTAAAGCAGATACTTTATGTAATTGCAGTTCATTGAGTGCTCTTCGGTGCCTGACTTGGACTGAAAACAATATTCTGCCACTTAGAACGTTCCTAGTCTGCCAAATGGGAGACTTTATTTCATGCCAAATAGACCTCTTCATTTTGCAGTCAATATTGTGCTGTGATTCTTGACATAGCTGTTGCTACCAATTTCATGATTTTTTCAGTAAGCGCTGTAGGCAGAACACTGATCTTATACATATTAATGAATTTTAATATAACAGGGATGCCTATCATTAATTAATTAGCATAGATATTGGAGAACTAAAAAGGCAATGATGCTATTTTATTGCTTTAAAATATAAAAGGCAATAAAATGGCAACAATACTTTTGCTGTGGTACGGTGTTTTCAGAAATACCAACACTACTATACAAGAATTGGAAGTTCCCGTACTTACACTAACAACATCTGTGTTTGAAGATAACTACCTTCAGCACGTTTCTGATCCTACAGGTGTCACAGTAATTTATATTAAGAAATGACAAAACTTTATAAATGCATTTCTGCAAAAATGTACTCAGAATCAACTTTATTTATAGTTCACACCTTTTTTTGCTAAAAATGCATAGTCATTACATATACAGTATTCAGCATCCAAAAAGTGTACAAAGAGTAAATTTTCAAACCCTCCCAACAGAACCAAACAAAATCCACACTGTTTGTTCATTGCATGCACAGACCCTTAAATGTAATACCTCTTACTAAAGCGTGCTTGACTCTCTAGCAGACAGAATTGACTTGCTATAAACTGTTTCTCCATACTATTAACCCCCAGCTACAACCACAAATCCTAAGTAATTCACATGAAATAGCGAAGCCCTACTTCAGAATCCTCCGTGTTCTGAGTCTGGCCCAGGAAGCAATTGCCCTGAAAGCAGAAGGCTGCTGGTGGTGTTTCCTTACAGGGAACTTTGAGCAAAAGCCTGCTTCCTTTGTCTTGGTCGTTAATTTATTACTGAATTCAGTGGAATGAAGCAGCATCTGTCTAAGCAAGTTATGAAAATAATTTAACTTTATTCCACACCCAGCTCCAAGACACTATATGTCTTGAATGGAGGTCTGTGTCTTTCAGTGCATGTGACACTTCCTCAGTATCTTGCGTCTCATCTGAGGAGAAGAGGGTAAAGTCTCAGCTGTAATTTGGGTGTTTGTTGTGTAGCCCTGACTTACAGGTGTCTAACAGAAGCTAGGAATATACTCGGATAGGGCAAATTTCTAATGGTAGAGGCTTTGACTTAATGAACCACTCAAACCCTTTGATGTCTTTGTTGTCTTTTTTTTTTGTCTCCACTACTCCTGCCAGTTAGAAAAGCTCTTAAAAACACCGTCCTCTACTCAGTGGGGCTGTTTATATCAGTCCTTCCAGGAGAAGGGCAGAGTAGGTTAGCAGGATGATTAGCCAGGGCTCCACAGCAAAGGAAGTGTACACATATGTGATAAGAAGATCCAAGTTTGAGCTCAAGAATAGGATTGGCTCCATGTTGTTGGTTTTGGGGAACGGGAGGGGAAAAGAGAAAGGTGTTTGTCTGATCAATACAATTTTATGTTCCCAAATGATTACCCATGTTTATTTAAAAGCTTCATTTATTTAAGATCTTTTTACTCCGGTAAGAAGTAGCTTGAAGTAGGCTGAAATTCCCAATGGCAACTGAGACATAATCATAGTCTTACAGACACTGATGGGAAATCTTGCTCCATTGTTTCACGGTAACTGGAACACAATCCATGGCTAAATGAACAACGAGGCCTCATGTCAGCATTACAGTGCCCCTCGGTAGAAGTCACCAGTGAGAATTTCCAAAGAGAAGAGTACTTAACTCATTTATGTTTTCTCTTTACTCCTGACCCTTAAGCATTGAGTCAGCCTGTGTGCTACTGATTAGGTCTTGATTGCCCCCCGCCTGAAGCCAGTGGAAATTTTGCCATCAGCTCCGAAGGACACAGGATGTGAACCTCCTAGGAGTATGGCGATGACGAGAGTTTGTCCCAAGAGTTCATGATCTAGAAGCGTTCATGTTCCTCTCCCTGTGAGATGAGGAGCTACGGAAAAATACAACATTCTTTCTGCCGGAGTTCAGTAATATTTCTTCTTAGCACCTAGGAGGGTCTTTGCATTTTTAAGTGCTTTACAAACATTAGCTAGTCTCCAGAGCAACCCTGCGAGGTAGGTAAGGTATATTGTCCCCATTTTACAGATATAGAAACTGAGACACAGAGGGTCAAATTCAACCCTGGTACAATTCCAGTGTTTTACATGAATTAAATTCATTCAAAATGAACACAGTTTAAACAACTTGCCCTAGATTACAGAACAGGTAGTGGCAAAGCAGGGACAAGAACCCAGGAGTGCCTGACTCCTCAGCTTGTTACCAGCCACTTGGTCATTTTTACTCTCATAGGCAATGAAAAACAGTATAATCTGGGCAATTACTACAGGTATGATTTGCTTCTGTAAGGCATGTGGATGGTAATCAACCGAGTTAAGTGCAATAATACTTTATGAATGTGCTGCCTCAGAGAGTTTACTTAAACATGAAGTAAAACTTTCATACTGTCATTTTCTGCAGGGGCACTGTTGACAAAAACCCAACATAGTAGCTGGATTCAGCAAATAAATAATAAGCACAACACTTGGACAACTAAGCAAAACTATCATTTTAGCAAAAAACAATGTGTTTCTACTTTTAACTGCTAAACTTCTACAAGTGCAGCATGCAGATGAAACCTTTCCCTTTGTTTCCAGACTGCAGACTCCAGTCTCGCTAATGAGGCAGCTCAGAACTGCAGATATCCTGGACAGTGACGTTCAAATGAATACACTGCAGAAGAAGAAATAGTGTATCGCCACAGAGTACGGGATAATTACTACAGAACAGGTATATCAGTCTTACACGAAGATGAGTTTGAAGCTTACAGGTTACTCGGAAGTGCCCAGGAGCTAGGCGTATTGAATATACACCAGTGCGTAGACTGCAGTTCTAGGCACATGCTGATTGCAAGGGGGGGTGTCCGTGGCACCAACACTCTGGGAACTGGCCCCTTCAACAGTCAGTTCACACGGGCACAGGTATGTCAGTCTGAAGGTCAGTGTTGGCCGAAGACGGAAAGACACGTAGGCATTTTCAGGCCATCCCCTTGTGCTCCAGTCCTCTCCTCGTCCCCCATCCCCACACAGATTCTACCACAAAAGGCCTAAAAAGCCTTTGTGGTTTTAAAGATGAGCTGTGGAGTCCACAGTGTAGACCTTATGGCAGGTACCCAGGCAATAAAAACATTATGACAGGTACTTATGCAAAAAAGTTTGTTTTCTAGGATGTCTTTATGCATCTAGTCTGCAGGTTAGACCTCCTGTCTAAGCTCTGGACATGCTTACGGATGTTCAGCCCTGTGGCTTTCATACCAAAAAGAGATCCCGCTCCCTTACAAGCCACACAAATGCTGACATTCACTTCTACACGAGCAAATTCAAGCACTATAATTATAGATATCTTGCTCCGCTTTTAACCTCTTTAACTCAGTTTTGTTCTGTCCATATTTACAGAGACTGGCTATCGGACACGGCAAATGGAGCAATTATCTACGTACACGTCCCTTCACTGAATAAACACACTCAGGTAGCATTTCCCTAGATATTCTCCACACTTAATGTAACTTTTGAATTTGTAGCCACATTTTAAACAAACAGCCAAACGAACAAACATACATTAATTAGAACTCTTAAAATCTAATCACATCTCCCGGTACCCATTCATTCCTGATGCACACCTCCTGCTTACAGTGGCTCAGAGAGCAGTATTTGCAACCAGCATTTGCAAGTAACTCCATGAAGTGCTCAGGCCCATACACGTGCCTCAACATTTTGCCAATAGAAACTTTTAAATGAAACAATATTCTTAATATCAGAGCCAGATACTAAATCTGCAGCGTGACTGGGGTGCATAGGCAACTCTTGTAACAGCAGTAAGATTCCAGTAAAATTGCAGTTGGTTGCAATCCAACCTTTATGCTGTTATCTGTCGTTGAGATATATATAGATGACCCTGTGTGGCCTAACTGCAAATATCAAATGTATTTTTACAAGTTAGCAACAGCCTTTTTTGACATTGCCTCGAGATGTCCTCTACATTGTGACTGACAAGCACAAAAATAATTCATTATACAGTATGCTTTAAAAGCCTTTTTTTACATTTGGCTTTTACTGTTGCTTGTTTCTGAGCTGTCTTCTATTGCTGAGATTTGCTGTCCCTGGCCTTCTTGATTTCTTTCTTAGTTTTTAATTGCTGGTTGGACATGCTAGTGGCATCTCCCAGGCAAACCCTTTCTACATAATTAGTTTTGAAACTTGGATGAGTCATTGGGCTCTAACTACTATGCCTCTATTATTCTAACTTGAATACAGCACATCTCAAAGATTTTGGCCTCTTTTGCAGTTGTGGAAATTCATAGGATGGCATCGTTGCAAGTCTTGATCCATTTGCTTTCTATTGTGAGTTTCCAGGGTTTTTTCACAATATAAAGCACATTTCAAAGCATAACAGTGTTGTGAACCAGCCTCCTCTCCCAGTGGTGCAGATAATTTTCTGCTTTATTGGCAGCTGAATAAAGCAATGCCATATTTATGACAAAAGTTAATGAAAATATGTAAAATTAAAAATACTTCATGTAGTTTTAATTTTCTTTTAATGCAGGTTGGCAAATGAAAACAGAACACGGACAGCCACACAGGGCCGTGCTGGTTTTTATGGCCCATCAGTGATAACTCAAGAGGTCACAGTTTGGGAACTGCTGTTTTAGAAAATTCTAGCCATCTCTTCAAGAGACCACATGTGACCCTACCACAAATTATATGCTAGCAGAACTGTGGCTGGCAAAGAATAAAAATTTTTGTTAGGCCATTCTCATCATTCACTGAGAATCTAGAAGATCCAAACCATTATAGTTAAAATGGGTTGAGATAAAAGATAAAATGAAGTGGGTGTAATTTTCTTTTAGCTTATGAACTTTCATAGGGAAATTTTCACAAAGCTGACATTGGTACAGGGCATATCAATTATTGGTCTCCGTGATGATTCTGACCCATTTTAGGGATTTGACCTCATAATCCCTCGCTATAGTCCTTCCTATATTCCTGTTATAAACAAAGGGGACTTTGTCTTACAGAAGACTATGGGACTGGACTCAGAACATTTTCTTGGGGTTCAGATGCCATGTCCATGAAAATGGGAAAGACCCAAGCAGAAATGTATTTCCACAACAGGGGCAAAGAGCCACTGCACTATTGTGCAGTATGACACCAGCGTTTCCTAAGGAAGTACCACCCTTCTTTTTGAAAATGGGGTATACAAGCAGTTTCTCACCTGAACTCAAGTTGTAACCCCCTTGTGTAATATTATTGCGTACTTGTTACTTGTTCTGTCAGACAAAATCAAAATGCATCTGTTTAAAATCTGCACGTAGTTTGCAAAAATGTCTCTTTATATGGAGGGTAAGTTTAATCTATAGTCAGCTGTTTGTCGCGTGAGAAGGATAATACCTGGGTTGCTGTGAAAAGATACTGCTTTGGAAAATACCTCGTAATTTTTGTCTTTGAACTCCCCCAAAGCTTCTGAAAGAGGACCTCAAAACACCCAGCTGCAGCCACAACTAATCAAAATAGGAAAAGGTGGGGAACGATGAGAAAGTGCCAGTATCCAGTACTTGTAGAGCCAGATTTTAGGTCCTGAACTCGGGTTCAGCACTACCTTATTCTGCAACTAATTTTAGGATGGTAAATCTGACAGTGCTCTAATTAAAGAGCAGAAGAAACGAGTTCCATGTAATTCTCTAAAAGATCCAGAATGAGATCTCATGCATCAGTTACTCTCTTTACATCCACGGAACTCCCACCGAGCTTGGCAGGGGCTTATAGAAAGTCTGGCATCTGACTTTGACTCTAAAGGGCTGAAGATAAAGGGGCCCCTTAGCAACCCCCTTAACACAACAGATGTTCCTGACGTGCTGGGGGAAGAGCCATGCCATTATGCAGTGCCCTTCTTCTCCCCCCGCCCCCGCTCCAAACTAGTTTGACCCCTTTCTGGTTCAGTTATTTTACATATCCCTCTATTTTATTTTAGTATCCGAGTGGCTACACCAACCACTCACTGCCTGTCTAATTAAAGTCTCTCCATCAACTGGTAATTCTGTAATAATTCACAGCTGTTTTTCCTCTCTCTGATAAATCTATTGTTCCCTGGCTGAAAAGGCTGCAAGACCTTAAAAACTATAGCTAGCTATCGATTTGTTTGCATTTAAAAATCCAGTATGTGGCTGCAAAGGCCTGTTACAGTATCACAGAGGAAGATAAATGTCAGTGCATAATCTGCTAGGAAATTTCACACAGGAGTTGATTAAAAGTCTATGAGTAATCATTGCACAAGTGTCTTCAGGTGTATATATATATACATATATATGTAGCTAATAAATATATAGCTAGATATATAAATATATACGTATATACAGAGCGAGTTTAAACCTTATTGTTATGAAAGTAGTAAGTGGCATTCACAGTTCATGCATTCTTCCTAGTAGCAGA
Source organism: Aptenodytes patagonicus (assembly GCF_965638725.1). Classification (NCBI taxonomy): domain Eukaryota; kingdom Metazoa; phylum Chordata; class Aves; order Sphenisciformes; family Spheniscidae; genus Aptenodytes; species Aptenodytes patagonicus. The sequence continues at coordinate 6,809,213 of NC_134954.1, forward strand.
GCTAAATTATTTCAGCTTATACTCTAAGCAGCAACATACCAGTAAGCGTTTGCTTGCTTCCCCTGGTAACCTAGTAGTTTAAAGAGCATGAGCAGTTCTGCCATGGTCATTTTCTCTGACAACCCTCCACAAAAGGGACCTGGCTCTTCCACAGGTGCGTTTCCCCCAGGTTTCGCAGCATCTTCAGGACATGGTGGGGCTGGTCTGAGGGTTGCCAGTCTGAAGGTCATTGGCCCGAGGGTCTCCAGCCCAAGGGTCACTGGTATGGTGGTCGCTGTCCCAAGGGTCGCCGGCCCAGCTAGTCCTGCTTGCAGAGGTCTGCGACGTTGAGGAACCTCCTGACGACCACGGCCAGGCAGAGCGTCAGGAGCAGCATATACCCCACGGTGCCCAGGTAGGTGGGGGCAGCCAGGGGTGCCTTGAGGAACTCGGCCAGCCCGTCCTCCACATAGTGCACCTGGTCGTAGATGCTGAGGAAGGTGAAGATGTGGAAAAGCTGGTGGCTGTGTCCCACGATGTCGAAGAGCCCCGGATGGATCCGCTCGGGGATTTTGCTGATGTTGAAGAAGGCGGCCACCAGCAGCCAGCAGTAGCGCCGGTAGAAGTAGATGAAGAGCGTGGGGTTGCGGGTGCGGAGGTCAAAGAGGAGGCTCTCCAGCATGATGGGGCAGGCCATGCTCAGCGGCATGGCGAAGACGAAGGTGCGCACGGCGAAGGGGTAGGCGCAGCAGGCGGCGCGGCTGCGGCAGCAGGCGGCCGTGCAGCCCACGGCCAGCGCCAGCGCCACGGGCAGCACCAGGGCACGGTAGGCTGCGATGGGCAGGCTGCAGTCCAGCTGCCAACCCAGCCGCTGCTGCACGTAGCGGCTCATGGCGCTGGCATCCAGCAGGCTCAGCCCTGGCAGCAGGTAGTAGGAGTAGGCCACGGTGCTGGCAAAGCCGTAGTAGCTGATGGAGGCATAGTCCAGGTAGAAGAAGGTGGCGCGGAGTCGTGGGGAGAGGCAGCTGAAGAGGTGGGCCGTGCAGCTCATGGCGAAGGTGAGCAGCACCCCTGAGGCGTAGCACCAGAGGGGCAGCAGGGCCGGGTGGTGGAAGGGCACGTCCCCTGCGCCCTGCAGCAGCAGCAGCCGCCCGAAGCGGCTGAGGAAGAGCAGCAGCGGGATGAAGTGGGTCCAGAAGTTGAGGGTCTCGTTGGTGGGCTGCAGCACCGAGGCCAGGCACTCCTGCGCCGAGCAGTGGAGCCGCCGGTAGCCCGAGAGGATGAAGCACTCCACGAAGTCCTCGGGCACCTCGTCCCACCGCAGCAGGGCGGCAGGGCGAGGAGGCGGCGCCGCCTCCTCCTTGGCCCCCTCGCCCGCCGGCATGCTGCGGCCCCCGCCGGCCCCGGGCCCCCCGGCCGGCCCCGGCCCGTCGCCCGCCGCCGCGCCCCGCCGCCCGGGCGAGCTAGCGCCGCTGCTCCCGCAGCCGCCGGCGGAGGAGCCGCGGTGGCTCTGCGCTTCTTCTCCTCCGCCGCCGCCGCCGCCCCCGGCAGCATCACTCATTGCAGCAGGGGCAGTGGCGGCACCGCCGCGGCTCCTCCCGCCCCGCCGCCCGGCATCGCGGTAACTGGAAACCGGCGGCGCATCCAGCGCTCACGGGGAGCGAGGAGAGCCGCCCCCGCCGCCCCGGGTAGGGTTTCCCGGGGAGGGAGGCGCTGGACACCCGAGCCGCCGTTAATGATTGATGCGGCCGCAGCGGGGGGGCCGGGCCCGGGAGAGTCCCGCGGCCGCCCCGGCCGAGCCTCCCCGCAGCGAGGTGCGCGGCCGGGCCCGGGCAGCGCAGACCCCCCAAAGCCCCTCTCCGTCGGCAGCTCTCCCGGGGCCCGGGGGTAGGGACCGCTGGCACGGGGGCACGCCAGCAGACCCACCCGCTTTGTGCGGGGCCCTTCCCCCGGGGGCGTTTGGGTGTAAAAAGCACAAAGGGGGCATCGGCATCGGCTGTCCGCGGGGCTGCGGGTGCTGCTGCCCAGCCCTGCGCCGCGGCTGCGCCAGCGCGGGTGGCAAAAGCCCCGAGAAGGGGGGGTGTGTGTGTGTGTGTGTGGGGGGGGGGGGGGTGGGTGGGTGGGTGGGTGGGTGTGTGTGTGTGTGTGTGTGTGTGACCTCCCGCGGGGTCGGGAGAGCCCCAGCAGGCGGGACAGACCTGGGAAATACCCCCCAGACAGGGGACAGCTGGCAGCTGGGTGGATTTCTGCCGTGTGTGCTTCAGTGAGGCCGCCTGAGACCTGGTTTCTTTGGTGACATTATCTCATGCAATGAATGCAAACGTTATTTTAGGCTAAACGTTCCCGGCCAGGCTGGAAAGGGCGCACTGACACATAGGGCACCCACCTTATCTCCGCGCTCCAAGCAGGGCGGCTGGGAGGGAGACTCGGTAACGGGCTGACAGTAGCTGCTCTGTCTTGATCCTCAGACAAATCCTACATTTATCGGCGGTGCGGTTATGCAAGCAGCACAGTTACATAATCGGAATATAAAAATACAGGGAAAAGCACCGTACGCGTGTTACTGTACCTTAATGCGTCAGAAGTGAACAGCAGGCGGTGCGGAAAGGTAAGTAACTGTTGCAGGCGCAGGTAGGAGCCAGAGTAAGGAATTGCTCTGCGCTGTTTCGACGTGTTTCCTTTTTGTTTTCAGATGGTCTTAAACATCTGGTAGCTCTGGGTTTTCAAATGTCTGTATTACGCGGTGGTATTCAGACATATATGTGTGGTCATACAGTATAAACCGAGGTCCAGTGGAATTGGGACACTCTGCCCAAAGATTTTTATAAAAATCTTCTATTCAATAGTGAATCACGCCAACGTGCAAAATCTTCTGAACAAGGAGGTAATCAGAAATATGGCTTTAAAAATTGGCACAAAAAAAAGTAGTAAAAATGTGTTGCCAAAAGTGACTTTCAATGCATTTTTCATTACAGTAAAAATACTGATTTTATGGAACTGTCAAAAGTAGGGCAGGCTGGTGACACTGCTTATAATCTTTATAAAAATTACACAGGAGTCCTGCTCGGAAAGTAAACACAACTGAACAGCGCTGAAAAGCCAAGGGGAGGAGTAAAATATTAAACTGAGAGACCTATTTTTTTAGATAACCGGCCTAACGTGCTCTGATGCCCCTGTGTTTTAGAGGGCGAGCGGGTAGGTGGCGGTGCCCAGCAGCGTGCAGGGACATACCAACCAGACACTCCTCGGGGAGTGACTGACAGAGGGCTCTGCGTAACCCGCCTGCGCGGAGCCTCAGCTGCACCAGGAGCGAGCAGGGCCCCACTCACTGTGGGCTCTGCAGCGTGGGATTTAGGGAGAGGAAAGGCTCTTCGGGATTAAACGAAAACTGCTCAGCCTCTGGTGGAGGTCAGGATTCTAACGGGGCTGCTCTGTACTAGAGAGGCCGCCCTGGAGAAGGGACAGGCTGGATGCTGGGCCATTTGCTGCATCACCATGGATGCACCTGGCGGTGAGGGGGCTGTTAGAAGACACCTCCTCCCCTGCCCTGCTCCCACCCCACCCCACCCCACCCCACCCCACCCGCAGGCGCTCCTCAGTAGGGCTCTGGTGATCGGTTCTCCCAGTCCCTAAGTGATACTCCCATTTGCGGTGGTGAGTGCCACCGCAGGCCCTAGGGAAGAGGACCGAAGTGACAATGATCTTCAGCCTCCCTCGTCCAGGTTAGATAAGGAGAGGTGGTTGACTGGGAGCAATCTGGTTTTAGACCTGCGCTAAAGAGCCTGTTGGAAAGCCACCAGCAGCTGTTGCAACAGATGGTGTCTAAAGAACAACAGCATCCGCCGCTGATGGGGAACTGCTGGCCTTGCAGCGGCAGCAGGGCTCGTTCGACACGTTCTGACTTTCCTGAAACCCTCAAGACTTTCAGGGATGTGTGAGGCGTTCAGCCCTCTCGCCTCGGGGAGTACTGGGGTATCACCTGGCTTCCTGGGAGAAACACCCCCTGGGTTTGTGTTCTTACGGGGGGCAGCCCAGGCTGGGAGGAGCAGATGGGGTTTGCTCGTGGTTCAAGACTGACACGGTCCCGCTGGCCACTGGACTGTCTGGGTATCGGTGGAGATGCGCACTAACGCTGCCGAGAAGATAAATGTCTGGAAATTTCTTCCTACTATTGATGTCTTCCTGTAATATTTTAAGGTGTCTTAAAATAATATTTAGGGGGATGGGGGCTTTCTGTTTCCCAGAGCCGAGAATCACTTGAGAGACTTGTACATACCGGCTCCTCTGGAGGAAGCACAGGCCCACGGTAGCTATCTAGTTTTGTTTGTCCCTGGTGGGTTTACCTGATAACACGGTGCTACAGATAAATACAAGCAGTGTAAATTAAATACAGATTTTCTTCTTTCTGCCTCTGTGCGGGGATCAGGCTTTGGCTTGTCCCAGGTGCTCTGCTGATGTCACACACAAATAACCTGGGTCTCCTTGTCTGGCCAGAAAGCGCCACGGAGATCTTGGAGCTTCGAAAGATCACGGTTCACATCATCATTGCCAAGTGACAGCAATGTAGCTTTAGCAGCCGCATTAATGAAACTCATTACTAATGATCTGGTTCTTTTGCTTTTTTCCAAGGCTGCCTCCTCACAGGGGAGAACGCTCTCCGAGGACAGATTGGGCTTTCATAAAGACAACTGCATACATCTTACATTGAGTTAATTATTCTGTTCCCAAGCCAGCTGTGGAGTGGTGTACTGGGAACCTTACAATTTAAAGTACTTACAACCTCAAAATAGCCTCTTATTCATATGTAGTCCATCAAGGATAGTATTACATGACTATTATGTGGTAGGCAAGGGAAAATCGGGGCATTTGGAGGTCACAGAGAGGAGTCCACATAATGTAGTGCATGAAGAGGCTTCGGTGCATTTCTCTAAACCAGAGTTTATATTTAGGAGGGGATGGTCAGCATATACCAGGGTTTCTTCTAGCACGTGTAGAATTTTCTGCAGGCTTCCTCTCCAAATAACCTTTGAGAAGACTCTTCAAACACCGATGAAGGCGCTGCCTAATGAGGTAAGTAATGGAAGATAATGTTGATCAGTGCTGGCTGAAGACTCAAAGAAAAAGATGTGCCAGAATACCAAATGTGGGGTTGTTTCTATATTACGCTTTTGTTTTATTCACTGTTGAAGTCCTTTCACAAGGTATCATTTTGCCTGAAATATCAAAAGCCCTGTAAGATATTCTGAATTACTTCAACCCTCCCCATGAAATTATGCCTTTCAGTTAGGGAAAAAAGCGCTAATTTAATCTTTTGCACTCTAACATGCTCAGCACACTAGGGAAGAGGTCATACTTAGCCCTCCTATTATCCATTGCCTTTCTGAGTGAGTAAAGAAATTAACTTCAATCTACCACTAGAGAGAAAGTCCTCTTGTGAACAAGCAATGGTGGTGTTTGGAAGATTTAAGATGCTTTTGAAGATATATCTTCAGCCTCACGCAATTCAACCCACTCAGACTGGCAAACATCAATCTTAAGAGCTCTTGCTTGACATAATCCTTTACCATACAACTCTGTCTCTCATTTCTTTTTCCTTTCTATATTTTCACCTTCAAGACAGATTTTACCAATTTCTTTCTTAATAAGAAGTCTTATCTGAGTAAAAACATTGAACCTCTTTGTTTGCTCTGGATTTTTATCCTTCTTCACTAAAATCTCTTTAGTAAATCTGGTTCTGTTCTGACATCTTCCGTGGAACCCCACTGACCATGACTGAGAGTAGAATTTTGCTCTATTTATTTAAGAAGAGTAGGTGTTAAAGAGAGGCTTTAGCCTCATCTGTCTAATGTAGCCCACGCTTCCAGTTTCTCTGGGAGAAATCTTAACAGATACACAGACATACAAACATGGTCCTTTTGTTCTCTGTGATTATTTTTTTTTAATCCTTTCTCAAGTGTCTATCAATCTCGTGAAAATAATGTCGTGATGGGTAGCTTTCTACTGCAGCGATTATGATCTCTTGTAATAACTGAGTAGGCACAGTGCGTTGATCTAATATTGAAGAGATTGACTTGCCTTCAGAGATTCTACCCCACTATCTTTTTCAGACTGGATAAACAGGAATCCTTGCATCATTTTCTCCTTCTTGAGTAACTAATTAGGGACAATTATACTTTATAAACATAATTCCTTAACAGATAAAGAAAAGTGAAAGTTGTATTTGTATTTTAAAGCCTCACTTGGAGGCGAGAAAAGCTAGATATGGTAAAGGGAATAACAATAACTGACACCATCATGGTTGCATAGCAATGTTCATTTTAACCTCTCTTTCACCAGGAGCATCTGATTTTCTGCCCTCTTTACCTTCAAGCTGAGTATTTCAGGTTTGTGCTCTTTATGCTCTAAAAACCAGCAATAAAACCAATCTGAAATAATCTGAAAAAACTCTGAACACAGCAAACTGGGAAAAAACACTTCACATTTTAAGAAAATTTCTCTGAATATTTGGTTGTTGTCTTTTTAAGTTCTTGTTGAAAGAATAGGAGTAGAACTTGTGTTTTTCTGGACAGCAGCACATCTGAACGTAAGTATTGCAGTGAAATTAGTTTCACCGTGATGAAGAATAGCATATTGGGTGCATGCGTGTTTCATGTATGTTTTCCGTGGTCAGAATCCACCACTGTCCCGCCTACCAGGGGCTCACAGCAAGAGCAAAGTACAACTTGTCCTTTGCAAGGGTTGCAGGACTGAACCCTCACTTACAAACTGCATGGCTAAGGAAATTGTTTTGTTTGTACGTGCTGAGTGAGAGTGTTTTCCAGAGCACAAATTGCTACTCACTGTTAGTAAGCTGAAGGGAGGGACTCTTGGTATGAACAAAGGAAAGATTGCTGTTGCACTCATCTCAAACTTCCATGCTTTTAAACAGCTGATAAATTTGCACATCTGGATTCCAGCCACGTAGGCTAATTCTCTCTGACAAGAAGCTGCAGGAGAACTTTTGGAACTAAGCCTTCATTTGATACTCGCACTAATGCCTGCAAAATACACTGCAAATTACCGACCTTTCTCAGCCAGACAGTGCAAGTCAGATGTTGCCCCTGTGACTGGTTTGCGTAATGGGCCTCACCGCTTGAGGAGTCGCAGGGGGAGAAAGAACGCAGGCTCCCCGATAAAGACATGTGTCCCAGGAGAGCAGCGGGGTCCTGGAAGGGAAAGCGGCTGCTGAATGGCAGGACTGGAGCAGGACTCGCAGCTGAGAGAAGGTAGGACACCAGCACTGAGATATCAAGCAACACAGAGACGGGTCTGGCCGGGAGACAGAGGGCAGACAGAGCAATAGCAACAAGCCCAGGCTGCTGGGAACCTCAGAGCCAAATTGCCCTCTCCCAGTCACCCTCTCTGGCTCTTTTTTGTTATTCTGGGGGGGTCCCTGCTAAAGCATCTCAATTCAGCCCAGTGGCTCCTAGCAGCCCAGGCTACCTGTGCTCCAGCTGTGCCTGCTGCCTGCCTCTCATCTCATCTCATCTCATCTCATCTCTGCCGTGCTCTCCTCCCATGCCGCAACACCCATAGCATCCTAACTACACACGAGTGCACGGGGGAGTGTGCATCTACCTATTTTGAGAATCCTTGCCTAGCGGTTTTCAGTCTCAGGGGTGGGAGGAGATGGAGGGTGGAATAAGGGAAAAGAAGCTGGAAGACTGCTGCCTAAGCAATGGGGAAACAGCACACACAGCCCGTGGCTTTAGGGATCCATGACCCACTACTGAGAGCATGAAGTGACTCACAGAGTTAGACCCGTACACCCAGCAGCTACGTTTCTGTCCTACTCCTGATCTGCTCACCTCGTGCCCCCAAACGTGCTTCCTTTGCTACAGGGCAGCGAACTTCCACAGCACTTCAAATCCTTCCTCTCCCCTTCCCTCACACCCACCTTTGCAAAAGGATTGCAGCAGTTCAGCTGTGCTCCGGCTTGGGGTGAGAGACCTCCAAAAGTGGGGAAAAAACAGCCACAAAGACAAGGGTAATGCACCGCAGCATGTGGTTTACCTAATGTCGCTTAGCGTTAATTATTTATGATAATTCATGATTTTCCCTACTATATTGCCTAACGATATGTCATTGTAACAACAGTTAATAAATAACTCCCAGGTCTGCATGCAACCAGACCTACTGCATTATAATGAAAAACGTCTAATATTTCCTTTTTAATATTATTAGCCTACCCTTTCCAGCATTAATTCTCCATAGATTTCTGCATCTCGCCGCTTCCTTTCCTTCCCTCTCTCCTCCCTCCCCTTTCTCTCCCATTAAGCCCAAGACACTGACATGTGTTGTCATTCACTAACTGTACACGAGTGCTACTGTACTATTGTGATGTGTTATAAATAGCACAGATTCAGGGGTACAGTTCATTCTGAAAAATTATCTTTGGAGATGACCTTTGAAACTCTATCTTTCCTGTTTTTCACAGCATGCTCTGGATCATGATGCTCTTAATTTGGTGCAGTTTATTAACTCCAAAAGAGTGTAGAGGCTGAGCAGTAAGCAGAGGATTTAAACAATGAGGTGGATAATTAAAAAGGATTAATGAGGTGGATTAAATAAGGGGATTGAGGCCAAATGAAGCACAAATTTTCTAAACATTAGTGGCCCCAAAACTCTAGCATCCAAGGGCACGTTCCTCTTTCCAGCTAGATGTTTGCTTTTTATCCAGAAGTGTCAGTCTTTCCTTCGTACCAGTTTATTAATGCAGTCCCAGAAGAGCTGAGCAGCATCTAGTGCCTCCTCCTGCAGCCCTAAGTACCCCTTCTATTAAGTACAAGTTCCCCAGCTGGTTTGCTTCCAACTCGTTGCTGCACCTGTTTCCACTACCATGTTAAAAAAACCCCAAAAGCGGGTCACAGATGATGCTAATTCTGTGCCTCTGCAAGCTGAAGTGGTTCTCAAGAAAACAGTGAGAAAGATGGGGGAAGAGAAGGACTTGACTTGGATTCTGAAGCAGTAAGATCCTACCTAATCCATCTCTAAAGCTCCTTGGCCAACACCATTCCTTCCTGCAGAAGGGCTCCTCTATGGGCAAGTTTGGGGCTCAACAAAACCTAAAAAGACTGATGGAATTGTCCCCAAATCCTGCTGTCGGGGTGGGTTTTACTCCTCCCTCCTTCCCTCCAAGCCAGCCGTGATTCCGCTTCAAATCTGTGCAAAGCCTTGGGGTGCCCGCGCAAGGCTGTGCAGGTGGTTGCAGAAATGGAGAGCTGTCCTCCAGAGCAGAAGGCAAGATCCTAGATGGTAAGGTACTGTGTCAGCTGTAGGTATAGCAAATGCTTACTGTTGTAATTGCTTATTGCTGAAGGGAGCTCAATAAACATCTGGTATTTCTTGACCCTTAGCTGCCAAGCCACGACCAGAAAATTTTTTTTGGTTATTTTTTGCATGGTTATTTTGCAAATGGTGGAAGGTGGCTTGAAAAGCAGGGAGAAATGCATATTTCTGCTGCATGACCCTTCTCTGTCTACCTCACCTTTTTCTTAGTTGCAGCAGTGCTGTCTGGCCAACCACTTATTTGATTGCAGCGTAAAGCAATTTGCATCTACAGAATAATTATTTATTATTTTGCTATTTTTCGTGTGACTTAGGAAGTAGGAATCATGTAATGTAGTAAATTCAACCTAAGACGTGCCAAGGGGTAGAGCTGGGGAGCGGCCACCTGAGAGGGGGCAGGCGGTGGCCAGTGGCCGGTGCCTGGTAGCCAGTGGCTGGGCCCTGCCCTCTGCTGGAGTGTATGCAGATGGCTGCAGAGGGCGGCGTTTCCCCAGCTCCCCGCTATCCCTGTGAAGCTGCTCTTCAGAGGAACAACAGTCGCAGTTTTTACTTTTGTCCACGCTGCTGGTCTTCCGTATTGATCCGTGTTTTCCGGCTTTGAGGGACACTTTTCTCCCTTTTCTCCAGCTCCCGAGTGACTGTTCGTTTTCATAATGCTGTAGTGTTACGTCCACTAACCAACCTACTTGACAGCCAGCGTCAGGACCTGTATTACGACAGCAGCCATCAAAAGACTCACAGCTAAACCTTCACCCTAAAGATAGCTACTGGCAGAGCAACGTGCTCTCGTCAGACCATCTCCCCACATAGCTGGATGCACACCTGCAGCAGGCGAGGTTTCCTGAGAGTTTTGCCCTCCTCTCTAAACTTCCAATCCTCTCCAGTTGCCCCTGCCCTTCTCACCCTCTCCTTTTGCTTTCTTTTTGCCTCTTCTGGAAGCTCCCACTTCGTCCTTCGCTGACAAATGTGGTTATTAGCGTAGGCCCTGCTCCCTCCCGTCGCTCACAGGGCCGTCGGTGTCGGGAGTTGGTGGATTTAAAGCTTTCATTAATTTCTGTGTATCTGCTGTCTTTTCCTTAAGTATTATCTCAACCCCAGCATCTTCCACGTGATGATGAAAATCCGTAAAAGCACAGGAATGCAAGACTCCTGATAAATGTAATGTGACCTCTGATTATAATCCCTAGTTAAGCAATGTTCAATAAAGAAAGTTGCTGCGGTGGTGTGCTATCTAACCCAATAACGGAGGATTTGCTGTGCTATCCTCTTCACTATTTATTCCTGGGCTTTTCTTAATTTGACGTTAACGTTTTGATGTTGCTCAAACCAGTATTCTTCCTATTTCACTTTGCTAGACGATTAGGGGCAAGCCCTGCCTCCAAATTGTATGACCACGCGCTGCTCGGTGTCTTTGGACATGGACGAGGAGAGCCGTGCAGAACGGCCGAAGCGCGGGACTCTGCAGCTGCCCAACACACTGTCCGTCCTGCCCTGCCCGATCCTGCATGGGGCCTTCCCGCCTAAAACACGTTGCGGGCCCTTGGTGCGCACCAAGAGCGCTCCGAGCATTTCCACACCGCCGGACAGGCAGACCACCCGCCCCGCGGGCCTTCCCAGCGCCCTCAGCCGAGTCCTGCTACCGCTCTACTCATCCCACCTGAGCTGTTCCCAGCTGCCACCTGCTAACGCCCTGTAGGAAAACACCCGGTGATTAAAAAAAGGCTCCGTGTGATCCGTACGGCCCTCTCCCCTCCGCGGGGCTCAGGCAATGCGGGCCGGTGCTCTGTGCCTGAACGCCGACCCCCCGCGTTAGGGTTCGTCCCTGCGGGACCGTGTCCCCTTCACGCGGGTAGAAGCGCTGGCGCCTCCTCGCAGCTCAGCGGCACGGCCCGTGCCTGCGCTGGGGCCCAGGCCGACCCCCGAGGGGCGTCGGGCGGGCTCGGGCTCCCGCCGCCGGCTGCCTGCCTTACCGCAGCTGGCTTGCTAGGCGGATTTGGGTCGCCTAGCGACTTCATTTGGGTTTTCTTCTGCTAACGTGACGGCAAGAGGCCCGGGAGGGACGCAGACGCCGCCCGAAGCGGAGGGCCGCGGGTGAGGCGGGGTGTCGCGTTGCCGCTGCGGCGGCCCGGGCTACCCCCGCCCCTCCGCTGAGGAGAGGGTACGGGGACGGGCCCTGCCCTGCCCCGCCCCGCCCCGGCGAAGGCCGCCCCATCGGTGCCTCGGCCATCGGCTTCCCGCCCTCCGCTCACGGGCTCGGTGGGATCGGCGCTCGCTTCCTCGCCGCCAGGGCTGAGCGAGGGGAGAGGCAAGATGGCGGACAAGGCGCCCAGCGGCTCGCAGAAAGCCAGTGGGAAGGTGAGGCCGTTCCGCGGGGCGGCCCGCGGCCCGCCGGCCCGCTCCGCCGCCGGGGGGCACGGCCGCCGTCTGCCGGCGCGGCGGCGGGGCCCGGGAGTGGTGGGGCGGCGAAGCGCGGGCGGCGCGGCCTGCTCCGTCCCCGCTCTCTGCCCGGGGTGACTGCGGGCCTCGGGAGGGGGTGGGGAGGCGGGAAGGGGGCGGCGCGGCGGGCCCGGGGGGCCCGGGCCTCTCGCGGGGCATCCCCACTCCCTGGGGCCGCCCTGGGCACGTCTCTATCCCGGGCCGGTGGCAGCGGCCTCCTCGCGTCCCCGTGCCCCCGGCGGAGGGATGCGGGGGCGGGCGGGGCGGGGGTGCGGGGGGGCCCGGCGGAGCGCGGTGTGCCCGCAGGCGCGGGTCGTCCTGTCCTAACCGGCGCATCCCCCGTTTCGGGTGCGGGCCGTTAGTTAATGTCCGGGTCTTACCCGTATACGTGTTTAATTTCGCTCGTGCTGGGAGTCCTGATCCCCCTCACGGGCTGAAGCCCGCGTGGGGTTAGTTTCCAACTTGCGAGGGTGAAGGAAAACGATAATTTGGGATCGAGTCTCTCCTTTTGATTTGCGACGAAGTTACAGATTCCACAAAATGACCGTGGCGTTCCCCGCTCTCTTCACTGTACCCGCTCTACTTCCTGCAATTATTGTTTGTTGGATTTGCAGACCAGAAGTCCAGGTAGTGCAGGAGTTCTGGCAAACTCGTCCAGAGACGTGCGCTGAAGCCAGCGCCTGGCTGGCTGCGGGTAATAACAGCAGAGAGCTGCCTGCTCTCCAAGCATCCTCTCCTGCCAAGAGAGTAGAGGGTGAGATATGTTTTGGGGGACTCACTGGCAGCTGATGGTTTGCGGATTAGCTATTAGTGACACTCCCTTTCATGCAGCTTCGGTGGAGGTTTTAGGCCAGAACTATATAAATCTTCCAGTTTTTGATGTGTTTTTTTTTTTTTTTGTGGGTTTTTTTTGGTGTGGTGTTTGTTTGGGTTTTTTTTGTGTGAGTGTGTAAATCAGTCAAGGGAGAAGCCACATTTTGGCTCAGGAATTTCCAGTGCTATATAGGTTAATAATTTTTACCCATATTTGTATTCAGCTAAAACAGGATTTTTTTTAAATTTTTTTTTGCTGCTAGGAAACTAGCTGAAATGTAGTTACCGAGAGCCTTTGCATGTTTACCCAGTTGGTGTTATTGGAGTAGGAGACTTTTATTTTTGTTTCTCTTTTATGATCTATTCCAGATATTGCCAGGAAACATTTTTTTTTGGATCTTGCCTTTGGCTTGGAACTGCAAGTATGAGCTGGACAGAAAACTTTAGTGGTAAAGTAGGTCTTAATTTATGGAGAATGGCTTCCAGGGAATAAGACGTTTTGGGATTTCAAGTATAATTAGACATAGAATAATAATTTAATTATTGATTACTGCAACCGATAACATGGTACACAAAACCAACCCAGATGTGATCACTTTCTTTTCACAGTTACATCGTAGACTTTTTTTGTTTTGTCGTTTACTATTTCTGTGCTGATGATATTCTTTTTTTAATATACAATAGTAACTAACTTAAAAGAATTGTTTTCTGTCCTAGATCTCAGTTCTGCAGAGGTATGTGCAGACGCTTACCTCGTCATACTAAGTCATCCGTCCCATTGAAGTCAGTGGGACTACTAGAGAATGTAAAGTCAAACCTGCGCGTTAGTCTGTCAGCGCCTGTTGAGGAGGTCCTGTATCTTGCCATCTTTGTGCAGTTCCTCCTCACCCCTCAATTTCCCATTACTCTGGACGTATATACTGTGTTTCCAGTAGTCTTTTTTCCCATGCTTTACATTCTAGATCTTACTTGTTTTGTATTGTCAATATTATTTTGTGTGCCAGAGAAAATAGTGATAGTACATACTTGGATCCATGAGAATGTTTTTGTTGAAAAGTGAAATAAAATAAGACGTGCCTAGCTCTTGGCATTTATTTCCTTCAACCTCAACTTTCTTTGGGGGGGTGGGGTGTATGTGGTGTCTTTTTTTTTTTTTTTTTTTTTTGTCATTTCATGAATGCTTGCGATATGTATATCCGTAGAGGTACTTTTCACGTCTGCAGAAAGAAGTATGACATAATGGTACTGAAATTAGCAATATTCTTTTTTTTTTTTTGTAATTAATTTATTCACACAAGGATAAAAATGTGTATTTTTTAGTTGAGCCTGTATGAAAATGTTTATGGTTTAACAATCTAAGCAAATAACCATTTTGCTCAATTTCTTAAAATAATTATTTATCAAAGATTTTGATTTTTTTTTTTAATCATTTTAAGATTCATTTACTTACATACTGAAATTGAAGTTTTAGGCTCCATTTCTTTTGGTGCATCATATTTGCAAGTTGTAAGAATAATTGTACTTGCAAAACAAATATGTCTTGTAGACTCCATAGGATATGTTTCAGTGGCAATTCCAAGATGTGTCTTTGCTGGCTTCCAGCCTACCTCCTGGGAAGATGCAGTGACATTTTATTTTCTGTGTTCTGTGAAGAGCTGTGGCCTAGCAGTTGAAGGTTTTAACACTTACAGTAAGATACGGTTTCTCCCCTTCAGAACGGGTGGTGTTTGTTCTTCGGTCTTAGTGTCCAAGTACTGATTTTTAACGTCTAACCAGTTATTTTGTTTTATAGTGTAAAATCAAGCTTATTTCAGTCAGGCATTATCTGTTTGATTCACTATTTGAAAACCATCGCTGGAGATGGTACAGGTCCAGGAGCACCCATTGCCTGTGTCGCTGTGGTGGTAGCTGCTTTTTAGGATACTGTCAGCTTCTAAATAAGTTTGAGAGTGTCTGATGTGAAATGTGTTGCAGAAGCATCATCTATTCCTTTGTCACTTTGAGTTTAGGATAGCAAGATATGTGCTTGAGATTTCCAGAAATCTAAATAGGAAAGAAGGACAAAATGAAGGAAGAGAAAGTAGAGATTGCCCAAGACTGCACAGGAGGTCAGTGTAGGATATGGTTCTGAAATGGCAGGTACTGATTATGTTCAGTTATTATCTTGATGTAATGAAATATTAGCTGCTCAATGACTCTGCCATTTTCTTATTTTATCTTCTGAGAATAGTGACTATATGTCCACTGCTCTTACATATAATACTGTACAAATTGGGTACTATGTGGCAGAAGAGATTATCCACTTAGACCAAGCTGTAGGTTTCCCTTTTTCATTCTAAAAAATGTTTTAACAACATTCCTTAATCTTAAATGCATTTTGAGTAAGTTATGTGTTAGTTAAATGTTGAAGAACAGTGATTACTTGCTTGTGAATGGACAGCTTTCCTTGGTAAGTTAAAGCGTATGAAGAGCGGCAATGTAAAATCTGTACATGTGGTGAATTCCAGTTAGATGTAGCATTCTGCAGGATGGTGAAACTCATGATCTTTAACTTTCCCTGTATTGCTGTTCAACTGGTGACCAGGAGCAGGAGAGGCATAAGTGCGTTCCTCTGTTGATGGAAACGTAAAAGGAAGTGTCCTTCTCATTTCCTCTCTAGCAGTAGGAAGTTAAATGTTGGTAGCTCTTGTTCATGTGAGTTTAAGGTTATAATGGAATAGCATTCCTTGCAAGTACTTTGGAGAAAACCATTTTCCATTTACTTTTGTGTCTGCAAGTGATGTCTATTTAAATAGTGAATAATATTAATGTGCACTATTCCAGTAAATGTAAAGAGTAAATAGATTAGCTATAAAATAATTTGCAGGTGTTTGCAAGCATTTGTTTTCTAGATAGTTTGATTGAGAAAGGAGGAATAAAAAAGACAAGTTGGGCTGGAAACCTCCCCGCCTTTGCTGGATTTTAACATCTTAAATTAAGCTGTGATTCCATTTGCTTTTCCTTGGTATCAGTGCTGACACTAACTAGTCCCAGCCTTAGCTACTTTTCCCCTCCCAAACATTGTCCTCTTCAGTTGATTTGGCATGATTTTGGGGCGGGTGCGTGAGCCTGCTATGAATTGGAAACTGGTTTGGCTGAACCTCCCCAACTCTCTTCTTCCTAGGTGATCAGTTAGATCGGGAAAAGTGATGTAGTTCAGTGTGACCAGCTGCCCAGTATGGGGGCAGAATCAATGGAAGGTGTTGAAACAGGGCAAGAGTGTCTTACACCAGAGTTTCTTGTAAACGCTTTACCCTGAAGCTGTTAGTTTTTGCAAGGGCAGGGCTTTTATTTATGTTTAAGTTGTAGCTATTACAGTTGTAAAAATAACATTCAGCATTTGGAAGGCCGTGGATTGTCTCCTGGGTTTTATTGGCAGCTTTTGTGCTTTTGTTGCTCTTTGCTGTTTTACTAAATGGCATCAGTATTAATTAAAAAAAAAAAGTTTGTCTGTGTTATACAGCGTATTTTAAATATTTGTGAAATAACATGATCATGCCAGTTTTACACAGAGATTGTGAAATTTGGGAAACTATGAAGAGCTGGATTTGTGGGCATCTGCACTGCTGACAGGAAGAAAGATTGGGGAGAGCAGTCGTCTCTCCTCTGTTTTCTTTGGAAGCTGCCATGAAGCTGGAAGAAAATTTAAACATCAGAATCTGAGAGAGGGCTCTCTGCTTTGGCTTTCTGATAGGAATTTGTCATAAATCTCATTTGTATGGTCCTGTGAAGATTTTTTTTTTTATTTTTTATTTTGAAGGTTGAGTAAACTTGACTAGACTCAGTAATGGAGCTTTGAGCGACCTGACCTCCAAGACTGTGGTTTGACAGGGCCGTATTTTACTGGAATGCCGTTTCAGCAGCCTGCATTGCTACTTCAGTTATGTTGGCACAATTCTTTGAGGGACCTGTGCAGTGAAAGTGATCCATCTGGAAAATAGTCTGGCTTGGGGGGAAAGATAGGCTTCATGCAGAGTGGTAAAGGCAGTGAATTGGGAGTAAAAGGACTCAGTGCATTTTTTTTCTGTCAGTGTTTCAAACATGAAGGAGCTATCCTCACATCTCAAACATCATCAGGTGCAGGACAGAGCTTTGGGTGTGTTTCTTTCAACGGTTAGTTCAGTTGAGCTACTTAACATGATGAGAAGAGGAAAACATAATCCTGTTCCAGGTTTCAACACAGGTGGGCAACGTCTTCTGAAATGTTCCTCTCTGTGAATGTTAGAAAGACACTGTGATTCTGCTGAATCAGCTCAACTGGTGTAACTCCTAGGGAAACAAAGTCGCCCCTTTTGTCAGGGCGGTGCAGATGGATGCAAAGTGCAGTGCTGTGAGAAGTAGTTTTTTTAATAACTGCTACTTAGAAACTGGCAGATAGCAATGCGTAATTTTGTCAAGAATCATTTCATCTTGTGCTTTGCGGGTACAGTTGCTTGGATGGTCAGAAGCAGTATGAAAGGTATGAACTAAATTTATAGATGGGAAGAGAAGACCTTAAAAATAAGAACTATTTAAGGAGGAGAATAATGTGGCTCTGCAAAGCTGCTAGTTGCTGTGGGATAAAGTTGGTCTAAAAGCTAAAACTGCTTTTAGAAGTTTTCAGAGTGCACCTTAGTAGAAATTCTGTTGCTCGGCTAATGTTTGGGGTGGCTTGCTCCACAGTGCTGTGGTCCCTGTTGGTGGGTTGGGGAGCGCCGCTGTACTTCTAGCTCAGCGACTTTCAGACTTTTTTAATCATTGGCCTACTTTTCCACTGTTAGCCTGCAGAATCTCTGCGTGCTACCATGCATTGAAAGCCTTTCCGAGCAGTATCATCTGCTCTGTTGCTGGAGAAGCAGATTTGGGGTCTGATACTTTTCTTTATGTTCTTCCTCAGAATATTGTGTCTTAAGTGTCATTGTACTGAGCATTGGTACTGTTCATTACTGTGTGTGATGCCTTGTTTGTTGTCCTCCCTGTAAGCAGCTTCAGCACTCATCCCTGTTGGAAGGTGTCGCTTTCCAAAACTTCTGTAAATGACACAGATGTGGAGAACTGAAAAATGGTCATTTCATTCTGCTGTTACCAAACAACCACCTCCTCCCAAGCAGTGCTAGGTCTCAACTCAGTCAGTACACTAAGGCAGACGGCATTGTATCAGTCCACCTTTGAGACTTACCTTTTTAACTGCAGGTCTGAAATATTTTTTTTTTAAGGGTGGAATTGTAACTGATGTGTTGGTTGCCGCAGGGTGGCAGCTGGCAGCAGGAAGAATGCCATTTCCAAGCTCTGAAATTCTTTTGCACAGTGTCTTTCTTTTGTCTGTGTGATGTTGTGCTATGCATTCGTAAACTGTCTTGGGGAGGACGGGTTTCCTTAAGCTACATTTTTGCAGTATGTAGAACTGTGGATAACAGATTACTGATTTGAGTGCCATAGGCAGTTGTGAATCACAAAAAAATCCAGCACCAAATACAGAGGAAAAATTTGCAGGAAGCAGTATTAGTAAAAGATGCTTGTGATATGTGCTTCCACGTGTATTTTAATGAACTGCTACTGATACACGTGAACTAAACTTTTTATTAACTTCTGCGCAAAGATGTGCCTTGTGAGTAATGTATAGTGTGGCAGGTAAGTGGATTTGGGAGGTCTTTGAGAGTAAGACATAATCGGTGTTTTTGTTTGTTTTTCCTCCTTTCCCTTTCTTAAAAAAACCCCAAACATATATTCCTAGGAGCCTTTTGCTTCTGCCTTTTAAGGGTTGTATCTTTGTGTCTCTCTTTACCTTTGTGGACTTAGTTCTGGTTCTTGAAGTGCCATCTACCATTTTTTCTAAATTGATTTGACTGTAAAACATAGGAGTATACTTGTCCAAACATAAATGTCTCTATCTTAATTGATGAAAAAACATGATGTAAAATGAAAACGAGGTCTAGTAAATTATCTTCTAGAGTAGCATTTGGTGCTTGTCTGTTTTGGAAGACTGGAGATGAGCACTGTATGTTACTATTTCTGGTAGAAACTATAAATTCCTGGTAATAAGGAGAAGTGCTAATGTTCTGTAACTAATGAACAGATTTCAGCTAATGGAAATGTTTTATTTGACTTAAATTTCAATCTAGATATGAATTGTGCATCAGGCAGTTATGTCTTAATAGTAGATGTTATGTCAGTGAGGTTTTCTGGAATTTGGGCATTACTTAATTTTAAAAATGTGTTCAGTCCTGTTTGTTGGAGCATTCTCCATCACTTAAACTCATTTAAAAACCTGATTTTAAAAAAAGCCTATGCAAATTTTGTATATACACTGGTTTATGTGTTAAAGTTCAGTTACAGTTTAAAGTAATAATATTAATTAGTACATACAAATTGGACTTAAATTAGTGTTCTTGAGGTGACCAGCTTCCATCTATGCACAAGATACTAAGAGCAGTTTTGGAAATGATTTTATAGTAAGGCAAATATAATCAAGTGCTTTATGTAATCTTTAACAGCTTTTAATGACAACTCTTGCAGATTCAGTGTAACAAACTTAATTTTTTTTTGTCCTTACAGTGGTGTTAGTGGCATGTTTATAAAATCCAGCTGTGGAAATTTAAATGTTTTTATGGTAGCAAGAGCAGTCTGTCTTTAATCCCTTATTTGCCTTATGTTGACATTGTTCATGCTGTGACCCTGTTCAGATATATCATTAAAATACAGTACATATATCTTTGTTCTTGTGTATTTGGACGTTGAAGTTGAAATGAAAATCACATTCGAAGAACTGAATTAAAAAAACGGAGGTTGTTTCTTTTTCTGTGCCTCACCTCCTTTTCATTCTCTCTTCAGGTCAGAGTGCCAGATGCAGTACACACCACTGGATCTGCTGATACACATGTAAGTCCAAACTATTTAAAAAAACAAAAAAACCCCACTCAAACAAAAAAATCCAACCAAACCCACAAACTTAAAATAGGCTTGTTCTCTAAAGAAAACTACTTGCTGCAGGCAGACTCTGGTGCATTGGGTATCTAATCTGTAGGTATTTGTAAATGAACCATTGATTTTTCATGCTTAAAAATATTCCTTGAAACTTTCGAACAACCACTAGTGTAGGAAGCTCTGCTGCATGGTGTTGCATTCATAACAGATACTTGAACAGGAAGAAGCTGTGAGGACTCTGTATATGTTTATCTCTTTTACTGAGGAATAGTTCAAAATACGAGGTGATTAATCGTAAGAGTCGCTGTATATTATAATGTCTTTTTGTATACAGTTGGCTTCTCAAAAAGGACATAGTGTGGCCCTAACTTAATCCTTTATTTTTCTTTCTAATAGAATATATTTAAAGCAAAAGATAAGAATAATTACTTAGTCTTCACCACCACCACCGCTGAAGAGACCTTCTCCTGGTCCTGTGGTTGGTACGTTGCTTAAAGGCCTACCTATTTCTGAGCTAAAATGAAAACAGGCAGCAAGGGCCAAACAGAGCGTTAAAACCAGACAATTCATTCTGTGGTTTGGATTTTCTTCAAGATTTCAATTTGAATTTGTATATGAAAAAGTCAATTACCAGCTGTTAAATTGCTTGTAAGATAACATTATTAAAGTTGTGATAGCAGAAACTTTTCATAAAGTAGTCCTTTTATTGATTTGCTTTACTTGCTATAATTTGGAAAATTACTCTTAAATCTCTTTTGAATATTTTGTGTTGTTGATGGAACTGGGACTTAAGTACTTTGCCTTCTTACAGTCAATGCAGTGTTATGTTTAATGGAAGTTTGCTTTCATACAGTGATTTGATTACTCAGCTAGAAGTTTTCAATTTGCTTCCATCATTTGCTTTACCCTTTTCACTGTATTATTTTCCATTTTTTGAAGGAGGAAGGCCTTCAAGTTTTGTATAGCTCTGTTAGGAATTCTGTGAAGCTGCATATAGTTAATAATAATTGCCCACTGGAATATTGTTATAATTGCCTACTGGAATATTACTAGCAGGCACAAATTAGTTCAGTCCTATTGACTTTATATTGCTCCAGCCACTTTGAAGGTGTGTGGGTTTTGTTTGTTTGTTTGTTTGTTTTTTCCCCTGAGACCCTTTCTAAACTGAGGAGATCTTAGTGCCAGAACTCGTTATCTTACAGCTGCTTCCCTTATGTCACTAGAATATATATGCATGTGGCTGATCTGCAGGTATCCTGTAACATTACTGAGAGAGATTATTTCCTGATGACAGGATAAGCCTTGGGTAGGAGTGTGGTATTTGTTTTGTCTGCATTGCTGTGCTATAGCAATATGCCCACATTTTGCCAAGGTTGTATATTGTTTGTCATACTGAAATACAAGCTGTCTTTCAGACAACAAGAAAACTGGATTTTATTAACTTTAAAAACACACAGATGCATGAAAAGCTCCTGATAAACCTGTCACAGCAGCTCATGTTGACAAACATAGTGTTATAAACCAGATAACTCCACAGACAATGCCGCGTTAAGTTGTAACTGATAATTTTCCTTTTAATGATGAAGTAGGGAACATTTTTCAAAGAAATATGAGCTATTTTGGTCATACGCTTGGCACAGATCTAAGAGGTGTTTGTGATACTAACCAAGGATTATAAACTGAAGGTATTTCAAACAGTTGTTTTTCACAGTGCTTTTTCATATGTAAAAAATTCTGGATAGGAAGCTAATACTAGAAATAAAACTCTTTACAAAGAAAATTATTCCTAGAGGAAACTCTTTTTGCAGTTGGCATCTGATTTTTTTTAATAATACAACAGTTAAGTTGTTCTTGATTGTTGATTGATAATACGACAGTTAAGTTGTTCTTATTTGTCTCGATGTTTTATTAAATTGAGTTTGGTTTTTTTTTTTTAAACTGTCATTGCAAAAGTAGTTTTAAGCATCACTGTGTAAGAGCATCAAAAATATTTTGAAGATAAAGGTTAAATAGTTTGTTTTCCTCTTCTGGGGCTTTTTTCTTGTTGTGCTGATTCTTTATGAATTACTGTGTTAAGCTAGGAGTTTCCAGAGAGGTTTCCTATCTCTTCTATCCTTTCCTTCCCATTGCCCGTGTCTTTTGAACGTAGTCTTCATGCTGTTGTCTTTCCTCTCTCAACGTTTTAGTGTCTTGTTAACTACCTAAATAGAATCTTAAGAATTCTAATTCCATATTCTCCAGAAATGACTGTTACGTGGAGTCCTTCCTTCATCAGGGTTTCAAGAAGGGAGGAATGGAGGTTAATGGAGGTTAAATTACCTAAAATAGAAAGAATCTAGGAGCTAAATGTGAGGTCTTTTGTTTTATTTAACTAGTAGCTGAAAACCTCAAGAATGCATTTTTCTTCTTCAAGCAAAAATACTACACTTAACCTTATTAATAACCTTAAATATAACACTTAACCTATTACAACTGAAATTTAGCACCCATTTTGTTCTTCAGTTACACCTGTTCAACCTTGCACAAACATTCTTCCAGCCAAAATAGGCAGAAAAGCTTTTAGAACTTTTCTTTGTTGTTTTTTTTTTTTTTCTGGAAATTGCAACGATCAAAAAGGAGCTGTAGTGCAAAGCATGTATTTCCAAAGGTTTAGAAACTGTGTTGTGTAGTGATAAGGTCTCCAAGCTCTTTCAGCAGCTACTCTTCAGATTTCGGCTGTGTTTGAATGGTGTATTAAAAGCTTTCTCATTAAACCAAGGATGATTTGTTTTTGAAAAAACAGATTTAACTTTTTTGGTTGTTTTAGGTAATGGCAAGTTCAGAGAGAAGTACAGGAAGCGTTTTCTTTGTTTTGTTTAGGTTAAGTCACTTCAGGTAGAAAGTTTCTGGTCTAGGCCACCATAAAGACTAACATTAAACTGTTTACAAACTGATTAAAATAATGTTTGTTTTCTTACTGCTTTTGCAGCCTCTAATGGAAAGCAAACTTAAAGCATTCAGTATTGGCAAAATGAGTGCTGCCAAACGGACTCTGAGCAAGAAGGAGCAAGAAGAATTAAAAAAGAAGGTAACGGTATACAATGAAAATTTTACTTTGTATGCAGAGCTGAAATAAGCTTGCTTTTAGATTACAACCA
Organism: Aptenodytes patagonicus; assembly: GCF_965638725.1. Lineage (NCBI taxonomy): Eukaryota > Metazoa > Chordata > Aves > Sphenisciformes > Spheniscidae > Aptenodytes > Aptenodytes patagonicus. The sequence goes on from NC_134954.1 coordinate 6,831,847, forward strand.
GCTTTACCACCAAATTTCTTTATTTTGATAATTGTAGCTTTCTAAGAAAGTGAATTGTATTTTACATGTTTAATTTGTTCTTGGCATCCATGGCATTAAGATAGAGAGGCAGGCTTGCTTCTCTTTCCTTCTGTGTGAGAAATCAAGTTCTCTGGCTTCCTGAAATACTGAATTACAACAATCCATTGATTGTTGTATTGCTCAAAATGAAGACAGCCATCACGTTAGGTTATTTTCTGTTCTTCGTTTGCTCTCTATCATTGGATTTCGGTAATTAGAAAGAGTACCTGTCGTCTCTGAAATTGTTTCAATACACATCCTTGTTATTCTGTAAAACGTATTTTTGTCTAATGACTTCTTTTGGAATTAATAAAAACATTAAAATTTGATACTGAATTTTAGGATGCTCAGGAGCGTCCAAATTTTAGGGAGTATGTAGCTTGTAGTTGGTAAGGTGGAAGTTTTGAAAATTTTGGGCTTTGAACTTGACACAAACAACTCTTACTGCATTTCAGTGGGATATCTCCTGCTAGGTTGTTGGAAATACTAGCCTAAAGAAACGTGGTAGTGCTAAATTTAGTGTCTCACTCAACTTTATTAAGTCATTGAGTTAACTTCTTTGGGAAATACATAAAAGTGATCCTGTTGTTAATCTCCTTCAGTCACATGTGTTGATCGTAATGGGTATGATGGAATATGTACCGTTCTCTGATGCTTAGGTCAACAAAGCTCCAGTCTCATAACGCTGGTCTTTCATATGATCTTTTCTATTTGGCATCTTTTGAATGTTAAATTGCCATGTAAACTCTTGTAAGTGAACAGTCATATTTGAGCATACAGGCCTTACTTGCTTTACATATTATGTGCTGGTTCTTCCCACATTTCTCAGAAATTTGAATTCTGTCTAAAATTGAAACTCATTTGATGCAGTTTGTAGCATGAACTCTAGAACATAAAAAGGAATGTCACATAGCTAATTTAAGAATAGCTGTCTAGTGAAGGTTGTTCTGTGATGATAGTAAATAGATTAACATTTGCTATGTAGGAGGACGAGAAGGCTGCTGCAGAAATTTATGAAGAATTCCTTGCTGCCTTTGAAGGAAGTGATGGTAATAAAGTGAAAACGTTTGTAAGAGGAGGAATCGTTAATGCATCTAAAGGTATAACTAATCTTTTTTTGGGGTGGGGTGGATCATTTGACTTTGAGTAAAGATGAAGATTGGCTTTGAATTGCATTTTAAAAGTAATATGTTACATTAGAAGCAGCGAATGAAACTTGATGCTAAAATCTGCTTTATGCTTTGACTCACTAGGTAGTGGCGTGATTTGTCTTTCAAACTTCAGAGGAAAAAATGCTTTGTTTTAAAATACCTAATCGTTGTTCTTTTTTGTCATATTAAAAGATGTTAAATTACGGAAAGTTTGTATTATCACTTTTTGTTAATGAAATAATATATTGAATTGAATGAACAAGACTAAAGAAGAACAGCATTCTTTCTAATGAACAGTATTGTGCAGCATTAGTTAATAGAATTTGTTTTTGATTTGCCTTTAATTTCAGAGGAGCATGAAACAGATGAAAAACGGGGTAAAATCTATAAGCCTTCATCACGATTTTCAGATCAAAAAAATCAACCAAGCCAGCCATCTAATGAGAAACCTCCATCCCTCTTAATGATAGAAACCAAAAAGCCTGTAAGTTTCTTATTTGAATATTAACCCTATACTTACAAAGTATTTAGAAGTGCTTAGAAAAAGGTCTGTGTGGTCTTGCAGAGTAGTTTTATCTGCATTTATCACATATTAAAAGAAGGTGGAAATTTTGATTTGCTTAATCCCATAGCACATAACAAGATGATGAAATGCAGAGGTCCAGTAGCCCTGTATCCAGCATGATATACCTGGTACTGCACTTTGATTTGGCTGCTGTATGTTTTTACTGTGTTCCTGCTAATTGAGACAGACTTCTCATGAATACAGATTTAGTGACTGTTGCAAAGCAACAGTATCTCCAATCCTGAGAATTTGTGAACTTTTAGAAGCAATTCTTCTTGCTGCCATCTGTTTTTAGGTTTTTATAACTTAAAAAAAAAAATTGACCTTTGCATTGATCCAAGTTTTTCTTGGTGAGGTTTTTTGAATTTTTTTTTTTGTGGTGATGTTTGAGAAGTCCCTTTAGCTCTTTGAGTTGTACCAAATAAGTTGTAGAACTTGCACGTTTTTGAAGCTGAACACCTTGTTTTTATTTAATTTATTTTGACTTCTGCATGGTTTGATACATTTTTTGTTAAACTGAGATTTAATCATAAAGAGTAATGGAAATATTATGAACAAACTTAGTCTTCAAGTCAAGTGATAGTTACATAGGATTACTGTTACTGCTGTATATGTGTAATGTGTAATTAATGTCTTGGACGTCTTTAAAAAGTCTTTTAATAGAGCTCACTACAATTTTTAAGCTTAAGTGAAACATATATGATACTGCCTGTTAGGGTGGGAAATGAGATGTAATGTGATAATTGTGGGTAATCCCATCCTAGCCTCCCTCCAGCTTTAAACAAAACTCAAATTTAGGCTAGTGGGGTAATACTGGATGGCAGTTTTGATTTTCATTGTATGTAAAGCTCTACAGTTACGGAAATAATTTGTAGCGTTTTTTTATTATGTTGAGCTCTGTTCTGTCATATGCAAGTGTTTGTACTGTAAGAATATTACTGTTTTTCAAATTTGTCATAAATACTTATCAAGTAATGCAATCAATTTACTCACTTGCCCTGTCCAATGGTGATTGAAGATAATGAGGTAAAAATGATTTTATTTATTTGGCAGACCCTCCCCAAAAACAAAAACAAACAAACAACTTTGCCTGGGGTGAGTAGGAAGTCCAGTTTTTCCAAAGCTGTAGTGTGTAACACAATAAATATTTTGTATGTCTGCCTATTGGAAACGTTTTAATTTAAATTTGGTTATATAAAAGCAATGTTGTTGAAGATAAGAGTTCACATGAGTTAGTTAAGGTACATATATTACAGTAAATAAAATAAATTACAATGTCCATATTCGTTGTCATTCAAGAGTGTTTTTTCTGAGGATCTTGAACTATTTAGAGTAACTGTTTCTTCAGACCTGTATTATATCCGAAAGGAAGCAAGAGAAGGAAATTCTTTTCACATAGAATGTTTGTCTGTGGATAAAATAATTGGAAAAAAAAAAAAAGTAAAATAATTTACATATATATGTACACACATATATCAATTTAGTTAGAGCATGATGGTTTGCTAGGGGTGTAGTCAGCTTCTAAGTGGAACAAACTGACAAAATAGATCACAGATAGTTTAAATTTGTATGTTGTAGAGAGAGTGTTTGATCACACATGCTGCATTGTAAGAATGAGAAGTAACACAGTTTAGTTTAAGCTATCCTTAATTTTGTATTTTCTAGCTTTGTGTTTGATAGCGCTCAGTCTTAATGTTTTCAAGTCTGTTTTTGGTTTGTTTTTTTTTTTTTCCTACTACCAAGTAGAACTTTTTTCAACTACCAAGTAGTTTACTTGGTTTGAAAGCTGTGGGTAAAATATGCATGGAAATTATCTAAAATTTTGTTATATACATATAACTTTTATTTTTGTTTCATTTTATCTGCTGAAATGTTGGCTGATATATCTTTAATTTTAGCCTTTGAAGAAAGGAGAGAAGGAAAAGAAAAAGAGTAATTTGGAACTCTTTAAAGAAGAATTAAAGCAGTAAGTTTGACTAGTTTTTACTGTAAATAAAGAAGATGCAAGGTTTTAACCTTGTTTTTACAGGCAACATTTAGGATCATTCTTGCTAAGTTGTCTCCCAAAGTAGGTGTTGTTTTTTTTTTTTTTTTTTTTTCCCCAAATGCTTGTGGAGTGGTATAACTTAATTAACAGTGGCAATGATAATTAAACAGAGTACGAACCCATGCTGGTAGATGCTTGGTATAGGTGTCTGTGATTTGTCTGGATAATCAGTTGCCATCTAATTAGTTCTCTGGTGTTCCTTGATACTTCTGCCCTTTCTCATGCTGATTGGTGATAGGAAGTGTTTACCACTATTGCTGAACAGGACTTCTGTTTTGAAATCTAGCATCGACCAGAGGATGTAAAATGATCAAAAAACAAACCAAAAAAAGCCCGGTATGCTGACTTAAATCTTTGTCTGTCGAAATGAATGTATTTCTTTGCATGTCGGAGATGTTTGATTGTGACCTTTGAAACAGTTTGGTACTGCCTTCCTAAGCAGAAGAATATCCAGAGCAATTAACCAAAAAAATTACATATAAACGCATAAAGTATTTCAGAGATCCCAGTAAGTGAATGACTGGCTATGTTTCCAAAGCTACCGAAGATGATTTTTGGATCAGTTAGGTGTGAATAGAAGCTTTGATGCTTGAATCAACCAGCTATCTACCAAGATAAAAAATGGAAACCTAGGTTTGTGTCTTTGACAGCTGCTGTCAGTACGTTACTTCAAAGTGGAACTTGGGATGCAATTCTGCTATAAATTAGCAAGTGTGAGCCTGTAAATGAGAACACTTGTTAACATGGTCTCATGCGTTGTTAAAGTTAGTGAAGATACAGCAAGACAAGTAGGTACTGTAATGGATGAGGATGTTCAGGTTTTTGGTCTTGACTTTTCTCTTGATAAGGATGTAGCAAAGAGATTGGTCGCAAATTGAAATGCCTATCAGACTCGGGAAGGATAAGAAGTTTTGTCAGTGTCTCTAAAACTATATCCAGAAGAATTGTAGGATGAGGTTGAGCTTTTGTATTAATGCAGAAATAAGACTTGTAATTAAAGATGAGAGATGTACTTCAGCTTGCATAATTTTAAAAACAAGCTGAATAATGCTTCAAAAAGCAGATTCTTTCACTTTTGAATGTGTTATACAACAGAAAGAGCAGCACATGTATTGAGTGTAACTGAGTGCTGTATATTTGCCCTGATGTTAGAGGTGGAAAACAAAATAATCTGTATGCATTAGAAAACAATAGGTACTACATTATAAATCCATAAATGTCTCTTGTGAGTAGTGTCTGAACTTCACTGCTGTCTGTTCATTAGTTGATGTAAATGAGTTGAACTGACACCTTCTATTCCTGGTACACAATATCTTCATACCAGGATTTAAGGCCAAACTACAAAGAACCAAATAGTTATTTGTGTGAGTACTATCCTCAAAGGTATAAACTGAGACAAGATCCTGTATGTTCTGGAAATAGTCATATGGGGCTGTCTGTCACCCTACAAGGTGACAGCCTACATGAAGAAGGCTTAGAAAAGGTAGGAGGAGAAATAGACACTAAGGAGTTGTGTGCATTTTGAGAAGTCATCTGAACAGTCAGTGGATCTCTGGCAGTTGGATGTGGAATTCGGGTCACTTTTTCAGAGCACAGTTCTTATTTCTGGTCTTGTAAACTGCTTCTCAAACCAAGTCAATTTTGTTTGAGGTTAAAGCACCCTGACAGTATGAATGAGGAAGCATGCAGCTGGAATAATTCTGGTAGATATATTCCAGTTGATTAAACAGAAATTCAAACATATGGGCAATTTTAAATTTTTAACAAGCCCTTTGTTTAATATTAAAAATTCTCATAATTCTAAAGTTATTGAAAATTTTAGAATAAAAACCTCAATGATATTGTTACTTACGTTAAACTTGTTTTGTAGAATACAAGAGGAGCGTGATGAAAGACATAAAACAAAAGGTAGATTGAGTCGTTTTGAACCACCCCAGTCAGATTCAGATGGCCAGCGTCGTTCAAGTAAGTAGATGTTATTTTTTATGTTTGTTTGGGCTACAAAATTTGTAGACTAAATTATATATATTTTTCTTCTATTTGTTCAGTGGATGCTCCTTCAAGAAGAAACAGATCGTCTGGTGGTAATATAGATTCTTTTCTCATTCAATATAAAGTTGTCACTTAAATGTATAGCAAGGATTATGACTTCTTTTTTTCTGTGTTTTCCTCCATCATTGTAGTACTGGATGATTATGCACCAGGGTCACATGATGTTGGAGATCCAAGCACAACAAATCTGTATCTTGGAAACATTAACCCTCAAGTAAGTTTGGAGCCAAGGAGTGAAGTGCAGCGTTGGCATGTTTGGGTCCAGCTGAATTTTCTTCCAGTGGCAATTTTCCCTCCTTTTTATTTTAAGCCATATGCATATGTTTAAACCCATATACTAGGTACAATTGGTGACTGTAGAGGCAGTATTCATTTGGATAAATGCTCTGTACGTGATGCTGCAAAAGTTAAGGTTTAGACTATCGGTTACTAGGTGCAAAAATGCTCAGTTAAAATTATTTTTCCATGGATATCTCTGTGCAAGGTGGATCATATCTCAAAAATTTGAGTGTGCTCAGTTTCAAACGCAATTTTTTGAATTATTTTTGGAGTAGATAACATTGGGGAGGTATCGATGAAGTGTTTTTCAAGAAACTCAGAAAATTAAAATCTCAACATTTGGACAATAATATGAACGAGTATCTTAGAAATACAGTAGCAAGATGCTAATTTTTACCTTTTTTCATGTAGATGAATGAAGAGATGTTATGTCAAGAATTTGGACGCTTTGGACCATTAGCGAGCGTTAAAATTATGTGGCCGAGAACTGATGAAGAAAGAGCAAGAGAAAGAAACTGCGGCTTTGTTGCCTTTATGAACAGGAGAGATGCTGAAAGAGCATTAAAGAATTTAAATGGTAAACAGATTTCTCAGTTCGGAATTGTAATTATCTCTGTAGGAATATTGAGGAGTAACTGTAAGCATATCTTCAAGTTGTTTGTCAAACTAGCGAATAGGTACGCTGTAACTCCAGTGGATACCACACTGGCAGTGATTTTTAGTTTACACTGACTGTTTTGCTGGCAGCTGAATGTCATCAAACTATAGCATACATACACAGGGGCTGGGAATACTGGTGGCTTTTGCTGTGGGTAAAGGTGTGAAATTTCTGACTGTTTTGAAGATGTGAGCGGGAGGTAATGTTTGATAATCTCTCCTCTGTAAACAGACTATTTTAAGAAGGCATCTATTACTTGTAGTTGTTTACCAACAATAGTTTTTTTTAGTGAATAAATTTAACTAGTGCGCAGGATATTATCAATAATTGGTGATAGATATGTTCTTTTGAATAATGGCTAAATTCCTAATACTGAAGAGGTAACTGTACTACACCAGACATGTAATTTTGCATATGGACTATCTTGTCTATCTTTCTTTTGGAAAAAAAGGAAAAAAATGTCTTACGTGATGAAGAAAGCTCTGTCCTTACAGTTCAGGAAGAGCCTGAAAATAAAAAAATCAGCATCCTAGACAAAAAGAATAAAAAATGAAAGGTTGCCCTTGCATAGCTTTCTCAAAATGGTCCTTTACTAGGGCCGTTAGTAAGTAGGCTTACACTATGTAGGAGTTCTAATTGGTTATTATGTTTGGTTTTGAATAACTTCATTTGAAATTTGTTATTATGAGCAAAACATTTTGAAGAATTGAAGTGCAGAAATAATTTAAAAATTACTCTGTTCTTTCTCATGTGCTGAATATCAAATTTTTTAAATTTTTTTTTCCCCAACAAGTCAAGTAATTGTGTGCTGTAGTCTCCTGAAAAGATACATTGGGGGAAGATTAATAAAGTATTTCATGTAATAGGCTTTCATTCACACATGGTGTAGTCTGATAGATGTGATGCACTAATCAACAGCGTAAGCAAAAAGTAAACCACGGCAGGCAAACCTAAACGCTGCACTTACACAGAGAAATCTCAGGTGACGCAGAACCAGTTTATAACATAATGGTGGTTTTGTTTGGGGTTTTTTTTTTTTACTTTCACTTTTTCAGGCAAGATGATTATGTCGTTTGAAATGAAGCTAGGCTGGGGCAAAGCTGTACCTATACCACCGCATCCAATATACATTCCACCTTCTATGATGGAGCACACCCTCCCGCCTCCTCCGTCAGGACTGCCTTTTAATGCCCAGCCTAGGGAGAGATTGAAGAATCCTAATGCTCCAATGTTACCACCACCAAAAAACAAGGAAGATTTTGAGAAGGTAACTTACAGTACCCTGGGCCATATCTCATTGTTAAATACTACATCTGTGACAGTATTTCAGTGGCTTCATAGATTTGCATTGTTCAGGCTGACTTTGGCGGCCCTTAGTGTACAAACTAACTGGTTCCCTGCTGTAGCCCAAGGGAACCTACTTAATTCCTGAAGCTCTGTTTCATGTCTGTGTTAGGGTACAGTATATTGGGTCTTGATTTATTTTAGTGCTGCTTTAAATCTGGCTATCATTTTCCCCCTCCAGGCTCCCTGGATTTTTTTCTCCTACGTCCCCCCCTTTTGTTGGCTGCCAAATTGCAGTATCTAAATTGTTTTCTTTAGAGAAAATACTACGTTTTAATTTGGGTAGCGTTATTTTTACACTAGAGTTGATGTATTTTGTGTAGAAGGTAATTAATCTGGACATTGAGTAAGTATTTTATGCTACTTATGGAGTCAGTTTTCAAACTTTTTTTTTTTCTGGAATATTAGCTGATAAAAGGGTAAGTATCTTGTAATCACAAGCCAACTTGATTTACATTTGTAAGAATTTGTTGATTCTTTGAATGACACTTAAATGTTAGGGCTGTTTTTTGTAAGACTTGGGAATAAAGTAATACCAACGTGATCCAAGTCAAATAGTTTAGAATCTTTTCATAAACTTAAGAACTCCTTTCTTAATTATGTTCAGCGTAGTACCTATTCAGTGCATCAATGTACATTCTGACAGGAATGTTCTAATACTTTGCAATTAGTGAACCTTTATGGTTCACTGACACAACCATTTGCATTTTGTGTAATTGCTTAGTTATAACTTCACAGCAGTGATTGCCTGCAAAACTTGTGATAGATGTGTAGTATTTTCATTGCATATGTATATTTTTGCTTGTTACTTGTTAACAATACTCACATATTCTATGTTTATTATCTGATGTGACTTCATATACAGACTCTGTCGCAAGCCATAGTCAAAGTGGTTATCCCAACAGAAAGGTACATGTTTTTCTTTATTATTACTGATCTAAATATAGAAAATTTCCCCTTCGGAATTTTAAAGAAAAATGGTGATGTTGAGGAAAAGGTAATGGCTTGACTGAGCAATGGTTCTTTCATGACACTTGAGAGAAATGTGTACGTTTTACAGTCTTACTATCCTTATCTTAACTTTTCTTCCAGTGAGGATAGATTTAAGAAATTATCTTTTGCATTTAATTTGAGCACTAGAAATAGTTGCAGGGTAACTTTGTGAGTGAACACTAGGGTGAAAGAGCTTGTCTCAGAGGTCCTGATATAAACCTTGAGTGCTTCATAGCTAGGATGCAGCTGTCTCCAGTGTGGTGCTGCGGGGTTTTTTTCCTTTTTTTTTTTTAATTGTACAATTTGTAACCAGTTCAGTTAAAAATCATTTTGATTTCTGCTTTTTTTTTTTTTAATGTGCAACAGTTAATAATTTTGGTTGCTGAAAAAGGTAGTTCTGTATTGCAAGGCTATTTTTACGTTTTGGTACCCGTCAGTGCTTCTACCTTCACACTAGTCTAGGTATACTCTTGCTCAGTTAAGCCAAAACCTTTTCCCAAACATAGGAACACAACACTGTTTTAAAAGTAAATAAGCACAAAAGATTACCAAATTCTCTTTGACATTGGCCTTGGTGAGCAACACCAGCTGAACTGTCTGCGGCAGCGGGGGACCAGGAAAACATCATGGGATGGATTGGGAAAGTATACAGTTTTTGACCAGACATTGGTACGATCGGCTCCAATAAATGTGGTTTTATTATAACTGAAAAACTTTTTTTTGTTGGCCAACTTAAGCTAAATGACATTTTAAAATAATGCACTTAAAACTATCATCTTTTTTTACTACACTGTTTTAATTGTCACAAAGTCCCTTTTTTCGTTTTTTCGCGTGTGTGTGGGGGGAAGAGAGAGGTTTGTGAAGCTAGTTATGGTAGTATATTAACATATTTGTCAATAGATGCTCAAATGCACTAGTATTTTTGATGAAATTTTAGGACAGTACAATTTTTATTGGGTAGACACATGAATAATTAGGGTGACCAGGAGGAGTCTTGATTTGAGAAACATTGAATAGTAGAACAAGTACTTGTAAAATTGTACAGTGCTTACAGAGTAATTAGCTTTCAGAGAAAAACGTTTCCATTTTATTTACTGTAGCATTTTGAAAGCTCATATGATAAAAGCTCGTGTTAATTGAATTGTATTTGAAAATACTTACAATTTTTTTTTTTCCGATGACTTTCAAAGGTGCTAATGACAACTGCTAAGACTATTACACAGTGCATTGCATCATGCAAAAATTTCAGCTGACTTCAGTGGGATAATATATTAAATTATTCTCCTTTGTTTGAAAATTTTCAATACTGGTTTTTAACATCTCTTACTTCTTAGTATTTACTAAACAGAAAACCTTGAGTATACACAATCAATTTTTTTCTGAGAAATTCACTTTCAATTATTCTGTCGTATATACCAAAATGCATGTAACACCCTCTTTCAGATATGGGATGTACTGAATCTTTTTTCATACGTCTGAGGTTGTTCCAAAGCAGATGTTCTTGTTCAAGCAGAATCTGCTCTTACGCAACTTTATTGTACTCGATGAAAATAAAATTAGATTAAAACCAAGGGCATGGTTCTGCAGGAAGCCAGAAATGATCACATTGAACTTGCCTTAAAATAAATGAATGGTGTAATAGCTCAGAGGCTTGAAAGCTAATTGTAATTTTTTTTTCTTACTGATGTTTTCAAATACAGTTCATATAACAAGAACAGGCTTGCTATTTAGACTTTCAGAACACTGCTTTAAATAAAATGGCTACAGAATTATTGAGACTATGTCCTCGCAAACAGACAGGAAAATTGAGCTGTAGGTAGCTGTTTGGTTTTTTGTGTAATATTTGAGGCAAATGTAGATTTAATGCTAGCTGGTATAAAACAGAACATTTGCTAAGTTTGCAGATGGCAGGGGCAGGTTTTTATTACTATGTTTTTGAAGTTGGAAAATTTTTTTCATGTAGTGCATTATAGCTGTGGCAGAACTTTGAATACTCATGGTAGAAAATAATCACCTCATTACTAAGAAGTAATAGAAAATTCTGCAGCTTTTCAATGTAACAATTTTTGAATTTTAATAATTAAAAAATTGCTAAAAGGAAATCTAATGAGGTACATGTAAAGAACTAATATCCATTTGTTACATCTAAGAAAACAAATTTAAAAATGTAAAAATCTGTATAATTTTTTTGTTTGTTTGCATCACATTCAAAGGACGTGCTGTGAAGCTTTTGATATATGTAGGTAATCTATAGTTGAAAATTCAGGATCCTGTTTCCAAAAAAACCCAAAAGGTTGGAAACTGACGATCACTATTCTTTGTAAAGCTTATATGACCGTCTCCTGTTAGCGTGCTTATAAGTGGCTCTGCATTTTCAGATGTGGCTTGAAAAATGTGTGCTTCACATCTGCTTTCTTGCCTGTCTCAGGCTGTAGTGCTGAATGAAACGAATACAGATTTTTATTTTTTCTTAATTGTGATTTGGTTCACTTGAGTGTATGAGGGAGGAAACATTGGATGGTATGTCGTGAAATGATGGGCAGTTTTGTTCTATGCCAATAGTTGAGTCTTGACCAAAAAGAGTTTATCTAAATTTAATAAAACCATTGCCCTGTTTGGCATCAAGAAGGCTATTTGCTTTTCCTTTCATACTTGAATAGTTTGAAAGCTGAATGCAGTTTCTATTGAATATTCAAAAGTTATGTGTGTTCAATTTTGAGCATAATATTCAGCCACTTTTCCTCTGTAGAACTTTAGCTAACACTTCGGTCTTAGTTCTAGTCGATTTAGATGAGGGCTTAGTTTTTGATAGTTAATTGTACTTTGGTGTTCAGTTGCCCAATTTTATGCATAAGGACTATTAAGCTTCTGCTAAGCAAGAGATGGTTGTAGGCTAAGCCGTGGAAATTCAGGGAAGAGGTCTCCTCTTAAATTCTTACTCCACCGCTCCTAGGCATGTTTCTGTTTTAGAATGCCCGTGTCTATGATGCAAGGCTATAATATGTTCCATGTTACCTTATCTTTTATACAGTTTTCTTAACAATACAGCAAAATAATCTCCTGCACAGTTGTAGTATCTTAGGTGGAGTGTAGTTTTATATAGTGTTAGGTCTGAATCAATTTTTCTTTAACTGTGTTGTTGTTGTAGGAATTTGCTCGCTTTGATACATCGAATGATAGAGTTTGTGGTACGGGAAGGGCCTATGTTTGAAGCCATGATCATGAACCGAGAAATCAACAATCCAATGTTCAGGTGCTTATTACATTGCTTCAATTTGAAATAGCGCTAACTATTTTCACTGTTGCTAATATTTTGCATTTCTGAAATACTAATAAGAGTTGGCTTTACTAGGTCTATCTTTATGTGCAGATTTAAATTTTACAAAATGTACAAATGCTTATGCTATCTTTTTAAGAAAGAAGAATGCACTTTTATTCCAGTTGTTACTAATGTGTACATATAAATAAATAAAATACTATATACACACTCTAAAATACATTTGTAAGTATCTAAAATACATATGTAATAAATAAAATTACATTTAATGCCTACTTTTCTGAAGGATTCAAAGTCATCAGTGGAAGCAGTAGCATACATATAAAAAAAAAAAAAGAAAAAAATCCCCCCCCCAAACCAGACAAACTCAATGTAAAGTCTGTTCTTCCTGGAGCCGAATTTCTAACCTTTAGCAAGAGCTGGGCGTCATTTTTCTTTGACGTCAGTGCAAATAGGATTAAACTTCAGCTGACATGGTGAAGTTGTCAGAATTTCCAGCTCTTGTTGTTACTGGAATAAAAAAAGGATCAATTTCCAAATTTCTTGTGCAGTTGCAGTTGCTCCCGTAGTGACTCTTGACACTGATGATTCTTCTGCTTTACTGTGGGGCTGCACAGTTGTTCTTTCTGACCCTGTTCTGCTTGAAACTTCTGAGAAATGCTGTGCCTTTGTGGAATTCTGCACTCTGCAGATTGCAGATGTATGTGTGTGGAGCGGTTGTGCTTGTTCTGCACAGCTGTGCTGTAGGTGTACGTGATTTTAGCTATCTTGAGTTCACTCGGTAGCTGAGGTGGGATTCTGAACAGGGTGTGGTTATATTTTTTTTTTTTTAATTACTTCTTTTGAATTTGCTTCAGTTAAGTAATTTGTAATATGTTTTGTGTCTTTTCTTTGCTCTCTGGTTTAGGTTTTTATTTGAAAACCAGACTCCAGCCCATGTATATTATAGATGGAAGCTTTACTCAATTCTTCAGGCAAGTAGAATTTTAGTGACAATTCATAACTTCAAGCATAATGAAATAAAAGAACACCAAAATAAAAATACTTTTGTTTTTTTGTAGGGAGATGCTCCAACCAAGTGGAGGACAGAAGATTTCCGTATGTTCAAAAATGGATCATTTTGGAGGCCACCACCATTGAATCCATACTTGCATGGGATGTCAGAAGAGCAAGAAACAGAAGCGTTTGTGGAGGAACCAAACAAGAAGGGTGCACTTAAGGAAGAGTATGAACTTCCATCAATTTATAGTGCTGTTTTAACTGCTCATCTGCTTGGTTTTTTCCTGTTGTGTTTTTGTAGTTATAATACATCATCCCTGCAATGTTATCATGCTTGTCATAATGTTACTTAGAAACTCTCTTAACCTCAGTGCTTTTCAGTTAGACTTTTTTGATGATACTTGTTGCTAAATATGTTCTGGATTTGGTTAGATTTGTCATCATTGAACAATGAGTCCTTTCAATCCAATTGTTATTAACCCATTATTTGAAGGGGATTGGGAAGACGAGAGGTTTTCCCCATTTTCTGTTCCTGTCTGTTGGTGGGGGTATATAGCACCTTTCTCAACATTGTTACGATCTCAGGAACTAAACAGTTGTTATAATCTTAAACTTATTGATGGTGTTCATCAGAAATTAAAATTGGGAGCAGTTGGTAATAAGCAGGAATAGACACCATCAGAGTTCTTTGCTGTGAATTTTAAGTGTGGTGGGGCTGGCTGTGGTAGTGGAAGTATATACATGATCTTAATTTTGCTATTATTGTTCCAACTGTGTTCTTAGCATGTGGAATTTCTTACTGTTTTATTCTTTTCATCATAGTTATGATACCAGTCATGGTTCTGGAAGTTTTAATGCATAATTTATTTCTTATATCATCTTTTTGAAAGGCTCAAAAAGATACTCTTTTGAGAGTGTTCTGTATATATGGAGGTCAGGGAAAACCTGAAATAATTGCTTCTTAATAGCTTTCTGAAACTAATGCTTCTTATTCCACAGCAGAAATTACTTGCATGCTTTAGATTTATCCATTTTGATTTAGACTTAAGCTAAATCCAGAAAGATAATTGCTTTATTAGAGATACTGATCTGCTGCATTAGGTATTTCTCCATTATTTTTCCTTGATTTCTCTGTGTAGTCAAGACTTGACTGGGAACTTTTTGCACTTTGTTTATTTATGTAATGTGGATGCATATGTTCACAAGTCACTGAAAAAACTCGGGCAACAGAATATAGAAATATTTAAAATTGCTTTTGTCCTAAAGATGAAAAAATCAAAAACATCATTAAATGGAAATTCCCAAAAGTACTGTTAATTTTATATTGAAAGTATTAAAATTCCTGATATTTCAGACAGAGGGACAAATTAGAGGAAATTCTGCGTGGATTAACACCTCGGAAGAATGATATTGGTGATGCAATGGTTTTCTGTCTAAATAATGCAGAAGCTGCTGAAGAAATTGTAGACTGCATTACAGAATCATTGTCCATTCTGAAGACCCCTCTTCCTAAGAAGGTGTGGAGATTTTGTATAATCTTGTATTTTGGGTGAAGAGCTCACTTAACAGCATGTGCATATAATTTACAAACATTATTTCATAAGTTTCTGTCCTGGTTTCAGTAGCATTGAGGCTTGTATTAAAACGTGGGCTTGAATTTAAGTATGTTTTTTTTTTTTCCTGTGGGATTTTGTTATACACTTTTTTTCTTTTTGAACTTGCTTGTAAATAATGTTCTGCCTTACTGTGAAGTTGAAAACAGCAGAATAGTCTGTTCAAACAAGGAAACAAAAATTGGAATGCCATGATCTGTCCTTTGTAATACTATATAATATCATGTTACAGTGGGTAGTACCCTGTAGTGTAACAGGGGGCTAATTGCATCTTGGCATGTTTATTAACAATATGGCTGTGTTACGCTTAGTTCTAATTTGATACTTCTAGATATTTTAAATTATCCTGAAAATATATACATTTTTCCAGAAAGAATACTTAATTTGAACATTCTTTATTGTAGATTGCAAGATTATATCTAGTGTCGGATGTGTTATACAACTCTTCAGCTAAAGTTGCCAATGCTTCCTACTATAGAAAATTGTAAGTATAATATTTTAGGTGATTGATGATTTAAAAAAAAAAGAATATCCTTATATTCAGTTTTGTACATCTCTGGATAAATGTGGTTGTAGAGAAATTCACACTTTTCTATGAGGATACTGTTACAACACTGGTGATACTTACATGTCTTTGCATGAAAATGTAAATGATGTAGCGTGATGTAAAAAGATGTAGCGTGTTAGTGCATAGGATTGCTTTGTAATGCAAAAAGAAGTGTATATGCCCTGTGCAAGGGACCGCTGGCATGGAACCTCACAGAGGTGAGAATAACTCATGTGCCTCTTTACAGAAAGAGAGCCTGTAGATAATATTCAAGATACGGTATAGCAAATAATCCATGTGAAGAAGTCAGTTTTTTTAAATAGTTGTGGGTTTGGTTTTTTTTTTTTTTTTTTTTAATTAAAAGGTGTGTTTTAATTCTCCATGAGGTTTGGAGAACTTGTAAGGGGATTACGTACTTTGTTTCTAAGGTGCTGAGCAGAATTTAGGAAAAATGTCCAAAGGAGAGTACCTTTGTCCTATTTAGATATTTGATTGTGCCTACTTCCTGGAGTGTCTCTAATGTTATGGTAGCATGGTGGGGAATATTCAGCATGTTTCAAAACCCTAGCGATTGCAAATGATGTTTCTTGTTGCAGTGTCTTTGCTGTGCTAGTTTTTTTTGCACGTCGAGAGGAGCTCAAGGGAAGCAAGGCAGCTGTTACTCACTGTGCTTTCATTGAGGGCCTCACTGAGTAAATTAGAATAGAAACATAACTAAGAATTTTTTAAAAATACAAGTTGAATTTTGAGACAATTCTTTTGTCGAATATAAGGTTGTAAGACTCCTTTTATCCTCCTCCAATCTTTCCAGGCTGTATAAAGAGACTGCAGCAGATGTGAAGATCTCCCTTCACAGTTCTGTTGTTGTCTAAGGTGATTTAACATATAGTAATTATATTTATTTTATAGTTCAGTTCATGGCTACTATAGGGATCAGAACCTTGTGCTTTTGAGTCCTGTGTTCCAGGTATTTTCGTGAATTATGTATGTCCAGAAAACATGTATTACAAAGTTTAACTAAAGAAATGTATATGTTTAATTCTAGTTTTGAAACAAAATTATGTCAGATATTCTCTGATCTCAATGCTACTTACCGTACAATACAAGGCCATTTACAGTCTGAAAATTTCAAGGTATGTATTTCATTGTTATTTACATGACATAGAAGTCAAATAAAGAGATGTTCCTGCACAAGAGATTGCATACTGTGATAGGTGGCTTAGACCTCAAGCTTCCTAATTAAGCCTTTAAAAAAAAAAAAAAAAAAAAAAAAAATTAAGTTTTCTCTCTTGCAAAGATAGTCTTGAAATTAAGGAAGAAAATTAGCATCTAACAGCTGAAGTGCACCCATAGATGTATAGCTGTGGAGTTGAGAGGGTATCTGTCTAGTACTTGAATTGCAAACAAGGCCTTCTAGCTTTCTGATTATTTTTGGACCCCCTGTATTTCAGTTTCAAAAACAAATTTGGGTTGCTCAGTGTGGAAAGAAACTGCTGGACATAACAGCATAAAGTTACTTCTTAACATTTTTGTGATGGTTACGCTTTATTTTTTGAGGTCTGATAAGCAGTCTGACCATGGGTAGTTGAGAGTGATTTTTTGAGATAAAGTGCTCTGCTTCTCACCATTCTTGTGCTCAGCCTAGCTTTTCCTTCTCCTCTTTTAAAGATGCCTCTACAGTTCTTTTTTTCTTTTTTCTTTTTTTTTTTTTAAATCAGAAGCTTTAAATACAAAGCTTACAGTGTAGTTAGTTTTTCTGTATTAAGGTCTTTATCCTGGTTGTCCTACCTTCTCTGCTCCCAATTGCTCTGGATTGAGAATCAATTTTAGTTCTGCTATTTTAAAAGTGTTTATTAAATTATATGGTAAAGACAGGCAGTAGATTTTTTTTTTAATATCTACATCTCCAGCTACATTTAATGTGTCAAGCTTGAGCTGAAGCCCATCATTTCAAATATACTTAACTTCTACAAAAAAAATGAAAGTAGGAACATAATTTCAGTTCAATAATATGAATAAGTGTTATTCATATTATTCAGTGTTATTTTTAGTTATTTTATTTTACAAAGGGAAAGATATTTTCTGTTACATTTAGTAGAGGTGCCTGCTTCTGGGCAGAGTGAAATGTACTATCGGGATAGGAACTGAACAGCTGAAATTGATAATGTAACAGGAATTTAAAGGGAAAATGAAGCCCAAGTGAGATTTTTAAAAAAAGTAGTTCCTATATAAATATTTTTGTAAAATTACTAGTCTTGCCCAGCATGGTATCATTGTAATATACTCCAGTATGGAACTACTTAGGAGTAGCTGTCTACAGTAGTAGTTCTCTGTGGTGTATTTCCAATCACTTTAAATTTCTTAACATGGATTTATTAGCATTTTTTTTTTCTTATTGCTTCTAGCAACGGGTAATGACATGCTTCCGAGCTTGGGAAGACTGGGCGATCTATCCAGAACCATTTCTGATCAAACTACAGAATATTTTCTTGGGGCTTGTAAATATAATGGAAGATAAAGAAACAGAGGTAAGTGACCTTGGTAGTGATGCTAGTAGATGGTGAGGAAAAAAGTGTAAATATAAAATAGGGCTGGCAAGGATTATTTTGATATCTCTGTTAGGGTGAATAAACCTTTTTCCTTTGAATCCTTGCTCTTAAGTACAGGTGTAACGGGTATTTTCAGATGCAAATACTGTTTAATCTGTTTATGCATTTGTTGCTTGCAGGTTAGGTGCTGTAGTAGAGTTATTGTGAAACCATTTCAGAGCAAAGACTAGTGCAGAATGACCGGTATTTCCTTTGTATTGGAAATACTCTCTCCAGGAAATACTCCCCCAGGGCTCAGTACTGGGGCCGGTCTTGTTTAGTATCTTTATCGATGATCTGGATGAGGGGATTGAGTGCACCCTCAGTAAGTTTGCAGACGACACCAAGTTGGGTGGGAGTGTTGATCTGCTCGAGGGTAGGAAGGCTCTGCAGAGGGACCTGGACAGGCTGGATGGATGGGCCCAGGCCAACTGTATGAGGTTCAACAAGGCCAAGTGCCGGGTCCTGCACTTCGGCCACAACAACGCCATGCAGCGCTACAGGCTTGGGGAAGAGTGGCTGGAAAGCTGCCTGTCGGAAAAGGACCTGGGGGTGTTGGTCGACAGCCGGCTGAACATGAGCCGGCAGTGTGCCCAGGCGGCCAAGAAGGCCAATGGCATCCTGGCCTGTATCAGAAATAGTGTGGCCAGCAGGAGCAGGGAAGTGATGGTGCCCCTGTACTCGGCACTGGTGAGGCCGCACCTCAAATACTGTGTTCAGTTTTGGGCCCCTCACTATAAGAAGGATGTTGAGGTGCTGGAGCGTGTCCAGAGAAGGGCAACGAAGCTGGTGAAGGGTCTGGAGAACAAGTCTTATGAGGAGCGGCTGAGGGAACTGGGACTGTTTAGCCTGGAGAAGAGGAGGCTGAGGGGAGACCTCATCGCTCTCTACAACTCCCTGAAAGGAGGTTGTAGCGAGGTGGGTGTTGGTCTCTTCTCCCAAGTAACAAGCGATAGGACGAGAGGAAATGGCCTCAAGTTGCACCAGGGGAGGTTTAGATTGGATGTAAGGAAAAATGTCTTTACTGAAAGAGTGGTGAAACATTGGAACAGGCTGCCCAGGGAAGTGGTTGAGTCCTCATCCCTGGAAGTATTTAAAAGACGTGTAGGTGAGGCGCTTAGGGACATGGTTTAGTGGGCCTGGTGGTGTTGGGTTGACGGTTGGACTCGATGATCTTAGAGGTCTTTTCCAACCTCAATGATTCTATGATTCTACTCTGTAGTATCTGTCTGTGAATTTTGAGTTAGAATTTCAGGCATTAGTTTTAATTTCTGAGAGTTCTAAATAGCTAGGCATCTGGCCACTTGAATCATCCACTTTCTTCTTGTGTGAGTGTCACAATTGGATGTAATAGAGCCATCTGAGCTTTCTTAGTTTGAGAGGAAGGTTGTGATAGATCATTTACACTGGTGATACTCTACTTTGATCTTTGCTGTGTTGTATTAGAGCAGTAAGTTGCTAACTTTCTAGTTAAGCCTACAGCATTTATATATCTTTTTTTTTTTTCTGATAGAGGTTATTTTAAACAGGATATGTAGCGAGTTTTAGTTATTGCATAGTGACATGTATAAGTTATTATTCAATATTTTGAAGCTCTATGCTTAAAATTTCTACAATACCATTAGCACTGAGTGAATGTGTACTGATCTGTTCAGTTACGTATAAATATCGTTTAAGAGAATCAAGACAGTGGACACTAATAAATGGATATATGTTTAGGATAAGTTCATTTTGTAACTCTGTGGAAACATGCCTTTCAGAACAGTGGGAGGGAGACCTACAGTGTAATTGGAAGGTTAGCTTATTTCCCTTAGCAGTAGAGCAAGGTGAGCGTGCACGTATGAAGGACAGTGCCTGTACCTAACAAGTTAGAGTATGCAGGTGTATTTATCATTTATGTGTGTTCCTGAAATTTGTGTTCCTACTAAATAGCTGATTTCTGTCAGTTGTTCAGATTACTGGTTCTCAGGGAATCTTTCATATGTAGTAAGTATAATTTATCTGACTGTAATTGGTTCATTTTGAGCTAAACCTCAGCTTAATATCTCTTCTTTTGAATACAGAAATATATTGAATATAGAAATATATATTGCAAAGCTTCCAGTACATTATGGACGAATTCCAAGTTCTTGCTTATAATTTTTTATAGGAGGATATTGTCATATTTTTCTTCTGCAATAAGCAACTGTACTTGGTAGCAAAAATTGTTAAAGTTGAGGTTTTTTGGGTTTTAGGTATTTTTAAAGCTACTCCTTTAGAAAGAAATGAATCAATAATTGGAGAAGTAAAGAAAAGCAATGTAGATTTGTTCTTGAAATGATTAATTTTTATTTGCTTTTAGGAAGTACCAGATGATCTTGATGGTGCTCCCATTGAGGAAGAGCTTGATGGTGCTCCACTAGAAGATGTGGATGGAATTCCTATTGATGCTGCTCCTATTGATGATCTGGATGGAGTCCCAATTAAATCCCTGGATGATGATCTTGATGGAGTTCCTTGTATGAAATGTTTCAACTTTGCTTTCAATTTGAATCTTCAGTTTTTGATGATCCTTTTTTTTCCCCAAGTAGTTTTTACAAGTACAGCCAAGAATTAACATGGCATGTAGCTTCATAAAATGTTCAATTGATTAATTTCAGTTTGTTCTAGGAAGAATTAGTTTAAAAACTGCTTTTAGATTGTACTTGCTTCAGAGACACAGTAGGTGTCCAAAACCTGCACATCAGGTTCCAAATCCTAATTTCTTTTCTTTGCAAATAATAAAACAGTATAATATGCTTCAGTATTTAAATCTGATTGTTATATTAGAATTTTTCCATTTGAACTTTTGAAGAGCTTTGGAAATGATTTTTCTGTGTCTCTTTCTCCAACAGTGGATACGGCTGAAGACTCAAAAAAGAATGAGCCCATATTTAAAGTTGCCCCTTCAAAGTGGGAAGCAGTGGATGAATCGGAACTGGAAGCTCAAGGTTAGTTTTCAAAGTATATATTAAACTAAAACACTTCCCTAAGTAAACTGAAAGCTTAATGTCACTTACCTATTTCATGATTATTTTCAACTGATCTGTTTAAAAGTGCTAAAATAATTTCTGTAGTAATACAGTAGGATTTTCAATTGTAACTTCTTTTTCTGGTTATAACTTCAGTGAAGAAAATAGTGTATTCTGTTTTGGTTATTGAAGTAGAATAACATACCAACCTTTAAAAATAATTTCCAGTTCATTAAGAATAAATATTGAAAGAAATCTGGGTATGTGGTTGGCAGTCTTTCTAAATATTTGTTTGGAAGATAAGATTTTTACAAACTGACAAATACTTGGCTGCTTTTGAAGGATTCACTGAAACATGATATGCAAGGTTAGTGAATAGCTCTGTAAATAGTAAATATTCTGATAACGTGCAGGTTTGAGTATTTCTATGAAATAGAAAGTCTGTATTAAGTGTTAGATGCTGGTAAATTTTATCACGTAATTTTTATTATATCTACAAATACTAATTTTCAGATTAAGTGATAGCTTTTTCTGTTGTTAAAATTATCTTACTGTCTCTTCTAGCTGTTACTACTTCTAAGTGGGAGCTTTTTGACCAACACGAAGAATCTGAGGAGGAGGAAATTCAAAAGTAAATACTTTTTCATTCTGATGAAAACATATTAATTTTCTGCCTCTAAGGTTGAGTGTCTCTGGGACTCCCTGTAAGATATATATGTATTATAAGAGCAGAACAAAAGTGAAATTTTGAAAGTAGGAGAATAAGAAAATGGAGAAAAATCAGGATTTTAGTGCAGCATGCTTTCAGTCCCCATAATTTTTTCTAACACGCTAAATTACACCCTTTGATAGAATTGTTAACTATAATCTTTAAATTGATGCTGATTTGATAACTTAATGTCAGATGGTAAGAACTAAGGTAGTAGTATTTTACAGTTTGGAAATCTTGGTGTCAGATATGTATGAATGTATCTAAACCTCTGCCTTTTGCTTTTGAGACAAACAGAGTGAATAATGTTCTGATGTATATGTTTCTTTGGATGCTAATAGACTCCATGCCATCTGTTGTTTTTGAGCAGTCTTTTACTTTGTTCTGTAGGCAATTGAGAGCATTTATTAGTAATGCTTTAAATAATCTGACTGCGTTGCATGTAGTCCTGCAGCACTCTAGTGGCCAGTCTGGGAATATAATTTTGAATATCTGCCATATCTCAGGCTTGTCTCCAAAAAGCAAAAATGTAGTAAATTTTGTTCTTTCATAAAACTTACATCTGAAAAGCACGATTACAGCACTTAAAGAGATTTTTTTGTTGAGGTAGCGAACTTGTTTTGTAGCTGAGTTAGATAGGGATTTGGTGACAATTTCAAGAGTTCTTCTCCACTCTGTTTATGTGAAAAGTGTAAATTATCTGAGTAATAAAAACTAATGATTTAATTAAATGGAAATATTAAGATATCTGTCTCACAGATGGAGACTGTTTTGTAGATGCCGACTTTTACATAACACAATCTTACTTACAAATTTCTAAACTAGTAACTAATCATAGAAACTAAGTAGGAGAGATGGTAAATTTTGTAACAGATAATTGTCTTACAGAATTAACTGATATATTTATTTATGTTTTCTGTAAAGTCAAGAAGAAGAAAGTGAAGATGAGGAAGACACTCAGAGTTCTAAGTCAGAAGAGCAACACTTGTATTCCAATCCTATTAAAGAAGAAATGCCTGAATCCAAGTCATCAGTGAAATATTCAGAAATGAGCGAAGAAAAGCGTGCCAAACTCCGAGAGATAGAGGTCAGCATGTGGTGTTTTGTGCCACCCTTCTGTACCTTTCCAATGTTCCCCCCCCCCGAGTTACTTTTACTAAAATAATTATAGTCCTATTATATAGTGGTTTTTTTAGTCCGGTGTGTTTTTATAAAGGTATGTTTGTTTACCGCCTTGCCTTGCCTTGTTTTGCCTTTCAAAATAATGCAGGAAAAAATGAAAAATTGAGTCAGGGGATATTGCGTGTTGAGAATTACTCTTCTTTTTCAGTGCCCTTTTTCAGTACCACTGGTAGCCTTAGATCGCTTGGATTCCTCTACGCTTTCCTCTACTTGGCAAGCAGGAGTGACTTTTGGATGTGGCCTTAAGTCCTATGCCTTTCTTGTTCTCTCTGTCTCTTGCCTTGAAGTGTCAGTATTTCATTGAGTTTAAAAGTTGCTCTTTTCACTGTGTCAGCCATCAAAAGAAGAAGTAGATGCAACTAAACCAGGTGGTGCTGGAAATGGGGCATTTTAATTGAAGACCTACATGCAGTTTATAGGGCTCACTCGTTCTTTTATCCTTTCTCCAAGCATGGGTGTTAGTATAGCTGTTAAGGTTGAGCACAGATTCTTAGGTCTTCGTGCTGGCTTCTGAGCTTGTGGTTGACTGAGAAGGTAACTAGAACTTGAATTTAGCATGAGCTTTGTCTAGCAGTGAAGCTTTTCTGTCATACAGTGCCATGCAAAAACAGGTTTAAAATTGCATGCAACTTTCCAGCTTGTATTCAGTATTAAAACCCATGATACATTGAATACTGAAATTCTTGTACTAAGAAGCTGCTAAACTACTTGTTGCAGTTGTAGCATCTCCAAGTGGCAGATTATAACTTGGGTAATATTTTGAAGGTGGAATTGTGGCTGCCTACCTATTTATGCTGTAATGTACTACTTAGCTAAAATCAGACGTTAGCAAAGCCCCATAATACTCTTTTAAGATGTACAAGCAATAATATTTTAACATGTCACAACTGTTGTTTCTTCCAAATATGTTTCTGTTTAATAATTCAGATTATTAAGATTAATGGACTATAACTAAGCACTTAGAAACCTATTGCTTTGCATAGCAGTTTGAAAGTGCATAATGCATAGCTATTTGAAGTGAGTAAATTCTGAATTTGAGAAAAGCTGAATGGGATTTATGTCTGACTTGACTCATGGTGGCAGTAGTTCTGTAGGAAATACATGATGTTAGACTAACGAAAGTACAAGTGAAACTAGTTTTCATTTTGCTGTAATAATGATTGTAGCAGTTATGGAAAGGGCTCCTTTCAGATTGAGTATCTGTTCTGTAGATGTTATCCTGGCAGATGTGGAAGCAGATTAGGAAATGATTTACTTTAACCATTGTCACTTTCACACTGCACAAGTGTAAGTTCTTTCATCAATGTATCCCGTCTGTAACAGTTTTAGGTGGTAAATATTTGAGGTTTTCAAGTGCATGTTGCCGTCTTTATTGTTTGTGGTAAGTAAATTACCATCTCAGTTTCAGACTTTTGGAATTGCCAGAGAAGGATTGTAATTTTTTTCATTTTCGGAACATTTCAGACACTATGTAGAAGTACTTAAATTTTGCAATTTCTCCTCAAGTTTGTCATTGACAGGAAAGTACTCCCTGTACTACTTTAAAGCATTCACGCTCAAAGTTTCTTCTTAGTATGTACTCAGTCCCTGCCAAAGAACACATCCATTATTAAATTTGAGGGGAGGAAATGAGGGGAAAAAAACCCAAACAATTGCCGGCTTTAACAATTATGCCATCTAATACACACTGTTAATGTCGTGTAAAATCTTTGGCAAAAAAAAAAAAGGCAAAGTCTGATTCTCTAGCAGTTTACACAGTGACTACCAGGGAAGCTGAAATACATTTTTTTTTTAAATGCATTTTTTTTAAATTCCTGAATACAAACAACAATTCTTTCTCTTGGCACAGTTAGTAAATTAAGTTTGTCAGCTGGGAGGGGAAGTGCAGTAAGAAACAAACTTTGGCCACAGCCATCAGAGAAGGCAAGTTATTAACCCTTTGTTTGCCTTCCCCCATACCCCTGTTAACCTTGCTGAAGTGTGAATTCTTTCCAGAACTTAGCAAGAGCGGAGGCTTTTTTGTAACACCAAAGAACAGTGATTTTTTTACTGTTTTTTCTAAGTGTGGAAAGATTGGCACTTTGCTTTACGTTATAACTCAAATTTCAGAATGGTCTTTATGGTGCTGTGCATGTGTGTCTGTCTCTTTCCCTGCCCCAGGGACATATAAAAGAAGGGTGTATTCCTCTTTGTAGAGAGACGTCAGTGCTGTGAAGTGTTAGAAAAATGGGAATTTTGCGTTGCTTAAATTGTTCATTAAACTTGTTTCCTCAGAGCATACAAAAACTCACAGACAAAATGAAGCAGCATTGTCCTCTTTGGACCTTTCTCTAAGGTACTTTACTTCTGTCTCCATCTTGCTGCACAAGATTTTATAATCCTCCCCCAAAAAAGCACAGCGCAGGCTTCATCTGCAGCAGGAGGCAGGCACTTCACGAATCCAGATGTATCAGTGCTTCCAAAAGGGTCAAACAGGAGATTTGTCCTCTTTAGTAGCTGCCTTTACTTCCCTTTGTGTTAGCCACCTGAGACCTCAAAGTGGTGTTTGATTGCTTAATCAGAGGTAGAAGACTAATGGTTTTCAGTCCTCCTGTTCAGCCTTTCTGCTACGTACTGCTGAGCTCCAGGAGATGCGGGGTTGGATTCTGTTATACCATCCTGTGTCTGTGCTCTGTCAGTACCCCTCTGCCCAGTGCGTAAACAGAGATGTATTCCCCCCCCCCCCAAAAAAAAGTGTGTCATGGTATTTGAGGTGCAGTTTATTTTTCTACCAAGAACCAAAGAAGTTTTTCCTGCATGTCACAAAGGAAAGGAGGTTTCTCTCCTTGCTTTCTTGATACGAATTGCTGTACCAGGCAAGATCAAAGTTCCTTTAGTGTAGTATTCAGTCTTCACCAGAGAATGACTAGAGCACAAGATAAGAATAGATTAAGCATAGTCCACAAGAGCAGATTGTATCCGAGGCCTGTTCTGGATTTCAAGGCCCTGTATACCTTTGTCAAGAAACTGAAGTTCCGTACAATTTCCATTATTTCTTTCTCTGGATTATGGTGCTTAGTATGCAGAATACTCACTTTTGTGTATTTGTTCATCAAGTCATAGGAGCTTTCTGAGGCTTGTAATCATCACTAGAACAATATAACCCTTTGGTCTTTACAGTCTGTGGAGGTTTCTGTACCTAGCTCATTTGAGGCCACTGCAAAATGGCAAAATGATATCCAATTAAATATCTTACTCATTGTCGCTTAATAATAACAGATGAGACAAATTGGCTCTTGCTTGACCAATAGTTTTGCTATTTATAGCAGTTCTTCCTTAGAAGATAATGACTATCTTAATTCAGCAGATTCTGGTCTATTTTAAATCTTTGAGTCTACTTCTATTTTACCCAAAGACAAAAGCGAGGAATTGCGTAGCTCCAAGACACATGGCATCATGTGAGTGTGATGGAGCGTGCCAGAGCTCTGTTACGGCTGAAGAGGTATTTCACATGTGTACATGAGTATCGCTGTCATCTGTTGTTGATAATATTGTAGCTGCAGAAATTCCACTGCTTGTAGACTCGCTGGAAAACTCGAGCTTTCAGAGAAATATTTTGCTCTGCTTCTGGCAAAGTCTAGGACTTGTGGCAGCCATTGTTGGGGCGAGTCTGTTTTAAGGAAAAACAAAACGTTTTGGTCTGCTTGGCTGTCTGTCCTGTCTGTAACCAATCTAGATTTGAGTGCAATTATATATCAAGCAGAAATTCCCATCTTTCATCAAGCATCTGGTGATTAACTTCCTAGTCAATCCTAGTATGTAGCATGCAGCTAATTTGCCTCATATAAGTTGTGTTTGAACCTGGCCACTTAAGTTCAGAAGCTGTGTAACTGTGGAATAACCTCTTGTGAAAAAGCCTTTTTTTTTCCCCCTGAAGAGCACTATGTATGGACTCAGACAGTATCAGCAGAAGATTAGAAAACCAAGAACAGTTTTTGAAAATAGATTCATTTTAAGCAAGGGAGGCTGCCCACAGCACACCTGTTTGTGTTAAAATGCAAAAAGCCATGGGCAGAGCTTCCGTTTGTGTCAGTCTATGGTTTCTCTGAACGGTGGTAGCAAGATCTACCACCTTTTCTGTAACTTGGTAGCTTACTAGTTAGTCTGTAATCAAGGCCTCAACTTCTAGGTAGGGTTGAATCTTTTAAACTCTCCTCAAATGAGTTTGAGGAGAGAGGGGGAAAATTTCAAGATGAGAACCAGTAGACATGAGGCATGTTGTGGAGCTGTATCTTGAACTTACTAGAGATACCTCCTCATGGTTAGTGAGAAATACAATCCCTGCATTGGAGCATTTAGTAGAGATTGCTCACAGGAACTCCAATGATATTTGACACTTCTGCATTGCAGTCTCTGAAAACCCCTAAACTGTTGTGGGAGGCTGCTGTGTCTAAGAAATTAGTATTACAAAGTTTTGGCACAGGGTTTTGAAAAATTTCCCTCTTCCATATTACCACGTGTATTACTGACTCCAGAGATAGTCTAGATAAAGTCAATGTATCTAAGGATGAACAGGCTTAAAAGATTTTGTCTGTTGGACAAGAATAATTATGGAATAACCAATTTGATGAGAATATATTAGTTCTTTCTAAATGCAAGTTTACAAAGTGGAATGCTTACAAAATTCATCGATTAGATGCTTAAGCAGATTTAAGCCTAGGTTTTAAGGATTTCTTTCTCCTGGGGTGATATCTGGAACTGTATGATAGTAATATAAGCATCATATACTCTACATGAAGAGATCAATAAAAAGTGTTCACTATGGCCAGTATGCTATGAATGGTGAAATGATGAAGGGAGATAACCAAACATAGAAGTTTATATAGTAATTCTGAGTGGTAGAATTCTTTAGAGAATTCTTTTCTGGACTTTGGGACCTAAGTAATTCCTTTTCTTTTAAAACATAGTTACAGTGGTGGTGTGTTAGAGCAAGTAGCAAAAGCCGCTATACGTGAAGGTGTAGGATGAGCTGATCTGCTCACCTCTGCTGAAAGGGAATATCCTGATCCTGCCTGCAAGCTCTGGGACTTGCTTGTTCTTCCCCTGAGCCAATACATCTCACTAATGCAGGGGAAAAAAGAATTTAGGGTGGGGGGTGGGCTTCTGCTGGATCAGTGAGTTGATCTGGCTTATGGAAGGCTCAGCCAAGCACTGCAGCTGCTACAAGGGCAGGGTGGAGGAGGAACCCTTTGCTTGGAGTGCAGGAATGGAGAAGGAAGGTGGAAGAGAATGATCTTTCTGTAGTGAGCTGTTAATAACCATCTCAGCATTTTGTAACACTCAGTCCCCTTTTCCAGGGGATGTACTAGAGCTGATTTCCTCTACCCACAGCATCGTTCTAAAAGGAGTCGGTTTACATGGGTTCAAAGGGAGATGCAGCAAGTGTGCGGAAGAGAGATCCGTTGATGATTGGTCTGTAAAAGACCATAGCTGTCTCAGGAAACCACACGATCTTAACGTAGTTGGAGTTTGGGGAGGTGTTGAGTCAGTGGTTATTGTATAGGCTTTTCCTATTTTTCCTCTCTTCCTCTAGGCCCCTGCTAATGATCACCTATTCCTGCTGCACCACCACCCCCCCCCCCACCCCCCCACCCCCCCCCGCAGTTATTGGCAAAGTTACATGCAAATAGTTCCTCTTGGCATTTTAAATTTCATGCCAGCAGTGGGTTGTGTGACATGCATGTAACCAGCCTTTCTTTGCGTCCAGATTAGCTTATTAAATCAAGTAAAGCCTGTTGATCGGATTCCCAGTCTTCTTTCATTTCAGGTTACTTTGGGCTATAGACTTACGCTTCTTTGCTTTCAAAATATGATTAAACAGAGATAGTGTCACAGTTTTGTTGGCTAAAAATGTAAAGAAATAAAATCTTGTGAGGATGGGTGTGTTTTGGTTTCTGGGGGGGTGGGGTGGGTGGGTTTGTTTTTTGGTTGGGTTTTTTTTGTTTGTTTGTTTTTAAATTATCTGACTGATTTAGTTGGGAAAACAAAGTAGAAGTCTTATGGGCATGTTCATACCATGACAGCCCAAGAGGCCTTCTCGATCAGCTAGGCCTCCTCTGTACTCCTTCTGTTCTGTACTGAATGTGCTAAGCAACTAATGGCCTTGGAGTTTATGTGATGGTAGAGAATGCAGTCCTGATTTCTTACCAGAACAGGTGGTACAGGGTGACACTGAATATATGGCTCCAAGAGGTATTCCTGCTTTTGAAACTTCTGCATTTGAGGGGGGGGGGGGAGAAGAAAAAATGCCTTTATGGAAGCTGGAGTGGTATGTGACAAATGATGACATCAGTTTTCCATTGGCTGCTGACTGTTTAATTGGCTGAATTGTAAGCAAAAATGAAAAATGCTCAACCATAGGTAGAACATACTCTGTAAATTAGGGAGGTAAGCAGAACATTTGTCAGAAATTTACTGTGGTACAAGATAGCAATGCCTTCCCCCCCCCCCCCCCCCCCCTTCTCCCTTCCCCAAAACAAGTTGCTCCATCATGTTTGAGACTAAAATGAAAAATGTGTTGTTGACATAAGCTCTGGAACTGAAGGGGATCCTGTTCAAAGTAGTGCTATCCCTGCCTGGGTTTCACGTTTCTTAACATACTTGTTCTTGTGATTAGTTTGTTTTCATGATACCTTTCCTTTCTGCTCAGTCAGTAATTGGAAGGGCTGATTAGAATATATGGTATCTTCACATCCAGTCTGGCCTGCTGCTTTTGAGAGGGAAGAACAAACCTGTAGGGTTTGATTTTGTGCCTACTTCGTATTAGGGAATTGAGGACCTGGAGAATAAGAATCCTTTCAGATAATCAAAATGGACACAGTTGCAAAGCCTTTTCCTTTGTGTTTTCTCAGTGTGGAAGAGTTAAATACTTCTAAAGAGAAAAATATTGTGTGTGTTCGCTAAAAATGAAACCTCAAGCACTGGAAAAATCTACTCTCATATATATGACTGTGTGGGTCGGTATTGAAGCAGGAAATACAAGGAGGGTCAGAGCATAAACATCTGGAAGAGGGCTGACAAATACAACATGACTTATTACCAAGCGCCTCCCCACTCTCCAAAAAAAGAGACACCTCCTCATCCGAAAAAATTGAAGGATTGTTTGTAAAAGGCCATATCAGTAAGAATAAAGAACTGACAAATGATAAGAGATGTGAGTGAAGTTTTATGATGTGAATCAACTTGGAGAAAGGTTTTAGTGTACGTAGACCAAAAAAACCAACAAATCTACATGGAAAAATTCTGACATTTGCTTAACTTTGACTCAGTTGGGGATATTATCACAGTAAGTTTAGTGTTACATTTAGCAGCACTAGTGAACTGAATTTTCTTGCTAAGCTTGATAGCACGTGAAAGAGTATTACGTTAGTAAAAATCACTTTTTTCAAATTAGCCACTCTGTGCAAACAGCCCTGAAGAGGAGATACATTTGTTTTATGTCCTAATTATGTCAGTCATTTGATTTTAATATTTAGGGTTAAGTGGAAAAAAGGCAGTTTCTGAAGGAAAACTTGGGGTAGACGAGAGAAGTTGAAACAATATATTAAGACACCTGCAGTAAATGATCTTATTTTGAAAGAAAAAAAAACAGATAATGATCTAAGAAATAGAAGGATGCAGTGTTCTAATGATGGGAACAGAATTTAGTAGAATAACAGAAAAAAATCCCTTTATTTTTAGTTCTTAACATGTCTGTAAACAACTGCAGGTGCCTGCAGACGAATATGTGGTTTTGTTGCTTTGGTCCAGTTTAAATAAAGTTAGTATCTTTTTGTGCACAAACTTGTATAGAAAGAATGAAGAACACAGATTATAAATCATGGAAACTTCATTTTCAGCCACCTGCCTAACTGGATAATAATAAGCCCAATAACCTAATGGTCAGTATTATTTTCACAGCTTAAGGTGATGAAGTTTCAGGATGAGTTAGAGTCTGGGAAAAGACCCAAGAAACCAGGCCAGAGTTTTCAGGAACAGGTTGAACACTATAGAGACAAGCTGCTCCAGAGGGTAAGAAATGTTCTTTATGTTTGGCTCTGATTCTGTGATAGGCTTTTACTGAGTTTATCAAATGTAAGGTGGCATTAAGTATAACAACACATGGTTCTCGTTAAAATTCTACTGTCATGTCAAACTGCATGTTTAAGTCCAAGTGCTTTCTGCAGAGTAGATATAATCTCTCTTTTTAATCAATGGAGTATTTCACACTGTACAGATGGGTATCATTAGAATGTACTGAAACCTTGAAGAGGTCACTTCTGGATCTACTACATAAAACAAACTGTTAGGTGTGGGAAAGGAAAGGGAAAGCTGTCAATTAAAGATGTTCATCAGACTTTTCATTTTGCTTTTAGTAATTGATCCGTTGTGCTAAAGGCTTCCAAAGGAAGAGAAAGAGTAGTATTAAGCAGCATATGTGCTTCTGATTCTCCAGTGTCTAAGATTTCCTGGATAATTCCAGCTCATACTGTCACCCAAAAGTGAATAATTCTGTACCATTACCATTTTTAGTAGTCCTCTCTGGACTATGAAGTCAGAAGTGGCTTTAAAAATTAGCATTATATATGTGATGTCATGTGATCTTGAATCTTTGAAACTTAACGAAAGAACATGTAACCTGTTCGGACAATGCGTTTAGTGAGAGAGAGTAAGAGGCAGTTGCTTCTCTAATCTGGTTTCACAGCCTGACAGATCAACGATGAAATTAGGTGCCCATGCAGTTTCTTGGAAGCTAAATACAAATAGGCAGTTTTCACCAGGTGTTTCTGTCACTTGTTCTTTGCGTTATTTAGTGCTCAATATCTGACTAATTCACTGAAGTAATTTTGCACGGTACCTTGAAGAAAGCGACTTGTAAAAATTAAGAAAGCCGATCCCTGAAGGAGATTTACACATTTGGAGGTTGATACTGGCAGTTAAGACCTTAATTTTTATAAGTAACTTTCCTTTTAAATGTAGTTGTATCCTAAAACTTCCCACTTTCTCAGTGTTTTCTGTAATTGGAAAAAGAAGTGATTTGTACAGGAAGCACAAAATGTTTAGTGAGACAGTAGTTTAAAAAACCAGAAATCGTAATCCTGATAACTTTGTTAGATGCCTTGTGTTGAAGTAGTTCAACCAGCTTGCAATATTTTAGATTTTTAATAATTATCTCACTTTCAACGATGAAGGTAATATTTAGTTAAGAAATATTTAATGATAATTATAACAAGTGTTCTTTAAAACAATAACAACCCTGTTGTTAAGGGAATAACTTTATCTTTTGCTTTAATGCCATAATAAAGTTAGCTTGTATAATAATAATAATAATAATAATAATAATAATAATAATAATAATAATAATGTAATACTGGTTCTGATTGCATTTCCCACGAACTTGGTGGTTGGTCATCGTTTTCTCTCTAATTTACTGTAGAATAAGCTTTCCAAGAGTAAATTTCCTAGTAGTATTGTATATTGTTAAGAGAATAGGAACTTACAGCTATTTAAAATACTGTTTATTCCTATTTATCAAGATTAAATAATTAGTTATGCTATCATATAAGCTGGGCACATCTTAAGAACCCATTGATTTTAGTAGAATCCAGTGATAGTTTGCAATAGTAGGTACAATGATAAGGAACACTTTAAAATTTTACTGGTAAGCCTTCCATGTAAAGAGAATGTGAGACTAGATTAGTATAGCTGTCCTGGTTATTTCCTGCACTTGTGTTGTTATCTCTCCTTCCTCCTTCCCCCCCCCCCCCCCTTTCATTTAGCTAAATCACCCCTTCTTTGTCTTCTTTATGGGGTATGCAGGGAATATCTGTTTATTTTTTGCCATGAAAGGAGGGTTTTTTTTTAATGCCAGTACTGAAAGAAGCACATCTCTTGATCTCTGTGTTCAGACTTGCTTGATGGTTTAGGTTTATTTTTGTATAATTAATTTTCTAACTATTTGACAGACAAACGAGGTGTGCTCAGGGTATGTATTTTCTTTCAAAGTGGTCCTGTTGGTATATAGAAATGGACCATATTTGTGGGTTTTTTTGACAGAGTAGATGTTATTGCAGAATCTCATTTGTATTTTTGTTTTGTCTTTAAATGTCTTGTAGTTATGAGACTATCTCAATTTTCAGTTTGGATTAATGAAGATGAATGCATATGTTTTAAGTAGAATGAGGTTCCTGGTATTCTTTCATGTTTAATTTAGTTTAGAAAGTCTATTACAGCTGTAACGTTTCCCTGAAATTTGTAAAATTGACTGTCCATTTCCAATTAGATACTCAGACTTTCTCACATAGGGTGACATCTTTCATGTTTGTCAGTGATGTCTTACAATAAACATTTCTGCTGTGTACAAAGCAGTAGTAAAGATTTGAAAAGGGGGTATGGTGTGACCATTAGTTCCTTCCCAGATCATGTGCTGTGTGCCTTCAGTGCTCAGTGCTTTTTATGCTGTTTGTGATTAGCTTGATTGTCTTAATAATTAGTCACACCTCATCTGAAATCATGAATGCTTCTAATAATTTAGGAAAAAGAAAAAGAGTTGGAAAGAGAACGAGACAGAGACAAAAAGGACAAGGAAAAATCTGAATCCAGGTCCAAAGATAAGAAGGAAAAGGAGGAATGTACACCAACAAGAAAAGAGAGGTATGGCTTTCCTTGGAGTAAAGTGGATGGGAGGAAAAACCTGGCAGTTACTATCTTTGTATACAATAGCAGCCTTGAAATTATGTTGTATCACGCATCTTATTTTAAAAGAAAAACATAAAACCACCCAAACAGAAAAAACCACCCAACAACAACAAAAAAACGTGCTTTGGATGTTAAAACATGCTTCCGAATTTTAAAGAAATTGCCATTTTTATCCTGCCCCAAGTGACGTACCCTTTTGAGTAGAATACCCTTTTGAACAGAATCCCCTTTTGGCTCATTGAGGCCCTGAGGAAACATGGTAAAGTAATGACCAGTTGAAAACAGGGTATATTTAACTCTCTCTAGCAGTAAATTGACTGTGGCATATTAGTCAGAAAACTGTACTGGAATCATCCCACAAATTATTTGCGGTGGTTTAAATGTTATTCATCTCATAGTGAAAATTCTTCAAAACAGCTAGTTTTAGGGTAGATGATTGTACACTCTGATCTTCTAATACTTGAATAGCCAAACTCTTCCATGGTATTAAGTGTAGATACGGTAAAATGCCTTGCTTTTCAGGCAACTATGACAGAATGTTTTTACACTGCAATAAACAAAGATGAGTCACAGGCCTTAATTTGTTTTCAGCCAGAGAAAATCTGGTGCACATGTTGAACTTGATTATTCTTCTTAAAGTAATAAAAAGCCTACTACTTTTTAATTATTTAAAAGGATTTAACGTTACATTGGCAAAAGAAAATATCTGCAGAAAGGAATCCATTTTCTTAATACAAATTTTCACTTCTCTGTGTGTGTCTGCGTGTGTATGTACATAACAGTATTTGCTTTCTTTACAAAGGAAAAGACGACACAGTGCTTCACCTAGCCCATCTCGCAGCAGCGGCAGTAGACGAGCAAAATCTCCATCACCAAAATCGGAACGCTCAGAGCGCTCTGAACGGTCCCACAAAGAGAGTTCACGTTCCCGATCATCACATAAAGATTCTCCCAGAGATGTCAGTAAAAAAGCCAAAAGGTAAGCTGGTATCTTCTCTATTTCAGGTTGTAGGAAGGTTGAGTGCATAGGTGTGTTATGGTTGGGTTTTATTGTTTGTGTGGTTTTTAGCAGAGCACATTTGATACACCAGTATTTTCTGTCATAATGGACTATACTGCATGTTCCTGGTTAATATCTTTTGGACACTTGGTGACTGAAATGTATACAGCCTCCTGCCGCCATAGCTCAAGACTCTTCGCTTCTATGTTCTTGTTTACCTGTTTACTGATAATTTTGAGAAATACTGCTTTAAACCAAAGCACCTTGCTGCTTTATTAGCTTTTTATTTTCAAAGGGCAAATCTTCTGTAGCCCATAGAACTTCTAGAATTACAGTGAGCGTGCAGTCTTTCACTGATGATTTGCTTACATGAAGCTCCTCTCCCATGGTTTGTTTTTTTTGAATGAAAATAAACCTAGATTAGATACTGCTTATGGGTTTTTGTTTCTGAAGTAGGTATTTCCTGATCTCCAGACTGACACAAATATTTGTCTCTAGTTAATGTTAAACTTTGGGTGAGATTTTTATTATTGTATTGATGCTTTGTAGCTCAAAACTCAAAAGTTCATCTTCCACTTCTTTTAGAGGTGTAGAATATCTCATTGATAGAAGATTCCTCAGACATGCTGAGGAAAATTCCTTTGATGCTGTTGAGAAAACCATAGTACGTACTTACAGTAATCAGATTCTTGTGCTATAAGTTAGGAATTCAAATAGAAGTAGAAAAGTATTTGAGGTGTGTGGTGTTTTTTTTTTTTTTTAGAGTTAATACAATGGTCATTCAATTTAGATTCTATCAGATTAATGTATTAGGTGTGGGTTAGATGACAGTAAGTTTATTCAGTGTCCATTTTTTTTTCTGTGGGGTTACATCACAAGCTGAACATGTTTGATGAGAATCAAAAGTATTTCAGCATAACACAATTCAACGTAATTTTTCACTTCTGTTCTCTTCTGTATGGGTATAGGCTGCTGTTAATACAAGAGCCAGGGTGGTTGAGGCATATGTGGAAGGTTGTGAATTCCTTATGTTGGTTTAAGAAGGACCTAAGTTGGTGTTATTTTTCTTGTGGGTTCTAAGCACTGAAGTTAAGCCTAAAATACATTAAAAACCTTATAATGCAAAAATTGCCTTTTTCTCAAAAGCAAGATATCGTTCTGTTACTTCCCCTTACTAGAGAAAAATATTTTTCTACCTTGTTTAGCTCAATAAATGAATGCCAAATAACTGCAGAAAAAGTTGGTATTGTCAATTAGTATTTGACATAAAACTATTTTTTTGCAGGTCACCATCTGGCTCCAGGACACCCAAAAGATCAAGGAGATCACGATCCAGATCCCCTAAAAAGTCAGGGAAAAAATCCAGGTCTCAGTCCCGTTCTCCTCACAGATCTCACAAGAAGTCAAAGAAAAGCAAACACTGACAATGTTAATATTTTTTATGATGCTGTCACTTACTGGAAATGCGGTTTTGTTTTTGTGCCTGAACAGTCTGTTAAAAAACAAAAAAGCATTCCTGATTTTTTTTTTTTGTGAATGCACGTGTATACTCACGAGTATCGGCATCTGTAGACCTGTCATTGTTTTATATTGTACAAAATATCTTCATTGTGACTATTTCCCAAAAGAAACATTTTTGTGTTTAGAAGTTTCATCAGAAATGTGTGTAACTGATCTGCTGGCAGTAGTGATATTTTGTTTTAGAATGTTGTGACATAGCAGAAATAACTCAAATGTTCCCCCTTTTTGTAGCTTTGACAATTTGAATTAGATTTCAAATAAAATCTGAACAGAAAATTAAGATGTTGTTTTCTTGCCCCACTGGTGATACAGATCTCTAAAGGAATTCATAGTTTGTTTGGAAGTACTGTGTATTTCAGACATACTATGGTGCTTAGATCTTTCAGGATAGTGGTAGCTCTGTTCCTGTTTTTCCCCAGTTTGACTACCCAGATAAAAGCACCTTTTGCATCCAGTGGATGGGTTTTTCTTTCCTACCGTGATACTGTACTGTAAGAACAGTCGAACAGTCTGGTACCTGCCATGATAAGCTTCACAAGTAAATCTTTGCTTCGTATTTCTCCATTTTAATTGCAGGGAATATTTGTGACACCAGAGTAATGTTTTTGTTCGTTTTTAAAAAAGGGCCTCTGCAGAGATGCATCATATGTATGTGTATGTATATCATATATATGATGTATCAGTAACAAGCCATATTTATGGCATACATGGGGAACAATAAAAGGACAGCAAGCCTGAGGCGCTATGACTTCTTCCTTAAGTATAGGTAAATAATTGCAACCTACAGTACACTGTTGTTTTCTAAAACTGATTTTTACTCCAAAAGCACAGCTTTTACATTATTTTATTGAACTTATTCCTCTGTTGTGGAAATTCTTCAAAATGGGAAAGAATTAAATTTTTTTATTACATACTTTATTTATTAATATTTTGGAATCAAGATGCTGTTTAACTTTTTTTTTTAATGTTAGGCTTTCCCTTCTCCAAACCTGTTCTGTGCGTTAGGCGTTGATGTGGCTTTAAATCGCTTCACCTTGGTCTCTATCATGCAACCTTTCTGTGGGTGGGAGGGGGGGAGAGGGATGAGAAATGGGGAGGGCTCAATGTTTATACTTGGAGGTGTGGGCAGTTTGTAATAAAAACAAAAAATTAAAAGGGATCTGGCCTCCTGTGAACTGTTTCTAAAAGCAAAAGCTGTACGTACCTATGGGCACAGAGTGCTGGATGATGGCCTGCGATTGTACTTGTGTATCTGCAGGTTTTACGTTGTTAGCATTTTGTAAATGTGCCAGGGAAAGGCTTACGTTGTATGTGTATATAGCCTAAGAGGCGACACTTTCAGAAGCAGGATCTGAAAGGTCTTTTGAAAAACGTGCATATTTAATTTAAAAAAAAAAAAAATTCTCCTTTTTTTTTTCTGATGGGAGACTTTGTTATAAGATTATATAAATTGGTGCAAATGTGAGAATTAAGTGGAGAATTCTCTTTGCTAATGAGAACTGAGAGATGATCTGGAATACTGAAAATATGGAGAATGCATGTGTACTATAAAGACTTTCTTAGACTGAGTATTGAATAGATGCATTGATAATGAGAAAAGAATACACCTTATGTTTGTATTATAAAGAATCTGTTTTAGAAATATACAGAGTTTATTTTTTATATTTTTCTTTCTCCCTGTAACATAAGGTGTTTCAGATGTACAGATTTTGGTAGCTAAACTATTAGAAACTAAGTTATTTTTTTCTTAAATGCGGTGTATTCACACCTGGCACGGACTAGATAAGGTTTTCTAGAGCAAAAAGTAGGTACTGAAATCAGTTGGGGACAGGGAGAATCCTAACTTTACAATAGGAAGAAGATCATTTCAGATTTGACTAAGTTCTTGAAAACTACTACTTTTTATCTTGTAGCTGTTTATAAACGGAGGAGTGATAAATGGCAATGTTCTAGGTGAAGTGAGACTAAAGATAGTTTGCCACAGGAACGTTCTCGCTGCAGAATCAATTGTGTATTTCATTTAATAGCTAAAAATCCTCAGGGTAGAAAATCACTTAGCGTTATAGGTTAGCCGTACTTTTCAATAATTAATTTTGATTTCAGCTTTTATAAAATTCTCATCGGTGATTATAAAAGGCTCAAGCCAAGTAGCTGGAGAGCTAAAGGAGCGCACCTGTTAGACTTTATTTTGCAACAGCTTTATTATGCAATACCTTTTTTCAGTATCTTTGTTCGCTAAATACCATTCTCATATCTCTTGTTCTTTGCTTCATATCCTGGGCTTTAGAAAAGCTGTTTTGTACCGAAGAGTCTTTTAAGAGCAATTAAGGATCTGTATACTTAACTGGATGCCTGGTTTTTTTCTCCTGTTGAAAAGAACATCTTCCGATCCTACTTACTCTTTTCATTTTCTTCCCTTCTTTTAGAAATAGTTTTGTTTGTAGCTTGGCTTTTCTGCAAAGGGTGGGGGAGACAGCATCTGGTAACATGTTTTGTAAAAGATGCAAATTAATATTGAAGACTGAAAATCAGGCTGCCTGTGAAATTTATTTTTCCTTAGGTCATGTTGCAGTGACAAGGTGTAGTCGCAGTGTGCCGTTACTGTGTGACTTGTGTTTCTGCAGCTTTTTGGGGTGAAATGGTGAAAAATCATCTAGTTGATGTAGGATAGGGGTAATTTAAGTATTGATCCTGGGATTCAGAAAGTAGCATTGAGATGAATCCGTGTGGAGGAAAAAAAAAAGCTCTGACCTGAGGAGGTGTGGTCCAGCGTTTCCAAATGGTTTTTGTGATTGTACAGGGAGGGGAGAGGAGATCCCCTTATATCCTCTACCCCCCCCCCCCCCCCCCCCCCGCCGCCATCAGTGAGCGTCCGACCCTTCGCTTCAGGAGGGGGAGGAGGCAAGAGTGGCTAAGGGGCTTCCCTGTCCTCCTGCCCTGCCTTATGGATGATATCCAAGGTAAACATTCATGCTTTAGTGTTTAGGTTTATCCAAAGCAGAGAAACTGAGCGTAGCTTGCTACGGCCAAGTTCGAGTGCGGCTGAGTAACCCCCCTGCAGCCTGAAGTAGCAGCTGGTGAGGCCCATCTCGGTGCGGGATCACGTTAGAAATGGAACGTGTATGGTATATTCCCAGGTAGGTACTAGAGACTGTCATGCTGGTGCATTTTGGTGAAGCCTACCCAGCGCTCTGTAGGACATTGAGATACTTATGCGAAGGCCGCCTAGGTACGGAGTTGCAATTGAGCAGTCTTTCTGAAAAAACTGGTTTTTCTGAACCAGTCCTGACCTCTGTGAGTGTCTGTAAGACGTGGACTCTCCCGCTCTGAGCACGTGGGCCCTGTCTCGGTGGAGAAGTGCTACTTGGTTGCATAGAGTCTCCTTCCGACAATTAAAATCTTTCCTTACCGCTATTACAGAAGTATTTATATTTGAACTGCCTTTTTTAAACTCTGACTTCCTTTGACTTCTCTGCACACCAGCTGCATATACCTTTTGTAATACTATTTGAGGAAGAGTTGGTTTCTGAAAGTCAGTGTCGGGTTATTACTTGAGCACTAGGCACTGTGCATGTGTTCGCCCCCCGCCTCCCCCTTGGAGGTTTTGAAGTGTAAGAATAAACCACTTATGAACGAGGGTAACAAATTATGTTTTCCAAAGCATATATTTAGAATCGCAACTATCGCTAACTGAGTTCATCTGTCCCAGTGACACCCAACGTACTCCTGCTTTCTGCATTTACAAATCACCTGTACTAACATAGCAGCTCTACCTAAGCACACGTGAACCCTTTAAAGTTGCTGGATTATTGTATTCATTGTGTTTTTCTGCATGTAAAACTACGCCCCTGCTTTTTCAATTATGAACTTAGGATTATCCCCACCATTGGGATAGCTTTCAAACTTGTACTGGCTTTATTTAATAAATTTCTGAGACAGATTTTATAGCTGAAACTGTGTAAAAATTGTATCAGACTTCCAATCTGGCATGAGTACTG
Source organism: Aptenodytes patagonicus (assembly GCF_965638725.1). Lineage (NCBI taxonomy): Eukaryota > Metazoa > Chordata > Aves > Sphenisciformes > Spheniscidae > Aptenodytes > Aptenodytes patagonicus. The sequence continues at coordinate 6,872,136 of NC_134954.1, forward strand.
CCTGAGACCTTTAAGTTACGCAGCACTAAAGTGGGAAATCCAGTTTTATACTTAGGAGGTTCCTGGGGATCAACCAGTGTTTGAGGTGTGTTCTCAGCATGTTGAAAAGAAAAATAGTGCTGTCTGTGAACTGTGCCTGTAAGAGGAAGGTCTCTTGAAGGAGTTCATGTCACATGACTTAAAAACTAGAATCTTGTGATGAGAAAAGCAAGGCACATCTGTTCTGAGCGTCTTTGATGACTTTAGGCAGCTTGCTCGTGGGTTTTTCCTCCACATGCGTTTACAGTCCTTTGGTGGAATTAATGCTAATTTTTATTTAATAAATGAAAACTAGAAGCGTCGTATTTTCTGCAGGTGGATTAAGGTCTGAACTTTGTATCTAGTTTTAGATTGCTGGCTTGCTGTACTTTCATATAGCCGCTTGAGGAGTTTGGGGTGCGATGTTTCTCAACTGTTGGGGGTCTACACTGAATACTTACATAAGGACACATATATTTGGCTGCATTAAGGTAAAGGTAGTTTTGAAGGATATTTGAATTGCTGCCTTTTTAGTAAAGATTGGTCTACTTTCTATGCATTTTCTTTGTTGAAAAATCTAGATTTTGGGGCAGTTACGAAGGTCCAACAAGAGATGTGAATTATCTGCAGCTGAAGACAGCAGCAGTGGAATAATCTAGATGAGAATTTTACAGTTCTCTTCTTCTAAAATCAACTGTTCAGCATCATGAGATTTATCAAATTACAAGCCTGATATTAGCAGTCAAACCCTGAAAATTATCTCAGAGTTTACTTTTCTGAGTAAGACTGTTGAGTTCATAAACTTATATTTTATTAAAACGGCTCATAGTAGTATTTGAAAATTACTTTCTTGTTCTCATTGCTGCATGAGCTATTGCAAGACTTTCAGCATACCGCCGGTTCATGCCGCTGCTGTAACTGCTGCTCCTCGGTATGTAAGCCGCTTTTGTAAGAATCGTAACTAAAATGCTAATTTAATTTTGTCCGTGTGTATCTTTCCCATGTAGGATGCAGAAGTCTTGAACAATTGCGCACTATTTTTTTCCTCCACCTGCTTCTGTCAGCACAGACAGTTTTTTATGGGTAAGCCTGTTCCATTTGTCACTTCTGATGTCTAATCTTGTGCAGGGATGTTTTACTGTGTACCTCTGTCATAAGCTGGAAAGTTTTCTGTTTGTGGTTATTTAAAGAGGAAATGGTAGTTTCACATGAACTTTTTTGTCTTACTTGCTTTTGGTTTTGTATTTTATGCAGAAAATTTTCCAAATGACATGGCGACAATAAAATTGTCAGTTTGCCGATATCCAGAAATGGTTTTATTTTTAACCTGGAAAAGAGCGATGTTCGTGCGTGTTATGCTAAGGGCAGTTTCTTGGCCTCGCCAGCTCTTCTGCTGGTAGAAGCTGGCTCTGCCTGTGTTGTCGAACTGTAATTGCTGCTGCTGTCCTACTGTCAACAGTGACCTCTGCTTCTCAGAAACTCATTAACAGGGCATGGGCTGTTCACTGTGTAGTTGCTTGTATAATCCTCTCGTGAACAAAAACACCCTCCCACTTGGAACTGCTGCTCAGATATTGAGATGATGAGCAGCTTTTCAATAGCTAAAACCGTTTGCAAGAACGTCAGGTGAGGGAAACGGAGGCCGTGTCGTGCCAGAGCGTGAGGTTTTGTGTTACGGCTGGCCAGTGTCGCAGCTTGTTGCTGCTGTGGGGTGCGGGTCCTGTTCCTGCCTTCCCTGTGCCTCCTGTTCTCTTACTTTTCTGTCCTCTCGGCTGCCTTTCGTGCCCTGTGAGTAGCGAGTTCAGGTCATGAAGGGAAAACACTTTTTTTTGTGTGCTTGTTTTCACTCGGTTGACTTTCTGCTGGCTCTGTGAGTTGAATTGGCTCAGTGCAGGGAACAGGGGCGGACAGTGAGCAGGATGGTCCTCATTTTTGGTAATGGTTCACTTGTAACGTGCAACTTCATCCGCGGTATTTTCATTTGGAGCGTGTGTTTTGATAAGATGGGCTGAATCGATGCTGCACTCTGCATCCCGCTCGCTTCTGCTCTGGTCACGTACTCCTGTCGCTTTCCCACCACCAGCTCTAGCACTTGTTTAACCACTTTCCTTGTGGAAAGGTAGGACGAGCACAAGGGTAGGCAGGTTTATGTGATGAAGTGCATGGGAGGAAGGAAATGCAGAAGCGGGACCATCTCTCTTAGCAGCAGTGAGCTGTTACACAGGCTGTGCCTCTCTGTCTCCCCTTTTCTCCAATGACGCTTGAACCCATCAGTCAAATCTGAGAGGAGCAAATGCCTCCAAGATAATTTAGTTTCTGCAAGATCTGTGAAAGACCAAAAAGAGGGAAGAGACTTCAGATGCCCCCACAAGATGGGAAAAGCTGGAATATGAACTCTTGATGTTGTTAGAGCCCAGAGCATTCATTTGGGAGAGATTACAAGTCCCAATTACTAACAATCTTCACTTAGAGCTCACAGTTAAGAAACACGATATGTTGTGATATCCCTGGACCTACTTGCTCTATTTTTATTTTTACTCTTGTGTGGACTGGAAAACTTACTGTAGCTGCTTGCCTTAAATACAGACCATCACTTTTACTCTTCAAGACCTTGTTAAGAGGTTGCCTACAAGCAAGTGTGGAATCTGTTTCCTGATTCTGGTTCTTGGGCTTCTGAGACCGGACCTAGGTCTGAGACTTCGGTCATTAGAACTTGTGTACGTTAAGTGTGCCTGTAGAAAGGTGAGCATGGAGAAAGGGTAAGCACAAGGTCTATGTAATAGGCCTCAGAAATCTTTCATGAAAAGATTTAACCTAGCAGAATAGGTTAATTCTGTATGACAGACTGTTCTGGGTATAAAATTTAGCTGGCGTGGGAAGAGGAGGGTGGAATTCATGCATGCAATTTGGATTTGTGGAAGATGGATCAGGGAATTAGCCTGTGCTCAGGATTCAACTTCCGAGATCATTACCAGTAATCAAGATCATCATGGGAGGTGGAAACCAGTTTTCATCTTTTTAGCCATGTTAAAAAGGTACGCCTTTGTTTCAGGAATGATTTAGCCAGATGTTTTCACCTGCTAGATACTGAGAGCGCTAACACCGCACTATTGCAAACAGAGAAGCTCAGAGATGGGAGGTGAACCTTCTGAACTTACTACGGTATAGAGATTTTCATTACAGCTGATACTGGTCATTTTCATCATAAAATCTGCATCTCTTGGGTTGCTGGTGACTTATTTTTTCCTGGCATTTTAGTTTCTCTTCCCTGCACTACGGGAAAAGAACTGTCTGCTGATTAACTGAATGGAGAATATTACCTTGGGCAAACTCTGGAAAAGAATCGGCTATAAAATGTAAGACATGAGACTGGGATTGAATTCTGGCCATTGTGTGAATTGAGAGGCTGTGGATTCTCGTCCTCTGTTTTTACAGAGGGTAACTATACTAGGTAATTAAAGAAAAGAAAAGTTTACAATAAAGTCTGATTTCTAGGCAGTTAAGTTTCACCGGGGGTGCTCATCTTTCACGCCAGCCTGTAGGAAGTCCTCACTGTGATACGGAGTAGAAATTTGATAATGTTACAGATAGAGTCCCTTTTTCTCAAGTTCTGAAGATTTTCAAGAGTTAATAGTGAATGATTTACGTTACCGAGTTTTCAAGAGATGCAATGGATTAATTTCAAGATCTTTCCTAGACAGTCATTTATAGCATGATGCATGTTGGTTACATGAGAAACACTGAATTCTCACTCTCTTTTGTCCTGAGCTCTGTATTTGAATTTTAAGACAAGGACTGGGGACTTTCTTCCCTGGGATTTAAAATTGTCCAATCTGTAGTCAAATGAGGACCAGCTATTTTCCTCCATCATCTGAATGCTTAGATCCAAGGGAACGTTGTTGCATGGCTTCTGCTGCCTGTTGTCCTCAGGGAGGCAAGAGGCAATGAGGTCCCCAGCACCCTGCAGCGCAACGGGAGGTGTGGGGTGATGCCCTGCGTGGCACCGGTGGTGGGCAGAGCCCCCCCAGTATGGGGATGCTAACGAGGGGGAGAGGTGCACTGGCCAGCTGAAGAGATTTAGGGGTTCCTGGGCACTGCAAACCATGGGACTGGAGGATTTCAGACCTTGATTAACGCAGGTTCATGGGTTTGGGTTGTGGGGAGTTGAGAGATACTCTGATGTGTGTGGCTGAGGTAGCTCTTACCTGTGACCTGCCAAAGGTTTTGGAAGTTCTTGATGTGAAACAGTATGTTGCCTGTTGTTTTAAGGCACGCAGTTATAAAAGTAGAATCTCTTAATTTCCTTTAGAACATAAGAGTTACACAACAGCTGAGAAAAGATTTCTAATTTTAATAAAAGTCAAATAGAGACTTAACTACACCACAGTGTCCTCAGGACATTCATAAAGTTCTGGAATTCATTCAGCTGCACAAACAGGAATTTATAAATATTTATTGAAATTAACGTTACTGAAAAAGTCACCTGTGCAACTGGAGGTGAATATAAAGGAGAAATGCCGGGGGGAGGGGGGGGGGCAGCGTGTAGAGGAACAGCTTGTTACAGATAGGTTGTCCACTTTGCAATGTATTTCTGGTTTAATTTTGGTCCGTGCCAGCTGCTTCTGCAGCACAGCTTCTGCACGCACAGTTCAGAAGGAACATCCAAGAGAAAATGAGTACTTGGGAAGGCAGATTGCTGCACCCATCACTTAGTCGAATGTCTGCTGAAAACTTCAGCATTATTGGACATAAGTGTTTCGAGGGAAATCAGCTGCTACTACTGCACGAGGCTTTGAATAAGCTGTTAGAAATTACGCACAGTACTAAAAGGAAGGGTGCAAAATATAAACATCTCTAATTTTAAAGGCTATTTTGCAGGTTTTTTTCTCACCCATTTCTAGTGGTGATGCCAAAATATAGTCTTAAATAAATTCACAGATCCCCAAGTTTGGGCAGCTACTCAATTTTATCTAAATTTTGCTCACATTTTGCGATCTGGAACTTGCGCTTTAGTTTTAAGAATCTCACTTTTGAGCAGTCTTTGAGGAATTTGGCATCTCTATTTATCCTGAATAGATTAGGCTAGATATGGGAGTTTTTAATCGGCACCCAGAACTTATCACAAGCTAGGTGTATAACAGCATAAACTTCCATCTTCCATCCCCAAATAATTTGTTTTAAAAGATAAAGTCTTGCTGAAGTTTGACTTCAGGAAAAACTTCTTCACCTTGTGCCCACTCCATCCTTGTGAACGTGAGAAAGGCAAGTCTTAAAGCATAAAGAAATCGAGTCAGGAGGCTTTCCGGTAAGGATCAAACCTTTCACAGCCCCATCGCTTAAATGAAGGGGTGTTAGCGGGGGAGTCTCGGAGAATTCTGGCCGGGGTGGTATCACTTTGCGGGGAGGAGAAATCATTCAGCTAGGGAGGATTTGGGTTGTCTAACTATTAATGTAAAAATCATAAATTTAATTACTAAATATAAAATATTAAACTGTAACATAAAACATTTAAGCATTAAATGCAAAAAATGAAGGTGGTGTTTTTTTTTCCTCGCATTTTAAATTGGGGAGTTTTGATCACAGTTACTTACCCCTCACTTTATACATTGCTCACTGCAGAGTTTGAAATAAATACAGCCACCTTATTTATATCTGAGGGATGACTGGGTGGTAGTGTGTAACAGGAATAGATGCATTTTTTTCTGCTCCATCCAAGCAAACAAGATGTAATGTTTAAAAAGTGAAGCTGACCTAAAAATAAGTGTTGGGGGTTTTAAATTTTATTTGGGGGGGGTGGGTTAAATTTTATTTTTTAGTGGTGAATTTTCCTTATTGAGGAAAGGAAAATTTTATTATTTGACATGAATGATCTAGTGATTTAAAGCCCTGACAGAATTAAATCTGACCAGGGACATCAAGGGCAACAAGAAAAGATTCTATAGGTATGTCGGGGATAAAAGGAAGACGAGGGAAAATGTGGGCCCTCTCCAGAAGGAAATGTGACGCCTGGTTACCCGGGATGTGGAGAAGGCGGAGGTACTCAGTGACTTTTTTGCCTCGGTCTTCACTGGCAAGTGCTCGAGCCTCACCGCCCAAGCCGCAGAAGGCAAAGGCGGGGACTGGGAGAATGAAGAGCCGCCCACTGTGGGAGAAGATCAGGTTCGAGACCATCTAAGGAACCTGAAGGTGCACAAGTCTGTGGGACCCGATGAGATCCATCCGTGGGTCCTGAAGGAACTGGCGGATGAAGTTGCTAAGCCACTATCCATCGTATTTGAGAAGTCGTGGCAGTCCGGGGAAGTTCCCACTGACTGGAACAGGGGAAACATCACCCGCATTTTTAAAAAGGGAAAAAAGGAAGACCCGGGGAGCTACAGGCCAGTCAGTCTCACCTCTGTGCCTGGGAAGATCATGGAACAGACCCTCCTGGAAGCTATGCTAAGGCACGTGGAGGACAGGGAGGTGATTCGAGACAGCCAGCATGGCTTCACCAAGGGCAAGTCCTGCCTGACCAACCTAGTGGCCTTCTCTGATGGAGTGACTACATCAGCGGACACGGGAAAAGCTATGGATGTCGTCTACCTGGACCTCTGTAAGGCCTTTGACACAGTTCCCCACAACATCCTTCTCTCTAAACTGGAGAGGTATGGATTTGATGGGTGGACTGTCCAATGGATGAGGAATTGGTTAGATGGTCACATCCAGAGGGTAGTGGTCAACAGCTCAATGTCCAGATGGAGATTGGTGACGAGTGGCATCCCGCAGGGGTCCATATTGGGACCGGTACTGTTTAATATCTTCATCAGTGACATAGTGGAATCAAGTGCACCCTCAGCAAGTTTGCAGACAACACCAAGCTGAGTGGTGTGGTTGACACGCCAGAGGGACGGGATGCCATCCAGAGGGACCTGGACAAGCTCGAGAAGTGGGCCTGTGTGAACCCCATGAGGTTTAACAGGGCCAAGTGCAAGGTCCTGCACCTGGGTCGGGGCAACCCCCGGTATCAATCCAGGCTGGGGGATGAAGGGATTGAGAGCAGCCCTGCCGAGAAGGACTTGGGGGTACTGGTGGATGAAAAGCTGGACATGAGCCAGCAACGTGCGCTCACAGCCCAGAAGGCCAACCCTATCCTGGGCTGCATCACCAGCAGCGTGGCCAGCAGGTCGAGGGAGGGGATTCTGCCCCTCTACTCTGCTCTGGTGAGACCCCACTTGGAGTACTGTGCCCAGCTCTGGAGCCCTCAGCACAGGAAAGACACGGACCTGTTGGAGCGGGTCCAGAGGAGGGCCACGAAAATGAGGGGGATGGAACACCTCTCCTGTGAAGAAAGGCTGAGAGAGTTGGGGTTGTTCAGCCTGGAGAAGAGAAGGCTTTGGGGAGACCTTCTTGCAGCCTATCAGTACTTAAAGGGGGCTTATAAAAAAGATGGCGGCAAACTTTTTAGCAGGGCCTGTTGCGACAGGACAAGGGGGAATGGCTTTAAACTAAAAGAGGGTAGACGTAGACTAGATAGAAGGAAGAAATGTTTTACACTGAGGGTGGTGAAACACTGGCACAGGTTGCCTAGAGAGGTGGTGGATGCCCCATCCCTGGAAACATTCCAGGTCAGGTTGGACGGGGCTCTGAGCAACCTGATCTAGTTGAAGATGTTCCTGCCCACGGCAGGGGGGTTGGGCTAGATGGCCTTTAGAGGTCCCTTCCAACCCAAACCATTCTATAATTCTATACTGAAACTAATGAGCCTAAATTAGACTGGCATGAAGTAACGAAGAGGGTGGAAAATGTACACTGAAGTATCTGAACAAATTTGTGAAGGGCTGCATCTGTTCAGGTGCGGAATGTTCCTCTTTCACCCACTTACTGTGGCTCTTGCCACTTAAGTTTTTATTCTGTTGGTTTTGCACATAGGCAAGACCGTAAGACCACGCAAAGCCTGAACTGCCTGCAGAGATGCCCTCTACCCACTCTCTGAAGTAAGTTCGAGAGACTAAGCAAAACACTTTACCCTAGAAATTATTTGAAAAGTCATAAAATAACTCTTTCACTATGGTGCTGATTTTAATTCAGTTTTCAATTGGCTACAGTAGTATTTAAGCCCATGATTAAAATCAAACAAATATTTAAGTATTTCACTGACTTAGGGCTCCATTTCATGGTAGTTTTTTTTAAATCTTGGGGCAGCTGTAAAAATCAAGGAAGCAGCTCTGCAAGTGGGATAAGTTATCGGGGTACTCTTCGGTGAGGATCTTGTCCCTGGGCTCATTGTTACAAACCCCTGCCCCATCACTTTCTTTTCTACTTTTTATCTATGATAGCCTACGTATCTCTTCTTTACTTCAGTGCAAAAACCAAGAGAAGTTCTTAACCGCCAGCTACCTGGCGATGATTGTTGTTAGCACTTGAAAAGAGACGACTGATTCATTGGTACCATCTCTGTACACTTTTACAAATCTGTCTTTTAAGCTTGTGCGTGTGTGAACTTTTCAGCTGCTTGTGGGAATTAAAATTACTGTCACAGTCCATTGCTCTGGTTGCGCACACTGCCGTGCCTTACCAAATAGCCGATACCTGCCAGTCTGCAGCACAGCCAAGAACTCACCTTTACAGCACTTGATGACTGCTGCCCGCTTGCCAGCCTGCACTCGAAGACCAGCCAATACTTTAAATCCCAGACTGCAGAAGAAAAAGAAAAATTCAGAATCCCTTTAAGGAGAATTCTTTGTATACAATGACCATGGCCCGAAACAGCCTGCCTCAGCTTCACCAACAGATCTGCAGAGTGAGTGATCTGGTTTTTTGCTGTCTATGTTTGTAATACTTTGCATCAGATGTGTAGATGATTTAAAAAAAAAAAAAAAAAAAGCAACCAAACTTGGTGTGAATTGAAAGTTGGCTGCATAAATCTTTTCCATATAAACTTATTAAATATCCATTGATATTGAGTTCCTTAAAGCAATAACTTGACTACCAGGTCTGAAACTTGTACTGGGAGGATCGAATATTGCAGCTGCGCTGAACCTGATTGATTTCAGTTGGGTTCTGCATGGGTGCTTGAGTCCACCTGCACAGAATAAATACATATATAACTCCAGTTTTGAAAAATAAGATTCCATTTTGCAGCGTGTAGGTCAAATTAAAGAGCTGCTCATGCCCATGTTTCCCTAGGTAGAGGTGGAGCAGTATAATGAAGGCAGTGTTACTGTCGGTACTCGTACACCCACTGATTCAGAGAGACGTAGCTGCTGTGTAACAGCAGGGAAGGTGCAGAATCCAATTACAGCTTTTAATGTTTGGGTTTACTGATTAGTTTTGCCATTTCAAATGTTATACTTGCAGTACACGTTTGCTTATCTTTATTTGTTACTTGCTAAATTTTAAATTGTATAAGAACTGGAGATGGCTTTGTAGTTTTGGGTTTTTTTTTTTTTTACAAAATTTCATACCTGTCTTCAAGTGAAATGGAAAGAAGGGATTAATTTGAACTTCATGGTATTTTAATGATTTTTCACTGCTATGAATTGTTTTTGCTGCCTGTAGTCTCTGTCCTTTATTGCATCAGTGCTGCAGTACAATGTTGGTGGGCGATACTGCTTTATGAACTGCAGTGTCTCAGCACTGCTGTTTTTCATCATTTAATACAGCCTAATTGATGCTCTTACAGACCATTCCAAGAATAAAAAGAAACATTTCTGCTTTAGCTGGGTGAAGGTCACTTTGTCTTTAGTGAGCACGGAAAGCCAAATAAATGTTTGGTCCATGCCTTTATAAAAGGGATATAAGCAGGAGTCCTTTTGTATGTGAAGAACTCAAGGATTAGGAGTAAAGAATACAGTAACTGCAAGAGTTTTATGCTGCAAGGTGCTTCAGAGCTATATCCTTTTTCATTATATACCGTGTTTCAAAAGTTACAAGTCAATTGTTTTAAGCTCATGGGGTTTAAACTTTGCATTTATTTTGGCAACAAGATGCAAATTATTTTTGCAGAATGTGGCTTTAAATGCTTCCTCTGGAGTGCTGTAGGTTAAAAATGGCTTCCCCTTTCCCCTCACTGTTTGATGAAATACGGACATTTCTCAAATATTTAGTGGTTGTTTTAATTCTGCTAGTAACAAGTTACTTCTACGTGAAAAGTCACAGTAACATTTTAATACTGCTACCGGAGTCACTGGCAGCTCGTGAAATGATTCCCCCGACTTGTCCCGTGTGGTTTGATCTCGGCACCTCGTGCAGGACAGTGGGGTGTGGGTAGCAGTAGTGTCTCGGACCGGGGTTTGCTCCCCGCTCCCCTCGCACTGCCACCCAGCCCTGCGAAGCCTCGCGGCTCGGAGGAGCGAGCAGGGAAGAGTGGAGCCCTCTTGTTGTGGTCGTTACCCTTCACTTTGGGGCTGGAAGGGGCTTATAAGCTTTTCCGTAGAGGCAGCTTGGCTGTTAATACGCCTGTAGAAAATCTGAGAGGAGGATAGAAATCCTTTTGATAAGGGATATAAAGATTGCTTACACATTTAGGTCCTTCACCCTATTGTACCGTTTTCTTCCCTTTTTTAAATAGAGTGCTACCAGACAAGACACATACCAGATGAATTTGTGTTTTATTCACTCTGTGAGCGTAAAAGTGTGTGCTGTAGTGTCAGATCCATGCCATTCAGAAAATAAATGTTTTGGCAAAGCCTTTTGTCAGTGTCATCCATCGTGGAGGGATCGGTCCGCGTCTGAGCCAGGTGCAGCCCTCCAGCAGCTCAAACCTTCCACCTGCCCTATATATCCTATGGATGATGGGAAAGGCTACGAGGATGTGGGAACTGCTGGGTAAAGAAAGCAATGGAAGGAAAGAGAGCCACCAAATGCTTCTGTAACTCATAGTTGCCCCTCTGCCCGCTCTGATCTCCCTTGGGGGAAGGGGGGAAGCTCTGAGAAAATGCCTTGACACGAGAGAGTCACTGGGCATTGCCCAAAGCCCAGCGGCACTGGGGAAGTCTGTGGTCGCCCAAGCATGCCGTCCACGCCAGACTCACTCAGTGCTGTTCTCGGGTGCGTTCTGGGGATGTGCGTCTTCTTTAAAGCACCCGTGCTGCCTGGAGCTGCACCACTGCCGTGCAACAACAGTGCCACAACGTGTGGCTATAAAGCATAGAGGTTACGAAAAAGTCCTTCTAGTATGTGATAACCACTCTGGGATGGTGACTTTCTGGGTACATCGCCGGCCAGCTGCCGAGTCGGGTGTCTGGTGTGGGAACGCGGCTGCAGCTGGGGCCGGGGCAGAGGCAGCTTCTGCTCTCTGTTCTCACCGAGCAAACGAGGGGCTGGGAGGATGAGCCGTGGCCGTGGGGTGGGATCGATCCTCTCCTTGCTTGTCCCTAGCAGAAAACTCGCCTCCTGCCGAGTTACCCAGCTGCTCGGGCTCGCTGCCGGCGAACAGCGTCACTCGCCCCGGCTGCAGCGGCACTGGAGCAGCTCTACCCAAGGCAGCACTGCATGCTTCACAAGCCGCTTCATCAACCGAACAGCGTCAGCTCCAGGGGACTAAGAGGCACCTAAAAATTGCGAAGTGACCGGTTATTTGTAGCGGTTAGAAAAATATTAAGAACTAAAGGAAGATACATTTCTGTCCGAGCTGTATCAGGAAGAACCAGTTTAGGTCTTTTTGACGTTTTTGGAGAAGTTATTAGAGGACCTTTGAGAAACCCGAGTTTCTGCGAATACCAAGTTAACGAGGCCAGGGGCTGGAGCTGGGACCTTACCCGTTTCAGGCCTTTTATGGGTTTCCCCCCCCCCACTCCTTGTTCTTCCCGTTTCCCGTTACCGGCGCAGCTTCGCTGTCCGAACCGTAACTGCTGGCGGAGCCCGCGCCGCCGGGGCAGGGCTGACGGGAACCCACCACAACAGGGGAACAACTTTTCACAGCGCCCACCGCCGTGTCAGACCCGGGCGGGCCGGGGCCGGGTGCCGTAACCGCCTGGCCGTTACCGAGCGGGCCGGGCTCTCCCGAGAGGCGGGCGGGGGGAGCGCTGCAGACCGATGCGGGGCTGCGGCCGGGGCAGGGACGCCCCCTCCGCCGCCACCGGCAGCGCCGGGCCCGGCGGGGCACTGCGGCGGGCGCGGGACGGCGGCGAGAGCGACGGCGGCAGCCGCCAATGGGGGGCGCGGGGCGGGGCGCCGCCATTTCGGGCCGCACCTCCGCGGCCGCCCGGCGGCGGTTCCGTGCGCGGCGGCGGCGGCCGGGGCTCTTCCCGCTGCGGCGCGGGGCGGGGGCGCCATGCGCGCTGGCGGGGCGGCGCGGCGCGGGGGCCTGCCCGCCCTTCCCGCCCGCCCGCCGCCCCTTGCTCCCGCCCCCGCGGCCGCGCTGCGGGGCGGAGCGGAGCGCGGCGCCGCCTCGCCCCGGCGGCCGCCGTGAGCTGGGCTGCCGCGGCGCCCGCGGCCGCTCGGCGATGGCGGCGCGGAAGAAGCGCGGGTGGCCGTGCGGCTGCTAAGTAGGGCAGCGGCGGGGCGGGGGCGGCGGCGGGGCCGTCGCGGCGGCTGCGCCATGCGGGCCGGGCGCGGGGGGCCGGCCGGGAGACGGCGCCGGGGGCGGCGCGCCCTGCTGCCCGCCGCGGGCCCCGGGGCGCCGGGGCGCTGAGCAACAGTTGGCCCCGCCGCCGCCCAGCATGAAAGTGTGCCGGCGGAAGGCGCTGGCGCTGTGCCTGGGCTACGCGCTCCTGCTGCTCCTCGCCGCCCTCAACCTGCTGGAGTACAAGTGGCGGCGGGAGCCGCGGCGCTGCGGGGACCCCCCGGCCACCCCCCGCCACCGCCCCCCGCCGCCGCCGCCCCCGCCGCCGCCGGCCGGGAGCCGCGGTCCGGCGGGCGCCCGGCGGCAGCTGGTCTATGTCTTCACCACCTGGCGCTCGGGGTCGTCCTTCTTCGGGGAGCTCTTCAACCAGAACCCCGAGGTCTTCTTCCTCTACGAGCCGGTGTGGCACGTCTGGCAGAAGCTGTACCCCGGGGACGCCGTCTCGCTGCAAGGGGCGGCCCGCGACATGCTGAGCTCCCTGTACCGCTGCGACCTCTCCGTCTTCCAGCTCTACAGCACGGCGGGCGCCGGCAAGAACCTCACCACACTGGGCATCTTCGGGGCGGCCACCAACAAGGTCATCTGCTCCTCGCCCCTCTGCCCAGCCTACCGCAAGGAGGTGGTGGGCATGGTGGACGACCGGGTGTGCAAGAAGTGCCCCCCGCAGCGCCTCAGCCGCTTCCAGGAGGAGTGCCACAAGTATCGCACGCTGGTCATCAAGGGCGTCCGCGTCTTCGACCTGGCCGTCCTCGCCCCGCTCATGCGGGACCCGACCTTGGACCTCAAAGTCATCCACCTGGTGCGAGACCCCCGGGCCGTCGCCAGCTCCCGCATCAAGTCCCGGCACGGCCTCATCCGGGAGAGCCTGCAGGTGGTGAGGAGCAGGGACCCCCGCATCCATCGCATGCCCTTCCTTGATGCCGGCCACAAGCTGGGCGGAAAGAAGGAGGGGGGGGGTGGCTCAGACTACCATGCCCTGGGTGCCATGGAGGTCATCTGCAGCAGCATGGCCAAGACCCTGCAGACCGCCCTGCACCCCCCTGACTGGCTGCAGGGCAACTATATGGCTGTGCGCTACGAGGACCTGGTGGTCGAGCCCATCAAGACCCTGCGGCAGGTGTACGGCTTCGTCAACCTGGCGGTCAGCCCAGAGATGGAGAAGTTCACCCTCAACATGACCAGTGGCCCCGGCTACTCCTCCAAGCCCTTCGTGGTGTCGGCCAGGAACGCCACCCAGGCGCTGAGCGCCTGGAGGACTGCGCTCAGCTACCAGCAGATCAAGCAGGTCGAGGAGTACTGCCACCAGCCCATGGCCCTGCTGGGCTACGAGAGGGTCGGCAGCCCCGAAGAGGTGAAGGACCTCAGCAGAACGTTGCTCAGGAAGCCGCGGCTGTGACGGGGGCAGCGGGCGCCCGCCGACCGCCCTCGGGGGCGGCTGAGCCCCGCTGGGGAGAGGAGCCGCTCCGGCTGGCTTGAGTGAGGGAGGGAGCCGGGAAAAGCAACCTGGTTTCCGATTTCCTCCAAAGACTGCTGAAGGGTAACATACAGTAATGTGATGATTTATTTCTTTTTTTAATTTTTTTTTCCCCCGTGGCATTGGGTTAGATGCGATTTAAAAGAAAAATAAAGTGGAACTGAAAATATGTGTAAAGCCCGTTTCCCCTTCTCTAAAATGCCAGGCAGTGATTCTGTACCAAAATCTTGTTTATGGAGTTCTTGAGTTTTTGTTACCATCTTCAAACCCACTTGCACAATTCCTAACACATCTTTATCTCCCTTGGTGCGGAGGCGATGCCCTTGGAAAGCATAATGCTGAAAATCAGACTTTTGTGTGAAAGCGAATGTTCAGACATGATAGTAATAAAAGAAAAAACAATAAATGATATTCATTTTTATAATTACCTCAATTGTTTGGGAATTACAGTGTTGCTTATGTACAGCTGGAGGGGATGCTTGCTTAAAATAGCAGTGTGGACTTTTTTTAAGGGTATGGGTGGAGGGCTGGAGTGCAACATTTGACGTGTTCAAAGATTAGGAGCTGCTCTTGCAGAAACAAGTACAGATCTCACAAATGTAGTGCAGGTTTTATGGCTATGTCAAAGCAGGTTTCTATTTAACTATTGTCTTTTTTGTTGTATTTAAAAAGTCTTTCAAGTGCCACTGTATTAGTGTCCTAAGAGTTTTAAAACCTTTACCATCACAGCAGTATTTATTTTTGTCTTGACATGTATGTCCAGGAGTCACTGTCAAATAGAAGTGGATCTACAGTGTGACAAGAAGTACAGGATTTAAAAAGACATTTATCATACTGGAAACATTAGCATGTGTGAAAACAAAAATAAAATTATATATATTATATATATTCTATAGTGCTAACAATACAGTAAGCTATTTAAGATATTTCTTGACGTTGATTGGTAACAGGCGTAACAGGGAAGCATAGGAAAATGCATAAAATGATTTATTTTTCCCCTTTGTCTAAGTGTCCGAGGGTATATTTATGTACGAGGAGGGAGGAAACGTACAGCTGTGTGTTCATAGCTATAATGGAGCTTTTACAGAGTCGACCTAGTGTTTGATTTTAGAGCGCTGGTTAGATACTTGTTTCTTGTGAATTGTCATTGCTCTACAATGGAGCCAGATGGTGGTCTGGCTCTTTCTGGGAGCTTTGCCTAGAGACTCTCTCCCATCGTTAAAACTTGATTAAAAAAAAAAAAAAAGGAGATTTTACTACTTCTGCTTTTATAATTTTCTGAAAAAGCCCCGGTTTATTAAAGGTGAAGTTGTGTGTTGCATTTGAGAAGTGCAGACACCTCGGGTAGTTTTTAGTCTTGGCGGTGTTCTCTGATGCTCTTTGAAGGCTCATTTTGGAACTTGAGTTTTTAAACAAAAGTGGTTTTGCCAAACTGTTCTCTTAGGAGACTATAGGCTTTTCTACAGGAAATACATTTTACATTGCCTACGTGGGTGTTGTGCCTTCAGCAAATGTAAAGAGTACGAGTAGGAAAAAGGAACGTGATTTGTGAAAATAAATTGATATAAACAGGATGCTGATAAGTGTGTGCGTGTGTGAAAATTTTAGCGATGTGTAGTATGTCTATTTCTTGTATTGGTACTTTTAAGTTAAACAGGTGATAACTGGCTACTAAGCTATTTGAGTTCTTGATGAAATTTTGGCATTAGATGTTGAACTTACTCTGAAAAGGAAACACATTTAATAAACTAGTTAAAAGATTATTGCATAAGGTTGCCTATACCTTTGCTGAATGACTACATTACACATGTCCATTCCCTCAGTTCATCATCACTATCAGCACAAACAACATTAATAATTTCTGTCACTGGGAGATCTTGTAATTGGCCTGTTAGGTTGTATTCCCAAATTCCAGATAGCAGTGCTAAAAATGGGAGGGATAGTTAATTTGGTATTTAAAATACATATTAAGGTACTTGTGGTTTTGTGGAATTAGGTGTTTTGTGTTATCACTGTATGTATTCTGAGTGGATTTGGGATGTCTGGGTTTGGGCTGTACCCCGTGGTTTGCTTTTTTTTTTTTTTTTTTCCTTTCTTTCAGTCGGTGTGTCCTGGGGCAGTGCTTGAAAATCTGATCTGCTTATAGAGCACGTCGCTTGCTTTTTATCCATCCGCTGCTTTATGAAGCACTCCGCTACCCACCGCACAGTCCTGCCTGCCTGCCTGCCTCGTAACAGCCGTCCGCGTGTTTGCCAGCGCTGCTATCGGCGGGGCGAGCGGGCCCGGGGAGCTGCAGAGCCTCTCTGCAGAGCGGTGTGCTGCCCACGGGGAAGCGAGCCCAGCTTCCCCTCCGGGCTGGGGCACTGCGCCGAGATTTCGGCTCCCGCTGTCTTAAGTATGAAACTTCGCTGCAGTTTCTAAATGGGGCTTTCTCATGACAGCATGTTACAGCGTAAGCTCTTTTGGTTTTGGGGGGCTGAAGCACGGTCATTTATGTGTGCAGAATTCCTTAGTCTCTTCTGGGAAAGTTTTCTGGGTGAGTAAAGTGAACAGGAATTAATTGCCTCTGGGAGCGTGAAATACATGAGCCCAATTGACTTAGCTTCCAAAAATCTCCTTTGGATTCTAATTACATGAAAAAGCTCATCCTGTTGTTCTGAGAGAGCACTCGCTGCTCTTCTAATAATGGTGCATTACAAGCATCTGCTTCACTTTACTGATAGGAACGGCGTGCCAGTAGAGTTACAGCATCTGAATCTGGTCCATAATTTGAGCTCCACCTACTACATTGCAGCAAGGAATTACCCAACATACTGTACAGTTGTACCTGGGCATGTTTTGGCGAACAGAAGAAGTAATGCAAAGCTCATTTTGTGAAAACAAAGGACTGCAATTTTGTTCAGGTAAAGCTTCAGGAGAAGTGAATGAGACTCTGCTTGTGTAAAATGCTGGTGGGCTAAGCCCTACTTTTAATGCTCCTCCATTAAAAAATAAGTATGTGAACAACTAGCAGTTAAAACAGGCCATTTTTAGTCCTTTTTTATATTCAGAAAAGAGGATTAGAGGAATTTAAAAAAGCCAAACGTAGTTGAAAAAAAAAGAAAAAGTTTTAAATGTGAAAAATTATAGAGAAAAATAGGCTATCAGAAAGATGATGAACACGGTTACAAAAGACCTCTGCCTGTTGTGAGGAGGGACATCTAGCTGAGGTCGGAATACTTAAAAAATACTTGACTCATGCTTAAAAATAGTGCCTGGGTTTGCTTTCTGTCTGATTTAATAATTACAGTGTGCTTCTTCAACTGAAGCTAATGCTTGTATTAGTGAAGAATCAATAGCATACACAAGGTACAGGGTGCACTAAGTTGCACTGAGCCGGGAGGGAGACTGTTTTGAAGACTTGGCACGTCGTTTCGATGGAACAGAAAGGCCAGTGCGCAACTACGTGTTGCTTTCTGCTGTGAACAAAACCAGAAAATTGTACAAGTGTTGCAAATGGCAATGATCACTCAGTGCATGAAAACACAGGAAAACCCTCTGTCCTCCACTGAATCAGCTTAAAACACGAGACGTGTAAAAGTGTGCAAGTTGCTGCAGCTGAACTGAACGCTGCTAATGAAACAATGGTCAGATAAAGTATCTTTCGGTCTTTCTAACAAAAGGAGGAAGTTCTTAATTTTTTCCGATCACTTCACAATTTGTCAGGTGTTAAGCTTCATGCCCTGCCTGGGCAGAGGAACATAACGGACTTAATTTAAAACCACAAACCTTGTTTTTCGGTTACGATTTGAACTCGGGTCTCTAGAGATGAAATACTGGTGGTTACAATCAATTCTGAAACAAGTGTTTTTCATCCTGTAGGCCATGAGAAGAAGACTGGGATTATTCTTTATTTCCCCCTTCATTTCTAATTACTGTGGTGTGTTTTAAGTGTCCTTGAAAGTCAGTGGTGTTTAACAGGAGCTTTTGCACACTGCAAGGGGTGGTCTTAGAGTCTGTCTTTCCGTTTTGCTCCTGTGCATCCCTTTAAGTGCAGGCGTGGGTCTCCTTGGAGCGGTGAATGCCAATTGTGCCAAATGGTGTGGGGCTGCTTAATGTGAACAGACTGAGTATCGGGCAAATGCTGCTTCTGTTAATCCAATGGATCAAAAATGTTATTTTTTCTAGTTCCATTTCAATTAAGGGTGTTGTACCAGAATAAATATTACTCTGCTGGAATTATGCATATGAATAAGGCAAGCAGATTTAATTTGGAGGCTCTAAGTGAGCGTGAGACTGCTTGCAGTTGATGTATCCAACTTCGATGGCCAGTGCGTTCTGCTAGTTATCCTGGCAGTCACTGGATGCGGTTTTACATTTTGTATCAGAGCTCCTGAGCAAGATCTTATGAAAATGTGCACATGTTCTAAAATAAAAAAATACATGGAATAACATTTCAGCAATATTCATTGTATTGCACACATTTAAAGTAAAAAATAAGGTTTATCTGGTTTATTTGGATTCACTGGTATCAAATGAGTTCTGTTAACGTGTTTTAAATAAGAGCTCTTGGCTGTCATGACATCCCCGATTCTTTCACGTAAGTTATCAATTCTGCAAAGAAAATGCATGGATTCTGTAGAACACAGATTGTTTTAACTTTGCAAGTTGGAAAACTTCCTTGTATTTATTTTTCTTTGGGGCTTGGTGTTCCCTGCATCATGAGATCATGAAAGGATCACAAGAATGGGCCTGCGTTATTGAGTGTTTGGTGTTTGGATCAATGCAAATCCAATGAAAATCAGTGCGAAACATAAGGTGTCCTGTCTTCCCTTGATGCATGAAGAGCCAACATTCCTCAGACACATCAATACAATGAAAGCTATGACAAGAAATAATTCATAATATAAATGGCATTGCAAATGGGAGAGCTAGGATTAAAGAATCATCTGCTACTGCAGTGAAACACAAAGCTGTAAAATGCAGGTAAAAATATATAGCATATTCCTTCACAGAAGAAAATTCTGTATGTAAAGGACCCATTTACACCCACTGATGTGGGTGAGATCTCTGGCGTCCACTTCAGTATCTGATACAGGAATATGCTTGTTATAAACAGGGTGGTGAGAAGGGAATTGAGGTCGAGCAGTAGGTTACCATCTCTTTGTTCCTATCAGAGAAGTTGGTGAGTAGCCAGGACAGCCTGTGGGTCTTTTAGCGTGAGGTACCACAAACTTGTGTTCTGGATACAATGGCATTATTCTGATGGGGTTTGAATGAAAATAGGACTTTCCTGCTGAAAAACAAGATGAAAATCGGATTGGAGGAACTCCCCAAATGAAAAATTATTAACAAAGCAATGTGAGCAAGGAAGGCTGGTAGGAGCTGCTGAGCAACCTGTTTCTAACTGCATTAGTGGAAGCTGAAGTTGCTGACTGGAAGGGGCCCTGCAGCTACAATTTCAAGGACTCTGAAGATGCTAGTTAGCTTTGAGCGGGGTTTTTAAGAATACCTTCACGTGTCATTTTCATTGGAATGGGAATATTATGCAGGAGTTAGTGGGAGTTATATTTCAGGGTGCCTCCGAAAATCATGGCCTCATAAATTCGTATTGGAAGGGGCCTCAGGAGGTTTCTGGTCCAACCTCCTGCTCAAAGCAGGGTCAGCTTACGAGATCAAACTAAGTTGCTCCAGGCTTTATCCTGGTGGGTCTTGGAAACCTCCGAGGACAGAGACTGCACAGTCTCCCTGAGCAACCTGTCGCAGTGCTTGACGGCCCTCGTGGTGAACCGTGATGCTTCATCAAAACCGGCCCCAAATCACTAATTATGTTACATAAATTTCTTGTCCCTCAATTTTGTGTTTTGCGTATGACTACTGATGTGGGTCGTGTCCTCACTTCCCCTTAACTGCAATAGATGTTTGCTGCAGCTCAGCTGTTGCGAAGGGTCAGCAGCAAAACGGTTAATGAGTAGCGATCTCAGTGGAAAAATGTGGATTCACAATTAGAATGCTGCATCCAGCAATGTCCATTCTTTTACTCAGGAGGATAAAGAGAGCAGAGGGAAAAGAAATTCACTTGGAAGAAAGGAAAGGAATACAAAGCGGAGTCTATCGGAAGTTGCTCTTTCTCTGCTGTAGGTCAAAATACTGTTAAGGAAAATTGAAGGAAAAAATGATACCACGCAGCAAGGTCAGGAGAGGATGAATAAAGGCATCTGCATGTTAAAAGCAGAGGGGATAGAAACCTGAAGGATGTAAGATAAAACGTGCTGATGCTGTGTGCTGTAACCATTTGCAATTAATCATGATACACACAAAGAATTCCTCACTTCCAACACTTACAGTTTTAGATTCACTGGTTTTGCTCATAATTTCAAGATGAATTTCAAACAGGAATAATTTTCATAATTATTTGGATACTTTTGGTGTTCCAGTTTGTTTTGGGTATAGATAGAAACAGAATAGCTGACCTTTTGTCTAAATATTCCTTTCTTCAGACCTCTATGCATAAATTCTCAAGAAGCCCCCTAGTCAGCTAAATTCTTGGCACCTTCTTATTTTCCATCTGCCAGATGGTTCCTTCTCCCACCAGTCAGGATTATCAGTAATTATCTGTTTCAAGCCATGTGCATGTCTCATAACAGTTTATCATGGGAGACGTAAAATGGAAAAGGGACATATTTAGTGTTTATATAACTTCCAGAATCACTTCTGGCAGCTTTCAGTATTTGCTTATTTGCCACTGGTGGTTCCTATGGATGCTTGCTGTGCCGGTCTGGGATCAACCCTTCAGATCTCACGTTATTTGGTTCATTTACTAAAATCAGACACCTTACACACTCAGCGAGCAGGTGTTTTTAGGTGTACTAACTTAGTCAGTCGAGTGATGACCTGTTTTGTTCTTCAGGACACCCTTATATCTGCTTGCCCTCTCTTCTCCCAAGTAACAAGCGATAGGACGAGAGGAAATGGCCTCAAGTTGTGCCAGGGGAGGTTTAGATGGGATATTAGGAAAAATTTCTTCACTGAAAAGGTTATCAAGCGCTGGAACCGGCTGCCCAGGGAGGTGGTTGAGTCACCATCCCTGGAGGTGTTTAAAAGATGTGTAGGTGTGGCGCTTAGGGTCATGGTTTAGTGGTGGACTTGGCAGTGTCACGTTTACGGTTGGACTCAATGATCTTAAAGGTCTTTTCCAACCTAAATGATTCTATGATGCGATGGCTACATCAGACCCCGCCGATGCCATACTGGGGTGGTTGCAGACATCTGGGGTCTTTCAACGCATAAAGCAGTGAAAAAGGTCTGACTGCCAGAGCAGGCTCGGGGTTGAAGAATACTGACCTCCATGGTGTTACGTCCTTTTCACCTGCTTTGCTGGCTATAGCTCCAGCTCAAAGCATCAGAGCTGGCGGTGGTAAAGGATATCTGTTTCAAAGAGGTTTTGGTACAATGGTAAGGAGTAAGTGGTGGGAAACAGTTATTTGTGCTTCTCTGCTCCGCTATGGGAATAAGCACGAAGCAGCCAGTACTTACCGTAATGCTTTGATTTTGTAAGAGTTTAACATCTGGTCCCTAATTGCACGTTCTTTCATGCTGAGCAGAGGTAAAAATATACAGTATAAAAGTGTAACGTTGTGGCTACTGCCCAGAAGATACCTGCTGTGTTGTTTTAACCCGGGAGACCTCACCACAGGGCACAACTCACACACCCATGAGCCCCCTCCATTATATTTTCCTTTAAATAGAAAATGTAGTATCTGATGCCACACCAGAGACGTAATCACTGACTTTCGGGATGCAGTGTGCCGCAGGTGCTAATTAGGAATGCTAACACCTGACATAGAAAAGGGACACCTGAAAGTGGTTGAGGGGATGTGCTGCTAAACCCTTTTGCCTCCCAGACAGGTAACAGTTTCTTGGGAAAACGGGATAAAAGCAGAAGTTTTCTCTGCCCTCCAGGGTTGCACAGGGCTGAGCTGCCTCCCACCCTTTATTTCTATCTGTACCTGTGTCCTGCTGGGTGCGGGTGGATGCCTGGCCCAGCCTGCTCTCAGGTGCCTGTTGTTTCAGGGCTGGCCATGTGCAATCAGCCTCACGGGCAGCAGCTGGCTGAGGTGGGGGTGGCCGGCCGGTGGGTGCTGGGGGGAAGGTGCTCTCCCGAGGGTGGGCTTCAGGGAGGATGTATGCAGGATGGGTGCTTTTCTTCCTGGCAGGAGGGGAGTTGCTCTGTGGGGTGGTGTAGATTTGCCTGAGGTGCTTCTGAGGGGAATGACTGCTACCAGACCCCAGGTGCTTATGGCTGCTTTGCTGTAGCCCCAGGACTGCTGAAAGCCTGCAGGAAGGAGACTGAGCAAAAGCACTTTTCAGTTCTGAGGTCTTGCTGTGCCCTGACTAATGGAGAGAGGTGGTGAGGCCACCATGCTCAGGCACTATGTAGAAGGCACACTTCAGTGTAAAGAGTTCACAGAACACATTGAAGAGCGTCGTCTGGGACTACAGAGGCTCCTGAGCGTAGTGAAGCAAGAAATGAGACTCAAGAGTGATGTAGGTGGCTGTGCACCATGCAGGAGCAGCTGCACGAGGAGCAGCTTGTGAGGCACCTCGGGACTGATGAAGGTGAGCCATTGCAGGGTGGCTGTGCTGTTGTGGTAGGGAGGGTGAGTGGAGGGTGAGGGTGGCTGCAGCGTTGGGACACTGCTTTGGTGAGGTTTGTGGATGAAGGTGCAATGGGAGTTCCATCTGCTAAACTGTGCTGAGGAGATGAGCACCAGCGGCCTGCTTGTCTTGGTGGCAACAGGGCTCTGGGAATGTTGTTTTGGGCTGGTAACCGGAGGGGCTGAAGCTTGAAGAAAGCTCATCTGGAGAGGTGTTAAAATGAGTTAATATGGCACAAAACCCATGCTGTAGTTAAGTGGGCTCTGAAGGGGGAATGAGATGTGTAGGGAAGGGCTCTGCCCAGTGGGAGTCCAGGGCAGTTGAGCGGTGCTGGGTCAGGCTGTCGGCGATGCTGTGGGGGTAGCTGTCTGCCTGGCAATCTGTCGGTGGGAGGCTGCCAGCAGATGGCCGAGCGGTTGCTGCTGCTGGGGAGCCCCAGGTATATTTTGGGGAATGGCCTGGAGCCTGCGAGGGGCCCCTGTGGAATGGTGATGCCCACGGGCTGTTGGCTGCAGTCAAATGGTGGGAGGGTGTTTTTTTTGTCTGGGGTGTGGGGTTTGGGCCCTGCAGGTGCTCTGCTGCCGTGAGGGCATTTGGCTCCTGTCTGTGCCGTGGCAGGCTGGCACGTCACTGGGCTGCGTGGTACTGCCATGTCCTGCCTGGTACCATGGGCATGCTCTCCTGCTGGGCTCTGGATGCCTGAGCACTCCTGCTTACGTCCACCTCTTCAGGGACGTGCAACAGCTCAAGTAAATCTCCTGCAGGTAAGGAGAGGTTTCGGAGTCGATTGTTCCTCGCACATATGTACTGACTGACAGAAAAACCTAAATGTGTTTCCTTGCCATTTTTAAGTCTTGTTTGGGGCTCAATGCGGAGTCCTTTAGAGTATCTAGTGGCAGTCCCATTCCATGCCTGAAGTCACAGATGAATTACAGAAAGCATCTGTGTCTCTATTCCTTCCTCTGCTCCCTGAAATGGCCGTGGCTGCCCTGACCTCTCATGCCTCTTGCACAGGTGAGCTCTCATCTCCTCACTTCTGTCTCATTCAGAACCTGTAGGTGATCAGGCTCCCTGTTGCTTAATTAGTCCTTTCATAATGAATAATTTGGGTAAGTGCTTTGCTCTGAGTGGTAACCAGGTGTTTATCACTTCTACCTGAATAAAGAATTATTTTGAAGTTTAACACTTCAGAATTGCTGGCTTTCACTGTGGCAGAGCCTGTAAACTGTACTTAGACAGATTCCTTTAAATCATATCAAGAAATCGATGGACTTTTTCCTCACTGCAGGCTTCAGACCTTGGTGCAGTGTGTAGTAATGGCTCCTCATTTTCTCTTATGAGTCTCTACATAGGACGTGCTGAGAAAATGCATGTGTGTGGGCTCACAGCTGAAGTCCTGTTGACTGCTCTGACCACCATGAATGTGTGTCCCTATAATCTATACCTCCTGGCTGAAACAATAAATAAAGCATAAATTATTCTCACATGTAAACCTTGGATTTTGTTGGCTTAAATGTTCAGGCAACATGTAACAGCCTTCTGGGTAGCTGCTGAATTTATCCCTGTGGGAAGGTGAAATAGGAAAAAAAGGAAAATCTAAACATAATTTTGGAGAAAGAGGAGCTAACGGCACAGGCAGATGATGCATTTAAAATGGTTTGTGTTTAAAAAAAAAATCCCTCATAACTATTTAGTTAGTACTTTTGTTCTAGAGTTAAGACAATTATCTCAAGTGTTCCCAGCAGTTCTTCTGCATTAGGTTACTGAAGCTAAATCAAGATGCCCGCTGCTCTTATTTCTTCTCTAACTCATCTGTAAAGGGCTCACAGGAGAGCGCAGGGGCTCCTAACGCTGTCTTTGGAGGCTGTTAGTGCCTGGGCATTCTGCTTCCATGTTATGCGGGCAGGCTTGGAGAGGGAGAAGGGGGGTATCCCATGATATCCAGGTGGTGAATAAGCTCCCTGTACCCGTGCTGGCTATGAGAGACTGCACCGGCATCCTGCGGCACAAGGCCGTGCCGGGTGCTCTGGGAACTGATGAACAAGTGGGGCAGTGAGGAGATGATAATATGTCTGACAGAATAGATCATGTTATTGTCTAAAAAGTTAGTTTGACATATGGTTATTCTAACGTGAATAGTAAATACCTCATTATACAAAGCTATTACTGTTTCTAACTCAGCTCTCTGGTACTTCAGTGAAAGCAATGTATCTTTTGCATTTATTGGACTGTAACAGTGACAAAAATACAGCATGCTGGCATCCTTACGGATGTGCAGAGCACTTCATTTTTCCAGGCCGCTGGATACATCACTGATGCAGACCTACTTCCCTCCATTGTCCATGTACTTAGCTGTAAAACCTTGTTAACTCTTCTAGTGGTGGTGTGACCTGGGAGAGGCACCTCAGGGCTTGTATGTGACATCTCTTTCTGACCTGAGTGAAGTTTCTCTGCAGAGAGAGGTGGCGGTGAGGGTGGAAGAGGTCATGTTGCTCCTAGACAACCCTGGGGGTTTGTGACAACCCCAGATGGTGGCAGGTAGGACCTAGAGCAGCCATGAGCAGCCTACAGGGCATGGCGTGTGGTAGGGGGCCTGTGTCCAAGAGCTCTTGATTTCTGTCCTACTGCCCTGAGAATAACCAAGGGGTTTGAGCCAACAGCTGTGAGACAGAAGCTACAAAAATGCAGTGAATCACTTAAGAACATATTTTCAGAAGGTCTTTAAAAATGGTCCGGCAACGTTGCTAAGTGCATATACATTTGTATTCCAACTGTCTAGACCTGGCCTAGGTGGTAAACATATACAGGGGCAGGTGCCCTGGTACAAGAGGCTGTTCAGTGGCTGGAGGAGCAGGAGATAGTTAGGCACAGGTGGCAATTTAGCTCATTGATTTAACATACTCTTAATTTAAAATCTATGCTTAGTGAAAAATATTATTGCATTAAGACTAGAATATGGTCTTAACTCATAGAAGTTTAATTCTCACATAACCCCCTCAAGTAAAAAGAGTAACTATTTAAAGTAATTTAGGAAGCCTTTTCTATGCTGATGTAAGGCATTAGGGAACAAGTGGTGCATGAGCAGGCCACACAAGACACGGTGTCTGAGGAACAGAAATGAAGATCACTTTCATTTATGCACATAATGGCAAGACCTCATCAGGCAGCAGAATCAAAATAAATTTCTGAAGGCTAGGACTGGGAGTTGAGGTATAGGCAGGACTGAGTTTGGATTTAAAACAGAGGCTAGGTAAAGAGGTGCAAATATGCTTTTTGTATAGATGTCCCTTCTTGTTTTAATGGAGCATATTGCGTAGTAACACCACTTCCTCCCTACCGTTAAGCTGAGCAGTCTTTGAAGTATATACTCCCCCTCCCTAAAGTGGAATTGAAATCTCTAATAATTACTTTCAGATGTATTTGAATTCTAATTTAGCCTTGCCTTTCCTCTGGGGTTTGGCTTTCCTCAGAGCCATTGGTGCTTCATCTTGCCCTAGATGCAAGTTGCATGTTTTGCTCTGCAGCCTGGTATAGAGCCGTATGTGCCCCAGCACTTGCACCAGTCTGGAACTGTGCCACATCCTCACAACACCTCTGGTGGGCGATTGTTTCATAGTCTCTCTCATGTAGAGTTTCACAGCAATCTATGCCCATGCAGTAAGGGTAGTGTTTACAAATTTCCCCATAATGGAGCTTTTGGGGCCAGAGGAGCACTTCTGTGTTCCTGCCTAGCAGGAATTTAATATCATCTCATGCATTGAAACTAGGCTACTTTGCATGAAAGTAAGGAGAGATTTTGCCCTGTATTTCCAGCAATATTTTAATTATTTTTCTCTTTATAAAAGCAGTTAGTTTCCTGAACGCTCCTATTGTTTCAGAAGCATTGTAGGAATTGGTGTTGCTGATCTGGCACTCTTGCTTTCTTACCTGCTGCTTCATCATGATTTCGCTATAGTGACATCTGTTGTCAGAAAGTCAATACAGTGAATTTGGAAGAGCTACGACTGCTTGGGAAGTGGATGCATCAAGCTAAACCGTTGATCTATCAAGTTCACTTGCAGTATTTGTTTCAGTAATGGATTGCAGTCTGTGATCCAGTTAAGTGATGGCCTCGGCAGTCACATGAGTACTGGCTCTGGTAGTTGGTGCTAGAAAAATCTCCTCAGACCCCAGAGAAAATACTTGTGCTGGAGTCCCTGAAGGAAAACCAGAAAGTCAAGCTTCAGACAGGGGACGTGCAGCCCAGTCCTTGTTCCCTCCATACCCTTTTGACTGTTCATACGCCTGATACGTGGGTGGGGTTGGTTTTTGGTGTCAGAATATGCTTACTGAAGTGCTACCCTGAGGGGCCATGTCTCTTCACCCTGTTTTTTCACTGTTAAAAACTTGAAAAGAGCCTTTAATATGCAGATTGATTGAATGAAATGACTAAAAAGGATACTTCCATTATCGCCATGAATCAGGATTCAGATTTGATTGTGTATTATATTCTTAAATATATTCAGCACAAAATGGCTCGCATTTCAGTATGTGAAATGATAGGCAGGGCATCAGCTGTAATGGGCCATGAACTGACTCATTAGACAATGCATCTGATTTTTACTGAGTGCACCTATTTCAATGGCAAGTTTAGTTCTTCTGATGGGAAGCAGAAACGTTCAGTAGGTAATATAACAAAATCAGCTGGTTATTTGACAGGGCTGAGAAATGAATGGCCTTCTTAGTTCAGTGAAGGAAGAATATTTCTGAATGAAGCTCATCAGGTTCATAACCATGCCAAATCCAAGACTAGCTAGCTGGGAATTTTTCTCTGACAAGCACTACTGGATTTTCTAGGAAACTCCCAATGTGCTGGCTCTGAACCTCAGATACGGTACCTTGTTTTAGTGCAAAGTTGATGATCAAATGTGTTAGTGGAGTGCATTTGAAAAAATACATTACCTAAAAAGCTCTTAGGATTAGCAAATGTCCACAGGAAAAGCTCTGCTCTCTGGGATCACAGTTTTTCACAGATACTGCCCCAAAGGTTAAGTTCTTCAGCAGAAAGTTCTTGAAGTTATAACTTTAGAATAGTGAATGTCTAAGAGGATAGATACCTATTAATAGGTTATATTAATACACCTTAATTGGTTTCCTCTCCTCTTAAAATCATGTCACTTGAATCTGGTCATGTGCAAATCTTTAACTCAAGAATTTTCCTCTGGATAATGAAATTCAAATATTGCCTAATCACTTCCCTTCTTAGCGAAGCACTGGCTTCTATGGCTTAGAGCTTTCTAGCACGAACACTTTCCAAAACGGGTAGTACTTCTTTCAAATTGATTTGAATTTGCAGGGTTCAAAGTAGCCATGCGGTAGCTCTACACCCCCAGGTCCAGTGTTATAGATCGCTAAGGTTATTTGGATTGTTTTGGAAGAGAATAAGGGAAATGACAAGTGAGATTATGGAACACAACTGTGGGATAAAGCTGCTTCTGGCCGACTGTGAGGTACTAAACATCTATGGCAGCCTAATGAACAATGAAGGAGCAAACTTCTGTGAAATCAAATGATCTTTAATGCATCTTGAGTGCCAGCTACAGGAACACACGTTGTCTTCTAAGAATCGGCAGCCATCTGCTCAGTTCATGCTCTTTGTTTGTGTGACACACCGCCCCCACCAAAAGCATTTGGTGATGGAGAGAAAATGAGTTACATAGTCAAATATGTAGATCAGCTTCAAGAGAGGGAAGCCCAGTATAGCGTTATGCCAGTGCTCTGCAGACAACTGTGTCTGTGCACAACGTACCCTCATTAGTATGTGGGGCATATGTTGTGTTTCTGGATGCTGAACCAGCAACACAGTTGTCTGTCCATCTCTTTAAATCTTCCATGATTATAACTCTTATTATAATCACTCGTTGGTGTAAGTGAGAGGGAGGGTGTAATAAACTTGTATAATTTGTTTTCTACTTATCGTCAAGCTCTCCCAATTGTAAATAACATGTCAGTAATCTAGTCAATGTGCACTAAATCAAATCTAACATATGTTTCAGAATTAGGCTACAGATCAAATCAGAATGCATTATTTAGTCTATAACACATACTGAACATCACAATTCTTTTGCATACTGAAAAACATGAAAAGCAATGTTAAGTTCAATATATAATTTTAAATTTAGTGTTTTTATTTTCTAGATCTAGTAGTAAGGATAGCAGTATTTCAGGTGATCCAATTTTTATTTTTGTCTCTACATTTAATCTTTATCTTATTTATCTGCTTTGAGATTTGATTCTGCTGCTTTTTGTACCACAAGATTTTGGGGCAAAGTCACCTGAACTTCAGTAACTTTGTTTTCTTAATTTGTAAAACCCAATGACATAAGATTCTTTATTCAACAATCCCAAGAGTGTATAAAAAAGCCTGTACACACTTTGCAGATATAGTCGCTCTTACTCATGCCATATATATATTTGTGGATGAAAAGCAATGTGAATAATTATCATTTAAGTAATACCTGTCATTCCAAGAGTATTTGAAATTATCAAGGTATCTCAGTAGGGCAACACCAGTCTTTTTGCAGGACTTAAGAAATTGTCAGTAATTTCCTTGCTTAGAAAGATAGTTTTGAACAACACCTGGATAAACATCTGCTGACGTACCAAATAGGAAAATTAATCTTCAGGCAAAGGTTTCATTGATAATATTTGACTTGCAATGGACTAGGCACTCTGTCAACTACTGTCATAACCTGACTTCCTTGTAATGGGCCCATGAGATGCTTAATATCTGTTCAGAGCAGAATATAATTAAGTCATTTTTTTGCTGAAATACTCTGTTAAACCTGGAGGAGAAAAAGAATTGCTGGGTTGAACTCATGTCTCCAGAAGGCCCAAGTATTTTTAGTTATTGAAATAATTTAGTCATCTCCATTTTTATTGAAAAAGAACAGTATATACCTAGGTGTTTGAATAGGACTTGTACTACTGAATTCTGCTCTTAAAGGTATTGAGTAATAACTACACAGCTGGCTTGACTTCTGGAAATGCCCTTTACAGCAATTCATCCTGCAAAAGTAGCATGCAATGTATGAACTTATGCATTATATAACAGTAGCTTATTAAATACTGCTTAATCTACGTGTACCTGGCCAAGTTTAAGTCTTTTGGCTGTAATTCCAAAAAAGAGGTCTGAAGTCAGAAAATATGGGCTTTGTGATTATATTTTTTTTTTAGGCATTTGAAAGTCTAAAAGAAGAAGTTAGTTTTTAGGAGGGAAACGCAAATGAGTGTGTTAGAGTAGAGCTAGAGCAGGAAGCTTTCACAGTGCCTGGCATGGGCGCTCCGGAAAGGTAGTGCTCACTGCTTTCTTACAGCAAATACCTCGTCTGCAGTGTCCCACAGAATAATCCTCAGACCTTTTGTGAGGGACCTTACGCAGGGTTCAGTTTCTCATTGCACAGAGCTACTTGGGAGCGGGGGATGAGGAAGGGCTTAAATTGTGGGTTCCATCACTGTAATAAGAAATAAATTGGATGCAAGGAGCATTTGTGTTGGGCCTTATGACTTGGTGCTGTCAGATGATGCTGTGTTGTGACTAATGCCTTTTCCCACTTTATTGTTACTGAAATCAATGGCAAAACTCCACTTATGTTCAAGAGCACAAGACAAGATCCAGAGTAAATGACAGAGGCAGATGACTAACAGTAATGAAAGCAAACTGGAAAGAACAGCCCTATCAAAGGCTATATTCAGAGTTGATTTAGAGCGGTAAGTAAAGATCATTCAGTATCTGACTCGAAACAAGATAAAAGCAACAGCCATTGAAGGCATATCCACCATGCATAGAGGGAAAGAGTCCCTTCATACATTTTTAAGGGGTGTGTGTGTGTGGGGGAGTACTTTAATTCCAGATGGTGGATATGCAAATGATCTCTTAAGTGGTAAACAGGATTTTTTCCCTTTGTCCATATTTATTTTTTGAGACTAAACTCTTGCTTGTGCAAACAGTGTCCACAGGCTGGTACACAGCAATGGGCATCTCTGCTTTTTCAAATCACTAGCAATAGATTAGTAATTTTGGCTGAAATTTTGAGTACTGAGCACTAGCTTTCAATACCTGATTTCAGTTGATCCATATTAGAGTTGGATACTATCCCTTCTCTGGCCAATTTTTCTCTCCCAGTTTTGAGTCTTTCTTGCCCTGCAGCAGCCTGCCTTTTCACGGGAAAGCTCTGCCAGATGTGCCCCTCTTCTGGGGTCTCTTGTCCCTGGCAAGGGGCTGCCTGGGAGCTGCAGAGCAGCAAAGCAACCTGTGCTCCTGGCTCATGTACTGGGCGGAGGGATTGCTTCATAGGTTAGAGATGCACTATTTAAGGAGTTGCTCTGAACTTGGCCTCACCTTAATGTAATACCAAACACTGCTGTGACCGTATGCAGTGCCTGTAGCCTTTTTTTCTTTCCGAAAATGTGTGCATGTGGACAAGTGGCTGGTGTAGCCATGAAACTGGGCTGCGAATGTGGAGGAGAATAAAGCTGGGATGCGAGTGTGAAGGAGAATAAAGCTGGGATGTGAGCAAGTTAGCTATTTACCATCAGCCTTTGGTTGTGGCTTATTTAGGATTTAAGGCAAGTAGGAAGTTCAAGCCACTGCCTTCCTTGGTGTGATGCTACTGTGTTCAAGGAGTATAGGAAGATGCTGTAAGTGTGGGACTGTTGGGTAAACTGATTAGTGTCTCTAACAAGCATGGAGATTCATGTCTCCTGCTTGATTTATAGGGATGAATGGCCAGAATCCAAACTGCTCTTCTGTGACGGTGTTGTGCAGGGGGAGTTCAAACTCTCTGAATCACTACCTTTAGCTTGGTTGTATCAAACGGCTAAATTAGAAGTGATGCCAGGATCCCTGATACGAATCCCCAGTATTTATATCTATCCAGCTTGTGAGCTGCCTGGGCACTGCTCTCTTCAGCACTGAATCAGCAAGAAAGTTAGGGTAGGAGTTGTATGAAGAAAATGAAGTTGTAGAATGGACAGGTAAAGAGGAAATATCTGCTTAAATGTCTACGCAGTAAAGAGACTGCACTAGAAAACTAGAGATGTCAGCAGATGTTGAGGTAAATCTGCAAGCCAGCCTACAACTAGCGCAGCTCTTGGATTTGTTCACTTAAAACCAGTGGTTTTAAACCCTGTCTGTTTGTGGATCCCAATACATTTTTCAGTGGAGATGTGGACCTCTGACCAGTAAACTTACTGCTACTGACTGTGTCTAAAATGCAGGATCTTAGTTTCTTCTGTTGGAGTCCTTAGAAGCAGTCTCTGGACCTTGAGGGGTTCACTACTTACTATTAGTGAATTACATTATGTTGGGAGAATTGCTGGCTCGCGAGAGAACTTGGTAGGAATACACAGAGATGTAAATTTTAATTTCTGACTGCTGGTTCATTAGAAGAAACTCATCATGTATCTGAAAAAGGGTGAAACAGGTAATTACACTGTGGTGCAGAGACCAGCGCTGGTGTTCCTAAGGTACTCGGAGCTGTTGTGGGTTAAATGTATCACAGCAGAGTTTCTTGCATGTGTTTCCTGAAATCCAATTGTTGTCGTCTTCCAGCACTTCTCTCTGTAGCAGAAAAATGGTGTGTGAAATCCTGCCTTGGCAGGAGGCAGGGACCTGAATCCTGCAGTGAAGACTGCAGTGGTGTCAGGATCTTGGTCTGTCCTTGTCCTCGCTCTCTCCTTTGTCACCTGAAAAACAGTGATGATGATAAGCTGAAGGGGTTGGTGTAACTCCTGGATCAGGCTGGTGTTATTCCAATGAGCTCAGCAGTGCTGCATTTGGAAAGAAATGGACTATATGGGCACTTTGCAGGGACATGAGGCTTTCAGCAGCCTGATTGACATGTCTCATCACAACATTTTTGAAATCATGCACTATTTTACACCCATGTCATTGCAGTTTCCTAGGGAATGCAGAAACATACTGGGGATGGAGGTGGGGGGAACGACATGACATGGCGCTTGGTCACCTCTGAAGCCACAGTTCATGGCCTCTGCAGTAACCCTACATTTCCCACAGCTCCAGTTGTTCTTCCTCCCTGCTTGTGCCTGGCTGTGGCTCCCTGCCTCACTAGCCGCGATATGACTGTTGTGATGTTGTGCTATGAACTGGATCAGTGAGTGGAGGCCTGGGTTAAAAATAATCTGCTTTTAACCTAGATTATGTCACAAATCTTGTGAGCATCGATCACGTGGCCAGCAGACAGGGACCTGCACCTTGGAGGTGTGGGTGTAGGGAGGAAGGGACTGAGTGCCTGGGAGGCAGAGGCAACCTGTCAAGCAGGCTTGATGCTGAAACCCTGTACTGCAAAATAAGAAGTTAAGGTGCCGCACGTGTTCAAATGTGGGCTGCTGCAGGACTGCATTCAGATCCCCTGCCTCAAGCATGCAGTGTAGGTGGTGTAGCACTCGAGGTGAGGATGGCTGGCCGGCCCTGAAATGGGGCTGTGCAGCACCCAGGTTATATGTGAAGGTATGTAACTACTCCACAGCAGGCATGAAGGGCTGTGCAAGACAGATGGTGCTCTGGCAGGCTGGGCAGGGAGGTGCCACCACTGACCCCTGGAAATGGTAGGGCTGAGCTGTGCCTCGCCTCCCTGCCTCTCCTGGGAGCCAGGTCAGGTGTGCATGTTGGGTAGATGTGATTCTTATTCCCAGGGGTACTGAGTGGTGTTTATGGTCTGTATTTGGTGAGATAGCCAAGCTGTTGGAGCACCTGTGGAGGTAGTAAAAAGATGCAGGCTGATTCCTTTCTTGGTTGTGAATTTTCCTAGCCATCAGTCTAAAGTAGACTTTGGAGGGGTACTCTCCTGGCCCCCCAGTATCTCAAATATAGTTCTTAGAGCTGGGACAAGGCTCAGAAAAGAATGCATTAATTGTAACACCAGGGGGAGGGTGGGCAAGAAAGACCTTGGCTTTGTAGCCCACTAATTAGAGCATTCAGATTGAAGTGGTCATTGGCTCCTGCTTCAAGGACCGCGTTAGGCACTCAGTAAAATGTAATCATCCTCCCAGGAGTGAAGCAGCCACATCTTCCAGATTGCTTTTCCTGAAGGTGTTCTTGCCCCAGCATCTGTAACGTTGCTCTGAGTTTGCCAGTGCTCTGCAGCTTGTAAGTGGCTAATGGATCATGGGGAGGCTGGCAAGGCAGGCTAATAAATCAATAAAAGGCTTTTCTGTGATAATGGTTGAAATTTGGAAGTAATCTGAAACAGGGATTTGGATTGAGCCAAAGGCGACAACAATTAATTAAGGTACCAATCTTTTATTTGGAGCATTTAGTCCTGGGATTTGTGGGCACAGTCATGTGGCTGGACATACAGATGCAGCTGAAACTAATGACATGTACAGCTCTGCAGAGTGTCATAGGTGAAGCAGCTGTAAAATATTACTATAAGAACAACATTTAGAAGATGGAATACTTCATATTTGGCTGGCAAATAATGTATGGTGGTAATGTATGTACTGTACACAGTAAATAGATACGTACTGTGTGCAGTATGTACGTTATTGAAAACGATGAGAGAAACCGATCTACAGATGCTGTGTTTGGAAATATCTTAAATTGTCCTTTCTGCACTAATGCTGCAGAAATTAATGGGCTTTCAGTCTTCCTGGGTTTTGACCTTTTGTGAGTTATACTTGGCTGCTTTTATTTGTTCAGATTTTAAAAACGCAATGTTAAAATCAAATGCAAAAGCTCAGCTCTGTTCTGAGGCACATGTAAGAGGAATAATGGCTGTTATCCAGAATCATTTAGCATGTGTCTAAACAGTGCAGTGCTTAACGAGGTAGGTCCCAGAAACAGCGTAACTGCATTAACACTGTGCTCTGCCTCTGCAAACATACCCTACTTTTCGGCAGAGCTAATTAGCCTAAATAGAAGGCTGCAATGATGGGTTTATACTGTTTCCAGGATTGGGGAGGTCTGACTACATTTTTCAATATAAACCTAGCCATCTTTTCCTTGAGTCTCTCTTTAAAATGAATTTTCTAATCTGCAGTGCTTCATACTTTCTGTTACTGATACCTTCCTCGCTTTCCCCAGTTGACAAGTTTTAATACAAGCTGGAGAGGATGTTTGTGGGTAATGTCAGTAGGAACAATGCCGGTCTTGAAAGTCTCTCTAGACTATTTAAGCTATTGGAATAAATTAATGCTTTATGTATCATTGCTGATTTTTTTTTTTTTAAAGGGTACTTTGAGTGTGATTACTCAGCCTTGTTTTTATAGCTCAAGAGTTTCTGTACTATGAAAATAGCCATACTTAAGCTTAGTTTTGCATAGCTGTTCTAGTAAGATTGCAAGATGCTGCAGTTCATATCTTGGGTTTTTTTATGCTTGTGAAGACACTGGCATGATATTACATCTGTCTGACTGATTTGAGCCTTACCTATAGAAAATTTTCCTCTGAAAACTCTTCTGTATTCCTCTTGCAGAGGAGAAAACCATACAAATGTTTTATGAACAGGATGAGATCTTTCCGTATTGTGAAATAGTTTGATAGAATCTGTAGACTAACTTATGTACAATGCTTATCCATATTACTTGTGACTCCACTTGTTTTTCTCATGCTGCTGTAACTAGGAGTACTCACCTGTAAAATCAGTTGTCTTTCCCACACAGAGTATTGCAGCTTACCCAGGATTTGTATTTTAAGGACGCGATTAATACTTCTTGTCAAGATAGGTCTGTTGCTGTTGGCTTTTTATGGAAGCTTGTTTCATTCGTGAATCCATTTCTGTGTTGTATTCACTGTGTTGTCTTTGGCTTATTTCTCTTCTGATGCAGATCCCGTAACGCAGCTCAGCTGCAGCTGTCACACCTGTGCTCGGAATAGGACAGCCTTGAAGGGAGAGTTTTGCTTTGGGGTGTATTGTGAACAGCACTGCTCCTTTCTTGTCAAACCTACCAAAAGGCACAAAACTGAGGGCCTGTCATGGGACTCTGCTGACACAGTATATCCCAGAGCAGTCAGTGGAGTGGCTTCTTGAGTCTGTTTCCAAGTACGAGGTGCGATATCGTGGTGATTTCGGTTCATCTCAGGCTTGTGTTTATTGAAAGTAACTACAGGCTGAGGCTATTCACTGGCCTCTTTCAAGTAAGATGCTGATGACTGCAGATACTGACTCTGGCAAGAATCCATCCATACAGCTGATGTCCTTGTTTTCAGTGTCAAAGAGAAATCATGTGGCAGTGTCTGCAAAAATTGTTCCACTTTAATATTCTCTATTTCATATTCCTGAGACACTTAAGTATTCAGGGCTGTGAACCTGTCACTTCTCTGAAGTCCTAAATTAACTATAAAAGGATTTTAATATCTCAGTTGAATATCTCTGTATAGAGCAGAGACTGTTGTTAATGGAGACCTATCTAGCTGTCCATGTTTCATTGTCCTCGCTTTCCCACTTCATGCCTTGTTACTGAAGACATAGCAGTGATCTTTCTCAGTGATCTTTAGTTACTTTGGTTTCTTGCATGTTGACTAGATTATTTTTTCTTTCCTGTGCCTGCCTCGGGAGAGGTAACTTACGTTACGGTTTCTGTTGCCGCTGGATTTAAGACAATGCCTGACTGAATTGATCTGTCCCCACAGTTTATCTGCCTGGCTTATGGCTGTCCCTCTAATCTACAGACTTGGCTGACAATTTGCTTCCTGATAAGACAGAGTTGTTACTGATGGTCATCTGCCAGTGGAGGTCTGTTATCTTTGCTGGCTGTTTTTTTACTGACAACAATTTCCTTCCTTGCTTCCAAAACTCATTACCATTTTGTACTTTGAATATTCTTGGGAGGCTGATATTTAGTTATTTGATTTATTCTTTCAATTTACATGAAACTGTGGTAGCTTCAATTAACAGGCATCCATCTGTGCTCTCGGCACCCTGATGGTAATTAAAATTAAGCATTTCTGCATTGTCCAAAGCAATATATAGAACCAAACTTTTCAAAACACTTCTGGAAATGTCTAGGTGTAGGTGTTCCCTCTCCTGCTGGCTTCCCTTAGTCTCTAGTGTTGGAGTGCAATCATTGCTGCGAATTAAGCGTGTATTTTAACAGCTTTGCCTGCTGCTTCTCTTCAAAGCTTCGCAGTCTTTTACAATAGCAACACTTCACAATACGTACTGGAGTTCACACCCCCTGTCCAAGGCTGAGAAGTCCACCAGCTCCTGTGAAACGGCAAGCTGTTGGGAAAGCAAAACACACAGTGAAAACATAAAATGCACAGGTTTTTTGTGCTAGTTCTTCCCACAGGCTGTCCCGTTGAAGACTCTGCTGATAGCTTGCTGGAGGCCTACCAAAGGGGGCTGTTTCTGGACCTTGTGAGTTCCAGCCTGCAGCACGACTTCCGTATCAGCGGTACGTGATTCCTTATGCTCCATTTGGCCAGTTGAACCCAGCATGGAAATGACTAACCTGCAAAACAGTTTTTCTTCCTCCTGTTCAGTGTCTCAAGTTCTACTGGCCTTTGTCTAATCATGAAAAGGAAATGCTTTTCGTTAGTTTATTCTCCCTCTCTCTCTTCGCTCTCACCCCAAAAGCTGGAAAGTGCTTTTCAGAAACCATTATTAAATATAAGGGATTATAAAATTTTGCTACGTCGCCAGCTTGCGCCGTCAGTATTTGCTCATTTGACTGAACCTTCTTACCTTGGTATCAGGAGGCCTCTTGGCAATGAGGGTGTGGGAAGATGATGGGGTTGTTGGTGCGATGTGGAGTGCCATAATATCACATCAGATGCATGCTGCTTACATCTTGAGACGTGTTTTAAAGTAAGTGCAGTCTCAGGTGCAAGTTTAGTCCTCTTTAACCTAGTAGAGGACAGGTTGCAGTACGGAAGGCTGGAGGGGTAACTTCAGGACACTGGTAACCTGTATGTAAAACTGCTGCCTTGGCCTCGAGGCTGGCTTAGTTCACTTGTGAACTGTATAACCAACTTGTATCGTGGCATTGGAGACGCCACAAAATAAGCAGTCAGTTCAATATTGGTGAATTTTTATCCTGAAGGTCCCTGCACTGGTGAATTACTGGTAGGTGTAATGGGAGTCATGCTGACAAGCAGATCCCAAGGACTGGGCTTTCTTGTACTGTAGGCTATTCAGATCTATTTTGAGATACTCGGCTATTAGTTTTTCCCTGTCTTTAACACGTTACCAGACAGCGTATGTCATAACCCAGGTGCCCTCAGCATTATTCACACCAAAGCTTTCTTCTGACATCTTGGAACAGCGTGCCTGCTACATCTTGCATCCATTAGCATTTCTGCTGCCAGAGTGAGATTTTTGGAAGCAAAAAAGGAGGAGATTGAGGGGGGGGAAATGCGTTAAATACCTGAGATATGAGCATGTTTTTAAGCTCTTCTTGCTTTGAAATGATTATTTAACATGGTGAAAATACATTTCTGTTGACAACCTTTAAGTGGGAGCATAGTTTTTTTAACAAACTGTACCTTACAATTTAAGGACAGATATTTTAAAGTTGCTGCTTTGCTAGGAGTGTGTCAAAAGAAAGATGGTAATACAATCTTAGAAATTCAACTTCTTTGTTCAGTTACTTTTTAAAATCATTATGCTTCTGACTTGAAGATCTGGCATCCTTAGTGTATTGATTTTCATATTGCAAAGTATAGATCTGGTAATACTTAGCAGTACTGGTAGGTCTGTCATCCTGCAGTCATTCAGATGTAAGATACAAAATTTATAGGTTGAAATAATGTATTCTGTTGGAATGGCTGGTGCAGTTGGAAAAAGTCAGAAGGCTTTTGGGCACAAGGTCCCTACATTAGGCTTGACAAAATTAGTGCAAACTTCAAGCTAAGGACATTAGCTGAAGAGCTATTGCACTTGGCGTAACCTCCCTGTCTTAATCAGCTGAATAATTTCAGAGAAATGTATGGGTAATTGTAGGTGTATACAAGTGTTTTCTGTAAAACTATTCATGTGCCTATTTTGAAGGGCTGTGAATGTATTTTGGAGGCAGGCATAATTGCTGGAAAAACTTTCAGGTAAATGGATTTTCAGCTTGTTGGTTTTTTTTTAGGACCATAGGCTGCTTCAAGGATAAGACTGCTTCAGGATAGTTCAACAAAAATAACTTGTTGGCCAAAACTGGGATTCACTGTGAAATACTCCATGTTTAATTTGCCATGGCTCAGAGGGCTCTTGAAGAGACCTCTACATTTTGTACCTCCTGGGAAAATTGCTTTGCAGCCAAATCTGAGCCTGTGAGTAACAGCAGGATAAGCACTGCAAGTTGTAATACCACATTAAATTGTCAGTCATAGTCAATGTGTTTTTTTTGTTGTTTTTTTTTTACAATGAATTAAGCTGTGGAGTTGTTGGAACATGGGGCTGATTCCAAAGGGGGGAAGCATTTAATTGTAAAATAGGATGTATGGTGGGTATAAGCCTTGGGGTCTGATCTGTTAATCCCACTCACAAGAGGAGAATTTGGAGACAGAAATCGCTTGTTTCAGCATGTTCTTGGAGGGCCTGCTCATTATCAGGGGCTTCTGCCTTTATAGTTATTTCCCCACCACTCAAGTGAAAACTTTTCTTGTAAGTACATGCAGTCTAACACGAAGTCTGGTAACACCAGAGATAGAAGTAAGTTTAAAAAAAAAAAATCATGTGGTGTTGTGCTAGACAATTATTGAAGTCAGAACAGTGCCTGGTTCTGTTTCCTGTTGGAGCCCATTTAAAAGCATGAGAAGAAATATGCTCAAGTATTTAACCAATGTCAGCTAAAAAAACAATTGCAAAGTTTAAAATACTGTTCCCAGATTAAAAACCACCCCCCCAACCCAACAAAACACAGTAGCCTGACACCAGTGTTAGTGATAATTATTAATGCAAACAAGCAATTGGTGCTAGATGAAATAGATATGACACTTTTTAAATGGAATATTCTCCAGTACGAACCTAACCCTATGTATATTTCTGTGTATGTAACTGATTCAAGCGATGTCCTTGTGTTTTTCCACTCTGTTGTACATAGTGAAAATCATTAGTGCTCAGCTGACTGAAGACTATTCTGTGCTCATAAGGAATCACAACAGAAAAGTCCCTCTGAGAAACTGGTACTTGAGGAGGCTGATGCAGCCCCTGCAGCAGCCGTATGAGACAATTCCCTTTGGGAGCTGGATCAGACCCTTTGCAGAGCCTCCTGTGTAGGATTGCCTGTTCCAGCAGCTCTGTGGCTGGAGACTCCTGGGAACACGAACCTGACATCCAACACATCCGAGCTCTGGAATCCAGACCCAGTCACTCAAAAACATAAAATTGTTAGCAAGAAGTTATTCACCCAGTGTGAAGTGTCACAGGGGAATCTCTATTTTTTGCGTCTGTGCAGTTTACTCTGGAAATATGTAAAACAAGAGAAAGGCAGCCTAGAAGTACAAGTGGAGAGAAGATGGGTAAGGGGAATGAAACAGTGCGGAAGCAATGTCAACAAAGGGAAGAGGCTGAGGGCTGCAGTATTAATAGAAGGGGAATTGCTGACTGACCATGAAGTCTTGAGAACAACGGACCTTTACTCCACATACACTGTTATAGTTTGCAGTGCACTGATACATTCTCTTCCTTCTCTTTTCCTCCCTTCTCTCAATTAATGCTGCTCATGGCCCTGCTAAGGTTTAATTCTTTGCTTTGTGGCTTATTCTGGATCACTTTAAGGTCCTGCATAAAAGCAGATATTGTGCTGGTGGGTTGAACAGATGAACTTGCGTTATTCTGGATGAATTTTTATGTCTAATTTATTATTTTTGAGGTCATAAGTCTACAGTGTTCCCTTTCAGTAGAATAAAGATGTTTGGATAAAGACAGTGTGATTTACTATGCCAATATATTATTGATGGGAGGCAACTACAGTGATAATGTGGTGGTTTTTTCTGCCAGTCGGGGTTTAAAACGCAAGAGTTGCAAATACTATCTCCTTATGATACAAAAAGGCACTTCTTCCAGGTTTGTTAGAACAAAGAATGTGGATGTGAAATATTCCTCAGGCTATTAAAAGTCTTGGATGTGTTTCATTGCAGGCCACGTGGGCACCATTAGCACCATTTTGTCATTCATACCAGTCAACCATGGGAAGGAGAACGCAATGCGAGAAGAAAACTGACATTCCTGTCGTTTCATGTTGCTAACAGACTCTTGGTGTTAGGCGTCAGTAGGGTATCTGTATCAGTCCTACCTTCCTGCAGTGCTACAGAGAGTCTTCTCTGCTTCAAAGAAGACCTGGCCTTGTGGCCACTGTTAGAAGCACTGGGATTAAGGGGGTGGGGGGTAAGAGGGAAGAGGCTTCTACAAGGCATGTCTAAGTACTTAATACCACAACCCAGCATCACATGTTCCTTTCTCACTTTCATTCTTCATTCAAGTCTTTTTAAACGTGATGAAGGGCATGTTTCTTTGCCTTATCTAATTGAATTAGGTAGTTACATTAAAATTGGCATACAGTAAGTTGGCAGAACAGTTATTGCTTACAATAACAGAGCCTGGGCGCTGAGCACAGCTCAATATCCTTTCCTAAAAAGAAAACCCACTCTTGAACCAGAGAAAGTGAGCTGAATTGGCAAAAAATGTTGCCTTTTATTCCTTGCTGGACCCTCTGAGATTGTTCTGCAGAGTGAATTGATTTGGGAGCAATGGAGCCATTGTCTCCAGGCTGGTAGCAGTCATTTGCACAGCTTGCCTCAATGAATATTTTGTCAGAACGTTTTTTGCATTGCCAATCTTCTATGCTAACCCCGATGCCCCACAACTTGGAGCTAATTAGTAATGCATAACAGAGGAAATGCTTCTTTTCTTTTCCTCTCCCTGAAAGAATAATTTGCCCTGCTAACAATAACTCCTGGCACTATGGGAAGAACAGGCCACAAAAATGTTTTTCTTATAGTAAAGGTGCAGCAGGAGGAATGGACTGTTTTCTGGAGGTTCTCTTGGGATTATTTGCATGTAGGACATCAAATATACTATGGAAAACAGTTACTTAACTGACTGCTTATGTTTATCAAAAATTGCTTTTTTTCCCCCCCTTCTGCTCTTTACTGTGTTATGTCAAAATTGGATCTACTTAGCCCATAGACTAAGGGAGTGATATCTGTGTATTATATCAAAGGATGGGAAGGGGCGTAGTGGTTAATGAGGTTGTATTGGATAGTGTGGGACCTGAGCATGATGTAAATGGTATGGAATAAGGGGTGGAGAATGTGCTGGTTGTGGTTGGGACAGAGTTAATTTTCTTCACAGTAGCTAGTATGGGGCTGTGTTTTGGATTTGTGCTGGAAACAGTGCTGATAACACAGGGATGTTTTCGTTACTGCTGAGCAGTGCTGACACACAGTCAAGGCCTTTTCTGCCTCTCACCCCACCCCACCAGCGAGCAGGCTGGGGGGGCACAAGAACTTGGGAGGGGACACAGCCGGGACAGCTGACCCCAACTGATCCAAGGGATATTCCACACCATATGATGTCATGCTCAGCATGTAAAGCTGGGGGAAGAAGGAGGAAGGGGGGGACGTTCGGAGTGATGGCGTTTGCCTTCCCAAGTCACCGTTAGGTGTGATGGAGCCCTGCTTTCCTGGGGATGGCTGCACACCTGCCTGCCAATGGGAAGCAGTGAATGAATTCCTTGTTTTGCTTTGCTTGTGTGCTTGGCTTTTGCTTTACCTGTTAAACTGTCTTTATCTCAACCCACGAGTTTTCTCACTTTTACCTTTCTGATTCTCTCCCCTGTCCCACCAGGGCAGGGAGTGAGCGAGCGGCTGCGTGGGGCTGAGTTGCTGGCTGGGGTTAAGCCATGGCAGCTTATTATAGCTCTACTATAAAACCAATGGTTCACAAGACCATGTTCTGTCACGCCCACCATGTGTTAGTTTATTATCTAGAGTTCCTCTTCTTTGCTTTCCTTCCTTTCTCCTCCACCCACACCCTGGCACCCTTGCTAATTCTTTTGTGGAAGCTGCTGCTGTCTGAGCCCTTTAGATGAGCTCTGAGAAAAGCATTGTGAGCAATGCGGTGGCCTCCTTCAGGCTGTGTCTCTTCTGAAGATGGTAAAACATAAATTAGTTGTGTTTTGTACAACCCAAGATTCACTCCTCTTTTATAGCTAAGAATGGCTCAACTAAAAATCTAATTTACAATGTAGTCTGGGGGAAACAGTTACACCAAGGAGGAGAAAGTGGTGAAGGGGGAAACAACAACAAGCCCAAACAACATAAAAACCAATGTATGCTGTGAAAAGCCACAAGAGCTGAAGCAGGCAATATAAGCATTTATTAAAAACTGTATAGATTTTTTTCTTTCCTTGAAGAAGAGAGCCACTGTGCATTAATGCTGCCCTGAACAAAGCCCTTTTATCTTCTGGGGATGACTTTGTATTCAGTGGTATTAAAATAATTCTGATTCAAATTGAAATTAAGGCGCTCTCGAAATTGCCTAAAGATATGGTCGTCCCTAATTTCTGATAACTTATTCTCCACATACTGCTTTTCATCACTGGGCATTGTGTTCTGTTGTAAGCTGCGTCCTTTTATTCATGGGGAGTCTGACTGCCATCTCATGCCAGAGTAATTCAGTAAGGTTGCTCTTGATTTTTGTCAGCGTAAGTGAGAAGTCTTGTTTGCTTCCTTTATTAAAAATTCCAGCTTATGGTGTTAATTACTGATGATAAAGAAATGGATATAGCAGTAAACCCGAGCAGAAACTCCTACTTTTGCTGTAGAACTTCTCATAATTGTTCTTGGCTATCGGAGTTCTTGGATCTTTGGAATTTGATTAGTTGTGAAATATGGTGCTTGCTTAAATAGAGGAAAGAATTCTGCAACCCATAGAAGACCTTATCAAATTGGGTGAAACGGAACGTGTATGAGTTTTTTATAAGGGTTTTGTTGCTAGTTGTAATCTCTAGTATTTTTAATTAGTGGGTTGGTGGAGAAGACCTGTGTTACTATCTAGTTTTTAGTGTAGTTAAGTTTATCACGTGCATGATCCTCATCTTCTCTTTCCATGAATGCAAAACTTCAGCTAACTTGACTATGGTTTTAATTTAGCATGATTTACTGAGTGAAGGTTTTTGTAAGACACTTATGAAATGACATTTTTACTGAAAAAGCTCTTTGAACACACCAAAAGATGATGATGCAGCTACTCTAGAAAATATTTCCCTGAAAGCAGTTTTTGGTTTGCTTTTGCAAATAAATCTTTCTTCAGCACAGCTGAAAGGCAGTGTCAAAATGTGCTTGACTGTTTCAAGTTTGATCTTGATAGGATCAAACTTTAGCTGTATATGGTTGTGAACTATCAGAACAAGTTAGGAGGTCGAAATAATCATGGAATTAAGAGAAGGGGTGAACACAGTGACTGAGAATGTGACACTTCTATCACTGATAGAAACTAATATTGACACAAGGGATTTCTTCTAAAGAACTGTATAAGGTGTACATTGCTTTGATGGCATTTAAAATCATGATAACTTTTTCTATGTAAAGCTTGCTGTGTGGCATCTGAGAAGGTTGAACATAAATTAGTACATGCTCTGAAGAGCTGGAACTCTTTAAGGATCATGTTTAAGTAGTTAGAAAGACTTGAAGTCTTAGCCCTGGCGTTAGGACCTGGGACAATTGGAGCAGGGTCATCCCTAGTCGGTAGTGGTCTGTGGAGTTACGCTTTCAGGCAGAAACCGTGTGTGGCTTCTGCCCAGGCTCTACCAATAAGGCAGTGTGTAGGATCCTGTAATTATGATCTGATGAATAGACTGTTGACCATCTACCAAAAATCTTGTCCAAACTGCAGATGATCTTCCTCCTGCAAAATATAGCAAATAACTTGTTTTGCATCCGTTACATTTTATTCAA
The DNA here is from genome assembly GCF_965638725.1 of Aptenodytes patagonicus. Taxonomy (NCBI): domain Eukaryota; kingdom Metazoa; phylum Chordata; class Aves; order Sphenisciformes; family Spheniscidae; genus Aptenodytes; species Aptenodytes patagonicus. Next base: position 6,916,701 of record NC_134954.1, read on the forward strand.
GGGGATCAATGTGTCTTACAATAGTTCTGTATATTAATTCTCCTGTCTGCTAGTAAATGTATTCTTCCATGAAATACATGGGGACAGAAATTGCATAAGGTCATATAAGAAAAAAAAAAAGTCAGTTAGACACAAGTCAATTTTCCTGTTTTATCTGTTTTTTAATCTCTAAGCGTGACTTTCAATTATGCGTTGACGTTCAAGAATTTCTCCCCAGTGAATACCCAGTCATGTGAGGCACGGTGCTTTCAGGTGAGGTTCTTCAGTAGCTTTATCACTAGTCAGCATTTGTGGGAGGTTTTTGAGCAGTTTCACAGGAATGTACATAATCTTGCAAGACTGTATGTTTGTAAGGAACAGGAGTGCAAAAATCTTCCAGTAGCTTTCGGGCACAGTTATTAAACTGTTTCCTGTTCTTCCAGTCCAAGTGATCAGCTGTGGCATCAGCATCATGTGGGAAGTTGTGGCAACGTGTCCAGGGTCAGCAGTTCAGCTTCTCTGAGGAACAGCCAGATGCAGACTTTAAGGGACTAGTAGGAGTATACCTTTACTGCAGGCCAAGGTAGAACTGATCCATGTGAAGACTCAAGGATGACAGCTGTGGTCAAGCTCCCCTCTGAAAGCAGCCATGCTTTGGGGGCATGGTCCGAGCTACTGAGTGCACCCTTGGGACCCTGAATGGGCTTGTGCAGGCCCTGATGGATACCAGGAATCTGCAGTCTCACTGCTATGGATAACAGAGCCGTCTAGCTCAAAGCTAGTTTGAGTGTTTCCTCGTGTACTGCAGATACAGTTCTTGACTGCATTGCAGATAAACTGTATATATAACTTGATTTATGTATGTACATGTTTACTCACCCTGAAACAGAGAAACACAAAAATAGTATGCAGCATTATCCCTACTGTACAAGGTCTTCCAATGGCAATAAGCTGATTTCCAGGGAAGAGCTGGAATTTATTTGGCCTTATTTGGCTCAAACCAATAACATTTTCCAACTGCTTAGTAGGATGTCTTACAGTTTTGATATCAACTTGCATCATCTTGAAGATGAGTACGTGCTTATGCACTGCGAAAATAGTTGAGGAAGCTGTCTGTCACTTGCCCTTCTTTGTGTCCTGTGATACCAATATAGTAAATGTGTGAGTGTCTCGCATTGGTTAACGTTGGGTGAACAAGATTCACCTCACGTAACGAGTAAATGTCGGAGAGCATGGTGTATGCCCAAACTGTCAGTGACCTTAAAAAATTTTAAAAAGGCTTCCTCTATTATGGCCTTCTTTAGCTCTTTGAGGGTGTACCTGCAACTTCTATTTATTTTCAATGAAGTGTTCAGGTACGTGAAACTAGTAATATGCAGAGTGCCATAAACAATACAGTAATCTGTAACAAAAAGAACTGCTATGCGCACTCCCGGCAACCACGGGGCGGGGGGGGGGGGAATAGCAATTTAGCCAAATGTTCAGAGCAAATAATCTTGTGCCTTTTCCTGTCTTTTTGAAGTTTCTGTAAGCATACTGCAGAGCCAGACTTAAAGTTTGGCACGGCTCTAATTAGTGACTGAAAAAAGAAGGTGTATTTGTCTGTGTCAGCTGGAAAAACGTGCCTTCAAGGACTTGGCTTTGTTGATCTTGGATCTGATGTCAAATTGGCTGACTTGCAAAACAGCCTTTTAAACTTAAATACTGCTTCAGAATGACTGCTGTCAAAACAGTAGAAAAAAATAAACAAGAAAGTCTGATATATCTAACCCTGTAGCGTATGCAAAAAGCAGCTCTAGGAGCAGCATGGCTGGCTGCGTTATAAATGAGGTGCCATAGGCATCCAACTGTGTAGATGTAAGGCTTCTTCCTCTGGAAATGCATGTGCATCCCTTTGCGTTTGCTGAGGCATTATCCAAACCCAAATATACAATATTTTCTTGGGAATTGAACTGCATTTTAAATGCTTTAGTGGCTTCATCAAGCAGTCTGGAAGAAATGCAGTTGGCTGCTATATAAGTTTGAAAATACAGGAACAATCGCAGCTTTTTTTCAAACAGGGTTATGTGGGATAGAGATGGGAGAGGTAATACTTGTCCACAGAAAATGGTGAGATTTGTGTGTAACCTCCCAAGCTGCTCTATGCAATTTCATCCAGCTGTTCCAGCAACAAATCCAATTTTTTCAGATGTATCCATACATTTATGAGATGATTCGAGCTTGAAGAGTTTTAATCTACTGCTGTTTTGGGCTCAGCTTCTGCAAAAATGTATTTACCTGCTTTAGTAGTTCTACAGTTATGAAGAGACTGTAGGATTAAAAGAGAGCAGAGTGGTTTATAGACTGATGCTAGAAACAGCTGCTCAAAACCTGGAATTTTGATATAAAAACAAATTGAAAAATTGAAAGGCAAACCTACCATTGTTTAGATTAAACAAACTTTGTGCATGTACTTTTCAACAAAATGGGGAATAAGTAAACACTTTGGTGGCAACTGATCCTTTTTTCTTTTTTTGACATGAAGCAAAATAGGTTTTTGGATTATTTCACCCTTCCCCCCCACCTCTGGAACTGATTCTTGGAAATGTGATTTCAGGCAAGTTGAAGACTCATTCTGAAAATGCAAACTCAAAATATCTTGGTATTTCTCAAGAGAATAGCTTAATCTGAAAATGTCAAAATTAAGTAATTAAACCTCTTCAAGAATCCCCATCTACACTTGTTTAAAACCTGTTTGCTGAATTTGACATGGATTTGTGAACGTTTTTGTTCCCTCAGAACTCCATTTCTCTGAGTTTGGTAACGGATGGAGAGCAAATCCTCTATTACGACTTGTTATTTGACCATAGGCAAATCACGCTCTCCATGTTTCCAGCGTTCGAGAGGGGACACTGCGGAGACTCGTGTATTCAGTTATTCTTTCATGTAACAAGGCAAGCTCAGGCCTTGGACGAAAGCAGACCTTGTGGATTAGGTCTGCGGGGTTTCACGAAGCTGCACGTAGTGTTTGGCAGCAACAGAGCTGGAGAAGCGGTCTGACTGATGCTGCAAAACAGAGCCGTTATTCAGAGCAGTTCTGCGTCTGAGTTATAAGCTGCGAATTGCTATTGCCAAACCTGATCTTCTCCAAGTATATATATATATATATATAGGCGTGTCAACAAATTAGAGCAGGAGTACAAGTAGCCTGGCACTCCTGGCTTTGGTTTACTCTCAAAGAAATGACCCACCCTCACAGTCTAAATTTCTCTTGGCTGCAAAGAAGTGGGACATGAGTTTAATATTCTGGATAATAAACAGACTACCGAATTAAAATCAGGATGGTGCACCAGACAGGGAATCGTTTGTGCGGCTCTGTTTGTGTCTCTCTGGGCTTTTTGCCTAGCTGGCCAGCACCCAGGGAGCGCAAACTGCTGCCGTTCGCTCCGGGAGACCAGCAACTGAGGGAAACTCGTTGGGAATTAAGTTCTGCTTCCCATTCCTGATGATGAGAGGCACTTACTGAGTGCAGCAGGGGAGTTGATGGTCTGTTTAAGGAAAGCAGCTTGCCGGGGCTCCAGAGGGAATGGCAGCTGCTCAGGGAGGAGGAGCAAAGCATTGGGACGCAGTGGTGCATGAGGCCAAGCCTACAGCTGTAACAGAAAATGTTATTTTAGAAATCCTGAGCTGATTCAAATAACAGCCTGGCTGACCAACTTCAGCATCTAATACTGCCATGATGAAGGCACTGTGAGAGACATGCCTGAAGCACCGGGGCAGTTGGAGGTCAGCACCTAGGAAGCAAAATGGAACAGCCTGGGGAGAGAGGTTCCCAGGCTCGATCAGAGACCCTGTGGGAAGGGCAGAACTTGTGGCAGCATTGGGTGCCCGCCTGAGAGAAGGCACCCCATACCCAGAGAGAGAAACTGGGTGGGCATCAGGCAGAGGAGGCGGCTCCGCGGGTACGTGGGGACAGTGCAGTGGAATAATGCTGCACTTGAGGTTGTCACAGGGCACTCTAGATGTGTGTCATGGTAAATACATCACAAGGAAAAGACCGTGAAAATGAAAGCGGGGGGGAACATCAGGAAGGTTGCTAATGTCCAATGTGGGGTACTCTAAAGTGAAAGGGGAGGAATGGAGCATGGAGGGGAAAATGGAGAAATTGGAATATTCCAGCATAGTGGGCAAAAGGGATTTGGAGGCTGAAAGAGTCTTGTGACCAAAAAGTACGTGTGTGGGAACTGCTTCTACTACAAATGACCCTGACAACCATTTTACATTCCTCTGTGCCATAAGTTTCTCTCCTTTGTAGAATGGGGACACTAACACTTCAATTTAATGTTGGGTGTGCGCGCCAGTTATTGGTGTGTGGGAAGGCCCAGAGACCCCAGTCAGGGTCTGAGTCTTGTTAAACCAAGTGTTGTAAACAGCAGAAGAGCCCAGACAGCTTTAAAAATAATTAATCTGCAATTTAAGTGTATTTACGTATCACTGTAGGGAAGCTGTTTATAACAGTCCCAGCAATATGTTATGGCTTAAAAAGGAGGACATAGGTGGGAAGTGAAGAATAACCGTGAAATGGCAAGAATCAAATAAATTAAGCTCACAGAATAGTAGTTCTTAGTCATAGACAGAAAATAGTGGGAACAGATTTCCCAATATCTGGCAGAACTGAGAATAGAGTCCTTCCTCTTTCCTGACCTTTCAGTGCAGATAAAGATTAAAAATAAATAAGACTTGGAATACTTAGGAGAAAGAGGCACAGAATTAGGATGGATTATGCTGCTCTTGCCGTGAGAGTAGAGGTGATCGTAAGTGTGGCTAGATAAGGTGTGTACTGTTAATTTTGTGATTTGGAATAATGGTGTTAAAAGGATTATTCAGTGTCCTGCGTGCATTTAGCTGGCCTCAATGTGTTTTGTGGGTTGTTTTTGTGTGGTGGTGTTTTTTTTCCTAAATGAATAGTGTAGGCAGAGTGCATTCGATCCTGATCTGGTTAGAAGGAGGGTTGTTAAATGGGAAGTGGTTTATTGATTACTATTTTCACAAGCTGTGATAGCTTACCTTTATCATTTTAAGAGATTCTTGTTTTGCCCTTTCACTTAGTGCAAGGTCATGGAACAATTGATTTGGCATTTGGTACAATGTGCAGTTAAAGGGATGGAAACCGTGGGTGAGGCAGTAGAATGGTTGCAGTGTTTGTTTTACTTCTTCCCTCTTGCTCTCCCTCCCTCCCCCAAATGATTACCTGCTGCATTTGAAGGAAAATTAACAACCAGATTGTCATTCTACAGATTTCTGCTTGATCAGAGCGTCAACTGGATCCGATAGTTCTTTCTCCAGCAGGTGCCAAGGACAGAATGGGATTCTTCTGCTGTTACCCACACCCTCCCTCCCCCCTCTGCTAGGAGAGCAGCAAATCCATGTTGCGTGCTTTTATCAGTGTAATACAGCATTTAGGGTGCAGTGCATGGTTACTCTTAATTATTTTTAATCCTTTATAAGGCTCTCATCTAACATACAACATAGGGTTTTTAAGATGTAAAACAGTGTGATTTGGCTGTTGTCTGAAGATGTAATTTTAATTTTTTTTTCTTTTAAACCACAACACACCACAAACCAACCACCCAACAATGCAGTGCTCTCATATGCAAAGATGCTCTATCATGATGTTAGATGCTAATTTGCAGTCGACATAATCTGCCTCATAATGCAGCAGCTCTTTCTCCACGGGGGATAGAGAGGTCCTGACGTAATTTGAAGGATGTCAAAGCTAGTGGGGATTTTCAAGCAATAGGGGCAGTGGTTTGGCTTTTGGGTTGGAAGCACGGTAGCAGCGGTCCCGTGACAACAGCTCTGTTTGACACTCGCCATGACAAAGTTCCCTAGCAACCGCGGCTGGCAAGCAGGGTGCACTTGCAGGGATGCTGTCCTCCCGCCTCGAAAGGCTGCCCTTCGCACGCCGCCGAGGGCCGGGGGAAGAAAATGGCCCGACTCCAATCAGGACTGTGTGCCTGAACAACTGGATAGCAGCTATCTTGCAAATGGCAGGCACACTGAGAAACTGTTTCTGTGTGTGCCTTGATTTTCAGAGCTATAGTGCTCTCTAGGATGAATCATTTTGTGACAGATATTAGCCAGTGTTTATGACGGGTATTGTCCACAATGTATCATACTGGTTAAAGATTGTTATAGGAAACACTAGTCTCGGTACTGGGGGCAAGAATAAAATATAGACTGCACAGATTTCTTCCCTTTTTCTTTATGAAGAGAAGTTTGATTAGAATAATCTGTCATACAGCAGCTGAAGAAAGACAACCCAACCTCTGCAGTCTAGTATCTAAGATCATTTTACTTTAAGGAAACACTGTAAAGAACAAACTGTCCTTATTTTCATAATGAAACTAGAGAGAAATCTAATGAAGCCTTCTGTGATTAGTGATGCTCAGGCACTTAAGGTGCTCTGTTGCAAACAGTAGCCCAAACCTTTTTGTGCAACCTCACTAGATAAGAAATTGCTCCTTGCTCTTTCTTAGGGAGCGTTTTCTGTTAACAAGCCTTATTTACAGTGTGCAAAGAGTTAATTATATCCTGTGCTTAATGACTGCTTAGTTTCTGAGAATTCCTCTGGCTGAGGCTGAGAACTGTTGACATATTTCATAGGCAAACCATTTGCTGTTATCCCTGGACTGCTGAAAGACTGCGATTGCTTTACCTTTGTAGGTGCTGGTAGTGAAACAGGGGGGTGGATGATAGGAATGGGAATTCCCTGAGAAAACTGTGCTATAAAACACATGCTGTGCAACTTTCATGAGAAGTTTCTTAATTTTTGTAGCCTTGCTCTTTAAAGCTGCCCAGCTTCAGGAAAAGTAATTGTGTATAATGAAGGCTACCTGTGCATGGAGCCATTTTCAGAGGAAATGGGGGAGGAGGAGGTGGTGGCGATTCTCCTGTAGCTAGTAAAAAATGAAGATGCATGATTGTTTCTTCACTTCATAAGGGCACTGGGCTTCATATTTATGAGAAAAGACAAGCTTATTAGTATTGCAGTAATCCATGGTCAATACAAGTATTACTTCATCTTGCTAACTACACTTCAAGATGTGGGGAAGGCTTAATCTGTTTCTTGTCTTGCCTACCTAATTGTACCACTAATAAGAATTGGCGTTTGAGGGCTATTGACTTTCATGCCTCAGAGAGAGCAGGGGATGCCCAGCACTGGAGAGGATGAAACCTTTTGGTTGTCTTTTGCTGATGTAAATGAGGAGTAAAAATCCACAGATATGCTGGCATGGTTATGGTGAAAGGGAGAGGAGACTGGACCCCTATGTTTGTTTTTTTTATTTGGGATACTGGCTATTGCAGTGGAAGTCTGCGTGTGTGAATGATAATGACAAATGACTCAGGAAATTAATGGAGAAGAACATGTCAGGGAAACAGTCAGAAAATGGCAGTTAATGTCAACTGAAAGGAAAATGATCTGTGTACAGCACTTACACAGCAAGGGATGAAAAGGAAAGGAGCAATATAGTTAACATGGCTTCTCTCGTCATATTTAATTTTTTGATGGGGATGAAAGCCTGAAAATAAGCTGGAGGCAGCAGACTTTCTTGTCTAATCCCCAAGCACTTTCCCCTGTTCCAGTGTAACTAGGGGAACCTGGCATTAGTCATTACTTCAGGTGATTGGGGAGCAGGAGGGATTTATGGCTGAGAAGTGAAGGGTTTAGAAGTCAGTCACAATTCATCTAATCACAGCCACTGAACTGACTTTAATTTGAGAGCATTTGGTGTGTTGTTGGCAAGCTTTCCATCTATCATAAACAAAGGCACCAAACTAACGAAAATACTTGCCAACCCCCTTACCTCCTACACAAAAACGTTAAAAAGGCAACTGGCAAAGACGTGTCTGACGTTGAATTAATGCTGGCAGGGGCGGGAGAGCATCTATTGATCTGCTTCACATAGGCATGTCTATAGCTCAGATGGCTGTGTTATGAAATAGCAGGTACAGAGAAGTGGTTTGATATTGGGAGAGAAGGAGTCTGCCTCTAATAATTGCACACGTGGGCAAAGCAGGTTTTAAAGCAAATCAAAGTGAAGAGTTTGGTCCAAATTCAACTCTGCTACAACTCCACCGAGGGCAGTAGTGTTACACCAAGGACGGATTTGTCTTTCAGACCTTCACAAAGGGGACGTTATTGAGGCTGGTGAGATGAATTGAGAGTGTAGTGGGTCTCAGGAGGGGGTATTCAGAGCAGTAAAAGCCCTGGCCTTTTTTGCCAGGCAGGTACTGCAGACGGTGCAAAGGGCTCTGTGTTCTCCACAGTGCCACAGGGAGGGATCTTTCTTTTCGTGAAAGGGAAAGGCAGTGATGAGAGAGAGAGATGGCAACCTACCTGCCTATAAGAGTAGTCATTAACATGAGAGGAAATAATCAGCCCTTTGTCTGGGGGGGGTGGAAACAGCCAGCAGCCTTGCTGAACAAATGAAAACGTTCAGTCAGGCTATGTGCATCTCTTTGCTGGGGCGGGAAAGGGAAGCAGTTGGAAAGACAGTGCAAAGCTCGTATGGCAGTGCTATGCCCTGTTTTATTTACAGTTCATAGTGCTTTCAACTCTGGGTTCTTTGGTGACAGCTAAAGCTAAGCAGTACTAGACTTCCTCAGACAACCAACCTTCCATAAAATGACTGGGTGGAGCGATTCTGTTGATTCAGTAAGTGGCACTGTTCTCTCTGACTCAATCCTGTATTACCGTGAGGCCGGGGGACACTGCTCTTTGTCATTTAGATCAGCAGTAATCATGAGTTCTTGGTTACTTGTGACAGAAAAGATGCCTGGCCCTCTTTCTGAAAAAAAAATGTAGGAAATGTATTCATGCAGAAGGTCAGCTTCTTCAGCAACAAAAATGTAGGTTGTTCCAAATGAGATTTATGTCCATTGCTTTATCCAAGCCTGTGAACGTGTAAGGGCTGAAAGTACCAACTCTCTGCTTCACCTTTCACTTTTAGAAGTGGAAGTAAAGAGAGGGGCATTCTTTGGTTTACGCTCCAGTCTCTTTCCCAGCTTAAGTGAACTTGGCTCAGGCCATTTAAAAAAGTAGAAAAAGTAAAATCATTTTCTGTGAGAACATTAAAGTCTTCAAGTTTCTGGAGGGTGTACCTACCAAGAAGAAAGAGGCTTCATTTTCATAATGATGAGCAACATGCTGGGAGCAACAGATTGAAATTAAGGGAAGAAAAATTTAGGCTTTATATCATGAAACACTGTCTTTTAGTGGAGCCTATGTGCCATTGACACATTCTGAGGAAGAGGCAGAGCATGCCAGCAACTGGCTCTTTTAAAAGTGGAAAAGCTGAAATGCGGAGCTGTGTAGCCACTGGTCCTGGCAGTAGCTGGGAGATAGCTGGTGATGGCATGAAGGTCTGAGACCTGCACGTTCAGTGAGACTGAGGTTGTCATTTTATTTATATGCCTTGTGCTCAGTGCTGACATGCACGGCAGACACTTGGGTTATTGCAGTGCTCCCCAGCATGAGCGATGCAGTGCTTTCCAAACTACGGGCATACGTAGACATTTATGGCTTCAGGCTTAAGAAACAGCCTGAAAAGCTGTTGACTAGTTGTGAAATAATTTATCTTGATTTTTAATGTTAGTATGTTCCCTTTTGGCACTGGAAAGCTGAAGTACCTAGAGGAGATCTGGAGCCTTAGACTAGTGATTACGTGCATTGCCTTGTGGCAGAAACAAGGTTACAGAGATGAGGGAAATAGTCAAAACCAGAGTTGCGTTAGGATACTCAAACTGCGATTCCCAACCTTTTCAAACTTGGGGTAGAGACTGTTTAGGTCTTGGTTCCTCAGGTAGGGACTGGCCCCTCCCAGGACTGGTAGCGCAGGGGCTGTTCTGCCTGAAGTGTGACTGTAATCTTGTGTGCAGGTTTTTTGCGAGATGAGTAAGAAGCAGCTCCTGATGCAATCTGCTCCCACCAGATGGGTCAGCTTTTGTTTGCAGTGTTCAGTCTCGGCTCGCTGCTGGTCCTAATGTAAACCCACCATAATGCCTATCTGTCTGAACAGACTCCCCACCCCATCTGCAGCTTGTCATACAACAGGGCAAAGCAACACATTTTCGTTGGAGTAAATGGGACCCCACAGTTATCTAATGGTTGCTGATTTGCACATAATTGCTTCCAGCAAACACAATTTGATGCTTTCTTGAAATAAGACTAGGTGAATTCAAGTTGTGAATTTCCCTCATTAATTTTTTGAGTGGGCTGGGGGGGATAGGAGGGAATTACAAAAACCACACAAAGCCAAAAAACAACCTCCCCCAAACCCCCAACAGTGGATATTATCCCATTCAAGAGGCAATTCGAGACCATTAGTGACCTAGTGCTCCTCGTTCTGCTCCCCTCCCTTGCTGAAGGCCAGGAAATGGAGCAGGAATGCACTAACCTGCATGTTCTCAGTAATAATAGTTCGGCAGGCAAGAAAATATAAGTGAATAAACCTTGTCTCAGAAATGTTCTCCTTTAACTGCTCTTACTAACTTCTCAGCTGTGTAACAACAGTGCCTTCAAGTCCCTTGTCCTCCTACTCCTTGGGGTACTGACTTTGGGTCCATTTTCCAGTTCAGCAGAAAAGATGACTCCAAAGGCGGTCTCCCAGCTTCGCCTCCCTGTACCTCAGCATGATTGGGTTCAGCTAAGGGCAGGCGCAGCCCTCCCCATGGCTGGGTTACTTGGCAGCACTGGCAAGGAGGCCAGATGCATGCACAGCGGTATGTGGCTGGGATGCCTGTGCTGGTAAACTTTCTAAGTTACCTTTCCCCCAAATCAGGTGAAGAGGAGGCTCCGTTTATTCATCTGCTCCCCAGATGCAAAGGGAGGTGGTGTTTCAAGGTAAAGGGGATACCATCAAAAATATCCTGCCTTTCAAGTTCAAAGATCAGCAAAATTATTTGGTATTTGCCTTCTGGGTTTTTAAATTCCTGAAGTCAAACTGGTCCCCCGCCTTCCAAAAAAAAAAAAGCAAACCAGGTTCCTAGTCAGAAGGATTTATTATCTTGGAAAAACCAATAGTCCTGGTAGTGCATTAGAGAAATTGGCTGCACTGTCCAGACGTATGCTCCGTTCAGCTCTTCAGATTGCTGTAAAACCTATTTTAGGTATTTGAATTCAAGCCACTGATGCAAGACAGGGAAAAGCAGCCCCACAAAAAGGGAAGCATTTACAGGGCAATTGCCAATGCGTGTGGCAAGCCCCTTTCTTAGCACAAGAACACTGTCTGCTGGGACTAACTTCTCAGGATTAAGCTTTTTCGCACATAATGATAAACCTGCAGCTGGACTCATGCACAAATCAAGATTTCAGCAGGTAGATGTGAAATTAAGATCACACTGGGTCCCCATAACCTTCCCCTCTCCTAAGGGAACCATACCCGCTTTGCTTGCATCTGAGAAACAGGATGATTAAAACTTATGTATCGCAGGGCTATTGTGAACATTGCCAGCCACATCTCTCGTCAACACTGGAAATAAAGGTGGGAGGCCTGTGGGAGATAGCCACCCAGGTCCTGGGTGGCCTGGCTCTGGTGGCAGACGGGTGGGTTTCCCACCGCTGACGTGCTGGGCAGGCAGAGCTGCAGCCTGCAAGCGCCGCTGCTGCTTCCCCTCCTCCGGCACCCAGGACCCAGTGCTGGTGGGAGCCCCTCCGTGACCAGGGCCTCCTTTCCTCTGAGTGTTAGAAACGTCTGTGTTAACTCCTCTTGCCTCCCTGAAACTGAATGCCATTTCAAGTTTTAAAATTTCCTAATTGCTCTAATTAATTTAAAATGGAGAAAAAAATTTGCAGAAAAATAAAAAATTGATGCTTCTCAGTTACTTTTACCCTCTCAGCTTTCTCTCAAGCAACAACAGAATTAGATTTTATGGAAAAAGGCAATTATTCCACTGTCTGGTTTGAAACTAAATTTTTAGTTTGGAATCATGTTATCAAATTGACAAAAGTCCAAGGGAAAAACTTTGAAGAAAATTAAAGCATTTCCTTCTAAAAGTAGAAGTCCAGATTTTATACTAGGAGAAGAGATTTTACTGGGGAAAGGATTCATATACTTTGTTTCTTCAAAAAAGTCTTTTTCCTTTCTGTATAAACTCTCTTATATGCATTCCTTTTTCCTGGAACTTTTCTTAAACAAAACACCAAACCAAAAAAAAACCAACCCCAAAACCCCAATTTTGCAAACCTGGGGAGCTTGCCAAGTTCTCCCAAATGTGTGATTCCTATTGTATAAGGTTTCCTTTTGACATAGAGATGTGATACTTGAAAATGTCTCCATTTTCTCTGTAAGGGGATAAAATGAATGTGTTTGCCAAGTGGACAACTTATATGAATAACTTATGATTTTATTTTTTTTAACAGAAATCTGCCAGCTATGTGCAGCTGGGTGTTTAATTCCTACTGAATAATTTATGCCAGAAATTTCTCTTTTTTTTTTGTATTCATAAATTCTTTTTTTAACATAATCTTAATTTCAGGCTTAACTCCAGTTTAACAGATGCTTTTGCCCATGAACATATTAATAGACAGTTGTCCTTCCTTTAACTAGCGTGAGTTTCCTGGCTTTGTCGTCATGTTCCCATTTTAACCTCTGGGGGTTTTGAGGCCTTGTCATGGAAAAAGATGATTGTTGTGAGATGGAGCTTATTTGGGTGAAGCCGACAGGGAGCCAGCAAAGAGAGGAAGTGAGCTGGTTTGAGGGTGCTGGAGTTCATGTGATAAATGACATTCTTTTCTACCCTGTCACTGCTGGAGCAGAGAGATACTTCTCCTGTCTTATCTGGGAAGCCCTGTGCACGTCCTGCATCCCCAGTGGGGCTGTTGGCCGTAGGGGTTGGGCTGCTACTAAAAAGACTCTGTTAGCCAAGGTTCAAGGAGACACGTTGGTGTCTTTATAATGGCTAATCCTGGGGGGGATAGAAAATCCTTATATCTGAAATCTTTCCCCCCTCTTCTGAACTAGAATGAAAACCTGAAATTTCTTATGAGGACCTGAACCAGTCTTGTTTCATAATTTTCATTTTTTTAAATTTACTTTTGAATTTGGGTATAGTATACAATGTCAAATAATATCCCTCTATACTAATATTTAATGTAGTAAGGATACAAACGTACAAAAGTTTAACCAAAACAAAGCAACAATCAAAATGATTAATATTGACTTCTGTTCCATGGAGCTTTTAGTGAAATCAGCACAGTATTGTGCAATGTTTTGATTTTGATGTAAAGGTGCTTTTTATTGCAGAACGTCTGAGCAGTATTTTTGATCAGTTCTACAGCAAATGCCCTGCAACAATGAGAGCTAATTTAACTATGCCTGAGTCGCTCTGAATTCTGTAGCTTACGGAAAGCACTGCAGTGGAACAGCAAAGGTAAAGACTGTCCTAGGGGAAATGAAATAATAAGGTGCAGAAAATGGACCATCAATGAATGTCAGACCAGAGGACTCTGACTTTTTACTGTGAACTCTTCCACTGGCTTTGCCAGTTGTCTGCATTGTTGAGAGAAGGAAGATTATATATGGGGGGGGGGGGGGGGGGAAGGGACATGACTGATTCTGAGGGCAAGAGGGTTTATGGCTGCCTTCAAAAGGGGTGATGCTTGCTGACCCTCACCTTCATATGCGTACAGCATTTTTTTGAAGGTTTAAGGCAGATCTGCCCCTTCTGAAGACACCAAGAAGAAGAGTGGGCCAGTGCAGGAGGACAGTTTGCCATCTGCAGGGAAGCATCAGCATAACACCGTGACAGGCACTGGGGATAAGTGCTGGGAATAAGCGATTTGTTTCTCCAGTCTTCAGTGGTGGTGGCTTCTTGTCTAAACCAGTTTAGCTTGGAGGAAAACGTGGAAATACGAGTCCCTGCAGGAGAAGAGCGGGAAGGGTGTGTTTCTTGTCTGCCTGGGATGGCCCTTGTCCATGCAGGTGTGGGCAGGGTCTGGCCAGGCTTCTGCACCCTTGGGAGCTGGTGGAGCAGGTCATCCTTTGGAGAGGCCTTCACAGAAGCCTGCTCTGGGGAAGCTCCAGTGCCTTATCCCCAGTGCAGTTACAGGCAACTGGTACCTATGATGTCTGGGAAGCTGGGGCAGAGTTTGTTGAGGCATGATTTGTCAAATAGGTGGAAATGGGCCAAAAAGTCAGGAATAAGGGCTGGGAGCTGTACTTTCAGGGAGGTAGATATTCATGCATTTTCTTCATGTGGCTATGGCTTGAAACTGTTTAAATTATATTGTAGCTGTAGCTTAACTTGCTGATTATTCGGAGATATTAGTTTCTAGGTAATACAAAACCTCTTTGTAAGGACTTTGAAGGTAGGTGATGTATTAGTGAAGTTGGCCAGGTCATCTTTAATTAGAAAAATCTCATGAGCCTTCTTAGTTTCAAAGAGTTTGGGCCTCCACTTAATACTGTGGAGCTGTGTGACAGCAAATTCATGTAAGCCAGAGAATTGTTTCACTGTGGTGCAAAATTAAAGCATTAGAGCTTCAATTCTTAATTTACACCTGCAGGAGAAACCTCATAGATCTTATGAACTGTTTTCCCTGTATGCAGTATATCCCAATATGAATTGCAGAGCTCATCTGTGTTTGTAGCTGCTTGTTGAGCATATTCTCTTCATGTTTTCAGAATTTGGAAGAACAGATGGTGAAAGCTTAGTCTAAATAAACTGAGTCCCAACCAGGGCTCTCAACATGAGTAAATCCTGGATGTTAAAACCAGAAAGAATCCAAGAGCTTCAGGCATTGCTTAGCTCCAGCAACCACATCTCTAGCCTTGCACTACTGCGTCCTGAAGTGATACCTTTCTGTACGGGAAGTTTCTGAGAAGAGCCCCATCAACTAAGGCTGTCAGGAGCAAGAGACCAAATCGTACAGAAGGCGTATGCTGGAGCAGCCATAGAAAAACATGCTGCAACACACGCTGGACTTTCACACAAATCCTGGCTCTCCTGAGAAGTCACACAGACTGCTCCACATTGCCTTGGCTGGGAGGCCGAGAGGCTGAACAAAAGATGAGGTCACCACTCCTCACGCTTGCCCAGGTCTGAGCCTAGTCCACCCCAGGTAGCCTCGATTTTCAAAAAAGAAAAAGGAAAAAAAAAAACCCAAACCCAACACAGCAGTAATGGCCTGAAGGGGGTCAGTACTGTTTAGGTCTCCAAATTATTCCTTACACAGTAGCTGAGTCATGCTCCGATGGAAATCAGTTTCATTCTTGGAGTAGGGAGCTTATTGTGCTGATCAGAGTAAGGTGCATTTTATGCTGCACTTCTGTCTTACAAGCCCCACTGGGAGCAATGAGTGTTTTGGCACTTCCTATGGGCTCATTTCAGTGCGACTTTAAGGCTGCGATAGGTTTCAGTGTGAGCTGCTGGGTATTCATCGCTTCCAAAAATTAAATTATTTAATTAGGAGCCCATGAATTTTAGGAGCTTAGGTTTAGACTCGCTTTTAAAAGTCTCGGCTCAGTTTAACATGAAGCAAATCTTTGGACAATCTTGGACTTTTAAAAAATGAATTTAGTAGTGAAGATGAGCTGGGGGTGGTTATACGCTGCTCCAACCTATCCTCGATCAGGTTCCTGTAGGAAACAAAGGGGAGGCTGTGCACTGCTGACGGCATCGGGATCTCCCCTGCCCCAATTATCGAGGCTGGAGCAGTGTGATTGCATGGACTGTTTGCTGGCTCAGGTCACCCACTTAGCATGGTGGTTCGTGCAGCAGATTGAGGGATACTGAAATAACTTTTTAAGTAACCAGAAGTCATTGACAGGTCTAGAAATCATCTGGAAAGCCCTAAGGACAGAATTGATTTCTGTAGTGGTCTTCCTTACTCCTATTGCATGCTGCATTGAATTTTTTTTTAAGAAAGGCACCTAATGAAAGTCTTTGAGGTCATTCAAATGATACTCATGATACAACTGTTTCTAAATCTTTTGAAGAGCCACATTAAATCAGTGATGAGCTGTGGCTATTTTTAATGGCACCAATGAATCTCTTTCTGTTTTTCTTTAAACCTTGTTAACCAGGGTTTAAATGGCTTCAGAAAATGCTGCCAAATGTCTGTGCAGTAAACCAGTTTTCCTAAGACTTCTGATTAAGGTGGGACATAAAACCAATTTAAAAGTATATTATTATTACTTTGTTCGTGCAAATGCATTCAAACTGTGTTTTGGAGTATATATTAATGGTCCACACTAAGTGTGTCACCATTTGTTCACTGTGGATGTTACATGAGTGTAAAGGAATATTCCAAATGACTTTATAGTTGTATGTACAGAAGGTGAAAACTTCTGTAAAATGGCCATTAAGAGTGTTATTCCTTGGGAACTTTAGCTGGAATACCTGCCTTTGGTTACAAACATATGCAAATAGTGCTCCTTATGTGTTATTTTAAGTGAAAGTTAATTGTTGGCAAAGGCAGTTTACAGTTACCCTCCCAGAGCACCTGAACTACCCTAAGAGTCAGGGAAACTGCCTCCATGTTCCTGCTTGTGTACCAAAATCCTCTTCCAGCGCTTTAAAATTTCAGTTTAGGGATAGACCATTGCATTCTCCAATGAACCAGGGCGGCGTGAAAGCCTGCCAGATGCTGGCATATGGGGGGCTTGTGCAGGGGGGGGGAGGATGTTTGTTCTGAGCCAAATTTAGGGAGTTTGAGGGTCCATGGCAGATTCTCCGCTACTGGTGTTCAGGCCTGTAAATATCAGGGTCTCGGTGTTTACAGACAGATCCCTGCAGTAAACAAAACAGTTAAGAAATGGAACAGTGTGGTTTTTTTTTTTGCATAGGCCTGATGGTTCATTCAGCAGAAACTAGAGTACTTGTCTCAAGCACCCACTTCACATTAGCTGCCATCTGAAAAGGTGCTCCAGCCACTTCTCGAATCAACAGTGGCAGCGGGGCTGCCAGAGTACCAGGGGGCAAACGTGCCTGGACCACTAAACAGTAAGAGAGCAGCACCACTTTCTCCACTCTGCCAGCTGGAAGCCTCCGCTCGGTGTGTTGCGGATAAACGTGAGCTCTCCCGTGGGTGAGGGAGCTTTCCCTCCAGGAGCTGCCCCAGGCTGCGGGCGTATGCACAAGGCGGGGGGCAGACAGTGGGCTTGGGCTTGGATTTAGGGTGTGCCTTGGTGCTCTGCAGCTATTATCTGTGTGCTGGCACCCCCCCAGCAGTGGGCGCAAGCTAGCGTGCCCTAGCTTTTGAAGGCTGAGCAGCCTCGTCCTTACTGTAAGAAAAGAACATGCAGACAGATTGCTTGTATGACATTGCTGACTGGCTCTGAAACCATGTCATGTCTGCCTGGCGGAGAATGGTTTCTGTAGCCTTTCTTAAGGGTTTTTGCTCCTGTTGGTTCCTGTAGTTAAAATATATATGAGCACTTGCTCTTAACTTTACTAGCCATAGTGAAGTGCCCAAAGGATATTGCAGTGTGTTTGACCCACCTGTCTTTGGGTGTGATCTCTACTTGGGGTAGAAGTTATATAGTTCATGCACTCTTGCATCATATTGGTTTCTCTTCGAAGAACTATTAAAATTGTGTTGGGTGTGGATATCATGTGAAGGGGGAAAGGACTTCATAAAAATTTTGCTAGCCCAAGGGGTGGGGAAAGTTTTTGTCTTAAAATAAAGATAAACCAGAGAAGGTGAAAGAGACAACTTGGTGGAAAAAAAATGAATAGCTGGTGAAGGAGGGAGAGATGAAATAAGGAAGACTGAAGAACTTATATCTTCAGTTGTTTTTCCACACTTCTGCAAATATCAGGCTTGTGTTGCTTTTATTGCTTTGCTAACAGTGCGATTAGCCTTTCACCTTGGGTCCTTTTTCTTCATTTTCTTTAAATTTGGTCAACCTTCAGCTGGCAGTGGTGGCTCCCTTTAGGCCTGTGGAATGCCTAAGTTTTTACGGTGCAGCAGTATTGTCAGGGACACGGCTTGAGCAAAGATTTTAGGGAGTGTTCTTCAAGCTAATTCTTAGTTTCTCACACTACTGGCAAATACTTAATTTGGGTTGTAGTCTGCAGTTGCTATGAATATCTTTATGATCTTTTTCAATTTGAATATCTTCTTTGCACTGATTCTTTCCGCCCCCTTGCTCCCCCTCTTCCTTCCTTCATCATTCATTTACTCATTTCCTTTTTTTCTCTTACATTTTCATTTCCAGTCAGGCATGTATTCTAAAGTACTGGGTTATACTTAGAAGGTACTGTACCTCTGGAATAAGAAATCTCATTATGCTTATGGGATATTATCCTATTTCACCTGACTTGTGTATAACTTGTCCTAGGCCTGCATAATGCCTAATATCATGACATAAGGTTATTTCTTTCAGTGTTTAGATTGTTAGGCTTAGTGCTCTCTCTAGTTTCAAATCCTTGCTGAATAAAGTACCAGTATTTTATTTACGTCCATCTGCCTTTGCTGTAGCACACACAGGAGGAGACAGTTATGTGGTAAAGGATGATGTTAGAACAGTAGCTGGAAAACACTCCTGGGTATTCTCTACTGCTTCTGGCACCAGAATTTCAAGCCCTGCTGGGTCTTCAGAAGGATGATGTTAATTTGACTTGCTCAGATTTGAGATCCTCTGAGGCCTGAAACGATATTTGGTCTTCCGTACCTCAGATCTGATTTTTGCAGGGGAATACTGTTGACCAGTGACACTGAATTTGGTGGGGAAAATGTTGCCTCTGCTCCGACAGAGGTGAAAAAAGGTTTATTTGTGAGCAGAATCATTCCTGTTACACATATCATACAGCAGAGCTTGTGCAGCACTCGCTGCATCCTCTGGTGTGCAGAGGGAAGACTGCCCAGAGCCAGGGTGGGCTGGTGTGGGAGGAAGCCAATGTGGCTGTTAACAGTGGGAAAGCTGGAAGGGTGTAATTGGAAACATGAAGACTGCGTGTGTTTTTTTCCTGCAGAATTCTGTGGAAGTTATGAGGCAGTCTTGGCTGGTGGCTTTTCTAGGCTGGTGGCTTTTCTAGCAGTGCAGCTGCAGTGGGCCCATGCTGATGGTGCCAAGGGGGCTGTTAGGAACAGAGCCAAAGTTGGAGATGGAGACTTGACGCGCCTTGGGTTAACTGTAGGAAAGTCCCTGTGCAAGTCCCTGTGCTTTTCATATGGGAAAGACAAACCTGGGCCATTGATTGGCACCATGGAGCTGACAGATGTGATATTCTGCTTTTTGAAGGATTTGTCTGTGCTTCTTAACACATGCCAGGATGTCCAGTAGGTTGTTTTAAATCTGGAAGCGTGACTTGCACCAGCAGGCTGTTGAAGGGGATATTTGCTTGGCTGATGTCCATCATTGCACTAGGCTGTCCTATTCCTTTAATCACTTGAAAGGGACGAATAAAGAGAAAGACAAATACTGCATTGGCAGGCAAAGTTTTCTTTCACGCTGTTCAGAAACGTGCACTCCAGGATGTGTTTACGATGTAAAAAATGTATATATTAAAAAAAACCCCCAATGCCAAACAAAACCAAAACAACAAACAAAACATTCAAGGAAAAACATGTTCAGGTGTTTTGTCTAACTCTCCTGAATATCTACCTTAAAAACTAATAATTGAGCTAAAGGAGGGAGGGGATTTCATGATCTGAAAATTGACTGGTATTGGGACCAAGGCTGTGGGTTGAACTAACATTTGCTTAGGAAACTTGGATCAACTGGAGAGTTTTCAAGTTCTGAAAGACTGTTTATAAAATAAAAATGTTGACAAGTCTTTTACAGCTCACTGAGCAGAACTCATGTCTGTTGGGATTATGTTGCCAGAGATGAGCTCGCTTGCGTTAAGTTATTTAAAATGCTCAGAACTGGTTTGCTTTAAGATGTTGAAAAGGGCTATTTTCTGTTTCGCTAGAAGGAAAAAGGGGAAAAACAACTTTGTCTTAAGAAGAAGTGGTTTCTAATCTCTAAAGCGGGTATTCAGGGTATTTTCTTTGTTCTCTGAAGACTGTAATTAATATTTGTATCACAAGAATTCTCAATGTCTGGAAACAAAGAATTTTGAAAGCACATGTGTAATGCTCATGTGCATCTGAAATACTTATGTATATCGCTGCATTTATGTTGTACCCAAATGTACACAGCAATCGGGATGTTACAGGCTCAGCATTACTTGGGGGTTGTTAGCGAAATACAGACCAGCTTTCAAAAGGGAAGAAAGACTCACTGTACAGACTGTCTTCAGCCCAGCAAGGCATGTAAGTAAGTTGCTAGGTGGAAAGGGCGTGAACTGCTCTCATGACTTCAATGCAATTAGTTTAGCGGCTTAAGTTATGCACAGGGTTAATCAGCGTGCTGAAGAGAGCCCTAATGGGATTACTGTGGAAAAGTTTGAGCTTCTAACACAGCAACATAAATGTTTGCTTCCAATGGCCCCTGCTTTCGGTGAGGTTACCAAATGTTGCGCTTCTCTGTGAAAGTTATCGTAGCGACCTGATATTTTTAGTACAGTGTCTTTTTTGGACTGGCTCTGCTGTATAGCCAGGATTCATTCTGCTGCTTCCAACCTTAGCCAAATGCTCTCTGCAGCTCAGTGTGAAATTTCAGTTATTACTTCTGAAACCTGAAAGGTTTAGCAATATTGCAGATTTCCATCTTTCCTAACATTTTGGCCTTCATACTGAGTATGCAGTCACTACATTTTGACAACATATTTTACATTTAATTTTCCAAGCAGTGTTTTATTAGATTAACTCAGGAAGAATAGGCTCACATTTATCATGAGTGACTTGCACGTTCAGTCAAACACTCTGTGATATTGAGTAGTTTAAATCTCCAGCGCATGAACTGTAAATTAACATTAAAGGTCTCTCTTAACATCCATTACTCTCTTTAAACAGTCGTGCGGAATTACTAGTTGCCAGTAATTTCTCCTTGAATACAAATATATCATCTGTTCTAATGTTGTTTTAACTCTCTTGATCTGCATGTCATGAAAAGAATATCTTAAAATTAGGAAATGGCAAGGCTGAATAGTGTAATGGATAATTGAGACTTTTATTGCCATTTAGTAGAAGTTTCGGGTTTGCTTGCAGCTCAAACTACCACTTTTCCTAAAAGCCAGTGATACTTTGGTTGCTGAGCATGGTCCCAGAGGATAAATGCCTATCCTGCTGGGACCACTGATTCAGCCTCTTGACAGTCTTGGCGTAAGAATCTGACCTGTGAAGGTGTGAAGTATGCACTCTTCTGTTGCAAGAGGTGACTTTCTTTATCGAGTAAAGTAGCCCTTTAAGGCATCTAGGCAGAACAGTGTGGAGAGTATTCACTGCAGACTCTTTTTTTTTTTTTTGATAAACAGAGAATTTCAGACCCCAGAGCTCTCCATTTATCACATTGCACAAGTGTGAGAAATTTGGACATAGGCACAATAAATAAATCAGGAAAAACCCCCAGAGTATGCTGCAGGATGCATTTCAGAGTAGAATCTAAGAGCAGAAGTGTTGGTGAAGAGCTTGTTGTTTCCAGTTCATGTAGCAGTTGTGAAAAACAGCTTTGCATCTTCATAATACTGCAGCAGTTTATTGATTTGCACTACAGTCTAAGGGCTGGGATCCGTGCTTCCCAAGGAGCTTAGGAAGCCTGGTGACATGCACTCAATACTTCTGAAGATTGAAATCGGAAACTCTGGCTACTGAAATCAGGACTCTGTTAGTAACCGTCCACGATGATACCTTCTCACTGTGGTGCTGCATATACACCTCACGGTAGTGTGTCTCTACCTGCTTGTCCTGCCTCCTGTTGTCTTTGCTATCTCCCGCTGCATGCTGTAGGGTGCGCAGGCCGTAAAACCTTACCTCCTCATCCATTCTCCATCCCTTCTTGCAATGTGCTGCACATCTTTTCCCACCTCATGCAGCTAAACGAGGCAAAGCAGGGAGTTGGAAATTCGTTAGTTCTTCTCAGAACTTGTTATCGTGCCTGAATATTATTTGTTTTAAACCACATGGGGATTAAGAGCCTTTAAAGTTCCTTGATTAGTGTTTAGGGGAAAACAAAATGCCAGTTTAAGCTTCTGATCTTTCGTAACAGCATAGAGAACTCCAGTGTTTAAATTTATGCTTAAAACAGCTGTTCTAGAGTCACATTTAACAAGAAATTAATTAGCCTGGAAAAGAATGACTAAAACTTGATTATATTTAAGTTTGTATTTCATCTTCCATCTGTGGTGAAATCAAGAACTATTCAGCTTTATGATCATTCACGGAGATGACTTGATTTTTTATTCTTATAGATTACAAATTTCTTGCTTGCTCATTGTCTTTGTATATTAAGAATGACCTTATTTTAAAAACTCCTCATGGTTTAACTTTCTTAGTAGGAACGCTATCATGCACAGTTAGTGGAAACTTCTGCAGTGAGAAAAGGCACGTGCTCTAACAACAAAAGCCTGGCTCTATCCCTGTATTTGCATTACTTAGCTGATATGTGCAAAAGCTGATCTGTGCTAATACTTGATAATAGTATATGGCAGCTAGCTGTACGTACGGTTGACTAGTTGTTTATTCGGTTACTGCATTTACGCAGACACAATTAATACTTTCATACCTAAACTCTCCTCTTGGTTTTTTGTGTTTTTTATATCTAATCACTGCTGTCCTCATCACTAGTGTGATATTGAGTGCCCAGCATAAATAGAGAGACCGACAAATTTATCCTTGGAGCAGCCAGTCTTAAGATATAGCTGTTTTGCAGAAATTTTTGATTAGAAACAACTCACTTTCCTTGAACAATAAAAAACGAAGCAGTCAATTTCTTCAATCAAAGAATGATCTTGCAAAACGACAAAACTTTTCCCAGCATGTAAGCTTTGTGTGCTGCGAAGCTGTAATGACAAATGCCTTGTGGAATAAGTGCTGTTTAGTGGTCACGCCCCTTGAGTACAGCAATAGCAGGGGGTCTTTTGCTGATTTCATAGACTTCAACGTCTCCTACTATCAACGTTCAGTTTGTGGCAGCCTGGTGCAACCCTATATGGACTAGGCTATCGGGTGCATTTAGAAAGCAAATGTTGGGCTGGTTGTCAGGAAAAGTCCGTACTGTGAGTGTGATGGAGCTTGATCTATCAAGACTGAGGTGCTGCAATGCATGTTTTAAGTATTTTTAGATCACATACTCATTGGACAAAGAATCTTCTGCTGCTTCCTTATAAATTTAATAGCTACTGGAGTAGTAGCTTTCTGTGGATCTGTTCAGGACCAGCTGTATAAAAAGTGCTGTCATCATGTAAGCATGAGTATGTTAGGAAGCTATTTCTCTCCATTCAAGCTGACTAAAGACTATAAGCAACATTCAAAGGCCTGTGTACATGTGAGGGGCATGGTACAGTCAAGCGCTATCTGAGACAACACATGACTGTAATGGATTTACAGTGGGCTGGCAGCGCCCTACATCTTTTTGTTAAAAACTGCTGCAGTCAGAAAACCTGCATATTGTAGCAGCTATATGGATGATGGTAAACTCTTCCCTGGGAAAACAGGCATTTAGTTGGTAAAACCTAAGTTTTCTTCGATTTTTCTGCTTAGTACATTTTCTAGCCTCTTGTTCACGTAGTAGTATCTCTTATTTCTTGGTTTTAGTCTTATTTCTTGTGATTAACATTACACTGTTCATGCTAATGAATTCATCTGGGGTTGACCTGCAGTGTGTTCAAGCTGGAGTTTGTACCCTCCTAATCCTAGGTCTCCTTCATGAATATCTTCCTTGCCTGTAGCCTGGGTGGAGCCTGTTCTGTCCTGCGCTGGCACTGGTATGTGAGCAGATGATTCATAGTTTTCAGTCAATTCGTCATTATTTATGATATAATCTGTGTCTTCATCCTTCAGTTGATCCTGTATTCAAACAAACAAACAAAAAAATCAGTGGAAGGGAGACTCTTGAGGAGGATTTTTGTTAAAGCTTAAATGAAGAACAAATCTGATGCAATTCCACTTTCATTTTATTTCATTATTTGCTTATTTTATTCAGGTGTTAATTTACCATCTTGATGTTGATTAAAACAAATAGCTGCTTACTATGTTCTACTCTCGAGCAGTGTTGAGAAACATAACCTACCCTTCAGATCTTTAAGATAACTTCAGTGCTTAAGTATCACTGGTGGATAGCCAATACTTTCAGCATCTGGCTAAATTATTTAGAACATGTCACTCATATTTGAAGCTCACAATATCAGTGGCCTGCCCTGGTTTCGGCTGGGATAGAGTTAATTTTCTTTCTAGTAGCTGGTACAGTGCTGTGTTTTGGATTTAGGATGAGAATAATGTTGATAACACACCGATGTTTTAGTTGTTGCTGAGCAGTGCTTACACAGGGTGAAGGCTTCTTCCTGCCTCTCACCCCACCCCACCAGCGAGCAGGCTGGGGGTGCACAAAAGTTGGGAGGGGACACAGCCGGGACAGCTGACCCCAGCTGACCAAAGGGATAGTCCACACCGTATGACGTCGTGCTCAGCACGTAAACTAGGGGAAATGCTGGCCGGGGGTCTGCTGCTCGGGAACTGGCTGGGCATCAGTCAGCAGGTGGCGAGCAACTGCATTGTGCATCACTTGTTTTGTATATTCTATCATTATTTTCCCTTTCTTTTCTGTCCTATTGTCTTTATCTCAACCCATGAATTTTACCTTCCCCCCCCCCCCCCCTCAATTCTCTCCCCCATCCCACTGCGGGGAGGAGCGTGGGGGGAGTGAGTGAATGGCTGCGTGCTGTTTAGCTGCCTGCCGGGTTCAACCACAACATGGCCATTCTTGAAAATGTAGCCTGGACCTTCCAAGACCTCTCCTCCACAACCCTGAAGAAATTGTCTAATTCTTAGCCTTAAAAGTAATAAGCTTTGGAAAAGTGACTTTACCAAAGTGTTTCATTGAGTATGGTGGGTTTTGGATTACACCTTAAACACAATTAACCAAGCTCGGTACTTACGCCATACGCACTGGGGCTGGTCAGAAGCCTGGCAACAGGATTACACCATTCAGGCAATGTCGTTGTGAGAGGTGGACCGGTGTGGGTTAAGATAGGTTTTAGGTATCTGTGAAGTTTGTTAAAGAATATTTCCCATACAGATATTGATACTAACATGCTTCTCTATTACACAAAGAAATTGCATTTTCAAGCGTAAGGGAATCATCTAACTGAATGGAAACATAGAAAATACCGCTCTTTACCTACCCGTTACTGCATACATTCACCCGTCACCAGCCCTGCCTAATGTCTTTCAGTAACAACAACAAAAACCCAAAACCACTTGATGGTCAAAATCTGTCTTGAGGGATGCCAGAATGGCTGAAGGCGATGTTGTGGGATACATAAATGCAGTAGGAGCTGGAAGAGAGGAAAAGTGCACTAGATAATCCTGTTTACTGTTCTCATCTACTGTTTGCTGTAAGTGTGATCTCTTTTGCAGTTTTAACAGGAAACAATTTAAGATGCAGCTGTATCAGCTACTTTGTGTAAGAACAGCAGCGAATGTTTTATTAAACACAAATACTCAGCCTTTTGTAAAATCTGTGCATTTCTTCAATAGGCAAAGTATATTTCATCAAATATTAAGTTTCTTTATTGCTAGGAGTGTGCATAAGTTGTTCTCTGTAATACTTTATTTTCAGCATTCAATGCATTTGTTTTACACTTCATACATCAATGCCCCTTTATATACAATTATGTAAATAAGTTAGGAACAGGCTTTATGCTATTGTCTCACACCTGTCTTTCCAATCTTTTCATCTAAAAGTGCTTTATTGAGATAAAAGAAAAACCTGCTCATCTTGAGCAATTATATCATCCTCTATCTGTCAATAACAGCTCTCCCATGAGTCCCTCAAGTTGACTTATCTTCTCTGCTACTTTTACTTGCAAAGTAATTTTCAGTGTTCTTTGGGAAGCAGGTCTGTTAGCTATTTTTGCTGCTAGGGGAAATTTGCTTTATTGATTGTCGTCCCACTTTCTCCCCCCCCAGCTCCTTTCTCTCTTTCTTGCGTGTGCTCTCTCCCTCACTCTTTCTCTCTCTCTGCCTCCTTAAAGAAGAAAGGAACAAATGTAAAACTGAGTAGTGATTCGAGCTCTGCGGCAATATTGTAGAAATACCGAGTAAGTACGTGGGTCTTAAACCTAATCATTCCAGTGCCTCTTTCTTTCATTATTGGTTGTTTATGGTATCGCTGTTTTACACACAAAGCACAAATTATGTATCCTGAAGAAACTGTTATGTAAACCATCCCTATCTCAGTTACAGATCGAAAGGCTAAATAATTTGCTCCCCTGTCCTCTACATTACAGCCATGGAAGTTGTTCTATAGTATCTGGGTTTTGTGTGTGTGCGTGTTTTTGTGTATCTTTAAAAAATTAAATTGCATCTGTCAGCAGATTGTGTGATTCCTTCATCCAAAGTCATATACTGAGTTAGTGTGAAAAATGAATTATGAGTCTACTTAAAAAAAATTTGTAAGATTTTAATAGAAATTCTTACCAGAACCATGACCAAGGTGAGAATCTCATGAGATCAAAAGTTTAGATCCTCTTGCTTCTGTAAGAGTAAAATCAAACTGAACAATCCTTTTCTGATCCACTCCCAATCTTATTTGAAACCTCAAGAAAAAAAACCCCTCCAAAGTGCCAAGCAGTTAAGAGATATTATTAAAAAGCAATGTATAAAAGCCATCAATTAGAGTTGTTTTGTTTTCAGCACTTCAGAAAAACCCAATTAAAAGGCCAAAAATGGAAGTAGGAGCCTAATTCTAGGTTTTTAATCTTTGGAAATATTGGCTTTGTTAGTACAAACAACTTGAATTGTTTGAACTGAGTTGTCAGACCTAGCATGAAAAATACTGGCTTGTAGCGGAAGTTGCACTTGATTATCCTGATTTCTGTCTGCTCTGTTCTTGTATTCTCTTCCAGAATAAGTAACTGAAGGTGAATGTTACTCTGCATTTCCTCTTCAATCTGATGATCTCTCAGCTAGCCCTTACTTCTAAGCAGCCTTATAACTTTATAATGAGCTTTATAGTGCTCAGTCAAAATTTGAGTCGTTTTCCTCCCATGCTTGCATGAAGCCCAGCGCCACATCAGAGAGGAATAGGCGGTGCATGCTGAAACAGGCAATCTGTGTGGCTGCCACAGCAGTCTTCAGTCTTTCAAGCCACCACCATGTTTAGCATAAACTTTGTATGTTTGTACACCGATGTCTTTAAGTTGAGTGGTGGCTTCATTTTGGGCTGCAACAGGTCCTCTAAGTCCCCTTCCTTTTGCACTTGTTCTAACATGTTCGTTGGGTATTGTCCATGCTTCTGCTTTGGAGCCTCTTGAGATGCAGTTTAAAGTGAAGACAGTCGTCTTCTGCTTGTTGTGATGCTTCTGATTCTGTAATAAATTATTTACCTCTTTTGTTTCTTATTTAACTAGTTATTCAGCCCACTAAAGGAACTTAAATTGCACTGGCCTATTTTTCATTGTTTTAATAACCTATGCCATAAATGTTTCCTCTTTATTGTTGACACAGTTGCTTTATAGTATTACAGACATAATCACATTATTTAGTGCAGCATGAAAGAGGAATTCTAATCCATGCGCAGTGCTGGCATTTCA
Organism: Aptenodytes patagonicus; assembly: GCF_965638725.1. NCBI lineage: Eukaryota > Metazoa > Chordata > Aves > Sphenisciformes > Spheniscidae > Aptenodytes > Aptenodytes patagonicus. The sequence continues at coordinate 6,944,304 of NC_134954.1, forward strand.
AAAGTATATCAGACATGGGTCTACAGCGTTTTAAGGCTGGCAAGAAGTCTTATCACACTCCAGCTGCTCTGGTTGCATCTCCCACTATCTCCAGGGAGAAATAATTTAAATAGTGTAATAGAAAAAGGTAGATTTTGCACTAAGGCTGCTTTAAAAATTGGAAGAAACTAAGTGTAAAATTCTTAGCAGAACTCGGGAATTGCTGCCGAACCAAACTCATGCCTGCCTAAATTAGGGATAGGGAAAAGATAGCAGGAAAACATTGTTATCAGTCAACCCGCTTCTAGATTTGCCCTTCAGCCCTCCATGGGCAGAACAGCCCACCTGCATGTCTCAGATTCTACACCATACAATATACTGTGTTAAAGAACATTATTAATATTGTAAAGGTGGTAACTTCTAAGTTGGGAAACCGAATTCAGGATGCCAGTATACGCACATGTATAAATTTTAATGCGTGTACAGTGCTGGCACGTTAGCATGCCTTTACTTTCACAATCAAATACCGATTTTTCCATTGACTCCCCACATCTCCAGGCTTCTACTCTCAGTTCACGTGCCCAGAAATGTTTACCCTGGGTCCCCTCATTGCTATTTGAACATCCCTTTGCCCAGGCAGTTCCAGTCTTCCCTCCCCACTAGCCAGGCACAGTTCCTCTCCCTTCCTCTCTCACTGACGCCAGACTCAACATCGAAATCTGTTTACCCCTTCCCGATTCAGCTTCCGTCTCTTCTGAGTTTGGCTCATATGATGTCCTCTTCTGCACTGCCCAGCAATAAGCAAAGAAGGCAATGCCATTGCGGACAAGACAGTCGGCAAGTGTCTGAACAATGTAGCCTAAAGATGAACCACAGGCAGGCTGTTCGCTGGGGCTGATGTGGCTGAGCAATTCGAACAGGGGCTGAGGGAGGGTACAGCATGCTCAAGAGCAACAGGACCTTCAGAATTTAGCTCTTGGAGTTGAAGAGTTTGGTGGGGTTTTTTTTGAAGGTGTATGAATAGGCAATTTTTCAAAGTTACACAATGTGATCTAGCTTAGGCTGGAGTTTCAAAGAAATGGCAAAAGGCATCTCCAGGGTGGAATGTGAGGTCTTTGCTTCAAGTACAGTGCATTTAAAAATAATCTCTTGAGGATTTATTAGGAACAAACCCATGGAATTTCTTGATTTTTATTTCTTTCCCCAAAAAACATTATGCTGGTAACAAATATCTATTATGAAAATTTCCCTCCTTATATAGCTACTGTTTCACACAAATACAGGTAATCTGAACCGGAGTTTTCAAGGGAGAAGTCTCAGGTAATCTGGATGAGAAACACTACTGCCACCAGGCACATTGCAGCACATTTAGGATTTCCATTATGCAGAAAATTCTGAGATTTCAAAATAGTTTTTGCATCATATGAGGATGAAAACTCAGAATCTCAAAATTTCTGTTCTTCCAGCCAAGAAGCACCAAATGACCACACTTTGTTAAACTGACACGTTCTGTCCAAATCTTGAGAATGTTGGTAAAATCACTGTTTATCTTTTTGATAAATGGCGTTAGCATGTTCAAAGAGGGAAAAATATTCTGGCAGAGATGTTGTGGCGGTTTTCACTCAGACTTAAAGGAGGTTCACTTTTCTTTTGCTGGAGGAACAAAGTCCTAGTACAACTGTTATGCTTTTCAGCAGAGCTGTAGTAACTGCCATGCCCTCAATTTTAGTATACTTGACTAGAACTTTTGTGAGAGAAATAACCTGTAATTTGGGAAAAAAAACCCCAAACCCAAAAACCAACCCCCAACAACAAAAAAACCAAAACCGCTCCCGGCCGCCCCCCCCCCCCCCCCCCAAAAAAAAAAACCCTACAAAAACAAAAAAAACCCAAAAAAACAACCAACAACCATGAGCAGAAGATGTGGCCACAGTTAGAAATACATATGGCAGCTCTGCTCCAGCTCCGTAAAGCCCTGTATTTGGCCCAGAAGGTGTCTTGCCTTTTGCCTCATCGCATAATGGGGGCTTCTGTAACTCAAGGTAATCCCATCATCCCCAAAGGCAAATGTGCTCACGCTATAATATTTGCTATTAAAAAGCTCCAAAGTACAGGAATTCTTGTGATACTAGTCAAAATTACATATAGCGATTTTTCTAGAGACTATTTTCCTATAATCAAACTGTGCTATAAATACACATTTGTTAAAAATACGTTATTTAATGTTCTATTGCTAGGTGCTATATTTCTGCTGTAGGCATAAGTCTCTAGAGGTAAATGTCACCCCTCCCAGAATCCTTCCTTTGTGCAATGTTTTTAAGATTTCTTGAGGTTTGCAGCCTTTTGTTTTAAAGTGTCCCTTTCGTGAATATTTTTATTTAAGTCTGAGTTTGTAAATTAGTTATGTCATGAGTTTAATATTACTCTTTGTTGTATTTATGAGGAAACATACGAGAGGTATCAAAGATGTCAGTTCTGTTCATTCAATCTATTTTCTGTAGTAAAGACAAATGATGTTTTGTTCGTTGGTAGAGTTTCTTTTTTCTTTTTTTCTCTTTTAGAGAGAATTATTTTGATGTTAGCTATGTGATAGCCTGAAGAGCAAACATTTCCATTTTGGCAGTGTTTGAGTTGGGAGCAGGCGAACCATGAAACTTTGATTTTCTGGCTAAGTTCTGCACGTGGCTGACTCCTTCTAACAGCTGACTGAGATTATTTGGTTACTTTATACAACAGCTTGTGTGCATGACTGAGCTGGTGAGGCACAGAGACATCTCCAGGTCTTAAGTACATGCACAGCAAATTAAAATCACCCAAAGGAGGAGAGGTTTTTTAGAGGGCTCTCTCCTCCTGACTCTTGCAAGAGAAGATGATGTCTTCTCCTGTACCATGGAATTTTTGTCAGAGGATGGGGAGTTATCAGTGTAGACTGGTTGAAAAGTACAGGGCATGATTATATTAGATTTAATTGTTATAATAACAGGTACGTTTTTGAAAAGACTGTGAGATCTACAGTGACTTAACGTGTAAAGATAACCTAGTCTGCGCTGTGGAGAAAGCTGAGAAGGAATCACTAAATCTGGTATAAATGATATTTTAACTTACAGTTGTTACTAGTGAATTCTGCTCTAGTTCTTTGTGATTCTTTCTTCTCTTTTTATGGAGTGGTTTGGAAAAAAAAATATTCCCATTACTGTTGTAATATACTAAGCAACTGAGATTAAATGGAATCATACTGTAGCCCTGTGAAGTCAAATCATCAGGTCTCTATTTTTTTTAATATTCATTATTTCTGTCTGTCTCTGTCTTTCTCAAGTCTGAGAGCAGGGAGGGTGGATGAAAATTGGTGGTAATAAAAACTAGTTCAGTGCATCCTTACAGGAAAATCTGTCTGAGTGTCAGACTCTAGAGCCAGATGTAGTGTCAGACCCAAAGAATTAACTCTGGCTTTTATGCAGAATACAGCTAAAAATTTGCTGCTTTCAACTTTGAAACTGGAAGCATCGCAGAGATGTGGGCAAAATGGAGGGAGTTAATAGAATTGATCTTAGGCCTTTTTATAGATAAGTAGCTGCAGGCTGAGAAGTGGCTTGTTCTCTAGTATGCACTAAGTAAAACGTCTTGGATATTTGCAGACAATGGGCTTCTCGTTGTGAGCTCACTGAAGCAGAGAAGAAAATTGAGATGTCTTACTCAAGTTATTTGAAGCCTGTTATATCCCGAATATAACACCTTCATGCAAAAAAAAAAAATCCAAGACACGAATGCAGACTTGCTTCTATAATTGATGAGCGGGTAATGCAGGTACTCTTGAAAACAGGGTAGGGCATGCAAAAGGATAGAAGAATACTCATATATAGAAGAATACTCATATAAGATTCAAAAGGAATATATGAACAGGCATATAACAATATAACATTAGAAAGAGCTTTGGAAGATGCAGACTATGTGAGGCAGCTAAAGAGAAGAAGAAAAAACCTCCCTGATATCAGTTGTATAACAACAAGGAAACGATCCTCTATCTAATAGAAAATGCCAACCAAATACAACCAACTAAAAAAAATGCACCAACAGACACACGTAGGGGTCAGCTACACACACAATGAAGAGAAGACTGTGTTGCGCTAGTGACATCGGCATTGGTGACATGCATGTGACTTTTCAGAAAAACGTGTGTGGCTGAAAGTTGACATCGTTGGTAGGATTCATCTCCCCTACCTTCAGACACCTTATAGTAGGATATCTGAAAGAAATCTAATCTACCAGTCTTTATCATCAATAAAGAGAAATGGCCAGATCCCAAGGCAGTTAGTCTCATCCTGCAGTGCTGGAGGTAATTGGAATAAATTGAAACTAGGATGAGTTTCTTTCTCTTTATTGACTATAAAAGAGTCTGAACAACTAGATTAGACTTAGCTGGCTAATAATTAGGTATCTAAAGTTTGAAACAAATCTCACTTCAGGACATAAGAAAACAGAACCCCTCAGGCAAAATGTAAGAAACCAAACACAACATTCTTCATACCAAGGAAACTAGGAGTGTATGAAAGGCATCCATTTTCATAATTAGGAAATACTGTATTAAATGCATTTAGAAGAAAAAAAGATAAAAAGAATATAAATTTCTGTGTAATAAATATGGCATCAAACCTAGCAGCAGAAACAAAACCTTTAAAATCACTAAGCTTGTGAAAACCTGAATGATCATGGAATTCATAAAAAGAAATTTCACCTCAGAGCAAACTTAAAAAGATTTTCTGGCATGTTTGAAGGCATACAAAACTTCTCAGGACATTGCCAAACTGTTCTACCTGTGGCTTGGCAACAGGGTTTCTTTTCCTGCAGAAAAGGGACTTCTGCATGTGGTACATCTTTAGCACGATTACAAAACTGGAGATACAACGGGCAGGAGTAAGTTAAATTATTGCATTGGAAAGGAAGAACACTGGTGTGACCTGGCTGTGCATAGACCCTTAAGGCCTTAAAAAGACTCTGATGCCAGCTGCCTCAGATGAGATCACTTTCAAGCTTTTCGCGTGAAGCACATTTGTTGTATAAAATGCTTCGGCCCTGGTACTGGCAGAGGGAACGAATGCAGAAGAGCAAGCAAGTTAGCAGGGATTTCTACACTTTGTGTGGGAGATTGTTTCATGAGAATGTCCTTGGCATCACCATCTGCCCGAGAAGTATTCCAGAAAACAGGTGTGTGAAGAATGAGGACTGGCAGCGGTTACGCGCCTTGCTAACGACAATCTAATACCAGTGGCACCACAAATATAATAATTTGCAAGATGCAGGGAGAGTAAACCTTAAAGATTAAATGCAGTAAAGTACAAGTACAAATTGGTTTTGATCAAATGAATTACTTCAATTGCATCATAGAGGAAGAGAGAAATGATCTGATCCAAATAAAGTGAAAGCTATAAAGCTTTTATATCTCATCAATGAATTATATCAGGTGCACCTACTAAGACAGATACTGAGGATAGCAATGGTTGCAGCGTCTCTACCCCGGGAGAGGAGAACTTGGGCACCAGGAGGATGGTGGAAGGAGTGGGTAGCAAGACAGTAACGTGAACAAGACTTTCCAAACAAGATGGGCATCATTCTGCTCAAACTAAAATACTGCAGTGAAAGCAAGGCAATAAAATGGCTGCTAGAACTTTGTAAGCAACAGCTGGAGTAATATTCTTGCTATGGCCCTCTGGTGACATGGATTGAGAGCTAAAGCCAGCGCACCAAAATTAAACTCAAATAGGAAAATAAGTATTTGGCATTTTTTCATGAAGTCAGATCAGATATTTCATCATTACGTAGATATAGCTGCACAATAAAATTTAAAATAGTTCACAGATCTGTGGAGACTGTTTTTGACAAATCTCCAGCTTCTGTGTTGTCAAGATTCAGAGGATGCTTTCACGGTTATAAAGGTACAACTTGAAAGGGAAATATGATGCCCTATGAGAAAATTCTGTAAAGAACTTCTTTTCTTGCACAATTTTGAAGGATGAGCTATGAATGTGGAGGAAGGCTTGGAGGGACAATGTGTCTTATATTCTGATGCTTGCTTGTGTTTGTAAAGATGCTAACAGAAACAGAGAAACAAAAGTGATAATTTACTATCTTTTAGGGGAAAAGAAAAAGAAGGATTATCTGTATCAAAATAACAAATCTCTCTTCCTCTATCAGAAGACTGTAGAATAAAGAGTAAATAAGGAGATGGGTGTCATGCCAGAAGGGAAGAGAACAGTAGCTCCAAAGAAAACGAAAATTCCGAGAAGGTTTTTTGAGGACTGGTTGGTACAGCAGTGAAGACAGACCAGAGAGCTATTCTCTTGGCCCAGCATGAGCGTGCGAACAGAACTGTGATAGGGATGCACATATCCCTGATAGAACATAAAAGCAGGGCGCCAAGGTGACCTGTGCTGGGTGAAGCCCGTGACAAAGCTGAGAGCAACAGGATAACATACAATGTATTAATGAAATTAATTATTGCTTATTTGTACAGTTGTGAGAAACCACACTCATTCCAGATACGGAAGTAGATTCAAAACCAGTGTGACAAGATCAGGACATGGTTTAGCACTCTTGTGGAGAAGTATTTTACTCAGTAATGTGTTGTACTTCTGGCTAGTTAGGTAATGAGTAAGAGGTGCTGGGAGTGACTTAAAAAAAGCAGTCTTTTAATCTCCCTATGCTGAGCTGCTGGGAGCAGGATAGCCTTTGTAAAGCCTTGTTAATAGAAAACTTGTTTAGTTTAATATATTTTCTGAGAATCTCCAGTCCTGTGAGCAAATTGGACCAAAAATTATGTCTTCAGGTTCTCCGGCAGCTTTTTCCTATGTGTAATGCATGTTATATGCACAGTTAGCTAGCTGGATGAGGTTGGAAGTCTCTAACAGGTTTGTGAAGAAAGCATATTAAGAAGTGGAGGGCTCAGTGTCGAGGAAGGGAAGACGTATAGCACAGGAACAGGTTCCGCTGTAATCCAAAGAAAGCAGCCTTCTGGCAAGCCAGATCTTTGCTTTCGTAAAGATATTTTAAAACAGGGAAAGACCAGTTAAAAAACCCTCATGATATAATGTTCCCTAAGAGGTGTGCAAATTTCAGTGCAAAGAACAATTGAGGATAATGAATTATGGCAGATATCCTAGCAAAAAAAAAAAAAAAGAAAAATTACTGAACAAGGATAATAGCTTTTGTACTGCTAGGAGTGAAAGAAATGTGAGGTATTTATCCTAATACTACAGTTTAAAATTCTAAATAGGTAAACCAGGATATTTCGTGTAGGAACAGTGGCAGATTAAAATAACAGTACAGAGGATACATATTAAAAGAGATCAAACTGCCTTTTGATCAGCAGAGAAGCTTATCAAATATAAAACAGAAACAGGAAAAACTAGCACTAGATTTCCAGTTGAGATAGTTTGTCTCACCGCTCCTATCGCCACACTAGTCTGGAGCAGGATAACCAAACTCTTAATATCGGTCGTTGCATGAAAGGCTTTCCTGCAAGCCTGTGAATGCTGGAGAAAAGTATGTTGAGTGAGGACAGCGTGCTGTGATGGAGAAAGTTTGAGACACGTGGGCCAGGGGGTCGGAGGGGTGGGAACAAGAGAGATTTTTGCAAGTGTGACAAGTGACTTTTATGGTTTGGTTAGAAATATAGTCGGGCAAAGGTGGAAAAATAAGATTATTTTTGCTAGAGTGAAGATTTGAAGGGGATATAGTTTTGCAAAGCTATAGTATTCCAGATGAGAAGCTGCAATGAGAATTTCTAAGCCTTTCTTCTGTTTTACTACATTTTTAAAGGAATGTGGGAACTTAGTGAAATTAAAAGGTGCTCACTTTCAGGCAAAGAGAAAGATGTATGATTTCACAGCAGGTGTTCAAGGTGCAGCAATCATTGCCTGTGATAAGGGAAGTGTGGTCTGATACTGTAAGAGAAGTACAGCTGTGCAAGCCAAGGCAAGGCGGGGTGCCAGACCTTAGGCCTCTGGGAGGGGTGAGGAAGTTCCCCCGCTTTTTTTCTGTACAACCCACAAGATGTTCTTGGAGGGTTTTATTTCTTCCATGTGCTGCTTGGAACATCAGCATGACGGTAAATAATGGATCTGCCACAGTACGAGGAAATCTGTGCCCTTGTAATGTTGTCATTGCTGTGTTTGGCTAAAGTATAAAATGCTTTTGTAATTCTTTTTAATGGATTATTTTGATGTGTTATTAGAGATGTTGCAGGTATTAGTCAGGCATCAGCTTCAGAAAGGTTAAGCCAGTCTCTTAAAGCTTGCCTACCTCACGTCTGACAGTTCATTGTGTTTCCAGTGAAAGATTCTGGAAACAGATTATGAAAGATATTTTTGTTTTAATTTGGCATCATTCCCTTCTATTTATTGGCGCAATACACTGCGCGCATGTACCAATGCTGGCACTGACCCAAATACAGGCAATAATAGAGGTGGGGAAAAGTACAGTACAGCATGAGTGAGCATGAGGTTTTCTCATTCTCAGTGTTTCATTACAGATGGAGAGGTCAGCTATTGGGGTTTCAGCCATGAGTTGCTCATAATACAAAAGCCAGCTATACCGTGCGTGAGCAAGTGTAGCTGTTCCGTGAATGTGATTTGGTTAAGAAACACATTCATTGAGATCGCTGATTTTCTTTTCCTTTCCTATCTCTGACAGCTCCTGCACTCGACCCCTAATCCAGATCTGATTTCAAAACTGCTTGCCACTCAGATCTCACTCTAATGGCTCGTTTCCAAATACCTTCACATTTTAATTGATTTAGACCTAGATTTGCGTTCAAAAGCCGAACTCTCTGCAGACTTATGCTCAGTTTATTTCCTTTTTTCACAGCTGCTATTTTCCCACATAAAACTGATGTAGTCACTTGCTTATCTTTTTTCTTTTTTTTTTTTTTCCTTGGTAGAGGTGTGGCCTGTTCTGATTCAGTGAACTCTAAAATTATTGCTTGGCTGTTGATGACAGCTTGGTTGGATGACAGCATTCGGATAGCTGAGCCCATTGGTCTGTTTTACCCCTGTGAGAGAGCATAAGAAGGAATTTGGTCACTTGAAGGCACTTGACTTCTCCAAGTTCTTCCAAAATTTTGTTGCGTGTAGAGGGGGCCTGTTTTCAGCAGCGCAGTTAACTCCCTCCAGCATGCTTACGTAGTTCTGCAGCCTGCTGTGGAAGGGAGGCAAAGCATGGTCCTTTCTTCTCTGGGGCTTCAGCTTTTGGGATTTCTGTTAGCAGCCTTGCTTGCTTTGGTTTCCGTGACTAAGACCTGGCAGATATCAAAATGACATCTAAGCCTGTGAGAGGAGTATGGATAGCCTGGCCCTGTAAGTAGCTCTTAGCCATGCCATTGCAGAAGATCAGTTAATTCAGTAGCAACCAGAGCGCTCTAGAGGACAGAAGATCAAGCAAAGAACTGAAATCTTGTCTGGACCTGCGTTTCTCAAAACGTGAAAAAGCTTTGAGCAGCGGCAGGTATGACATGCCTCCTGCCTTTCCTTATGAGCTAAGGCAATAGACCGGACTCACTGTGAGCAAGTGCGTGAACCGCAAGGGGTCCTGTAAGGTGTTTGGAAGTGAAAATCTGAATACAGCGTAGGTTAGTTTGACTTGCCCTTCTAACTGAGGTGGTGTCAGTTATGTGTGGTCTAAGGGCTGAATTGTTCATGTTGAACTATAAGAAGCTCTCGTCTAGAGCTTCACCATTAAGACTCCCAAGGCAAGGCATTCCTTGGCATGTCGACCAGTGACTGAGATCACGTAGTCCTCCAAGCCCCTGTCAGAGGTGTGCAATATTGTCACAGGCACCTGAATTAGGAAGGCTTTCCAGCACTCTGGTATGGACCACTACATCTAGATTTCCGTCTTGTTAATCAATAATCCAAATTGAAGGTCACCTATTATTTATTAGGAGGATGATAACCTCTAATAGATATTTTTTTAATCAAAATCCATGATGGTACCTTAAAAAACCCCCAAAACCCAACAAAACAAAAACCCCTAACCGAACCAAAAAAACCCCCAACCTCCCAAAAAACCTGTAGAAAGTGTGGAAACTTAAAACATATTGCTAAGCTCACTGGGTATCTTAGCAGTAGCAGTCATATTTTTGAGTACTTAATTTTATGTAACGCTGCAGTATAGAAATGGCTGGCATCAAGGTACTCTCTTAGAAGATACAGAGCTTGCAGTGCTGTACCGGGAAATGAGCTGCCTGAAAGGTTAAAGTCAAATTCTTCTAGGAAAACTGAAAAAGAAATAGACAAAAGGGTCAAATAAATGTTTTCGTTTTGCCAAAATTGGAAATTGTTACTATTTTGCACTAGAGATTGTTTAAATTTTCAAGAAATTATTTTAAACTAGACTACGTTTGTCTTCACCCTGTTTACTGTGGAATCTGGGGACTAAGTATCAAATAGGCTTAATATTGCAAATTGTCAAAAATTATATATATATAAAAAAAAGACCAGCCCAGCATTAGTGAAACATAATTAGTTTAAAATCACATAAATTTTAAAAATAAACTCTTATTTTCTGGTGTTTGGTACTAGAAACCTTCTCTGACCTCTGTAATATAGCCCTTGGAGATAGACCATTTTAGGCTGTATTTAGAACTTCTTTCCTGTGGCTTTCAAGGAAGAGAACTGTAACACAGTGACAATAACATCTATTTAACCTACATGTAAGGCTGTTGAGAATGTTTTTGTAGAAAATAGATCTTGTCAGACAAATCTAACTTTACCCTTGGATGACATTACAAGTTTGATAAAAATGGCCTGCATTTAATAAGCTTTGTTAAGGCATTTGGAATGGCATTATGATAAAAAATTAGCGCTCTACGGTATCAATAAGACATGCATTAAATTGATTAAGAATTGGACGGCTGATAGACCTGAAATAGTAATCGCCAGTGGAGAACTGCCATGAATTGGTGAGGTTTCAGAGGGGTCAATAGAAAATTTGCTATACAATAATTTTGCCACTATGAAGTCGCTGATGATAAACATGTGGATGTTGCAGACTAAATCATGATAAGGACAGAGTAGTCATGTAGACATACCTTGATTGCCTGGTAAGCTGGTCTCATTCAAATAAATTTCCTCTAACTGCATTCCCGAAAACAAATAAGCAAGGAGGGCCGGACTCCCCTGCAGTGCTTGTGGGTTGTAGTGCCAAGACTTCTCATGAGCTCTGAGGAAAGCGATGCATGCAAACAGTGAGTAGAGAATAAAACTAGTGTGCCAATGCTTCTCTATTAGACAGTAGTGAGACTGGTGCTGGAATACCATGCCCAGTGTGGTGGTCCATGTTTTAAAGTGGTTTTCAAAAAGTTGAGAAGGATTTAAGAAAGAAAGAGCCCCCTTGTTCTTCCCCCAAAATACTAAAAATAAAGGAAAAGGTAAAATAGTGACTTAATGAACTCTTTAAGTACCTTTTAATGAAAAAATACATGATACTGGAATACTTTTTTTTTTTAAATAAATTAACGCAGGCAATAAGCTAAATCTGTGCTAAAAGACACAAAACAGATGTTTTAACAGTGACTAACGAGTGGAAAATATTCCTAAGGGAAGGAATGAACTCTCCATTGCTGATATTTTCTGATCGGGGATGGTTACCATCCCAATACTTGGTATCCTTTAGCTCACACAAGTTTCTGAAATCAATACAGGATGAAATTTAAGAGTCTGATGTCAGAAGTTCAGACTTGATAATGTAAAAGGCCCTGTGCAGCATAAAATTTAAGCTTTATGAATTTAATTAGTTAACACCTTAGAAGCCCTTTGACACTAGCAAAGTCATAGAAGTGCTCACTCAAATTAATTCCTTCTGGAAAGATAGTTGGCTTAATATCTGAGAATTATTTAATCTTTAAATTAAGCTTTTTTTTATTTTCTTAATTTCTTATGTGCCTAGTTGTCCCAGGTTACGTCTGTGTGACTACACTTGTTAAACCCTATCTTTCTAGTTACTTAGCTCTGCTTCATTTAGCTTGCTAACATTCTGTGGAAGCACATCATCTAAGTTCCTCCTTGTTCTCTACGAGTGGAGTAAGTATTAATTATCTTTGTGTGTGAACCTGTAGTTCTTGAATGAGTTTTACAATACTGTATTGGCTTTGTACTAAATTATAATCATTAGCTTCAAGTTTGTCAGCAACAGACTGCAGAGGACACTTAACTCATTTAGCATCTTGAGAAAATTGCTGTGTGCAAGGTATTTAGATTTAAAGTAATCTTGATTTTTTTTAACTCCTGTCTCCAACGTATATGAATACAATTACAGTAATGGACTATTCTCGCTTATTCTGGAAAAATATCTCCAAATCACATTGAAGATCTCATGGAAATTGACACCAGTTCAAAGATTTGTCTCTCTCTCTGCAGAACTGTTGTTGTTAGTATGCTGTGGCAAGGCATTTGATGGTGCATAGGGAAAGCGCTATCCCAGCCAGGATATGATTAGTGATGGACAGCTTTCAGAAGGTCAAAGGTTTGTTTTGCTGCAGGTGTCACACACAATAGGTGTCCCAGGCAACAGATACCTTCAGTACTGTCACAGAAGCTGACTTAAAGCTGTGTTAACTAGAGTCAGTCTTCACTAACATCGTGATGACAAATGTCTATGATTGCTGAACAGTAGTAAAATTACCAGGTTGTGGCAGTATCTGCAATACTAGTTTTGTGCGTGGCCCTGTATCACCCTGGATAGCTGGGACCATTCTCTCTCCATGCTGTGTCTGTCTTCACTCCTGTGCCACCCAGTTCCCATCCTAGTGTTCAGCACAGCCTCTGCTTCTCCTGCAGAAGGGCTGCTTTTCCTTCCTTTCTGCCTGGCCAGTGGCGCTACTTCCTCTGGTCCCCAAAGAGCTAGAGCAAACGTGTGTGTGTGTGATCAGCTGGGGATGTCTAGAACGAGGAAAAAACAGCAGCAAAGAAGGAAGCTGTGTTAGGGCAGGGTGTTCCCAGTGCCTCTGCCCATGACAGTTTCTCTCCCAGGGACAGATGCTCATCATCTGGGGCGTTAGTGAGATACAAGAGGGAGGTACTAGGTACAGTCTCCAGAAACCTCATTAGGTCCTTATCCAGAAGGCTTAATAGCGTGGCGTAGCTGCTAGCTAGTGTGATGATTTGTGGGTATCAGTATCATGAAAGACTTAAATGAGGTTGCCTCTCCTTAGTTTCACTTCAGCAGCCCAAAGAACCCCCCTGAGGGGACAATTTCCTTTCATCCATTTGGATCATTGGCATTGCCATGATCTAGATGAGGGATTATGAAACCTTAACTAAAAAAATATATTTTTTGCATCTATAGCTAAATAATTTTCTTCCAGAGCACCACTGGAGCAGCTCTCTCTGCTATTTTTGGCACACACAGCTCTAGACTGCAGACAAGAGCTCTCTGTCTGCCCCTTCCTAAATTATGATTTTCTGTATCTGAGCATGATGGTGGGTGTTATTCTGGATTCTGTCACAGTAGCTCTTGACTACTGCACATCCAGGAAAGCTCTTTTTGATCAGAGTGAGGGACTCAAACTACAATTTCTGTGAGATGCTAAATTAACATTTATAATAGAAATATCTTTGATTTCTCAGATGAAAATGTTTCTGGGTTGAGATGCCTGACACTTCAATGAAAAGTCAGAATTTTCCAAGGGCATTTTCGTTCAGTCAAAAGCTGCTTTTTCTGCTGAAAACAGTTTTGAGGGAAAATATTTGACCAGCACAGTGTCCTGGTTTCGGCAGGGATAGAGTTAATTTCTTCCTAGTAGCTGGTACAGTGCTGTGTTTTGGATTTAGGATGAGAACAATGTTGATAACACACCGATGTTTTAGTTGTTGCTAAGCAGTGCTTGCACTAGTCAAGGACTTTTCAGGTTCCCATGCCCTGCCAGCGAGAAGCTGGGAAGGGGGCACAGCCAGGACAGCTGACCCAAACTGGCCAGAGGGACATTCCATACCATGGGACGTCATGCTCAGTACAGAAACTGGGGGGAGTTGGCCGGGGGTCGGTGACGGCTGCTCGGGAACTGGCTGGGCATCAGTTGGCGGGTGGTAAGCAATTACCTTGTGCATCACTTATTTGGTATATTCTTTTATCATTATTATTATTATTTTCCTTTCCTATTAAACTGTCTTTATCTCAACCCACAAATTTTACTTTTTTTCCCCGATTCTCTCCCCCATCCCACTGTGGGGCTGGGGGGGAGGGTGTGAGGGAACGGCATGTGGTGTTTAGCTGCCTGCTGGGTTAAACCACAACACACAGTTAAGGCCCAACTATATATACAAATACAGCTTTGTCTGTCCTAGGATAGTAGTCAAGGACAGAGGATTATAAGTATTTTGGGTTGAGGATGGCTATGTAAGTCTGACCTCAGTACTAAGCAAAGTCTTTGAACACCCTTTGAAGGAAAAGGGTAATCCAAGGATGTAAAGTTACATGGAAAATTGGATAAAAATGCAATGTGGTTTTAACAAAAGCCGATTGTGTCATACTAGACCAGTATCTATCTTTGATAAGATAATCGATTTACTAGACAAAGTAGAGGTAACAGATCAAATATATATATGTAGGTTTAAGTAAAGCATATAAGGTACATTGCCTCATGGGAAAACATTATTCAAGAGAGAGAGACAAAAGGGGGAATAGTTTGCATTAGAAGATAAGAAATTAATTTCCTGTTTAGCCAGCTTGGGTCATCTTGCAAAGGGCGTTTAGGAATGGAGAGAGGCTGTATGGGGTGTGCCTCAGGCCCTAGTCTCGGGAACAGTCCTTTTACACATAAGTGAGGTTGATGCATGAAGTAGTGTTCACAAGCAGATTTCATAAACAGGTGCAAAACAAAACCAGGATGGTGTCACCAATACTGAGGAGGATGAGATTACTTGAGCAAAGAGATAATCTTGAGTACAGCAATAATTGAAAGGGAAGCAATTTAATAGTATAAAATACAGTCAAGCACCTAGTGACTAATAAAATGAGAACACGCTGCAAAACATTCCTATTTAATACATTTTCCTCCTTAGCTGGCAAGTCCTTATTTTTACATAACCAATAACATCACCTTGTAAGGCAAGGAGAGCTGCTTAGTAGTTGCAGTGCAAAAGCAGCATGGCTTTGAGTGTCAGTAAACAGATGCAATTTGCTCAAGAATTGCTTAGATAAGTTACTTAGGCACAAGGAGATTTGTCATACCTCAAGAACAGCTTTTCAGGATGTTTCTTGTAATTTATAGATTTGATTATGTGAAGATGCCACTTGAATAGCATGGACTTACTTTTGTTTGCAACCCTGTGGTTGTGTGTGCAAATATATTCACAAATTCTCTTCTTTTCAGTGGGGGCCATCAAGCATTAGAGTGGAGAAATGGAATTAATTTGATCCATTAGGCTTGTGACACATTTTTAAAAGCAAAAGCATGTAAAAAATGTGTCAGTGTTTAAAAGCATTTGATAACAATGTTTTCCTATGTCTCAAGTTTGATTCTTGCTTAAATGTTTGGCTTTAATCTTATTCTATTCTGACAAATTTGCCAAGTGTTTAATTACTAGCTGCTCTTTGTCTACTTTTCACTAGAAACTATACGCATAAGGTATAATTGTACTTTACACTTCTGTCAGGCACCGTATTTCAGCGCTTCACAAATATTGCTTGAACTTTACAAAAATATACCATCTTCTGAGTTCAGGAGATGGGAATCCTAGCTCAGCCAATGATTTGTCTTGTAAATGCATTTTTCAGCTTATCATTCCGTAAAACAGGATTACTAATGTGATATTTGACCTACTTGACAGGTATGTTGTAATCTGCTCTGTTTCTGAGAATTTAGTAACGCAGTGCGCTCTGGGTCTGATTTAAAGTATCTTTAAAATATCTTCAAAAAGAGTTACTATTTGAAAAGCAGAGGCTTTTGTATCCATAGTTCAAACTCTAGATAAGTAGACAGATTTTCAAAAGAACACTACAGTTCTTACTGAGTATTGTGGCCTGTAATGTTAACTATTTTTAATTCACACTGTGATTGTCCAACAAATGAGATTTTTTTTTAAGGGGCTATGTTTTAAAACCTTGGTATTAGTTATTTTTGAGACTGAAAGAGACTTGAAACTGGAAGAAATGAAGATCAAAAGGAATTAAAATAGGGTGACTTCTTATAAAAACATAAGGTACTCTATCATTGGAGTGACTTAGTTCCAGTTTGAATGCCAAGTGTTTAATATCACCATCAGTTATGCTGATCTACAAAGTAGACAGAGGTAAAATAAGGCAGGTAGTATAACATTTTGGCAGTCTTAATCTGAGACAGCATTTGAAATGAAAATGTGTTTAGATGACATTCACATGCAGAGTATAATGATTTCTGTCTTTAGCTGCGGTAATGCCATCAACCTAAATAAACTTGAAATTTACTCTTACTCATCTCGCTTTACTCAACTCTTTAAATTCACTTTACTCATCTGACTTTTGCAGTCATGGGTCTCAAATAGCTTAATCCTAAACCAATCTATTGAGAAGATGGTAAGAGACACTTTCTATTGAAACCTCTAAAAAATGTTATTGGCACAAGTAAGTGTTATCTGATTAGATCCTTTTCATGAAGTCAACTCTGACAGCAAATTAAGCTGCATGTCATGATAAGATTACGTTGTCGTTTAAAAAAAATCCCCCCTCCTTTTGACCTGTGTGGTCTTGTGTATTTGTGTGATGGTATAAAAGATACCAGAGGTTTGAAATTAGCAGTAGTAGCTAGGTACCTAAAGGGAAAAGATGGGAAAGGAATCGTATTGCAATTTGAACTCCAGTTTGTCATAATTACTTACTTCAGCTTCCTTATTGTAAGAATTCATCCATCGTGGCCATTGAGCCTGCTTGTTCTTAAGTGATATAAATGGCACCTGGATACCTACGCTATTATTTTAATGTTTCATCCAGTGTTGGCAACAGGTTGTGTGTACACACTGAGGAATGGTATTTGATACATAATCTGTCTTGGAATTAGGAAACAGTTAATCTGAGCCTTCAGTGAAAGCTAGACATCTTTAGCTTTGAATCTTTTGGCCTGTTTGCAAATGTCTGTGTTGTATTGTGTTTCCTAATATTTGCGTTCGTGTGCTTAGGCAGTGGGCAAAATGAAGCATCTTTCATGCGCCTTACAGGGCAGCTAGCCAGATGTCCAACATATAACAACGGCATGAAGCATACTCTAGAAGTTATCCTTCTGAACTACTTTGCTGGTTTTGATTTTTGCACTCTCCTGTAAGAATGGACCCACAGTATATGAGGTTTACAGGCTTCCACATTTTTTTATGGATCGTGGAAAAGATTCATTAATCTTGGTCAATGTGGGTTTATGTATATACCACCGAGGTTTTATGCAGCAATTTTCTTCCAAGTGTCTGAACTTTCCTAACTGATAATCTTGGTAGGGTTGTGTACAAGATACTTTTTTGGACCTACCAGAAATTCTGTGAGACTTCTCAATTTCTGTTAAGTCGTTTGCATCCTAAGGAACAAAGTCATCTTGTTTCTTCATCCTCTTTACTTGCTGACTCCTGAATTAATTCATGCAAGTTTGTTTAGGTTAATGGTATTATTGCAGATGAGTAGACACAAATCATTACACACAGCCTATGAATCTGTCATCTAAACATATTTTCCTTTCAAATGCTGTCTCAGATTAAGACTGTTGAAGTGCTATACTGCCTGCCTTGTTTTATCTTTATTTACTTTGCAAATGCCTTTACAGGATGCTCAAACAAAGATTTACCAGTTATGTGTTCAATTTTTTTAATATGTTGCAAATGATTTCTCTTTTCTTACCAGGACAAAGATGAAAAAGGGGAAATTAATCATTGATCAGCAGTTGTAAATGACAAATTCCAGAAAAGTGTGTTTAAAAAGAACTTAAAATGAAAGGGCTGACCCTTAAAATTCAAACTTCCTTCAGCCAAGTTACTGTTCAGTGATGCTGTCTAGCAGGAGGAGAAATTGATTTCCTAAAAATCTGTAGACTATGCTCAATAATCCTAAGTTGGCGGTTTTCACCATTTTTGCTAGTAAGGTAATGAAAACAATACTGGAATGATACTAGAAACTATGGAAATAAACTCTTGTGTTAAACTATTAGAGGCAGTTATTGGAGTGATATGACCCTGTGCTAATACTGTGAGATGATGATATTTTGGTGTCCTGTGGTAAAGAGTTTGGTGAACTCGCATGATTTCCAAGATGGCAGGTCTGCCACATTCAAAATGAAAACTCAGTCTGACTTTTATATGCTTCACAAGGTAGTGAAGCGTGTTGGAAAGTGTATGACACAAGAAACTAAAAGGTCTACATTCTTCCTAGTCTTCTACTGACTTTGTTTCTGATATTTTATATGCTACTTAACTTTACCTATCTTCCCTTTTTTTGGCGCTGATATTCGAGGTAAAGACAGTCATCTCATCAAGCACTCTGAAATCTATGGGTAAAAAATTTGTCACATGTGATTCACAGGTATCCTTTTTGAAAGGTATTAATGGAGGAGGTCAAGGGCTGAACTGGGGGGGGGGGCGCAGAATTGAGCCACTCTTGCTGCCAAACGCGCTTGTTCCAAGTCAGAGCTGAGCGTAGGAAGGTGGTGGGGGTGTGCTGTAACAACGTATGGCTGTCCTTCGCTGTGTTTGTCCATACCAGTTACTACAAAAATAATAAGTTACGCTCTCTCTCTGTATAATTCCCTCCTTGATTTTTTTTTTTATATTTCTAGTTATTTCTCTCATAGTATCAGGCTGATTGTCACTTACAGTGAAGCACTCTGACAGTGTGAGAAAGGTGCCCGAGAAGTGTGCGTTTCCACCCCTGTCACTCTGGGACACTGAGGTAATCTCCTGTGAACCTTGTCAGGTGAGCAAACTGAAAGGAGCCGGTGACATATGGAGTGGAAGGAATTTAAGACACAGAAAGGTTTAATAGCAGAGCACTCTCTTGACCTCACAGTTTTGACAAAGAAACTTTTACAACATTATCTTATCTTGAGAGGCAGGCAGAAGGCTTTTTTTCCCCCGAAAGAAAAGATGACAGCAGATTATCTTTTATGGCTGCAGTAACATTGTCTGAACGGGTGAATCAGGCTCTTGCGTTTGTTTAAGGATGCGACAGAACTTTGAACAGACCTAGCATCGTTTTGAGACGCTGTGTGTCAGGTAGTTTTACTTGCCTGCATCTCAGTTCCATCACTGAGGAAACTGAGACAACTCATTCAGTCTTTAGCCATACCCTGCTGAGCTACATCAACTTCAAGTTCTGTCCCCAGCATCAACGATGTACAGAAAATACTCCTCAGCTTCCCTGAGGAACTGAGGCTGGCAGGTCCCCGCTCCCAGGCAGTGTTTGTGGCCCGGCTGTATGAAGTCATTCGGTTTTACTTTGTATCGCATGGCCTTTACCTGTAGAGTTTGACTTTCAGTTAAGGTCTAGCAGTAGGTCCCCGTGTGTGTGTATGTGGGATAGCCTAACAAAGGGCAGAAAATCCAAATACACAATACCAGTACTAATATTATTTTGATTTTCTTATTGGCGGTGTAGTGCCACCTAAAAGCACCCCGCTCAGACTAGATAGTATGTTGTAATCTAAATAGTATGTGTCTTAATACACTTCATGATCAAATGAAACGTTATTTCAAGGAAATTAAATATCTACACAATGGTAAAAAATGAGCTCTGTAGTACTCATTACAAGAGCTAGTAAGTTTTACTTTGTGGTACTCCTGTAACAATAAGAAAGTAGCTGAATGATTTGAACTCGTATAAATATTTCCATTTTGAACATCTTTTCAATAACCAAGGGATGATTGTTTTAGGAAAGATTTGTGGTTCACTTTCCTCTCTCCTCCATTTCTGGACCTGCTCTAATGAGCTTTGTCTCTCAGATGCCAAGATTAACTGTTGTACGTGTGCATTTGGGTGTAGACCATAAAAATTAATGGGAGCTTGGAGGGATTGGGAGGTAGTAATAAGGGATGAAGAATAGCGTAATTGGATGAATTTTGCATTTGGGTGTCTGTCAGGCAAGCTAGATGGAGGGGTTGCGGGAGGAGGTTCACCAACTTAGTTGTCGTCTTTCACTCCTGATGTTTGGATGGAGAATCAGGAGGTGAGCAGAGTCCTGCAATGGGAAGGTGGGCAGAAAAAGGACTAGCATGTGCACTGATCACTGAAACATGAACAAAAGAGGTTTGAGGAAAAAAAAAAGGGTTTTGTGGAAAAACACTAGTTTGTATGATAGTGCACACTGCGTACACAAAGGGCTGAATGACAATAGGAGGGAGATTTTCTAACTTTTGAAGCTGTAACGCTGCAGCTTTAAAAGAAGAGCAAAGCATTTCGGTGTGCTGCTGTTAAGAGTGAGATCCTGCTACGGGGTTTCTGAGTTATCCGCTAGGTTTCAGACTTGGTGATGATTAGTCACGCTAAATCCCAAGGGTGCTCATGTACATAGTGTGTTTTCCCGTTTTTTTTTCCCTGTTCCTTTTGGACTCTTCTGTTTCCCCACATTTTCTGACTGACATAATTTTCATGGATGTGCCCCACCCCATCATTCATCTCTCACTCAGGATTAAGAGTTGTTCTTCTACCTCTGTTTGTCAGCATCCTAGCTCACATTATCTACCTATTAAACTTTCTAGAAAGCACGTTCTTTAATTTGTGTTGCCCCTCAGACTTCCATTGAGTTTTCTTAGAAAAATACTTAAGATGCACTTTAAATAGTTAAAGTTCCTTAAAATAGTTTCTTAAAACTCCGCTATGTCACAGACACCTATCTCCACAACACTCCCCAAAATCAAACAAATCCTATCCCTAAATGCCCAAATAAGATGCAATGTTTGTTAATTATCAATGTTTCGATACCCCAATCTATTCTGCTGTCATATACTGTCTGATAGTTTCCTTCTCTATCTTTCTCTACCTGTATCTCCATATGGTATTACATCTTGCAGGTTGCTGTCCTGTAGGGTGTGGGGGAGCTTTCTGTTCGGTTTCTGTGCAGTGTCAAGCACAGTGGAGCCTCCAGTTCGTTACTGAAGGTTCTGAGAAAAAATAGTATAGAAATAACAATAAAAATATAAACACATGATTTTGCATTTATATTGTGCAGGAGTTTTCTATCACGATGTTTATACACACAGTCTCCTTCACACCCCACTCCCAAATTTTAGGTATAAAATGAGATTTAAAATTAAAATGGTGCCCATTCATATGATTTTACATTGTTCAGTTAAAGATCAAAATTAAAACTAGAAAAAGTAAAAAAAAAAAAACCAAACCAAAAAACCAAAACACCAAAAAACCAAAACCCCTAAGGAATAATAAAGAAACAATATGTTTTTATTGCTTTTCATTTTGTTTTCTTTCAGCTTGCTCTTATTCATTACCCTTTTACCCAATGCAGGAGTGTTTTCTTCAAAATGAGTTTCCCTTTGGCTTTTGGGCATTAATGCACTGATTTTCTTTCTACTGCTGAATATTATCTGATCCTGAAACCGGCTACAATGAATTATAGAATGTTCCTGTCAATCACAGCTGCTTATCTGAGTTTTACTGGGGCTGAAATTGAAAATTCCTTAATAGTGAGATGTTGGAGCTTAGGTAGTTTCTCACGAGGGCCAAATCGTGTTCCCTTCCTCCTTGCTCCTCTACATGCATCGCATCCATGACCAGCTGTAGTTGTTATAATCTCATGCAAAGTGTTGGGGTGAATCTGTGCGCGTTTCACCTTGTGAAATGCGAGGGATGCGGTGGGAGGAAGGAGGTTTTAGCCGAGACTGGGAACTAGCTGAGTTCATCAGCTGTTCTTAAGCACTGCAGCAACGCTACTGGTGCAGCAGTTGCTGAAAGGTGAAGCTATTGCTGCCCTATAATTCACGAAGGAAGATTCTGACCCAATGCACACAGCCTCTTTTCCTAGGTTTTGCAGGATACTGCTTGCTTCCCCTCTGCCTGCCCAGCTCCCAGGAGATGTTAGAACAACATAATGTTCGGATATCTGTCCCCAAACTAACAACTGCTATTAATAATTCATAATTTTGTTTGTTAGCAAGGGTTGTGTTTACAAGGGCACTATAACTTTAAATCATGAGCAAAATTTAATGAAAACCATACTGGGAAAGAACAAAAGAAAGCATAAAGGTTTTATAAAGTGATGGTAGCAAATTAATTTGTAGAAAAGAAGCTAAAACAAAATGCAATTGTGAAGTACGGAAAAAGAACTCAACACACTAAACCCACCACTTTCCTTATAATCTATATGACAGAGCTGAGTAAATGCAGTATTCATTTTTTATTTTATCTCCCTGTGTTTGTGAATAGCATAATATTAAGTTTAATTTCTGTCCAACTAAAGTATTGATCTCTGCTTCTTCAGAGAACTCATAAAACAAAGATAAAACGTCCTTTTTGCAAGTCGTTTCACGCACCTTCTGTTGTATATTTGATAGAAGTAGGTTGTGTCATACGCTTTGTAGAAAATTTGGTTTAAATTGATGAAACATAGCGTAAGCCAAAGCAGTCATATGACTTCTAGTGCCGCACAGTCCTGGCGTTTAGGAAGTCTCAGGGAGTTAGCAAAAAGGCAGGATTCAAAAAATTGTGACCAGGGGGGAAATAGTCTGCCTCGGACAGATTTTCAGACTCCCTTCCCTGTTTGCATTTCCGAGTAAACAAAACATCGTGGGAAAATAAGGAAAGAACCTGCATGTGTTAATGAAAGTGTGATAACACGTTAGCACAGCGGAGCGCGGTACTTTCTCATGAGACTGCAGGCTGGTGCTGGACGCCCCTGAGAGGTGCCTTAGCAAATACAAGGTCTTGGCAACTGTCTGTCGCGGTCCGAAGACAGAAGATGGTGTTGATCAACACCTGTCTAACAGCCTCTGCGAAGGGAGAATACCTTAGTGTTACAGGCAGAGTTCACTCTATTCCATCCTTTGGAGCACTGATATTTACGTTTTTTTAAAATAATTTTATTAAATGGAGTAAACTCCTTCCTTATTTGCAACCAACGTGACCAAATGTCACTTAGTCTCAGAAGCCTTTAAAAACATTCTCAATCTGGGTAATTAAACTTCATTTATATGATTAAAGGATTAATGAAGTAGCTTTGCTTACAGGCGTGGAAAGATTGCAAAAATATTACTGAAAACACAGGAATATTCTCAGGTTTTGATTCTAAGGACTTAAACAATATAACTACTCATGTGAAACAGTTTGCAAAACAGGTGTAAGAGGTTGTCCAGCTTGTTTCGGAAAGAAACTTTTGGAGTCCTGTTCACATCAGAGTTTTTGATGAAGGCATAGCATGCTGATGGATATTTGAATACACAGAATCTCTACTAGCCTACTCATATGTGTGCGCAGATGAATCTATTCACACCAGGAGCCAGTGCAAAACAGATGTTACCTTTGAAAAATTGATTTGTTCGTAAGGTTTATTTATTCTGTTCATGTTATTAAATTTTGGCATCTCTCCAAAGAACTACTAGCATGCTCAGACTTTTTGCTGTGTTTTGCTACTTAATTTGTTAGCTTAGGACACGTTTATAGTCAGAGCTGTACCGCTGAAACTTAAATCGGGTAATTCAATCATAAATCAGGTGTGTTGAGTGTCTGGTGCACTAAAGGTGTCCACTCAAGGTTTTGCACCACTTTAAATAAGCCATTTTTTAAATTATCACCATTGAGCCAGCATGACTTTGAATAAAGATTGGGTGTAAGTTCTCCAACCTGTTTAACCGGGTAATGCTGAGAACAGGGGAAGAGAGATTTTTTGTAAGTAAGAACTAGCAGACCAGCAGTCACATAAAACAAACTGCCAGCTGAAAATAGTAATAAAGCTTATGCAACACAGTCTGCCAAAGATGGATTGCTTCCCTTTTCTCTTATCCTGTCTAGCCAGTGTAACTGGGCAGGACTTTCTGTTCTGAAACAGGAATACCCTGTGCCACTGCCTGGGCTGGAAACATCTCTTTTGAGAGCAGAAAAGGAAGTAACTCATTTCTGTAATCAGCCGTAAACCAAGTGTGGTGGTAGTTACATAATAGTTTAAAAAAGAATCCTAAGATTTACATGTAGTTACGATATAATTTTGTTATAAGAGGTCAAGGGATTCAGTTCTATAGCCCTCACTGATAATCCATTTTCTCACCAAACCCCCTGACGCTACTCCTTTGTGTAGGTTCCATGTAGCGTGCGCAGGAGTTACGGAACTGTATCTGCTGAGGTACTGTATAGTCCTTATCAAAACTGTTTCTGAAACTGATTCTTTGGGGTACTTGGGTGTTGTAACACTCAGCACTGCACCACCTAACTCCAGGATCCCA
Source organism: Aptenodytes patagonicus (assembly GCF_965638725.1). Taxonomy (NCBI): domain Eukaryota; kingdom Metazoa; phylum Chordata; class Aves; order Sphenisciformes; family Spheniscidae; genus Aptenodytes; species Aptenodytes patagonicus. The sequence goes on from NC_134954.1 coordinate 6,968,666, forward strand.
AAATGCCTGCTGGAATCACGAGCTTTGGGCTCTATAATAACAAAACTTAGGCATAAAGAGACTTTAGAGTCCAGATGAGTGAGATTCCACTGAAGCTGCAGAGGAATGAGACGCCGAGGGAGGGTGGGAAGCATAAGTACCTCTCCCTGTTTAGCTCTCTGCTCTGGCAGGCACTCCCATGGGTGGATCTCTTCTTGGGATCTCGAACTAGAATCTGGTGTTAGCCATCCTCTGTGAAAATAATGCCTTCTCCCCGTAACTCCAGACACCTAATGGCCTGGGGGCTGGAGCACATTCAGAAGACTTGGTTCGGATTTTCTCTGCCTGATCCAGAGTTGCAAGTCAAACCACAGCCAGGACTACGTGGCGTTCTGGGGTGGATCTCTCAGTGTGTCCTATCTATTAATATTAATGTTGTTAATATTAATATTTACCCATTTGGACATGGCCTTGAGCCTCAGTTTTCATCACGTGAGGCACAGACAGGCTTTTTAGGGTCCATTCTTCTCTCTGGGAAGAGAGAAGTATCCAGATAGAAATATTAGTATAAATAAATCAGTTTATTTATAAATAGATTAGTATCCAGATAGAAATATTCTCTCCGTGTTTGAAGCTGGACACTAAAAAAATGGGGAGTATTTAACTACTTAGACAAGATAAAGTAGCTGTAATGGAAGAAACTGAGAGAGATCTGCACCTGAAGGGATTTCCAGAATTTCTTGAAAACTGAGATTCAGTCTCTGATGCAAATGTGTGGCTCTTTATACCTTACATAGCCAGCGAGCTCTGCTGAGATGGGGAAAAGCCGCACTCAAATGGTCTTGTCATCTTCTGAGCGTGCCTAAAGAACAGGAGCAGACTGGCAACGCAGGCAGGCGATGCCAGTTTTGCGAGTCACGCTCTAGGATGACAGCAGCAGTTATAGGTTGCATGCTTTGCCCACAGGTGGAAATGCAGACGTCTGGGGAAGAAACAGCCACCACAAAATGTAGGTGCTTCTGGGGATAGTTCATGAATGAAGAGTATCATGTCTGCCATTTAGGTTGATAAGCATCAGCGTATGTAAAAGCTTGGAAACTTCTAACTTGTTTTGGACTCTTTTTTGGGAATTATAGGACACTCTGGTATGCTGCTTCTCATGCCCTTGTACCTTTAGTTGAGTACACTGAAAGTGTGTCCTTGAAGTCAATGGTTTTGTTCCTTTGGGTTTATCCTATAAATTATGCTATAGCTGTATGAAACAAGATTAGAGCCCTAAATATATCAGCGGCATAATATATATTTTATTTTAGCTCAGCACTGCAACCATTTGAGAAAATTATTTACACAGAGAAACAGAATAATAGAAGTAACTCGTGAGACATCTATGCAAATCTAGTCAGCATATACTAAAAACCAACAAGAAATTGATATCCTTGGGTGACAGACTAAAGAGGAAACAGAAAAGTGAGAAATATTGTACTAAATCTAAAAATTACTGTTAGAATTAGAAAGTCTGTTTAGGACACCTGCCTGCGAAGTGCAAGAATAATTTAGGGAATTTCATTTACGCTAGTTAGCCAAGACGACTATTTACTATGAAAAATGCCATCTATTCTTTAACTTTGGGTTGGTCCTGTCTGCTTCCAAATGCAGCACTGGCCGGTGCCGAGAGATGCACTGCTTTCTGCAGGCTTAGATGCTTGTCTGGAAGATTATTGTTTAGTCACGCTGAGGATTTCCTGTGCTGAAAAAGCCAGGTGTGTGTGGCATAGTATTTTCTAATAAAGCGGGCCCTTTTCCAAGGTTATAACTGCTTTTATTTTAGTATCCAGGCAGAAATATTCTCTCTGTGTTTGAAGCTGGACACTAAAAAACGAGGCTGGTGGAGTCAGTAAGAAATGTGTTCACAGCAAACACATACAGAAAAGAAACATAGCTAAATGAGTATTTTGGAGAAAAATTAGCCTAACAACTAGGTTTTGCCCACATTAGGCAGTTCTGCTGTAGGACTATTTTTGACTTAATGTCACTTTAAAATATTAGGCGAAATAATCATGCCTTACTTAGTACCTCATTAAAGAGGTGGAATAGTGCTCTGCCAATTAATCAAAAAAATATCACATGTTCCTGTCCTCCCAAAATGTTCTTTCTGTATGTCTTCTTGGACCATTCCTTCACCAACCAAATGTCGTCTGCCTCCTCTGCTCGGGACCCTGCTCCCAGTATCCAGGGCTGTGGGAAGACGATCATCCCAAGTGGATCAAGCCACTGAGAAAAGCAGGAAAGGAGACAGCTGGTAGCGTGGGAGAGGGTTTCGGTGGGAACACACAGGGAAGGGGGGAGGACGATACAACCAGCTAATTTCCTTCCTTGGTCACTCTGTTCGACTTAGATTAATCTAATATTCCTCATTTCACTGCTGAATTGAGGTAAGGCAATTTATATGTATTGTCAGGTCACCATTTTAGTCCATCACAGATAAAACAAACATCCTGTGGTCTCAAGTGAACCTCCTCCCCACTAGTCTTTTGCCTTTTTATAGCTTCTGTTCCAGGTATTTTTCTCTTCCCCTGTGACTCACTTTTTAATGTACAGGTAATAACTAATCTTTTTTTTTTTTCCCCACATTCAGAATTACATTCAAAATTTCTGCATTTCATATACTACATTATAACTCAGCGTCAGTAACAGCTGTCTTCCTGTTTTTTCACTTTTCTTTGTATATAAACCTGTAAATGCTTTAAAAATAACTATAATGTTTGACCTCTGTGATTACTAAGCCTGAAATCTGATTCTGACATTTTTGCTCTATGCTTTTCTATGTCAACTGAACATTATGATTGAATTAGGTTTGTGGATTGCATTGCAAATTTCTTACATAGTACTGTATACAAGTTGTTTTTGTAGATTGGTTATAATTTACTCTAGCTTTTTAGAAAAGCAAGAACTGATGGCACTGCTCGATATCTGTCCAAAGAACAGCAGGAAACATTCAAGTTTCTACTCTTGAATCTAAACATACGCTTTAGTTGTGACATGAAACATGTTTACTAATCTACTGCTCTGCTGAAAGCACACTCTCCATTGAGAAAAAATTCCTTGATGTTGTTTGACAGTTACTACAGTATGAGTAAAGCATGAAGATGTATTTTATTTTTCATTCTAGCTTGGATTTATTATCAGGCATTAGATTTAATATTAGGAACTGAATGGTTTGTGCATTGGCCAGTGTAAGATTTTTATCTAGTATTATGCATTTATCATGTAATTCGATGGTATTTGCGACATTCTAGTTTTCGTATGAGGAACATTTAAATACTTCTACTTAGTAGAGAGATTAAATTAGTACAATAGTTTATCTACATCTTCATAAAAAAATTGAGTTTTTAAATGGAAAATGATTGCTTGATACTTCATGTGGAATGATACTGCTTATCCATCCTCTGTTCTGAAGTTCATGAGATGCGTGTCTTTCACACCTATCAAAGTAACAGAAGCTCATTCCTCTGTATATGGCAGATATTACTGCAGCTACAGACGTGCCCTCATGGTATGGTGTAAGGACACAGTGTCCTTAGGAAACTTAAAAGAAAAACAAGCTTGTCTTCAAGAAAGTCTTAATCTGATTGGTAAATGTTACTAGACCAACATTGCTGATGGCTGTTTTAGATTGGCAGACAGTATTATCTGCTTCACAGAAATATGACAAATAAAAGGGCAGATGAGGAAGACATCACTCACTGTGAGATGCTCATTGTGATCTTTGATGAAATTCAGAGCCGCACCAGAAACTTCAAGATAAGAGAACTAAATCTAGCCTACGATAAAGATACCCGAAGGCCGCACGTTATAGGTATATCACTCTACTGGTAAACATATAGTTTTTTGAGACAAGATTCAAAGACAGCAAAATAGAGAAAATTTCATAAAAAGCAGATTAAATGGAGCAAAATATAGGGCTGTGCCACACTCTTTAGAATTTCTTCTAAGTCTAGGGATGCTAGTTAAGAACCAGGGCTTGGATCTATTCAGTTAATCTATGAAGCCTCTATGTGGCAGCTTGATATGCGAGATAAATCAAATTCTCAGAGCAGCATTCTGCATAAGCTTCAATCTGTTTAAAAAGTTGTCAGCTAGTAAAGACAAAAGACAGTTAATATTTTCAGTCACCTGAACGATGCAAGAAGGTGCATTTTAGTCCCATTTTTACCACTTGTGGTACTTTAGAACTATTTTCCCCAAATTAGATTACTGCAAAGGTAAATAATAACGCTTGATAAGACCTGAAGTGAAAGAAATGCACGGCACCTCTCAAGTAACCATATGTGCTCATCTGGGTTTTCCAAGAATAGCCAAGGTTGGCACTCCAGCTGCAGAAACCAGTGAATCATTCCCCTGAGAAAACATATACATCAGTTTTTCTCCCTTACGGGGAAAGAAGGGTGAGAAAAAAAACGTAATAATAATCCATGGAAAGGAAAAAAGTCTAACATGAATTTTCAAACAGTAAATCAAATGGTTATGTCAATTTTGGGGTATTAATATTTTTTAGTTACTGTAAGGTGTTTCTTTGCATAATATTAAAATGTATTTTGTATTGTGGGTAGGAAAATAAGAATATAGACCTTTTAATGTTGGCAAGCGTGTGCATTTTGGAAAGGACAGATGCTATTAGATTTCTTCCCAGTAGGAAGTCCTCTGAAACCATCAGGCTTCCGCATATAAGTAGGTCAAGGAAGACTTCTTCCAAATTTGTACTTTTTAGCTGCAGATAAGAAACTATTCCTCATTTTCATGTCCAAAAGGCCATATTAAACCTGACCTCGAGCTTATGTACAGTTTTGCTTGACCTTTATGTAGAATCCCTTCTGCTAGGAAGTTGCCTTTTGTTGTCACTTAAAATATATTTCACTGTCAGCGTTAGTCAGTATTCAAAGAGAAGAGCTTTCAATCCAGTATAGAGCTACAGTGGAATCCTTACTTCACCCATGGCAGTGGAAATGTTTCCACCTATTCTGATGGCACTAAGATTTTCTTCCACCTACTTTATTATATCAATTGCTTTCAATATTTATTTCCCCTCTATTTTTCCTCTGGATTACAAAAAAAGCGTTCTTTTGACAGAGCAGCATATGTGTTTGTATATATAGAAGCATTCAGTTCTGTATTTATGCAATGACAGTTACATTTGCGTAACTGGCGTTTTCATGTTTTCATCACTCATCTTCATGAAAGAAATGGTATTTTCTTTTGCTTCTTTCAATTGCATAACATCTGCACAAAAGCAGAATTCTCAAACAGGCTTCTTGTTCTGTTATTTCTTCTAAATATCAACCTACTTTTTTTGTAGCAAGAACAGTGACCCTGCCTGCAGACAGCACGCTGACAGCATAAGAAATGCTCACTAGCCAGTTTTGTGGCTTGCTTCTCTCTTGACACCAAATCTGATGAGAAAGTTTTGATAAGGGCTAGAATAATAGCAAAATAGGGATCTATCAAGTTACTGTTTTCTTTCTTTCCACCATTTTTAAACATTCTAGTTTTTCTCTCCAGACTGTCTACCATAACACAAGCATTTTTCCCATCTCTTGGTGAGTACTGTCATACCCACAACTTGTGAAAAGAAAAAAATCCTCATAAAAAGTGTGAATCGTCTTTGAATGCAAAGTTCCAGGTGCAATTTATTGTTACTGCATCTGTAGAAATGGACATCTGGGTCAACAATTGGTACCTTAACTAGCGTATGTTGTGGTTTATTCAGCTGCAAAAAGGGAACGGTAATACTTATATCATGGGTGATTTTGAAAGAATAAATATTGTAAGGTGCTTTGAGACCTGTGCTGACAGACTCTACTGGTACATGCATCACAGACCTTTGGTTTGAAAATTGGGCCAAAAAAAAGCCCAAATCTGCACGTATTAAAATGGATGGAAAAGCTCCCCTTGACTTCAGTGCTGCTGCTCAGGGCCCATGCAACTTCTGTGAAGTTACACGGTGGAACTGTTGTGAACCTGGGAATGGAAGCCCAAGATCCTTTAACTTCAGAGCATAACCTCTGTCGTATGCTTAAATAGGTGGTGAAGTAGGGGCTTCCTTAAGAGTCTTCTTAAAACTTCAGGGGTTTTCTAATTCAGCAGTTCTTGAATATTTTGCATATTTTGTGAAATCTGTCTCCTAAAATTAGAGCCATTTTTAAGGGGAAAAAAAAAATCGTAAGTTGTGCAATATCCTTGGTTTTTATGTCCAAGCAGTATTAACAAATTAAGACACATAGCAGCAGCATGAAAACAAACTTGCATACTGTTTTGACATGTGCATCTCGTGGAAGGATTGCTAATTGGTGAAAATGCCAATCATTACAGAAGGTGATTCATTCTCAGGAGTGGATGATATTTACCGATGCCACATGGCATAGAATCAATGGTGTGGGAACCAGTCATGACCAATGTTTAAAGTATTCGGGAGAGATTTCAGTCTGCGAAACAGGTCTCCCACAGAACGAATTGCACTTTTTCCCTGTTGTAAGCACGGAAAGGGAAGAGTTGCTTTTAGGGGAACATTGGAGTAAAGAAAAATAAGAAATTGCAGAAGGAGGAAAAAAAAAAAATCTATCCATATTTTTAATTTTGGTAAAAAGGAAAAATAGTGCCTCTCACCCACTCCATGCTCACATAGGGGTGCTGAAGAACGAACGGCGACAGTTACCATGGGAGTCATCTGGTCTGAGCGCTGTAAGCGCTCTGTTGTTTCCTGACAGCTGGAGTAGGGGGGTTTTACTAAAGCCATGCACTGGGTAGCGGGGTGGTGCTGCCTCAGGGGACACACAGCCGCAGGGCACAGCCGCTGGGGTTTCACTAGCTGCACGTGCTGTGCTGAGAGAGGGTGGAAAAGGGAGTGGGTGAGCTGTACTTCTATTCTGCCCCTTTCCTCCTAGATACTTCCCTGAATGTTCCTCTGTGCCCTCAGCAGTGAAAGACCTTATTATGCATCTTATAAAAATCAGGTAGTCTTTTGCCCATTCTTGCCTCCCAAGACTGGAGACGTACCTTGCCTCAATATAGGAAAAGCTGTCAGCTCTGTGAGCCAGGGCATTGTTTTGTTTATGAAATGCCAAAGTTCATTCTTCTGATTTGTCACTTATTCTCTAGACGCAACGATATACTTAGTACTGCTGTCAGAGGTGCAACTGCAGCTTCTGCAGGCTTCTCCTGCTAGCCGTTAGGTTAGCTAGCTCGGGCTCTGGTGGCAATGCAGCAGCAGGAGCAGCATGGCTTAGCATGGGCCAGTTGTTAGGGAATTTACTCGGTTTTCAGGACAGGCGTTGCACTGCTAGAAGCAAACAGGCAACAATTGTCATAGTCGTTAACCAGATTTAGTAAGATACGGAACATGCTCGCATCTGTCAGGAATAAAGAGCAAGTTAAGTTTCGTTAACAGAACATTATCAAATGCTTATGAAAATCAGAAAATAGGCTTCCATTCACACAAGGTTATCAATTTGCCTTCTCCAGTGACTGTTAGTCGCAGCCTGTTGGTATTATAGCTTATAATCTCCTAAGCAGTGGCCGTGCTGGTGGTATATCCAAGTGAATGAGAAACCACGAGAGACTTGCACTTGAATTGTGAAGAACATCATCTTTTGAAAGTCTCTAAACAAAATATAAGCTATTAAATGTGTTGCAGCAATGAAGTGCTGATTTGCAAATGGAGGACAACTCAGTGCTTTTGTCAGGGGGGAAAAAAAAAGGCAAGGATTTCAGCTACTTTGGAGTTTCACAGACTACCAGGAGGCAATTTTGTTAATGGAGCAGTGGGCAGCACTTCTCCTTTTCTTGCCGTATCAAAACAACCATTGCAGAGAAAGGCATTTTATTCTCTGCCATGGAGATTTCTCCAGGTACTGGAGAAAATACCGCAGCAGGCTTTTCTGAATCGTAAGTTTTCTGGCTTGCAATTTTCAGGCTCAAGGAGGGAGAGCTACATTTAAATATGTGATCCTGTATTTCTACCCTTATAGACCAGTTCAAAACACAGCAAGTTGTCCTTGTGGGGAAGAACAGGGATAATTACAGTGGTGGTAGGCTCCGTGTGTATGTATGGAAATCGTCTTACCACAGTAAATGGAGAAGTTTTAAATGTTGCAGTTTGGAGTTTTATTATATTGCATATGACTTAACTAATATTTATAAAAAGGATTGTGCTTGGTTTTTGCATATATCTAATTCATGTCATTTAGCACACAATCATGTATGAAGAAGTTGAAAAATACAGATTGTACTATGTGTGTACGTATGGTAAAATCTGCATGTAGCTCTTAAAACCAGTCATGAGGCATCTCTAAAGTCTGTTGAAAATGCCGTGCTAATGGTTTGACTGATAAAATGGATGATTCCAATAAAAACAATGAATCTATGGAAATAATGCCTGTTGATTCATGGAGACCTTTTAACTTACAGATTGGAGGTAATCAAAATACTGTTTCTTCTATGCAGGTGGTGTTATTAAATAATGGTTGACATGCAACAGCTTAGATCAATCAAAAAAACCTGTAGGATGATCAAAAGGAAAGGATCTTACAGATTTTTTTTTTTAGCCAGTCTACTAAGCAAGCATAACTTATGGCGTTTATCAAAGTTTCAACTCTTCAGGTTTTATTAGACTCCCTTCAGACTTTTCAGAGAAAAGTTATTGCCCATAGACAATAGTTGAGTCTTATGGAGGCTGAAAACATTAGATATGGTATCAAGAAGTTGTGTCGCAATCTCCAGTTTTAGCAGCAATTTATTGGTTAACCTATAGTCAGATATTCTAGGCCCAAAGGATTCTGAAAAGATGATGGGTTTTACAAGTATGCTTTTAGAGGATTAGTATTTATTGGAAGCCTACTACAACTACAGAATATTAGACAAGTGCTTATAGATGGTAGAATGGCAGCTCAAAACCATCTACTTACAACAAAGCTCATGGTTTTTAAATTGTCTACAGATACGGGGGGGGATCTAAAAAGGCCCAGTACTTTGCGCCTCTGACTTTTCTGACCTTTGGCGTGTGCCATGATTTTTTTTCTTTTCTTGTCTCTTCCCAGTAAAGCCTCATTTCAATTTCCAAATTCCTTTACAGCTACCATGATGGACAAGAGTTTCATCATGTGGAGAGCATGTAATCTCCCTTCATAGATTTAATACAGCTTCCCCTTGTTCTGTCGTGTATGCCGCAAGTACGTCTTACCAAATAGTGAGATATATTCTGATTTTGTTTTCTATACTTCTTTTGATACCGCCAATAAAAAAGTTATCTCAGAATGTCACAGGCATTCTGCAAGATTGAGGGTGTGCACATCCTCACTAAAATGTGCGCAAAGAAACCTAGATCTTCTGAGATAGCAAAACAAATGATGAAGTTTTCATTTGATCTTTTGCTATTATTTTTTTTTTTCCTGCATTTAGCTAACAGGTCATCTGTCCCAAATGCAATAGCATATTGAGCAGAACATCTTACCAGTAACCATAGTCTTTGTTTTGAAGAAAAAAAACCAAACAAACCCAAACCGAAACAAAACAAGACAACCCACCCAACACTTAAAAATACAATTTAGGGAAAAAAATAGCAAAAAGCAATGAGGAAAATTAATAGTTCTAACACGAAAACATCAGGGTCTATTGGAAATTTCAACTTGAGCTGAGCTACAAATTTAAGGGCCTTTCAGAATCAGGTGAAGATGAAAGAAAAAAATAGGTAGGGAAACTATACAATCACAACTGGATACTGACATAAGCGGAGCAAGAACTGGAGAACTGAAGTGATGCAGTGCTTCACTGAGGATGAAAGCTTGAAAGGAAAACCTAAATACTGACTCCTTAACAGTCACTAACTCAAAACCCCTGTGCAGAGCAACGCTGAAGAATTTCAACAAAACTGTAGTGCTGGTAGTAACATATGGTGATTAGAGTTGAAGATTTATTAGATCATCAGGGAAGAAAGCAGATACATTTTCAAGCAAATGTCTTGGAAAAGAATTTGGCCACCCAGTGAAAAGGCTGGTGCAGTGATGAATGCAGAAATATCACTAACCAGTCTCTCAGAACTGAAGGAAATTTTGAACACATTAAGATGCATGTATTTTGGCTACATAATCAAACTCATTAGATGATTAATCTTAAATCAATCGGTGTGAGGAAATAAGCATGCCAAAGAGAAATGTTATCTATATATTCCTTAGCAGGAGAGCAAACCAGTCGCCTCAGGACCTGAGAGAGGACTGGAAGGAGGTTAACTTCAATTCTGTAAATGCCAGCATGGGAAGGATAACAAAGTGAAATGATGGTTAATGATTTTTCAAAGCTCGATCCATCATTCATGGGTTTTATGCAGATCTACAAATCATGATCAGCTGTTTACTTCCAACTGACCAACGTCCTCTTCCCTTGGCAATCGCAATAGGAAGGCTCTAGAGTTAACTTCCTGCTGAAAGGTGGCTGTTCTCATTGTCTTTGTATTGTTGCATCGGTTGGTCTTGGCTTGTAATTTGCAGGTTAAGTTTGAAGCCGTAAGTGTCCTCAGCTTCCCAATTGCTGTAAATTAGCATGGTCTGGCATTTCAGAAAGAGAGAGTTGGCTCATATATTATTTTAAAATGCCATCATCTCTGTGAATAGAGCAAATATAAATGAACAAATACAGCTTTAAATGTAGGCTGCTTGATTTTTCCCCCAATATATCAGTAATAATTTGCCTTAGATTTTGTTGTGATATATTATTTAATAATGTAGGAATCTTAAGGGAATACTGAAGCTGAGTGAACTTTTTACTTGTATTCTCATTGACTACATGCATTTTACATACACACTGATGAAATGTCTCTCTCCTTAATACCTGCCTGATCGCTTTGTATTGCCTGCTTTCTATTCTGCTTGTCCCTACAACTTATAAATAGCACATGTATATTAGGTTAAAAACTTAGCATATGCTTATGAGAGCATCTTACATCATGTAGCTCTTTACTTGGGTTACAGATCTTGAAGACGGTCCTTCCGCTGTGAAAAGACACACGTGAAGGTTGTGCCCGTACTCTGCATGGCTTTGTAGGGAAGGATGGTAGTGTACGCTGGGTGCGCTGATGCTTTTGGATTCCTTGTGCTCAGCTTGGGTTTACGCTGGCTTTCACAGCAGACAGTCGAAAAAGCATCTCAGCCTGCAGTAGGAATGGACTGCAAACACCATTCTTGGTCATTTCAGTGCCGAAAGAGCTCATTTAAGCTTAGTTTCTATGATTTCTATTGTGTCCTGGGGCAAAAGGGATCAGTAGTTTTTTCAGTAACTGCGTGTGAAGGAGAAGCAAGATCTTGCGTAGCAGGCAGCTCAGGTATCTACCCCTCCACTTGTCAGCGCACAGGGTACATGTAACCTTGGCTACCGTTCCCAGCTAGTGATAGTTATTGAGAAACACCAAAGTGTATGCTGGACCAAGCACCCTTCAAGACTGGCTATTCTTGCCTGGTACCACCATTACATCGGTCTTCATAACCCAGTGAAACAACAGGAAGGAGTCACCAAGGAAAATTCTGCCCTCGGTTACAGCGGTGCTAATGCAGAATAACTGACTCCATCTGTGCTGGATTTAGCACTTGGAGCAAGAGCTGAATTATGTCAGGAGTTGTATCAACTCCATTCATTCCAAGGGGCTTGTTTTGGATTTACTTTTTCATTGGGTTGTTTGTAGTTTTATTGACACTAATACAAGGTGGCAGTGAATGCGTGTGCTATTTTTGCATGTAATTTGTCTATATACCTTCCCTGTAAACTATTTTCACAACAATTTGTGTAACTGTAGTTTTAAAATAAAACATAAAATAAGCAGCATAAGCACAGAACAAAGAAGTCACCTCTGTGCTCAGATAACACAACTTTTACAAATGTAATTAACACATAGTGTAAGGGGACTAGCTGAAATTCTGTGCAGAATCATTACACCCCCTGACCTTCAAAGCTCTCTGTCGTTTACTGTAAAATTTGTTGCTAGAAGATTTTTCTCTCTCCTCTTTTGCTTCCATTTCCCTGAAAGGTGTGCATTCTAGCAGCAGCCATCAAAACTGCAGGTATTAAGACATAGGGTACAGAAACATAAGAATCCAATAATCTCCTGGCTGTGTGTGACAGATCGTAGCTCTTTAGAATTAGTCTTGCGCGTTGTTTGATAGTTACAGTTTTGCACACAGTAGCTCAAAAAAAATGTTCATTGCTGAGGAGCTTACACCCACCTCTGTAAGCAACTAGAATCCAAATTAATGATAATGAGAATTGTTCATACATCAGTCGGAGAAAAGAATGCAAGAAAAGTCATTTCTCTCCTGAAGCAGCCTGTCTCCTTGACTCTGTCAGGAGAAGGAACGCATACCTTAGGAAATCAGTCTTCTCTTGTTAATTCCAGCTGAAATGTCTCAAAAAATGTTTCTTGCAAGTGTTTTGACAGAAAGTACAGAGAAGGATAAGAGGCCTATTCCTCTGGTACTTCAGCTGGAACTAACACAGAAAGGCTTTTAAAAAAGAATACAGTGAGGGTGCTCCATGGTCAAAATGGGAACTTACGCATTAATATCCAAGTTAAAATAAAACTTCTACATCTGAAAAATTAAAAGCAAAACAAGATAAAAAGCAGGAAAACCTTGCTGAAAAACAGAAGCCTCTTAATAGATCAAAAATATTTAACAAGTGGAAATAAGGACTTAGTCCTCTTCTCCAGTGTCCAAAAGAAAAAGGGCTCACAGAGGCTGGTGCTGATAGCACATAATCTTACGAGAGGAAGTGATCAGGAAGGGCCCCATACACATCAAATGCAAAGCAAATAAGCATTTTAATTCAATCTGTCAAAATTAATTAGAAACAAGATTAAAAAACCCCTCACAATCAGATGAAGCATTAGCTTGTTAATGTTAATTCCTGTTCTGTTATTGTTTGTGATAAACTGAGTCATAGCTATTTGCTCTGCAGCTGATGAACCGCTCTACAGAACCTGAATTTTCTTTTTATTTACCTCTGAAAGTTTCAGTAGAAAATATCTATCTGTAGTGACAAGCTCATGGTCATATCTCCCCAGCCCTGGGGAGGGAGGTTTTGGGGGCAAGGTCTTGCCGAGGCTTCTGCTGCAGGAACTCCCCTCCCCACCCTCTAGGGAACTGCACACCTTTCAGGGAAGGGTCATGGGAGCGGGTCCCAGACGTGTCTTACGAGGAGCTCCTGAGAAAGCATTTGTGATGCATTTGCCCTGAGCTTCCAACCTGATCTGATCCATGGCTATTTGCTACAGCTTCCTAGCTCTATTTCATAGCATACCTACTTGGTCTTTTCCTACCATGTGCGCTCAGGAGGCAGTAGCTCAGGCTCGGCACTGCTCTCATGTGCAGTGTAGCTTTCAGATTGCAATTACCTTGCACATGGAGGCAAAGCAAGCGTGTGCCTGCTTGCTAGTGAATGTGTAGCCATTTTTGCTCATTTGCATTGATTGGACCTGCCACTCTGTGCATGAAATCACACCCCAAACTTTCTTTATGCCTTGTGTCAGGTTTGATCTGACCAATTCAGTAGGGATGTTACTGTAAACCCTACTGTGTGAAGAAGGGGTGTTGTGCACTCTCGGAAGAACTGCTACGTGTCCGGACTGAGTGTGGTAAGGTTTGTTCCAGGAGGTGTTTGTTTTGATCAGACATATCTAATGTTAGGAAAACATTGTAAGTGTGTCGTTATTGGAACAGGTAACAGATTATTGTTCTGTGCTGTACAAAGGGTAGATATGTAGATATAGGAAGACTGAGACAGTCAGTCCAAGACGTAATGCTAATTTTGTAATTGCCCCCATAATGTAAGCATCCATGTATTTATGCTTAAAAAATAGGATCTAGTTTTTCTATGTGCAAAAGTAAAAACACCACCATAAGTACATGGCTGTCTTGTTGAATCTGTAGCAACAGAGCCTAAAGCAAAAACACATAGAGATGTAGATATGTCTTCTACTATATAAGAAGTTAAAATAAAAATGTAATTTTCAGCTATCCTTTATGTTCTTGGAAATACTGGTGAAGATGCATAGTCCAATAAAATGAGCAGAGTTTGCATTTTACACTGTTAAGAATAAACCACAAGTCAGCCATTTATTAGCTACAAATCTCCTTACATTCCTAATCGTATCCCTGTGCACGCTAAGAAGCAACCTGGGCTGGGAAGAGAGACATCGAAGAGGTAGACACCCTAGTATCGCTGTAATTTGGAGAGGGTTCTGGAGATATTTCATTTCTGCCTTATTCCCTAGAGTGACAAGATATGTTAGGTGTCCTTGTACCATCCCTAACTCATTGAGACATCAGTGAACTTGAGCAAAAAAATCTCAGCTGCCAGGTGAGTTACTGGCCATTTTTTACCTAATAGCCTAGGTGTTAAAGCACTGATCTGGGAAGTGAAAGGTCAGGATTTTTTGGTTCCTCTTAGCCCAAGAGGGTTTGAATCAACTGTTTCTACTTCCTAAAAGAATACCCTAGCAGGCAAGATACAGACCAGCCTGTGTTGAGGTCATGCTTTCTCTATTAAATCCTGCTGCTGAGGCTGCACTGCTGTGTAAGTGAGAATGAAAGTGGAGGAAATGGCACTTGAAAAATATTATTATATTCAATATGGACTACATATGTACGTATACATACTTTTTTTTCATACTATTTTTATTCTTTCCTTATATTTAAAGATTTACGGTATTATTGAACTGAGTATCACAGATAATTAAACATAAAACCTGTATCTTTATATTGCCTCTTTAAATTTGTGTAGCAACCTGTGGAACAATCAGATCCGGAGTTGCTTTATCTGCATTTTCATGGATCATTAACAAATAGCATTTTCTGCATAGCACAAAGTGTAAGTCTGTAGTTTAGCTAGAAGGACCAAGCCCTAAAGACCAATCACATCTTTATTCACTCCAGTTCCCGCTGATATTGGCCATGATACAAAGTATCAATAGCAGTTTAACTATGTCTTAGCAGGCTGTATATATGTATTTTTTACATCTGAGTTTTAATTAAATGTGAATGAACCTGATACGCAGTCATTTGTGCAGCAAGTGTAATCATATTTTATGCATTTGAAACTTCTGGATGCCTGCAGTACGTGAAAAACACTTTATGGGTACTTGCATTATTGCATATTTCATTATAATGTAATTCTATATTAGATATTCTATTTATGCAGAATCCAAAAATAGTTTGTGCTGTGTGGCAATGCAAATTTAGGTGAATATTCCACAAAGAATTTCAAAGCCTTAACCATTTGTGACATGCAGTATTCTGTATTTTTAATCAGGACTCAACCTTTGAATAAATCCTGGGCTTTTTATGAGTAAAAACCATTTCTGTGCTTCCCCATTAAAGAAGGGTCTATCACTTCTTATCTTAATCACATTGAAAATATTAGGGCTTATCATTACGGTTCAAAATTCCTCAAACTGGTTTTAGATGTTCTGTCAACAGTTTTAAGTGTAAATCAGGTTTCTGTACTCTAAGGCTGTGCTCCCCCCTTCCCACCTGACGGCTGGTCGCGGGAGAATGAGAAAGCATAAGCAGTTTCATGACCAAGGCTATGTAGGGTAGTGCAATAGCTGAGGAAAAGTCCACTTTCCCCACATTTTCTTCTCAAGCAATCCAACTGAAGTCAGTGTAGAACGGAGGGAACTTCTTTCCACTATTTTGGGGAAACAGTGGACATGAATAGGGATGCCTGGCGTTACCTAGTGTAACCGAGACTCTTAAGATACTGAAGCCAAAGACGTGTAATGAAAGGCTTGAAGGTTGTATGCATTGACAGCTTCTCTGGTGTAAACGAAGACTAATGGACTACGCTTAAGTTAATGATATTACACTGGTGTAACAATCGCAGTTCAAGTCATCTCTGAGTTTAGACCACAGGTCCTTAGCGGCGTACCAAACACAAAATAAAGCAAGGAAGGAACCTCTTCTTTAACTACTTACAGACGTTGCAAAGCTGGGACTTGTTATTCTTTAAAATAGATAGTACTAAGCAGAAGTTTGTCTAATGAGGGTGTAATAAATAACAATTTACTGTTTAAAATTTCAAGATTATGGTCAATGTCAGTGGGTTATTTTAAGAAATTCCATATTTCAAAAAGTGTGGAGAAATGCTTCATTTTTCAACTGGTTTTCCCTACTTCTGCATCAAAAATTAAATATTTAAAGTACCATAATGTGGTAAAGAAGCAGTTCAGAAAATCACCAGGTTGCTTTTTAGCAGATTGAATAAAATACCCCCTATAATGAACAGACAGCGAAACACTCAAGGTCCATCAGCACTGGCTAGGAACTTTATAGAATTTGAGTGAGATTTTACCATTTGTAGCACAACTGTGTTCTCAGTATGTAATTACACAGACGACCAAAAAAAACCCACCCCTGTAAAAATTGTCTGCATAAATAATATATCCTTTGCAATAATTTTTAAATAAATATTTAACAGATTAAAACTTTTTTCATCATTAACACAAGTTGAAAAAAAATTTACGAAAATCATCAGACCAAAATACTTATTCCTTCATGTAATTAAATATGCATTTCCTAACCTTCCGTGACAGCATTTCTTGCTTTTTGAAATAGCAGCTCCAGGACATTGAACCCACAAAATTTTGGTATTATTTTCATGATCTTTTAGGTAAACTACATACACTTTGTCAAAGTTATTATTTTACAATCTATCATTATTCCTCTCCCCCTGCGCACCTATACGACCGACTGTGCCCAAGTCACAAAGGAAGCATCTGAAAATGTTCTGTGCTGCCACCTATTCCTCTGCTGTTCACCTTTAGGAATGGCTCCTTTTTCTAAAAGTAGAAATAACGAAGTTCATAAAATAATTGTGCTGTCCCATTCTGTCACAGACCAAACGCTCTAAGTCATAACATCTTCCTATGCCCCTCTGTCACTAAGAATGGAGTAACAGGTTTTAGGGTTACGATGGTGGTATCAGAGTAGTAGAACTGGTGCTGTGATTGGAACTGCGGCTCATTTTCTTTATCTGTACGTCAAACTGGACCCTGTTTATGACAACTAGATGCATACTGATAAAGTTCTAAAAATACCGTCACCAAAATTTCTTCAGCTTCTGGGCCTCTAGGAGAAGATTATATAAATCTGAATGCTGTATTTACTATGAGCAACTAAGTAGGTCACGCTATGCAAAGAAGGTCCGGATGATAAGTTCTGTCAAATAATAGCCTTCAGTGAGAAGCCCACAAACATGTTCATCTGGAAGGAATGGTGCTAGCTTTACAGAAAGAAAACTCTGCTAGGATGACGTGAATCTATAGAAATCAAGAGGTTCCTGAGTTCTAGGTCTATATTTATGAAAAATAAAAGGCCACGGCCTTGATTTTCGGAAGTGCTCTGCTGATTTTTTAGGCATCTAAATTAAGAGACTGTGTTCCTATGAGCACTATACTCTGACTTCCATTGTGCTTGAAGCTTGTAGTATAGCGTAAGATGAAAGGCAGCCTTTGTCTACCCTGTTTGGGACTTTTGTGTTCTCTAACAATAGCTAAAGTGAGCTCATAAGGTGTGATGATCTGCTGCAATACCTCATGCAAACTTGTAGTCAGCCCTAAATCGGTATTTTCATTCTTCTGATTTATCCTCTCCACCTTCCCTTAGTATCCCCTTGAGAAGAAGTGCTGAATTAATAACTGGTACTAAGATTGGTTGATTCACAATATATTTGAATGCGAGATGATGCACGTGTTCTAGTGAATCAGGCACCTCTTTCAATATCAGAAAATAGAAAACAGCTCTCGAGTTCCTCTGCTGCCAAGAATTGCATCATTTTGAATCACTGATTGCCAGAGTGTTTTTAAAATTAGAGGCAAACATTTTTTTTTTCCTCACACGTTTGCCTCAGCCTTATTGGTGGTTCTGTGTTAGAGTGTGCTAAAATAGTTTAACTCAACTCAAAACTATCATAGCCAACACAAACTAAGGATACCAACAGTGCTTTTTCCAGAGCAACCACCTAAAATGGGAAGAATGCCAATATACAGACTGAACTTCCAAATAAGACCTGCATTGAGGGCCTCATCCACACCCACTGAAGGCACTGGAACGTGTCAGTGACTTTAAGGGTTTTGCATCCAGATTTTAGCTTTCCATAAAAGAGTTCAACTCAAGAATACTTTCTAATGGAAAATCATTAACATGCCCTTTAGCATTCCTGGTAATAACCTTAATCATACTGAATTCCTTTAGTCTCTCAGCTTTTACAAGAATACCGCTGTAATTTAACATTAATAACAGACCCTTACTAGGAAGTATTACCAATTTCTTGCTTAGGTGATGTTAAAATTAGCAATATCTTGCTGTGACAATTGGCGCTGTAAGAGAAGTGCCATTTATAGATGGTATTACACGTGCAGCGTGTGCTGCATGCACGTCCAAGCATTCTGATATGTGCTAAGTGACTGGAAAGGCAACAGCGAAAGATATACATGCAGAAGAACATTTGAAAACACTTTAGATGAAATGCAAGGTAACTTTTTGCACGCACAGGGCTGTAAATGAAATAATAATACGAGACTTGAAACAAGGTTTTAAGTTATGCTTGATTAAATCTGTGTTATAAGCTTCCGGTACTCCTATATCATACTTAGGTCTCCTGGGTGCTGTTAAGTATTGTCAGCCAGCAAACTATAATTTCATGCTTCAGTGGACTAATACAAGCCTAGGCTTCTGCTTCCTTGTACATTCAGACTACAGTATGCTGTAATAATAAAGTGAGAAGGGGAGGAAAAAATAAAGCAAAATAAAAAGTTGTCACATGGAATAATAATTAATACTCATCAGTAAAATCAGATACTAAGATGGCCTGAGCTATAATTTGTTGAGGTCAATAAACTGTGAGTACATTTACTTCACTAGGCTTTAGATCAACTCCTTCAAGTTCTGTATTTTGATTTGACAGGTACTGTAACACACAGCTATGCAGGTAGAAGTAAGCCGCAGAACCGGATGGTGTTTTTTTTAAATGTAGCCATTTTTCTAGTTGTGCCTTGTGTCCATGCCGGAACATTTGGCTTTTGGTCAATAGCTATTAATATAGCGCCTCTGTACTTAGCTCTGTCTTGGTAGCCTATGTGCTGAATTTCTCTTATGCTAAAGTGTAAATCTTGACGCTGCCTAGTTTTAACACGCTACAGCTGTATACGGTGGCTTCATACAGCTGAAAGTAACATTAAGAGAAAAACCGAAAACAGTTCTGTAAGCTGGATTGCCTGACCGAGGCCTTGGTTGTACGAAGCGCTACGTGCTCTTGGTGGGACTTGTAAGCATCCACGGCTCTGCTGAATAGCTTCAGAAATGGCCCTTGGTAAACCTGGGAGGAATGGCTGGGATATTTCAGCTCTCGGATGTAGCGCAAAGGTTCCTCGGGTCAGGGGGACTGACCGCTCACCCACGGGCAGGGATGGAGCACGTAGCGGTGCTTTGCAGAGAAAGGGGCTTCTTTAACGCCGGCCGCTAAAACATACTGAAGGAAATTAGTCATACCCAGGCAAAGTTTTTCAGATGTGTTATCTCTGTGTCTAAAGTGCGGGTTTGCTGAAATAAAAAAAAAGGTCACTTTCAGCAGCGCTGTAGCCAGAAGCTTTACCTGTTTCCTGCCCCCTTCCCCTCTACTCCCCTGGCTCTGACAACCCACGTGGAAGGCACGTTTAACGGCCTCTGCTGAGAGCCCTGCAAAAGCCAGGTTTCTTAGGGCTCCAGAGGCTCCAGTTGCACTTCTCTACTTTTTTGTCAACTTTCTGACCTACTTGGTGGGCTGCCAGACTCCTGTGCAGTTGATGAGCCTTGGAAAATTTTCAGAAATACAAAAAAAACCACCAAGTTTTGACTTTTGAAATGAGCTTTGGAATTGTTATGTACTGCAAAGATTAAAATGTTATATTTCTTCTATGGACAATTTTATTTTTAAATTTTAGAACTCCTTGTGGGATGGGGATTGTAGTTTCTAGCTATTGCAGATTTTAATTCATTTTAATATATTTTTACATGAAAGAAAGTGACATAGTTGCATAAAGACCCATGCTTTATATTGGGGCCACTGGGGTCTGTGCAACAGTCTTCACATTCAGTTGTGGTCCTTGTTACCAGAAATCGAGAGAACTCCTTGAACAGCACAAACAAAAGGTATGCTACATCAAATGAGCTAGGATGTTAAATAATAAAGCTGGTGATTCTACACTGAGTTGTCTAGAATAAGCTGTAGGCCAGGTTCTGCCTTAGATACCACGCAAAACTCTTACAAAAATCAATGACCATTCGACACAAAGAACAGAAAATAGAACCTGGCCCAGCATGTCTCTGATGGATGACAACAGGGATTCGATAACAGCTTACAAAATGTTTTGGGGTTTTTTTGACTTTACTGTGAATCTCTTTTCACATTAAAGCGCTTCCCCTTTTCTCAGATTGCAATAATAATGACATGCTCTCCTTCGCCACCTGTCCCATGCCTGCACTGTTTAACCATTATTTTGAACATTGATTTTTTTTGAAATCCCACAAAGTTTCCCCCACGTGTCTCTTTATTTCTTCCCTTAAAGGCAAAAGCACTGCATACTACTATGGAGGCTTTAAAGAGATCAAGAAATTTGATATAATGGCTTTGTTACCAATGAAGTAAAAGCCGTTGGCAAAAAAAAAAAGTCCTCTTCCAGAACGACTTAATTTTTGTATTATTTGGTATAAAAGATAAAATTAGACTATGAAAAAGAATCTGATCTTTCTGTTGTCTTCCCTTGCCAGTTCCTTTTCTCCCTAACTACATTTTTTTGCCTTTTTTTTTTTTTTCTGTTTTAGACAAGTAAATAACCTTTCCGCAATGTATTGAATCTTAGTGTCAGGATGAAATATCTGAACAGTAAAAATTTCAAACTTTATCTCCTTTTGATTGCATTTTGTGGAACCAAAATTCCTGCAGCTCCCTTCTTCCTTTCAGGATCGTGGTGGGGAAAGGATGCGTTCAAAGATTTATATTTTGCAATAAAAATAACAAGAAACTATCACAAATAATCTTTACGTATGTCGCTATGCAACGGAAGGGTGAAAAGGAGCATATGTCAAATACTGTAAAAGAACCAGAGATTTTTCATTTAACAATTTGTATTTAACTTTGCATTCATACTTGGTATTTAACTCATGTTTAGTAATGTTTTCTTGTAAAAATACCTGGACATGAAAGAGATTTTCAAAAAATTGACATGAGAGACACTTTACAAATGAGAATGATTTTACTTGCGTATTCAGCGTGGAATTGTTTAAGAATTATTTATCCAGGTTTCTTTCTGTGAATGGAGGACAAACTGAGGTCACTTATTATTCTGGTTAATCATTAGCCATGTTTATTTATTAGGTTAATTTGCAGAGTTTCAACAATCTTGTGTCCTTGGAAAGGGTCAGGAAATAGCACCGAATCAGATATACTGATTATCTGTGGTGTAAAAAGAACAATGCTTGA
The DNA here is from genome assembly GCF_965638725.1 of Aptenodytes patagonicus. Classification (NCBI taxonomy): domain Eukaryota; kingdom Metazoa; phylum Chordata; class Aves; order Sphenisciformes; family Spheniscidae; genus Aptenodytes; species Aptenodytes patagonicus. The sequence continues at coordinate 6,990,194 of NC_134954.1, forward strand.
AAATGTGTTGTTGGAATGAGTTTTGAACCAAGTTCAGGCAATTGTTGCTAATGATAAAATACCTTCTGGGGACCCTGTCCTGCTGAAGTTTGCAGTGCTTGAGAAAGCCTTATGATATAGTCAGCTGCTCTTGTGTCGTGTTCACGTTATGATATCCGCCATAATCCATTTACTAGGATTTGTGCTTTCCTCTCAGCTTTTATTATGATCTGCTTGTAACACCTGCAGAACTGCTTCTTGTGCTCTGTTGGCACATCTATGCCATGACGTCTGCATTTCCTGCTAGCCAATTCCACATTACTGTTTGTGTGCTACCCGAATTTGCTTACATTGCATTATCTGATGCTTCTTTGATTCATAATTAGACTGAAGTCTCTCTGAGATAAGATTGTCTTTCCTCTTTTTGAAAACTGCCTAGCAAAATGAGGTTCTGGTCCAAAACTAGGACACCGTGTGCTATTTTGCTGTTGTCACTCAAGTGATAGAGAATACCAAATCAGAATATTAGTAATGAAGAAACCTTTCATTCTCCAGCAGGTAAAAGAAAATGGTGTGCACGTGCATGCTTACAGCCTCTTGTCTTTTCTTTCCAAAGATGTCTGTCTCTGATATGAGTGGCAAGTCATCCCATAAGGAAAATTCAGCTGAAGACCACAAAATGCCGAATTTTTCTTTGATTGTCAGTTCACCCTGGAATGCACTTTTGCTTTTAGTAGCGTTTCCATTTTCTCACAGGCACAGAATAGTACTTATCTTACTTCACAGGCAGCCATTATGTCTGTTTTATCCATGTACAAAGCACAGGAGAAATAAAATGATAGGTGCCCTGATAAGTTAAGGAGGATAAACTTTTGAAGTCTACAAATAACGCAATTCCTTTGGCTGATTGATTTCAGGTAAGTGCAAAGGACACAAACAACCTTTTTTTAAACTGAAAGGAATGCATCTGAATGATGGATAACTGCAGTTCAAGTAGAAACACTTTTAGAAGTTGCTTTACGGAGAATTGGCTCACTCGGTCCCAGACTCCTGCTTCTATTCAGTGTAACTGAATGTTAGTTCCCGAGTTTGAAAAGAAGTCTGTAAAGAACGAGAAAGCTCTCCTCCTCCTGCTCTATTCATGGCAAGGCGTGCATGTGAGCCGCTCAAAAAGCAAAGCTGGACGGCTACATTGCTATTTGGTAGCTTGGAGCAGTATCGAGGACGCAGTAGGCCTGTCATTGCGATAGTTATAATACCCATGCTGGCCAGCTAACAACAATCACCGTCTCTCTCTTGCTCCCTCTCACCCCTCACGTGTGCCGGAGAGAGGCAGCACTAGCGCTCTGGTCATGTTGTTTAGTCTTGGAGGACCACATCACACGCAATCTCATCCTCACCCCATTGCCAGAAAAAAAAATGATTAGAGTTGGCTGCAGGTCAGCCCAAGGCCCGTGTCTTGCAATTTAACGCTTATTAAGTATTCAAAGAAACTTACCATGCACTTGAAGTCTTTGTCCCTCTTCCTTCCCTTCTTGCTTTCTTCTATTGTAATCTTGCATGTGTTTTCCTGTTATGCAGTAATTATTTTTTTTCTCAATGCAAGTTTCAGTGGGTACTATTAAAGTACATATCCTGCAACATAATGTGGGCTTCTCCTTATGAAGACGGTGAGCGTTTATGGATGGAAACGTCTTAGCACATACATTATGCTCTCTTTTTTTCATCTTCAGTTTCAGTTATTTTTGCACTTTTGTGTTTTAGCGCAGCAATCCCAAACCCTTCCTCCTCCTCTCGGTATACAGCATGAGAAGCCGGGAGAACAGTGTCGTCATCTTCCTGACTGATGCTACAGAACAGCCAGCGAGAGCAACAATGCCCCCACATGAGGAAGCAAGAATTATGTGAATACAGAGAGAGAAAGAAGCCTTAGCGGACAAAAAGCCTTGTATTAAGATCATGTTAGACCAGAAACGATTGCAGGAGTTTAGTCTAAAGTAGCTGGAAAAATGGGTGAAGATTGTTTGCAAGACACTTTTATTATATTAATTTTACCTTCATTTTTAGTGGTAGCTTGTAACTGGGAATACAGGCCTGTGCAGAGGAGGAATTCTAACTCCAGTCGGGTACACAATGATCTTGGGACTAGGCAGGCAAGACCCAGTGATATTTGCCGGAGTAAGCGCGTAAAGAGGTTTGGGACTGAGAAGAGTTAAAAGCAAATTGCTACTAGCTGGGAGCAAAGTTCTAATGTTGTTGTGGGATGCTCTGGAATGGGACAACTTTCCTCACCATCTGTTTGAGCTCTGCCCTTATTATACACAGGTTCTTGCCCTTGCAGGATGAAATTTCCACTTACTTATTCATTTGTTAGCTAAACTTGGCTACATCTGCCTTGAAAAAACACGAACAACAATGTAAAGCCATGTATATAGCGCTGGATTATAGATCTTGGTTTTTTTTCCCTGATAAATTCTTGAAATACCTTTGTTTATTCCCTCACTTTTCCACTAGCCTTAAGTAGGATATTACAGCTTCAAACGGTAATGCATTGTAAGCTGTAAAAACACAGAAGTTGAAATAAATTCACTGGAATTTACCCACTGTCAGATACCAAGTATTTTATCTTGCATTTTCCTTGCTTAAATTATTGAGATGAAAATCCAAGAGGATACCTCTAAGTACTTAAATGATCTGTTCTTCATTTTTATTATTCCAATATTAACATTTCTTAGCCTAGATTTTAGAGAACGGTATGTTTTTCTTACGTGTCAATACCTGATTCAAAGACACTTGCTTAAAGAAAACAACCCTTATTGAACCCGGCTGGCTCTGGATCAGGCTCCTACTGTTTCTTTCAGAATAAAAATAAAATTTGATTATCAAACAGAATTTCAGGGATTCTTTGTACAGTTCTACCCTAGTGTGGCACGTTGCCATTGCCTAAGACCACTGAACTAAGTTGAAATCATTCGTGAGGACAGCAAGGAACAGCACAACTTTTTGATTTCCTCAGTGATATTTCCCCCCTCTTGCTCTTCCCTTGCGAAATAAATAGGCATAAGAGATGCTATTGCCAGAAGAGTGGGTAGATTTGTGTTAATACCTTATGAGCAAACGTCAAACTATAGAAATGTCACAGTCTTGTATGCTTTTGAAGTATATAACCAGATAGATTATTAGTTTGCTGTATCTTTTCTTTGAAAACTTTACCATAATCCTCTCTGCAATCTTGTACTGGGCACAAATACTGTGCTACATGACAATTTCTTTTTCTAAATTTAGCAGCACAGCTTTGTAACATTAGGCAGGGAAAGGCAAAAGAAAGTTTGGGTGGATTATTTCTCTCTCCCTGAAAAGAATGTCTTTCAGAAATAGTCATACCAAAGAAACGCTCAGAGCTGTGAGTCACAGCATTAGTGGGTTGAACCATTATTCTGTGCAGGTATATGGGCATATGTTTTCAGGATTAGTAAAATGTAGAAGTATTATTTGTAGTAAAAATGTATTTTAGGATAACGGCAGGGCTATAGTCTCTGAAAATCTGAATTCTAAAGAAAGATTTTGACTTGACTGCAAGAGATATTGACACATAAATAAACTTGTTCGTTTTAAGAATATTAAAAAAAAAAATAACTTAAAATATTTTCTTGAAATGCAAAAGACATGGAAACCAGACTTTCATAGCATCAGACATCCATATTCAAGATTTCCATCATACAGATAACCTCTGAGAAATGGTGCTTCTGGTGCCTTCTACAGTCCTTTCATTTTGCATCTACTGTTGTCTGACTTTTTCATATTGATTTCTCTTTCTGCCTCTGTCCCTCGTTTTCTAGCTCTACTCTTGTTGTCTCTTTCATGTCTTTTTTTAACTCATGCCTCTGTCCTGTTCTTGCCTTCCACGTTTTTTTGCTTTCTCTTTTTTTTTTTCCCTTTGTCTCTGTTCATCTGTTCCTTTTGACTTTTAGTTTCTAAGACGTACCACAACCACAGGCTATTCCTTCTGAAAAAGAAGTGGGACTGGGTGGTAGTTAAAGCCAGTTATGCTGGTACTCAGCATTAATATTTAAACATACTTCCCCCCTTTATACAGCATTCACCTACTATTTCTAAGTATTCTTGAAGAATTATTCTAGGGAAACACTTTAATGCTAAGTGCTTTTTGGCCCTTAAAACTGCTCTGGTAGATGAATTAGGGCGATACATTAATTTTTAACCAAAAAGATGTTTTTTCCATCAAAAGTCTCTTTGAAGGATAACCACTTGAACTCTCAAAGGAAGCTGTATTCCCAAAGAGTTACATTTTATCAGCTGAAATATTTCATCCTAGTTTGCTGCAGCTGGTATCAGAAAAACATACATGTAGCCTGAATGTTAATCTCTACTCAGTAGCGCGGGGTAATGGACCGATAGACGTGCTGTTGAATAATGGAGACTACCGGTAGAGCTTTCCCTGTTCAGCTCCTGAGCCAGTGTGCGTGGAAATTAGCAGACGGGCTTCTCTTGTTATTCATTGTATATCTCTGCTACAGGCTTAGGGCATGATTGTTGTTGTGAGATCTCACTGAGAGCTATGCAAAGCCTTTGCAGAGTCAGTTTAAAATGACAGTGAGTCAGAATGGTAGCTTTTACCATCTTCGCGCAGGCATTAGTGACACCATGGGTGGCAGAGTGTATGTTCTACCTTGGCTTTGGGAGGATGTTCTTTTTAAGAATATTTTAGAAAAAACACTTAAAATATTTTCTTGAAATGCAAAAGCCATGGAAACCAGACTTTCTAGAATAAAGCATCAGACACCCGTATTCAAGATCTCTAGCACACACGCCTCAGTAGGAATGTGAATAGAAGCACAAAGACTCAGGAATCCAGGGAATAGGAGGTATGAGCTCCAGGGAATAGGAGGTATGAGCTCCAGGGAAGTCCTGGGAGCCACATCTTCACAATGGGTTCGTCTGTCTTTGTAAGAGGTGTGGGTAAACCAGTGTGGTCTTATTTTTACTTTCTCTTGGGTAGCTACCGCTTTCTGAATATGCGGGCAGGCAGCAGCCGTTGGGCTGCTTTGGTCTCCAACCTCCTGGTTTCTCAAACACGGAGTTTACACCTTCTCTGATTAATAATTGGATCAGTTTTATCCTGTAATTTAAAAAGGTTAATTTATTTAAACCTATTTTCTATATACTACTGTAGGGCAGAGCTTCTTAGCTCATTCTCACTCCTCATAGCCTCAATCAGGAATGCACTACCACTGCACTGCCCAGCTTCTCTAGACCTTCTGTTTCTTTGAACTTTCAAAATTTCTTCTCCTTACTAAACATGTTAAAATAAATTACGCTTTTGTTTTTAAAAGTATAATCATTTTTTGATTCTTAAACATTTTGAAGGTGCCAGTTATAATGCAACAATCGTCTATGGCTTATAACAGAAAAGGATACTTGTGGTCAAAGCCATACCATATTCTGAACAGCCATGCGCTCTCAGCTTTGGTTGTATTTTTATCCAAGTTAGATGCACTCTGCAAAATAAATGAATAAAGTGAAAAGCATTTTTGTAACATAAATAAAACATGGAGTTCCAATATTAAAAATACATGTCAAACCAAATTACAATTAACTGCCCTTTTTTTTTTTTAATTTAAAAAGCTTCTTTGGTGCATAAATGTCATCTCTGTGAATCAGTTCGGGAGCAAATTGGCTCATATAGCACATTTCTCATTGCTATATACTCATTGGAAGAGTGCAGCATTTAATTTTATTCATGATTCCAATTTTATTAAGCAGCTGAGAAGCACTATATTCTGAGATCAATAAAATGATATTTCGATTTAATTGCCATTGTGGGATTACTTCAGTTTACTCCTACAAGATCAGATGCTATTTGTGTATGTCTAACAAAATGTCATTCCCAATGGGATCGTGATATTCTAATCATTATGACGCTACTTTCCTTTCCGTGCTTCTTTCCAAGAGGAGAGGAACACGACTTGAGCCAACAAGACTCAAAACACTGCTTTCCATTCTGCAAGCTAATTCTGGGGCGTGCTGCACAGGTAGATAGATGGACTGTCCTTTTACTCAGGGTCATTATTTGGAATAGTACATTAGAAACAGTCATCACATCAGTACTAGCGGAAGAATTAGTGGCAGGATGGAATCAGGAATGGGATTGCCAGTTCTCTAAGGATACTGCATTATTGTCTTGTTTGTGTTTTGCTGCAAGTTAGATTAGTTTTTAATGGGAATATTTTTCTTTATGCAATTTTAAACCGTTTTATGTTTTAATCTAATAATATATTAAAAGTTTAATTTCCTATTATACATTAACATACATGTAAATTGGCTGATGATAATAACGTTAATGATCTGATCCTCAAAACTGTAAGGTTTAGTTCCAAGCCAACCTGTACATGGGAACTTTTACATTGATTTCACTGAGTTTTGAATAAGGTTGTATGGAGACAGAAACCATATCGTAGCTGTTATGATTTTGCTAATGTCAGAGGTGGCCGCAGTGAACTTACAAATGCACCAAAGAGGCCACATATTATTCTTGGGATCTGTTTCCTTGTTACCGAATCGAGTATTTTAGCAACTCCCCCTCGCAGCTGGGGAGGCTGGAGGGGGGAAGAAGATGGTACTAGTCCCTAGTACCTTCTGCATTTTGGCAAGATAGATACAGATTGGGAAAATGGTTGAAACATTTAAGCAGGAAGCGTGATGGCAGGTAAGGTCTACGTTAGGTCAGAACAAGAAGACAAAGAAAGAGGGTGAAGGACTAGGGTGGGCAGGTGCAGAGGTGAGAAAGAGAAGGACAGGCACGGAAATAGGCGTATCGTGGAGTTGGCTGCAGCAAGCAGCCAATGAGTGCAACGCAGAGGGAGGCTAATTAAAAGCACAGAGAGCTCTGTAAATGGCCTGTGTGTCCTTGGTTTGACTACCAATGTTTCCAGAAGCCATAGTGTTGTTGGTTAATTCCTCTTTCTAAACTCATTGTATATCTAGCTTCTTCTTGCATTCGTGTTCCCTATATGAAAGCAGTGGACAAAAAAGTCTACACCAGAGCGTAACTCTCCCAGAATTTGCTGGTCCTGACCTGGACCTGCTTTTATTTCTTGCACCAACGTTAGGTCAGAACAAGAACGCTGAAAGAAAGCTTCGCTCCACACCTGCTCTGGTGGCCTGTAACCTCTGGCTCGTTCGAGCTATGCGAGTTTGATACGTGTGGCACCTTCTTCCTTTTGTGTATGAAATCTGTTACCAGCTTTTGCGTTAATGGGAATCTGGGTAGTTATCTGTAGCGCAGCTCCTGCATAAACAGTACAGTTAAGGGATGGCAGGAGATGTTGGTGTGAATGCTTTTGGGCTAATTTGCAGATCCTTGGATCTATGGTCTTAAAAAGTAACTTTTCACTTTCCCTACAGTTCAGAGAGGTAGAAGAAGGGGAGACAGTCCACCACCTCTCCTGGACAACAATTTTCTCTCTGGGAAGTGAGAATGCCAATGTTTCTCATCTCTTACTTGGGAATTACCCATATGGAGATTATTCTCATCAGTCACTTGCAATAACTTCACCAACCAGCTGGCAGGTGAAACTGATGGGAAAAGTATAAATAATTTCCTTATTATACTAATAAAGATATAGGGATGGTTAAATAAACTATGAACATTATTTTGACGGAGATGATATTGATAGGTGTTTTGCAGGCTATTTAGTTTTCTCCTGAGATCAATACTACATCTACAACATTTTTCCAAAGTACTTGCAGAAAATACATTCTTACATTGTCTCGATAGAGGTTAACATAGGAGAATTTCTGAGATATATAAACCATCTGAATAAAATATGCTATTGACTATCTTTGTTTATGGGAAATGAGTTAAAAAGCCCACTGCCATAAAAGCCTTTGCCTTTTTTTAATAGATCAACTTTGTAACTCTGCTTAGTGATTATGTATCCTGCATTCTGCTTACCAGAGTTACCTTTTGGTGTTTATACTCTGAATGTATGTGATATGCAGCAAAATGCTTTTGTTTATTTTAATATATTATTTTCTATACAATAATATATATTATTTGTAGTATGTATTATGTAATTCAGTTCTTTCAGAACTGAGTTATGACAGTCCATCAATAAATAAATGGATATGAATATGAGGCTATTACTACTTCTGTTTATGCTTATGTTGTGATAATGATTTGATGATAAACACATCTAAGGAAAGGCAAGGCAGAACTGACACAAAGAAACTGAGAGATGCTTTTGATGGATGAGGTCACGGTATGGTGAAGTCCAGATGCTAATTATACATTAAAAAGCTCTACATGTTTTGCTAGGGAAGGAGGCCTGGGTTCCTGGTCTTACAAATTGAACTGGAATTTGCTGCTAGCTGACTACCGAAATTACTGGTTGAGCCAGTCCAGAATAGAGCAATAAGCAGAATCAGAAGTCCAGAAACAACCGTGTACAGGGAAGTCTTGACTAAATCAATCTAATTCCTTCAGAGAAGAGAAAACTGAATTTGTGGAAGGGAAGGGACAGAAAGAAGGGAGGTCAAGATGAAGAGGTAGGAAAGGAAAAGGATTATGCAGCCATATAGCTGCTATTGCCTCTGACATAGTACTCGTGAGGTGGGAGGCATTTAAGGCTTTTTCTGCCCCTAAAAAATCCAGGTCTGGTTACAGATATGGATTGAGAGGTTCCCACAGCAAGATACCCTGTGTCTTGGGAGTCAGGGTGGCCACAGAGGAGATAGATTCAAATCTCTGCAGCAGACCTTGTGGCTTCCCCGTTCTGGCCGAGTACTCTGGCTGAGAAGGGAGGAGCCTAGAGGCTTATTTTCCACTAATTTTGCTGTCCTTTAAATGGCTTATTCTTGAGAAGATATTCAGTTCTTATTTCTGGTATAATCCCCCCGAAGCTCCAATTAACGGCACTGAGAGTTGGCACGCGGTTTAAAGTTCATCTGGGCGAGTGGGAGACACTGGCTCTTGATACATTATTTGTCCAGGGATATATGCAAGCAAAACAACTGCTTTCACTGTGAAGACACACTAACGTAGGAAGAAAATGAAAAGTAGGTAAACTAAATAAAAACATCATATTAGAAATAAAAGGAAAGAAAAAAGACAACAAAAGGGAAGAAGAAGAATGAGAGAGAGATGAGATGAAAGAGAAAATCAAAAGAAATAATTTGGCATAAGTTGAATAACTGTGATAGGCACCGAGTTAAAACAAAGAGGGCTACAGAGAATGCAACGGAGGTCTGAATTAGTAAAAGATTGAGATGTCAAATACAAAAAAGTCAGACAGATGAAAATAGAATACCACAGGGGGGGAAAAGAATAATCAGAGCAGCAAAATTATTTTCCAAGGTAAAATTTACTGCTATAAGAATGCTGACTGGGACATGATAGGGCATGAAAGGTGTTATATTTATTTATATCTTCTGTGTTGTATTGTTGAGTTTTGTCACCAGAGAAAGGTGTTAATTCATAGGGCACTGTTGGGACACTGGATGCGTTATTGTTATTCATAAACATGATTATTTTCATTTTTAATAGAAGAAGGAGAAAATTAGATGCCTATTGACTTCTGAAGAAATCAGGGTTTCACAAAACATGCATTCTGTCAATTTTATACTGCATTCGGCATTCTCCGATCTTTGATAATTCATGAGTGCTGCAAAGTAGAAAATTTCTGAAATGATCTATTGTTAAAATCCAATCAAGAATAGACTAAGATTAAGGTTCTGTGTCCTGGCCTTGGTCGGAATTTGGGCAGAGGCATTGCAAGAATTCCTACCAAGATGCTTAGGAGAGTGATATTAGTGATTAGTCCCCCCAGACTCGGAATAAATCAGTGTCTTGGCATGCTGCAATGGAGCGTTATGCTAGCCCTTTTAATAGTGGCTGAGTTGTAAAACTAAGGATATGGTCAGATATGAATAATATTCTTTTTCCTTTTTTTCAAAGAAACATTAGGACAGTTAGGCGCCTGAATTCCATTCAGTTTCAATGAAAGTTGAGACCCTAAATGCCTTCAGATATGTGCAAGTGTGTAAATGTAAGAATACTCAGTACGTAAGATATATTAAAATTCTGCCTAATGATATCTTTAATGTATTTTCAAGTGAATAGAGTATCTTATTCACGTCTTGCCCTAACTTATTTTCTACATTTATATCACTGTTGGGTGATTTCAATTTCAGTTCCAGTTGTGCAGTCTGAAAGAGTGCTTGGGATGCCATTACCTGGAAACAGGAACACGGTTAGTATTAGGCACTTGCTTTTTGCTTTGGCAACTTGGCAACCGTAGCGTTGCTTCTCCCTAGTCCTACCGCTGTTCCACGTACCATGCTGAAGCACGGGTTATGTCTCTGTGTATTGACGCTCTATAGATTTCTACTGTTGTTGCAGGCAGTGCTGCGTTTGAAACAATGCCATACATGTATGACAAAAAAGGGAGGGTGGCAGATGAACAGCTGCAGCTTGTTAAATAGCCCCCTTAGTTTGAAGTTTTCAAGTTCACTATGTACTTAGGTTTCCATGTGAAAAATAACTGAAAAATATTTTCAGAAACCTGACCTACTCGAATTGAACATTACACATTCTCCCTTTTTATTCCAGGGAATTAAACGCTGTTCTGAGATGTCTCATTTCCATAAATGCAGCATTTGGAAGGCGATAAATATTTGGATTTATCAAGGCAATACTTCTATTATTTTGTTTATTAGACCTCTCAGGATATCTTCGCATTTATTTATAATTTTCTTCAGAACTCTGTAACGTTTTTAGTTACAAAATTGTCATGAGTGCATGCGCGTTGAAAAAAATATACATCTCCTCTCTTTGTACCTTGTACAACAAAGATACTTTGCAGCTCCTTTTTATTTTCAACCTGCCTGTTTTAAACATTTTCAGCTGTAACACTATTTTTGACAAGCATGATCTGCCAACAACTGAACAGTTTTTAATTCAGCACGTATGTCTAAAATCCTGACGTACCTGGCTTGTAGCTTCTGCTTTCAGATCTTCATCTGGATCTACGCCAACTCTGTTAAAAAAACCCCAAAACAAAGACATATGGTAATGGTCTGATGTATATTAGAGAGCTTTGAGGGTAGAAATGTTTCTCTTGAGTCACTCATTTCCTACTAGGTGAGAAATGCAGAGAAGAGCTGGCAAAACATGAAGATCACTTTTTTAATCAAGGAAGTTCTTAATAAGTTTTTAGGAAACTTGAGATTCTTTTTAACTGCCACTCATAACACCTGAGATCAGATCTTTACCCTGGCTCTGATCCGTATCTGGGGAGAGACAATCAAGTCATCAACCTGTGCTACGAATTCCTTAATTACTGGCAGAAGAGAGGTGTCGAGGAGGAACTGGAGTTAGAGAGGTATGTGGAGAATAGGACTGCAGGGCTCTGGCGTTTCTTGACCGTGCTACATTATGGATAGCTTGTGGCTTTTGGAAAGGGCTTTACTTGGTGTACAAGGTACAGGGAAGCAGCCCACAGAGGAGACTGCAGTGGGTGATGTGCAAGGGGATGAGAACCTGGGTGGTATTTTGCTGATACGGACAGGAAAAAAATTAAGTTGGCTGTTAAAAGCAACGCGGTGGGAGAATTGACACATTTTGAATGTGGCTGATACTCCGAACTGAGGAGAAATGTTATGAGTTGAATGACAGAGGCTTGTGCCGATGTTCACACCAAGAAAGGAAGGAGAGCAGTGAGGGATGATGAATGACGAACCTTCTCATCACCGGAATCTGAAGCCCATGGCTAGGCTGACCAACAGCCCCCGAATGCCTCACAAGCTCCCACATAGTATCAGGTCCACCAAGCTAATACAGAATTTACTGATGCAAATAAAATACACTCTTTCACTAGATTTTCATTTAAGGACACTTTACTGTTTTTCTGACAGTCTTCGTTCTTAAGTATATTTTTGCTTTTGGTAATAACACATCAAAATAAATTTAAAAGTAATATTTAATACGAACAATTACATACCTCAGCATTCTTTCCTGTAAATATTATGCACAGACTCTTATTCAGTCAGAGACAATGACAGGAACTATATGCAAAGTAGATGCTTTTTATATGTAAATACTGAATAGAAGAGAAAAAAGACGTTTGTTTCTATCGTAGCTCTTGAGCGTCAACAAATCTGAGTCCTTCAGGCATAAATATTTCTATCTTTTTATTAAAAATAATGATCCTGGTGCTGACTCAACAAGGAGACAGAATGAATAGCTGTTTCTTTTCCTTTTTTTTTGTCCTGTTGTTCTTTATATTGCTAGAAAAAGCTTCTGATGGCACTAACCTATCCATTAGTTTGGAGTAAAGCAAGTTAGGTATTTTCCATTTCGTTAAAATGGAAACATTTACATGGGAAAAGAGAAAGAAGCATTACATGGAGGTTTAACCATCTGTCTGACATTGGATTTGTTATTGTTATGTACGGAACAGTGGTGTCTGGGGCCTTATCTGTGCTCGGCATTGTAAAACTAAGCAGCGTGAGACAGCCCTGCACGGCAGAGTGTACAGCGTAACTACAGCGGGATGCGAAGGCTGAAACAATGGCACAAATGCAGGTGCCATGGTCCCAAACTCATAAAACAGGTCAGAATCAGAAAGAGAATCCCAGTCTCCTAAATGCAATTACATGCCCTGTTTATTAGACTACGTTTATTCGCTAGATGTGTTCGCTGACAACACTACTTGGCCAATGCAGAAATACACCAGCAGTACAATAGTTAAGGGTCTGCACAGTTCTGGAAATAAAAAAAAATTCAAAGCATTTACGCATGATAGGTGCAGCTGAAAGGCTACAGCACAAACTTCCCCACACTCTCTTCTCCTTAATGAGCTTGACTTGACCTCAAAGAATCAGTCTCCCGGGACAGAAGTAATTTAGCCTTCATGCAGTTCTGAACTTACTGGAGTTGAGAAACTGCCAGTTCTGACTGCTTGTGTGTATTGGAGTTGTGATGCGTTTATTATAGAATGAGCCAAGACAACAGAAAACATTTCACCCGGGACTAAAAGGACTGTAGCAGCAAATGTGAAAAAGGGTAGGCAAGGGGGCCTTCCAATAGGAACCAGAGTTTCTGGCTGTAATATTGTTTCAGTAACAGTGATATAATTACTAATCCCATTGACAGCAGGAATCCACTGGCATAGAAAAAAAATCTGGATTTAGAGAGTTTCGCAGAATTTGTGGTATGCTTAAGCTTCTCTGCATGTATAATTTCTAATCCTTATAGTTACAGAGAATAGCTAGCTGTTTTGCCTTGTTTATTCTGCAGACAATAGGTTATTATAATACGGCACATATGAAGATACTCACATGAAACCTTAACAGGAGTATTACATTTAAAGCCAGAAAAAAACCAGCAATAAATATCTAATGAAATCACACTTCAGTCTTAGATTATCCATATACGAAAAAGAAAAGGCGGCTTCTGTGCCACATAAATGCCACAGAGCCACAGCTGATGCTTTCCTTCGGTCTGGTCTCTACTCTTGTTTAAAACACAGGGTCAGATGCCATTGCTGTTTTTCTCATGGAATAGTATCTCGCTACTGGAAATTAGTGTGGATAGCACAATCTCACCTATTGATTTAAAGTCCCTTGGGAAAAGGACCAGATCATTCTTTGCATTCTATGGGAGAGTTTTTTAATGCATTAAAATAGCAATATATTTTTGTAATAATTTGAACATTAGCCATTTTATTAAGTATGCACTAAGCAGACTCAGTTCAGTCAGTTCTGAAATTGAGGCTAATTATTTCATATCCAAACATAGGCTTGGGAGCCTGACATCAGGCACCTAGCACTGAAAATCATGGTCTGCTATAATTAACTCCGATATACTTGACATGAACTAGAATGCTATTTTTAAATTGCAAATGTTGAAAAAACAAAGCATAACAAATTATATGAGACAGTCAAGACAACTGAAATTAAGCACAGATATGCACTTCAAGTTTACATCCTTGACTTCCTCAAAAGACCTGCTAGATCTAATGCTGTTGCCACTAGAATTTGCAAACCTAAAATTCGTATAAATTACTAGACGGCCTCAAAGAAATACTCTATTGTTAATATTTGCATAAACATCTTTCCCCTTTTAACCTTCTCAGTTTTCCATTTCCGTCAGAAGATTTAATGGATGGTCAGAAAAATATTTTCTTAGTACTTTTTCTCCTTTCTTGCTGTCAACTTTGTCTCTTTTCCCCTGTTAACTTGTTTTACTTCTTGCAGTCTCCCTTTTCCGTCCTTCTTTCCCAATTTCCTGGTTGCTCTCTATTCCTTGTTCACTTCTTCTTGGCTCTTCTAAATATTGTATGCTTTTATTTCTGCCTTTCTATTTTTGCATCTTTTTATTCTATAAATTAAACATTTAGGATGACTCTTCTTCCATAAAAACAAATGCAATGAATTTTTAATCAGATCTATATTGCAGTGGAGTTTATCTACTCTGTGTATTTAGATAGGCTTTAGTAATGTCTTAGATTTGAATGCCCTAGATAAGGAGGAATTCAAAATCCTGAAAGCTGCTCTGTGTTGTTCTTTTTCCTTTGGGTCTTTTTTTTGGGGGTGTGTGTGTGGTTTTATGTTTTTAAATAATGTCTGGATCAAAACCTGGATTCAGAGATTGTTCAAAGCTGCTATATTCAAAATCTGGAAGTGAAGCTTGTGACTTCAGCCAGTCTCTAGCAATTAGGCCTAAGCATTGCTAGGAACTGTGCGTTAGTCTGCAGAAGGACCCTTTACAGTTGACAGTATTTAAATCCCCGTGTGCAATCAAGTGCATCATTTTTTTAGCAACAGTCAGAATGCATTTGGTAATAAGGGGAGGAATTTGTCACTGAATACAAAGCAGTCGATAACGTCTTTTCTTATAGAGTTTGAAATGAAAATGGATGAAAAGATAAATCCCAAATTGTCAGGGGAACCGGTAGTAAGAAATACAACACCAATCCATAGGAATACCGAGTAGTAAATCATTATTCAGGCGTTGCAAACTTTTACTTCCCTCACTTCAAATCACCACAAAGTCAACACTGTAGGATAAAATCTCTGCGTTCTACAGGGAAGCCACAGAAAAACGTATAGACTCATGTCTTCACGAGGATCTAGGCATGCAGAGCAGAACTTCTGGTGTCTATACTTAAAAGTGTGATTCTCAGCCCTCCCTCACTTTAGGTGCCAGGAAATCTGTAAATAGAGACATTTCTCTGAAATCTGAATTCTAATGACTGAAATTCTACTTCTGGGCCTGTAGAGGCTTTCTGTGTTTGCAGAACGGAGCCTGGTTCATGCAAGTTGAATCTTGCTTGCAGTCCCACCGAGTCTGGTTTGCACCTACCATATACTCACACTGGTGAGCTATGCTCCAGATGAAGCAGCCAGGACTGCTTTTATTTGAAAACATGTCCTGAGAGCACGTAGTTGATTCCATCCCCTTTTTATTTAATGACCGGTCAATTTGAGCGTCCTGCAAAGAACTGGGAAGCCTGGTTTCATCGGTCACCTCAAACTGAGATGATTCCACACCACACCTCTTCAGAAGTGCCAGGAATACTGGCCCGAGAATGATACGGGTGGTGGCACTATCCACTGTCCTGCTGAAGTTGTCCCGTTGTACCAAACACCTTTCAACTTCAAGCACCAATGAAGCCCCAAGAAACAGTTGTTTGTATGTGTATTATTTAATGCAGCTAATGATTTAATGAACAAAACATCAGGCTTGGGAAAGTTTACAAGAAAAATGTCTCCTAAGGCGAGTAACAATTTTCCCTGATCTAAGCGTATGATGGTGAATGGGTACCTGATGGAACATGACTTTACAGAGCTGTCAGATAAAGGTCAGAATTAGCCATGTCTCTTCCACTTCCTTTTCTAGATCAGTGAGGAAACAAAGGCAATTCAAGAGGTGAAAAGTCAGGCATCTCTTTCCGTTTCTGGCCTCACTATAAAACGGGGATAGTAATACTTCCTTCACCCCATGCTCATCTGTTTTGTGTAGTTAGCTTGTAAGTGCACATCCTTCATGACGTTTGTACGAAATCTAGCTTAGCAGAGCTATGATTTTGTTTAGAGCCCTAGGAGTGCTGCTGTAAAATAATTAATAACAATATTGGCTTCTTTGCTCGTCAAAGGTTTTACTGGAAGAACTCACCTTCTCAGTGCAATTGCCTCAGCCTTCCACTGGCTGTCTCATTGTAACTAAACCAGTCTTTAAGCCTCAGCTTATATCTCAAAAACTGCACATACCAGGAAGGGGTTTTTGAGTATGTGATTTATAACCCAATTTTTAAAGATGGCCATTAAACAGCATTTGCAGCAGGAGTCTTGAATATTTTTGCATGAATAAATCTGAAGCTTGTAGCTATCCATCATCAGCATATTGCATTCAGTACAGAATTATTAACTGTAAAGACTGGAAACATGGGCAAAATCCAAAATAGATTGTTTCACCATCTCTAATAAATCATTACAATTGAAATGAAAAAACCTTCCGGATAAATAATGATTGCTCAGGCCATTATTCTTGTCCGTGTGGCAGTAAGTGTGATGTGTATTCCTAACAAACTGACACCTAAAATCTGCTTTTGCTCCTAGATTGCTATATTGCTGCTATTGCTATTGCTGTGGACTGATGCTGTCAAACACATCTGCTTTTTTATAGTACAATATTTTGATAGACATAAACCCCATGGAGGATTATAGCATGAGTATAGATCTTCAAAGTTCAGCTCAAGCTGACTTTGTTAATAAATGAAAACACTTTAAGTTGAAGGCAAGAATGATCACTTGTGTCTCACAGCAGAAAGAACAAATCAGTTTAATTTCATGCTGAGAAGGATTAAAATAAATTATCAGGTAAACAGTGCTTCCTAAATGGTTATGACAGCTGTTTGTCATGTGGCTAATGCTTTCTATCTTATATACACGACATACTGAAATAGAACAGAGTGTCGTTTTAAACCTGTAGAATCATGTGAGTAAGAGATGCCATAGTTTGACTTTTGAACTTGTAATTTCACAAAACTGGTAAGATAATTTTTTGGGAAATGCTACTGCAAAACAGTAGTCCTACGGGCAAAGTCTGTGGACCGTTTTTGGTGGACTTACGGAAAACTACTTCGTTGCAGAGTTGGTAATTAAATTGAATTAGTATGATAACTGTATAAATGCCTTCCAAGTAAAGAAGGGCTGCGATGCGTGAAGATAATGTGTAAATGCAAGTAGAAGGTAAGGTTGAAGAAGGAACTGTAGTGCTCTATAAGAGATCCACAGGTTATAGTCTCTAGATGTGATCTTAAGTATCAAAAAGATTGTGTAATTGTGGATAATGACACTGCATAAAATTTTGCCAATCACTTCCCTACAGCTGTGCAGCTGTGTGAAGTAAAATGCTGAAATTTCAAAATAGATGATTGCTTACATTTACATTTACATCATGCACTTATGCGGATGGTAACTAGAACAATGAACTGGATCTTTAGATATCTGGTATCTGATTCTCTATTCTGTTAATCCTATTTTATCTTGATACTGGGAAGGGGGCTAAAATATCTTGGTCACTTTGAAGTAGCAAGGTACACCTGTATGGCAGAATCCACTACCAGATGTCTTACAATCATGACAGCGTGGCACTCCAGCTCAGGAGTTCTGAGAAGCAGTGATTTACGTCTCTATAATGCTTCTGGCACACGCGGTAGATTATGACTGTCATTGTGCTATGTGAATATATCTGTAGTGAGGAATCAGGCCTCTTGCTTAAAAATATGAACCAAAGTCGACTAAAATGAGCATCATTTAACTTCTGCGGAATTTTTAGAAATCATCATTTGTAGTAGTATCAGTGCATGTGAGTAGAATTGGAATAAAATCAGCGTGAAGGTTGGCAGCAACCAAAATACGTGAACTTCTGCGTGGTGACAGTGTAAGAACTGGGACTTGTTTTCCGATTTAAGGAAAGACCATTGTAGTAGCTTCTCAGTCTAGAATAAGAGACGTTTGTTATATTGTTCATTACATTATGACACACAGGCTTGTTACACCAAAGATTAGCAAATCTAGCTGGATGGGAAGTGCAAGTTGTGTGTTTATGTCCACAGACACAGTAATTGCATGAATTACATTGAATTCCATGTCAAATTGGAAAAATAGCAGCTACTGACTGCCAAACACACTCTGCACGCCTACTTTGCCCTAATGGCATGCTTATAGGTAACTAAGCAGATCTAACTCCTGACACATTGCTGCAAGTCACTTCAGGACTTTTTCATATTAAGGCAGTGGGCTGCTTGTGATTCCCATTTTAAAGATTGATTCTGAAAAATGTAGGGCAAGGCCATTTTACATTCCTGTATATATGTACACGTGTGCAGTCTTTAGGGATCCAAACTCACAGTTGCTTCCTGCCTCTGATACTGAGTGCGTGAGAAATTTGATTTCTGTGCTTTCTCTAGAACAGTTTTCTGGGACTTCACAAGGGTTGCCCAATTAAATATCTTCAGTGTGTGGCCCTGTGCTGGTTTTGGCTGGGATAGAGTTAATTTTCTTCCTAGTAGCTGGCACAGTGCTGTGTTTTGGATTTAGGAAGAGAATGTTGATAACACACCGATGTTTTAGTTGTTGCTAAGCAGTGCTTGCACTAGTCAAGGACTTTTCAGGTTCCCATGCCCTGCCAGCGAGAAGCTGGGAGGGGGCACAGCCAGGACAGCTGACCCCAACTGGCCAGAGGGACATTCCATACCATGGGACGTCATGCTCAGTACAGAAACTGGGGGGAGTTGGCCGGGGGTCAGCGACCGCTGCTCGGGGACTGGCTGGGCATCGGTTGGTGGGTGGTGAGCAACTGCATTGTGCATCACTTAATTGGTATATTCTTTTATCATTATTATTATTTTCCCTTCCTTTTCTGTCCTATTAAACTGTCTTTATCTCAACCCACAAATTTTACTTTTTTTTCCCCGATTCTCTCCCCCACCCCACCAAGGGAGGTGTGTGAATGAACTGCGTGTGGTGTTCAGCTGCCTGTCGGGTTAAACCACAACAGGCCCACAGACAGCTGGTGAAACCCACAGACCCTTGGCAGCAATGTTAATCATCCACTCAGGACATCAGCTGATCAGCACTATTTTGCTTCTTTTCTGTACTGATGTCTCTTCTGTGAAACTCTCCCTCACTTTACTTTTTTTTTTCCTCTGCATTTTTGGTTTTCCCTTTACTTTTGGTTTTCCTATTTAAATATGCTTATAGTCATATGTTGTTCCTGCACCTTTCATTGCACTGTGGTATGTGATACAGCTATCACCTTCTACTTTGCTGTTTATAGCTCTACTTTGCTGAGTAACAATTCACTTGCATGTTTTACTTTTCTACTCCTGCCTTAGGGAGAAGAAAAGCCTTTCATAAAATGGTATTTTTAGTAGTCCAAATTTAGATTAATAAACTTTCCGTTTTAAGGTATGTGGGAAACTCCATCACTCTTCCCCCTTTTTTATATCCTTATCTGGAAAATGTGCATCTCGGATGCAGTCATTTTTCTAGGAACCTGGCAATGTTCAGATCCCTCTGGCAGTTCGGCAAAGCTTTGTTCTGTTTCCTATTCCTCAGTAAGGACTGGACTGTACGTCGTGTGCTTGTGTGTCAGCCATTCCCCTTCCCCTGCCCCAAAAGAGCAATTTTTCTTCATCCTTCCTCTTTCTCAAATGCCCCCCCCGTGGTTTTTGTGTAGACTCTGAATGGCGGTGTGAGGGGAGGTTTCCACAAGGCGCTCAGCATGGCCCTAACCGCTCCCATTCAAGCCGATGTCACTGGCGGCATCGACTTCAAAAGGAGCAAAGTTAGACCAGCACCGACTGTTTCCAAAGAGCCTTTCCTTAGTATTTTTCCCATCTCTCAGCATTCCTGAGCTATACAGGGGCGGTGGCGGTCAGTTTAATTTTCCACGTATCATTGTACTGGCATCACTCGTCCGGCGTAGGTTTCGTGAACAGATTGACCGGTGGATGGCACTTTCTGGTATTGCTGTCATGTGCTATTTCCTCAGTGAAAGAAATAGATAGTTTCATGCAGCTCGTTTACGTAAAAACCGAGATCTATAGAACAAGGTAAGCACTTTACTGCCTGCTTTTCAAGCGTTGAAATTCTGTCTATAAGCTCCCTCTTGTTTTGAAGAGCAAGAAGAGCAGAAAGTCCAGAAGAGCGTCATAAGGCTACATGGCCGTAGTCAGTTAATAGTCGCTGCCCTTCTCAGTTACATGCTTTACTTACTGAACAGGTATGTGATTACTTGTAGGCAATCAGACATAGATTTATGGGCAAAGGATGGCAAAGCTTGAAAGGACTGTAATCCTCCTAAATTTTTATTTTTAATCTCGGCTACAGAAAAAACCCAAACCCCAAACCCTCAGCAAATGTAAAATTGGAGATAACTCCATTGCTACCAGAAGCCTTCTAAAATGAAGCTCTCATGCTAACAGTAGAACACTTAATATTAAAATGTTAAAAATTATTAAAAATTGGGTTTGCTCTAAATTGGAAAAAATCTGTTCAGACCCAATTGAGATGCAGACACCTCTGGAGAAAAATGTGGTTGCAAGGTCACATCACTCAGGAATACTACATTGCGATTAGAGAAACTGAAAAATAATAACACATGCAAAATAACGTAGCTTGAATGATTTTCTAAAACTGCAAGAGAAGTTTAGACGTGAAGAATGTGCATGATAGTAGTGGGATATACAGTGCAATTATCACTTTCTCAGTAAGGCTGCACTTTGCTATTTTGTTTTCACCCGACTTTTAGGTCTCAGATGAGAGGGGGGACTCCTAGAATAAGAGGATCCCTTGATATCATATTATAGCATTGGTGCAGCACTGATTTAGGAGAAAGGGTGGGATTTGGTACCTCTTTTGGCAGTAATGAGGTTATTTCTTTTGAGTGCCAACCCAGTAAATCCCAACGAAGTTGAGCTTTTGAAATATTATTGGATCACAGCACAGAGTGGCAAGGTTGTCATGAGGTGACTGCGATGCCTCCCATCCAAACTCTTTACCCTGTAACTGTTTTGGGAAAAAACTAATAAAAGGTATGTTTTGATTTCCCTTAGTTTAAGCCAAATAATCTCGTATCCTGAATAGCACCTATTGGCACTGATATCAGCCTACATGTGTTAAGGACAAGTGATCATGCGGAGAGAAGGAGCTACTGGTGATGGCAGGTGCTTTTTTGCTTTAACTTAAGATGTTGCAAAATGGAGAAGTATAGACACACAAATGCATCTCTGTGTCATCCTTGCAATAAGAGGCAGTACAAAAAACCACAATATTGATCAGCCTCCACATGCTTTAAGAAATTCAGTATTATTACCGCACCTCTCCCCACGCTGTGAGGAAGTCTATAGATCAAATGCTTTGTACACAATTCTGAAACTGTATTAATAAAAACAATCCCGGAACATTATTAAAAATGCATTTTCAGTTAATGCAAAAAGACAGAAACAGCACTGCATTACAGGAAGTATCATTTTTGCACATAGCAAATGCCCTAATCGCTACTTTTATGAACTCTATGGAGATGAATACAGCTTTCAAAAAAAAAAAAAAAAAAAAAAGTCAGGAATGAGGCCATTTTGTTGGCATCTTACTTAGACTACTAATGAGCTTTGCCAGCCAGGAAAAATGAGAACTGATTTTACAAAAGATCTGTATGAGGAAAAGAAACTGCGCTCGGATGTATTTTGACAATTTCCTACAGATGAGGCTAGTTAATTCTTGGCTCAGAAAGAACAGTTCCCTCCAGTGAATTATGTCAGTGATTTTTAGAGCAGTAAAATGTTTGTTCTCTGAATCACTTTAGGTGTCTGTTCCTTTATTTTCCTTGAACATAAACAGCACAGCTTTGGAAAGAAGCCCAGGCCATTGTAGATGCATTACATTATTGCTAATGTGATTAACCCAAAGTAAAATATACAATGCTCCCGAGGCATTAGTCTAAATAATGAGATGACCAACTCTAAGTTCCCTGGGCTCACAGCGTGGGGAAAAACATATCATGCACTTCCATCTTTCGCATCGACATCTGAAATTTATCACAGAAAGCTGGTACTGGGAGCAGTTCTGTGCATAGCCATTGTAAGCGAAGAGTAACGCTGGTCAAGCTAAATGTGTGCTACAACCAAAACACACTGGAAATGTGGAAATGCCACTGGCTTTGCTGCTGAGAACTGGTGACAAGGTATCTTGCATGAAAGCTGTCGCTGATCTTTCCGTTTAGGCTGCTCTTTTCACAAGCAGTTTGTAAATCAGCTGCGTTGCTTAAGTTGATATTTAGTTCCCGGTTTGAAATATGTTCACCTAAGTTCTGTCTGAAATGCTCAGAACAGCAGGAAATGACAGTAAGGACTTGTATGGATTGATTGATCCAAGGCTGTATAAAACAGATATAGGGTATATTGGAGACTATACCTTCAAAGATATGCTGTACAATTCTTTTATCAAAGGGTAAATCAAAATGGCACTTCTGAATTCTTGGAATGTTCTTAACCATGCAGCACAATGGCCTTTAGAGCTGAGGTCATTCGTAAGCAGTTACATTGCCGTCAGTAATCTGAGTAAGCATTGATAGGATTTTTTCATGTTTCCTCATCTAGAAGTAAATATTGTAGTACAGAGAGTGCTTAGTTAGCTGTAACTTAGTCATATAAATATAGAAAAAACCTGCTATGAAATTAAAAAATGGTTTTTATTTTATTTTTATTTTAGTTACCTATTTTCAGATCAGATGCATACTCATTAAATTTTGCCACCTCTGGGCATTCACCTTCTTTTTACATTTGAAATTACAAATCAAGCTTTATAAAGGAAGAACCTAGGGAAAAGTCTCAGACTGAGTAAAATGTTATGTACTAAAATGGAAGAGTTTTGCCTAAATTTTCATTGTCTGATGTGTGCAGTGTCAACAATTATTACCCCTTCAGTTTTAATGGCAGAGAAACACCTCTGCACATCCGTGTTGAAACACCCCTTAAAGCCATTTTAAATACAGCAGGATAGACAGTAGTGCCATTTGCGAAGACAATGTTCTAAAACACTGCTTAATGGAAAATTTAACTTTTCATTTCTTTTACAACACTTTGCTTCTCAACAACAAAGAATAAAAAAATGACTCAAAAAGACAGCCATTTTATTTAATTTTGTCACTCTACCATTAAAACAAAAAACCCCTACATAGATTATATGCTCCTGAGATAGGAAATATCAATTAAAGCGTAATAGTCTTTTTGACAGAGAGCGGCTATATGGAAGTGCTGGAAAAGTATGCTGCCCTTCATCATCTCATTCCATGTTGTTTTTAATTCATGAATTGTTTTCTTCCACTATAATATTGGTCTGATAATTGTACTGTTTAAACAGTGTAGATTTCAGTGGCTTTTAAATTTGCTTTTGCAATATAATCCTTCCTTCAGAAACTTGGCCATCTTTACCAGTTTCAGGCAATACACAGATCTCACGTGGCTGTTTCAAATAATATTTAGGCTGTTCATATGAAAACTTATTGTCTCCAAAACAGATCCTGATCTGTAGTCACACTATTTACAATGCTAGACAATGCCAAAACTATTATTGATATAAATGTGCATGTGTGCATGCTCATGGACAGACTCTCCGACTCTTTGTACTACAGAGGTTCCAGAGGGAAAAAATATTTTCTAGTGCAATTGGCAAATTTGGACCAGATGTCATTCACGACAGAGTAAGTTCTGCTAGTCACACACTGATCATGGAGCAGTGTATAGCTTTGATTGAATGTTATTCAGGTTTTTTTTTTCCCCTTTTCAGTTTGCAGGAGGTTTTTACTTGTGCAACAACAGCAACAAAGATAGATACTTTTACCTTAGTTGCTGTATTTATCCAGAACTGTAGGAACTGTCCTTATTTCACAGTATGTAAAGTCCCTTTCTAGAGTTCAGAAAGTACACTAAATACAAATGTTAGGCTTGTTTTTTTGCTCTTGAATTTAGTAGTCTCACATTTTTAAATATGCATGACTTGGTAATAAATTCATTCATTTGGAGAGAACAAAAGCTTAAGTGGAATGTAAATGATCCAGAAGCCCAGGTCTGGTGCCCTAACATAGGTGAAATTCAGCTTATATACATACATTTGCATTATGTCATGTTGTATTCAGAAGAATTTAGGAACTATCAGGCACTTGCTTTGCATTTGTGAATACTCATTCTGGGAAAGCAAAGGTTTCAAATGTCAATGCTAGCTTTTTCCTTTCGTGTCAGCAACTCAACTGTGGCTACAAACCTCTTGATTCTGCTAATTCTGTCCATCTCAAGTAAAAAATGTCCTAATTTTCTTTTTTTTTGGTAATGAACTGAATTGGCATTCTTGTCTGGTTTGCTGGGGGCTCTCTCCTAAACATGTGCTGTTTTGAGATTTTTATGCTGCCTGCACCAGTCCTTGCAAATCTTTTATGAGCACCCAGGAGGAGGGTTAGTCACCCCCTTGTTGAATAGTACTTATTAACTGTGACACTGTAGCTAAGGTTGATAAAACACTTTCATTTTAATTAATTAAAGCCTTTATGTTTTTACAAGAGCATTTGGAGACGCTCTTCAAAGCTTCTAGTTTTTGTTTTTTTAAATTCTTTTCTTCTTCTCCTTATAACCATATACAGCTTGAGCATAAAGCCTGAAGCACCCAGTTGAAGTTGGCTGCCATTTAAAATGAGTGCCGTGGAAAAGGAGTGCTGGGAGGATGCGATAGGGAGTGTGCTATAAAGATTCATAGTTTTATTTATGCTTCTTGTGTTGCTTTGTGGTGTGTTGGAAGGTGTTTGCTGCATTATGGTTAAGAAAGGGACTCCGCTTCATTCCCGTTGTGGTTTTGCCTTCTTGTAAAAATAAGAATGAGCTACTGTATGTAGCAACTATGAGCCAAAATCTGAATTCAAGCAGTGATGACAATGAAAGCGGTAGCTTGCATGAGATAATGAAGAGGCAAAGTGAGAAAGTAGAGTGAGAAATTGCCTCAATCGGGGATCCCCAAAGCATATTATACTTCTGCCTCCAGGCCAAGAAAATAAATGAATGTTATTATGACAGCCTGCACCAGCTGAGGATCTGTCCCCATTTATCCATTGCCACTCAGCTTCCCTGGGGCTCTAAGTAATTCTCTGTGGCTAGTGACTTCAGGCATATGTGATAGTTCTGTCGGTATATTCATAAATATGTGATACTTTGACATTGGCTTCAGGTTCCTACCTCACCGAACAGAGCAAGAAAACCCGATAGCTAAAAGGCAAGTCTAATGCTTAAAATTCCACATGCCCTGCACCCTAATGAATCAGTAAATACTGTGAGACAGTACTTCTTAAATCTAAAGGATTTGCCTTGTGTTTGAGGGTGTAACATTGGCATCCAGAGAGAGTATATATACAAAGGTTGAGTTGTAAACCACAAAAGCCGGTTTAATTTTTTAGAAGTCCTATAAAATATAACTTTTCCTCTTGTTGAGAGAGAACACTTATTGGCAAAATCATCAATAAATTAGGCTTTTTAAAAAGGATTTTGTGTAGTTTTTTGTTAGGATGATTGCTGACAGTCTGTTTAGCTTGGTACAACTCAGAGTGTGGTAGAAAATACCCCAGGGATCTTGCTATCTAAAAGACAAAACTGGGAAGGCAAGAGACACTGTGAAACTCAGAAAAGATTAATTAGTTTAACATTTTAAATGTATCATTGCTCCCTTCTGGGACATGCACCTTCTTGCTTTTATGTAAGCGTAGTGCAAGTTGAGGTATATGTAATAAATTGGATTGAAAGCTGTGACATTTGCTTAATCTAAATTGGAGAACTTGTCACTTGTTTATAATTCAGATTTTCAACGTAAGTGATAGTAAAATGGCACACAGCCATTCTGACTTAGAATTCAAAGCGATAGGGCAATACAAAGAAACGCTCTGACAGAGAATCCAATACCGTGTTTCTTTTCCCAGTATTGCACTGAGCATAAATAAGAAAGGATGTAGGCTGCAGACTGTCTTTTGGAATTAAGTTGAGCAAATGGATGATTTTATTACTTATCGATGTGAAAGCATTAAAATAGTATTTCTGAAGATGCGAAAAAAGGAAATAATGCTACATTTTTTTTGGTCAGTAAACTAAGACGTGGCAATTGAACCAGATTTGGCAACTCATTTTATGGGCTGAGAAGTTTTCTTAATACTTTCAGAATCAGTGAAATGTAACAACATGCCCAAGCACCAGTTTCAAAAGGAACATAAGCACTGAGGAGCCCAAGTGGTGCCCATTTAAAATGGAAGCTACTCGCACAAAGCCCGAGATCTTCAGATCAATAAAGGACAGTCAGATCAAAGGGAGATAATGTAGTCCCACTGATGTCAGGAGGAAAAAATAATGATCTTTGGTCTTTTTTAAAAGCTTGATCTTAAGTAAATTCAAATATATGTATATGTAAGGGTCACTAGGTCAGAAAGCATGTGAGCAATCATTCTTCTGTAGACTACTGAATAGGGTACTGGAAGACCTGTATTCTGATCTTTACTACACAGAAGATTATTCCATTTAGTTGATGACCCATTTTACGCCAAACAGAAACGCTTATTTGGACAGGAGCTGAAACCTCCCTGGTGAACACATTAACCACTAGTCTACAGAATAATTTTATCTTGTTTTCTGGTTCAGTTAATTAAAACTATTTTCTGCCTTCTCTGCTTTTCTCATCTCATGGATACATATGCACAGATGTGCAGCACTGGTGAGGTTTGGGTTAGAATTCCTCCAGAAAGGTGGAAGAAATACGTGTGAATTGAACGAGGCAGAGGAAGCAAACCATCAAGTCCATGCCGCTAGTTCACGCAGCAGGCAAGAGGGGGAGCAGGGCCTCTTTTGCCGCATCTAAAATGAAAACAGAAGCTGCCAGAGCATTTGTAGGAATCCCTCTGGGTGGAGATTAGAAAAGCTCAGGGACTGATCAAGACTCGGGAGATTCAGACAGACTACCCGAACCTACACTGTGATTCCTGACTAGGCTTAATGCACGTGGATAAGTGAATAGCAAAGGCAACTGGGAAGTTTCAAGGTCACAGTGTACAACACCTTGTCTACTTGTAAGATTAGTTCAGCAAAGCATGAACTAATTTTAGGATTGCTGTTTAGGGTATTTTACATAAACAGCACTTTATATATAAACTTTCATATATAAAAGTTCTATACATTTATTTACATAGACAATACCTTGGATTTATACAAACAGAATTTTATGTACAACTTCAGGATTCCTTTATATATTATTTGTCATTATGTAACAAAATGGCATATCTCTCTGAAGAAGTAAAAAATGCAGAAACTGATAATATATTTTTAAGTGCATTGAAATCAATTACTTCTTGCTGAGATAAGCGGTAATTTTCTCATTTAAATCTCATAGATGTACTGACTAGCAAATCACTGTTGGGCTGTTTCTGCACTGATAATTCACTATAAAAAGCCTGTATTCTAGTGTAATTAGCTGTTTACTAAATGCTAAAAGCCCATACTGCTCTACAGAGCCTAGGTTATTTAATATCTGCTTTAATTAACCTTTCACATTCAACTAATTCTGGAACAATTTGATCAGTTTGTTATCAAGGGTGCCAGAGCTTTCCTTCCACTCTATATTTTAAAAAAGAACAGAAAGTTCAGAATTTCTGGAGGAATGTTTCATGAAAGTTGAAGGCACACAATTCTCTTCTGTCACTAAGTTCCTCTGCAAACCCAGATACACCCAGTTATACCAACGTATGCTTTTATTTGTTTAGATTTACAAGAATATTTGCATCACAGCCCATATACTGTATAAGACCATTAAGGCGTAATTCTCTTCCCAGTTAGCACCTTTTTTCTTGTTGGAAGACAAAAGACATGTTGGTTTTTTTTCTATACTTCATGTATAGTTTAAAAGTGGAATTAAATGTTCTTGCACTGCGTGAAATACTTGATAGCAGAAAGGAAAACCACAGGAAAGCTTAAAAAAACCCTGAGAAAGACTGAGAAATTTTGCTTTTTTTCAGACTGAAATGATATTCTGAGTCAAAATGAAATGAAAACTTCCATCCCTTCAAAATGAAACATCCATTTCATATTTTCTTGCTGAAGAAATTCCAATATTCTTTGTCAAGCAAAATGGGAGAAGAATGAACATATGCACACTTTGGAAATTAAGCAAACTAACAAATGTGAAGAACACATTAATTTTATACCCTTCTATTTTTTGGGCCAGCTGACGGTATTACACAGTTCTTAAAATAGGAAAGTTCAGTGAGTTTCCAGAGCAATTATTTTGCAAAAAGCAACACTATCTGATCAATAATAGAGAGTTAAGAGGTATCTTGATCAATAGCTACAAAGCAGGGATGTAAGATTCATCTCAGAAAATGTGATCGTTATTTTTTCTAGAGCCAGGATTTCGTACCACATACTTATCTCAAACTTTTAAAGGCTCAAATTATTTTTTTCTACCTTTTATTTACCCTCAAACAACACACTTTTGGCATATACTTGGAGGCAACTGGGTTTATGCTTGCACCAATTTAATTTTGGCGGACTAGTTAGAGATAGAGGTCCAAATTTATTTGGCATATTTTGGTAGAAAGTAATAAATCATCAGTTTTGTTCTAAAGTCCCAGATAATTAATTAAGACGTTCCCTAGCAGTATTTCCAGATAGGTTGGTTTGATTCCTTATTTGTAGTTTGAACAACTTCATCATGTTGACTGCTGCATAGCAGCTACCTTTTGTATGACAGGGAGATACTTTTTAATGGAAGAAAAAATGATTGCATGAAATGGAAGAAAATTTTTTTTGCATACTCAGACATATCAAAGCAACAGTATTTTAAAAGATAATAAAAGAAATATTTTAATTGACACAAATCCTGCTGGATGGATTCGATTCTAAGCTATAGGGTTTTTTATAATTTTCTGGAAATATCTATAAACTATTCTGGGTTTTTGGCATGTGGAAAATTCATCCTATCATTTATTCATTTATTCCTAGTAAACTGAAAGGCATAAATCTTTCTTATTGCTGTGTAATTTTCCCTCTCTCCTGTACCAAATATTCTAGCAATAAAAGTGTATCTTTCATTTCTTCCTTCCTTTTCTGTTTTCAATAGCCATGTGGAGCTAGAAAGAAATACAAGATATTTGGGTGGGATTTAACTGTCTGTATCGTTAGGAGACTGTGCCCAAAATTAGACCCCTCTGGCTAATAAAGACCAACAGCGTTGACGGCAGGAGTCAGGTACATGTCATGCACAAGTCACAATTGCAATCCAAAATCTCCTATTCAACAGCTGCCCAGGACTGCCTTTCACAGTAGGAGTCAGAAAGCCCGAGTCCTCTGTATTTTGGTCTTTTTAATCTTGTTATCAAGCACAAATGTTTATAAACCTTGTTTAGTATCATTTAGGCAAAATGCTATGGTGAATAACTCTGAGAGATCAAATGCACACCTTATCTTAGCAGAAAAGTACCTTGCAAATAAATGATAGGCATTTCAGGAGATCACTGAGATTCATTACATGGACAATTTCTCATTTTCAGATAGAAATGAAAGGAAATTATCCAATTTCTCTTTTTATAATAACAGCCAATACATTTAATGTCCAATTTCATACTGCTTCTTGATTTATAACATTTACCAGGCTAATCGTGCTCTAGCTACTATTATAAAAGCAGCTATTATATTAACCCTTTCAGCGTGGGTGTGCCCCAGGAAGCATTTTCTTTGGCCGCAGATAATTTCCTGTGTGATGCTGAACATCTCAGGGTTTGAAGCAGAATGCATTTCCCTAATGTGTCTTTAGTCAGGAACACCAGACCGTTTCCTTTCTTGTAGATACTACATACACGCTATGGGTATACATACCCACAGATCCAGAACTGGTGGCAAAGGCCACCAGGCAAAGGGAAAGTATCACATCTAGCAATATTTTTGTATAAAAAGGATCTTTAACTAGGATCTAAACCAATGTTTTAGTCTGTACTGCTACAAGAGATCAAAGGGAACGAAGTGATAAACCAGAATCTGATCTTACGCTCTCTGTGACCCATGTCACAAGTAATCAACAGATTACTGTGCAAATTACTCAAACGCATAATGACAATGATCTCTAACGTGCTTGACCAAACTTGAAATTGCTGATAGTTATTTATAGTGGCTAAATGTCTTATAGCTGAAGCTAAAACTCTGCCTCTTCCTCTGTCTTCCTGGATCACTTGTTACCCATCTACTGGTGGACAGAGCGCGACTGACAGCCATGTAGTTTCCTAAGTCAACCCTAAATTACTATTTTTCCGTCATACCCGGAGTACCGTGTGGGAGCAAGGATGGGGCTCATCAGCAAAACTATGTGTCTTGAAGGTAAGACTCCTTTGATCACCGTGGGACAGTGTTTTCTCTGAGCCGTTGTTTCGGACTGTCCACGAACTCACACAAAAGCTTCCTTGTTAGTTTAGTTTTATTTGAATCATTTTCAAGGTGTTCGCAACTGTGAAACTTACCTTTTAAATAGCAATGTAGATTTTGTGACCTAAGAGTCTGCACCTAAATCAGTAATATCCTAATGCTGAGGAGAGCCTAGGGAGTCAGCAACACGGTTTCTCGTGTATATGCAATTAGTGTTTTTTAGCGCAGGAACATTCAAACTATCATCAGTATAAAAGATGCTAGGCAACATGCTGGCCTTCAGATGTTCACAGTTTCAGACAGTTGGCCAACTAAGGACAGTAGTAATTTTAAAATAACTGCAGCATTAATGGTTAGGCTTGTTACATTAAATTACAGGTGTTTCTGGATTTCAGAGGGTTTTGTTAGGATTTAAAGGACTTTCCAGGCAAAGACAGTGTGATCTCTCTTGAAAGTGTGTCTGGGTTAAAAGGAACTCAGTGGACTGAAGTAGCTTGGCTGAAATTGGGCTCTCAACAGGGGTGTTTATTGCAGCATGATTTAAAATACTTGCTGTACTGTGGCTAAAGAGGAATATGACCCTGGAAACAAAGAGCGAGCTTTGTTTATTGGAGCTATTTCTGTTACTGAGAGGGAATACCAGTTAGACTGATTATGAGTATTCTAAAACCAAAACAAAATAATAAACAGTACAAAGTGCACAGAACTATAACAGTACTTGAAAACATACTGCCTTTAATTGAACTGTTCGTCTCTATGTTGTGGTCACTTGCAAATTACAGTTGAAGATACTTAGGCTGACATTCCGTTTTCAATAGTAAATCAACAGATCCTTCACTTTCACTAAATTGTTTTCCAGGACTCTAGAGGAAATATGACCCAAAGGAATATGGTTATAGAAGAGAGAATGTGCCAAGGCCAGGAGAAAACATTTAATTAAACCTCCTTTTCTAAACTGACCTTCCTTCCTCTTGACAAACGGTGAAAGGAAAATGTGTTCAAAGGAATATAAGCGAAACAATTAAGAAGGTTCATAATAATTTATAACTATTGAATTATGGATCATCTGAAGATATGAACACATGCTCTTGGCTGTTGAATTCAGAGTACCTCAAGGACTAGTTATGTTTCAGGAGTGATAATCCTTGTGCGCCTATGTAAGGGTCAAAAAGGAAAGCTAAGATGCATTTACTCAGAGTAAACCTTCCACTTAATTTAGGAATAAATGAGAGGCAGTAGAGATCAAGCTCCTACATGAATCTAGTTCATAAGAAATGACTGTAAGGAGATGTACTATCTCCTGCTCTTCTCTATGAGCAGAGCAAAATTCAGTAATGGCATACAATATTCTGGTGAGGCTTTTCTTAACCAGGCAACAGGATCACTCCTCCTCACCTCAGCTGACTGCAGCCTCTTTGCCTGGATCGGCTGTCAGAACACCATTCTCTCCAGTGCCATAGTCACGTCTCACCCCAGTAAGATTAGAGAAGGCATTGCTCCACGTAGCATTACATGAAACTCTCTAAATCAAACTTGTGAAAGTGACTTAGGAGCTTCAGCTCCGTTGAATTTCAATGTACTTGAAGTTTCTAAGCCACTTTTGACTACAGGACTTTGTAATATGGCATAGAACATGCGTTTAAGACTTACTATTACTTGTTTTATGGTTTGGGAATTTACAGGACATAGTTATTTTATCACTCTGAAAGTTTTAATACAGTTGGAAGAGTCTCAAGATTCTCACCACTTGTATTTACAGTGAGAGAGAGTGTCTCAGGGGCTGAGGGGGCTCAGTCACCTGCTGGGAAGCAATAAAAAGGGCCCAGTACAGTTTGCACATAAAGCTCTGGGGCAGGAGGTTGTCAAGCATATGCAAATGCTTTCAGGTCAGTTGAAGGCTGAGACCTGTGTGACCTCTGCCCGAGTTTGCTGTGTTTGACCATCTTCTTAAAGCTCCAAATACCAGAGACGGGTGCTGCCTGTCCTTTACCCACGCAGCAGACCAGTGCAGGTTGTGTCTATCCTCAGTATCTCAAGGGCTTCTTCCTCATTATCAGGTCAAGATGCAGAACCTCAACCTGGATAGTGATGGAAGAAGCCTTACGTGAGAGGAATTTCCTGTCAAGTTAAAGGTGAGCAGTTTCTGGTAATGGCTTGATCACCGAGTACAGTGTTGAGTAATACACAATTCTAGCCTTGTGCCCACAGCACAGCAGATGCTGCAAATAGAGGCTGATGTTAAAATCATGAGTTTTAACATTGCTTATGTCTTGTTTAGATCACTTTTAAGCCAGTTTGTTATTGTCCAAAGGCTTCTGTTTACAAACGTTGTGGGGTTAAGCATGGTAACATGAGTCCAGTTATATCACCACCTCTCCCATAAATCCCATTCACACAGATTTCTACAAATATGGTCTTGAAGAGGATAATTTTCTGTTATAACTGATTTGACAAAGGAGAGTGAATAAAGCTATCCAATTCTACAACCGTATGATGGCAAATCAGAACTGAACTGTGGCAGAACTCAGAAATAGGTAGATTTTTAGTAAGAAAGACTTGTATGTCATTATAAAAAAAGGAAGAAAGTATCGATCTTTCTGTGTAACTGGAAAAATATAGTAATGCAGGCAGCACCATCCACCTTGTCTAAAACAAGATTAACCTTGTCTGTTAATCCTTTGCTCTAATGTGCATCCTTCTTTGTTCTCGGGCTGTGGAAAAGGAAGGTTCCTGCTCAGCACCTCCTGTTCTGGAGCCCTGAGGCTCAGTCATATTTTTACCACCATTTCAACCCTTGAGATTTCTTACCACAACTGTTGACTTTCTTGATAAGGAAGGCAGAACTCTTTCCAAAGCCCACAATATTGTTTTTTTAATTTGAAGGGCCTCTTCTGGGAAGCAGAAAGAATAACTTTAGAAGCTTAAAGTACAGACCAAATCTGATCAAAGCTTCCCACTTGGCAGTGATGAGCGCTACCACTGTGGCATTGTAAACTGTCCTTCTGCGGCATTTCTTTGAACACAGCTGAACACAGGGGATACTACTGCGGAGTTTGGGAATAATGAAAAGAATATTTTTGTTACTGAAACAGCAGTGCTATAATACTGGCCAAGGTCACGTTGTTACTCCAGCTGCTCTATCCTAAAGTTCTGTCTTTCAGCAGTCTATAACCAGTTGATAAAGGGCTGGGATAAGCACAGAATCTTACTCTACCAACCAACTTTTTTTTGGTAGACAGCCATGGTCGCAAGCAGTCAAGCCACAGCATTCAGCCCCGCTGCCCACCTGCATCCCTAATGCGATATTCTGGTAAACATACACACTACCTTGGCCTTTGATATTGGAGCAATGGATGAAAGTGTTGGATACTGAAGGAACCAAAATCTTGACTTCTTGAAAGAATAGCTTATCCATGAAACATTTTTATTCTAAAGGGATATACTAGCATTGTCAATGACGTTGAACTCTGCTGGCTCATGACTTTTGGGTGCTGATCTCTGCTCATTTCCTATTGTATTCAGTGGATCTGCAACATGGCAATAGGTAGGAGTTTAGAAGTTAGCAGTGTTTTCACCTTCCAACTTTTGCACCATAACACTGAATAATGTTATAATTTTATGTTTCAGATATGATACAGTCAAATAGTTGGCGTTATTTCAAAAGCATTGACAGCTAAGCCAGATTCTCAAAATGTTTTGGATACAGCCCTATAATGTTTTTTCTTTTTTCATTTAGAAAACAGTGCTGTAGCCATACCACAAGGAAACCCCTACAAAAGAATCCTGTCTGTTCATGTTTTACGGTGGAAATTCTAAAAGTGGAACAACAAAAACTCAGAATAAAACTTTAAAAACTGTCTTTAAAAAAATTTACTTTGCCAAAATAGCAATATATTATACGAGTTGATAAGAAGTCCTCCAATTAGGTCTTTCTGCAACTTTTAGTCTGAGTTCTTATGTTCTGTCAGTGCTATTCAGTGCAGATTTACCATCAAAATAGATACAGGTAAACCCCTATAAGGAGTATGTATTTGGGTTGGTTGAATGATTCAGTCTATGAAGAATAAATAGAAGGACCCTTGAGACAACTCTTTTGACTTTGGTGGCTTCACATCAGTGGTAGAGATATGTCTATGTGTAATCTGTAAATGATTTTTCCTTTCCTTCATTGCTGTAGATCTGGACAGGGGGTTACTGCATGCTTGACCTTTGCAAATAGCAGATTTTTTTTTTTCATGCTGATAACAATATTGCTCCCAGTTTACCTGCACTCTACTCCTAGCCAGTCAGCATCGTTTCCCATACAAAACAGAAAAGTCTCCACAGCAATGATATCCCTTTTGCTTATGTACTCCTTTCAAACAGATCTGAGGACTCTCAATTTATAGGATGTGAATCCTCTCCTCTTATTCTTGTTACGTGCATTAGATTGTTTTTTCAGTTACATTTTTTACACTTGACGCATTTCTATGTTTTGTGTTCTCAGAGATCACTGACTATATTAAGGTATGCTGTATTTATGCCAGTGTAGTGTGAATGAATGACCAGCTGCTGTTCACCATCAGAGACCTTCTGGCTCCATCGATGCAAAGAAAGTTTTGGAAGTGTATAACCTTGACAGTTTTAGGTTTAGTTTTGCCTAGATGGGCAAAGAGAAACAGCTGTCTGTAGTTATAAAGCTGGAATCTGAACAGTGAAAAGAATAAGCAGAGCTCTGGGAAACCTCTGGAAGTGAATCCAAACGTTTGGGTCAATTAGAAGTTAGGGAAGGCAATAGCTGAATATTAGAAGAATAGTTTGTTTTGATTAATTTCATTTCCTGGGTTGGTGCTTTCTCATAGAAGAGTGCAATGAGGAGATGCTCCTGCTGAGAATGTGAGTTTGGACAGCCTTGGTCATCCCCCCAAAATGTGGTATGCCAGGCCTCTGGTGTATTTAGAGAAAGTTGGAGGTTTGGAACTGAAGTTTTAGGTGAACTAGAGATGGCATGTTTTCAAGGGTAGCCAGGCACATAGACATACCCAGTTTCTAAAATACATACTAAAGGCAATGGCCAGATAGGCACAGCGTTAAAAGTTACTATTCAATGCTGCTTAGTATTTGTTTAGACCATGGAATAAAAATCTCCTTATTCACGGAAGAAATGCTGTAAGGAGATGCACAAAGAATCTGGAAATCCCTTGACAAACATTTACACAGGAGGTGATGATAAACAAACAGGACCTAATACCTAGCACAATGCTTTTATAGGACATGTTTTATTAACAACTTTGTATTTTTGTTCTGCCTGTCAGGAGAATCCTTTATCCCCAAACCTCTCATTGCAGATTTACTGTAAAATGCAGCTCTCTATTTTTAATCAGAGTACGGGGAATGAAGGGAGACATATATCCAAAAGCATTAGCAGGTAATACTCAACATCTCTGAAGGCATGTTTATTGAATACTTCAATTTGACTGTGAACTCATGCTTAAATGGCTATCTTTGTTTTGCTGTTGATATATCATGATATTATTCTCATACATTGATGCAGGTTTATTCATTGTCTGCCAAGAGCAGCATATTGTAGCCCTTTCACATGGAGAGTAAAGGCAATTTTTTTCTAGTTATAACTCTCAGATAAGCCACAAGATAATGTGTTATTTTGGAACGGGGTGCAACCAGTTCTGCTTTCAGAATGCCAGCTGATAACACTGTAACTGACTGTGCATATGCCTCTATGCTCAGAAATGTTACGTTACTGCACCAGACGACTGGGAACTTTTAAATAGGTCCCGATTTTCAGAAAGGGAACACTCCACACTTCCTGAAACTCAGAGTTTCAGGTATCTAAAAAAGGAGACAGTTAAAATAAATAAGACATTTCTGAAAATGTATGTCTCATTCTTTTAGAAGAAAATTAAAAAATATTCAGACTTTGCCAAGAATTTTAAGGCTCATTTTGAAGGCTGCTCTGTATGGGTAAATATACTAGTAATATAATGAGAATGATTGGTATAGATTTCTTTTAAAACTGTATTTTGACATATAGAGACACATAGACATAAATTCTGCCGTTAGCAGGTCAGATTTCCAAGGCCTTAAGAACCTTTCTTAGATTCAAGCTGTAGTTTAAGTAGGAGCATATGTTTCAATATAATTTGTTTGTTAAATGAAGGGACCTAGAATTGTGAACCTTAATAAATGTGGGTGAACTCCTGGGATCCATTTAAGCTTCTTTTTACAAAGGCTCTCAGCGCAGCTGGCCTCTGCAACCTTGTGAGATAGCTGAGTGATATTACTGCATTAAACGGGAGATGGAAATCAGTAGCACGTGGTTAGTTTCGATAGTATATCTTACTGTATGTTTTGGCAACAATTTGCAAGTGTTGTATAAGCCATACATATTCCTGGAATAAATCAGCTGGCAGTTATCTCTGAGGACACACCTTAATCTTTTCTCTAAAAATAGAGTGACAGATTATATTTACGTTAAGTTGAATTTTAACTGAAAAAAAAAAGCAGATCTGATGCTATTGCTGTGAGGAGAGGTGAAAGATTATGGAAATTCCAGTTATTATGGAAACAAAGATTGATTTTTCAGAAGACTATTGCTACTATTATTTAAAAATTGTCATTGTTCTATTCCTTTATACTCTGTTGATATATGAGGAGTCTTGGTCACCATTATGAGAATTTCACAATGTAAATTACGGAAAGTGCAATAAATCATTGAAACATAGTATAATATGTAGACAATAATATACAACAAGAAGGCTGTACAGACCTTCAATACTGTCTTTTACCTTGACTAACACTGTAATGCATTATGGTAGAGCAAATGGTAAATATATTGGTGTTAGTTATTTGTAATTCATATTATTTTTACATATCTTCAACTTAATGGATGATAGATTATGTTTTAAAATGAAAATGTGGATAAGTTGGTCTGTAACATATAAACTCATGCACCTATCTCTAGGATGAGACTAACTGGATCAACCTTGAGGAGTTAAGAGTTTGCATCTCCAGTAGTTTCAACTACTGATAGGAACTGTAGCCTATGCCGCATAGCTAGAGTGGGCACAAATTAAAATGTATGCGAATAAGATTCCATTTATCCAAATAGTCTCAGAAATCACGTTCCTCTTTATTATCCTCTGAATGCCTCCTGTTCAATTAAATACATTACCTGCTGGATAATAATTTTATGATGAAATGGTTAATTGGCAAAAAACCACTCAGTTTTAGACTGTTATTTGCTTGATCACTGTATTTTTGACCGTTCCTGTCTCCTGAGAAGTTTTACCTATACAGCAACTCGTAGGTTACGTAGGGAAATCCAGTGTAGTCACTGTGACCTTAAATTAGCCATTCATATATTTTTCATTTCCTGTAAGTACTTAATTTTGATAATGTGAATAACTTTATTTCTAGTTGTTTGGATTAACTGATCTAGCACTGTGCTTTGGATTTGAACAATAGTGGTAAATCTGGTTCTCTAAAGCACTGGGGAATCACACACAAGTCGTTTCAAACTGCCCTGGGATGGTGCCTGATGTAAGTTCACATCAGTTGAGCACTTAAGGGCTAGCATGAGACCAGTCTCCTCCTTCTGTACTTACAGACATAGTTGCAGCATTTCACTGGCTTCATCCCTTTTTTCTGTAATTGATGACATACCAACCCATTCCAATGAGTCTCTTCACAAACAATCATATTTTTGCACTCATAATACAGTTTCCCTTGGCTTTGTGAGCTGAACCCTCCAAACTAGCATGAAAAATACATTCTCTCTTTCCTAATTTTATTAAAAAAAATATATATGTGAGGATAGATGCATCTCAGAATTGCTGTTCGGGCACAGCTGCAAGCATACTGGGAGTATTACACTAAGCAAGATGGTGTAATTTGGAGCAGCCCCCTAACTCTCTCAGCAAACCCAAGCCTGCTAGAATCCATACAGGTATCAACTGGCATGAATTTCCACCACCTTTAAATACAATTACTTAGCAAAATTACTTAAGACTAAAATGACAAATGCTGGTAGCTAAGGACAAAATTCCATATTGAGGTGTAATAAATTATAAAACCAGTTAAATATATTCACTAGAAAGAGAAATCAGAGCCTCAAGATACTTTTGTAATTAAAGATGTCTATTTAAAAGTTTTATCTCAGTTTGACTGCGCACTCATAATTTATGAAGCTGTATGTTTTGATGTCAAGAAATTAAGTGGGAATTGTGAACCTAATAGCTTTATAGTAAGAAAATCTATATCCCAGCTGCAAAACCAAATTATTCGGTTGGTAAATCTGCCTGGCAGATCTGCTGGGATTCAGAGGAGATGCCCAAAGAGATGAGCATTTCAGACCAATAATGACTGTTTACTTTCAGTGTCTTTGGTGAAATCTATTGTACGGGTGGGTAAAGAAAGAAGCACATGCTTGCATTGAACGGTATAAATAGTTAATATGAGAGTCAGCGCCTCACTTGTGGTCTTGTGGGCCTTCCCACCGCTGGGTAGTACTAAATAGCAGAAGAAATGCCATTGCATCCAATTAAATTGCTTGTGTTAGTGAAAGCACTTGGCAGTGTTCATTTAAAAATTACCTAGAGAGCTAGACCAGGACAGGCATCTAGTGACCTAAGTCCTTAGGCTAGACACGACTACTGCCCACCTCCTTTTTCCCTTACTGTATTCTCAAAATTATTGCTTAATCTCATATTGTAGTAATCCAAACTGATTTGGTCCACAAGATCTAATGAGAATATTCCTTCTCACCCACATTTCTGTTGCCGTATAGAGCAACTCTGTTGCTGACTGGCAGTGAAAAAGCAGCAAATCTCAGAAAGATGGTTGATAGTGGTGGAGTATATCCAAACTGAAATGGACTTGATTGACGTTATGGGACATAAAAGAGATGTCATGAAAAAGAATCAAACTGTCACCGAAATAGAGAGCCCCCACATTGCATATGGATGCCTGCATTTTATGTTTACACAGTACACTTGTACGCTGGTCCTTATTTTGTCTGCGAGCTTTTATCTATGCTCTTCATTAAAGCTCCAATGTAGTTATCTTCAGCTGGTATTTTATAGCAACAGTCTGACACGAAGGCTTGTCAATCAGACATCATTTTGTAAACAAGGAAAGCATATGCTATAGATAAAATAAATGTTGAGGAATTGTGAATTACAAGCCTGTCTTGATACTGAGTTTTTCTTTGGTGACCTTACGAACCAGGGCAGAGAGTTCTAAATGGATTATGAAGTAATGAGAACTCAGCAATAGCATTACACTGTTACTGTTAAAAGTGGGGTTTCTAAAAAGCACACTTGGCAGGACACTACATTTAAAGTAGATACTCTTTACTCCAGCTTCCTATTTCCCTCTCTTTTCTCATTTAACCTCCCTTGTGAATACAAGTGACTATGAAGTAATTTAAGAAATAATATAGTGAAGGAGCATATATAAAACAATGAGTGATAAATTAATGGCTGAATGATGCACCAATGCAGGCTGAATGATACACCAATGCAGGTAGATTTTCTAGTATATTCACATTATAATCAGAAATACATTATTTATGATATGTTTGTGTAATAAATACACGTTTTTAGATGAGGGCAAAATCTGCCTTCATAGCTCTTTCTTCAACAGTGAGGAGGACACCGCTAACATTTACTCACAGTGTTTAAAAGGAACAGTAGTGAAACAAACTCTTAGAAAATAAGGATGGGTCTGACCTAGGTCCAAACCCATAGCGAACTTGGGAAGAACCTGTTCCTTATGGTCTGGAGCCTCTACCAGGTAGCCAAATACTTCCTTTGTGCTTGTAAAACTCTATTAAAAAGCATATAAGTAAGCCTTAGAAAGCTGTAGGAATTTAGTGATTCATCCATAGTGATTGCATTCTATTTTGATGGTTAACATTGTAAAGAGAGTACTAACCTGATCTGAAGCCACGTGAGCATTGGTGTTGTGCCCCCACCAAATACCCAGACGGTAAAAAACACAACAAGCAGTGCTGTGGTAAACATCATTTGTTTGGGTTGGGATTCTGTGTCTCGAATAGCCAATGCAAATGCTATTGCACCACGTAAACCTAAAAAAAGAAGACAAGAATGATGAACTTAATGTGATGGAGAAACCAAATTTTACTCTTTTCAGCCCAAACCCAGTTCCAAGGGCAGAGGAAATTTTCAGACCGTGATCATACTTACAAAATGCTGAATTGTGCTAATTGAAAGGATGGTGTTTAATGCAATGTAAGCAACTTTGCAAAAGTGGACAATGAAACTACTCTCATTCACAAAATAATCGCACATTTGTTTCACATCCACACAATCCTTTGTCTTGAATAATTGCAAATTAAATAGTAATCTGGACTTTATGCATGGTAAAAAAGAAATCTATCCCCTGTGTTGTTTTACTGACTTCAGTGGGACTGCCCATGAAATCGGGTGCAAGTGAGAAAGAAGGTCGGCATTAAAATCTCTACCCAAATAGGCTACCCATTTCTTGCTTGAAAAAATAGAAAATGTCTTAAAAAATTTTTTTAAATCTTTCAATGTGCTAAGAACAGTCAGAAAAATCATGACTTAAAAACAATGAATAGTTTTTAAAAGATGATTTTAAGTATCTAAAAAGGGGATGCAGAATAAATGTGGATTTTTAGCTCTTAGTGTGCTTGAAATGTTATAATAGTTTTAAAATTATACACCTACAGAGACTGGATAAACAAAAACTTACAAATGTGGAGAAAACAGCTAACAGTGAGTTTAAAAAAAGCCCCATAGGTAGTAATAAGCTAACTAAATAGGTCCTCACAGAGTGACATTTAAAAAAAGAGGGGGAAAAAAAGCCGGCTAGTGCCTCCAGCCCTCAGGATGCTGAATACAAACAATACTCTGTATTTTCCAATGCTTTTCAGTTATCTGTTTAAATTTACTGCACTGTTTTCTAAAAAAAAAAATCCACAAAATAAGTGTAGAGAGCAAAGCCATTACATGTACACAATACACACTGAATCCAAAAAGTACTTTGCAAGTATCGAGAGATTAAATCTAATAATTAAACCTCTTGTAAGGCACTGATGGTATATGCAGAATCACTTAATCAACTGCTAAATGCAGCTATTTTTGGAGTAGAACTCTAAAGCTCTTTAAGATTACATAGCTAGAATGTTGAATTATTTGGTATAGAAGATGGACGGTTTACCCAGAGAACACCACAAAGCCATTTCTGCAAGGAAGTACCAGACTGTAATTACACTAGCTGAAAATGGTCAGTGGCAGCAGGCTTAAAATCTCTGCTTTTATGAAAATAACACTGCAGTCAACAAGTGGGCTTGTCCTTGACCTTGCTTTTATGTAAAAGCATCTCTAAGGATGCACATGCTTTACTATTTTCTTATGAGAAAAAAATATCAGCTCATTTTAAAACATGTATCTGAGGAGGGAACGAACCACTATTGAAATGGTCTTTTTCCAGTGGTTATAGTGGTAATCTAGATGACTAGCCCAGATTAATGCTTAAATTATGGGTGGCTACATTTTGGTGGAAAACAATGCTGCTTTCCACAACTGCATCACAATGGTACGTGCAATATTAAATCCAGAACATCTCTTTTGGTAAGAGGGAATATTAAAAAAAAAAATTTGTTAATATGTCATTAAGAGTCTCTACTTCTTGAGCGCTGGAGTGGGTATTTCTTCAGTTTAGAGAAATAGCGAGTGCCTTCACTGCATTTTCCATTTATAAAAGGCTCACCATGATCTATAAGAGCTAATTCAGTTTCAACTAAAAATATGACTAAAGTAAAATAAATAATCAAAGCATCTGCTACCAACTAAAGCAGTGGGAAGCAGATGAATATAACCTAAAACGTAAAGACTCAATGAGAAGCAAGGAAAGCTATTATATATATATCAAAATATATTGCAGGTAAC
The DNA here is from genome assembly GCF_965638725.1 of Aptenodytes patagonicus. Classification (NCBI taxonomy): domain Eukaryota; kingdom Metazoa; phylum Chordata; class Aves; order Sphenisciformes; family Spheniscidae; genus Aptenodytes; species Aptenodytes patagonicus. Next base: position 7,032,621 of record NC_134954.1, read on the forward strand.
AACACAAATGAAGGAAGGGAATTTTAACAACCTCGGCAGACAGTAAGACACTGAAACAGACTGAAGATAGGGAAGGTTAGGTTTCCTGTAACACCTCAGGGAAAAATACCAACAAAGCACAATGGAATGATTGGCTCCAATGGACATCGGTACCTCAGCTACACCTGGAGAGAGCAGCACAGTAGAAGGAAAACGCTCTGATGAACTGTTAGGAGAGATTCTCTCCCCTCAGCTTTCAGAGACGCCGTACTGACAGCAGCTCCGCATCTGTGCTGTGATCCATTGTTCCTCTGGGCTCTATCATGGATTTCCTACCAGATTTTTCTGCTGGCTGTGCCAGTCATTAGGGATTCATCTTTAAGAGATATTCTTTAATGTGTCAGGGCCTCCAAAGAAAACCACCCCCACGGTTAAGCTTCAGAGGCCCACAGAATAGAAAAGATGTGTCCTATTGGGCTGTTACCCATCCTTTGCTCACACTCCACAAACACACATCATTCCGAACCCATCCCTCTGAAGAGCCTTTGCGGGCAGCAGTATTTTTGGGTAGTGTGGAGAGAATCTGCCAGGAAAGGAGACTATCTGTATGTAGATCTGGTGTTTTGGTTTCAAGCATAGTTCTCTGCTCTTTTCTTCCTTGCTTTCTTTTCTCTTTAGCCGATTTCTTTTCATATCTACCTTCTTAGGAAAGTTCACTTTGGCACTTCCCACCGCCATGTAAGTATGAGTGTGCAGATGTAAATGCCTGCACAACAGCTGCCTGTACACAGCCATTCTTTTTCATTTTTCTTCTGCATTTGTGTTCCACCCTTTCAGACTCCACTGCTGCTGTAATGTCTTATATTAACAGCAACCACCCTCGTAGCACCATGTCCCACAAGCCTCTCTCTTGCTGATTTATATGCTGTAGAGAAGAGGAAAGCACAGTAAAAAGTAAATAGAGATATTGGAAGAAGAGCGGAAGGTGCAGTACCGTACCTGCGAAATAGTCCCCTCCTGGTCATATGGCAGTGATGCCCAAATATCAAACACGTTATTGCCATTAATAAGTCCATCTGACTCCATTTAGTTTCCTTCTCTCTTAATTTTATTACCAGTTAAAGGCATCATAGCAGGGTCTGAAGTGAAATGAGGCATTTTTCATGCAGCACAGACCACTAGTGTATAGCGATAGCTCCCTTACAATTTAAGACGTTAAAATATTTCTTTTTCACATGAGCAGAGACTGCTGGCCTGCTCATTTTAACTGATGTTGAACTTAATTTGAGAAGCTCAGGCTTAATTATACAAGGACTAATCTAGTTTTGATTTACAATGGAATATTATCAGGAATCATGATTAAACATGGTTGTAAAAGTGAATCCATCCTCCGTAATGTGTTGTTAGAGGAGTGGCAGAAGCAGATGAAGAATGTATTCAATCAAAATGCTACATAATCCACTTCCAAGCCTAACTCTTCCACCTTTTCTCAAAGGTATTAATACTCCTGAAAAAGTAGAACTTAATGATTTCAGTAGAATTCTTTGCAGAGTAAGGTGTACTCAAATGCTAATTGACAATGTACTTGCCTGACCTTAATTGCTTTTTTCAGACTTTGATATTCATGGTGATTATGGCAGTAAAACTCAGTAAAGCAAGCAGTAAATGTTTGGTGCATTCGGTAATGATAAGACGTAAAACAAAACTAACCGCAAATTCATTGTTTTCTACATCTGAGCGTGTGATGCTGTGGTGAGTGAAGCCCAGTTCCCCCAGTGATTGACTAGAACCCGATGCTATACCAGAATATTGCTGCTGATGTTGTGTAGGCAATAAGCATCTTCCTCCAAACTCAAATTCAATGCCTTGTTTACTCATATCAGAAACGTGTCTCTCTTCTGGCAGTCATTGTATTCTCTGTTTATCACTATATACAGTATGATCAGTTTATAGTAAGTAAGAATGTTATTGGTAACTAAGCACAAATCTTAGTGCATGTTAGAAAGTACAATTACACAGAAAATCCACATATCCTAAGTGTTCTGTGAAGCGTGAAGCTGCTGGCAGTATGAGAGGCAGCCAGTCTTTATTGCGCTACTTGCAGGTGATGCCATTCACTTTTTTATAACGTTGTAAAGATTTTTCTCTACAAAATACAGTGTTTCTTTGAAAACAGTTAAAAATTACTTTTCTGAGTATTTTAACATTTACGTTTTAGAAGTTTTCGATACTACTATCTTCAGTTCTCAGCTGCCAGATTGTACTGGAAAGCTAATGTGCAAGTGTGAGTTCTCACGTTCAGTTGTTGGCTGCAGGTTACTTTCTGCTCCTAGTTCTGTGGAGAATGAAATTTGACTGGAGAAAATGAGGACACAAAAGTTGAAGAATAAGATATATTTTAGAAGATTTTTAATTCTGTACTTTATCTGATGAAAAATAAAAGCAAAAATGGAGCCCAGAAACTAGATAGCTAATGATATGAAGCTATTTTTCATGCTGTTGTCTAGTTGGCCACCTGATAGCTTTACTAGAGTGATCTACATATGCATCTTGCATGGCTAGCAATTGTAGGTGAGCAGGCGGTCTGAAAGCCAGTTCCTAATGGATGTATGTCATCATCTTTCACGACAATCTAGCTGGTATCAACTGACATTTTCAGTGGCAGCTTTTAGCAGAAGGATTGAATGGATGTAGAAATGAACTACTGTGTTGCTCTCTAGAGAGATGGAATTATACAGGCATAAATGAGGCACCCTGATGTGGAGTACTTCTGATGAGGAAGCTTGAAATGTGGCGCATTGTATCTTACTTGTTATCTGGCTAAATAGACCAGTGTACATCAAGGCTGTCAGTCAAGAACTTTTATCCATAAAAATTTGTAATAGGTTTTTGTATAAAAAGCAGGAAAATGAAGGGGGGGAAAAAAGTGCTTTCTAATTTTAGAAAATTATTTCATAAATGGCATTGGGCAATCTGTGTTTCTGTCTTTTACTGAACAAATATTCTTAGCTTATAAGTGAGTTTTTCCTAACTAGCATCAGAAAGTCAAGTGGAGGTATTTCTAGCTTGTGCAAGTCCAAAAATACAGAATCCAGCTGAGATTTTAACAGTTTGGGGGATGATGCACAAATGGGAGTAGAACATGGCTCCCTCTTCTGGATGTTTGGGGTTTTTTTTATTCTACAATGTTAACCAGAGTTAAAAATCAATAAAATCTGAATTTGGAAAATAAAGTACTCAAATATGAGGCTGGAATACATATGAAAAGGTCTGTGGAATTCAAGTCTCCTAGTCTCATGTTTCAAAGTAAAACTGTTCCTGAAGTTAAAGGAATTGTCAAAGACCGTGTCTGATTTGAGTATCTGTACTAACACCTTCAAAGTTAGATATTTATGTGTTTTAGAGGCACCTGTAGTATACCTGGCAGTATGCTTATGTACCAGCAAATAAATATCCACACAACATAAAAACATGGTATTCCCAAATTGTCATGGAAGTGTAGACAGATGGGGGACAATGGGTTGAAAGACTGGCTTCCTGGGTGGTAGGTTTCTAAAAAGTTAATTAAAATAGGTCCAGAGCACAGTGAAGTTGATGAGAATACACCCATTTGCTTCAGTAGCTTTGAAGAGACTGTCTTGAGTTTTAAGATCATGACTTCTTTGTGATAGATGCGGCTTTTTCTAGTGATAGATGACTATCTTTGTCAGTTGTTAAATGTGGACAGGAAAAATGCCAAAATAGCACTTACCTGAAAACATCATCATGTGCTGAAAATTCCTGGGAATCTTTTGTTTTCGACCCAAATTCAAAAGGAAAGAAAGTGGGTATATGTTGCAAGCTCTTGCTACAAAAACTGCCACCTAAAATGTAAGATGTTGAGGAAAATGGTGGAGGAAATACTGACAATAACAGAGTTAACTTAAACCCAATATTTCTCCAAAGTTATTTTAAAAGTGTAATTAAAATGAATATGAGATTATCTTCTTTCATATTTTACATGTCAGATCCTTCTGGTTCCAATTTCATTATAAAGCTGTGTGGTGGCAGAGATCGTCTTTCCCAGACATCCTGGTTTTATATTCATCATTATATATCCCACTTCAACCACTCTACTTTTACTCATCACATTTGTATCGCATGTGACTTCATCTTCAGTCCTTCAGTAAAATGCCCATCATCAATTGCAGAGATGGCATTATCTCCTTGAGCAGCAATTTGCAAAGAACAAATGTGCTTTTGGACATGATTATTTTCTTATTTCCTTATTATAGACAATTCGCATTGTCTCTATCCAGCACTCTGCTTTTTTTTTTTTCCTTTTTCTTTGGAGATTTTTCGAAAGGAGTTCTTTATTACTCCTCTGTGGAACGATCACAAAAGTTGCCTTAATTAGAAACATGAGGCTACTTCAGATAAAAAAAAATACAACCAGAGCTCCTTATACATACTTTTAGCAGGTTCCATCCTCCCCTTGTCTTGTGACTCTTAGGGCTCAATTATGGCACTCAGTCTGAGACATGCTGTGGACTGTAGAACAGATGAAGTACTTGGGTGGCAATGTCTGTATGTATCATATCTGCTGGGCCAAGAGCTGCTTAAAGCTCCTATGGACTTGGGAGAACATGCATTAGCAGCGGTTGCTTCACACGCCCTGTGCTCAGCCGTCCAGCGCAACCCTGTTGCAGCCTGTTGGCTCTTGGCGAGAGGAAACGATAGAGCCAGGTCCCTGCAGTGCTCTGCAGCACAGTCCCCATCTGGGGTGCTGAACGCTGCGCTCACGTTCAACTGTCTTCCCACGCTAGGAGTGCAGGACACAGTATTGCACTTGCCTTGTTGTGGTGATGGGGTGCAATAGGCTCTTGGGGTCCTCTCTGCCGTCTAACCCAACCTGTAGCCGAGGGAGCTGTGATGCAGTTCTTATTATTCATTTGGAAATTGCATACAAAAATTACTGCAAGTAAACAGTATGATCCCAACTTTCAAAGCTCGGGTCATCAAAAAGTGATAAGCAAAGGACTGCTGCTGTGAGCCAAAAAAATCATTGGGTAAATTGTCAGCGTGAGAAGAATCAATAGCACTGTACAAGTAAGCAACAGATTTCTTGAGAAACCATGGCAGAATTAAAGACAGACTCTTTTTCTTACCACTTTCTTAGGCACATGATGGTGTAAATAAATCCATGCACACTAGAGATATCAAATACAAAGAAGGAAAGATTTGAGCGATGCAGAACTGTTTGCTTTTTAGGGACTTAATATCATTTAAGTAGCTTTGGGGAAGTTCTGCTTATGGCACTGTCTGTCTGGAGGCAGCTCTACAGTTTGTGGCTCTGGCTCTGGACAGGCAAAGAGATTTTGTGCGCCTGCACCTGTCCCCACAGATGTGTTCCAATACACATCCCAATTTCTCACCCCACTTGTAAACCAGTGGCAAAAGTTCCCCAGCTGGTTTAAACCTATTTGCCTTGTAGCAGATCTGCAGAACAGCAACCGTCAAAAGACCATGTGCTTACATGCATTGAGCCAGTTATTGACATATACGTAATAAAGATGATTGCCTTTGGACTTGACAAAAAATTGATTTTTAGTATTTAAGGAACCGATTGGTTTGCTTGTTGACTTTTTTCCCCCCACATGGAGCACACATTCTTTATATATATAAAAAGATACATATATACATGTACATAGTTATATATTTCTTTAAAGCAAAGGATACAAATGCACCAAATATAAAGAGAGGATTGAAGATATGATTTTGAAACGTGAATAGCGCAAGTCCCATGTAACAGAAGATGACATTCTCAGCCAAAAAATTCATGAACTCAAACAACTTAAACGAGAGAGAAAGAACATAATTATGACTCTTGTCTGTAACTAACTACTGTTTATCACCAGGTTCCCTTGGAATGCAGAACTGTTCAGATGAAAGGAACAGAAATCGCACTTATTTCAAGGGTGGATTTCAAAACCATCTAATTTGCTATACAGTATACGTGGTGTCTTTTAGCTTTAAAAATCATAGTTGCTTGCACATTTTTCTCTGATTTGTGTATGAAAGCTTGACATAGACAACTGATAAAATACATAAACAGCAAGTACGTTATACAAGCTTCAGTGCAAACGGCAAGGAAGCTGAGGGAATTTAACTTCGCTCATGTTTACACAGGTGAGCCTGGGAAATGGCTCCTGATTGCACAAGTGGCTATGCGTAATACAGTACGGGGTGTGGGTACACTAATGCCAAGAGAGAAAAAAATAAATTCCTAAATGGACTTTTAAGAACCTGTGCCTTTAAAATACAACACGATCTTTTTTACTACTAGGAATATTATCCTGCAGATGAAAACTTTCATTGCACTGTATGGTCATCAATATCAATTACTCATTTCAAACCAAACTATTTAAGGTATCATTTAAACGTCTTATAAAATAAGCCTAAAATACATGATTATGGTAGGATTTCTTCTGTGAAAAAACAAGCAAAGCCAAAATATTCATTTGCCTTGAGGGGATGTTCTTGATTGCATTTGCAGCTGATTATATAAAAACTAATAAAATAAATTTTCATATTTATCCACATTTGAAAAAAATCAATCATTGCTGCCAAATAACTACAGAGGAGAGAAAAAGAGGTCTTTTTGCTTCTGAAGCCACTTTTGGGCTCAGGAGACTACGCTAACAAATCCTGATGCAGAATTAGGGCCGAAGTTTGTCAATCTGTCTACAATCAGTCATACATCACTATCCGGCATGTTACTATGGAGATATTTTATTCATCCTTAATGGACTTATGTATTTTTTGGTAATATGTTTGTGCTTCTAAAAATAAATATCCAATAACAGTCACTAAGATGTAACAAAGGAAAAACGAGAGCTGTCAGAATCATTATTTAAAACAAATTTCGGAAACAAAATGGCATAACACCCAGTAGTGTATGGGAAGATATTTCGGACGCCGTGGCAGCACCATCAATTATCCCAAGCACACATGCCATAGCCCCCATTTTGTGCTGCAATGCTGAACAACATGAAAACAAACCCAAGAAATATTTGCAAGTTAGGAGACTTAAATTATTTAAATTAAATTTGAATGAGAGAAACCAGTTGTCAAAAAACCTCGAAGTACGGGATCTTGCGACCCATAGAAATTATTACGATAAATCTTTGCTTTTCCATTTTGGGAGCAAACATGATCCCACTTCTTTGTGGGAGTGTCATCTGACACATTTTTCTAATGCTTTAAGCAATGTATCAGGAGTGTCATGACAGGATCTACATATATATATAAAAAATACATATATATTTGTGTTTATATAAAAATCTTTTGAGGGAAGGGTACTGCTATGAGGAGCCACAGCTGCATACTTTAGTTGTTGGGATAAGATAAAGGTGCTTCAGAGGTTTTAAAGCGGAATGATATTTCGCTCTTCCTTTACAAAATCTTATTCCAGATTTAAAGAAATGTAAAGTAGATCTACCATTGATGCATTTTAGAAACACAGTTTCTGGAACTAAAGTTTCTTTCTTGTATTTTCCAAACTTTTTGTTGACATACTTTTTTTGGAAGGAAAACAGATTTTGCTGTATCATTGCTTTTGCTGTATACTCTTTCTCAATAATCTTCAACAGTAAATTCAAGCTTTTACTCCTGCCTGAAGTGCTTTTGTGACATTACTGCTTTTAAACTTCTCACTCCTTGTCTCCCAGCAATCTGGTCAAGATGCAGCCTTTACGTATTTCTTGTAAATTCAGTTCAGTGCATCTTTTACATTTCCCTATAACTTTACCTCCTTTTCTGGCTACACGTATCCTGTTTCTTCCTACTTCAATGCAGCTTCAAACCTCCAGAATCATTTCAATAAGTGACTCTTAAAAAGAAAAACCCCTCATTCTTGACTGTGTGTTTCCAATCCACATGAACAATATATACTTCATTTGCTCGCTGGGCCAATGTTTCCTGTGCCGCCAGCATAGGCCTATGAGTTTTCTTAGCCTGTATTTACAGCGTGTGTAACACTTTTTAGCCACGTCATCTACGTCAGATACAAGCAACACTAATCTATTGCAGTTCTTGAATCATATTGCTGGACATCAATTGGTTTGTTTGCAAGAGCAAATACAATCCAAATCCCTTTTTTTCCCCTGTGAATTTTGGTGCTGAACTGTGCCGGGATTTTTTTTCCCCTCTTATCTCTAGTTTCTTTGTATTTTGATCTTCCATGATCAGAGCACTGCCTACTTGCTAGAAGATTAAATCCAGATTAGTTTCCTTCCTTTGTATAGCAAAAATCCAGGTGCTATTTCAATAGCTAATTTAGAGTAGGCTCCTTCCTATTCCAGGGACAGCCATGATATGGTCTCTTAGGAAAGATTCAGCTCCTTAGAATGGTAAAAGTAGCTTAGCTTCATTCAGTGTCTTCTGTATCCCCCATATAGTTTGCTTTCTCTTTTTAAAAGTATATCACTCACATGACATGTTTATTCATGGAGTGCAACCTATTCAAATTTCTCACCCCGAGTTAAAAAAAAAAAATAAAAATTATCAACTACTTCAGAACTAGTTATTGTCATAAAAGGAGTGATATCTGAATGCCATTTCCTGGAACACGATGCTTGTAGATCTAATGTAAAACTCACCCACTGTCCTCCAGACTTCACTTTTATTCCCGTTTTCAGCATAGTGTTTTATTTAGTGTTTCTTCAACTTCTGTGTTTTGTTCAACAGTAATACAGAGCCCATGGACATACTCCATTAAGCACTTAACTGTCAGTGCTGTGCAGCATAAATCCCGTCAGAAAAAAACAATTTATTCTAAAGAGATCTTCTGAAAACCATGTTAAGAAACAGCTACCATAGAAGCATTTTCCCAAATTGTTATGCCTTTCACACAAATGTTTCTGTCATTATTTTAAAGATGAGATATCAAGACCTTTTGATGAGAAGTAGAACAACAGGAGGAATAGGCTTTCATCTGGAATTTATAATTTCCTGGGACACCCGAGGAGTTCCAAGAAGAGTTGCACCATACACGTTAGCCACTGAAAAACATCCTTTTTTCTCTGAGTGGCCATAAGCCAGGTCCATGCCATGGCCCATGGTCTGCTTAAATGCCACTCAAAAATCTCCCTTATTTTGAATATATGTACTTGCAAGTGGGATTACTTGCAGGAAAAGAAAAAAAAAAAAAAAGAAAAGAAAAAAGTTAGGATTAGAATCATAGAATCATAGAATCATTGAGGTTGGAAAAGACCTCTAAGATCATCGAGTCCAACCGTCAACCCAACACCACCATGCCCACTAAACCATGTCCCTAAGCGCCTCATCTACACGTCTTTTAAAAACCTCCAGGGATGGGGACTCCACCACTTCCCTGGGCAGCCTGTTCCAATGTTTCACCACTCTTTCAGTAAAGACATTTTTCCTTACATCCAATCTAAACCTCCCCTGGCGCAACTTGAGGCCATTTCCTCTCGTCCTATCACTTGTTACTTCGGAGAAAAGACCAACACCCACCTCGCTACAACCTCCTTTCAGGTAGTTGTAGAGAGCGATGAGGTCTCCCCTCAGCCTCCTTTTCTCCAGGCTGAACAGTCCCAGTTCCCTCAGCCGCTCCTCATAAGACATCTAGAATCCTAGATATTGATCCTAGATATTGAGTCCTTAGAAGTATTTTGTCTATAACCATAAATTCCCTTCCCGTTCCTCCTACACAGACAACTAACCTCTTTCTACTCTAAATGAAATTGGCATTAAAGTGCTCATATGCTGCCATTAGTTTCCCCAAGGCTACTAGAAAATTATACTAGAAACCATTTTAATATACACATAGTAATAAGACATTTTTTCTGTATAAAACTAAAACTCCTCATTTGTAATGTGCCATTTCTACCTCTTCACGAAGTCTATAAATCTGCTTATAGCTTTAAAGTAAGAGTTGTAATAAATCACCAGTGTCAACACATTGCAGAGTAGAGTATTAATTACAAAAACACCGGTGTAAAACCAATCCGGGCACTTGGTTGAGGTGTTTAGCTCAGTGAGTTACTGCAACTGGTATTTGCTTTGCTTTGGTTATTTTCTCCGTAAAAAGTGGATATTACAGAAGATGTCTAATTAAAATGTCTATTAAAATTGACAGAATATCTATGTATTAAAAACCACATCATTCACCAAATATGCTTCGTTTTTCTGTTACTTTCAGCCATTGTAAGTACTAAGAAAGATGTGCAGAAAATCAGTTTTAAGTTGGGACATTGTTCTGGAAAGTACCACTTGCAGTTCAGTTCTCACTGGCAGAGGAAGGAATCAATCCAGGTTATTTACACCTTAAGCCTTGCTGTAACCATTAAGTTTATCTTATGTTTTATTTTAACTCAAGTAAAAAAATTTATATGGTATAAAAACTGTATTAGTTTTATCTTTTGAGCGAGATAAGTGCCTTCTTTTTTCTTCTCCTTCCTTCCCTCCACCCCCACAGCTAAGTTCAAGCCAATTAGAGAAACAAGCTACGCCAAAATGGGTTTTGCAACTTGATCCATTTTATAGAACTACTTAAATTTTCACTGAGTGTTAGAGAGATTATCTAGGTAAGTAATTAGTTCACCTGGAAGATGGGACACACTAAGTTCCAATCTCAGCTGCAATAAAAATAGAATTCTTTAAAGGAGCATCAAAAGGAGAAAATGAACATATTCTATGCCACAGTCCCCTTGTGACTGGGGAGATGGAAGGTGTGAGATTTCTCATAACCTAATATTTTAAACAGTGTTTTTCATCTCAAGGGAATAAAGTTAGTATGAGAGGTACTGGGTAAGAGCAGAATTACAAACAACATTCTTTCATCTCAAGGGAATAATGTTAGTACGAGGGTATTGAGTAAAAGCTGAATTACATCCACAACTTATTTCCAGCAAAATACAGTGAATTTTACTCACTGATGGCAATATTACATTCTTTCACTCGATTTAATACCTGCTGAAGGAATGTCATCCACATCTTGCAGGTATCTGCAAGCCTTCTCTAGTTGCATTGATTTTGCTAGCAACATGGAGGAATGCCACCTGTCTAGGGGTTACATCTTACAGTGATATATTCTTGCATGACATCAAAATAGGGAGAATTTCAGTAGTCCAACAGCAGCTAGGATATAAAATTGATTATACTTTTAAAGAGAGATTTGAAGGTGACAGCTATTAAAATCCCAAGCAGTCAATGTTAAGTGATGGTTATAAAATTTATTATATTTGAATAATGCTATTTAATTAGAACACAGCTATCAAAAATGTTCCATGAAGTCAAGGATATTGATAAACCAATAGTTGATGAAAATTGCTTTTCCCTAATTATTTTGAATTAAAATGCAGTGAGAATTCAGACTACAGTATTTTTTCTGAGATTGTAGAAGCTTTTATTGTAGCCTAATTGCTTTATTTAATCTTTCTCTTTTGATTAGAGGTTTCAAAATCAGAAAAAGAAGGTTTGAATTTGAACCTCTTGCCTGAAATCCTTTATACAGCTATAATGAATCTTCACAGCATAGTGATATAATGCTTATTTCTAGAATAACATGCTTAGATGAAAGAATCGGCAAAAATAACTCAAATTCCTGATAGACTATAAACTTTTTTATGGCGCTAATTTTGATATCCAACCATATTTGACTGTAAACTTACAAACACGTTAGCAGAGAGAGATTCTTACAAGATCTTTTATGTCCTGGGGCAAAATTCTGGCCTTTTTTATCAGTAGGCTTTGCTACTGAATTCAATGAATTTCACCCCAACAGATTTATGGAAGGCACACAGTAACTTTCTATTTCCCTATAAAGCTGGGAGGTTTAAGAGATTCGTAAGGCCTGAGGAAGAATTGGGAAGTAAAAGGAAAAATAAATAAAGAAAACAGCAACACCAAGGGAGAGGAAAGGCCAGCAATATTTTTCATTTACACAGTATGGCTTATTCTTTCTGGCATAATCTACACACCACCACCAAAGTTCAGCTTGGGAGAAGCTGGATAAAGTACTGGCACAGAATACACTTCTGACTAGCAACAGTAAAGAAAAAATGTTGGCCCCAGACATCAAGGCAAATCCCTTCTATTATTAAAAATGCCATAGGTCTTGAACGGCTTTGCTAGACAAAAGGAGTTTAAACCAAAAATGTTGAAAATTAGGCAGCTAAATTAGAATCTTTTTCTTGTTCTAAACTACTTGGGAGCAATGAAAATCAGAGGGAGAATGACTTAACAAGTAAAACATTCAGAACTTCTAAAAAGGTTTGACCTCAGGGGTGAATGGAAGCTTAGTTTGGTTTGTGTTTACAATGAATCTGTCAACATCATTAATTACAGGATTCAAATTAACCCTCAGAAAGAGCTTTGTTATTCAGTTTTATCAATTAATTGACAAGTGACTCTGTTCAAAATCTAAGACTCCATATACTCATTTCTTCTATGCGTAAGGCATGGAGAGCAGTAGAAACTTTGATGTGCACTTGTGGTAGTACAGCCAGATCAGAGCCTCATGAGAATTTATATCTTGTCTTCAATAGACTTTGGATCGAGCTGTAGAAAAATTAATTATTCTATCATTAGTCTTGCTAAGTTGCCTAGGAAAGGGGGTTTCTGCAAACTTTGTTGGTTTTTTTTCAAACAAGGATCAGTTTGTAAGAGAGGGAACCTGTTTAGATCACTATCTCCCTTTCCTGCAGCACAACCAACTTTGGCTGTTATACCTCAGGCATTAAGTTGCACCTAAAACTAACCCAAGAATGACACCTTAATGGAAGGTATTGCCAAAACAGAGAGGATGATGCTGTTGCTCCTACAGCTTGTAATCTAAGTCATTTTTTGGTTCACAGACTAGAAACAACCGTTTTCAAAGTGCTTATTTTTCTTAAATTCCCGAACTGAGATGTTGCAGGCACAAAGGAAGGAGGAATCATCAGTGCTCTGTTGTATCAAGATAATGTGCTCAGCGATTACTGCAGTTAAAGCTCTCTACATTTAGCAGTACTGTATTATTCTGTAAGTATTAAGGAAGGGTTCTGCTCAAGATGGGGCATAACAGAGCGTAGCTGGAAAATTGAAGGGATATAAAGGACTTTTGACCGGTCAACAATTAACGGCGGTACTAAAATCTACTGTGTTTAGGGATGAATTTGGAAATTTTTGAGAACACTGATGGCTGTTCCATTTGCTGATAGAGGGATAATTATGGTAATGGAAAATGAAGAGGCTATGAACAGCCTGTGCTGTCTCGGATTAAGGTAGTATTCTTATAAAGCTGAAATCCGAGAATAGGCTATGTGTAGAAGAAAAAGAATAAAAAAAGCTGCAAAATAATATCATCAATAAAAATGAAGCTTAAGTTCATGACCTATTCTGAACAACTTGAAAGATACTTTCTTGGAAGGCATCTTTCTGGGGCAGTAAATCACCAATCAAGTGGAAGCAGGGACATTATGCACTGACAGTTAAGAGCTATATGGAACAATGGTTAAAAAAATTAGCAAAAGAAAGAAACAATTTGTGGCTTTGCCAAAGCCAATTTCAGCTAACAAAGGAGACTTAGGTGCTTTAAAACATGACTGTTCTCCTTCTGGTCAAAGAAAAAGAGTAATGTTAACAATGTAATCTAGTTGTCTTTAAAATTGCAATGAACTAATACATCTTTTGTGTTTCTGCATTTATGTTAGAATTAGAGGAACTGCTGCTGATTTTTCAAAAGTAAACCACAAAATCAATCTCATCTTTCTCTTTTCACCCCTCTCAAGTGTTTTTTTTTTCCTGTGACTTACCGTCACAATCCTAACCTCAAGCGACCAATTCAATTTCTAAGGAGGACAAATGCAATTTATTCCATTTCAATTTGCTAAGAGGAAATATTCTCTAATAGTAATTCTTGAAGTGAGTTCATAAAAACCGTTTCCTTCCTTGCCAAGTTTTGGGCGTTGGAAAGAAATTCACTTAGTCTTTGATATATTAGGAACTAGTAACCAATATGAGGGCCTTTAACCTACCAGGAAGGAAAAAAAAAAAGGGTTCTTATGAAGTCTGTGGTGTCTTTTCTTCATGCTTTCCAGCAAGAATCAAGACTGCAAAAAATTATCTGATGCTCACGACTGTAAGATTTCCATTTCACTGCAAATCCAACATACTACAGGACAAATACTTGCTCTCTTTGCACCTGTTCTATAGAAACGGTAGTGCAGCTTCTATCTACCCATATTGATGCTTCCCTTTACAGTCTGTAAAACTACTTCTGTGGAAAAATGCCGTAGAACTGTAAATCAGGAAAGACTCTATTTTACCTTAATCCAGAAAACAGTAGCAATATTTGCATGTGTTTTTCTGATGACATGCTGTTTTGTTTTTATTCAGTGCCTAATCTAAGATAAAAGAGTGTTTACTAAATAACTTCTCTACTTTCCATGCCACAGTTATTTGTTCAGGGTTTTCCATATACGTGCTGTTTTGTTATAAGTCTGTTTATAGAGGCTGGAGAGGAATAGACACAAGACCCTACCTCTTTCTAACCTAGGGAGAGCATCTTCCTTCTGAGAACTGTTCTTGCTCTAACTGGTGTTGAATAGCATGAGATCCTGATGATATTAAGCTCCATTTATTATTTTTAAAGACTTATTACTGATGAGTCAACTTTTAACTACATTACCTTGGCAGAATGCTACCCTATAGTTACATTCGGCAGTATTATTTGCAATTACTCTCCAGATTCTAGTACCAGTTTCTGAAGCAGGATACTGGATTAATAGGTCTGGTGATCTGCTCTTATATGTTTAGGGTGGGAATCTGGGGAATTCTTTTGTTTCATTTCTACAGTCATCTTTAAACAGCTTCCCTGCCTCTCGACCTAAGCTACTATTCAAGAATTGATGATTCATTTGGACAAAAAGACCGAGAAATGTAAATAGCAACTATGTTTTTGTGTGTCACATTTTTTTCTTAAGTATTAGACTTTTCTCAGCTAACAGTCCTCTACACTTAAAGAGATAATCTAGAGCACAGACTGTATGGAGGTGAGATAAATGAGACATAGAATGTGAGAGGGATTTGCCTGAACATGAAATGTGAAAGGTCCAGTTTCTTAAATACAGAAAATGTCAGATACTTGCTGGTGGCGTACTTTTTGAAAACAGTACAAAGGACCGTCTTGCGGATAAAGCAGAAGAAAGCTGTCAGCAAATACCAGTTGGCTTCGAAGCGGCTGCAATGTTGGTACTTCCACTGTGAGTAAATAATTGCCTGTGGTGAAGGGCTGTCTAACACCCTGCACTTGTATCTCTGAAATACATCCAGAAATTGCAGGTGAAGGGTAATTGGAGAAAATGAACTTAGAGGAAACTATCAGTGCTGTTTATATGTGCCTTTTACATAGCACAGTGTGTATGTGTGCGCATGTGTGTATGTGTCTGCATACACTAATAGTATGCGTAAAGGCCAATGGAGATGAATATGTAGTATTAAGCACAAACAGGGCAAAGATTAATACTGTCAAAAATACAGAAGCTACAGCAGTTGGATGTTGTTAGGGTGCAAAGACTGGAAAGTGAAATCTTGCCCTCAAAGTAAGCGTGCACAAACCCAAAGTGAGCCCATGGCTATTTGAATTTAAGTGATAGTTTCATAATTAATTTCAGCGGGGCAGGTTTGCGTCTGGCTATAATGTGACTCTGGCTGAAACCAACAGAATAGAAGCTGTTGGAGAAAGTATTGTAAAGGTTTCCAGTGCTTTCAGGTCTACTAAATTACTAGTGGTCTCCTTGGTGATGTTTTACTAATCCCACAAACGATATCAGCCAAAAAAAAAAAAAAAAGAAAAAAGGAAAAAAAAAAAAAGATGCACAGTAAACCAAGCAAAAATTAAAAATCTTAAACTAAGGTACACCTTCAACTGTACTTAAATCTGAGAGCTCAGGACACTTTATTTTACATAAAATTAAGTATCTGTAGTGAAAAGATACAACTAGTCATTCTTTAATGCACCTTAAAAATAACTCTCGGTAAGAATCTGTAGGAAAGCAGAAGGTGGGTGGACTAGGGAAGTATCATCTGGCACCTCATACAGAGAAATGTTTTTTCAAGAAGAGTATTAGTCACTACATGAGCGTGTGCTTCTGAGGATGCTGAATGTCTGTTTGGAATTCTCAGACACTCGGAACTCTTCTCAAGTTCACTGGAGGCAAAGGGTGGTCAACACCCCCCTAAATTAGTGTGACAGAAGCAGAATTAAAAGTCAAAAGCTTGAAATAGATGCTCAAACTTGCATGCAATTTTCATTATTTTAGGTGAATGAAAGTAGATAGGTACCAAAACATGTGGAAAGACAGGGCACTTATTTGAATTCTAGTCATGATTTAGACATTTACTCTGAAAGATTTTGACAAAGGGCTTTTTAGCCCTTAATTATTTCCACAGACGGCACCATGAGAAAGAGACGAGCTATAGTCAGCTGTTTAGTATTTCTTGCACTGTGCTACCGTTTTGTACAAATGCCTCTTTTGAAGGTAGAAAATCCATTAATCGTGTAATGGAAACACAGCTGTGCAGTCAGTAAAAAGATGGGATGCTGGCAAGTGCTTTAGACTACTGTAGTGCTTTATTTACACGTATTTATTTTCTTCTTGCAGCTTATTGTGCGAGAATTTTAGCGTTAGCTGCATACTTCTGAAAAGTTTTGGCCAAGGCTTTTGTGCATTTTTTTTAGCTGATACGGAATTTTGCAGATGACATCCCTAGAAAGAGAACTGTGAGGGATCAGCAGTCATGCAAGAATCGTATAAGTTAAAAAGGAGAGATATATAGAACGTATTTCAGATTGCAAGAATGGATCTTTGTCAATAGCGGTTTGGTAATGTCAGAAATCACAGTACAGCTCAGATTCCTTAAGGCCTCCCATTGTCCCAGGAGTCTCTGGGCAGGGCAAAAGCATTGCCATTTGCAGGGGGAGCAGAGGCCTCAAAACGTCAGTAAAGCTGCAAGCTCCCAAACCGCGCAGACGTCTTCCGGTGAGGTCAGTGCGCATTTGTGACAAAACGCTTGATGCTCCATAAAGATCGTCACGTAACCTATCTAACCACGCAAGAAATAGCCGTCTTCATTTCTTGACCAAACACATGTCCCCACAGCAAGAGCAATTATGAACACATTGACACATACTCATGCAAGTGTAAGGCAACACAGGGTTATAACAAAGGAACCTATTAATAATACCCTCAACATTAAAAACTATGTAAACCTACCTGCTTAATAATTTTACTGCACTCCAATTTAGCAGTTTAATGTACTGTGCATAGAAATACAAAACAGATGATGTTCTCTAGAGGTTCATTCCATAATTGGAGAATTTATTGATAAATCCTGTACTAAAATCACCTAACACAACAATGTGAAGTGTCAGCGTTTCAGACAAAGAAAAAGTTAGAGAAAATTATTACCATTAGGACATAACTATATTTTAAGAAAGAATCTGAGTGGTTTTACTTATCATTGTATTTGCACCTCTTCATTTATGGCATAAGCCAAATCTCACTGAAGTCAAAGGGCTTTGGTTTATGACATAAAACTCTATTAAATTAGTTGTATGAAAAATGAAGAAGGGCTTAAATGAAGAATCCTACCTTTATTTTTTATCTCTGTCACAAATTCTCACATAAGAGAGTTGTGACTGACTACATGTTTAAGGGAATGTTGTAATTGTCAACTTTTACAAAACGCAAAATTGAATGAGATTAATTAATTAATTTAAACTGAAGGTAACCATATATGCTCTAAGTTTGTGACGTTAAACTGCACTCTGCTCTGTTTCAGCGCTACATGTTGATGACGCAAGAATATGTTTGTAGCTCAGGATTAGATTGATTTTGGTTTGCTTTTTCTCCCTCTGCATTCCACAGTTGCAGCGATGAGGAGGGTGGCAGTAATTAGGAAGGGACTTGATCTGACAGCCTACATACTTAGAGGAAATTGTCTTCACAAAACTAGATGTGCTTTAGAGAGGTGGGGTACAAGGCTGGATATTTGCATGGACGCAGACTTAAAAACTAGGGATAAGTGCTAGCTACCCACAGAAAGGAGAAACATTTCAGAGGTCGCTCTTCAAACCTCTTGTGAGAAGATTGAGAGAGACACAATAACATGGTCTGCACAGTTATATAAACCAGCTTTTTGATTCTGCAGTAGCTTACATAGCCCCATACAGTTTGACTCCACCGCACAGATGAAGCCATATGAAAGTCTCATTTGTGATTCAGGGCACCTTTCAAAGAAACTACAGCATGTGTCTCAGTTTGGAATTTCATTACATATTTCTCCATATGCCAATGAGATTTTGGCCTATAGGCTTTAATTCCAATTGGTATACGTTAGCTAACTGCTGGCATCTGCTACTGTGCTGTAAAGAGTAAACTATAACCTTAACAATCAAAGAACTTTATTAATATTTAAAGAAAATGTTTAATGTTTAAACAGATTATAAAAACTTTAATGAAGCCATTTGGAAACTAGTTTGCATATGGCATTATGCTCCTTAGCCTACCAGCATAAAAAATGACATCATTTTCCAACGAGATGGGCTTCTCTGTAGAAATACTGCTTTCACTACAGTTCTGGGTCTCTTCAGAGTATGAATTACATTTGAGCATGTGCATTTTCCAGTTCCTGTGCTTAAGCGAGATGAAGGAAAGTTGTTTTCCTTTGTTTTTCAAAAGCAGATCTCTTTTTCATAGGTCCAAAATACTATTTTTATTTGGTGTGTGTGTGTGTGTAAGATACTAGAATATGGTATTCTTTACAAAATCCCCTTGACAAAGGGACACATGCTTGATGGGAACTAATGAGGCCAGAGTAAATCTGCACATTCTCAGTTAAGGAATCACTAAAGCAGGTATGCAAAAACAGAGGAAAAATGGAGATTAAAGAATGAAGTCTAGAACTGAATATTCTAATGAGATTTCTGTATGTGGACACCCAATATTTCAGGTAAACTAATTATCTATAAACAATTTGGATTATGGATAGAATAGCAGCTAATTTATGGTATAAATCATAAATTATGCAGCTAATTACTGATATACTATAGTTATAAAGTCTACTGTTATCAGTTTACTTGTAGCAATGTTTCCTAGCTGTTTACCATCCATCATGTAGCTCACAGCTAAAAGAGAGGAAACAATTACAGCATTTCCACATAAATTTAATCTGCACGTAAAGAGAATGCAGACTAACATTCTTTTAGCACGGTTAAGTGATCAGGAACATCAATCAGCCAGATAATGAGGGATTTTGTTAAGATCCAGATTGAGAGACGCAGTAGTATAATTCCTTTTGCAGAAATCAAGATTTTCTTGTGTTGTTATGATTCCTCTTGTTAAACCCATACAGTAAGCAGCTTGAGCTTTCTTTATAGCATTATACTATTCTACAGGGTTCCATAAGATCTTATGGTACATCTGGTCAAACAATGCATCTGGCACATTTCCAGTCTCCAGCTTTTTCTGCTAAACGCAGAAAATAGCTGTGTAGAGAACTGGAATTCATTGTGCACTTCCTGTCAATTGCAGTCCATTTTAAAGGTAATAATTATTACAAGCACTATGCCTGTGGTGCATATTCAATTAGAGATAAGAAGGCAATTTATAAACGAGGGCAGCCTGTTTGTAACAGACCCAGCGGCGCTGTGGAGATGCACTGAGGTAGCAAGCTATGATGGTCCAGCTCGGGAATACACGGCTGAGCCGGCATGCCTGCGATGCAGCTGGAGCTCATTAGTGCCTCAGGAGGGGAACATGGGAGTTATAGGGGAAGGTGCAGGACAAGAATGAGGGGTTGCTTCTCTTCAGGGTACTTATGCTAGAGCTGTAATGATAGCTCGTATCTAGAGACATGTGAGCCTTTGGGCTTCTAGAAGGCTCTAAAACGGTGACTTCTGTTGATTTCAAGGTAAGTTAGATGTCTCAAAGTTAGCAGAAATTTCTACCTACAACTTCAGGTATCTACTCTTAACAGCCATATGCTAAATGCAGCATAAGCCATTCTTCTTCTTCTTTTAACTCTGTGCTTACAACCTTTTTATGTCTGTATCATTTTTTTCTCTCAGAAAGAAGAAGAACAGGGGCATTTCTATGTTCTCTCCGATCGTTTTGAACAGCTGCAAAATGAAGGTTTTGCTATAGGCCTTGTCTCAAAAAAAACCCCCCAAACAAAAAGGTGGGGGGGAATATCTGGGTAAAATATAAGAAAACAAGAACAAGGTTTTTCCCTAATGCAACTCATTTCCAGAGGGTTTACTTTAAGCAAAACTGGCTAAAACAAGGGCAAAACTATACTAATACTGTTTCAATACAAATAAATCTTCCCAAATGCTATTTTATTTTCTTGTTCTTGTTATCAGTAGTAGCCCCTTCCTCAGACCTTTCCACTGACCACTGTAAGTTGGTCACTTGACTCTTTCCTGAGCAGCACTGCCTGAAGCCCCAGTCTGTCGCTTTTGAGTCTGAACTCACAGGGGTTCAAGGAGGTTGGAAATTAGGGGGTTTTTGTTCAGCTGCAGAAAGGGAACCATGAGACAGAAGGAGACAGTGCCCATCAGAGCTAACATTTATGCTCAGTCTCCACTTAAACAGAAGAAAGTACTTCATGCGTGCAACCTGTTTAATTCTAACTAGGAATTTCCACTTTATTGGATCCTTTAGGCAAGGACCTCTTGTATACTTTTTGAAGAGTGCCAGACCTGAGTGCCATGTATTAGTTAAAAAGAATTTCCAGTTTACCCTCAGACAGAGTATTAGCCATCAAATATGTTATCTTATATCAGACAGCCAATGGTGCTATATACCTTAGAAGATAATGAAAAAACATTCTAGTGTGAAATTTTCCTGCAGGCGCTGTGATCGTGGTTTGCTGGAAGAACAGATTCTTCCTGCACAGCACATATGCAAAGACTGATTAGAATCTGGTACTGGTGGTAATCTTGTTTGAAAGATAACTTACTTTTCTCCCAGTCTTTCTCTCTGACAATCATTTATGTGGAAACACCTGACCTCTTGCAGTGCCTTAAAGGTCATTTTTTCCTAAGTAGAGTTCCTGAACAAATCACAACAGCAGCTGCCAATTAGGCTGCCCATTTCAAAAGGATGAGAATTATGGTTTGTGGTGGTTGCTGCTTTGCTAATTATCGAGGACATTTTGCTGTAAGTAGGGTTTTCCTCAGTCTAGAAATACTCTTGAATTTTTTAAAAGTCAAGAGACTGAATTGTAAGAGCCATTATATCCTGACATTTGTGTGGCCTTTTCTTCCTAGAAGTGTAAACTAATTATCTATAAACAATCCAATGTCTGATAACAGAAAATAGTAGGCATTAACCAGAGATAAATTAATATAGGCTGTGTGCTTTAGCAGTAAGCACAGCTCTAAATGTTTGGTCTGTTAAACACTCAAACAAATAGCAGGACCAAAGCCACAAGGCACACATATGTCCTGTGTGACTGTGGAGGGTTTAAGATAGGGGCACTAAACCCACTTCTGTTTGTGCTGTTGCTCTCTGTGATTTTAGAGGGCTGCTTCTCCCAAATACAATATGGGTGCTAGGTATCTGGAGTGGGACCCCTCGCAAACAGCAGATTGACGCGGTTTTGGCAGTACTAGTACATAGCCATCTCTACTCAGCTGCTCCCCTTCTCTCACAGAAAGATAAAAACAGTAGCTGCAGTTCCTGGCACGTGCTTTTAACAACAAACACAGGAGAAAGCACTCTGCTACTGGAGCAGAATTTGCAGTGCATTATTTCTTTTCTTACAAAAAGATAGCTGACGGAAGAATCCTGTAAGATAGTCATTGTATCATGTATCTAGAGAAAGGAGATCCGTTGTTTCAATTCTGAGTGTAGGTCTGCTTCTAACTTGTTTATAAGATAGATAGGCCAGCAGAAAAGCGGTAGAATGACCAGATCACAGTGATGGTGCTTCATTTGGATATAGTGAGCCAAAAACTGACTTCAGCCACCTCTTTGCCTTTAGTCCTACAGTGCTCTTTTTACTACACGTTGATGACTGTTCAGGAACCACTCCTTTGATAAATTGATTTTTTTTTTTTCTTCTCCCATTTCAGTAGATTCGGACATCTCCATTCCCATACTTTACTTTTTAAGTTACGCTCTCCTGTTCCGCTTTGCTTCAGAAGCAGAGCCTATAATTATGGATGGAACAGCATCAAGTCTAAAGTCCATATTGAGGCTATTTGATGACATATCAGGGTCAAGAGTATAATAATCTGACTTACAGCTTTTGAGGAATTAAAAAAGTATATGTTTCATGACTGTTTTGTCAGCCTGTTTCAATTAATAGGATTAATTAGCATTAAATTAATAAGCTTATAAACACAACCCTTTTACACCAAACTCTACGATCCAGCAATCAGCTGATTGATCCCTAGCCTGTTTCCTTCTTGGAGAATGTATATCATAAATGAGCCAAGTAAGTTTTGAAAACTTAATGTATTTTCAAGGGATTTCCAGGAGATATTAGCTGCTCCTCTGCAAAGTGATGACTTTTAATAATCAGAGATTATCATGTCTGCTTTATAGTGTGGAGATTAAAATTTGAAGCAATCAGTACAGTGAGCAAAGCCCGAAGACCAGTCTCAACTTTCAGTCCTTCAGCACGAGTTAATTTGGTCAAGCAGTCTGAGTAAGACTACATGCTTTGGTAAAGTTACTCAGAAGTTATGCAGCACTGAGTTCTCTTGTTTTACCTTTACCCTCTTCTCAAGCTTGTGTAAAACCTTGGAGGTGAAGGGCTGCTGAAATCTTAATGTGGCATCTTGTGCATACTGCACGCTCGGTGCAGCTGAACAATCAGGCCAGAAGCTTTTGTCTGTAAGGCAGGTGTTCCCTAATGGGTTTGCTATCAGGATCAGCAAAAAATGTAACTGTTTAACTAGTAATGTGGTTAGAAAGGCTATTAGACCTAATTTGAGAACGCAACCTTCCCAAGCTTGTTAGACACAACTATTTCAGAGGTGACTATGTAGACAAGGGCTGGATCGGTGGAATGAACGGAGACAGGCAGGGCAGTATGTGACATATCCCCTTGCTGGCTGGACATGCTTTCCTGTGCCTTCTAGTAATTCCCTGGCTCTACTTCCATAGGGGATGCGTTTCAGAATTCCCTTTCCAGAATTTATAACTTGCTGACACTGTATTTTGCCCGAAAGCAGAATTCTCCATACCCTTGCACGCTTAACCAAAGAGAGGTATTGCCCTGTTCCCTGGTCTCTTCGTTGTGGCTGTTCCCTGGAGTTAAAGGAACATAAGCAGAGAATGATACAACTCATAAGTGTGATGGATAACATTTATAGCCATTAGAGAAAGTGAGAAGCTTCTCTTAATACTCCACCACTAGGAAACTGTGCTGGTCTTAGCTTGGCATTTGAGTGAAACTGATAGAGGGCAGAGAGAAAAAAATAGTGAGGAATGTCTTCTCTTCCTGTAGAAAACCCAGTATTGGCCATGCATCCCTTTCTAGAGCTGACCTGTAGGGATTTACAGTCTGTCCGCTTTCAACAAACCAGTAATTTCTATTTATCTAGCAACACGCTGCCCAGCCACTGACTGACCTGTAGCTAAGCAAATCAACCCAACCCAACTGTACATCTGAAGAACCTAATGTAAAATCTGAACTATAATGTCCCAAGATTTAGGAGCAACTGTTGTTTGCCTGCAGCATAACGTGAGGTTATACTAGCAGCTGGAAATAATTCTAGAGAAAGCTGCACAGAATCAAATAGCTTTTGATCAGGTCCTAGCAGTTTCATCTTCTCCTTCACTAAAGATGTATTGGATAAATTAAACTTTAAGTGTATGAAACTCAGGAGCACTCTGTTTGACCTAACTTTGTTGCCATGGATGGCAGTGTCAATTTTAACATTAAAATCACTATGACCATCGTCAGGTCAGTGATGTGAAAACTTAAAAATACTGCCATGAAACATCATTCATGTTAAAAACAAACAATAAAAACACAGAGAGAAAATGTTTATAAATACTTAGTGAGAATTGGGATAATTGGATTGAATGAAAACTCTTGAAAGCCTGCATTTTCACTAAATCTTTGTTATCTTACTTTTCTTATGACAATGTTAAAATAATCCATTGTTTGTGACAAGCTTTGTGTTACTTTATACTTTTAGATTGTGTAGGTTTGAGATGCTTGAAATCTAATATTTCTCTTTCATGGAATGTTAAACGGTGATTGACTGGATAATAAAGGATACATGGGGACTAATAATTACATGGCATCTTTTAACAGGCATTCTTAATAGAGGTTCTTAAATTCTCATTTAAGAACTGTAGATAAGTTCTCTTTTTATATCAATATCTGAAGAAAATCATACCGGTCTTTTTCTTCTTATGTATTCTTTTAGAGCAAATGATGAGGTATTATGAGAAATGCAGAACTCGGCATCATGGCCAGAAACACCATCTCTATCATTGTGTACTGAATTTTACCATCAAGCTATGAAATTTTAACAGCTAGTAAAAAATGTAAAGAAAATAATGCAAAGCAGTAGAGAAAAAGCATTTATTTAAAAACAGCTAACAATTTCACAATCTGATTTACAGTTTTAAATCTAATTTCCATGTTTTGTGTTAGCTTTAGCTTCAGCCTTAACTCACTGTTTTGTCGGTGTGCATTATAGTTCACCAGTCCTTATTGAAAGATCTGTCATATTGTAACAAAAGAGAGAGACTGCCTTGGAATAATTCTATAAATGAACTGAAAAGCCCTTGATTTTGGCCAGTAATGAGTAATACAAATGACTGAGATGGGGAGTGAAGCCATCTGTCTGCGCAACAATATTCATTTAAAATGCACTGAAGTCATATATGATTATGAGAATGCCAAGTGTGTGGCTTAGTAAATTTGCTTGAAGAGAATTCTTGGGGGGAGAAAAAGAAAGAGGCAGTGAAACAGCTGCATATGAAAGGGTAATCTTTGGATTAGAAAACAAATTAGAAGAATTCAAAGCAATTTAACCACAATTTTTGAACCATATCGTAAGGGAGGCTTATGGGGGAAGAGAAAAACTGAATAGAAGGGCGGCATAAAACTCATAGCTCCACAGAGAGTTTATTTTCACTATTTTGTTTAGCACTCTTGAATGGGAGGGAATGAAAGAGTAAGCGTGAACAAAACCAGTACGCATTTAAACTAAATGTTAGTTAATTCTGTAGTTGAAAAGGCTCATATGTAATTAAAAATACCATGGCCTTTCTTTTTCTCTTCCTCTCTCTGAGGCTATGCATCACTAAATTATGCAGATGAATCCCTGAAAAAGCCTCGTATTCAAATTGTAACTGTTACATGCAAGGGTAGTAATGGCATGTGCAATTTAGTATTTCTGCAAAATAGAAACAATTCTATAGTAGATATAAATGTTATTCCCTTATGGTACAGTTATCAGAGAAAGGTCCTCTTCTCTGCTGGAATACTTTTTGAAAGCATCAGCCTCTGCTGGTATGAAGAAATGCAGTTGAGAAGACTTATCCTGTTCAGTAGCTAACACTTTATTCTGGAAGTACTGACCAGAAACTTGTTTGTGATTTAAAATCTGAGTCAGTCTGACAGTTGAACTGATACTGTGCCTGGTATTTTTTTCTATCAAACTGTTTTTGATAGAAAATTGGATTTTTGATTAAATTGAGATGTGCAAGAAGTGATGAAATTTTTTGCGTAAAATTTCCAATGCTTGAAACAGAGGAATTGCTGAAAAAGGTACCAGATTGCATCATGAAAATTACAGTCTTGGATCATGTTTCCATTTTGTTCTAGGAGATAGATTTTCTACAACCTGGGGTTCTTGGGACAGACGAGTCAACATTAAAAGGGAAGAAAACTGCATTTAAATGACTTCTTACAGGATCTAGGTAGTGGTGAGGTAGTCTAAAATTACTCCTTGTGCTGAAAAGTATTTTGAACACTGCAATGCCATGTATCTAGTACTGAGAACAGCCCCAAGTTTTAAAAAATAACTACAATTGCACTAGTCACCTGTTCAAACAAAAAACAGACGACCAAATTTCTCGTCTCTAAACTCTAAATAGCACAATGGAAAAAAATCACTATCTTTCTAATTATATCAGATTTTTAATGCGGCAGAAATGAAACGATGTCATTGCTCAAGTCTCTGGGCCAGACTGCAGTTTATACAGTCCCTTTGCAAAAATCCACATGGATCCAATCTCCCAGACCACTTCTCTCTTATTTACCAGAGCTCTTTGATTTCCTTAACTTCATAGTAATTTTTATGGAAGCTAGCGTAAACTGTTACCTCCTTACCCTTCATCTCCCCGACTGACATTTCAGGTCTTTTGGGAAGAACACATTCTTATATTTTTTGCTTATCCAGAGAATTGTTACTGTTTTCCTGGTAAAATCTCCAGTCTTTCCCCTAATGACGATATAAGCCTCTTCCTTTGCATCAATGAAATCCCACCCAGCTATATTCCAGTACCTCTGTCTATTCCTTACACCAGTTGAAGACACAAAGTCAGTTATTTCCATGCCCTACCTGTTTAGTTCTCATTTTGGAATCTGGTGACAGATTGTTGTAGGTATAGTGGGCCTGTGTGACTCCGCAGAAAAGGACTGCAACAATACCTGAAATTCAAAGAAAAAACAGAGTTAGGTGCTTCTATTTTCTTACTTAGGTTTGTCAAAGGGCTGCATAAAAAAAGCTAATTCGGCTGTTAACAGCATTTTATAACAAAAGAACTTTAAGATATGTTTTATAAGAGCATGTTTCAAACAAACTAGAATTTTTTTTCTTTGCTAAAAATGATGAAGGTCTCGAACCTTCTACTTGGTCCATCATGCTTTCATAGCGTTCCCACTGTTGTGATTCGGCCCAAAACTGTAGAAAATTTGTTTGAATTAATACATGGTAACATCTGACCATAATCTGACTGACAGTTAGGCAAGACTAACACAATTGTAATATGAAGGACTTCAGACTATTTGAAAATTTTGCAGAGACTGAATAGGAAAGGAAAAAATAATTTTATTACGTTTAAATGGTTTGAGAGCGCTTGGTACTGAATGACTGCAACAGGGGAAAGTTATTTCAATCCGTGCCTGATTGTTAGCCTTATCATAAGCAGTGTGTAACAATGTGCAAGGTTGACAACAACATATTGCTTAAAAATGATGCTCTGGCAGGTGCAAGCTGCGTTGCCCAGAATGACTAGGTCAATGACTGTAGCCATGTGGCAGTAATTATAATTCCCAACCTGTGGAAGGTCTTGAGGAGCAGGGCAGCAGGTTTGCCAGGAATAATAATAAATTTCTATTATAATGATATTTCTTATTTTTGAATATTTCCACCCTGGCCCTGGTCCTAACTCACTAGAATCATTGAGTAACGTCACTGTAATGCAGTATTATAATTAAAGTAGTTGATAAGATTGTAACTGCAATTTCCTTTCAGCTCTAGACACAGATGAGGCAGAAGGAACCTAGACAGGGAGAAAATAGAAAACCAAAAATAAGTGTCCACCAGTAACCATATGTAAATGCCCATGGAGGAAGAAAGCTCTGCGCTTTTCTTAAACTTGGGGCATGTCAACATAGATAATTAGTTATGCAACAGCTCAGGGCTTGCTCATGTCCATTCCGATCATCATTCCCCCGAAAACCTCCGCACACATTTCCTGAAGCATGTGGAGCATGCACGTTCTGCTCCGTTTCTAGATGCACACCACATGAGCAACAACCGGTTTTTTGCACAAAGCCAGCCTGCAGCGTGATCACGGCATGCCTGTGATCTCCGGGGCTTACATACAGGCGGTGTTCCACCATCCACCCCACAGTGCTTTAGTTCTCGTGCCTTTCAGCCCTTCTACCCGCTGCCTTCCGTCTAAGAGCTACGGCGTGCCCTAATTAGCATTTTAGTTCTGCTTCCTCATGGGCTGCTCTGCAAATTGTTAGGTAATTTTTAGCTCATAGGTGCTGACGTACTGAAATAGCGCTGATGAATCCAAGGAAAAACACCGAGGCAACAAAGCAAGCAAAAAGATACCAGTCCAGGTTTAGGCAATATCTGTCCTTGGAATGCGACTGTGCAGCAGCTTTCTAGGCATTTATTGGGTTAAACTAGCATGAAATGAAACATGTAAACCAGTTCTACTGGAAGCAAAATAACCCTAGTCTGTGCCTTCAGTCCAGGACTTGAAACTGGATAAGGTTTCCTCCAGCTTCTCCGGGATGGTGACTCCTGAATTTACAATGGCCGGCAAGAAAAGGCTCCGTAAAGGGGCAGAATCTACAGTGCTGCAGGCTTTAGCACAGCAAACCCAATATAAAACAGTCTGCTACTTCAAAAGGATTAACAGAAGCAGGCCAGGCTTCACACAGTTACAGGAAAAAATGGATGGTAACGTACAAGTGTCAGGTGAAAGTGCTGGTGCCTCAATAGGTTCTTATCCAGACCTCTAAATGTTTGAATTTTAGCAGCAAGAGGGCCCTGGAGGTAGGTGAAATATCCTCCTCCTCTAAAGCAAGGTCTAGATAAGGAAACACGGAACAGTAAAAATTTAGACAATGCTGAAACGATTTCATTTGGAGGAGTTTGTGTGTGTGTGTGTGTGTGTGGGAACAGCACGGTGCAACATACCAGTTAAAGTAATTATTACCTTACCATGCCTTTCTCAAGTTTCTGACTCTCTTTGGATTGCTACCCATGAAAATATTGTCCAACAAAATCCAACTTTCTTTACTTGCAAGCCTCTCTTGTTTCTGGGAAGAACTGAGGCCTGG
This sequence comes from Aptenodytes patagonicus, assembly GCF_965638725.1. Taxonomy (NCBI): domain Eukaryota; kingdom Metazoa; phylum Chordata; class Aves; order Sphenisciformes; family Spheniscidae; genus Aptenodytes; species Aptenodytes patagonicus. Next base: position 7,061,430 of record NC_134954.1, read on the forward strand.
CATTAATATGCCTTTGATGGAAGAAAAAACTATGGAGTAAAAAATTCTGAGATGAATTTGGCACAAGGGATAACTGCCATCAGAAAGAAAATGAGAAAGCAAATCTTTTTTTCCTACAAACAACTGTGGTCGTTTTCTTTGCTTCTGGGTTCTCTTTATATTGTAAATTTACCTGTACTCCTTCTACAGAACACAGTCTCTGCAGCCAAGAAATATTCCACTGAGCTTTAGCTGCTGTGTTTTTGGTTTTTAATATTTATTTTGTTAGGTCTGTTTTGGTATTTTTTTTTTCTAACTACACTAAGACTTTTATTTGCAGTAAATAATGTAGGTACTAGTGCGATTGTCACTGCCTAAATACGTTCCAGGAAGTTCATGTTTTTGTGAGGTCTAATTGTTCTCTTAAATGAGTCTAAGTCTTTTTTTCTCAGTAACTGTATTTGATTGTGCAGAACTGATCTGGGGAGTTTAAAAATTCTCAAGGCATTAATAATGTGCAATGGGATGCTCAAACAATGAAATTTCAGTTAAAAAATATAGCCAATCAGTAATGTTGCTAAGTATCTCTAGCTCCAGGCTCAGTAACAGAAGTGGAGATAAGAGTTTCTGATTCACTTTCTTCCACGTGAATCATCATCATGCCAAGTCTTGCATTTTTAAAATTGACTATTAAATTCAGCTATGATTATAAAACGTTTTTTTGACTGCTAAGAAACTGTTAATTATGGGTAGTGAGAGAACTGAGAGAGTGACATGAGGAATAAAATGGCCTAAATCTGATTTTACAATAGGAATAAATGATCTGAACCATGCAATTATGCAAGTGTGGAAACCAGATACTCTGTTTCCAGGGAAGACTGGGGGAATGCAGTGGAATATTTCACTTGCTACAATTGAAGGCTTAATATGTACCAGCCATGCCTCTCGCAATGAATGCTTAATTAAAAAGCTTGGAGAAAATTGTTTGTAATGCATTTCCATAAAAATGATTACTTAAGAGTAATGACCAATTATGTTAATGCAACTACAAAGGAAAGAGAAGTACCTAAAGAGGCAAACACAGAACTTTTTAGTTAGAAGGAAAAAGCAATCCGGATTTCTTTGTAACACTATTAAAGCTGGATTTTGGAGTTAGCTGGGTAGCAAAATACTGTATGAACTGTGTATGGCACATAAATAAGGTTGTTAAATTTTTGCAGGCTTTCTTTCACAGAGAAGACCAAATATGATAATACTGGAATTGTAAACAGAAAGTATTTATTAGATGCAGGGAGGCAGATAAAGTGAGATGGTCCTTTTACCAGTCCTTAGTGTGCCCAGTGCTTTATTTTCACGGTATTGGAGACTCAGCTCGCTTTTTCAGTGCCGTTAATGTTGTTTCATTTTTAAGTGGCAAATTTAGCAATTACTGAGATACTTAGTACTACAATTGCTGAACAAAATGCTGACCTAAAATAAACAGGGAATGTTTTGAGTTGAAATGGGTGATCAGTCATTAAGTGCAATACAGCCGCTTGTGTCTATAAATAAAGTTACTGGAATTTTTTACTTAATATAAAAAAAAATGAGAAACCTCACAGTAAAATGTTGATAGTCACTAGTAAAGTTTCAGCTGCAGCTCAACCTCTTTGAAGAGGTTTTATTAGAAATAAAAGCCTACCATTTTATTTGATTTTTTTTACTCCTTATATAACAGAGAAATAGTGATAGCTTGTTAGCTGCTTATACAATTAGAAAACTTATTGCTGAATACTTGTAGTTGAAATTGTTGCTAGGACAAAAGCTAGTAATACCAAAAGATAATACAGGATAAAGGAGTAACTTGCATCTTTAAAAGTATTTTGCTGATGGTGTGAACGTTAACATGATAGTGTGAGCATTAATTTATAAGTGTTAATCTAAAAATAATTCCTATGTTGTCACTGAAAAACAAAATCTTTTTCCAGATCATTTCACAAATAGGCAAAAGGAAACGTCCCCTTACTTTTCAGTATCTGGTGCTAAGAGAAAAACTGAAAAAAGTCTGTCTTTTTTTTAGTGTGCTTTTAATGCAAACCTGGAAGTGACTGGCCACAATTTAAACTTCAGAATTTGCAAATCTGAGGCAATAAAACTGACGTTATGTCTCCAGATGTCAGGTCTTCTAGTGGTAAAAAAAGGAATTTAGAAAAAGAACCCCAAACCTCTTCCTTCTGGGGTAACCTCTTATCTGCTTAAGGGAGCAGATAAAATATATAACCTCATTTGAAAAGATCTACAGGTGAACTGGCCAGTGTTCATCCCAACTTCACAACAACTGCAAATCCCACAGTACAACAAGCAACAGGAACTGGTCTTTCATCAAAGGCACTGAAATGTGGGGGAAAAGAGAACAACGAGGACTGGGTAATAGAGAAATTATATAAATCAGATAACATTTACTTTGGAGTCATATTTATGCCAGAACATCTCCACAGCGCCTACTGGGCACATCCCAGTGCAGACTGAGTGGCAGGAAATGAAGCACTGTCTTCTGCATCGAATTGTTGCAGTAATAAGGCTATAAACCCAGTAGTAACAATATCCCTATTCAGCCTGTTTTCACTGAGGGTATGAAGTGTGACTAATCATTTTTTTTGATACTGAAGCTTCAAGGCTTCTTTCATCAGACCTGCACCAATGCAGAACCAAAGCTGGTGCTTTGTTCATGAAGCTTTCAACTCTGGAGTTGTCTGAGGTTGATTTTGTGTTGAAGTGACAGAAAGCAACAAAAGACAGAGCTGAGGGAATTTTTTAGGCCTTCATCTGAGGAATGATCATTGGTATTGCACCTGGCTGCTTCAAGTGAGACCTGAGCTGCAGTGTTGTACTTTTGTAACCCCAAATGAATTGCTGCATTCAATTTAGATTGGAACTCCTACAGTGAGACACACCAGGTTTTATTCTAGACACACTAAGAGTGCTTACCCCCTCTATCCTGAACCTGTTCACTAGCGATAAGACTCCACTATCCTCATTTTATGCAACGGATCATAGATCTCAGCCTAATGCCCGCTAAGCACCATGCTCATGATTGCAGCGCGTGTTTCACATTCAAGGATAACCTGCGCAATAGCGTCCATGGTCAAGTCCACCCCTCGATCACGAGCCCATCTGCATGTTGCATCTCTTCCTTAGTGACCTGAGGTGTCATGGGCCCACCGAGCTATAAAGAAATATGTACTTTTAAATAGAATATGTACTTTTCTCTAAAAACAAACACCTTTCTCTTTTTCCCTTACTGTCTTAAAAGGCTATACCTACAACAGGACCTAAGTTAGCCAGACCCAAGCACTGACTCAAGTGTGCTCATAGTCTGATCAAGTGATGCTGTTGAAAGGGCAAATGGGATAACTGGAACTGCACAGAGTATTGGATCTAGCTTATATGTCAGCAAAGTATGTCTAGAGCATCCTCTAAAGCACAGGGCCCGCCTGGCATTCCCCGTCTTAGAATACCACATAGATCATCCAGAGCCATCTCTGAAGTCCTACAGGCAAGTAATGGATTAGTAATTTGTGGCAAACTTGCCCAGCTGTCATCTGTCTCTGCACAGCAGTGCAAATGCCATCTTCTCATCAGTGAAGAGCCTGCTTTCCTAATTAGACCCAAATGTCATCCTTTCCTCCTAGGCAGAACTACAGCTTAAGAGAGTTGAGGTCTCTTTCCTTTTGACCTAGAAGCCAAGCTATTCCTCCTCCCTTATTACTGGGAGGAGTCTACCTACTTCTCTCTGTGACACAACATGGCACATTACTTATGAATAAAGGAAAGAAAACCACAAAATTGAGAATTTAAAGCCCAGAATAACTTCCTTTTATGGAACGATAAAAGGTGAACTAAAGCCAATGAGGTACCAACCTGCATTGTGCTCACAGTGCTCAGAACGGCAGACAGAAATGTTTTGATAGATTCCTTCCGAGAGTGATACAAGAAGAACTGGTCACAACACTTAAGAAAACCAATGAGGTAGATGATGGATCCAAGACAAATTACAGCGAACAGATAGGAAGAGCGAACAGCCGCGAGAATAACTGCACTTTGTCAGCAGTACTAAAGGAAATGGAAGTTGGTGACGTTTGTTCTTGCTATGTCCTAAATACAAAGGTAGCACAAAACTGCCCCAGTGAGAGACCAGATCTTTCGACTTGTCCTGGGTACATCAGTCATAATAAGCTGCTTATTTATTTTTGGAGGAAAAGCTTTCTCACTAAGGAGACTGTGCTCTCCTGTGAGCCCCTGAATAAGGCGGCAGGTGTCCGACGTATCACAGAACGTTCAGACAAGACTTGCTGAGGGTGAGGAAGCAGCAGTAATTGATTATTGCAAGCTATTTCCTTTATAATGATCAGAAAACAATCATTTTGGGCTGGGCTTTGAAAAACAGTAAAGGAACAAAGATGATCCCCTCCAACAATTTTTCCTTCAAGATCCATTGTCTTTCTTAGCTTCACAGCACAGGTCTTTGGCATGTAAAATCAGAGGCAGTTGGCCGTAATTTTGATGCTTTTACACTGATAAATTCCATATGACTTTGAAGTATGCATTAATTGAATACATAATGCAAATAAATTCACATACATACATTTGACTGCATTTTTGCAGGTATGTTAATCTCTCTTTATTTGAATATCTACTTAGTTCAAACAGCTGTAGATAGAGAGGTTCTAACTGAGGTGAACATTAAATGCCCATGTACATCACGGAGTCTTTCACAGACTAATGACTGAGTGATCAGTTAAAAATTAGCAAATTATAAAATTATTATTATAAATTATAAAGCAAGAGAACAAGCAATTAATAAATGCAAGATGTACTTTCCTCATTTATTTTGACAAGTGTTTAATTTAAATTATTTATGATTTTTTTCATAGCCTACCAGTAAATATTCTGTAATGAAGTTTGAAAATGAAAGCAGCTATATTAACACTGACCTTACTATAGTACTCAGTTATTACAACTTTGCTCAGCAGTCAGGAATGATATACTTCGGGGCAAATCAGAAAGTGCACACAAATTAGATTCTACTGTCTAAGAATCAATTTATCATGCCTGTGTCACAGCTTGATGATATAGCTATAAGAGTAATAACCATAACATTAATTTCTAATTTACAGTTATCAGTATAACAATAATTATGTAGTCATCCCAGACTTTTATTTTGATTTGCTGGTTTGATCACATACATTTTTTCAACCAGGGTCAGGCCCATATGTTGTGTTATAGATCATGGGATATCTTGAGGTAGAGAAATAAGATGTTTTATAAAATGTTGACCTGTACTACTCTCCATTCACATTTTATTTAAAAATTCTGCAAGTAAAACAAGTGAGCTCTACCACCTGCTATACCTACACAAAATACACTGTAGCCCGTTATTTATAAATTACGACATACCTTCAGCATTAGACTTCAAAAGGCTCTTAGTGATTGAAAAAATCATGTGGAAAGCCTTATAAGAATAAAATTATTTTGCAATTACATTACTTAATAGCTACAGGGAAATACTGATGTCTAGTGTTAATCCTTTGAAGTTCATTTAGAAAGAATGAACAGAGGAAACACAATATCCAAGGAAAACGAAGACGAATATAGGCATAAATGTACAATGGATCGAGTTAATTTTTGAAGCAAGTCTACTGAAGTCAAAGACTTCAAACTAGGAATTTAGCTCATTGAATGGAGTGGTCCAGCAGCGTCATTGCATGGCTATGATGCTCTCTTAATTCTAATGATTGCTTTTGAGGATAGACGCACTTGACTGTAAAACCAGATGATGTATGCATTAAGTAAGGCAAAGGGCAAAGCAAGTAAGCTGGAAAAGATTGGGAATGATGGAGTATGGATTAAGTGCTGAGTGTGTTCTGAAGGATGACTGGCTTTCCCCTGGGCTCCCCGTGCCTTCTGCCACAGGTGCTTTGTACATAACATACCCCTGTGGGAGACTGCACACAATAACTGCATTTTACACAGATTTCCTTAGCCATGGGTATGAGAAATCAGAGCCACCTCTGAAATCTATACCTCCAACAGAACCTAAGTCAGCTGAAATTTCTTCATCAATACAGTAATTCTCCTGCTGAACTGGAAGTTTAAAGTCATATTATGAAAGGAGGGGAGTTGGAGCTATTTCAGATGAGACTGAGAGAAGATGAAAGCAACATCAAAACTGGTTAAACCAGACAACTAAAAATATCCACGCTAAAGTGTAATGTTAGCACACTACTAATAAAGTCAATGCATTTACAAAACACAGCTTTGAACTTCTGAAGCTACAAGAAAGGCTCCGTGAGTTTTTTCCATCCTAACAGCTTCTGACAAAAGCCTTTCACAGAAACTAAATGCCAAAGATTCAACTGATAAAACTTTCAGGATTAAACTTTGCCTCCTCACAACAGTGTGATTAAACAGTTTCCACCTGAAACTCGGAACACGCCCATGAGAGAAAGGCTAGCGACAGACCTAAAAGGGCTTGGTATGTTTTCCTTGGAATTTGTGTGTTGGCAGAGCAATTCTATTTTATATGCCTACATAAATTCCTTTATTTATAAGAAATAGCTAAATTTCCCAACAATTTTCTATTTTTTCTCTTAAATTGGAACTTTACTTTGGTTCCACTCTCTTTCTCTGGCTCTCCCTCTGTCCATTTAAAATTCCTTACCATGGCTACCGTAAAAACCATCTGTGGTGTTTTTGATAATTAGAGTCTTTTATTTAAGATATTTCATATATTGCAAAAGGAAAGAGAAACGAAACACTCTTCAGAGTGACTACCAGGAGAGGCTGTGCTGTCTGTCATCACATTTGCAGTATGCAAAAAAGACGTATGCCAATTTTTTTTTTGTCTGGACGTACAGTCTGTTCCTATCCCCAAGAAATGGAAATTGCCTTTGGTGCAGCACCTGAGGCTTTGAAAGATCTTAGTGTTTCCCTCACAAATCCACTTTTTGAGTATAATGTATAACTTATCAATCATGTATTTGCTGAAACATAGCATCCTTGTTCTCAGCTAGGAATGTATTTTGAAACAGTCTTTCCTTGGAAGTCATTGGATAGGAACTCATTACCTTCAGTAGGAGGCAAGTGATTAACAATCATCCTTCTTTGCTTCCATTGTTATGTAGTAATCATGTCACATTTTTAAGAGCCGTTAAGCATAAAGACACAAAATGGACTTTTATTCCAGCTGGTAACCGATTTTCTCCATGTGAATACCACCCTTTTGTTCAGTTCATGTGCCCCTCTTCTTATTAATTGGCCTGAAGATTTTGGCAGTAAGCAGGACGCAAAACTGTATATTTAATAAGGCAAAGATGTGAGAAGATGCAGATGTTAATACCCATTCTGAAATAGTTTGATTGTGTGGCTAATATTAGAAAAAGTGACGTGCTGGCTCTACAGAGGTCAGTAGAAATATAACTTTTGACTTCAAAAGGCTTTAAACAATTTTGCAAACAAAACAGTGGGCTGCATTAACACTCCATTAAGCAGTTTTCTTCCCCTGACTTTCCCTGACGTTAATTAGAGCACTAGATTTCAGAGGTGACAGCATCAAGAACATTAAAACGATCTGACTCTTACAAACTTTGTTCTTTCAAATCACACTATACAATAGGTTGCTGTCTAGGTAAACGATATCCATTTGCAATTTTTGCCTAAACTTCTGTGGACTCTTTATGTTGTAAAAAGCAGTGCCTGAGCATGTACTTGACTGTGATTCTCAGTGTTAACAAAAAAACAATCAGATCACACGCCTTTCTACCTGTCACTGGGACATGCCTGTACCTCTCCTGTTGCAAAAGGTGTTTATGGAGGCGCGCTGAACAAAGATGAATTTTTTTCTTTTTTTAAATCCAGAGGTGGCTGCAACTCACTGGCAATGCTGAGGATGTCCCTGTCCTCTGTTTAGTCATTGATAGTTGGGAAAAAGGAGGAGGGACCAGGACGTGCAGTGCATGCAGAGGAGCACACAGTCTCTGACAGTCACATGGCACTGTATATTTGCTTCCTCATACTTACCGTCATCTTTGGCCCTGTAGCTGGGCAGAAAATAGTGGGATTAATAGTGGGACTAATAGGGATGGGACAATGTGAGGAGGGTAAGGAAGAAAGACTGAGGACTTTAGCCTGACGTAATAAGTCTTTGTTTGGAAGAACTATTCAGTGTCTCTACAGATTTATTCTTAAAGATGAAACCATCTCCAATATAGCAACTGGCTTTTAAAAGCTTTATATATGATGCCATGCCCAAAATAAACATGCCATTTTCCCACATTAGAGTCATATTATAAAACTGCTTTTATTCAATAAAATGCAACACTTACCTGTAAGACCAGCAGCTTCTGCTGATAAGAAGGCACTCCAGGATAGGAGGAAAAACAGACCTGTCTCCAACATAGGGAACTCGCACAGCTTTGTAAATTTTGTCAAGTGCTAAAAGATTACTAAGGAAAAATAAAAACCCAACTGTTCTGTAAGCTAAAACTGCCCCCAACCTGATGACGGATGAAAGAAAGCAAGCAAGCTCCCCCACCATATTCGTCTATACAAGTTGAATTCAGGAAAAACTGCACGGCTTCTAAATTATCTCAAAGGGGAAAATCCAGCACAGGTTTTAAACAGGTGAATTCTACAAGTCGTCTATTTCAAGGACTTTTGTGGTTTTTGAAATAATGCCTAATTGGTTGCATTTTATATTCTTTCCCCAGAAAAAAGGGAAAAGAAAGTAATTTTGTCCAGTTTTGTAAACAAACTGGCATTTGTTTACATTTGCATCAATGCAAGAAAGATGAAAATCGCTGCTCTTTCTACGATAGTATTTTACATGAAGAACTGTAAAACACAAGAAAAAATGCAGGGCAACAGATATGCCTTTTATTTCTAGTTTAGGTAAACTGACTGACTTGATTTGTAGTCTAGTGTTTGCCTTGTATTTTTGTATAATTGCTGCTAGTCTGTAGTTCATAAATAAGTTGCTGTAGTTCATAAATTTACGTTATAACCTCAAAATACCTCGAAATACTTTCCTAAAAATGTAATTATTTACAAATAGTAAAAATAAAGACCAGAGTCTTGTCTAATGTTAAAAAGAAATTTGCATATTAAGTTCTTTGTGGATTCTGACAAGTGAAATTTCCTGTCAATTTATGATTTGACCGTTTGTTTGCAAAGTCTTGAATCAACAGTGAAAAGGTTCAGGCTCACACTAAAGATGGTCAGTCTCAGATATCATGCAATTTTTCCAACATATATAGATTTTCTCTCTGAAAACAAACCATAAAGGATATTAAAGCTGTGACAACAGCGTAAGAGGATCCCATGGCAAATGATCCAGCAAAGATCCCCAGGAAATTCCCCACTGACTGGAAGAAAGCAGCAGCATCAAACGCATTAGGATTCTCCTTAGGACTGTAAATGGATATAGAGCTGAAAAGAAAACAAAGGGATGGGGGAGAGGGAGAGAGAAAGGAATAAGGAATTTAATCACGTTGTTAGGATATTGAAATCAATAATTGAAAGTGGACATTTTTAGGGAATCAAAATGCAAAACAAGTCTTCTCTGGGCTGATAGCAGATGGGAGAGCAAAGCAGATGGAGACTGGGGAGGGAAATGGTTTATTTTCAAGGTATCATACTGGAAATCCATAGTCTACCGTCAGTCAGTAAAAATTTTTATACTAGAAGCACCATAAAGAATATTGTTTCCAGGCCAACTAAACAGTAAAAGGTGGTAGGTGTATAAGAAAACTGCAGGGAAGATAGATAACTTTGAATTATTTATTGGCCATATGTCTTCAGAGCAGTTATATATTCACAAATATTCTTGATAAAAAGTGCAGCTCCATGGCTGAGGCTCAAACGGGTGACACAAATCACAGTAGGTACCAAATCTGCAGCAGCAATCTTGTCATAAACCACCTAGTAGTTCCCTTCTTGGTGTAACCCTTCATAAACAGAGCTGAAAGCATATCAAGAGCTCAGCAATAGGACACCTCGTGGACAGGATGAATGTTGTCCCACAGAAAGAAACTGCTGCAGTTGTCAGAGGTCATCTCCTGTATCCCACCCCTGAGTACAGGCATCAAGAGCATTCGTGAATGGGAAATGATGCCGCCAAAGGGAAGGCCGTGCACTAAAGCATTTTTGGAGCGTTTCAGGGTTGTTATTTGCCACTAGTCGGTTACTGCCCAGAACACTAGTAACACCAAGTATGTATGCCTTTTTTGTCTGGTTGAAACTTTACATTTAACAGATACAAAATAGCCCTAAGCCTCCCAAACACTAATTAAGCAACATTTTAGATCTTTGTGGTTCTGTTGCTTTCAGTACCGTAGGTCTTTTACGTTCATTGTCGAAGAAAATGTACTGAGCTTGGCATGGGATTCCAGAAAGCAGCTTGGATTGCTGGAAAATGATTGGTATTTTAAGCATTAAAAATTTAGAATTTTTAAAATGTTTTGAATATTTTAAGCTCTTGCATATTAAGAACGTGATCCCTGCAGTCTGATGTCTTCCATCTGGAGATGAGGCTTAGAGATGAAGCTCTGTATGGAGGATTTTCTAAACAGTTGCATTCAAGTAGAAATCTCCAAATAACATGAAGACATGTGAAAACAATCTCGTGCTTTCAGTCTGTAAAAAAAGCACAAGGATTCTAAAGGCATATGGTGGAGCACCACTAAATACGAGTGGTGAATACTTATCTACTACAACAGAAATTACTACGCACCAAAATCTGATATCTCCAGTTACGCTGATTAGCACCACCACAAAACTAGTGAGATGATTTGTAGCGGAAAGTGCTATTATTATAAGTACACAAAATATTGTTCCCAGAGGAAATGCTAATCGACAACATGTTGCTATCCAAATTTTCAGTCCTCTTTCAACTGTGACTCTCTTACACTAGGGGTCAGTTATAATTCTTTGCTTCTCTTGCCTTCAGATGATTCTTGAAATGTTTGTTATCTCTGGCCTACTCAAAATTTATTGTTTTAGAACCCATGTGAAATGAAGAATTAAGCCGTAGATACATTCTCTAAACTGACGGAATGGTTCTATCAAAGGAAATCCTATCAGCTGTGATACTGTACGTTTGTAGTCTAATTTACTAAGTGTATTTTGTATACTTAGGGAGGGCTTCGGTTTAGTTAGTTATTTAAAGTTGAAACTGTTTGGTAGTGTAACTGGAACTGTTAGATCTAAAACTTTTAGGCGTGTCTTGACAGCAGAGCAGCCACTTGGTTCTCTGATATTTGCCCCAAATAAGTATACAGAGACTGCAGCTGCTCTTCTGTATCGCTTAGTGAATTATAAATCAGGAAATGATCTTTTGTGCCACTGGTGCTGCCGCAAGCACTGAGTGCTGAATTCAGAGAGGTCAACCTGACTACACCCTAAAATCAAGGAAAATTGCTCTATTGATGCCCACAGAAGGGATGCTCAGTCAAAAAAAGCAAAACAAAAAAATCTTGACGTGGAATGAAAGTTTAGTAGTTAAATGTAAGCTATAGCCATTAACTGACTTTTTATTAAGTATGTTAACCGTAAGGCAAGAAAAGTTGGCTTTGTTAAGACCAGTTAGGGTTCCAGTTTGCCCTCCAATTTACCAACAGCTTTCAGGTATGGAGAAAACTTGAAGACAGGATCCTATTCTTAATGTAGTTATTTCAGGAACAAATGTGGAGTGACTCATTCTTGCTGGGAAATTTTCCTACTCAATATGCCCCCCAAGCCCCATGATTTTTTAAAAGCACCATAACACAACATATGCTCATTATGCTAACTGTGGTTTCTGGTCTAAATCTTTCCAGAACTCAGGTTTCCCTGCAGCTCAAAGAGTTAGTTCTATTTTTCATTTTGCATTATTCTGTACTAGAGCTATTTTTTCTTTTTCGGAACATGTTTCTTCTTTAACACTAACTTTTAACCCTTTCAAGCATCTAAAATACATACTAATTTACCCGATAATTTTTCTGTATAAGCTGTATTTCAACAGAACGGGATTTTATCCTGTTTATTCCAGTATGTCCTGCCAAGCCAACTATTTGACCTAAAAACAAAATTGCAAAGTTTGACACAGGAAAGAACCATAATTAAACTGACAGCGCCTCTACTCTTCTTCCTTTTCCTCAGAGAGCAATTCAAGAAACATGCTGGCATGACTTGCCATCTCTGCTCTCTGTGCCTGATACGAAAGGGGTTGATCGCAGTTCATTAACAAGCAGTGTGCGAGTTTGATGCTAAATCTGAAACCGTGTTTAGTTTTTAAATATTAGAGGCTTTCTAACTGTTGAACTAGTATAAGAAAAAAATGGGTTTATTTCTGTAAATTCGTATCAGAGGTGGATTAAACAAATCCTGAAAATAAATGCAGTAGAAAACTGTTTTCAGAGATTGATAAAAGAACAGAACTAATGGCAAAGATATGCTTTATCTGCCACCTATAATGAGATAGAGTGGAGGGATAGGAATAAAAAAAATTTGTTGGGTCCTCACTGAATGCTTGATAGACATATCTCACAAACACCTGCCCCAGTCCCTACTATCTGTCTATATGTAAGATTGGTAACCTCTGCCTCTCCTTCAGGTTGGAGTTAAGAATAATACTTAGCTTCCTTGCTGGTTCTTATAAGGATTACCCAGCACCTTCTATATTAGAAAACTATTTAACAGATCCCTTTTTCTTTCCAGTTCTTCTGTGCTTCCTTGACCAAATAACAATGGACAGGGTCAAGTGCTTTCACAAAGGAAATACAGGCAATGCTTATTTATACAATAAATTGCAAGTTAGGATGGTAGCTTTTGCTTGAAACAGAAAGAAGGATTAACAGTTTGTGTAAGCTGTACCACGCTGATCATTCCACTTCTTCCCTCCCCTCATCTGTTAAGATCATTTTAGGATGAAAGCTCAGCATGACGAAGAATGTTTCTTTCTATGGACTTATATGGGGATATAATACTAAAGGTCTCCATGACAAGCAGAAGTGCTATTGCAATAGAAAGAGTACAGTCGTGTTTCCAGTTACATCTTAATTGATTACTTTTTACATCTTCAGTTATTCTCAAGGAAATTCTCATTTATTCATAAGATCCTTTTCTTCCTATAAGTTTTCCCAGCCTGTGAAGGTAGCACAATGTATTTTCCTTAAAAAAAAAAAAATTAAAAGCATTTAGGATTAGAGCAAAGATTTTTCAGTAAGTCATGGTAGTTTTTTGAGGAAAAATCTGGAGGTGAGGTTAAACCTTGTATCCTACCTTTTGTTCCTGTCAAGGCCTGACGTGCCTAGGGCTAGTGTGGCAGCGTCAAATAAAGAGATGTTAATCAGTTGTAACTAGCGGAACAGCACAAAGATCCTTGGTTTTGATATAAGCCAAAGCGATGCAACACATGTATCAGATGAATTTTAGAAAAAGGCAATATGCTGAAGAAAATACACTCAAGCATCAGAAAGAAAATGTGTGCAAACAGCAGAAAATTTCTAATAGAATGATGTGGAATCAATGATTAGAAATAACCAGTAAACAAACTGTTTTATTCCTTCCTTTCTCCTTCTGTCTATTTGACCAACATGAAAACAGCCAGCTTATTATCTTTGGAGAGGAAGACTTCTTTCTACTTGCTAAGTCAAAGGGCTTCCTCTTGCCCAGTGGCCTCCTCCCTATTTGCCACACTGTCATGGGCCACATAATACTGCACAGAAAAGAATCAGGAACAATCTAAAAAAAAAAAAAAAATCATACCTGAAAATACAGGAAGGTCAGCTATTCCTTAAAATACCTTCAGTGAATGAAGTGGGATCTCCCTCAGGTGATAAATATAGAATTACATGGTGATTTAATCAGCTGCTAATTTAGACAAATAAAACAGGCCAGGAAAAAAAGAAAAACTATTCTAGAGTTCAAGGTCGTTTTTAAGAGGGAAAGAAGGTTCTTTTTTCCTGACATTATACTTACACAGAAAAAGGTAGGTCACTATACTGTGTTAGAAAACTTGGAGCTTTCAGAGAATTGGATTGAACTGAACAATTTCTGTTCCCACACAACTTTTTAACTATATAGTTTTCTTAAAAGTGTTGGAAGAAAGCCGAAAACACAGAACTGTAATTTTCCCACAATGTAAGTGTTTGAACTCGAAGCTAGATGTGAAAGCACATGCATAGCACCAGACACCTAAACCTTCTCTTGGCAAGTTTTAGGTTGGTAAAGCCTTCCAGGCTTCCTCATAAAACAGCTCCACACACAGTAATGGTAAGTAGACACACTATAAAAATGAAAACAAATGAGATAAAACGGGGATGTGAGTATGCTAAGCCAACAAAAGCACATATGAAGTAGAGAAGGTTTGCAGACAATCAAGGGAGAGCAAAGAAGAGACACACCAGTGCAGGAAGGCTTTAGGACTAGCAAAAGCAGCCAATTGTAACAGTAGTTTGAGGCAAATATACAGAGATCCTCTAGATGAAAATTTCCAACAACAAACTTGCTGTATTTTTCAGACGTGTTTAAAACACTGATCAGCAAGCAACACAAATGCACAGAAGGTGCATTAAAAGAACATAGATGAGTCTTCTGTACATCCTTCTGTATAAAGAAATCTGTCTCCCTGGAATTTATTCCTGACAATATTTGCAAATGTTTAGAGAATTAAGGCTCCAGAAACCTGGATTTCACAGAAATATACATATTAAGCTTTCTATTTATAAATGTATAAGGACTGCAAAAAAAAAGAAAAAGTTACTGGTGGCTGAGTTACTGCTCAAGTGGCTAGCGTTTGAACCTTCATTTTTCTGGCTATCCAAAACTTTATTCTCCTTGGCAATACATCACATCATGGTTTTTATTCCGCTCACAACCTGGTTTCAGCATACTGCTAGTAGTGCTGTTGGTTTTAATTCTAGAAAAACGGTCTAGCAGTTATTTTAGAAACTATCTTCTAGCTGGGATTACACTCTGTTCCTTTTTCTCTGTGTCACGGCATATTTGCTTCCTCTCTTTTCTGTCCTTACCTTTGTTCCTTTCTAGGCTTTTTCAGACTTTATGAACTATTACAGGACATTTTATTTTGATTACTTTAAACCAAACTAACACTTACTGTTGTCGTATATAAGGCTTTTACTGTTTATGGAAACCTTTCTCAAAATGGATTTGTTGTCAGTTCCGAAGTGGCTAGCTGATGGCAGATGTCAAAGCACCAGCCATGCTGGAAAAGTAAAGCTCTGACAGACTTTAGGGAAAATGTAAGTTTTCCCATTTATGAGGAAAAGCAACATCTGCATGAAAATAAAAGAGGAATTCAGGCTCTCTGCTAGATTTTCACTTAATATAAAATATCATAGGCTAGTTCTACGGAGGGACTTAGGCTCCTTTTTAGGTGACACGAAGCATCCTCAGAGCTGACGTAACTGGATAGCTTACTAAGTGTGTTAGCGGTGTTACAAAGAAGCTGCAGAATTTGAGTCACTCTGTCCCTTAACCAGGAATCAGCTTAGCTCATCAGCAGTCATTTTTGGCAGCTAATGATAAATATTTTCCACACTGGTAACTATTTCAGTTTTCTTCTGTGTTCAGGCCCGAGCTGACACACGGCAGCAGCTTGCAGCACAGCCAGAGAAAATAACGAGTAGTTTGTGTTGTTCCAGGTAGACTTTCCCTAATGCAGACCTTAGTTCTCATCTACCCTTAAACACCAGGGACTGCAGAAAATCTGTCATTCTCCCTCCTTCTCCTCTGCCTCCCTAGCCGTTGCCCTTAGGAAGCCTGGTCTACCTCCTTAGGGAGCCTTGGAAATCATCTCTTTATCACAGTGATCCCATTGCCCTGAAAATTCCACCACCTTCACCTTCAAAGGACCTGGCAGTTCACCCTCCTTGATGGGGTTGAACCCAATATCCTGGTGCCCAGGAAAAACCTCTGCAAGTCCCTCCTGACAGAGGTGCTCGGAGCACCCTCTCCCTCTGATCCTGATCAGAACTCGGTCACTACAGACCTGGAGTCACTACAGACACGTAGAAAGGAGACGTGAGGTGACAGTTTTGACAATGACCTAATGGGCCTGCAGGCTGAACAATTTCAAGTCTAAAGTCATATCTGATCTGCTGTGGAGCTTCTCTACCGCTGTGCATCTGAGAAGTGGTATGTGCTGTCCTAACGTATCTTTACAAGTATTGTAACTTTTCATTGCCTTGTTCTAGGCAAACACTACCCTATTTTTATCATTGACAGAAAGAAATTCTGATGAACAGCAACCTGAACTTAAAATTCTTTGTAAAAGAAAAACAAGGCTTTAATAGTAAAATATGTTAGCATTTATCTGAGGCTTGGTATAGGAATGTTTCATTCTTAAATGACTGCTATTGCTTCTAAATGTCTGATTTTCATAAATCTATTTGAAAATATCACAGTCGTTTTCCAGTGACAACTCTTTTCCCAAAAGCCTCTCCTGTATCTTTGAGAGGAATGAAGCACATCAGCAGAAAACAGATGGCTGATAGTGGGTCGTCTGTGACAGCATGTGCTGCATTCTGTGTTATGCTATTACCAGTGTCTGACTGTCCTTACTTTTGAGCTGATCATATCAAAAGGCACACAATTTACAGATTTCTGTGCCTGCAACTATGATCCCTTCTCATTTGGATATCAGAACTGTAATCCAACTCAGTGTTTAATTTCCATTCCTTTCAAACATTGCATAAAGAGAAATGGCCTGTGTATCTAGAGAGCAGCTTGAAGTCTGTCCTCCCAGTTAGGGAGCTCTTAGTGGCTTCATCAACTGTGAAGATGCATCTAGTGTGAAGAAAGTAGAAACAAAGAATCAGCCACCAAGGAACAGCTATATGTAAGTAAATTATTATTGTATTAGTATGAAGAGCTGGATTTCTCCTCTGGCTTGCATCTCTCTGTAATCACTTATGCCCATGCAAAATAGAACTTATAACAGTGCTGTAAAAAATATGCAGTTTTTCTGCATAGAAAACATGACTGTAACAGTTACAAACCAGTGATGTGTCAAACCATCAACCCTCTGAGTTAACAAGAAACAATGAACGAGGAAAAAAATTGTCCAATCAGGAAAAAAAGAAATAAATTCCTATATGTTATTTGAACCAAGTCTGCTGCATCGTGCTAATTAAACAACCCAGACAGAGCATATCCAGTGAATAATAGTACCTCATACTTTGTGAAGGCATCTTCAGGCACCCAAGAAGTGCAATAATCCTGAAGGTATGTGTCAGCTAAAACTGTTTCCTGAACAAAAAGAAAATGGTAAAAAACAAAAAGAGACCCTAAAAATTAAATGTATATATTGTGCCATTAAGGGAATTAGATGTGCTATGAGCGTTTACGCTAGTACTAACATTTGTCTGTGAGCCTGAACTATCTTTTTGCCTCCCTACTTCTGATACCTGAGTTAAGAGAGCTATCATCCACTCCCAGCTCTCTCACTTCTAGGCCCAACCATCTGAACTTGTAAAATGATCTAATGATTTGTATTTGTCTAATAATAAAATAGTGTGCATCACTTACTTTCTTCATATATGGCTAGATCTTTATCTCCTACCACCTTTACATTCTTCTTCTTCATCATATCATTCTTCACCTTTGTATTATCCTTCAATTTCTTGTCTGTGAGCCACTAGCGTCCAAAGATACTCAGCGGAGAGTTGATAAATATTTATCAGAAACATTTACACAACCTTCTATTTATGTGACAGTCCTTACCATTAGGCCAGGGTGATGACACCCTGAAGTAAGGATTTTCACTGAAAATTATATATCTCTTTTGAAAGACAAAAATTGAATTCATGTGTAATTGCAAGTGTTCTATGAGCATAGGTAGAAGAGTTTAATGTGCTCTTGGAGGCCTAATTCCATCCACAGCTCAGGTTTATTTATAGAAAAGTAGCAAAATGTGATACTATGGGACTTAATTTACTTGACACATAGAGTGCAAAAAATAAAATATCGGAGAACACTAACAAGACGCTGACCGATGTGTCCATAAGAGGTAGTGAAGGTGATTACTGGAAGGATGCGTGGTCTTAATTAAACTCCCCTTTCGTACCAAAATTGTTGGGATAACTCCAGGATGAGACAATGAAGCCTTTCAACTACCTTCATCTTTTACAGTGACTGCACTCTTGCAAATAAATGTGACATTTATCTATGTCAATTGAATCCTACCTCCCTGTTGATAAAACGATGTAGCCTGACGGTTGCCTGCACTGAGTGATACACGTTAGAAGGCTGCAGCATATTACCACTAAATTACTATGATTTACTGTCATTCTGCTTGAGCGCTCTATATGAGAAACTGCCTCAAACTACCATTACAGTGATGAGTATCTGAAGTAACTCCTCTGATTCAATGCAGTTGTTCCAGATTTACACTGGTGTCAAAAAAAAGTAGAATATGACCCAAACACTTTAAGGAACATTTCAAGGAGCTTGGCTAGCCATGAAAAATCCTTTGCCCTTATGGGCAACTAATAGAGATTAAGTGGAAACAGTTTGCGCTAAACCCTTACTGAATCGTGATTTTCTTAGAATCACACAGCCCATGATTTTGCTCCAAAGAAGCGAAGCTTAAGACTGAAATAACAGAAAGTGATGTATATTTTATGCCAGACGGTACTCCCTTCATTTAGGGTTTGACTCATCGTCATAGCATTGTAGCAGAACTCACTACACCTGTCTGCAGTGTGAAATACCCAGGGATGAATAGCAGCCTTCCATTTGTAATAATAGCTAGTCCTTATCCTTCACAAATGCATAGTCCTACTCGCATCACCCTCCTCTGGGGTTTAAATCAACTCCTCCCTGAGAGTTAGGTGGTTAAACAGTACTACAGTACACTATAATCTTCTCTGAAATCCCCTCGAATGAATCTGAATGAAGGGGTGGAGGGGCAATATCAGATTGCTTAGCTGATCAATGAAAGAACATATACAGCAGGCTCTTATTTAATATTCAAAGAGCTTTTCTGTGGCCTCTGCTTATGAAGATCCTGAGACTGATGTGTTCAAGGGTGGTGTGTCCAATTTCTGCCCACAGACAGCATTCCAAATTCACAGGACACCTGTCTGTAGACAGCTCAGTGCTCCCAGAGACAGCGTGAGGAAGCTGTAAGTGCCCAGTCCTCCCCATCTTGAGGAAAACAAATAGCCTGTTCTTTCACTGCTTCTCTCTTCTTTGTCAGTAAAACAGGAAAGAACCCCGTTCTTACCACTTGGTCTGCCAAGCCTCAACTGTTCTATGTAACTGCCCTGTTTTAAGTGTAACAGAGGATGTAAATCTTACCTATGAACGTCAAAGAGGAAGGACAGAATTGGGAGCATGCTACGGGTGATATGCTACAAAGAATTCAAAGCATTAAGTGAGGGAGCAGGAGAAACTGAAAGGAAACTATACCTTTGTGATTTCTACCAGATCTTAGTATCTTAAAAATATAATGTATGAACCACATGCTTTCGTAAATTTTTCTCAGGCACAGCAGAAGTAGTTTCGGTTTTTCTTCTATTTTTCCTCTATGTTACTGCCCTGAAATAAACGGTCCATGACACAGAACTAATTTAATGAAGCTGGACTAAATAATAATCTTTGTTCAGAACAGAGCTAGAGTTTAGTAAGTAGTCATTGAATTATGGGTACTCTTTTGTCTGTTAAGCGATCTGTAAGCTACCGTTTGTGTTTAAAATATTATATCCCAGACAGAGCTAAGTCTGCTGCTAGAGGATGCAGGTAGTCGCTGGAGCGGATGGATAGTCTACTGCCAATACTAAAGTGCTGTGCCAAATTTCTGGCCTATCAACAGGCTCGGGCTTTTTCACTTCCAGAATGTTTTCTGTAGGAGATTAAGAAAGGAGCCCCCAGTCTCCCTTCACACAACTTCAGCATCTTTAGGAACTTGTGAACGCAGCAGTACACCGAGGGGCCTGATACTGAATGCAACTGATGAAGAGAAACGACATTAAATCCCATAAAAATTAGAGTGAAAGGAGTCTGAAAGTCTACCTAAAGTTTTTTCTATTTCAGTGTTCTCCCTCACTCCTGCCTAAGACTCTCTAACGTGCAATAAATAGCAAGAAATGCGATCCTTGGTACGTGTCCACAACATGGTATGTGGTCCCTGTACAGTCTGTGCTTGCAAAACACATTTTATCATTGTCAGAAGGGGTTTAAATAGGAAAATAGTTTTACATTTCATGTACGTTTTCAACATCTGGAGTACAGCTTGTCGATCTTCTACCCAGATTCTTGTGGAGATTTAAAAAAAAAAAAATTAATCCTCTGAGAAATATTGGAAACATATGCAAACAAAATGGGCCACGTGATTCCTAACGTACCTGGACCGTACACTGGATGACCCTACCTCAATCCTGACTTTGAGGTCAGTGCAAAACCTCCCTCTTTAGCCACATTTTAATAGGGAAAATAGTACACTATTATCTCAGGCAACATGGTACGGTGCAAGTGATATGAAGCAAAATCTAAGGGAAGGACAGTTCATTTTGAACTATTTTGTGTTAGCTTTGCAAACTGCCCATGAATTTTTCCTTTGCATTAGACATTAGCACTTTTCAAGGATGGGTCACATCCTTTTTCCGCTGGTGAAGACACACCCAATGTACTCAGTTTGCTGTCTCTGTGCTTCAGTTGAGAACATAGCTAGTGTGGGAATGAGATTTTCAAATCTCGGTACCCCTATCAATTTTTTTCATGTGCCCACCAAACAGATGATAATTTTTGCCTCTGGCTAATCTGGATTTGAGATGAGCCAGTAATCTAAAGAAGAAAATCTTTTTAATCTCCTGAGCTGTTCAATCCCACCTACATTTCATTATTGAAAATATTTTCTATATTTTTCTTTTAAAAAATGGAAAGGCTAGGGAAAAATGACTCTGGTATTGTTGAATGAAATACTATCCTAATAACAGAGCATCTCTCACAAATATTAGTTCCACTTCTATTGCTTTATAATAAATGGTTGCAGCTGTTGCCATGGCAATTTTCATTTTTAAAAATGTATCCAAGTGAAGACAAGAAATGCAGCTGTTACCGTGAGAAAGTCTAAAATAAATCCAGATGTGAATTGTATGCTCTAGTGTTGGCAGTAATAATGTCAGAAACAAAACATGTTACATGTTTTGTCTTCTTGATATACTGGAGCTGAGGATGGGGATTTAGGGATATTCTGAATTGTAAGTCTCTGTTCCTGATCCAAATATAGCAAATGAACAGAATGAAATTTCACCTTAGGGAAAGGCACCTCACTTGCTGCAAAAGCTGGTCAGCCTTGCATAGAGAATGGCAGTAATACTCCTGTAGGAGCAAGATAGGCCTGAAGCTCTCATTTACCTTTCTGATAATACGCTAACATTTTGGTTTTTACAGCTTATAAAAAGAAAAATCCAAGCCATGGTAGAAATTTTAAAATTGCAATCTTACCTATTGCTTGTTGCCTTATCACTCTGTAGCCTGAAGTTCTTTCAAATCACTGCTATACCTTTAATGTTAGACACAGAACATTAAAACAAAATTACTGGGCAGTGCTCTACAATGAAGGTGTAATTCAACAAGTACCAACACATGTGCTAACAGTCATCCGCTGGAAAAATGCACGGTGTTGGGAAGGTATAGTCCGTTTAAGTCACTTTAGAGAAAAACCTATTTAAGGAGAGAATTTCTGAGAAGGTGATAGCAGAATAGCTCTGGATTTATTTCAAAGTGAAAAAAAAAAAGAGTTTGGAGTTCTCTCTCTAGCAAATGCTGACTGAAAAGCAATTGCCCAAAGCACGAACAAGAGAGGCGTTTAGAGACAGACTGTGTAGTCTGACAGAGTATGGGACTTGGGCAGGATGGCAGATGGGTTGAAAGGTGGCTCTGCATCCGCCTTGTACCTTTTCTCCTTGCCTAGGAGCTGCAAAAGACTACTTTGGCTGGAGCCATTCTAAACCGTAGCTGGCTATCCACAGCCCCAGTGGTTCATTTCAGCAGCTTGGGGCTGCTGAGAACAACAGAGATGTAGCTGCTGAACCTTGTGGAAATTGTTTTGCTCAAGCGTTGTCAGTGGTGATTATGACACCTGCAAATAGCCTTTACTCTGGAGGATTGCTCAACTTCACTCATGGTAAAATAAAACAAAGAGGAGGAATCACCAGTTAGGCAGTGAAGTTGGTGTGGATAGAGTTTCAGTCCCAAACTCTAAGGCAATCACAATGATAAAAATTCTTTTTATCCTTAAAGATTATAGCAAGAAGAGAAATACTAGAACACACACATTCCATATTTCTGACTTCTATCGTCAGGGACATTTTTCTCAGAACTCTTGGTACAGTCTTTATTTCCCTATCCCTGGTACAGGAGTTTCAAATGATAAGCCAACTTTAAGCAGTGCTACATAAACACATGCCACTCCTGAAGAACAATCTAAAAGCTAATTGGAATCTTGAAAACAGTCTGGATAATAAAATCCTAAAAAACTCCCACAGTTCCCTAAATATATTGCAAATCACTTAATCAAAGAGACCTTATACCAAATATATTGGATGGGAGTTCCTGCTTTGATAAGAATGCATTATTCAGAAGTACATATGCTACGGTTTTTGGACGTGTAACTGGCAGCTGGTCATGAACTATTCCTCAATGGTAAGATTAAAAGAGTTAAGTAAGATCTCCCTTTGTTTAAACTTAAGGTATCTGCTATTACCTGTGGCCTAGATCCAATGCACTGTGGAAAATCTCACAGAAATGATAGGCAGCCAAACAGACAATTTTTCCTTCTGGATTTGTGAAGACTCCATTGATTTATGGATAAACATTTAGTATAACACACTAATTTCCACCGCTTAGTTTTAAAAGAGATACTTTCCCTAGACAGGCAGTTCCATGAGGCTTAAACACGGCTATTAATAAAATGAAAAGAATTCTGACTAGCTTCATTGCCCTCATAATTACTAGAACGAAGGAGTCTTGCCTCACAAACTTTTGCATTCACCTCACTCTAACAATGCGCAACAAAAACACTCTCCTAGCTATGGGCTAAGTCCTGCTAACTCCAGAAAGAGAATGTAAAACTGTGAACATCCTAAAATACCTTTAACATTACTCTGTAGGAATAAAAATACTGTAATAAAGAAGATGTACACTGTCAAATGGTCCAGGAGGCTGAAATATTTTCTTCAGGAGTATTTTCATCTAGCTATAATCCTTTCCCAGTGTGTCTGAGGCAGAGAACAGCAGCCTGCTAGGGACTCTATTAGTCTCATCGCTCTCACTATCGTTTCTGGCTGTGCTTGCTACACATCAGTAGAACAATCAGTAGAAAGGAAGAACTGTTTGATTTCTTTTAAGTGACTATAAATATGCAATGAATGGGGATACAAAATGAAAATGCTGTACGTTTAAAAATGACTTCACTTTTGTGAGATTTTGTAATGGAGAAATTACTCAGGGAAAATTGTGAATATCAGTTTATTCAATGTATTGTTGGGATGCTACTTTGTTCAAAGTTTTAATCATATTTAAACCTTCCTTCTCAAAATCCAAATTCTGATGTCATTAGGTCTCCCCAGAAATGTTCTGAAATTTCGTTATGAATCCAAATAACATACACATATGCGTATTACATTCAGAATATGTAGATCATTATAATTAGCAATTAGTTAGGGAACATCAAAGTACCAAACACATTAAGAGGAAACTGATAACAAGACTAGATTTTTTTCTTTGATACAATGGTCTTCACAGGAAACGTTCACAAGTCCCATTTCCCTAAACGCAGTAGAAATGAACAAGCTTTGTCACACTGTCCTCTCTCAGGGCCACTCGCACAGCTGCTGCCCCGAGTGTGTCCCGTCTTTCAGTCCAGCTCATACCTGCAGCGTGCCAGGCGATGCCCTGATTTTATTTGGGTGTCGTTTTTTCATGGTTTGTGACTTTGCCAAAATGACACCATTTAGACTACGTTTCCACGTTGCATTTGCACTTTTTGTGAAGACTGTCTTTTTTTGTAAATTTAGCCATTTTGCAGAACCAGTATAGAGAGAATACATTTGTGCTTATCTTGGACAGAAACCTTACAACCACGTGATTACAAAGCTTTCTCGCTGTACCGCTTTGAAATTCAGACTTGTCACTTCTAAGGGGAGGAAAGAGGAAATTACCCATCTGTTACTGATGTGTCTTTCACCCTTGTGAGAATGTGCCAAAATCAAGCAATTTTTTAAGGTTTCTGAAATGTTTAGTTGACAAATCTCAGCAGAGAGCTGATAAACTTCATCAGCTAAAAATCTTCTAAGATCTCATTTGTATTAGGCATGTGCTATCTAAAACTTAAATATTTTTTTTTTCCTGCAATTGCTGCTCCCCAAACTCTGCCATCTGCTGTTTCACCAGCCTTCAGAACTGACCAGCAGCATCACTCTCTCTTGCCCTCGTTATCTTCTCTGTTTGTCACAACGTAATAAAGAGGGTAACAGAGGTGTGTGTATCAGAAATAAAGACAGGGTGTCTCTTGGCTTTAGGGAATGAAGGAGATTGGGTTAAGAGTTTACAGTCCTAGCTTATCTTTAAAAATCACTTCTTTCCATCTCAGATAGGAAACAAAAGGACTGGTGACTGCAGCAGTAAGCGGTGGAGTAGGTCACGCAACTCAGGGGAATGGGTAGAGCGAGATAGAGATGGTGACCCTTGTCTATTGAAAAGATAAAGGAGAGAGAAGGAAGAAGATTGAGACCAAAACAAAAGCAGGTGGAAACAATGAGAGAGTGGAGCTCTATAACCATTGGAATACATTCCAAGAATAGAAATTTGCTGAGTCTCATCATTTAAGTAGCTATGAAATGCAGTAGCTAGAGGTATGCAGTCTCTCCTCCTGCTGTGCCTGGCACTCATGGAAGACAGCTGCATGCTACTGTTATCAATTATTATGAAAATGATCAGGGGGATGGAACACCTCTCCTATGAAGAAAGGCTGAGAGAGTTGGGTTGTTCAGCCTAGAGAAGAGAAGGCTTTGGGGAGACCTTATTGCAGCCTATCAGTGCTTAAAGGGGGCTTATAGAAAAGATGGCGGCAAACTTTTTAGCAGGGCCTGTAGCGACAGGACAAGGGGGAATGGCTTTAAACTAAAGGGGGGTAGATTCAGACTAGATCTAAGGAAGACATTTTTTACGCTGAGGGTGGTGAAGCACTGGCACAGGTTGCCCAGAGAGGTGGTGGATGCCCCATCCCTGGCAACATTCCAGGTCAGGTTGGACGGGGCTCTGAGCAACCTGATCTAGTTGAAGATGTCCCTGCCCATGGCAGGGGGGTTAGACTAGGTGACCTTTAGAGGTCCCTTCCAACCCAAACTATTCTATGATTCTAGTCTCTTTGCTCAAGTGACAAAAGTATATTCTGAAAACATTAAAGTTCCTAATCCAAAAGGTGAAACATGCACACTGAAATAGTGTCTTGAGTATAGAGACAGGGAGGTTTCTGTGTATGAAAAAATAAACCAAAACATTACGTTTGATTAAAAAGTTTACAGAAGGTGCCTCTCAACTCCTCTTCTGTAAGACATGAAAACGTATTTGGGGCATTATGTAACTTTTGAGTACTTTATAACCTTTGTATTATTTTGATGTGCTTTATGGATGATTTCCCCATGCAAACATAAGTATATATGTACACATGCACATGCAAAAGAATTTAATGTAGAGTTATGTCAGTTCACTCTAACAGACTCAGTAGCTTAAGGATTTGAGTTGTAAAAGATCAAGGCTTGCAGCAGGAACCAGTTTACTTGATGTTGCTGTTAGTAAAAAAAAAAAAAGGACTTAGAGCAGGTTAGAATGATGAAATTCAAATTAAACTGCATAAAGAGCATATAGCTTCTGGAGGGGTTCACAGGGGGATCACTAGAGGCTTCAGTCTTTCCTAGTGCTCCTGGGTAGCCACTGGAAATATGCAGTCCATTCTCCCACGGTGTGAACAGGTTCTTCTTTCATGTAATCACAACCTGATCTCCAAAGAATAAAAGAATTTTGATGGGGGTTTATCCTGTTGTAACAAAACCTCTGCCTCTTTGAGATCGCTGTACTCTTCAATACTGCATTTCTGGAAAGCATTTGAACAGTGAATAGGTATTGGTGGGTACCCAGTAAGTGAAATGGCAAGCTCTCCCTCACCTTTCTGATACATACTCCTCTTCTGTCTTCCCTGCCAAGAAGACTTGAAAAATATGTTGATCTACTGCAAGTACCAGACAGACTCTTATGTACAGTATCTCATCCAGAGAGGATGAAATGAGCTTTCTTTTGGAACACTTCAAGGGAAATAGTACCAATACCTTCATTTTAAACTAAAAGGGAGTTGTCTCTGTAAGTAGAATTAGACTCTGTATGTAATTATCTTGCTCTCAGAAAATCTGCCTTATTCACTAAAGAAAGGTTGTTTGGATAAGAAAAAACATCTGGAAGAGCTCAAAACCCAAGCTGACTCGTACCAGGGTGTACTTCAATTCTGAAGAGTTCCCAATAGAGATCTTTGAAATGAAGAAGCTTTGATGCCAATTTGGTCATTTGTATGGAAAATGTAGCTAAATAATTGCCTCTTAGATGTGATTTGCAAGCACTGCAAGCAGCGTTCTTAATTCTGAGCTTGCATTTCATCTTTTTAAATGTTATCAGTTTGTTTGTGTATAAGCGGACAGAAATACCTGCAGCTAGTCTGATTTGATTGGGTATGACAAGTACAGACATTCCCACCTGATTTGAGCTAAGCTACATTTTCATACATCCCTGAGGGCAATTTCCATAACAGTACTCACTAAAATCTATTCTAGCTTAGCAGACTGCAACTGAAGGCTGCCTATTCAAATACATTGCATAAAAAAACCAGAGCCAATTAGATTACTTATAGCTAGAAAGACCTTTAGCCACGTATGAACTAGAAGCTAAGTAGAATTTTAATGTGGAGCTGATATTGGAAAAAGGGAGATGAAATATTAAAAAATGAAAAAAACATAGTGATGAGGATTACCTCCTGAAAACATTCTGTTCCACGTCTCCATTTTCATACTGAAATTCCAGCTATAACAAGCATTACAGAAATTCCATAGCATTTTTCCCCCTAATTTAAGCACAACACTGGTCTGTACAGTAAGGCTCATGGAGAAAAAAGAAAGGAAGTTTTATTAAGCGAGGACACCGTCATTTTATGTGGGATTTCCTCTATTCTGGGAAAGAAGCTCTTTTAAAATTCCTGCTAATAGCAAGTTTGGTTAGTTTCCCAGTGCTCACATCTCCTGTTCCAGATGGTCAGTGACGTGAAACTCTAATTATCATCAACAAAATAAGCTGGGACTAAACCCTTCCTCAAAGGTAGAAAGAGCAGATGGACAACCATAATTTCATTATTATAGAAATAATAGATGGAAAGGATTTCTCATCCACCTTTTAAAATCAGGCACTAACTTGTTGCACAGTTAACTCCTTGCTGTATTAATTTATAAGTTACTCTGTTTGACTGATTGAATGGCTGCTTGGTACATAAGCCTTTCTAACAATATTGGGAATAGTAGCCAAATTCATCTGTCTAAGGGGAACCAGTAAGTGAAATGTTTGGGCTGAGCTTCCATCCAGCATTTTGCTTTCTTCCAGGTCTTCAGCTAATTCTATTTTATTCCCCTCCACAGTGTTACAGTCATCCCTCCGCAGGAATGTTTGTGGGAATAAAATCACAAACAGTATTTATCTGGACTGAGGCTATGGCTGACTCCAGAGATCCAGTTAGTCATTTGTCCAGAACTGTAGCTCACAGGCATTGAAATCCCTAAATCTTTGTCAAGGATTCAAGGTCATGCAAGTCAGTACCACGGAGCAACTCTTCCTATGCCTGTTGTGGTCCAGTGCTGGTCTCACTTTGATCTGCGAGTTCTAGGTCAGGTTTTGCAAAGGCAACCACCCATCTAAGCCTACCACTGCTCAAACTGAGCTCCTGGAAGCCTCAGTTCCTCCAGTTCTGCCAAATTAATTTACATAAAGACAGCTACAAAGAAAGG
The DNA here is from genome assembly GCF_965638725.1 of Aptenodytes patagonicus. Classification (NCBI taxonomy): domain Eukaryota; kingdom Metazoa; phylum Chordata; class Aves; order Sphenisciformes; family Spheniscidae; genus Aptenodytes; species Aptenodytes patagonicus. Next base: position 7,089,491 of record NC_134954.1, read on the forward strand.
GTCTGGGGGCAACTCCCTGTGTTTCTGGCAGAATCTCATTCCTTTTCTGAATTCAGATTCATTACCTGATTGCAATGCACCACTCTTTAGAACTGGCTGTCCTAATTCCTATACTTCTCACAGTTTCTTTACAGTTCAGGAGCACATTTTGATGTACTACTTAAGGATTTCAAACATAGACATTCCTAACAAAACAACATAAAACTGCAAAATTGCACCAGAGAAAAATAATCAGGTTTTCCTCTGCATCCCTGTGAGAAAACAAGAGTCCGAGCTACAGGTTTATGCATCACTGTCATGATCTGTATTTACAAGGTATGCTGTATCTTGGTTTCTCACCATGTCTTGTCTTTTCTCACTCTTGCTTCTTTTGTCTAGCCATGTCTTCACAGTCTCTATTTGTTGCTTTCATCAGTTCAATTTCTTACTTTCTCTTTCATCCCCATTTCACCATCTCTTCCCACCCTTAGAAATCTATATGCCACCTATTTTCTATAAGCAGGAAAATGTTGCATGTGTTAATCCTTTTTACCTTTTTGTCATCTGTCTGATAGCACAGGTGTATCGTATTTCCCTCTTTTCTTCCCTGGCTGGAAGCGTGTCTCTGTGCATACTTTCTACAATAGTTGGCAAGATACACTTTTGAAAAAGAAATACCTAGGCTGAACAGTTTTCCGTGTAGGTACACTAAAGCTATTAATTGTGTGTGCATAAGGGCCTACTTATGAATAGAATTTTTTTTTTTACACTATTATTTACATACTGAGATGCCTAGGATGTGTGAATAACATCTTGACTGCACTCAGATACATGTTGGAAATAAATAGAACTTAAATGAGTTTCTTTTTCACTCCAGTGGCTGAAATAGTATAGTAAAAGACACTAAGAAATTGCATGGATACGTGGTTAAAAAAAAGCCTAAAAATACAAGGGCAATAGAGAAACAAACATTCTTTTTCTCATGTGATGACTCAATACTGAAGCAATCATATTTTTTGCTATTTGCTAACAATGCCTAATAAATCTCAGCAGGGGGTATGGGATACAGGCTGACAGACTTCACTGTATTCTTAGACTGAATGAACTCCCAGTTACCTACAGATGAGGAGGAAACTGAAACAAAGACAAAGTATTGGCTGATAGGAAAGTCTTTGTATCACTACACACGATACAAAAAGTTTTGCGATATTACATATGGAAGCCCACGACGTCACTTTTAAAGGCCACCTTTTGACTATAAATACGGTTTAAGGGAAAAATATGATATGAGAACATTCAGCTGTCTTTCCTTTGCAAAATTTGTTATTCAGGGGGTTCAGGAAACAAACTGTTGCAAAATCTGTACAGAATAATTCTCCAGAAATGGAAGGGCAAAGGGTCCAAATTAGAGACGGTTCATGACGAAAGAAGAAAGCTTAAAATAATCGTAAAGGGAGCCTCACATCTACTGAGATATGCATCAAGGAGACACCCATCGTAGCTTTCAAAGCCGGTATTATTTCCTGCAAATCCCAGCTCCCAGCTTCATTATTCAACAGCACAGTTACAATATCTTTTCATGTCCTTTATAGAACTGCTGATTTTAATATATAATAAACACGGAATCATAATTAGAAATTGTGAAAAGTAGGAAAGTAACACTTGCAGATAATGGATAGTTACCTCATCAGGCCAATGACCAAGTTAAATGAAACAAACTGAGTATTTGTACCTATATTTGGTGTTTGTCAAATGTCTGTTTCTTCAGTCTCTGATTACATTTTACTCCTGTGTAAACTACCTTCAAGTTCAATGACATAACAACAGAATTAAAACCACATAAGTAATAAAAATACAGGTAAACAAATAACTAAACCCAGAAAGGTTTAAAGGTTCTTATTAATTTTCTATTTGAGATCCATTTGCTCAAAAGAGGTTCTTATATTTTGAAGAGATCTGAACTGAACTAAAATTAGTAATATCATGCCTGTACCTATCAGTAAGAATCACCAGTGTGACAGAAGGAATTCTCTTGACTTCCTAAGGCAATTATAGGGATCACTGCCTGAGAAATGTCAGCCTTAGAGGGTGCTCAGCACAAACTGAACTGAACTCTGGCTTTTGAGTTATTTCCTCTGGAAATGGATACTGTTTTTCAATAAATTTGTCTCAGTTACCTTTGCTGTGTTATTTTAGAAAGCCCCATATGAGCTTCCAGGAGAACTTCTGCCAAGAAAGAATGGTTTCAGCATGATATTAATTTGTATAAGGTACTACTAGACTAGAATGAAAGTATTTTTTGAGCAGAGAAGAGGTGTGCTATGACGTGTTGGTTCATGTCCACCCTGGAAATATTTAAGAGGAGCCATGAAACTACTTTTACAAGGGATTTCCTCACTGGGCATAGCACAGCTGACCATCACCTTTATCAATTTGCTCTGCCCCTTTTCCCCTCAATACTATGCCCTGGTATCACAAACACATTGAATAATTAAAGTTCCTCCTTTATACTTTATCCTACTGTAGCGGATAAGCTCTGTTTACCCTAAAGAAGGAAAGACAGCAAGATGAAATGGGCAGTCTCCAAACTATTTGTCATAAATTTCAAGCCTTTTAAACTATTAAAAAGGGGTCTGGATTCTATGGACAGTTAATTTATCAAGCACAGACATGGTGTTATATGCAGTAGCTACATCATGAAAAATGGACTTGAAATATATCTATTGTTAGAGAAAAATTATGTTCCAAGAACTTCGGAAAATGAAATTTCTTCATCATGGTAAACTGCTTGGTAAATCTTTGAACCAATCCATAGAAGCTTATTATGTAGAAGGGGGTTGCAGTACCCTTCTACCAACACAGATTTTTGGGGGGCAAAAAAAAAGAAAAAAGAAAAAGAAAAAAAAAGGAATGTTACCTATTTGTTCCAGACCATCTTATCTGGCCAATAGAGGCTCACTGAATTCCTGAAACAATATTACATCTGTGAGCATCAGTGGAAATATGCATCTCGCCAACAAATACTGTTCTTATCAGCAAGGGGTCATACAATAACAGGATCTGTTACACCTCCAGTTCTTACCTAGTTCTAAGAATTTAGCCTTTCGGTGCTGGTCCTAGACTTTTGCAAAGGGAGCCTTACAGCCTGACTGTGTCAAAATCTGGGCCTTCCATTGCCTAATTTTTGCTAATAGGCATGGATGAACTTCGTGAATCTATACAACCGATAGATAGTTTACAAAAGAGGCAGGATATCCATTTCAAAACAATCCAGTATCTTTTGTTTACTTTCCTCTTCACCTTCTTCTGAACCTCCAAGGTTATCATCTCTTCCTTTACATACCAGGTACTTTACTTAAACATGGCAAGCCAAACTTCACAAGAAAACTATGCTTGCAGGATTACTTTCCTCTGCCCAGAAATATCTATACTTCTAAGCCTTCTAGGGCAATTAGCATGTTGAATGGGAGGTCTTCATTTCATATGTCTGCTAGTTTCTGTGTTGTTTGGCTTCACTGCCATGTGATCCTCAACCACGCTTTTTTGTCTCCAGGATTTCCACTTCATTCATGTATCAACCTGTTCTCGATCGCATGTTACAGAGCCCGTAAATCCATTCCTTGACATGTCACACATGTCACAATGTCACATGTCCTGCGTCCCCCGGCTGCCACTCACTTGTTTTGATTACTTGTGAGAGACACTGCCGTACGCTGATGTCCCTGCTGCCCATGTGACTTCCACACTATCACCTCTTCTAGGAAGGGGACGAAACCCATCGGGCCCACTGAGCAATGGTACAGAGCCAGCAGAGAAATTAAGTCATGTCTTTCGCATAATAATGATACAAACACTTCTGACATTGACTACAATGGAAACATCTCTCATGTAACGTTCTCTTAGATAATTTGTTAGCAGGGAACACATATCAGTATTCATTACTGCTTTCCACATCCTGCACTCACGGAGCACTCAGCATGAGAAAGATTAAATAGCTCTGCTAAATATACTGTCTCAATGCTAATGACCTGTTCATCTACTTTTCAGTCACATCTCAAGCTATTCAATGCTTTTTCTACAACTTCTTCCACACTTTCTTCATCAAATTTCTCTGCAAATGTGCAAAAACTATGCTAAGTCCAAACCTACAGCATGCGGATGTTTTCTTCAACAAGTGATATATCGTGTGAAGACAGAACAATGAAAAAGAAATGAAAGTGAAGTAAGAGGTTAATCTTATTTGCTCAAAGATATCCATAAGTTATTAATTTTCAGACAGATTCTACAGTCTTCATCACACACAACTCCAACTGAAGTTACTGGGATGTTTCTCAATTTTGATCTTTAGAATATGGTCCGCAGCTAGTAAGTGCCTAAGTACACAGACGGTCCATTGTATTAGTCTGTAAAGTACTATCTACAAACCTAAGCAATGGTAAACATTCCTGGGTCTGAAATCTATGAATGAATTAGATCACCTTGAATGTTGCGTCCTGAATGCCTACGCATATCTGAAGCTGAACAAACCACTGCTTTATGATGTTGAGGGAACTGGATGGCAGAAGGTTAAATGTACAGCTAAGAGAACAGCTTTATGTGTGCTGGAACATTTGTAAGCTAAATTTTGTTGTTAATATTTTTCCAAAAAGCTGAAGAAGTTGAAAACCCAGGAGTTAGAGGGTACAAACAGTGGTAAAAAAAGCTATAATCTGGAATCTTTTATGAAAATATTCACTACATCATAGACCAACCCCCGAGAAAGCAGAAGAAGTCATTCTGTGCTGTGTATATTATGATACAGTGCTACAAGAAACATAATCTTAAATGGTATTCTTTCATTCTGGAAGCTACAGCATAAACTCAGGTAAACTTCGTGGTAATAAATACAATGTATCAAGAACTGAGAATGATTTCTTTCTTAAAAATTGTAATAAAAATATGATTGGAAAGATCTTTTCATAAAAGGTTGTCATAATCGGTTGTTTAAAATTAAATTCCAAAGAGTGAAACAATCTCTAATCATAAAGACCACAAGCATATTTAAACACACTTAGAAGAAGCTTAAATATCTTATTTTTCCCATATGTTTTATTTGTTTGTTTTAATGTTAGCACATATAAAGTACTTCAACAGATAAAGCTTATGCTGTGAATAGACATGGAAAGCGGACACGGGTGCCAAGTCAATTTCCCGGAAAACAAAGTACTTAGGAAATATCTGTGGCATAATTAGTCATATAGGTTTTTCTGGGTAAAAGCAGACATGTTTAGTCATTTAGTAAGTATTGTCTTGTAGGGCTCTGTTAATATTTTTCTTAAATATCTTGAATCCTTGATATAAAACAGGCTCAAAACCGACTCATTTTGACTATTTAAATCCTCGTTTTCTTCCAAAATGTTTATTTTCTGTGACAATTCTCACAGACTTTTTATTAAAAGGAGACTTTTGTCCATATAATGAGAAGTTGTAAGCAACTCTGCAAGTTACCTATATAGGAGAAAATCCTTGCTACATCTACAGTACCCTTGCTTACAGAGGCCCTCGTGTGTATGAGCTCTCCCAGATGCACAACAGCTTGTCAGCATTTCTGCAGCCACTACTGTCAATTTGATTCACAGTGATCCCTCCTGCATGGATTATCTTAAAATAGCACAGTAGAAATGAAATCTTGCAATTATCACAAACAACCAGGTATTTGGTATGGCAAGATGGCCTACAGGAGAGCTGCTAATTTGGCCTGGAGAACTCGTGTGCTTGATCAGTATTTTCTGAGTGCAGTTGGCCACAGTGTCTGTACATACTGTTGCAGCAACACACAGCTCATGCGACTTATTAAATCCATATGAAAAATGTAGGGGTAGCTGATCCTGTTGCTGTCCTTCTTAAACTAAAGGATAAACAGCACAGGAAAAATAGAGGTTGGCGGGAGAAGCTGAAGGAAAAGGGAGATATCAATATAAAGCCTTGTTGGCAGACAGCTCTATGACCTTCACCTTGCCAAATTGCCACAGCTGACCACAAGGGCCTTCCCTCTTTTCTCTTCCTCCCTTTCCTGCAGCGAGTCACTCCTGCAGACATTAACTTGGTTATTTTGTTAGCTGGTGAAAGACACCGTGTATTCTCTTTATTCTATTTTCTGTTTACCATTACGTGGTGTACAAAATGACTTATTATTGCTTTTCCAGATTTGTAAAGATTATTCTCACACCTTTTTAAATAGTTCCCTATTACTGTAATTATGAACATGTTGTGTTTGCACCATCCTGAAAAGCAGTGTGTTACAGAGAAAAAAACCTAGCTTTTGTCACTCTTTTGTAGTGACAGAAAAATAATATTCTTCATTTAAACTCGGTTTGGTTTAGTGGGGTGTTAATGCACTGAAGCTGACATTATTAACAGTGTAACTTTACTTAAAAGGCTACAGAAATAAAGATCATGTTAGGTTGCAGGAACATTGTATTTGTGCAGAAGCTGATTATTTAATCCAGAAATTAATGAAATGTGAAACTGATGATGTCATATATTCTCTTCAGTCTCTACAAATGACTAAATATATTCGAGAAATCAAGGTATCAGTCACACTGAATATATAGAAAACTACACTAGTTTTCCAGTGACAAGAGATTCTACAGTAAAAGAGAGTTGTAATCTCCCATGTACAGCAAAGAAAACACGAGAAGGAGATAGCCAGCATTTGCATCAGGCATCCTTCCTATCGATTTCTGTATCCATGTGCAGGCTGAGGGTCACAACCTAGACTTGAGTACTGGGAAGAGTAGAGGTTAGAAACTCATGAATCATGTACTATCTGATAGTACTTTTCTATCTAGATTTGCTTTGCAGTTGAGTTGCGCCTTTTAAGAGATCCATGTGCTTTGACGTCACAGCGACTGAAAACTACAGACACTTAAAATATTTTGGGTCTCCTGGAGTTGCTTGTAGCCTAACTGTTCCACAGTCTATAGGAACCTTGTACTAACAGATGAAGAGTCTAAATGAGCTATAAATGTCTAGGCCTTCATTAAACAAAGCCAAGTGAGAGAGAAAAAAAAATCTCAGTCTTTCTGTCACCTACATGCTTCTTTCCAATTCTAATAGCTTCTTTAATGCTTTTCTATCTGTTCTCTCTGCTGAGGTTTCTATTCTTTGCTTAGTTTTCCTTTTGCGCATTTTATTCTCGGATGTACTAGATGTTCTGCTAAGTGACACATTCCAACCACAGTCACTGAATGTGACAGCCGTGCTGTATCTAATCATGAAATGCTATGTTCAGACACTTGACAGCGTTTGAAAATATTACTCTTGCTCTAAAAACAATGTGAGGAGTTTAGTGTAGGTGAATGTAACTAGACTGATAATTGACTGAGAATGATAAATTAAATAGGAATACTATTTTTTTTGTATTGTGAAACAATTTTGTTTGGGTTTTTTTGCAATTCAACTACTATAGGTTTCTCCATGGGGTTTCAGACAAAATATAAAGGCTATTTTTTAACGACTGTAAACTCTGTAAAAGTCTTTTTGTGAACGATAGGATAAATCCTCGTTCAAGGGAACTGTATTTTAAGGAGAAAGGTGGCACTGAATTGGGGCTTACTGTGAAGCATCTTCAAGCATCCTGGAAAACTGAATTTGATTTTGCAGAGTTCTGTTACTTTTAAGATTATCTGAGAGGATTATTTGTATTTCTAGCAAAGCTCCAGGAAGCTTATAATACATGTAGAGTGGAGTTAACTTGAGATCCTGTTAATCATGTACTTAGCATCTGTGTTTTTAGGACAGCACATACTTGTGTGATTTTGGCCCATCATTTGTGATCTGTTTGAGGATTCCTGAGAATAAAAAGGCTATATATAAATTTAAGATAATATTAGCAGCTGAAGCTCTGTCAGATTCAATAGGCGGAAGTAGATAAACTGAGCTACTGTGTACCACTTTGTGGTTTTAATCTTGGAAAATAGATTGCAAAAAATAAAGAGAACCTGTCTCCAATGTTATAGTTGCCCTGTGTCCTAGGTGCTCATTCAGCGTTATTTTTTCAAGATATCTTTAGATGAGAAAAGAAATCATATTAAATTAAATTTACCCATTTTACAGAATATACTGCTTTCTAGGTTGAAGATAATGAACTAAAATTGCATTCTGGGTACACAGTTACCATTAACAATATTGGAATTCTGGTGTTTAACAAACGAAGAACAACTCCAGAACTACATCTCTGTAATGAAATCTTCAAATGTTATATCTATACTGGCACAGACTATATCAGTGAGAATTGTATCAGCAATCAAAGCTTGTAGTTATCTCACCAAGTAAAGAATGGAGGTGGGTGTACTTACTATGTCAGCACGATAGCCACAGCATCATTTAGGACACTCTCTCCAAACAGGAACGTGTACAAATCTGTATCCACATGCAGCTCATGGAAAATAGCCAGGACTGTCACTGTATGGAGACAAAGCAAAGTGAGTTTGTTATTTTCATATTCCTCTGGCAGTTCAAGAAATAAAGCAATGTTAGAATATGGGTTTTGAGAAGTCCTGTCCTATTTACTACCTAAGTGGATAACAATAAGTTAAAAAGGATCAGCTGAAGTATAGAAGATCCTTAAATCCAGCAAGTCTGTGAGTTTTGGTGCTTCAGCCGAGTTAGGAAAAAACTTTCCTTCTCACACAGAGAACCATGCATAAATGAAAATGTCACAGCATATTTTACTGTGCATAAAGGACTTTGATCTTGTGACCAAGGAGAAATAAGGGTGCTGAAAAGAGTTGGCTTTTGCCATAGACTTTGTGTGTGATGAGAGTAGCAGTTTACCTATTTTAAGAAGGATATAATGCTTATCTGCACGTTCACTGAGGAACGTGCATAATAACCCTATACCCTGTCCCACCAGCAGCACAATCACTTTCACCTCAAGTGTAGCATATCTGTAGTCATGAAGCCCTCTCATCCAGATCAGGATATCTGATACTTGTAACCCATTTTAAAGTTCCTTCAGCATATCATTAATTTAAGTCCCTTCCTTCTCCCTGAGTTATATGCTATATTTGATTTTTAGCTTACCAGTACAATAGAAAAAAATAGAGTGTATTGAATTTAAATTGAAGTTGGGCAAATCATTTAGATACACATCCTCAAGGGCATTTAGACACTTGGCTCATATTCAGGTAGTTAAGTCCTATAGATATTAAAGGATGCCTTAGTTGTTTTATACCTCAGTTTCCTTACCTGTAAACAGGGGATCACAATCCTTCCCAAGATCTACCTAGCACTTCATAATCTCCAAAGGAAGAAGGCTATCTGTTCTGTGTTGATATTATTGTTCTCTCTTTGCATGGATGAAGCAGAGCTTTCTCTTTTCAAACAGAATTTAATGTAAAGGCCCCCAGTTATTTGTATGGTTAAAAATTACACAGTAACTCACTGCTTCACTGGTGCTCATTCTAGTACATAATTGTGCAATTGACTCAATCCTCACAGCCCAGGAATCCCAAAGATTAGGAGTGCCTCTGGGATGCCGTGTTAACATCTGACATTTCAGGAATGAAAATTATATACTTTTACGTTGAGATGACTGCTGATAATTCACACAAAAACATGAACAGGTGATTATGCTTTGTCTTAATAACATTTCTTGGAACTTTGAAATCATTACTGATAACGTAATGGTTTCTTAAAATATCTGTGTAATCTAAAAATCAGTTTATAAACCCAAAATAGATTCTCAGTTCTCCTGTGAGATTTTATGACAAAGTGATCTCTGTTGATGTGTTAACTTCGAAGAATTTTGGAAGTGTTATTCTACAGAAGACAATTTAGGAGATGTGTGTAACTGAACATTTGCTGATATAGTTATATTTAAATTAGCTAGTTATATTTAACCATCCTGGTAACCTCACCCATCTACTCCCAGTGCAGTTATAATTTAAACTAGGAAAAGAGTTCTTTCCCCAGAAGAGCTCAAAGGTGCAGGAAGGAGTTTTATTGGCCAAAGATATTTTCTTGGTTCACCAATATCTATATTAAGGTTTTCGCTTGATTAGCAACACTGCCTTAACGTGCTAAATGTGGACCTAATTTAGCCTCCCATTCTTTGATATCATTGGCATAACAACAGACTTGTTTTCTTAAAACTATTTGCCACTTCCAGCTTTTGCTTATTAGCTAATTAGTTTGGGCTCACATTAATAGTCCCTGCAATAATGATAGAAGGAAAAGAAAATAGTAATCAAAGTCCAATGTACTGTTGGTATGTATGTGTAGCAGGCCAAGCCAATTAGACAGATGCCTACACATTCCTCTCCTTCCTCTTGCCTCCTAAGAAAACAACAGCTTTCTCTTCTTGCTTTCTCTCCCATCTCTACCCCCAAAATCTGACTTAAAATCTTTTCAAATGAAAGCAAAATAATGAAAAAAGCAACACAGCAATGCATCAATTGCCTCTTCTGAGAGAGACTCCCCAGTTCACCCAGTTCTCACAAAGTATCTTCCATTTCAAATGTTTCTCCCATTCCCAGTGGAGATTATTGGATCTTCTTTACAGCATTGCCTGTCCCTGACTGAAGAATTCTGGTCTCTGGAGGAAGAGAGACCTTGCTCTGTCCCTATGTTTGTCTGGCCCAAGACACAGCAAGCTTCAGCCATACCACTGCTGACAGATATTTATCTGATCTGTTTTTAAAGAACCGAAGTGATGCTGGTTCCACAAATCCCAAGGGAGATTAACCTGCTCTTCAGTATTCATACAATTTATAAGTGCAGTTATTCCTGAATGTCTAACCTGAATCTCCCCTCCTGCTCTTCAAGTCTGTAATTTCCATTCCTAGCCTAATGAGACATGAATAATTTGTCACGTTTATTCCCTTTTTCGTTCCAGCAACATTTTGCCTATTCCAAGACTCATTTCAGACATCTCCTCCCTAAACTGACTCACTTCTTTCAATCTTCTTCTTTCAGTAATGTTTTCTAGCCCTCTAATTGCTTCTAATCAGTCCATATCTTTCTTGAAATACAGTGCCCAAAATCAGATCCAAGTACTGTAGTTGACACTTGCTGTCAAGAAACAGAGTGAAAAGATGCTGTAGAACATGTATTAATAAATCCTGTTTTCCTTTTTTTGCTATGTATTGGTACTGATGACTCATTTTCAGGTTGTAAAGTTGAAATCCTTTTCAGCAGTGAATGCTCATTTCTTATCTTCTATCTATGAACTTGATTATTTCTAAGTGTAGCATTTATCTTGTTGATTTTAAATCATTGCAAGAATCATATTGAGTTCTAATCGTGTCCTTCAAAGTGTTTGCAATCTCCTCTCAGCACAGCATTATACATTAAAGAAGCATCCTCTATTGCATTAGCCAACTCATCAATGAAAATGTTAAATAGTATCTGCATAAGAACAGAGAACTGCATAATCTTTAGCACATCCACCCCATTTAAGAGTTCAATAAAACGTTTTCACCTTATTTTGCCAATCACTGTCTAGTCATTTCCTCAAGATCACATTTGCCTTCATTAATTACGAGAATCTATGGATATAGTTCAGAATGGGCATATTAAAGGGGATGCGATACTCTGCTATGGAAGCAAGTTAATTTAAATTACTCTCTGGATAGAATAATACTCTATGAATAGTCATCATTGCCCAAAGTAGTCACATCATGTTTTGTCAATGACGGATGACTTTAAAACTTAAGAGAATTGATTTAAAAAAATCAGTATTTGCTATCATATGCAACAGTAACATATCTAATCTGTGAGAACTTTGATATCTAAGTAAAGATCATAGATACTACATTGCAGTAAGTATGGCCTCCCTGGCTTTCTGAAGGCACTTTTGAGGAACAGTAAGTAGGGCTTGGTTTTTGTGCGGTAACTACTCAAAGACTTGTGTAATTCATTAGCTACAATATGTATTATAAAAATACCAAACTACTTTTCATGAAAGTACACAGCATTTCACCTCTTATTTCCACCTACGCATACGAGGCCAGAGATAGAGATAGGTAAAGAACTAGATGGCTAGAAGGGCAGGTAATTGGGAGACAGCAAACAAACATCTTTTGTAGCAGTAGAAAAGTGACACAAATAGAAAAAAAAAATGTATCGGAGCTTCTGACTCAGAAAGGGCTGTGAATGTCATTAAAAAATTCAGTGATGGGAAGCCTGAAATAATGAAGCAGCTAAGATTTTCTCAGTATTTGTGCCAACAGCAATCTGATTCACTTCTTTGACTTCATGGACTGAGGTAATATCTGTTAGATGCTAAGCCTAGCATGATTTGGGTTGTACCCAAGTCAGAGTAAGTGTCTGTGGAACTGGTTTGTGACAGATATCTTTTCACATATGTAGAAACAAATTGGCTCGTTATTAATTCCTGTAAAAATTATGTGTAACTGAAATATCAGCAAACTACAACAATCCCTAAGCTAACTGTATCCAGTACTTCTTTGCTGTTGTGTTTGAAAAGAGTAAGGAAGCTCAGAAAATAAATGAGACCATTATATAAAGTACTGGTATTATTGTACCTCAGTCTTCTTACTAGAACTATTAATATCTTTCATAGCTCATGGGCCTAAATTCTTTTAGGAGGGCAGTATCAAATGGGAAGAAAATAAGATGAGAGAAATCTCACTTATGTTTCCTATCCATTTTTCTCTAAAAATAACAATTCCAATTTTAATTATAGTCTCCTTTTCCTACTAATCAGTCACGCTACTCACAGAGTAGTTCAGTGGTGAATAAGAATAAAGCATAAAAATATTTTAATTAAAAACACATTTATAAACAGTCTTATATAACCAGTGTATAAAATGTATTACCTTGCTTCCTAATGCAAAATCCTTTGATTTTATGAGAAACAGAAACTGCTCTTTCTGATAAATATCCAATTTTATCAATAACAGCAGCAGTGCAACTCACATCTTCAGTTCAGCTGTAACCATAGTAACTTCAAATAGAGAAGAGCCTTGTGATTATCAATATGACCAAAGGTAAGGGAGTTCATATAGCTCAGAAATAGCTGTGCTTCAGCAAACCTCGTGAAGGTAAATCTGTTTTCTATGCTTGAAATGTCAGAAGTTAAAAAAACCCGAAGTGCTAAAGATACATGAAATGTCTTTGGATTGGAAGGTTATTGCACAGAATGTGTTAATAACAACAGCTAAGACAAACTGCCAAAGTTTGTCCTTTTCAGCTATTTATTTGTGGCTAAGGCAGAGGTCAAATCTTTTCATTCATGTGCCAGCTTTGTTCTGTCATTCACCTTATTCCATTACAACCACTGGTACCCTGAAGCAGCTTATTGCTGGGGCTTATTGCCGTGTCTGCTTTTTGACTGCAGAGGACAGTTGTTGTCAGAATATCCTTATCCGTGCTCACACGTGAGGCAGTTTCATTTTGCAGGTCTCTAATGCTCAGGGACCGAGAGCCGGGGGCTCCACTTCCCACACCAGCACCTTTTCCACAGTCTCTTTGCTGCTCTTGATGAATGATGTGTTCCTCCCAGAACAGAGGGAGGAACCGCTCCATCTCCTTTGAAGGGATCACACCAAAAAACTTCCAGAGTCAGGTTATATTAGAAATCAAAACACGATGCTAACACAAGGGAAACCCTTTCAACAGCGAAGCGGTGAAATCTGTGCTGTGTTAAGCAGATGAAATAATAAGAAGAGACGATTTCCCCAACTACATGATAAATGATACCTATTGATCAGAATAAAGGAAAATATAAATACTGGTCTGATGTTTTAAATCAAAGACTAATGAAGGGAGAATTTGGGAATTTTAAAATTCTGTTTCTTGGAAATAAAACCTCTCACCTGAAGTCTCGAAATGAGAAAATTTTTCTGCTGAAAATGATAAATTATCGGAAGGAGATATTTCCTGTAAAATGAATGATTCACTTGAAAGTAACCTTGCTTCGTCCCTAAAGTTTCCACCTTTTCTTTCTAAAGTCGTGAGAGTTTTTTGAGGCATCCCTAAGTATCACAGATGTTTAGGGATCACAGTCTATAATGCAAGACACAGTCCCAAGTATATCCAGTCATAAATTCAATTCTTAATCTTAGTTCAAGTGCTAGTTTTCTATAGAAGGGAACCCATAGCATATAAGAGCAATTCTTCTGAACTAATTTTATGCAGAAATCTCTGTATTGAAGATCTTCAAATACCCTTCAAAACTAAAACCTACAGAGTGCTATGACATTATTTCCTTCTTCCTAACAATATTAGCAACTTTTAGCTGGCATACATTTGTTTACTGCCCTGGTAGTACAATTCTTCATTTAACATGTAAACATCTACCAGTCATCTTTACTATTACAAATAAGGAACTCAATCAAAATGACTTCTGTCAAGTCAACAGATCAGTTTTTAACATCTTTTGAGACTTAATTGCTTTCCGCAGCCAAGGGAAATTAAATCTCTTTTTGAAATGAGCTTATAATCCTACACAGCGAAGAATTAAATGAAAAATCAGGTAGCAAATCTGACAGGAATTTATTATTTCATCTTAGGACAGTAATTTATTATTCTATCCTACTTCTATAACACTAACAACATTTTACCAGAGATTTCTTTTTTTTTTAAAGCTAGATATCACATATAAAATCATTAGACTGATTATTTTATGCCCTAGTATGTATCAGTCCTCCAGGGGACCATATTTTAACTGATTTTGGAATCCCAATGAGCTCTTTACATGGCTTGAGATATAATTCACCAGCAAATCCTACAACACAATGAAATATTTTCAGCAATGTCTACCATTTAATTAAGCAAAAATTCATTCAAAATTCTCTTAAGTCTTTGAGCGACTGAAATTTACAGATAAGATTAGTAAAAACATGAAACAGCTTAGAATATTGTGAATAGATAACAGAGGGAGCAAGACAACATGAAAAAAAATTCTTGGACATGCACAGACACTCTATATAAGCAGAAGAGTAATTAACAACAGTATTAATCAATGATAGTTTGTCACACTAGAAGTAGTTTTCTCTGCTGCAGTGTTAGTTTTTTAAGCCTATTTAAAACTCTGGGAAAAGTAATCCTTGTCACTTCTTATTCCTTCCAGTGCAAGAAGAGCTTCTCTTTTTTTTCTCATGATTGTTCCAGATTAATCAGTGGTGATTTCATACTATTATAATCAAAATCAGTGCGTTTGTCTTATATACTTCTCCTCATAAGTCAACACGTTCATTTGTGAAACTAAATAGTATTGGACTGGAAAATGGGAAAAGAAACTAAGCCAACTGCAAAACTCTATTCATAGCACAATCAAGAAATGGACTTGGAAGCTGTAAGCAACCTTTTATTCAATAAGCAATTTGTTTTCCAAGGTTTTCTTTGTGTTTTCAGTTTCTGTATTTTTCTCTTGCTCTGAGGATGGGCTCCAATCATGTGCTGAATCTTATTTAAAGTAGTTGGGTGATTAGTGGCAGCATATTGGGTGCTTGGATTGATTTGAGAATAACAATTTGATGCAGCTTTTACAGCGATCTTGCAACAACCAGTTTTGTGGAAATAAATTGTTTTACACCATATTTTTAAGCCATCAGAATGATAAATCACAAGCTCAAAGTCTTTTGTTAAATATTGAGGGTTCGTTTAAAGAATGGAACAAATTTGTAGAACAATGTTGCTTTTTGTCATTTCTTTTAATAGCCATGCATTTGAAAGATTTATTCATAAGTTTCTTAGAGAAGCTTCTCAGGGTAGTTAACATTAATGCAGCATGTCATGTGCATCACAAAATGCTTTCTGTTCCACTTGTTGTAACAGCTCAACTGAAAATTTTACAAAAATCCAGTGTACCCTTGCAGACTGTACTTTGTGTCTTTGTAGATAACATCAAAAAAATCCTTTTTTCACCTTCTCCTTCACTATTGTCCCACAGATGCAAAAAGCAGTACTTTCCTTTTAATATCAGAGTACTCTTATTAACGTTTTCAACGTAATAAAACCTGGACAAATCTATGAAACCTGGGCTAACTTTGAAGTTAGCCCTGTTTTGACTAGGAGGTTGGACTAGAAGACTTCCAGATGTCCCTTCAAATCTAAATGATTCTGTAATTCTGTGATTCCAAAATTCACTGAGTCTGTTTCCCAGACTTGGCTATTTACTGTAACTTTAGGCTTTAAATCTCACATCTGCAAATTCAAGTCAACCTGTTGGTATCTACCTTTTTAGAGCTGTATTTATCAAGATACACTGCATTCAAATTGTAAACTGATACCTTGTAAACAGTATTTATATGGCCAAATCTGAAAGCTACGTTCTCCATAACTTCAAACTGGGTTAGATCACACGAGTGCAATGTCTAAATTATTAACTGTGAGGCTCCAGCATTACAGCAGTTCTCATACCAGCAATGAACAGATAGGTGTCTTGAAGACTGGAGAACAACATTTTTCCAATCTCCCCAGCAAATTCATTTATAAAGTATGTGACTTAAACATAGGTAAACCAGTTACTAAAACAAACAGAAGGGATTTCTGGAGCCAATTTGCCTTATGATTATCAGAATATCAGACATTTAACAGCTATGGGAATAAAAAATCAGGAACAGAGACGTTGAACATTTCTATGGCACATGCAGTTGTTATGTTCTTTTTTACTCTTCTGACTTTTCAAAAAGTAATTTATTTTAAACAGTTACCTGGATCTGTGGCAGACATCAGTGATCCAAAAAATAAACAGTCAGTGAAATGGAATTCCCATCCTTTTAACTGGCCGATGTGTACCATGGCCTTCACAAAACCATACATTATCAACCTGTCAGGGGAAAGATAAGACAGGCATTCAGACAGAGTATGTAACGCTTGCGCTTAGTTTGCAGTATTAAGCAGGTTCTTCTCTTCAGCTTCATTTAAATAAACGTATCACGTGAATACTGAACATAAACTGCTATCATATAAAAATTCTATTTCCTATTTAACTGTTCAAGTATTGTATTGAAACGTCACAGACAATTCCAAAGCAAAGACTTTTCTGAATAATTGTTATCTGCCTGTAGCAGAGGACAATGCTTTTAGCTGTTTATTTTTCAAAAGGAAAGATAATGTAAGCTTAAGGAGACATTATTAAGACTAATTTGTCTAATGCAGAACATTTAAACAAAGGCAGTTCCACTGTCAGCTCTGTTGCTTGCTCTAATATTTCTAAATGAATTGTTTATTCTATCAGCTTTTAAATGTTAGCTGGATTCAAAGTTCCAGATAAGGTCTCCAAATGAGACAGATATTTAAGAACTCACAATGACAGTGAGGCAACAAAGTCACACTTCAAAATGCACTGCTAAATCCTCACAACATTTCACGGGAAATGTTATCATCGGTTTATATAACTAGGCAATGCTATCTGAGATGTGTATTCTAACAAGAATCTTGAAATAACTTGAAAAAAGGAATCCACTTGTTGTTAGAACCTGTAGCAGATTTTTAAATTTTTGTATGTTTCCAATCTAGTTAATCAAAACCCCATTGCCTTTTCCATAAACACAACACATAAATTGACAACTGTGCTCTTCTAACTACAGACTTTAAAAAAATCATTTGAACAGAGCTACATGCATTCACATACTTAGCTACATTTTGCCCTCGGCTATACTAGGATGTTTCTGAAGTCACATAAGTACAGAAGATCTGAGCGGCAGATAAAGTGCTACTAAACAAACAGCCTGAGAGTTAATTACAAATTGTTTTCAGATACTTTACCAAGCTGTAAATTTTCTGAAGTACAGTTAACTTATTACATGAAGAGGGAAGCAAATAGGTCACCACAGAATTCCCCAATGGTCCTAAGTATTTGTGTATGTATTTACATAAGCTGCCTAGCAAACAGTTAGCCACCAATTGTTCTAAAAGAATTTATCCAGCTGTGGGTCTCCTTGATTGATGAACTCCCTTTCTCTCCATTCCCAGAGAACAACAATTCAAGACCCTGCAGTGCAGTTAGTCTTTTTATCCCCAGCACAAGTATGTTTTCTTTAAGGGTTTGAGTTCTTCAAAGACTGACTGTGGTGCTGCTATCCTGATTTGCAATTGTCTCAAAAGTCAACAGTAATGGAAGTGAACATATGCGTGCCTTTTAGAAATAATTGCCCAACCCTGCTTGCAGTTTTGACCAGAGATACTCTTCTGACTCAGTTAAAAATATTTTAAAATAATAAATAAAATTAAATTTTGACTATCTGGCAGATTTGGACATGATAATTCTTTAAATACCCAGTGTAGACATCATCCTGGTCTTTAGCATTGTTTCTTATACATTACTCAATATTTTCAGTATGTCTCTGCTTACTGTCTGTACAAGGTTGCAGACAAACTGGACAAAATTGGATTCAGGAGTCTTTCATTGACATAGGAGGTCTAAGTTTGCCATAAAGTTTAGTACAGTAGAAGACTAACAGAACCTGGTCTTAGTTCACGTACCGTTCAATTCTTGGCTGCACTGCAAAGGGAAATAAAACTGAAGATCAGACTAAACAATGGTGCTGATTTAATCACTGAGATGTTAACCCTCATCCAGCAGAGAAAAGAGAACAGCAAACTCAGAATATTATGCTTTTTTTTTTTTTTTTTAAATTCCTGAACTACTTAATACATTTTGGTAATGCTAAAATGGCAAAGGTCCAATTTTTGAAACATAAACCCAACTAAGTACAGACATACATTTAGATTATGTGAGAAACGGCCGGTTTAAAGAAACCACAAGAATCTGTACTTGTACCTCCTCCATCGAACACATATGAAAATATGCACAGAAATAATTTCCTATTGTAAATTAACTTTTTAAACACACTGGTTTATCTTTTCTTTAAAAGCTGTATATTTTTAATGAAGGTAATACATTAAAGTGATCATTAATCATAATTTCTTGCTAGACACAGCCATAGAAAATGCAACCCCCCCTTCACTTTAAATAACTTTACAATAACTTTAAATAACTTTAAAACAGAAATAATTTATTTCATTTTCAATTATAATTTTCTAGTCATCCCAAAATTTGGTTTCTTGTCATCTTCTCCAAACTACACAAAAAGTTCATCTAGAGGCTATTTTGAAAACTAGAAATCAAAGGGCGGTTCTGAACTGGAGTAAGTTCTCTGATGTTTGTAAAATTAACAGAACTATGGCAGTTTATACCAGCTGACAGTTTGCTCTCAGGAAAATAATTTAAATTTATCGTAATACAGGATATACTCACACATACACTAAAAAAATGGGAATTTACCTTATTATATTTCTCTAGATATATCACAAGCTGGGTATGTCATGTGTTTAGTATTTTTTAAATTTACATTTTAAATAAAATTGCTTTTGTTATCCTGCATGTTACATCAGATGCTGTTCTCAGTTTTACAGATTAGAACTAAGAGAAATTCCAATTCTAAATCACAGGAGTTACTCTGCATTTTAGACTGGTAAAACTGAGATCAGACTCTAACCCTGTGTATTCCAGCTTGTAATTTTTTATTATTCAAAAATGTCACTCTGGCTTTATCACTGTCTTCAGTGACATATATAGTCTAATGACTTCAGTCTAATATATAGTCAAATTTAAACAATAAAGCAATTTATCTATGAGAAATGTTAATAACTCTTTTTAGAGTACTAGTTGATGATGTAGTGTGACTTTCTCACTACATATTGAAAAGTTGGATCTCAGCTGGATACTTCAGCTCCCAATGATAGTGATATTGAACATCATCCAGTACTACACAACATAACTGTTCTTAATGGAAACCCAGTGAGAAAAGCATACCCCAAGGACAGCAGGACTTTAATCCCAAGGAAACACCCTGCACTGATGTCCCCCTTGCTATTATAAACTAGAATTGAAAAAAATAGTCTTACTGATTTTTAGGGCTGCTGTCATTTCATTTGATACATCTAGGTTATTTTTAGCAAGTTTACACCCACCAAGTTTCAGCAAATCTGATTGCTTTTTTCATCTTCAACAATCCATTTAATATATATGTTATAAAAAAAATGATTAAAATATCTGTTAAAAAGTTGTAAATAAGTTGTCAGTGACTGAATTTCCTCCAGAATGTTCCTGTCCCACTAGAATGCATTCCCAACCCAGTGCTCACTGTTGACACAGAGTAGGCTATTGACACAAATCAAGTTAACGTTATTGGGAGCTCTGAATCTGTTTAGTAGGATGGTACTTCCATATTTCCGATTCCTGCCTGTGAAATCATCTGTTTTACTTTACTTTTTATTTTTTACTAATCTGGAATGCTAACTTCTATTTTTTATTCTTTTAGAATATCAAAACTGAGATCTTCAAGGCTGCATAAAGGAAATAGAAGCTGAGTTGCAAATCAATGTAACCCTAATTTCCAATGTGGCTTTGAAAATCTTTACCTTGCAAGTGTATTTTAAAGTTATTTTAATCCATACACTTTTTAAAATCTTGTTTTTAATCTATATTGTAAGTTCTTTGGGAAAGTGGTTGCCCCTTAAACTATGGGACCTTTATCTCTGTGTTCTACGTGATACTTCTCTGATAATAAACATTATAAAGAAACTATTTTCTGTATATGACTGGATTTTGCATTTATACTGCCAAGTGTGCATCATTTAGAATACTGTATTAGCCACTTGAGATAGTGTTCTTTTATTTTCCCAAAATGAAGTAGCAAGTAGTATTCTGTGGAACAAAAAGAATGAGGCACAGATCTATGAAAGAATTTAGGAGGCTTCTACTTAGGTTGAAAATCTGAATCCTCAGAGCTGCTGCCTTAGAGCCTTACTACACTTAATTTTCATCCATAAAGCCTCTTAACTCCCAACAGGTCTTTTTTGGGGGGCTTGTCCAGCACTATGTAATGCATGTACTGGTTGTCTAAAGATCCTTTGGGATTCACAAACTAGTGAATGACCTGTCTTGCCAGTGAGGTCTGTTAGAGAGATGCTGAGACCTGGCCCTCACAAAACCCAAAGCTGAAGGAAAAAGAGGTGGTTCCACTTTGCAGTCCCTTTTTACTCAACTCTAATAGAAAGACATGTGAGCCTCAGATTCAAAACCCTGCTTCACCGTGTTCACCTTCATTTTTCCTAGATACTAAGAACACGCCAAAGAGAGACTCTAGGTTTCCAGTGCCTAGAAGCTGCTCCACCTTGTTTATCATTAGCCATTATTCATTAAACTAAACAGCTAGAAAGTGCATGAATGTGAAAGTGTGACGTGGTATCAGGTGATTTGTGTCCTCATCTTGAGTGATGGAAGTCTGAGCTTCAGCCTACCCTTTGAACTCTAAGGTTTTTTTTCCTCTCTGTCCCTCTAGCTTCGTATAGGTAACTTGAAGCTATGAATTCTGCTAGGCGACAAAGTGTCTCAAACCATGTCTTTTTTGCATCTAGGAATGTATGACTGCTCAAGGAGCTACATACAATCAATACAGAGCAGGGAATTGATTTGGGGTTGCTCCACCCCCTTATCAACTTCTTATTGTCATGAATAAATATGCAAATTCAGCAATTTATTTGTGCGATCAGAAACTACATGATTAGAAACATTATACTTTAGCAAGAAATGGCAAGTAAATTGATCAGTAATAAACAGTCGCTGAAGACTTCTCAGTTGGACTTAGTGATGGTTTGGTACTGCAAACAATATTTGTGAATAAATGATTTGGTCATGGGCTAGGGAAGAGATTGTCCCCCTGTACTCAGCACTGATGACGCCGCACCTCAAATACTGTGTTCAGTTTTGGGCCCCTCACTACAAGAAGGACGTTGAGGTGCTGAGGCGTGTCCAGAGAAGGGCAACAAGGCTGGTGAGGGGTCTGGAGAACAAGTCTCATGAGGAGCGGCTGAGGGAACTGGGGTTGTTTAGCCTGGAGAAAAGGAGGCTCAGGGGAGACCTTGTTGCGCTCTACCACTACCTGAGAGGAGGTTGTAGTGAGCTGGGTGATGGTCTCTTCTCCCAAGTAACAAGCGATAGGACAAGAGGAAACGGCCTCAAGTTGCGCCAGGGGAGGTTTAGTTTGAGTATTAGGAAAAATTTCTTCACTGAAAGGGTTGTCAAGCACTGGGACAGGCTGCCCAGGGAAGTGGTTGAGTCACCATCCCTGGAAGTATTTAAAAAACGTGTAGATGTGGTGCTTAGGGATGGTTTAGTGGTGGACTTGGCAGCGTTAGGTTTATGGTTAAGGGTCTTTTCCAACCTAAATGATTCTATGATTTGGAATATTAATTTGGGATATTAATAAAGTAATACAATAGAAAAATAAAACTCAGATTAGCTTTGCTGCAGGAGAGCTGACATTTTCTACACCCAAACATAATTTTTTTGAAAGTGCGGGGAGGAGCCCATCAAGCTAGAGCAAGTATTTTGCCACTTCAACAGGAAAAGAAAAAAACAGTAATGTAATGAAACACAGGAGAATTCAGAATTTTCCAGATTATGCAAGTCTGGCACTTACAAAGTGCCTCATCTCTAAAAAATGCTACATACAATGCTGTCATTACACAATAGAGGAGATACCATATAAATATTTGACTTGCTGAAGTAAGAATCATCTTCTGGGAAACTGAGCTTTAACTACCATAATTTCCAGTATGAATCGACAAGTAGACCACATAAAATCTCGGTACAACAATGCAAAATAAACTTTAGACCGACAAAAAATCAAAGTAA
This sequence comes from Aptenodytes patagonicus, assembly GCF_965638725.1. Classification (NCBI taxonomy): domain Eukaryota; kingdom Metazoa; phylum Chordata; class Aves; order Sphenisciformes; family Spheniscidae; genus Aptenodytes; species Aptenodytes patagonicus. The sequence goes on from NC_134954.1 coordinate 7,112,127, forward strand.
ATGACAGACACTGAAGAACCAGAACAAAAACTCTACAAGGCTTTAATGATTCTGAGCATTGGGTTGTCCTTACATTTTTGAAGCTGGACTGAATTAAAGCTTGCCTGTGTGATAAAAGGGGGAAGAATCTCCATGTGTGAAAGGTCCACGTTTTCTACTACCACAGTTCTGCTGCTACTAACCTTTTATTGCCATGCGTTGAGGAAAGGAGTTTGGAGAGCACATTGGCTGTCTGGGTACTGCTGGAAGTTTCCAGTGAAGTTATTTATGAAGCTGCTCTCTAGGAAGGCTACTCTGGGATTGGGACATTCTTGAACTAGCTGCTGTTTAAATGTAGAGGAAAAAAAAAAAGAGCCCTCTCCTAAGGACTTTACAGAGTAATTACTACACAAGAAACTATCTAGATGCTCAGGAAGAGCTTTAGATGCAGCTCAACAAAAGCCTATTTTCTGCAAGAGTTTCCTTTAGCAACAGCTGGTTTTAAGAAGGGATCTAAAAAGAGAGAGTGAAATTGCTTTGGGGTTTTTTGAGAAGCTCTTGTCAGAAAGTCCTAAATAGTAAAACTTCTATCCAGCATACTGCTAGTAGAAGGGAGATAATTTGTCGTTTTAAAGTAGAGGCAAGCAGGGTATGTCTGATGCAGAATAGAATGGGGAGGCTGGAGGAAAGATGCAAAGAAAGAAGCTGTCAAGCGGCTGGGAGAACGATTTTAACATGTGTTGTGAATAGCCACAAACGGGATCAGACCACATCTGTGAAGGAAAAAGATACTGGAGTCATCAAGAGAGGAAAGACGAAAGCCTGGCAAGAGTTTTAGCTGTATAGGTGGATGAGAAAGGCCACATAAGAAGCATGTCAGTAAGCAGCATACCCGACATCTAAACACACAACAAAAGGCTGTACTATACCTAAATGTAGCTGGTTAAAAACCAGCCCAAGTTACCAGCATTTCTGGGAACAGAAGACAACATGGTGTCCAAAAGAACTGTTGAGAGGGGCTATATATGCATGAAAGTGAACGAAGGGGGACAAGATGACAATGACAGGCAGGCTACCTTGGCGTAACATAGCTTAGGTACATGTGAGGTAAGACAAATACAAGTTGAAATAAATCCTACAAATCTCTCGTGGTAAAAATATGCCTGAATGGTGCAGTCAGGTGAGAAAACTTGTGCTGAGCTTTGCTTCCTAAAAAATCCTGGCCAAATCCTCGGCTTGCATAAACTGGCATCACAGCACCTGTCCCTCTGCATTAGAGCAAACTGAAAAAATTATGGCAATAAATAAGAATTGGCAGGTTGGTTTATAAGATGCTGCTTCTTTGATAAGTAACTGCATCCTCACATGCAAACTAAAGGGAAAACCTATCAGTTCTAAAAGAATCTACTCTTAATTTAAAGCTGTAGGGGACATAATTAGAATGTAACAGAAACCGCGAAGTGAAGATGTACAATACACACACCACATCCTCCATACAGACAGCCCCATCTGCCTGCTGACTTTACCAGCAGTTGTATTTTCTTCAGTTTTGTTATTCGTTGCGACATCGCTGCTGAATCTCACTGCTAAGGGTCTTTATTGAGTTAAAGGTTTAAAAAGCATAATTCCAGATTTAAAGTGTTTGTGCTACGTAGCATGAATGAGACTTGTAATTTAAATCTTTCCTGCCAAATATGTTTTCTAATCTGCAGAGAATTTTTCATCTCATATTTTAACTCCCCAAAGATTCTCACTCTATCTAGACATGATTATCTTGTAGCCTGAAGCCAGTTGAACATAGCTACAGATTGTAATCATGCAAGCAAAAGATGAAAAAAACCTGAGTTGCGTTTTTTTCTTTTCACAAGGAATAGCAATATTAATAAGCCAACAATAGGAATAGTAGATGATTTTATTCTTGCTCGTGTATGAAGTAACATAGTGATTGACTGATCAATATCACAACAGTGATGAAAAGTCACTAGTCAGAATTTAAAATGTATGATGAAAAACATAAATAGTAGAGGTGAAAATGAAATACGTAGTCCTTTATTCTGATCTTTCTATTTCTACCATACCAATATATTCCTATAACTTTTTCTATACAGTGGAATGCTTCACATCAAATGTTTTGACTACAGTGATTCATTGTTTCAAAGTGCTCTGTGTACTAGTGTATTCTTCTTTTTGTCATCTTTTAAATCAGTTTTGTCACTAGAAAGGGTATTATAATGGGTTTTTCTTCGATAAATCATTTGCTAACTAATCAAAGCAAGAGAAAACCTCAGCAAACTGTCTCAGGTAACAATAAACCAATAATAAATTTGCCTCAAGCTATTCTGTATAAATCGCACAGGAAGAAAATCCCTTTAGCTATAGAAATAACTGGAAGAACAGAAAAGAAACTGGCTTTATGAATCCAGTGCATACCTAGTTACCTGAAGCACAATGGCTGTTCAACAGCTGAGTGTTAGAACTATATGCATAGCTTTAGCATCTACAGATCTGACAAACAGTTGAAGGGAGCACAGCTGTGCTCCTGGCAGGACATTAGGTGATGTAAGAAGTGCTTTTGCTTAGCATTTCACAATGAGCAATGGAAAAGATCTACCACCAAGATTTTTTTAGTAGTCACAGATGATCTTCTGTTTGCTTCTTAAATCAGAAATTTTGAGAAGGCTTAATGGAGAGAAACACACTTTACACCTCAGAGATATTATGTATGTGGGTATAACTAAGAAAAGCTGCATTTCAGTAACCATGGTACTATAGGTAGCTGTTGGGGTTTAACCTCAGCCGGCAACCGAGCACCACACAGCCGCTCGCTCACTCTCCTCCCCCTCAGTGGGATGGGGGAGAGAATCGGAAGAGTAAAAGTGAGAAAACTCGTGGGTTGAGATAAGAACAGTTTAATAATTGAAATAAAATAGTAATAGTAACAATAATAATAAAAGAATATACAAAGCAAGTGATGCACAATGCAGTTGCTCACCACCCGCCGACTGATGCCCAGCCAGTCCCCAAGCAGCAGCCCCCCCCGGCCAGCTTTCCCCAGTTTATGTACTGAGCATGATGTCCTATGGTATGGAATGTCCCTTTGGCCAGTTTGGGTCAGCTGTCCTGGCTGTGCCCCCTCCCAGCTTCTTGTGCACCTCCAGCCTTCTCAGTCGGTAGAGCATGGAAGCTGAAAAGCCCTTGACTAGTGTGAGCACTGCTCAGCAACAACTAAAACATCGGTGTGTTATCAACGTTGTTCTCACCCTAAATCCAAAACACAGCACTGTACCAGCTCCTAGGAAGAAAAGTAACTCTATCCCTGCCGAAACCAGGACAGTAGCTTAGCTCGTCAGATATTCCTGTGGTATTGGACTTTTGGGAAAATGATACCTGTTTGGAGTTATTCAAACAATCAAGCAAACCGATACTGAATGTGGATGAAAAAAAGCCAGCCCAGGTTTCTGTATCAGTCAATTTGGGGGCCACTTGTAACAGCAAAAGTGAAGAGACCTGAAACATGCTATTTATCTTAGGTTCTACAACCCACCTTTATTGGTACAGGACCAAAGCGAGAGACTGTCCTTACCCTGAAACTGGGAGAGATCAATGGAAACACATGCAAACATATCCCGTCATGGGCTTCAGCATGGTGCATGTATGCAAGATGGTAGCAGCAGCCTGTGCTAGTCTGTCATCACTGTATCACTGAAAGCAAGCTCAGGGGTTACTGTTGGCTCTATCTGCACCCTTTGCTGTATCTCTACCCAACTGCAAGGCTGTCGTGCCTGAGTAAGCTAAGTCCTTTGACTTTAGGAAAGACCAACCATATTTGTGTTTGATGCTTTAGGACTGGCTTGAATGAGACTATGCAGAATGCCCGAGTGGTCAGAAAGCCTGCATGTCTGAGCCTTTGCTTACTTAAAAACAACCTCCTATGGAGTCGTGCTCAAGAAAGTAAAGAATTGCTACATGTCAGTATGAATTTTATTTTGGTTAGTCTTCTGTAGTACATTTGACCATGGAAAATATCTGTTAAGATATAGAGATGCTTTCCTTTAAAATGGAAAAAACATTTTGCCCAGGCTCAAAATTTCAAGATGCAATTGTAGATTTTGCTAAGCAATGCTAACAATGTAGCAAAAGTAAGTGAGTGTCGTGGTTTAACCTCAGCCGGCAACTAAGCACCACGCAGCCGCTCGCTCACTCCCCCCCGGTGGGATGGGGGAGAGAATCGGAAGGGTAAAAGTGAGAAAACTCATGGGTTGAGATAAAGGCAGTTTAATAGGGAAAGCAAAAGCCACACACGCAAGCAAAGCAAAACAAGGAATTCATTCGCTACTTCCCATGGACAGGCAGGTGTTCAGCCATCTCCAGGAAAGCAGGGCTCCATCACGCGTAACGGTTACTTGGGAAGACAAACGCCATCACTCCAAACGTCCCCCCCTTCCTTCTTCTTCCCCCAGCTTTATATACTGAGCATGACGTCACATGGTATGGAATATCCCTTTGGCCAGTTTGGGTCAGCTGTCCTGGCTGTGCCCCCTCCCAGCTTCTTGTGCACCTCCAGCCTTCTCAGTCAGTAGAGCATGGGAAGCTGAAAAGTCCTTGACTAGTGTAAACACTACCTAGCAACAACTAAAACATCGGTGAGTTATCAACATTGTTCTCACCCTAAATCCAAAACACAGCACTGTACCAGCTACTAGGAAGGAAATTAACTCTATCCCTGCCGAAACCAGGACAGTGAGGAAGTGAAAAAAAGGGAGTAAGGTGTGGACCTACATGAGCTGAAAAGTTAGTTGAGGTCACCAAACATAGCTGGAAGCTGTCAATAAATGGTATTTCAGGTTTTTTTTTAAAAAAAACAACCCTCTATTTTCTGACTGACTTTCAAACAGCCCTTACTGTACTATAGCTTTACAACATTTTGCATCAAAGACATAGAAAGCAATTTACCACAGCTCACAACTGCACAATATTATTTAATGCGTTTTTAACATTCCTTTAATGAGTATAACACAGCTTTAAGAACCCTGTGTTCCTGAGCTCCATTTAAATCAGAGACATTATGCATCACATACATAAAAACCTGAATCTCTTTGCAATGAAAAAGCTGCACTTGATCTTTGAGTGATGACTAAAATCTCGTAATTACTTGGGCAAATGAGCCATGAAACACTGTCAACTGTACTGTGTCCAAATCATAGTGCCACTGAATATTTTATTGCACTACAAAGATTTAAACATGACATCAAGATTTACTTTACACAGTATTATTAGTTCAGAGAACCTCCAACAGATATTGAATAATTGACAATCTTACATGCATATTTTGAGACAGATATCCTCATGATAGTAAAAAAAAAATCTAAAAAACTCAGACATAAGTATAAGATTTTCCAGATACAATAATGGTAGATTATTTTAGAAATGCCTAAATCACCATTGTACAGAAGGTGGTGGAATTCTAAGAAAAATATTAGTGACACTAAGAGACTTCCATATGAAAAGAGAAGAACTGAAAATATCTGGATTACAGAGGGAAAATAAGATAGTGACAGGGTATTAGCTACAGGAGTTAAAAACAGTGTAATTAAATGTCAATAATTGTGAGTTCTCATATTACACAACTGTTGTCACATACTGAACTAAAACATAAAGTCAGTCAGGTAAATCAGATTCACTAATTAATTGGCTAATTCAGTCAGTCAGCAATGAATTCAGGTCACCAACGAGTTATTTCAAAGGTTATCATGATTATAGCAATCAGAACATGCAAGGTCCTTTCTTTACCTACAAGATGTTAATATCCTGAAGAATTTAGCCTGGTCAAAACATTCAAGAGTTTTTGTAAGTTCAAGAAAACCTGTTGCAGCCAATTATAAAATTTCCTTCTATAAGAGAAGTGTCTTTCTAGTTCTTAGATGAGTGAGTGCTTTGTATTCTGAAATGTGAAGACCCCTAATCCCATCTCATTATCAATATAAATGTCTGACTTTAGTAAAGACTCTGCTAAATCCATGGCTTTAACAACATCTGATAGCATTAAGTATCACAGATTAGCTACAGACCAAGAACAAAAGTTTGTGTCTGTTTTCTTCACCTTTGATCGGCTTCAAATGTGCTAACCTTTAATACCATGGAGTATCACCTCGTTATTATAGACAGAGGGATATATGAGGATCATTTTGTCTTTTCTTTTCAACCTCAAGAAGATTCCCTGTGTCAAAGAAACTTTTATATGAGTTTTCTTCAGAACTCCAGGTAACAGCAGAATCCTACTTTCAGAAATAGGTTTCAGGACAGTTGAGAATGTTAGTATAAAAGACCAGCCTAGGAAAAGTCTTCAAACCTTGTGGACCTGAATGATTAAAAGGAAGAAGAAGTCTGATTCAGCAGAAATTCAGAAGAAAAGTATTTTGAGTCAAGAAAGTGAGAACCAATAATGTTTTGAACTCCCTCTCCAAGTATAGAAACATCGCTAGATACTAACCTGCTATCAATCTATGTGGAAGACAGACTCATGCTTCTGGTTATTATTCACTATGAAATAATTAATGAATAATTCAGCTATTCTCTAAATTTCAGAATGAAAACCTCCAAAGATTCTGAAACAGCAATATTTTTGCCCCACATTTAAAAATACAGTGTAAATATTGAATTTTACATATAAAATACAAAAATATTTTCATTTAATATTTCCCATCAAAATACATAAAAACCATGATCTTAAGTTTGCAAGGACCTGTTACAGTAGGTTTTCACTGGAGCACCTGATGTTCCCTTTAAATGAGCTTGTATTACCATTAAAAGATAATTAGGGTCAGTTTGTGATTTCAGAATAATGTAAATTAGATTAGAGAATAACCTGCTGTAAAACAGGGCATGAAATGAACTATAGAGAAACTTGTTTGAAACCATTTTAGCATTTTTATTGGATTAGCTCAGTCAAATAGTGAAACAAGTGCTCAAAAACAAAGAAGAGAGGAATTCATACCCATACCGTAAGTGGAGATTGTCAGGTACCCTAGATGGACATTTAATTTATAGTGCAGCTTTAAAATGTAAAATACGTCTTTTGATTAAACAGTTGAATGTTTTCAGGACAGACAGGGACCTTGCTAAGGCTTGAGAGCTTTCAGATATCTACCTGGGCTTGGTTCAGTCTCCCGTAGAAATAAGGGACACTTAAGAATATCAACCCTAAGTCTCACGTTTCTAAGTTAGGGTGTGGTTACCTCTTGGGATATGGTTCAGTCTTGTGCCAGATTTTCTTCCTTAGTAATTGAAATAAAAAAATTAGACCTCTGAATGTCTGAGAATCTCTGTAAGTGTGTAGACGGGAAAAGAAACCAATCCAACCTTTAACAAACATTTTAAGTTTGGGTTCATTTTTTAAACAGCACTCTTGCTATAGCAAACAAGGATGGAGGAGAATGACAAGATTTCTCGTGTCCAGGCTAACTCCTGTTTCTAGGGATAGAAGAGTATTAATGTCCAATGATGTTCATTGGTCAAGTGAAAGCCATGATTTTTTTTCGTGGAAAAAAAATTAAAAAATTACTGGAATGACAGGCATACAGATCGGTCTAATGTGACACAAAACTAGTGTGATAAACTTTCAGAAATAGGAACCTACTAGGCCAGTAAATAACTTCTCAGGGTGAAAGTATTTGTCCTGATACGATTCAGAATGAGTCAGCAGGACACGAGCTTCAAAACACTGTTACTGAACTTGTGGCAAACAGGTTATCTCCTGCTTATATTTCTATCCTTAATTGGTGTGCTGGATAGAAATATTCCTTTAACACATTAAATACAGCAGCAGAGTCCCAAAGAAGCCCCCTATTGTGCTACTGTATTTTTATTTTAAAACACTTATTTAATAGGTTTGTGGCTTCTGAAGTTGTAATAATAAATTTGACAAGTATCAGTGTCCTATAACTGAGTCTGCAGTTATGAGTCTGCAGTATTATGAGAATTTTATCTTCCCCAACCTGATTATATTACTGTATCATACAGATTACATTGTTCAGTAGGTACACAAATATTTTAATCAGATCTTTCACAGTGTTGTTTGTTCTGCTCCATAGAACATAGCTCTTTCTTCATTGTAGTTTTGTTATTTTTATATCAAAATGCATCAAATATGCATCTGTTAAAACAGTTCTTTAATTATGGCTAATTATGATAATGACAACGTTGTGCTGAAGATTTGACTTTTTTCTCTGTGATGCCACAAAACGTCTATGGCAAAGATAGCTCAGCTAGTTACCGTACCTGAGGAGCGCTGGGAATGGGGGAAGAGTGAATACTGGGCAGCTAGATGGAAATAAGCAGCCTTCTGTTTCTACATTCACTGCCCATTCCAGTCCCCACTCCTCAGGCAGCCTCAGGGAGTGGTTTATGCCAGTGACCGGCCTGAAAATTTCCGCCAGATTGGTTGCCGAAAATATCTACCTTCAGCCTCAAGATGACTTGAAACTAACTTGCTCCAGCCTTTTCACGGAAAATCCCTTGGGACAAAGACTAGTAATGACGAAACACATTGCACGTTAGGCAACTGCTCTTTGTGGAGAGTGTGAGGGATGGGATTAGAGAAGTCATTCCCTATCCTCTGCTTTTAAGTATGTTAAAAAGCAACTGACAAGTTCAAGGTAATGAATGACAATGCAAATGAAAACCTCCTGTCTGCGCTAGCAAGAATATACTAGATGTTCAGAATGCATGCCGCTTTTTGTCAGATCTGGACCATACCAGAGTGATCCATAAACTTCTGCCTCACAGGCTTCAACCCTGTAAAAAGCCCTGTGTAGAAATTGTTTTTTTTTTCTTCTTTTAATGGAGTTCATACTGCATGAACCCCAACCACACAGCAGTACATCCTGTGGCTCTATCCTATACCCATGCTCCTCACTGACAACAACCAAGGACAGGTCCCGTTTAAGCTTAGGAATTGCCAGGAAATTTGGTTCGTTATTGCTAGTGGAAGGCAGTACGTGGCAGTTACTGCTTATTCCTTCTGGTTTGTAGGATATAAACCTATAGGATCCTGTAGAATATACGATTGAACCTCTAGCATAAATCTACAGGTGTGTCAAGACCTACTTCACTCCCTCTCCAGTTTTTCATTTCCTTTCCCCTGAAGGCAGAACAACCTTCTAAAGAATTGTATTTTATTTTACAAGCACTAGGATCCGATTAAGAAGACTTACACAGGCACAAGTCAGATGTATAAAACAGAATTTTACTGCAGCATTTCTGAACAGTTTGTGGAAGTAACATCTTTAGGACAGATTGACTTGATGCATCTCATGAAGGGCACTTTTCTAAACTCCAAGGCTTGCACATGCCCAGTTACAGGACACACTATTCCCATTACATGGCCTTCATAATGGTTGTGTGTCTTGTTTACCAAATAAAATTTCCCATTCTACAGGATGAGGTTTGACAACCTTTAAAATCTAAAGCTACTACTGTGGCTTTTAGTTGAAATGATTAAGTGGAAAATTGCCTTAAATGTTTCCTGGGTGAGGCAAATGAATGATAATTAAATTGATTAAATGGAAATGCAGTTGTGAGGTATGCTTTCACATGGAAAATTTACTTTGTAAATATATGAAGAATAAATGTGTTTGATGAGAAAAGATTGAGATATTTGTGTAAAAGATTTTGACTTTGGAACAGCTCTAACATAGTGACAGTGGATTACACGGGATATAGTTCTTAAATGTGTATGTAAAAACATCAAACCAGGGGACAAATAATTTTTGCCTAACTCATGTGAATTACATCTCAAATTAAATACAAACATGAATAAGGCAAGCATATGGGACTTGGCTAGCTGAAAATAACACTAAAAAACTGTTGTGTCTCCTTTTCTTCACTTGCTCAGGTTGACTCTTGCTCCTAGACACTGATTCCTGTCAATAGGGTGTAAATGCAGAGTAACTGTACGAATAACTTTGGACTTACATCGCTATTCACTGGGCACGACTGTCAGTCCTTGACACCGCCCTGAACATGTTTTGTGTATTTTATTGATCTTTGAGTATTTAAAGAGCTTGGAGAAAGAGTCCCCTTTTCTGTTCTAGGCATGAACAATTCTCTCAGATGAATCATATAAACATTTGCCTATCAGTAAACCAAATCCATGTGATACAATGCTTTATAAGACACGATGTTTACTAACATAAATTAACTGATACTAAAAAGGAGGAAAGTAAACTCAACTTCCTCTGTAAGAACAAGCTGATTATTTCACTGCAAGTTACACTTTTTGTTTTTCTTCACCAAGTCTATGACAACTGATTGAACGACATTTTCCCTTCACGTGGTGTATTAGGGCTCCTTCAGCTGAACCAAGGGCTATCAAGGAGCAAGCAGAGCTGGAACTTAGGAGTAAGGAATGATCTGTCCTCACCTCTAGCATGTCCACTGCTCACAGGAGCAGTTTGACAGCGTGCCAGTTCTGTGCTGTTCCAGCCACCTCCTTTTCCTATAGGGATCTTTAACCTGGCCAGGTTACAACACTTCTGTGCTGGGTGATGGAAACAAAGAGGCTATATCGGACCTGAGAACCGTGTACTAAGCTTAAACTGACCTTAAATTTCCAGGTTTGTGAAGGCAGAACAACACTACTGATTGGTATAACAGCAGGTGCAACTTACTCAGATTCAGGGTAAATTTATAAGTATGTGACACATTGTGCAGTTATGTTTGCATCAGAATGTAGCTGTCGCTGAATAGTGCTTATCACTCTGATAAAACATGTAGAACAGGGAATGAGAAATACAGCCTACAATCAAAACTGCAGGGGAAGTCTGGGTGAGAAAAATGCAATGTAATTATTATGGCTAAAGCTAGTAAGGACATTGGGGCAAATGTCACTATTCCTGCAAAGGTGTGCAGTGGGATCTTTATACATGCGTTATTCAGAGTTTTACAGTTCTTCTAGAAGCACAGTTACCCTTGCATGTTATGCTGGGCAGTATTCTACTGGAGGTGAAAGGAATATTGACTGAACCACTGACATTGCTATATTATGTTTCATACACGCCAGCATTGGCTTAAAAAATTCTCACCACAGCCCTCTACTGATGTGGGCCAGGACATGGGTGGAGTTAAGTGGCTATGTAGTAATGCACTGCAATCAGACATAGATTTGACAAGAGGCTGGAAAATATTTTTCCAGCAATAGGACTGATTAGACATTCACAGCTAGAGCTGAAGCACTGTAGAAATGCAAATAGATTTGTTCTCTATAATGGCAGCAATTACTGCTTTGCTTCATCCTATAGCTGGATCAAAGCAGAGAGAAAAGGACTGACATTTCTGCACACTAGAATTGCTCCTTCATTATTTCCATGCTCCCAGGTTTTTATGTACACTGGACAAAGTACCCAAGAATGCACTGTAGAGTAGCCTTTGAGGGATGGAATAATGAGCTATATGGTCTAATAGCTCTTTTCTTGCTGTAATTTCTGTGCCTCCGTGACCTACTCCTTCATTTCATCACTTCAAAAATCAGAGAAAGATTATATTCCTAAACGAGCAAGACTGAAGAACATTCCCTTCTTGGGAGGACACTGATATAAATTAACCGATATTACATCACTGAGCATTGCCTACTATGAACTATGGTAACTTCTGGATTTGATATTATACAGCAGCTGTAGCTAAATTTGTTTAACACACAAACACAGTTTTACAGAGTGTCTATTTAGAGTTTGCCGTAAGCTGTAAGTTGTAGAAACCTTTTTATTTTTTTACTTTAATCTCATATGGACAATCGATCACTCAAAATGCTTGCCAGTAGCAGTCTGTACCATAGGTTGAACCACAGTTCATGAGATACTGCTCATATCACATTAGAGAAGTCTTTCTTAAATCAGGCCAGGCCTCCACAGATGGGAAAAATTTTTGAGACTACTCGCAAAAGTAAAAAGCGCTTCAGAAATAAGTAAACGTTAATTGTTTTAGGCTGCCTGTTGGTATAGCTCCAAGTAATTAAGTTAGTAAGTACTTCTGGACTTTCTTGACAAAACTTTAAAAATTGGCCTTAAGACCTCTCCTTCCTTCAGTTTGGAGTTCTTGCTATGTTAACTTATACATTATACTTTTTATATTACATTTCAGTTTTTTATACACATGCACACACGCAGCCTTCTTTTTTCATAGCGATTTCTCCTGTACAATGATCACTGGTCTATGTTTTGGAGCATCGAAAGGGTTAGAGACGTTACAGAATTACTCACACTTGTCAAACACCTACCAAAGTCAACAGCGTTTCGGCTGTACAAGGAAATAACAATGACAATGTTTTTTCTAGTAACTGAATGTGCAGTAAAAACCAAACAGAATATGACAGACAAGACAGAAGAGCACAGCAGAGCTGTCTGCAGTTAAGCAATAGCACAAGCGACAAGAGAGCAGGGAATAAATCTTGATCCCACGTGCTAGATGAGGAAGCCTCAAGACTGGAAATGAATGTTAACCACCCCGTTCAGTCGCAGGAAGCCACCCGGGCTGCAGAGGGGCGATCACCAGCACCCACCAGCACCCCGAGTCCATCTGTGAACTGCGCTTTGCCACCCTCTGCTGCCCAAATCCTACCCAAGCAACAGTTAGCCATTTCACCGAGTTAAAACCTTACTTGAAGCAAATTGTGTTTTCTGGGGCATGTAACTAAAAGAGTGGGTATCATTATCTTCCAGTAGCGTTTTACTTCTCAAAATGTTACATGAGCTTGGTTCTGGGGTGTTCCCAGCTCCCAGTACAAACCCAGAAAGGGAGATCTAAGTATCAATTTGGTACATTTTGTTTGCCACATCTTTTTCAAATACTTCAGCTGACTGCAGTTGGGACGAGACACGGCATCAAAGGGACAGTCACGATTCTGCACCGAAGCTTCTGGCCCAGAAGCCAATCTATCGCTACCATGCAGCATGTGACTTTGACCCGGCCTAAGGAGTCCCCTAGGATGGGTTTTTCCCAATTTTCCCGCTCTTCCCCATCCTGTTGCAGCTTGAGCCCGAAGAATACCTGAGCCTTGTTTGTCCTAGGAAGACTGTTTGCACCTGCTTTTGCTGATTGAAAATATTTTCAATCTCAAATTAATTTTAGTGAGTGTTAGAACCTCTAAAGGATAATAAACAGACCCAGGAGCTCCATTTACATTGACTGAAGCTTGAATCTATTCGGTGGCATAGAAAGCAGAACTGCCTGCAACACCTTGCCAGGAGAAAAAGCACAGATGAAAGGAGGAAGCATGGCAGTAAGGATTTTACATTTCCATTGCACTTTGATGTTCAGCTCTCGCTCCCCTCCCTACCCGAAGCAAGCTAACACCACGGTGTGTGACTACATGCTTCTAAGTGGTTGAATCTGCCTCCAGGCACTCTCCTCCCAGCCTTCCTTGCTACATTTGAAAGATCATCTGCCTCCCCAGCATCTGTTCGTGATGATGATGATCAATGCTAAAGGGAGAGAAAGGGCATCCCAATGGCAATTTTATCAACCGGAAATCATACACAAGGCTTTCAAAATGGGCTAGCAAGAGGAAATTAAGAATAGCTTAGACTATAATGATCAAGCAGATCGAAGAAGTGAGAGAAAGAGGGGAAAGTAACTCAGACGTCTTTTTAGAGGCAGAAGGCCCTGCAGAAAAGAAAGTGTGAAGGCACAAATACCTCAGCACAGCATCTTGGCGCTGCACTGTTACACATTCCCTTGAGATAGGGGCTTATATAGTATCACTATGGAAAGAAGAGAGCATTCCAGCAGGGATATTGGCTGAATAACACAGCAGTGTTTCCATCCCCAACATGTTAAAAAAACCACCAAAAGATAAATAATAAGTCCTCAAACAAGATTTTTATTAAATGACATAGTTTGTATTCTTTGGATTGTTCAGCTTTTAGTTTGCAGTTGGATCAGGTTTTCCAGTTTTTCTTCATAACGAGGCATTAAAAAATAATTGAATATGAGCTTTTTGAACAACAAGAATATCCTCGAGTGTGGCACTTTAATTAAAATATCAAAGCTAATGAGGTTTGCCAATAAAACCAGGTTTGATAACACAGAGGTGTGGCACACCTCTGAAATGTGTTGCCTGGCTTCAGCCATCTGTCCTGGCTGTTACCAAAGGTTTTTGTCCTTGTAACACAATGGGGTTAGTTGTTGTTGAAAAGAGAGATGTAGGCAGAGTTTGAATAATTAATTCTTTCAAAGCAGAAGCCACCCAGAGGCCAGTACCTGATGAACAGAGGAAGAACACAGAGGAGAAATAGTTTTGAAAGCTGTGGCTACAGACGCCTTGTTTACAGCCCATGACAAGCTAACCTCACAGTGTGGCATTTTTTTCTCCTCAGCAGAGAAGCCCTTCCTGAGGCTCTTTAATCAGGGGGAATATTATCTGAGAAGCTTTGAGGAACTGTTTGTCCTTCATAAAGCGTTTGTGGGCAATTATTAGGAAATGTGTTAAACTGCTACCAGTGTGCTCTACTGACGTGGAAGCAGCCTGCCTGGATGCTCCACAGCTTTCCCAGGTCAACCTAAGGAAAGAACAGCCTGGTTTAAAGAATCTATGAGAAAAATTGGAATTTGTCCTTATTATATTGAACATTTTTACCTTTAGAACCCAATGGCTGTTTGTCTCTACCCTGCATGAAAGCCTATGAACTGACAATTCAGCCAGCGAATGAGGGTGAATACTCTGAAGGAATGAAGTCTGAATAGCTTATGAACCTTGGGTGACCATTGCCAGCTGTCCTATTAGCCTGTGTTTTTTCCTGGCCAGACCCCAACACGCATGGACATGTATTTAAGCCCTACAGATTTTACTAAGAGGCACCTGTTCTCAGGGCAAACACTGAAACCAAAGGTACCCTTCCCTCACAATGAGCTTTGATCACCAGTTGGTGACGCTTTCCTTGCTACTCTAATAGCACATTGGCTTGTTATCCCGGCTTTGTTACTCTTGATACTCTTCTTTTTCCCACTCAATTGCTCCAACAGCGGGGGAAAAGTCTTGCTACCTTCTTAGCTCCCAGACACAGTTAAGAGATAATAATGCTCCTTTACTACATGCGTCACACATGCTTTCAGCCAGACTGTGGTGTGAGGGACACATGAGGGAGTGCTTGTGGACATTTGTGGCAGACCTATTCCTAATTATATAAATTTCTTGATTAGTGGAGTACGTGAACAGGACCACCTACTGCCTGCCTGATAACAACTGATATTGCCCTATAGTAATGTTAACGCATTGCAGGTCAATATGTCATTAATAGATTAATCTATTCTTTCATTTAAAAAAAAAAAGTCATCCTTGTCATATATAAGAATTATATAGAACATGCACACCACTGAAGAGACAGTTTTGCAGGGAGAGGAAGTTAGTTTATGTTACTTTATGTCTCTTGGCTCACTGGGAAAATATGACAAAAATGTATGCGCTTACAATTATCATTAGATCTTAATTTTTGGCAGGTTTAACTACTACCTTCTCTTCCCACTTATTTTTAAGTGAGTTGTGTGTTCGTGAATGCGCCAGTTTCATAGCCCCAAAACCAGAGAGCATCTGTTTGCCTATAAAGGAAATATATTTACAACATTCACTTCCACAAACTACTCCCGAAAGAGCGCTTCAGTCATACACTTGAGGGGCTAACAAGAGGATCAGTAATGTAAAACCCCTGTCATCTTGACAAGATTACTAATGAGGCTGCAATTTGCCAGTGAGAGTTGCAACTGTAATGGGTTTTGCAGTCTATTCCTTTTACTAGAAGTGCGTTGTAACAACTAGTTCAGGCTTCTGAGTCACTTCCAATCCTGCAAGTGTTCCCATAACTAATGTATTTTTGTCAGTGGCGTCCTTAAATCATTGTGTCACAATTCCAGTAACGAAGTCCATACTTAGAAAACTAAGTGAAAACATTTGAAAATCGAGCTGATTATTAACATTCTGACATTTAGGCATACTGGACAACAATTTTAGCTAAAAGACTCCCTCATATCCGTGACATCCCTAGCTGTCTAATAATAGTTCATCAGAATTTACTGTGTTGTTCAGAATCCTTGGGTCGATCAGTGTTTGAAGAGTGACGTGTAAAGGATGATGCTTGTTTGGTAACTCGTAGTATACCCTTCCAACCAGTGCTCCAAGCTGGAGAAGAGAGAAGTGAGCGTCCTGGCTCCTGCAGACTTTGGAAGCTATTCCCATCACACAATAAACGGGAGAGCTGGCACTGGCTCTTCCCGATTTGGAATTGGAGCTTTGCCTCACTCCAGTTATCCTGAATGCGGATGCCCTCAAACTAGGCCCACCATGTGGATAGGTGCCCCCACCACTAACCTAGGGAAGAGCTCTAAATAGAAACCAGGCACTTGAAAAAGAAGTTTTGTTTGAGATAAAATGGAATGTTTCTTTCCCTCCCTTATATTTTTTCCTTCAATCACCTAAAAACCAACACAAATTCTGCCTTTGGATCAGCTTGACATTTCTCCTACCCACCTTCCCCGCTCAGCCACGTACACGAGTCCGCAGGGAGTGCCGAGGAAACCCAGGCTCCGAAGTTCAGCTCAATCTTGCTTTTCTCCCGCCGGCCTGACGAGCCGGGCGGGACGCCGTGTGGGACCGCCGGCTGGGGCGCTCACCAGCCTTCCGAGCCCACGCTCCGCCGCCCCCCCCCCCCGGTCACACAGACACGACAGACAGCGATGGGGAAGGGAGGGGCGGAGGGGAGGCTGCCACAGCGCTGCGTTTAAGCCGCCACTAGGCGAACAGCACATTAAAAAGGCACTCCCGGCCCCGGCTGCGGCACCGCCTCGGCGGGCGCGTTTCGCCCGGCTGTCGGTGGGGCGCGGCGGAGCGGGGCGGAGCGGGGCCGGGCCGGGCCGGTCAGGCGCAGGCAGAGCGCGGCCGCCACCTGCTGGTTGCCGCCGGGCCCTGCCGCCGGGCTCTGCCGCCGGCGCTGAGGTGAGGCGAGGGCCGGGTGGTGCCTGTGTGAGACAGGGAACTAGGCCCCCGGTGCTTGTGAGCAAGGACGCCCCAGGCAGCCGTCCCATGCGCGAAAGTGTGCGTGATTTTAAGTTTTTCTCGCTGCAGTACTGGATGCTATCGTTACGTACTTATATTTGCTGTTTCTCTCACAGTTTATTTGTGTTTTAAAAGTAGTTAAGATGCGGTTTTTCTCCTCCTCTCTGACGCGTGTGGAAAGAAATGCCGACGGCCTGTATCTTTAACAGGGGAAGGAGCTCACAAGCAGTACAACCACACGTGCTGCATGTTAAACGTACGACAAAGTTCAACAGCAAAATGGGACATTCAGAGTCTCTATCAAACCATGAGTAAGGCTCTTGAACTGAATGTCTGACTCGGGATCAAAGACAAACGTTCCTTTTGGCCACAGCAGAGGGCTGTTTTGGAAAGGTACCAAAACGGGATTGTGATTTGGGCGGGAAACCAGCTCCTGACTAACCCAGCTACATCTGTAAGGCCTCTGGCTCTGGCAGTCCTCTGATGCTAGCCTCAACCTCTTCCATCGCACGTGAATTTTTGAGCCACCCGAATGGTGATGGCAAAAAAAAGTGCTTTTCAGGTACTCGCAGTTGTACAGCAAATGGCGTACCACAGCCCAGTGATTAGAGCAGGGCATGGGGCTTCGGCGTTGCCTCCCAGCCTTGCTGCTGACATTGCGTGAACAGTCACATCCTGTCAGCAAGGGCATTTTTCCATATCTAAAGTGAGATTAATATTCTGCTTCCTAGAAATCAAGCCGAACTTAAAAGGTATTTTAAAATCTTTGAATGAGAAGGTCTATGTAGTAGACAGGTTCGACATGTAATAATGCTGTGCTACAGCACAAATTGTGGATTTCTGTGTGGGCCAGGTAAGATAGCATTAATAGGAAGATTACTGAAAGCTGGTTAAATCAAGTCACTCACCATAGAAGGACTTGTGGGTGGAAAACCCAATCTCCTGCTGGGCTCAAAAAGTAATGAACATTGGTTTGAAATCCAGCTGGCACTTGGTTACTAATGCTATTCCTCAGAGATGGATACTGAGATGCATTCAAAACTTGACCAGACAAGGCTCAGAGTGACCTGCTCTAACTTTTGAAGTTACCCTTGTTTTCATCAGGGGATTGGACCCGAGGTCAATTCCACCCTAAATTATTTGGTGACTGTGACAAAAGAGCGGTGAAGAGCGAGCTCACTCAGAATGTTGTTTGAAGGGAGAGAAACTGAAATCGGCTGTATCCATATCCCGATGAACAACGGAGGGTAACTGCATAAACCAGATGACATGATTTGCAAGAGGACTGAACAACGTCAGATAGGTTCCTCTGCTTTCCTAATTTTATTTTCTGATACTTATGTTCCATAGAGATTGCATAAGCACACACTCCCCTCCCAAAATCAAATAAATGAAGGTCATTCTCAGGGAACGCACCTAATGTTTTCATGTGCAGTCTCACTTGGATTAAATCAAATAGACGAATGGAACTCTGAAAATAATCCCTATTCATCAGCAAAATGAGTCTTTCCTTATTTTCACCACTGAGTGGGTTGTAGGGATGGGTGAAAGGAACGTGAATAATTCAAAAAAATATTTTGTTTTTCATTTTCAGTCTGAGTAATAGCAATCCTTTCATACAACATAAGCGGGCTACAAAAGGGCATCGATGGTGCAGTATCTAGGTCAGTCAGTGTGTCTATATATGACCTTATATCCTTGTTGCAGAGTTTCACTATTAGTCATTGTCTTTTTACAGATCAACTTTTTTTTACCAGTGACATCATCCTGCTCAAAATTTGCAGCATGCCCATAAATACCACGTAACAGATAAAAACACCCATGCTCTCAATAAAGGAGAGGTCAAAAAGGAGTGGAGATTGTGGTCTTTTAACATTTCAATTTTGGTTGCTGCTAAGCTTCAGAGAGAGGGTGGTTAGCTGGGGAGAGGTGATGGTGCAAAGAGCAAGCAAATGCCCAATCAGTATATTACAGAAATAAAAGTGATTTTTCCTTTTTAAGGTATGGAGCTGGCTATGAGCAGAGGCTAATTAGCATTTTAAGAGCCATCTTCATGCATAAAGTCCTTGCTTGCAGCAGGAAGTGAAATAATCCTAGTCGTTTTTCTTCGGTAAGACTTTTTTATTGCAGACTCCATATTTCAAAAAAAAGGTGAGGAGAAAGAAAAACTGCCTGGGCAGCTAGTTGCTGGGTATGGGACGATGGGGACTAAGATAACTGAATCAAAAGAAAAAGTGGTAGAAAAGTTGAAAGTACAAAGTGGCTGAAAGGAATGGGCTAGGGGCAGAATATGTTCTGCTGTAATGTAATACTCAGAAACAATCAGGAGCTGAAGAAAAGCTCCGTATATTATTTAAATGTCATCTATCTATCACTGTGGAGAATCTGACTATCCGATCAGGCCAGCTTTTGTAGGTTCTGTCTCCACTGAGTGTAGCTTCTATCCCAGAGCCATCATGAAAGCTGGTGTGTTTACAAAACATTTCAGCCTAATAGCAGTTGCGCTCCATAAAAGATTCATCAGATGCAAGCATACTATTTGATCAACTGGCTCAGAAAAGGGAAATGTAAAATGGTGGTGGGTAGGTGAACAAAGCATCCTCTGAGTTGGCTTATTATGAAATTGTCAAGGTAACAGGAGATCTGTGTCACCCTCTCCCTTTCTGCTCCAAGTCAAGCACTCCAGTGAGTTATTGCCTGTACGCTTCCAAATGTTGGTCAGCATTTTATCTGTCTAACAGTAAACTGGTCAGTTTGAAGAGACTAAAGATTGCGGGCAGCTCCATGCTACTGAAGTAGAACAGGATTTTCCTCCTCTGTTTTAAATTTCTGTTACGCCTTTCACCCTGAAGCAGGTCAAAGCATTTTGCAACCAATTCACAAATTCCTGTGTACATGATAGAGGTCACGTCATTGCCCATCTCGATTCAGAAGGTAGTGTGGCATGGCTCACCACCTAGTAAAGCCATACAGTTATGTATGGCCTGATGCAATGCATAGCATGGGTTGAAAGGAGAGATACCTTCCTCAGTCACATGCTTTGTGTGCAGGTTTCTCATGCAGTGTGGAAGAATATCTGTAGGAGATGGAAAAAGAACAAATACACCAGAGTCGTCGTACCTCCTTTTCCTTCTGCTTTCATCTCCTCTGTAGCCTGGAATTGTTCTGGGAAGAGGGTATGTACTTCTGAGAATGGCAGTGGACTATGAGGGTATGGGGCCAGAGGGATGCGTATTTTCCATTTCACAAGCTCTGTAAAGATGTTTTCCCTGAAAGTTAATATAGAGACTGCGAGAGTAGGCTTGCAAACTTGAGACTTCCAAATGATGCTGCAGCCAAGGAAGCTGGGTTGCACAGGTGTGTGGGTGGTCTGTAGCCAGAGAAAGAGGGGATGGCAGTCTTTGGAGACCACATTGGGTGCCAATTCTTAAAAGGATCCATGAAGATTGGGGAAAAAGACATTAAGAGATCTATCCAAAAGTATTCATTCCTGCAGTAAAAACCTTCAACTTCCAAGGCAACTGGGAAGAAACTTTGTAAAAAAAACCCCAAAACCAAATAAAAAAAAAAAACCAAAACCTCTTCCCTCCAATGTGGGGTTTCTTCTTGGGAAATATCTGGACCCAAGTGTTTTTCCTATTTTGCAACAAATGCCATTTGCACGTTTTTCAGAAGGGTGCCTGATTTAATTTTTTTGCTGGATTCCTGGAGAGCCTACTGGATATCAAATATGAAATTAAACATCCTTTTGATTTTAGATGAGTCTCCTGGTATTCCAGGTTCTCTTTGTCTCAGCAGTCCCACACCTTTAGTGTTCCCTGTAATACAATTCTTTCAATATCCTTAGTATGCTGAGGGGTTCTTCTGGAAGATACAAATAATTACACCCTGCTGTTCACCACATCTGTTTATGAGAAGAAAAACTGTGTTTTCTGCATGATCAACTCTGCCGCAGTAAACAACGTCAGATGTTTATTGCGAAATAGCTACAAATTCTGACTGAACTTGCAGCAACACACATACATACTTGAATGCATCAAAGTACTCTTGGAAGAACGTTCAGCTCTGTGTGGGTGTTAGTGGTCTGGGAAACACTATTTTATTTCAGTGTCTTGATTTAACACAGCTCCTTATCCATAAGTTGACAAGTCATGCAAATTAGAGGCTTTTTTTACTACTTTATAACTTTTAGAACTGCTAGAACTCTCTGAGAGTTACGTCTAAGAGAAAGCCTCTTCCCTTTTTTACTCCCTTTGCAAAATTCCTATTCCCCGATATCATAGGTGGTGTATATTTTCCAGCATCTCTAAACTCACACTTTACTAGCCCATTTTGGATTCACCAAACACCTTTAAACAAAAGTGATAAGCAGGAACTACCCCTTGCAGCTGCAGCTGTGAGTTGCAGTTTGCAAGTCCACAGACTGCAACAGAATTATTTTAGATTTGGACTGACTAAAGAATCAAAGCCACTGCTCTGGGGCACTGAGCTGCACATTAACAACTAAACACACCAATTCTTTTCCTGCTGGGGCTCAGTGTTAGGTTGTCTTCTTTGGAGAACTCTGGAGAGACTTAGCTTGATTCTTCAGCTAAAACATGCCTGTTGCGTTTCCTCAAGTCAATGCAAAAATGGTGCAATACTGCCTCATGACTGAAAGAAAGCGCCTGCATTCACTGCAAGATGGGACATGAAAGCAGCCAAAAAACCAAAAAAGGGTACCAACGCAGGTACTACACTTACAAAAGTTATACTACATTCAAATGAATGTCTGCTTACTAGTTTTGTCTTTATTTCCAGTCATAGGCTGAATATCTGGCTTCAAAAGATTAATAGAATTTATTAAAGCCAGACATCTGATGTTCAGGGGGTTTTATCACTGGGGAGGGCAAATGGTCTGCATATAATTTTTCCCTCTTTCTCCCTCAGTTAATCTCTACAGCACCAAGATACTTTAACACTCCCCCTCACCAGTTTCTCTTTGTACCAAAAATAAAGCTTTTTTTCTTGCCTGTGGGCAGGTGAAGCATTTGCTATTTACAAGTGGCGTGTGGAGGGAGGATGGACCTGGGGTTTTTTTGCTTCATTTGGTGGGAACATGTGGTAGAAAACAATATTTTAATTAGGAAAAAAATGCTACTTTCCTTGTACATGAACTAATTCTGAATTAGTACAAAAATTATCATCTGGGAAGGCAAGAGCTTAAGTGGTGTAGCAGCAGATAATCCGTGTAAAGATATTTGCTTAGTTTATGGAGAACTCTGTAACAGAGATTTTTTTTTTTTCTGTTACCATTAACCTGGCCCCATTTTTCCTTGCAGAAACAGTTTCCAAAATCCAGAAGAATCCCATAGCACTGTACAGTAGATTCAAGCCAAACAACATTTGTTTTTGCTCTGCTGAAGCACATAGCTACAAGTGTTTAGTTTCCAAGTTGTAAAGCCTATCCATAGCCCTCAGATGAGAAAGAAGAGTCAGATTATAAGCTCAATACTGTTTCACATCAGCAGACCCTATTTGTAGATTCTATTAAGCTTCAGTCAGAAAGTAGTATAGAACACACCCATAACCTAACTAAATGTCCATCTAGCATTTGCCAAACTACCGAAATATCTATGAAAAAAAATAAGAATATCCTCAGAGTCGTGCAGTGCTCAGTAAATGTAACTACTGCATGCTGAACCTCTGAGGCGTGCGCTGCCGCATGCTTAATGAGAGAGGGAACCTCTGTCTTCTGAGAATATGTAAATATATCAGTATATCAATATATCAATATCAATAGTCCTGTCTCATGTTACTGTGAGGCCAGAGCAAGCTACTTGTTGTTGAGAAAAAGGTTGTAAAATAAACTAACTTTTCAGGAGGAAATGAATGCTACACACACACACAAAAAAAGTCACACTTTTTTTTTGTTTTGAAAGACTGTTTTCTACTAAAAAGGATTAATTGTTAATAGTCTGTTTAAATGGTGCGCCAGTGGAAGGAATTTGTCTCCTAACCTTTAGGAGTATGTTTGGATAGGTATACTGATGAGAGAACTACATCTTTGGCTGTATAGTTATGTCAGGATGCATCATACCCATGTAAACTGTGTAAAGAAAAGTTGAACATTTCTTGCTCCTGCTGCTTTTTAGCAACACTGTTATTAATTCAGCCCACCCCTTCCTCCTTCAGGAGGCACAAAGAGGGGCTGCTAAAAGTGTGCAGTTAAGAGTGAGGAAAAAACATTTTCACGTGATGATGGAATCTCGATACCACAGACATTTGAATGGAAAATGTCTACTTTGTTAGAAAGGATATGATGGAAAACCCAATCTCATGCCTTTTTTTTCCTCAAAAATATTTGGAGTGGTATTTGATATTTCTTGATATTTCTTTCTTTCTCTCTTATAAATTTATATTTTTATATGTGTGTGTGTGTATAGAAACAAAAAATTACTCAGGTTTTCAAACCATTTAAGATTCAGTTTTTGAAAGAAAGAATTTAGAAAATATTATATTATATTATATTATATCTCAGCTTTTAGTGATCATATGCAACAAGTGTTTGAATATTCATTTGTAGAATGCTGAGGAATGGCAAGGGAAAGGATTCTTGACTGCCTGTGAAAAACAAGTATGATGACTTATTCCTTACACTTTAAGTTAAATGTCAGAAGAGGCTTTGTCCAAACTGTTAGTCACTGCAGTTAAACACAGATGCACAAAGGAAATATTTTGATTCTATGTGTTTTTTTAATTAGAAGTTCACTTTTAAGCACTGATTACCATGAAACAATCCGATATGCTTATTCTAAAGCAAGCATCCATGCGCTCACAGACTTGTACTGGAATTAATCAGGCCAAACTAACCAACTTTGGCTCTAGTTGGAATATGGAGAAGTCCTACCTCTCCAGCCAGAGAAGGCTATGCAAACTGAGTAGCTAATATAAACACCTACATCTTTCCCCTTAAAACAGTGATGCTCTTGGAATGTGTGCTGGTTTTGGCTGGGATAGAGTTAATTTTCTTCACAGTAGCTGGTATGGGGCTGTGTTTTGGATTTGTGCTGGAAACAGTGCTGATAACACAGGGGTGTTTTCGTTACTGCTGAGCAGTGCTAACACACAGTCAAGGCCTTTTCTGCCTCTCACCCCACCCCATCAGCGAGCAGGCTGGGGGGGCACAAGAAGCTGGGAGGGGACACAGCCGGGACAGCTGACCCCAACTGACCCAAGGGATATTCCACACCATATGACGTCATGCTCAGCAGGTAAAGCTGGGGAAGAAGAAGGAAGGGGGGGACGTTCGGAGTGATGGCGTTTGTCTTCCCAAGTCACCGTTAGGCGTGATGGAGCCCTGCTTTCCTGGGGATGGCTGCACACCTGCCTGCCGATGGGAAGCAGTGAATGAATTCCTTGTTTTGCTTTGCTTGTGTGCGCGGCTTTTGCTTTACCTATTAAACTGCCTTTATCTCAACCCACGAGTTTTCTCACTTTTACCCTTATGATTCTCTCCCCCATCCCACCGGGGGGGGGGGGATTGAGTGAGTGGCTGGGTGGGGCTGAGTTGCTGGCTGGGGTTAAACCACGACAAATGACTCTTCCTACCACCAGTATTATCAGCTGTTTGTATTTTGTAACTTCAGTGTCTTGAAACTACAATTACTCTATTTTTTTCTGATCCAAACCCTATGTTTTATCTCAGCTTTATTCAAGCAAAATTCTCACTGCAGCCACAAAGGCAGATCAAATGGCCTAAGTTGTCTGCAAATACGTTTGCTATTTGAGTTGCACACTCAGAGAGCTTTTCATTCCAGTAAAATCAGGCCTTGCCAAATGTACTAGGCAGGCTGGAAAAATATGAGTAAATGACTGCAAACATGCTGCATTCTGAATATCTAAAATGTGGTTTTGGCATTGCAATTCGAGAGAACCCAAGTGAAACCGAATCAAAAAATCACAGATAAGGCCAACTTTATGAAGTCAGTGCTCCTGTGCATAGGCATCTTGGCCCCGGCTGGCACTGAGAATGCTGATCTAAGAATTAAAGATGATTTCAGGAGGGGAAAAAAAAATGCAAATCTTTCTACTTGCCCTGCCATTCAGTACCTCATATGTTGCTCTGATGGGTTGTTACCATAGTCTCAAGATTTTTCCAAACACTTGAGCACTCTTCCATTATCAAAACTGAAATACCTATCACAGGCATCAATTCTGGAAGATGCATCCTATCAGATAGCACAGTTTATTAAAAATAAAATCTAAGGGAAGAGAACACTATTCCTTGCAGAAGCTGAAGTTAGGCCCTTCTCCCTGCTTCTTCCTAAAAGGTAAAATAAAAACCAACAAAGGCAAGAGGGGACAGATGTTAATTTAATTTTTCAGCAGCCCAGTTTTCATGGGCTCACTGAGTAGCATCAGCTCAGTGCTGCTTCAATTTACAGTCAGTCATCAATACACAGCTAATATCCAGATAAATATTGCAAAGAAGGAATAACCCCATGGAACAGTCACACAGGAGCATGACCGGCTAGATAGCTACGTGCAGAAAACCCCTGAAGTCCTGGTGGATATCAAGTTGAACATGAGTCAGAAGTGAACTTCATAATTGCAGCTACGAAGACTAACTGCAAACCGGGTTGTGTTCATGGAAGTGTAGTGAGCAAGTCAAGAGAAGCGATTAGTCTCTTCTTGGCACTTGTGCGGTGGCATCTGGAATAATGTCTCCAGTTTTGGACCCCCAGTACGAGAAAGACTGATAGGAGACAATCCAGCGGAGAACCACCAAGATAATTAGGGCGCTGATAGGCATGATGTATGAGAAGAGACAAAGGGCTGAGTTATTTCAGCCTGGAGAAAAGCAGCTTATCTTTCTCTTGTAACTAGGAAGGGAGCTAACTGCTGTCTTCAACTAACAGGTGGTTATAGGGAAGATGAAGGCGCTTTCTGAGGGATGCATAGCGAAAGGGTGGGAGGCAATGGTTACAAGGTGAAGCAAGGGAAATTCCAATTGGATATACGGAAAAACAATCTTTGTAGTGAGTGTGGTTAAGACTAGAACAGGTTTCCCAGAGAGCCAGTGGAATTCGCATTCTTGAAGACATTCAAAACTCAGCTGGACAGGGCCCTGAGCAAGTGGATTTAAATTCAAAGCCAGTCATGCATTTATTAGGAGGTTGGACTGCAGACAGCCAGACATTGCTTCCAACCTAAATTATTCTCTGAGTCTGTGAAACTCAAGTAGTCTACGACAGCAAGAGACTGCCCACCCTGTATCGGAGAAGGCCTCAGAGAGACTTAACCTGTATGATTTTTCTTAGGAGTAAAACGCTGTCTCACTGATCGTCCCACACTATTCTTCAGGAGATGGGAAGCTGAAACCACTGGCAGAGAAAAGATCTGTTGAGAGACTGAATCTTATATGATCCAGATGCAGACCCAGAGTCAGCAGACTCTGTTCACCATGAAGGGGACAACTTCAGCAGTTCTGCAAAGTCGGTATGGCTTGGAGTGGGGGAATTTCTCCTTTCCCTCATGGGATCTCTCTGCATGGATCCTTGCTAGTCAGACTTGGTACAAAGGGTGCAATCTGGCCTAGCTGGGAGAGCTTGGGAATTGCTATAACTTGCGTGTGTGTTAAGTGGCTGAGGACAGTACTACAGCTAACATGGGCAGGCATTCCTTAGAGTAGTATTTAGTTGAAAGCAATTACGTTTCGGCACTGCCTTTACTAAAAAAAAAGCAATCCTTCTTACCCTTCCTTCCCTGCCCTCAGTGGGAATATCTGATTATAGCCTTTTCACTCAAATTCCACACAGTTCCTCTTTCTCGATGCCAGAAGACAACCTTTCATACAAAAGCAAAGATTTACAAAGAGGAGACAGGCACCATTGTATCAGTGTGTTCCATGGCAACTTTTTAGCACTCGAAGGGTTTGCACAATCCAAATGATGTTCCTGTTCTTTATTACTGATATTTCCCAGCTGTTTCTCATTTACAAAGAGAGGTCTGGTCCTTCCTTGTTATGGGCTGTGCCCTGTGACGACAGCGAGCCCCGCAGGAGGAGTTCACAATGGGGTGCTTTGTAATTCAGTCTGGCAGGAAGAGCACAGTCCCAATGAGGCTGCAGAGAGTCTAAGCCTGTGTATATTGACGTACTGTACATGTATATGTGTTGTGCCTATATAATAAAAAGTAAGCACATGTTTAATCATACCTATGCACAAGTATTTGTCTACAGCAATGCAATCTACAAGTACCTCTGTCCTTTCTTTTGCAACAGCTGTAGCTCTTCATCCCCTCTCTCTTAGGATGTGTTTTTCTTTTAGGACTTATTTTTAGTTCCCTTCAGTAAAGTTTTTATATCATCTTTCTTCTTCATGCTCTCATTATCTCATTCTTATCCTGACGTGTACATTATGCAAACGTGCTTCACATTCACACAAGCCCTATTCTGAATATATTTTCTGCCTTCTCTGCAATTATTTCAGTGGGAGTTGTGGGTTTGTATGGAACACGGTACAAGGCCCGGTGCTGCACAGTGCTTACTCTTCTACCTTAGGGTTTCCTTTGGATCTTTATCCCTGACTATGGGCTTGAACTTTGAATTGCTGGACCTAGTAGGAACTTTCTGTAGTAGATTCTATCTGCATTTATTCCGTTTCAGATAAAATAACATGGATACAGGAATGACAGTATTTGGAATGTAGGCTAAACTCAATATAATGTTTCTTTTAACAAGCTTATCAAAGCTGCTCTGACATTTTCCATTTGCAAAGGGCAATGACACATGTCGGAGCTCAGAAACCAAATGCATGTTGAAGAACATCACTGGGCTGGACAGCCCTACTGCTTTTCTGCAGCCTCACAGAGCCATTAGCAATTGGTTTACAGGAGAGAAATGTTCAATGGCTAAGACAAGTGAGAGGAAGCACAGGAAGAGTCCTAATGAGATCCATAACCACTGTTGCCTCAGTAATGTGCTAGCATTCAGCTCAAACTGTTATCAGGATGCAGATTTTTTACTGAATTTATAATTCCAACCTTAGGGATGCTTTTGGCCATATAAATGTATATTAAAAGAAGCAACTCCAAGAGCTGGGGTCTTACTGAGGTGTATATTACTGCAGATAAAGATGGGGGAAACATATGAGTGGTGCAGCTGTCCAAGCTGTGATCTTCATGGATCTATGATGCAGGCATTCACCCCCCGAAGTGACAGTGCTACGATACTGCTTTCATGTGGATAAATGCTTTCAGAGCTCTATCACAAGCTGTAGAACGTCACAAAGAAATTAATAGAGTGGTTTAAATGTAGGGACACCAAGCAACCAGGCAGGAAATTGTTCTGATTGTTTAATTATGTCATTTTGTGGAATCCCCATATATTCTGGGTCTTTACAACTCCATGCTTGTTCCCATTAGAAAAGAAGGATGCCCAAGATCCAGAGCTTTCCGCCTCACATCCTTCTCCAGAGGAGAACAAGCAATAGGAGAGGTCAGAGGATGATAAGGTGCCATCTCTCAAGGAAAGCAAAATTTCAGAAAGAAAAGCAGGAGTAAGCTTTTCCTTTCCAACAAATGAGCCACATGGCACAATGTCTCCTGGGTTACAGATTTGTGTCTGAAATCAAAGGTATCCTTTCTCCTTAGCTCATAGATCTTCAGCAGTTTCCCCTTCACATGAAGGGGAAACAGCCACATACAGAGCTTGCACTCCTTTGTGTTTCAGCACAGAAGGTGATCATACTTTGAATGTTGCTTTTCATTGTGGAGTCTAAAATTTCGTGACATTTGGAGTGACCATAGCTTGCAGAACATTTAATAGCCACAGTGCCTCAGGTACATTATGCTTACTAAGCTGCTTGATTATTAGGAATCTAGGATGTCAAGATAGATATGATGACATACCCATAAAAGAACAGTTTTAAAATCATTGAACTCTAAGTTATAGGACATTCATGTGTTTTACTATTATCAAAATGACATTAAAGGAGAAAGTTCCATCTCATAATAACGCCAGCAAGGAGCTTATACCTTGATGCAGCACATACAGACATCTTTATTTAAAGGTCCATTATAAAGAAAGGGAAAAGACAGAAATAAAAAATTAATTGTTTCTATAATTTGAAAGTGCTGTTCATAGGTACAGAATTTTGACCAGTTTTAAATTCAAGCACCCTCACAAAAACTGAAGCGTTTCCATAAATCTTTCCATATCATGCAGAGATTTAAACAGTACATTTCAGAGTTCTACAGCCCAGGACATCAAGTAAATCCTACAAGACGCAGTATGCTTCCTGTCTAAAACCTGCACGCCAGAAAGTCCATGACTTTTTCCCATTGTGACCCTGCACAATCCCAGCAAGATCAAGGCCTCTCAGCAAGACTTACTCACTTACATGCAGCACTGCTTCATCACCTCCACGGACCATACAGACTCAGCTAGCTCAGCTGTCTCTGCACCACTCCCTAGCTCCGAAATGCCATGGGATGCCTAATGATGCTAAGGTTAGACTGTGAACAGCACATTGCTTTTCTCAGTGAGGCTCTGTGCAGGCACCGATACCCACTCGCTGCAGAATCCAACTCTGTTCATTTGTTTTCACCTGCATCAGGAATTTTCCCAGAACACGAGAGCTGAAGTGTCTGTGTGGTATTCATAAGTATTGTGAAAACCATGCACTTTTGAGATCCAAAAGGATTTTTAAATGGTTTGTTTAATTTTGATTGAGCTAACCAAACAGACAAACAAAAGTGTCACATCATTCCACTCTGGAAATATATAATCCATTTCTGACTAGCAAATCTTTTCTTTAATTAGGCAAATTTTGAAACAAAATTAGAAACTTTTCACTAAGGAGGTATGGAAATAAAACAGGATTTTTTGCCCCTCTGCTTTTTTCCCTTCCTCTTTTTCTGCAGAAGCCATTTAGTCATATCCAGGCTAAATTCACACATAGTTCCAGACTGGGGCTTTTTGCATCATCTTCAACTAAAAAATTTCACTTAGCCTTTGAAATTACTCCAGTTATTTTACATATATGCCACTAGGTATCTGTTCCTGCCGCTTTTGAGATTTAAAGTGCTTCCTTTTCTGTTAGAGATCTGCTCTCCTCTAGAAGGAATTCTGGTGAGAAGCACGGAATTTCAATCGAGAGAATGGTTCTATTTCTCAGGACAGATGGTTAAAGCTACAGGGTTGTAGAAAGCAGTTCATGCTTACGTCAGCCACAGACCAGAAATGAGGGACGCAATTTCCTGAATGCCCTAGACAGCTCTTACTATCCAAGAGTTTTGCCTTTTCCATCTCGGCATTCCCTGATCAGGAATTACTTTATCTGTTACACAAGTTATGAAGTATATTGACCACGCAGGGTCTGCAATTCTTTTACAGTTTAGTTTTTAATTGAAAAAAATACCAAGCACTAATAATGACTTCAGCAATAATAGCAGAAGGCATTCACTTACCCTATGACAATGCAGGAGATGGCAGTTCCCAGAAAGGCGTAGGTTAAAATCGATCCCAAGTTACGAAAAAAATGTCTCTGGGGAGGAAAGTTTGGAAGAAAGTTCGTTGTAATACAGTCAATAAAAGAACATTCAGACCAAGCTGAAACACTGCATCTAGAAGTGCCATTTTTTATAACCCGTATCTCAAATATAAGATGAAACAATATAAGCCTCAGCAGTTATTTTGGAAAATACAATTTAAGATGATTCATTTTTTGCCTGGTGGAATGCCATCGAAATTCCCTCCTTTATGTATCCAGCCAAATGCTTCACGATCATAACAGAAGTTCACACCGAAAGTATCTGACGCAAACAGTATCATAACCCCATCCCTTGAACAAAGTCCTGATCATGTGGTATACAAAACACAGATGGGCTGCTGCCTACGTGCAGCGTCACCACATTCAAAGCGGTCTCTTCTGAAAACAGGAATGCCCAAGTGTTATAAACCGCACAGTCAAATCTTCGCACAGATGCAGAAAGGGAGCAGGATGAGGTCCACGCATCTTTCATTTTCTTCCATTCTTCCCATGCAATATAATTGTTAACTGACTCTTTTTTCTGTCACTGGCCTGTTGGATGTACAAAGTAGCAATCGCGTTCAGTCACTTTTGTAATGTAAGAAAGAGACACATACCTTCTTTAAACTATATCCCGCATGAAATATAATGGGTGGCAGCAAAATATTGAAGAAGATGGAAGGATCGAATGTCATCTGCCAGAAAGGACAAAAGAGAGGGTAAGGACAAATAAAGTAGCATTTAATTTGACAGGATAGGTTTTAATTGTAACTTCTTATCAGGATTAATCTCAGGATCAGCTTCAATGTCTGCAGGCCAGAATGTTATTCTGAGTTGTTTTCTTACAAGTATTAGTGTGTAGTTCCTTACTGCTTATATATGTAGAATACTACTTGAAAAGTATTCCTTAAAGAAGGAAATCAGTCATGCACTATTTTACAGGGAACACATACAAGCAGTGTTACCTGTGATAGTACGTATCTGCACTACCAGACATCCAACTTGATAGTCCCGTGGCCTAACTCCCGGTTCAGACACGGACTACCTGTTCAGTTTCAGGACAGACACACCATCAGTGTTGCGCCTCAATTCCCCACAAACAGAGTGGTGATAAAAGAAAAGACCCGCACTACCAAAGCCAACGCAATGTTTCCTTTGAAGCATATCTGTTTAGGCACAGACAGAGCTTGCTAATGTTGCTTAATGAACTGCTGGCTAACGTGTGCTTTCTTGAACTACTGCACGTGAAAACTGTGCGCTCTTTGACCACCTTCATTATTCACTTGAGTTAACCTAAAAGTGATCAAAAATATATTTTACCTCACACTTTCAGCAGGCAAGGAACATTCACATGGCTAGGTAATGTAGCTCAGATGCGACATAACTCATTAAACTGTAATTGTATAATCAGTTCTGCTAACCTGCCAACACAGGTTTCTATTGCTCTAAAGTTTCTCAGTAAATCTGCTGATTGCTTCTCTAGCATCATTTCCATTGTAACATGTCTCGTAAAATATAATCTGTCCAATCCAGTCAATCAGTTTTGGCCTGACTGCAACAAAACAAGCTCTAGACTCTTCACAGTAACTAGCAATTTCTAATTCCTAACAAAATGTAAGTTTAGCAAAGTACAAATTGTCCTTTATGGCAAAAGGACTGCCTACACAGACATGAAATTCACAAATGGCATAAAGCCTTTTCTTCCAGATTTTGATTTGAGGGTTTTGTGACGGCCTGAATTATTAGCAGCTCAACTAATTTACCGGTAACATCCTCATATGTGCTGACATCGTAAGTCATATTGTCATGGCAATGAAACTCCAATTTGCTTCTGATGACAGTTACCTATCTCTGCGTTACTGAAGATGCAACATATCACTGTGTTATGAAATCTGAGAGGCACAGACACTGAGGCAAAGGGGTTTCCTTATGTCCTCAATAAGCTAAGGACTAGGTTCAGCCATTCTGCAAAGACTAACTGGATTTTCTGCAAAGACATAGCTAAGGTGCTCTTCGCTTTCAGAACTGAAGGTATGCTGCGGGGTTAGTGTCTTGGTGGTTCCTCTTCCAAGCCACTGGCTGGCACAGCAGCAGACACCACTTTGTCCTCTGTTATGCAGTTTGTTACACTCAAATGCCTGTGTAAGGTCAGCCCTGTTCGTGTGAAACATACATTTTTGTTTCTACAACAGCCAGAAACAGTTTATAAAATACCCACTAAATTTTTTAATTTAATTTTAATGCTAGAATGAGGATGGTGTTAGGCAAGGCAAGAAGTTCTTATTGCAGCTGTTGTCGGTACACTGTTCATATTTGCCTTCAACTTCAGGCACAGAGAGAGACCAGGGACAATATTCAGTCACTGCACTTCATTACAAGTAGCTTTCAGTAAAACAGAAACCACAGAATTGCTGGAGAAAAAATATTGTAATAAGCCTGTGTACTGTTTACTGTTCTGTCAGCGGGCTATATTATACCAATACTTTTAAAGGAGACAGGATGTAATTAATGTAATGGTTTGCAGCTCCTTTGTTCAGATAAAGTGATATTTTAAGGCTGCAGTATTCTAGGTGAATTAGTTAGCTTCAAAAGAGTAAGACCTGCCTACAAAATTACTTCTGTCTTCTTACTAACAGATAGCTCCATTTGATAAACAGGAAGTGAGAGCTCAGCCTTTTTTTCCATTCCGCTTACTTTGAATTATAAAGTTGAAAAAAACTAGCTGGCAAATAATGTGCCGGCAACTTTAGCTATGCTGGTAACTTCACTGAAAACATGATAGAAAAAGGATTTTCTTCACTTATGAACTAACAGCCTCAAATGTTAATTTTGGAATTAACTCAGCAAATATATTAAAATATTTTTTCCATAGGCATCAGAAATCCTGGCTGCATGTTTTATTATTCAAAACTGTGTTCTAAAGGATACACGTTTGTAAGTCATGGCACAGTCTATTCTTTCTGATAAACGCACTTAGTAAACTCTTACACCGAGGTCAAAAGGGAATTACCGTTGTACAAAAACCAGAGCATGGTGTGATCGTGTTTTCTGTTTTTTATGTTCGTGCTTTTGCCAGTGAGGAAGGCTGCCAGGCATTGTTATTGTCTCCTAAATACTGGTGAACTCCTCCCTCTTTCCTTTTTTATTTATTTTCTTTTTAAGAGGGCATTTGCCAGATAATTTTAAAGAAAAAGGAGTGAAAATCCAGGCAGGCTGAGGCCTCTCCAGTAATATAAAGGAACCCACAGCTCACAGTTGAGACTTTTAAGAATCTTCCAGCAAAGTGAGACTATGGAAGGAAGATTGGGCATTCCCCTGTAAGGGCAACAGCAACTTCTGTGTGAGTTAGCGCTCCTCCTTCCTCATAACCCCAGTCAGCTGCAGTATACCAGGTTTGATGAAGATGTTCAAATGTAAGGGATTAGTACATGTGCCTCGGAAACTAAACACACACTTTGACTAAGACAAACCTCTTGCAACCAACTAGCAGGAAAAAGGATGAAGATTCAGCAAAATCTGACGAGTCTGACTGCCACAGTATTTTCCTGTCTCCACCCACCACAGCTCTAATAGTCCTTGACAGTCTGGTTCTTTCTGAGAATGGCAAGAGTCTGGCAGTGACGACAGACAGGCACACAATGGTGCTGCATCAGCAAGGAATTTGAGCAGATGGCAAGATCCTAATTCTGCTGAGTGTACATTCTAAGCATAACTTAAATGTTTTTACAATGATAACCACTATAGTACACAGGAACATGTATTACTGTGCTAGATAAACAGTAATACTTGGAAAAAAGCAAAATAATATATTGCAATATTGTAAAAAAACACTGGTAAGGGCTTAGAAGCTTCATGTGAATACGTGATGTCTTTGAGCATAAAATCCAGGTTTTAAAAAGTCCCTCTGCACTCATGAGTTCTTTAAATTGCTGTCATTTTTTAAGAAAGTGAACGTTACAAGAAGTCAATATTGCAAGGGGAGGGGGAAAGAACATGCTAACAAAATAAAGTATTTTAATTGTTATATACTGGAAAACAGAAAAGGCCATGACATTGTAGAAGACTGTAAACTTCCTCCCACACTTCCCTTTTTGCATCCAACCTCAGTTGCCACAATGCTGACTGCCCAAGCTTGGGGAGAGCCAGTGAAATCCCCGCTGAGGACCACTGCAGTAGCGAATGAATGGATGAGAACTCTGTAATGCGTTTAAGCGTTATAAAAAAACCCCAAACCCTTATCTGTGGAAGTTTACATATTTACAAGTTTGTATTTTGTAAAACGTTTAGAGTTTGTAGTTACCTCTGCTGTATACAGGGGTAAAACCTCCCTTGCGTTATGCTGCCAGAGCAAGTCACTTTTTAGACAGAGGACAAATAAAGATACGAGTGGGGTTTATAAAGTTTTGGTGGCGATGAATCCAAGGTAACAGCTGCACCTGCAAGTGAACTCAGTGTCCGCAGGAGGTGCGACTGTCATCTAAGGGTTCAGGCAGCTATTCTGCAAGCATACAGCCAGTTGTACACTAAATGATGGTCAGGTTTCTACCGCACCTTATTTCCTTTCCTGTCCTCCTTCCTCGCTTACCCTTCTCACCCTGAATTCAGAATAGCCTCTCTCTCTCTCTGTCACATTTTAGCTTGAAACTTGTTTTCCTTTCTCAAGGGTATAAATAAAAGAAATACCTTACACAGTTTAGAACAAAAATAAGATAGGTTTTACCTTTTGAAGCATTGCATTGCCCTGGTGACCATTGACATTGTGGTGGCTGATCTCTCTTTTGTATTGATATTCATAGACCTGATTAGTTATATTAATAAGTAGAGTGGATGGCCCAGATGTCAGCTTTTCACATTCATAAACAGTTCCACTTTCAACATCTGATGCTTTTGTTGCGTATCGTATAATTAATCCCATTACAAGGCCTGGAGAGTAAAAAGAAAAAACAAAACCAAAGAGATTCAGGTACTTTTAAGTATCTGATGCTACACAATTACCGATTTGAAGAAAAATTAACTCTGTTAAAGCTAGGACACCACTTTCTCAGTGTTTCCACCTTCACAGAGGTACACCTCACCCAACACTTCATGGATGACCATAAAATATTCTTCCAAAATGGTCATTTCATTAGAATACAGATGTTGGTTTGACATATGCTTAGCTGTACTCCTTGTGACCCAGTTGCTGGCATCATTCTGATATAGTTATTAACCGAGTTGCTCAACCACCGCATTTTCAATAGATATGTAGAGAAGGGGGGATGCCTACATAACTAATGTGCTGTACGGAGCATACGAAAATCAGCTGTGCTTCTGGCGATTTTACACCCTTCACTCATGGGGCCAAAACTCTGACGCGGTGTCCTCAGGCGCATTCTGCTTTCTGTAGAAGACCGTATTTCTGAGACTGTATAAACATGGCAAAATAAAAGCAGGAAGAAGGAAAGGAAGATTAAGACTGGGATTAATTGATTTGATTATCTACAATTAAGGACTGTTATCTAAGACAGACATTTTCGCTCCATTTACAGTTAACAGAGAGGAAAATGTACTTCTGCAATTGTTCTCTGGAAGGTGCGCTTCTTTCTGTTGGCTCTAGTAGGAGCTTGCATGATTACTTCAGGAGAGGTGACTAATATTTAGCTAGATAACATTACTGAGATTATTTCCACCCTCAGAGACTTGGATTTGGTTTCAAATTTAATTTCCATGCTTCTTTTATGCGTTATGTGCTTTAAGTCCCATGTATATGATGAACAGCTTTACAGTTACTAATTATGAACACATTCATAAAATGCTAAGAATACACAGCTTAAATATTGATGGAAGACATCTAAACATCTAGATAGATATACTTACTCATGAAAGAGAAGAAAGAAATTAAATTACAGGAAATAGCTGATAGGCATCTGAAAAATATGATGTTAAAGTTTAAGTTTTGTCCAGTAATCAGATGCCACGGTGATAAAAGTGATCATAAATGCCTAGAGAGAGAAATAGGATGTCTCCATTATTGTCACATTTTCCCGTAACAGAGACTCTCTGAACTGCAGATTTCTAGCACACACGTATGGCAAGTTTGTAGCTTCCTGGACTGATGCTACAACAGCTGTATTGCTTGTTTAGTATGCATATGCATACATGTTTTGTATCTATTGTTTGGTTTGGTATCTATGGTTGAATTCTTTAAATTCTTTAAATAAAGGATTTAGATAAGCAATAGAAAATCCCAAGGCCACTTTCTTAAGTTATACAGCATTTGTGCACTAAATCAGATAATAAATCTAGCTGTAGTAAAAGACAGAATTCTTCAAAATTTTGGGGGAAAGCATGTATGGGAAAAGGGAAGCAAGTGCTACTGTGAAATATGACTTCTACAGTGGTCAGCCCCAGATGTCCAAAATCATGAGTCGGAACCCAGGAAACCATTAATTAGTTAAAACAGTCAGGGTTTTCATCTTATTTTTATTAGATTTCCTCTAGAAGAACCACATACTTCATTTTCAAATTCAATTTCAAATACATTAAAAATTCAACTTCATTTGATGCTTGGACAAGACTTGATGTTTCCTTCTCATTCTCTGGAATAGAAAACTTTTCGTTTTTCCTTTACCATTTTTGTTCCTATCGCTCAATGTTTTAAACTACAGCCTCTGTTGCACTTCTGTTACCAGGTATTACACAGACTTAATCAGCTCAGGTAACAGAAATATTTTGCAGATGTCCACCAATGCCTGTGCAAGGACACTGGCAGAAAGGCTACTCAAGAACAGGAATATTTGGCAACGCAGTTTGCTAGAATCAGTATCAGGTCACAAGATGGAATAGGTTTCGAAAATAGTCAGGAAAAAGAAGTGTTTGGTTAGACGAACGTGCCTTTACAACCTGTTCACCCATCCCATCGTCTCCTCTTTCATTTCCCTTTTCTGTCCTTCTGCATTCTCTCTGTCCGCTTACCCAATTTCCCTGTACGTCCCTCACTGTCTTTCCCACACAATTCTGCTGTTGCCCAACTTCTTGTCGTGCTGCATTTCCTGGTCTCTAACACCTGTTCGTTTACGGCATCTGTCCTACTAACCCGCCTTTTTCTGGATAGTTTTACCTAGACCCTCACACTGTGTCTTCCAAAATTATGTAGGACAGTAATCTTTTTTTTCTACTAGCCTTGTTTGTGTTATACCGGCACCAATGAGCATCATGCTTATTTGTACAAGTAACAGTCTTCTTGCTGCATACAAAAGACGACTTTAAGGAAATAGCACTATTTTTAACTGAGAGCTCAAAAATAATGAATGAAGAGCTAAAAACATGAACGTGATTTTAAAAATAAGAATTTAAATCCTGCTATTCAGGGTTGTTCTTCTGATTTATTTTTTAGCCGTTGAAGTTTAACTGTTTCCATGGCTTGTACACATCATAACTTTCAGAATGACAACACGGAACTGCTCGAGGGAGATCAGTGGAGACTGGCTGACATTGCCTTTACAATCTCTGTTGTACAGCCAGGTGGACTACTGTGTCCTACATCATTTTGAGATTCCTAGTATATGTGTTGTATTGGCTAACATAGCATGTACTTTGAACCGAATTCTGTGTGATAGTTTTAAAAACGAAAATGGATGTTCTCTATTATAGTAATGCAATTGCATTGACTTGTTCAAGGGCAAGTTATTTCAGCCCGTAGTGTCAAGTTTAGACTAGGAGTAGAGGGCTGTTCTTATTCTGTATTCTGAGAAGCTATGTTATCTTCAGCTGTAGTCCCAAACTGCCTCTGTAGGAATTTTCTGGAATGGAAACAAATGCAAACTTTTAGATCCTAGTCCTGCAAGACAGCTCTTGAGTAGAAATAAATCCATTTGCAGAAAATGAATTTTTTTAAAATATGATAACAGTAACTGCAGAGAAATAAAGATCAACACTGACTGAGATTTACAACTGGAATTCAAGTTTGTCTTTTGGGTTTTCTTCTACCAGCTTTAGATCTTATCCTCTGACGGAGTCCAGGTCCGGATAATGTACAGAGCCACACAAATAATGAAATGATCATGAAAGAACAAGGAAACTGTGAGAGTATCCAACAGCATACACGTACTGGAGAAATTACATTAGAGAAGATTCTAACAATCAATATTCTCAGGGCACCAGTGGGGCTTTGAGGTCCTCGTAGCTCTCAAGGAAATTCTATAATGTATTAAATTTGAACAAAATGTGGACAGGATCCATAATGATGGATTGATTCAGAATATTCTCAAATGCTCTATGGAAGGTTCAGACAAAGACGATTGCTATCACTGGACTATATTGCAAGAGTCAATATAAGTGATGGGATTGTATTCTTGCTTCAGGAATAATAAATGTGCCAAAGACCCTGTATAAAACCCCCAGTGAATTAATCTGGGAAGAGGGTATTTAATATTTTAGTAGGTGTATCATTTATGGAATGCACTTTCTGCTTTAAATCATTATATAACATTTCTTTCATGATAGAATTCAGGAGCCCAGTCTATATTCTAATAGAAAGAATTCATTTTTAAATAGGTGTAAAATGTATTCTCCTTTTCACTAGTCCTCCTTCCAAACTGAAATCATGCTTTTGTAATGTATCTTCTGAAAAATTCTTTATAGTCCATTTAAAGAAAAAAAAAAAATTGGGAAATATCATTTGGATGTATCTACTATGAAAAAAGACTAATAATTTCTAATTTCCTTGCAATCGGTGTTTCGTGGCAGAATAATTAAACATGAAAATTTTCTCACAAAGTTCTATGGACTTTGGTATGTAAAAACATGTATGTAAAAACATACCTTCTGTGCAAATAGTTCTGATTTCATAGTGGCACGCACAGAAAGCCTGGCTTTACCATGTAAGTCTAGGAATTCGTCTGTTAAAACTCCCTGAAGATGAGTCAGGAATGATGCAGCATCCGTTACCTGACATCACAAGTAGGTATTATACTAAGGTACTGGTTAGCATGAATAAAAAAGTTTCACATAGTATTACGTCAGTTAAGGATGTAGGTATTTGTAAATGCAAACTCTTATGCAAGGCTAAACTTGAGTGTACTAACACAAAGTAGAGTACCTATCTTGTATTCTAGGAGTCCAAATCCAATTAGAAATGTTTTCATCTCAGCTTCCCCTTATTTAAGACATTTTCCTTCAAAAGTAGTACGAAGGCTTAATTTAATTCGTGTTCTAAGCACATTTATTTAAATGCAGGATTGGAACAGAAAAGGGTGTAACTAACGTTCCAGATTTCTTTAAAAAAGTCTCAATTGTTCTTTGAAGTAAGATCTTGCAGCCAAATCTCACTCTAACTAGAGCTCAGTCATGTTTCAACTGAAGGCAGTGCAGGATTTCCAACTTCTTCAGTGGAAGCAGGATAAAATCCTTAATCACAGATGAGAGCTTTGGAAGGGATTTCTTAAGTCACTCATGCCAAACTCCTGAGCTAAACAGGA
Source organism: Aptenodytes patagonicus (assembly GCF_965638725.1). Lineage (NCBI taxonomy): Eukaryota > Metazoa > Chordata > Aves > Sphenisciformes > Spheniscidae > Aptenodytes > Aptenodytes patagonicus. Next base: position 7,152,116 of record NC_134954.1, read on the forward strand.
CTGTTCTTTCCCCAGGATTTTATCGAGTCAGCTGTTGAATGCCTTCCTTAATGACATTCAGGGATGCAGTTTTAGCCATTACTTGATTTTCCCAAATATTTCAGAATTTCTTCCAAATTTGTTTGCCTCAAGAATGCTATTCCTCTCTTCATCTGCCCGCTACAAAATGCCAGTTTCTGCCTTGATCATGATTTTCCCATGCTCTCCTCTGAATCTGGACAATCTCTCTTCATTATGAATGTTGTAGTCAGGAAGACCAAGAAGTACTCTTCATTATTTTATTGAGGGCTAGAGATTCCTCTTTCTGGGACTTGCTACGTCCATTGCTGCCTTTGAGAATTAGGGGTACTCAGAACAAACTCACAATCGGAAGGAAACTACAATTATTCCACACGAGAGGCATAATGGATTTAGGAGGTGTAAGAACCATATTGCCTAATCGTTAGACACCTCCACCAAAGCTGAATCAAGAACTCTGATATGTGCCTCGCTTCCAAACGTGGGATCCTCAGAAGAGGCTGAGGAAGGGCTCCTGTGAGTCAGCTTTCCCACTGCGCACCTCTCAGGAGCTAAACAATTGGAGGGACGGGGAAAAAAAAAAAAAGAGAGTGGTAGATCTCCACTCCCACCCCTCCAATGCCTCCAAACTTCAGGAAGCATCTCTAACCACTGCCACACGAAGCCATTTCTTGTGAGCGCTACAATGACTGTGTTCTGTCCATTCATCCTTTTTATGTTTTCCTTCCAGTCTGATCAACTAGTCCCACGGAGCACAACTTTGAAGGCAGGTACATCTTCGGTCAGCCTCACCTCCACCCTAATGGGTATCACGCGTTCCCCAGGGGAGACAGCTTTTCAAGCTGAGAACAATTTCAACCAACATTGCTAATTAACCTAGCAGATAAAAGGCACAGATTGTATCGGTGGTGGGTTTTTTTTTGTTTGTCTGTTAGTTTTGTTGTTAAAGTTTAATTCAGGCTGCCTACCTGCAGGAGTGCTTTAGCCTCTTATCAGAGGTAACTGGTGGCACTGGTTTGTAGCCCTGATACCTACATTATGGGGAGCATGAGAAATTTGGATGCTTACACTCAGTTTTTCATTGTGCTAGCTCTGGGCTATTCTCCCACTAATGTGGAAGGCCACAACTTATGTATTACGCAGGGAATTTGGCACCTAACATTTTATGACTGAGGTATCTAGAGATATCAGGCCCTGTAGGAGCTGGCTAATAGGCACTTAAGTCTTTTATTGGGTCTAGTACTAAGAGGCCATCTTCTGGGGTCTGGTGCTACGAGAGAGGCCACCTACTCTTATCTGAGAGAAATGGTGTTCAGTTTTCATTACTGCTTGTGTAGATAATCGATCATACTAATTCTGACTATGCTGTTGTATAGAAAACTGTGCTGATAATATATATAAAGGATGCTCTTCCCTTTCTGGGTGGCACAAAATTACTCCTTCATATTCACCTGCCTCCTTGATATAACAAAATCAGGAAGCCAGCTGAGTTTACTATTTGGGGTCTGTTTGTCAAACCAAGCTACAGTGTGCAGAGAAACTTGTTCTCTGAGATACTGGAAAACAAAAGCATGAATGAATAAGCAGGCAAGTCTGTATCCTTCTGCATTGTTTGTGAGCGATTTTTCAGTTTGGTGTGTCAAAACAAACAAAACAATTTGAGTGTTTAAATATTTTCAAGCTAAATGCTTCGAAATGTATATACATATAGATATGTACACATAATTTTTTTGTGAAATATTGTTGAATTAATTCTTGTGAATTAATTCTGGGTTATGCTAAATGCTCTTTTTTTCCTTTGCAACTGCAGAAAGATTTTTAATTTAAATATAGCTGTATTTAGTGTTGAACCATTGCTTTGATTAAAAAAAATTAATTAACACATCTCAGTTTTTGAAGTTTCTAAATGGACAGTTTTCCAGTATGGGCTTTTCTTTAGCTGGAACTATTCAGCCTAAAACTGCCTTTTCCTACAGAGCTTACGCAAAAAAAACCCCAAAACAACCCTTTTGTTTGTTCTATACTTTAAATAGAACTTTCTATCAGGCTGTTCCTAGTGTTTAATTTGTGGATGTTCAGCACTTTGCAGTAACTGTAAAACTTCTTCCTGTTTTTGTATGTCTGTGGGTTGTTTTTTTCCCCTGTCTTCCTCATATTTCACTCTCTCCATCCTTTCCACTGCTACGCCCCTAATGGCACACTGTCTTGATAAGGAATACAGACCCATCTATCATACCGTGGGACACAGTCTGCAAGTAAGTGGCCATATTCTTCTATCACTTGAAGCAAAATTATCGGTTTCTTCGGCTGCTATTCACATATCTAGCAAATAGCTCAATGGGCTGGAATAAAGCAAACTGTAGGCTAAAGACTTTTGGTTTGTACAGAACAGGTATAAACCAGAATTGTTCCGTTAATGAAGGCAAAAAATAAGCGAGGGCAGGATTTAGCTCACTGTCAGCGCTTGGTGCCATGAAGATTTTCTCCCGAAATTGCTGCCTGTTGATCTGACACCTCTATCATGACCTCTGAAATTCCACTTTCTTTTCATTATTGCTATTCCACAATGCTAAAGATACCTAAACCCATATCCAAAATTTCTAAGGATAAAAAGGACATCATCAGCTTTGTGGATCCTACGAATAAGCTTTTTTCCCCGTTTGAAGGTTGCCATAAATAATGCAAGAGTAAATAGATAGTTTATTTACAATCGTGAGGCATGTTTCCTTTGTTCACGAATGTTTTAATAATTCAGAAGCTCTGTCCTGCTGGAGCACTAATCTCTTAACTGATCAAAAGAGTGTCGTGAGCTGGTTGTCCTCATGATGTGCAGATTATGTTCTGGGCAGGCAGCAAAATAGAACCAGAAGCTAGATAAAACTCTAATTAAATACTGATTTATTTGTGCAATGTTGTATTCCCACATATTTCATTTCTATTTTGATAGACTTTTGTCTAAATCTTCAACAAATGTCATCAGGCGCACATGGGAAACAGCACAATAGCGTAAAGGAAGCTGCTATAGAAGAGTCACCCATGTAATTGGAAAAACGTCGTAATTTACAAGTTGATCACAATGAATATATTGCACAGTGTTTCATGGTTTTCCTTTTGAGAGGTGTTAATAGAAACGCAACACGCAAATGTATTCTCAGTGATGCTATGTAGCTTGTACCCCATAAAACTGTTAAACAACAATCTATTGATGTCTGACAATGAAAACCATTGCATTTAACTAAGTGTCGTGTGATGTCTCAACTGATTCAGTTGAAGTGTGTTTTCTATGTGTGACAGATTTCAAGATTAGAAAAAGGGCATATTATCAAATAAATACTTTTTCATAACTTTAAAATAAATGCAAGGCAGATGAGAATTAAGAGGTCCCACAGAGTTCCTCACCCAAGGTGTTAGGGGCTCAGTAACTGGCTTAATACAAGAGTTTCTTGTTTACTCGCTTTCCTTCAAAGTATCAAGTCACTTGTGAAGATCGTAAATGAGCCAAGAAGATGAAATAGCCTGGGTTCTTGACATTTCATACAGTTAATTTATCTAATGAAATAGTTTGAAAGGGATACAAGGAAGACTGTGATCTTCAGCTGCAGTCCTCCTATGGAACTGAGATCATCTTAAAATGCTTGATATAGAAAGAGCGAATGCAGCTTTTAGCTCAAAATGTAGAGGGTGGTTGCCTTTTCTGTTGCAGGCTTGCAGCTGAACCTCCAGAGAGTTTTTTGCATGCGGTGTGCCGTGATAAACAAATATTCTTCAGAATATGCAATCTTAACAAAACCAGTTTTGGGTATTACACTGCTAGAGTGTGTGATGTGCATAGAATGAGTCTGAGTCAAAACAGGCTGGCGTTTAGGGGCGTAATGACTGAGCTGTTGATTTATATCTTCCATTTTGACAGCGTTACCCTCCTATATGTGTTTTATGGTAACAGAAATGGCAGTCACACACTCTTCTCAAAGTGAAACAACAGTAAGAGAGAATGACGAGAGAAATCATTATACATGTAGGTGTATACCATTAAACTAGTGAGTACTTCTTATCAGTGGATAATGCAGAAAGTTCTACATGAAAGCGATTGATACACAATATTGCGAAACTTCATAAAAGAAGATTAGAACTGGACAGGCAAACTGAAATTACAGTACAATGACAGCATTCAGAGAAGACTTGAGAGAGGCATTCTTCATAGTCTGTTTTTTTCAAAGGCGTAGAGAAAGAACAAAAGAAAAATCTCAAGATCATTTAAACTTTATTAGGCAACATGGCTGTATCCACAAGGCTCCTTAGTCTAACACCTTCGAATGTTACACAAAACAAGCATGGAAAATAAGCAAATTAAATAATCTCTTTCACTGTGGGCGTTTCATTCTTTTGAAAACAGTAAACTCCCTAACTCCCCAAGTGTCATGCAGCGGCTGTCTGCCCGTAGAGGAACATAACGTGCACTTCGTGAGGATAACCAGCTCGTGATAGTCACTCCCTTAACAAGTCAGCCTCCAGCTACTTCATGAGAGATGCTGTTACGTTATTATTTTACTGTACAGTTATGGAGCCGATGACGTTTCATTCAGCACATTTTCTGAGCTTTGTCAGCACTTGAGATCAAGTGCCTGATCATAAATATGCAACTAGTCCCATGTTAAGCTGGCACTTGAATTTATACTCACCATAAAGCATAGCTCCTCCAGTTTCATGCAGAAAGCGGAATCGATGGTTTTTAAACAACCAAATTGTTAATATTGTAAGAATGAGCAGAAAGTTAAAGACTAGCAACTCCACAGCTCCCTGATGATAAAACCGATCTTCATCTTTCACTGACACATATTTCTTCAACTCCTCCATTTCATTCCCTTTATGGAAACTACGTGCAAAATAAAAGGAAAAAAAAAATCACAGGAAGGAAAGCGTTATCACCTTTGGTACAAAAAAGTCCAGATAGTACAGAAATTCACAGCAAGCACATCTGTTTCATTTGCAGCCTCAGGGTAAAGTGCCCCAGCTCAGAATTCGGCTGGATTCTAGTTACAGCTTCCTGTTTCTCTCTTAAAGCCGCCCCGTCTCATTTTTAATGTTACGGTTGCATCACTGGACTGCGCTTGCTCCAGCTGTAGGTGCACAAATCGCCTCCAAGGTTCAGGCTCTGTCAATTTCTAAAATTTTGTTGGAAAACTTAGTCTGTGTCCATAATGTTTGTTCCTGTAGTTTACAGCATAATCGCTATCCTAAAAATCGTATTTTGTCTTGATCGTTTAAGATGGAAAAGCTGACGTTAAAAGAATGGCATAGCAACCTTCACTACATTTTGGAAGTTTAAAAATCTTTCCTCTTTCCCACTTTTAAATGTAAGCGATGTAGAATAAAGGTGGCACTTTACTACGGTGCAAAGACAGGAGAAGAAAACAAAACAATGAATAAGGATTTCAAGATTTAGGCCTTGAGCTTGTATTGATCCTGCAGGAAGACTGAGAGACTGGGAGTTCTCTGTAAAAGCAAAGGTCCAATTACCTAGAATTAAAAGCACTTAAGAAGCCCTATCAAACTGAATAACATGCATTGGAATTTACTTGCCATCATTTCTGCCGTCTGCATGTTTTCATTTACATGACTCAATTAAGCCAGAAAAACAGTAGAAATTATCTTACTATTTATAGCTAATACTCATAGAAGCTTTTCTGTCCGATCCCAAGGCTGCAATACATGTACTATACTGGGGGATTCCAAATAAACTCTCATTTTCATCAGAAAAAAATCCTGATTCTGCTTCTCATTAAAAAAGGACAATCTTCTCATTATTTTTGTGTCACAATCTCATAAAATTTTATTTTTTAAAAACATTTTGGGCCAAACTAATCTGTACAGTATCCATTCCAAGTCAGTTATTTGTCAAAGGTGAATAAAATAGAAATAAATACCTAGATATCCGTATTCTCAATAATTTCAGGGCTCTAGCTCATAATAGTACGAGTGTTCCTAAGGAGGCACTGTTGCTTCAACCGACGATGTTTTAAAATAACTTTTGCTTGGTAAACAATCAATTCTGACCTCTGTGTAAACTAATTTCATGACATTTTACAGGTTTTCATTTTTTCTTTCACTTTGTATGAAAAGCAGTTTCCTTCTAGTTCTTTTCTAATTAATGCTTTTCCTTTGCTTACCAGATATTTTTTTCACTCTCTCTCACTGGTTTTACTCTGCCCTCTCCACTGTTTCACCATCTTCTCTCACTATCTTCTCTCCTTTGTGTTCCCCTCATTTTCTCTTTCTCTTTGTAATTTTACCTGATAATTTGCGAACATAGTCAGGATTACTTAAGTCAAAACTGTATTTCTGAACTGATTATCAGTGGAGTCTCTGAGATGAAAAGTTGGCAAAAACCAGCTGATACTTCCCAAATTAATGCAACTCAATTTCAAGTAAGGATAAAACTTTGATGTTAACCTGTATTTTTTGAGAATTATTCACTGCTGTATTTTGAATGACAAAATAATGTACAAGGGAATTAGGTGTAGCAATTTCATTGTACAACTGATGCAAATCTTTTTAAAATGTTAGTCCCAGAGCCAAGGCTTATAACTTTTATAAAGGAGAAAAATAAAAATTAAGACTTGATTTGGATATCATAATCACGGTTTAGAAATGACAGTGACCTTAACGTTGTGAGACTGACCATCCATCTCCAATGTGGAAGTATCAAAAGCAAAACAAAAATCATTTGAAAATAACTACGTTCAGTATCTATCCCAATGAAAAACAAAGATTTATTTATTATGAAAACCAGAGTCCTTTGCTACCCTTGTCAAATAGGTAATTTGCAGGCGCTCATAATAAAATCAATGGAAAAGAAGCACAAAACAGTGGAAGGAGGTCATTTTATACCGAGAATCTCGGTGATTAGGCTATTCACCTCAGATCTGGAAGACCAGGTTCAATTCCCTTTTCTATTTGAATTTACCTGAACGCGTATTTCTCACCAGACAATAAGGAGTTCCTCAGTCTTACTGCTAGAGCAGTTGCGGTATGAAATATTTGGAACGCCTAAGTGTTAATTTCCCAAAGGTGTATTTCCCCTTTTGCAAAATAGGGTTATAATTCTGCCCTATCTCGCAAGATAATCTGATGCATGTTTGTGAAACAATCACTATGCTATAGCAATTTGCACCATGCCAGAGCTTAAATGGAAACAAATAGTTTGAGATTTAGTATCAGGTTTGGATAATAAACATTTTTAAATTTATTGACTCATAACAGGAGGTGGAAATGGTGGAAATTTCTGAGTTATTTGTTCTCTTTGTCCTATCCATTTGCATACTGGTCACATCAGTTACATTAAAAAAACCAGTATGTGATCATATGAATAAAAGGTATATTGCTTAGGAGCAAAGCGGAAAGAAGGAGCAAAGGGGGAAGAATTTAGATGGCATAAACAACTTGAATTCTTTATTTCCCAGTCTTTTGCACTCTCTCTTTTAATATGAAGTATTTTAGAGTGTATTGAACATCCTGAGAAAAATAGTAAGAAGAATATGCTATCACATGTACAGTACAAATTGTTGGGCAGTATATTCGTGGGCAAAAAGTAGTACAGTTTCCCTGGCTTTGATTCCCCAGTAAAGAATATGACATAAAGCTTTTAAGTGTGGTGTTTTGGGTTTTTTTAATTTGCTTGTTTATATGGAAAAGTATAATTCAAGGGAAAAAACCAAAAATCTAACTTACATGGTCATTAGATAACCGAAGACCGGACTTTGTTCAGGAAGAATTTTCTAAAAAATGGACACACTGTGAAAATAATTAAATTGTGTAGTGGTTGATCAGTCATGTTTCTGTGTGTGAAACTGTTTTAGAGAGAACTATAAGGTCATCAGAGAGCATGGCAGTTTTTTTTGAGAAGCGCTGAAGGCATCGTCAGACTCCTTTTATGTAAGAAAAGACATCTGTGTCAGGAAACGCTTTACCCAAAAACATTGTCCTCAGGGATGAGAATTTAGACATCAGTAATCACAATTTAGACAGAGACGTCACAAAACCTTGCCCTTGTTGGGAAAATGTTGGGGGTTGGTTTGTTTGTTTGGTTTTATCTGTTCTTTTGTTTCTACCGAACTAAAAATCACAAGCTTGTTCCAAGATTTACTTTTTTGGTAGGTTACAAGTTTCTGAAGTTTGAATCTCAACAACGTAAGGGCTTCAAAAAAGACCGTATCTGAAAAGCAAGACCAAGTGTCCCAGCTCTACAAACTTTTGAGCATGTGCTTAACTTTCTGAGTGAGAACGCTCCCAGTTAAGTCGCTGCTTCAAGCCTCACTTACTGAACAGGTTTTGGACTTAACAAATGAATCTAGACACATACCAGACTTTCTCTTTACTGATAGTTAAAGGGGTATGTTTCCTTAATGTTGGCATAATAAAAAGATGCTTATACTTCAAGAGCTTTTTGCTGTAATGGATGAGGGATAAATTCTGTATTTCGTCACTTGAACTGCTTCCACATTCTGGGTTGCATAGAAGTGAATTATTTTAGTAGAAAAAAACCACGCCTCTACAGAAAATAGCTAAATATTTCAAGGCAGCCTTTGAGGATATATAACCATAGTTGGATCCTGAGACCAAACCTCTCTTTTCTTTAAACTATTGGAATATCTGAGATAGCCACAAAAAGGTTGGGAGGAATGATCAGGTTTTCACCTCTTGCAGATAATGGCTTTAAACACTCGGCTAAACAGTTCTGTTCCTCCGTGCACTCTGAGTCTGGCAAGTGATTTTTGAATGTTTTCCTTCATGCACAGGAGCACAACGCTTGACACCTGGGAAACACTGTAATCAGAGTTTTCTGTTGGCTGAATGGATTTAGCCTTGCGGGTGTTGGACTTGGGGCCTTCTGTCAAAGGCTTCTGTCTTTGGCTCTTCTGCCAAAGACTCAGCACAGCTCCTTGTATAATTTTGGGGAGATCTGGTTCTCAATAGCATTCGTCATGTTGCCGGATTGGGCTTTTAGGTATTGCTTTCCTCTCAGAGATGCAAGACAATTGTACATCAGCTTTCCAGACATGGCCACCCATCGTAGTTGCTGCTTATGAGGAATCCAGAAGTGACATCCAAAACCGTTGTTCTTCTTTGCATTCTCAAACATCGTATGAATCCCTCACAGAGCCATGTAAACATGTCTAATCCTATAATTGTATCCTTGTCTGCAACTGGCACTAACAGAATTTTTAGCTTGCATGTCCATTACGCCAATAATTTTCTTTTCTTTTTGTTTAAAGAAAAATTTTGATTATTTGAAACTAAGAATTTATCTTCCACAAAAAAAAGATAAAATCTACGTTTTTTTTAACTCCATGTGTTTTTTTTTTTCCTTTTTACATTCTAAATTTCTTCAAATGGCTTTTTTTGTAACTGTTTTTCATCTTCCATTTCATTTGGTGCGTAGAGCATTCTCTGTGAATTCCAACAAACATAAGATTTCTGATTCCTGGGCAAAGGTACGTCTCCAAATTATGCATTAAGGTTTTTTTTTTTCTTTCTAAATGGAATTCATAATTTATGTGGATTCATTCTATCTTGATGAGAGATTTATCATAGATATTAATTTTCCAGGGACTTTGTCCTAATGATTTTAACAAAATTCTGTTCCCCTCCAACCAGGACAGTTCAGCATTCTTAGTATGTATTTGTACTGTGCTGTTCTAAAGAAATTAATGCAGGTTTGCATCAGTCAACCTCTTTTCCACATACTGAGTTAACCTTACATTTTTGGGGAAGGAGATAAAAGGCTCACGAGTGAACTTATTGCCACTACTAACGTTCATGAAGCTTCTAAAGAATCAGGTATTTAAAAAGGCCATGTTGAAGCAGTATAAGCTTATCCACAGGTAGATCTTGGAAGAAATTCTCGTGCCGTGCTCGCAAGTGGAAAGCTGATGTTGCAGACTTTCTAGTGACCGAGTAATACCGACTGAAACATGCAGATACTTTTCATCAGGTGATCTGTGCTAAGGGCCTGGGCTCAGAGAGAATACTTTTCTTAAAACTTTTTTTAAAATACAGAGAAAAATGTCTCTGTGTATATAACTGAAAAATGTCACGTGTCTCACAACATGGTTGTTTCCTATTTAATAACATTTGCCAAAAGTGACCATTTTTCTTTCTAATGTTTCTAATTTAACATCTTCATTCATTCACTATAAAGAAGTGCTACAAAACAAGAGGTAGCATGTTTTTTTTCTACAAAACACAGGATACTTGTTTTTAGCTAACTGCTGCAATTTACCTATATCTGTAGAAAACCATTAGCTTGATTCCTTACAGATAGTACAATGCTTTCTAATTTTAGGATTAGGAATAGCAACGTTTACATCATTCGCAAGGCTTTTTAGGAATTCAAACCCCCTCACATACAAGAGCAGCCCCCAGGGAGCGCGAGCGACCCGGAGCGCAGCGAACAGGGCGGGCAAACAGGGCATGGCGCGTCAGAAAGGTGTGGTGCGGCAGTTTGCGTGGCAGTTCGTGCAGGCAGGGCGTGCAGGGAAGACGAGCGGGCAGGGTGCAGTCCCCCTCCTGGCTCCAGAGGCCAGCTCAACTAGTAGTCATCGCCCTCCCTGAAGGGGACCCAGCTATGGTTTCCACTCGGCCGAAAGCCATCGCCAGAAGGAATGTGGCGACCCAGCTCACACGCAAGCGTACAGCTGTCCAGGTCGCTGGCTGCAGGGAGTGCCTGAGCCTGTCAGCTGTATCAGAGGGCAGCAGAGGCACCACCTGTGTGCGGTGTGACCAGGTGGATGATCTGCTCAGCCTGGTGGCAGAGCTGAAGGAGGAGGTGGAAAGGTTGAGGAGTATCAGGGAGTGTGAGAGGGAGATAGATTGGTGGAGCCGCACCCTACCATCCCTGAGGCAAAGGCAGCAGATGGAGGCTCCACGAGAAGCAGAGGATCCCCTGCCCTCTTGCCACCAGGCAGAAGGAGGGGACCTAAGCGACGGGGGGGAATGGAAACAGGTCCCTGCTCAGGGTGCCAGGCGATCCCCCGCCTGGCCTTCCTCACCTTCTGAGTTGCCCTTAGAGAACAGATATGGGGCCCTGGAACTTGAGGGCCAGGCAAACGAGGATGTAGACGAAGGTCCATCCGGGGGGTCGCCTAGGGTGAGGCAGTCAGCCCCACGCATTACGACTGCCGCTGCTAAGAAAAAAAGGAGGGTAATTGTCGTAGGCGATTCCCTTCTGAGGGGAACAGAGGGCCCAATATGCCGACCGGACCCATCGCACAGGGAAGTCTGCTGCCTCCCTGGGGCCCGGGTCAGAGACATCACTAGGAAACTCCCTGGTCTGGTACGGCCTTCTGACTACCACCCGCTGTTGGTTATACAGGCTGGCAGTGATGAGGTTGCAGAGAGAAGTCCTGCAGTGATCAAAAGGGACTTCAGGGCACTGGGGCGACTGGTTCAAGGATCGGGAGCACAGGTAGTGTTTTCCTCTATCCCTACAGTGGCAGGGAAGGATACTGAAAGGAGCAGGAAAACACACCTGATCAACGCGTGGCTCAGGGGCTGGTGCCATCGGAGGAATTTTGGCTTTTTTGATCACGGGGAGGTTTACACGGCACCGGGCCTGCTGGCGACAGATGGAGTTCAGCTGTTTCACAGGGGGAAAAGGATCATGGCTCATGAATTGGCGGGGCTCATCGAGAGGGCTTTAAACTAGGTTCAAAGGGGGAAGGGGATAAAACCAGGCTCACTAGAGATGAGCCTAGGGGTGGCATGCCAATGCCGGGGGCAAAATCGATAGGCCAGCTCAAGTGCATCTACACCAATGCACGCAGCATGGGCGGCAAACAGGAGGAGCTGGAAGCCATTGTGCAGCGGGAGAGATATGACTTAGTCGCCCTCACAGAAACATGGTGGGGTGACTCCCATGACTGGAGTGCTGCAATGGATGGCTATAGACTCTTCAGAAGGGACAGGCGAGGAAGGAGAGGCGGTGGGGTGGCTCTGTACGTTAGGGAGCGTTTCGATTGTCTAGAGCTCAACGATTGTGATGATGATACGGTCAAGTGTTTATGGGTAGGGATGAGGGGGAAGGCCAATGAGGCAGATATCCTGCTGGGAGTCTGTTATAGACCACCCAGCCAGGATGAAGGGGCGGATGAAGAGTTCTACAAGCGGCTGGCAGAAGTCTCTCAATCGCTAGCCCTTGTTCTCGTGGGGGACTTCCATTTCCTGGATGTCTGCTGGAAATGAAACACGGCAGAGAGGAAGCAGTCTAGGAGGTTCCTGGAGTGTGTGGAAGACAACTTCCTGACACAGCTGGTAAGTGAGCCTACCAGGGGAGGTGCCTCGCTCGACCTGCTGTTTACAAACAGAGAAGGACTGGTGGGAGATGCGGTGGTCAGAGGCCATCTTGGGCTTAGTGACCATGAAACGATAGAATTCTTGATTCTTGGTGAAGTAAGGAGAGGAGCCAGCAAAACCACAACCATGGACTTCCGGAGGGCAGACTTTGGCCTGTTCAGGACGCTGGTTGAAAGAATCCCTTGGGAGACGGTCCTGAAGGGCAAAGGGGTCCAGGAAGGCTGGACGTTCTTCAAGAAGGAAGTCTTAAAGGCGCAGGAGCAGGCTGTCCCCATGTGCCGTAAGAAGAATGGGCGGGGAAGACGACCGGCCTGGCTGTACGGGGAGCTTTTGCTGGGACTCAGGAAAAAAAGGAGAGTTTACCGCTTGTGGAAGAAGGGGCAGGCGACTCAAGAAGAGTACAGGGATCTCGTTAGGTCATGCAGAGAAGAAATGAGAAAGGCAAAAGCCCAGCTCGAATATAATCTAGCTGCTGTCGTTAGAGACAACAAAAAATGTTTTTACAAATATATTAATGACAAGAAGAGAGCCAAGGAGAATCTCCATCTTTTATTGGATGCAGGGGGGAACATTGTCACTGAGGATGAGGAAAAGGCTGAGGTACTCAATGCCTTCTTTGCTTCAGTCTTTAACAGGCAGACCAGTTATCCTCAGGGTACTCAGCCCCCCGAGCTGGAAGACAGGGACGGCGAGCAGGATAAACCCCCCATAATCCAGGAGGAAGCAGTCAATGACCTGCTACGCCACCTGGACGCTCACAAGTCTATGGGGCCGGATGGGATCCACCCGAGAGTGCTGAGGGAGCTGGCGGAGGAGCTCGCCAAGCCACTCTCCATCATTTATCAGCAGTCCTGGTTAATGGGGGAGGTCCCGGACGACTGGAGGCTTGCCAATGTGACACCCATCTACAAGAAGGGCCGGAAGGAGGATCCGGGGAACTACAGGCCTGTCAGCCTGACCTCGGTGCCGGGGAAGATTATGGAGCGGTTCATCTTGAGGGCACTCACAAGGCATGAGTGGGACAACCAGGGGATCCGGCCCAGCCAGCACGGGTTCATGAAAGGCAGGTCCTGCTTGATCAACCTGATCTCCTTCTATGACCAGGTGACCTGCCTAGTGGACGAGGGAAAGGCTGTGGCTGTGGTCTGCCTGGACTTCAGCAAGGCCTTTGACACTGTCTCCCACAGCATTCTCCTCGAGAAGCTGGCGGCTCACAGCTTAGACAGGTGTACTCTGGGCTGGGTCAAAAACTGGCTGGACGGCCGGGCCCAGAGAATTGTGGTGAATGGAGTTAAATCCAGTTGGCGGCCGGTCACGAGCGGTGTTCCCCAGGGCTCCGTTTTGGGGCCGGTCTTGTTCAATATCTTATCAATGATCTGGACGAGGGGATCGAGTGCTCCCTCAGTAAGTTTGCAGACGACACCAAGTTGGGCGGGAGCGTTGATCTGCTCGAGGGTAGGAAGGCTCTGCAGAGGGACCTGGACAGGCTGGATCGATGGGCCCAGGCCAACTGTATGAGATTCAGTGCCGGGTCCTGCACTTTGTCCACAACAACCCCACGCAGCGCTACAGGCTTGGGGAAGGGTGGCTGGAAAGCTGCCCGGTGGAAAAGGACCTGGGGGTGCTGGTCGACAGCCGGCTGAACATGAGCCGGCAGTGTGCCCAGGTGGCCAAGAAGGCCAATGGCGTCCTGGCCTGTATCAGAACTAGTGTGGCCAGCAGGAGTAGGGAAGTGATCGTGCCCCTGTACTCGGCACTGGTGAGGCCGCACCTCGAATACTGTGTTCAGTTTTGGGCCCCTCACTACAAGAAGGACGTTGAGGTGCTGGAGCGTGTCCAGAGAAGGGCAACGAAGCTGGTGAAGGGTCTGGAGAACAGGTCTCATGAGGAGCGGCTGAGGGAACTGGGACTGTTTAGTCTGGAGAAGCGGAGGCTCAGGGGAGACCTTATTGTGCTCTACAACTCCCTGAAAGGAGGTTGTAGCGAGGTGGGTGTCGGTCTCTTCTCCCAAGTAACAAGCGATAGGACGAGAGGAAATGGCCTCAAGTTGCGCCAGGGGAGGTTTAGATTGGACATGAGGAAAAATTTCTTTACTGAAAGAGTGGTTAAGCATTGGAACCTGCCAACCAACCGGGATGGTTGAGTCCCCATCCCTGGAGGTATTTAAAAGATGTGTAGATGAGGCGCTTGGGGACATGGTTTAGTGGGCATGGTGGTGTGGGGTTGACGGTTGGACTCGATGATCTTAGAGGTCTTTTCCAACCTTAATGATTCTATGATCAATATTTGTAAATGGTCTGCGATCATTGTGTGAAAAATGCTCTCTGAAGAAAAGGTAATCTTAATATCAGCTTTTGGCACTCACTTAATTATTTTAAGTTTCCTTTACAAGTAGGAACTGGTGCTTATTTCCTATTCCTTCTGTATCAGATAAGGCGTTTGAAAAATATCGTAATGGCTGAGGACACAGAGAAGCAAAATTTTCATATCTGAGTTGTAAGTTACTAATATTTTCTAAGTGGGCCAGATGTTCAGCTGCAGCAATCCACATAAGAGTTCACTACTATGTTATTGGTATACACTCTCTGAAATATGCAAAAAAAATGAAGATATGATGATTAAGGCAAGCTAACTATCTGATGCAACATGTTTGGAAGTGGGTATTTTATACATACATTACTGGGGGAAATATATTGGAACTAACTGGTACAGGACATTAAGAATGCTTTTTGCTTTTAATAATCTGATGACATTTTGGCATGTATAGGCTACTCAGAAGGATGCCCCAAATATTCAGGGTCGTACACGGAGAATAGCTAATGTGAAACCTGTAAGTAATAAAAAAGCCTGTATTAAAAGTTTCAATCCAGTTAGTTTTGCTATATTTTGTGATGAATGGTATACTGTATTATTGTTCTCTGTACGCCATATTATTTTATTAGAAATATAGTACACAGAACCAGATACCTCTTGAGCTAAATTAAACCAAATCGCCTCTCCAGTGTTTCTTCAGGAATGTTTTGCTAAGTACAGTTCTGGAAAAAAGGATGAGTCTGGGTAGATGAGAAGCAGCTCCACTGAAAAAGTAGAGCTATCTATGAAAAATGCACAGAAACACGGTATGGCCTCAGAAAAACTTACCGGTGTTTGAAGTAAGATCTCATTTGAAAAATTGTTGGCAATGTGACCAGATAATCTGTTTGATGCTTTCTGTGCTCAGGTCTTTCCATGTTCTTATATGTAACCACATTTTCAGTGGTATCCAGCCCCCTCATCAGTTTCCCCTCCTAACCGGAATAACTTCTCTCCAAGTTTTGGTTGGTTTGCAGGTCAGATCGAACAACAACGTTTTGCAGCAGCTGCATCATATTTGCAATATTGATAACAGATGATAAATCAAGAGGGAAGGGATCTGGATAAAATGAAGTTACATTTTAGTTTTCAGAACAGGCTACCAGGTGAATGAAGAAAGTTTTCACAGGCAAGATATTTTGAATATTATTTAACAGGCCAAAGACAGAGCCAAAATAAGTTAATGTTTCTGTTGGAAAGTAGTATGTCAAGTAATTCTCATAATACCATGCTCTTACTACAAATAATATTTGCTTCATCTCCCTTGGCGTGTCATTTTTATGAACAAAAGGTAGTAGTCTTGCTTATTTTCTATGTTCACCTTATCAACTCTACTTTATGAAATTTCACAGAACAATAATCCTTTCCTCCCTTAGCTTGCAGATGCAGAAGTCTGCTCTTACAGAAACTATCAAGATTCAATAGAAAGCAAGAGGAGTCTTGTAAATCAGTAAAGAGATTATCATCTTGGAAAATACAAAGTCAGAAAAGGAGCACAATGTAAAAATTGTAATTAATTATAGTAATTATAGTTAGTGGGAATTCCAAGCGAAGAGACAATGCTTTAGCAACACTGGCAATTATGCAAGCATAGGAAAAGTACAGCCAAAAGTAAAAACAAACATTGAAAAGAAGTGCATCTATGTATGTAAATAAAAACCTGAGCAAAACCAACTCTGAAACTGAGGAATCAACCGCATTGCCAGTGCACAGACAACAAATGTTCCGTCACAGCTCGCTTGCCTAAAATCCCCGGACATACTGGAACAGGATTAGTGGGATCACAACTGGTTATCCTTCTCTAATCCATTCCAGCCAGGAAGATCTGCCTTGCTAGGTCCTGTTCTGATACACAACTGCCTATGAAATACTGTGGGCTAAGGCCACTTAAGGCCACTAAGCCCACAGTGATGGGCTAAGTGTCAGTTTATAACTGCCAGGCCTCAATGTATTTTGAAATCTGTTCTTCTACTGCTAAGAACAGCCTTCCTGTGAAATCAGTTTATTTGCTGGTTGCTATTGATCTTGTCCTCTCTTTGTTTCTGAGGTCAGACTCTGCTTTTACTGTTGCTTATTTGGTATTGCTGGTATTCTATCTACATGGGTCACAAAGTCTCCAGTGACAGAAATAAGTCCACATAATCTATATATCTAGTTTGTTACAGCTATTACTCTTAGCCGAAAAATGGTTTTAAAAATAATTTCTGCTTACGAGAATACATCTTTCTATCCAGAAGGCAAAGTGGTTTTTTTTTTTTTGTTTTGTTTTTTTCTCTCCTTGGTTTGGAGCCTGTTTTACTGCCTAATGAAAATACAATACTAATTATGATGAATATACATTGAGTTGAGTGGAATTGGACTTTGAATCTCCCAAGAGAGTTGTGATATTTCTGCTCATACATCACTGTCTCCAGGCATTGTATCAACACGGGAAAATCTTTTCTCCCTTTTGAGGACC
This sequence comes from Aptenodytes patagonicus, assembly GCF_965638725.1. Taxonomy (NCBI): domain Eukaryota; kingdom Metazoa; phylum Chordata; class Aves; order Sphenisciformes; family Spheniscidae; genus Aptenodytes; species Aptenodytes patagonicus. Next base: position 7,169,295 of record NC_134954.1, read on the forward strand.
AGTGAATTCAGTGCACCCTGGGATGTGATGACCAGCTCAACACACTGTAATCATCATGCTGGAACCAACCTTTACAGACCAGTTTCAATTAAGAGAGAGCCGAAATGCTCATGTGCATTTTTCTCGGTGAGAAGACAGAAATGCCAGCTCTTCTGGAGAAATTAAAGCTCTGAAAGAGAGAAGAGTTTGCTTCTATGAGTTATCAAAGTACAGTTGATCTGCTCTGTTTTAGACAGTTTTAGCCAATAGGTTCAGAACTAAGACGAATTCTTATGAAATTCTGAGAAACTGATATTACCTATTTATACAGTGTAAATTAATCCACATTATTAAATGTCAGGATCATGAAGGAGGTATTTCCAAGTTTACTTCTGTGGGTTTAATGTTCATTTTCAGCTTGAACTGCTGCCCTGTGGTATTTTTTTTTTTCATATTTTAATAAACTGAAAAACAGTCTAGATGATAGCAAGATTTAACTTAAAGACGCCAATTGTAAAGATAGTTTTTAAAATATAGTTTCCTGGTGGGAGACTACTATGGGGAGCTAAAAAGGGGAGGGGTGTTCACTGTGAAATGTAGTGTTCATCCACTGAAATCTCAGCACGCATAAAGGTTGATCTGCTTCTTATCTCAGGTAGTCCATTTTTGGAAGGACTGTAGCACACTGCTGACTCATGTTCAGGTTGTGGAACCATGGACTTGTGCATACCCACTGGTTTAAGTTCAGTTACCCGTAAAGCAGGTAACTGAAAAGCATCAGTCCCACAGACTCTGCCGCAGGCTGGGAGGTGCGAAGGCAAACCTTACCAGTAAAAACTGAGGCAAAAAGGTCATTGAATACCTTTGTCTTTTCCATGTCCTTTGTCACTAGTTTCTCTGCCCCACTGAGCCGTGGGTCTACATTTTCAATAGCCGCTTTTGCTGCCAATGTACTCATAGAAGCCCTTTTCTTTCTATCCCTAGCGAGTTTCAACTCTAAATGTTTAAGCATTTCTCTGTATGCTCAGGCAACGTCTCTATATTCCTCCTGGGTTGCCTGCTCCTGCTTCCACCTTCTTTGTGCTTCCTTTTCCCATTTGAGCTCAGCCAGGTGTTTCTTCTTCATCCACGCTGGCCTTCTGCCATGCTTGCTTGACTTTCTGCATGTTGGGAGGTTCTTGTGCTTTGAGGAAGCTGTCTTTGAAGATCAGCCAGCTCTCCTGGGCTGTTGACATCATTAATAATACCCTGCCCTTCCATATGAACAGTGATATCACATTCAACTGTGTTGGGCACACAGCAACTACAGAAATGCAACTGAATCCATGACTGCCACGCAGCAGCAAACATCCTGACTGGGGGTGACATTTGAATCTTAAAAAAAAAAAAAGCTGCCTGACAAAGTCTATTGCTACAGTGCTTTTTGTTTTTCTCAGGTAGATTGTTCAAATGTATGTCATTTGGTGACTTCTGTTTCAGATACAAATTATATACCTGATTGAACTGGCTGTTACGTGCCAAGGAGTGTTCTTTCTCATGAGTCGAATCTAAAAGTATTATTCCACGAGAGGGCTCTCTTTACACATGAAATGAAAGTCTGACTTTTAGCAGTGCTGGATCTTCTATCAATTCTTCAGGTTAAAGACAGGGGTTTTGGTTTATGTGAGAAACGTATTGTAGTGCATCAATGTACTGGATAAGACCCCGTTTGGAATATATAATTAGTTTTGTGACTTCATTTTCAGAGGAAGCATGCTGGTCCAACTGAATTATGTTTTAGTCTGTCAACATGAATATTTTGGATAACTTGTAATTAAATTAAACATCTCACCCAAATTCATATCTCCCTGAGGTCAGCAGGAATTGGATTAGGCCAAAATTGTGCCAATGTCATTAAAGTATTTTTTGGCGGGGGTTTATGTTTACATATGCTGGCCTTTCTTATGTGAAGATAACCCTGCTATCTTCCTACCTGAGAGCCTAAAAACATATTTTACTAAAATAGACCTACGATGAGCAATGCTGTTTTCATCTCTATCAGTATCCAAACAGCAGCTGTTCCTTTTTTCACTTGAATACTGTTTAAAAACTTGTAAATAAGAAACGTTAAGAACAGTTAACCATCGTTTCTACATAATTGCGCTGTGCTATCAGCAGCAGCATTTCAAGAACACAGGTTGCGTTCTTCCATACTGGAGAGAAGTAGGGCTATGTTTGTAAAGAAATGTAGGCACAAGAAGTGCAGGCAGGTGCTTTTGAAAATCCCAGTGGTCTTAAAACTCCTACTGCAGAAAAGGTTTAGCCCTGCTTCTCTCCTGTAGTAACCAATCTTTCTTTAAGAGAATTATGTCCAAAACATAGCTAATTTAGATCTGGGGATATCTGCCGGGAGTGGCATATTGCTTCCCTTACCCAAGGGAAAGCCTGAGCCACTCCCTCCCTCATCTCCAGTCTAGCCCTTGGCCTGTGCTCTCTCTTCCTTTGCCATTGTTTGCGTAGGTTCCGGACAATCATTTCTCTTCACTCTGAGCCACGTTTTACCCTTATGTTGCTTTTGGTTCCAACCTACTTATTCACAGACCTCTTTTCTTCCAACTGACAGTTTTCAAATATTTTTCTCTTGTTCTCGGGAAACTCTAGTTGCTATAGAGACACCTGATGATTACAGAGAGAGTGACTACCTTTGTTAGAACCTCAGTTGCTATAGCAATGACTGTTGGCTATGGGTTCAATGAAATCTGCTACATGGTTCATGCCCTTTTACACAGCAATGCAGCTTGTAAAAGCTTCTTTTAATTGTTATGCTCAGCAACGAGACTGTGAGCCAAATTCTGTTCTAATTGAAGTCAGTGGGAGATTTGCCATTAACTTCAGTGAGACCACAGTTTGGTCCTAAACTCCTATGTGTGTATTTAACAAAAAGAATCTACTTTCAGCACAGCGGCAAACAGAGAACAGTTTCATTCAGTTAGTAACATCTGAACCTGGTGACAAAACTTGGATGCCTGTGACTGTATTTTAGTAAAGACTGACTTAAATTATAATCTTTTGGAATATTATAGAAATGGTCAATTCTCAGATCAAAAATATCATGACCCTTAGGGGGTGTGTGTATTCTTTTAAAGAGAGAAATGGTGACACGAAAATGTCATCTTTAAAATTCCTAGATCATTTGTTTTTCTTCAAGGAGAAATGTTCTGCTATTGTTGCTTTGTGGAAATAGCAACAAAAGAGTAAACATTTTCAAGGAAATATCTTCACATCACAGAAAGGATATCCCTACTGAAAAGGTAGATATAATGCTGTTCTTCCAAAGGCCATTATTTATTGGCAGTCTCCCTGAATTTTTTTTGACGCTATGGGAATGACCTCTGAAGAATGTCTTAAAGCCAACTTTGCCTTTGAGCTATTTCTGTTCTATTCAAGGTATCCTGGAGATAGTTTTAAAGTTGTGGGAATCCAATTCAAGTACAAGTCGAGATGGGAAAGCACTATATTTGACGTGTCCTTCCACTTATGTTTGTTTTGTTAGGTTATACACAAATTATCATATATTATGACTGTTGTAGTCACTTGTTCCTTCATCTGGTGGCCTTTTCAGGAACTTATTACTGTTCTCCTGTTTATCCACTGTTTTTGTGAAGCTATGTGGATATCTGTGAGTTTGTGTCTTCCCCTTGGTCCCCTCGATAAGGTCTAAGTTACAGGTAAGATTATAAAATGTCTAATTTTCAGCATGCTCAGAATAAAAACTCTGACATGCCCACTTCAACAGGTGCTGCAAAATTAAAAAAACACTTGGAAGTCCTCGTACAGACTTCTACCATTTCATACATATTTCGCATGAAAATCTGCTCATTTTAAGCAGTCAGGAATAGACGAAAGAAAATCATGAAAGTACCTGAAATAACTACCGTTGATCCCTTGCTAAAGATCTAGGCCAAAATGATCACAGTAGAATTTTTAATTTGCTAAGGGAAAAGAATGGAATGGAGAAACATTGCCATTACAACAGAAAAACTGAAGTCTTTAGTAAATCACACCTTGCATCAGCACATCTTTTGTATAGATTTCTACTAGAGTCACTCCCCGGGTACTGTCAGATACATGCGGAACATTAGAACTCGGTATGTGCTCCCATGCTTTTGGTGTGCTTACTGCTCTGTAGTGGTTTTTTTGGGCCCAGGCCAAGGCTGTGAGGGAATCCAGGCTCACTTCTCTTTCCTTTCCCTTCACATAATTTCCTCAAAATTTGGCATTTCTTCTTGTTGCAGCGGTCATTTCTGTTTCTCTTTCTTCTCCCACTCTCCAAAGATAAGCTGTGGAAGACTCCTAAAATAAATCATGAAAAAAAATCCCCTCTTATGAATTCTGCTCCCCTCTGGTGATCAGTCTCATCTGATGATCAAAGCCCATATGAGGCATTTCTTTGTTTTGATACTAGCCTGTCGGGCAAACTGGTTCTTCTTGCTATTTATGCATGCTAGGTTTTCTGTGAACAGAGGCTTATAAATTGTTAACAACTGTCTATTATGAATCCTGTGCAATTATCTTTTGGAATTTTTGATAGATTTAGCATCATAAAATCAGCATGAAAGAATAATTCAGGTTTGAAGGGACTTCCGAGGGTTGTCTGGTCCAAAGTCTGAGCCAGCTTAGAACAGGCTCCAAATTGCCCAATGCCTTGCTGGTTTGTTTTTTTTTCTGGGTCTTTAACTTGCAGGTAGAGAAGAGAGGAAGCAAACAAGTACTGCATTCAAATTAAGTTAGCAGTCTGAAAAAGTTATATAGACAAAAAACATTTATAATGTAGAGCTGAAATTCAAAAGTTATACATAAATTCCATTGTACTCAAAGCATCATATGGTGACTCCTGCATTTTCATTCCTCTGTCAATCTGGTCACGGAATAACATTAGAACTATTGTTTTTGTTGCTGAAGTTTCATTTTCTTAGGCATTACGTAAACATTGTCCACCAATCTGTTACGGGAGACACAGGAGTCTGAAATACTGAAAATTCCTGGGGACCACTACTTTTGGTGAGATTTTCCCCTACTCTGCTTTGCAGGAAAGAACTTTATGAATTATGTACTGACTAATCTGTTCTATTTCTGAGGCACGTGAGGAATTCTGTCCTGTCTTCTAACATGCATGCACGATGTATTTTGGATTATTCACATACTCTGCTTGGATGCCTAGTGCATTCTTGTATGATTTATGGACAAACTATATTCAGGTATTTGAAAGAGATGTATTATTTTCCATATCCTTCTAGTAAGAATACACTGTCTGAAACGAGCAACAAACAAACTTAAAGCTGTGTCTGTTGCTCTCTGAGGGAGAACAGATACTAATTCCCTGCTTGAGGATGTTCTTTCCATCCATGCCCCATGCTAAAACTTACAGCAGTACTCTGACACTGGTAGGGAGAGGATCTGCAGGAGGTCACCATCCCAGGTTACTAAAGGCTTGGAACAAAACTAGGTTTGTGTCTTCAAATCACACATGTTGTTCTGGCAAGTGCTCCTTAAGTGCTTAACTGATTAACCAGTGTGCTTCCAGGACACTGAGACTTCTGTGGATGTTCATCACAACTTAGGTGCTTCTTCGGAAAAACAGACTATCTTCTCAACATCCTTAAAAGTAAAAGGAAATAATTTTAGGAGAAATCAGCTAAGTATCCCAGATAGAAAGTGGTAGGAAGTTATCCAAGCCGAGCCTGCGCTTGTAGTATTGCTGCTTGTTCTCAGACTTGCTGTGAACAGTGTTCTTTATCCACCTTGTTGTCCCCTCCCTTGCCAGTCTTCCTCCATCTCCATTGGATGCAAGCCAGGAGAAACAGTTGTTCCTTATAAGGCAGCTTCAAGCAAAAAGAAAGAAAAAGGGTGTTGAACTTAGATTTACTATTATTGTTGCTTGACTTTTCTCCTCTGGAGCACAGCTTGAATTCTTCCATGAAGAATGTTCTCCCCACCATGTCATAGACCTGACAGTCTAAACCTGGCAACACTCTACCTGCTGAGTACAGCCCTCCAGGTGTACAGAAGATAGCAGGATAGGTCCTCACTTATCAGAACCAAGATTCTCTAAAATGAGAGGAGCCGTAAATAAGGGATTATTAGATCAGTGTCTCACAGCAGTCCTGGTTTTGTTTGTTTCAGTAGCAGCAAAACCCAGAACTTTTGTGCATCCACGTATTCTGTCACTCCGAAGTGGAGTCAATTAAACTGGTCTTGGAAAAGAGGAAAAGTTGCAGCTTCGTGACGAGCTGGATTTTACTGGATTTGGAGACACAGCAGTCATAAAGATCCAGCACTCCTCTTGTTGCTTCCGTCCTCTTCCCACCTCCTAAATGTATACAGAAATAGGCTTTGAATGTAGTTCTTCATATATGCCACATGGAAAAAACCAGGGTCTTTTGGGGGTGTTAAATGGGATATATTACATCATGAAACATGTTTGCCAGGTTGAGTTAATGTGGAGGCTCAAAGGTTCTCTTTGTGACTCTGGAAGACTCTGCCAGCGAAGCACAGGCTATTTTGTTTGAGTGTTTAAGTCTGGTTTTGAATATAGCCTTTTGTTGAAAGTCACATTATGGGTGGGCAAAAGGTCAGTTATTGGCTCTGAAAGAAAGTAATTTCTTGGGTTACGTTTGCATCTTGCATACTAATTAATTTTTAAGGGTTTTAAAAGAAGTAAAACTGAAAATACTATTATCATGCTTCATGAGTTGTTCCTTTATCTAGGAATTATGCATTTAAAAAAATAACAAAGTATTTGGAATGTGGCTATTGTAATGTTTTATAAAGATACATATTTTTCATGTCTTAAGATGGTAGAAGAAAAGAGAGAGTATATTAGTATTCTTATAATACAATGGGTTGCATTTTCCCAACGAAAATTCAGATTTCAAAGTCTCCTCCTAAATGCCCCATAGAAATCAGTTCCATGGAATTTAATAATTCACATCTCGCATAAGAGCTAGACTTTTTAGGAAAAAAAGTAATTAAAAATGTTTTAATATATTATTTAAAGTTACTGACTAATATATGTCACTCCGCATATCCCCAAAATGGAATATTGTACACTGAGAAATACCTTTCACTGCATTGCTTTTTTTAAAAACAGTGGGTCACCTAAGTTTTCCTGTGATATTTCAAAAGATATATGGCATTTTAATATATATGATAAGAGCACATCTTAAACTGAATTGCAGTCATAGTAGGCAAATAGGGGAAAATTTGCATACCAAATAGGAATTGGCAAATTTATACGTCCTTCCTTAATATTTTTAGAATTTCTATTAAAATTATAATTTTGTGAAGGAAAATAGTACGATTTTTGATATTGAAAGAACCCCTTTGAGACAGTCCTTCTCAAATTTATCACTCATTTGAAATGGATGGGAGAGACCATAAGAATAGCTAGCCAGGAAAACGTGTTTTAAACAGAACTTTTGCTCTGGAATCAAATCTAGGGATAGCCTGATTAATTTATGTCTGAGCAGATGACTATTATTCTGCTTCAGCTTGGCTTTTTCTCTCTGTGCAATCTAAATCCAACGCAGACACATTTGTTTTGCAGTTCATAAAGGTGATAGTGCCATAAAAACGAGCAATTCACTACTTGTTACTTGTGTTCTGCCATTCCACGTGGACTCATTATAAAAACGAATCCCATTTCAGATTTTTACATATGAATTTAGACACTGTAGGCCTCTATTTCTGAAAATACTAGCTAAAAGGATTAAATAGAGTAAATGGTTAAATAGAGTATATACTTTGTCCTAAGGAAGCATTGAAATTTCTTTAAATTGTCAAAACATCTTCATATGAGTGAGATAACATTTTCAAAAGTACTGTAAAGAATGGCTTTTGTTTCCAGCATTCATATCAGTAAGAAAAAGTTGCTAGCAATACCATTCTTTGAGCTTCTGTTGCAAAGCAAATAGAAGTCACTACAATGTTATTTAATGGGGAAAAAGAGATTTATTTCTTAAATACTACTAAGAAATGTCATTTGTAAATCGAATATGCTATTGAAGAAAAGCTGCCAATAGCTATACAGAAGACGCATCTTTTCTTTCAACGCTGCCCTCCATTTCAGTCCCATTTGCAGAAAACTAATATCTTTGTTCCCTATGCACTGAAGTATGGAGTGGAACTCATGGGCCTCCATTTTTAAGTTATTTCCACAGTGCACAGAGGTTGAAGAATGGCATTTCTAAAACTGCAGGATCACAGAAAGCTGGGATCTTGCCAGTCATGCAGCCTAAACAGTGAAGTATTACAGTGGCATACCAAAAAATATCTGTTCAAATATGGTACTTGTCACTTCTGCAGAATTATGACACATGTTTGGAATGTTCTGGGAAATTAGAATATCCCATGCTATAATCAATGCTTTGGGTGATGTTTTCATTTGTCCTGTAAATCTGCAGTAACAACTGCCTTTGCTTCAGTTTAAGACAGAGTAGGTAAATCAGAAACACATGAAATAGCTTTCTCTAATTTTTCAGAAGTGTTTTGTACTACAGGTGAACCGTAGGAGTACAAAATTATGGTTGTTAAATGTGAGCGTACACAATTTTTTTGTGCCCCTCTACAGCGTGAAATGTATATTGACTCCACTGAACAATAGTATGTCATAAAGAGGTTGAAGGAGAGCCTCCTGTTAACTTGAGCACTGAATAGCGTGCTGAGGAAGATGCAATCAACGCCATCTAGTGCCATACGTAAATAAGCGTGGAAAAAATATGATGGAACCTTTGTGTTAGGAGGTATTTTTCAGAACCGCAGACCTGGCTGTTCAGCATATCTGAATACCTGGTGCTCTTACTACAAACTCTGCAGTCTTTTTTTTCCTCGTAGCATTAATGTCTAGGAAGCAAGATTTTTTTTTTTCTGGTTTGGCATTTAGCCAGACCTTTAAAAATTTCATTGAAAGAAAAAACCTGTCGCAGTGAGTTGGTTTACTGTCCTCTCCCTGCTGGAAACCTAAGGTTGAATTCTGAGTTGGGTCACAAATGAAGGAGTAATTTTATGCTAGTCACCATCTGTGCAGCATCATGTCGTCACCACACATTCTAGCATCATTCAGAATGCTATGAAACCAAAGTTGCAAAGACACGCATCCTTGCCTCAGTAGTGAGATGTACCGATAGTGCTGCTTGGGAACACTTAAGCAGCACTACCGCGCGATGGTTCATTCTGTTACTGCTTCACTTATTAAAAGCAGATTCTCATCTCCCTTGCATCTGAGGAAATGAGATCACAATTTGGCCCCGTAACAGTGAAATAACCCATTTGCTACCTAATGTGTTAGTCCATTAAGCACCAATATACCAACCAGTCACAGATATAATTCCCTACTTCTTGTTTTAATCCTGCTACATTTTCAAATGTACTTCTAATGTTGGAGAATTTTTCTGCATGGCAATATAATTACATCTTTAAGTTGGGACCGTGAAACATTGCATCTGGCAACAGTGATTTTGATACCTACAGATAGATTGCATTAAGCTAACTTTGCTACTGAAAACTGACAGGGCTTATAATTATGCCGTCACTAGATCTGCAAAAGCAGAGCAGGGAAGCAGCATTTGTAAGACTGCTTTGTGCCAGATGGCACACCATGTCAGAAAAATCTATTTGAGCCCTTGTGTTCTTGCATTAGAGCCAGCAGATTGTCAGCTGGAGTAAAGTACAGAAGGTATGTAATTTAACTGACCTTGTCTCTGTAGGAATTGATTCAGAATCAGACGATGAAACTATTGATGTTTTGACTTGGGAAGGCCATTTCCTTTTTTCTCCTCTCTCTCTCATATGAGATGTATCAGTGATTGATAAGGACTGCTGCAAAACTTGCTCGGAAATGTGAATGATTTGTGAACTTGAAAGACATGCCATTTTAATAAAATAACATTCTATAATACTGCTTCTCAATCCTGTGACCTCAGATACCTAGAAGTAAGTTTCTTTGGATTGCAGATTACAAAATACCGCTCTATTCATTTTCATGGTTACATGCTACAAACCATATATTTTCAGCTTGTGATCTTGAAGTCAAACTTCAGGCACAAAATCAGGCTGCTCTGCAATTGATCTGCAAACTTCCCTGGATAAACCACTTCAGTCTGAAGACCCAAAGCACGTTGTCTCCTAACACAGCGTGGCCAGTAAGCACCAACCTTTCAGTTACCTTCAGGTTCTTTCACTAACTTTCAATTACAAAACATCAGGTAGTGCGCTCACAGGGGAACTGTTTGAGAACCCTCACGACTGGATATGTAGGGAGGAAAAAAAGCAGCTTGCTCTCTCCCCACCAGCACAGCTTGCTTGGGTGCATGCTCTTCATCACTTTATCTCGTAACAGGGAAAGATGCTCAGACGGTCCATTAATATCATGGCTGCACCCTGGTAGAGTTCTGAGAGCGCCCTACCTTGGATTCAGCAGAAGTTTGTTGAACCCAAGATACTTAAAATTAAATACTTCAGAATCAATGAACCAAAGTTTTCTAACTATGTAACCAGCAACATATAATGGTCTTCTACGGAACCCCATTAAAAAAATGGGGGGTCATCTGTCAAACCAGTCACTAATGTTTGTTCCTGTGAACTAGTCATTTTTCGACCAAATCCAAAATCAAATTTTACATAAATGAAAATGAAACAAATAGTGCTACCTTAATTGTATCCCCTCATTTCTTCCAGTGCTTTAATTTTAAAAAATCAGGCAGACTGTTGCTTTCCAGGAAATACAGGGCACCTTTTTTTTTTTAATCTCACTGTTTATGACTAGAGTAACGCTGCAAACATTTTTAAGCTGCCTTTCAGCCTGGTAAATGTTCAAGGCTAGTGCAATTTATGAAATCAAGCCGGAGGTATAGCTGTCTCCTGAACAGGAGGCAGGTATATAGAAAAAAACCAGCCTTAAACTTACATCTTTTTGAGCGCTTTACAGTACAAACAAGAAAAAGTATTTATTAGGATAGTCAGAAACTTCAAAATAGATATTACTGCCAATGCTGTCTTCAGTGTTGTCCAAATGTTTCACCTTGTCAAGCAATTTTCCTTTCATTTTTGTTTTAGTAAGCAGTTAAACAGTAAGTGAATAACGGCTTTTTAAAATATATTTGTTTGTCTTAGGTCTCTAGACCTTTTCCAGTTAATGAAAGTCTAGATCATGCAGTGAATTAATGAGTAGAAAAAAAAGAAACCAACCTCCACCTCCGCACACTGTTATCCTGCAGGCGAAGCCAGCCTGAAGGATATTAATTTCAACTAGCTTTGGGTTAAGTTTATAATTTCTAGTTGTAAAATTTAAACTGTAGTAAGTAAAATGATTTTAATGTGAGTTCTGAACATGGTGCACTTGCATGCCAAACCTTTATTTGAACACAGGTGATCACATTTTGCTCACCGTCGTAGCACTGAGGTGCTTAATAGATATGGTCCCCAAATTTTGTGTATCATTTTGCTTTGCCTTTTTTTACTATTGTCTAATTTATGTTCCCAAACTCATATTTAAAAACTCATTAACTTTTCTGTCTGTGCTATCCCTAATCCTTTAGTTCCCATGTACTGTAAGTGAATTAAAATGGATTCAGTTTTTTCTTTTTCATTCTATCTGTGGCTATTTTTTTATCTTTAGATCTGTGTTGTGATTAGTGAGTCTAAGCTTACTCATTTCTCTTGTTCTTCCCACTATGATACATCTCTAATTTGATCCATATGCCAGTTTTCCCACTTTTAGACTACTGTTTCTGTAAAAGTACATCTTAACACTCTTGCTTATTTTTGCATATGCTACTGTATCCACGTTATCCAAGAATAAACTATGCCCATGTAGCACTTTTGAGGTCCATTTAAAAAATATTTCTAGTTATACAAACCAAAACTGAGTGTTGCTTTTGTAGACAAATGCATGTCGAAAGTCATAAATGTACTGTGGGCCACCATAACAGCACTTGGAGAAGGAAAAGATAATTTCTAATATCACTGAATTTCAAGCTTGGCTGAAATCTTGCGTTGGGATTCTACACATCCTTTCAAGATGTTAATCTCCCAAGTTTTTCCTGACCATTCCAGCTCTAACAAAGGTTGTGGTTTTGCTCCCTATTTTTTCAACATACAAATTCAATACTTTCCCCTTTTTTGGTATCTTTGCCTGTTAAATTTCTGTGATTAGAAAATATTAATTAGCTGTCAGCTAACAGATGAATCAGTGGACTTTTTAATTACTGAATGGTTAAACCATTTTCTCTCTTTTTAAATGAATTTTCTGATTATTTTTTATGTTTTTTTCTCTCAATTTTTTACTAGTGGTTTTTTTTTTCCATTTTAATTCTCTGCTCCTTATTCATGAATTTTTATCTCACTTAGGTGTGTAGCCACCTTGCTAAGCACTGAAGCAGTGCTTAGCACTTAGTTGTGCTTCTTATAATAAAAGAAACATATCCTTCTGGATTATTTAAGCTGAATTTGCTGTGGCTGTGATATATATAAACCTCAGTTGTGTAGACATAACCAACTTTCCTGAAACTTTGGGGCATGATTAACCATGATATTCCTTATTCTAGTCGTCTTTATTATGAGCTCTGCAAACATGTAGGCCTTGTTACAGCGTTCATCTGCAAAGCAGGGTAAACACTGTATGTTTTGGTTTGACCTGCCTAGTGGACGAGGGAAAGGCTGTGGACATGGTCTACCTGGACTTCAGTAAGGCCTTTGACACCGTCTCCCACAGCATTCTCCTGGAGAAGCTGGTGGCTCATGGCTTAGACAGGTGCACTCTGCGCTGGGTCAAAAACTGGCTGGACGGCCGGGCCCAGAGAGTTGTGGTGAATGGAGTTCAATCCAGTTGGCGGCCGGTCACGAGCGGTGTTCCCCAGGGCTCAGTTTTGGGGCCAGTCTTGTTCAATATCTTTATCAATGATCTGGACGAGGGGATCGAGTGCTCCCTCAGTGAGTTTGCAGACGACACCAAGTTGGGCGGGAGTGTTGATCTGCTCGAGGGTAGGAAGGCTCTGCAGAGGGACCTGGACAGGCTGGATCGATGGGCCCAGGCCAACTGTTTGAGGTTCAACAAGGACAAGTGCCGGGTCCTGCACTTCAGCCACAACAACCCCATGCAGCGCTACAGGCTTGGGAAAGAGGGGCTGGAAAGCTGCCCAGCGGAAAAGGACCTGGGGGTGTTGGTCGACAGCCGGCTGAACATGAGCCGGCAGTGTGCCCAGGCGGCCAAGAAGGCCCATGGCATCCTGGCCTGTATCAGAAATAGTGTGGCCAGCAGGAGTAGGGAAGTGATTGTGCCCCTGTACTCGGCCCTGGTGAGGCCGCACCTCAAATACTGTGTTCAGTTTTGGGCCCCTCACTACAAGAAGGACATTGAGGTGCTGGAGCGTGTCCAGAGAAGGGCAACGAGGCTGGTGAAGGGTCTGGAGAACAAGTCTTATGAGGAGCAGCTGAGGGAACTGGGACTGTTTAGCCTGGAGAAAAGGAGGCTGAGGGGAGACCTCATCGCTCTCTACAACTCCCTGAAAGGAGGTTGTAGCGAGGTGGGGGTCGGTCTCTTCTCCCAAGTAACAAGTGACAGGATGAGAGGAAATGGCCTCAAGTTGCGCCAGGGGAGGTTTAGATTGGACATGAGGTAAAATTTCTTTACTGAAAGAGTGGTGAAACATTGGACCAGGCTGCCCAGGGAAGGGGTTGAGTCCCCATCCCTGGAAGTATTTAAAAGACGTGTAGATGAGGCGCTTGGGGACATGGTTTAGTGGGCACGGTGGTGTTGGGTCGACGGTTGGACTCGATGATCTTAGAGGTCTTTTCCAACCTTAATGATTCTATGATTCTATGTTTTTCCATATGCAAAACTGTTGGCTGAAGCAAAAGCTAGCTAGAACTGGCTTTGAAGTAATGCCGACTAGACAGTAATTTGTTATTTTTCATTTCTCAACAAAGCTTCAGTAGAAGTGCTAAGCAGGTGACAATATATATCAAATCCATTTTTCTACATTGTGGTATATCTAATACTGCAACATTAAAAAATGGGTTGCATTTTCATGAGCTTCATAGTTTCCCAGACCAGAAAGGACTATTAAATCATCCAGTCTGGTGTCTTACATATTGCATACAGTTAAATTTCAATCAGTTACCCCTTTATTAAGCTGAATCCATTGCTTAATCAACCAACAGTTTATTCTGTAATCCTGGATTGGAAAAATCACAGAATCACAGATTAATTTAGGTTGCAAAGGATGTCTGAAGATCATCTAGTCCATTTCCCTGATGAAAGTATGTCCAGCTTGGGCTGCCTTCAGCTACTTTCACAAGGCCCCAGTCCTGCCCTTCTAGGCTTGTTATCAACTTGTTATAAGACCTTGGGACAGCAGCGGTATGGCTCTGTGGTACTTTACGGGTAGACAGGAACGAACTATGCCTCCATGCTCAGAGCTGATGTCGGCTCTGAATGAAGAGTCTTTGGCTACAGTTCGTAGGTGCCGACTGCGCACAGTGTATTCCACCTCTCAGCAAGACTTCTTCCAAACTTGTAAAACAGCCTGCAACATTGAAAGAGAATTCTGCTTCCAAGACATTTTGGTTGTTTTATTGAATTTTTAGGAAACCTCAGTAGTCGCTTGACTAAGAAGAAATAAAAGAATGCATAAGCCAATGTAAAAATTGTTCTCGAGAATTATTTCCTTGCTGGAGATAAGAGTGAGTTTCTCTTTTGTTAGACAAATACTTTAGGAGAGATTTGTTCCTAAACTAAACTAACCCCTCTCACTGGACAACCTGGAACTTTTCATAGCTCCTATATGGTCATAGTGCTGATGCTGGACTGAATAACATTTTTAGCAGTTACAAAAAACCCTTACATTCTTTTTTTAATTGTATTTTTTTGGGGAAGAGGTGGGCTAAATTCTTATGTGGTCAGACTTTTCTTTGAAAGCATGGTCCTTACAAGTTTTTTAAATTCCGTATCTCCTGGTGTGGTTTGTTATTCTCCAGGTTCTGTCTCTTAAGTGTTCCCTTTCATATACAAGTAATGAAACTAGTTTGGTTTTATCCACTATTGTAAGACATAAAAGCCTCATTTCACCTTTTGGGGATTTTCTCCATTCCGTAAAAATCGACGCTTTATATAACAGTGTTAAAGCAGAAGAAAATCTCTCAACTCTCTTTAGTGGTCCTGTTCTCATTGAGTCAGTGAGCCTTCCACGCCTTTAAAAAACCCTCTACTGTTTGTTGCTTTAGCATATACTTCCTTGATGCTCTCACTTACCAGATATAATTGTGTTTAAAATGAGTGGTTCATTTATCATTTACACTTGAACCTGTAAGGAATTCATACTGGTGCCTCTGGAACACTGTGGTAGTTCTAACAACTGAGACGTCTGTGACTTCAGTTCTGACCTAAGCGGGAGAAAATAAGGTGGGAAGAGTCCTCACAGGAAAAAAAGTATCCTTAGGTATGGAGGGGCATGTAGGCAACTAGTGGATCAGGGTAACATTTTCAGTGTTTAATCCTTTACTTAGAAAGCCTAATCTTGACTGCAACGTTTTTTTCTAATTAGAAGCCAATTTCAGATCTTCACTTCCTTAGCAAGAATTCTTAAAATGGTGCAGTCCCTTGATTATAATTATTTATTCAGACCCTTGATTATAATTATTTACAATAGAGTTTGCAGTGTATTACAGAAGCTCTACTTACAGACACAGTTATATTGGCAGCCCTATTAAAACCTTTGAAGACAAAAAGGTAAGTGGTACCTTCTTTTACCTTGTTCAAGACTTGCTTTTTTTATTATTTTGATAAACTTCTTGAGATTTAAGAGATTCCTTTAGGTGAAATCTTCATTTAGGAAACGAAGGAAAAACAAAAAACCTGCTGGGCCAACTTCCCAGACTTTTCTGTTTGGCAGACTCCAAAGGAAGAAGGTCTTTGGGTTGTTGTGGCTGTATTCACAAAGGGCATCACTACAGGGAATGCTGCATACTCCTTTTCAGCTCTTGACCCTCCGAGAAGAATCCAAAATCCTTTGTTCGGGCCTATAAAATGCAAAGACAGGATGACAGGTAAGTAGCTTTAACTGATAGATGTGATACATCTGGCAGATGTGTCCTTCATCCTACTGAATTAAGCCATTCAGGTGACACTGGCAAAGGATTGCTTACTGTTGTTTTCAATTCTGAAGGGACTAAAGCTTGTAGGACATGCTCAGCCCTTCTGAACACAGCAGGACTTCAAGCATGTAAGTATTTTTGCTAGCAAAATGTGTCTCCATGGTTAGATGGCATTGGAACGTTTTAAGATTTTGAGACGCTAAGGCTTGAACTTATCTACCAATTCCTACCTGTGTTCTATCTTTTCTACATCTAACCTTAATTTTTAAACGTATTTATTGCCATACAGTATGTTCTGTCTTTACTCTTTGTATTTTACTCTCCTTACTAAAACTTAATTCCTGTTACCATAGTTTAGAATTTAGTTTTATATTTCTCGTTACTACCATTCTCACTAGCTGTCATAAACTGTTCTAGCACATACTTTGTATGACAGTAAAATTTGTTTCATTTCTCTCTTCCTTTTGAATAGTTACTTATTCATCTGCCAGGTGGAGCTTTAAGATTGTTTGGCAATTATAGCATATTCAAAATATTTAGTTTCCTCCAAGGTTTCTGTATTGGGTTTATGTGGCAAGGTTTTGGTAGCGGGGGGGCTGCAGGGCTGGTATGAACACACCTTAAGCTATATTCATAAAGGAACAGAAAAAAACCTCAACTATTAAAAAAGTAGTGTCCTTTGTGGCAGCAATTTCTAAGTCAAGTTCTACATTTCATCACTGCAGTAGGTACTTTGAGAGTCAACAACTGTTTCATTGTTTCTTCCAGTATGACTTAATTTTAACGAGCTTGGTGATTTCATGTTATGTTCCCTACTCTTGAAAGTTTGCAAAATGCAGTTAAGAGAACTTCTACATCCTTTAGAAGATTCATCCCAGTGGCAGGAAACTTTCAATTAGGTTTTAAAAAATATGTCAATGAATGGACATGAAAGCAAGTGTTTGAGCCCTTCAGCTTACACTGGAGATCGAGCTTTTAAAAATGCAGTGTTTTATAAGCAGAATAATAATGGACCTACCGTCAAACACTTGATCTGCCAACAACTTTCAAATATTTGCATTTCTTTCATGTCTGAAAACCAAATATAGTAAGACTAAATACCTTACTGTTGTTTTATATTTTGAAAGGCAATGCTGTTTACAGGGTATGGACATTTAAGGACAAGCCTACTGGGCCAAACCAAATATCCATGTAGACCAATATCCTGTCGTTAACTGCATCCATGAAGTGGATGCCTAAGAAGAAGTAGGAATAGGGTGGGCATATACTTTCGCCTAATAGTTTTGCAGACTTTTTGCACCTAGACAATCCTTTTCAGCTCAGGGACTTCCAAAGTCAGATACAGTTTCTGTGTACTCAGCCTCAATGTGCTTCTCTCTTGTGAACCTGCCCAGTCTTCCTTAGAACCAATATAAACTCTGAGCATCTGCAATGCCCTTTGGCAAGGAGTTCCACAGCTCTGTTGCCCATTGCAGTACTCATTTTATTGCTCTGAAACAGGATGCCACTAGCTTAATTTGTGGGTTTTTTAATTGGTTCTTGTAGTTCTTGCAGTAGAAAAGATGATGAACATCTGAGACATAGCCAGCCTTTCCATTACACTCACCATCTTGTACTTTTATCATATCCCTCCATGACATCTAAAGACATCTCTGACAATGTAAAATAGAGTACAGTGTAGAACTGGAGGACAACTGACTGGATTTTAGTTCTTAGAGTATGGGACATTAAAAAAAAAAGAAAAAAAAAAAGGCCTACTGGAACAGAAGTCCCAATTATATATTCCTCCTGGAAAGGTTGGCAAGGAAGGAAAACTTCTTCGTAACTATTGACTATAATTACTATAAAAATTAATAAGTATAGATAATAAAGACATTTCCGGAAACTGAATTACTGGAAAATCTTCTCATCTTTTGAATTTGACAAAACAGTATGGAAGGGGCTTCGTTACGTTACCTTTTGTGCAGTAATTTCTCATGGCACAAAATCACATTAAAGCTAAGGCTTTAGCTAATCTTCAACAACTCTAAGACTGAAACTGAAAGACTAAACAAACCCAACTCATAGATTGGCTTCATTTGACATTAGATGTGTAGCATTTGAAATGCTGATGTCTTTTTTCAAGTTAAACACATTAAAATTGAAAGAAGAGACATTATCATCTTTAACATATATGCAACAGCAATGAAAAGAAAGCAGCTGCTGTTGTGGATCATAGTTACCATAGCAATGCATTCCCATAGTCACTTAGAGATTCATTTATAATAATAGCGGCTTTAGTAAAGAAGAATGCAAAAGTTGCCAATAGCATTCATGTGGTCTCCTGTATTCCAGATTTTCACTGTTTACAATAACTTTATTAACAAATGGACAGTCACCACTGCCTGTGAAGGAACACGATAAAGTAAATTAGAGGGTTCATTTTCAGTTCCTTTCTTCCAATCTGAATAATTACTTGTAAATAATCCTTTGAAATCAGTAACATCAGACCCAGGACAACTCACTAAAAGTCTAAGCCAATGTCCAGTCAATGATCTATTAATTTTGGTGCAGTCTTATCAGGTTCATACTTATATAAAATAATACAAAAAGAAGAATAACTTTCAGGGGCCCACAATTTCCACGCCATGAAAATTCTGATTACTATAAAATAAAACTTGCAGACTGATCATTGAGTGGCATATAGGAAGAAAGGAAAAAAAAACAACCCTAAACCCTCCCAGAAGACAAACCTGAAAATCCACGTTAAGCAATGATACATTTAAATAAACAGATGTATCAAATGCTATACAAGACTTACACATAGAACTAATTGAACAAAAGCAAGCTACACATAAAAGTAGCAAAATTCTGCACTGAAAGAAAAGATCTTATGTGTTTATGGTAAAACTACTGTGTGAAGTTTGAAGATGAAAACAAATAATTGTTTTCACTGAGAGATTTCAAAATTTCCACAAGAAACAAACTAAATAGACTTCACAGAATAACATAAGCACTGTCACCTTATTGTTACACCAATATAAAGAACATACTGCATGAAATCAGAATAAAAATAGATGTCGACTTTAAAGGACAAAAATAATGACCATCCTTAACCTATACTTGAAGATGCAAAGGAAGAGAAAGGAGACCTTAAAAATACTTTTGCAGATTTTGATATTCAAGTTCACTGCTATAATCAGCAAATGTGCGTATCATGATGATAAAGCACATTTGCTAGGACGTTGGTTCAGCAAAGTAACTTGTAACATTACTCAGCTGTTCAAAGCATGTAATACTTAGACAGCAATTAAAAGGAAGAAGAAATTGAGGAAAAACGCCAAATTACTCACGGCAAAAATTCTACAGAGCCAGTGTTTCTGTGTTATGCTGCTGCATGTACAGTATGTTACGTGCATAAAATTCAAACCAATTAAAAATTTGATGATTACTTATAAAAAATGTAACCTTCTTCCTTTTTTCCATTTTTGCTTGCACTCTAAGCAGAAATGAGTATTGTACATAGACAATTTAAAACACCAATTTACTGCAATTGTTTATTGGTTAAAGAAGGACACTCCCTCCCACTTCTCATATGACAGGTTAACCTAAACCACCTTTTAGGCGTTATTTTTCCAGAACCGCAATACTAATTTCATTTTGCCGTACAGTAAGTGGTACAACATAGTAAAATAGATTTTGAACCTGCAGAAGGTAGAACACACAACAGAGGTTATGCTACATGTCCTCAGACAACTGCAAACAGTGTCCCTCCCTCCTGGTCTCTAAGATGACCGGGATAGATGGTTGGCTGGATAGATGGTTTACACAGCCCAGCCATATATCCAGATTTCTT
This sequence comes from Aptenodytes patagonicus, assembly GCF_965638725.1. NCBI lineage: Eukaryota > Metazoa > Chordata > Aves > Sphenisciformes > Spheniscidae > Aptenodytes > Aptenodytes patagonicus. The sequence continues at coordinate 7,189,237 of NC_134954.1, forward strand.
CAGATATGTTCTCTTTTCTGACAAGAGATCAAATTTGAAAGATGGCTGATGATATTGAACGTTTGCCGCAATCTGTGGATATCCCCCAACATAATAAAGATTCAGAAATCTCAGGCATGCCCAACTGCAGCCATTCCTGTGACACAGGCTTCTGAACTATGTGTAGGCAGTCAGTCTGATGCATGTGAACAGAAATATGTAAACTCTTGATTATAAAGGTGGAGAACTTAGAATTGTTCTTCCTGGCACATCTTTCAGACTTGCCTGGTTAAAGTGACAATGATCCCTATCTTGAAAGGTGATTCTGTGATTGGATGTGGGAATGAGTCTCCAGACAATTAAAAAAAAAGAAGGATGGTCCAGACTATTTTGCAGTGTCTGCAAGGATTTTGAGATAGCTGTCATTTTGGACAGCTCCTCATTCTGCAGTTTGAAATAGAAGAGCTCAGACTCAAGTGCCCTAGTAAGCCAGAGTCTGTTATCAGACCTTAACATAGAGTTGCTGGATTATCTTTTCATTCTAAACTGTTTAAATTCTGGGTGGTTGTTTGCTTTCTCATGGAGAGAAAAGGCCTGGATCTATTCAAGTCTTCTTTCAAATCAATATACTAGATAATTTAATGTTGTGTAAGACGTCTCTGTAGCCATACAGTCTGTGATTTTCATGAAGCCTCTTGATGCCTCTGAAAAGAGTAGGAATATATTATGTCCTCTTACGTTAAAGGTCTATGCATTACTGCAACACAACATTGTTACGGGAGATGTAAAAAATCCATATATGGAGCCAGCAATAATAGGTAACTGTTAGAATGACCTTCATAACATACAGCAAACTGAGACCCTATTGCTGAGCTACGGCAAAGAAGCCCTCTGTAACTAACCTAACCTGCTATACATCAGAGAACTTCACACACTTGCGCTCCACTGATGGTCTGTATTTTCATTCCAGTCACTGGAATCTTTGATGAATTACATTGTCGTATATAATGAAGTCTTCACAGGAAAACTACTGTAGTTTATTTTGAAGCTTGGTCACAAGAAGGCAAGTCTAGAAAAACAGGAAATGCAAATATTATAGTGCATTACCTCGTTTATTTTGCATTCCCCTGCACCTTGAAATGGATTCCCCTTTTCCCTTGAAATGGATCATTCACAAATCATGCTTTTTAAAAGTTATAAGACACATCTGTCATTCTCGCAGAATTAACCATTTTTTATTCAGTTGCTCTCCCTTCTTTGCTTTTACGTACCAACTTTGCCTCAGCTTTTTTTTTTCACTTTTCAGTCTTCCAAATGGAATCAGTTGCATCTTCCTTTCAGTCTCCTTTGTTTCTTTAAGCAGAATTTGTCAATCTGTGAAACCAAATTAGAGCCACACTGTATAAAAAGGTAGCCTCCACCTTCCTTTATCCCTCAGAAACAACCCCCCAGTCTCCAATGAATACCAATGAAACCTGAAATTTATGTAACTCATATGCAACTTTTATGTAACTTGGAACAAGTTTTCTGATCTGTTTAGCAACAGCAGATTTATTTATTTGTTTATGGATTTGCAATGTCAAATGCTTTAAGAACACTACATTGTTGTTGGAAAAGCATATTAGTTAAACTATTTAAAAGATTCTTTGTACTTTAAAACGACGTTTTCATCTAGTAAATATTCTCTTCATATTCAGAAGGATCAAGTTGTTTCGCTATAACTGAGCAAATGAGAAAGCCTGAGAAATAAGCAATGTAGAAAATAAACATTAATTCAATATATTTGTTTATATTTGGATTTGTTAGTGACTTAATAAGTTACAGACTAAATATTGTTAGATGAAAAAACACTACCAGCATGTAAAGAAGACCAAACATGTCTGGCTACTGACTTTGGAGTTTACATCCAGCAAAAAAAATCAGTTCAGCTTTCAGGATCTATTGTTATTATCTGAAACGTGGCATCAAGCAGTGTGCCCACAAATGAAGACTTAAGGATGACTGTATGTATTTGTTATGTGTATATATTTATTTTCTAACAAAACCAGTGGTTTGTAGACTAGAACTCGCTGATTGGATGATTCGTCCCTACAAACAGCGTTTGACAAGGCATGTTGAATGAGATACGGTCATGCCCGATATGCACCAAGAGGCGCAGGCTCACTGTACGCATTCAACAGCGACAAAATCTCAGTACGATGGATTCTTTAAGCTGTTTTTATACATATAAATGCCAAAACACTGTACATAGGGAGATAAGTACACGCTAATGGAAAAAGACAAATGCATTTCCAATATTCTAGATACTAAGCGCTTAAATTTATATATCATGGAAATGAAATAACTGGAAATTATCCAGTCTGCTACACTTCTTCCCCCAACGATCATATTCCCTACTGCACTTTTGAGACTGAACAGGCAAGATGAAGGTTGTCTTTAACTTGGGAGACTACAGGCTCACTTTAAGAAAAGCAGTAGTGCAAGAACTAAGACTTTCACCTGTTTTTCTTCTTAATCTCTTCTTCCCTGTTCTGCGTTAGTTTTTTTTTTTTTTTTACAGAATGGTTCTTAACCTGTGGCAGGAACATCGACACGGAGATTGTGAAGGCAGTCTGCACAGCACGCTACATTCTCCGTTCAGCTGACTGGATGGCTGCAACCTGCAGGTTCTGCCCTCCAGGTTCGGGATGGGATGAACGCGTTCCGAAGGCCCAGGTGTAGCGGTCCCACCATAAAACCGAGTCGTTATCAAACACACCAACTGCCCGTGCCAGCACTGGAACCTGAACCTGGAAAACCTGCCCTGTGACCCCAGCAAACCGAAGCGGTTTGCGCACCTGTGTTTACCGCTGTCAGTTGTTTGTAAACTACAGTCTCGTATGAAGCGTTTTGCACGAACCTCAGTTCTGTGCTGCTTTCCTGACGAAAAGCACCGTAAACCGGGCACGAAGGGCAGGCCTCCGGCCCCCGCAGGCTGCCGGGCGCCGGCCGGCCAGGCGTGCCGGCACCTTCCCCGAGGGCGAGAGACCGGGTCCCGCACCGCTTGGGCGTCCCGGGCGCTCGGCAGCCGCGGCACCGCCGTGCGTGTCACCGAGCAGCCGCTTAGCGGCAGGTCTGAGCCGCGCTGGCGCCGGTGCCGCCGTGCCAGGCGGTAGCGGCGGTAGCGCCGCGGCGACCCTTGAGGGCGGGCGGCCGCAGCGCTGTGAGGCGCCGGCTGCGCCGGGCCGCGAGGGGCGGGCGGAGCCGCGCGGAGTGAGGTGACCCTCAGAAACCGCACCGGCAGCAACGAGGCCGGGTCCCGCCGGTCGCGCGGCGCGGCTGGCCCGGGACAAGCCTCCGGCAAGCCGCTTCCCGCTGTGCGGCTGGCGAGCGCCTCCGCCCGGCGCCGCGGGGGAGGAAGCGGACAACGCGGCGGCCGCGGCTGCGGGTCCCTCCGCCTCCTACCCGGGCGGTGCAAGAGCCCGGGGGCGGCCGGGGGGGGGTGGGGGGCGAGGAGGAGGGAGGGGCGCCCCGCCCCGCCCCCTCCGACCGACCGCCTCCCGCCCCGCCCCTTCCTCAGCGCGCGCGCACGGACCTCCCCGAGCCCCGCCCTCCTCGCTTCCACCCCGCGCGCGTGGCGGCCCCTCCCCGCGGCTCCGAGGGGGGGTGGGCCGCACGCGACCCCGCCGCGTCACGTGCAGCCAACCGCCGCGGCCGCCGGCGCTCGCGCGAGGCCCCTCCCCGGGTGGGCGGGGTCAGCGGCGGGAGGAGGAGACCGCTCCGGCGGGGGGCGGGCGGCTCGCGCCCACCTCGGCGGCGGCGGCGGCGGCGCCCCTCCCCCGGGGGCGGGGCCGCCCGGGCCGGCGGGCTGCTGGCACCTCCCCCCCCCTCCCCCTCCCCCTCCCCGCCGTCCCCTCAGTAACTTGGCTGCATTTTATCGGGCGAGCGGCGAGGCGGAGAGTTTATTGGTGCCGGAGCTGCGGCGCGGCCGGGGCGGGGAGCGAGCGCGGCGGAGGGCGGGGGGCCCGGCCCGGCCCGGCCCGGCCCGGTTCGGGACGATGCTGCGGCTGGTGTCGCTGAAGTTGGGGCGGCTGTACCGCTACGTGAAGCTGGCGGTGCTGGGCAGCCTGGCGGCGGCGCTGGTGCTGAACACGCACTCGCTGCTGGCCTCGCTGCAGCGCAACGAGCTGTCGGAGCGGCGCTTCCTGCAGCTCAATAAGTGCCCGGCCTGCTGGGGCACCAGCTGGTGCCGCAAGTTCCTCAACGGGCAGCTGCGGCTGGAGAGCTGGGGCCGCCTGCGCCTCTTCGACTTCTTCAACGTCAAGAACGTCTACTTCGCGCGCTACGGGGAGCCCCGCGAGGGCAGCCGCCGCGTCGTCCTCAAGCGCCTCGGCTCCGCGCAGGAGCTCGCCGACATCGACACCAAGATCTGCCGCCGCGCCACCGGCAGGGGCCGCTGCGACCTTCTCCAGGCCCTGCACGCCACCGAGTTCGCCAGCCTCAACGGCGACGTGCGGCTCCTCACCCCCGACGCCGTGGAGGGCTGGTCGGACCTGGTGCACTGCCCCTCGCAGCGCCTGCTCGACCGCCTGGTCCGCCGCTACGCCGAGACCAAGGACTCGGGCAGCTTCCTGCTGCGCAACCTGAAGGACTCGGAGCGCATGCAGCTCCTCATCACCCTCGCCTTCAACCCCGAGCCGCTGGTGCTGCAGGTAAGCGCGCCCGACGGCGCCCGGCCGGCCGGGAGTGCCGGGGCGAGCGCCCGCTCTCCTTGGGGCTGCACAGCCGCCCCCGGCTGGGCAGGGGCCGGCGGGCCCCTTTGCCGGAAGCCCGGTCCCGGCCGAGCCGTCCCCCCCTCCTCCGCCGCGGCCGGGGTCTCCTTCGCCCGCCGCGCCGGGCGCGGGCGGCTGTGCCTCTGCGCGGGGGAGAGCGGGGCTCCTGGGAAGCTGGCCTCCAACGGCGGCGGAACGCGGGGGTCCTCCTCTAGGTCTTTGCCCTAACAGTGGCTCTTACGTAAAGAGAAGAGCCGCGTGGGCTGAGGAGGGGGTCTCCGATTCCCGCTCTGGGCAGGAGGCGTTTCTTTCTCTCACTCAGTCTCACGGTTTTTTTTCCCTTCTTCCTCAAAGGCTCCGGGCGTTTTCCCGGTTTGTCTTCCTCCTCGGTGCTACCGTGCCTCAAGGCTTTAACTCGTTCTCCATCCTGCTTGCCTTTCTCATCTGGGCGGGGAGCTCGCTCTTCTGTTGGGGAGCGACCGGCGAAAGCAGGCAGCTGTTGTGCGGGCAGCGGGCGGGGCGGCACGCTGGAAGGCAGAGGCTTTCTGGTGGATTTACGCCTTTCTTACGGTTGAGTGTTAGGCTTCAGTCCCGCGGCGTCTCCCATAATACCTACGTTCCTAGGCAGCTATGGGAATCGGTGGTTAGTTTCTTAGGGTCTAGTTTAATAGATAGTGGGTGGAGACTTTACTGTGATGCTACTGTGCTTTCCTTGTCAAAAACTGACTCGGGCTGTGTCGTGTTCTTATGTGAACTAAATAGAATTTTTGTGTTCCTGGTGGTAAAAATTAGAAATGGGTATTTCGTCGCCTGAAAATGGAGCGACAAATAAATGAACGGTATTCTCTGTTTTCAGCGGTTACATATTTTCTATCCTTTAGTTAGGAGGACTGGTTATGTGCGTAGACCAGAAATTTGTGCTTTAACATGTCATGTAAATTTTTAGGTGAAAAATTTTTAGGAAACTGTTTTATTCTGTGGCACCGCTCAGTTGCTTCTGTTACATATCTATCTAGATTGGGAGCTTTGCATTTCGGCTCTTAGCACTATCGAGGGAACTCCAAGTGTGCCTCTAGCGTGTAAGTTTGGACTCGGGAATTGTTTCGTCTAACTGCTGGACTGTCCTTGCCTTTATCCAGTGTACGATAAAAAGAATATTTGCAAATATGTTTGAAAGCATCACTGCATGATTACTGTTACAAACATCTGCTGTTTCTCTAGTGAGAGGCCAAGAAATACCTAATGCTAAGAGAGCAAGTTCACCTACTGATTAATTTCTAGAGAATGCATTTATGAACTCTACTTAATTAAAAATATGTTTTTGGGTAGTATGCCTTCTGCCCTTCAGTCTCTCCATATACAGCTCTTGGGTTTTGTTTTCAAAGTTTCCAGTTTGCTCCTCAATGGACTTAGGGTGCAGTATGTCTCTTGCATTTTGCCGTGAAGTTGCTCCTGAGTACAGTGAAAGAGGAAACTCCACTTAAGTGAGAAAATTAAAACCTCTTCGCTCTGCTGAGTATATTTGGAAATTCTTTCAGAATCGATTTGGTTTGGCTGCATTTCATACAAGACTGGTTCCAACGTACTGAGCATAGACCTAGATGGCCAGAAAACAGGTCTGTGTGTTTCTCCATAATTTGCGGGGCCAACGCATTCTTTACAGACAAAGGGTATGGCACAGTTGCAGCATTTTCTATTGTGGGGTGGATCAAAGGCAGTGGGCAGCACTGGTTGACTTAAGAGCCTTGATTCCTGTCAGCTTCTTGATAAGCTGTGGATGAGCCCTGAGGCTGTCAAGCAAATCTGTTGAAGAGATGAAAATCTTTGGACGTGAACTTAACAAGCACTTTGCTCGCCGTTTATCTTAGCGAAGGTGCTGCTGAGAGCAGAGCAGGTGAAACTGGTGGGAAGCGAGGCAGCCTTTACCAGTCCAGAGTGTGGTAAAGTTGTCTTGTCAGAGGAAAAGTGTTTTGCAGAGTGTTGTAAATGTTGATGAATAGGCACATTCTGGAAAATATTTCTGGGGAACTTCAGGCCAGCTTCGTGTGTTGAAACACTCTTAATACATTCTCCTGAAGAGTATTCATCAACTTTGGTAATGGGCACTGAAGGTTTGAATACCTTCCCTCAGTTGGGAAAGAAGTATCTTAAATATATGAATCTGAATGAACTCTTCTCATTTGCATAACGTGTCACATACCTGTACTTAAACACTTAAACACTCCATTCTCAGCCTCTACCCGAGAAACATGTAAGGAACGAGAAACACATAAGGAATGGATAATTCTGTGTTATGCAGGTATTGCAACAGCAAGATGCAAGGCAGTCTTTATGAGAGGGGTGAAGTTACTTTCCAGAAGTGATAACTGACTACTGAGAAGTTTGCTTGTATTTATACATAAGATGTGTAAAACATCTTCTGGTATAGTTTCTGCAGTATTGACGAGGGCAGATACTGGCACGGGAATGAGACCTGTAGGCTTGTTCTAAAAATCGGCTGCTTCCAAGAAAGGAAACCTGCATGACGTCATGGGAAGAATCAGATTTTAATTTTAAGTAAATAAATAAAGAAAAACTTGATGCATTTAACTGATGCTGTCTGTCACAAGAAGGCACAAGGAAAAGCATTGCTAGTTTTTTGCCTTGAGCTTTTCATGAAACACCACTGTGAGTGTTTAAAACACTGTCATGACTAACAGTTTTGGTTTAGAAGCAGAGAGGACTTGTAAATTCTTGGTGTTCCCGTGCATTAAAGTTCTGTGTTCTTTAATTAAGTTACAGGAGCACTGTAAATAGGCACTGAATTTAAAGCTTGATCTTTGATTTATAACAGAAAATTCCCTTTAATCATCTACTAGAGCTAGTAATTTGTGGATTCTAAGACTTTTTGCCAGAGATTGGGATTTTAGCTTGAAGCCTATTTGGAGTATGGATTATTCCTAAAGTGGCGTTGCTTACACACTGCATATTGTCACAACTGACTTACAGCTTTTGCTGTAGGAAGTTTTCAGGTGGGGCTTTAACCCATAGCGTGATACACTTTTGTTACAAGTCTCTGAACAGTAGTAAAACAGCACAGTTTTGTATAGATTACTTACTGTAATCCTAACTCAATATTTGTATTTTTTTTATAGCTTTCTTGTTAACCTTCTTTATCCACATTTGTTAAACAGTTGGGTAGGTGTACTCAATGAAGAATTCAGCCCCTTTTGCCATTTTACTTTGTGAAGCAAATGGGAGGACAGCGGCATTATTACTCGGTACAGCTTACATCTTTTCTGGGTATTAAAAATATTATTTTTACTTTTCTCGAATCTCACTAAACTAATCAGTAATTAAATCCTCTCACATTTTTTATCTGAGTTCACATTTGAATGAAACAACCTGTATGCGAGGGTTGAGGAAAGAATTTTTTAACTTGAAGTGTACAATGTTTAAGATTTAATTTCTGATAGGTTTGGGTTTTTTCCTTCCTCTTTCTAATACTCCTTTCGTGCAATACAGGCAAATACTTTTTAGTAAAATAAGTTCTGATCTGTAATCAAAATTTGATACATCTAAACCAATGTTCTGTGTAAATGTGAACAGCTTATTCGGACAAAAGCAACAAGAAAACTTGCTGCTGTTCCCTTCAACTCATTTAATGGAAAACAGAGTATTTTAAATAGGAATCACCTATTCCTATAGGGTAGGATCTATGTATGGCATCTGATTCATAATTGAATATGATGACTATGTGCGTCAAACACTTTGCAAAGATAGCTTGGCCAAAGTTGCCTTGTGAAGAAATAGCAAAATTTTAAAAATAAATTGGATTAGACTGAGTGCAGTGTGAATATTCACTTCTTGCAGGATTCATAGAACCGGCATGGATGTAAGTAGATTTATCCTCACCCTATGACTTTTTATAAACCACCCACCTTCTAGTTTGTCTTTTAAAAATAATCGTAGCAGAGAAACCTTTCTTCATTTTTTTTTAACCATGATGTGTGTTCAAATAATGGATGTTATTCAATTTTATGAAGTAACATGATTAATTTTTATCTTCACTGGCAAATAGAAACATAAACTTACTGTTACAGAATCAAAAATGTTTGCTGCCTATTGTTAATTTCCATAGAGGCTAAGATTGTTGTTCAGTCTTTGACTCTTACAAAAATTCTTCTTCTTCTTTTTTTTTTTCCTCCCCTCCATTCCTAACAAGATTTTTTCCAAAACCAAGGCAGTTCAACAGAAAGATTTGGGGAAATAGTTAAGCTTTCTCTAGACATACCTTTTATTTTCCATAGAGCTCCTGCACTGACCTCTGTCAGCCTCCAGGTTTCCTATTTAGAGCCACTGTGGCTGTCTCTTAATAGTTTTTGAGCTGCTGTCATTGTGCCACCATAGCTGCTATGCTGTGAGCCATGGTATGCAACCATGCGTCGTCCAACACATGGAGGCCTGTGGCAAAGTTTTAAGTTTTGTACTTAAACACAAAAAACCCCTGCAAAACCAACAACGCCCAAAAAACAGGGCAAAGCGGAGAATTCCTTGTTCTGGGAGTTGGGGAAACTACAGTATAACTCACTACTGCTGAAGGAAGAAATTGTTTCTGGATAAGAAAACTTTTTTTTTTTTCAGTAAAGTGGTTGTATTTCTCCTAAGATCTTATGGTTAGCTGTGAAAGACAGATTACATCTGTCCCGGCAAAACTGAAACATAGGTTCTATTAATTGTTGTGGCAAAAGTGCACCTAGAGCTGGTCTTGCAATGCTCAGTCTTGCCTTTGTGCTGGCTATTGTATTGGTGTACAGTACCGCCAGATGCACTATTAAAATGACTGTGCATTTGCTTTGTTTTCAAAGCAAACTTGAAGTTTGCACGCCAACTTTGCTATTAAAATAAAAGTAAATAAAATGCTTGCAAGTAATGTGGTTTTTTTTTTTCAAACTATAGAAGGTTGTCTGTGAATTATATCCAGCCTGCATTAATGCAACTTTGTCTTGAGCTGTAGCTGTTAACAGCCTGTTTAAAATGGAGATTCTTTAAAGAATGATGGTGAACGTTTATATCTTGTATGTAAATTACAAGTCTCAGAGACTTTTATTTTTCTGACTCTAAGAAAAATTCCAATACCTATATGGAAAATAGCAGTATTTCTGCATTTTTTTTCAATAGATTGCGTAAATCATTGCCCTTCCCTCAGGTATGCATTTAGCTTTCTAAATACTTAATGACTTTATTCTTCTCACAACTTCTGATCATTGTTATTCCTTGTGGGGAGGAAAAAAAAAAACCAACCCAACAACAGCTGTATCTCTATTCCTAGTATAAATACTCTGCATGAACAGTCTGTTGCCACATAACCTAAAATTCTTCTGGTTTCTCTTCATGTCATCATTGGTGTTTCTGTTTGGTTTTGTTGCAGGAAGAACAATAATTGCCATCTGGTAAACATATATTAAAACATTAGCTGTGATCTTTTTGAAACAATTTCTTGCGCTGATTTCACTCAAAGTAGCAATTTAGCCAAATGTTTTACAGAATTATTTTGCTGATCCATACATAACTCAGTAAGAAGTAAATGGGCAACTTTTCTTGCCTGGGATTTCTTTTTTCTTTTTTTATCATACACACTGTTCTAGTCATAGGTTATTTTCTGTAGTTCTATTCTAAAGACATTGTCAGAATGCTATCCAGTTTTAATACTTGGTGCCTTTTAAACTTTTTCTTCATTACTCAGTTTGGTGTTTCTGATACATAATTGCTATGCTAAATACCAAGTAGTGGATTTAAGGCAGTTATCCACACTACCTGATGTGTCTTCTAGTGGACTTGTATTAAGTCCTGGCTCATACAGATATCAGCATTTTGATGTACTAAGTAGTATTTAGTGTGTAGTATTTTAAAATGTTGAATATTTTCCTCTGATCTTCATAAAGAAGTTAAAACGTAGTTGTTAAAGTTGTTTATAGTCATGTTACCTCCAATTGATTGGAGGCTTTTTAATCAAAAATTGATTATCTGCAATTTCATATATTATTCCATTTTAAAGATTCACTGTAGTCTGCTGCAGATGATCTAAATCATGACTTCCTCCCCACTCCAAATTACTCCCATGCAGTTGGACTATTTTTTTTTTTGAAAGCTCTTTTTTCTTCTTGCAGTAAACATAAACTAGGCTTAACGAATGTCTAGCGCTACGCTATGGGTAAATGGATTTTTTTTTTTCTTTTCAGGTCTTAACTTTTCTTAGAATTCTTTTTTTGCACAAATCAGTTGACTGACACCTGTAGAAAAGATAATTCAGAAAGCAGGGGATTTAAAATTCAGGTGTTGAAGTGAGGCTTTAGTCTTTCTTGAATCCTGTTTTACATATTTCTAAGTATGGTGGAGAAAGGAGATGAATTTGTTGTCCATCCCTGAATTTCTATTATGCACCTTTAAAAAAAGAAATGAAAAATTATTGTTTTGTTGAATTAAAATTGAGTAGCCTTGTGTTACGCGAATATTCCACTGATTTGATTGTATTGAAAATCGAAGAGTTATTTTTTGCAGTGACATACAGTATACATATTAGGCCAGAACTGGCTCGTGGTTGTCATGTTACTGTATTTAATTACGTTACTGAAATGATCAAAACCATTTTCATCTTCCTTTCTGGTGAAACCTTCCTAAAGTGACGACATGTAAGTAAGTAAAAGGAATGTTAAAATAGTGTAGAAATTCTTCAAGTTATTGTAGGGTATGTGTTAAGATGAATGTCTGTCTTAATCTAGAGGCTGCTGAGAAATCACTATACAGACTTAAATAGAAATCCTCCTGATAAATTGTAACTGAGCAGTTTTCAGTAACACAAAAAAAAGTGTGTTCCCTCACACTCCAAACCTTGAAATACCAGTGTTGTCCATTTGCTTCTGGTATGTCTGATGTAGAGGGGGAGCTGTATTTTACTTTCCTGAATTAAGTAATTGAGGCTTTCTTTTAGTCTCTTTGATTTTGCAAATTAACTTTCAGAAATAAGAGTAGGCAATCTCTACTAGGACTTCTTTATAGTGTTCTATTCCAGACTCATAACTAATGAGAAGTAGATAATGATCATTTTCATCTGTTACAAATCTAATCTGAACAAACTTTTATGAACTACAAACTAATTTGAACAGGAAACAACCAATACAACATTAAATTTTCTATACTATGGTTCTTGCGTTTAATCATTATTCATTAATTTGTTTGGAGAAATGACATACCTCTGCTAACATTGTGAAATATAACTTTTACAGTTCAGTTGTTCAGCTTAATCATTGAGCGACTTCTAATTCTGAGTGAGTTTATATTTAGAGTTGTCTATGTATTTTTGTCCTATAGTGTGTCAATTAAACCTGATACGTACCTCTTGTTGGCATGAATTGTATGTGGTAACTGGTTGAAATGTAATAAAACTGAATAAAAGTCAAATAAATGAAAGAAACATAGTTGCAATGGGAATACTAATATTTGGAATATTCAATGGAATCCACTCTTCACTCTGTGTGTAGGCTATATATTTGTATATACTTAACTTCTGTGGGAGTTTTCTTTGAATGCCAAATGAATTGGCATATAGTTGAGAATGAAATTGTTTTTGTTATACTCACTAGCATTCGCAGATAGGTTTGAATACATATCTTCTAGAATGCAGATCAATTCCTGACAAAAGAAGGCATCTGCATTTAGGCTGTGCTTTTTAACCTCCTTTGATCTGAGAAGTTTCATTGTAAAATCTGATCTCCAGGTCTGCGTGGTTCCAGAGCTTTACTTACTTGCCTTGGTGACTAATACAAGTGCTACTTCTGTTTACACTGCAGAATCAACAGTACTCTGAGAGCAAACTAATTTTTTTTCCTTTTGTGGAAGAGCGTATTATTTAAATTCTACTTGCCATGCCAGTTTGTGCCTGGGCAAACACAGTGTAATAGGATGATTTTGGTGAAGGCATCACAAAGTGTAATTTTGCCGTGAAGGTCTTCAGGATCATAAGGAGTAGGAAGAGAAGTCCCCAGTCTGTTTTACATATGTTTTTTAGTTCCATCGTATTTAAGGTGTAGCTCTTTGTTTGTTTGTTTTTAGATGGAACTCACTTTATAGAAAAATTGGTAGTGACATGTAGCATCTTCTATAGTCGTTTTGAATATGAAAAGCATATTTTTTTAATGGTACGGTGAAACAGTAGCTCAAAGATGTCAGTTGTTACTTAATCAAGTCCAAAAAAAGCCAAAACAGTTTATTAGGATGAATTTTATGTTTGATTATGATAAACTAATATTCTTTTAAGTGTTTAATTCAAAGGGGGTTTGTGTTATTGCAGACTACAATAGGCCTTATCAGCTTCAAGCTGGTGAGTCTTCACTGCATGATCTCATTCACAGCTCTGAACATTCAAAACCAATGGCAGATTTGTATATCTTCTCATGTTTAGACAGTTGGAAGTGAGGAAACAAATACACTGATAGTGTGTTTTTATGCTTCAGTGAAGTGATAAATTCACCCTATTAATTCTCAATATTTATTCCGAGACTACAGTGTTTTTTTTTTAAAAGACATAAATGCAGTATTATTCTTTCAGGAACAAAGTGTCCTTTGTCCATTTGACAGGGTTGGCTTAGGTTTTTAAGCCTTGCTTAGAGAGATACCTTGTAGCTATGCTAATTAGGGCAACTAAAATATTTTTTTGATGTACGTGTCACTGGGAGTGGAGTTAGCAGAAGTTTTTGTCATATTTATTGTTTTCCATCTTTCCGTTAGAGGATTATACATACTGCTCTGTGAATAGAGAAGGATAACAACTTTAATGAGGGAAAACTTACTAAGCTACCTGTTTGTAGTTTTTCATATGCATTACTGTATTTTAGAACACTTTTAAAAGCCTAGTTGTCTGTGGTTTCCATGGCATTTGTGTGTATATTCACAGACAAAATGTGAGTGGGTGCATCAGAATTGCAGATTCTTTTCTCAGATAGCTGTTTCTGGTTTTGAACAACAGCTTGGTTTTTATCTTAATGGTCAAATGCACATTTTTAAGTCTTCAAATAGCATATTCGAGTACAAAATTATCTAATTAAATATTTATACTACTAATAATTTGAGAATTAAAATAAAAACTATGTTATACATTACAGAAATCTGAGATTTTTGACAGCTGTCTACTAAGCTTTTTGTTTCTAAATGCAAGTTGTTAACGGAAAACATGTTTAATGACCATACAAATTTGTGTTCATGTCTTACTGGCTTTCAAAATTTTAGTATGTGAAGGCAAAAAAATCCTCATGGTAAGTTAGCTGCAATTTCATCTAGAAAGATGCTTTCAAAATAGAATAGTAAGAAAAGTTACAAATCTCTGCTTGCAAAGACAACAGATCTGCACTTCAGTTAATATTCCTGTCCAATTCACCGGGTGAATATAAAACTGCTGAATGGGGCACTTGTACATATTTTTATCCCCTCCTTCGGCTACCGACTTGGGTAATGAAGTGTAGATGTGGCTGTTACGTGCCAGTTGGAAGGGAGCCAAAACAGAGACGTTGTTTGTACATGTGCAGATGTTGGCAGGATTCCCTGCACTCCTGTTGTCAAAAGATCTTTTTATTGCCACAGAGTTATAAATATATCTGTGTTACAGTATGGCATGCAGATATTTTACTAGTGCTGTTTGGGATGTTCACTTCTTAATAAACCAAACTGCTCCTATAATTTCTTGTGTGAAATGAAATTCAGTGTACCCAATGCAGGAAGCATAATAGATGTGTTTTGAAGATCAGTGTACCATTGTAACTAGTGCTGTACTTTCAAAATCAGTTTAATCCATTACATGAATCCCTGCTGCTGCTGCTGGAAAGGAAAGGTCCTCTTAGCTCCTTTCCTCTCTTCTGCACCTGGCTACTCAGGCCTTCTCCCTTCCTTTTGTCAGTAGTAGCATGATGTGGTGATGTGATGAGCTCGATCAGGCTGCTGATCCAGCTGAATGCCAGCCCAGCAAGTACCAGCTGCATTGCTTTCCTAATGACATGAAGGAGGGGACTGAAATGAGTGTGCTTGATGGCTTGGGAGGGATGGACACGTTCGCTTCCAATGGTAGCATGGCCTTTGCCAGGTTCAACTGTTTGTGGCTGAATTTGTATTTGGAAAGGGAGGCAAAGGCATAAGCAGAGCAGGACTGGAATATAGGAAAGGAGAGGGGTGGAAAAGAAAAGGAATGGGGTGGTCCAACGTCACACCTAAATAAAAATATTCAGGTATCATTGCTGTGGCAATTGAATATATTGCATTGAGTGGTGGTAAAATGCAGCAATATGTTATGCACAGTTGGTGAAATCAGTTAAACCTGTGTTTGTCGGAAAATGTAATTGGGTAAATTTTCTCCAATTTAAGATATAAATTTGGTTTTATAAGATATGGATAAAGCAGACTTGCATGGGAACAGGGCTGATAGGTACACGCATTTGGACTTCCTCAATACTAAGCTGGATGGCTTTTTCCTGATAGATACTGGTAGGCAGTATTTTGAATTTTCCTGTATGCCCCTTGATCTCACTCACTGGAATGAAAAACATTTGCTTGCCCAGAGTTCTCTGGAGGTTATGCCTTAGCACCAGCTCCTGCTTGCTTCTTTTTGAGTGAAATGACATGTTCCTTTGTAAATAACTAACTTCATTTGATGGTCAGCAGCCATTTGCTTATTGGTTTGTTTTGATCCAGGACTGAATACAGTAATGATAAATGTGCATGAAATCTCATTTTGGTGGCGTTTATTCATGCCACAGGCATGAGTTTTCATTACGTTGGTCTGTTTGTAGAATAAGTAAGGAACACTGAATTAGCACACACTTCTTTTATTGGAAGGTTGCTTTGCTAACCACAAAACAAGCAAAAGAACCCCAGCCAACTTCTTAACTGTGGAATGTATCACTTGACTTGCCCTGAACTAGTGGATATTTGCCCCTACTTACCACCTTCATAAATTGCCCTCAAGCCTACAGATAAAAAACTGAAGTCTGGATAATGTCATCCTTATCGCATAGTAGATTCAGTTAGTGAGAGAGGTTTAGTTCTCAATTATATGTTATCACAGCTTGAAAATACTGGTCTCAAAACCATCAAATTAGTTCTGTATCATCCTCAGGACTTTTTATGACCAGATTTGTCTATGTAGGTAGATCAGGTGATCAAATTAGAGTAGGACTCCAGACACTTAGGCACCCCAAAAACTTTGAACCTGTTCTGTTATTAATATAAGGTCTGGTGCCCTTTTGACCAACCAAGAAAGGTGGTTCTTTGCAATGGTAAACACAGTTATTTCCCCTAAAATTGTCTTCTACATTTGCCGTGTTAGAGGTTAGCTTAATGGCTTTTGCCATAAAGATGGCAAACTAAGTCAACAGTACATATTAATTTCTTCACATGTACCATATAGACAAGATTGGCTATGTAGAAACTTTGAAGAGTCCTTGAAAATTCCATAGAGGATGACATCTAGCCCCCTCCCCTAGAATAGTCTGGGATGGATGCTCAGCTTCCAGTAGGATCCAATTATCAAATAGTGTTAACACATAAACAAATGGGTATTTTTATTGTGTCAAAATTATATTGAAAATACTAAATAATTGTAAAACTGTAGATGAACAAATTGCAATGTTCTTAAGTGTTCCAAGCAAGGACTGTTGGAAGCTAGGTACAAGTTAACCTGGTACTCAGCCTTCATTTTAGACACGGTCTCAATTAGGGCCTCCGTAACATTTTATTAAATGCTCCTATGGCAAGGAGCGTGCTTCCAGAGCAGAAACTTCGATCCTGAATCTTCTCTCCCTGTCTGAAAGGCCTTTAGAAGAAGGATGGAGATGAGCATGCTGTAGGTAGGTGAACTGGTTTGCTGGGCTGGAGACTCTCCAGTTCTGTGCTGGAGATGTAAAGTGGGAGCCATATGGAGTGTTAGAGTGACATTCTCCAGTAGCAGCAGCATAGAAATGCAAAGGCATGCCCAAACCTTTTCGTTACCTTTTTTTTTTTTTTTTCCCCCCCCTTCTCCTGGGGGGTGGAGGCAGTGTGGTCTGGACTCTCAGTAATAACTGTTCCTTTTTCCTAGACACCTCTGTATAGTTTTGTACTTCTTCAGATGATTCAGAATGGGTGAGAAAGGAATTGTAGCTGCCTATGAATTGCTGGGAGAAGTTGCACCATGGAAGCACTTGTGTTGCCCATCTATAAGAGGGGCTTTGATATGCTTCAGTAAACCTTTTTGTGATTGAAGCAAATCTATTTTTATTTTTTCAGGGTTTTTTTACTACTAAATTTGAGGTCTTAGTGTGTGAATTGAGTATAGCTTTAACTTTGTTCTTTGCATTTCAAGAATAAGTATTAATTCTTGGGGGTAGATCTGGCTTGCAGTTCCTTGTGTATTACAGCGCTTCCAGTGTTTCTGACCAACATCAGCATTCTGACCTTGGCTTAGCATCAGCTGATGCCTAGTGCTTAAGATAAAATGATCAAAACTTTGTTATCAAAGGAAGCACAGACATAGGCAAAATTAAGGATTATTGTAGGGGAGGTATGGGTTCTAAGGCTATGGTGATTGGGTTTGTAAGCACTCAACTTTTCTAAATTTTTTTTAAGTGGGATGCATACACAGATGGGTGAGTGCTGGGCACCTCTTCCCTGACTGGTCTCGTAGTTCAGATCTGTTCTACATGATGTGTTTCCTTCCAGCGTCTCTTTTCTCGATTTACTGTAAAGATTTTCTACCATCATGGATTCCAGGGAGATATAAAGCTTCCATTCAGACTGAAACCCACCAAGCCGCTCAACCCACATGTGGTAAAACCTTTGCTACATCATCATTGCAGAATTGATTATGATTTGCTTCTGGTGACACGATAGCAAAGTAGTGCACGAGGAAGGAGCGTGTGCACATAGTGGTGTCTCCTAATTGTTAAAATTAGCCTACGTTGTGTTCTTAGAAAGTGCTGACTCCTATGCATTTGGGGCTTCTTAACTTAATATTTTTATTGTTTCTTCCTGATGCATAGTATGGAGGATACCTTTTAAATGCTTGTCTGTTCATATTGAAGTCTTGGGGCACATTCAGCACAACTGAAGTAGGAAGAATATGCTGGTGTGTTTTTGTTTTTTTGTTTTGAATTGCTTGTAGTATGTTAACTTCCACGAAAGCTACTATTGGAGACAGATTTTACTTTTGATAAAAACGTTGTGTGGCTGTGTGTAATAAACACGCAGAGTATGTATGTAGCAATTAATCAAGAGGTAGACTGTTAAGGAGTACTAGAGGCATAAAAAAGCCTAAGCTTTCTTTTATAACTTAATCTGTTCTGTAATCCTTTCTGTGAGAGATCTTCAAGTGAGAGGATCCTCAAAGGAATCCAATCAACTGGGGAAAATGGGAAGGGGGGGTGGCGGGAAGAAGGATGTGTCACTTTAAAGCGTTTTCCTTTAGGTTATTAAAAAAATTGGTTTTAATTAAAAAATTCAGATGCAAAATTATCTTGGTGGGAAGTACACTTGCATTAGTACAACAGATGTGTATAAAACACCAACAGAAAAAGGTAGTTGGTGGAATTGTGCATGTGTATCTGAAAATATATATCTTTCCCTTTAGTAGTCCAGCAGGGCCTCTTGCTCACATAAATATATTTTGTGTTGTTTTTTATTTCCCTTCAAAAGTTAGAAGTATATGGAAATGTCGTGTTGATGGGTATTTACAGGTGTCTCTCCTAAATTTTATTGAACAGCCTTTTAAAATCTAAGCTGTTTTGTATTAATGAAACTTTTAAAAAATCTTTTTATATACAGAGTTTTCCATCTGATGAGGGTTGGCCATTCGCAAAGTACTTAGGAGCGTGCGGAAGAATGGTGGCTGTCAATTACGTTGGAGAAGAGCTGTGGAGTTACTTTAATGCACCATGGGAGAAACGAGTGGATCTGGCCTGGCAATTAATGGAAATAGCTGAGCAGCTGACAAATAATGACTTTGAATTTGCACTCTACCTCCTTGATGTCAGCTTTGACAACTTTGCAGTTGGACCGAGAGACGGGAAAGTTATCATTGTAGATGCAGAAAACGTTCTGGTAGCAGACAAAAGGTTAATCAGACAGAGTAAGTCTCTTCTCTCTCTTTCCCCTCCCCTCCCCCCATGTCTCTTGCTTCTTTCTCTGCAAGCACAGTATTTAAAGTATGTGTAGTTGCTAAATACCCATTTTGTTGGCTTTATAACTAGACTACTAATTAACAAACTAATTAGCTTTCTTCTGCAAGTAGACTACTAATTAACTTGACCAATTTGTCAATTTTACAAAGTGTTGAGCTTACCTGAACTTGATTTACATATACTTTTAATCTCTGTAATCCTGTTTAAATGGAGAGGTAGGAGTGGGAGGAGAGGGTTGGACGTTGGACGGGTTTGTACAGATAGATGGACAGATAGACAGACGGGCTGACTTGTCTACCTTAGCTAAGAGAGAGAAGTAGGTTCCTTTCGTCTTTTCCGGACGTCTGTAAGGACAGAAGTCTTGGCATTCTGTTTTCTGTGAATGACAAGACAGTCTTACTGCCCGCTTCGCCTTAGTTACATGGCCTGCCTCTGGTTCAGTTGTTCAGGTAGGTGCTCTGTGATAATGGAACTGAAGGAATGAGTAATTTTAGTGCTGTTTCCAAATGGGAATAGTGAAAATTTGTTCATCTGTCAACTGTAAAAGCTCAAAGCAGCGGCAGCAGGAGAGATGTTTGACAAAGTGGCATTACATGGGTTTATATTCCTTTTGAGCTTATAAGGAAAACTTTACAGACCTAAGGGCTAGAGACGTTGAACACGAAACCCTAGATTCTGCCAAAGTTCGTGGCAGTAGGCCAAGTGATTCCAGTTTGCTTTGGGTGAATGGATTTTTTAAGCTTTGCAAATAGACTTCATATGCTTTGCTGCTGAATTAACTTTGAGACTATATTTTCTATCCACACACTTTTCTACATGGAAGTATGTTTTTTGGGTTTTGTTTTTTTTGTGGTGTGGGGTTTTTGGTTTTGGTGGTTTTTGTTTGTTTTTTTAAAACAGATTTATTATATGTTCTCAAGCAGCTTAGATTAAAGTTATCTGAGCCTACTAAGAAAACCTTTTAATGTATTGGAAATCCAGTACATCTACTGCAGTACTTACGGGCCACACAAACTTTCTTTTTCTTTTTTTTTTTTTTTTTTTCCCCTTTCTTTTTCCACCCTCTTAAAATAATATTACTTAAGACTTTGACTTTTGGAGCATGTCTGAATTGCTCAGTCACAAAGATGACCAAATGAACTCTGAAAAAGTTGATGTGTACACGGAATAGGAGCAAGTAGCATCTTGCAGAAGCTGAATGCTGAAAGGGTCACGCTTACATCTGTTGTCTACGATTCTCAGACTAATTTGGATCTAACTAGGATTTTGCTGCATGATTTGTAATCTAACAATTAATCAAGAACACAGAAAACAAATGAGGACACAAGAAAGTTCTGAGTCTTTGTATAAACTTGACATTTAATACTGATTTCATTAATCTCCTGGAAAGTGTCATTAAACAATCTCTGTCTAGAGTGATTAATATGCCTGTTTAGGTATTTGAATATGTACATTCTGTCCAATTGCACTGTACAGTAATATCTAGTTGCACTCTATGTGGGTATCATAGTTGAGTTTGCTGAAGTCCTTTTTTCCCGTTCTCCTTTGCTGTGTTTTTTTTTTTTTCCATTCAAGTTTGCTGGTAATTGTACAAATTTTACATCATATTTTTATATTTCTAGCAGTCATCCCTCAGTACACTTTTTTCCTAGTCTGGCTTGCAGTGCACCATAAATGAGTAGACCGATAGTCAGCTCAGTGACTACACAACACAGATAAATTTTTCTTTGTACATCACAGTGCTAAAAGAACTGAGACTCCATGGTAAGGACCTCTTCTCAAAGCTGGCAGTAATCTAGAAACTTAAGATGAAAGTTTTCTAAAAAAAAAAAAGTAATAACTCAGGAGATCTCGCACTTAGTAACCTTTTACATATTATTGTATAAGATATTTCCTATAAATCAGGTTTTAAGTTAAAGAAAGCTTTGCGACACGGCCACTAGTTACACCTTCAAATTTTGATAACCTTTTTAATATATATTAAAGAAGGGTTTATAATTGTACGTAAATGCCATTTGTTTTGTTGAATTTTTTTTTTTTTCAAAGATTATATGTAATGCATCTGCTTTTTTATATGCATTTCTTGGTTACTACCATGTCTAAAGTAAGAGGTTGGAAGATAACGTTTCAGAAGTTTATGGCAATTACTTTGCAATGTGGTGGTTTGTTTTTTTTTCTTGTTTTGTTCTTTGGTAGACCACTTGCCAGTATTAGTTCCCAGGGCAACTGGAGAAACCAAATCTATGTTGCTAAAATAAATCATGTTGCTTGTTTGTTATTCTCTCCACTTCAGCTGTGAATCATTCTCTTGCACTTGTTTGTACTACATTTTTTTCCTCTGGATATGTGCATGACTGTAGATTTCATGCGTTTAGTGTGCTGTTTTTTCTGCTTCCCTCTCTTTGCTATCTATTTTACCCTCTTTCTTTCTTTCCCTTATTTTTCGTATTGCCAGGACCATTTCAGCAGAAGGGTATATCAAACTGTCAGATGCAATCTTAGACTAGAACATTTAAAAGTTCATCTAAACAGAGTTGGTTTATGGTTTAAATATCAGCAGTTTGCTGTGTATTGAGCTTCTGATTGTATTGAGACACACACATGCTCTTTCCTCCTCACTTTTTTTTTTACTGTCTCCTTATATTTCACAGATAAACCTGAAAACTGGGATGTATGGTATGAAAGCAAATTTGATGACTGTGATAAAGAAGCTTGTCTGTCCTTCTCGAAAGAGATTCTTTGTGCTCGTGTCACTGTGGACCACAATTATTATGCTGTTTGTCAGAACCTTTTATCAAGACATGCCATGTGGCGTGGCACTTCTGGAGGACTACTTCATGACCCCCCAGCTGAAATTGCCAAAGATGGCCGACTCGAGGCCTTGCTGGATGAGTGTGCCAACCCAAAGAAGCGATACGGTAGATTCCAAGCCGCAAAAGAACTGCGTGAATACCTTGCACAATTGAGTAACAACGTGAGGTAGTCCACAGTGAAAATTTTTTTCAACACTGGCTAAAACACTATTGCAAAGACACATAGAAAATCAAGTTTTGAACTTACGTATTAGAGAAAATTAAAAAAAAACAACCCTAGTTTATCAGTTTTCTAAATACCATAAAAATATAATTTTATGGTGTTATAATGTTCCTTTGCAAACAGAGAAGGTACTTAGTGAATTAAAACTTGAGCTACTATTGACTCTCCTCCCTAACTGTTTAAAAGGGAGTAGGTCAAAAAAGACTGTGATAGCTTAATTGACAGCTTGTGTGTCAAAGGGTACTTTACATAAAACTCCATTAGCGTCACAGTTTTGTGAAGCTGATGTTTTTACTTGGAAAGTCAAGTTAGACTTGATGGCCTGTTTTAAAGGCCTTTTTCCTGACATCATTGTCTCATTTTTGTGTTTGTTTAAACACCCTGAAGTGTCATTTACATACAGGTAAATCTAGTTGTCTGCATTGTTTCAAATTTAACGGGCTTTCATGTTAATGCTGTGCAGTACATTCCTACTGTGAGTGCAGGATTCCCATGTTTACTGTCTAATTTTAGGGGGGTTTACACTGTATTTTACTATGCTTAGACATTGTGTATTTTTATTTTTTTTTTAAGATCATCATAAACTCAAATGTCATTTGAACTAACATTCATTTGATGTCTTTTGTAGTTCTGCCATTGGAAATATCACTTAATGTAATTATTGTACAAAACTTTTACCCTTCATGCCAGTATATACATATGACTGTTTAGCAGGAAATCGCGGTATGACCGAACTCTTATTTTTAACAGAGATAATTTGAGAATTGGAGAGAGACTACAATAAAAAGATCTGTATTAATTTAAATTGGGGATAGAAGCTTGACTAAAAATAAAAATTAACTAGTCCAGTGTAGTTAAGCATAAACCAAAGAAAATGGTTTTGTTTAGTAGTTTCTAAACAAATAGTAAAGGAAAATGTTATACTGTAGTGAAGCTAATAATTCTCAAAATTCAAATTTCAGTGGTCCTTGGTTACTCTTTGACGAACTTCTAAAACTATGTGCTTATACAAGCAGAAAAACCTAATTTGAATAATAATGAATAATAATAATTTGAATAATAATAGTAATAATAGCCGTTTGTTTTACATCATTCCCAATTCTGTTGAATTCAAGTGTAACGGAGTTTACTGAATATTCATCTTTTGGTTTACCAGCTAAATTGATTAAGCTGTCTTCACTCTAGACACCTTTTCTTGAACTGTTGGATTATTCCCAGTGCAGTTAAAATTGACTTGCTGAGGTTTGTGTAAATCTAGAGTTGTTCTCATAAATTACAGTCTTTATAAAAACCTCAGTTACTGCTACAAGAACTCACTTCAAAGCTTGCTCCTCATTTTTTTTTTTTAATTTATTTATTTATATATTTTTTTTTTACAACTACTATAATGCTTCATTTTCCTGAGGTCTTATTCATAAAAAGATATTCTTAGGAAATGTATGCGTATTACTTCTTGTAACAGTAATGAAGGAAACTAACATTTCTTAAATGCGTGTATAAACCAATATTTTGTACAAGCTAAAAAGAATTCTGACCAAGGTAGTATGTGCTACTTTCAAGAGCAAAATTAGTATGCCTCTCATACTGCATCAAAAGCCTGATGGAAACTGTTGCTTTACCAAATTGCTGCAAGTGCAAGGTGAAGAAAATAGCGAACGTACTGACTGGCCCTTCTTTCTCAAAGCTCGAAAAATGGAGCCGTATAAAGATGCAGAGTGCTTTTTGATTTCTTAGATGACTATATTAAGGATACTTTAGAATTCGAAATTCTCACTTTGTCATCTTTGCCTTTGTAGTCCTCACTTGCTCCCAGTCCCTTGTCTCCTTTTCTGAAGTTAGAATGCCCAATGCAGCTTTTAGTTTTCATTTCTCCCCTCCCCGCATTTGAAAACTGTTTTACATGCTCGCTCTGGCACAAGCTGTCAGAGAAGTTTCATGTTATTTTTCATCATAAAATCCACTTATTTGAAGAAAATAGGCTAACCCTCAGACTAGGTAATACTACCCTACCATAAAAGCCTTGACTCACTAAAGTTCATTTCTAAACATCTACCACGTTTCCCAATGAGCGACTGGAGTATGATTGTTAAAGTAGTAAAAGAAACAAACACTGCCAGTTCTGGTTACTACTCGAGGTGGTTCTGTAACTGTCAGAACGTCCTATCAGATTTGGTTTGGGGTTTAGTTCCCTCAGAAATAAGTTACTAAAGCCGATTATAAAAGGAATTTGGAACTTTAAAAAAAACTAAACCACTACAGGGGAAAAAAAATTGTGGAAAGCAATAAATCTTGTTCCGTTTGCACCTATCAGATGTTTATTGTACAATAACAATTTATATTTTTAGTCATTGCCCATTATTATTGATGAACACGGTGAAATATTTTTGAATGAGATGTTTGGGGGTTGTATGTGCATTACAATTGTCCTTTTGTACTGTAAGTTACTGTTTGATTGGAATATTTTATCAAAACTGTCTCCCTGTGCCTTTATATTACAAGAAAGTTGTTTCTGCAACTTCTAATGATATTAATAAAGAATACTTTAAGAACCTCATCTCAGATATTCATTTTCAGTTCAGTCTTTTAAGATTGACTTAGTCTAGGATGCATTAAAATAGACATAGAACTAGTTTTTGTAGTGTTGCAGAATGCACCGTTGTCAAAAGTGACCGACAGGAATTTTTTTCCCCCCTCCTTCTTTCTAGCAGACTGATCCAAAGTATGAATGATCTGTCAGGAATCTTTTTGTTTTGGAGATTATCATAAGTAGGATTCATTTTCTTAAAAACAACTTGATCAAGCCATATCTTTCTGTTCTGTTAACTGAAAGAAAATATTTTCAAATTAAACAAGTTTATATCTTCTCTCTTTGTTGTTTGAGAAACTTATTTTTCCTTGTATGTAGAGTCATTTATATTACTAGTACCACTGTCTCTTCAGTACAGTATTCTAGCGGTTAATGTAATATAAATACATCATGACTTTTGATGTTTCTCCTTCACTCTGGATTTTTCAGTGAGCATGTGCATTTGAAACTAAGTCCTGCAGTTATACTAGAGGATATATTCCCTTCTGACTTTCTGAGCCTGTGTAAATAATAGGAACAACTGGTCTCAAAAACACTTGGATTTTTAAATTTTTTCAGTTGCACTCCTGCTGCCTCAACTTCCATCTCCAGGAACTGCAAACATGCAGATTGAAACTTGTAAACTTTCCAGCGTGCCTCTGAAGTCAAGGTTGTTACGGTCTTAACAAGAAACCAGCTACATCTTTTCTTTCAACAGTTTCCAGAGTATAGCATCGTGTGATCCTGGTTGCCTTGAACTTCAAGACGTGCTGTATCTGGTACTTTCTTACCAGGTGATTTTTTTGTTGTGCGATACTCTCTTATGAGACACTTCAAATATGTTAAGCTTTGTACGCTGCTCTGATTTACCACAAAGACTAGGTTAAATGCGATTTTTCTTTACATTTATTAGAGTGGAGACCTTGGCTACCTTTAAAAGGCACTTAAATGTTTTGGTTCTCTCCAGTCAGTCTAATGTTTTTGTAGAAACCAGCAATGGTGCTTTCGTGGGTTCCTGTTTTTCCATATGACGTGTCTGAATTCAGTACTAACTTCTAAGCTCCTTTGTTAGTTATCTATGTTGTTTGAAACCTGTGATTTGGAGATTAGGATAGGCTGGACTGCAAACCTCTGTGAAATGCACGTGTCTGGTGAGTATCAGAGAAAAGTTCTATTAGGGAAGTGTATTTCTTAATTTGAAGAGTTGGTGTGCAGCCTGCTTAAACCACTTTTGAAATTCCTCATGGTTTCTTTCTACCTCGCAGTCCTCCCAAGCCTTTAAAAAGCCAGTCCATCAAATGGAAACGTCATTAGTGTAGATTTCACCTACTTTTTTGGTTGAAGTTGCAATATACAGACCTGCTAATTTATTTGATAGCCTTCAGTTGACTAGTTCACTCATTATTAGCATCGCTGTTCTTTCTACTTTAAATGTCTGCCAGTCTTGTTTTCCGTTTCCTTACTTCCAGGTCATGTTCAAAGATGTACAACTAGTTTAAATAGACCTTTATCTCCTTCTAGTCTCATTTTAAGGTGTGTTAAAGAAATTTTTCCTGCGCTGATTTGTCATTTTTTTTAACGTGACTCTCCAGATCCGACAAGTGTCGGTTCGCCTGGGGTACTTCTAAGCATCAAATCTTTTTATATTTCATACTGAGTTTTGTGGACACGTTTCACTGTTCTTCCAGGCAAAAGTCTTTGGTAGTCTGGCTTGTGCTGTACGCTACGCGAATGAGCTCTTGCCAGATGCAGAGAGGCCCGGTGGCTGCTAGATGTCTTCGTAGAGTGTGCACGTGATGTTAGGACAATGAAGAGTCTGTTGTTTTGGCAGCAGATGAGTCTGTTGTTGCCACGCAGGAAGTATGAGAATATACCTGTTCTGTGTGGTTCAAAAGCTAGACAAATTTCAGGAGCGTTAGTAATGAACGTTTGCCACGAATACTGACTTGCATGTTCAGGTCAGAGCAGGAAAGTTCTGACTTTAAAAGAAAAAATATCTAAGGTTGTTTTTTCTATTTGGTGGGTAACTCCAGTCTTCTGAGAACAGAAATGTGAAAGCAGAATATACTTCAAAGCAAAATAGACTGTTTAATATACAGCTTGTGTTCAGATAGAAAAAAGAGCATTTTTTAGGTCAGAGTTTCAAATAGCTTGTCAAAGAATTTTAATACACATCTTTCTGTTCTGAACACGATGCTTTTGTACATGCTTAAGTTTTACTACGGATTCTAGCTTTTGATATTATTAATGGAGGCTTAGCGCATCCATTTAATGTGCCCTTGGTGTAACTACAGATTCCCAAATAGATGCCCTGTATCTTTTTAAAGGAATGGTGTTTTCAAAATTCAGCGCGTTTTTATTTTGTGCTTTTTTCCTCCAAAAATAATTCTGAAACTCCTCAAAATAGTTGAGCAGCTGATTTCATTGCTGCCAACCATTAATGCAGTTTAATTTTGACTTGAAAGTTCTCATCTTCTTTGGTTGTTCAGGCTGGGGTAGGAACGTCTGGTTTTCTGTAAAATCTAGCAGTTCTCAGTGTGTCACCTGGGCCTTAATAGATATTGTTTCCTTGCAAGAAAACTTACAGTTGTCTCTTTTTGTGGGGATTTTTGGCAGTTTCATATATTAAAAATTTTTCTTACTGTTGCAAATTAACTTGCGGTTTCACTGTGGGAAGAAGGGCCTACCTCCATCTGGAGAGAGCACGAAGAAATAACAGTCAGAATTCTGAGGAAATAAAAAATCAAGGGAATTCTTTGAACTCGCTGACTTAGTGCCTCTCGGTAGAAACTTAGTATACCAATAATGGGCCTAATTATTTCGCTTCTTGTAGAATATCAAGAGCAGTTCTAGTTGTTTATTTAGATACACTCATTTTAGAAGCTATACGTTGAAATGGTTGAGCTTAACGTGCTCGTGCTTGCTTTCCTGAGGGTAAATTTAGAGCTCTGGCAGAAAGCAGACGTAGTTGTCAACAACTTCTAAGAATTGCTCTCTTTAAGGGAGCTCTTCCTTTATCAACAGCCAGCACGCTCTGAACGAGCGGAGAATATTTGTACGGTGAATGCACAAAGTTACAGGAATGTGGCAAAGCATACTTCGGGTTTTAGTTTCTTTGAAAATCCTCTCCCGCTTGTTATCTAGTTCTTATATGGAGCATTAATCAATATACTTTAAAAAAAAAAAGTAGATTTCTCTTTTAATTTGCTTACTGTTTTATAAAAGTTGTACATGTGAACACTTTTTTTTTTAAGTCTGGCAGCTGTCCCTTCATTTGTTTGAGAGGAACATCAGACTTGACCAAGGATGGAAAAACGTGTTTCTTTCTCAGACTGCAGCCTTACATTCTTTGACTTACATGCTTTTGACTGTGTTTGTTTTTGTTGGTGGTGATGTTTTGTTTAAAAACTTCCTGGTTTACAAAGGAGGAGAGCTTGACAGGGAAGATAAAACCAGTTTAATAGCTATCCCTTCAGCTGTTCGCCTTCCAGTCCTTCTCAGCTGTACACATCGTTACAGTTCTCCCCAGTCTTTTTGGCAAATACTATCAGCTATTCCATTACAATATTTTTTTAATTCTTTTTCTAATTACTTGCAGTGCTGTCATTTTTTTCCCAAAGGCGTTATACAAAACTTTATTATTAGAGTTTTTGTTAACATTTTTGTTCAAAGAGGTGGTATTTTGTCTCTGCCAAATAGTAAAATTATGTATACATACGATATTAAATGATGTTTCTTCTTTTTATATCCTGTTTATTTTCAGTGTAATCATAAGTACAATCATAGTGTAAATAGATCGGATTTGCTTTCTACTAACATCATATTTTTTCCTTAATAAATTAATTGGCAATTGAAACAAAGGGTCATCTCGGTCCCCGTTCCTTTCAGGAAGGTGGGGATTGGGTGAAAAGAAACTGGCTAATGAAAAATTGTGCTATACTACAAAAGCATGGACCAGTATCTAGTTTTATAGGGCATATACTTGCTATGATGTACACCTGCCCCGTCACCAAATACACACACTGTCAGAAACCTTTTTTTTTATCAGTTTTGTAGAAATTCTTTGCTTCTGGACAGAGCTGTCTGAATTGATAAATGTTTATCATGTATATGACTGCATTATTCAGATACTTTAACAGCAAGTAGGAAGAAAACAAGAGCTCGGGAGGTCACTGTCCCCTGAGCGTAGCCGTCCTTTCGCCGGTACTGCCTTCTGCTGTGTCTGCTGGTACGGGGTTACGTCTCTCCTACCGAGCAGTCCCGTGCGGCAGGAGCTGATCAGCAGGCTGTGGCGTTGGTGCCAAAGCCTCTACATCTTCGCTGCGTACGTGTCTTGAGATTTTGCTTCAGCCTAAATTGAGACTTGTCTCCTGGACTGAACATCTTCGCTATGTTTATGCTCAATTAGCAGTTTGAACTTGTGTGTATCTGTTAGGGCTTGGAAGACCTTTGGCGTGCACGTGGATAAGAGCTTCTGGTTTAGTTTTCGCTGCAAGGAACCTGGTTCACGTGCATCGACGCTGCTCTGCCACCAAACCAACACCTGGAAGTGGGAAGATGATCGAGAGATTCACTTCAAATCCGCTTTACTTCTCCGAAACACAATGTTAATGGAAACCCAGACTTTAATAGCCAAATGTGTTCTCCACTAGACAGAGTGAGGATCCTGCATTGACTGAACTTCCTCCGAGTTCTTAAGTTTATTTATCATTTATCTATTATTTTTTACAAATGTCATATTCAAATTTTACCTATATATACAAATGTATATACATACATACATAAATTTAATTATAGAAGTATATAGAATGAGATCTGTATGTATCTACACACGTCTATATACATATATGTACACATATGTATATTTAGCATAAGCTGCTATTGCAAAATTGTGATTGGACTCCAAGTTCTCGGCTAAGACTGTTTTACTTAATGGAAGTGTTTTACTTGTGAAAAGCGTGATAACCTCATTTCCCTGCTTTGTGTCTTTATCTGAGTCACTTTGATCAACAGATCTGATGTCTTAAGTACCTAAAAACTGATCTTACACTGGTGTTAATCTATAACCAGCTATTGTTTGGAACAGACTAATGATCTTCCTATTCTTATTTGAAGTCATTCTTAAGCAAGTTTTTTGATTTCTAATGTGATAACTGAGCTTACACGCCACTGTTATATTTTAGTGCCTTACTGATAAGGAACTGTGATTATTGATTGTTTTGATAATTACGAAGGTGTTTGTTGTCTTGATTTGGAATACTAGCCTCACAGACTTTTCGATGTCTTGTCAGTAATTTAAGAGAAAGATTGCAACGCTGACTTTTAGGTGTCCAGCAGTCCTCAACAGAGCCCATCGCGGGAATTCTGAAATGCACCCACAAGGACCCCATCTCTCGTCATTCACTACATGCAGGAACGAGGCAGGCTGTTTCCTTCAATGCCTGGATTTTGGAGGCATGAGAATATTCCTGTGTGTTGGAGCAGCCGTAAGCCCCCCGCCCCCCTTAAGGCTAAAACCTTGTGAAAAGGAGAAAACACATTCTTACAGATGATTTTTTTGTTACATCTTTTTTTGTTCTGCATTATTCCATACTTGTCTGGAGTTTATCTGATTACACTTCATGAGACGTATCTAATTATGCTGCCTTTATAATGTTAAAATCTTGCAAAAGTCACTTTTTAGAAATTTATATTGGTGCTTTTTTAAGTAGAATTTTGTCATTTTAATGTGCTGTATTTCCATAAATAAGCAGTAATTGCAAACACTTTTGCCAAGTGTAACCACATTTTTATATTATGATTTTTTTCTAGACACTTTTTTCCGTATTTGGGCTAGCGGTCTATTTTGTGCATTGAACTTTGGCTGCCCACCGAAACCATCGCTAGTATCAGACTTGGATTTACCCGGGAGGCACTCTCTTTCCCGTCTGTTACCACTAAAATTGCTGTGTGGTATGGGTACAATTGCAGTTACACTTGTCCCGTCCTGGTTGGAGTAGTACCTGTCCTTGGTCTCTAGCACTGCTCTTTATTAGTAGATTATCAGAACTTCTCTATTATGCAAACAAATAAACCAACAAAAGTGTTCTGTTGCTTAGGTACCATTACGTTAGCCACAATATGAGGTATATTTGTGTGAATTAAAGGTACCTGGGACTGCAAGAAGTACTTGCACTTCGTGCATGAGAAGTTTCCATAGATGCATTGCCATCAATCTTGTTTTTAGCAAATATGAAAATATCACAAAGATACTCATACGCTAGCTGATTTGGAGAAAGATCAGTTCACCAGCCTTAGACTACAACCTAGCAGAAGTCCAGAAATTAGAAATAGCGGTTTGAGGAGTGAAACAAAGAATGGTATCGCTGCGTGGAAGAGGCAAGCACAACCTGGGTAAGTAAAGCATCATAAATTATGTTGGAATTTACCCATACACAATTTTTTCTCACTGAAAAAGAGAAATGCTGCGATTGGGGTTTCTGTGTCTCAGCAGAAAAGGCGCGTTGCAGGAGTTCGGGGTGCTGAACAGCAGTGCTGTAAGGTGGCCTTGGCTCAGCAGCGGAGAAGCCTTAACCACCAGCGCTCCTCTGGACTTCCTCGCTAGTCTGGATTTACGGCTATTCCTGCGAGATGCCAAAGCCCCAACCATGCTAGGGTTTGTATCTCGGCAATGAGCCCTTCTGTTGATCAATCTGCTGTGGCTGTATAGCAAATTGCTGGGGTATGTTTTAGCTGTGACGGGTGGTTTTCTGTCAGTCAGTATTCATATAGCTCACACCACAGATCCTGCAAGTACCATGTCGTGTCAGACTTGCGTTCTGATCATGACAAGCCAACAGGTCAAGCATCAGAGAGAGGAAAGAAAAGAAATATATGCATGGTACAAATGGAAAACCTTTATTTTTTTTCTCTTTGTATTAAGAAAACGTAGAACAGGTCTTTTATAGATGTGGGATGAAATAATTAAAAAAACCCCAAAACTTTATTAAACGGGACATGATTTTCGTCCTAGAGATTTTTACAGAATACATAAAAATTAATCAAAAATTGTTCAAACCGGCTTTCTCTGTTACTAATTGAGCCTATTTTAGATACAGAACAATGTTCAGTGGATCACAGGTAACAATTTTTGTAGCTCGGACACGTTGATCCAGATATGCTGGATGTGCAGTACTAAAAAGTACTGCTTGCATAGTGTATATTGTGTTGTGTACTGCTGTGCGCTGCAAGCGATGTACTGCTTGAATAATTTTTCCACAGTGTTTGTGTTAAAAAAAAAAACAAACCACAAAGGGGCTGTTAGTTGGGATCCCGTTGAGCCCGTGCCTGAGCACCCGAGCAGTAACGTACGCATGTGCAAGTACCCAAGAAAGTCACCAAGGTAAAGCACAGCAGTTCCTTAGCGATCCCACACTTCCACGTGTATCTGTGGTGAGATTGTAGGACTCTTCTCTAGCCATCCTATTCCGGGATCCTGCTTCAGGAGACCTGTATGACCTATGTCATCTTGTATGACGGTATCATACTTCTTTTTTTTGCCTCAGTCCTCTTTGAAAATGTGGTACATAGACCGAGGTGTCAGTCCATATAGAAATGATACCTGAATTCTAACCTGTATCTCCAGCTATATAAGCTACCACAGTGCAAAAGTGCCCTTCGCATTCAGCGGTCTCTAACCTGAACTAAAGAGGTGAGTTAAAACACGGGGAAAAGCGCTTAGTAATTGTGGAGCAATGGTATCTTTGGATTATCTGGCAGTTCCCAGCGAAGTCAATGGTTCGGGGCCAGGTACCTGGCCACTGGGATGGGCTAATGAACTGCAGACGTGGTTTAAATGGCTGCTGGCAGTACTCCCCTTAAGTAATAGTAATAGTGGACTTCTGGGTCAAGGAAGGTAACTTTCAAATCAAAGATGTACTGTTTTGACTTGAAGACCATCCCTAACAAGCTTTCAGATTTGTAGTGGTTAAAGAGTTATTCCAGCAAGAGACAGACCTTGTTATTCTTTGGCTTAACCTTTCTTAATTTTTAAGTCTACATTTTGAAAAATGAGGTACCTGTAAGTAGGGAGTTCAGATGATGGAAACGTAGCCTTGTGTGGTCATTTATGCCATTAGTTTTTAAAGCAGCTTTTAAAGCTTTTTTAAAAAGCCAGCTCAGATTGCTGTATTATGTATGCTCCAGAGGAGCCCACGTTGTGGACAATTGAATTAGATTACCAGATGCACTAGTTTGTAGCATTTCACAATAATTTTAAATACAAGATTTAGGATTTAAAACATGCTTTTGGTCTCACTTGTACATCATGTGATTTGATTTACCGTTTTATGATTATAGAAATGAGCAAAATTTATTTAAACAGCTCTGAATTATGCTTTTGATGGGCAAAAATGAAGTGTTAGGAGAGAACATTTGGTTTTGAAGAGAAACAAGAAAGTGTGTCTCTCCCTCCTACGTAATATTCTTAAGGAAAGCCTCTGATGAAAATATATAAGGGACACAGGATCCCATTAGCAATGTTTTCCTTTGTGTATCAATTTTTTTTTAAAGAATATATAAAAATCCTACCTAATACTTGGAGGTGTAGGAGATAAGGGTTTAAAGGGGAACTGTAGATGACTACAAATACTGGTGCAAGCACAGTGGGGACACTAAGAGCAGCTCTGATCAGGGCTGTGACGGTTACAGTCTCTGAATGCCTAAAGTCTAAGGCCTCGCCTATTTTTAGTAGTTGCCGTGATGTAAATTTAAATCAGACATTGGTGGGTTGCTCACAGGGTGGAGGTGCCTTCTGCAGAAGCGCTTTGCCTTGCTAATGATGTCCCTTCCAAAGGGCGGGGAAAAGAGCCTCAGAAACCATTTTGCATCTGTTTACATTCGGTCGTCTTAGATATTTAAAGTTTTTCTTTTCTGTTATCATTTCCCATCTTCCCTTGCAGAGAAGGTAAAACCTTCAAAACGTGTACGATTAATTCAAGGCTATTTCTTAACCTTAGGTTGGGTTTGGAAAGGTAAAGGAGGGAACCCATGTTACTGTTTAGATACCAGATCAGTCACGGAGTGGGGAGGAAAACTTGGGCTGCATAAAAACTGCAATTAAACCAATTACCTACAACAATGTCTTAATCATCTTATTGATAATTCAGAAATACTCATAATTCATAGTCTTCCAGGTGGAGAGTTTTTTTCTATTATGTAGAAGTTATTAAAAATCAATATTAAAATTTAATATTCTTTGGCTAGTTCTAACTTGTAGGATGAAATGTCAAGGCACGTGGGAAGCTGTAGGCTGGGGGTACAGGCAAGTGGCTGGAAGATGTGTGAAAGAACAGGACTTGGCTGTCCGCTAAAGGCATCTGGGAGACTTACATAGCTACAAAAGACCTTTTGGTAATTTATAATCACCATGTTATGGTGAGATTAAGAGTCTTTTGATGTAACACAGGAGTGTGTTACAGTAAATAGCTAGTAAAAAATCTCATTCCTGCTGTAGATTTAAATTAATATTGAAAACATTTCTCAAGTCACTTCTCCTTTTACAGCTTTGTGGCAGATTCCCTACAGACAGTGTGCATGGGGAAGAAGGTGCTGCACAGTCCCAACACGGTACCTTCTTAAATCCACCCGTTTCCGTGAGGTGTTCTGTCTCTGTCTCTCTAAAAATGCTGGGGATAAGTTGAAAATGGTATTAGTTGTATGGTATCTGAGCGATAAATGGTTTCTGAGCGCATGCGGTGATTTAGGAAGTATTGCAATAAGCTAAACATAGTTGCTTAGGTTAGAGAAAGCGGGCTAATTGAAAATACACCATAGCAGTGGGGTTGTAAGTCAAACTGCTCTTACTTCACATGCATTGTAGGGCGAGTGAACCATGTCTAAAAAAACTCACACGCTGGAAAGTCATCCAGAGAGAAGAGATTACGTTTAGAAGAGCTTTTGTTCCCAGTGAGCTACGCGTGGTAATTTGCATTTGGTATACAATGATATCAGCATACTGAATCGCAGGAAAAGCAGGTATTGGGGGGGGGTGTCAGGATCTGTTTTTAAGATTTCTTTGTGCTCAATATTTAGCTAGAAGAAAAGAAATATAATTAGAAGACCATGAACCAGGGTAAGAGTTGTTTCTTCCAAAGGAGAAACAATGAGGGGAGGATGTCTGCTGAAGTAGACCCTCAGCCCAGGCAGCTGAGAGATGTCCACGGAAGGAAATCTCTTCAGCAGCCCATAATCGCCCTGAGTTCCAGGTAGATGTTGATCTTTTGTTCTACCGATTTCCGTTTGGTAACTGTTTTCTGCTTTGCAGTCAAGAGCCAGAATAAGTTTGACCTATGCTTTTCCTTACCTAGTGACAAAGGAGTCTAAGGCCAAGTGTTGGTGGACACTGGTTGCTCTTCAGGGAACAAGAAACGTTAGTGCAGCAGCGTGCAGGTAGAGGCAGAACGCCTCACCTCCACAGTGTTTCAGAGTCCAAAGGGCTTGGGATATATTATTTCCTAGTTCAGTCTGACGCCAAGTGCTAGCCTGCAAAAGGAAGCCTACGGTGGCGGGTATTAGCCAGCGCGCCTTTGCCAGGTCCCAGCTGAAGAGAAAACGGTGTTTAACTCCGGGAATAGCCGTATGTCTTGGAGGTTCCTTCGCAGTTACTGGGGCTGGACTGGGTCCAGTTTCTAGGCAACTTGTCTTTCACCAATATCTGACCGTCTATCAGCTGCCGTAATAAAAAGGGATACTGAGCAGTAATTCGTAATGGCTGAAATGTACGGTCAGATGATTCCCCTACAAGAAAACTACTCAACGTAGTATTCAGATCATGTGTTTGCAATTCAAAGATCTGTCTTATTTAAGGATATATTTAATGGAGGCCCATTCTTCTCTAGCCTTTTGATAGGGCCTCTAGATTCTTGCTACTTGTCTTAGGTAGCCCTGGACGTTTGTAGCGCTTTGACAAACCGTGGAGGGAAATGAGACAACAGTCTACAAATGCCTTATGGCTTTTGTGATTTTGAGTAGATGTCCAAGGTGTCAGTAATGCTTTGAAGTAATTTGGTCTCTTAAGAAAAATGTTGCGTGCATTCAAGGGCATCAAAACCAGGCAGTGTTTCTAAAATTTATATATTTCATATTTTGAGTACAATTTTGGGGTCAAAATATTCACAGGTACCCTTTTTATTCATCCTGGTTCGTACATCTGCAAGTTTTTTTTCCCAGTGTGTTTGGGAGTGTTTTAATACTTACAGGCCACGTTTCCAAAGCTGAGTGTGGAAAGTGGTAGCATTTATCTTACTTGCTGAATGTGCTAAAACTCCGTAATATTTAACTACTTTGATAGTGTAAATTCTAGACTATATCCTCTTAACTGCCAACTTGTTTTCCTAGTGAAAAAAGATAGAATAAAGTAATAGGTGTGTTAATTGCCAGTTAAATAGTACAGCAGGCTATGGCAACCCTCTCGCTTCCTCCTGTTTGCTGTGCATAAAGTCTCTGTTTTAATAATACCGTGTGACAGAGGATCTTTTCATTACAGTTAACCAATGTATAACAGCAAGATTTCTGTACAAAATGAGATTTTGATGCCACTTTGGTTTTCAGCGGAACAAAACAATGCCTGGAGAAATTAAAAAGGAAAAAAGAAAAAGAAAGAAAAGAATCTGAGACCATCTCGCCTACCCGCCCTCATGGACAGTAATAAGATGCAGAGTGTTTAAGGTTTTTGCCCTGTTATAGGAACCCAGGGAATGTTCTCGCTCTCAATCAAGTCGAGCATCGATGTGGCCATGAATCCTTGAAAATCCCCGGAGAGATCTCTCAGAGTAAGTATTGAATTAACTCACGTCCTGACCTGCTATTCCACCCTGTCCCAGAGAAGTCCTTCCTCCAAAAGTCCTTGGGAGACAATGCTGTGTTTTGAAGACAGATAGTCCAGAAAAGCAGGGGAAGGGTTCTGTGAACTCTTCTACCAAAAATATAGTAAACGTACCTAGTTCCTGTCTCCTTTCCCCTAGGCAGCACTTTCCTTTTGCTGCTAACGTACGGCGTTGAAGTGCAGTGCAGGTCACCGTGGCTTAGCCAGAGACAGACAAGACTGTCACACATTTATCCCTACTGAAAAGACGCCTACAGCTGGGTTTTCCGAGAAGCAATGTTTGAGCACTAGACCAACACTGTGAAGGCGTACAGTGTGTCAAGGCTTGTGCAAAGTTTTAAAGTCAAAGGGTTGAATTTCCCTTACTGTTGTGCTACCAGTAGGCGCAGTATGTTACCAGAGACTTCACCAGTTTTTGACGATGGTATTTGTAGAGAGCTGTTTCAGAAAGGGGAATATTGATTGCTACTGCACCGAGATCATAAATAGGGGATGCGTGTAATGTTTAAGTGCTAAGGTTGTATTTTAGTATTGTTATTCAAGAACGGGCTCGCATGCATCAAAGCAAAGCCTGGACTTGTTTATGATGCTGTTAGAAATCTTCCTCCGTATGACATACGTACTAGCATTAATAATGACATAATTATTAGTAGAAGTAACTTATATTATGGTAGTGTCTAGGCACTGCAAGGACCGAGCCTCTCCATGAAAGATCTCCATGAAGTAGAGAGGCAAGGAGACAATCTTGACCCAGAGAGTCACAATTTAGGCATTAGTCTCCATGTGGATGGATCAGCCAAAGGTGTGGGAGGAGGTAACAGTTAAACAAACATGGTCAGCGCTGTAAGCTCCTGTCGTAGTTCACCAACCTAACTGTTACCATGTTGTACTGTCCATAGGCATCGTGGCAGCAGGGAACTAGGGAATCTTTCACCACGTTACAATTCAGCAAGGAACGGGTGAGGTTCCAGCAGTGAAGGACACAGAAGAAATCACTGCAGTTGGTGTACAACACAGAGGGATTTTAAGTAGCCTGTTTTGGGGCAAGTCTTTCCCTGAAGGGAACTCTTGGGAGTTGCTGAAACTGTTTAAGTCTGCTAAGCAATCCTGTTGGGTAAGTAAAGTGCTGTATTCAGGGCTTTAAAGCATGCCTGAGCTGTGAAAATCTCTCTCACAAAGGAGCCAATGTTTGAGGTTCGTACTGCAACATGTATATATTTATTTATTTGTAAAGCATGAAAGAGGAAATATTTCCAAGCTTGGAAGGAGAGAGGCATAATAATGTTGAAGCCTGTTTCCCTTGCACGTCCCGGGTTTCACAGAAGGAAAATTCAGGTGCGTGGGCTCAGAGGAGTCCAGGAGTCCTCTGAGAAGTGGACTTGAAAATACCTTGCAGATTGTTGTAGCAAATAAGTTGAAGTGCAGAAGAGAGGCTGAGAGGTAGCAAAGAACTGGTTAATCCTGAAATGTAAAATACATGAAAAATCTGGGCTCCGGATCTGGTTTTCAGGGAATATGTATTGCTGGGTCAGATTCTCTAGGATTTTATACATGGAAAAGTTTTACTCCTTCCCCACCTTTCCCCCAGGTTACGCATACACATTTTTCTTCTTAGTTTTTCTTCAGCTTTTACATCTAGGTTCACAATAGCGTGAAGTAAACGCATTTACATGCTATAGCATAATATGACAATATTTGCCTGTACAGAGTTTCATAACGCAAACCTCTGGGAAAAGGTAACTCAGGAGTTCCGGCAGTAACTTTTCCTTGTTCTGTCTTGGAAAGAAGAGAAAGATTTCTTTGTGCTCTTGATTCTGTTTACTCCGGTGCTTTCCTGTCAGCTTGAAAGGATCAGAACAAGTCTGTCCTAAGAAAAACTGGTTTTGAAAGATTAACATTTAAACACTGTAATATTCCCCATACCACAGTGCTGAATGGATTCAGCAAAGCACTTAAACGCACACTTTAAATTGAAGTTTAAGTGAGGTTGCACAGAATCAAGTTTATATTTGTGTTATTTTAAAATGCGTTTGAGGACCATTAAGTGCATGCATCCTTTCAGGAAACCTTTATTAGACACCAGAGAAAATTAATTATGTGTAGATTTGAGGTAACCTTAATATGCACTGGGATTGCTC
Source organism: Aptenodytes patagonicus (assembly GCF_965638725.1). Classification (NCBI taxonomy): domain Eukaryota; kingdom Metazoa; phylum Chordata; class Aves; order Sphenisciformes; family Spheniscidae; genus Aptenodytes; species Aptenodytes patagonicus. Next base: position 7,227,747 of record NC_134954.1, read on the forward strand.
TCCATTACGTTTTGTTTTTAATGACCAGAATAGAAAATTAGAAACAAATGAAATATTTAGGAAACTATCATTATGACTACATCAAGCTGATCATGCAACTAAAAGGCTTTAATAATAGTGAAAAGAATATGTTCTGTAAATTTTAGAGATATAAGTCTGTATATGTTTCATTTCCAGTTCTTGGATAACAAGCGTGGAAGCTGATGGTTCCGCTTAATTTTGCTTCTCTGCTAACTTAAGTCTAGAATCAAACGAACATTTAAACAAAGGTTGATCTCTTCAACTTCCTCTTACAGTTGGAATAATATTTGAGTGAAGGAGGGCAGTAAATTGAGTAGACTGATTTAATAAAAGACATTAACCTTTTCAGATATCTCTAGTACTTTTTCAGTTAGGAAAGAGCTAATGTATTTATGAAATACACTTGCAAAGGAGGAGCGTAGCTCCTTAGTAGGCGGTGTAGCGCTGTTTGTCCTTGGTTTACAAAAGGGATGCAAAGTTAGTCAGTTGTGCTGCTTCGAATTTTTGAAATTGTCTTTTGAGTAGTTATTTTAAAATTTTAACCTTAGTGAAACTAAAACTTATTTTAACTTGGCGTGATAACAGGGGAATTTTTTTTAAAGTATTGGCTTCATTGAGAGGGAGTCTGAATATCACCTCTTAAGCGCCTAAGTTCTTATACTCTGGTCCTCTATAATTAATGGACAGGCTCTTTCAGACAGTGATTTAAAACCTACTTCTAGAAATATGGATTTTATAATATTACCTAAAAAAAAAGAAAATAAAAAAGGAAGAGATAATAGTCAGGAAATTCTGCTGAAGAAACAGACAAAGCAAAATGCTGGTGCACGGATACCGAATTTATTGGCACGGATTTTCTGACACGAGAGGCATTCATGAATGTGGGATTCTTATTTAATATTTCTCAAATGAGATTAAAAAGGTAAAAATTAAAAGTGATTGTTCTAGTAGCGTGTGCACAGGAGAGCTGGTTAAAATTGTAAAAGGTTCTTCTTCGGTATTTTGAACTTCAGAGATGAATGTTTCCTGAAATGTCACACTTCCATTACATATGGCTCATAACCTTTAAATGTGGTTACAGTAAAACAAAACGTATTTCAGATTCAACACATTAATCCTCGATGAGAGACGTGCAGAGCTGTCATTTTCACCAAGCATTCATGTATGGTCACTGGGGTTTTCCATGGGCCTATTTATTCCACAGAGACACTTTGCCTTTTAGCAGGTAAACACAGATTTTTTTTTTTTTTCTTTTCTCCTAGCAAAACTGAGAAAAATCTGTCCTCAAAGCAAAGCAGCTTTATGCAATCTGTAGTGCTACCCTCTTTTTTCAGTAAAACCTTCAAGGGCTAAGAAACTCATTTTCACAATGCTGCCGCAACACTGTGCTTTTATTTGCAATTTTTTTTAAAAGCATCTCCGTATTTTCTATTTTGGTTTGCAAATTCATTCATAATATGTGCTAGCCCGCGCACCCCCAGCTGTATTCAGTTCTTTGGAAGAGTGGCTTTCCTGATTAGTTTATTAGTTGTTTGCCAAACGTGATGTGTGCAATGGGTCATTAAGTAACATGGCACCGAAGGTGTATTGTTTTTTGGGGATAGAAGCATTCCCAGAAATAGTTTTAAAAGAACAAAGGCAAATTGTTCAGAGGCGGAAAGTCAACGGCGGTTGGATCCCTCTGCCCCTCTGACTTTTATTCCGTAAAGTATGACAGAGAGTCGTTTCTGAGGGAGGAAGGAAGTTGAATGCAGAAACATCTGTGCTAAACCTCTAGCAACGTGGGCAGCTGAGCGGCGAATGCTCCTAACATCAAATAGGCCCGGGCTAGTGGCTGGCGGGATGGGGGAGAGAATGGGAAGAGCAAAAGCCAGAAAACTCCTGGGGTCGCCATAAAGGCATTTTAATAAGCAAAGGGGAAAAAAAAAACCAAACCCCTAAGTGATGCAAAGGCGGTCACTCACCACCTCCCGCCCAGCCAGTCTCTGAGCAGCAGCCACCTTGGCAAGGCAACCCCCTACTTCTCCCTCTCCCGCCAGTTTTACTGCCGAGCGTGGCACTAGGTGGCATGGGGTGTCCCTTCGGGCAGTCCGGACTGCGCCCCCTCCCAGCCTCCTGCCCGCCGCCAGCCCGCTCCTGGGGAAGCGGAGTGGGAAACGGGGGACGGCCTTGACAGGGCGCAAGCACTGTTCAGCAAGAGCCAGAACGTCGGCGCCTTGTCAAGCCTGTTTCAGCCACAAATCCGAACCTCAGCACGGTACAGGCCGCTGCCGGTTCACCCGCTCCCGGCCAGAGCCAGTACAAAAACAATCCAGGTGGAACCGCGACAGAGAGACTCACAAAGGCTGCCGTTAGAAGGAAAAACACGTGAGGACGGTATTTCAGCTGTTTATTTCAACAATTTGTATTTAGTTTAAGTCTCTTGGGTTTTGGGGGGTATATCGTCTTGTTAGGAGAGATGATAAACTGATCTCAAATGACTAGTGGTGTATCGAACATGACCTAATTATAATGAGGTGAATGGGAAATAGAAAATTTTCTGACTGGCTGAGAAAAGCTCTGTGGGAAAGAGGTTGTCTTAACCGTGGCAGGAGGGGATGAATGGAAGTTAACTCTTGAGAGACTGCTCCAGGCACTTAGATAATTGGATGATAGGAGCTACACTGGAATCCATACAGAGTAATTCAGATTGGCTTGAAGTCATTAAAAGGACTAAATCCACTTCAGAGCAGCAGCGTGATTTTGACTACAGTTTCTTTGGAGAGCCCTGCAGTGAGTGAGCTTACGTCTCTCAAAGACGGACAGATAAACTAGTGCCCACAGTACTTTTCTGAAATGGATTTGAGTTTTTAGCAGTTAAAATTCTCCCCATAGAAATTAACGATTACCTATTACCTCAGCCACCCCACAGGACTGTGCTATTTTTTTGAACACGAGGTTCCGTGGGCTGCACAGCTTAGTATTTATTTCAAATTGTCTGAAATATGTCAGTAAACAGCGGTGGAAAGTGTAATCTTGTACTTCGAGTCCCCCAGATGATACGCACTTCCACCTAGTTGCATGATAATAAAAATGATGGCAAATGGCCCCGAAGACCCGGCAGCTGGACCGAGAGAACAATGAAAAGCAGCGGCTGTGCTGGGCTGTGTTTGCTGCCAAGTCCGTGTGTTGTTTCAGGATATAACACGGCAGAGGAGCTGCAGGAACGGGGCAAAAGTGACTTTCAGTAAAAGCGTTGCTCGATTTTTCTGGCCTCTGTTGTTTATCAGCTAAAGGTGAAAAACCTATAATCGCCCAAAGGAATTACGGTCTTAGTCTTAAGCTCTCGAGATCTCTCATCTTAGAAGCTTTTTACTTGTTTTCAAGAGTGTGGCCTGAAAGAAATAATATAATACATAAGAGACAGCATCATTTTGGAGTCATTTGGGGGAGAGAATATAGAGAAATTGGTTGCAAACGCCCCCCCCCCCCTTTTTTTTTTAAGAATACAGAGTTCATAATACCTAGACTTTTATTGCTATTACAATAAACAGCACTAACATGGCAAACAAATTATTTTTTCTCTTTTTATTCTGATTTTGTAATAATGGTATAGATACAAAGGTAAAAGCCAATTGCACAGAATAACTGCACATTCTGAAAGGAATTTTGATAATTGTTAATATTTTGAAAAACAAAACCAGAAATTGCTGGAAAAAATGAACGCGCACTCTAAATTCTCACAAAAGTGTGTTTAATTTATCAATTATGGACAATTTAAAGCACCTATATACTTATATTTGAATGCACTTCTAGAACCTATTGTATTATCATTATTATAATTTCATTGTGATGGTTTGATTTCAGTGTCACAAAACTTTGGTTTCAATTGTTACACATGTAAGGGAATATAAAATTAAATGGTAATATAAAAATTGATTCTGATAATTTCAAATATGGATATGAAAAAGCAAGGCTGGAAGGAATGCTAAATACAGAATTTTGAAAGCATTCTTATTGTGACTCACAACATTGTCTCTTTTTCAAATGTTTTTTTTATATGGTATTCACAGACTGGAAAATCTATTTTCTTTTCTTTAGCTAAGAGAAACAGGTTGTTTCTTAAGGTATTAAGTGAATTAAACTTGTTTGCTGTGGACTTTGGTATACCGTAAGCCCCAGAAGTTGGTTTCCTCTGCTTTCCATCCCACTGCCGGACAGGGACAGCCGTGCTATGGTTAGGAGAGAAGAGTGCTGACCAGTCAAATAGTTGCTGACAAGCAAAAATCTTTAATGGTTGAATTCTGCTCATCTCTTGGAATGTACTAATTTGGGTCTCTCTTCTCAATGCAAGTTGACAAGAAACCTTGAGGAGTACAATTAAGTTTGAAGCCACAGCTCCTTTTTCAGAATTGGCTGAAATCAGCCAAAGGATTAAAACCTGTCTTGACAGGCGGGGGGGCTGTGTAAGCACTGCCTTCGTGGGAAAACAGGCGAACCCTACCCCTCCACAGGTCTCCTTCCTGAACCACCCACTGCCAATCAAAACCTCGTTCCCTCTGTGACTTTTTTTTTTTAATTCTTTGCTCCACCCCCCCGCCAAGTCTTTAAGTCTTTGCCAGGTCTGAAGCATGGCAGCCAGCATGGCTTCACCAAGGGCAAGTCCTGCCTCACCAACCTAGTGGCCTTCTCTGATGGAGTGACTACATCAGCGGACACGGGAAGGGCTACAGACGTCGTCTATCTGGACCTCTGTAAGGCCTTGGACACGGTCCCGCACAACATCCTTCTCTCTAAACTGGAGAGGTATGGATTTGATGGGTGGACTGTCTGGTGGGTGAGGAATTGGTTAGATGGTTGCATCCAGAGGGTAGTGGTCAATGGCTCAATGTCCAGATGGAGATTGGTGACGAGTGGTGTCCCACAGGGGTCTGTATTGGGACTGGTACTGTTTAATATCTTCATCTATGACATAGACAGTGGGATCGCGCGCACCCTCAGCAAGTTCGCAGATGACACCAAGCTGAGTGGTGTGGTCAACACGCCAGAGGGATGGGATGCCATCCAGAGGGACCTGGACAAGCTCAAGAAGTGGGCCTGTGTGAACCTCATGAGGTTTAACAAGGCCAAGTGCAGGGTCCTGCACCTGGGTCGGGGCAACTCCTGGTATCAATACAGGCTGGGGGATGAAGGGATTGAGAGCAGCCCTGCTGAGAAGGACTTGGGGGTACTGGTGGATGAAAAGCTGGATGTGAGCCAGCAATGTGCACTCGCAGCCCAGAAGGCCAACCCTATCCTGGGCTGTATCAAAAGCAGCGTGGCCAGCAGGTCGAGGGAGGGGATTCTGCCCCTCTACTCTGCTCTGGTGAGACCCCACCTGCAGTACTGCGTCCAGCTCTGGAGCCCTCAGCACAAGACAGACACGGACCTGTTGGAGCGGGTCCAGAGGAGGGTCACAAAAATGATCAGGGTGGTGGAACACCTCTCCTGTGAAGAAAGGCTGAGAGAGTTGGGGTTGTTCAGCCTGGAGAGGAGAAGGCTTCGGGGAGACCTTCTTGCAGCCTGTCAGTACTTGAAGGGGGCTATAAGAAAGATGGGGACAGACTTTTTGGCAGGGCCTGTTGCAACAGGACAAGGGGGAATGGCTTTAAACTAAAGGGGGGTAGATTCAGACTAGATATAAGGAAGACATTTTTTTACGCTGAGGGTGGTGAAGCACTGGCCCAGGTTGCCCAGAGAGGTGGTGGATGCCCCATCCCTGGCAACATTCCAGGTCAGGTTGGACGGGGCTCTGAGCAACCTGATCTAGTTGAAGATGTCCCTGCCCACGGCAGGGGGGTTGGACTAGATGACTTTTAAAGGTCCCTTCCAACCCAAACCATTCTATGATTCTATGATATAAAGCTCAGTGTGTTTTATAAACTGGACATTGTTTCTATTCAAACAGAAGGAAAGCTCTAATATTTTAGTTAGTGTTCAGAACAAGATTTTTGTCTTTTCTTGCTTTACTTTGATTTTTTTTTTTTCCCTTACCATAGATCTGTAAATATTTTTTTTCTCTGAACAGAAAAGTTGTTTCTGGTAATGTCTTAGAATATATTTGTCTCCCCTCGTGTCTAAATGAGTTCTTCCTTATCCCGTATTAGAAGTACCACAACCTCTCCTCTGCAAAAAGCACATTCTGTAAGAAGTTAAAAACAGTAGGAAATCGAGCTAAGAAGCAGGTGCCAAATAACTTGACTGTACTTTTCACAGTTATGAGTAATCTGCACTTCTCTTTCCTAATGCCTTGACTAAAAAGGCTTATTTAGTGTGTGTGCTTCACACTGTAATGTAGTGCTTCATTTCCCTCATAATTTCTGAAGCTGGGAGATAAAATAATGTTTTTCTGGGCCTTAGCACATTGCTTGATCTTGCAAAGTCTATTTCATGGTCTGCTAGATCCTAATGGAGATTGCTAGTAATGACATAATATTTATTTATATAAAAGTAAATTTACTGCCAACTGTCTAAAACTTACAAGCAATTGAAGTAACAGGTTATTTTAAGTTTTTAGTTCATTTTAGCAGTATGTAAGAAAAAATATATGGACGCCACAAGTTCAACTCCCTAAAAAAACCCCAAAATACTGTATGTTTCGATGTCATGGTATCAAGATATAGTGTCTTTGCAAACTTTTAAATGAGGCTGTATATTAATGTTTCTGTTGGAGATGCATTTATGTTTGGAGCTTCCGCTTCCCAGGCCGTTAAAATCATTTGGCAATAAATGTTACACCTCATTCGGTAAAATCAGATCAGTAATCAACCTTAAAGCTTAACCATATGCAAAAAGATGGGGAACTTCCATAGATACTCTTGACGGGCTTTGAGAATGACCTTGATGTTAGCTGTGTTAATAGCATTTCTAACGGAGAATCTGCAGTAGGCTTTTTGCCTAGAGCCACAATGTAAATTACTGCTGCATTGCAGAGTACGGTTTAATTGTTCAAGGGAAGGGGGGGAAAAACTACCGTTCTAAATTCCCGAGCGGGACCTACGGTACATCAATGAAGGCCAAACTGAAAAGTCCAGTATGACAATATAGATGCTGTACAAACCAAAGAGCATCAAAAGAGTTTTCTTCCCCCACAGAGCTCATTGCGCTGTGTACACCATCTGGGATTTAACTTACAGGATGTGTCCTTTTAGTATGCACATGGAGCTCTATTTTCAAGCGGTGGTGATGTGAATGCCCCATTTCTGATGTTTTGAGGATGTTTTGTTTGAAGTTGCCAGTGTTTGGGTGGTGAGTGGTTTCTAAAATCGGATTTCTGATTTGAGGTCATCAAAATCACATTCCTTTTGCAAACACGAAACACGTTATAAACAACTAGACATCCAAAAATCTTTGTATCAGCCCATGTATGCATTTACAGTAGGGGGAAAAAGAATATTGGGAAAGATCTATCTGTTGTTCACAAGGTTAGTAATTGGATTACATATTGATTTTAATTTCAATTTTGTATCTATAGAACAGAGTGATAATGTAATGAGTTCAAAGATTTCATGAGTTCAAGTTTGAAATAGTGAAACCATGGCTTAATTTTGTAGGTCATATCAAATCTGTGCCAATAATTCTTTAGGTGATGGCACATTATGTGTGCACCAACTACTTTTAAAGGGGTAGGGACTCTTAAAAATGTCTGTTAGCTCTGTTTTATTAAAACCTTCATATGCAGAGTGCTGGAGACACTGATGATTAGTGGCCTCAGGCAAAAAGGAACACTGTGCCTAACTTTCAGAAACCTCTCCAAGTTATCTAAAATAATAATTTTTCCACTTATTTTCTTTATTAAAGATTCAGGATCACAGGGCTTTCCAAGGCTATGAAGCTGGCAGTCTTTACTGCACAGGAAGGTTTACTGAGAGATTTAAGTTTTACAATAAAAGCATATCAGATGGTTTAAAATATGTACGCTACCTTTTCCTGTGAATTTATACAAAGCACAAGCAATGTGGAAAATAATGTTTTTAAAAGGTTGCAAGAGAAAGTTTATAACAGTATGATGATGGAGCAAAAAATGGCAAGCTTTGCCAACGTTGCGGGAGGTGGGATTTTAGGTTTTGCAGTGGTATGCTTTATCTTCTTTTCTTGTTCTTTTAAATGGTGTTAGGTTGAAGTTATACAATTTTGGTTGCTTATTTTTTTTCCTGGATAGAGCATCTGTTGCTTTTTTCCCTGCTTGGTTAGTTAACTTCAGATAGGGCATTCGAGAGAAATTGTGCTTTCACTTATACCAGTCTGAATCTGGAATAACTAATCTGGAATTTGGAGTAACAAATTGCATTCATATGCAGTTAGTCTAGAACTAGATGGACAGAAAAAAGAGAACCTAGCTACAGTATTCATTGATGAGCAGGATGGAGACGAGACTTTAAAGACGGAGCTTTTAATTAATGTCCAAATACTTCTATTAAATTCAGGTTTATGTTTTAGGAAAAGGTTTAAAATACAAGTTCAGGAAATAAGTTTAAGGGAAAAATTCTCTTTGATTTGCGCATATGCTGCTGGGGGAGATACCCCGTGCTCTTTCCCTGCCTTTCTAGCAGTGAGAGGCCAACATAATAAACAGGAAAGCTTCAAGAGAGCAGCTGACCCTGCAGGTTCGACTGTTCGCTGCTGCACCCTCAGCTCTGTATTCCTGCTGTTGTCCTCATTTAGGTACTGGCAAACCTGCAGTTGTTTGGTTAGCCAGTTCATGCAGCTGAACTGAAAACTCATGAGAAAAAACCCATGCTTTTCAGCTGCTGGATTTCTGAATCGGCTCCATGAACCAGTTCATTTTGCAGTTGAATTCTAGTTTGCTCTCCGTCACTGGGGGAAAAGATGGGAGGGGTTGGGTAGGACACAGGTCCTGCACTCCTGGAGCCAGCCTGAGGGAGCACAGATGGTTGGCTAGGAGTTATAATTAGGTCTCTTCTGGCCAGTTAGTTTAATGTTATCTGTGGTTTAGGAGATGGTAGTCATTCCTAAGATAAGTAGCAGCGTGTGCCTGTGTGCCCGGAGTGGCTGGCTGCCTGTCCTAGGATGGCAGGGTGGGTCTTGAAACAACATGTGGTTGGCACTCTGCCTTTTCCCCAGAATGGCTTCTTCCACTGAGGATAGGCTTTTACCCTGCATCAGGAAAAGCACAATTAAAGCTGCAAATCAGCTAAAAGTAGTTCACTTTTCTTGAATGTAGGTTAATGCCAGAACAGATTTATTTTGTGTTGTTTTGTGTTTTTCTTCTGAATTTATAAAAGGACCAGAACTATCTGTTCTCCAGGCACTTCAATCAACGAAATTAAAGCACAGAAAACTGGTGAATAAACACTATAATCAGTGTAGAAAGAAAACAACTAGTAATCACAAAATACCTAATTCAGTAGCTATGCAGAGCCAATGATTAATTAATACCACTGCATCTGTGGCACGGTCGCCCTTCAGCACTTTTAAACCACGGTACCAAAAAGCCTCGCAGCGTGTCCTAGGGGTCAGACAACTGGCTATTTCAAGTCAGTAAGGCAGGAGCATAGTAAAGGTGCTGAAGCAGCTGCTTCTTATTTTTTTTTCAGAGTAGGGCTGGCCTTAGGGCATTAGCTGATTTCAGCTGCCACATTGCATTTGGGGGCCTCTCAGCTAGGCAGGTAGCAGATCTGACAGGGCTTAGGTCAAAAATTGGACCTCGGAAAACTGCAGGTTACTCCTACGTGCTATGAAACACTCGTTGAATGTGTTCATGGTCACTTGCTCTACTTCAGACTTTACATAAATTCCCTCTGAGCTGCTGTCTTGTCCTATTTCATTCTTAAGATGAATATATGCCCTGTCTTGAGGCTTGTAGCAAGCTGACCAAATGCTGACTGAAGAAGATAATGTGGGCAGAAGTTAATAAGTAATACAAAGAAGAGATGTTGCTGTGCTTACCAAAAACATGCATGACTGACTAAGCATATGGGATCATCATTAGAGGAAATACCACGTATACTGTCTAAAAGGTATAGCAGTACCACTGACATCATGAAATTATTTAGGCTGTGTCTTTTCCTGAGTTGAAACCCAGCCTAGCGTTAAAACAGCCAAGGCTCTCATCCATGCTTGTGGTTTTTGGAACAATAAATGACATTTCAGATTTTGAGTTTGTTTTTCAGTAGAGCCATCATCACCGTGATAGCCAGCTCGAAGAGCAGCACAAACCTATCAATATCAGTAGAGACTGTACAGACACAACTTTGTGTGCCGAAAGGTGAGCGCTTTCCCAGAGGTCAGTTGTGAGGCACTCCCTCCCCACTCCAATATCAGCCAATGTCCCAGTGTGGATCTAGGGTACTACACTGACATTAAATTATTGAATTTCTAACTTCAGCTGGATAAATTACTCTTTACTTTCTGTGGAAGGTTGCTATCTATTATTAAATGATTCAACATCTGAAGCACCGCTTTGCAGAAGTACTGCTTTGCAGTAATAGGCAAACTAGCTCCTGTACAATCTATAAAACCATTCTTAATTTTCCTGGATGAAAGTATTAAAAAGTAAATGATTAATAATTTCTCAGCATATATCTGGATTTTTTTTTTTTATTTTAAGCAAGTGGCTTAAATATTTAGAGTGTAAAATTAATAGGTCAGATCATACTGAAATGTTAGACTATCAGTTCTAGAAACAAAGTAGTTGCTGTATTGTTTAAAATGTTAAGTATAGATTTTATATCTGAAATAGGTGCTTTTCAAAGTAACAGAAGTTAATATTTTAATTGAAAGGGGAGAAAAAGAACTTTATCTGAAAAGAGTATGTTCTAGGAACTGCAGTACTGTACTCTGACTGTTGTTTTACTAAAATACTGTGTAATTCAAGATTCTTAAAAAAAAGGTATTTTTTTAAATAGTTTAATCAGGTTAGGTTGATTTTTGAGCTCAGAAAAACACCTCAGTGTTGAGAGGCAGATGGAATTACAGACCTGTATTGGAATAGAGCTAGTATGGTAAAATATTAATAAGAATGATTTTAATCCACTGTGCATTGCCAAGAACCTTTAGCTTGAGAGAAAGCTGTCACAAAGATGTGATGTAGTACAAGTGGTAGCTGGAATTGAGAATGCCAAACAAAATTATGTGCAAAGCACAACTGAAATGACAATTCTACAATGGTATCTACATGTGTGAAACCCAAATTGAAGGTTATGGATGAAATTCAAAACAACAGATCTGGGACTGGTGTAATTATTATGCTGAGCTATTATTGTAAACTCTTCATTCAGCTGATCCTTCCAAGGTACCACATATAATGAAGTTTTGATGCTCTTACTTAATTTAAAGCTGCATGCTCATATAGGTTGATTCTTCTTGGCAATACTGCCAAGTCTTGTCGAATCTTAAAAAGGAGCAGCAGACTTTAGGAAGGTAAGGCGTTAGATGTGAGTACCTTCAGTGGATCTTGATGGATTTAGAGGGTTTTTTTGAAGTGTAGAAGGAAGGTAGTGGGACACCGTGTCTCATGATTCATGGGGATGTGAGCAGATGAGGTACACGTGACCCTCAGCTGCGTAGAGAAATTGGAATGTGTGTGCATCTGAGGACAGCACCTGACCGAGATGCAGCCAGGTGAGACATCCCTCCATTGCTACTCGGATTCAGTGCTCCGCTGTAATTCCCTAAGGTACCTAGCATGGACTTCGAAGCATTTGATAAATTGGGAATATTTGGGCCTTTTATGATTCTTGTACTGTTAAACCTTGACAGGCACTGGGTTAAATTCTACTCCGTTCCATTCCACTGTCTCCACTACCAGTTTATACATTTGTTTTATGATAATTCCTAGATTTGTCAACTGATTTTGAGGCCTTTCCACTCAGGAGACTGCACTTCTGTCCAGATACTCTGTAGCTTGCAGAGTTGGGCTGTGTTTTAATGGTATAATAAATTCCAGTTTAGTACTCTTAGTACTGAAAAATTGCTATGGGCACATGGCAAAAATGCTGACTGTGTAAAACCCTTTGCAGGTTCTGATAAGTTTTTAAATTATTGACAAGTTAACTTTGTACCAGTTCATTGATGCTGAACAGGTATTATTTGTCTTTTGTAGCCAGACTAATCTTCCATAAAAGTGTAAGCCAGCCTGAATTTCAGAATTTCTGCTTTGGCTAACTTGAAAAATGCAACTGTATGAATCCAGGTTCAGATCCACACGCTTCTGCATAACGACAATGACTACAAGAGAACACTTCCAGCACTGTGTATGTCAAGGTCTGTAAGCAACGCTGAAAACAACAGATACATTGGAAGCTGAAATTGCTATCTCATAATCTTATGACAATAATTTTGACATAAAATTATGATATAATTTAATAAGTAATAATCGCTCACCCCTCAAGTAACATGGGAAATGACAGAACTAAGTTTAAAGTCTTTTGAAGCAGAAACACCAAAATAGTGATGGAGGGGAAAAATTTAGGAAGTTTAGGAATGGTTGGAAAAGCAGTTTGCAAAGGTCACCGGTACATTTTGGTTTAAAAGTAACTTGCCTTTTCTGAGCACAAGGAGGAAGGCAGGCAGTATGAATGCAGGTTATGTCACTGGTTTGATAAGGTCACAGACAACTATATCAGTGCAAACTGCGGTGTGTTGCAGGAGGCGCCTGGGCTGGCACTTCTAAGGAGAGCACCGCTGTTAACGCCAGCGTATTGTGTAATTACTCTCACAGATCCTGCAAGAATGTTTTAAGGTGATTGAATCCCAAATGTGGAGTTGTGACTAGTGTTTAAGTAAGATCTCAGTTTACCTTTGAAATTTGTGTAGCTGCAGCTGGCTGGGAATGGCTCACTTTGAGCGTCCATGTGTTTTTAAATGGTAGATAGGAAAACAATTTGGACTGTTCATTTTTAGGCCACTATGAAATACAGATGCTTATGGCAGACAGTAATTTCTAGAGGCGTATTTTCCTTCAGTACTACTATACTTATCCTATAAAACTTACACCTTGAAGAACTCATCCTTTTCTAGTTGCCCTTGTCACATTTTCTTCCCTGGTATAATTTAGCTATGTAGCCTAGCTGCAGTAGTAGGGCTTCTATTTTTCTTCTATTTTGAGAAGTGTGAATGTCCTCCAAAATGTGACTGAGCGGGACTCCCATGCAGATAAGATAAGAGGCCTGGTTACATCCATGTTTGGAGGAAGAAGTAGTCTTAGCAAATAAAAGAAGTCTTCCTAAAGTAAGATCTTGTAAAACACGACACAGCAAGTTGTTAGACCTCATGTTTGGCTACAGTAATGTAAGAGAACTCTACAGGGCAAGGAAGTTCAGATATTGCTGCCTTTGGCTCCTCCTAATTGCTAAATTCCCTTATGTTCATCAGAATTCACTAGTAGTGAGAGGTTGCCAGTTTTCATAGAATCATAGAATAGAATCATAGAATCATTGAGGTTGGAAAAGACCTCTAAGATCATCGAGTCCAACCGTCAACCCAACACCACCATGCCCACTAAACCATGTCCCTAAGCGCCTCATCTACACATCTTTTAAATACCTCCAGGGATGGGGACTCCACCACTTCCCTGGGCAGCCTGTTCCAATGTTTCACCACTCTTTCAGTAAAGAAATTTTTCCTTACATCCAATCTAAACCTCCCCTGCCGCAACTTGAGGCCATTTCCTCTCGTCCTATCGCTTGTTACTTCGGAGAAAAGACCAACACCCACCTCGCTACAACCTCCTTTCAGGGAGTTGTAGAGAGCGATGAGGTCTCCCCTCAGCCTCCTTTTCTCCAGGCTGAACAGTCCCAGTTCCCTCAGCCGCTCCTCATCAGACTTGTTCTCCAGACCCCTCACCAGCCTCGTTGCCCTTCTCTGGACACGCTCCAGCACCTCAATGTCCTTCTTGTAGTGAGGGGCCCAAAACTGAACACAGTATTCGAGGTGCGGCCTCACCAGGGCCGAGTACAGGGGCACGATCACTTCCCTACTCCTGCTGACCATGCTATTTCTGATACAGGCCAGGATTCCATTGGCCTTCTTGGCCGCCTGGGCACACTGCCGGCTCATGTTCAGCCGGCTGTCGACCAACACCCCCAGGTCCTTCTCTGCTGGGCAGCTTTCCAGCCACTCTTCCCCAAGCCTGTAGCGCTGCATGGGGTTGTTGTGCCCCAAGTGCAGGACCTGGCACTTGTCCTTGTTGAACCTCATACAGTTGGCCTGGGCCCATCGATCCAGCCTGTCCAGGTCCCTCCGCAGAGCCTTCCTACCCTCGAGCAGATCAACGCTCCCGCCCACCTTGGTGTCGTCTGCAAACTTACTGAGGGAGCACTCGATCCCCTCGTCCAGATCATTGATAAAGATATTAAACAAGACTGGCCCCAGAACTGAGCCCTGGGGAACACCGCTCGTGACCGGCCGCCAACTGGATTGAACTCCATTCACCACAACTCTCTGGGCCCGGCCGTCCAGCCAGTTTTTGACCCAGCCCAGAGTACACCTGTCTAAGCTGTGAGCCGCCAGCTTCTCGAGGAGAATGCTGTGGGAGACAGTGTCAAAGGCCTTGCTGAAGTCCAGGTAGACCACATCCACAGCCTTTCCCTCGTCTACTACGCGGGTCACCTGGTCATAGAAGGAGATCAGGTTGGTCAAGCAGGACCTGCCTTTCATGAATCCGTGCTGGCTAGGCCTGATCCCCTGGTTGTCCCGCTCATGCCTTGTGAGCGCCCTCAAGATGAACCGCTCCATAATCTTCCCTGGCACCGAGGTCAGGCTGACAGGCCTGTAGTTCCCCGGATCCTCCTTCCGGCCCTTCTTGTAGATGGGTGTCACACTGGCAAGCCGCCAGTCATCCGGGACCTCCCCCGTTAACCAGGACTGCTGATAAATGATGGAGAGCGGCTTGGCGAGCTCCTCCGCCAGCTCCCTCAGCACTCTCGGGTGGATCCCATCCGGCCCCATAGACTTGTGAGCGTCCAGGTGGCATAGCAGGTCATTGACTGCTTCCTCTTGGATTATGGGGGTTCATCCTGCTCGCCGTCCCCGTCTTCCAGCTCGGGGGGCCGAGTACCCTGATGATAACTGCTCTGCCTGTTAAAGACTGAGGCAAAGAAGGCATTGAGTACCTCAGCCTTTTCCTCATCCTCAGTGACAATGTTCCCCCTTGCATCCAATAAAGGATGGAGATTCTCCTTGGCTCTCTTCTTGTCATTAATACATTTGTAAAAACTTTTTTTATTGTCTTTAACGACAGCGGCCAGATTGCGTTCTAGCTAGGCTTTTGCCTTTCTCATTTCTTCTCTGCACGACCTAACGAGATCCCTGTACTCTTCTTGAGTCGCCTGCCCCTTCTTCCACAAGCGGTAAACTCTCCTTTTTTTCCTGAGTCCCAGCAAGAGCTCCCCGTTCAGCCAGGCCGGTCGTCTTCCCTGCCCATTCTTCTTACGGCACATGGGGACAGCCTGCTCCTGCGCCTTTAAGACTTCCTTCTTGAAGATCGTCCAGCCTTCCTGGACCCCTTTGCCCTTCAGGACCGTCTCCCACGGGACTCTCTCAACCAACGTCCTGAACAGGCCAAAGTCCGCCCTCCGGAAGTCCATGGTTGTGGTTTTGCTGCCCCCCCTCCTTACTTCACTAAGAAGCGAGAATTCTATCATTTCATGGTCGCTAAGCCCAAGACGGCCTCCGACCACCACATCTCCCACCAGTCCTTCTCTGTTAGTAAACAGCAGGTCGAGCGAGGCACCTCCCCTGGTAGGCTCACTTACCAGCTGTGTCAGGAAGTTGTCTTCCACACACTCCAGGAACCTCCTAGACTGCTTCCTCTCTGCCGTGTTTCATTTCCAGCAGACGTCCGGGAAGTTGAAGTCCCCCACGAGAACAAGGGCTAGCGATTGAGAGACTTCTGCCAGCCGCTTATAGAGCGCTTCATCTGCCCCTTCATCCTGGTTGGGTGGTCTATAACAGACTCCCAGCAGGATATCTGCCTTGTTGGCCTTCCCCCTCATCCTTACCCATAGACACTCAACCGTACCATCATCACAATCGTTGAGCTCTATACAATCAAAACACTCCCTAACATACAGGGCCACCCCACCGCCTCTCCTTCCTTGCCTGTCCCTTCTGAAGAGTCTATAGCCATCCATTGCAGCACTCCAATCATGAGAGTCACCCCACCATGTTTCTGTGATGGCGACTAAGTCATATCTCTCCCGCTGCACAATGGCTTCCAGCTCCTCCTGTTTGCCGCCCATGCTGCGTGCATTGGTGTATATGCACTTGAGCTGGGCTATCGATTTCGCCCCCGGCATCGGCACGCCACCCCTCGGCTCATCTCTAGCGAGCCTGGTTTTATCCCCTTCCCCCTTCGAACCTAGTTTAAAGCCCTCTCGATGAGCCCTGCCAATTCATGAGCCATGATCCTTTTTCCCTTGTGAGACAGCTGGACTCCGTCTGTCACCAGCAGGCCCGGTGCCATGTAAACCTCCCCATGATCAAAAAAGCCAAAATTCCTCCGATGGCACCAGCCCCTGAGCCACGTGTTGATCAGGTGTGTTTTCCTGCTCCTTTCAGTATCCTTCCCTGCCACTGTAGGGATTGAGGAAAACACTACCTGTGCTCCCGATCCTTGAACCAGTCGCCCCAGTGCCCTGAAGTCCCTTTTGATCGCTGCAGGACTTCTCTCTGCAACCTCATCACTGCCAGCCTGTATAACCAGCAGCGGGTAGTAATCAGAAGGCCGTACCAGACCAGGGAGCTTCCTAGTGATGTCTCTGACCCGGGCCCCAGGGAGGCAGCAGACTTCCCTGTGGGATGGGTCCGGTCGGCATATCGAAATCTATTTTGATAGATATAACCAGAAACCTGAAGTGAAAGGTGAGAAGACTCTAACATGGAGTTGTTGTAATGGCTAATGAAATCAGAATGAAGGCTGAATGACATTGATGCCTGTATGACAAACACTACTGGGTCAAAATCTAAGCACTACTGTACCCCAGGAAATCGCAGTTATATTTAGGAGAAAGGAAAAAAAAAAAAAAATAGCAAAGAAGCCTGAAACTTGCCTGTCAAGTTGCATTTCTCTTACTTATGTTTACTCTTTCACTGTTGTCACTTCAGTTTTTCCTTTTCTATGCGTTTCTTTCTTAGCCTTGACAAGACAGGCAATATTGTTACATTGATGCATTAAGATAGAATAAGAAATTTAGAAAAGTATTATGTAAATGGTTGTCAGCACAACTTCTCTGGTGTTCTTCTAGACTTTTAGTTAAAATATTAAGTACTGGAAGCTCCTTGCTAGATCTTACCTCATAATTTAATCTACCTGTTTATCCTCTGGGCCACAGCACCGGTATTTTGTAGCTGTTCCTTTTCTCATTTCCTATGACTTCTCTTTCACACTTGGACTCTTTCATGAAAGAGAAATCAGCAGAGCTCTTCTGCCCATAAGAGGTTGTCCTGCACATGTCTGTCTGTGGTGACACGTGTCAGTCTTTTGGTTGTGGCGAACCCTACTGTTTCAGCAATCTGTTTCTAAATAAAACACTTGGATAAAATTCTTAGAAGCAAAAAGCAAAACGCTGATGCAACAGAGGATACAATGTGGGGCTCCCAAATGAATAAGTGGATTTGCTAAAAGTTACTTCTTCATGCCACTGCCTGCTCATATGCCCAGCTTAGTTTTAGGAAAAGACGTTAGTTTAGAAAAAGACATCTATTCACAGTGGCATTCAAGCATATATTTCAGTGCTTTACTGAGTCACAGTTTCAGTGATCTGTTTTTCAAATTATACCAAATTATATAAATTACTCACACATGGCTTTGGAGCCTAAGTCACCCTTCTGAGATGTTAGCCTTGTAAAATAAACAAGACTAAACTCCAGAGGGAAGAAAACCCACATTCCTTTTCTATATTTTGGGCACAGGATTCTACTGCAGCCAAACCTTTCTCGTCCAATAAAAACCCATGCAGTGAGTTCAAGTGCATATATATTTCATTTTTCTCTAATATGATCTTGGTGATTTGAAGAACTTAGAATTCAGGCTCCTCATCTCATGGGAAAACTTTTATAGATATTACTTACTTGTGGCGGAATGGCAGAGGCCTGCGGGCCAGGAGACCTGAACACATCTCTTTTGCCTCTTGTAGGGGAAAGAAATGTGCTTTCACATTGGACTTTTTCTTCTAGGATGGAAGTGGATCTGAAACCAAAATGATGCTGTTGGAGATTTCTTTCCTTGAAACAGGCCCTTGAGGCTATCTTTGCTTGTCTGAGTAATGAACCGGGAGTTGCACCGGACTCTTAAGCACAACCCTAAGTGTTTCACTGAAGAGGTTTGGGATTAACCACATGCTTACAATCGAACAGGTGTTTATTTGCTTTGCAGTGTTGCCAGTCAAGGATCATCCCATTCCAATACTTGCCTTTTATGCTAAAACATGACTACAATACAGTTCTTCTCTGACTCTGACTCTTCCCAGTTAGCCAAAATGAACACTTTTAAATCCTTATCAACATAATGAATCTCATTCTCATACAATGCAGGCTTTTATTAGAAAACTGTAGTCATATGTCTTTTCTTACTCAAGGCTGATGATTCTGCAAGTATAGACAAGACGAATGTGCGTCATTCTCTCTGGGATTCTGCGCATTCCTTATTTCTCACAGCTCCTTCACTTTTAGGATGGACATTCGTTTAATCAGAGCAGTCCTGCCAGTCATACTTAGTCATTTTTGGAGACATAACCTTGGCTAGTAATTAATTATGCTCTGAATTTTTTAATGACTTCAGGTTCAGGACATCTTAATATATATTCGTCTCTTATATCACATATTGTACCTATACCCTAGTCAAACATAAATTATTATCTTTAGTAGGCTGATATTCATGGCATGCTTGAAAAGATGGCGGAATTCTTTGACGCTATGATCCTGTAAGGTTAGGATCCCTATCAGCTCCTGGACTAATGGCAAATTATATCTGATAGAACTGCTCAGCAGCTTATAACATCAATGCTTTCTGTGCTTTTTATCATCAAATCCCTACATATTGTGTAAGGTAAATATTCTTCTCATTTGTCAGAAGAGCAAACTGAAGAAGAGCAGCGATGTCATTTGCAACAGAGCACAGGGACTGGAGTAGCAACTTTCTGGTTGTCTCAAGCCAGGAGTCACACTTCAGTCCTTGTTCCCCCTTTATTTGCTGGAGGAATTCACTGTGCTAACTGGTGCATTGGTGCAGAAGAAGCAGCACTAAAACTGTCCTTGTTTTCTGCCCACCATCTAGTCAGGGAGCAAGCAGTCTGGCAGCAGCTGCTTTCCTTCTAACTGCAAGCAGACTGCAGCCTTCACAGGAGAGTTAATGCCTTTTTCTTCTTCTGTGGGAGTTTATCTCAGTTTCCAACCTATGAATATAAACATCAGTTGGGAAAATGAAAGACTTTCTTATTGATAAGCCATGAAATTAAATTCTCCTTTGATCTTTGCTGGAAACGATCATATACGTAGGTTTCTCTGTTCAGGGAAAATGGAGCATTAGTTGCATTAAACATCTAGAAAATAAAACAAAAGCCATGACCATTTTCCTAGGGAATAATGGTGTCATGTTATGCTTTATCAGTATAATTTATCTATGCATTGTGTAGAAGGTAAATCCTTTTAAAAGCTATTGTGAGGAATGATTAAATAGATGAAAAGTGCCAGTATTAAAAGCAATCAACAGAGTTTTTTTGTCAGCTGTGGCCAGATCCAAAACCTGTTGAAGTCAATGAAATGCCCTACGCTGATTGAAGCTGGCTTTCATATCGCTCCATATAATCATGAGTAAGCTGCATGAAAGCTGTTGTATTGTTTTTCTCTACCATGTCATATAGTAGGTGAAATATTCAGAAGTTAGAGCAAGAATCAGAGAAGGTTATAAACCAAATCTCACTACCAGTCATGTCTTAAAGCCAGATTTTGAATGCATTTAGATGCCTAAAGATCAGCTAAAGAACCTACTGGGCCTTTCAAAATTATGCAAGTGCTTTCCTGCATGATCAAAAGGACTGCAGGTCTGTGCATTGAAAGCTGGCTGTACGCTCAAAATCTGGCTCCTAGATAAGTGTCTATTTGATTTTAAAAGGGATATTTAGTCATTAAGTCACTGAGGTGCCTTTGCAAATGCTACCCAGAAAAACAACTTCTCCTTCTAGAATATCTTTTAGATTATCCGTAACTAACTGCATTATGCAAACTTCAGTCAAACTAGGACCCCTGTCTCAGCTGTGAGTGGTCAGCAATGATTCTGGAATAAATGGCTATAAAGTAATATGACCTATAAATCATCCAAAACAGAAATTGTTTGTTCTATTTTGTTAAGTACAATTATTATGCTGAATGAATTATATTTTGAGAAAAAGATAAACAAAATATTTTAAAAGGTCTGGGAAAAAGACTGCAAAAACATATTAACGAGAAAGATATTAGTGTCACGATATAACAGAAAATTTGCTGGCTGATATGTGAAGCAGAATAATTTGTTTTTCTTCACAACAGTTTTGACTCATGATACTGACGGTAACAGAAACATATCTACAAAGTCAGTGCAACTTAGAAGTTATGTAAATCCAAATTTTAACTTGTCTCGGAAAATGTCCTGGGAAAAATCTGTATCATTTTTAAGAAGCAAGCAAAAAAGATAATGTTGCTTGTACATCTGGGGTGGCATTTGAAGGTTTCTAGAAGTGCTTTGTTGGCTGAGAGCTGAAAATTTGGAATCTGTGAAGCCAGAGTGTGTAATACAATGCTACCATTTGTGGAAACTCTGTTTGTGTGTTATCAGATATTCCCAAAGGGCTCCTGGGTATAAAGTTTAAAGTTAAATAGTGAGTCGATGTAAAAGCAATTTAGTGTTTAAAACTGTGGAACGAGGAACAAAAGCTGTCAAATGGCCAAGATAAATGCAGCTCCCTTTTGGTAGTCATTTTCAGGCGTATTCTAGGATTTTGTATACTGTCTTCAACCCGTAATTTATAAGATGCAGTTTAATTGTCTTTGTCTTCCATTGTGGACCTATGCAACTAAAAGATCTTTGCTTCCAGGCAGTGTGTAGAATTTACTACAGTCAAATTAATGACTCAGGCAACATTAAAGACTCTATAGCATTATAATGCTTTGTATATCAAGAACACTCTATTATTAGTCAGCACAGTTTGTATTTAAGCTTTCTGAAATTACTTTATTCTCAGGAGAAACCGTTTTACAATGGAAGCCTGATTTTTCAGTAACCAGGCCTACCAGTGTGTACCTAGTAAACCTAGCATAATTAATGCAATGTAGTTTACAAAGATGATACACACATACATTGTCAGGCATATGGTGAAGGTATGAAATTATATACACTCATTTTATTGTACTCAGACATTTCTGAAAGTACAGTCATTCTCTGCAAAACCTGATCAATGAAACGGAGGCTCTCTTGCCACCATCTCAAATTTATAATCTTAAAAATAAGCAAGCACTAGGAACAGCACTGCAACCCCCAGCTACCCACAAATGGCAGCTTGTCTACTTGAAAGGCTAGTTAAAAGGGTTGAATTCTGTACAGAGTCTTGATGTTACCTGTTAGCATTCATCAGCAACAACTAGATAAACACAGCATAGTTACTGGGAAAGTGAATACAAATCACCTCCGCTAGAGAAGGCTAGTCATTAGACCTCAGAAGTAAGGAACAGAACTACTTTTATACTGATTTCCCTTTTATCTTTTTTTCTTTCCTTTGAGGAAGGAAAAATGAGAGAAGACCACATTCAGTAAACGTGGAACTAAATTTGCAGTGACTGTTAACTGTAAAAAAGCAACCAGCTCTTGTCCCGTGCTGTCAAATGTGTATAGTATGTTTTACTGTTGTCAGTATAAACAACTGCCTGCTCAAGTTCATTAAAAATAGGTTTAAAGCCTCACGTAAACCTTCTGTTTCTCACATGCAGAATCTTAAATGAATCTTGAAGAATCCTGCTGAAATCTTGATCATTCATTTCTTAGCAGCTGAACAGCTGTTGACTGATGGCTGCTGGAAGCTCTGTGATGAATGGTAAATGGCTTGGATTAAGAACTGGCTAAAAAATTACAAGGCATAAGGAAAAATAAACAGCCAAGTCTTTATTAACACCAAGGGAAACAGTGCAGATTGCCCAGAGATAGCTGTGGAGGTTGCCAGAGTCCCATATAGCTATCAGTAACCTCTGTGGGCTTTTCCACTTGAAGGATGGCAAAGTGGTGAAAGTTACCCATAGTTTGAGAGCTTTTTGGCTGGGGAAAATCCAAAGGTTTTGCTCCCACAGAATCTGAACACCAAATCTGTAATTTAAATCTGTGGTTTAATCTGAGATGTATCTGATTTTCATCCATAATCAAGCAACAGAAATGCAAGTGCCTTTTGTCTTTTCTGCATCCATTATCCATAAGGAAACTGAGAAGGGCCAATCTTATGGAAAATTATCTTGCAAACTATGGAGATGGACTTGTAACTAAAGCACGGTAATCTCCGCGGTCTCTTATTCAGCCCAGGCCAGAGGATATAGCTCCTCTGATGCACCGCTTTCCTACCTCGGGCACAAGAACAAACATAATATTTATGTTTAGCAGTGGCTGACAGCATTGATGCTTGTGGCTGCACTGCCGTTATCTTTAGACTTTGTAGCAGAAATGACCTACCTAATATCCCAGACATCCTTTCCTTAAGGGTAGGGTAGACCTGGATGTCTCTGAAATAAAATGATCACATGTATTATCTAATTCTGCAGGCAGCTGGAGGGAGTAAATTTGTACCTCCCAAAACGTTCTCCTCTATGTAGACTGAACTATGTTGACAGGAACCACTAAAAGCTACAATGTGATGCAGTTATTGCTCAGCTGTGTGAAGTAACATCACAAAATGCTTTAGAACGGCAAGTGAAATACATAGTTAAAATTTTAGAGGAAATGCTTACTTCAAATGTAACATACTTAGAGACTTAGCTAAACTTTGATTTTTCATTGTAAAATATGCTCTAAAATCTTTAATAACTTCAAAGGTTGAGGGCTTCAGTTTTACAGTAGCAAAATGCCGACTGAGCCTTTTCTCAGGACGAGTTCAAAAGCAAGAGCACAACTTGCTTTGATCAGAGACATCTTCTTAATTATATTATGGTTCTAGCAAAGTCTGCACTGCCTTGATAACTGCAACTGGCAAATTTTACCCTTCCACTCCTCCATCATACTATATAAAATAATCACTTTCCACATATAACTCATGAGTTAATAAATTATCTCTTACATTGCATGGCCTTGCCTCTGATCGCTGATTAGAAGATCAAGGTTTTCAGTACACTGGTGGAAAGCCTTCCATTCCCACACATTCTGACAGAAAACAGGAAGGGAAAACAGCCCTTCCTAAGTTTTGTGTATCTGGGTCAACCACTTCAAATTTCTGAAACCTGTAAATTACAGAACGTATTTTTGTTTAATTTAATAACTAACAACTATGCTCAAGTCTCATAGGTCATGGCCATATTCACCAACAGACAATTAATTACGTCTACGTGAGAAGGGAGAAACTGAAGCCTGCTGAGAACAAGAGAACAGAAGACTGCTATTATGCAATTTAATGCCCCTTACTGGGACTAAATATCTGCCAAGGGTCTGTCTGCTTTTATAATCTTTACAAAAACCACAAAATACTCCACCTTTTATGATTGTGGGTTAGGCGAAAGGAGATGCTGCTGAACTATTGATCTCTTCCTTGCTACAGGTCTTCTGCAGGTGAGACTGAACACAATGAAAGGCTTTAGACAAATTGGATTGGGCCCAAATCCTGCCAACTGTGCCAGAGGAGAAAGGATGCAAAGCATCACAGATCCTCACGTAAATAATGAAGGTCCCGTAATTTGCATGTGTTAGCACATGTGTGTGTCTTGGATGTCATCTGTGCTGATGACAATTGCCTGAACTGTCCACATGGGACCTTGTCACTACCTTCCCTGCCCCAGCCTGTTACTGTGTTTCTACCTACCCTGTCTCCAGTCCGTTCCCCTCGTTGTTTTCATTCCTTCCCTTCTAAATTCTATTCTGTTTTTCTATTTTCTTCAGTCTTTTGTTACTATACTTTTTTTTCCTTCTCCCTGTCTCTGTCAAATCTTTCTAACTTGCTGTCTTTCCCAATTCTTCCCAGCTCTTTTCTTCTGAATTACACAGCTCGCTCTTTTCTTCAGTGCCAAAGCTACAGAAAACATAGGAGGAGGAGTTTCTCTTTTCTTGTTTCTCAAGCATGGTGTTAAATTACTCATGACAATTGTGCAATTACAGAAAAAACGTTTCTTTAGTCCAGGCTAGAAATTGCATATTCAAAACATTTTACTGTCAGGCTGTACCAAAAGCCTCAACAGTTCACGTGGGAACTGAAATTTTGGAGGCTTATATCTTAACCAAATTTGGGAGGATTTTCACACCATGACATCACAGTGATACTTTCCCTCTGCCAAATTTCAACTCCTTACTCTCTAGCCTGAAGGTGTAAAAAATTTTAAATGAAAATTTTCTCTTTTTTTTTTTTTTTTTTTTTTGGAATAGTAAATCATTCACTTGCATCTTTCTTGAAATTGGCTCATCTGTTTAAGCTGATACTTTCCAAAATCTTTCAGCCTGAGGCAAGCATCCAGAAGCACAGGAAATTCCTAGGAATGGTCAACACTGGCAAAGTTATAAACAACTAAAAATAGGTCTTATCGTGGAAGGCTTTGAATATGCTAACTGTAAGAGGTACTGTCAGCTCCATGTATATGAGACAGAACAGAGAGCCTGGCTTTCTTTAGAGGTACCTTGGCAAAGACCTGCTCATCTCCTGAGGCAGTTCACATGCACACTGTTTCTGGGCATGTTTCCAAAGAGAGAGTGGAGTAAATGCTACTCCACAAGCCAGGACAGGATTGAAAAACTTGCTCTGTAGTCCCTGTGGTCTCAGAGCAATAAGCAAAAATGGTAGGGCGAGACTGTGGTTTATATCCTCTTTACAGATCCCAGAGATTACTGTCTCCAGCTGCTCATCACCGCCTCTTTTGGAGTTCATAATCTCTGTTGATTTGCCAATGGCAGATACAAGTGGTGGGTTAGATCAGTTGGCTCACGGATGTATCAAATATGAAGGGGAAAAAAAAAATCAAAAAGCTGGAGAAAGTTAATTTGTTAGAATCATAGAAGAGTTTGGGTTGGAAGGGACCTTTAAAAGTCATCTAGTCCAACCACCCTGCTGTGGGCAGGGACATCTTCAACTAGATCAGGTTGCTCAGAGCCCCGTCCAACCTGACCTGGAATGTTGCCAGGGATGGGGCATCCACCACCTCTCTGGGCAACCTGTGCCAGTGTTTCACCACCCTCAGCGTAAAAAAATTTCTTCCTTATATCTAGTTTAAATCTACCCTCTTTTAGTTTAAAGCCATTCCCCCTTGTCCTATCGCTACAGGCCCTGCTAAAAAGTCTGTCCCCATCTTTCTTATAAGCCCCCTTTATGTATTGAAAAGCTGCAATAAGGTCTCCCTGAAGCCTTCTCTTCCCTAGGCTGAACAACCCCAACTCTCTCAGCCTTTCTTCACAGGAGAGGTGTTCCACCCTCCTGATCATTTTTGTGGCCCTCCTCTGGACCCGCTCCAACAGGTCCATGTCTGTCTTATGCTGAGGGCTCCAGAACTGGGCGCAGTACTGCAGGTGGGGTCTCACCAGAGCAGAGTAGAGGGGCAGAATCCCCTCCCTCGACCTGCTGGCCATGCTGCTTTTGATACAGCCCAGGATAGGGTTGGCCTTCTGGGTTGCGAGCGCACGTTGCTGGCTCATGTCCAGCTTTTCATCCACCAGTACCCCCAAGTCCTTCTCGGCAGGGCTGCTCTCAATCCCTTCATCCCCCAACCTGGATTGATACTGGGGGTTGCCCCGACCCAGGTGCAGGACCCTGCACTTGGCCTTGTTGACCCTCATGATGTTCACACAGGCCCACTTCTCGAGCTTGTCCAGGTCCCTCTGGATGGCATCCCGTCCCTCTGGTGTGTCGACCACACCACTCAGCTTGGTGTCATCTGCAAACTTGCTTGTTGTTTGTTTTTTTTTTCTGGAACAGCACTAGCATGGTTACTATACTTTGTTGTAAAGGCTAATTTACTACTAGTTTGCCTTATAGATTTTATATGATTGCTCACAGAAATGTTAATGTTACTTGGTTCATCTTGAAGTGCTGGTAGATTAAGCACTATGGAGTTCTTAACCTCAGCTCTCCAGCACCAAATCAATGAGCCAATGGTTTTCTGATTAGCCCTATATTGATTTACCTTAATCTAACTGTGATGTTTCTCCCTAGTAACAGTAATCCCTCAGGAATGCCATGGCTTCCTTGATGATAGATGACATAATAATCTTCATTACCTTCTTTTTGTTGTTTTTTTGTGGCATGGCTACAGTTCACAAGTAGTGTATGGGTTGCTTCTCCATGAAGAACATAAACCCTATTTGCCTTACTGCTTTACTTTGAACTTAGTGGCATCGTCTTTAAGAAGATTAGTTAATTAACTTTTAAAAATTGTATGTAGATATCTGTAATTTTTACTTCTGTGGCATGAACAATTTTCAGTTTTTTAATATTCATGATCTGAATAAAAGTAGTTTCTAGAAAGAGATGAGTATGGTATGTCATTATGGACAGGGGATGACTGCATAAGAGTATATTTTTGCCTTCTAGAAGTAGGTCTCTTGAGAAAAAATCTCTCAAGCCTAATTGAAACCTAGTTATGCTATGTCTGTAAAGAAGGTGTCGGTGACTCAATAAGACTTTTTATTTTGTCATGGAGTTTTATCAGGTGCGCTCTGCTCACGTATAAAAGACTTTCCCTGATCCCTGTTAGCCCTAACCTAACATCTGAAAGCCAAGGTGGATACTTTCCTTTTCAACCCTACTGCTGTTAGTAAGAGCACCACAGGCTAAATTACTCCATCATTTAAATTGTTTGCCCCCATTTATTTTTTTTTCTTAAAAGACATCTTTGGATAAACTTGTCCAAATCTATTAGTTTTCAGCAGGATTTGCACAGGTGTAACCAAGGACAGTCTGGCCTGCAGCAGTTTATGCTACTGCAGGTGACAGCACATGAAAACATGCATAATCAACACATGACCCGAACATCTCTGTCTTTTACCGTTCTTTACTGAATAGAGGTTCATTTTCAGTATCACAGAACGATATGCTTGTCACTGCTTCAATACAACTGAATTGGTTTAATACAAATGGACTAAATATTCAGTCACTGTAACCAGAAAGATTCTCCTCTTCTTCTAGATCAATTCTCTGCCAGTAGAAGATCACTATATACTGACTTTGGTGTTTTGGCTAGTCCACTTTTAAATTCTCCAAGCAACAAGGCATCCATTGTCGTTATTTAAAGACTATTTCATTTTAATAGCTTCTACTAGGGGGAATTTGCAGCTTCCCTATTTTTTAACTTTACATTAGCTAAACCTGTGCATGCCACAGAGAGTAACGAACTAAAGAAACTTCATTCTCTGTTCTCAGCTCAAATTACTGTTAAAGCACAGCAGCTTGGTGTCCCTGGGTGCTCTCAGGGATCAAACTTCTTTAAGAGGTATGGAACACCTACAAACTGGCTATGTTTTATTCTCTTTAATCCCATTTAGCATATTCACTTAAAATATATCTTGCTGAGAAAATGACTTTCGATCCAAGACAGGCTTAGCAACTTTTGGGACCGCCTAATCAGGCAGCTTGAGATGTGTTTTGAGTTAAACCCAAGTGATGAAATTATGCTATGGGTGCCTGAATTCATACCTGGGAAATAATGACTATTTCAGATACAGTTACCATTCAGGGGCTGGCTTATTCCCTGCAGATTTTGATGGGAGAAGGAGAAGGTGGTGGTAATTTGTGCTTGCAGAATCAGCTGTGCTAGTGGAGGGGTTAACACCTTTGTGATGGTGGCAGCTGTGTAGCTGACGTCTGCTAGAGGTTTTTTTTGGGAGAGGAGATTTAAATTCTGCCTGCCTAGTTAAGAAGCTTTTCTAAGAGTGGCTGCCTGGAGGGAGGGTGCTTCTGTCTTGCCCTAGCTCTACTTCTCTTTAGTTGTTTAAGAATAATAAATTAGATAAATCAGAATACAGAGTTGCAGGTAAGACTGAGAATGATTTTGCCTTTTGCTATTGTGAGAGGTGATATGTATGTGTACGTATTTAATGTTTTGAGGTGAAATCCCTGGAGGTATTACCAACTGGTAGAGACCACTGGCAGCATGTTGGCCTGGGCCTCCCCAGCTGCCCTGGGGTTCACCAGTTGGTGTCTGCCTGGGCCCCGCTCCCACTCCTCTGAGGTTCACCCGGGGGGTAGGCAAGTATGTTTGTCACTGTCTCCTCTCCTCAATTTTACCTAGCTGAGCAGTCCTGACAGCAGCTTAGAGATGTTGTCTAAGCCTTGGCAGAGATAGCTAATGGGTTTACCCGATGGACTAACTGGTTTTGTCTGGGCTGTGTGCTTCTTTTAGCTTTTGCTGGCCTTGGCACAGGGAAATGTTGTGGGTGCGTTCTGCTGCTGCAGTTTTCTTGGTCTGTCTACAGTGAGGGTGAGCTAGAGCTTAACCCTAGAGTTGAGGTGAATCTTATTACTAAGGTCTGCATTAATCTCTGACAAGTGTGCTGTATACCTCAGTGCATTTCTACTGGATCCAAATGAATTATTTTTCCTATGGACAGTAATCTGCTTTAAAAATAGCAAGCACCTTCCCAGCACATGAAGAGACAAACAGGAACTTATGCCAGCATGCTTCAGCTATATATTAGTGGGATAGTTCTTACAAAAGCTAGCTCAGCAAATAGGAAAGAAATGATGTTTTGTCAATCCTGTACTGGATCTGTCTACCCTTATCATACATATAAGGTTGCGTGAGTAATAAATCAGGAGCGAGTAAATTGTATGATGGCAGAAAACCAGTCAGTCATTTCTAATCATCATGTTATGCTTGACAATATCTTTAGAAACTGCTTGTGTTACAATGGGAATGAAGGGAAACTTCCTAGCACAGTATCTACCAGCTGCTGTGCTTTTAGAGGTCTGATAAGATGATACTAGGTTTGAAAGATAAACATCTGTGTTTTTTTTTTTTTTAAAAAAAAAAAAAGGGAAGAAGTAAATCCTGCAAATGTGGTAGTTGGTTTGAGAGTGATTTGGGAACAAAGTGTGTGGTAGAAAACCATTTGTTAGGCTTCACAGAGGCAGAAAATCAATTTGCCTCCTACAAGGGTGGTTATCTCTGGTGTGCATACTTACTGCCCATGTCAGTCCATCATTTCTGTGGCCTCTTGGTTAAAGATATTATCTTCTTTAATGAAATTTAGTTCATTTTCCCAAATGATCTCAAAGTCAATTATTATTTAAAATACACACTAAATGCAGTTCTGCTTTATGTTAAAGAAGATCGATCTCATTCCACTAGTGTAAAGGGTCTACCAGTGAGCATATTTTATGGACTGTATAGAGAAAGAAAGATCAGCACATCCAAAAGGCATATGTTCCTTTTGCCTTTCGTCTACTTCTCCCATCAGCTACTTTCTCGCAGTGACTGTCCCCTTTGGAATAATATCCTTTTCAACACGTCAAGTCTCCTCTTCAAAAACAATCTGAAAACCCGTCAGCACTGCAAATGTTTCCAGTCTTAATAGCAATATACCTTTTCTAAACTCATTGTTTCATTAAGCTTCTGGTTCTTTGCCTAAGGTTATGTATGTAATTTTACCCTTAGTAAAATGCTGTAAAATTTTTTTTTTACGCAGTGTGAAGAAGGATAATTTCCCTTCCCACTGAAATGAGGTGACTTCAGGGAATAGACTACAGCAACTATTTAATAGAGCTCAGCAGTACTAAAAATCTGTAGATCACATCAACATTAAATTGGGAAAGAGGCTTAAATAGATACAGTAAAATTTCAAAAGCTTGTATTTTGACTAGCAAATGGGTGAACTTTCCTATTATTAGGATAAATAGCATTGGACGTTAATCAAATAAGTCGAAATGTAAACGTAGGTGACATTCTAGTGTCTTTGAAGCTAATTGCTCTATTCTTAAAGGCTCTGGTATGGTCAGGGTCTCATCCAGCTCTTAAATAGCATTGAGCTTGGGGAGCGGGGGAGAAGTGCTTCAAACTCACTGTTGATATGTGAATTACAGAAGCAAAATAGTGGGTTCAGTTGCAGCCTTTATGACTCAAATTCTCCGGCAGCAAGTTCCTATCTGGTTTTCCTTCCCGAGATCTGATCTCA
The DNA here is from genome assembly GCF_965638725.1 of Aptenodytes patagonicus. Lineage (NCBI taxonomy): Eukaryota > Metazoa > Chordata > Aves > Sphenisciformes > Spheniscidae > Aptenodytes > Aptenodytes patagonicus. The sequence continues at coordinate 7,258,057 of NC_134954.1, forward strand.
ACTGGTTTCTGTTCTGCCTGTGACGCTGGGGCCTTGCTTGTATGTTGGTGGTTCAACTGGGTGGAGACATTGGGTATGGAATTATTTAGAAGTTAAACAATGAAATATAAGGAAAACTCAGTCTGTATAAAGAGCTTTTCTTCATCGGTATTGCAGGGATTATGTACTATTGTATGAGACTGAGGTCAAATTGTAGTGCCATATGAATATAGAATTTTTAATATGAAATGAGAAAGAAACAAATTCATTGTGACAATTTTACTGGAATATTTATCATTATTAAGTTGGAAAAAGAGATAACTACATTCTGCTTTGCTTTTGCCTATTGATCTTACTGAAATGAGCTGCATATTTTCCTATTAATCCACCTCCCTTTCAAGAATATGCCTAATGAAGCTTACAGGAATCCCATGGGATGGTTTATTGGAGAACATAATGCTCCTGTTTTGTTTCAGGCTTCAGGTTTGTTTTGTATCAGATACCAAGTTTCTGACTTATTTGAGGCAAACGGAGAATTGAAGCAGGAAATGAGGAAATGGCCCTCCTGCGTATCAAACGGACTTAAAAAAAATACAACAGGGTAAATATGTATTTAAAAACTTTGGTGATTAACCCTCTGTATAATCTGTGACAGTTTAATCTCACAAGCTAATTGTGCAATGACTTTACTAGTTTCTAGATTGGCAAATTTACCCTGAAGACACATCACTTTTAAAATTTGCAGTAAGAGCTGAGTCAGTGGCTGCTCAGCTTGAAAGGCAGAGTGAACAGTTCAGCATATTTTTATCAACACAAACAAACTGGTTGGAGAAACATCGTGATCTTCTCAGAATTATTTATTTGTCCAAATCAATTAGCCCTTTTTGTGTTGCTCTTTCCTCTGTCGCACCTCTTGGCATAGATTAGCAGTTGTGGAGACAGGCACTGTGTGCCAGCTCTGTGTTTGTGCTGCGCTGGTATGGCTCCATACCAGCGAGGGATGCTCCTTGACATCATTCTGGTAAAAAAAATGCTGGTAGTTATATAAACAGTCAGATTCTGGAGATTGGTGGTGAGTTTTCCAGTACTAATTCTGACTTCTCAGAATTTGATAACTCACTGGCTGAGAAAGAAAAATCCTTGGTTAAGCATATGTTTGTGTAAAACTGGTTCAGGAATCTATTTGATTATCAGTCACCTCTAGGAACAACTATTTTTAAAACAAGGCAGCTAACTGTTTATACAGTTTTGTCTATCTTCACCTTTTTGGCTTATCCCTAAAGGGTACCCCTTGTTTTCTCTACACCACTACTTGTGCTGCACTGTGGCCAACGCTTACTAAAAGAGTGCTTCTAAAAAAACACAGCATAGGCACACTTTCTCACTCTGTCTGTTAAAACCCTGCTTTTCACACCCTTCTTCATTTATCTTTGTTTCTGGTTTTGTTGCTGCTGTTGAGCTTGGGCTCCTGCGGTGCTACCTCTCTCCTTGCCCTGCTGAACGAGGCTCCAAGCTGCGGTGGTGCCATGTTGCTCTTCCTCTAGAAAAATCTAGTTCCAGGCACAGATACACACAGATATTTTGGTGAAGAGCATTGCATGAAAACACAGAAAACTGCTAAAACCAATGATCTAAGACAATCACTGACAAAGTTAACAGGAGTGTTGAGGGGCATCTCTGTGGCCTGGTTAGGCCTAGCAGCGGCAGGCCTGCCTCCAACCTGAGGCAGGCGTGGGGGAAAGGCTGAGGGAAGGAGCAGGGGGTGGGATGGCCTGGAGAAGGCGGGAAGGGAGAGTCAGAGGAAGTGTCCCTGCTGGCGTTTGGCAGCCCTTTCACACTTGTCTGTCTCAGCCGGAGAGCTGTGTGCCCCAGGGATGGAGGTCACACGCTGCCTTCCCCATGCTGTTGTTTAAGATGGCCGTTGCTGTGGAAACTGCCTCCCAGCCCGCGAGTTACACGGCTGCCTAAACCGGCTGCCTGTGACATGTCTCGCAGTGAGCAGAACGCAATCTGGCAGCATGACTCCCCGGGGGACACGTGCTGCGAGTAGGTGTGAGGCCTAGGATGGAGGGCTCATCTACCGAGCAGGGTCCTCCTTGTCACAGCTGTGACAGCCTCAACGGCGTGCCATGGCTGAGGAGGAAAGCTGAGGAGGCCCCGGGGAGGGCAGTGGGCTGATCTCCTTTGAGAGCGCTGACAGGGGAAGCTGGCAGTGTAAGTTTGTCTTGGCTCTCCTTTTGGAGGTGTCCTTTAGATAGTTCTTTTCTTATTTTGTTTTTTTTTTTAAAGCGTACAGAATACACACGTTGTGGAGGTGTAAGCAGCACTGAAATCCGTACCTCACTACCCAGACCCCTGAAGGCCCACAAGGCCTGCAGGCATGCCTGGGGCCTGCCGCCCGAGCACAGCCGTGGGGGTCCTGGGGGCTAGGCACAAGCCGCCTTAGTACCTCACTGGTGTGGCTATTCTTTCCTTAAAAATTATAGGGTTTTTTGTTGATTTTTGCCTACCATCTTGCTTAAAAAAAAAAAAAAAATCCTAAAGCAACATATTGAAAGCCATGCAAAAGTGTATGGCAAAGTGGTGCTTTAGTTTAAGCTCATGAATCCTTCATCATCTGTGTATTGAGTGTACAGCTTGGTTACTTAAGCAGCTGTCAGAAAACAAAAATACTCTAGAGAGCAATATATTCTTCAGGCATCGATTCAAATTATGTAGGTAATTTAAACTTAACCCCTCAATACTTCAATAAGCTTCACTTTTTTTTTTATATATTGTCACAACATGAATGTACCTTTCTGAGTGAAAACAAGGTGCCTTTTATTGTTAGTTTCAAGTGAGAGCAGTAGTTTTATTTGTTTTGATATCACAACAAAATGTTAGTATATCTAACTGCTTTGTTCCCTGATCATGTATACGTGTGTTTTTTCTAGTCTGGATTTTGTTTCCAAATTTGTCTCTCTAATTTTTTTTAATATCAAAACATATAGTATGTTGAATTACGTTACATTAAATTACCGTTTGTACCAGGTAAAACAGTTTGAGACATAGTTTGGATGTAAATGCATGACCTAAAAAGTTAGGACTACTATTGAGTAAAACTGTGCGACTCCACCAGGTAAAAGAAAAAAGAATAAAAGATGCTTAATTATTTTCTGCCTGAATGATACTGCTGGGATCACCAGAGACATAATAAATTTTATTACTTCGTGTTAACTCTAGCCACCTTATGGTCCTTCTATTTTGATAGTGCAAACAAGATGCCTTTTGTACTTCATATCCTGTGCACGTCTTGTTAGTAATCTACCCTGACTCTAGTCTTATATTTTTGTTGCTTTTTGCTTAAGACAATCTTGGACAGAATTTGTCCAATGAATATTGACGATAGCAACAAAACTCACTCTCTCCTTCTGTTGAAAAATGTCATAGAGTTCTAGGCAGCCAAAACACACATGGCAGTCTTCTCCCTTGGAAATCTGTAAAACAGCGCTGGCATAATTAAAGCTCTCTCTATTATTACAGGCTAATAATCTTGTCTATACATTTTAGGAGGAATCTTACTGCCTGACCTCATATATCACGTGGGAAGATTTCACAGATAGCTCCAGCGTCATGCCCAGTAGCTAAAACGATTGCTGATCTCTAATCTTCAGTTTTTGAATTGAAGACATGGTGAGTGTTGGAAGCCTGCCACATATCTTGATAAGCTTTTATAAAGGTTGATTACACATTATTTTACTTTCTTGAAAATCTGTTTCATTTTCTGGTCTGAAATTTCCAGCTGCTCTGGCAAGATTCCTGTACAACACATGGTCCAGTGGGAACATTCTTGGGGCCAGAGTTCATTATATTAATGCATTTCTTCTGGGGTGAAGTCAGGCAGGAGACCTGTGAGAGGCTTGCAGTAGGTAATGTGAATCTGATGAGAAATGAAAAAGAAGCTGAGAGATGAAGACTGCAGGTGAGGGGTGAGACTAAGAGGCAGGCAGGGAGTGCTAGATTCAGGATGAGCCCTTTTTAGGGCTCCATTTTAATTGGATTTGAATTTGTACTGTGCGCTTCTGCGGAAACCCATTTGATCAAGAAATCTAACACAATCTAAGAGTGGAGCTCTGTGAACTCTGCTGTTCAGACTAGCAGTGCAGATCTGAACAGCTTGAATACTGCATGAACTAGAATGTGGTTTGAATTGACAGTTGTGATGACAATCTCTTAGCAACTTTCTGCAGTGATAGGACGTAACCTCCTCTGCCAAATGACAAGTTATCCTGTTCACAAATAGACTGGAAAAGGAGTTCCTAGTGAAGAGAAATAAGAAACTACAGCTGAAAAAGCAAACCTATTGTATTCAGTCCAGTAACTTGAAAATTACTCTGAAACAGCAACCCTCATTTGAGATGGTGTCGGAGTTATAGTAGCTGAGTAATGCTGCACAAGTGCTTTGCCTGTGCAGGCCAGACATAGGCTGAATGCCTTAAGGATAACTTGGGGGGGCATCACCTTCAACAGGTTAACGTGTAGTGTCTCTCTTTCCTGGTGTGGTTGGTCTGCCCAGAGCCTTTGCTCCTTGTTGTGCAAGGCAGCATCAGCTTGTCCGGGAGCAGCTCTTCAGCTTAGTAGCCAGAGCCTGTCTTGTGCTGAACAAGTAGCAGTAGCAGCTTGTGGAGTTGTCTGAACAAATGTTGCTTTTAGCTACATGGCTAGTGTTAAAAGAGGTTCCCTCTTTTGCAGTCCTTATCCTATATGAATGCAACGGCAGTACACACAAGTACTTCCATAAGTCTTCTGCATTTTTGCGTAGGTGAGATAGTGAGCATAGTGGTATATCAGTATAAGTCTGACAATGGTTCTGACAGTAATATGACTCTTTTGGTGGTGAGAAAATTCTAAACTAACATCATTGCTGAGTTGCAGACTTTCAAATGTAGACCAGACCTAAACATTGTACTTACAAAGGGGAGTAGATTTAAAGGCTCTGCTCAGATTAATTCAAAATGGCTTTAAAATAGCTTTTGGTTTTTGCACAAAGATTGTTTTATTGCTTTCAACACTGAGATATGGATGCTGTGCAAAAGAAAACATGGGTTTGGGAAAAAGTTCATTTGCTGTTATGTACTATTTGGTTTGAAACTTAACTAGGAATGTGGTCAAGAGTGTGAAGCTCTTCCGTGGAGGCTGCAAGCCTGCTGAAGCGTACCCCTTGTTTGATGGGCACCCAGAAGTTATTTACTCAATAGCTAGAAAAAGTCACTCTTTTGGAAAATATTCGCATTTAAGCAAACAATGCTGCTGCTTGGAGCATGTACCCTCTCATTATTGCCCTACACCCTGTGATCAGGTATCTTCCACTCTGCTTGTGTTAATGTAAGACAGTTCTCCCTCTAAAGTGGTAGTCATTTTGCAGTGGTTTAAAAGACTGTGTAAGATGCAGTGCAATGGTTGTTAAGGCCTTGTGCATCCAAAGTTAGAAACGCTTTCTAACAGTGGGTTTCAAAGTCTACAACTATTTTTTGCTTTAAAAAGAAATCACTAAATCCTGTAAAAACAACCTGCCAAGGCATGGAAAATTTGAGGCAAAGTTTAAAATAGAAAGCAAAATGCATTCTGGCATTTTACTATATAATAGCTCCTATTCAGTTTGTATGCAGTTGCAACTCTTGTTGACTCTAACAGGAGTTGGATTTATTTATGTCAGGACTTCTATAGTTCAATAGTTTCTAAGATATCAAAGCATATGAAACAATCGTATGTGTTTTGAACTTACGTGAGAGTTGAAAACTTATTTTCTTCATAGTGCCGCATTTGCATCCAGAAGGTTTAAACTTTCAAAAAATGAAATTTATAGTCTAGAGATAAGCTTCTGTTTTCCTCCTATCTGTTTAAATAAATTTTACTACTCATTCTCTTGTGAATATATGGTTTGGGTTTCTATAAAAGAAGAATGTCTAGCCTCACTAGGTGGATACTGAAGTTGATAGCATTTTGAAACTTAAGTCTGAACAAGTACAAGGATATAGCTACAAGGTGCTGCCACTTGTGCCATTGCATTTTTTGATATGGAAGGTTTCTGAATCTTAAGGTCATATACTAAAATTTTTCCATGTTCCAATGGAAAACCTGTTTCTTCCACATATTGTGTCTTTTGCACAGCCTGACAGGTATTGGGCCGGACATTTATTGGTGTAAGCAATGTTGCATTCTAAAATTTAGTAGAGCTATTTTGATTTTAACTCAGAAAGGCTCTTAGTTTCTTGGGGGTCTTCTCTCATCTGATTTTCAAATCTTCAGGCAAAGAATATAAAAACAAAACCCAGAAGTCTACAACTTTCTCCAGCTTTTCAGAGTCCAAGTGAAATGACAGAATTTTTGTCTAAGTGCTAAAGTTGAAGGTAAAGGTGTGTGCCTCATTTTGAATGTCCTTGAAGTCATGTGTGCATCAAATGTGCTAGGCGCAGCTCTATAGACAGGCATTATGCAAGTGACTATGTTTTGTGGAAACTAGTATGGCGATGGAAGTGATCCATCTTTAAAGTTAAATACAGAATGTATACTACTTTTGAAACACCTGTTGTTAAGACACAGAAGCGATGCCGGTCTCCTTCGTTTCAAAGACTAGAAGAGGGCAGTTGTTGTAAAGAGTGCTATAGTGCAATGCACTTCAACCTGTGATCTCTAATCTGACTGAACTGCAAGTGATCACAGAGGCGTCAAAATATTATCTGTGAAATGTTTGCCAAAAACTGAAGTGCTGACAGGCTTAGCTGGAATCTGACTCCTGGTGATTGTTAGCACTTGCTGGCAACGACAGCTACAAATTGCTAGAAATTGGCAGTAAGCAATTTTAACGCTAAAATTACAATTCTGTGAACCAAATAATGTTCTGTTTAGCTCAGTGATAAGTACTGTACTGGTCATCTTTCCAACAACGAATGGGGACCACAACTCTTCGAAGGCAAGTCAACACAACTCGACTTGTCCCTCCCTCCCCTCCTCTCCTTTCCCTTCTCTAGTTTTGAGGTTTCAACATAAGTGTCCTTAATAGAAAACTCATTACTTGCCCATGCTATTTGAGAATGCCTTTAGTTTCTTATTTGTTTTGGAAGCTTGTTGGTACAGGAATGGGCAATGGCAATTTTAAATGTGCTCAGGTGTTTTAATTGAAAGAGAGATCATGCTGTAACTACCATTTTTTCAAACTAATAGAAAACTAGCAATGAGTGAGGGGGAAAAAAATTAGGAATATTTATCAGATGAACTGCCTTAGACACTTACATACAGCTTCAGACATCCCATTCTATCTCAGGAAATAAATACAATCCCTTTCTGGTCAGAATCTCATATAAAGGTTATAGCAGAAGACAGTATTGTTTGCATGAATCTTACTATTCACATATGATGATGAATTTTTCTCTTCTATATAGCTCTCTAGATACTGCAGTTAATACAGCTCTTAACGTGGTCCTTGTCTTTGCTGTGTTCCTGCTTCACTCTCGATTGTTCTTGAATTCTGTAGTTTAATGACAGTTCTGCCTTCAGTGATTTGTAGCTGCTATAAGGAAAAAGTACTTCATCCTTCGCTTAGCACAATTGTAACACGTAGGAAGCTTTTTTTGTCTGTGTACAGTTCCTTGACACCTTAACTGCATTGTGCCTGGACTTTCAAGAATTTTGTGAACATACAGAACATGTAGTCGTTGCCTTTATAAAGCAGATTTGTATATACCCACATTGTTCTTCCCCTTTGCCCTGCTGGTTACCCATCCCCTGTTGTGATCCTCTTTCCCAAGTGCTTCTCCTGTTTCTTTCAATTTTCTCCCTCTCACAAACCCTTATTGTAGTAGCAGTGCCTCTGGCAATATTTCTCCTGCTGTCTTGCTTTAATAACACCACAACTTCCCTGGAGCGCAGTCTTGCAATGCTGACTTGTGACTAGCTCAGTGTATCAAGGTCACTCAGCCACCCTGCCTACGCCCTTTCCTCCTCCGGGAGATGCAGCATTGTCAAGGACTGGAAACCTGCCACTCACTCAGATTGCGATTTCTGAACCAAACAGATGTGCTTTCAGATCAGTGTATTCTATACGTCACCTACACCGATATATTTTGCAGGCATCATTTAGGGCTGGCTCCCAAAATCCTATAGTACTCTTTAGAGGAAGGCAGACCCTGTTAGAGTCCTGAATGCTTTAGTAATTGGAATTGTCCTTCACTCCAAAAGCTCTTCACAGGTCATGAGAACCATCAATAATATAAATTTGCTTCATCTAAGCACTGTTTTATCAGTGATTTTAGGCCCACATGGACTGCTTTTGTAACAGGATTAAGAGCTCTAATTCTTTTAGGAAGGAATTTGATTTCTAGAAGGGAGACTGAAATTCTGTTACATAATGACACCTCTTTTTTTGAATGGGCGTTAAATGGGCAAAGATATATAATGTTAAATTAATGCTTGTGTGTTTACGTGTGTGAAAGATTTTTATACTGTATGCTTTTGCCTTTTCGTCCAGAAACCAGTGCTGTAGCTTGATCCAGCAAGCGTTTAGACAATGCCTAATGTTGAAAATGCATATTGCTAGTTGAGATCAGCAAGGACTACCTTGAGTTGAAATGCTTTTCTGGATTTGGTCCAGAGGGGCAGATTGTGGGAGGTGTTTAACTCCCGATGTATTCCCAAGAGGTAAAAATGCCTCACTTGCCCTGATGTAATTACACCCCCATCCCCCACTTTGTCAAGCCTTATCATCTGTAAGTGTGGGATACGGCATCGGATTGATAGTAGCATGCTCCTTGCAATTCTTTAACTCTTGTGGATGGGAGGAGATTTTAAAAAATTGCTAAAGGGTTTTCATTGCAGATCGTCCATTGGGAGCCAGTTATTCAAAACTGCAGATACTGTTATGAAGTTGACAAAATCATTTGACTGCACTGATGATTAATTTATCAAGGGCTTAAAGGCATTAAACCAGTGACCTGGTAAAAATCATTGGTGTCAGATAAAGGGATGCCTACATTAACAGAGCTGAGGCCTTTTAACAGCTTTTTAGATGAAAAGTACGTGTTAAAAGAATAGTAAAAATGACAGTGTTCAGAGAACAGGGTAGCCAAAGTCATTTGCAAAGAGAAATAGTGTGATATTTTTGCATACAGATTTTGATTGTTACTTATAGTAATCTAGGGCCGCAGCAGCAACGAGAGATGAAAGCTGGAGAAAAATAATTCCCAACCTCTTTTTTTCTTAAAGAAAAATTTAAATTCTTTCTATATTATTGAATGCTTTGGTAATAGGAAACCCATCTCATCTCGCAGTTTTGGATCCTTGCATCCATCTAAGGCCTCATTTAAGCTACTCCCAGCAAAAGTGTCTGCCTGAGAACTGTACATGTTAGTAAAGGGGCCTCATTCTGGAATCTATGCATATTCCCTAAGACTATTTGGTGCTCTGATATTGCTGGTTGTCTCCTGGCTCATATCTGTTCATAACATATTTATGTAAAGAATTTCTATACACTCTCTACCGTTTAGTCTAGATAGTACTGTTAATATTTAAGTCCTTCTGATTCTTGGTTAAGTAGAAACTGGGCTTTTGTATGTTAACTCCTGCAATTCAAAATTGTGGGAAAGTAAACTTTTTTGAACGTATAAGCTAATCTCTTTTGCTAAGCAGTCCAAGAAAGTCATAATTGTGAAAAATGTCTGCCTCAATACATCAACATGACTTCTCAAATACTTTGGCATGCAATATTGTGAACTGGCTTTCTGAGGAAAGAAGGTAGTCAGCTTGCATTAATTTACAGATTGACTGTGTCAGGGACTGTACTGGATAGGGTCTGTCAGGGTTATTTGCTCGCAGGCAGCACTATATCAATGTGACAGTACTGCTTCAAATATTGAGGCTAATACTATTAAGCTTTGCAGACCTGTGCATCGCAGGAAGAATGATCCCCAATTCCTCAACGCTACCTATGTAATGAATGATTTGCGTGGGATTTTGCTCCTCTCCAATGACCACATTTCTTTGCTGATTTCGCTCCTCTCCAATGACCATATCTTGTAACTTTCTGTATATTTTAAGATTGTGGCTGTCATAACACTACTTCTTCCTTTACATTTAAAATAGCCTGGGATAATTTAAGTTTTAAGCAGTAATTACTACTATATTAGACATCTTGTCCGCTCCAAGGAAAGTTCACACCAATTAGATTTTAATGATTATATGTAAAATTAAACCACTAGTTTCCATCTAGAAAATGCCTACTGTGTTAAGTCTCTTATTGCAAGCAGATAAGAAATAGCAATTCACATTTGTGGTGGTTAAATGACGACATCGTTTGCCTGAACCTTTGTCCAATTTCTACTATTCAACAATGCTGTAATAGAATATGAAGTCTTGGGCAACCCATGCAATAAACAATAGAGGCAATTATTGTGGTGCTGCGGTTAATGAATGACCTTGCTGACAGAAACAGTCATTACAATTAAACATACTGAGTGTGTTCTGCTGTTTGTTTTTTAACCCATACTCCCCTCAAAAAAAAAAAAAGTGCCTTTGGTTTAAGGAAGGAAACAATCATCAGATTGCAGCTGGATTGTAAATGAAATAGCACAACTCCTTTACCTTCAAACATCACTGCTGGTTTATGTTTATTAGCAGACAATGTGCGTCTGCTGATGTCTTCTCTAAAGTATTTTTAGCCAGTACTTAGCCAGCAAATCTGGAGTTTATTTACTAACACAATCTTTCTTGGGGCACTGACACTGAAGATACAGATCCAGGAGTTATTTCTCAATGGTGGCATAGGCTCAGTCAGTTCTCTTCTCTCAGTCCTGTCTTCTCAGTTCTTACCATTTTTTGAGCAGAGCAGCTTGGTGAACAAGAGTGAAGAACTGATTTGAACTAAAACCAACCACTTATTTCCTTGCTGGGAGGAAGGCTGTATTAGTTCAAAAGGCTCTGTAAAAAAAGGATACTTTTGCTTAAATACGCATGTGTTGCAGTAGATAATGTGCATTGTCTTCCTATGGAGGGGAAACTGAGTCAGTAAGTCCAGTGACATTGCCTAGATTGAAACACAGGGTAGATTTTAGCTCCTTTTTTTTTTATTCTTTCACTTATTTAAACCATCCTGTCCCCAAAACACTGTAGAAGTGAGAAGCAGAACTCCAAAGAAATATTGATAGTGTGGAGTATAGAAAAACAATTGAATATTTTTTTCAAATGCCAGTATTGCAGTGTTGTATTTAGTTCACTGGATCCAAGCTAAATAGAAGAGTAGCGGTATTGGGAATTTTTGAGGAAAACGTCTTTTTTTCATTGTGCTTGAGTGGAACTGCCTTTTCTAAACTTTTCATTATATACTCTTGTATATATTGTGTGCCTTTAATGTTTCAAAATGAGTTTGTTTAGAAATGTAAATTTATAAAATCTAAAAGTTTATATTGAATAGAGACACTGTAGCTGGCACAGATAAGAGCTTTTTTGAGACAGTTTTTGCCCATGAAACTTTGAAACTGACTTTCTGTCATTCAAAATAGGACTTTTTTTCTCGTGTAGCTGTACTTGCTGGTAAAGTTATTTTTGTTGTTGAGGCTGAGCAAAGTAAAAGTGTAACCAGATGCATTAACTAATGAAAAGAGGAAAAATATTTTAAAAGTATACCTTTCTTATTAAAATAAAAGCTAGTGACTTTTTTTTTAAACCCAGGAGTCCTTTAATATAAAATCCCCATTGTGTAAGTTCTCTCTTACGCTATCCTGGTAAAAGATTGTCCTGCTTATTCCGTGACAGCCTCTCTTACTAGTCAATAACCTGCCATCTGTGTGTTGTCTCTACACGAGGTTTTGTGTAATATGTTCTTTCAGAGAACATTGCAATTGGAGCTTGGGTTACAGTTCACCATGGTAATCCTTTAGAGAAACATACTGTCAAGAGGATATGTGGTTTATGTTTGTGGTTTTGTTTTTTTACAAAAACCTGAATATTGTGAAATGTTCGTGTTTGTCACTGACGTGCTGAACAAGCACTATTCTATGTTTAGTTTTAGAAGGAAAACTTGTCATTTCACATTCCTCCTTTAATGTTACAATAAAAGAGAGAATGATAATTCATTCAGAATCTCTTCCAAACACCTGGTTAAATTTGATTCTTTTCTCCCCCCCCCCCCCGGCCTATGATTCAAGGCGAGCTTTAAAAACTTCTGTCAGTCTGCATTTAAAGTAGAATCTGAAGAGAAAGAGGCAAGGAATGATTCCCACAGCATTTAGAGCCTTTGTAGATCCTAAAAAAGAAGTAAGCCAAAAAGGGAACCATAAACCACATAAGACAGTTTGGCTTTCTATAAAAATTGCCATGTAAACATTTTTCTGAGATCCTAAATCAGCCAAGTACTGATTGTTCTTTAACATACTGTGTAGTAAAATAATTTTGTTTGTTCCCTTGAACCATCTTTTTATACTGCTATAATAGTATGTGTTATATCTTTTGAAGAGAGATGTATTAGCATTTATTAATAGTAGTTGTCACAGGAAAAATCTCACTGAGATATCACCTCTTGTCATAGAGTAAATCTGGAACAGAATGTTATAGAAAGGATTTTGTTACGTGTATCTGGTTTTGCTTGGTTGTTCCCCTTTAGCCATCTGCCGCACATGGTTTAAAGTTAAATTCAAAGAATTCCATCCCCGTATTCTTAAATGAATATCTTCAGTTTATATTTTATTTTCTTATAGTTTTATAAGTTCCACTAGTTTTTGCTTATTATCTTATTGCTGTGGTTCTGCACAATTTATTGCACAGAAGTGCACATTGATGTCAGGACTTATGACTTGTAACTCCAAAGTTTTATTGCTCCTTGAGTGGGGCACCAGATGCACAAGTCCACCATTTACACACCACCTTCTCTGCATTAATGGTTTAGATTAAATTTGTTCAGATTGAAGCTGAGCACACGGAGTCAATTTTTATTTGCCTTGAGGGTTTTGTTAAAAATGTGGCAGAAATTATTTAACAGTTAGGGCAAACTGAATTGACGTTGCAAAATTTATTTCATTTAAAAAAGAGTTCCAGTGGTATTAGGCAAGGAATGTCAATAAAACATTGACTCACTTGTGCAAATAGCATAGCTGCTGTTAACTATGCAGATAAAATTCCAATAACTCGAAGAACAATTTTAATACATTATGGCATATATTAATTGTATTCAAGCATACTTGAGATAGTAGTTCAGCAGTAAGGTACCTTCTTCTACAATATGACTTTCATTTACTCGTCTTCACCTCACACAGGGTGCATGATTCTGTAAAATCACCTACATTACTGTGGCAGGGCTGGCTTTGTGGTAAGTCTGTCTGTTGTGGTGGTAGGAGCCAGTTTTCTGGTAAGACGACTGGACAGGATCATGGGATACAGGGATTCACTTTCCAGCTTGGCTTCCTTATTTCAGTGTGGACATGCACAGGAGACACTGTTATGGGCTGCTGAAAATGGAGCACTTCTGCAAGTGTGGATCCTTAGCTTACGTGATTAGGTGGGAGCTGAGCCCTTCAGAATTTGACCTTTTGGACTTGCTGCCTTCCCAGCATTTCTTTCTGTGTCTCTTCTCTATGCTGATGGTGACGTCCTCCAAGGCAGGCCTGTCTCTTGCTACTTTTGTACTCATGTTATCTGAATATGGCAGTATCTTTGATCTCAAGTGGGGCCTCTAGTCAGTCTCTTGGTGCAAATAATAAATGGTAAAGCTCACTGGCAGCAGAATGCTGGGCTCAAAAGACTTCCAGTCCAGCGTCACTGAAGTACATTTTTAAGTTATTCCTGAATTGCATTTGCCTTGGAAGTAGAGCTTTGTTACTTCAACAATATGTGCTTCATATAATTTTTAATGGGAAAAGGACTGAGACACAGGAGGCTGCTGGATGTAGCATTTCCAGTTTTTTTTCACTAGGCACCATTGTCTAAACTTAGCAATTACTTTAAATAGCACTTGGTTGCAATCTCTTCCTCATTTTCTTTCTTTTTTTCTCTCTTTTTTTTTTTTTTTAAGACATAATAAAAGCATATTCAGGTACTTGGCGCCTTTGGAGAGCTGAATGATTTGTGAAAAATTCTTGCAATTTATGACAGCCACCTGCTCTCTTGGTCATAGATTAATAACACCTGACCAAGCATGAAAAGATGCTGAGGCCATCTGCCTCTCCCCCTACCGGGGGGCATTGCAGCATTGTCTTATTAACTCCACAGCACAGCATCCCATTCAGAACCATATTACCAGTTCTGCGCAACCCAGCTCATTTGAGAGAGTGTGGGATCTGTTCACGCAGGACCTTGGCAAACAATGTTTTTATCTGGACTTCTTTTGCCATAGTGCTGCAAAGTCCTCTGTGTGTGCATTTTTTTAAGAGGGGGGTTTATTGTTAGATAATATTCCGTAGAGATTCTTATTGAACCTCTTTGAATGAACCGCAGGGATGCTGCCTGTGTCTGTCTGACCGTGTCTCACAGGACTGCTTCTGGATTATATGTTCTTGCTTAATTCTGCAAAGTGCAAAAATATGTTTTCAACTTTAAGCACAAAAACGGTCATCTCGAAATAACTACCAGGATGGAACAAAAATGATCACTAAATTAATTTTTTATCATTATTTCAAAATGAAAAAAAATCTTTCTTGGAGCCCAAATTCCACTAAGATACCTGTAACAAGCAAACTGTATGAACAAATGGTGGCTTATATCCACACCGAAGATGTTGCTTAAAATAGTAATGATAATTAGTACCTTCAGGAGCCATCAGCCTGTACTGTACTTATATAACACCCAGCTATATAATTAAGTGATCTTATTTTCAGTTTGGTCCTTTCTTTTTCAACAATTATCTGTTCAGATCTTGCAATTCAGTCTGTGAAGCCTGACACTTGTGTTTGCATTGCAGTCAACCAAGGCTCGAGCTTTTATCCTACAGGTAGATTGGCATGTGCAGAACAGCTTATAGCATTAGTCCAGAAGTTGAAGCTCCTTGGGCCAAAGGCCCCTACCAACGTACCTTCTTGTTTCTAGGCCAGATCTTGACTGTGATCTTATGTGCTATAACAATGCTAGTGAAAGATAAAAGCTCTGTGTTCTATAAAGCTATTCCAAATGTGAGTAGAAAACAAACAAATACATTAGTTTGCAGGAGCTATTATAAATAATGAAGGATGTAAGTAAAAGTCAGATGCTATGGACATTAAAGTTGAACTATAATGTTGAAAGAACACATCTACTATTTTGGAATGAAGTGATGCCTGCCCTTTTTCAGAAGACTGTAGGCCCCCCCCCCCCCCCCGATTTTTTCCCCTTATGTCAATACTGAAATTCCTTTTTGGTGAAAAGAAACATATAACTTGTTTTAAATGAAAACACAAATTACAGTAATTCAGAGGGAGTTAGAAGGACATATGCTGAAGTTTCCTTATCTATCCAGTATAGTTTGTAGATACTAGAGGGACGGTGAAGGGCTTTGCTAGTCTTTCCCCCTGCGCACCTCAGCTTTTCAAGTTGTTGCTGTTTAGAACTTAATGCTCAAACTTGTGGGCAAATGAATATCTGGACACAAGCACTGTATGTGGTTGTATCCCACATTGACTACTTATGTCCAAAGAATTTGCTGCTGTTCTTTAAATCCTAGGAAGGGAGAAAAATATTTTGCAGCGAGAAAATGAAATATTTTGCTTGACTTAAAATGATTGCTTGACTTTTTTATCTGTGGAAACAAAATTAGAAAACACTCATATTCCTCTGCAATAAACCTTTTGTTTTGCTTCGCCTCTGATCAGAAAAGAAAACTGTTATTAATTGGGCTGGTTTTGTCTGGGATAGACTCCAAATTAGTAATATTATGATAATAGTATCAGCTGAAGTGCCTATATAACAGGAAAAGTTAGTAAAGAAACATTGGTGGCATATTCATGTGTCTACTCTTATTTACATTTGCTACACAGCTTCTTTTATAGTCAGTGGAGAAAAGAGATGATTCACTTATAGGGAACTTCATTTGGGGCAAAAGAAGGTGACAAAGAAAAGAAATGCAATTACAAGTAATATGAGTTTAAGTCCATTTTTAGACACATGCCATTGTTCAATTTAAGATGTGATATTAAAAAATTTATTTTCACCCCACTTTTACCACATCCTAAGCAAGCATTTTGTACTGAAAACTTGCAAAATCTAATTCTTTCAATGATGGATTTAATTATTAAAAAATTAAACTGGTTGCTTAAGGTTTATATTATGCAGTGTATTTTTATGCTTTGATGAATACTCTTGTGGTATTTAGTCCCATTTATGTGATAGCTTGTCAAAACACATGAGTCATTCTGAAATGTTTATGTTCTAGAAAGGTAGGACTTTACTCTCCCTTTGGAAAAGAGAATCAAAAGAGAACATTGATCCATTTGTGAAGGTAAGAATGATCTTTTCCAGTGTATTCTGCCAAAATAGTTTTCAAATCCAGGGAGTTCATTCTTATTCAAGAATGGAAATGAAAAATGTATGGAAATGATTTTGCTGTCACCCGTTTTCTGCTGGCTTCTTCTCATGAGTGCCCTCCCCACCTCCCCAGGCTGGGATCTCATTTCACAACCAAAGAAAGGCAGAAACTTGGTTCAGACTGATCCCAGTTTGGATAGTCTCTTGTGTATCTTATTGTTTCTTTCTTAACTTACATAACAAAAAACAATCATACAGGTCAAAGAAAATAGGTTAAATGCACGACAGAACTAGCTGAAGATTGGTCTGATGAAATAGATTTCTGCCGGCAATAGGACTCTAATGAAATTTGAATCTCTCTAAAATTAAAAAAAGGTAATTAATTAGCAAATTTGACTTTACTTTTACATTCCAAGAAAAATTAAAGTGTTCTTTTTTCCTCAAAATGGAGCACTGAAATTACAGTGGAAATATTATAAACTTAATGAAATAAGTGATTGGCTTAAAAATAATAAAGAATCAGTATTATATAATTTGGGATTAAATTGTATTTCAAAGTCTCAGAAATTTTCACTGGATGAAAATTATTGGTGGCTTTTTTCGTTTATGAACACAGCTAATGCAGATAAAAGGCAGGGTAGCTAGAAAAAATACTAGCAGTAGTATGCTCACTGTTCATATATATTACGCTACGTTTCTTCCTTCCTTCCTAACACACTCTCTAGTTTCCTTCTAAGTGAAAAGGTTATATAATTCATGTTCTTAATCAAACAGTGTTGCAGAGTAGAGAGTATATAGGACTGAAGAGTTTTGTTAACTCTGAGTCCTGCGCTGGCCCTGCCACTGACCAAGAATTACAGAGGAATAGTTCTGTTGCCTCCAGTAGACACAGCTGTTCCTTTCCTCTCCAAACTCTGACTTCTCTCTTTTTCCTTCTGCTGTATGGACTACTCCTTCTTCATCTTAAACAGGTGACGCCTGTATCTGACAGCAAAATGCCTACTTAGAAGTCCATGAGACCGTGTAGGTTTCGGGTTTGCTTTCAAACTTCATGCATTTGACACTCTGGGGCTAATAAACCCTAAGTAGAAATTAGATTTAGTTTTGAGTAACTTTAAGCTGCCTTGCAACACTTAAAGATTATTTAATATCCCACACAGGCTAAAATAGTCTCATTTGAAATAATTTTCACTATTTGGCAGATCACAGGGGAACCTGCTTGTTCAGTCTCAAACTGCTATCATTCTCTGGCTGAGAGGAGCTATTTACCACGCCTCTTTCAAGGTGGGAATTAGGTTTACAGCCTCAGTCTTCCTAGTATCTCTACAAACATACACTGCATGGCCAACTTTTGTTGTCATGGTCAGTCAAACACCATGAACACTTCTTTTTATAGGCTTGCAGGATGCAGATAATCTTCTTATTAATTTCAGAGGGTCTTTGGATTTGGCCTTTATTTGGAGAACATTCTACACCTTTGACTTGCTAACTATATAGATCGTCTATTATGCCTGGTTTTTAATTATTGTGATTTACTGAAATCAAGGCTTTTAAAGTGGAAAACCATACTTGATGAAAGCAGTTATGGAAAGGAACCCATGAAAATGTCAAGTCTTCTCTGCTTAGAGGCTTGTATTTCACAAATGGGCTCTAGTGTGTTGACATTTCAGTCTAGGATCTCACTGGCTACCCTTGGGTGAGTCTGCAGGCATCTGCAAGCTTTCTGCATATGCCCCAAACGCATAGTCTGTCAGATCCATCAGACTTCAGTTCTTGGTCTGTCTTCTTGGTCCACATGTTTTTTATCAGTGCAAAGTTGCTACAAGTCTTTAGCTTCTACTCTGTTTACTTTTGAACCAATATGGCTTTGCAGTCTTTTCTCTGTGTATAGAAGCCTGTTTTGCAACTAGGTGAAGACCTTGTATTCTTCTACTTTAAAATTAATGCTCTTCCAGTATAATTTCATATGCTTTCTTGTTGCTGAACTGTAGTCAGTTGACAATTCCCTGTACAGTTTCCCATTGCAACATTTTTCTACATAGAGGCAGCTCTCTGCTTTGTTTTGCAGCAGTGTTTTCCACAGAGATCTGTCATCCCCTAAAACTATCTCAGTGTTGACCAATGTTATGATACATATATTGTGATTTTTGTTTTGCTCTCGCTACCCATGGCTTTTTCAAGAATTTCTTGTATAACCAGAACTTAACCAGAATTAGCCATCAATTTGGCACTGTTTACCTATTGTGCTCCTAGGTGCCGTGTGTTAAGGTGACACAAAAATAGATATGCATAATCATAAAGGGATAGTTCGTCTAGAGTTTGATGTAAAGAATCATTTAATTACTGTAGTTGGTGTAGAATTACTGTAAGAATTAAATGTTTGAAAGTATGAAAGATATATGCTTACTCTAGAAAGTATGTGGTGTTGAATTAATACTTGAATCAATAAAAAAGTGTTGTATAATCTCAGCCTCAGGGTCAGAATCTGGTGTTCCTAATAACACTGATTATGAGCTGCCTTTAGGGAAACTGTAGAATGAAGTACTATTCACTGTAAGGAAGAATTGCAGAGCGTTTCCCCAGATAGTAAATGTAAGCTAGAGCTGCACATGTATTAATCTGACATACAGTTATATTGTTTTAGGGAAATCTGTCTATCTTGCAGTTTATAGATGGATGAGAAGGCCAGCAAAGCACTCAGTAGACTATCTGCCATTTTCTGAACGGTTGCCAATAATTATATGTCTCTTTTGAAATGATCTACAAGTAATTCAAATTGACGAGAATGTGAGATGTGCCAAATGATTTGGCAAAATATCAGGTATCTCTGAACATGGCAGTTCCTGCTGACCTGCTATATAAAATGACACAATGTGGTGTGACTGGCACTGCATAACATTAAGCAGCATGTAGGAAATTGGAAAATACAGTGTTTTCAAGGCCAAGGTAGTGAGAAAAATACATTTTTGATGGATGTCTACTTAAAAAGAAATCTTGCTGTTTGTGAAATGTCTTTTTGGTCTAGTATTGGAGGACAGAGAATGATTTTATGTCTGGATATTAGCCTTGGCTCTGATCAGCTAAAAGATGCTGTTGAAGATATTGGGAAAGGTGGTAAATTATAGGGTAAACATTTTGATCTACTTAAGGTCTGTTTTCTTCTGGGTAGAGAGGGAGAAGGAAATAAAATTTCCCTTAATAGACAGAATCAAAATCTTAAAAGAAAACGTAATGACATTAGCTATTATCAGAGACTGGGGTTCTCTTCTGGACTCAAGAGTTTCATGCTTTAACTTTAAAGAATAAGTTCCAAGCAATGAGATTTAAACATCCTTTCTCTCATCTGTTAGCAGCTTTCCCCATGCACTGATCTCGCTGACATGAACCAAGCTGCTCTCAGAGGAAGGGGACAAAGGGTGACAGTCTGCTCTACGCAGAGATGCATGTGCTGGCTCTAAACTGAAGAGGATTTACCAGTTATGAATAGGCAAAGGCTCACCTGTGGAAAATAGGCTGATGGAGATGCTTTACCAGCTTGCCAAAATGCCCTAAGAAATGGTTAATTGTCTCTGTAAAACAAATGGTGCATCTTTTTCACGTTTTTGTTCTTATTGTGGTTAGAGTAAAGAAAAGGGACGAGTAGAAGCTGCTAAATTAACAGGATCTTACAGACTTAGGTTCAGACTAACAGTCTGTGCAAATGGATGGAAGTCTTTGACCTAAAGCTTATGAAGTCAGCTTAAACTTTTAAGACTAATAGCCTTGTCGTACAAGGAACTAAAATGATTGAGTGTAGTATTCATATGCTACTGCTAATGGAACTTGTGTTTCTAGTAACTGATTTCTCAGTAGCGCAAAGAAACACATTTTTTGGGGGTGGTGGGTTTTTTTGTGTTTTTTCTTTTTGTTGGAGCAAAACCCTGAGCAAGTTGCAAGTACTACAGGAGGAATTCAGGAAGCATTAGTTCAGAAACAGTCATGATTATTGTCTTTTCCACAGTTGTTTGAGGTCTATAGTAATGTACAAGCCAGTGATATTTCACTTTGACTTCAGCGCTGATTCAGCTGCCCTTTTTGAGAAGCAAGAGTGGAGCCAAGCCTCTCTCCGATGCTTACCTGGCTCTTTCAGTACTTATGTAGGTATCCTGCTGAATTTTGTGTGTTACAACCTGAGGTCTGAGTAGAGCACCTAATGAAAGGGAAATTGTACCTTGTTCTTACTCTCTAGGAAGCGACTATAGTCTACATTTCAGTTCAGCTCAGTGAGATTAGACTGTTGCACAAGAGATTCCTGAGGGGAATGGAAGCAGTTGAAAGAGTATAAATGAGGTGGGAAGGGATACTGTCATCTACATCAAAAAAATGCCCTACATTGACAGTAAGAACAGAAGTGAACTATGTGATACCAGTTCACTGGTATTATCCTCCTCTCATTTCTCTTATTGGATACCTTTGCTGGAAACGCTGCAATAACTATAACACCATCTGAACCGTGTCATACACCTACTTAGACTAACACAGGCCTATACTTGAGCATAGGCTCTCTCATCGCTCACCCTTGTGTAGCATAAATTTTTGCACTCTTGTTTTCTGCTAATAGCTCTAGCTCTGGGAATCTTTTTGCCGACATATAGGATGTATAGGTTATTATTAGCGTAGTAAAATGAAACTGCTATGGATATGAAAGCTTTGATATGAAAACACAATGAGGTGGCAGAAAGCTAGGATGACTACACTGTTTTATCAGAAATATATATTCTGATAAGGCCTCTGATGCATTCACCACGTGCATGTACAGGCTGTGATGAGGATTAAAGTGTAGGTAGCATAGTATTCATGCTATAGAAGATTATAGCTCCTCACTTCAAGGGGAGAGACAGAACTATCAGTCAAGATCTCTCCACTGAAGAGGACAATGGTGACCAGTTGTTTTGGGGAAACCCTGGTAGGCAGTTAAGCCTCACACAGCCACTTGCTCACTCCCCCTCAGTGGGATGGGGGAGAGAATTGGAAGGGTAAAAGTGAGAAAACTTGTGGGTTGAGATAAAGGCAGTTTAATAGGTAAAGCAAAAGCCGCACGCGCAAGCAAAGCAAAACAAGGAATTCATTCAGTACTTCCTATGGGAAGACAGATGTTTAGCCATCTCCAGGAAAGCAGGGCTTCATCATGTGTAATGGTTACTTGGGAATACTAAGGCCATAACTCTGAATGTCCCCCCCCTTCCTCCTTCTCTCCACCACCTTTAATTGCTGAACGTGATGTCATATGGTGTGGGATATCCCTTTGGTCGGTTGGGGTCAGCTGTCCCACTGTGTCCCCTCCCAGCTTCTTGTGCACCCCCAGACCACTTGCTGGCAGGGCCGCGTGAGAAACAGAAAAGGCCTTGATGCTGTGTAAGTACTGACCAGAAACAGCTAAAACATCCCTGTGTTATCAACGCTGTTTTGGTCACAAATCCAAAACAATAGCACCATACCAGCTACTGTGAAGAAAATTAACTCTGTCCCAGCCAAAACTAGTACACCAGTGATTTGCTAAACTTGTGTCACTCAGCAAGTGACCAACTGAATCACCAGTACAATTACAGCTTATTATGATTTGCTATACTTTGTATGTAATAGCAAAGATTTCTAGTGTCCTTGCCACTGTCTTCCATGACTGCCTTGATCCCATAGAACAACAGCTCTTGTAGTAACACCTTTGTTTCTATAAACTAAAACTTTTAAACCACTTTACAAAAGTCTGGTGCTGTCAAAGATGGTAAGATCAAAGTCCCACTGAACCTTCTTTTTGCGTATTTTGTGAGTTGTTTTGATGCACAGAAGCATCTGTGTAGTGGAGAATATGAAGCCAAATAAACAGGGAAAAGGAATCATATGTCTTATTATGAGCAATCTTCTGAAATAGAATACTAATATTTGATGAAAGTTCATCAGTGTTAATGTGATTTATGTGTTTGTCTGCTCTCCACCCTTACTTCCACTGTTTTCCTCTGCAGTTTGGTTTTAAACTTGCAAATTTCCACAACCATTCCCATCTTTCATCATTGCCCCAAATTTAGCCAAGAAGTTGCTCATAATTCTGCTGTTTTATTAGCATGTCACTTTGTGACGGTGTGCTCCCCCGCCCAACCTGACCTTTATCTCCTGTAACCCTGCTTAAGCGATAACTACCAGGGGCAGTTGTTAATGGATGCTGATGGTGATAGCTTGGTCCATTAACGAAGTGGATTCGGGAGCCAGATAACAACACAATAGCCCTTGGTTATTGTGAGAAATACGTCCACCTAACCACAGTTATCAGTATGTAAATATGACTATGAGTCAATCATCTTACCCCTATAGATAGTGAGCAGCCCAAGAGCCCTTTGAGCTCTCCTGCAGGGCAGCGGGCTGCACGCCAGCATCTCCCCTTGAGTAGGGACGCCTCTCAAGGTTACTCCTCGAGGTTGAGAGATTCCTTGCTGCAACAGATACTCGGTAAGTGACTAATAGCATGCTAAACTTTGAAATCTTAGCTAAGTGATATAAAGGATTGATTGCGCATATGTAATCCTTTAGACATAAACCATTGACCAAGACTGGAACTAGGATTGGATCCAGCTTCACCTAAACTTCTCTCTGAGAAGTTTAGAAAGCAAGGGGGTCCTTTCTGAACCTCATGACTCAACGGGAGGGTCTCCCTGACAGTTTTGTCTGACCCTGTCCTCTATGCAGTAAATAATCAAGTTTACCTTGCCATTGAATCTTGTTCACTGTCGCATTTACCATTGAACTTTGTTAATTCACACTTTAACTCACTGTTTTCTATCAATAAAGTATTGTTGCTTCTCTCTTACGAGTGAAGTGCAGTCTCACTCCATCTGCGACACACTTTTAATGAATTATGATTCCCCATTTTCTAACCATACTTTCCTCTTACTGGTTCCAGGACTATGTTTCTGTGTAGCTATCATAACTTTTAGAGCTATAAATATAGATTATTTTTTTTCTGTGACTTTTTTGTGCAATTTGTATGCTTCTAAGCCAGTGCTAGTTACTGTGTATTTGTAGAATCCCCTCAGGTGTATGTAAGGTGCATATAGGTGAAACATGATACGTTAAGTTGACTCTGCATATATTGAAGTCAATGTGGATAACTCTTGGTTGCAGAATTACTCATCCACTCAATTTTTTTGCAAGATTGAAACCTAAGATTACAGCAATTATTTTAAGCTTTTCTTTTTGTGTCAGTTAATGTTGAGCGGGCTGAAGTTATTTATTTTTTAGGATGAATATGCAGTTAGCTTCTAATGGGTGGAATGGGAGTGGGAAGGGATAATTTTGTAACCCAGATAATGTAAATGGACCCAGATTTTTAGAGGGTTTTTTTTCCAAGAATTGGGAACCTTACTTGATAAATTTTTATTTTTCTTTTAGCTTATATTCTTTTAATGTAGCTGCAGTGGAATTTTCTGTTTGATTGTGAGGAGATAACCATGTTAGGATGCTGTTTGCCACACTTTGCCAGAGAACTTGGTTTCAGGCTTATCAGGTTTCCTGTCCAGTCAGCATGGTTTCAAGTGTCACAAGTGCCAGAAAGCATGTTAGCTCAGTCTGAGTACAGAGCAAGAAGTACAAAGTACTAGAAAGCCTTTTATTTTCTGACATGAGGAAATGCAAAAGTTCCGTTTAGTCCGTAGTCTGTAGCTTCAGTCATTGAGTGGGAAGGCAACAGCTCTGAGCTGCACAGTTCTAGACGGGGCATATAGATAGAGAAAAGTTGCCTTTGACATCTAGCTTTGAGTACTTGCCTGCTGGGGATGTGGGTGAGAGCTGCCATCACCATGGTGGTGACTCTATGGATGCTGCTCTTCACTATCTTGAAGGAAGAACTAGAATAATAATTTCTTCATCTCAATGTTACTGTGGGGAAGGGTCATTAATATGGAAAACCTTGGTTTAGCTACACCGTGGACCCTTCCTACTCATTCATTCAGCATCCTGGTAAAGATATATATAGGCTATGTGCATCCTAGCATGGCACTAGCAGAAACTGGAAATATTATGAATGCAGATGAAGTATGAAATGCACAAAGTATGATAATGTTAGCTTACAAAAACTAAGGCATAATCTATGGTATACATAGGTATAAACAAGACTCATTTATTTTTCAATTTGAGCAACACAGAATTTACTACTTTTTATTGTCCAGGCTGGAACAACACTTGGGTTAATTTTCTTTCTTTTCAGCTTTCGTTAGCCCATAGTAATGATGGATCCATGCCAAACAGTAAAGAGTGCCGTTCCCAATTACTTTTTTTTTTTTTTACATTGATATAAACAGCGAAGGTAACTTTAGTTTTAATTTTTGTTTGTGCTTAGTGATCTTGGCCAGCCAAAGCCTTATGTCCCATTTAATTCTGAGTCAAGGACTGGACTCAGTCATGCCTGTGAAAACTTGTCAGCTTTCCAACCATTCATCTTCACAGCCAAGGAGTAGGAAAAATGTCTGCAGCTGAATGCTGCTCCTCCCCCAGATTGCTTTTGTCTCTTGTTTTACAAAACTATCCTTATGCAACGCACTTAGGCTGTGACGTAGTGATAACTCCAGTGAGGCTTTCTCAGCCCTAAGTCGTTATTGCCTATTATATTCTTCCTGCTTCAAGAACTGTTCTAATTATATAAAGAGAACTGGCTTTTCATAAAAATAGACATACAAATCACAGCATGCATAAACTTTCATAAGGAAAAAACAAGCTTTTGTCACTTGCTACTAATTTCTACTGTATGCTTTCTGTATAAAGGGATTCGTGGGTTTGATTTCATACAGTTAGATTCTTTTAATAGTTGTAGTTCTGTTTTTCCCATTCGTAGCAATGGATATGAAATGGTCATGCTCAAACGCCAAAGTAGTCATTGCTGGTTTATAGTTGTTGCAGGTTTTGTCCTTTGAATGATATTTTAGTTTCCCTAAGAGTTCAAGGAATGCTTTAGGTAGTAGTCTTTATTAAAGAAAAGGAATAAATAGAAAATTTAAATTGCCATTGAATGTCTGCGGAAGAATAGGCATCTCTGAACAACATATTATTTTAGCTGCAATGTAGAAGTGCATTCTTTCCAGCTGGGAAGAATGTTAATGATGCCAATTACCCACTTTAAGATAATGAATGGGGAAGGCTGGAATGCAGGATTCTTCTTCTTCTGATGATATGACTGCATGAGTGATGTTCAAATAACTTTCAGTAAGATCCATATTATAGGGCGGATTTTTAAACAATGCAATTCATTTCCCTTCTGTCTTTCAAATGAAAGTGTTGGAAGGACAGATAGTGTATCTATTGTTGAGGAGAGGGGGGAATCTCATAAATGATGAGTATTCACTTAGGTGATATGGCAAGTGGTATGAGGAAATACTGGCAGTAAGGATATTCTGAGGAAGAAGCATTGGTTTGTGGTATTGGCAGTGATGCCTGCTGTTTGTAGCAGGACTGTGCCACAAGTTCCCAGCAGTGGAGGGGGTGCACACTTCTCTCCCAGGTGACCAGAAGGCTCTAGGTTGGATGAATTGTTGTGGCAGTCCGTGAACCTCTTCAAAGGCTGCAGTGTTGGTATTGCTGATGTAGCCTCTCAAGTGCCTATCTTCTTATCTCCCTGCAACCTACCCTTTGGTAAGGTGGATAAATCAAACACTCAGTAGTTAGGAGACTGCAATGCTTAATGTCCTCCCAAGAATAAGTTAACTGACTTTGAGACTTCTTGCATGTAGAAAAGCTCTGCTGAATGGCACCAAAGTTTTGCTTATGGAAACTGGTGAAGCTCCATTGCATTAAACTATACTGACTTTAACCTTAAAATATACCTGTGTTCCACATGAGGTTGTAGACCATTTTGTAGTCTCCTGCCTGCTGAGAGGGGAGTACAAACCCTCTGATCGCAGAAAGTGTCAGGGAGTTGGGGAAAGACATCAAAAGTAGAAATTGGTTTTCCATGTGGGATGGGCAGTTTGAGAGAAGCTTGAACACAAGTAGAGGAAGGAAGCAGTGTATGTCTCACTGCTATCACGGTGGTTACGCACACAACACTGCATTTCAAATTTAGGAAGAGTATATTAGTGTGGGCTGCACTGGTCAAATTAAGAACAGAAACTATAGAAATGTACTGTAAAACTTGTGCTTGATAAAGCATTGTCTTTTATTCCCCAGCGTGTTTACTGCCAGGACAACGTGTTATAAACTGAGTGCTTGAAAAGTCCCATGCATCGTTCCTCTGCTGAAAACCTCCCTGACAAATTCTTCCCCTGAGCGAGAGTTCGCTAGCAAATTCCAGTAATGCTCTGGGTAGTTGTGTGTCATGTAAACTTGTCTCTTAACCCCTGAACTCTGCTGTTTCTAATTTCAGCTGAACATGTGTGACAGGCCAGGGCTGTGGCTTGTGAAACCAGCTGCTCTGTGCTAACACTGCAGCAGTGCTAGGCCACCGGGCACTCTCTCTCATTCCTTTTGATAAAGAGAATGTTTATTAATCTACTCTAGTCTTGAAGTGGCAGTGTTCATGATGGAGACATGGTACGACTTGTGTAAGCTTTCCTTTCTTGCACTCCTGTGTTTGTTAGAAATGTATGGCACAATTCAGACAAATGGTTCAATAATAAAATGATTCACATTATAGCCAAACTCCTGCTGGCTATTGTTTATGTCTAGCTGCAGCTGAAACTTATCTCTTAAAAAGAAAAAAGAAGAAAAGAGCAGAAGTGTTGCTCTTCTGTCTAGAGCTGGTCAAATGACTCCAGTTTCACAATATTTTTTCCAGATAGGAAGTTTCTATTATTGGCGTAGCTTTGCTGAGAGACACACTTGTCTAGGGTAGGAAATGACTTAAAAATAATGTCTGACTTTTCTGTTTAAAATCCAGCAGAATCCCATGTTTATTATTTAGACTTAATAACTAGAGGTATTAAGTTGTATTTGTGCATTGTAACACAATTACGTTCTAAAATTATTTAGATTTCCTTCTGTTCTTGGTAAGTTATCTGTAGCTTTGCTGCTTTCTATGCAAGGAAAGATAGGAGAATTGAATTTCCCCCCCCCCCCTGCATTTTTTTCTTTATTTCTCTTGGCATTTGGTGAATTGAGTTTAATAAGTAGCTGTATTCTTCTGCAGATCAACTTATTTCTTATTCTAGCTCATGACTCAGCTATATTTCCAAAGACTGCATCTGGTGTGCATACTCCCCCGACCTCCCGGAGTGAAGAATATTTATAAAGAGAGATCACTTTTCGAAATACATTTTTAGTTCAGTCGCTTCGAATTCTGAGCTTTAATTGGCATGGCCAAATTCAAGTTCATAGCATGCAAACATACAGCAGTGACTCACTATTAGTTAAAATTGCACACACCAAATTTGGCATGTCTAGCTGCTATTTAATATGCCAATTATCAAACTACTATATGCTGCCTATTGCTAGTATAATAGTCATACTGCCCTCCCTGTTTAATTATGCTGCTGCTTATTTATTTTTATTGGAGAGACATGACCACCTCTTTTTCTACCCTGTGCATAAGTGTATTTTTTTGCATGGAGGCAGGTGGTGAGGCAGGCCCTTCTTCTCAGTGGGAATCTATAAATACTTGAAGAACCCTTTGGTTTTCTTTACTTTTATGCAAAGTCAGGTGTTTTTGTCTTTTTGTTTATGGGCAGTCTTGGGGATGTGTCGTGGTTTAATTTCAGTCGGCAACTAAGCACCACGCAGCCGCTCGCTCACTCCCCCCCACCCGGTGGGATGGGGGAGAGAATTGGAAGAGCACAAGTGAGAAAAACTCGTGGGTTGAGATAAAAACAGTTTAATAATTGAAATAAAATGATAATAATAATAATAATACTACACAAAACAAGTGATGCACAGTACAATTGCTCACCACCTGCCGACCAATGCCCAGGCAGTCCCCGAGCAGCGGCCCCCCCGGCCAGCTTTCCCCAGTTTATGTACTGAGCATGACGTCCCATGGTATGGAATGTCCCTTTGGCCAGTTTGGCTGTGCCCCCTCCCAGCTTCTTGTGCACCTTCAGCCTTCTCAGTCGGTAGAGCATGGGAAGCTGAAAAGTCCTTGGCTAGTGTAAGCATTACCTAGCAACAACTAAAACATCGGTGTGTTATCAACTTTGTTCTCATCCTAAATCCAAAACACTGTACCAACTACTAGAAAGGAAATTAACTCTATCCCTGCCGAAACCAGGACAGGATGAAAACTGTTACAGGCTTAGGAAGACGACTGTCATTTTGGTTTCTAGCTCTACTTTCTCTCAGGTCTCTGTTTTACAGTACATGCTATCTGCAGAAGAAAAAAAACCAAAACCCAGCCTTGTAGGGATTAAATACTTTCTGATGCACATACTGTTGATAGTCTGATTTGTGCGCTGCATGTTTTCCTAGGTCTTCAGATGCTTATTAAGGTCATATGAAGTAGAGAGAAAGGAGAAGAAAAAAAAAAAAAAGAAAGGAAAAGGCTATACTGAAGTTGTTTCAGCTTTCCTTCATGTAGATGAATGAAGAATAGAAACTGGACAGCAGGACACAATGGTGGAAGTAGAAAATAATGCTAAAAGGATTTCTGTACTAGTATAAAAGAGAGAAACGGACCATAATGAAGCTGTCGTGCCACTGTATAACCGTAGCTAATATTGACCTGCGAGAAAGCTGTGAGGATCTAATGACCTCAGAATCCTGACTTGCGTTTGGAGTAGAGAATAGAGTTAAGCCATAGTGTGATTTCTCTCCCCACTGCTTGCAAATCAGTTCCTTTCCACTTCTTACACATTCACTTTCTTTACTGCAAGCAACTTCTGACTTCTAACCTCTGCTTTCCTTGCATTCAGCCTCTGCCCTAGGTGATGGTTTTCTGTAGAAATGCTTAAAGCCACACTGCTTATTTAATCTTTGCAAATGTGTAGCACGAATCTGTGTTTTCTGTTTTAAAATACAAGCCTCCCTTGAAAGTTTTTGTGTGTGTAGATAGAGTGCATTTGAAACCTTGTACCAGATCAATTACCTCAATTACCTCTTTCTTTGTCTGTTTAATGGCAACTTTTTTAAAATAATATGCTGTGACATCTTTATTATCCTTTAGTGATGAGGAATCGTGAGCACAATAATAATTTTAAGCCTCAGTAGGTTAATGGAGTTAGGCATGTCACCATACATTATAAAAGCAATCAAAAGTGTTTTTAATGAGCTTCAGTTGAGTGTGAATCCCAGCTTTATACACCTCAAACTAGAAGAGCCCTATAACAGAGCATGTCTTACTGCTTTGGAAACCCACTGGAGGAGGAAATTTTATCTTCTGTCACCAAACACAGGTAGTTTGTACCAGTGAGTCTAAGGCTTGTGTAGAGAAAATAGAAATTGAATGAAGTAGAGTGATATTTGCAGACATATTTTAGCTGGCCACCTTCTTTACTCTCTCTACATTTGTCATTGCTGAAAACTATGGCTGAAAGGAAATAAATAGTGTAAACTCTAGGTTTGTTTTGTTTTGCCACAGGTTGGATTTTAGGTGGGCAATTCCAGCCAAAGAGAATCTATAAACACTGTTAAATAATAGTGACAATAGGCCTTTTCCTAGAATACTCATAATACTGTAAGAAAAATCCTGCTATTTTAAGTTGTGACGTACTCCTGAATAGGCTCCTGTTAATTTTGGTTGCTTTACATCAAGTCCCATTTTGCTCTCTTAGGATAGTTATCTCATAAGTGATGCTGCAGGAATGGCACTGCTCACATGTGTCTCCACAATATTTAATGTATTCCTTTTGCATTGCAGCTACCACAGTGCTGTTGTATATAACTTATGGCTGAGGTCTGTGGGAGAAATACACAATTCCTCTAGTGCCTAGGTATCTAAAGATTTTGAAGTTCTAATCTTGTGACTTCCCCAAGGTAATGCATTTGGACCTATTTATAATCAAAGGTAGGCCCATGCCCTAACACACTAGATCCTTTTTCCTAGTTCAGGATG
This sequence comes from Aptenodytes patagonicus, assembly GCF_965638725.1. Classification (NCBI taxonomy): domain Eukaryota; kingdom Metazoa; phylum Chordata; class Aves; order Sphenisciformes; family Spheniscidae; genus Aptenodytes; species Aptenodytes patagonicus. Next base: position 7,288,487 of record NC_134954.1, read on the forward strand.
AGGCATCTCTCTGTTTTCCTAAACTTTGTCACTGGACTTGATAATGTCTATACCTTGCTGGTTTGCCTTTCCCTATGAGGTTTTATAATGATCCAGCTTCCTTTTTCTAATCCATCTAACCTAAAATATCAAATTACTCCATCTGTGGAGAGGGAGAGCTTACTGCTTACTGAAATAACGTGCCTTATCTAGTGGCAAGTAATGAAACCTCTAGGAGAATGTGTCATCATTGGGTAGATATTCTTTGATGCTGCTTGCCTCTGCTCTTAAGGCATTAATCCTGCCTGTTTGTTCTGTGTATGTTGTCTCTGAATAATTTTCTGAGTAATTTCACGTGCTTTGATTCTAGCTTTGTAATTATAACATTGCAGCTGCATACAGATGTGGTGATGGTTGAATTGTTATTCTCCTGTAATTGGGATGATAAAGTCACTTTCTTTCAAAGCCCTTTTCTGACATGGTTATAATTTTCTGAATAACTTATTTGTCCTGAAAACTTGTATTACTTGTGTTCCACAAAATGAGATTTTAAAAATGAATTCTATCAAAGTCTTTACGCTATTTAGGATTTCTTGACTGTGAAAATTTGTGCATTGAGAAAATTATTCAGAAGCTCGCTCTATACTTTGCTAAGATCATCACCTTTGTAACAGTTCAAATTTTACATGTATATAGGAGATTTGTTTTGATGCTCAAATTTCATGTGACTGGTACAGAGGAATACGTATGGGTTTAAAGCTCAGGTGTGGACCCTGAGGTCTGGAGCTCAGCAGATTTAAAATGACTTCAAGTGAGAATCTTTCTTAATAGAAATGATGTCTTACTGTGATATTCCTGGGAAATGGTGTGCTCTTCCTATTTGCTTAAATGTGAAGTCCAGTAGAGTTCACTAGTAACTCATTCTGTACATAATTGCTGACTTCATTTCCTGTGGTGGCTACATGATAGAAGAGATGGCTTTTCTGTGTATTTAATTTCTAATTCAATTTTGGGTGAACACATTTGCTTGTCAATCAGGTCCCTGAGAAATTTTCAGATCTTACTGTTTACGGTGGTGTTCTCTGTTCTGCAGATGCTGATGGTCTGTTATCCACACTCCTGCTAACAGCAATCTCTGCTCCACGCTTCACCCCCCTCCCCCTCTCAAATGCCAGCTACTCTTTCTTTCAAATTTTCCAGTTAATTAACTTAATTGGGTTAAATCATGGTCTTGGAGGCTGTGATACTCAGGAACCTTTTCTTGGCAGTTCTTTTTTTTTTCTTGAGCAGTTCCTGTGCTTGTTCTTCCTGCTTCCCACCACTTGTTTTCAGTGCTGCAGCACATTATAACCAGATTCATGTAAGTCAAAGAATCTTTCCTGCCTTTTTTTAAAACCCCAAACAATTCACTGTTCAGGTTCACAGAGTGACCCCACAAATGGTTTCTTTGGCACAACTAGAAGGTGGCAGCGAACAGGTGAGTGGACAGGAACTCGAGGCTAGCAGCGGTGAGAGGGGAAAGAAAAGGCCTAGGCTACCATTGCTGCTAAAAAAAAGAGGTCCTTATTTATTTGAGATCTGCTGCTATTTTGTCAGAACTGGTGAAGGGAGGCATCCCAAAGTTTGGTGCTTTTTCACAAGGTTTCAGTGGATTTAATGCTAAAAAAAGCCAACCAAAAAACCAAACAAACCAACAAAACCCAAAAAACCAAACCAAACAAACCTTGATTTACAGACCTCACAGCATCTGACTCGATCGCCTTCTTCAGCACCATATTCTGGTCTGAGTGGAACTGCCTTAAATATTACCACTGAATTGTACCTTGACTTGCTGACTATTATGCCATACACAACATTTCCATCAGTGCCACTCTTGATTTAAGCATCCCCCTTCCCTGTGCTGATGGCACCGGGGAATCATCATGGCCTGTAATGATACTTTTGTTCATGTGGTTGCACAGTGAACGCGTGCAAGTTAATCTCTTTAATGCATAGCACAGCTGAGGGGGTGATAAGAAGGTAGAAAGGAACTACTCAAACTGGCACTGCTGCTGGAAGAAGTGCTCATAGAACTACACCTGTAGTTGTTTCTTGCTAGGGGTCCTTGGCCTCCCCAGTAATTCTATTTTTCAGTTCTTTCAAATGAATAGCTACATATAAAGCTTAATTTAAAATAACAACCACTTTTGACTAGTGAAGTTTGGAAGTTTGACTTTATCTTGGAGCTGATCTACCTTTGAGTTTTGCTAGTATAATAATGCTATTCGGGTGTATGGGTGCATGTGTGTTAGGAGGTAGGATCTCCATTCCTCGCCTGAGTAATAGCCCCCTAGCACATATAGCTGCTCCAGTCAATGCTCTAGCGTATGCCTAAGTACACCAACAGCCTTTTGAGACTAACGTGTTCTGTTTAGAGGCTGGTATAAGCTATTCTAATGGGGGGTTGATGAAAAACACTCTTCCTTAAAAACAGCTGTGGAAATTTTAAGGAAACCAATACGAGCTATCACCCACAAGAAAGGCACAGGTAACATACGTAGCAAGTTTTCTTGAGGGTTTGTTCTGTGGTGATACATTTTTCTGTAAAGCACAGAAGTGAAGTCAATGAAAATGAGACAAAAGAGAGCAAATAACCGGTCTGGAAGACGTGAACAAAAACTTATGGCTACGTTATTTGTCCCAGTGCTGGCTTCAGCAAGTTTATTCCAATCTCTATAAATCCCTACAATATGGGTGGAATTGAAGTTAAAACCCGTGTTGCTTAACAAGATTACAGTGGTATTTACCCTCATTACCTGGGCCCTGCCAATGTTGCTGGGTCACCAAGTCATCAGTGCGTTTGATTATACTGTGCTGAGACTAATTACACTGTTGTACAGAGCAATTGGAGGCTATAAAAGGGAGCCGTTTCTTAGAGCTACTCTGTATATACACACACCTGAAGGCAGAAAAGCTTTTAATGTTAGCTGTGCTTTGTGACTTGCTGGATGAGCACCACTCCGTGGTCTCTGAAATGCAGACCTGATTGAGTAGAATATATGCTTGTCTGCAGATGCAAAGCCACAAATCTTTGTTCGTATCTTATGTTTTGTGATGGGGTGGGGTGTCTCCTCCCCCCCCTTGCCCCCCCACTTCACTAATGCTAACTCTGAAGTCACTCTAGTTTTGCAAAAAATTAAAAACCCAGTTCTGGAGGACAATTTAGAAATCTAAATATTTCTTCTGCCAGCTTTCAAATTCTTAAGCCTTTGTTTACTTTATCTGTGGCTTTCCTATATACAGTTTTGCCTGAAATAATGTCTTTGTCACATAATAACACTTAATTTTTTTTAAAAAAGGCTAAATGTGGAAGAGTTATTGGGGAATTTTCTTTGTAACTCCTCTCTTCCTTTGCCATATGGTTAATATCTTTTTATGCATAACTGTGGCCTTGGCATAATTGAAAGATTCCTCTGATGTCCTTGCACTTACACCTGTTTTCACCAAGGCTGAATTCAACTTTGTTTTGTGATTTGGGTGTTCTTTGGGAGAAAAAAATTAAAGGACTTGGACCAATAAACTACAGCAGATTTAGCAATGAGATGTTAAGACATTATTCTCTCCAGCCGCCTGCCCATCCCATCAGCTGAGGTTACAGCCAGGAGAACAAAGCTGGCAGCATAAAACATATCTCCAGGCAAAGCACCCGCTCGCTCTGGCGTCCTTTGCTGACAGTTTGCGCGAATGTGCCAGACTGACAGTGGCTGAGACGCACGTGATGCGATGGGGGCAGTAACTCCTGGCAGAGGAGCTGAAGGCAGTAATGTCTGCAACTACCTCAGTATCACCTGATTTTATCTTTGGAAATTCCAGCTCTGTTTGCTTTAACGTCACTTCTTTCAGCCTGCCCTTGAAAATAGGATGTAGCAAAGTCCCTGACAGAGAAAACAATCTTCTATCTTCATATTTTTACAGGAAGAAATAGTGTCCAATACTTCTAATTACTTCTTTTAGTAATAATTCTAATGCCTTGGAATTGCTCTTTCTTAAGTGAAGATTTTAGTGTAATTTTTATTACATATAATGATTTTTTTCTTTATCAATGACAGTGATGAATGAAGATTATTTTCTGTTTTCTCTTTATAAAAAAACCTCATTCTTTTCTTGTTTATGTGAAGCTTTATTTAAAATCATTTTTATTCACATCTTATTGTGAATGTCATACTTTATTTTCATTGGATGTATTTTGAAAGGTTTTTCAGTCTTCCCAGTAATCTCCCGAGTCTCCTGTTCTTGAAGCATTTTTCCTTTCTCATCTGTATCTTTGCTTTATATGCACTGACATCCCAATCCTGCCAGATCAGAGTTTTGTAATTTTGCTCTTGCAGAGCATTTAAGTACTAATGGCTTCATAGTAGTGGAACTAAAGAGCTGGCACCTTGCAGTACGGCCCTGCAGAACGAGAACTTCTTACTTCTGATTTGTACAGAGCTGAGCAAATTGCTCCTGTCAAGGGATATGTGAGAGTAGTGCTGGTTTATAACTATGGCAACTAACAATGGGTCGGTCCTTTAAAATCTAATCGTTTGCCCTGTTATATAGTATCATGCTTACACTGGGGAATCTTCCCACAGCAAACCTCAAGACTGTTCACCCCAACTGGACTTTTGTTTCTGTCTTCCTTTCCTGTTTCTATTCTCTTACAAACAGTTAGCTACAGGCTGGAAGCTACATGCACGTTCTCTATGGACAGGGTGGTGGTGTAAGATTTTTTTTTTTTTAAATACTTTAATTCTGAAAGCTGTGTGAGTTTTATCACACTTTAATTGCTCCAGCCATATCTATATTCAATGAATTTCGAAGTTTTTGTACAGGATTGTCCAGTCTTGATCCTAGCAATGTAATTGCACTTGGTCTGTATTACTAGTGTTCTTCAAGGTAGTTCTAGAAACCATCTCAAAATCAGTGTGCATGCTCTCTTTCTTTCTTTCTTTTTCTCTTTTTCTTTCTTCTTTTTGGCTCTCTTCATAGGTATCCTGCACGCCTGCTTGTGCGTGCAGGAAATGACATTACTAACTAGTATATATGATGGTGGTACATCTTTATTAGATCAACACATTTTCACTAGACGTTTAAAGAATTTTGTTGAATCCATTTGAAAAGGCAATGACTTATAACTAATAGAAGGCAGAGTCTTCAAGTGTATTTTTATTGCAAATTTTCACATCCTGTATAATAGAAATAATACATCACACTAAACGTGACTACTTCATTCCAAATCATTTGACGCATATTCAAATATGTTGCGCAACTACAGACAAATATGTGTATGTGTATGAATATTATTTTATATATCATAGTTTCTTTTGTTCGTGGACTCTGAGATCAGAATTACAAATGTTTCTTCCTATGGCTAACTACTTAAATCCACAACATCTAATTTATGTGGCTGAGTATGAATTTAGCAGTCTAGTATCAAGTATGTGCTTTTGGCTGTACTGTGATCTTTAGCATTCTTTTCTTATTTTAATACAGAATTTAACCTTTTAGTTTCTGCTACTTTTCAGTTTGGCTCATTTCAAAAAAGAATGGGTGCACACTGTTTCATGCTAACAATTCTTTTTCTTCATATCCTTACTGAAACCAAAATAATATTGTCATGTGAATGCATGGCGCTTCTTTTTCCCCCCACAGTACCAGGTAGAAAGTCATCAAAATCTATGTTAATATTATTTTGTTCAGCTTTAAGTAGTTTTCCACTCTCCTTTGCGCTCAGCAGAATAAACCAGACCCATCTGACCCAGAGCCAAGAATAACAGTAATGCCTCCTCTTTCTTCTCCCTTCTCTTCCTTCTTCTCTCACAGAAACAAAAAAAATATTTTTCTTTATTATTTGGTGAGCCCAAACAAGTTAAGGCCCGGCATCAAATATTTTTTTGAACCCTTTAACATTTCTGAAGTGTGATAACATGTTTTGCGTTGATTATGTGACAAACAGTTAACTATGTTATGCTTGTAAAAATTTCCATTGCCTATATTGGTTAGAAATGCTGCCAGTATGCATGAGTAATGACAAGAACAGCCATCGGTCTTCAGATGAAGTCAATATTTGCTTGTGCTTCAAGTTGTGGATATGTTTTTGTGGGAGCTTAAAACAAAGTGTCGATAAATGGTATGAAGCCATCTTTATCTGGAACATAATAGTAGCTAAGAACTATGCTCCTTACTCAGTTTCTTCTAAAACATGACACTGAATTAAATGTGAATTTACATGATTTCCACTTTAATAGTCAATGTTAGTGGAGTCTCAAGGGTTTAGAGAGGGGAAAAAAAAAAATCTCAAAAAATGCTTATGTATTAATATAAGAACTAAAACTTACTGTTCTAGCTTAATAAATCTGGCCAGAAAATCTTTCTGGTGATGTTTCAGATCCTTTTTTATTGTTTTCTCTTTATGTTTGCATTAGAAGCACAATTAGAAAGCATTCTAGATTTCACTTTTGGAGGGGATTTGAGGGACAAGGTGAGACTGGAAGGTTCATGTGTTCAATGTTCATTCCTGCTTCTGGCAAGAGGAAAAAAGCAGGACTTCTCAATATTTAATTGTACATTGAAGTAAGAAGGGGTGGGGTGGGTGAAAAACTCTAATGGTATATACTGCAACACAAATTTGCATACATATGAGATCTCTGGCATATGAACAGCAGCTTTCACAGCCATCTGTTCTTTTGTTGGGGTTGCAGCAACTTGCATCGGTTCCAAATATTCACTGATGTGGGCTAAACATGTTTAATAAGCACCTATTGAAAGCATAGGTTCCAGGAAGCAAATCCTGCATTGTTTCTAGACAAATCTTGATGATTATTGTGGTATACATCCAGTCAGCTAGCTTTTGTCTCTTGATTTTCTTTGGGAAGATTGTGGCTGTTATGACATGTTTATCTGCTAGTATTGGCATATTCAGAGATCAGGGAGTCTTATTGCAGTGAGAGGAGGAGCTCTACTGTAGCTGGGGTCAAGAGCTCTGCCCTTCTACGTGGGCAAAAATCTAGGGAGAGAGGAAAGGGTGGCAACCTGATGTGATCTGTCTTTACAAAGGAAAAGAGGGTTTGGGGAAGGATACAATCCAAGTATCTCTCAAACTCAACCTGTAAAACTCCAGTGATATCTAATAGCTGACTTGGACTCTCCAGCCTTTAAACTAGGGGTCTATACTTGTGTCTCATCTAACTGCCAGTCAGCCCTATGGCAAGAGGGGTTATGACACAAACATCTGGATGTAGTGTTAAAATGATGCACTCTGGATCCCTTCAGATAAACTCCATCTCTTGTTGTTCCTATAAATTAATGTTAGGAAAGGATTCAGCCCAGATCCTCTTGTACTGAATTTTGCTAAGTCCATCAAGCAAAACATTCAAAACAAAAAAGACTGCTGGAGTGCTTGAAGGCAATTTGTGTTAGCTATTGGTTATTCTAGGAGGTTCTGGAAAGGATGGGCTCTTTGACTTGCATCATAATTATGCACCCTTTTTTGTGTTGTTGTTCCCCTCCCCCCCCTCCCCCCCTCAAGTTTCCTGTTGAATTTCGCATTCTGGAAATGTAAAATATTCAGGCAGACAACCTAAACTGAATGTTACTTACTGGGGGAATACTGACTTTAACTTTTTTTTCTCGTCAGATCTTTACTCTGGACTAACACAGGAATGGGAAGTAAGATAATAATTCTATATTTAGTTGGTGCTAACTTTATTCCAATTCCTGATTTTAAGTAGTTACCTCACAGATTTCAGAGTATCTGTCTGTAACTGTGAATGTGTCAGAAGTTGCTAACAAGCACTTGTAAGTGTGAAAACTAAAGTATAAATATTTTTAATCAAAGTCATTCCTAAATTATCATAGTTGGTGAATGAATAAGCATCTAGTCAGTCATTACAATTTTTCCAATGACATCTGAGCTGGAGAGAACTATGACCACCCTGTGACCCAGTGACCAAGATCTGGCAACTGCCAATGTTTAAATGTATGAAGTGTCTAAAATATAGCAGCAAGAATAAATTGCAGAACGCAAACAAGGAAAGAATGCTTCAGAGCTGAAGAATTTCAGGCTTATATTTTTACTGGGCTTATATTTATAAATTTCTAAATACAACATTGTCTTTTAAACGTCCTACCATAATTTCCTTAAAGGCACTTAATCTAAGGAATATAAGTATTGATCAAGGACTGGATGTCCATTTAAGACAGATCTGAAGAGGGTATAAATGTAGTCACCATACTTGCAGACAAATCAGCAATATATGGCACCTTAAAACACGGGAAGCTCCTTATCAAAATATATGGCATGGTGAAAATTTGCTTCATACTAAAATCAACACCTACAAAGGGACTAATAAATCCATGATTGAACGAGAAATTTTTTCACTGTAGAGCCTTGTGTAGCTGCTGAAATCGTGTACATGGTAAAATCCAAACTATCTTGACTATTTGTGCTCTTCAGGATTCAGTTACCGTATCAAAATTAATACTATGCCAGTCCAGTTAAAACACAAATGAATTTATCTTGTTTTTGGAATTATGAAGATAATAGTTTGGTATAGTTTGGAGAAAAGTGCAGGTCATGATTGATTTCGATGAGAGTGACTTTATCTCTGTGTCTTTTCCAGGGACCCATCAGAGTAGAAGGTAGTTTCTGGACTAAGTATAGAAGTTCACAAATTTGAAGTTGACTAATTAATTAAAACTATCTTAACTAAACTCAGTTATTCAGTAGCTGAATAGGCATATCCAGTGTGGTAAAGATTTTCACACAAGTGTGTTGAAAGATGTTTTTCATTTATTATTGGGTGCCATAGATTATTGAGACTTGCTGTCCCCATTCAGCTGAGCAGACCTCGGGGGAGTTCTTTTTGCTGTGTAACTCTTCAGAAAAATCAATCAACAACTAAATAACCGGAGTTGTTGCATTGGCAGCTTGTTCCATTTAATGAGGTGTTAGAAGGGAAAGCTGGTGCTCTCAAACACCTGCCTGAAGTAGCTGGACTAGACTGGCAAATCCAGAGATGTTTCACTAGTCTTTGGATGGGAATTGGAAGAGTAAGTCTCTACAATGAATATGTTCAGTTTTAATATAGATAACATCTAATCACACAGAAAAATTACATGTGTGTGGCTGATTTGTAGTTAATCATGAAGCGAGCCAAAGTCACAGTGATGAACAAGCAGTCATACGTGCACAATTTAAGCCTGTAGGTCAGGATAGCTGGAGATTTTAGGCTTTGGGATTAATCTGTTCTTATGTTCTTATTTGCATGTCTAATGAATATGCATTATCATTTGCTTATATGACATGATCCCTAACATCAGGTGTTAGCCTAACAGCTTATTTCCTCAGCAAGAAGCCAAATGACTGTGCTTTAATCTTACAAATGCTGGAATCCAATGCACCAGAATTAAATACAATCTTTGTACTGTGAGTAACTGGAGGAAAGTGACCCTGCCACCTTTTAGTCTGCAAAAGCTGTTTGTAATTTCTTGGAACGACTCCCTTCCCACAGAGATAATATTTAGAGATAATATTGAAGGTTAGCACTCCTACGTATCTTAGGTCAATGCTCTGCCTTGGGTCGCTGGGTGTCCTTCTCCTGGGTTCTCTGTAGCTCAAATCCTGGAGCAAATCAGACCAATAACTGAATTCAGCAGTTCTCTCGACAGGCTTGTGTTTGGCTCCCTTTGGGAAGAGGCTGAGTCGCTCCCAACAGCTGTCATGTTATGGAGCTTCCTGTAGAGCGGTGCCAAATCTTGAGATTTTCAGTTTGCTAGTTCTGTTTTTTGGCTGAACACTCAAGTTCATTCAGTTATGAAATTGTGATTTCAGTTTTCATTTAAAACTAAAAGCAACTTTTAACCCTTATAGAAATGTAGAAATCCAAAACTGTGAAACAGTACAAACTAAGCTCTATGATGTTCTAAAATTTTTGAAGATTAAAAAAATCAAAACAAACCCCTCCCAAAACCCCAGAAAAAGAAAAATAGTAGTGTTTTTGTATAAGATAATTTCTTTTTTCTCCCCCCTCCCTGCCAGTTCCACAACCCTCTGCTTTCAGAGGCCTGTGTAGGCAGATTTTGGAAAGGGCAGCCTGTGTCTGGGACTGATGGTGGGAGGACTGAGAGCAGGAGTGAAGAAGGGCTGCACTGAGGTGGGATGAGAGATGATGATCTGGAGTAATAATTGTGGGGACTGTATGCTGTGAGGAGCTCTGTGTCTGGAGCAATTGGGAGGCACAATCCCACCAGTAGACATCTAGACTTCTGTATGGGATTCGTGGTTTGGGAATACTGAAGAAGTGGCTGTGCCCCTCTTTGCGTTTTCCCTTACCTCCTTTCCCCAGAACACTTCTCTTGTTTTCATCAGTCACTGTGGAGTTTCCTCACTTTTCACAATCTATTATAACTCAAAAATTCAGTCCTCCTCCTTCAATCTGGTCTCCATATGTCCTGGTTTACCTGGGCTCCTACTGTTCTTCCCACTTGTTTTTGTCGGTGTTTGCAGTCTTTGGGCTGGATTTTTCTTGCAAAAGTGAAGCACAGCTTCTGCTCCAGCAGGTTTTAAGAGATACTGGATAGAACATACCACAGACTTCCCAGGACTCAGAAAAGGGTATATGCAGAGTTAAAAATGGTCATTATAGTAGAATTATTCCAACTAAATCAGGACTTTTATTGTATTTTTACGCTGTTCCAATTTGCCTGAAATAAAAGGCCAAGCAGTGGCTACTACCCTTCTTCTAGAAAAGCAGGCAGTAGGAGGAGTTGGAAAGGAAAAGCACATTCAAGTTGAGAAGTTTAAATGGAAATAAAGAATTTTTCTTGGTAACAGAGTTATCTTATCTGACACAGGAAGAAACGTAAGACTCAAGAGACATATAAGCAAAATGTTGAATACTTATATTGTTTGGCTACAGTTGTGCTGCAGAAGGTTGTTCTTAATTTTTTTTTTTTATTTCTTTTTGTCCATTTGTTTTCTTTTTGTTCATTGTGTCAAGGATGTCTGGAATGCTACTTTTTCTGTTAGATAACCAACAGCTGCTTAAGGCTCATTTTCCTGGCTTTTCTAATGAGATTATTGTTTTATTAGATCTTTTAGACCTTGTAGAGTTGACGAGGTGAATTTTCATTGTTACAGTTTTTTTAGGAGCTCTGTGCATGACCTAGGATTCTACTTCTTCAAGTATAATAACCATGGAGCAAAAGCACAGTTGCTACATCCCTTCCTACTCACCTCCTTTATCAGAGCTCTTACTGGACTGAAATGTTTTGCATGCAAATAATACTCCTTCCCCCCGCGCCCCGTAACTAGAACTCTGGCTGTAGTTCTAGTAATTTCTGGTTAGGATTGATTACTATAGCTCTCTTCTGCACAGGAATGTTCATCTACTATCCTGGCATGACTCTTTATAATGGAAGTTGCTGTTTCTGCTTTGGGTATTATTCAGCTGGTTTAGTTAAGTACTTACTGTTGGAAACTCTGTGTCCAACAGATCAAGCCCCAAATATTAAGGTCTGGTTTTGGTTTTTGGTTCCTCCCCCTTCCCTTTCTGTTGGAAAGTGCTGCCCAGCTTCTGGCTTTACTCAGTCACTTACAGCAATGGAGGGGTGAGGCCTTCTCAGGGCCAGAGGAATGATGGGTAGTAGGGTAGTAGCCAGATGCTACTTACTGGAGCTTTATTTGCTGTAACAAATATATTTTGGTCCCCTTCAGATCTGTCTTTTATTTATTGGCAACCTAATCCCAATCACCAGGTCAGTCACCTCCTCCACACTCTGGAGGACTGGGCCTGAACTTGGTAAAATTTGGCCAGAAGAACGTTATTTTTGAGGTTGCTGCAAGTTTTAGGATTCTGGTACATCCTAATGTCTCACGTTTATTTTAATATTTTAATGAACACCAACAATATAAAATGCCCACAATTAGTGGCTAACAATAGGAAATAAATCTTTATTGTTGTCAGATAGATATGTTCCAAGTGAAAAACAAATATTCTTCCTAGCCTATTGATACATTTCATAATAAAATATTTCCTAGGTATGCCTCTTCTTATTAGTCCTTATTTAGCTTTCTGATCCAGCTGCTGAGGATCCAGCCACAAAGGGAAAAAATAGAAATGCATCACACTTACAGTATTTTATTTTCTTCATTATCTAAGATGCTGAACTGTCTTCTTTCAGTAGAATTTGTAATAGTGTTCCATCAGGCTAGCCTTTTTTTGGAAACTGTTGAAAGTTTGTAGATGGGATCGTGCCTATTTCCCATGGCAGCAGACTGCCTTAAAGTTAATGGTCACATTATACTTCAGAAGAAGATTGATACAATTTTTTAAGGTAGGGTATTCTGCTTGGCTGAATAGACCCACCTAGTGTCACTTGTAATTTAAGTAATGGGATCGCCTGGTACCTCATTATAGACCTTTTGTACTGAAAGATGGCGGAAAGTGGCAGCAAATGTCATTTTTACAAGCAGCATATGAAATAACATAGGCATTACCGAATATGACAAATTTCTAGTATGCTTGAAAATTGGGCTAAAGGCACTGTCTATGTGAAGGACAGATACCAAGTCTCATTGCAAGGGGCAATGTCAGAAATAGGCTGAAAGTGATGGGACATGAACTGACAGATGTACTGAAAGATCTAATATACATATTGTTTAATCATGTGGATAGAGTAGAAGATGGAAACATTGAGAATAAGAAGCTTACAGTAAGAGCTACTGCTTAATCTGAGCAATAGCCTCTGAGGCTTCTTAATCTACTAGGGGAATTGTATAGATGCAATAAGTCTGACAAGACGAATAAAAGAATAAAGAATCTTGTAAATCAGTGAAAGTCTAGATTTTAATTTCTGCTATTCTACAAGGGATTGGGGAAAGGGAAATAAAGAGAGGAAGGCAAAAAAAGTGCCCTACGTTAGTTCTGTTCATGATTTAGGAAACAGAGAATTTAGTCTAAGACGTGCTGATTTTTGCTTTTGGAAGCATATTAATTGCAGGCTTGGAATCCCCAGCCTTGACTGAGGAGTCAAGAAGGCTGCACTGCTGATTGACGTAGTTTGTGGTTAAATATTGCCATGGTGTCAGAAAGCCTCAGCTAGGTCTGAGAAAAACATGTCGTAAATAACTGTCCCTGTCCCCCAGGGCTTGCGGTTTAAAAGTTTGCAAGAAATTAAAGGATGTAAAGATCTGCCTGGGGTATCTAACTGCTGCCCATAATGATGTGTTGGGTAGGCAGGATTGAAGTAGCTCAGTTTTAATCAATGGAAATGATGTGGGATGGGTGGGAGTGGAATGAGAAAAAAGTAGTAGGTCCTAACATGCCCATCTTAATACTTTAAAAATGTGAACACACTTATGAAGCTGGGCTTTTCAACAAGCATGCTTGGGTGGGAGTATATCAATGTTACACTTGTGGCCACAGAAGGCAAGGTAATGCAAATAAATGCCAGTAATCTACTTGTAGTTAGAGGGACCACAGATAAAGCTTCCCCTTATGTGTGGCAAGAATACACTGCTTATTGCAACATGTGTTTGGAGAACCATAAATTAGTAAACTTTTCCAAGCTAGAGAATCACAAAAGCTATTTAGCATATTTATTATTACCAGCATAAGTCATTAATGTTGGAAGCCATGTAATGTAAACAGACTGCTTTCCCTGACCTGTCTGTTATGCCGGTTGTTGAACAGCACATTAACTTGAACAACTGCAGCAACTTTTAAATGTTCTATGAAACACCCAAATTGCATCAGTAGAAAAGGTATTTTAGGAAATTTAATTAGATACCAAAGCATGCAGGTGCTTGAAATTTAATTGCTCAAAAAGGATGGATTGCTAAACTTTTCATAACTTTGTTTTTGTTCATCATCTTTTGCTTAATGCACACTGGTTCCATGAATGCTAAGCAGTAGAATTTTTAGCAGAAATTTTAATAAACGCTACAATAGACAGTTAAAAACTATAAACATTTACAGTTCTTCTAAAGTCTGTTGTAGGTGTATGATGCAATAATTTAAATTCTTCTGTACGTTATTATAAGGATCTTAAGAAAAATTTCTATCCCTTCCAAGTCCGGCAAATCTTGTGCAAGAAAGAAATGCCTTATGTGGGTTTCTGCAGTGTTGAAGACTGTTGTCAGCCATAAGCATTGAAACAATATAAATCATAAGCTTACCAAAGATAAAACCCCCTTTTACTACCCTTTCTTTGCTACAATTGGCTCTCTTGCTCCCTCAGAGCTCAACATGTGTTATACTTACTTGTTTTCAGCTTTAACTTCTCTTTTGCTGTTAATTCCTCTCTCTCCAATGTTCTTGTCTTCTCAGCTCTTCATCTTCCTGTCACCTCTCACTTACTCTGTCTCTCTGCATTTTTCTGAATTCCTAACCACAAAAGCCTGGCTTCGAGCTTTAGTTGACTCTGGGGGCAGTGGTGAATAGGAAGCGTGACTATTGTTATGAGGAACTGGCTGCCAACTACAGAAACTTGGGAAGTAGCATCCTTCTGTGGCTTCATGCCTGTTGAAAGAGGTGGCCAGAAATCACCTTTGAAATGACAATAAACATTCATAAGGGCTGGCCATGTAAGATAACCTTTATCTCTCCTAGATGTCTTCTCTGCATGTAAAGTGAGGACCTCAGAGTTTTTGCTCTGAGCCCATTGCTTTCCAGACTGTATCTGCTTCCCTACCAAGAATGATTTCAGGACTCGTTCTTTAAACTCTAAACAATGAAACTAAAATATGTTTAATTAAAGGTCATATGACTAATGATTTAATCTCCCCTTTCCTCTCTTCCCTATTATCATAAACAGTGCAGGAACGTCTTCCCCAGCAGGGCTAACACTAGTTTCTGTCAGTCCACTTGCTGCTAAGTCACCTGAATTTGGTGCTTTCAGTACAGATCTGCTAGCTCTGCCAGGGAGTGTCCCAGGAATATGCAGAAAGCAATAGAACAGGAATATTGCCATATTTCACAGTTAAGTGTAGTAAGACTCGTTTCATCTTCAGAGGAATTGTTCTGATTGCAATACTTGGACGGTGTTATTATAACACAAAAGCATTTCTGGGTTGAGAGCTGAGAGGAAGATTATATTAGTGAAAAGATAGTTTCAACAACGTTAGTTCGCTACCCAAGCTGTTTGAAGGCTTTTCACAATATTTTTTAGCAATCATTTAGTTTCACAAAGTCACGCATCTCAATGCAATTGGTGCCACTGGAGTTAGTGTGTCTGGATGGCTCTGTGGGTGTTTATGCTTGGCCAGCTTCTCAAATAAACGCTTATAGTTCCTTTAAAAAAACCACCTATTTTCTGTAAGTGTCATCTTGATATCCAAGAGTTTCACACTGATAGTGATCTCTCTCCCTATTTCCTTCTCCCTCCCAATAATCCCATAAAGTTCCAGTGAATTTTTTGGTAAAAAGTAACTTTAAGAAAATATTGGAGGGAAAGTTTTCTGTTTCAAAGCTATGGTACAGCTGAAAACAAAAACGTAGCTCACATAACCAAAATTATTTATTTTCATATTATTTTTTCTTTTAATTTGGTTATGCCTGTTTAAAATTAGAAGTATAATGAAGAATGAACTAATAAGGAATGATTAACTAATAAGTACCTATGATCCTAAATTGTTTTGCTATCTATATGAAACTTATTACATTAAAATACACAAAATATTTATATTTCAGGACAAATGAGATAAAGGAACAATAGGTAATTTGTCAAAAAACTGACTCAATTATCTGGATACAAGATACTGAATAATTATCTATGCAAGCACTAACAAAATCATTAATTCTCTGATTGGTTTGGATGTCAGTGTTTTTGCTGTTTATACAACTAATTCAGAAAAATATAATAAAATCAATGGGATTATAATAATTCAAACTAGTCAGGCTTTGAACCTCTAATCATGCAGGTTTTTAAATGCTTATCTCCGAGTAATGGGAGTAGTCCATATATTGCAGGTAAGTCTTTGGTTTATAGTATGAGCAGAGACAAGTGTTCTGTGATTGTTATCGTTATTACTTAAATTAGATATGAATAAACATGTGCTTAAGACTTATGTTAGCAGGGGCAAAACGAAGCCAGATGATTTAAATTGCATTTTCATGTGTCAATAGGTGTTGAGATTATTGGAAACTCTTTAAAAAATGTTCTATATAAATTTATATATAAAAATCTTACGTACATATAATTTTATACAAAGATTATTTTATTTCAGTATATCATTGTTCTTTCCAAAAGAGAGGTAGAGGATTTAGAAAGGCAGATGTCTTTCCTGAGACACCATACACTTTTGCAAGGATCCTAAGTTACTTCTGTAACTGTTTCCTATACCTGGGCATGATAACATATTTCATTGTTAAGGAACATTTCCCACTCTTATCTTGGGGCCCTTCCCTAGTGTATTGTGATACAGAAATCAGAAACCCTTGGTTTTCTTCAATTCATTATTGAATTCATATGAAAAATACATGAACAATGAACAAGGAATAAGTACTTGCCAGTTTTTATTCTGATACGATCTAACTATTTTGAATTCCTGTCCAAATTCTGATGCGATGTAGAGTCATGCCCATCAGCTGTGCAAGAACTTTACAGCTGTAAAGTGCAGCTGTTGCACTCGTTCGTTTTCTCTGCATTTGTGGGGAAAAAAAAAAATCTTTGATCGAATGACTGTTTTCACCGAAAACTGTACATCTGGGAAGGTCAATCTTTCTTGTTAACTATTTAATTTTTACATCTTTATGCCTCTTAGAGTTGAATTGTTTAGCTTAACTCAAGTGCTTTTTTGTTTGGTTGGTTTTGGTAGGATGTTTGGGGTTTTTTGTGGGTTTTTTGTTGGGGTTTTTTGTTTGTTGTTTTTTTAAGGCTTGAATTGTTAAGGAAGGTATGGTGATGATACTGATGTGGAAAAGTCCAGTTCAAAACTATATATCTAAAGCCTTGAAAAATCTTTTTAAAAAAGATCCTAAAACAAAGATGTCATGTTATGTTTAAACCTAAATAAGTACCCATCAGTGGAATCTACACTGTATACTTTATAAACACAAAGTCTCGGGGTGGGGAAACTGGCAAAGAACCATCGTTTCCTTAGACCAGGGAGAATTATATCAGTGAAGATTCAGTTCATTTATGTCTTAGATAAAACCAATGGTATATTTCCCACATATAGGGAGCTGGTATTCTAAAGAAGGGAGATGAGGAAGACCTTATCAGTAGATAAGATTTGATCATCACTAAGCAAAATGCATGTAATCAGCTCCCAGGAACTGTTATTCCATTCACTTAGTGCCCCTAATCAGGTTTTCTGGTTCAGTGAGATGAGTGTAAAGGTTGTTTAAAGCCATTGCGAAATAATGAGAACTAGAGATAGCTAAAGCAGATTTGTAGTCATTTGTGATACCTAGTTTTGCAATTAACATGTGCTATTTTCTATTTATGATCACAAATAACACACTACCTTCTGTAATATTGATTGGCACATAGCAAATTGACTCTGTTTACCTAATCTTCTTAATATGTCTCTGCATTAAATGAGGGACAAGACAGCTGAATATAAGAAAGTAAATCAAAGCAGCCATCTGCTTCCATTTGTGACGGTGTAGAATTCTAGACTACAAGGGGTATTTCACTGGTAGACAACATATTTCATAAGGCAACCTAAGAAGAGGCTTTATGAGAGAAAATCTCATGTTCATTAGGAAACAGCTTTAAAAATATTGTCATAAATAAATCCCTGGAAATCACTGGTTGGAGTAAGATGAATTACGATTTACATCATACTTAAGTCTAAGATATTTCATTATGTTTTTTATATTACTGAAGATTTATAAAAGCCATTAACTTACATGCTGCAATTCTGTGAAGATGCATCTTTCTGAAAAGAAAAAGGGTTATTTTGGGGGTCGGTTTAATGCCAATTTATCACTCTGCATGGGCACTTATACAGGTGCACAGGCACATACTCAAGCCTTTTATAATACTTTGTGCTGTAGTCATGTGCCAGGTTATACCCCTTACTGGACAGTTAAGCTGATAAAATTGTTCTTAAAATGTTTCTACTTAAGATACTTTTAGAAGATTAAAATGCATAAGCAGGATGAACATCCTTTTAAGTGTATAAAGAACACTGTATGCAGCAGGCATCTCCTGCAGCCACCTTGGAAGACTTCTGCTCTGTGATTTTTAACAAATCTAGTTACAGAGGATACTTGTTAGCATCATTATATCAGTTATCTTAAGGTCGTTATCGGTAGGAGCTCTCATATGATCAGAAGTGTCAGAGTAAAAAGAAGAACATGTGGCCTTGTACTCTAATTGCTCCAAATTAGGAAAAGAAATGTCAATATTCTGAGAAATATATCGGTATCAAGAGAAATCTGTAAGATAGAACTTCAGTATTTGTTATGGGATCATCTGTGTGTTTTTAGCCAATGATCAGAACCAAGGCATGTCCCAAAACTACAATCGCGGTAAGATTTTTCCCTTGAAGATGCATGAAGGTTTCCAGAATGCCTTGGGAGCAGAGGGATTTGTGAATGCTAGCATTTCAGGACTGACTTAAACAAGATTTATTTAGCTGCTTTTTTTATTTTGTGAAGAAAGTGTATTTTTTTGTGGAAGTGATAACTATAGTTCAGTGTATTCACAGGTTATATAATGTATTTTGCTTTCTTAACAAAGAAACACAATTTGTACCACATAGTTGATGGGCCGTCTTGAATAAGAGGGCCTGTTACTTCCCCCTTCCTTCCCGAACCAGTGCATTGGTCTGAGGTTTGGGTTTTTTTTCAGCCTGTAATAATTGACTTAAGTGGTCTTTTTTTGTTTCATATAATTCCTAATGGAAAGCAGGTGTGTTAGTTATGTTTGGGAAAAGATAATACTTAACAGAAACAGAGATCTGCTTTTTTTCCCAAAGGTGACTAGGAATCATTTGAGTGCTGACGTGCAGCAGTGTCCTATACCTGAAATATCCCAGTTTGCAAAGTTGGTCAAACAAGTCTAATTCATTATTACCAAGGACAATACAAAATCTGTTTGGAAAGATCTCAAAGAAAGAAAAGATTCTATATAAGTCGTCTTCGTTTCCTTTGAAAATTATACTGTTAGGATCTGCTTATGTAGGATTGAAGATCAGAAAGCTTGACAGCTGAAGCTAATCACTTGCTTTGGTAAAATTTCATTTAGAAACTGAAAACTGGGTTCAGTGAGTAGTTCCTCAGAATTGAGACAGCTGCAATAACAGTAAGTTTCAGTCTGATGTTGTTTATGACTTTCACCTCAGAGCAGACATGAAAAAGAAGGTCAGGATCCCCTAAGTGGTCAGTAAGGGATACTTTTGAGCCTAGAGCTATACAAGAGTTGTGAACTTGAGTACTGACTGTTTATAATTGGGGAAGGAAAGTCTGGAAAGAGGGATGATGGAAAGATGTGACCTTCTGTACTGCTTCCATTTCTTTTTTCAGTTGACCAATCTCAGAAACTTTAGGAAGGTTATTTCAAGCATGAGTAAGAGATCTATTAATATCTGCGTTGAGCAGAATTACGCTGCTGCAGAAACTATACCTGTAGTCTGCACTGGCACATCTAAAGTAGCTGAGTAATAGTACGGTGATCAGTAAAAGCTGACCGGGTAATGGTTCTGTGCTGAAACCCATACCACCTTACATCTTTACTGTTATTGAGAATTAGTCCAGATCAAAGATATCTTGGCTAAGTCCATCTGCGCTTTTCTAAGGCCATGCAGTTGTACTAAAAACTCTGAGGGAAGAAGAGGTGACAAATACCTCAAATTTAGAAATGCTGCATGGAGGCTTTTCGGCAGGAAAGAATCTCTGTGCTTCTGTCGATGCTGCTTAATCCTGGGAGAGGACCAGGCACTTCTTGGATAGTGTTAGATTTACTGTGTTACCTTCTTTCTCCGGGACTTACGAAAAGAAGGGCATGGTACATGTTTCTCTGACACAGGGCTGCAGAAGGTAGTGTTTTCTATGCATTTCAAAGACAATAAAATGCATTGAAGCACTTTTAAATCTACACTTTTTCAGTGTGCTTTTAGTCGGTGGCATAATATCCCCTGGCTGATTTACTGCTGCTTGGGAAAAAGTATGGGTCTCATTCAAACCACCATGAAGCACTTGGAGCAATTGCTTGTTTTGTCTGGATTTTGTGATGCTCTCTGGTCAGACTGTAGGTGCGAGAGCAAGGAAATTGATGATAGGGGAGGGGGGATTTTAATGCATTCTGAGGTTAAGCAGATGAATAGCTATCTCTAGGAAAAACTGGTCCATGCCCAGAACATTATGCAGTATAAAAAGAAGGTCATCCTACTCAGCAGGTTTTCCAGTTACTTAGAAAAGACCTTCCCCCGCCATGCTAGCAAAAATTAACACAACCCCTTTTGCTCTCTTGAGACCAATCAGTCCATCTCCAATCATTCAGTTTCCTCTTGAAACTACTTTCAGAAATTGCTTGAGGGGAGAGGACACTCTAAAAGCAGCAGTAGGAAATTTTTTTTTTTTTAAAGATGCATTTCAGGATTTAAATACAAAGAAACCATTTGAGAGAAGTCCATTAAAATTGAATTTATCAGCAAAACTGAGACCTTAACTTTGCTTAGGTGCTTTAGATTTGGGCTTATTTCTACCTATGTCTTTTTAGCACTCTGACCTGATATTTATTTATAGCATTCTGATATTTATTCATAGCACTCTGATATTTATTAACTTTAAAATACATGTATTTTTTTACTCTTCTAATTGTTTTACTGCAGTTTAAACTCCTTAAGTAGAAAAAAAAAATCATTCTGGATAAATAATTTTCTGTAACTGTCGCGCTAGAAAAATGCTTCTAAATTCTGCTTATTGGTGTTCACTTGAATTAGATTACAAACAAGAACATCAATTCGGCTAATGTAAACCTGGTGTAGCTTCATTGACTGATGTAGTGTGCCAGCCTGACTCATTCCAGCAGAGGAAGTTGCTCAATTCAGGGTATTATACTGCTTAATAGTACCTGTTATAGGTGCTGAAACCTCTGTCACCCTCAGGAGTTTTATTCTTGAGGCTAGATTTTACTGTTCTCCAAAAAGATATGAAAATAACTCCGATTTGTAATAGCTGTCTCTCCCGGCTTGGTGTCAATTACATTTAATTTAATAAATGTTACAAGTATATCATCATCCAAAGAGGCAAGGTTTGTCAAGAGATATATCTTTTCTTAGACCAGCTGATATAACCAGGAAAGCAGTAGAGAAGCTTTCAGGCACCTAAGCTCTTCTTGAGCCCTCAAATGTTATTAACATAAGCACATCACCTTTTAGCTCTGACAAAGGTGGTCCAACGGTTGTCTAGTTTTCCCATATTTTATCAGTTGGCCTACTAAAAACTACTGTTTCTTCATCGAAATCTTGCTTTGCTTGTATCCATGGACCAGCACAGCTGCAACAACTTTCTGTGACTTTCATCTAGGTCACTAAGGAAGCTGTTGAATGTCTCTGAGCAGACATGTATTGAACCTACTTGGTATAACTTCCACTTCAATAATGAACCATTATTAAATCTGTTTTTCCAACATATATGTATCTGTCTTTATAGAATTTATCTACATTATGTATTCCTAGTTACTTATGAGACTGTCATGGAAGATGGTAAGACTTTTGAGGCTATACTGAATATGTGCATTTGCTGCTTTTCCACAGATCCTGTTATCCTGCTGTTTGTTTCTGACAAATCAGTATTAGCTGTTACTGCTGTTGTTTACTACAGATAGCAAACTTGTATGTTTTCTGAATATAGACTTTTTGTAGCTTTGTTGTCTTAAGCTTTAAATTTTGGCAACAATACCCTATAAATGTCATCCTCAGCTCTTACAAATTGTCATAGGTTTGCTGAAATAAGTGGAGAATGTCAGTTTTCGTCAGCTGAAGATCCAGCTCCAAATTACTGAGAGTCGTGATTCCATGACTGCTATACTTCAAACTCCTCTTGAGATTCCTGGGGAGCCAAGTGTGAGATACTGGGTGAGTAGATGCAGGTCCTGCAAAGGGAAGGGGTACCATGTCAAATGGAAAGCAAGGATGGTAATGAACTCTGAAACTGCAGTAGGTATTTAATGTAGTAGCTACTTCACACCCCCAAGAAGAAATTCTTTGGCTAAAATTTTGTTTTCTTAGGATCATTCATATTACTTCAAGTTCACAATACTAGGTAAAAATATGCAAACTCCTTCATTCTGGCTCTGTGATACAAACTTACCATCTTGACCCAGTACATTCAGTTTCTTTGTAGGCTCCATATTATGCTGCAAAATTCTGTATTTTGCATCAGAAATCAGTTTTATAGAAAGGTCTTTCCCAAGTAAAAATTATTGAAAGAGGCTAGAACTGAGATACAACGTTTGGTGGAGTCATGTGAAGAGCAAAAGAAGTTGTTTCAGTTCAATGTCCATTAGAAATTCTCTGACAGTTATGTGGAAGCCAGATTTCCAACACCACCAATATAAAATTCTTTGCCTTATTAGTTGATGGTATGAGCCATGCTACATTATGAGTGTGTCAGTTTCTACTCCTGCCTCCTCTTCAGCAATACAATCTATATTTAAATTGTTGACTTCAGAATAATATTTTGTGAAATAGAAAAAAGAACATCAAAGTAATTCAGACCCCAGTTCGTTATGGAGATCCTTGTTGTTCTACAGTCACGGTATTGAGCAAATGTTTTTCAGAAGTGTATGTGATTTCTCTTTTAAATGAATGAAACTTGGTGATATTGCTGAGAATCTAGAAAAGCTTTTGCTTCGGGAATTATTTAACTTCTTGGCTTCAAATGTCCTATAAGCCATATTTCTTAAATCCATGTGTCATTTTTTGTTCATGTGGTAGAAGAAAGTGATAAAGGAGCCAGTACTTGAAGAAACTGGGAAAGTTTGAAACAATGCATGAAAAATACAGCTCTCTGTGCAATGCCCTCTCATTTAAGCATGATTACTTTATTGTATCTAAAAATTTTTTCTACATAGTGGCAAATGCCTTCACATAACTGTAAAAATCTGAGCTGCTTTGCTGTGGTAGATCTGTACCTGCAGAACAAATTTATTTAAATGGTACCCTAGGTTTGGTTTGTTCCTCAAATAGCATGTTATAACTACAGCTGAAGTAAAGCATGTAGTTTGCATAGTCTGACAAATAGCATGATGGGAGACAAATAGAAAAGTGTATGTGATCTATAAATATCCATTCAAAGAGGAAAAAGAAGATCCCTATGGTAAGGGTAGACTGCAATTTCCATAACCATACTAGTGAGTGATAGTAGGGCTACTCAGGTAAGCGGTCCTAGTGCGGCAAAAAAATAGGAATATTGTATAAGCAATTATTTGTCTATTTACCTGTAGAATTTGAGATTGGGTTGTATGCAGCTTTTACTCTAGAAAAATAATTCTAGAGCCTGTAAAAAGAGTATATTGGTAGCACATACCACTACACGTGACATGAAATACTGCTTTGTAGCATCTGTGAATAGCCTTGTTCTTCAGGAGACACCTGACATGGCTGTTAGCTTACAGCACAGTGTATTTATCCATTCACTGAAATGTACAAGGTAATTTGAGGGAAAATTAACATGTCAGCTTGAACCAGTACAGAAATGCTTTTATTCCAAAAGAGAATAGAAGTTCTCAAGTGTAAATAAATACCTGCTGGTATTATTATGCTAGGCATAATTTTGTACAATTTTCTTTGAGGTTTAAAAAGTGAAGGTATTTTCGCTTTCAGAACTTTAGTTCCTTCTGACTTTTGCTTGTCCTCTTTTCTGCCCTAGAAAAAAATGAAGTTGGTCTGGAAAATACTTAATTATTTGCTCAGAGGTTGCAAAAAGAGGGAAATAAGCATGGCCAGAAACAGAATTATTTCACTTTATTGTTATGCTGTTTCTTCACGCTAAGCTAGAAGAGTTTCCTGGTGGGGTAAGTCTCTTCGAGCCCCCCCCCCCATGACTGACTATATGCTAATACTTCCCTGCAGCTGATTAGCCTGAATAACCATGTTGTATTTATGCTTTTCTGAAGTAATGTTTTCAAAAAGACGACATGAGCATACACAATACCCCGCACACTCATGAGATAGGTATTATCAAGAAAAACTAACCAAACTTTTTTTTCTGTGGGCTGGAAACAAACACATATGTAAGGTAAGTTCGAAGGGGGTGGTGCAGTGAAGGAGAGGAAGGATTTTATGTAGGTTAATATTAGCCCAGGGAATCTACTTTCTCTACACTCTCTTCTGCTGATGATGGCAGACACTCCTTCAAGAAAGCGTAATCTGAATCATCTGAATCTTGACTGTACTCAAGAGGATCCTGTCTCTCTATCCATTGATTATATAGAAAACATATGGCTGTTAGCCTCCTTGGATTAAAGTAGGGCTTTGTAAATACTGCCATGCTGCTCCTTCCATTTTAGGAAACATAAGTAGCACTTTATTCTGTGATATGGGATCAAACAAAAGCTTAGACATTGTGCTGGTTGTGACTGGGATAGAGTTAATTTTTTCCATAGTAGCTCGTATGGGGCTGTGTTTTGGATTTGTGCTGGAAACAGTGTTGACAACACAGGAATGTTTTCCATTACTGCTGAGCAGTGCTGACACACAGTCAAAGGCCTTTTCTGCCTCTCACCCCACCCCACCAGCGAGCAGGCTGGGGGGGCACAAGAAGCTGGGAGGGGACACAGCCGGGACAGCTGACCCCAACTGACCCAAGGGATATCCCACACCATATGACGTCATGCTCAGCATGTAAAGCTGGGGGAAGAAGAAGGAAGGGGGGGACATTTGGAGTGATGGCGTTTTGTCTTCCCGAGTTACCGTTAGGTGTGATGGAGCCCTGCTTTCCTGGGGATGGCTGCACACCTGCCTGCTGATGGGAAGCAGTGAATGGATTCCTTGTTTTGCTTTGCTTGCGTGCACGGCTTTTGCTTTACCTCTTAAACTGTCTTTATCTCAACCCACGAGTTTTCTCACTTTTACCCTTCTGATTCTCTCCCCCATCCCACCAGGGGGGAATGAGTGAGTGGCTGGGTGGGGCCGAGTTGCTGGCTGGGATTAAACCATGACAGACGTATAGATAAAACATATGGGGTTGCTTACCTCTTTGAACAGCTTTAGAAGAGTCTGGAGCTGGTTATCAGTATCTGATATGTTTTGTACAGAAAAAGAGGAAAAAAAAATTAATTACACTGTTTTTCTCTCTGGTGGCTAGAAAATGGTGTCTTGGTGTTTTATAGACATGATTTTTTTTCAGTGATAACTAAGTATCCAGAACCTAAATAGTAATTCTTTTATTTGTGTAGACAAATCAAAATTAGTATTGTATTAAATAATTTTCCCTATATGTCTGGATTAATATTACCCTATCTCACAGAGCTACTGCCTGTACAGAGCTGCGCTGCATGTACTACTATTTGCAGGATCTTGATGGGACTGTAACACTGGGTATATAGTCAACAGAAAACTTAAATTATACCAACATTTTTATTAGAACCTAATGTTATATAGTCACTTTTTAATATACAGTCATTAAAATGACAGTAATTAACTAAAATAATTTCAATTTTCATGTAACTATGAAAAATTACCCATCCTTATTCTCCATAAAAACTTCACATGCCACTGGGCAGGGTTGAGGTTGCACAAGCATTCTTTGACGAGGCACAGAATAAGTACATCTCTCTGTGTGTTTGCTACTTATTTACGTCTTTTTTTTTTTTTGCCACATATGTTGGCCTTGACTTTGTAGACCTTTTCTAAATGACCCATACCCAGAAAACCCAGAATTTAGGCCTGTCTTCATCAATGTATTGTCTGTTATCTAAGCTGATGTTGTAATTTTAACCCAGCTGTCACCTGAGCTGGTTACAGTTTATTTAAGCATTTTAGTATACATGGGAAATAATAGGATCCCATTTGTACTACAGTAGTCAACTGTGTAGCAGGGAATAACAATGTTCTAATCAGCGTCCTGAGTTAATTATAACTATGGTAATGATGAAACTCAAGGGAGTCTGGGGGGGGGGGGGAGATGTCTGGGATTGTTAATTTGACATAGAGGCTTTTCTTCCAGAAAGCAGTCTGATGCCATGTGGTCATTTCACACAGACTACTAGGCAGCCATCAAATGATGCAACCTCTTAGAGACAAAACCTCCTGTATTTATATAACAATCCCTCAGCCAGGTCTCTTAAGGAACTACTGTGTTCTGAACGGGTGTCAGAAATAGAGCTGTCTTGTACCCACAACAGGTCTCTTAACACTTAAGCACAAATGTTTCTCTACCTTAGGAAGCCTTGGTCAGTATTAAGAGAACTGGAATTGAGGATTTCTAGGGCTATATAGATGGAATATCCTGATATCAGAATATGTTCTCCTGTTGTTTGTGTGGGTGGTGTTCTCTGTCCCTCCCCTGCAAGCCTACCTTCAAACATAATCCATATCCCTTTCAGTCATCTTTCCTCATTGGCAATAAAAGGAGCCTAAGGTCTGGACAAATACATTTCCCTGTTTGAGCATTAGAAACAGCTGAACAGGCTGCCTGCTTTTGTTCATTTAAGTGTGAAGAGCAGTCTCTTCTGTCGGTATTGCTGTGTCGTAAACATGTAGGGCTGGACTTTTAATCTCTGGCTATAGCTGCTGAAGTCAAGTCCATCAAAAATAGGAATTATGTACTGAGTGACCAGGTGTGTGTTGTGATGGCAATCACAGTCATCATTAGTGCATTGCTGACACAGAATGATCTGTGGAATTTCACTAGCAGAATAACTTGCTGCTCTGTGAATACTTTAGTCTCTTTTCCTATATTTTGCTTGGCTATGTGCTCCATGGCCTGCTTCACAGAGCTGTAGCACAGCATGGAAAATTTAGCCTCTTTTTGCCACTAGAGTAACAATGACTGGTGGATGGGGTAGTGAGAAGGGAATACAAAAGGAAAGCTTCAATAGTCTTGTATACAGATCATTTCGGCAAAAATTTCCCCTAGTATCAAGTGCAGATCTGTGCATGTAAGGAGCCATAAATTAATTTTATCATTAATTTGATTAGAGTAAAAATTGCAGGACTTGACCGTAAGAACTGGTTTCAGTAACTTAGAAACTAGCAAAGTGAAGACATTCATTCCCTTTACTCTTGTTTAATACGTTGTCATGCGTGTAGCAGCTTGTTTCTCGTTCTTTTAGAATTACTCCAATTTCTCCAGACACTTGCCAATGAGTAGCAAGAAAGCCAGCTTGGGCACGTTGCAATTTGGCTCCCACATCAATGTAACAGCTGTGGCAAAGATGTGAACTCCTAGAGCAGTTAGCTTGGAGAAAGCAGTTGTCTACTCCACCCAGACTGACACTTCTGATGAATTGGGCTGGGACTGGGGGTTGAGGGCTCCTTAAAGTTGTGACTTCTCTTTCTGTCACCTCTCCCTCTCTGGAATTTCATTGACGTGAAGCTCAGTGTCTGGCAATATCAGCCTTAAAAGTGACCGTGGAAACTTGGCAGGAGATAGTCCCCAAACCCTGCGTTTCCATGGTATGGTTGCATACTCTAAGAGATTATCTATGCACTAACCCTAGCTGGCATGCTTGCTGTTACACAAACAAATGCAGCCTTGGTTTGTCTTCTTCCTCCAGATTTGCCTTTGATACTAAACAAACTGAAGATGAAAAATAGCATGCAAGCTTATTGCAGTGAAACAGAAGTCTAAACTTCTGCTATGGAAATGGAAACAGTTATGACAGGGAAAACTAAAACATGGGTTTAGAGCACATGACACCAAATCTCTCTCTTTATTGAGATATGTTGCAGCTGTGAAGACAGTGAGGCAGCTAAGAACTTCATTCTTTCAGTGCACTTTGAAATTACCGTTATGGCCAGTTTGGGATTGAGAGATAACTGGACATCCAGCTCTTCTCTCCTTATGCACAGGTTGATAGCTGTTTGAGATGTTTCTCTCTCCCTTTCTTTGAAAACAGATCTTCTGTCTTTATCCACTGCTAGTCTTATCTAACTCTTCTTTCCATAAAATGAAAATATATATCCCTGACCTCTGCTCTGCAAGACATCATTAAGTTGTGTCTCTATCGTTTAGTAACTAGCATATTCCCTCCTGCCTGAATGCCTCCCATAGTGGCCACAAAGCTCTATATATAAAACATAAGAAACATTCATTGTGCGTGCATCTTCATAAATTCATTATTTCCTCCTCATGCTCAGCTTTCATGGACGCTGCATGTAATTCACTCAAGGCAGACTCAGTATCAGAGTGCATTAGTCAAACTAATCTCACCTTTTGTTTTAGGAGTCCCTGGGGTCAAAAATCCAGCACTTTCTGTCAAGATGTGAAACACACCAGTGATTCTATTCTGGTTACAGTTATCCTCCCTAGTCTTGCACAGCCTGGAGTAGAACAACATGCTAACAGTTACATTTATAAAATGTAGCTGTAACTGGAATATGTGGCAGGGAAATGGTAAATTTCCCAAGAGTCTATATTCTCAGCCTAGATTAATGGCTAACTAAATATACTGCTACCCTCCTCTTATCCACAATTTCTGTCTCAAGATGAGAGCACTTTCTGTTGAAGCACTGCATACTCGTTACTTTTGAAGGTAGATGTGATGTAGCTGCCTCTTGGTTAGGAGCATCTTATTAACTGTAGACTTGGGATAGCAATGGTTTGGGGAAGGAGGGTGTACTGCAGAATTTTCTTTCTTTTTTTTTTTTTTTAAGATATTTTGTATATACAAACAAAGAGAGGTCTTGATAATTTGAAACAGAAATGTGAAGGGCTGGCAGGAGAGGAAGAAAAATAGAAGCTAAGGAGAAAAATATTGGCAAGAATCAGTACACCTGAGCTAATTTGATCTAAGTTTTTGCTTGCTGATATTCCCTGTAAAGTTTTGTTCATCTGTGTTTTTTCCAACTGCTTTACTTAAGGGTTTCTGTCCCCCTTCCCTCTAGTGTCTGTTTTTCCAGGCTGTCCTGGGAGACTGTAGAGCCTTCGCTGAAGAACAGGAAACAGCAGCTGCTTGGTATATTCTTCAAGTGGTGAACACCTGCTGCTGGAGAGGTTCTCAAATCTGCCCACAAAGCTCGGAACAAAACCAAGCAGAATCCTGGAGTTAAGACTGTGAAATTAAGAACAATACCTGTTAGAGAAGCAGTGCCCTTTCTTGGCCTAGGGAAAGGGCTCACCAGATCAGTATGTTGATGGGAATTGTATCCAGGTTTCCTGGGTGTCTAGTCTGATGACCAGTCCACAAGCTACAAGTAGTTGTCTGGTCAATCAGTTAAAGACTTTGTATAAATCATTAGAATAATCTCCAGAATTGTCACTCCAGGATCAAGCTTCAGCGTTCTTGTCCAGACTAATACCTACTGTTTTATTTTGCTGTGATTAGAATCAAAGAAGTGTGAAATTCCGTAGTGTGAAATTAAATTTATTCCTGTTCGTAAGTAATTAAGGTTTACATCCCTAATACCTGACAAGCTGGAACCATGCTGAGATAAAAAAAAAAACAGGGAGGAAAAACAGAAAACTAATGACTGAAATTCTACTGGTTGGATAGAGACAGACATAGCATATGAACCTGAAAGCCTATGATTAAATCGAGGCTTGTGTCTCTGTTGTTTAGTCTGCTGCCACGGCTGTCCTTGCTGCGCTGCACTCCAGACGTTTAATCCTTGTCTTGTTAAGTGTTTGTTCTGATCTTTCTTTTCTGTTCCTGCTCTTAAGCTTTTTTTAATTCTTTCCACCCTTTGGGGTCACTAGCATTCATGCTCCAAGGGGATTGAAAAGAAAACATTACCATTCTGAAGAACATAGGCTGGATGAAATTATGGCTTTCCCCTGTCCTGATGTTCATTAGGAAATGTATAGCGTATACTGTTGTGCTATGGTTTAAAGTCCCAGCACAGGGATGTAGAGCATAAGGGCTCAGGTGCCTGGAGTCTTTCACGTGTTGCATACGAACTTCCTAAGTGCACAGGCTGAGTTTTTCGAGTGCCTGAGCCATTCTGTCATTGAAAATAATTTTCATTCCTGATTGCAGAGAAAGGGACACTAGAGAGAGAATAAACTAGTTTGACGTTTGATACATGTTTAGTGCAGGTTTCTTTTGTGTTGCTAAGGAGTCCAAAAAATCTGATTATTCTAAAGAGAATGAGCTTGAAATTTGAGTGTAAATTCATATTTACTGTATACGTGTTCTCTCAATTTTTGTTGCTGGTCATAAGTTGGACTAGTTTTTGACAGTCTCCATAGGTTCCTTTTGATGTGACCACAAAGAAGAGAGATCAATGCAGCATGTTACAGAGACTGTTTGCTACTAATCCTGTGCAAAAGAGGCTGCATGAACTGCTGATTGATTACACAAAACTTTAATATTCTTTTCAACAGCACAACATATTCTTTATAAATGAGGAAAACATAAGTTAAAGGTCTCAGTGACACTGAATCTCTGTTACCAATAAGTACACCCTCAAGCCATAGAAATTTTATCACGGTCTCATCAACATCACATACAATGTCTGCACCTTTTTTGTATTGCTTTTATTTTGAAAAAAATCCCCAGTAGTTCTTCTCCATATATAAATAGAATGATCCTACATTGTCTTTAAAGGGTGATTGCTTAGGAAAGGAATTATTCTTTTCTGTTTTTTTCCTGTCTATACCTCTGCTCTACTCTCCAATCACTCCAACTTTTAGTTGCTTCTTAATGAAAACTTTGGTCAAAGTGTCAGGAAGCCTTGAGCTTAAGCTGAAGGATAATGTAGCATAGGAATTGAATATTTATATAATTCTGCTTTCATTTGGTAGACTTCTGGTAGGAAATAGTACTTTAAGTTCAAAAGCCCAGAACTACTGCATCAACTTGAAGAATGAATATATGTATTTAAATAAAGTACTTTAAATAAAAAGCCCGAAATTATGCTTTGAAGGAAAAAAAAAATCATCCCACTTAGAGCAAAGTTTTTGAATTGGCTTAATATCAGGGGTCAATCACAGAAGTTTCCATAACTCTCCTGCAAGCGTAAATATTAATGATGATTTGTCGATTGTTTGTATGACATGTACACCAGAGTTTCAACATATTTAACACAGTCTTGCTATGAGGTGTTTGCTGTCTTACTGTACAGTCACTGAAGAGTTACCATGTTTAAGTGATATAGAAGTAATAGTCTGAAGAACTGCAGTAAGCCACAGTAAGAAGTTGAAATCTCAGCTCTCGTGAATGACAATTAAATACTTTCAAGTACGCAGACTAGAGTGCCGAAATTTTATTACTTCTAGCTGCTCCAACTTTTGCCTGGATGGTTACAGGCATGTGGTTACAGTTTTCTCTTAACTGGATCAAGAGATTTTAAAGCTTATCTGGTTTGTGTACGTCTGCCTCACTTCAGAGCCTAGGTTTTTCTACACTGCTACATTTTGCTGAAATTTTAAAGAAAGAGTATGTGGGTTTCAACCCCCCCCCTTTTTTTTTTCCTCCTTTCTGAGTATTTCGCTGCTTAAGTGGCTTTTGTTAGCACAGAGGATGCTGTAGAAAACAAGCAGTTCTAGCGATAAGAAGACTGTGTACGTATTGCTGTGTTCCTTCCAGTACTTTTAAACTACATAAAACTATGTCTGAGAAGGTATGGCAGGCAGACTACATCTCTTCTATTTAGTTTAGTCTCCCAATTCAATGTGTTTAAAAGCTGGCACAAGCAATTTATCATTCACTTGCAGAGAGCTGAATACAGCTGTCAGAAAACACACATTTTCCCCTAAAAATGGGTTAATGTGTGTTTAAATAAGGTGTCTACCTGCTTGCACACTGTGTTTATTGTATTAGTGTCAGAAACAGTGATTAGAGTTCCTATCTGGTAGGATTATTTCATATTGCTCTTGGTTCAGGCAATTTCTGGTTCAACTTAGATCAATGTTGCTGCGTCGGTCATTCATCATGAACTTTTGCAAACAAGGACAAATCTGTAGTGGGGGACTTTTACAAACAATTATTCTTTTTCTGTACAATACATGTAAAAATTTTTTTTTTTAAAGAAAGACATGTAAAGAAGGCTGCGCTCAGATGCTTAGAGATGCATGGGCATACTGAATTCTGACATGAGATCTAAATTATTTAGGGTCATGCTCTTTCTCTTTTTTGTTAATACCAGTGAAACTGTTTAGTACTTTTTGCATTGTGAACATGTATGTTCAGCTCAAGTGCAAGTCATATTTGGACTCAAATAATTGAGTTTGAATAAAGGAAGATCTATAGTATCTCTACTTTTTTGGTCTCTTGCCCTGAGCAAGATGAGGAAGAAAAAAGTTCAGCAATTGGTCTGCCCCCAAACACAGATGCAAGAGGTTATTTTTTTTATCTTCTTTGTCTTTAGACTTCATTGCTTGAGTGGATCTGGTGTATTAGGCTTTATATCTATTTTCTCTCCACCTTTTTGATAGCTTCCAGTAGCCGTGCCTTTGCCAAGCATGTTTAAGCTCACAAGGATTTTACATCAAGGTCTCTCGCAAATGTCAGTGGCTCTGATAAGTCTTTACTGCTACCGATAAAATAATCTTTAAAGATTTTAATAAAAGAGCATCTTTGCTCTACTGTTCGACTGTTGTTTTTTTGTACTATGCAGTTCCCAGGATGCCAGTATCATGTCAGCTCAAAAACTGCCAAGGACAATTATTTCTGTAAGGATTTGGCCAGCCTTTCACAATTCCCAATTTGACAGCAGACTAGAAGTTAGGTTTTCATTCTGAACTGAGTCTCTATTTATTGTAAAGTCAACAGTCCAAGGCAGCAAGGAAGGTAGTAACACTGAAAATTTGATGTGAAATCCAAGATAAAAGTCTTCTGCAGAACAACCCAGACACTACTGGTTTGTTGTGGGTTTTTTTTGGTTTTTTTTTTTCCCCACTTTGGGCTGGAGGGTGGAATTTGTGTAGTCTGAGCAGGCTGCCAGCACTAAGCAATAGATGCAACTAGATTGCAGTGGGTATCTGTGCTGTCAGGAAGCTTGGGACTCTTCCCCCCCCCCCCCCCCCTTGGACAATGGAAATTGGTAATGCTGTGGTATTCATTGTTTAAAGCCGAAAGCGAATGTATTGCTGGACAGCTTTTGGCAGTCAGGTAGACACTGGCAAACAGAGCAGAGTCTGATGAGGGCTGGAATATATTTAATAGCATTTAGAGGAATGGATCTATCCAGACTGAAGGCAATTAATATATTTATGAAGAGTAGTCCATAGGCTTTTTCATTTCCCATTTGACAGCCTCAGAATGTACTGGAAGCAAAACAAAAGTATTGTCAGGGGGAATGCCAGACACTGAAAATTAGTGATTACCAGTTAGTGCTTAAGTTGTGGCTTCCAGTTCCATGTACCGCACAGTAAGATTGTGCGTGTATTATCAATGCATTTATTTTTTTAAACATTTTTACATTTTTGAGCTGTAACCTGCAGTTCAAATGAAAAGACTGCTGTGTCTCAGGCCAGCCAAGATTGGTGAGTTGACAATTCTCCCTCCTCTGAACACTTAAGTTTTGTATTCTGCCCGATAACAGTGCACCATCTTCAGTAGAAAACCAGCTAGTGACTTCAGTGGGATCAGAATTAAAACTTTTGAGGAAAAACTTCTGCTTTCTGCTCAAAAATAACAGAGCCTTAAGAAAATAAAGTTTGGGCTTTGTGGTACTAATTGAACGTTTTTTAGATTTTACATGCAGAACTATTTTGCTGTAGTTGGTATGCAACTGCTTGTGCATCTGTTGTGTGCAGCTAATTATGAGTTTATTTGAGAGATCCATAGCTATCTCCCCAAGTTTTCTGTGGAAAAAAAGAAAGCCAACTGTGTACGAACCTATTATAAAAAGTTGTTTTCATGGAGTGAGTTAGAGTACTCTGGTACTGATTAACTAAAGAATCCCGTATTTGAAGTCTCTCTAGTGCATTCCAGAGAAATTAGACTCCAATGCTTCAGTTTTTAATAAATAAAAAAGCTCACTGCTTATTTAAGCATTAAAAAAAGAGACAGATTTAGAATGTTAACACCTAATTTGCTGAACTCTGGTAAAAAGCTTTGTCAGCTAACTACCTTCTGGGACGTGATCTTGTGAGAACATTGAGCACTGATTACAGGCTTTGAGTTTTCTAAAACCCTTTACCTAAGAAGCCAAGCCTCCTGCAATTAGGATTGGTGAAATATTGTCTCTTTCTTTCATAGAAATAAGTGTATACATTTTATAAGTAAACCAAGAATGAATTTTAAATTAAACTCAACTTAAGCAGAAGGATTCTTTGAGCTTAAGAAAAATCCCAGTGGGATGCTCCAGAAAGAACAAAAAGCAACTGTTGTTTGGCAGTGTAATACATGTGTTGTTGTGGCTTTCAGACACTGGGAAATAGTGATCAGGAATTTTCATTTCCAACAGCTGACTGTATCTGATAATGTATTAATATTTACTTTTTTTACTGTTTCTACCCATAGATGTTGGCTTTCCTAACTCTGCAGCTAGTGAGGATGTTTATATTTTTGAAAGTTCTTTGCTGGTTATCATGAATGTTTTGAAAGTTTTCATGCAAAAAGGATTTTTTTTTTTTCAGCAGAAAGTAATAAAGACTTTCAATATAACTGTAAAATAGAAGTTTCTACATGATTTTAAACATTTTAAATTGAAGAAAACAGAGAAATTAATTACTGCTACATAATAATTAATTAATATTCTAGAAAATGGATATGGTGGGGAGAGAGCACAAGTTAATTACAAGGGAAAAAATATATGATGGGTTAAGAGAAAAGGGGGGCAAGCAGAGAGTTAACAGATTATTCCTCCCCCCAGTCTTTATATTTTGGTTGAAGTTAGCTACTTTGCGGGGAAAATGGTGTTTTCCATGGTCTGTGTCTGGCCATTGACTGGGAATAATATGCAGGTGCATTGATGTTAATGGGATTTTTACCACACAGTACAATAGGCCAAAAGTTTTACCCCATATATCAAAGTGTCTTTTGGTGTATCTTCTGGGACAGTAAGCAGACACCTTAAACCTTCAGGAACACGGTGTAAATTTGCACGAATTTATGGGACTCTAAAGGACCTCGATGGATTTATGTGTTTGTAATTACCACTGTGTGAATACATGCAAAAATGGCAAATGAATATTGGACGAATTCAATCATTAGGGTATTCATGGAATACAAATAACTGCAAAGTTTGTAGCTATGAAGTTTAAACTAGAGAATATTTATGAAAAGCAAATTTTGGACTTGTTTTATGTATTCCTACAGAAGTTATTTCTGAATCATGCACATCTTTTTCACTTTATTACTATATCTTGTGGTTTTTTCTGTGTAAGTCAAACTAATATAAGTTAATATAACTGAGTTACTAATGTACTAAATACTAATATAACTAATATAACTTAATGCAATATTCAGTATTAAAAATAGTATTAACATTATAGGGTAATTCTGGTTGGAAGGCACCTCAGTTCAATCTCCAGCTCAAAGCAGGGCAAGATCTCAGGTCAGCCTTTTACTACTAATGTAGCTATAGAAGCTCTTCTTTTTGCTCTTGGTGACTAAGTCTCAAGTCCAGCTGAGCTTCTGCTTTCCTAACACCATCCCTACATGCCTGGACAATGTTATGAAATTCTTGCTTTGTACCTCAAGAAAAAAAATGTAGAAATTTAAATAAAAAAGTGTAAAATGCCTATAGAATTCATTGAGCAGTCCAGAGACTGGATATAGTGGAAAAAATGTTATGAACACTACACAAAAGCAGAACCCCATTTCTTCACCAGTTCTCTTTTTAGTCCTCATTTTGTATTTTCTGCACTTGATCCTGCAAGATTCTGAGCTTTCTGACCTAGTTTCAGTAAAATATTATTTTTTGCTTGTGAGTAGACCATAAAAGTACAATAAACTTTTTCCCATGTTTCAATTTTATGCCTGCCTGGCTTCCTGGATCATATACTGTGCTTACAATTCGCATGACGAAATTCTAATTTTGTATATTCATGTGATAGCTAGTCAATGTTTGGTTTTGATACAACTTTTCTTTTACTCTTGCATACATCTGGTGATTTAGATGGTGCAGCAAATTGTTTCAGAACTGAAAACTGTTAAATTTGTGTCTTCTGGCCAGGTGCAGCTTAGCAACCTATACCACCTCTCTTTTGTGCAAAATGCTGATGTTCAGCTTTGTTCGTGGGAGTCCAGAAAATCTGGCACGAAGGCCAAAGTGTAGAAAAAAACATATTATGTCATGGCTTTCTATGTGCCTTATCCTTCTCACCCTTTTAATACCTCTTAAACTAAAATAAGGCAATCTATTCTTTACGGTGGTCAGTTACTGCAAAAGGAGAGAGCTGGCAGCTGACTAGAAAAGGAGCTGAAAGTATGGGAAATTGTGCTGTGAGCAATTCTGCAGCCGCTATTAGTCGCTTGCATTTACTTGCTTGTTTGTTCTGTTTGTTAGTTTTCAGTTTTTTTGGCTTCTTTAACATTCAGTTCTGTTTCTTTAGGGTACATCCAGCGCCCCCACTTGCAAACCAGATATCAATACTGTTTATAATGTGAAATCGGGGTTATTTTTTATCTTCAGAAATTTACAGTTCATTCAGTTGTAGGTTATGACTCTAGTTCATTCTTGGCAAGATTGTGATTCTGTTTCTTTACAAGCATTTAGGGCTTTTCAGGTGTTATGCAAACTGGCCTTTTTTGTTTTAGAAGCTTTATAGTACTTTGTACTTCTTGCAAATTAGACTGAGCTAACATGCTTTCTGGCATTTGTGACACTTGAAACCATGCTGACTGGACAGAAAACCAGATGAGCGAGTTCTCTGTTGGAGTCTGGCAAGCAGCTTCCTAACATGGTTATCTCCTTACAGTCAAACAGAAAACTGCACTGCAGCTCCATAGCTCCATCTTTCTTTTTCTTTTTTCCTTTTCTTTTTTTTTTTTTTTAAAGTTGGGGGAGGATATCTTTCAAAAACTGCTTGACTTAATGACCAGTGTAACACAAGCTCACAACATGGTTTGTGCAGGTATCTTGAGGATAACTTCAAGATCTTGCTATGATACATTTCTGAGCTGGGGCAGGTATGTCTCATTTTTCAGACATAAGCAAACTTAATTCAGCAGATCTTAATGTCTAAGTGGGTTGGAAAGAAAAAACTCCAGCCCCGTTGTGCGTTGGGATGATTATATAGAAGGTCTGATTTGAGTTTGAGAACCTATTTTGAGTTTGAAGGACAGAAAATAGTAAACATCTATCTTTTCCTCTCTTAGCTAAAGGAAGATGATCTTTGCTATTTATTTGAACTTTTTTCAATTAAAAAAATGATAAATCGATGATAATATAGCATTTTTTTAAAGATGTTTCAAATTTGGATTTCAAATAAACGTTCTCTGTTCTTTAGCTTCTTTTGGTGACTTTTGAATTGATACTTATGTTGTAACAGGATATACATATTTATGTATATGTATAATGAGTTCAGACAAATGAGGGGACAGATGTTTTCTTCAGCCAGTGTCTCATTATGCATGTTCTTGCTATTGACAAGGTTACTTTAAGTAAGTTTTCTTTAGAATTTTAATCTTTAGCTTCACTACTACTTTAACTCTTAGGGTTTGATTCTAGCTATTTTTATATTGCATGAATTCAGTGCTACCCTTCTCAAGGGGATGAGGATTGTTTAATTCTGTTCCTATTTACATTTGTAAAATCCTGATAATCAAGCATATAAACAAAATTCTGCCAGATATTCTATTTAGTAAATACTTACCCAGAAACTTTACACATTCTGCAGTTACTGCAGTAATGGAGTATCAATTTTTGCTCAGCTTTCATGTACAATTTTCTGAAATATCTTTGTGCTATGTATGATATTCATCCCTTACGGAAGTGCTTGAAACACTGAGAGTCTGACACTTGAGACAGTCTTCCCAGGCTGGTGACAATGTGGGTTTTTTTAATCTGTGATGTGAGTAACTTTTCCTCCCAGCAGACAGGACCCCTGCTAGAAACCCCTCCATACAGTTCTGTGTTTATGAAGTGGTTCTGAACTGGTGGATCAGGCTCTCTAATGGCACAGTGCAGCTGTGCCTGGGGTGGAGAGGTTTTAACAAGTACCTGTCTGCCTATACCACAGCAACTGAGCGTTATTAGAACTGTTGCCTTATGGTATCATTTGTATTGGGGGAACCTAAGGTAGATAAAAGACCTGGGAAGCACAGAGTATTTCACCTCAGTGTTTTACTTTTGGGGTTGCAGTCAGTGTTCCTCACTAAAATCAGGATCTGACCGAGTGTCCTGTTTTCTTTTGGAGCATTGCTGACTTGTGATGTGTCGCAGAAATCACATAACAAAAATAGCACAGATCCCCAGGGTAACGTTTGAACTAGGCCTGCTTCCAGTCATCTGGTTTTCTCTTTGCTTAGCTGCCAAACCTTTGTTAAACTTCATTGTTATCAATTTTTTGTTGTGCTGTCTTTTTAAAGTGCATCATTTCTCCAGCCTTCTTAAGATCTTCACAGAATGCTATGTAAATGTGAACATCTGAATGATTTACAGCCCAATTTTGACACTTCATACACAAGCATTCAGCTCTAGTGTTACTGTAAAATTTCTTACAAAAAGTCTTCAGTACAACGAATATTGATTTTATTTTTTTTTTTTCCTTATTATGTTGCTAGCACTGGTAACTGCTTTCAATTTGTCTTCACCTTTGGCTTCTTAGAATAACTCATTAAATGCTTTTTGAGGGATTTATGGATTTTCAGTGACTTTGACTTTACTGTTGTGTTCCTTTTTACTTACGTGTTACATCAGTAGTTTTCAGCTTGTGTTCCCACAGTTGTTACCTACCTATCTGGGGTGTCATGGAAACTGGCCACAGGCTGTCAGGCCTGATATAGTGGAAGCAACCGGCATTTCCCATATATCCAAGGGTCTGGAGAAGAAATGCCTGAGTCACTGTGAACACTCACAGCAGTCAGGAGAAGAGTGGGAAGGAGACGTGTGAAAAGGAGATAGCAAACCTCATCTGGAAGTCACATTAGCTCTTTACACTTCCACAGGCAGTCAGGTAACCATTTTTCATCAACAGCAACATAAACAGAATTCTGCCCAAATACATTAAGCACTCTGATGCAGGGAGGAGATGAGAACAGGCTGTTTCCTGACTAATTTTGAGGTGTCTCTGATTTGCCTCCTCTTGTGAGTCTGCCAGAAGTCAAAGAGGTTGAGCAGCTGGCCCATGAAGCAGGTAAAACACCTTGATCAGCTTTACGCCAAAAGACAGTACCTTAACACAGGGGGAATTATCTGTCCAGTGTCTGTTTCAGTGCTGCAGGTGTAATATGGGGAGTGGTCCTAGTGGTCTGAAAAATTCAGACTTGTCTCTCCATGCACATTCTCTGTAGGTTTTTTTTTTTATGGTTTATACCTGTACATTTCCCTTTTTCTGCACCAGGGCCAGAGTTTAGGTCTTTGTGCTCATACTTTTTTTTTCTGATATGTTTGTTTATGCTTGTGTTGTCAGACTAGTTCCAGTTTGTCAATGTGATGCTAGATGTAGCAAGGTGGCGGAAATCTGAGGTTGTTAACAGATAAAGAAATACATTTTATGTATGTGCCTTGGTGGTGTAAAGAATGGGGAATGATGATTACTTTTGACAGGGTAGGTTGAACGACACCCCCCTTCTGCATTGCCTTTTGCATTTGAAATGTTAATTATAGGTTACTAGTTTACTGAAAATGTAAAGGGTATGTGCACCTTAAATGTAGGTCATACT
This sequence comes from Aptenodytes patagonicus, assembly GCF_965638725.1. Lineage (NCBI taxonomy): Eukaryota > Metazoa > Chordata > Aves > Sphenisciformes > Spheniscidae > Aptenodytes > Aptenodytes patagonicus. The sequence goes on from NC_134954.1 coordinate 7,328,327, forward strand.
GCTACATATGAAAACCTCTGCCCTTACAGCTGAAGATATGCCAGGCATTTTCTCTAGGGGCACCAAAGACAGGGTACGCTTGACCTGATCTACATAGCCCACAGGATCTAACACCTGTGTTATGATACCAGAGTTCAGGTGCTTCATTTCTTACCTTATTTTGTCACTTCATTGCTGCCAAAAGAGGATAGCAACTGGGTGTGAAATAAACCAATGTTTGCATATGCCAATGAATTTTTTGCAGTTGCATGTTAGATGGTGTGTTTTTTTTTAAATGGTTATTCAAGAGTCACTCAGCAGCTAAAAGGAGAAACTTATTAAATATTTAATGTCTCTGAACCACTCTGAGACTGAAATAATCCTGTTTCTGCAGCTTTGGTTTAACATAATGGGCTATGAAAGGAGGCCAATGATTACATGACCATCTGAGAGTTAAAGTCAAACCTAAATCGAGTGTGTCAGTAAACAATGAAAGACTTTTGATAAAAATCATGCTGACAAGAATATAGCAGAAATATAATATATCAAGAAATAAAATATGGAGTACATGACATTTTCAATGTTCATGAGATAAAATATAGCCTAATATTAAAGAAATGAATGTACAGTGCTCTATATTATTTAACCTTAAGAAATACTTTTGTTATCCTTGGTTAGCAGGAGTAGCACTGTATTTTGTGAATGTACATTCTGAAACTGCATAGATGAGCTATTCTTGGCATGAAATGCTATTCAGTGGGACTGCAGCCACCTGAATGCTGCCCTTCTCAACCAAGGATCAGCAAATTTCAGAGAAGGGCAGAGCTTACTTAACATTTGGGAAGACCTCTGGTATTTTGGAAGATGGCTTGAATCAATAAGTTCCTGAAAATCTTCTGCAAGCATTCCTTATTTGTAAGAAAAAAAGAAAAAAAAAAATTCTTTCCCAATTTGCTCCTAGATATCCACTGGAAATGAGTTCTTTTTTTTAAGTTGGGTTCCAGACTTTGGAGAAGCAGAATGACAGGGTTTGCCAGAACCAGTCAAATGCCACTGTGAATCGTACTGTGCTAGGCTGATCATTTGATTGCACTTGTGCAACTACCAAAGCAAATGCAGACCCAGCTAGAGCCCACGAAAACATCGTGGCTTGCATTCAGATGCAGTGCAGGCTGCTGAAATATGGCTAACTCGGTAATATAAAATAAAGCATCCCTAATAGTCTGAGAAGAGACATTCCAATCCTGAGTCTCATGTCTAGATTCCCAGTTACTCTCATATGCTCTCAGAGATGGTTTCAGGTAAGGCTGAGATGTGTTTCTCTGACAGGCATATCAGGTGGATGCTGGATGCTTGTCCTGAAGTATTTTCTTTCTTTCTTTCCTTGCTTCAAGAATTGAACAATAGCCACAGCGTTGCATATCTGAGCTATCTTCATGTGAGTGTGAATCTAGTTTCATCCAGCCATTGACAACCCTGTTGAATTTGTCTTTGTTGAGTCAATATTATTCAATAAACTGAGGCTTTGCAGACTGGTATTCTATTAATTATTTTTCTACTCAAGGATGTGGAAAATTTGAGGCAATTTCTTTACTCTTCCTGTTAGCCACTGTAATTAGAGGTGCTGACCAAAAGATGATAAATTGTCCTTTTATCAGTCCTGAGCAACAGGAATATAATGGACTTTCCCACTCTGAAGCAAGAGCTAGGCAGCAAGGTGAATTTACAATTAAAAAAAACAAAAAAAACCCCCACCAAACTTCCTTCTGTCAAAGTGACATTTAAAATAATCCCCAGTTAAATCTTATACTAATGCCTTTGATTTTTTTTTTCTTTTAAACCCAACTTTCTGTTGTTGTTGTTGTAATAGAATACACTGAGCTGATTCTTCACCCTGTGCTGCTGGTGTTGCAACACTAAATAAAAACCACATCTTTTCTTAACTCTTTCATTCACCATTCCTGCACAGCCTAATTTTCCTCATCTTACTATTGGACTTCAATGAACTTCCATCATCTTTAACATGAGGAAAATGAGCCTGTGGCATGGAAATGTTGATGTCTGATATTAACTAAGTTTTTGATTGACTCTGCTTGGATAATTCATGTTTTACAATGACAGAAGATGTTGCAGTTAAGCAGGACCAAAATAAAAATTGTTCTGAGATTTCAGCAGTTAACTTGCTTCTGTGGTGGAAGTGACAGCAGAATACGTTCATGAATCATACCTTAGTTCCCCCAGACAGTGAACGAGAACGCTTCAACTGAACAATTACCTGCAGATAATAAAACCTCTATTTCCTTTCAAGCACTTAAATTTCCTTTTGATTAAATAATTCCATGTTTGAGTGATGTTCACAGGTAGGACACGCTTATGTAAACCTCCTTGATTTAGAGCAGCATCCTGAGGAATTTATCACTTCATGATTTTTAGCTTCAGTATGTTCTGGCAAAGGAAAGCTTGCTAAATAGTCTGCACATCTAATCCGCCAAACTCTTTCACACTGGCTTTAGCATAAACCTCTAGCTTTAGAGCAGTGCTTCAAGTTTACAAACTGGTAATTGTTCTGGGGTGCAGCTGTCTGAGCTAGATTATCAGTTGTGATTTACTACTTGCATTATGATAGCACATGGGAGCACCAGTGGCCCATGGTGTTACACCCTCTGGAAAGAGACCTGGAGAGCTCCCAGAGACCTTTCAACCAGAAGTCAGCTACCAGACACAGATTACCTAGGCGGACACAGGGCAGCAGGGGAGCAACACAGATCAACCTGAAGGCAGATTATCAAATCACACATCAATACACTTGAGAGGGGAATCATCTGAATTACATAAATCAGATTTGAATCTGAAGTGTTTTGCATAGTCTCAGCAAAGGACGACAGGATGCTGCTGGAGGTAAGACTACTGCCTGGGTAACACAGCTGATAGGATGCCTTTTTTTTAAATTGTACTCAGGTGTATGTAAGTATTCCCAAAAAATTTCCATTTGCAGCAGCCAGTATTTCAAAGGAGCAGGTTTACCAAATCTGGGAACAATACAAAAGACGTATTTTAATTGAATTTCTGAAATGTTAGACCAGTATGCCAACAGTACTGCAGTTTTTAGAAATAAAGTAAGAGAAGCTATAATCTATCTACATATTTTTCTGGATGGTTGTAGTCTCTCTGAGGATATTTTATGTTATACAGCATATTTATAAATTGTAACATACAAGCAGATAAAGGTAGGTTGCAAAGGTTTTATTTAGTCATTACTCTCACAGGACTCCTACAGAAGTCTATGAGAACTGTGTGTTTATTTGAAAGTAGAAGGTATACCCATCTGAGATGTCTACATTAATTTCTTTATCTCATTTCACATTTATTTCATATACCACGCATTGTAAATACACACTGAAAACCAAGAAATACTTAGCTAGGTTCAAATTCTAACTTTTAGAAAATTGAGGAAATGCACAATGAAAAATACACTGGTAACTTGGGCTCTTCTGTGCAAAGTAGTGTCACTCCTCATACAGTGCTCCTCCTACTTCTCCTCCTGGGTAATGAAGTGGCAGAGCCAGGCATCAGTGCTTTCTTCCTCTTTCCAAGAAGGGGAAGTAGAAAAGCACCATATCACTTCATAAAGTATGGCCAAATAACTGGCTCTCATTAAGTTTTCAAAGGAAGCCACTTTCAAGTTTGTATCCCACTCTAGCACTGCAAGAACAAGCCCTAGCAAAATGATGGGAGAGTGGTCCCTTCCACCCAGCTGTCCTGTGGTATTTAGAAATGAGAGATGATTGGACAAATTGCTCTTTAATTTTAGTTAATGAGGAAAGCCTGCATCTGAATACCCAGCATGCTCTCAGGCAACACTGAGACCCAAGGACTTCTATCGACAGTGAGTCAAACTGTTGTGTGTGTGTGTATATAGATACATTTATAGATATTATTCCTTTTCCTGTTAGTTCCTGAATACATTTATGTCTTTCCTTAGATATGTCCAAAGCTCTTGATTGGAAACAGAGCCACGCTGCTTGGGAATCCAAACTAAGCTACAGAATCGGTCAAAAGCAATGCCAGTCAGCTCCTGTGTCATAACAAACTTGTTTCTAATTTACAGCAGGAAAATGTGTGTATTGCTGCTGTTGGGGGGTGTTTGTATAAATACATTTTTTTGTGGGTGTTTTGCTTAGCTGAAGCAGGTAATAAATTTTTCCAGCTCTGGTTACACAGATGGCTGGAGATATCTCTGCTGTGCAAAGCAAGTGGGGAGGGGAAACTTCTGGTTTTCTCCATAGCAGCACACAAGGGGCAGTAACAAGACCTAGCCATCATCTACTTCAGAGCAAAGTGAATGCACTGGAATGTTTTGCTGTTTTGGGAAATTAATTGAAAACTTAATTGGCTTCTTGTGATTGGTTTAAAGAACTATCCTTCAAGTGTAAAGGTAACTCATCCCATTTCTGTAAATATAATAAAATAGATGTCTATGTATTTAGGCAGTGCTAGCCTGTTATGCAATCTTATTACAAAAGCAGTTCTAGAATGTATATATCTGACCTTGCTCAAAAGAAAATAGTGTATTATACCTCACACTACATTGTTACCATGATGCTGCTTTTTAAATGACCACATGTGACAGCATCTGCACTGTAATGGAGATCACAGGTCTAAACCATGTTAGTTTTCAGAAACCTCGTGGAAATGAATTTCTGTTCCCTTGCACGTCTCCAGTTTCCTTTTGTGTTCAATGTGAGCGCAAGAGAGTTGTATGAGAACGCTGAAACCTAACTAATCAATCTTTCTTCCTGATGAAAGTTGTTCCTTGCCAATTGAGCGAATGGGGATTGCTCACGTATGTGTATAAGGCAGGCTCAAGCCCCCCTTTTAAATTGTTCTTGTGTCATTCACTAACAAGAACCAGATGAGACGGAGCAGAGTGGTGCAAACTCTGCATGGTTAGTTTTTATTCCTCATTCCTACCCTTGCGTATGTTTTTTTCGGGTGGTAATTGTGAAGACTGGGGAAGGTCAATGCTGTTAGTGAAGAAGTAAGGCTCAAACGGGAAGTTGAGTCAAAATTAGGCTCATATTGTTCTCTTTTTTTTCTTCTTTTCCTCTTTACAAGTGCTTTGAATGTAAGTAAAGGTTGAACACATGGCAGTGTTGCAAGGACATTGCGTGGGCAGGGAAGAAATGAATTTCTCATCAGTGGAGTTAACTGCATAACTCTCAGTAAAGCTAATAGCCTGATTCTGTGTTTCTTCCAGTCAGTCAGAAATTTCCTGAGACTGATACTTAACTGGAGTGTTGACTGGTGGAAGAAATAAAAAGATTTTGTACTATCTAAAGAAATAGCACTTTTGTTGTACTTACCTACACACCTTGTGTGTTACTCTAGGTTTTCCTCACTCTTGAAGAGGTATTTTCTCCCTTTATATGCAAAGATAAATTATGGAACTTGCTGTTTCCTTTGGGGGAAATACACCCTTCTGCTTGTGTCTGTATGTGTGTGCAACTTTTGTCTTGAATATATACAGAGGTGATGGAGCCATGATTATGGCTGCAATTGGTGTGCATGGTCTAAATTAAGAAAATCCTACTTGCTATGTAATTATAAAACAATCTGAAGTGAATTTCACTTTTCATTTTTATATCTGATTTCGGTATGTGTTAAATGTTAGTAGTCACGGGAGATTATCTATTAAATATATGTGTATAGACAGGAGGCACGTTTCAGTATCTATTAACCTGATGCAGTGTGGCATCATTCCAGGAATGACTTTATAACACCACGAAGTTGCAGTTTCTGTGTATGCTATAAAATATTTTATTATTTTTTTCAGTTTGAGTTGCAAAATTATGATGGAATGTCTTGTGGAGACTCTAGTGACAGGTGAAACTACATAACATAACTAAACCAAATCTACGTTAGTTATAAAGAAGCAGAAGCCTGAAGGGTATAACACACCCAGTTCTTTTCTCTTGTAGCATTTTTATTTATTTATTTATCTATTTAATTCCTTCACTTGTCTTGCACAGCTGAGCCCGGAAGGCTTGTTATCTCTGCTGTTTATCATTTAGAAAGTAAGTTCCCAGATCTGAAAATTTCACAAAACGTTATGCAGTCCTGTGCTGTTCCTGCTGGGGAGTAGTACAGCCCATGTGCTTGCTCTCCTCCCTTATTATTCACTAATAATAGGGCCCTCCTTTGCAAAGAGGTGTCTGCCTTGCAAATTCTATAGAACAATAAATTACCTTATGTAGGTGACTGAATCACTTTTCGAGAGCACAGAAGGTTAATTTTCCATAGTAAATAATAAAATAAAGTTTACTTGACAAGGACAGATGGGAAGATATGCAAATAAGACTATGCAGTCAATTATACATTGTTTTTGATGAGCATATGGATAATAGAAAAACAGAATAGGTCCATGCCAGACAAATGAGTTGACTACATTAAGAAAAACATTTATAAAGAGTTGTAAACATAATTACGCCCATTAATGAACAAGATAAATGATATTAATGGCAACTCTAAAATGGCTGAAATTGTTTTGTCTTTAACAGGGAAAAAAGTTATTTAGACAACAAAGACATTTTGGGAATGAGGGAAACCGATATACCCAGATGAGCTCGTGTGTATCTGATAGTGAAATGCAGAATGATTTTGGTGCCCAGGAAAAGGTCACAGATGTTACTGAAGTCCTTTCCCTATACGTGTCACACAAAGAGTCTGCACGTTGCAGCAGTGGGTGAAGCTGCCATTTAAGCAAAGGTGAATTTCATTTCTCCTCTGAATTCCAGACACACAAACCTGCACAGTCAGATGTCACCCAGCGTTCGTGTGCTGTGTATACCATTGCTAGTTATTTTTGAGATTTATAGAGAATGAAGGAATGGTGAGAAATTGTAATGGATAGTTCAAAAGAACTACCAATGCAGTAATTTTCTGAGGCTAAAAGATTTATTTTCTTGGTAATTATTTTTTTTTTTTTAGTTTTAATATTAAATCCTATTGAAAGAATTTGAGGAGGATGAAAACATATTCATAAAATATTTCTGGATATTTCTGACCTAACTTGCCTTTGGTTAAAATTTCTCCTTGTGAATAATTGTAGACTTCAATCCAGCAAGTGAGGGAGAGGTAAAATGTGTATATGAAAAAGGAGATTCACACTAACAGGCTGTTTAAGAGGTATGAAACACCTGTTTCTTGTTATATCAGGTGTATTTTTATATAATTTTAGAACCCATTTCTTGTTGTATTAAGATCGGTTTAACATTAAACCATGGCCCTACTGAAGCCAATATTTCATTAACTTCAGTCTGAGACAGCTGAATATTCTGCTAGGGTTTTGTCTTTTTTTGTCTTATTAAATAATACCAGGTGTGGTGATCACTTGCCAAAAAAACGTGTTTTATGGTTGCCGTGCTCCATTTTTTACAAAATAAAATTGCTATGTTATCCGTAGCATCTAGTCTCTTCCTATTGCTAAATGTGCAAACTGTTGCAAACAAAAATCCATTTTTGCAATCACAAACTGAAATTTATTGTTTATGCAATGTACTTAGCTGAAGGAAGCTTTTGTTTAAAATAATCTACTCACTATAACCGCTAGAAATACTTTTTTTGTCTCCATTAAACTTCTGGTTTAGTTCATTAACATATTGTTAATTGTTGTGTGATTTAGTTTAGTTCCACATGAGTGGCATTTGTGAAGCAGAAATTTGTTTTTTATATTTATCCTTTGTTTGGAAAGAAAATCTTCTAAAGTGATTAGAAAGGGAGGGGGATATAGAATACTTGCATCATAGCTGTACCTCTAAATAATTTTGAAGTTTGCTATTTAAAAATAAACAAAGAAGGAACAAGTAGATACAAGATTGTGCTTACAGGCAAACAGAGAAATGAACAATCTGATAAAATAAATTTCATAAATAGCATTCACTCATCATCAGAAAGGAGTTAGCTTTAAAATACATCTAAAATGTGTACATTTGAGGGAGGAGAAAGCTTTAATTTAAACTCCGCCACATTTCTTTGAAAATTCTGAAGTTCTGGGTGTTTTCTACAACACCAGGTTTAAGTCTCTGTTGCTTTGTGAAGTACTTCCTGATAATCTAATTGGGACTGAGAGCTGAATGCAGATATTGAATTGTAACTGCTTCCAAACGACATAATTTTATCCAGAAAGACAAATAATGCCCCCCACCCCCTTGCCCCAAATGCACAAAAAATCCTGGATGATACAGGAAAAATGTGAAAACCACAGCTGGAAACATCTTTCTCAAGAATTTCTTACTGCTTGAACTGCAGCATCTGAAAGCTATTTAGGTCTTTTATAGCAAACCAACAAAGTGCTGGTTAAAAGATACAAGCCAACACTGTTCTACTCTCTCTGTTTTGACTCAATCTAAAGCCTCTGACAATTGTTTTTGGTTAAATTCAACATCGATACTTTAAAACTGAGGCTCTATAGAAATCTACCTATCTATGTGTATATATGTGTATGCACACACACAGTTTTATATACATACACTTTCTTTTTAGGGGAACATCGATACATCCAAAATAAATACACTCAGAGCTAATTTGTATCGCAGTAGTATTTTTCTGCCCTGGGTTGTGATTTAATCAAGTGTTAATATTATTTAAATAAAATGATGACCAGGCACCACATAAAATGACCTAACTACTGGAGAACAGATTGCCTCATTGTTGTAAAACTGTGAGAAATTAATCTGAGTATATCTGGAATAGACATCTTAAATAAGGCTGATCTGGAAATGTCATCATAAAATATTCCTCTGTGTCTGGAGGAAGAGATAGGGAATGATTCTAGGCCATTCTGAAAATTAATAAGAAAATAAATTAAGGTGAAAATAAATAAAATAAATGTTTTCATAGTTCTGCATGACAGGAAGACCTCAAAAGAACTAATTCAGAAATTTTGTTTCAGAATTCCTTTTATTTTATTTTTTTAGTAATGAGTTTTGCGAGGCTTTTCATATTTTTATTAGTTATGTGATAAGTATAACATTGTGACTGCTGGAGAGGAACAAAACATAAATACAAAACATAATAAAAATCAAAGTGGAATGACAAAAAAAGAATCATAGAATCATTAAAGTTGGAAAAGACCTCTAAGATCATCGAGTCCAACCGTCAACCCAACACCACCATGCCCACTAAACCATGTCCCTAAGCGCCTCATCTACTCGTCTTTTAAATATCTCCAGGGATGGGGACTCAACCACTTCCCTGGGCAGCCTGGTCCAATGTTTCACCACTCTTTCAGTAAAGACATTTTTCCTCTATGTCCAATCTAAACCTCCCCTGGCACAACTTGAGGCCATTTCCTCTTGTCCTATCGCTTGTTACTTGGGAGAAGAGACCAACCCCCACCTCACTACAACCTCCTTTCAGGTGGTTGTAGAGAGCGATGAGGTCTCCCCTCAGCCTCCTCTTCTCCAGACTAAACAGTCCCAGTTCCCTCAGCCGCTCCTCATGAGACTTGTTCTCCAGACCCCTCACCAGCTTCGTTGCCCTTCTCTGGACACGCTCCAGCACCTCGACGTCCTTCTTGTAGTGAGGGGCCCAAAACTGAACACAGTATTCGAGGTGCAGCCTCACCAGGGCCGAGTACAGGGGCACAATCACTTCCCTACTCCTGCTGACCATGCTATTTCTGATACAGGCCAGGATGCCATTGGCCTTCTTGGCCGCCTGGGCACACTGCCGGCTCATGTTCAGCCGGCTGTCAACCAGCACCCGCAGGTCCTTTTCCACCGGGCAGCTTTTCAGCCACTCTTCCCCAAGCCTGTAGCGCTGCATGGGGTTGTTGTGGCCCAAGTGCAGGACCTGGCACTTGGCCTTGTTGAACCCCATACAGCTGGCCTCAGCCCATCGATCCAGCCTGTCCAGGTCCCTCTGCAGAGCCTTCCTACCCTCGAGCAGATCAACGCTCCTGCACAACTTGGTGTCGCCTGCAAACTTACTGAGGGAGCACTCGATCCCCTCATCCAGATGATTGATAAGATATTGAACAAGGCCGACCCCAAAACTGAGCCCTGGGGAACACCGCTCGTGACCGGCCGCCCACTGGGTTTAACTCCATTCACCACAACTCTCTGGGCCCAGCCGTCCAGCCAGTTTTTTACCCAGCGCAGAGTACACCTGTCTAAGCCGTGAGCCGCCAGCTTCTCTAGGAGAATGCTGTGGGAGACAGTGTCAAAGGCCTTGCTGAAGTCCAGGTAGACCACATCCACAGCCTTTCCCTCGTCCACTAGGCGGGTCACCTGGTCATAGAAGGAGATCAGGTTGGTCAAGCAGGACCTGCCTTTCATGAACCCGTGCTGGCTGGGCCTGAATCTGCAAGGTAAAGTTATAGGACTTTAAATTACAAAATTTCATTTGTGGTTTTTTTCCCAATGCTACGATGTCAAATTGAAAAATCACCATTTCTATTTCAATAAAGGGACTATTTTTTAATTGTAAAAGCTTCCATTAGAAACTACTTGGTTAGCTTTTCTTTCCCACTGAAACGCTCAGCAGGGTTGGGTTCCTCACATATTGCTCCATACTCCTCACAAGTCTTTTTAAGAAGGAATGTTCTGTAGTCTTTTAGTAAGTTTTAGGAAACATTGCCATGAATACCTAGAGCTTAACAATATATATGTTTCCTGTTAAGCTTTTACAGTTTTAAAATAAAATTTGTGTTTTTTCCAAATTTTGATGAATTGCTCAGTAGTGTATTGTGCTGATCTTCCTCTTTGCTGCTTTGCCATCACTGTTTCTGCCAGCACTCAAAACAACTATCTGCCTTTTTAGGAAAGATACCTTTGTGGCTGATACCAAGTCTGAGATAAGAGGTGGAGCTTAGACATAGCTCCTTTATAATACTTAAAAATATTTATTGTTGTTGTTGGTTTTTTTTTTTTGTTTTTTCCCCCCTTAAAGTTAAGAGCAGTGAATTTTTGTATTTTTCTGAAAAATTCTACAAATATTGCTAATTTACAGTTGTTTGACAGGAGGCTGGAATACTTTGCCATATCCTTATGAAGAGCTCTGTCTAGTTCTATTTATGCCCTGAACTCTGGGTTTCATGTCCAATGTACCTTGGCTGCCTACATTTGTGTCAGTGTCTCATTGGAACTCCTTAAAATGTAATCTGGTTTTAGCGTGGTTTTTATATTGTTTGTTTTCTCTTTTTTGCTCCTCAGTGAGGAGCAACATAAACTGCTCATTGGACCCCAGTGTAAATGAATCAAAAAAGTCTGTCACCATGAAAGGAGTCCACTTCTGTGCCTAAGAAGAAAGAACAGATTATAGGAAGAGAAGCTTGGAAAGATTTGTTATCTGTTGTAGGTAAGAGCTGTTTAAAAATTGCAAGGGGAACAGGTTTTGAGCATGCTGCTCATTTGCTCTTTATATAGCCCAGCCCCATAACACTGTCCCTGTGGGCCCACCAGGGGCTTTCAACCTGCCTAACCTGGTGTTTATGGGCCTTTGAAAACTGCTACCAATTGCAAACAGATGAGAACAGAGAAAGACAAGCCTCTGTGTCAACACCTCCTTCCTTTGCTAGGCTCAAGGAGAAGCTACAATGTGCTTTTCCTGTTTCTATGTAGAAAATACTCACCTGCTGTTTTGCGAAAGAGTAGTTCAGCTGATACTGAGAATATATTTGAAACATGCTTCCAATGTATCAACTGAACTAAGGGGTCAGCTTTCTGGGAATGTGTTTGCCAAATTGCAGTGCTCTGAGATCATACGATATGTTACCTAACCCTTGTTTTTAAGAAGAAAATGCTTTCCTTAAGTGTCTCTTTTCCAGTTCCTTGGAAGTTGTGAATTAAGTGTTAGATGCTTGGGTGCTGTGAAAATTTAATTTTATCAAAACCATGGATCAGAAATATAGAGGGTACCTGGTATCTTACTAACAGGAATTTTATTCTGTGCTGTGATTAATGAGAAAAAAATTAAATGCTGTTTCTATCAGAGTCAATCTAGTACTAATTGTGCTAATGAAGTACAATTTTATGGACTCTGCTCTTCCTTGGATGGATAAGAAGAGACAAGTCACTTGTGGATCCAATCAAATTTACAATTTATACAGTTAACCTAAGTCAGAATTGTCACAAATTAATGTGAAGAGACAAGCGTCTATGTTGATGTAAAGTTTAAGGCAATATAACTTTGCTGTTGAATTACTTCATTTCTATTCTGTGTTTCCAGCACAGGAAACAACTTTGGTGTAGTGGTTTTACCAAACCAGAGCAGTCGGCAGGACTGATGGAGAAAGAGGTGTACATTTTTTTCCAACGTCATGTAAGAGCCATATGCTTAAATCTGGAGTAAAAAATATTTACATACTGCTGTTTAAAACTCCGAGGTTTTTTGCACTGGAAGAAGCGATTATTTCCTTGGTGTGTGTTTTATGAAGAGATTGCTGTGTGGTCTTTTGATTACGTTGATAAACATAGATTTGCTTTTGCTTGACGCCAGCTCGGCATTTGTGCATGAGATGAATCTGAAAATCTTTTGAACTTTAGCATGCATTTATCACATTGCATCTAGAGACGGTTCCCCTTACTAGTCCCAGTTGCAGCTCTCTCAATAGCAGCTTTATAGTGTTTCTATAGGAATGCACTCTTGGGAAAAGATTCAGTGCTGCGTTAGCTTTTTTTCAGTGGGATTTGAGAGATGGAAACAGTGAGGATGAGTCATCCCCGTTTGGTCAGTAGGTCTGTTTATCCAAAGAGACTAGTCAGTTCTCCTTGGATCATTCTCAGGCCCTAGCCATAATTTTGACCCTGATGGTTTCTTGTATAACATTACAGGTTTTTCCATGTTTCTCTGGCTTTCTGTCAGTAATACAACTTATAGATTATACACAATAAATAGACATTTGTTAAAAAAGAATAGGAAACTACACTTGCAAATGTGGAAAACCTGTTTATTTTTTTTAATGTGCTAAACCCTTAGGCCCTATGTTGTTTGATGTAATTTCTTGGAGGCTGTTAGTTTAATTGTATCTAGGAAACACACATCAAATTCATGCCTTAGCCTGTTAGTGATCTTTGTATTGAACAAAGTATATGGAGTACAGGAAAGGAGCAGATGAAAGAGAAAGTATTAAGAAACTTAGATGAAGAAATGTAATTTGCTTAAGCCTTTGAAATAACCAGACATCAGAAAACATGACAGTAGAAAGACACATTTTTGCAAAAAAGTGGTTTCATGTTTGAAGCTATGGGGAAAAAAGATCCCATTCAAGCAACTTAGATGAATGGATTTATGAAAAGCAAATAATGCACAATCTAAGAGGGCCTCAGATATCATTCTGGTCTTAAAACACAACTAGTAGCCAAAAGGAAAAACTTCCCCCCCCCCCCCCCCCCCGCATAATTTTTCACCCTTTTGCAAACAAAGCCATGAGCATGCTACTGGAAGGTAGCTTGTGCTCAGAATGTATCTTCAGAGCCGCGCGCGCAGGAGTGCTGGCTGGGGCCCTTTGGGAACTGGTGGGGCTGAGGTGTCGGCCCCCGTTCCTGCTCACTGCTCCTGCGCGTACCGTCTTTGCTGTGTGATAGAAGTTCTGCCGCAGCCTGGCTGCAGCCAACCTCACTGCTGCAGCTGCACTTGCCTCTGATTGAACTGACTTTATTTATAAAGAAAAGTATTTTTTAAAGCCTGTTTTATTTCCAGCAGTACTGGGTGACTTATCTAAGGCACCCGGTCCTGTCATTCTTTTTGTTTTATGGCAAGAGGATCCCACTGGCAGATCAAAGGACCCTAGTCTTCCTCACCAGGCCTTTCAATGACTAGTTCGGCAATTTTGCCTGCTTGCTGCTTCTGTTTGTGAAGATCTCCCTCCAGAAAATTAACTCTATTCCAGCCGAAACCAGGACAATCTCTGATTTGGGAAAGGACACCTCCTATAGAGCTAAAGCATATGCTTACACTTAAGTGGCTACCTACAGTGTTCTCTTTAAAGACTTGGTTGTTTTGTGGGTCTGAAGGGAAGAACCTCAGAAAAGAGATTATTATAGCCAAATATGGACTCTAAGTGCATAGTAATGAAGCTTAATAAAGATAACTGTGCACTTAAAGGGTCTGATAGGAAATTAATTTATTTTGCTGAGTTTTGGAGCAGGCATCGGATCAGGGGACCCCAGAGGTGGCAGGTCATGTGGTAGAATGTTACTTTCTGGCTGCCACTTCACAAGAAGCCTCAGAGGTTTCTGCCCTCTGCTGTCTATGCTTACTTGTTCCTATCCTCCCTTTTGTAGGCCTCTTTAAGAGAAATCTTCTGATCCAGATTTTGGTACAGTTTTACAAACAGCAGCGCTGGCATTGTTGAGTGGGTGATGAATGAATGAGCAGGCAGAGGGGGGAAGGCTCAGCACCCCTTGGGCGGGCTAAAATGTAACAAGAAGCTGTGCTCTCTCAGTGAGTTATTAGCTGCTGGGGTGATGTTTAATGTAGCCTGATCCTCCAAAGTGCTGGCATTTATTTCATCTAGAGGATTCAGAATAAAAATGAAACAGCCAGAAAATATGAGGAACTTGCCAAGAAACCTAAGACCTGCACTACCTTCTGAGGATGCTCACTTAGAATTTACCTACAAGGGAAACAATTCCAGAATATCTGCTTGCTCATCTCAGTACGAAGCACTTTCATTTCAGTATATGAGTGTTTGCATAAGAAGTCTATTCAGGATAGCAATCTCCCTTTACATTTACATCTTTCTTCAAGTCAGTTCCCTGTATAAACGTGTCCTTAGAACATCACTCACAAGTGAGTAGCATTACCTTTTTGCAAGGTACCCAGAGTCCTTTGATACTCTGTTTATACGATTATTTGGATTCAAAACTATTTCAGCTGATCTTTAGCTTTGGCTCTAGTTAATGCGGGAAGGTATCCTGGAAGTAGATTTTTGCTGAACAGACACCTATAAGAGTACGAAGTATATCTAGACCAAGTTGTAAATGGGATAAATTAAGTAGAAGGTATATCTGGAGAAGAAAAATGTGACAGCTGGTAAAAAGAAAAAGTGAAATCAGAGTTGCTTTTCAACATAGCAGTAAAATTGTGGAGTGATGGCTGAGGAATGGATTTTAGTAATATAGGAGTGAGGTTGGGTGGCTTCAGTGCAGAGATGCTGTATGAAGTAGGAGAAGACACATGGTCTGAGTAGGTATATTTTGTCTTTAAGTGTTAGATCTCAGAGAATGGAGGTCTGACTTAAAATAAACATCCATTATTATCAAACATTGAAAGTAAATTGATATTTCATACAATTAGAGTTATGTTTAAAGATCATTTATAAAGTTTTAACCACATGCTTTAACTACAAAGTTACTACAATTTTTTTAACTACAAAGTTTTAACTTGGAAGTTGACTGTTAACTGCTTGGGCCTAGTAAGGTGCTTGCGTACAGTACTTTGTACACATATATCCGAAAATACTTGCTAATGACATGCTGTTGCACATTGTACTGTGTAAATTTTAATCTGTAAAAAAAAAATGTAATGCTTATCTCTCAACTTTATTAACTATTTGGAAACTGTGTGTGAATGTATCTTTGATGGAAAGCAAGACTAAGCTACTGGCTTCACTGATCCTAACGTAAAGAGAGTAAATATTTATGTGTTGTAGCTAGGGTTTTAGAAAGGCTTGAAGGCTGATAACAGATTGTGTTACTCCAAAGAGACAAGAGTGAGAATAGATACAGTAATACTAGTAAATAATGCAGGGATAGTATGGGAGAAGAAGAATCCTGAAGATACATAGAGTGCTGAAGAGTCAGGAAACGCTAGAATTCTCCTGTGAATGCAGAGACTTATGTGCTGCTGAGGAGCCAGAGAATGATGTAAGGCACAAATAAATTTAGCAAATGCAAGAATGTTTATTACCTTCACATGCAAATGAAACATCATTTATTTAATCAGTTTTTGATGTCTGTAGTGGTGTGTATACTGTGTTTTATATGGTTCCTGTGTGGCCATAAATAAATTTTATTTACAACATTGGAGGGAGATGTTATTAACAGAGTTACTCACAGCCAACATCAATTATCTCTGGTATTCTATGAATACTTATTTATGGTTACAATGAAATATTCTTGTGGAAGTGCAGTTCTGTAAAACTACCTGGAATACCTAGTATGGGACTTCATCTTCCAGAATAAATCCACTGTTGTACGCGACCAAAATATGGAGAATCAGTGAGTTGCTGAATAACCCTCAAAGGGTTAGCCCTTATGAGTTAGCATGTTCTGTCATTTTTCTTTCTTAGGGCATGGTCCTCTCATGTCATGAATAAAAGCTCACAAGAAGAATACCTTTGTAAGGAGACAAAGGTGTAATAATTTGGAATGTGGTACTAAAGCTTTCCATTCGTAAAAATCGGATAGCTAAGGTTCTTCAGCAAACTGATTATAGATATTTCTTGTAAGTAGTTTGTTGTTTTTTCTACACTTTTGTGACTTGTCATAGAGGTAATTTAAGTTTCTGGAGCAGAGGGTGTATTTTTAAAAAATATTTTGATATTTGTGTACCTAGTCTTTGACAGTTTCAAGGCCCTAATGAGTTACTTATTCTGCACTTTAATTAGAGTATTCTTTTAATATCGGGTTATGTGTATGAAATTCTCTTTTTTTCTCTTATGCCACTGGTAAGGAGCATTATAGTTACCAAAAAGCTCACTATTTTACAGTTTATTTGTCTCTCTGTATGGCAAAGATCTGAATAAGAGACCCCCATGCACACTGACAAGTATGTGCTTGTTGTATAATGGAAGAGAGTCATTTCTTCATTTGTGACAAAATGATCAGAAGATTATTAGTGGCAGAACTTTCACTCTCGTCTGAAAGGGGGCTGGTGTAGTCATTTGCACACAATGAGAGTTATCAGCTTGTATTAGACAAGAATGTTTATGAGCTATAGTTGGTAAGCTGTAAATCACCAGAGTCCCTGAATTAGCAGAGATTAACGATTAGCCATGTAGGTTTATAGTTAGGTGTTTTTATTTTAAAATTTAAAGGAATATAGAGACATTGATATGATTTCTAAGGGGCACATGTTGTATTAGTCATTTTATTGACTATTACATAATTCCATTCTCATTGGATTATTATGAAGTGTTTTAATTTGTGGCTTTAGCAGATTAGACTTTCTAGAAGTACTGTCAGGTTATATGTGAGACTGTTCAATTAGTGATAGTGATTAGTGATAGTGCCCTTCTAATATGTTTATCCCAGATTCTTGAAGGTCTGGTGAATGGTGGAATATCATCAGATTCATGTTTGTCACAGGAAATCACATGCAGATTTCACTGCCGGTGAAACTGGAATCCTGCAGGACTTGAAATATGTTTCTCTTCTGTTCTATGCAATATGGGAAAGTAAGAGAGAAGCAGTCTAGCAGCAACCCACAGAAAAAGTATAAATCATCAATCTTAGATGCCAAATTATAGTCTGATCATAAATGAAAAACCATTAAAGAAGAATTTGAGGTCAATGAGATATCATGTGGAGCTTGCATACTTCTTCCCTTAGGAGTCAAGGAAATTACTTTAACATTGATTTTTTTTTTTCCCTTTTTTAAACTATATTAGCAGTAAGAACAAAGTATGTTTTCATCACGGACTTGGCTCCTTTTTAAAAAGATAGGTCTCCAAGCAGAAAAGAGCCTTTCCACGTTGCTGGAGTATAGATGTAGGAAATGAATAATGTCCATGTGGAAAAGAATGTATAATGCCATGCAAAACACAGCTGACTGGTCACAGTGTGACAACCAAGTTGCATTGAACTGTACTTATACGTTCTGCAATATTTTTTTTTCCATGTAGCCTTAGGCAAATACTTTCTTGTTTCTGTTGTTATTGGTTAGACTGCCACAGATTTATCATGGATATTTATGGGTGAGCTGGAGGTTAAACTACCTGAAGTATTGTGAGTTAGTGTGAAAGACAGGAAAGTTCTTTAACAGATATATTAATATAATTTCAAGACAAAAAAGCCAGAGGACGCGAGCAATCTGCCAAAATACATAGATCCTAATGCTGGCCATGTTTTCCAATTAGTAAAGAGAAGGCTACTGTTTCTCCATATCTTAAACGCTTCAAAATTCTGACACTACTGGAAACCAAAGCAAGTTGAGGGGTTAATTGTTGCATGAGTGTCTGTGATACCATTTCAACTCCAGCTTTTACAGGGCATTTCACTGTTAAGTGATTTAACAGTTACTTAAGTAAACAGACCATAATTTACTACAGCCACTTCACTGTACTGCAGTTAAAACCTTCCAAAGCAGGAGCTAGAGAATGTCTCCATGTAGTTATTTTGTTCTGCCTCGTTCACCACAAGAGAAAATAACCTTCGTTCTGATCACAGAGCAGCTAATGCAGTGCACAGGAGACTTCCTACAGCACAGCTTCCTGCTGCTTACCCTTTTAGTAAGAACATTCTCCAGTTGCTCCTTTTATCCGTAATTTTATAAAAATGACTGGGCCCTTAAGAAACGTGTTCTTTTGTGACAATTTTTAAACTGTGAAAACTCATTGTCTGGCAAAGCAAAATAGTAACAAATAAACAGTTGAAAAAGATGAATGAATGCCATAAAAATAGTTGGGAATTTAATCTCTCAGTGTTTTTAGTTTTTTAAAAAAAAGTTTTATTTATAATGTTTTGTTTTATTTAGCATAAAACAAATCAAGGCAGGATTTTTATTCTACATCAAGTATTGTTCCTGCAATATTCTGTTTATTATAGTCACAAGCTTTAAGGACAATTCTGTTCCTATTTTGCTATCATCACATAGAGCACATGGCATGGCAGTGTAAAAGCTCTTCCATTGGATGAACTTGGAGATTTTAGCAAGTAAAAGGTTTAGATTTTAATTGGTTGATTTTTACGTATTATGCTATGTCAGACAGACAAAAGACAGGACATAAAGAAAGTTCAGATAAGTCCTCAGGGTATTCAAAATTTAACTGAGGTACACACACACATTCTTTTCGTCCTAATGGCTTGCATATTTGCTTTTGATAACAGATTTCATTGGAAACTCATGAAATCCTTCGTATGAATAGAAACATGCACACTTACAGGTCCTCCCAGATGAGAAGAAAGTATTAAAACACAGATGTTGCTCCAACCTGCCCTGTGTTGTGCAAAATAGCAAATGGGATGGAGGAAATACACTGTGAGAGGAAGGACGAAGGGGAAAATCTTCCCATTAGAGACCGTTGCTGATGAAGGTTTTTTTTTTCTGGCCTGTGCGATAAGACAGCAGTTGTTAGTGGGTTTTGCCACCAGGCTCTCACTGCTTCCCATCTCCTGAAATTTCATCCATTTAGGGGCCTGGATATGCAAGTGTATGTTAGGGAATGCAGCGCTCTACTCCTGGCTGCAACAACAAAGTCACGGTGTGCCTGAAGGGCATCTCTGTTACTTAGGCTCTATAGGTACAGCAAAAATCTTTCTTCTTACAAGGAAGTCAAGGAGCATGTCGTAGATCTTGTAAGCTTCCTTTCTGTCCAGCAAGCTCCCAAGCATTAAAAATTACACGTACCGCTACCACTCTTGCCTGGTTTCCTTTTGATTTTTCACGTTCTGCTTTTGTGGTTTGTTTTCTTTTTGCCATTTTTTTGTTTTCTTTTGTCCATTTTCCAGTAGCTTCCAAGTCTCAGGCAGCTGCTGTAATTGTTGCCAGGGAGAGGTTCAGTTAGTTACGCACCAAAGGCCTAATTAGTCTTTTAAATGTTAGAGCTCACCTAGTTAGTGAAAAAGATTGAAACGATTCCCTCTCCTCTTGCCATTTCAAATAATTCCATTTGGAGTGCTGGCTTAAAAGGGAAATTCTGTCTTCCTGAGTTTAAATTATCTGTTACTTACTAATTCCCTTGAGTTAATAGCTGTTGAAAACATATGTAGCATATTCTATATTCTTTACTTACTGGGGGGTGTGATTTCTTGGATTAGACCATTCTAGGTGGAGAAGAGGGACATTTTAACTTGAATTTCATATCATTTCCAACTTTGGAGTTGTGTTACATACTGACTAAGTGGTTTGACTCCTCTGGTTATTTAAGCATTTAATATTCTCAATTGCTGTACCCAAAAGAAGCTGATAGAAGCTGAGATTGTAAATTTGTCTGTCAGAATGCATTTCCTTTGCAGAAGCCCTGTAGCAATGGTAAAAATTAGTGGTTTGCCTTGGGTGTTTCATCAAGTGTGGTCAATTTAAGATGCAAAATCAGAATGGATCCCATAATTCTTATAGCACATTTATGAAGTCAATTAATTAATATGATTTTTGTCTATTTATTCAAAGAATTTTCTGTCTTAAGAAGTGAGGTTGTTTTTTTTTTTTAAATAGCTAGCACAGAAAATCTGAACTCACTTTAAAATAAGTTTGAAGGTCATTGTAGCAACCAGTGAGTGAACTTAAATTACAATAGGAATGGATGGAGATCTCTCACATTGATGGAATTCTGCTAAAATAATGACATCAATGTGATTATTTTTTCAGTGTAAGTTAGCATAGTATGTCATGATACTGTGTTTCACATAGAGAAGGATCTGTGAAACATTAAGGTTAACAGAAGATTGACTAAATTACTAACATGCAGTAGTACTTATTGCTGATTATATAAGCTATGTAGAAAGAAGGATGAAGACTGAGATGTATTAGACTTGTAGTATTCTTTGAATCATCCTCACAGAGTTACCACCTCCAACCTACTCACGTGTTGCTTCTCATGTTTAACGTGTGGACAGGAAACCCCCAAACATTGTATGTTCTACACTGGTCATTGCTTAACACTTGTCTTTTCATTCCCATTTCATACCCAGAAAAACAGACTTTAAATACCAGTACATTTTTTAGTTTATACTTGGAATACTTGTTAATTTTGGTTCATATATTTGTTTGCTTTAAACAAATTACTTCAACTGAGATTTTGAGTAGTCAGTGCCTCTAGAATTCATATGATGAGTGTAATGTAATTTAATCTCAGTAAATTCTCATTTCTTGGATAAAACTTGCTATAATTGTACTGTGGCCCTATATCAAATTGAGATTTGGGAATAGAAATTAAGTTTTGTGATATACCAATAGGCTTAGTCAAAAGCCTACTAAATTTTTTCACCAACTGTAATGGGCTCAGGCCAGATGGCAAGGATAATTAAACACTTTTGCAGTAATAACTAAAAGATATATCAACAAGACAGTTGCATGTAGGTTTTTTTTTTAAACATAGATGAAACATGCTTTGTTCAGCAATAATATTAGGCAACATGCCCCTCCCCCCCCCCCCCCCCCCCCCCAAGATGAAACAGCATCTCCCATCTTCCTGGTGGGGTGGGACATTTCAGTCCTGCAGCTCGGGAAATTGCTTTTTGCCATACACCAAAAGACTGATGATCCAATACTGTTCTCTTACCTACATGCTACCCATTACAATTAAGGAAAGCAATCTGTATCTATAAAAAGTCTCATTAAATCAAACAGCATTCATTGCAGTACATAATAGTCTCATCAAAATCAATAGGATTGAGGGCTATAATCTCTGCGTCCAAGGGAAATTGTGTGTGCTGCTGCCTTCCCTGTCTTGGAAGGTCTCTGAACCTTTCTGCTCAACCCTGTAATACAGAAAGGAGCCTCTTGAAAACCTTGGTTGCTATCTACTGAACTGCTTTGATTTTCTGAAGTATTATGAGGTACTGTGTACTGCTGTCCTTGGGATGCCTATTAATACCTATTATAATGAATATACTATTCCATTTCTTTTTCACATCAGTATAAAGGTTTGCGTCCTCTAAGAAAAATAATTACTGTGCATTTTCTTTAATGTTTTTCAAAGAAAAGAAAAAAGAAACCCTCAGTAAGTGACACATCTTCTGATGTAATTATCCAGCAAAGTAGTTTAAATCTCTGACTCTTCCATTTTCCATATCTTTTCCCAGTCTGATTAACATACACGACGATGAAGGTATTTATCGGTGTGGTTTAAAGAACAAAGGGCAGCTGTATGCTACCAAATCTAATGAAAGACATCTCGCTGCCTGTGGAGGTTGGTTTGAATTTTCCATTCTGCCTTGTTATCATTGACAGAATCCTCTCTGACTGGTTATAACAGTTGAAAATGTAGCAGCAGATTGTCTGAAGGGAAAAAAATCTCCTACATCATTAGAAATGCAAATTATTTTATATTACTGTATAATTCCAGTGAACTACAAGCTTACTGGAGTAAACCTAACAATAACTTATTTTCCCAATATCCTGCACTAACTTACAATTTTAGGAATCACTCACAAAGTGGGAACTGATGATTATCTAGCTGATGCCAGCAATGTATTAATTAATACAATCAAGCACCAATAATGACACTTGAGGGCATCATGCAAATCTTATATTTGAGTTATGCTTATAATCTGATTAGGAATTACTCAAGGGACTTTCACGTTATTAACTGAGTCCTTTTTAGGCTTTTAGCAGGAATCTTTACTTTCTTTCCTTTTCCTGTGGATGATAAGTGCAGGGTTTTTTTAAAGTCACTCTGATGTGTCTGACTACATCTTTCACTATATAATCATGCAGTTTGTTACAGAAATGTTATAAACCATTTTGCCAGTTACCTCTGAGAGATAGCAATTGGTACACTCATAAGAATAAAAGGGATAGCCTTTTTTAGAAGGCTTGATTTCAGTCTTGTTGATAGGAATTGTGTCTGTGACGTGTCGTCCCGCCCCATAAACAGTCTAACTGCATCAGCCATTGTGGTGATCAAGATCCTTTCACTTCAAAGTGTTCAAAGCATCTCATCAAATATACACTAAGAATAGAAATGATGAACAGCCAGTCTCTCATTTTTTCTGATTTTTTTTTCCTGTTTTCCTTTCAAGTTTTGAAATCTTTGGCCATGGGGATAATTAGCCTGCTCTTGGGATGGAGTCTTTCCTCTGGCTGTCAGCTTGAACATAATTTGCAAATTGAAAGTTGGTTTATGACTGAAAGAATAAATGCAGTTAAATAAGCAAATTTGCTGCATATGACCTCTACCTTTTAAGTCTTTCTTCCATGTAATGCCAGGTGTATCATATCCATGTTCATCTCCTTTTTCCCCTTCCACTTTTAAAAAAGAGTTATTTTAATCATCAACCTGAGTGAAAGATCATTGGTCTTCAGAGAACATGAAGCAACTGGGAATGACAGAAGGAATGAAGATAAACATAGGGTGGCCAAGAGAAGTAAGGAAGGAAATAGAATACCAAATCTAGAAGTAGCCTCCTGTACTGGGTTTCCTGCGTCACGGTGTTGATGATGGCTGAAAGTCTTGGAAAGTCTTATGGAAATGACATCAAGAAAGTAGTGTTGCTGATGTCTGCTCACAGCCCCTACGTGTTAGATAAATCTTTCTTTTCCTATTCTTTTCTTGATATTTTTCTCTTACTAGAAAATTTGGCATTTTTATAAGAGGCAAATACTGATTGTGGGAAAGGGTTTTTTTTTAATTTGCCACACACAAAGATTAAAAAAAAGAGGTGGGGCAAGGTATATTTAAAACACCAATGTTAAGGTTCTTAGCTTTGGTGTCTGAGTGAAGAGGCTAAGCTTTCTAAACTCCATAAACAGACATATGATAGCAGTCTATAAAATCATTAGCAAGATGCAAAGAACTGATGGAGACTAGTTGTTGCTGTCTTCTCCCACAATAGTTACTGGAGGGCATCGGATGAAGCCAGGATGGGTGAGGTTCAAAACAAACAAAATGAGCAGAAGGATTAAGGGGTAGCAGGCCTGTGATCTCCTTGACAAGGAACACTGTGGGTGCCAAAAGTTCAAGTCAGTCCTAGGGCAAATTAGACACGTTCATTTGAAGTTTTTGTATGAAAGACTGTTTTATTAGTAAAATGAAATTACACTCTCTCTTAAAAGAAACCCTAAGTGTTTCTGGCTATTTTTACCAGTCATGATGAAAGAAAAAAAATTACTTAGTATTTTAGGAATTCCCACTCTGACAATTCTCAGAAAGGTGACAAGGTGTTAGCAGCTTTGCAAACAGACTTTGTCTTTTGAAGTTTGATTCAGTTTTGGAAGAAGGTTCCCATAAACCGATGACAAATGAGATTGTAAGAATCTAAATGCAGAATAGTAACTATTAGGAATAATGGTATGTGTAATTCTTGGTAGTGCCCCACTCAGCATCCTGGTCACGCTGCACAGACAAATAGTTTCACTAGACCTTAATAGACATGCTCTTACAGGTAAGCATCTTCTTTTTGCAACACCTATTTTGTTCTCCAACCTGCCAGCGTATTTCTTTCATGTAAGCATCAGATCAAACCAAATGTAGAAAGCAAGCATTGACTAATGTCTTTCCTCTGTGTTTTTAATGTGGGAAAGCTGTCCATAAAGAAGATACATTTACTCCTTAACTAGTACTGAAACATTACAGCTAGCTACATGATCCGTTTGCCTATTGCAAGATTTTAGGTTAGTTTGGCATACAAACCTAACCTATCACTCCAGCTTCTTTAAACCTTCCAAAAATCCCTTATAAAGCAAGTAAATGTAGTTTTGCATACAATGTGTAGTGAATATGAGCTATTTTACTCTTCATTTGCTTTCTTCTTTTTTAGTTGGTGAAAGTTATGTCAGATGATTCAGGTTTGGGTGGTTTCTCTTTATACAAAGATGATTATCCTCTTAAAGTGAAAAAGTTTTAAAGTGAAACAGTATCAAATAATTTTACAGATGAAAAGCCATCAAAAGCTTTCTAAATTCTGCATATTTCTCATGTGTGGAGTTATTGGGTCAGATGAGTGCTAAGTTCTCAAAAAAAATTATAGGAATAGGAATGTGACAATCATTAGATATACAGTCATCACTACAAATGGAATGTTTTTCTAGCCTTCAAAATACCTAAGCTTTATATTTTAGGGCAATCTGTTCCATTACAACATTCTTCCTTTAATTTTTCCTTGTATCTCCATTTGACCCACTGGGACAAAAAAAGAAGAAATTAAAAAAGACTTATGGGCTTGATTTTAAGAGAAGAAAGATGATAATTTTTGGTGTTTCCACTGCTTTTATTACGTGATAACAAATATCCAAATGTAAATGTATTTCTCATAAACCTCAGCATCTCTATTCTTCAAAGTGTATTTGGGCTAGTCCCTGACATCTAACTCCATTTTACTTCTGTATCCATAGTCACTGTGACCTAAAGTTAGATAACTTACTTGCTGACATAATGTTAGCCCATTTTAGAAATAAAGCATTCCTGTCACTGCCAATAACAGAGTATTCCTGTCAATGCTAATTTTCAATGTATGTGTAAGACTCATATACATGCAAACTTACTGCGGCTGCATTACTAAGTTATATTTTCCCAAGCAAACCGCACTAGGGAACAATATGAGCTGTAAGCAACAGTCTGTAGTATGCATGAAGAACGCCTTTGTTATAATAGCTAACTTTGGTGAATGCTGGCAGGGCTACTAAACAGTTTCTTCAGATTTTTTTAAAAACAAAATGTAACTTCTCTAGTAAAGTTTTGTTCTGAGCCCACCATGGAGTAACTCAGTTGCATTTCCTTCAGAAAAACAAGAATTTGTACATTCCCTAATTATGATTCACTACCCTTTCTTTGTACAACAAAGTACAGCTCGAGTGTGATAACTCTCTGACTCAAAACCACTGATACTTTCTGCTTGGAACATACATTTTAAGTGAAAAATGTTAACCAAAACCACAGTCAGATAAAGCAGACTTGACTAAATAATGTATTACAGTGGTCAAAAGCCATCCTTGTTAAAACACACATTATTGGAAAGAAGCTGCAGCTGATAAAGGACGCTAGTGGAAATATGTCAATGGCCAAAGGGTAAAACAATTTTAAAAAACATTTTAGAATGTAATTGGGATCAAAAGAAACCTTTATTGGATTCTTTGCTTGATACAGATGGTGAAATCCTGAATAGGGATGCAAAAGAGGCAAGAAATGTCAACAACAGTTTCCATCCTATATTTGGAACAAAGCAAGAACACACATGCAGGAGGCAGATACTGAAGGAAGAGAATATTCACCGTTTAGGAAAAAAAAAGCCCCAAAACAAGATGGTGGTAGCACTTACTGAAACTAGGATTTTTCTTAAACCATGGATTCAGAAAATTTATGTCAGAGACTTTAAAGGCATTAGATGAACAACAGTGTTATTTTTTCACAGATCTGAGAAAACTGGGGAAACTCGTGGTTTTTGAAGAGTGGGAAACTCTAAGCTGGTTAGCCACAGGTCACGCAGAGGCATAATAAATATGATAGTTAAATAGAGACTGTAAACAAACAATTTAAGATTAAAAATGTAAGATATGTCCATCAACATGGCTTCATGAGAAGTATTTTTTGGTAAACAAATTTGTTATCTGTTTCATAGAAATACAGGTTTGATTGATAAAAACAGCTACGTTGAGTAGTAAATTTGTTTTAACAGAATCTAATATCACATGACCTACTAATGTGAGCCACGTGGGTCAATTGCATTCTGTAGACTTAACAAGGGTGCATGTTAGTTTGACTCACTGACCATTTTTAAAATGTAGTTGTCAATGGAGACTTATTAATGAGCAAGGTTTTTATTAACAGAGACCCTTGGGAATTTCTTCCATTAATGGTATTTGACATTTTTATGAAGACTCTAAATGTTAAAATCTTTGTGAATAAGGTTTGCTGATGAAACAAAGACTGATGATTCAGAAGATAATGAGGACATGTTATGGTTGTTAAATGATTTGAACAACAATTTTGTCAGAATCCAGAAAAATGCATTATAAAATCCACCAAAGGCAAAGAAAATACAGACAGGATCAGGGAGGGGATGCAGGTTAATATTGCAGCATGGAAGACTTCTGTGAGGTAGAACTAGAACTAAGATGTAATGAAGGCACCAGCATGAACATGAGGTGTCTGTGGAGTTTTGTGGGTTGAAAGGTTACTATAATCCTTTGATATCCAAAAAGGAAGGGCTTACTGAAGCGCTCTTTCCTCTTGTTAAAAACACTACAATTCTGTAATGTTAATTCTTGTTTTAACAATCCCCAAAGGACTTTCAGATAGCAGAAAAGGATGTCACAGAAGTGAGAAAGACTTGCAATGTGAAGTTCTGACTTAGAGCCAATACACACTATAGATTCAGTACAATCGTGGTTTTCTGACCATGTTTGGTGTGCTGACAGGATCAAACCCACAAGCACAATGGATTTTCCACTTGAAACAAGAAAAGATGGATGAGGACATGTAGGCTTGGTCCCCTTTGATTTTTCCTTTACCTACAGCCTGTAAATTCTAAGATTATTGCAATAATTTTTATGGAGGAAAATTACAGTACCAATAATCATCAGTATTTCCAGTTGATGTACAGGTCATGTCTGCACTACTTAGTCTAGAATGGTACAAGGAGGAAAGATTACTCTTTCTGTCATAGAAGCCATACATGTTTTGTGGCCACAGATCAATCAGAGCAGCTCTTTGAGCCTACAGACTTCTTTGGATAAAACAGGTAGGAATGTTACGTGGAAAGTTGTGGATAAACTTGTTATAACAGGAGCTGAGCATTTCCCATTGCAGTAAATCCAGTTATTTACTCAGCAATCTAAATTTCTATTTAGATATCTGATTTTGGGAATGCAAATCATTAAAGTTTTGGCTTCAGCATATTGGGTATGAAATGGTACTTTCAGGTTCTGTTAAAAAAGTCTATAAATATGAGGGTCTAAGGATAGTGATAGTGTGGGTAGGAGTCAAAAGATAATGCAGTTTGGATTACGTACATACTCCTCTCCCTGTTCTTAATGGCTGGTGGGATCAATAAAGAGTTATACAAAATGGTGGGCTACCTCTTTACTGCCTGATCCTTGTCTGAGGGGTGCAGATTAATGTCAGTCAGGGTGACTTCTTGACATCAACGTCCCCTAGCATGCTATGGTCCAGTGCTTTCACATCGTTTCAAAACACCACAACACTTAGCTCTGTTACCTCTTAATATGTCATGGTGTGATCCATGTGTAAATATCAGATAACAAACCCAAGGAACTCTATAACAGTTTTGTTTTGTTCATCGGGCTGTAAGTTGCACATGTTGGGGTCAAATATGCACGGTATTTGTGGAAGAGAAACTGTGATTAGAAAGGGAGCCCCTAAAGCATTCCAGGCTTGGGAATAGTGCTCCCCTACTCCAGGGCCCAATTTACAACTTGTGGGGGTTTATTATAAATTTAAATTGCGTATAACACCCCAAGTATATCTTTTCTTTCTCATGGTAATCTTCCTCTTTCTGGCAGCATTAATAAAATACTTATTTCATTTAACTGCTCAAGCACATGGCTACTGGGAACTCTCAGTGGAGAAGAAGCTGAAGTTTTCCGAGTGCTTGCAGTATACTTGACGTACTAGCAATATCTGCTGAGTTATGTTCTATATAATTTTTGAATCACATTCCACAGCACTCAGCAATATCTGTCATATGCTTCGTATCTGTGTCACAGTTATTGCTGACTTCAAGTGAGTAATATTTAGGTAAGTTTCTTTGAGAAAGTCAGGTGAAAATCTCTAAAAGATTCACACTGTAACAAAGTTTCATCTTCTACTGATGAGTCATTATTTTTTTACGAAACTTTAATGAACAACAGCAAGTACATATAAGTCGTAACTGAATTTACACAGAAAGGTAGTATTATAATTTCTTTTTCTGCGCTCATCTAAAATGTTCCTTCTAAGGACAGGCTTTTTCTTTCTTAATCGAACTAAAGAAAAATTGGTTTTACAAAAAGATATTTTGAAATAACTTTCACTATATGTTAATGTCAACAAAATTGCTTGTCAAAGCAATTATTTAAAACACAATAGGCTTTAAACAACAGAGATTATGCATCATATCCAACGATCAGTTAGCTTCAAAGGGCAGAAATCAAAGATTTTCAAATAATTAGAAATCGGAAGTGGAAATTATCCATTTAGGCCACATTTTATTTCTCTGTGCATAAATTCTTCAACTTTGTTAGCTGCAAATATTCTGTTTCTTGGGAGATTTTTACCTTAGCCAGTCTTTACCTTTACTTTTGCATGCCAACCTTCCCATGTTTTTGAATGTACAGCATTTTTGTCTGGGAGGTTGAAAACAGCTGAGAATATTTTGGCTTTTACCCTTATCCACCACCTCTGCATGCTCCCCAGCAGTAAAAGGTTCCTGATTTCTCTGCTATACTGCTATACCTATCTGCCAGTCTTCTTTACAACAAAGGGCAAAATGAAAATGTAAGTCTACAGCACATTTTAAATTCAGTAGAGATTATTTTCCTTCATCATATGTATAATTTCTGGTAGATTTCTTTGGGCCCATATTTATACCTCTATAACTAGTACTCTTTTAAAACTCACAGGAGAAGTTGAAATATTCCAGAAGTTGGATGTGAAATACTATCTTCGTTGTTTGGATTAATTCATAGATACTACATTCTTTGCTGAAGAAGAGGAGACTTAGAGAAGGGCCTAATTCTTGCTAAAGTCAGAGTACCCCTAAAAGGAGCAGCAAATCCTCACTTTTCTAGATACCAGTCCTTTGACCTTGGTAATAAGAGTTTACTTGGATTGAGTTGTGTCATGCTGTTCTTCACACAAGAGCAAGCTGAGTTCAAGTATATTGCCCATTGCAATGTAACATGGAGGTAGCTGAGCCAGATTAAAAAAATAGCAGAGAGAGTCCAAGTACAGCAGCATTAGGCTTGAGGTAGGCTACATTATAGCCTAAAGTTTCAAAGTGGTCCCTCCAAAGTCAGTGGAACTCTGTTTCTCGTTAACATAGTGGTTAGCACATCATGATTATTCTGACTGAAACATTAAGGTATTGCTGTCGCTTCAAGCAAGAAGTCCAAGAGTCCAAGCACAATATACTTTTAGGATATGACTAATAGCAAGAGGGAGAAGGTAATTTCTTATCACTGTGGTGTTCTTGTTCAGGCCCAGACGTTGATGAGAGCAGCCCCCCCCAGCTTCAGACAGTTGTGATGTGGTGTATGAGCTGGCAGAATCGAGTGTGCTGTGATCATACAGCCCTCTGCATGGGGGAGGGATATAGGATGAATGGGCTTCATATGCTTCTGCCGGCTTTTTGTCAGAGGAGGCTCCCTCTCCCTGGAGAACTGTTAGCACCCAAATCTAGAGGAGTCTGTGGGTTTTGTCGCTTTGCATTGCTGATCCACCTGGTGGTGCCTTTACAGTATGAGTTATTTCATTTTCTGCATTAACTCAATCTCCAATTTAAAAATATTTCTGAGCTGGTGTCAGTGCAGCTCCTGAGCTGAGAGTGCTCGTCTGTCACTGGTAAAACCTGACAAGAACAGCTGTTCTGAGATATTCTGAATTTCTTTTGCTAGTTAGAAATTCCTTAGCTCTTAAACATACTTTACCTTTTCTGTGAACCTAAAATGGTACAAGTACATTAATTTAAAGGTGCTCACAAAGACATCATGCCTTTTATATTAAAAATGACAAAAGCAAACAGTGTGAATGTAATGCTCTATAGCTGCCTGGTTATACTTAATGTAACACATCGGGCTTATCAACTCGTTTGTCTTGTGACAACAACTAGATTAATTAGCGTAATAGTGCTGTATTGAAGGAGCTGTGAATTATTTGGGTTGTGCTATTTGTATGAGTATTGGGATTAGGAAGACCGTACCAGAATGGCTAATAGGAAACTAGGCCATGAGAATTTTAGGAAAGGCCCCTTTGACAAATTTAGCAGATTAGTCCCTTTTGCTCTCCACGCATACAGGCATCCCATTCCTTACTGTAAGCAGAGTTACAGATCTGATACAGCCTTGGTGTTTCTGCATGTCTCACTAAATATTTTGAAGAAGCACCCTGTGAAGATGGAATGCTCCAAGTATAAATGGGAACTGCAAAAAAACTAAAAATGACTGGGGACATGCCTCAGGCTCCCAGGCCTTGTTTTTAAATGAAAAATATAGAATGAGACTCCCAGATATCCTTTTCTTTCATGTTCCATGCTTAGGGCCATAGCAACTAAAAAGCCTTGCTGCGCTGAGACTTGAGATAAGCTGAGGGAATATTAAATAAGCTAGTATGCAGAGATCACTGGGAGTAGGTAGGAGTTTGAAAGCTCCAGTTTGTAAAAGTAACTAGGAAATTGTGCTGGTAGCTAAAAGATCAAACATTCAACTTATCAAATGTTACATTTGAAGGTTTGGGAAACAAAATAAAGAAATTCTATGTTCTGTTTCAGGGACTTCTGCGGCATATTTTCTTTGGCCATTGCACTTTCCTTAATACCAGCTGATTTTTGTGGGGGTAAGTTTTAGCAGTGCTGCATCATACAAGATAATTCCACAGTAAAAGTTCTGCAAACAGTGTGTTAAATTGAGTTCTTGTCCCTACTTGAGGTTGATTAAATGTAAATTTCAGGTTCTTGGTCTAGTAGTTGTTGGCTTTGTGCCCTGGCTCAGGTTAGTGTGTTTCTTCTAAAACACACTTCAGCTAAAAGCACCAGTCTTTCTTAGTCCCCTGTATTCATGTTGAGAAAATATATTTTTCTTGCTGGAGCAAGGCAGCAACTTTATTGCATCGTGGATTTTTTCATTTGGTATATGACACCTAACAACTCTTTTCCTCAAACCAGCTTTAACACTGTGCTGCTGATCTAGAATACAGGCTGCAAATGAGTTTACAGGCAAGATCTGTAGCAGGATTAATGAAAATGAATTATCTATTCTCCTCATTTTGGCAGTTGTGAGTGAATAACTTTTTCCCATTTTGGAGGAGCGTTAAAAACATGTCTATAGAGAATGAGACCTTTAGGTGCTTTCTTGTGAAAATCATATTCATTTAAGAAAGAACAGAAGATTTTCTTTGACATAGAACCAAACCCACATAAAACACACTATTTCTACTCAGCAAAATGCCAAACATTTCCCTGTTTGTTTATAGGTCAAGTCTGAAGGAGATGTGGAAGCCAGGGAACTTTCCTCTGGCTAGATTCCTAATTTGTCTAGCAGTTAAGCTCTGCTTGCCTGTCTGCACTGTGAATAGTCTGATTTCAGTGGGATTATTTATAGTACGTAAAGTTAAATCATGAGTAAGCTTTGCAGGATTGGGACCTTTGGAGACAACTGGCAGATTTAAAATGCATTATTTCAAAATGCACTAAAGAGTTCTCCATGTTATGCTAAGTGTGCTTTATTACACCAAACTAATCTCCTAGTTACAACTGATCTCTTAGAGCTTGATTCTGTTCATCCTCATTTCAGTAAGTGCAAAGTCACTGCCTGAATCAAGTTAAGGCGTTTGGCTTTTTTATTCCTTCATCCTTAATTATTACATAACCGTTAATACAGGGTTTATGGAATAGAGATGTAGTTCCGGAGTATAAATTGGATTACACCTCCTGAAACCTGTGGAGTTACATCTGTTTACAGTGGCTAAGAATCTGGCCCATAAACTTCACTGAAAGGATTTCTATAATCCAGCAGTATAATTAGACTGAAAGAGTTATTTTCAAGGGTTGTTACTACCTGAAAATGAATATTCACCAGGGCATCGTTAGCGTAATAGCAAAGTCACTTCTCGAGGACGCTGAAAATCCAAACACTCTGCGCTGTTTGCGTTGCTCAATAGGACAGTTAATATATTGTTTATCTCCTGTGTGACTTGTGTAGTAAAACTGGCCTATTAACTTAACAACATGTACATATTTCCCTACTCAAAAAATGAAACTGGTGCCTCTGGCAATAGATAACTATACACCTAGCAAGACAAATACTCATGCCTTTTGATAGAGCACGCGGCTTTTCAATGTGCAGCGAGGACTTTACAAAAACATATAAACAGCAAAACAGTTTATATTTGTAGATAAAAAGAAACATCACTTATACTGAATAAACTAGAGAAAGCTGAGCGTATATCTTTTAATACAGTTCATCAGCAGTACATTAAAGAGCAGACCCAAAGCCTTATGGAAATGGAAAGAGGCTGCCTGACTTCAGCAGGGCCTTGATTCACCCTGTTATCCTTCAGGTGTGCAGGCTCTCATAGGGGAAAGGAACCATCATGCATATAATATTCAGGCATACACAAAATCACAGTGCCAGCTACGTTGTCCCCATGGGGCAGTCCCACTTATATGATCAAAGGAATGCAGACATAAAATCAGGCTTCAGATAACTGCTCACGTCCTGGCAGGGGTTGCAGGATTGTGATATATAGACGAAGCCCATAGCAAAGATGAGGCACAGACACATCAACGAGTGTCATGAGAGGCACCGTGGCTCAGATGGGTGAAATACCTTCTGCAGCCATGCGGCCTGCTGCTAAGCCTTGTGTGACGGCAGTGAGGAGAGCAAGAGGAGGGAGCAGCTCCTCTATGTGTCCCGTATTTGTGGAAGTTGTAAGCATCCCCTTTGCAGGCACGGTCACAGTCTGCCAGGTGCTGATGGGTGCTGCTTGCCCAGGTCAGTGGCAAAGTCAGCACTGAGGGCAGCGGAGCCGTCTCCTCCTGCCTCTGGCCTGCTCCATCTTGCTGCTGAGGTAAGGGCAAGGGTAGTCCCTGAGCTTTGAAAGTCTCCCTGGGCCTTTTACAGGCCTTAGGAGATGTGTGGGAACAAAGTCCTCTCCAAGGAGGTCCTTACTGCTGCAGGCTTGCCTGGTAAGACTTCACATCTCTCCTTGGCAAGAAATCAGATATTGCTAATATCTATGGAGGTCTAGCCACTTTGTTCCTAAAAATCCTAGTAAGACTTCATTATTTGTTAGTAAAGATAAGAAAGTGTTTCCTCATGATAGGCCACGTCAGTCCCCGCCACGAGACGGAGAGAATCACTGTCAGCTCTTGCCTGGCTGTGGTTATCGGCTCTATGCAGAGAGCGTGGGGCTGTTGCAGCTCAGAGTGGGAGACGAGCCCCGCACGCTCTCCTCCCATCCCCTCCTCTACCTGGGGACTGTGTGCAGTTACCCCCTGACCCCAGTACAGCGGGGGGTTTCCTCAGACAGCGTATAGAGACATCCCAGCGGCAGGGCAGCAGCTAGGAAGAATAGTACAGCAGCAAGGCCTGTGGCTTTCTGTACAGATACGACTGTTGTTGTAACACGTCTCATTTTACAAGCACAAAATGTTTTATGCCTGTACTTAAAATAGTAGCTCAAGTATTAACACATCTGTTTTACATCTGTTGTGTATATGAATGCAAACACTGGTCTTTAAAGGTAATTTTTACTAAAGTGCTCACCGTTTCAAAATTCCCTGTCTTGATGTATCATCAGGGTGATACATCCAA
This sequence comes from Aptenodytes patagonicus, assembly GCF_965638725.1. Taxonomy (NCBI): domain Eukaryota; kingdom Metazoa; phylum Chordata; class Aves; order Sphenisciformes; family Spheniscidae; genus Aptenodytes; species Aptenodytes patagonicus. The sequence continues at coordinate 7,362,656 of NC_134954.1, forward strand.
CGCCATCAGCACACCATGTTTCAAAGCAAATTATAATATGTTGCTAGTGTGAAGCTTAAGACGTGCTTTGTTAAAAGCCAGCTTTTATCTGAGAGAAAGGTTTTTCTCTCTAACATCAGAGACTATTTACACTGAATAAAAATAATTGTGCCTCTGAAAGTTATCTGGCCAAATTAATACTCTCAGTTTCTAGGAAGCTGTATCAGGAAATTTTGGTTTATTTCATGTTTCTCCATGCTAAGCTTTAATACCATTTTGTCCCACTTTATGTATTTATGCTTTTGCAATGTTTATAACTTGACCACTGAGGGCTAATCTGGTGCATAATGTATAAAGTGAAAATATTTTAATGTCATCCATTTTTATCCTAATTTGAATTCAAAAATAGCTGTTGAGCTGGTTAAATGATGGCTTATTACTATTTCTGTATTTGCTAAATACAAGTTGGAACCTTCTATTTAAAAGTTACCCTAATCTCCTAATGCAACTGTTTGTAATATTTTTAATCACAGATTAATCCTTCCAAGAGTCACAAAGAAGCAAATACCTAAGACAAGTATGCTCTCTTTAAGTACAGAAAAGTTATGGTACTGAGATGAATGATAGGAACAGAATTATTTTATGCAACAAAATGATCAAAGACTAGCTTCTGGTAAAGTATCAGTTGATAGAAATTTGTGCTGAGCTGAAAAAAAATCTGTACTTTTGTGAAGTGTACAGAGAACCACTTTTAAATGTGAATTAATCTGGCACTGCCAGCCTTAAAAGCTAAAACTGGAGAGAAAAAAAAAAGATAATATATCAGGATGTCAGATGCCAGAGTGGTGAGAAGATGAAATGTTTTCTTCATTGTTGGATTATAAAAGTGAAACTTGGTAGTCATTTGACTGACTGGATCATAAGATATTATCATTAGGTATAATGGTTGCACAAAATCCTATTACCCATTTTCCACATCTTTCTCATTGGGAGTGTAAGTGCTCAAAACTTTGTTTAAAAAAAAAAAAAGATTTATCTTTCAGGAAAACTCCCCAGTTTTGTCTCATCCAATGGATACATAAATGGTTACTAATACAAAAGAGACGTGAAAGCATGATTTCCTCTGCTTGGAAATCCTGAGGAACCTTATGCTACATATTTATTTAGGAGAATTGGAATACTTTCAAAGGCAGAGACCTCTGACATTATTAATACTACTAATTAAATCTCCCTGTCAGAAAGGTTCTCAAACCTAATTTAGAAGGACCTCTAGGATTTGCTAGCACTGTGCCCGCTGTGTAGCTGTGCCAAGATGGGTACTCATTAGTGGCAGTGTTATCTTGTACTCATTTAGCGAGGACTGCAGGATCCAGCAGCAGTCTGAGGCTTCGTTTTCCTTCTTTCTACCTAGCCTGACCTGTACAAATTAAGAACAGATATTTTGGTATCAAACATTTGAAAAGTACAACCCTTTTTATGACTTTCTGATATGTCAATGAGAAAATGGAGGGAGGAGACAGATTTCCTCACTTTTAATAAGACTTCCTAGGCATTTGTATGCTTTAGTAAAATAGCCATCTTTTCAGCACTTTTTGTTTGCATTACTTACCTCAGCTAACACTGAAGGCAGTTGTTTTTATGAGGAAGTAAAATAAATGGGCTAATGTGAACTGAGAGGAAGCCTGTTATAGATCCTCTGTGAGTGGCCCTTGCGAAGATCTGTAAAGTTGCAGAGAGCTTGCAAATCTTTAGTCCTCAGGCATCTGCTCTAGAGCCTGGTAAAGAGCTGAGACGGTCCATATCAGTGCACGATGATGCTGTCTGCTGCCTTCCCTTGTCTTCTTGCATTGCTATAGTTACAGGTAATTGGTTGTGTGTGAGGGGCCTCCTATGTAATCTCAGTAGCTGCTCTGTTACCTCTTTTTTCTGTGGCACAGTGATCCTTTCCACAAACGCCCACAGCCTGATATTAATTTTCAAAGTCACAAGGATCTGATAGGCTAAAAGTGCCTGGTTTGCAGTTTCCTGTTTTGGAACAGTCTCCTGACTGTTTTTTCTAACCATACCATGGGGAAGAGCTTGCAGCTTGACACAACCATCGTACTATAATAATATATTCCATTAAATCATTAAGTTTACTGCTTGTATTACCTTTCTTTTTTTTTTTTTTTTTTTTTTTTAAGAGAGACAACAAAAATAAATGCTTTTTTGTTTCAAGGGAAAAAAAAACCCAGTTGTATGATGGGAAGAGGGGTTTTGGGCTTGTGCAAGACTTAACAAGAACATTTAAGTACTCTTGACCCTCTAGTGAGGAATAGCAGAAAGAATAAAAGTAAAGATTTTCCGTGCAGTGGGTGTTTATGTGCTTAACAGTATTCAGCTTCATAAGCTGTAACAGAAACTTCTTTTGGTAGGTCTTTCATCTCTATAAACAGCTTACTGCAGCTATCACAGTTAATTTGATTAGTGGCACTCAGACGTAAACCCAGTGAAACAGCAGCTTAAGAGCACTTTTGCAACCAGTGACTATATTGGGAATTCTAATCTTTGCCAGAGCTGCACAGGAGGACAGCTATTTCTCTCACATTTCTGAATGTTTTTAAACTATTTTGAACACTTATGTGCTTCAGGGAATGACATATAAAGGGTGAGAAAGATTATCACCTGACAAAGCTTTCTTGAATTAGGTCACCGGAGGCTGTTTCATTTAACAGTTGTTCCTTTTCCTATGTGCTAAAAATCAAGCTTTCCTTCTCCACTCTTGCATAAGATAGGGCAGTGTTTCTTGATGTGTGAACACAGAGGATGCATGACTGTGGTGTCAGAGAAGGAAAGGTAATACCTTACTGAAATACTCTAGAAAGGAAGGAGGGAAGGACAGGATCCATATTTTGTATAACAGTTGGATTCTGCATGTGTCCCATGGCTGTGCCATGCTGCTCCTGTAAAATGTCTTCCCAAGACTATCAATGCCCATTATAGTTAACATGGCTTTGTTTCCTATTTCTCAAGTTGGATAGCATGGCATATTTGCTTGCAGAATTGATGAAATGCCCAGAGTTTTTGGGTCCTGCAGATTTTTAAATGGAGAATATGAAATCCAAACTGTTGTGGCAAAAAAGGAAGGGAGGGAAGCTGCAGGCTTTGACAGCTCATTAGGGGAGTCTTTCAGCGCACAAAGACTGTAGCAGTCGGTTTCCATGTTTGGCATGCAGGTGGCAAAGGTGAATGCTGTACCTGGGAAAAGAAACACTTCCCCTCTCTCCTCTGTTGGGGAGGTACAGATATAACATTCATTTCAAAGGCTGTACCTGATCATATCTTGATACAGTAAAACTGAGCAGAATTAGCTCTTATCTTAATATCTCCACTTACATAGAATAATAGTGTAAGGTTTTGGTAATCACTGGTTTAGTGTGGCTGCCAAAACGATCAACAGTGAAACAGTTAAAGTGAAGGTATTAAGCACTGCCGCTTGGTTTTACAGTTAACACCTGCTGAGATAAATTCAAGCTGCTAGCATTAGTTGCTTTCAAAATGGAAAAAAATATATTTAAATAGAAGTTTAACTTCTGTAAGTCATTGACTTGGCAAATTTTAGGAAAGCGAAAACTAAGCAGCAGTTTATGTGACCAGATAGTCATGTCTTCCCTACAAGGTTTGAATTAGAGATGCTGCAGAGGCTCTTGGCCCATGCAGGTTTAATAAGCACTAAGATGTCTTCCAGGAACCGTGTGTATCTGAGAATGGATACATGCTATGGCATTATACGTGGCACTGTATCTGATCAATAATTTTGATCTGCAAGTTTTCTGTTGGTTTTTTTTTTACAATGTGTCCTTTCCCTAAATACTTAGAACTGACTTAAAAATGTCCTGCACTTGATTGCAGACACATCAGTGGTTCTCTCAGTCTCATATGAAGGCAAGCATACTACTCTTCTTTCAATCCAATATTAACCAAACCAGTTAATACACTCAAAAATTATGGCAAACTTTCTTCTGACAGTATGAAGACCATATGGTTGTGTAAAATGGTTGTTTGAGCCTTCCTTTCACTAGTGCTGTAGAGTAAGCCATGGCTGCCGGCAAAAGAAGGAATGTAGTACGTGCCAGCTGGTTTTTCCCTACCAAAAATCATTTGGATCAAGGTATTTTATCTGTATATATTCAGGGTACTTTATCTAAATATATTCAGGGTACATATGAAATATGTTTTGGACACGTTCACCTATTTATTTTAGATAAACAGGAGCTTTGAAAATTCCATCTGTTTCACACCAACGTGCCAGCAACAGTCAGGTGACAGAATGTCACTGCAAAAATGAATAGAGTTTCTTTAAACAAACTATTGAAACTCTCAGATCAGCTATACCTTATCTGTCTAGCAACCCATCAACCATCCCACCCCTCCCTGGGAAAACACGGGAAAGCAGGAGTGTCTGGATGGATGATAAATTGAATCTGATAAACAAAGGTGGGACGAGGCTTTCAGAAGCGGCCATGTCTTTTGAGGAGTGCCCTGTTCTGTTGAAACGTATGTGGATTTACACTGCTTTATTATATTGTAGTGAAACAAATCATGCAGCCCTAGAATCAATTCACAGTTAAACGAAGACAGATTGTTGTATTATATTGACCAATAACAGCTACTGTATATATTTGGATTCTGCTATTCAGCTCTGTTTCAGGGGCCTGAACAAATGACAGAGAAGTAATGTAAAATTACATGGCTCAATAGGATACAGAGCCTCTTATCTCTAAGTAGTCTATGTGGGCTTAAAAGGGCCCAAATGTTGTGACAAACAGTTATGCAGACACCAGAGCACAGTGTCCTGATTTCTTTTTAAAGGGCTACATACTCCAGTCCTACTGACGTCAATGGAACCGTGAATGTCTCAGCTTCTTATAAATGACTTAGTGTGCACTGAAAAAAATAATTTAGATCACCCAGTTTTTAACTCTCTGCCTTACAGAGCTCTCATGTAAGTAAAGACAACAATATATATTTTGGTCAGCTCTAAAATTCACAAGAATCCACTTAGTACCAAAAGGATTCTTGCTTGTTTGAGCAATTACCTCTTTCCAAACTGCTTCACATTGTTGGCACAAGTAGTTGGTTCTGCTTTGTGGGAGAAGGAGAAAACAGCCATTTCAATGTGTTTCTTCTGCCACCTATGTCATTTGTTGTTTGTGTATATTAGCGATACCACTAGGTGCAAAAGGGTTCAAATCCCAAAAAGGAAGTGTCAAACTCCCAAGAGAATTCAGGTTGCATTGAAGTACTTGGATGTGTGTTTGTAGAGTGCTTAAATCCCCTTGGAAATCCCACAGCTGTTTTTCCTTGGTGCCCATCATCTGCTGAGTACAGAAGTGGGTATGGTAAGGAAGGGACAGACCGTGACTTCTTACTCTTGCAGTCACTGCCCCAGAGGAGAGGTTAAATTTTAGAAGGCCGTAAGACCTGGCTTGCCTTACTGCTCATACCAGGGATCCTTGGGGTCCCTGTTAAGGCACAAAATAAAGCATGGCCAATGTCTGCACTTCACTTACTAGAAGGAGAAAAGTCTTCTTTCCAGGACTCATAGTCTGAGTCCTTTCATGGGACTAACCACAAAAAAATTAAAGACGAAAAGGAAATAAAATGTTTACCATGAACAGTGTTAACAAGCTTAACTAAACACTGCTGCTACTGAGGCGAGATCCCATCAGACACCAGTTTTGCATGACTTCAAAAGCTCTTTCATTAGAATACTGAAAAATGGCTGTATTGAAATATAGCTGGCTCTACCTACATAATCTATCCACCTATCGTAATTATGCATTAATGTAAGATTCAGGTTCAGCAGGTTCAGCATACTACAAGTAGATTTCTGCTTGCAAGTAAATTGTGTTTGTTTAAAAAGTTAGAAATAGAGAGAAAGAAGAATATATTGAAAAGGAAGATATCTCCCAGAATTTTCCTGGGAGAGTTTGGAAGATTTCATGGTTATTCTGTGAATGTTGCAGAGGAAACTGATCCCCTTTGTTAAGTTGCCTAGAAAGTGCATTTTTCAGAAAAATTTCCATACTTTAAGTTCTAAAATGGCACAAGCCAGCAGATCCAGGCAACGCATTTAAGAAAATAATTTTTTCTCATCACAGAAAACCTGAAGCTAATCCAATGAGCATAAAAAGGCACTTCTTCCTTTGCATTTATATTATACCAAGCACACAAAAAGTCTGACACCAACCTATTGATCTCTGTCTCACAAACCAACAATGGTATCCATTCATTACTTCACCCAGTATCTCTTTCTACCCTGTTTAATGGGAACTATTCTCTGATTGCAGTGTACTTCAGTGAAAACTTTTTAAAAAGAACCTGCTTCAACACTTTGCTGCTTTATAATCAAACAGAAAGCTCTTCAAAAGTTCTAGACATATACATTTTTATATATGTACTGTCCATACTTTTTTATATATATATGTAATATACACACACATATAATATCTGCTGCTATGCTGCACTTACTGTTTGTTGACTTACTTCCCATTCATGAATGATGAGAATTCTGCATACGGTAGGGGTAAAAATACAAGATCTTTCACCCTGCAGAGCAGTTTCCATAAAAGGTACAGTCTCTCAAATTGCAGACAGAGTTTAGAAACTGCTGGAAGTTTGAAGAGCTGGTAAATACCCATTTCTTGAGTGGAAAATTTTACTTTTTATTTTCCCTTCATTCTGATATCTGTTTTTCATTCTTTCTGTGTCTTGCAGAAAGTGTCTCTGTCCTATTTGGGTTCGACAGTTCCTAAATTATTGCACATTTCTACAGTCATGCATCACTGTGGTGTCTGATTTGCAGGGAAAAAGCAAAGGCTGTGGGGTTTGTTTTTTTGTTTAAGAGTAAGCTATTTCCATACTCTTACTGGTTCAATTTTGGAATATGGAAATCTAAGTCTAATATGTTTAAAGAACCTGTAGGGGGTCCTTCCATATAAGGAGAACGTTCAGTAGCATGAAGTTATGGAAGTGCATGTCATCACATGCTGGCCCACAGCATTTTTTCAATGAAAAAGGAAAGAATTTGTTTTTGAATCTCAGAATGGCCACCGCAGAGCACTCCTTAGAAGACAATCACACAGCAGCCAGGCTACTCTACCCTTCCTCCTGAAGCAGCATGCTAGTATGTGACAGCGCAGTTATCAAAAAACTATAGAAGTGGTGGTAAACTAGCGTTGTCTTCTGTAAACTGAACACTGAACATAAGTCGTCTGCAGAACCCAGCACATAATACCCGGAGGCATGTAGCATCAGCTGATTCTGATGATAATCTGAGGAGTACCCTGTTTAATTTACCTGTTCAGTAGCAACAGTTACGGAAGAGTCAAGCCCAGATGAACCTGTAATGCAGTGCTGCATTACTTTTAGTGAAAGCTGAAACGATATCCACCTGTTGTAGAGCATACCTGAGCATTTTGAGTTGTTATTTCTGCTCCATTTGAGGGGCTAATACCATGATTGAGGGACTGTATTAATCATGCATACATCAATACTGGAATTTGGTTAGTAACAGGTTAGTTCTTGTTCATAGCAGATGCTCTTCATTATAGCAGGGAGGTTTGGGAAGTGAAGTCACAGTTAACAAAGCACTATCCTGTTCTTGCAATTGTTCTTTTTTTTCTTTCTTCCAAGTGTGCTAGTCAATCTGTATTATAGTCATGCAGGAGTACAGCGTCACTAATGCATTTCTGAGAGCCTTTTCATTTCCAAAAGCTAAGAGTATAGAGGAGTAGGTGACATTTTAGTGAGGGCCCTTCCCTCAGCTTTGGATGAAAAGCCTTTCTTTGTCAGAGACCACTTGTGCCACACTGAAATCACTGTGAAGTGGCTTATGTGAAGGTGCATTGCACAAAACTCTGAGCTCTGTGCTTTCTTGTTTCCTCTTTTTGATCCACTAAAACCAAACTCAAATATTGTTTCATTTGTATAGTGCTGTCACTAGTCTCATCATCTCTAGAAATGGGTAGGAATAAGAGTATTTGAAGCAATATTTTATGCACAGGCTGGATTTCCCATCAAAGTTGACAGGTAACTTCCCCCAGCTGCAGCTGGCCAGGAGAGCTGCTGTCACCAACACATTTCCTCTGTAATGACCCTTTTCTCTCTGAAGTTGTGCTTGTTTTTGTACCCAGTTTCCACAGTAATTTTTATTGCTAATTTTGTGTAGCGTTGAGCAGAGAAGTTTTTGTTTATATAGCATAAGACTTAGCAGCCATTGTGGTGTTTATCACCCATGACACTCATTTCACATCTCATCTGTTACATGAGTGAAATGTGAAGATAATCATGTTTTTCTAGCATATCAAGGATAAAATGGCTTACAACCAACAGGAATGGCTGGGGTTATTTTTAGTCTTCTGTATTAGTGTAATTTACCAGCCAAAGACTGGAACCGCTTCCCACTTCTCACAGGTTTATAGCAGTAGTAAGGGCCAAAACTACAGAACTGCTACAGGTCACAAACCCATTGCTGAGTCTTAAGACACTCGTCTCAATGGCAGGGTTGTTTTTTTGTATTTATTTTAATACAGCACCCCCAGGCAGATTCAGAATTTTTTGACTGCTGGCCTTGCAAATAATCACAACTGGCCAAATTCTGTTACTCAAGCACGCTGAGTGAAATTCTGGATGGTCTAAATGACATCAGTATCACTGCTTGACGTACTTTCTATTCACCATGAACAACGGTACGGGGGTTGGAACCTGTTTTCTAGTGAGTAAAGATATTTGATTGGAAACAAATTATGTTTCTTTTATTTTGCACTAGAGAAGGCAAATATTTGGAAGGAAGGGAAAAGACAAGACTGTGCTGTCCCCTATAGAGTATAGCATCAAATTACAGTCAACAGGCTGTTTAAAGATTCAGAATAGAAATGAATTCATAATAAAAAAACTCATAAAAGAGTCACTGTCCTTTCAGAGCAGACTATAAGGTAAGAATGGTGAAGTTAGGTAGTGAGAAATTGCCAACAAATTATTTGTGAGTTGTGCTTTGAAATGAGACAAATACCTAAGGTTTTTTGTTGGGGTTTTTTTGTGGGTTTTTTTGGCATCTTCTTGAGAGCAGAATGGGTTTTAATTCTGATATGACTTCCATTGTGAACACAGTCATTATAACTTACTTGATTATAACTCTGAAAATGATTAGTTCCTTCGGGCAACACTTTGATGAAGTTTGGAATGTAGTTTGAAAAGTCTGTAAAAGAATTTTATGTTTTACTTTATAGGCTTCAGATTACATATCTGGTGCAAGTGTCATAATGAATATTAGGAGAACCAATCTGGTTGCATACCTAAATACAGTTAAAACCAGAGAGCTCCAGGCTTGCCTTTATAACTTTATATATCTATTATACATCAAAGGGACACGACAGTTGTGCTATGAACCAAGAAAATTCACAATTACAGAAAAAAAAATCACACACATGTACGCAGTAAAACCACAGTGCAACTCAATAGAAATTAATTAACAACTCACTGCGAAATCCGTATAAAGACAAAACTCCCACTGGTCCAAATTCACTGCTAGCCTAGAAGAGTCTAGCTTCATGAAAGTTGAATTTATCTCAAGTTTTAAATGTTGGAAAACAGTTGGAGTTTCACATGAGCAAGGATTACAGAATAAGGCACTAGGCTTGAGCAGGACAGATTTCTTCTCTCGTTTTGGGAGGTAATCCCCAGTGTTTTTTCCTTTCAAAGTTGAAGAAGCAATAAACACAGATTTTTCTCTTAAAAAATAAATATGGTAAAGTAGGATGCAGAAGTCATTATGCTATAAGGACTTGGGTTAGTCCAGATCTCTCTCCATTATTTAGAGACAATTTATTAAATTCATTAAAAAGAGAGAGATCTCTTTTCAGATTTAGGCGACCTATCCAATGACTTTTGAGGAACATCAGCCAATGGATCAAGGTCCAAATTCTGTCCATCCCTGTAACTATGTGAACAGTGGTCAAATTGTACTGATGAAAACACACGTGCAACTTGACTCTTGTCTATATTAAATTCGTCTTTCTGAACTATCTATATTAAGATGTGAAGATATCCATCATTATCTGCATACAATTCATCTAAGACTCACAAATTTTGTTTTCTTGGTTGACAACAACTTACTAAATGAAATGAAAGACTGGCCTGAAGCACATACTCGAAAAGAAAAAAAATGGAGAGGCAGTGAAGGTGCTTTGTGGAACATGTATGACATTCACAAATTGTTTCAGACATTCAACCTTGTAACAGTGCAGCTAATTGAAGTTATCTGAGACTTAGTTTCTCCAGTTGTCTTTGGCAGTAGTTACAAATTATATTTTTTATACAGAATTAGTCATTGTTAAAGGAAACGGTGATTGAGTGGTGCCGTTAAGTATGATGACAGAAGCATCACCTGGAGCCTGTCTTCTTCGGTTGGATTTGAAATCTTGTATCCTAGATGTACACAGACATTAACTTCTCCTTTCTAGCTGGTACGTTCATCTTAAGCTCAAAAGAAACACTTGATTACGATTTGTCTTCCTACCTGTCCCTGAAGATAAGGAGTGACGCTATCAGAGCTGTTTAAACAAGGAAATCCTGGTAGTTTGATTTACTGATTGAACCAAGGTGTCTTCACATCCCATTGCTTGTTCCATGCAACATATTTGGTTAAGATTTATAGGCATCTGACAATCCGATAGAAGCAATAAGTCTATTTGGAATCCTAGAGAAATGGTCTTACAGGTTTTCAGGCAGCACACCTGACTTTTATTCCCATACTGAGCACTTAAGCGCTCGTATGTGTTAAATCAGATTCAGACTTGATGCATTGACCTTACTGCACCTGCATTGCAGGACACTCATGATCACATGAGAGGTGGATGCATGCAGTCCCATGTCACATGATGTGACTCTGCAGACCCCATTCTTCCATTTGCAAGAGTCTGAGCAAATAATTAATTTTCTTATTAGAAAAATACTTTCAATACGTATTTGTTCTTGCCATTTCAGAGGGTTATCTTAAGTGACAGGATATTATATGCCCACGGGAAAAGAGAAAAATTGTTCTGTGATAGTTGTTTATCTGCAATTCTACATAGTCAGAGCAGAAAGTCTTTATAAAAGAGTACTATTTAATTACTTTCAAGGTAGTTAAATTTTTATGTCATTGCTGGAGAGAGAAAAATCCATGTGTGATCCACCTTTCTATAGCTGTCTTACACAGAACAATACAATTTTACATCTTAATTATTGCATTTGGCTAACTGATATCCAGAGACCTAATAGTGAGAAAAATGACATGGAATAGATTATGAACCTGGGTACCACAATGGATAAATTGTATTTCCAGTTATGTCATGGAAAATCCTTTAGAAATCAATGAAGTTAAAGATAGGTTGCATAGGTGTGAGTGATGGCAGGATATGGCCTATTAACTCTGCATTAAAGAAGGGAATAATCTGAGTACCTCTAATTAGCGTAGCTGCTGAAAGAAGAGATGGACCTTAGCTGCTGCTGTGGAGTATAAAAATAATTTTTCTAGTTTTAAATCCACCTCTCAACAGCAAAAATAAAGGAGGAAAGCCAATTTTCTCCCTGAAAGGAATAAAGCAACATCTATTTGGATCAAACTTTCATTCCCATTTGCAGAGAAACTGATGTTTCAGACCCAAGCAACTAAATAAATACATGTTTACTTAAAGATATTGCTAAAGTCTTAACCCTAAAAATATGGGCCTGTCAGGAAACAACTGGCCTCCTCTAAAGCTATAATAATGTTGGGGGTTTTTTGGTTTTGTTTTTTAATATTCCAGGCCTCAGAGGTACTGTAGATTCCAAAGCAAAGCATCAAGAGAAACTATAAGTAGAAAATAAACCATAATACAGCTGCAATGAAAGGAGTTCTTTTTCTTAGTTTTAATGTGTGCTAAGGTTTGAGAGCTGTCTTAGTCTTTTCAAAATAAGCCTTACAGGATTACTATCCTGAAGAAGCATTCAGCAAAATCATTTTGCAATCCACAGGGTCTCTTCTGGGTGGTTTTTTTGAATATCAATAAGATATTTCTATTTCATGGAATAAATTTATCTTTTAGATTAGAAATGGAAGTACATATAAAGTGTGAAATAAATGGATCTTAGCGTTTCATAATTCAATGTTTTGACATGACCACATGCAATAATTCAGAGAAACACAGGAAAGAGGGCAGCTCAAGCATCTTCGAAGGTGAGTCACATCTTGAATTTCCAACTTGTTAAGAAACATAGTTTCTTAAAGGTAGCTAGAAAAATAGGTCGCAACATAAATTTGTCCCTTATATGCGAAAGTGTTATTAAAAATGTTTCACAGCTATTCATGTTGTTTTCTCTATCTGATTTATTTCTTAAAACAAGCCTCCAAAGTTTCGATAAGAATGAATTTAAAATGCTAAGCAGATCTCCCCTAATCATGAGGGTAATTTAATGTATCTTTTAATCAGCAGCATTCAGACTGACTGATATTTGAACAACAAAGCATCCAGTAGCATTCAATTTTAAGGAATTCTATAATTATTTATGGTTTATGCACAGAATTAGCTATTATTAACAGTTGTCTTTGCAAGGTTGCACATGTTTTACAGATCTATACATTGCATCTTTATCTGGCTATCTGGCCATAAACAAAATACAATTTAAGCCTGGTCTAAGTTATCCAGGCAGTTGCAGGTTTCTGTTCTGAGGATTTTTTCTAATTGCATCTGGCTGCTTGGGAGTTAGCAGGTATTTCAGAAATAGGGAGTTCAAATTTTGCAGTAACATTTACATTTGGAGCAGGTTGCTAGTGCCGCCTTCTTTGTTTGCTGTTTGGTCCTTGGTTTTGGAATAAGCAGGATCATGGGACAAAGCAGTCAGCCAAGCCCTGCCAGAAATACCAGGATCCAAACATGTAGTACAGTCCACAGTGGTACCCCCACAAATGAGATTATTCTACCCCAGATTGAATACTCAGGGAAAATGAGGCAGTTTCCACTGGAGATGGAAAAAACCCTTTATCTCAGGGAAGCCCTGTCACAGTTTCTGCTAGAATACGGTTTACAACATGACAATGCTGGAGAGCCTCTATTTTTCTGGCAAAATGAGCAGAATTTAGTCTCTGCTCTGTGGACTACTTTATCACAGCTGATTCTCACAGAGTGTTCCTTATGGATCTAAATATTTATCCAACGCTGTCTGGCTTCAGCGTGCCACTCCTCTAGATTTGGGGTTTTTCATGGTTTCTGTTTTGTACCAGCTTGGTTAGATGCACAGGTTTTCCTTCACTTTCTAGTTACTGGGCATATCTAAAGCCTCTTGAGTCTTTCTTTATGTGGTTTATTTCATGCTGCTTTTTTCTCCCAGATGTCTGTCTAGCATTTGGCATTTAGGGTCTTTACTATTGATGGTAACTGAAGACAAGATAATGTTTTTATTGCAAATTACTTATGCGAGGGTGAAGGAAGGGGGTAAGGTGTAGAACTAGGAAAGAATGCTATTGTTGGCTCAGATTTCATTGACTGGAAGAAAAAAACATAGTTACGTATTGCCTCTGAAAACCACTCTACTCAGACAAGAACCATATGTAGCAGAAATGCTTGTATATGGTAACAGTGATGTTGCAACCTAAAAATGATTTTATTAAATAGGCAGCAACCTTCATTTCTTATACGTTCTAATACCACCTAAGTACATTTGAATAACTAAGTGTAACGTGAGCATTACAGATTTCTGTGTATTTTTTTCAGACTCTTAAAACTGAATAGTAACTTCAGGCTTTGGTGCAGTAAGAGATGGGAACTCCAAGCTCTTACAAAAATAGGTAGAAAAGGAAGGGGAAATTTCATCAGAAGAAGAATACTAAGTTCTGGATTTAAAAATCACTACTGCAAAAGGAATGAAGAGAAATATCTATTTTGATCTTATTATGGCTTGACAAGACTTTGCATCATTGAAATATAAGATGGACTAATTACATTAAAGCAATTACATTTAGTTTTTTTTAGTTTGCTGTAAAACTAATTATAAGACAGCTTTTAATAAAATATTCTGTGGCAAAGCCAATGTATTTTATATTGTCTTTGTTACAAAATGAATAATCTCTTGTGCTGTAGTTTTAAATCCTTAATCGCATTCTTCATTAGGCTCTAGGAAAGAAATGAAGGTGTTATATATAACTGCCTCTTTGACAGGGTTTTCTTTATGAATAGTCCAGGGATGTGATGAAATACTTTTTTTAATGTAGCCTGGGTGACAATATAGAAGCTTTTTCTCAATAGTGGGGTCAGTTTAACTGCAATGTTACTAGATATCTGCCTGTGACATGCCCTAAACTCTGTCAGACATCTTTTCCTAACACTCCATTGAGCCTTATCCTTAATTTTGTTGATCCCTATTAAGTCTCCAAACTGACATATATATTTAAAGAAAGTCACCAGTTCTCAGGGTAAGCTAGAGTCTAAAAGATTCTTAAAAATAATCTCAAAGATAGACCAATTTTCTACTGACCAAACCAGAGAGTTAGAAAAGAGCTAAAACTTATTGCCAATTTCAGCTTCAACTTCTTAGCCTAAGACTTTAAAAGTTGTGTTGATTTAATTGCTCAAACTCCACAGCTTCCAGTGGGAGCTGTATACATAAAATCCTTCCCCATCCTTTGTAGATTAGTCAGAGGATTTAATGAAAAAAAAAAAAAAAAAGAAAAAGAAATGTACGTATGTATGCAATTTGTGGTTTTTTTCTCTCTCAGGCTAAGCTGAAAATAAGTAAGTGTTGGAGTATGCAGTCAGAGACTTTATAGGGCATCTAATATTCAGAAAACATTAAGCAGAAATTCTTTGAAAATAATTTGTTGGTTTTTTTTTAAAGGTCTTAAAATTAAGTTTCCAAAGTCATTTGAATATTTGTCATGATTGTGCTTGCTCCTGTGCAACTCAAAGATAATCCATGTCCTGGAGGACTTGCATAGCAGATTGTTTGGGCCAGAATGTTATGTGATGACATGCCATTGCCAACCCTGATGATAACTTCACTTGGCAAGCAATCTCACTCATTTCAGTGGAGTAAGATGTTACTCCTAGTAACCACGTTGTCTGAATCTAGAGGAGACAAAGTCCTGTAAGAGTGAGCTGTTTTGCTCAAGCATCTTATTTTGGCTGATAATTCTTGAAGTCCGTCGGTGTCTTGAAAACAACGTACAGATGCCTCTTGCTTCAGATCAGTTGTGTTTGCCAGCGTTGACTCGTATCAACATGATATGTCTTTGTAGTGTCATATACAAAAGTGGTATTTCTTGCATTGCTGTGACATTTTATTACATATCAACCCAAAGGAGAATATCTCGAAGGACATTTTATCTGCGCGTGGAAAATGGAAGAAGGACAGCTGTGTGCAGAGATGGTTAATCGGGGAGCCATGTTCTGCGAGACTGCCTGCATCACCTTCAGTAGGCTCCAAACACAGAGAGCAGAGCGTAAGCCAAGCCTATCCTTTAAATGCCCGACTGAGGAATTCCCCTCCCAGCCACACAGGCACAGCGACTGCCTTCTGGTCTTGCCGGTTTAAAGTTTCTTCTGAAGTGTCTGTGAGCAGCCACCCAGATGTTTAACAAGCCGTACTGATGTGCTAAGTGACAGACTCCTTCAGGCCTGCGGACGTGTCATGCTCACACTGCCAGGGTCAAACTGCTCACCAGGCTCGGGGCAAGGCAGGAATTTTTTCCACTTGAACTCAAGTATTTGTCTCAATGGCTTCTGATCTTTGATCCTCTCGATATTGTAGTTTGTCTAGAAACAATCTATGGGCAAATATATGGGAAAATCATTCAATATATGGGGAAATCTAAAGGTGAAACCATAAGGAAACTGAGTAAGATATAGATAAATGATCTTATGGTGCCCTCTGACCTGAAGATCTATGAAATCTTTTATGTGGAGATGTGAAGTAAGTAGAAGAGAGTGTATATAAAGATCATGTAATACAATTAGCTTGTCTGAGGCTGAGCAAGTTTTCCGGAGGAGGAGGAGGAGGAGGAGAGGATGACCATGTGTATGACAGCCAACATGTGAATGCCCATTTGAGGTTAGGTGTTGTGTGCAAAGAGGACGAGGGGTGAGACCTGCAGCATGGGAGATCAGCAGAGCCTGCTGCAGAAGTAAGGGGCATGCTGGTAAGAGTTAAAGATGGTTAGCATTGAGGCTGTCAGATGAGAGATATGCAGGAAAATGGATTGTCAGGAAAAGTAACACAGAGTGACAACACAGCTGTGTGTAAGTGGACCGGTGGAGCGGGCGGTGCTGTGGGGCAGGCTCTTCAGGCAGGAGGTTGCCTGGGTTTGCTTTTCTCCCTGAAACCTGTTTTGTGGAATCCCCTACTTTTCAACTCACAAAGATAACTCAAGATGAGATTGCTGCTTAGAAAATGGGAAAACACATCAGCTGATGGTATAGTATAACAAATGCTTAATTTCTTAAACTCGTGACTGGTATTAGTTACCCAGGCCTGTATGTGCAAGCAGTTAAACAGCAGTTGTGCGACTCAGCCCTTACTACTAAATAGCTGTAGGCTTTTGCTTTGAAATATTTGCTTCCTGTTTATTTTTTCTGGCAGGGCATGATCATGAGGTTTCTACACAAACTGCTGATTGGCTTTATTGTTTTTAATGGTCTGGTTTCTGGTAGCTGTCAGTAGAAGCAAAACAGAAACCTTGTTCAGTTCCAGAATCTGCCTGGGCCGTTGGCTATTCCCAGTGAGAGATGTCAGTAACTGAAATCAGCTACTCTGATTTCAGCAAACCTTCCTAGATTTAGCTTTTACTCTATCAAACTTACTTCCACCCAGAAAAAAAATGGGCCTTTAGGTATAAACTAGCCATGTGTACTTACCTACCTGCAACATCAAAGCAAAGTTGGGTTCCTGCAATCTAGTTTAAACAGAAAGGGTTTTGTGCTCATTGTAAAGCTGGATTTGAACTACTGGCAAATAGATAGCAGACGTAGCTCAGCCTTTGGGTAATTTGCAAGTGCCAGGTTAGCACGGCAGGAATAACTGTAGTGGACTATGGGCGAGACTGACTCCTGTTCAGGTATCACTGGCAAAGAGTCAATCATCCCCAGGTGAGCCAGAGCTAATCAACACTTTTCAAGTTATGAATACTGAACACTTGTCACAATCTGCAGCCGAAAAGTTATTCACTGAAATTATACAGTGAATTAATTGAAGTAGTACCTTTGAGAAAATTATAAGTGTTTTGCAGGCAATTTGTGAACAGGTAAAGTGAAATTAATTGAATGAATGATTTGTTATGAACTATTCTCCTAGCAATAATTTAGAAGTAGGAAGGTTCTATTTTTCCTTTTTCTGATTTCACTAAAGAAAGTTTGAAATGTTCACCTGTATATCCTGCCATAGAAACATAATCCCAGACTTGGCCATTCTTTTCATCTTCTTTAGCACCTTGCCATGTTGTGAGGATCACTGACATCTTTAGGTGTACTCATGAAGCAACCTGTAGCTGAAATGCATTAGGAGTTTCTTTAATGATTAATATGTAATTAGAAATAGAAACTGTCCACTTTATTATCTTTTACTCAGTTTCCCAGCTGTACCACATTTACATTAGTCTACCATATAATGCTAGGAGGTAGAATTTTATCTGCAAGCAACATTTTAAAGCAGTAATCTAACACAGATTTCTGCCTGATATCTGAAGTAATCCTACCTCTGAAAGATCACTAACAGCTGACTAACAGTTTTAGAAAAGAGAAATGAAGCACTTTTCATTTTCACTGTCTTTAGGGCTTAGCATAAATTTTCCATGTCCACAATGTAATGCATTGTGGTCTTGCCTCAGAAAACAATTGTTCAGTCTTTATTAATGAAGACTTTTATTTAGACTTAATAAATTTGTCAAAACTGCAAGGCATTCTGACTTGACTAGATTGAAAGTGAATGCCGTGTACGTCCCAGATATACTCTGTTCTGAATACGAAGATGTTTTCATTGTATGATCTTGGTTTTTTACATGTGAAATATGTCTGAAATGTAAAACAAAGTCCTATTTTCTTATACTTCAGTAAGTTATCTGTTAAGATGTCTCCTTAACAGTGATATTAAGTATAATTGTGACAACTGACAGCTTTTCAGTTTGCCCGCAAGTTCTTGCCCCTGTGCAGTGGATAATGCTAGGTAGCTGTCGTGGTTTAACCCCAGCCAGCAACTCAGCCCCACCCAGCCGCTCGCTCGCTCCCCCCTGGTGGGATGGGGGAGAGAATTGGAAGGGTAAAAGTGAATTCTTTTGAAAATCTCATTCTACTCGTCTATACAGGAAAAAAAGATTGTGGCCTACAAAGATAAAAGCTTTCTTAGAGAGACACTGGCATCTTGATATCACACTTGGGGAATTCTTATTAGCACTTTATTATATGGCTTTGGAGAGCAAAACCAGGTTGCTTTGCTGTCTCTGCCAAACTATCTGAGGAATCCTTGAGCAGCATAGAATACATATCCTTAGGGCCTTTGAAAAGATCAGAGGTACCGTGACTGAGATTTGCGACTGCAGTTTCCTAGGACCTTGATTCTTGAAGCTCAAATTGCCTTTATTTAAACTAAAACCTTCCTCCTTCTGTGAGAACAGTTTTGATTTGTTACAATAACACTGTGGAACAGTTTACTGAGGAACAATTAAACACCCTCTTCCCCCACCCCCTCCTCCCAGGATCCTTTGAATTATAGTTTTCCTAACTAATTGCAGCAAGCTTGGACTTACAGTTCCAACATGATCTAAGGTGAGGAAAACCTTTTAACTAGATTTCCAACCAAACAGTCCAAATTCCCTTCCTGAGTCTAAAATACTTATCTTTATTGACATAAGCAATGTGAAACAAAGAGAAATACTAGCAGTTGTTAACAATCCATTTATTTCAGCTGCAGCTTCCGACTGAATTGACATTGTTCATTACAGCTATCCCTTCCCTTAGAGACAGTAATGTAGGCTTAAACCAGGGACCATGCTGTGATCTGTATACCTTTTTTGTGGATGAATTTATTCTACTATCATGTGGTAAGAAGAAGAGTCAGGCAATGCTGAACTAGAAGTAAAATGGGTTTCTTTTCCTCCCTCACCTTGCATTTAATTTGGAAAAGGTGAGGGAGGAGAATGTTCTCATTTAATTTTAGAGAAGCACGTTAGAATGATCTGTGTAGGTAAGGTAGGTAAACCAGCTGGCATGTAGTCTAGGATGGCTGAAACTGTCTAGTGTCTGCTTTTCCATGAGTAGCTGCTGAGGTGACTTGCCTGTTGCTTGATTGTTCTCTGGGGAGGACAGAACTCCTGATCTGTGCGTGGCCTGGCTGCCGCTTGGTCACTTCACCCCAGTGTTCCCAGATCCCTAAACTGAAGCTTTGTTTCAACTTTTCTCAGCTCTGGGACCTCTGCAAATATGAGGATTTTTTAATTATTTAATTTTGTTCCAATTTGGATTGCTTTGAGAGTACCAAAATCCTCTGTCCCCTGAATTAAATGTGCTTCCCAGCTGTTGTGGTCTTGCTGACTTCATGAAGTTCAAGAGGGACGGGGGAGCTGCGGCTCCTGGCCCCGGGACACTGCTGAGGCAGGCAGGAGCTCATGTGGGGTGCGCTGCCCCAAGAACCTCAGCTCCCTGCCTGCAGGGCACTCAACCTGGCAGATTTGCCCTGAAACCATGGATGTCCAGTTGTGAAGATGGATGTCCAGTTGTGAAGCATTGCTCCATAATCCTGTGAGGAACTAGGGAGTTGTCAAAAGTTTATCACTAATGAGATTTTTCAGTTTAAGTTACTTGAATGTACTCTATTAGTGTTTTCTGCAGAGCTTTTCTACAGAAAATATTTGGTAGTTGTAATTCTAGTATCATTATCTTTGACAATATTGCAATAGAGAAGTCCAAGAAGTTTTAATTTCCTCACTGTGTTTCCAAAGGAAATCTTGTTTTTGCTAAAAACAAACAAGTCAGTGCATTTGTTTTTGTACTTTGAATTTAAACCAAGTCAGCTCTAATTGCCTTGAGCTTAGTTTCATATCAATGAAATTGATACAATATTTGTGAACTACATGATGGACAACAGAGACCAACTTTAAATTAGTAAACTTCTTTTTTTCTAAGAAAAGGCGACTTCAGAGACCCAAAGAAATGCTGGAGCTAGACAAATGTGGTTTGTGTTTTACTAACTGAGTTCCAAATAATTTTGCTGTTTCTGATGTGCACATCATTCCAAGTCCATTTTTTTCCCTTGAGTCTCTAGACGATGTTGCCACGATAAGGAGAATGGATCACCAGACAGCGTATGAATGCAGTGGGGGTTCATAGTCATAAAACTATGGGTGTATCACTAAAAGGCTGATAAATCACTTGAAAGCGGTTCCACCAGCTGTAACCTTGGAACACACTGAATTGTTAATTGCCAAGACTTATTTAAAGCTTCCAAATTTGTAGATTCAAAGCAAAATATACAATCATTTCAAGTCCAAATCTATTATGGGATGTGATTTAAGAATATTGTGCATGCATAAACAGCTTCTGCAATGTTTTCCACTGACTGAGGTTGAACAAAAGAGCAAAGGCTGGATTTGCCATTGTGCATTAGCTTCCAGCTTTGTTAAACACAGGTCCCTATCTCCAGGATGGGCCAACACCTTATTATTCCAGGTCAAGCTAACGCCACTACCCCCATCAAATTCCGTGTCTTACTGTTAGCAAGAATAAAAACAAAAGCTAGGCTTCAGCTCTGCAGTAACATGAAATGTATTTTCTGTTTATGTACACAACAACAAAATTTATTTGTGATCGTTAAGGCATCTAGTCCTTGTGGTGTCCTGTCGATTCCTATTAAGTGGTAAGATTCAACATAGGTACTGTATACACTTTGCAGAAGACAGTGTACAAGGAGATCTGCATTGTGCTTTTCCTGTTGGTGGTATATAAACAACACTAGAGTCTCTCTAGACATAGCAAGTCACCAAACACTTAAGCTTTTCATGTCAGTGCTGTGCCATGGTCTTAATTCTTCTTCTTCAGAACTAAATAAAGGTTTAGTGATTATGTTTTCCTGCATGTGAAAAGCTTTGAGGTGGAAATATTATTAGGTCTTTTTCATAGGTGCAATTAATAGACATAGAGAATAGCCGATCTCTCGTTCTCAAAATCAAACATGATTTTTTAAAATGTACATCAAGATTTTCCAAGAATACTTGTTTAGTTTTCTTCTGAAGAAACAAAGCAGTCTTTGTAAAAAAGACTGTCTCCTGATTGACTTGTACTGCTATTTTGCCACCTGGGTGCCATCACAATCAAATGCAAAAATGGTGGGATAATGTAATAATGATTAGCTGGAATAGAGCTGTGAAAATGTACAGATTAATTTTACCATATGCAATGCACAGAAAGGAAACAGTCAATAAACCTTTAATTGTATTTGGAAGTGAAAATGAAAGGCTGAAGTGAATAAGTTAATTACTAAGGACAAATTCAACACTTGGTCGTGTACACCAAATTAAGCACGTGTGCAAGATGGCATGTGATAATGCAAGTCGCCGACTGCTGAGAGGAATTGCCATTGTTCCCCAGGAAACAATGAGAGCCAGAAATATTCAGATGCATCAAGTCATCACCTAATTGTATTAAAGCTCATTGCTTTAGACAGAGACTGTCTCTCGAGGTAGAAAAGATGAGAATGGGACATAGATGATTTTGTAGTTCCTAAAGAAGTGTTTATAAACCCTATTTCTCAAGACTTTGGCTTGTATCTGATGTCATTTCCAAATTAAATACGAGCAAATGTTTGAGTTTCTTCTTGCAGTCTGTCTCAGGCTTTCATGTCAGGCCACCCAAGGGGATGCTTTGTATGGAGGGGTTTTCCTAACCTCCAAACGGGTGTTCGGATGCTGAACTCGGGCTGCCCTGTATTGGAATTCAGTACTGCATCTGCCAAGAGAGTGCGATAATGGCATTAAAAAGAACACGTCTCTTCTCTCAGTGAAGTTCTTTGTACACACCTTATAGGAATTGTTATCTATTGAAATAAGCTACTTGATAAATTTTGTTAGGTGTGTTAAACATTATATATTGGAATGTTATGTAAAATTTACTAGCCAGATGGACTTGCTTTCATGAGAAATTTGCTTTGATTGGTAGATTTTTTCCAATATTTTTAATTTTATTATTGCCTTCCACTCAAATAATGTATTGACACAGAGTATCTAGGGCATTCAGGGCACTGAAAATCTAAACCCTGCAAATTACAAGGCAATTAATTTTTGAATTATTTGGTAACTTCAATTAGAGTGACTAAATGATATACGTAATTGCTTCCTTATATGCAAATATGTATTTGTGAAATAATTACAGAGTATTATGTGCGCCAGGTAAATAGTGAAGAGAGGAAGAATCCACATGCATGAATTTGACTGAAGATATAAAGTAATCTCCCAGCTAGAGGGAGCCAACTTTGAATTGCTTTCCTTTACATCTGGGGGTCAGAATTTCAGTTGATGTTGTGAATTTTCCTTTCTCCAAAATCAGTCAACAAGATAGCTACAGGGAGATCACTGAGCCACTCTGGTTTTCTGCTTCTTTGCTTTCTAAAAGAATTGTTCTCGTGTCTCCCCCTGCAAAAAGTTCTGTAATTACCTGGATACAGTTAATGAGAAACTTGAGTTTTGGCAGTTACAATGTTTGAAGAACAGGAGCTTTAACAATTAGTAGCAACAATTTGAAGTTTACCACCCTCATTTTGATCCCTCTCGGCATTACGGAAATGAATTTGTTTTGCAATTACCTACTCTCATGACAGGCTTTGTCAGAAGAGCAAGGGAACATGATGAAAGCCAGATATTTGCTAGGAAGTGTTACTGTGTGCTCTGTAGTGGCAATCCTTGGCATCTTTGTTTCCTCTACCTGGAGTTTCAATTATAGGAAAAACATGTAATAATATCCTGGCATGCTGTGATGAAGAAGTGATCATACTAAAGAGGGAATGGTTGGAGGTTGGTTTTAGGAGACTTAACAATTTTTGTTATCCAGATGAATACGAAACAAATATCATAAACCACACTGGGACCTGTGATGAGCTCCCTGTAATTCTGCCCAAATACAGAGCACCTCCCTGCAAATTTTAAGGAAGGTTGTAGTAGTGACTGTCATTTCACTGCCATTCCGAGTATGGGAATACAATGTCCAAGGCAGAGAGAGGGAGTGAGACTCTGTGTGTGAGAGGAAGTGTGAGAACGTGCTCTGCTTCTTTCCTCACCTCCCTTTAGGACCACTGACGGGCCTTTTCAAATTTTAGAGCATCATGTCTTGCAGAAATATGGTGAGAGTTAAGAACCTTATCGTACAAAGAGGTAGTGGTAGGCTGGAGCGATCGACACCTCCTTTTGCCCAGAAGCCTGCTGATAGACTATGCTGCAGATCGCATTAAGCATTGCTCCCAAAAAACTTTCTGGAGGAATCTCAGGAGACAAGTTTTACATAATCCTCTCATTCTGTGCTGCTTCTGACAGTGCCTCTCGGAGGTGTTTTTATTCCGACCTATTAATTGTATTGTAACCTACAAGCATATATTTAAAGAACACCTTGTTTCTGCCAAGGATTCAAGGCAGCTGAGCATGTTGACCTGCTGTTCCATGGGAGGATTAAATGGTGAAAGATTGCAGAAATACTGTGCAGGTTTTAATGGAGAGGCTCTAAAAGTCTTTTGTGTCTGTCCTAATACAGAAGGAAATTATAATCAGAACACTTTTCAGAATTGGCATTGAGTTTACTACTTGGAAAAGCACTTGTCTAGCAAAAGCAAATGATTTCTTTACTACTTCAAACCGTAGCCCCTTTTGAAATGTAAATTAGGAAAATGGAGGTCTCAGCGCTCGGAAGAGCTCTGATGATTCATTTGTTATGATGTACCTCCCCGCTGTGCTATACCTAAAGTCATACAGTGGGGCTGCCTTGCACAGTTCAGCTGCATCAAACAAGGATGTACCACATTTAAAAGATTAAGCTACGGGGATGTGTGCTGCTGCAGTTTATGGAAATGCCACCTCAATCAGCTACAGCAATTAGCTGTTTCTCTTGTCTCTGCTTTTAAGTTACAATTAATGAGCATGCCAACAAACCCACCTGTTACAGCAAGAGAACTGAAAGAAGTCCAGTTTTTGATGAATGTAAATGCATGCGTAAATGCGCAGAGAAACTTGCCAGTGCTCTATCAAAGATGAGAGAAGAGAGATAAAAGAAAGTGATTGTGAATGATATGAGACTACTATCCTGACACCGCCATTTCTACGTAACTCCAAATGCGTGGTCATGTTGTATGACTGCAGACCACCATCATTAGTGAGCTGGTGATACACTTTTAAAAACATAAATTCTTTGGTTTTAAACTGTCAGAAAGTCACGAAAATTATTGTTTTCCTAGGAAAGTGGTGGTCCTTTTAACTTCACTTTCATAGGTGCGAGTAAGCTAACAACTTTATGAAACAAAATAACGCTTTTTGTGACAGTCATTCTATTTAGTACAGCAGGACTGAATATATTATTCCTAAATTGAAGAAAGCCTCCGCACTAAACTGGAAAATGACACTGGGAAGTGAAATGTCAATCTGCGAAGGTTATCCTGAGGCTTGCAAATGGCGGCAGACACTATTCCACAGACGTAGATATTTGCATGCATCTCTCTCTATTTTTGAACGGTACTATTGCAATGCACAACAGGCTGTAGAGAGCAGTGTTCAGGCAGGATAAACCTTCAGTCCATCAGGCACCTCGCTGTGGATCACACTGCAGAAGTTTGTGCTCTTGCTGTTCTCCCTGCTGCTTCGGGAAAGTTTGTGCTGATTTGTGGAAATCTGTCTAATCTTGCATGACACAGCTTTGTGATATTAGCATGTGGCAAAATACTGACTTCAAACATTTTGCCTCAGGAGGAAGAGATTTCTTTGCTAACAGCGGGTGGAAAAGGCACTTTTGGTAATGTCTCTATTAGTGTTTAGATAATAAGAAGGCTTTGGTACCTTTTTTAGGATCCAATAGCTTAATAACAGCACTCACTGTTTTATCAAGGTATTTTTCTGTCACTCACCTCAAACCAGTGTTATTCTAGATTGATCAGTGCATTAAATAATCTTGCAGAACGGACCATGAAAATTATTGGATAGAGCTGTGGGAGCAAGCGTGGATTGTTTCGCACAAATTTGCCTATTCCTGCCTGCATTGCTGGTATCTCATAGATGATAATGCTAAAAGCAACCACTATACTGAGGATTGCCAAAACTATTGTTTCACTTTTTGGCCTTCTTTGTGTTCATCCATGCCTACAGGCTTTTTTTGAAATTCGGAAATGGTCAAACCTTGATGCAAACACAATGTATTTAGAAAGTGATTAGCAACATTATCATTATGAAGCTGTTCTTGTGCATGTGTTTGAGAAGAGGGAATCTTTCTCTTCATGGAGGGAATGATATTTAAGTGTTTTCAGTGGGGATCTCAAGCACTTTTAGCAGTTACATAGCCAAACGGGAAGCTCGCCACTGGCACCATGTCTGATGTGCGGGAAATGATCCTGAAGTGGCAAAGTATTGTCATGTGATAAGAACAAGACACTACATCAAATGAATTAACTAATTACTTTGGTGGGGTGAAGGGGCCCTGAACTAGCAGTAGATAATTTCTTTAATTTTGAGATGGTATGGCAGTGGCTATTGTACCTCTGGCTCTAAAAAATGGAAGGTTACAAAATAAAGCAAGTTTGGAGGTGAACTTCACAGACATAAATGGCAAACTTGGCGCTTTAGTGTAATACAGGTCTCAGTGCTTTGGTGGTGTTGATGAACACTCTCTCTTCCTTCAAGCACTTAGTTAAAACAACCATTTCTCAGTCTCCTTCCTCCCTGGTGTGAACTGATCCAAGGCTGCAACTATCACATGGACTATTGCTCCTCCCAGCAGTGGTTTAACCTCCTTTTCTCTTTGCAACTACAGGAAGTACTTCTACAAGTAAAAGGCAAGCTTAAAATCAAGCTTTTAATGTTAATGTTATGCCTCTAAAGTTATATCCTTTCATATGTACATATATGCCTTAGTCATATATGCACCAAAGTCCCTCCTCATTCATCAAAACACTTAAGGACATACATAAAGACAGTGGGAATTACGTGTACTCTTAATGTTAATCCTTAACTTGGGTTGTTTCCTTGGACTGGTCTGTTTTCCTGAATCTCAATCTGAAGAACAGTTTCTTTGCCTTCTCCAAATAAATGAGTTTGCCTTGTTTGTACCGAATTCTCCATCACTGTCAGATGCCCCCCAATTTTTTACTTCTACAGGTCCTGGATTCTGTCCTTCACAAGTGCAAATTCTCTTGTATTGGCAGATTTTTAGTAATGGCTGAATTATCAAAGAGAGAGACACAGTGTCTCTTTATGTAGGAAGTTTATGTACGACTGAAATTTCTTAGGATCCCCTGGTTGTTTCATCGTAGGTTGTTTGCCATGCAACACAAGCAGTCTGAAGAACTTTATGAGCTGACTTTGGGTGGCTGCAGTTTGGTTTTTGAAGATCATTCGTTAAAGATGCATGAGCACAGCGGAGAAATAAGCTTTCTTTTCCTTTTTACCCCTCAAGATGTGATGATATGTTAGATCATTATAGTACAGGTGCTTTTAGTTTGGAGCGTGATATCACTGAAGTGCAGGATAGAGGTAAGACTAATGGCTTTGAAGTATCTATCACTATTCATTACATCCTGTGAAATGATTTTTGGAGGATTTACCATAAATCCCTTAATTTTTAAGATCACAAAGATCCTGAAGCAATGTTAAGACCACTAAAACCTTTTCAAGTTCAGTGGGTTCTGGATAATACTAAGTAGCTTACTACCTGTGACTAGCCCTCTAAGCTCTCTGTTTTTGGTGCAAGGTGGACGGCTCAGTTAGTTGTACTGCTATACTTTTACAAAAGCTATACTTTAAAAAAAATCCAGGTGAGTTGTTCTGTTTGTGTCACATTCATTGGTTCTTAGTTCTGGTTCATTAATTTTTTCTAACTAGGTACAGCTGAAGCGTTATTCATAAAGCGTTATTCATAAAAACTGTAAGCCACTGAGAGCAATGCCACTTGCATCTGCAACAGAGGAAAATTTCCAGTATTCCCTTACATAAAAATTAAACGGGGCTGTCCTTCTGTTACTGCACAGAAGAAATTGCTACGGAGGCTTGCTCATGAGCAGGCATGCCTAAGACACTGTTATTCCTAACCAGAATCTGCCCTGTCAATTAACACTCAGCATGGCAGATACTGCCAGGGACAGAGCTAATGCACTGTGTCATGATTATTGTACTCCTCCGAGCATAAATTGAATGGGGAATGGTTAGTAATTAGCTCAAGCCAAATAGACTCTACACTTGTCTTCTTTTGTCATTAAAGTCCAGGCTGATAACAAAAGAAGCTCTGGTAATTAGCACAAAACCATGCAAGAGGCCTGACTGTGCTTCAAGAACTCTTTCACGTGCATTTTTGTTCTAATGAAAATTTGACTTGAGAAAACAATGGGCAATGATAAGATAATTGTACATTAATAAGCAATAATTATTTTAGAAAGAAATTCAATTTAAGGATCCTTTCTCTTAATGGCAAAGAATAATTAATAATACAATTATATACAGGTTTATGGATATAGATATGCAATCAAGTACATGTATACATGCAGGCCTCCCCCTGAACTCTCATGGGTAGAACTAAACAGAGAGCTGGTTTTGAATTTTGCTAATATTCCACACTCCCAGTAGTAAGATTTGCAGAACCTGCATTTTGTGCAGTGTTTTAGAGGAAATGCTACCTTTTGAATGTTTTTTTTTCCATCATTTTGATTTAAAGAGCGTAGAAAACACCTAAGGAGTTCAGTACAAGTGAATATTTGAAATTTTTAATATATTTTATACAAATATATGTATATATTTATGTTCTGCTGCCTGAAAAGGTAGGTATTACGCTTGTGTTCATTGACTCATAGTTTCAGGAGCTACACAATAAATGTTTCAAACCCTGAAAATTGCATAGTGTAGCTTTTTCATGCATAACAATGTCATAATGGTGAGATCAAAATTCCCATCAGGATTAGAGGCTCAGCTGTTGGAAGGGTGTATGTGGCTTTCTGCAGGTGTAGATATCTGAGGTGTAGACTTCAGCCTTGCTGCTGGTGGTGGACAGAGTATGTTCTGCTCGTCAGTTTAGCCTAGTGTACTTTTGGGCTTAATGTGTGCAGTGTGAAATGATAATTTAAATCAAGTGCTAACAAAGGTAATGATGCGGTGACAGCTAAGGGTTTCAAGACACCAGCATGCTCCAGAAGACCTGGAAGCTCAGTAGCGAGCTAAATCATCCTTGTTGCTTCTTTACGCTAAGGAGTAGCAAAAAGGTATATGGCAAAAGTTTCAGCTACATTTTGTTCCTCTGTCTCTTCTCACTAGCAATTAAGACTTGGAGTAGAGCACGTCTGCACGTGGACCTGTAAAGATGAAGCCTGTATTCACACCTTCACAAGTTGTGAATTAAGCCCTCGTAATCCAAAGGCAGTGGTGATATCCCAGAATGTAGTACGGCTAACTCCACTAACCCTGGAAGGAACAAAGGCTGTTGACAGGGCTAGTCAGTACCTTTCTTAATAGTTGTTTGTTTGTTGGGGTTTTTTTATTAATGAGCTAGTTTAATTTTAGAAAAGTGAGATGCTGTTATGTTAACATTTGGTGCATTAAAAATAAGGATGACACTGATGTTTTGCAAGCTATTGAACCCTCCTTCAGTTTATAACCATCTTAATAAAACATGCCCGCTGTTTCCCATGTTCTCCAGTGGATCTCCATACCTGATCAACAGATACAGTCTCTGCTTTCCCAAGCGTATCTCAGTGTCCAGAGGAATGAAGCATGTTTTTGAGGTTTGCTCCTAAATTGGTCAGGATGAGTGCTTAGTCCTGTTTGAACAAAATCCTGCCTTGCACCGAGAGCTCATGCCTCTGGCCTGCTTAACTAGCTTCTCTCTTGGTCCTGTGTAGAGTGAAACTCAAAGAGAATGAAGTTTGTTTTATGTGTGGGGCCCTTTTTTCTGTCAAAAGGTGGGCAAATGGAGCTGGATTGTAGCTCCAGAGGACAAGAATTTTGACTGAATTAATAACAGTTAAATAGTCAAGTGTTTAGCTGATTTCTGTGTGATTCTGAATTAAGGAATCATGGCTGGGGGTTGATTTTACCCAGCTATCTGTATGCTTTAGCGTATGCTTTTTGATTTAGGATATAGCTCACGTTTCCTACCGATTTATTCAGTACCTAGTAGGTTTTGGGCTTCACCGCAAATTAAACTGGAAAAAAAAAAAAGTCTAGACATTTAGAGCAACACATTTATAAACTGTTTAGTTTTCGTTGACCCCACCAAGGCTTGTAGAAAAAGAGAAACACTGAAATTCATATGAGACTTCTAGATTCCAGTTTGCTCAAACACTGAAATGCCTCTGGTTTTCAACTGTAACAACTCTGGTTTTTTTTCCAGGGAATGATTTAGGGTTTTTTAACTCATATAAGAAAAATCTAATAAGATCCTTTTTGAGATAATCTGTCCATGCTTTCTGGGGCTGTTACAGAATTAAATATTACCTTCCTTGTGCATTATAACCACTGCATCCCAAAATAATGTGAAAGAACATGATGCAAATTTTAGGAGAAATATTTTTCTTTCTGTGCCTCAAAGCCATTCAAGCTTGTTTCTTCACTCTGATAACAGTGTTTACACTTCAGATAGCAACAACCAATACTAAAACACACCAAGTGTGCCTGTGCAGGGAATGCAATGCAGTAGTTTATCTCTTTTGGCAGCTCTGCTATATTCCTCTTTTTTTTTCTGAAAGTGCTATCAAAGCACATTTTCCCAGAGAGATCAATAGCTGCTTCATGTGTGTAAACTGATGTATATGGCTTACAAGAAAGATATGATAGAGGAAGACTCTGGAATTGCTGATATAGACAAATTCATTAAGATAACAGTCTGTTTATCTAATCTTACTGATGTTTTGTAGTTATAGATCGCCTATTATTATAGCAATTCATTTCTGTTTCTATTCAGGTGATGTTTATCATTAGTTTTGTCCCTACATAGATGGCTCTAAATCACTTCTCTCAAGATTTAGAGATATTTCAGGTTTAAAAGACAAAATACTTCTGTCAGGTATAACGATAAAGACAAAAATACATAGCCGTAGTCCATTGACCAATAGTGTGAGGTCTTCAAGAAAAGCACTAAAAGAAATCAGTAGGATGAAAAAGACCTTGGGTGATCCTGTTGAAGACTAAGTTAAGGACTTTGCAGCTTCAGAGCTGACTGTTGGGATGACGGAGCTGTAATCTCCAGCCTGTTGACAAGCATTTGCTCCAACCCAGTAAAGGTGACAAATCACTGGGATCAAGGGGCCCTCTTGGGGCTCCGGTGAGATGTGTGTGGGATGGCAATCCCCTTTGTGGAGAAGACAGAACAGTCTCTAGGGCTACTCCTTTGACTGCTTACATTGGCTAAAGACATCATATGTCCAGGCTGGGACACTCTGCATCCAGCACGGTGCCAGTGCAGAGAGGTCCATGACTACTTCATGGGGCACCCCAATGGCAGTCACAGCTCTTATAATGCCAGCGTATCTCAGCGTATCTCTCTCTATCTTACATCATCATGCTAGAATCAAGTTACTTTCATTCAAAGGATACTGATGAGTTCAAAAATACAAATGTTGATGAAATTCTCACAGACCGTCCAAGGAAAAAAGCAGATAAAATGTTATCTCCCCCATTTTGCAGAAAGGGAAGCTGAGACTTAAAAGAAAGGAGCGATTTCCCTGGGGAAAGTACCTTGCCTAACCCTGAAGTATCCTTTTTCAAAGCTGCCAGCTTATGATGTGTGTGTGAATTAAACATTGTGATTAATACTGAAATGGGGAGTGATGCCATTCATTGTATTTAAAGTTGTCATTGGCATCATGTTCTTTTTAGCCCTAAATTGTATTCTGAAATTTTGTTCATCAATGTGTTTGGAAAGGAAAATTGACAGAGCTCATGTCATCATGTGGAGCCTCATGTGCATTTTTTAATCCTGGCTTGAAAGGATTACACGTTCACTGCCCTGTGGATGCCACGGGAAGGAGTGAAATGCTTAATAGCAGTGGCAGAGGAGACAGCTGTTTGGGTGAACGCTGGGCGCTGGGCCCCCCACCTCTGCTCTGGCTCTGGGAAACGCCTGCTCTGTTGAAGGTGTAATTGCCTCAGTGCAAAAATTGTCTCCGTCAGGCAAAGATGCATCATGGATATGAAACTTCTGGCACAACTTTTAAGTCGTGTTGAGAACTACCTTGCATAGTTGTGCAATTTGCACTCTTTGATGGAATGCCTTTTTCTTACTGCTTATGAAACTTTATGAAAAAGTAAGGGTCTTAGATTATATCTTGAGTTTAATATTCTGTTTATACAGTAAGTACGAACAACAGCAGCAAAATATGATGGATGGTTCCAATGCTTTTATTGTGCAGTTAAAACCTACATTAAAAAAAAAATCTGTTTCTAGTACATCACAGCGAGTAGCTCTTCAGCAGAAATGTTTTTATAGTTATCAAGTCTCTTTCCAGAATTTTATATGGGTAAATAGCTGGCATTACCAAGAAACCTTCACACCAGATAGGAAAACATAGTTGGCATTGTATTAAAACAAGTAATTTATCCAGGCAGCCTGGATTATATTTTCACTGCTTAGATGATAACATATTTGTGTTTAAACATGTACCAAAGTTCAGGCATTTTAAATGGAAATAAATGAGCACTGATGGAATTTCATAGTATGGGAGAAAATATTTCTCTGTTGCGTTACCTAGAAGCACAGACCACTTTTTTTTTTTTTTTTTTTAATACTTGCTTGTCCATTGTCAGTTTTGATCAAAGTCGCTGGAAGCAGTAGACCAGTGCTGTTGTTTTGGGTGTTAGCTGTTTGCTTTTCCAAAAGGTTTTGACTGTAATAATTCATGAAATTACTTGAGCATCGGGCACTTGGATACAAGGATAAGAGTTGATATTCCACATGGCATCCCCTCAGAATTTTATTGTCTGGTTTACTGTTTTATTTAGTTATTTAGCCTTGCCCCGGTCTTCCCCCCCCCCCCCAATAAGATCTGACAAATGCTGATTCATCTGAAGAGTTGATTCTGATTTAGTTATTGTCTATGATCTCCTAGGGAAAACTTTATGGGTATTATTTTGAACAAGATATTAAAGGAATGAGAACACTGTATTGTTAATGAAAGCCAAAACAGTATCTAAGACCAGGTAAGCAAGGTTTCTTATTTTTAGTGATACATTCAGAAGATGTCAGCTGGTTATGTTGAACATTTAGGCAGTGAAACTGATAGCACTTTAAAGAGTAACTGTTCAGTTAATGACTAGGGTTTTTTGCTGCCTTCCAGGGTAGGTTAGGAAAGGCAGCTTGAATCTGCACGAAACAGCCAGAATAGCTGATACCTTCAGCTATTTGCTGCGGAACAGGTATTTTGGCTATTTGCTGCATTGCAAACAGGAGTGATGAAACCATTGACATTGTGGTGCACTTTTATAATGAACTCGCTTTTCAAGACACTTATAATTCAGTCCTAAACTGGGCTCTAGTCTTGGATTTGGCAGTAGCATTAATCTTGAAGTAATGTGGGTTTTTTTTTTCTAATCAGGTGGGAATGCAAACAATAAGAAATGAATAGTTTTAAAACTTTTGTTTATTTGCCACATGATAGGTGCAGCTGGCAGCCCCTAATTCCCCAGGCATATAAATCCATGTAACCTTACAGGCTTAGAAAGAATTCTGCCAGGTGGCAACTGAGTCTGGTAAATAGTAAAAAATTGGAGAGCTCACTACAATTTATCAGGGCGAGTTATGAAAATGTAAAGGGATGCCCCTGGATGTACCCCTGTTCCCTAGAGAGCTCCACTGGGGCAGTGTGTATATAAGCTTGGTTGAGGCCCCCGCTGCTCTGATGGTGGGAGAAGGTGTCTGCATGGCAGACCCACCCGCCTCAGCAAAAGTTACCCAGGTCTCTCACTTTGATGTCATAGGTATTTTTATTCTATTGCTTTTTCAAGAAATGAGAGAAACTTGCAATTTACTGTGAATTGAGATGACAGCCAATATTTTCTCCTTTATCACCCTCTCATGACTACCTTCCAGAAAGTGTAATTTAGGCATGCAGCAACAGGAGTTGTGATGGTGGAGACTATGGCTGGCAGAGAATATAGACACCTAACACAGGATATGTTTTGGTATCTCACACAAATTCTTTGGGGAACGAGTTGAGTTGAAGCTTACATTTTAATTTGAGAGCATTTATTTAAACAAATAAACGGTGACAAAAACTTTTGCACTCCCACACTGATTCATGATTTGAAACAGAGCCAGCATATATCTCAGAGGATCTTACACTAACACAGGCAGAGAAAACAGGGCATCAAAACCATTGGCTCCAGAGCCACAGCAAACTGATTGATTTTCCCTCATCCCTTCACAAACCTGGATTAGAGTAGCTCTCCAACAGGCCAATCAACAAGAAATAATGGCCCTTCTGACAGCATTGCAACCCTTTATTATCTCCACCTGCACCACTTGACATTCACAACTCCTGCTAGAAAATGTGTGATAGTGTTCAAAGTACAGGAGTCTGCGATAGGCTCTGGTATGCCATGCAATTATGGACGTACTTCCCAAAGCAATTTTTTAATCTTATGGAGCTTTTCACCTGGGGATGGGAAGGTTAGACCTAAGATTTGCGTGAAAGCTGAGGCACCTGATGCCATAGGGGTGGAGTCTGAGTCTTCCAAACAGCTGTATGAACATGTGGATACACTTTAATGATAGACTGCTGGTGGGCGTTTTCCATGCCTGGGCTTGGTCAAGCTGAGTGTCCCAGGTGTTTCCTCATGTGAACTAGCAAACTAGCTTAGATTTCTCTCCAGCAAACTGCAGTGTGGGATTGGACGTCTTGACTCACCTCATTGATCTCATTAATATTGCTCACAATTTTTAGAGAGGGAGCAGAGTGTGAGCTTTGCACTATCCAGTCCTTAGCACCTTGTTGCTGGATGGTCAGTTTGTGTGAACGATCCCAGCCCCTTTGAGTTCACCAAAACAATGTTCATTTACAGCTGATAAGCATATTACTTCTTGTTCTTGACAACACAAAGGGAAATTCCTAAGGCTACTATATTAGTCAATAGATTTACACAATCTTCTTTCATATTTGCTTCAGAACATATGCAATGTGGTGTGCAATGAGAAAAAACATAGGTCCAAGTTCTTCTGTCAGTTATAGCAATGCAGATTCAGACTAACAGCATTACTTTTATTGGAGCTTCTCTAGCAGTACACTGGAGAGCAAAATCTCTCTTTTGATATGTTGGATCTGGGTGTTAAAATAAAACATCACAATTAAGCTAGAGAATATGTTAGGTATGAAAGGAAAAGCAGAGGGGAGTCATCCACATTTTTTTCTTATGATGTTATAAAATGCAACAGCCATTTCAATTTGTACTGAGCCAAAAATAACTCACTATAAGGGTTTCACAAACTCTTCCCAGATTTTATCACTATCACATTAAGAGAAAAAATTAGAAATAAAAAGAATAGTAAGTTTAATATAAAAATGGAAGTGAGTAATGTTGAAATTGCTGTTTTAATATGCTTTTTGCTCCTCATTTGTATTATCTAGTCCTCTTTGTGGTACCTGTCTCTCTGGTTACAGCAGGCAGTTTATATCTCCTCAAACTTATTTAAAATATATCCATTGCCTTATTTAAAGCCAAGCCCTTGTGTGTAGAGGCTTTCATCAGTATCAGGCCAGATTTTGCCCTCATTTTATTTGCAGCACAGTCCGAGCAACTCAGCTGAGCTCACTGAAATGTTCCAAATATCCAGCAGTCTGAAATAGCCTCATCTTCTATCTCCTGGTGAAACTTCTATCAATACTGCTTATTGCAGTGTGCAGACTTGAGGAACTATGGCTAATGAAAACAGCATTTATATTAGGGAAACAACACTAAAAAACCTGATGAGACTTGTTTATTATATCTTGAATCTTCATTTTATTTGGCTAAACACTTAGGAGGGAATAGGAGACAGAAAACAGATGAAGAAATTCTCCACTTAGCCCTTTGCTGTGGTGTCTGAGTGGCCACTTTGGGGTGAGTACCTTCTCAGAAGTTTACCTACTGAATCATAAGCTCCAGGCATAAACATGACATTTTCTTGAAGATTTAGGCATGATTAGCAGCTATTGTGAAACTGAATCGCATGCAATCTTAAGCAGACCCTCCTATTTCCGGGACTCTGCGATGAAAATGGACATTTGCTTACTGTGCTGTCTTGTAGGGCAGGAAATTTCTGTCTCCCCTTTAGTAGAATCTGTAGCTGCTTTTTGTATGGACAGAGGATTATGGGAAACAGAAGAACAGGCAACCTGTATCTTTTCCCATTCCTTGCAGAAGTGGAGAAATCTGAGCCTGTCAAGGGGGATCTGCATTAAGAACCATTAAAATAACTATAGATATCATTCTGATATAACTACACCTGACGGTCTCCCTTGAATTAATGCTGACGTATAACAGTGTTACTGAAATGAATGTCAGGCCCTGGAACTGCTTGAATGATATAAACAGAAAGCACATCGAGACTTTTGGGGGCTAATTTAGGAATTCATATCTAACAGGGATGGATGAACATAAGTCGTGGAACATTTTAACTAAGAATTATTTCTGCTCAGCCTCTTGTGGGAAGAGCTGGAATTCCTGTCACTTGAGCAACATTGAAGCAGAACGGAAGAAACCCACTTAAAACAGCATACTGGTGGGAACAACTGCCCTTTGGCAGGTTGGGACCTTCTCTACTGCTGCAGGTTTTCCATATCCTTTTAGTCTTCTATTTCAATAAAGATATAGCTACCTGGGAAGCTAATGCTGGGCTAAGATATGCCCCAAAAATAAACATACCACTCCATTGAATTCGCTGAGAATAAGTAAGAGTAGAATTGGCCTGATTTGATTCAGGTTATGAACACGGTAGAGCAAAAATGTCAGGATTGAATCTTAAATGAACTTCTGTATTGAAATTTTATGCCAACTTTTATTTTCACTTCTATCACTGCAATCTCAGCTGACATTGAATTGATAAGATAAAGAAATTGACTCCTTTCCATTGATACAGAATTGAATTTGGAAGAAAGTAAAACCCTAAGATTATATTGGGGCAACAGCTCCAAACCTAAGTAATTGAAAGCTTTCCTTAAGATAGAATAAAAAATAATGACTTTCATGCCTACTAACCACAGGCTTTGGTTCCTAAACTGATAAAATAATTGAGAACAGCAGTAATAAAAAAACCAGAATTGAAATAATATGAAGAATTAATAGGAAGAGCAATCCATTCCATCACAATGGGAATTTACTGAAGAGTTATCTGAGCTTCGGAGGCTCTCCTTTGTGTAACTTCAAGTGTCTGAATGACAGGCATTGTGAAGAAATTAAAATGAAAACTAAGCACAAGTCTGTTCAGTTTAGCAGATGGAGGATTTGGAGGATGCTGGGACTTTGGGAGTGTGTGGTCCTTGGGAGATTTGTTCTTCAGCATGGTTTTGCTATGGAACAAAAAATCCAATTTAAATAACTCTATAGATGCATCATTTTAATTTATAAACTACTCTCTGAATTTCTTTAAAAGAATACCACTGAGTTTGCCATGACACTCTTTCATACTGAAAAGAGAATTGTTAATCTGGACAACTAAGTTTCTGACCTTTAGAGGGGAAGCTTCAAGAACAGTAATTTGATCAAAACATTCTTAGTTGTGCTTATGAATCTGGGAATATGTATCAGCTAAATTGTGTCTGTGGTTTTAATGTTGATGGAAACAACAATAAGAATCTGCATAGACACAGAGGGATCAGCATACCCAGATCCCCCAAAACATAAAAAAGGGACACAGGGTAGGAGAAGGAATTCAGAACCATCCTCCTTCTCTTCTGCTTTTCCATTATTTCTTATGCAAGAATCTTGTTTTGCACTGCCAGGGGGATTAGGAACGGTATGCAGGAAAACGTGCATTCAGTTTCTAGGGAATAGTATACTTTCTGGTTTTAAATTACTTAACTATTTATAAACAGCATGTTTGATAAAGGCCAGTGAAATTTGCCTAGAAATGTCATCAATATTTTCCTCAACTTTTTGACCAGCGTTACCTAAGTGGAACTTTCAATAGGATTTTTTTTTGTTCTAAACTGTGTATAAAATTAAATATGTGATCTCAGAAAGCAGGTTCACTAATTAAAAAAATCTATCCTGTTCAGGCCAACTATCAGCTGTGATTTTGTTGAATGACTGATGTTAGACTTTTAAATCCTTTTTTTTTTTTTTTAAGGTTAGTGAGAAGCCAGAACAGTATTACTATGAAATGATCCCGGCTTCTGTTAACAGGTTCAACAGATTGCTAAGAGCTAATGCAGTAGCAGCACCATACTTAATAGAGGAAATATCTACTCGGTTGATTTTTTTGATTGCTGGCAGTATATGTGAAATGGACTATCCACTTATTGCTGGCAAATTAAATACAGACCAGTGCCAATATAATACAGCTAAACTGACTGTATCCTCTGGACGTTCATTTTTCCTTTTTCCATTTGGAAAGCAAGCCTGTGACCAGTATTGTTTATTAAAGCCTCTTCCTTCAAATGCTGCTCTAGATCCTTCCCTTTCAGCTGCATGTTGCCGGACCGTTCTTTCTGTTAAAATAGTCAGCTTGCTCTAACAGGTGCTGGTGCTATTTTGCTTTTGGGGAGTTTTGACCCCGACAGATCCATCTCTCAGTCTATACCAGACTGACCAATTTTTAAATGTGTACTAGCAGTAGGTGGTTGCACAGCATGGGACACAAACGACGTACACAGACTTTTTTTCCCCTCCCGTATGATCCTGACTGGTGAGCAGGTTGCTCTCTAGAGCCATCATTTCAGTCTCTCTACCCAGCCTGTGGTTAAAACAGTTGCTATCACTTTCTTGCCCTTCTACCACATTCAAATAGTCTGCCTAGCCAATAAGGACTTATTCAATTAAATTGATTAGAGTTTATAGTGGAAGCTGTGTTGGCACCTGTTACCAAATATGGCTCGTCTTGTAAGTATGCAGACTGCCAGAAAAGGCGTTTTGCTGGTTCATTGAGTATGAGAAATTTGCAATGGAAAATGCATTGTTGTAGCACTTTTGCTTTCAATATGCACGTCAAACATTTTTCACAGATTCAGAGCATGCTTCAAATAATATCTGAAAAAACTGCTAATGTGAAACTTGTCTTTCGCTGAATCCCTGAAAAAGCTTTCAAGTCTTGTGTTAGCCTAAGGGGAGTTGTTACTGATACGTTTTGATCCATGATTTATGTAAGATGTATACCGAAGAGTAAATAGGTGTCTCATACATGACAGATACTGCTATTGAGTTTTGTGCGGAGGGGACTGAAAGCAGTAATTCTGTTTTTTGTTCATGAGAAACAGAGCAGATGATCTGTGGACTCTGAGCCGCTCCACTGCTTTGATGACAGGGCGCTAGACTTGGTGACCAAGACTGATTTTGCAAAATGGAGTAGTAGTTTCATATTATCTTTGCATGAAGCTTTGTACGTCTCTCACAAAGCCTTCCTTGTGGTGTAGCTTCAATACAATGTATAAGTGGGTTCCACCTTAAAGCTCACGGTTCAAAGTTAATTGCTGTATTCCAGGGAATTATTGCTTCCCTTCTCCACTTCCTCCTTCAGTCAAGCAAGCACAAGGGTTCAAAGGGGAACAGCAGTGCTGTGAAGGGGATGAGAGAGGATGAGAGGAGCTCTAATATCTAATATCAGTCACAGGGCAAGACTTATTTGCTTCCCTCTGCCTAAACCCCTCCAACAGTGAACTCATCCATCTGGAGTTGGGTCATATAAGAAGATTGGGCTGTATATCTTCTCTGAAAGTTGTAATCTGCTTATCTGTTGTTGTTTGACTTCCTAATTTAGTTTTCTTTTTCTTTGTGCTAAAAAAAGAGAATTGCTCTTTTACTGTTAGTTCTCTGGATTAATAATGTGGAAAAATCATAACATAATGTCTGGGGTATTGCATTTTCCTTCTAGAGGCACACAGCAGTGTCACAAGCACAGGGCTGTTACGCTTGCAGAGTGAGTACCTAGAGAAAGGGAAGCCAGTGAGCTGGGAATTTTTACTTAAAAACAAATTGAATGAGTGACTAAAGAAAATCATTAAGGCTTCATCTATAAATACTCTCTAATTTAAATTCACATCGGCATGAAATTTTAAAGATTTATTTCCATAATTTGAAGTAAAAGGTATTTGGTTTAGGGGTGATTAATTCACACATTGCCTTATGAGTAAGGGAAAATTGCAGGATCACGGTAGTATAAATTAACGGTTGGAGTATGTGTACTAAAAGTGTGAGAAAAGATTTTAGTCAAGCTTTTTTCTAGTTCCTTCTTCCTATTAGCATAGTGGTTGTAGAATTTCCTGATTCATCAGCATTGAACAGGTACTGGTTTTATCACCAGAGTAAATAAAATTATTATCTCAGTGGTTAAACAAAATTACCCACACCAGAAAGACGACGGACAAGAATAAAGAAACAGAAAGAATTTATTACCTGTTTTAGAGTGGGAAGCAGTTAGAACAACTGTGTTGCTCAATCTTTTTTAATTTGTACGGAAAAATATGCCTTCTTAAGAAAAGAAAATATTTTAAGGTAAGATCATGTTGAAACTTCATAAATATTATGTGTAACAGCTAGAGCTCAGGCACCAGAGTCCTTTACCCAGCCATCATCCTGCAAATCCACCAGAGCAGCTCCACCGCTCTGGCTGACCAGAAAGCGGAGTTGTTTGGGTGAGTTATTAGGGGGACAGCTGTTAACGGCAGTTGTCTGTGCAGGGGCAGTGCTGTGCAAGCTCATGTTTTGTTTACGAGGCAATCGCTTTTGAGCATTTGGGTGTGTGGGATGACTCCCCTTTTGCAACCGTTCTTTTTGACATGCTGGCCTGTGCCTGGTTCTCTAATAATTTTTAGAAGGTTCAGTGTTCTTAATAATTAGTTTAATAAATTAAATATAAGGCTTTCTTTTAATGTTTTCTTTCTTTCCTATGTTATTAGCAAATTGCCTGATTTCCCTGCAAGGCAGTTTAGTGACTAGAATGGAAAGCACATCACAATATTTTATTTTTTTCTTTTTTTTTTCCCCCCTTTAAAAAAAATATTGGTATTTATGAGGATCATATTTCAGATTCTAAAGACAATTGCAGCACCTTGAATATCTGCTGTCCTTTGTCACTCCCTGGATCCAACCCAGACTCAAGGCCTTGTTTCCACAGAGGCCATGCTTGTTATTAAAGATATTTCTTCTACAAACAGACTTGACAATTCTCACACCTTTGGTTCAAGCTTTATAGTTTTAAGCTTTATCTGGAGCTTTTATGTTCCATCTTCTTTGATATTCTGCCAGCAGGTTTTACGTTGCAGACTAAGGTTATGATGTTTGCATGTTTTACTTCTCTTTTGCTCTGTGAACAGCAAACAACAGATGAAAAACTCACACCACAGTTTCTTCCTTCACACAGCAGCATTGCAAGTCCTTGAACATGGACAAAGAGTGTTTTTATTTATTAGTCTTATTATTTGTACAATTTTCAAAGCATGAATATCGACTGGCAAATAAGTTACGGCTAGGCTCCTCCCTTGCTCACCCTCAAGACAAACCAGAATTGCGGGAGGCTTGAACTGGGAATATGTTTCTCTGCGAACCGTTTTCCCCATGAATCCTGTTGATTTATTAATATTTTTTTTTTCAGTAAAGGTTTAACACTTCTGCAGTTTGGGTAGAGGGCTACAGTGTGAATTTTTAGGCCAGAAGACCCTATCTGATTATCAAGTCACCTGCTGGCATATTATTTCACCCATTTTATCTCTTTGAGTTGCCAGAATTGTATACATCAATTTGGTTGCCAGAATCATAGAATTCCAACAGACTTTTAGGGAATCCACCATTGCTAGTGATAAACTGTTACAGTGGCTAATTATCTCCTGTGCTTATTTTAGCTTTCCTTCGTTCACCGCTCTTCTTTCTTTTTCTGCATTATAGAGGCCTTACACTCTGGGTTTTCTTCCTGCAAATGTGCTTATACATCCTGTTCTGGGCACCATTCAGTCTTTTCTGATAAACTAAACAGGTTGAACTGTTTAAGCCTCTTACTGTAAAGCTTTTTTAATACCCTAGAATCATTACTGTTGTTCTTTCCATGTTCTTTTCTATAATTGTACCAATCGCAATCAAGTGAATTGTGCAGCAAAGGTTTTTCAGATAAACACTCTTATCCTTCTCAGAATTTTCTGAACTTTTCCTTATGGAGGCTTAATAAGTCTTTGATAGCTTAAAAATTTTTAATAAAGATTTTTCTTGCTGGGGCACAACTTGATGATGTTTAAATACAAGGAGGACTATCAATTTTTTAGTTGAGAGAAAAAAAATCTGTCTCTAAAATTAATAGCCATTTTGAAATTGAAAAACTAATAGACATTTTGAAAACAAAGTTTAGAATGAAAATAATTACCAGAAAAAACATATAAGGAAATAGGTATGTATGCAATTACCCTGTTAAGTACTTGGAAGCAACTGTTCTCTTTGTTCCCT
This sequence comes from Aptenodytes patagonicus, assembly GCF_965638725.1. Lineage (NCBI taxonomy): Eukaryota > Metazoa > Chordata > Aves > Sphenisciformes > Spheniscidae > Aptenodytes > Aptenodytes patagonicus. The sequence continues at coordinate 7,404,456 of NC_134954.1, forward strand.
GTAGCTGATACACAGGGTATAGAGACCTTGGATTGCAATAAGGATAAGTTAGGATATGTTGGAAAAACTTTCTAATAATAAATACACTTAAGTACGAGAATGAATTTCCAACAGAGATTGTGGAATTTCCGTTGTTGGAGGATTTACATACAGATTTGCCAGAAATGTTTAACTATAGTTAATCATGGTTTGGATTTGGGGGATGATGGCATTAAGATACTTTTAGTGTTTCTTTCAAATTTTTTTGACAATAGATATTTCTGCAGAATTCTGTGAATCTGTGATCCTACCAAAGTCAATGTCTTCCATTGAATTCACCAAGTGGGAAGTTGAAACTTGAAGCTAGCTTGACTTGAATCTGGTGACCTGAAGTTACTCAGACGCTTTTACGCCCTGAATATTCACAGGTAGTGGATGGTGCTGGTGATTTCCTCTCTCACTAAATCATCTGAAACTGTTTTGGGGCAGATGGAGGGATTAGGTAGAACACCAAGGTACCTGCCAGTCCTATTTTTATTAATTCTAAGATTTTAAAATTTGATTCTGAGCAGTCTCATTAAAAATGGCCATACATACAAAGGTCTCATAAAGAATAACCCGTAGTAAGGAGTGCTATAGATTAGCAAAGCCCTAGCATATCTTTTTTTGCATTTTTGCAGATTCTACTCGTAAGTGTTATTAGGCGTTTCCCTTGCCACCCTATATCTGTATCTCCTCTGAGCCTCAAGTTCCTCTTACACCCAGTTTAGAATAACACTTTTTTGCCTCTTAAGAAAAACAAAAATAGGTCCTTTTCCAATCAGATGACCTTAATTCTTTCAGGCTCTCCGTTAGCAGGAAGACAGTTGTTCTAATAAAAAGAAGCACCTCAGAGCCACCCAGTATCATTAAGGTGACCAAGAGAAGAAAGATTAAGTTTTGGGCAGGGTAAGCAAGGAAAGCTTACTGGCAAGAATAGGAAGCTCCTGCTGTGAGCTTGATTAATTGATAGATGTAGCAGAAAAGGTCTTTTGGATCAAATGTCTCAGAGTTGTGTGAGTCCTTTGAATGAGGAGAAATTGTACTGGCCTTTCTTATCGTTTGCTCTGTTGAATAATTATTGTCATGATGCATTGACTTCTGAAACATTTTTTTTCAGTGTGAGCTTTACTGGTTAAACCTGAGATTTCTTACGTAAATGTGAAAGCTTCTCTGTGCTTCAGTTTCCTTTCATTTCCAAAATTAGAGTGTTATTTGCCTGCCTCAAAGTATCTATGTAGCAAACCAAGATCCTTTTAATAAAGTTACCCTAATCTATGATGTATCCAGCTAGCACAATGGCAAAGGTGTGAAACTGTGCCTACAGAGGGTTTGGGGGCTGACTTTCTAAAACTGTTAAAGTGACACATATGAGAAGCGTCATGTTTTTGCTTTGCAAATACAGGCTCAAGGTGATATAAGGATTTTAAAAAATAGTGTCTGTAAAGTTCTTAGGATTCTTATAGGTTTGGCTTTGCAAATGAAAAGCAGAGTTATTCTTTTTTTCAGGATAATAACTAGTATTTAACTAGATAACTATATACTAGTATATAACTAGTAATAACTAGATAACTAGTCTTGTTTTTTGAGGAAGAGGAACTCACCAAGGTAAGTTCACATGAGGATACTCAGCTTCAGACAGCCTCTTATAATCAGAATTTGGAATGTATTTATACACTTAAGAATGCAGAGAAGTCCATAGCAGGATTTCTAGAAGTCTCCAGGCACATTCCCTGAGTAGGGTTAGGTGATTTTAGACTCGACTCTAACCTTAGAAAAGGGGGACATGCAGTTCAGTTGTGGCTTCAGAATTGCTAGCTCGACCATCATAGTTGTCTTTGTAAATGTTATTTTACCTGTTGTGAGCTAAAATATGTCATACTAACCCTCAGTTTAAGAGTCTTAAACAAAAATATTTTGTCTAACATCTAGGCGGGTTAGGAGCTTAGACATAGACAGTTATAATGACTCTGCTGCTAAATGCTATCTTGATTACATTCAGTTGTGCATCCTTGGAAAATAATGATGCCATTACATGCCATTTATACCGATTACATATACTGAGAAAATGGTCTCCAAATATTCTCTGATAGCATTTATTCAAATATATTGTGAATGACAGTATTTCTTTCTCTAGTTGTTATTACTCCATGTCATTTTTATAGAGGAAGATAAAGCTATTTGCCAAGTGATCAAGTGAATTCACAGGTTTATTCTTCTACTAGAAATATGACTTTGTGATCTAGTAGGAATAATCTGGATCCATGGCTTAAGGAAAGTATCTTTAAAGAAATGAAAAAGCTAAAGACCCACGTCCCACTGAAACTCTGTTACCTCTGAAAACTTCAGCCTGAATATCATAGAATCATAGAATCATAGAATCATTGAGGTTGGAAAAGACCTCTAAGATCATCGAGTCCAACCGTCAACCCAACACCACCATGCCCACTAAACCATGTCCCTAAGTGCCTCATCTACTCGTCTTTTAAATACCTCCAGGGATGGTGACTCAACCCCTTCCCTGGGCAGCCTGTTCCAATGTTTCACCACTCTTTCAGTAAAGACATTTTTCCTCACGTCCAATCTAAACCTCCCCTGGCACAACTTGAGGCCATTTCCTCTCATCCTATCACTTGTTACTTGGGAGAAGAGACCGACCCCCACCTCGCTACAACCTCCTTTCAGGGAGTTGTAGAGAGCGATGAGGTCTCCCCTCAGCCTCCTTTTCTCCAGGCTAAACAGCCCCAGTTCCCTCAGCCGCTCCTCATAAGACTTGTTCTCCAGACCCCTCACCAGCCTCGTTGCCCTTCTCTGGACACGCTCCAGCACCTCAACGTCCTTCTTGTAGTGAGGGGCCCAAAACTGAACACAGTATTCGAGGTGCGGCCTCCCCAGTGCCGAGTACAGGGGCACGATCACTTCCCTGTTACCTATATGTTACCTATATGTTACCTATATGTTACCTATCATTTAACGTGTTGATCCAAAGGTATGAGTTCTTGTGTTTTAGACAATTTTTCATAGTCAGAATCAGTTTGGTGCTGTTTTTTGTGGTTTGTTTTAATGTCTTTTCGTTTGTTCCAAATAGTCTGCTATTGTTTACTGAAGTAAAGATTTCTTTCCTTCCTCATTTGCAAGATCTGAGTTAGATTCTCTGCTTTGTCTTTGTTCTTTAGTAAATGTTGCTGACTAGAAGCTGAAGTTGAAGATTCAGTGGTCAGATCTAAACTTTTGAAAAATAATTTGCAAAAAAAGGACATAAATATCACTCCCTTTTCCTTTTCTGATGTTTGGCTGTGAGATACTGCTTAGGCTGCTATTCCTATCGATCTTGATGGACAGATTAGCTACCCTTGTGAGGATTAAGGATTTGGGCCTGTGAAAAGATAACAAATCATTTCAAGGTTAGCCTTTTCCCAACCTCCATTAAAGCTATTCAGTATTTAAAGAAATTCTATAGGCATTGATTGTCCTTTTAAGCATCAAAACATTCTATCCAATAATTACACGTCACATTTTTTAGACAGTTTACTTGTTGCAAAAGGCCAAATATTTCAAATATATCTCTTTGCTTCTATTTCTCTGCTTGCAAAAAATAATTGCTTCCATTTTGTTTTACCTTTAGTTTATGACAGGACAACTGCAAATGGTTTTACATTATTCAGAGAAGAAAATGGACTAACTGGTAGTTTCTGAGAGGCTGCATCTGTGAGAACCTATATATACACACTGCACCATAAAGATAAAGAGAACAGAATGAATAAATCCTGTATAAAAATCATTTCTAGGTGTAGATAAAGATGTAAAATTTCCAAATATTTCCCACTGTAGAATAATCTGGGCCGTCTGCCTATATTTAAAGATAATATTTTAGAGATGTAGAAACAGGGATATAGGATTAAATTTACACAGAATCTCCTTGAGAAACATAATTTAACATCTTCCTAAGAGCTGAATAGGGGATTTAATTACCCTTTTTTTGTGTGTGTGTAATTCCACACGTTGGGAAGCAATAACTTCTGACCTAGGCTTTCTCTCTTCAAAATTTACAATATACCAAACTGAGAATAAATGGAAATCTAATTGAATTTGCAAGTAGTTTCTGTGAGATTTTTTTGTTTTAATAGTCTATAACACTAATCTCAAAAAACCAAATTTAAACGGGCAAAACAGAGAGCAAAAAGCTTGAAGAACCCCCTCCACTGACACTAGTAATTCAATACCTACACTTAATTATAAAGCCACCTTTGATACTTTACAGGGGTCTATAGCTGAGTCCTGAGTGCTCTTAGCTGCCATCATTTCATGGATATTCTAGTCATTTACAATATTGCTGGCCTCATGTGGATCTCAAATGATTTCAATAAATAACTTTTGTGCACAAAAATTCATATATAATTTAAAAAAAATGTCCTTGAACATGTTTATTATAATATTAGTAGAGGGTAACATTTACCTATGTTTTCGGTCTGATGGATGAGAAAATTTTGCCAGGTTTTAAGGTGATTCTGAATCTACTACATCAGTTGAGTTGACAACAGTCCTTTGAGCATCTCTAGTAACACTGAAAACTTCATGTCTCTGGACTTAGTGCTCTGGATTGTTAGGGAAAATTATTCATTCAAATGTTACATATACTCAGCAAGGTGAAACAAATGTTCACATGTTCATACCAGACTCTAGGAAAACCTTTTTCTTTTTTCAAAAAACGCCCCAGAAAATAAGGTAGGCTTAGCTTCAGCAGCCAGTCTGTTTGTTTGTTAAAAAAGAACTAGTACTTGTTGGGTAATAGGAGAAAGAATTTCTGTAATGGAGAAAGAAGGAAACAAAATATTACTAAAAATAACCCTTGTATGACTTGGGAATTGCTACTTGGTTCTAGATGTCCTCCTACAGAACAATTCAACAGAAAAGAAGTATGAGGATAGGGAAGGGTGATGGTGACTTAGAATTTTAAAAAGTTTTTCATGAGAGGAAGATACTGAAAGGAATGGGCTTGTTAGATTTGGAGAGAGCTTCAGAAGCTCTTCAAAATAAGCTCTTCATAGCTAACAATCTAGCTTCACTGCTTTCTCAAAATGAGAAAGCTATTTAGGCTTTTTATAAGAACTAAAGAATATTGGTGAAATTGAATGATAATACTTTGAAAAGCTATAACAACATTTTTAACATTTAATTCTGGGTAGACTTGTAGAATAATTGTTGATGTCAGAATAGATCATTAACCCTTTCTGGTATGACTTCTACTGAAATAACAGATGACTAGAGTTTCAGTAAATGGTGCTTGTAACCCAGTATTATCTCATTCAATTTCTGAACTTCTGCTCATTCTGAAAAGGCTAATCTGGATTTCAAAAGCTGAACTGATGATGGATCTTACTGCCTTGAGTAAGTGGTCCAATACTGTCATTTCTTGGTTTAGCTAAATATGTTCTGAACTAGAATTCGTTTTGTTCTTTCTCACACTATAGGCTGTTTTACAATGTAAAATAATTATCGTAGCACTTTTGCTAAGGTCTATGAAATTCAATATCTTTTTGGAACGTGGACACTAGAGCTGAATGCCACAGTCCACCAAAAGCCTCATTAACACTCTGGTATAGAGATATCACTTTCCTGATCTCCAATCCATATTTCTGTGTTTAGTTTTTGAGCTCCATGTTAACTCAGGGGCTTATCTTGTGTAGTTTTTTCTCTGCTGTGGTCCTGAAATCCTTTTAAATACCACCGATTTCTATGAATAGGTATTGGGTTTTTTTAAGCATCACCTCTGCTTTTTGTTTCTGTGTGTACAGTTCTTTATCTAACTACTTTAAAATAACACTAAGTAGAATAAATACCTTCTTGCTACAGTATTCTATGGAGACCAGGGCTTAAAAGCAGTAAAAACAGCTTATACATTTCTGTGGACATCCACAGTTAAAGAAACAAGGATAAAAAATATAAAACTCAAGAATTCTTATGTCTTCAGCATAACACAAATGATAACTGACAAAGATTGGAAATAATTGAACACTGCAGGAATCAGGATAAGGGTAAATGTTTTTGAAGTACTGTCTGAAATCTCTAATTCAGTGTAGCCTCAAAATGTGTCCTACTTGTTATGCTAAAATGTGTTGAGTCAGAACCCCTTTGTAGGGTTTACTTATGGGATTTTTTTTTTTTTAATTCCTTGTTTCGCTTATTTTCCCCTTACCAAGTTTCAGTTCCTGCCATTAGTTGTTACGGAAGTGTCAGATGAGAGGGTTAAATTTTATGTGATGTTTTCTAACCTCAGGGACCACCTGGAGAGTATCTAGATTCTGTACTATATAGTACACAGAAAAGGCACCTCATGGGAAAAAAAAATTTACAAAGCACTGATTATATAACTAAAACACAATATGGAAAGTTTTTATATTTTAAAAGGCAAATTATATATAGTTTTAATAATCTGCAAGTATCCTGCAAAGTTCTGCCGAGTACATGAACATGGAGGGGAGGGAAAATCTAAGTCATAGAAGTTGGAGATATAAAAGACATACTGGGTTACCTACCTGATCTCTTGCAAGTGCAAGATAGGTTCCTGTTGCCTATTTTTGACAAGTTGCAAGCATGGGATATCAGCTAAGTGGTTCTGGTTCCTTCAAAGAGGGTCTGTTTCCTGAAAGTTTTGTAATATTTACTTCCAGTATGACAAGAAGCACACATTTTGAAGTTGCACTGGAATGACAGCAAAACCTGGTAGGTGCAGATCTCAGGAGAGAGCTTAGATGGATGTCACGTGGGAAATGTGTAGTTTCTAAGGACTACTATGATCGATCCTTTTTATCAGAGTAAGGACATACTATATTTACTTGCTGGTAAGAAAGGTGTGTAGATAGTTGTGCAGCTTTGAAATACAGACCACATTGTTGGAAGGATGAAAATTTCTGTCTTGGAATAAAACTAGATTAGGACTGTAGGAAGAGCCATTTCATAACTAAGGACTTACATTAATTGAATAAACATTAAAACTCTTGCTCTCCTACCCGACTTGGGTGCTGTAAAGACGTTTCTAGGCTACTTCTGCTTTTTGCAAGATTAAAAAATATATTTGTCAATATACATTCAATTGAAAAATTATCCCATTTACATTTTAATTGTTTATGTGAAAAGAAGTGCTTTTATATCACAAAATAAATATGAAGACAAATTTATCTTTTCCCCTACAGGAACATATTTGACAAAGCTTAGAAATGGTTCTGCTTTCAACAAAAAGATGCATATTATATGTTTTTAACCCATTCTAAAATAGAAATTCTGTTCCCATTGAGTCAACTGCAAGATTCTTAGAAGTTTAATTTTGTTTAGGAAATAGCAATGGAATTGGAATATACTCAGCTGGAAGAGAGAAACGACTCCACAAGGCAGCTCGCATTTCTGAATGACTTTTTGCAAGCTCACTAGATCGGATGCACATCTTGCCATGCCGTGGAAGTGGAATACTCAGAAGCCTACTTCAATGTCACCGTTTCCTTTGAAAACACCACTCATACTAAAATACCTGCTCTCACACTGGTTCTCTAGAGCCTCTAATTTATGGCATAAAATATCATTATTTTTAAGAGAGCAGAAAGATTTCTTACGTCAGCCCTTAGATTATTTTTTTTATATCATATTGAGCATGTATAGCTGAATCTGTACCTTCAAGCATTGTCATTTTATCCCTTAATTTTTCCCATTCGGAGAGCGTAAGTGTCCAATTTAACATCAAATTTCTCTTCCATGGGTTTAATAGCACTTAGTTTGGTACTTAGGGAAATTTCATAGGTAGAACCAATCTCTGTCAGCTTCCCCAGGGTGGAAATTACAGGGCGTGGGAGAGAATATCGAGCTACTGAGGGAGAACTCCCTGGAATGATCTCCCTATCTTCCTCGCCAAAGCGTATTAACAATCATTTCTGAAGTGCCAGAGCTATATTTGGAGGTTTTTTTCTCACAAATACAAGAAAAGAAGATAAAATCTTTTGCAAAATCTCCTAAGCTAAAAGCTTTGCCCTCCAAAATCTTACTGCTGGATGTGTCAGCTGTGCTTGCAATTATGAGCAATTCCAGTGAAGTTAATAAGATGCCACTATGTCCAATAGTATTCACAGCAGTGGAGTTCAAATTACAAAATTACACTACTGAAGAACAGTCCTTTTCTACAGCTGTGAAATTATTAACTCTCAGAAAATGGCAGAATATTTTTTATTATTATTTCCCAGCTTTTAAATTAATACCATCACTGTTGATTAAACTCAAGGTCACATGAATTCTACATAAAATGGTCTCAGATTCTATGGCTGCTGGTTTCTGTGGCAACATAATTCATATCAAAAAACCTTAATTTTATTGTGAAAGTTAGTGATGCTTTTAGTGCTATAACCCTTGGCAGTTTGTTTTGAAATTACCTTTTATCCTTTTTCTGCAGTACAGTATAGCGCAGAATTTTTTCCTTGAACAAAACATAAATGCTTGAGAGAAGTTACTAATAAAACATGTGTTGATGGATTATCACCACTAGTAAAACATCGGATGTATGTTAATCAGCTGTCATTGCCTGCAACCTTGATAACATAGTGGGGGTAGTGTTCACTGTTAGATCTTTAGTTCTTTTGAAACGAGCTGGATGTTGTTCACGAGTACAAAACCTAAAACAAACAACCCCCTCCCCCAGCTAGCATACATATGTAGATAGATAGATAGATATGTATATCCTTCAAGTACTAGGTGATATTTATATTTGTTTTATTTTGAAACCATAAGGGTGATATCTTAACTAGCAGTCACTGCCAAAATGGAATTGCTGTTCCTCGTACAGTTTCTCTTTAACTTCATGGGGCAACTGCAGGTAACAAGGAATGAACTCTGAGAAAAGTGAAGGTTTCTGTTCACCGTACTGGGGACAAGTTCTTCCCTTGCAGGTTTTGATGGATATTTCTAAGTGTATCACTTGCTGACGTAGGTGAATGAAAGTAGGTTGATACATATGAGTTTTCCTGAAGATAATGGTAAAATTCTGTAGAAGTTGGTATTTGCTCTCTACTTCTAAGTGAAGTTCGTGTGATATTGAATTCACACTTATTTTACACAACCATAATATTGTTCAATCAGGACAGTACCCATCCCTGTTTCTGCACTGTCATTTTTTTGGGCAGTTACTACTCTTACTTGTATGTCTTTGATATCTTTGAAGTCCTCTCCCACCTACCCGAGCTACTTCTAGTGTACTGAGCTTCCAGTCTTACTGAGCCATTCAGTTCTCCTAACGCTGACTGTGTTGAGGAGGGCTGTGCTGGGAAACTGTAAATAACTTAAGTAGCTTTTTTCCATTAACTTGTTTTCATATATTAATGTGCAGTGGGAAAGTGTGACCTGTGTTCCTAAGTGAGTGAGATTGGCAATAAAATACAAAGTAAAGGTTTTATACTCCTCTCTCTCAGACAAATACCGGGCACTGTTTCATCTAAGTTGTCCCTTTGAAGGATGTGGCTAAGACTCTTCTAATCTGAATGGAAGAAGATCAGTCTGTGTGTAAGACCCATGTTGCAGATCACTATTGCAATCAATCAGAACTGAGACTTCTTCAGTGGACATTTGATGCAAATTATAATCACCCTTATACATAGCACAATTGGAAGTCTGAACTAGTTGTCTGCCTGTTCTGTCAGGAGATCAAGTATGAGGAAGCAGCTGTCAGAAATTGTTAATGAGATGCACTGATAGAGCTGTGTGAATACTTTTACCCACCTCATGTCTATGCAAAACCCAGTGGAAGCTGAGTTGTTATTATGCTAAATTATAGAAGAATTTTTATATAATTGTATATTCAGACCTGTCAAATATAATTTAAATGGTATTATAAGATAGTTTGCTGCTTCATACTACCCTACAGTTGTGGCTATTCAATAAGAACACGACCCCTTGCCACAAGCGCCATTACCAAGTTTCATTGTACCTTCAAAGGTGGCCCACAAGAATGCGTTTCCCCAGTTGCAGCCTGACGCTGAAGTCGCTGCATGAAGAAGAGGAGGTCAACAATTTCTGACTCAAATTTGCCATTGCTTTGGTCTGCTTCACTAGATCAATGATGAAAAAAAGGCTGGTTTAGCAAAATATTTAAGGCCCTGTCTAACTTCGAGCACCTAACTTAAACTTAAACTTAATTTAAATCTGATTTAAATCAATGGGATGGTTCATGTGCCCACATACATAATGCAGCATTAGGGTCTATGTAAATAGGACTGAATCCAGTATCCTTAAGGTCCAAGGTTTCTTAGTTTTTCTTTAGTGGTAGAAAGATTCCAATTACTGGTATACTAAGGTTCTGTGGAAAACATTCTTAAAAACCTTCTGAACAATGTTCTACAGAAGAAAGCAAGCCAGAAAACTAGTATAGCAATATCCTTGTATTCTGGTAAGCTGGTAGTACAGAAGCACAAGCCCTGTTGATGTTTGCTATTGATCAGACTCTTTGTAGACAGCTCTGCCTATTTTTCTCTCTCCATTTCTTCCTTGCTCCCATGAAATATTAATAGTGATCTTCTTTACTACATCAAAATACAGAAACAAAGTGTAAATTGTCATGGTTACAATTTTTTTTAACATGGCATTACTGGAGAATCGGATTAGTTTAAGGAATGCATAATTCATTGTCTGGATGATAGTCACGTTGCTGGATACAGACAAAATTCTGTTAATCTTTTTTTCTAGCTAATTGGAGTTTCTATGCCCTTTTCATGAAAGAATATCCTATTCATAAATCTAGTACATCCAGGATGTATGTTGCATTGCTTTTATTATTATTGTATCACTGTTTCATTAGTTCAGTTTTAGAACTGCAGACATAACTGTCATGGAGATTTACAACTCACTGTTATCCCAGCGTTTTATAGCCCAGACTGCACTAAATGTTCCTTTAAAGACTTAACACTTATCCTGTGACTTCAGTTTAAAAATACAATTTGCGTCTTTATGTCGATAAGAGCTGTTGGTACCATGAGAAACTGGAATAATCTGTTGCCACAATCCCTTTTTACTTATTTTGGATAGAATTCTGAGTTTCCAACAATAATGATTTGCTGCTAAACTAGAAGCTCGTTATCAAAATGCACTTCTCCCTGCCATGCAATCTTTCCTGTCCACTCTGGCTCATAGCACCGCTGTTCCTTTCCATGTTCTACTTTGTGTCTCAATGAAAACACATGGAGAAAAAACATTCCAGAACCTGAGAGCAGTAAGTGAAAAGCTACACTAGAAAACATGTTATTTCCTTCCCCCCTTTTTTAAGGGTTTCTAGAGAGAATACTGAAACCAAAACTCTGCTTTGTCAAGGGTCATCTATCGCTATCTTCAATTTTTTACCAATGTCCTGCACTTCGCCAAGTATTGTACTTCTCCAACTATTTTTTTTTCTTTCTTTCTACTTACAAATAGCCAAATTCATCCATACCCTTTTTTCTTGTCACTGTTACTAATCTGAAAAATCTGATGTTTCTCTCTACTCTGCCTATCCCCTCTCAAAAAGGAAATATCCGTGTGGCTTATCCTTTGTACCCTGAAAAATATTTACTGCTCAATGTTGTCCTTGATATGTAGTTCACTGCTGTTTCTCCTGATGCAAACTTTCTTTGATAAATCTCTCACTGAATAGGTTACCAGTTCAACATCTCATTAGTGAATACATGTACGTGTGCGGTCAAGCTCCGTGAAGATCAAGGAAGGAAAAAAAGAGGTAAAATATGCACCTCTCTCTGTTTCTGTAAATTACTATTTTTACTACTCATTTTTGTGTATAGTAAATGTATACATGCGTATAAAATAACTCAGAATTGCAATTAGAGAGCAAAAAGTAGTTGTTAAGAAAGAGAACATAATTTCATTATGAACAGCGGAATTAATGAGGCCTGGCTTCCTATGGTTTTATGTCCTTTGTTTCCTAAATCCTCTCTTCTGACTGCATTACTCCCAGTTCCTTCCCAAGTCTCCTGTGATGATCCCACTGGCAAGAAATAGCACTTTCTGCAGTTAACGTGCAGCCGCCAAAGAGAAGTATATAATGGCTGAATCCTGTCAGTCTTTCCCTCTGTTAGAGCGCTAATTTGTTTCTGTCCTGTACAGCTGCTGATTTCCAAAATGTGTGCAGGAGCTTCAGACTTTTATCTGTCTTTCAAATTTGTCCTCAGCTGGCCAGTATTTACTGTGGGAAAGGAAAGTTAACCGACATGTAGCATTATGAAAGATGTCTTGCTCCTTAAGTACAAAATGAAAAATGAAATCAAATTAAAATATACAGTTAGTGTGGAATAAACTAATTTTGGAGCACCAGTTATTATTCCAAAAGAGTCTTTTACTCTTGTTATAATAATTACTGAGTCTGTTGAATAAATAAAGTGCTAGTAAAAGGATGTACAACTCTAAGAATTTCAACCTACATATTTTATTAACACATCTGAGCATCAAATACAAAACAACCACTTCATTGACTGTCGTGCGTAATGGAACTATCAGAATTCACAGCTGCTAAACATACGCTTTAAACAGGACAACACTTGCCCTCATCAATACTAGGCCAGTGAAAGCAAACAACTGGTTAGCATGGGAATAAAAAGGTAGAAACAATCAGCCCTCAGCCCCTGAGGGAGAGCTATAATATATTGTCAAAAGATGATCCGAGAACTGAACTCCAACCGGATGATAAAAGTCTTGGACTCAATAGAGATACTGCTTTTATGGCACATCATGACTTTCCACATTTTCCATCCCATTTAACTTTTCTGCGTTCCAGAAATGGTCATTTTCTTTCTCCATCTCAGAGGAACTAAGGACTTCATCACTCCCCCTACTCCCTTTTTCCTGGTGTTCATCTTTCCTTCTCTTCCCACCATCCCACTGTCTGTACACAGGGCAGTTGCCCCCTCTTCTACCAGACCAAGTAAGCCAAGTTTTTCCATATGGGGAGGTCTGAAATTAAGGTAGTCCTTCTGTGCACCTATACCAGGCTAATATTTTTCTTTAATAAAATATTTGAAAAATTACAGCCTAGTATTGTTAAAGACCTAGTCTTTAAATAGAACTGAAAAAGAATCAAGAATTGCATAACGATCCCTCCAAAATATGTACCCAGCACCTCAAAGGTTACAGAATGTCATCTCTCCAGCTGAATCAGTAAGTGTGATGGTTTGTGTGTGCCAAGTAGCTGGATGACAGAATATTAATATTGTATAATAAAATATTGCTCTCTGAAGAACCCAGGCAAACATAGTATAGAAATGGAACTCTTAAGGAAGCATAAAAGTTCCCAGCTGAGTATTTGCCTCTATTTGTAATTTCAAATAAATAACATTAAAGTATAAGCCCTGAATCCATATAAAAATAGCCTTGAAGTGGTAAAAAGAGTTTGCAATATTAATGGATTAGAAATAATTCATCATTCTAGCATATTTTTGAGTGCTGTGTCAATTTATTTAAACTGTTTCAGTGCCTAAGGTTCTCTAAATCATTGTAACTATTGTAACATTTTGATGATAGCTTTGATGATAGGCAGGTGATTTCAAGGTGTTTACTAGATTATTCATAATTAACATAGCTATAAATATAAAAATTGAAACAGTGAAAGGGATGGGAATAGAATAAAATGCTCTGGAGAACATCTGTAGAATATGGAGACAAGTACATTTGAAGGCCTAGACCCTTGTGGTATTGAAGCCACAAAAACCCTCATGAAGGAATGACCAGAATGTTAATTTTAAACATAATTTACTAAGTTGGAAAAACCTTGATTGCAATGTTCTGAAAGTACTGTTATAAACCTGAACCTAAAGTCTGCTCAGCAAAGCAGCAAGGAAAAGGGAAGAAAAGTTGGCATGAGTCTGAAGGAAAGAATAAAATTATCTGCAGAGTTTTATCTGTTTTTTTTTTCTTTTTTAATTACCTCTCTGGTATAAATTACCCTTTTTATTGAATTAATTGAAAGAAATATACCAGTGCTGCATACTCACATACTTTGCTGTAATGAGCCATAGCTTGCATGAAGAAAGATGTGGCACAAGTTGTAGCTTTTTAACTGATTCTCAACAATGGAAGCAGAAGACACTTGTAAATACTTGAGCTAAAACACATCAGAAATGTATTTCCTTTGAAAAGGCCTCATGGCAGGAGCAGTTTCAAGAAACTCCATGAATATTTACTAAAGATTTTAACTCAGGGACAAGAAAGGAAGATGCAGAGACACTGTGGGTAGCTTATCGTATCGTATACTGTATTTAGTTGTTGATTAATGAGATTCTGGTTGACATTCATCTGGTAACCGATGAATATTTACTGTAATTAATAGTCAACATGCAAGGAAGGAATCTGTGAGAGTGGAGAGTGAAAGATGTGTGTGACTTTCAAGCAGTTCATGCAAACATGACATTTGGATCTTCATGCTGGTGTCAAAATTGTATGGCTTAGAAGACGTGGTCTGTAAACTGGGTGGTGACGGGAGGGAAACTGGACCAAGTAGAAGTTCCTCTGATATTTCTCCCAGGGGCTCCAGAGGTTCAGAGCAGTTTTGTTTCCCAGGCAGGTCACTTCTAGCCTTTGAAGAGGCCTTCTGTAATGCAGTCTCCTCACCCTGGCGCTTCTGCCTGTGTTGGCCCATCATAGTAGTGATATTTTTCAACTCTGGAATTTCAGCCTTTAGGAATTTCAGTCTTTTCCAAAGCCATGGATTCACATTTGTATTGCAAGCAGGAGACTGCTGCCAGATTCTGCTGTTCATTAAGTAGTGCCAGAGGCAGGCTCTTTTCTCAGCATCCTGCTGGATGAACAGTCTGTCAGAGACTAGCTGTCCCACCAGTTATGTTTCCTTCAGGCATTGCTGGACAGTTAGCAACACTTCCTAACACACATCTCATTGCGCTCTTCCTATCATCATGGCAGAAGTAAGTTAATGACCTTGTCCATGAATATCTTGAAGGAGGGTAACTTTTGAGATATCCTCTCCTGTGCATCAGGTGGTAAAAAACAAAGGGAATTCAGTGGGAACTAAAAAAACCAACAGTTGTAGCTTGATCCACGGTGTCTGATTACAAAGGAGGGTTTGCTGTAATAACTCAGACAGCTTCCTGCTCTCTCTGGTTCATCTGTCTGTTCCCGGTAGGCCAAATAGACTCTGTCGCTATTCCCAGGCAGATTGCAGACAAGCTCCATCATGGTCGAGTATATGTAATCATATGGCATATTTTGCCTCATGGGTTTTTTTAGGACTTAGGGTTATTATGATGCCCCAACATCTAATACTTCTGCCTTTCACTTCCACACCTCTGTAATTAGAGTGATAATGTGTTCTCAGTTCCTTACCAAGTCTGCAATATGACATTTATTTCTTTAGGTATTGAATCTCCCTTTTCCCAACATTCTCTTTCAACTCTCTTGAGTCTCCTTTTATTTTTCAGTTTGGTATCTTAGCCAGTCTTCTGCATAAGCCAAATCTCCATGACCCCAATTACATCATATTTCTTTTTAACCACTCTGTGTTGTATCTAAAAAAACCTGCTAATTTGTTCCTTCTGCTGCTTCTATTTTTGTAGAAAGAACTGACTTGCATAGGACTCATGTGCTTTCTCCTTTCCTCTCATCACCATTTCTCCAACTCACTTTCTTCCTGCTGCTGGGAGAGAGATTCTGCTTGTTAGTTACTGTTTTAGTTTTATCCTGGATTGCTGTTGCCCAAGATTTAACTCTTGACAGTCTATACAGTGTTCCATAAAAAAAAAGAATATTCCCTATATGTTTTTGTTTCTTTAAAAGAAAAAAAAAAGGAAAAAAGAATCACTTTCTGAAATCTTTGACTACTAATTTCAGTTAAAAAAAAAAACAACTTAGCCAAGCTCACATACTTATGTTTCTCCCATTATCGTTGCTTATTTTTCTCTTCATCTTCCCTCTGTGATAATTTGTCTTTTTTTCATATTATTTGAAATAGACGCTGCTACCATTTTCTTGAAATGAAGTGTGCTGTAACCCAGAAAATTCTCTGAACACTGTTGCCAAGAAATTCAAAAGCACCTAAGTGACTTTGAAAAGAAAGAGCCATTTCCACAACCTAGCACTATGTGAGATGTTCCCAAATGGAAGCTGGCATTCTTCTCTGCCAGTGCAGCGCTGTGCAAGGATACCAACATAGGTCTGGCAAGTCATATAGCTGCATATTATTGGTTTTCATCTCCTAAATCATGGAAGCAGTTCTGAACATTTTTTCATATCTAATTACAAGGCGGGATGTGAAATTTAAAACCGTATGGCAAATACCAAACCAATTAACAGTGCTGCAATAAGATGCATTCAACTCTAATAACAGAAATCCTTCATCAGAACCAGTCTTAGGGATGCATAACAGGCCACACGTATGCATGTGTCTCTGGCTACTCAGCATTTACTGGCTTCTAAGCAATATCATTGAACTGGATTCTCTCTGGGAAATACTATCATTCAAATGTGTGCATTATCCGCACACCATCATCTCCATTCGTAGCTGGGGAGAAAAATGCAGCAGGGACAGGGATTGCTGAAAAACTGCTCTGAAATGTGTTTTTTTTTGTATTTGAATTGCAGTCACACAAAGAGATTCCCAAAGCTGTCAAGGCCTCTCTGTACTATCTATGCATTGCACAAATGAGTAGTGAGAGCGGTCATTAAAAACTTTGTAATTTAAACAAACAGGAAAGACTGGAGAGGAAGTGGACTCACATCCAAGCATCATATACAGGAAGAGCAACCAATAAAGAGCAACCCTGATCTCCTGACTTGCAGCATAAAGCAGTGTATGCTGCTTCTGTCCTTCCTTCTTCCTCATTTCAGGATGTTCATCTGATAACGTGCCCGCCAAGTGTCACAGGGACGAGCTGGATCCCCAGCAGCTTCAAAAAACACAGCTATTGGTGCTCAAAGCTTATCTCAGCACTTACGCAACACTGCTTTCAAGGAAGGGAACGCAGGACTGTGTTCCGCCGAAGGCAGACAATCCCATGGCTGGTTTTATATGTTTCAAAGGTGGATGGCTGCGAAGAACTACTTGTCAATGCAATAGTAATTACTTTGCAGACAAATAGAAGCATGCTGCCCAAATTGGGCGCTTGAGGCCAATTCGAAGAGTTTGTTATGGGGTAGAATGCTTTGAACAGAGTAGCACAAGCCCCCAGGTATCTGGAAGATATTGGAAGAAGCAGGGGACTGGGGAGGTTTCTAGGTCTTGTCACGTGGCAGAGAGACTCCAGGAAGTGTAGTGAGTTGAATTATTGATCCCTCTCACATGGTAAGTGCCTTCTGTAACTCTGAATCCCATTAAGTGACAGAACCCTTGCAGTAAAGGTCATTCTTGAGGATATTACTCATTATTAATAAAGCCTGATTTCTGCTTAACTGTATCCATGCCTTTGAACTCTCCCCTATTACCTGTGGGAGATTATCTTTGCCCTGGAGTTCCCACCTATGAGCTAATCCACCCCTGCACCTGATGCAGAGGTTGGTGAACACGCCAGAATGGACATGACTTGGCACTCTGTTTACGCTCTGGGCGTTGCTGCCCAGGCCTGGGCTGGTGGGGAAGGAGCTCTGGAGAATCTGAGAGCTGCAGAGACACCCGCTCTCCTGTACCAAGTGTGCTCAGTTGGACACTGCCCTGCTTGCCCACCCAAGCCCTCCTGAACCTCCTGGGTAGAGAGACTTGCAAGACCAAGAGACAGCAAACAGGATTAGTGCGGGAAGGAGCATTTGAGATTAGAGCAGTGTCAGTGTTTCACAGATACATGATATGGACAATATATAAACTTTATCTCTTGGCACTTGGTAGAATACAATCCAAAGCCCATTGTTAACCCTGTACTGTTTGAGGGGATTAGTGTGACAGAGAGGGAAAGAAAGCCTGAGAGAATAGTGATGGGATTCTTTTTTCCCCCTGTAATCTATGACTTCTAGGGCAAGGGTCTGTACTTAACAGTTTTGCTTATGTTTAAATTGGTACTGGGAATCTTCTGGACATGGGAAAAAAGTATTCAAATAAACCAAATAAAATAGAGAAAATGTTGCCTTAGAATACAAGATCTGTAAAAAATGAGCTGAAGTGGAGATTATGAGAAAGCCGAGCTGGATCCTGGAGCAGACTACTGTTGTGTGCTAAATGACATTCTTGAAGCATTTCAGGCTACCTTTCTGGGTCCTGCATCATTTCTTTGAATGGCTGCCATGGTAACTAGCATGGCTTCAGAGGGCTGTAGAGTGGGCAAGGTGTTGAGCGTACCAAAGTGTGAGTACCTGGAAATTCCTTAGCAGAGGTAGGTGTCCGCTATGGTGTCATTTGTGCTGAATTTTTCTGGCAGAAGCACGGAATCTATGGGACACGACACATTGATATGCGGAATATCGTGCTGCTACAGCTTGGCAAGTAGGCTAAGAAAATGACTTTATTTTTTCTGAAAATATTCCTTTTCAATGGGCTCTACAGAGACAGCAACTGTGCACTATGATGGCTGTTATCTGTCCTCCCACTGCCAGAGTTTTTCCACTCTAGCAGACAGTAAATGTCCCCTAAACTTATTCCATGTACCCTTCTGTGTCCCCTGACCCTCTATGCTGCACATAGTCAACCATCACAGGAGGTAGGGCTATTCCAGAAGTATGTTCTTTTTCCATTGGGAACATTTACAGAGTGGTAAGAGATGTGTGGGAAATGAGAGAGGTCTTCAGCTGTCTCGAAGCAGACGGTCAGGCTGGCTGGAGGACTAGAACAGTGTTGCAGAACAGGGGCACTGAAATGAAATTGTACCCACATCCTCCTCCTCTCTCAAGCTCTTTCCTCTAACATCCTCTACAGCAGCTGTAGTGTTAAACAGTCTCCTCAAATTTGTGTCAGAACTCCTAACTCTTATTTGGTTATTTTTAATCTTGTAAGAAGCCCTCATAGCACTAGAAATGAAGTAGTTGAAGGGAGGAAAAAAAAATATTTGAAACAAATAAACAGAAGCAAAGGTGTTACCAAAAAAGAAAGGTGATTTTAAATTTTATTGTAATCCCAGGTGGAGCAGATAATTTGTAAAGATTCAAATAAGAAGTAGACTTACTGAAAAGAGCAATGAATTTAAGGTATTGTTGTAAAATATTGAATTGAATTACACCTTAGGTTTTTTTACAGCTTACATTAAATGACCAAAACAAATCAGATTGCACTTTAGAGACTTAAAGAATACTGCATTCTCAGCATAAAAACCAAAGCAGTTTCATAGGAGAAATCAAAATGAGGGACAAAGGCATGCGACTGAGTCAGGTCTTTCGGATTCATGTCTTTCAGATTAATGGAATTTCTAATTTGAGGACAGATCTTATCAGGGATCAGAACACCTAAAATAACTAAAAGACTGCTGCAAAGCCTGGTTTAGAAGAAATGGCATTGTTTAAAGTAGGAGAGCATAGAAGTTTTGGCAGGAAGATGATATAATGACTCAGTTTGCAAAACAAAGAACCAGAATTACTTGCTATGCTGGAAAAAAGGACTGAAAAATAAAGAGAGTGTGATTTTGAATAAAATAAAAAATGCAAATAACACAGCAGAATGCTCAGAACTAAATAGTGTCATGCCTTTACACAAAGGTGTAATGCTTACATTAAGCAAAATTATTTTCTGAAAGTCTGTAGACAATGACAAATAAGTACACTTACATACATATTCATACATATTCTTCACGGCACAGATTTGAAGCAGAAGTGAAGGTGATTGCAGAGAAAGGAGAACCAAAGGATAAGAAGATTTCTTTGCACAATTTGTTGAGGAAATGGCTGCACCTTTTGTTTGGAACGTTTCCTCGAACATAAATAGTCTTTCCTTGCTTTGTTTGTAAGATGTTCTCCACACACAGACCAAACATGCCGGTCTCACTCTTTCCACTTCAAACTCCTTTTTTTCTAATGCTCAATACTGTAGAATTTGCTGTATTAAAAGTTCACCTTGTAACATATTCAGTTGTGCTCAGTAAAGCTCACACAGTTACGGACTCAGGCATAGACTTCTAACCAATATGAGTACACAAGAGCAGTAGGAAAGCTGTAGTACTGTTGTGTACTAATGGACTTGCTTTATCTGCAAAAGTTTAGTTCATTTCTGGTCCTTCAAGGTGAAGGAAGATAAATTAAAACTAACATTCAGGAAAAGGCTACAAGTATCATAAGTGAGTGGAAAAATTACCGTGAGACTAGCAAAGCTTTGTTTGTTTAGTTTAGCACAATAAAAAAGAAGGAAGGAGCTGAGATAGGATATATTTGCTCTTTTTAAGGGGATTTAATTTAATCACTTTATTTATTTAAAATTAATTTAATTTAACTCAATTTAAGGGGATAAGAGGAAGAGTGAACAGGAGAAACGCCAAGGAGGAAAAAGAACTGTTTAAGTGAAAAGGCAACACCTGACCCAGGCAAAACTCTGTATAAATTACTGATGAATAAATATATCACTCATACAGGAAATTATAGGAATTACTCAGTTCTGGACCAGTTCAGTAATAGTAACAGTGTGGTTAAATCAACAAGTCCGATCAGAAGATAGACTATAGAAATTGTGATTGCTTTAAATAAGGACCTTAGGACACTACTGCCTTCAGTACTAGGAAGGATTGGAATTGAAGCTATATTCAAATTCTGCATTCTTGTGCCTCCAAGTTTAAATTCTGCATTCTTGTGCCTCCAAGTTTACTGATTAGCTTGAAACGTGAAGTCTGGATAGGTCAGCCCCCAAGGCAGGGGGGTTGTGTTGGCCCTGCTCCAAAAAAGTACCTTAGCTTCATTTACTATTTGTTTTTTCTCTTTCATGAGTAACTTTTATAGACCTTTCAGTGAATTACTGTGCAAAAGATTACAGAATATTATTGTGACCATTGCTTTGTTTGAGGCTTTTCAAGCTGAAAGTTTTACTTTTTTTGTTGTACAGGTAGAGCTGCAAAAACATTTGTATTCTTGGTAGTTGCCTTGTTCAGGGCTGAGGTTCTTCTGAAGGATCAGTCTCATGCTGCAGGGAGACAGAGCCTGCTTCAGTGTCTTTCCTTGCATTTAAAAATGAGATTCTGACATCCCAGAAAATATTGTTATATGCATGCAATTTCACGTGATTCATGAAAGTACCATTGAGGATTAATTTCGTATTATTTTGAAGATATTTTTCATTGCTGGCAAAGAGGTGAACATTTATATGTATATAAAATAGAAACCCAACATGCCTTTAGAAAACTAATCATGAAAAATGTCAGATGAAATTTTTAAAACTACAGCTTATTTTTACCATCAGGTAAAATAGCATATATTTGGATCTGGATATTATTCTCTGTGGAGGATGGAAACAACAATTTATTTCTTTCTAGATCTACCTCTTCATTATGTGATTGTACAGGCTGTAATACACAGGATATGAGTTGGTAATTCCTCATTGTTTGATAATAAGAATTAATATAGATCAAATGATTAAATAAAGTATGAAAACTCAACAATAACAAAATCCTTTGAATAATCTTTCTTGAAAGAGAAAGATTTTACCTTTCTTCATGAGTCTGGGCAGATGCTATTGATTTATAACTCCTGCAGGAGAAACAATCAGCACCATTGGCAAGCTATTTAATGGAACTGTCTTTCCAGCCCACGTTATGACAGGTCCCATACTCCTAAGCAAAACCCTGTTATTATCAATTCATTATGAGGTTTCATTGAAGGCCTGGGTCAGGTCACAAACCTTTTTACAAAGACCCTGTGACTATTCCTTTCTCTTCCAGAGATAAATAAGGAAATGATGGATGAAACTTACTTACCGCAGTTAAATTATCAGTAGAAAATTCATCAGCTATTCCAGCAGGGTAAAGAAATTTCATAAATTCAATAAACCACCAACGGTATAATGTGTATATATACATGTGAGATGCAATAAAAACAGAGATCAACCAAGCCGATTAGAAAGACAGAAACACATTAAAATCCATGGCTGATAAACTCTGAAGGAGGCTGTTTGATGCGGATAAACTTCACGCTGTGCATCTATGCTGGTAGCAAAAATAGCTGGAAATTTTATAAGGATGTGCTGGTTTTAGCTGGGGTAGAGTTAATTTTTTCCATAGTAGCTAGTATGGGGCTGTGTTTTGGATTTGTGCTGGAAACAGTGCTGATAACACAGGGATGTTTTCGTTACTGCTGAGCAGTGCTGACACACAGTCAAGGCCTGTTCTGCCTCTCACCCCACCCCACCAGCGAGCAGGCTGGGGGGGCACAAGAAGTTGGGAGGGGACACGGCCGGGACAGCTGACCCCAACTGACCCAAGGGATATCCCACACCTTATGACGTCATGCTCAGCATGTAAAGCTGAGGGGAGAAGAAGGAAGGGGGGGACGTTCGGAGTGATGGCATTTGTCTTCCCGAGTCACCGTTAGGTGTGATGGAGCCCTGCTTTCCTGGGGATGGCTGCACACCTGCCTGCCGATGGGAAGCAGTGAATGGATTCCTTGTTTTGCTTTGCTTGCGTGCGTGGCTTTTGCTTTACCTCTTAAACTGTCTTTATCTCAACCCACGAGTTTTCTCACTTTTATCCTTCTGATTCTCTCCCCCGTCCCACCGGGGGGGAGTGAGTGAGCGGCTGGGTGGGGCTGAGTTGCCGGCTGGGCTTAAGCCATGACAAAGGACAACCTTGTAGATGGTGCAAGTGGCTGGTACGGAAGTCAGAAGAGAGAAGCCAAATACTATTCAGTTTATTTCCACCAGGCCTTAGTGGCTTTCTTCTCTGCTATTAATAACAAGCAAGGACTTTTCCTAGCTGCGTTAAAGACTTTGTGAAAGAAACACCTATATTTAACATTGAATGTTTCTCAGCCAGTTTCTTATATTTCTGAGTATGACATGCAAGTAATTCCTTACTTGTCTATCAGTTCCATTGATTTTATTAGGACTATTTGCAGATGCCTCAGTACAACAAATATTTAAGACTCTATCTGAAGTTAAACAGCTGCTGAATGCTTTTCTGGATCTAGTCCAGAACGAGGTATTAGTCTGTTTAATGACAGACTCTGACTCTCAGTGCTACTTTGCTATGCTAGCAACAACTTCAGCCTGTGGCAAGGAAAAGGAATCTTATCTGTTATGCTGAGTGCAAAAGTCAAGAAAGATTTGGTCTTTCTTAGGACTAGGAACTTAGAGTATGACTTCAGCATGTTTTGTCTGCTTCACTGCTGAATACAAGCCTGATAATTTCCCTTATATCCACAATAACCTGCAACCATTTTTGGATGTACTAAATGCTTGTTGTATATGTACAGCTTTTTTTTCCCCCTCACAGCCAACTAATGCGTTTCTCCCTTCTGTCTCAATTCACTATTTTAGGATCACTGAAGGAGGGAAGAAGCCCATGGTAGAAACAAAGAACATTTTATAAAGAGAGGAAACATGAGTTTTTCTGTGACATTTTTGTCTCAAGCATTTGTCATGTTGTATCTGTCTGCTGCACTGATAATTGGTATTCTGTTTCTGTTCTGAAGTAATGCTGAATCAGTACTGCTTGTACATGACTTTTTAGGCTTTTTGAGGATTTAATACAATAATATATTTCTCCTGAAAGTTGTCCTCATTGATGTTACCAAAACAATGCATCTAGATCCCACCACAAACTGAGAGCCTATTCTGCAAACACTTCTATGTTTGTTCAAAAACACAGTGCTCATACATACTATAAGACCTGTCTGTAAAGCATCACTGATGCACAGTAGAACTAAGTGATATTGTATATAACAAGAAACAGCACTACTCCAACTTATATCTTGTTCATCCTTGTTCAGGGAATGTCACCTCTCAGGAGGGTGTACCCATTTGTATAACTCAGGATGCAGCTGCGAATTAAACATGGAACCAATATTTGCTGAAATAATTAAATAAGCAAGTTGGACTCTTTTTCTCCTTTGTTATGAATTTATGTGTAGTTTTCCACGCTGTTCATTTTATCATGTGCCATCAATAGCTGAAGGTACCTAATGTTTTAAAGAAGCCTGAACGCAGTTGTTTTTCACAGTCTCCTTTAGGATCAAACCCTTCACATGCTAACTCTGGGCCTGGCACAGGGGGAAGGGACCCAATAGCTCCAGCAATCTCCTGCTGGAGGCTGAGCTCTCCGGCACGGGAGAGACAAAACCCAGCTCCAACCTGCACTCCTGAAAGACGGTTGTTTACAGGAACTTGCCTTCCCTGCTGTACTCCATTTTCTGTTGGGAGGACAAATGGAGTTTCTGTTTTAATTAGAGGTTGAATGACAAAACCTAATAACAAATATGCTTCTGAATGTAAGGACATGCATGTATCTACTCAGGTTCAACAGCTAGTTAACTTTAAATGGATTGGTTTGGCTAGGGCCAAGGGAGACCAACTTTTTGCCTTGGGGCAACACTGAACTGTCCCTTAGGAAGTCACACTCCCTCTTAGTCCAAAAGTATTCATTAAAAATGAATGGGAAGTTTCCTTCTCTTCCTTAGTCCAGCTTGTAAAGTAGCATATTTTATGATTAAAATAATTTCTTTTAAAAATAACGCGTTAAAAATTATGGTATGAAATAGCTTAGATCATTGAGCTAGTTAAAAATGAGGAAATATTTGGGTGCAGACTAAAAGAGAAGCCTTACCACAGGACAATTGCTAGCTTGCAATTCCGTTTTGCCACCTGTGGAGGCTTGGAAGGGAGCCCAGCATTTGTACAGTACAACTCAGCTGGTACTTGAAGCACAAAATACTGGCTGTTTCGTCACTTTCTGGACACATGATTCTGGCTTGAATCCAAAGAGGCATCTTGAGATCTGTCTCTGATGATCAGTAGATAAAGTATCGTTCATTGGCCGTATCATATTATCTGTGCTTTAAAATGACATTTCTCCAGAGTAATACAACAAACATTTGTATGTGTTTTCATCTTTTTTTCCTCCCAAAACACAGATATATTTTATTGTGGAAATTTAGATTTATGTTGTGTACAGATGTTTTCTTTAACATAAAATAAAAACAAGGTAAAAACATTGAAAATTATTACCAAAAACATATTCATTAATGAGGACCTTCCAACGACTCCTTGTTTTGATTCACAAAATCAATTCTTAGACAGTACACAAAGACAATTTTCAAATGTAAATGTAAAAGTGCATTTTAGTAAGTATAAAAGAACATAAAAAATTTTTGAAGAAAGTAAGTAGAAAGGTTGGAAGAGGGTTGGAAGGTGAGGAAAAATAAATGCAAAAACGAACTCATCTTTGTTCCAGTGCTGCTGGCAATCTACTTTCTGAGCACTCTGTACGGAGTGTTTTTACAGTTTTTACTATCAACCTTTTGCATGAAAAACTAGAGGACAATGAATTCCCACGCAGTGCTCAACAGCAAAGAACATGACATAGCTCTTTTGTGGACTTTAAGCAACTGATGCTGTTGGAGCACACAGTTCAGAGAGCTCCTTTACTGCTTGATTGATGCAAGCTCTTTCCATCTGTACAAATATGGGAAGAATTTTGTGTGTACAGAGTTTCAGACATGAAAGCTGATGATGAAATGCTAGCAAGCAGTCTGAGGCCTCTTTGAAAATGTGATCCTGAGGAATTTTACACATGGAAAAATATGAAGATTCCGATTATCATCCTAGCAATCAACATGTCAGAAAGTGGGAAGGGATGTGACGGGGCAAGGGTGAGTGTAGTGAATAGACCTCGTTAATAGGAATTGCATGCTGGTGCTGTGGGCAGTCAGGCTGAGGGCAGAGCAATTGGATGCCAACATCCACCAGTACCCCAGTGTCTTCCTGGCCTTAGAGTTCAGAGGATCATGAAGTCCTTATATAGCATCATGTCTGTTCTTCTCACATCTGTATCTAAGTGCATGTAGAAGGGTTAAAAGAAAGGCATTTTATTTCTTTTTCTTTTCCTGATTGGCACCTGTGATGTTCTTTCTCTCTCTCTTTTTTTTTTTTTTTTAAATTGTTTAACTGAAAACAAATAGTGTGAATGCATTATTGTAGATTAGAACACATGAGAACTCTAATCTTTTCCAATTAATATAAGAGACAGCAGACTGGTAACAATACCTACAGTCTTGTTAGTGGTCTATTTTCTTGCTCTCTTTATTTGGGTGGTAACCATCCAGAAGAGATGCCACTGAGAGCCTTTGTTACTGCCGTCATTCTCAAACACTCACGAAAATACACATTTATTGCTCTTTGCATGAAATACCATTCACATAAAAGTCAACAGCTAAGCTCCCATTAATTTGAGGAGATTAAGATTTTATTTTCTGAGTCATCTTTCGCACGTCAGCAATGACTGTATTTATAAGTTCTCCACTTCTACTAGTTTTGTTTTATTATTGTTATTGCAGTGAGATTGGTTCTATTCATAAATTAAAAAAATAAATTGTCTGTAACATGCAGCATTTTCTTCCTGTTACATTGCTTGTTCTTGTAAACCAGACTGCCACAGAAAACATGGAATCGCTAAGCGTAAATTACATAACAAAATCTGGCAGATCTGACAGAAGGCTAGTGCCAAAGGAAGATTTTTGCAAGAAAGGTGAAATGCTGAGTTTTCAGTAAAGCCCCATGTCATAAAGTGAGGATGGAAGGTGTCCATAGCAATGTAAGTTTGCCTAATAGTTCCAACTTGATATGTGTCTTTCAGTTGCTTTTTTTTCAGTTTATTTTTTTTTCAGGAATATTGTTTACTGTCAAGAGTTTGTGGCAGAAATTTGAGATTTGACAGAGGAAATAATGTTGTGTACTGAAAACAACATTTTGATCTTTTCATTAAAGTCTTTCAGGCCTGCTATTATGAATATAAACAAATTTCCATTAATGCCTATGCAGTAAAAATCATTAGCTGATTGCTGCTAAAATTTTCAAACACTTTATCTGCAGGAAGCATGACCCATAATCATAGTGTAGATGTAGCTCCTGTGGACAGGACACAAAAAAATGAATGCTACTGCCTGTCTTGTCCTTCCTCCCTTGTTCCTATGAGGTTAAGTTGCATGAAGTAATCTTTAGACTAGTAGATTAAGACCACAGAGTGTGATCTTGATGGTAGACTCATCAGTGACTGATTTTTTTTTCCCCTGTGGCCACGCCTCATATCTTAGGTTTGCATTTTGCAGTCACTTTGGCCCCTCTGCTTTTCGCAGTTATAGTAGAAACACTGTCCTTTTATTAGAGGCAGTTTATGGAGATCTTTTCTGTCACAGAGTTTAGGTACAAAGACTAGGGATGGAATGAAAATTTTTTGTTCTGCTATGTTGAATTTTGGAAACTTTATTAGCTTTCTCTTCAAAATATAATATGGGCTTACTGATGGCAGGCCTGTTTGTTCACGCTCAGTTTTGTAAAATACGTTAGGGCTCTGTTCTAGCTGTGGTGTTTGCTGTCCTTACTTTGAAGTCTCAGCTATTGAGGATTTTGCATTTGAAAAGTAGCCACTGCTATGAAGATGCCGGAGTTACTCTTACTAGCGTTTTCACTGTGTCATAGGTAAATTGAACTGATTCCAAGAAATCCCTGTCCCCAGAGATACGATTTCAGTGGGAGCATCTCTTAGTGTCACTTCCATTGAGATCAAAATTTCTTAGAAAAGAGAAAATGGTAGCTGTGCCATTAGAGTCACATTGCATCTGCAGGGCTTCGGGGAGGGCGAACACAATGTCAATGTAAAGCATGACAGATATCTTTTCTTTCTTTAAAATTGTAAATACTGAGGATTTTGCTTTTGAAAAGAAACTGCTTTTATGAATACATTTTAGTTACTGTTAATAGTGTTTTCATTGTGTCAAAGGTGCGTTGAATTTGTTCCATTAAAGCTCTTATCTCCTGAGACAGTTTCAGTGGGAGCATCTCTTACTGTCACTTCCATTGCGATCATGATTGCTTGGAAGGCAAAAAATAGTAACTGTGTCATTAAAGTCATATCATATCTGTAGGACTTGGGAAGACTACACTGTCAATGGAAAATGTCACATGCACTTTTTTTAACTTGCAGGGTTTTAAATGAAAAAAAAAATATATATATAAAGGTTGAACATAATATTTTGTGTCCATTTTAGTCCCTTCAGTTCTGCTCTCATGACCCAGAGTCTAAACCAACAGGAACTGTCAAGCAGCATTCGAACACTGAGACCTACGTACACATTTGAAAGCAAACATGCAAATTAAAAAGAACAAAGTCTGCAATTGTCTTGTTTCAGTCACCAACAAAGATGAGCCTAGTACAAGAGATCACATGCGATTGTGAATCTTGAAAGTCAAGCCACGAAGCAGCTGAGCCCATGAGAGCGGGTAAAAGTCGTTTCCTTGACTTCACTGGATTTTGTATTGGGCTCAGGACTGGAATTCAGAAGCTGTAGCACAGGGGTACGCATGGTACTTGTAGCATGCAAGGCTCTTCAGTGATGCATGCTTCTGTGAATGGTGATGACTACTGTTTCTGTCACTGCCCAGAAGATGAAAAAAAGGGTGTATAAGCCTCTCAGACCTATCTGAAGAAAGAAAAGATGGCTTGTTACTCAGCCACTCGGCTAATGGTGACAAAATGTGTGCCTCTCTTTGTACTGAGCTAATGACTGCTCAGCCAAGGTCCCAATTCTATAAATTAATTGAGAAGTGATTATAGTACTGAGATACAAATATGCATTTTTTACATATCTAATTTCTGTTGTTGCAGGTACTTAGTCAACACAAATCTGTTGCTCTTTTTGATATGTAGTTTTGGACTTTATGGTGAACATGTTATTTATTATGTGAAGCGGGCTGAGAAAAACTGCAATTTTACTTCTTAACTTATCAGGATCTACTTGTTATTTTGTTCTCAAGAACAGGTGAAATAGCACTACCAGCAGAGAATCTGACAATAACTTCAGCTGCATGCCCCTTCTCCCTTCTGCTCATGTCATTAGTGATATTGTTCTAATAGAGTAACAATAATTAACTTGCACATCTTCACAGATGAGCCAAACAGCCCCAAGTGAAAACAAATTTCAATAATTTACACTTTCACACTTTCTGTGATTTAAATTAGGAGCATGGTGATCTCTGGCCAAGAAAATCTTAGATCTAGACAAGTAAAATAAGTTACTTGAGTGGCTGGAATTAGCAAGTCCCACATACTGTTGTCTTTTTTAATTTTCCACCTCATTAGCATCTGCAAATGAGTGTGTAAGGCTGAGCTTGCAGAAGTTGTACTCTTTTGTCATTAAACAGGTTTGCTGCTAGCAATAACTTGCTCTCCTAATGCTGTTTTGCAGATATATGTGTATTTACCCCCAAAATACAATGATATGGATAACTTGCAGAGTTGTGTAATCAATACACGTGTCCTGAATTTGTGGGACACTTACACCTAGCCTTTCCAACTCAGTGGCATCTGTATGAAGAGCTCTAAGTTTTAAGCAGTTTCTAATAAGTAAAATTTAGTTAATAAAAATCAGTGAACCACTGAAAGACGGAATTTTCTTACTCCAAACTACTAATGACCAAACGTCAAGAAAAGATTCTTCTTGGGCTAAGCACCTCTGTTAAGCTTTATATCAGATCTCACACAGGTAGATAGTTTTTCAGCAACGTTCTCCCAAATGATCTAATTTGAAAGGAAATGTAAGATAGTTTCCTTTGCAGTTCCTGCCTGCAAAGGGCTCAGTGAGTTTTGTTGATACAGAAATAAAGGTGGGACGTGATCCTTTAATAAATCCAAGTACCAGCTATATGTAGTCTGTATAATATTATCCCACCATGATGGACTATAATCCCGTTATAATCATTGAATGGATCACACACAGTCATTATTATGGGACTGTAATTTCAATGTTGGATTCCAAACCACCATTAGCTATCATTTGAACTAACGCAAAGTTGTGTTCCTGTCAAAGTGTAAAAGGGCCATTTCTCAAAGCAGGGCAAGTTCAGAGACACTTTGTTTAAACCGCATCCAGCCATTCTGTTAATGTGCCTAACTGGTCCCTATTGCCATACTCATCCTTGCTAACTGCTAGGAACATATGATGACAAATGTAGCATTATATAAATCCTTCACAGTTTTTATAACATGACTTTCTTCGTTGTCCTATGATGGATAAAATTTGTTTTCTCCAGAAGTTTTCAATGTCAGAACTGGTTTTCAGTTCTCTTAAAACTGCTGTCATCCGCATCTCTCCCAAAATCCAAGTCCATTTGAAGAGGATTAAACAGCTTGACAAACCAGAAGGAAGAACTTGACCTTTATGGTTTTGACTGTTCTTTCTTAATGCCATCACAAAGCAAAAATAAACAATATCTGATGATGCTCACACATCAGGAAAGACTGGAAAATGGCATTGCTTAGACTTGACATTTTGAGTGGCAGATGGGATAACAAATAATTTTTCCCCATCTTTTCTTGTCAATATTTAATTTAAAGCACTGAAGCTGATAAATATAGTGCATTTTAGTTCCACAAAATGCGAATATCAATATGCTTCTCTGGCCTAATCGCTAATATGTTGACAAGAACTGAATCATAATTTGACATGAAAACAGACTTTTTTCTCCTATTTTGATACAGTGAGCATAGCATATTATAGTGCTGATAAAAATCAGTATCTCATTGTCAAATATTCTCTGTGATGTTTTCAAAACATCCATCTTTCAGTAGTTTGAGGTATCTCTCACTGAGTTGAGCACCCTGCAAACCAATGGCACCAAATATGTTTCTAAGTTAATTGCTCTGACTTATGAACCCCAAATGTTTTAAATTTTATTTCAAACATGAAGTCAACACCAAGTCTGTACAATAGGTATATGACCTATGTAAATATAAAACAGTTAACTGTGCATATATTGTTCTAATTCTAGTAGCTGCATAGACCTGTGTCATCACTTATTCCTGCTAATTAGGCTTGCTCTTTCTATCAGTCTATGGATTGTCTACAGGGCCTATCATTATACAATTAAATTCTTCCCCTGTCATCTCCCAAGCGTCTTCCAGTAGGTTTTGGAAATGATTTACCCTGTGTTCTGCATACCCTCTACTGAATACACTTTGCTATTAGTTAAGCAGCATCTCTGAAGGGCTAAAACCAAACACTAGGAAATGCAAAGTATATGGATTTGGCTTGAACTGAAGATTAGCTGAAGCTGGGGCCATATGCAATTCTTAAAAGTATTTAAGCACCTAAAAATGAAAGGAGGCATTTAGTAGATTTAAAAAACTCCCAGTAGGAATATTTAAGCACAGCTAAAAATCCCACAGCTTCTACGTCCTATCTTTTACCTGGTGGCACCCTGGAGTGCCTGTACAACTTGGAAAATTGCACCAATGAGAGGGTTTTATTTAGACACATGAACATCTTGAATCAGTAATAGCTACAATGATAGAATTGTAATCGAGGTATAATTGATCCAAAGCTTGCCTTCAGTCATGGTTTGCTAGGAACTTTTTACTTTGGTCCTTCTTTTTTACCAGTAATTTCACAGAGTATAAATATATGAAATAACATGCATATATGGACCATTAGAGTGTTAAGTTTGACACAGCTGTAACTGAAACTGCTTGGAAGCTTTCAGGGAAAGCTGAATGAAATCTTTACTATGTTTCTGTATTGTTCTTTTTTTTTCTTTTATCTCTACAGATACAGACCAATTCAGGTTAAAGGGATTATAGACGTTATAACAACTTACTTAGAAAAAAAGTGTGAAATAAATTTGTCATTCCTGATAGACTGTAAAAAATATGTTATTTGTTAATTGTCAAGACATTTCTTCTAAGTTGTATTAACTTACCACATTTGTCTCCCAGTTAGTATTTCAGTGTCATGTAAGATCATAAATGTGTGATTCAGGATAACTATCATATGACGTGCTAATTTTTTTTTACTCTGTAAAATGTTGCTTCCACAATGCATTTCCTTTGTTAAAACAATAAAAGCTATTTGTTGCTTTGAAAAATAATTTTTAAAAGCATACTTATTTTACAGTCCCTTTTCTCTTTTAGTAGGTACATGTCTAGCCTCTTCTACCCTAATGGATGAATAAAATACTACTTTTAGGATTTTTTTGTGAAATCTCCTTAAAGGTTAGAAGTTTTAGAAGATAAAATCGTGTGTATCACCTAGACTCTACCTTACAGCACTGAATACAACGTTGGGTAGTCCTTTTCTTTACAAGCATCCCCACTGAATTCAGGCCTGCCACGGATGGGGGATAGTTCTTCTCAGTCGGAACCTTATGCTGTCATTTTTATTAGTCAGCTCTAAAAAACACATGTAGAGGAATGACCCAGCACCTGTGTTTTGTAGGGTATGTAACTGAGCGCTTTGCAAAGAGGTAAAATGCCAGTGGGCTGTTTTCCACAGACAGATTTTCTGTTGGATTTCCCTGCTGGAGCGCTCTCTGGCTGATGGAAGTGTGAAGTTACATTTTTAAGGACTGACGGGACACCATGGTTCCCAAGCTTCTCAAATAATTTTTAAAGATTCACTAGAACCAGGGAGGTGATTATGGAGATGGAGAATTGATAGGGTTACATGTTAGTATTAAACCAGTTTCTTCTTGCTGGCTCTTCTATGCGTATTTTCTCAAAACTCTCAAACTCAAAACTTTTTTTTCCTCCATGTAACACTGCAGTTACTGAGTAAAGTTACCAATATAGCAGTTACCATCCCAACATTAACATCTTCTGTCTCCACAGTAAATTGCTGAGGAGTCTTCCTAATTATATTTTTAATGCAAAATTAGTCTGTAAGGTTTCTGCTGAAGATAGATTCTTCTGGTGTGAAGTCGTACTCCGAGTGCACCCCCCTTCACTGCCTCCACCAGTCTTGGGCTGGAGGAGAGGTAGTGCTGTCTGTGAGCATTTTAGCTGGCTAATACTGAAAAAAAAGAAAAAGAGTTAATTAATTGCTGCCTGACTTTCACATGTACAAAACAAAATCTGGAGAGGTTTCTGCTTGGGCCTGGAGTCCTAGCTACTCTTTAGGATGCCATTGGACATCGCAGCTCGAGCAAAATTTTGAGATTGATGTGTGTGGCTACAAGATAGCTGAAGCTGAACTTTCCGGAGTTGCTGAACTACTAAGTAGACAAAACTATACCATCCTTCTCATTTTAGTTTTGGGGAATAAGTTTACAGAAACACGTGAAGGGTGATAAATGAACTCATAAGCCAAAGGAGGGTCAGGAATAAACACAGTCTCTCAAGTAAAGGTCCAATACTCAAACTGCCAAGCAACAATTTTGTGTCTTAAAAATATATACAGACATCTTAAAATATATACAGGTATCTTAAAAAATATATAGATATCATTACGTCAAACACCCATATAATGAAATGCATTTTCATCACTTTAAGGAAACAAGAAATAAGAGCTTCTTCACTTTCTAAATCAGACATGCTCTCTATACCTGGAGCAGCTTTTCTCCTCTGTATGCTCTCAGTGTACAAACATATTAAAATTCTAAATGTCAAACTCGATGTGAGGTTTGAGTGGGGACCTGTCTGCAAATTCCATTTTCAGTTTGCCAGCAAGCACTTTACCTGCTCAGCAGCCTGCACCTTTTCAAGAAGCAGAATAACTTAAGGCACTTCTCATACAGTCATTAATTGGTTGTTTCTAGTGGGATCTCTTCGCCGAGTACATGTTAATGTTTGTGATGTGGGTCACAACTCTGCATTGCTATTTTCTCTAATTACCATCCTTCAGTGTTTTTTCCCTCAGCTGGAACATTGTGTTCTCCCAGGCACAGTCTATGCAAAAGTGGAGATATCACAAAATGAGAGGAAAAAATAACCTAATTATCTTCATGGTCCAGGAAGGTCCAATTAGCAATTAAAGAAATGTGTTGAAATAAAAATTGTACATTGCTTCTTTTGAATCTGTTTCTAAACTGTTAAGTTCACTGCTCAGATTTATCATGGGATTAACTAACTGCTGATAAGAACACTTTTAACACCAGAGCTTTAATGTTTCTGAACACAGATGGTTTGAGGTGTTTGAAACGGCATGAATTACTGAACTATAGTATCATTGCAAGGTTATTAATTGTTCACTGAGCCTTGACTGGAAATAGACTTTAATACATGCTGCACCATCACGGGATGTACAATCATCAGAAACGAGCATGCACAGTTGCCATGTCGAGAATGCAAGAAAGTGATGGCATGCATTGCTTGACCCGTGAACGTGCAGGCTCTGCTCAATCCCGCTCCTTGCATAGGCGCACAAAACCGATCACACGTTACAGGACCTACTGAAAGAATAAGATAATGACATTGCTTTATTCTGAGGTTTCATAGTTTATACTGAATTAAAGGGAGTAGGAATGGCTGGTGTGGAAGAGGAATGCTTTACTGCAGGAGGGCTGACTGCAATGATGACACATTTTCCCTGTGAACCTGGCTTCCCCCTCCTTCAGTGTGAACTACACCTGAATTACAAGGTACAGTCTGCAAAAAATGATTACAAACTAGGATTGCATTTGAGAAGAAAGTGAAAAAAGGTGATGCTGTATCCGATCCATAGTCAAATCCACAATTTATATTCCAAGGGTTGATGTAGTTATATAATAGTCTTCATTTATCATTTATACTATTATGTATCTACTTTGGAAGGTGTCTACATCAATCTTAGCAATCTCTCTCTAGGAAGTCCTAAGGGTAGGCGTAGATTCCTACTAACATGCAGCCTGAGCCTGGAAGTCTACTTGGTGAAATACTATTTATTAAAACCTCTGAAGGGAAACTAGAAGAGATCACTGTAAGCACACAGATAACAAAGAATTTTAATACTTCTTCCTCTGCAGGATCACATTTATTTTTTCATTTGTCCAGGTGGATTCACATTTCTGCAGTTGGAAGCTTTGAAGTTGGTAGCTGACAGGAATATATATGTGACTTTTTCAGAAAAGCAGTATGCTATATTCGGTGGTGGTGGGGTAGGCCATGATGAAATACCACAATAAAACTTGTAGGCGGCATGATATGAAAGGCACAGAGGGTAATACCTGCATTTTCCTCCTTGTCCTGGACTGAAAAAAATAGCAAAAAACATGCTCTGCTTACTATCATATATTGTGTTACCCTATCCGTCTTGTCATTCAGTTGTTCTAGGCGTTTCTTTTTGCATCTCTTTGTCTTGCAGCATGGACCATGTATAACCTCTTTTTGTCTTCTTAGACTAGAAGATGCCTTTTATTTTTAGATGTCATACTCAATGTATTTATTCTCTAATTTCTCACTCTGAAGCCAAACCAATTCTTGACCATGCTTTGCTGCTCAGGCGCACCATACAAATCAGGCTGGAAGAATAATGACAGACAAAGGCAAAGGTACTTACTAGTGGATAAGGCCTGAGTGCTTAGAATCCGAGACTGCTGTAAATAAGCATTTAAATCCAGAAGTGCTTGCTAGGGCATATGAAATGTCATGTTATGCCTCATTGTTACTTAGATGTAGTCAGAAAATATTTTTAGTAGTTTTGCCTTGTAACAAAATGCTGAAAAATTGTATCCATCTTGACTCCCACTGCCTGTTTGGGCTCCATTCCCCTATGCATAGAATACTTTGCAACAGGCTTCATTGGCTTGTGTTAGAAGTATGTGGAGGGAGGCTGGGCCATATTGCTTCAGGGTACAGAGATAATTGATAAGATCTAGGCTGGGAAACTGCTTCCATTTTTCCATTCACTGCACATCAAACAGGAGTTGGACCACGTGGAGAAGGTCAGATGGAAAGTAAAGAGAAAGAACAGGGATGTAGAAAACATGAGGTATGAGAGTGTGGGGTTATTTATTCTAGAAAGAGACAGCCACGTCTCCTTTGTCCAGGGAAAGGAACGGAAGGCCACTCTGGAAAGGAAGGGAATAACCTGAATAACCCAATAGATAAGACAAAAGTAAGGTGGCAAGGAAGATTTCAGTTAGATAGGATAAAAAATAACAGTTGGGAAAGTGAAACATAGCACAGATTGAATGTGGAAATACGGCATTTCTGCCATTGGTACTTTTAAAGAACAAGTGAAATAAGCATCTGTCAGCAACATCAAGGAGCAGTTAATCCTTCCTTGGGCAGGAGAATGTTTTTGGTCATGTGTTAAAATCCCCTTCAGTACTAATTTTTCATTGACTGTATTAAGATTTTACAGAGAGGCTTTCAGCTCAAAGGGTATATACTAGGAAGTCCTGTGTTTGTCTGAGAATTTTTAGATGTTTTTTCTCCAGGAGAAAATGGAAAATGTCACATGGGGAATATCTGGTCAAATAAATGAATGTTGAGAACTACAGTGTTTTACAGATGTGCAGCGAGCAAGTCTGTAAAGCAGATTCCTGTGGTTGCTACAATCAATGTCAAAAATCCTATTGACTTAAGTGGTTGGAGGTGCAAACCTTAAGCTGCTTGGAAGATATCAGTTAATCAATTTGAATAAAATTCTTCTGCCGTGTGTGTCGAACCAAGCAATAGTTTTCTGTTCTCTTGAGAGGTGACAATCTATCATGCCAATCCCCCTACCCCCACCATTCTTGGGCATTCATTTTAATTAATATTAATTAAATTTGCCTTGAGCAAGTTATTTTGCTGTCCAGAATTTGTGAAAGATTTTCCATTCTCGCTGCTTGCCTGCTTTATCACCTTGGTGCATCCATTTACAGAAGATGTAGATGCAGTATAAAATATTCATTCATCAATTTGCTGAGGTTAAAACAGTCTTTTCCCCCCTTTCCCTTCAGTCGTTTGGACTCTCTACCGCTTGCCAGTGTAGCTGTTTGGGGGTGGCTCAGGGTGAGCTGTACAGGGCTTCAGGGGGCTGGCAGAGGGCACTGCTGGGTGCCTCAGGGTGCTGAGAGGAGCCTGGGGCAGGTGTAGCTAGGCTGGGAGCCATTGCCCCTGGCTGCTGCTGAGTGATGGGAATCAGGTGTGGAAGCAGGGCCCTGCCTGCCAGGGTGCAGAGAGCAGCTGAGCTTGGTTATGAGCCTGCTTCTCTCTGTTTCAACTTAACGCAATCCCTTGGGTTTGGGTGCCTCCTGGCTTTTCCTGGGGAGATGCCTGCAGGGTTGCACAGGGGACAAAGGGCTACAAGGCAGAAGGCAGCTGCCCATTGAGGTGATGATAGCTTTCAGGTGAAAGGGGGCCTCCTTCCCTTCATATGGGGGTGGGCAGGAGTTAATTGCCCCTTATGTGGCTCAGCTGCCCCACTGAAAAGGGGGAGCTCTGGCGTGCGGGAGTTGGAAAGAGGGCAGAGGCATGGGGGGGAATATTGCTGTGGAACGTCAGTGACCTCCTGCCTGCCTGCGGGTGGGGTGCAGGCACTGAATGGCATGGCTTCTCCCCTGGCAGGGTGCTGTGGGCTGGCGGGTGACCGTGCTGGAGCCTGCCCGGGTGCTGCGAGGTAAGTGCGGAGCCTGCCCTGCAGCAAAGCCCTGGGCACTAATGAGCCTCTGAGTGGCCTTGCTGGAGGGTGCTCTGGATGCACCGTTGGTTTCGGCCCTCCCTAGGAATCGGCAGCCTGTGCGTATGGAGCCAGTCCTGACAGCTGCATTGGGTGTCCTGTGCTGTTTAGGTCGAATGAGTCTCAATTTATTTACTTGGCTTTTAAGGGGCAGGGGAGGGGGGAATCTGAGCTCTCATAATGTGAAATGTTGTTCTGGTGGTCTCAAAAAAACCCAAGTGCATAGTATGCATTCCTGGATGGGCCTTAATGACTGTAGTGGGAGATTGTGTGTTGTGTGATGGGGAAGTACTTAATGGGAGGGAGAGCTTAATGGTGGGGGGGTGTGGGAATATCTCTCCTCCCTGGTTTTCAGGGTTAGTCTGTATTTGATCCTAGATTTGAGTGAACTAGAGAGCAAAATAACACGGACTTAAAGTTTCTAAAGTTCTGAATCTTTGTGAGTAGATAGCCATAACCCTTTAGGTTTTTTTTTCTCTTTTTTAATTTTTGACAAGTGATAGAGTACTATTGTTATATTTGGGGTATATCTCAAACTGTAGCGTTCTCCTGGCTGCTTTATCCTGCTATTCTGTATACCAAAGAGTGGAATAATGCATCTCGCAGTACTGTAGAGCATCTATGTAACTCTGCTCCCCAAAACTAATTTCCCACAAAACATTGTACACAATAACTCTGCATCTAACTTCCATTTTTCTCATGTTCTCTCCTGGTTTAAAACTAAAACGTACTAGAATCTAGCTTCAAAGTTGGATTAACAGCTGCCTGTGCTCTTAATCAGTAGAATAAGCAGAGTATCTGTTATATTATTGATTGCTTAGCATGTTGTTCTAGACTCCTAAATATTGATCACTTAGCGTGTTGTTCTAGACTCCTAAATATGTTTTTCTGTAACTTAAACGTTTTATTTTTTTCCATTGGGTGCCCAATTGACCATTGCTTTGTTAAATTGGACATACTCATCTGTAGCAAAATCACTGTAATTATGGAAATGTTCTTACTTTCTTTGTACTGTGGCATATATTGCTGCAGAGGTACATGCTGTAGGAAAATCTAAATTAATTTTGTTAGTGCTTACAAAGCTGAGAAAGACTTACACCCTTTCTATGAATTAAGGATAAATTTAGGCTTTTAAAAACTCTAGGACAAATAGTCTTTCAACAAACTACTTAATTGACATTTTAAAATACAATATACTCTTTAATGTGGAAGTATTATGTTCTTCAAGGAAGCCCAAGGCTAATATTTTGGCAGTCAGCTTAATCTTTAGTGTAGCAAAAAATAAGACAACTGTAAAAGTTACATCAATTACTGGTTGTACAACAAGCAGTTTTTCCCAGCGTGGGATTGTCTTGTTTTAAACTGACCTGTTTTTCTCAAAAAATGTTTCTGATGGAATAAATGTTCTTAAAATGAATACTTTAAGCATCTAGTTTGCAAATCCCTGGAGAAACGTAGCTGCCTTGCAGGGAGAGTACTACTGAATTGGGGGAAGGTAGGCTTTCTCCTGACCCCCTCTCTCGCAGGAAGGGAGGACTGGAAGGAATCTTCCAAGTCCTGAAATGCCATCACCTGCCACTGTAAGCAGCTGTTACCTCTGGTGCTATTGAGAAGTTCATGTTACTCGATCACATGCACATCTTCCCCTGGCTTCACTATTCTGATGGTTGAAATCCTCCTTTGCTTCTTTGGCTATCGTTATTCACTGCCAGATTAAACCTGCCAATCTTGAATCCATCTTTGGCTTTTCTCCCTTGTTGGTTGTCCCTTTTCCATAGATCTTTATGGACAACAATCAACCCCTCAGTTCTGTCTTACTGGACGAAACCATTTAGGTAGGAGTAGGCAGTTAATACTGATCAGTAGTTACTCCTAATCAGCTGCTACAAACTCCCTTTCCCAGGCAGCAGATGACTGATGACTTCTCTGGCAGTGAATCGGGGTTGAGAGAATGCTGCTGACCATATTATCCCAGGCCAGGACTGCTTTCTTTACCTGTGTCTTTCTGTAGTTTTCCAGTCTCACCGCAGTGTAGGGCCTCTGGCTTTTTGTCTTTCCGCTCTGTACCCGCCTTCCTTTCCAGTGGCCTGCTGATGGCCCCACCAACGGCTGTGCCCCAGGGCTTCGGTTCCCCCTGTGCCTCCTGCCCCACTTGCCTGTGGACGGTTCCCCGTGGAGTGTCCCAGATGACTGCCTGGTTTGCAGAGAGGCAGGAGCAGGTGACTTTATGGCCGCCGTTTCTGTTGTTTATGACTGAGGGAACAGGGCCAGCCAAACACATTATTTTATCCAGAGGGTGCAGTAGGCCAATGAAGTAGCTTAGTGGAACACACCCAGCTGAAGAGCCATATGTCGTGCAGGCCTGGTGCAACTCAGGGGCTTCATGCAATCCTTTGAATATAGTTCATCCTCAAAGATTGCAAACTCCTCTCTGCTGAGATCTGACTGACTAATGCCAGCCAGGAACTTGTTGCGCACCACTGGGGCTGGAACCCCGAGCACAGCTATTCCAAAGCCTCATGCTCACACTCTTCTAGTTGGAAACCTTTTTGCTCAGTATATCTGTTATCCCTTAAGCTAATAAACTTTGTGACCAGTTTGAATAGGAGTAATCTTTTTTTTTTTAAGCACTGTTATCTGTCATGGACGCCAGCTCCCCTTGTATTGCGTGACTAGGGGTACGCATCTCTTAAATCTTGCTAGGATCAGAAGGAAACTAATTGTATTCATAAGTCTTACTGATAGCTGTAAGAGGATTTGAAGCTATTTGTCCCACCCTTTCTTAGTCTAGATAACATGTACCAAGACCAGGAGCATCAACAAATATTTGGTTACGCTGCAGCCCACTGAAAACTTTTGCTTTGGTGTTGCAACTTTTAAAAACTGTTGCCCATAGTTTTTAAAAAAGGGGCTACGGTGGCTAGATTAGAAGTGGGTTATAGCTGTCTTCTTGCTGCTGCTTAGTAATATCCTAAACTTGTCTGCCTAGATTAGACTCATGTTTAGCTAGTTTCCTCAGCAATGTTTGGTTTACAGAAATTGTATTTGCTTATCAGATTTTTTTTTTTGTCTTTAACATATGGCCATTCCAAGGCGGTTTTTGTGCAATGTTATTCCTTTTGGAGATTATTAATCATGTTTGATAACTTAAGAGTGGCTGTTCTCAATGATCATGCAAGCACTGTGTATAAAACAGACCTAAACTTTGATAATGTTTATTTTACTCTGGGGGAGCGGCGGGCACCCCAGCAAGGTATTTGGAAAGGTATATTTATTGTATTTGGACCATTAATGAAAATCAAGTGAACAGGTAAAACCAGCTCAATGAAAACCTGAAAGAATCTGCTAACTGTATATTTCTCTGTATGTGTGTGCATAAACACATATTGTGCTCCTTAGTTGCAGAGAG
This sequence comes from Aptenodytes patagonicus, assembly GCF_965638725.1. NCBI lineage: Eukaryota > Metazoa > Chordata > Aves > Sphenisciformes > Spheniscidae > Aptenodytes > Aptenodytes patagonicus. The sequence goes on from NC_134954.1 coordinate 7,445,359, forward strand.
TGCAATAGAAGCTAAACAATAACTCTCAGTGTTATTGCCAGATACTTCTGGAGTGGGGAAAACAGTGAGGACAGCTGAGGTTCCTTTAGTGGGAAGAGTAAGAGAGGTACTTAGCGACCTCAGAAATTTGCAGTGGGTCTTGAGATGAAAGCATATTTTGGATCTACGAGGGACTCCTAGCTGTTACAACATGACAGTTATTACTTGCTGAGTAATATTTATTACTAAACATTTATGTTTATTGCCTAGGAAACTTTAAAGGCAATTTTTATATATCATTGCAACTGGAAGGAAAATACAAATATTTCCAAGCCCTAGACTTGATTCATTTTTTAGTATGTCTCCTTATGATATGGGGTATATATTTTGCTGTGGAGCAATACAGTGGTGTATAGGCAGTTTAAAGCAGATACACCTGTCTAAGAACTGGGTATGTAGAAGAGTTCAGAAGTAATTGTGGGCTCTGTGCAGGACATCCCTATGTGGAAGCAATACCCTCCCTCCATCGCCCTCCGCTGCACCTTCTGGTGATGCTGTGGCTGCACAGTGCTCTGCCTTTCCTCACACTCCACGTTTCTCTCTTTGCTGAGCTTGCTCAAATGTGTTTCACTTAGAGTTTATTGCTAACTTCAGGGCTGCCCCTTAGTCCTTTGTCAAAGATCTCAGGTTTGTTAGTCTTATTAGTCTGTTACCATGGCGTTTCCTTCATTTATATTCCTTTGTGAAAGATGCCCTGGTTCATACTGAAGCTTACAAACTACATTTTCAGTTAAATGGTATTCTGCAGGACTTGCACGTATATTTTTGCTAAACTAATTTTCTTTTGGGTTCATTGATCTCTTTAATGAAAGTCTAAGTATTTTTATGAGCCGAAACCTCATTACACTTTACAGAGGCTGTACTTTAAACCTATCTGTTCTGTTACTGTACATTTTAATAAAACTTTATTAGATTTCTCTTCTGATGAAAGACAGCAGGAAATGTTTCCTTCATTAGAAAACTTAAGGTGCTGGGAAACTTAATGTTGCATTCTTGTTTTCAGATTAATTATGGGTTTTTTTATACCTGGTTAACGGGTCTTCTATGAAAGGAATTAAATTTAAATTACCCCATAGAAGATAACTGCATTCAAGTCAAGATTATTTTTACGCATCTGATCACGTGGCGGCTTTTCAATGAATAATAATTTTTTTCAGTGTTGGATTTATTAAGTTTTTCCTGTTGTAAATGGGTATGATACACATTTTATAACAAGGTATTTTATCTAAGTTCCACTTCTACTCGCGACACTTCAGTTTGCTACAGCAGCAGATGCAAATCTACTGCAAATGTAAATCTACTGAAATGTATTTTCTTCCTTCTTTTGGTGAAGATGATGTCTTTTTTTTTTTAAAGTGGCTTCCTATGCAACATGGGGTACAGTAATCTGTACAGCTATTAGGTTGTCTGAATAGGATGAAATGAAATTCCTATTTCATAGGAATGAAAGCATTTTTATGTAACTTAATTTTGTAAAATCCTGAGTAGCATCTGGAGGGAAGAGAATGATGGGGAATTAAAAACTCGGGGGATTTGCTCAATACGTTGAATCTACTCAAATATCTTATTTTTCCTTCAGTGACTGCTGCACGTCTGTTTGGGATGCTACTGAGAGCAAGAGTACATGCTTAACTGAAAGTTACAAGAAGGTTGTTTTTTTGTGTAGATATAAGCCATTTTTTCCTCTTTCTTATATTACAGCCCCATCTTATTAGTGTCCTAGCTTAAGTAAGAGAGGTTAAAAATTGCTTGCATTTTTTTTTTCCCTGCTGCCACCACTCTGGAAGTCTTTAATCAAGCAAGATTTTTACATCCCATTTTATCTCTGCCTGAATTATTCCTATGTTCCTAACTATTTTTTTTTTCAAACTAGGAAAATATAAAAAAACACCCCCGCTTTTAACCCAAGTGGGTAGTGAACATGAAACACCTTGCACATTGTTCCCCTTAAAGAGGGAAATTGGTGATAAGTTTACCTTTCACTAACACAGACTTGTTTATTTGAAAGAAATTTGCACAAAGCCCTAAGCACAAGCAGGCTCTAAATGTAAGTTTTCGAGCTGGTACTCCTAATTGTATCTTTTAATAATCATTATTCCCTTATTTCTTAGCTAGTGCTGAACCCAAAAGCTTCTTCCTGTGCTTCCCGTCAGAGTCGGGCTGTAAGGTGGACTATTCCAGGCTTTTTTGGTTTCTTCTCCAGCTTACATCTCCATACAGAAAACTCTGACGTATAGGCCCCAGCTGAAGAGGTCATGGGTCTCGGTGACCTGTGCTTTGTTTTAGAAATTAGTTGAGCTTGTATCCTCCTGCTCTTCTCAGGAGACGTGGGTTTTTTTTCTGAACAACAATGTCCAGTGACGTGAGTATACTCAGAGCCTGTGTGGTGGGTTGACCTTGGGCTGCAGCCAGACCCCCAGCCAGCTGTTTCTCACGCTGTTTTTCCCCCCTTGGTCCTCACTGGTGTTTCACCTTTCCTTACATGTGCTTCCCCAGGGGTGCCAGCAGCGTTGCCGCTGGGCTCAGCCCTGCCCTGGGGGGGTGGTGTTGGAGCCGGCCGTGCCTGGTGCAGGGCACCCTGGCCTCTCCTCGCTGAGGCCCCTGCAGCCCCCGCTGCCAACGCCTGGCCAGGGCCACCCCACCGCTCACACTGCTCACCGCTCGCCAGTCAGTCTTTATTGATAAAGTGCTATCGTATATTTGAATATCAAAGTTATCCCAGCAACAGCTTCTTCCTCGTTGCTGTTGGTGTCTTGCTGATCTGAGAGTCCCGCAGCTGAGTAACAGGGGTGGGCAGAGTGGGACATGGCTCTCGGCGCTGGTGGCACTGCACAGGTGCTCCAGGACTCGGGAGAGGTGGGGGCAAACCATTGTCCAGCAGAGAAAGGAGTTGAAAGGAGGTGGGAAATCTACAGGTAGAGCCAGTTTATGCTTTTTGGCAAGTATGCTTCAGCCCTGCATAGCAGTAAATAGTTGTAACATGAGGGACCATGGGCCTTATCTCAAAATATTGTGAAAGAAGGAACGAACAACACTCCGTACAGCAGCAATGCTGATGTTTAGCTTACCAGGGGTTTTTGTCTCCCGGATGATGGTGACTAGAGTTGCTCTTTTCCATGCACGGAGTCTTCTTGAACCTGAAGTTTTAAAATTTTAGTTAGATATAGATGTCCCCACCAACCAGGTGCCATGGATTGCATCCCGTGGATTTCATTAGCTCGCTTCAGTAGGTTGGTTTTAAATCCTGCAGGGTAAAGAAGGGAGTGTTTGTTAGGAAGAGCTTTCCAAGGCTTCTGAAGGCTTTTGGGCTTAGAGACCACCTGGGGATTGGGCCTCGTTCTGGTTAGTTTTGGGTTTAATATTTAATCTTTTAAAATTCTTTGATAGTTGCTAATGTTCAAGCTGGTGGCTATGTATGGAATATAAGCCAAAGCACTAATCTGTGTAGGGTGGTGTTGAATTGAATTATGTACTTCTAAAATAAATGTCCATTTAGAGTGACCTACTTCTGACACGCTTCATCTAACATAAGGAGCACCTTCTTTCTTTCCAGTAAGCAGGTCACTTTGAGGTGTTCCTGATGATAGGAATAAATAATTTATGAATATAGAACAGGTGGTTTTTCAGCTGGGGCTTTGATCTAGAAATACACAGAGATAGTGGACTGGTTCAGATTCCAGGATTAATGCTTCCCGTGCCTCCCAGGAAGTGATTTACTTTCGACCTCCCCAGAACACTTCAGGTTTTGGCTCCTGCCAGGCATTCTGTCACAGGTAAGGAAGTGATGTTGATGCACATACCCTAGGTGGTATACTGAATGATAAACCAGTAATAATTTGTCACACAATGTGTGTAATGAGTGGCTATTCACTTCTGAAGGACCACTATACATGCTACTCAGTGAGTCAGCCCAAGTGCGCCGACCTCGGAGGCTTTCACCTCTGGAAAGATGTGTTAAAAATGCATACTCTGGCTTATTAAGTGGAGAGAACAACATAAGTACTGTCGGTTCCATATAACTGACATGACTTGAATTAACTGGTGAAAACTGACTGCTCCCTTCTAATTGCTACAAAATAGCACTACACAAAGTAAAGCAATGAATGTTGTTAGTGTTTAGTGGTGAATGATTCAGCATCATTATCTTCCTAATAATGTGTCTGGAATAGCTTGGATTACGCCAAATGTGTTTACATTATTACTTTGGATTTTAATGATCAAACTCTGTGCTGTATTTGCTGCTAGGGCTTCTTGGTGTAAAATAGGATACAAGGGCTCTTGGCTGCAGGTCATCAATCAAATGATTTGCAGTGTAGGTCCTCTGAGCAGTGTGCCCAAAGGGAATGTGTGGTAGCACGAGGTATCTCCAACTCATTCCAACCCCCCTTGACTCTTCTAGCAGCAAACAGGTCATGTTTTCCAGACTAAGACATCCTCCGAGTTTGTGCCTGGTCTACCCTAAAAGTTCTGTGAAAGCTCTCAAAATTCATCATTAGTGGACTGAAACGGTCTGAAACTTTGATTTATTTTTTTGTAGTCAACACTTGGATATATGCTTTTATTTATCCAAGTTGCTTTAACCTAGAAAGTATGCTTATACTTTGTCATGTTTGGCCAGCCTGAGGTATTCTTTTTGGTTGTCTCATACATGCAATAGTGCACTTCTGCTGTAATCAAGCAGCACAACTCAGGCATGCAATTTTCTGCTTAGTATTTTCTTACCAGTGAAAAGGTTTGTGCAACAGCCCCCCCACTCAAACCTGAGCATATCTGTTAATCAGGTGGAAAACTTCAAACGCTACTGAGAGAGCTGTAGTGTACCTCTGAGGTTTGGATCAGAGCTCTGATCCAAATGATGTGATGTGGCATCCAGAGCTGCTGCTTTTGCACCCTGTGGCAACCAGAAGCCTGTAGAGGCACGAATTTGTTGGTGTTTGTTGTTTTTTGTTTTGTTTTTTTTCCTGTTGGGAAGCTGATGGGAGCTGGGCCCAGAAAAAGCTGCCTCTTTCAAAGGCTCCTGCTGACTTCTGGCTCGGTAAGATCCTTATTGTTGCAGTAGCAAAGCTTTTCCTCCTTAGGTGTCAGGAACTGCATGCCCTCTTGGTTCGGCTTTAATCTGCAATAAGAGAAACACTGGGCACAGGCTTAGTATTCTTGTTCCCACGCTAAGACAAAAAGTGGTGGGTTTTTTCCAGCTGCTATATTTGGGCAATGACTTTTTTTATTCCGTTCTTATTTAAACAAGTCCATTTACCCTTTAGTTTTACTACCACTTCACTCAGAGTTACGTTTCCAAACACTGCAAATGCTTGGCTATTAGTGTCTAATTAGCAAAATCTAAGTTCTGCAGTTTTGGATCTCTTCTAGACTTGTTCTGCTGCCCAGTCCAAAAGCTTTTTGAAATGCCTGTGGTGAGATACTATTGCAGCAAGCATCAGAGGCATAGTCCTTGACCCTGTTTTCACTCGTCAATAGCTCTTAATACTGTCCAATATTCTGTATGAATGAGAATAAGCTTGTGAAGTCTTGCAGGGTAGATGGGTTAATGGATCAATATTGACCTTTACCATTACAACTGCAATTAAAGCTGCATATGAACTGAAATGAGGGTAGCAGTTTCAGCACAAATGGAGAGGGTGGGGGGCTTGCAGGAAGATGTTTTCACCTAACAGTATTTTATGCCATTTTAGATGTCTCTGAAAATGTCACAGAATTGGAAATAAAGATGTATGGAGAACGATATGAGGATGTGGATAGTTTTAAACTGAGACTGTCATGGTGTTTGTTTTCCTTCCCTGACAGTACAAAACCTCTTAGCAGTGAGTTTAAGCTATCTTCATTAAAAACTAGCTATGATCTCAAGGAGATCCCACAAACAGTGGGCACGCTGGGTTAACAGCATAACACTGTTTGTGAGCCATGGCAGTGTGAAACCAGAACGTGCTTGTTCCCTGCCAGCATGCATCCTTCAGAAGTAGACTTCACCCGCCAGCGTGATAGCCTTTGAACACCCTTTGGCTACGCTTTCACATCTTATGTGACCGCCTATGTCAACTGTTAGAAGTGGCCTGGCACTTCTGAGTCATAATGAGGGAATCTTTGTCTTCCGCAGGTAGGAAATGTGCTTATTAAAACATGACCTCTTGGGCAGCTGGAAAATGGAGGCTCACGGTATCATCAGAGGCTTCTGAATTTTTTTTGATGTGCTTAATATTCTGATTTAAGCTCATGTCTATGCTGTCTATTGTTTTGGTGTTGGGGTTTTTAGAAGAGGGAGGTAGCAGTATGTATGGGAGGGGAAAAAAAAAAAATCAGTTTCACATGCTTTGTATTAATACAGCATGAAAAAGAGAACCAAGAACAAGAGGGAAAAAAAGGGGGGATGCGTGGGTGGAAGAGCTCAAGGACAGTCAATCCACTTCAGAATACTTTCTCTGTTTTCAAAAAATAAAAAAAAAAAATTGCTTTTCCACTGTGTACCAAATCCCCAACTCTACATTTAAATGGGAATGTATGTTTGCGGGTGGCTTTAACCTTAGTCCTCTTTACCTGCTATTCTCACAGCTATGTTTTATTATGAAATACAGAAATATGAGAGGGTCTACTTTAAGAAGCAAGAGGAGACACCAAATATCTGAAGTTTCCTATAATTTTGGCCCTCTTTGGTTATAAACTCAAGAAGGCTATGTTTACAACTAAAGAAAGGAAAAGAGAAATACTCATTGATTCCCACATCTTGTCCTGACAAAGTATTAGTGGTAGAAAGGATTAAGTGAAATGGGAAAATGAGAATGAAAAACTTTAAAGGAAATTTAAAAGTAGCCAGGAGACATTAAGTGAATGGATTGAGAACAGCACAATTTCATCACCGAATAGTGACAGATTTTGCTACCCTTACAAAATTAGTATTTTATCTTTGCGAAGAATTAAAAGCCCTCTCAAAGCTCTGCCCTACTTGTGATGGGAGAACTACTGCCAGCGCTGAAGTAAAAGTTTTTAATTTGTTGGCAGATATTTGTATGTGTGGAAACAAATTAAAGAAAACATGCTTTCCAGGTCAGACTACGTAGTATTCCCTTCTCCAGAAAACAAATTCCTTTTTGACCAAGACTGGAAATGAATGGGATCCTACAGATACCTGTCTTGTCTCTGGCACTCCTGCCAGCTGGATGGCCAACCCCCTGCTGCAAAGCAGTGAGGAAAAAATCCGAAAGGTACAGGGGGGATTGATCTTCTTGGATGGGTTTAAATGCAGGATGCTCCCCAATGTATCTGGGAGAAACAAGTAGTATTGATCTGGTCTGTGGGAATGCTAAACTTGCACTGAACAGAAAAATCTCATTAAAGTTCCCCAAGATGCCCTTTGCTGCTATTGTTTTTTTTAAAACATTTTCTGTACAACAGTTTTCTTTAGATTAAATGGCCTCAAGTGTAGCAGGATCAATGCAGCTATCTGGAGACTTACTTTTGGTAAATAAAAATAATTGTAATACAGCAAATAAAACCTTGCCATGTTATCTAGTGAAAAGGAGGGCAGAATCTTTAATTTGTTCTGAAGTGTTGAAAATCTATAATGCTAGCTCTCTTTGGGTGATTCTTCTCCCCCTCCTGTGCTGGAGCGTGTTCTCAACGTGGCAAAAATCTTGCCAATCAAAGATGCTTTACTTTTTTTTCTTTAAAAAAAAGCTAATTCATATGTTTTGAAAGTAACTGCTGTTGATGTGGGACTGTAACCATAACTACATCACCTCTATTTAAACTAATCTGGATCAGACCCTCTCTTACTTGTTTCCTTGAATTATTATAGAGGTTATTCTATAAATCATGTATAATTTATGACATCTTTAGACTGCTGCAAGTAACATTAAAAAAAATACAATAGTTATTGTCTCCTTCCCTTTTTAGATTCCATAGATATCTACTGAGAGATAAACAAACAACTATATAAGTGTGATTTAGTCTTAGATGTTGGTCAATTATTTGGTCCTAAATTGTTTCTGAAAATGAAAGTTCAGGTTGAGTTTGATAATGTATCACACAAGTAATAACTTCTGGTTGCACTGCTTTTTATCTGAAGAGCTCAAAGTACTTTGGAAATGTGTTATTTATTATGTACTTGTAGTACTGTGTAGGGAGCTTTATGAAACTCATGGCCTGTAAAACCATGGATACAGGCAAGTCCTATGTATGGAAGACTAGTCAGAAAGGAGACCCTCTACTCTCCTGTGCTTAAGTTGTGGGGGTGAAGTTCCCTCTGAACAGGAGCTGTCTGAAAAAACTGTCTTTGGATGAAATTCAACAGTGATAGGCAGTGCCAAGCAACGTGCATCACTTCAATTTACCTTTTTGTTCCTCAGTTTGCCTGGTATGCAAACATACCTGTACAAATGCAATCTGCCAAACTTTGCTTCTCCTTTTGAGTTAAAGAAAGCATTAGTAGTGATTCAGCATCCAGAAAAGGGGTAGTTTGATTCCAGAGCTAGTACCACAATAGAGGACCTGGACTCTTGTGAACCATCACATCTGAAAAAAAGGAATAAAAAAGGAATACTCATTTTGATCTAGTTTCATTTTTCTGTGAATACGGTAAGCTTCTAGCAGTATAATCCCTTAGACCATCATTTTTACTTGACAGCAGCTAATTACTCACATTCTTGTCAACTTTCTGACCTTTAAATGGTGCCACTTTTGACAGCACTTGAAATGGTGACTGCTTCTAGAGGAAGCAAGAAGAAACAAGGCATGCATTTCCACTTTAATTAGGATTTATAATGCATTAATGACAATCATGTTGTTGGAAAACTTTACACACTTGTAAGGCTGTAACGATGGGCAGTTGTTCCTCATCATCTTTCTTTTTCCTGTCCATAAAAGTGAAGAGTGTCCCCAAGGGTAATGTGACTTGGTGCACAGTGCAGAGATGTGTTTTCAATCGAACACTGCTAGTGACATGAGGGGAAAATCACTGTATCATGTACTGCCAGAGAGCATGTAGAGAGAAACCAATGGGGAAAGAAGGCTATGTGACAATCCGCATGCTGTGGTACTTCTGGAAGTCTCATGGTGTCTCTTAGAGCATCTCCTACTCTGCATGGATAATACCTGATTTGCTAGATAATCTGGACAAACAACTTCTGAAGGCAGGAGAGAGCCACATGTTCTGGGTTTCTGTACTAGATTCTGTCTGAAAGATCTGAGTGCGCACAGTAGGGCCAACTCTGACCTGTGCCGTAGGTCTGGCCTTACCGCAGCATGACAGCTCATGGAGTTGAGATGTGGGTGGTCTTGTGTCCTGCCCCATCCCAAACAAGGAAGCAGGTTGGAGCTGATGATTGCTTTTGCTGTTTCACAGACCTCCTAAAATGGTGGGCCTCCTTTTCTGTTGTGTGACTACATAGGTACTTGTCACATCTTGGGTGGGGGGGAGAGGGGGAAGCTGCAGGGGAAAATGGTGGTGAGGACATAGCTGCCACCAGAACAATTCACCAAGCATGTAGTTAGCTCTTTGGTGTTGTCACTGGCAAAAGAGAGCCTCTGGGAACAGGCTGTGAAGCATGTTCATCACTTGGTTTCCCCTTACCTAGTGTAATGCTTGTCTATGACTTTAGATTTAAACATATACACACACCTTTCACGTCTATCTTTGCTGGTTCATGGATTGAAGCCACAGCCCCTAGTAAACCACTCTTACAGGGTTGTCTCTACTATACTTGTACAGAGGACTGTACAAGTCTTCTGAGACCAGTCGTCATTTCTTTGAAAGAAGCTTGATTTAAAGTTAGTATCACTGATGGAAAAATGAAATACACAGGTAAGTGTGAGTCCATATTTCAAGATATCATGAGCTTGACTTTTCTCTAAGACTGTTACTAGCAGATATTGAAAAAATAGAATATAAAGAATAAATGTTGGCTGTGTTTTCAGTTGGGATTTCTTTTTTTTAGCAAAGATTTTCTGACCCACTTTAGAAGCAGTTTGTCCTGTGTCTGTCTTATACTCTCTTTTAATGTTTAGTTGTGGTCATCCTATGTGAAGCAGACTTCTTGCGATTCCTAGGAGAACTATTTACTGTCCTTATCCTGTATAGATGTTTGTTTCAAAAGTTATTATCTGAACTCTTTACTGTCAATGTAGGTGAATCAAGTCACGGAGCACTGGTATTGTATTCATAAAACCTTTGTATTAGATGGGTAACCCTGAATCAGTGAGTGCGTGACTTCTGAACTGCTCAAAGAAAGGTTTACTCTCTTAAAATTTCATTCATTTTCTGTTTTCCCTGACTTAAGCATATAAATACTAATATTTGTAGACCTTTGAATGGTGACTGTATAGTGCTAAACTTAACAGTACGGAGAAGTAGTAAAATGACACAGCTAATGTCACAAACATTCAACCTTCATAACAGCAAAAATAAGACCTTTCTAGAAGAGAGGGGTCGGACGCTGCTGCTTTAGGCATGCTTTTGGTACAAGTAATGTGGAGTCTTCTGGCCGTGTTCTGAGTTTCTCTCATCTGTTTGTTTTTTATAGAAAGCAAAGGTCTGACCCTTCCATTAGAGATAAAAGTGCCCTTTCCACTTTGAGACATGCAAAGGAATGAAATGTGCCATATTTGATCTTGGGTTTTGCTGGGTTTTGTTGTTTAAATTTCTAAAGTATTTTTAACTTGAAGATATACTTGTATAAATGAAAGATCCCAAATAAAAGTGTCAGGATTTCATTGGTTTGTTATAAATCCTGAAAATAAGTTCTTTAGCTACAAACCATGAATATTTTTAGAGCAGGGCACATATTCATAATACCTCTCCTAGTAAAATAGTGACTGTAATTGGAGCATGAAATTTTAAGAAACTTTCTTTTTCACCCTGTTCTGCACCTTCTGAGAAAATTCTCTGAGAAGAAGCATCCTGTAGCTGGATGGCTTAGTCTGTAACCATATTGACTAAGATCTCAAAGGCACTATTTCCTAACGCTTGGCTGTGTACGTTAGAATTTAGACCTGCAAGGGGGACACGCAGAACTTAAATTTCAGTATTGTCTCTTCAAGGCTTATTTGTTAATGCATTCTAATAGGCCAATCTAAATACTTGTACAACCTGAGTAGGATGAGTTGGTTGCTTCATTTTGATTAACACTTAGGGAAAAATGCATTGCCCCCTCCCCTGCCCACAGCTCTACAGGGTTTTACTGCTTATTTTCCTTTGCTAGCTATGCATGTGGCCTTTAATGTGAATGAAAAGAATGAGAACGCTCATTACAAAAAAAAGCCTGATACATTTATATAAAATTTAAAAATGCTCAAAACCTTCTTATTTAAAAAAGAGTGCCAAGAGCTACATGCAAGTAGCAATTCTTGCTTTTCCTGCAGAATTCTGTATAAGGCTGTTAACAGCATCACACGTTTGTAGATAAATACTTTCTCTGTTTTTCATGGGAGACTAAAGAAATATTGAAAATACTGAGCTGAATGCGATGTATTTTTCAGGAAAAGTATGTTGACCTGTTGGCATTGCCGTGGTCTGCTCTGGCGAAAGCGTGACCTTGTTTTGGAGCTGCAAGCTATTTAGGCTAGGCTCAATGTGTCTTTTAAGAGTGTGGACAGCAGTTCTCTTTCACCTAAAAGCAGCATGCCCAGTTTGAATTATAGAGAAAATGACTTGCTTTAAAAATGATAATGCCTGGAATTATGCCTGAAGACTCTAGAACAGCAAAACATTTAGCTGCCTCTCACAGTGTAGTTTATTGAGGCTTGAACACACGTTTAAATACTGCTGAATCAGGGCCTCAATTATTTTTTCAGGCTTGTAAGTGTTTTATTTATTTTTCTAAGTAGGTTTCAGAAACATATCCTCAGTTAGAGGAGATAGTAATAGGGCACACCATGACTAAACTAGACTTCAGCTCTGTTTTTGGGAAGCTTTCGCCAGTTCCTGTCTCTCTCTGCATGGGGCCAGGATCCCGCAGTGCAGATGTTTGCCCGATCTGTTGCTTGCATCTTTTTTTAGATACTGCTTTCCAGGATACAGTCCCCTATTCTTTACCAAATGTCTGACCTTGTGTTGGTCAGCTTTGACTTGCCAGCTAAGCTGGTTTGCTTTTATGGTTCTCCTACCCCTCTCAATATTTAGTATTAGTCCAACTGCTCAGGCATCTATGCATTTTATCAGCACTGACTTTCCTATTTATTTCCAGCTCATTGTTTTTTGTTGCGTTTTTTTAAACTCTAACAAAAAACTGATCTGGAGAAAGAATTGCTTATAAAATTTGCAGATCATGTGTCTGGGAGACATAATAACAAGCATTGAAGGTGGAGCACCTGTGTGGGTCAATCTGGCTAGATTTGGGCTTTACATCAAGGAAAAAGCTTATCTTCTGACTATAGTAATTTCTCTCTCTGTGAACTCTATTCTCACTCGGTGGCAGGAAGGGATGAACGCCCCATTTATGTGCAAGAGAAATGGTTTATTTTATCCCTGAGCACATGATTCCTTGTAGTCTCCTGCCATAGTCCAGCAAAATCACAGCATATCAGTCAAAGGACACTCGCTGAATATTTACCAAAGGTTATCTGCATCTGGGAGATATCAGATGTGTACTTTCTTATCTTAGAGGGTCACGGACTTGATAGTTGCTTGTTCTGGGGTTTGCAATGCAAGAGGAATGAGTTCCTGTAAATAATGACAGGAATGAAAGGTTCTTAAAACCTTAACTGCTGCAGTGCCTTAAGGATATAAAGAATGTGCCCAATAAAAGTTACCCCACTGTGACCCCTTAGTTTCACTGGATTTTCTTGCTCTCTTCTGGAATGTTTCTTGCCTAATAAAATCTCCCTGTTCACAAGGGATTACTCTGTAAAGGCGTATGCTACAGGCACTCAAATACAGAATAATGGTTTTATTTTTCATTCCTTTCCGCAAGGGAAGGGGGGGGAAACATGATTTTTTTTTTTTCCTCATGAGTGATTCTTTGTGACCCAGTGAATCATCCTTTGCATTTTTCTCCCTCCTTCCTTTCTTTATTCTAGGGAAAAATTCCCGTAATTGCAAAGTCCTTGGTGGCTGTAATCAATGTATCTCTTCTTTTCAGTAGGCAGGACTCGGAGTCATTAGGAATTCTGGGCCATAATTAAAGTCAGTAGAGAGCTCTAATAGGTGTGAGACATTCATTGTCTGTCTTGTCTCAGGATGGTATGTTTCAAAAACTGAATTGTGAGCTCTTCACAGAGAAGCTGAGCCTCCAGGCAGGGGTATATGATTGCAAGAAGTGATTTGCAGATCTACAAAATACTTGTGCGCAGCCAAGTGCAATTATCAAGATGGTTCATGTTACTCTTAAATCTGCTAGTATTTTGACATGTTTCTACTGATATTTGTGTGAGGAGTGGATAAACATAGTAAGCCGGTTACTTCATTGCACTTTGAAGCTTGTCTATCTCCATTCATTTAAAAGATTGCCCTTGCTCTGCGTTTTATGTCTGTGTTTGTATCTGCAAATGTTAATTAACATTCTAGTTTGTGGATTTCGGAAACCTGACTTTAAATCTGTAACTGTTTTTTCCTGGATGTAACAAATCCTTTTGGCTTTACATCTTACATAGTTGAAAGAATGGAATAAGGCCTTCTATATGGTGTGGTGGTTGTTTTTTTTTTTTCTCTTCCTCTGATTGCTAGAGCAGTATCTGTTTGGAGGGACATAATAGAAATAATTCTTACTGAAGTGGCTTGGTGGGCAGACAGTGGGTGATAGGTCAAGGTGACAATATAAAAACGTACAGTTCAAAAACTGCTTGCAAACTAAAAATTCCTTTGTGTTCTGAGATTACAACTGCATGTTGTCCCTGTGTGGATTTTTCTGTCAAAATATTGGACAATTCTTTACATTATAGTGTGTACCCAGAGATAAGCAGTTGCCTTTTGAAAGGCCAACGTTACCCCACTGTGACTAGAGGCAACGGATTCATTTCCAGTTCTGAATTTGGAAAGATAACTGATATCTAATAACCATCTCTTAACAATGGCACTACTCTGTGGTGGCAAGAAACTTGGCAGACAATTAGTGATGAATTAACTCCACTGCTTTGATCTCTCTCTTTGATAAATATCTATGGGCAGATAATGATTTCTTCAAATGGATTTACTGTTCATTTCCTCTTAAAGCCTTTTCTTCACTGTGGGTATATCAAGCTTTGCCTCTGTTGTTGCCATATCTCTATTAGCAAAAGCTCTAGTAGAGAAGTGTTGTATTTGCAAGAACAATTACTGCTTAGCCTAAAAGCTTCAGTTCACAGACTTTGTAGACTGACATACATTATAGTGGCAAAAGCGTTGCCATGTCAGTATAGGTTATGTTTGGAGGTTTTGCATTCTTACAATTGTACCAGAAAACTGTGCCTTAGCACCTATCACTCCCTTCTCATTTAGGGACTCAAGTAGTCCCTTCCTTCATATCCAGGGTCTTCCACTCATCTCCCCTCTTGTCTCGTGGCAAGGTTTCCTGGTCTTCTCCATATCAATAAATATAGCTCTGATTTCTTTGTCACACAATATAATATTGTACATGCAGATTGTGCTAGCTGAAATGATTGCAACTATTTCTCATCCTGGTGGTATATTGTTCCTGTCTGGCTGCATCTGAACTTGCAATATGACAGTTACAAAACTCAAAAACAATTTCTGTTTTGAAATCCATTAGCTAAATACACATGAAGAATTTCATGAACCAATAAAACTAGGAGATTTTCAGATATTTTGTAATATTTTTTCTCCTTTAGGAAAAAACCCACTTAGAGCAGGAAAAAGAGCGAATTCTGCCTTTTCTGTTTGATAGAATTATATCATGTTAATGACTGGGAACAGCTATCATGGATCAGGGTCCCATTGCTCTACTACTGTGCTGACGCAAAGCAGAAAGAAGTAGAAATGGGTAGAAAAGGATTTCTTTGGAGGAAGCTCCTCTGAAAAAGGCATATAGTAGATAGGTTGAGTCTAAAAATGGGTCACCACTGTTATCTTAAATGACAGGGGTATATCTCTGTTTTCACTCTTTCAGAACAGTCGTTGAATTCTTTTTGTTTAAACCTGATAGAGAGACATTGGCTTTGCCATCTGTTGTCATGAGCAGATAGGACAGAGCACCAATCCCCAAAAGCTTCCCTCCTCAAGCTCACCAAACTTCTGTTGTAGTAGACACGTGGCAGTGCCCAGAAAAGGCCACGGTTCTTTAACTGTATGATAGGAACTAATGACATAGAGGGATATTACGTGTCTGCTAGTATCTTTACATGGAGTAAATTGGAGTGCAGATGGTGAAATTAGAGGGTTAATCTTCTGGCAATGTTGTATGTGGCTGTAATTTAGGTTTCTGTGTTGTCCTTAATAGTAGATGCAGAATTGTAAAAGATTACTCTTTCTCTGTGTCAGAGTCCAGCCTGTTTTCATGAAGGGATCTGCAATCGCTTCTAGCTGTATTAAGAAATTGAATCTTGGATAGCCGAAAGGTTTTTGTCTGTCTTCTAAAAGACAGATGTACTGACATGGCAGAATGGCTTCATCTGGGCATCGTTTTCATAAGATTAATAACAAAACCAAAAACAAGTCATGTGATATGGGCAGAATTGACCTCCCATTCAGAGGAAAACAGTTGTATGAACACGAGACAAAGTATGGGGCATTGTTAGGTAGTTGTGTTGGTTGAAATAGTACTTAATTTACTACCATGGAAATCTTAAGCAGCCTCTGCCTTTTCCACTGTAAAGGCCCACAGAAATCGTGGAGTGGCTGTGACAACAAGTGTTACTGATTATGCATCATTTGGTAATAAGAAAATATGATCTAGATACATATCTAGACTTGGTTGGATTTTGGAAAAGCTGATGGTCTGGAAATAGCTAGACAATAATTTCTGTGCTAATTAGCAAGGTTAATGGCAGAGGATATGGAACATACAGAGGTGACTGAAAGCGAGCTTAGATCACCAGGCATCACTGAGGAAGAGAGTATAAACTGAAGTATGGGAGAAAAGTCAGAAAAGGGAAGGTTGACAGAAGAGCTGAGGATGAGTGAATAGGGCAGGAGAAAATTTTTTTTTTTTGAGGAGGAGAGTGAGCTTTGGGAGGCTTTATTAGACCACCATACACTTCTTGTTCTTCCTGGCTTTTCTGTTTTCTTTTTTTTTTTTTTTGTTGGCTTACCTTCACAAAGCTATTGCATTTGGTTCCATACCAGAAGTTCAAGCTGAGCTTTAATAGATATACCCAAAATATTTTGGTGCATAACTATACGAACTGAAGCATATTATGTGACTGTTGGTCTCTATAGCTCTGTGATCAAATGTAGATATAAATCCTTCTGCATTTTTTTAACAGCTGATGCCAATGATATAACTCTTTTGTTTGTTTCACCTCTGTTCTTGTGTAATTATTTTCTAGAACGTGAAGGAAAATGCAGAATACAAAGTAGTTCTGACTTCTTTTTAATGAGCTGCATCGAATTATATTTAACTGCATCTAACTGCATTCAGATCTGGAAACTTAAAAGGTTATCTCTAATTTTACTGCATATATCCCAATGGAAAAGAATTGTATCAACACTGTACAAATTGTGTTGTCATAATCGGCACTGGAGTGTACCAGTGTGTTTAAACAGTGGTGTGGAAGGACCATGTTGTGATTTAACCTCAGCTGGCAACTGAGCACCACACAGCCTCTTGCTCACTGCCCCCCCTCAGTGGGATGGGGGAGAGAATCGGAAGAGTAAAAGTGAGAAAACTCCTGGGTTGAGATAAAGACAGTTTAATAATTGAAATAAAATATCAATAAAAGAATATACAAAGCAAGTGATGCACAATGCAATTGCTCACCACCTGCTGACCGATGCCCAGCCAGTCCCCAAGCAGCGGCCCCCCCGGCCAGCTTTCCCCAGTTTATGTACTGAGCATGACGTCCCATGGTATGGAATGTCCCTTTGGCCAGTTTGGCTGTGCCCCCTCCCAGCTTCTTGTGCACCTCCAGCCTTCTCAGTCAGTAGAGCATGGGAAGCTGAAAAGTCCTTGGCTAGTGTAAGCATTACCTAGCAACAACTAAAACATCGGTGTGTTATCAACATTGTTCTCACTCTAAATCCAAAACAGCACTGTACCAGCTACTAGGAAGGAAATTAACTCTATCCCTGCCGAAACCAGGACAGACCACTTCACAGAAGAGACCCCAATTAGTACTCTTCCTTAAAAGTGAATGTTGAGAAATGAACCAAGATGATAAATCAGCGAGCAATCTTCAGAGGGGGAATAACACTTGTAGTTTCCAGCTTTATGCAATATGAACCAGCAGCCTGCAAGGAAATATCTCTAGGTAGACCCACTGCCAATCACCTGGGCTAAACAGGCTGCCAATATCCACTCAACACAAATATGTTTTTCAGGCCAAGGATCTATTGCTTTTTTCCTTGTTCATGTATCTCCCATTAATGTCAAAGGGAACTATGTGTTTGCAAAAAGAAAATGGATCCCCTGAGAGTGTCAAGTATTATAAGGTAATGTTCTTCTGTTACGTTTTATGCACTACTTATTTTTATGAGTTGTTGTAATTGTTTAGTGTGTACAATTGCTTTAGGCCCTGCTGTCAGGTGTGGAATCACTGCATAAAAAGGGCTTGTGAATGAAATATTGAGAATACAGAAAAGCAACTTCATCCTTTTAATGTCAGCAAAGCAAATATATAATATTTGGAATAGGAACTTGCATTAGGAGTAGCAGAAACTAAGAGCTGCCTGAGAACTGTGAAAATGCATGGTCCTAACTGACCAATTAATGCCTACAGTTATTGACATTTCAGTAATACATTAAGTTCTGCATCGGTTCTGAAACAACTGGTCTGCTGGGAGGAGAGCTTATAAAGGCAGCATTGATTAAATACACTGAACCTGAGAGACCAGATTAGTGGTCATATTTCTAATTTGTAAATCAAATGTGTACAATGTAAACAATGTCTTTGTTCTTGTTTTTGAGGAAACCTTTTGACATGAACTTGGAAGTGCTGTTACCTGAGCTAATAGAATTGTTCCAAAGTAATTGTGAACCTTCTGTCTTGGTTTATAACATTAGTTAGTGAAAATTAGATAGTCCTTGGCCATGATCAAATGATTTTTTTTTTAGCTGTAATAATTGACCTTTTCTTGACACAAGCAATTTGTGTTACTACTGCTACCACTATTTGAAAACTGATGGGTGGATTTCTTTGACGTTGTGGGCTGAGCCGAGTCACTGTAAACCGTGAAAAGGCAACTTAAGTAAGAGTTGTCCTGAATGTGAATTAAAGATGACAACTCTTAACTTTTGTAAAGAAAGCTTTCTGTAAACCCAGAAATTTTTTTGGTGTTATGTGAAGCTCTTAATTCGGCGAATTTTTACATGGGTTGAAGGATATTTTAAGCCGCGCAGGGTGTGGGTCCCCTGCTTCTTGGAACTTCAGTGCTTTTCTACATTTCTGTTCACCATCAAGATGAAAAGTTTTTACTAGGACTGAAATCCTCTTCTAACATTACGTTCCACAGAACTGTAGCAATGGCTGTAGTTGTTCTCTGCACAAGGATTTTCGTTAAGGTGAAGAAGAATAATTACCTTGTCTCCTGTGCTTCCACTCAATAGCAGTTATCTTTGGTGCAAACCTGCTCATTTGGAGTTCAGTCCACTCAAGTGAGTGGTTTTACTGGGTAAATAATGCATTAGTAGAAAAGCTGCAAAAAATGAAAGTAACTTTTATTAACATACAGTTTTCTACCTAATCCTTGGCCATGGGAGTTAGCATCACCATGTCTGATTTGGGCTCAAGTGAGGAATGATGAATTAAATCTGTAGACAAGTTCAGTCTGTGGGTCAGTTTTGTGGTTCACGATTAATGTGGATTATCACCAGAATATGGGGACCATCTGCTTGTTACATGCTGATTTATATGCCCAGTTGTTGACTCTTTTCTGATATGTAACCGGATAAAATTCAACGCTCTGACATATTCCTGAAGCAGCTTTTTCAGAACTTTCTTCTACATTGAGAAAGCACAAACCATACTCTGACGCTTTTTGTCTACTTCTGATATGTTCTTGACAAAAGCAGTACTGGTTACTTTCAATACTGCTGATTTTAATAACAAAATTGTTTCTTTTTCCCCAGAAAATGCAGTATTTCCCTTTGTCTTTCAAGTGGATCTATGATACCATAACTGGGTTACCAAATTGGCACAACAGGCAAGACAGCTGGCTTGCCAAGTCTGCGTGTCTGGCAAGACAGTACTGCAGGTGCAGGAATAAAATACTTGTTTTCAAGAACAATTTTCTGTGGCTGACTGCATGTCCTTGAGCTTCTTGAAAACAGCAGATATTTTTCTTTTCACTGCACAGCTGAAGACTAGAATTGCATTAATCTACTTATTCCTAACTTTCTACTATAGAAATTGATTCTATCAGAAGCCATTTTTCTTATGTTCCCTTTCATACCAAACTGCTTTCCTATTTCTCCCCAGTAGTGCAGGAAATGCTCGGATTGCAGGTGATCTTGTGAATTTCAAATCAGTTTATTACTTCAGTGACCGCTTGGGTTCTTCACAATGGTACTTTTCAATGCTTAATTCAAAATGGAATTCTATTAAAAATTAAATTATGTTCAAGCCTAATTTTGGGGAACAGGAATAGGAAATTAGAAAGGGGTATGCGAGAGTAATTTTTTCGGTAGAACTTCAAGCAAGTTTCCAGCTTGAGAGAAATGTATTTTAAATATTTTAAGTGCATTGGCTTGTCTTTTAAGTTGAGTATTCCATATTCAGGTATATAATTTCTTGTATTGCCATTAAGCTGGCCTTAGTGCATGAGAGCTGATCTTTTCTAATTAAGACTAAGTGCTGAATTAATGCAAACACTTGAGGCTTAGGTTTACTAGCATAGCTGTTACCTATACAGGAGAAAGAAGGGTCACCGTACTACGACGTTGTTCTGGCCGTCTCAGGACAGCATGTGGCCCTGGAGCTCCAGGAAAGGCAACATCTTGAATGGTGAGCGTGGGCTGCGGTGTCCTGGTGAAGGCTGGGAGGACACCGGTCACGCTGCCAAAGGGCACTGGCCGTGTTCAGCCTTGCTTTGCAAAGTCTTCCGAGGCTGATGACTAGGCACAAGCAAAAATACAGCAGGAGGGTGGGTTAAGGTGGAAGAAGAGGCTGTTTACCAAACTGTATTTCAGTGTGTCAGCTTGCCTTATGGTACTTAGTTTGACTTTGTCATTTTTAAAGTCCAAGACCGGAAAGTCTGGGCCTACCTCTTCCTTCTGGCCACAGGATTTTTTTACTAAACTCTAATCTGAAACTTTTACTCAGTAATACTTCTTAAGAACTAGATTTCTGTAATTTTTGTGGTAGAGGTTAACTTATTTTTGCCACTTGCAGAAAATCAATTAATTGGTCTTTTTAGTATGTTTGCTTGGGACATCTTTCATTCGTAGGTTTTTTACCAAAAGAACCAAGATAACTTATTTTAGCAGTTTGTTTGGAAATGTGCATTTGTCCTGAAATGCAAGAGGAACTTTCTTTCATTTTTTAATGTCTTTAACATGGCGTGTACTTATGGTGGATAACACATTCTAAAGATACAGGGTGAAAATGGTTACAAGATCCAGGTGTCTCCTCTGGGCTGGCAAGCTAAGCTTTTCCAGATACTTTTCGGCTCCAACCCTCAGCTGATCAGGGAAAGAAATATCTAAATAGTGCCTTTGAGCTCTTCGGGTTAGTATTAAAGTGTGTATTAAAGAAAGATGGCTACGATGGAGCAGGTAATAATTTGAAGTATAATTATAAGTAGTCAAGCAAGTATATACATGGAAAAGCAAAGACAGCCTGACTCTGACTAATGAAGTTTGTAAGCAGTGATTATGTGATCAGCATATAGCAATAGTCTCTAAAAGGACCCACGTAATCCCTGGGTCTTAAAGAAGCTGAATTTTCTAGCTCTGGTTTAGTTCTCTGTACATGAACTGTGTTCTCTTTCCACCACCCCATTCCCTTGGTGTTCTACTGGACAAATCGGGTGGTCTCCCACTGTGTATCTTTCCTTGCTTTTATTAAACATGTTCCAGAGTGAGATGTGTGGGGTGGTTTGGGTTTTGGTTGGTTGGGGTTTTTTTTGGTTTTGTTTTTTTTTATGAGGAAGGAGGACTGATAGACTATACGCTTCTCAAAGACTCTTAAAATGCAGAGTGATATATTAAGGTCTGATATGTTTACCAGTGACATGGGTTTTATGCTTATGTAATTTTACTAGATTCAAAGGGAACAGAATGCAAGTCAGCAGGGTTCTAATACTGTAAAACCACTGTTGGGGGAAGATAATCAAAACCTAATGTTTTTCTTTCTCGGTAGATTTATTCCTCCCTTCTGTGTTGTCAAGAGAGGGGAGGATGTGACTGATAAGAATCAGTGGCTTTACAGGCTTAAAAAATGGAAAGAAAAGGGGGAAGGCAAGCTATCCCTGGTTGCCAGTACTTGTAAACCCTTTCTGTTGTTTGTGAACTTGCTATACAACAGCTTGAAACCTTGAGGACCTACATTTGTTCTCCAAGACAATTGTAGGTAATGATACCTGGAGATCATTGTATTTTAAGGCAGACCAAGTCCTTGTAAAATCAAAACCTTTAACTGTTATGTCACGCGTACAAGCCCTTCACCAATCTTATGAAAAACTTTTCAAGTCAACAGCAATATTCAGGTGCTTCCATCGACAGGTGTGAAGTACTTTAAATTCTAGGCTTGACACAATTTTTTTTATTTCAGTCTTGAAAGACTGAGTAGACCAAATCCTAAGGATGCAGTTTGCCTGGGTTGCCTGCCTGTCCAGACCTGACTAAAATGAGTAGACTGGCAGAAAACTGTCCAGTGAGAAAATTGCTGTTTAATGAACCAAATTGGCTTGGCAAAAGGGTTGATTCCAGAATAAGTGCAGTGTAGCTGGGAGGAAGGAAGAGGAGACCGTTTCAGCATTGGTGAACTATTAGATGGCCCCAACTGTCTTGTACAACATCCCCTTCCCAGAGAACAGCTACAGCTGAAGTCTCAAAAAGTCTTCTTGAAATCTCACTGCTCAAGTAGAGAATACAGGATTACATACTGCTGTATACTCGCTCTCTTCAGGCCTGAGTCTTAGCCTTCTTTAGCAACTCAGTGATGACTTTTAAATTGCCTACTGAAGAGCCACAAACTTGAGCTGCTTTGGGGCGAGGGGAATGGAGTCTTAAATCCATCAGGTTCACCCTGAGTAGTGTTTTATCTAATATTGTGTAAACAAAATGTAGTGGTCTTAAATGCTTGCCAGTGGGGTTTAATAGAGACTCTTACAGAGAACAGATTACTGTAATAATGCTACTAGAACTTGATTACCCTTTAAAAAAATGTACTGCAGAACACTTCAGATCATGCTATGGAATATAGTAAAAACTGAACTGTACCTGTCAAATGAGCAAAGAATGTATTGCAGTGCATGTTACGCTTTCTCTACTTGTACTTCTTCACTTTCTACCATATTTTGGATTTCTCTGTGGGTCTAACAATCATTAGTGCTAATTAAAACCTTGTAATGGTGTTTTTATGTAAATGAAATTGTCATTTCATGTGGTGAATTTGACTTGCAACATATGTCACTGTTTGCCTGTTCCCCCTTTTGGAGGAAGGCATATAAAATGGGTGAGATCTTCTGTTTCAGGGCTGATGGCCTTTAAGGACCTTTTGGATGTACTGTTTTTCTTTTCTTATACTGAACATCATTCACAGAATCTTGCAGAAGCCTGCATAGCATTGTCTCTGCATAGAGATAGGTTATTAAAATTCTAGTCCTAACAGTGTTTGAAATCACATAGTTCATATGAAAAGTGAGGTTAAATCTTAGGGGTTTTTTCTTAGAAGTTTGTGTATCGATCCCACGGCTACCTAAATGCTATTTCAATATTACACACCTGTTTGGAGCTTAATCTTGCAACTTTTATGTAGAAAATAGTATTTCTCTCGGCATTTCTGAATCACCAGAAATGTTGGCTGCTATTAGTGTGGCTCTAAGTGGATTTCTCTCGTAGGTATCTTTGTATAGGAGGAAAATGCCATTGTTTTTAGACTGTATTTAAAATACACCTCTTATCTAAAGAAATGAGAGGGAGGAACCCCCCAAAGGAATCTGTTAATCTGTTCTGATGACTTGTAAAAATCCTTCCTCCCTACTTAAAAGCTAGAGTATAGTTACAGTCACCCAACCACGTGGCCCCTTCAGACATGTGCAACAAAAGAAAGGAAAAATACTGTTCCATGCTTTAAATTGAACTCTCTTCAGGATAGAGATACCTTCTCTGGCTTGGGAAGCCTATAAGCTCCAGACTGCTATTATGCGAGGTGGACAAACCTGACAAGGTGATACTCTCTCATTGTGAATGTGGCTCTGAATATATTTATTGCCACTTATACAGAACTTTTGTCTTTCAAACAGGCAGGAAGATACTGAGATTGTGGAGAATGTTGTTTTCTGAAACACTTCAAAGAGCTGGAGTTGTGTATTTCATTGCTAAAATGTGGTGTGATGTGCATGAATCAATAGTCCAGATAATGTCAGACAAGTCTAATTTAGGTCTACCATTCCTGACAATGTCACTTTAACAATACCTTGGGCTTTATCTTTCTGTGAGGTATTTGAAAATATAAACTCTGTGGAAATTGTAGCTATTTTTTCTCCAGCATCTGAAAGGAGTTACAAGTTTGGAAGAATATCTTACTTTGCCTTTACTGGCTGCTGTCATTGATTTCTGTGACCTGAGAAAAGGAAAACGAAACAAACTTTCAGACACGGTTTCCATTATGAACGGAAGACCAAGCTAGAATTATTTCTTTAAACCTGTTTCTAGACCTATGCACTACACTTTTTTTTGATAGCTGGCTGCACTGAACGTGCCAGTTGAGATATCACATGTGTGTTTAGAATCACCAGGGTGGGTTGTGTTGTCCCTAATGTTCATGTCTATGGGGATTTAATCTGATCCTGAATATAAAAAAAAAAATTCGACAGCTCCTGCATTCAGGCATTTAGAAATGCATATTAAAAAGCAGACTTTCATTTGTTGATAGACTGCTTTGATTATTAAGGATACTACCTCTATGGATTTCTACCTCCCCAGATTTTTTTTATCTAAAGCTCTGAAATACATTAATTTGTTTGCAAGCTGTGTCATAAATTGTGCCTTTATTATTTTTGTCTTTAGTTTTATTCGTTTTGTAACACAATAACAGATAATTTCTCACCGTTTCTCTATTAGGTCCTAAGATAGCAAACAGCTGGTGCCTTTATTATTAAGATATCTCTGCACGCATGTTATTTAACAAACATTTATGAATTATAAGGGTGCCAGATATTCCAGTGCAATCTGTTACAAAGACTTATCTTGTGTGTTTGTTCTTAGACTGAAAAGGGGGGGAAGAGGTAGGGGGGAGTGGGAAGTCCCCACACTTAAGCGGTAATTGCAGGGGTGGCACTTTGAACTCCTCTAGCGCTTTCCTGAGAGTGGTAGGTGCTCAGCATTCTCTAAGTATTAATGGAATTTAGGTAACCAAATTCATTACTGTGCCTTGCCTGTTCTACTGTTGGTCATATCCAAGGATGTATCACGCTTGGAGAATGCTTCTTTATGGATTTCTCTTTGCTAGTACGATGCGTGTTCTCCTGTTTGGTTGTTAAATACCCAAGACTGGAGTCTTGTTGATCTTCAGCAAATATCTTATTTCCTTGATGTAAGTGCGTATATGTACATAGGCTAGGCAATACATGTTCTGAGGCTCTCTAAGAGGAAAAAACTTGATACCTTTGTACAGATATTACTTATTCAGACATGTCCCACTAGCTAAAAAAAAATTGGTGGTGCTGGGTTGTTATAGAAATACAAAAAATAAGTGGTGGGAGTGTTCTTTATTTGCTAAGAATATGCCCAAAATTGTGTTCTTTCTCTAAATGCATTGGAAGGAAAACAACAGTAGGGCTGTCCTTCCTTGGATATCCCTGAAATTTACCTCTTCAGCAAGTTGGTTTTTTTTTTTTATAGGAGGTTGTTTTAATACAGGTATTCATTTGGTATATCTTAAACTTGAGCTAGGTAGCTTATAGGTAGAAATAAATTGGTAGAGGTGAGCAATTAGAATAAAACTTTATGTAAGTCACACGAGGCCTTAATACCTGTTTGATTGCACTTTTCAAGGCATTTGCACAGTTTAAATTAGGTATACAGTGCAACAACTTACAAATTTTTATTGCCCATTTTATGCTTTTTTTTTTAATTGATATAAAAGACTATACAGAGCAGGGCAGAAAGTTGCTCCAATGAATAGAAGCTCTAGCAAAACTGCTTAATACCTAGTTTTCCCCTTCTTGCCGTCAGTGAAGAAGAGATCAGGTTTTGTAAGTGTGAACGTGTGCATGTGTTTTCATCTATCAATATCAGTTAAGGAGCTAGTGATTGCTGCAGTCCAGTACCTGTGTCCACGTACAGTGAGGTCCCCTGCTGCTTTTCCCTTCCTCCCAGGGCCTAACCCATCCTTTCTTGCACTGTCCATCACTTTCTACATCTTCCTCAGCTGTGGTGCGGTGAGGGAGTGCATCGGGAAGCTGTGCAAGTGGCTCTTGCTTCATCTGTAGCACTGACTGCTTAGCACTAGCTCAGGAATATTCTATTCGTTAGCACTTTTTTAAGGCTAGGGTGGAAGACGTTATATTAACACATTCTCACGGTGTGTTTTTGAACGTCCTTAAGAATAGTCCATCTGTTTATGCAAATACATTAGCTTGTCATGTTTTATCAGTTGCCTGCAATCATTTGGACGATTACTAATAGGTTTTTTGTTCTATTTGTGTTAATAATAAAACCAGCAATTAGGACTTCCTGGAAAAAAATAGCAGTTGTTTCTGTTAAAATTATAGTGTGATTTTTAGGAATTCTAGTGGAAAATATTGTGGTGCTATAAAAGATAGCCAATAAGAAAAGCTATGCACGGTTATCGATAGATTGTATGTATGCAGAGACAGAGAGCAACTTCCCTCATATTTTTTTAATGGTCTCTGAAGTTACTATGCTCTAAATGTCTCTGTTAGAATATGAATCTACCCACTTAATATAGTTACATTAGAGCACAGACCAATTTCTCCAGTTATTAAATTACAAATGAAATTAACTTGTCATGTTTCCTACTTGCATGAAGCCCAGGACTCTTCTCTGAAGTGTATGCTTTCTAGTAAATCACAAGGAATCTGTTTTTAACTTCCTTATTCCTTTATTTTGAGTTCTTTGGCTAGATTGTTCCTTCCGTAGTTTTTAAGAACCTAAAACATAATTGTCCTGATCCTTTACAGTATGTGAAAATAGCTCAGCTCTGGTGAAGAGGCAGCTGAAAACAGCTGGTTGTAGCTCCCTATTGGGAAGGGAGGGTTCTGAACAGCCATGTAAGGCGGCTGATGGGTCAAGCCTGTCTTGAGAGTTTATTCTCCACCCAGATCTGAGTTTCTTCACACTGCTTTGTATGGGATATTGCAGACTACTCTGCATGAATCTAAAAATGTGTCAAATCCAGTCCAATATACTCAGGTTTTAAATGTCTCTTTGGCTATTCTACCTTAGAGTAGAACAGAGGCGATGAAGTAGCTGACGGACTGTTGGCATTTAGCCCATGCTTTGAAAGCAAGCTTAATGTATTGGTGTTATTTCATAAACTATCAGATATGAAGTTGCACAGATGCTTCACCAGGCTGTTGGGAGGTAACTAGTAGTTAATGGGAAAAGGATCAGGCATTGCTTTCATTGGCCCCTGCTTAAGTCCAATTTGGGTGTGCTCTCCCTAAAAAGACCAGTGACGGTTCCATGTCAGTACTGTTTGGGACCTGGGGGCTGGAGGTCGGTCCTGGGCCCAAGGGACTAGCACTATCTTCCTCATCCTAATTTTCTCAGCATTGTAAATTGAATCAAAGTTTTGATGTTTAACGGAATGAAGATTTTTACAAGGTTCAACAGGAAAAATATAAACAATAATT
This sequence comes from Aptenodytes patagonicus, assembly GCF_965638725.1. NCBI lineage: Eukaryota > Metazoa > Chordata > Aves > Sphenisciformes > Spheniscidae > Aptenodytes > Aptenodytes patagonicus. The sequence continues at coordinate 7,472,474 of NC_134954.1, forward strand.
AATCATTGTTTAACTCTTTAGCCAGTGTGCTGCTTCTGTAGTTATTGCCATACAGTTTCTCAGATCATCTGGGGCAGCTGCCCTCTGGCTCAGCATTGTTAAGGCTCTGGTAATGCTTATTCATAGTTTCTCATCAGAAGCTATATATTGCTGCCTGGTTATGGAGGAACTGGTGGAGAGAACAGACTTCCATCCTATACTACTTCGTCCAAGGGAAGGCTGCTTTATCCACCTCCTATCCTCCATTTGGACAAATCAAGGTATAGGGCTCAGTACAGAGATGTATGCAAGAAAAAATAATTGCTTCTGATATATAAAGAAGAGATTTGGCTTTATTGGAGCATTCTAACAGTGCCTTTAACTCTAGGTTGTGTGAATATATGAGCCTTCATGACAAAATGAAGATGGATATGGAGGGTAATAGCTCTCAGCTGCTCTGTTTTATTGTAGCTGCAGCTGTAATATCAACAAGGAAATATCTGCAAATGAAAAAATAAAAATTATGATATGCTAACCAAAGTCTGAACTACACTATCACATCTGTGATTTATCTTCTAGCAGTCTAAATCAGTTTTTGCCTCTTTTCAGTACCCTTCTTGCAGTCACATTTGTGACAGTCTAATAACCTAGTCTTGAGATAATCGCAGGCGAGTCCACCTATTCTTTTCTTCCTGGTCTTCTGTATCTTGCTGTCTCTCAGCAGGCAGAACAAGAATGGAAATGTTCCCATAGCTTCTTTTTAGGTCTCTAACAATATATATAATTTTTGACAACTTAGTTTAGTTTCTATAATTTTAAACCTTTTAAATATACAAGTACAGTCACATAATTAGTAAAGAATATTATGACTAGAAAAAATAACAAATAAAATATTTAAATTGGATCTGTTTTTTAAAAAAGATTTCACAACAAAGTTCAATAGAAAAAGCTAGAGTAATTATTCAACCTGTTGTCTGACTCTTCTGTTCAAAATTGCATTTTTTTTCTTACATACCAGCTATACCATTTGAAGAAGTCTGATTATACTTAGGTCTATCAAGAAAAAAGATATCAAGCAGCCATTCTGTATGTCCTTCTGCAATATTTATTCATAGCTTTGTAAAATAAAAGGAAAAGTTTGGCAGAAAAACAGTTTTTTCCAAGAGTCTGGCAGCTAATATTTGGCTACATCATTGAGTACCATATGAAATATTAATTACAATTGCAGTTTACTCTGTGATTGCTAATACAAGTTTAATTGTTGAAGGAGAAAGCTTCCATGTGAATCTGACTTAAATAATTTTATTTAATTGTATTTCCTTTTTCAGATATGATTTTTTAGTTCTATTTTGAAAATTTGTGATGTGTCAGAAAGCTCTGTGCTCTCTTCACCACTAAATCCCCACAAGGGTTTGTAGAGAATCTCTTCATTAGCCTTGACATGGTGAGAGTTTCAACCTATTTAATAATTTAGTTGATGCTCTTTTTTTCCTCGCAGCATTCAAAAAACCTACCAAATCATCTGACACTTTAAAAGCAAATTTAGTCTTCCAGGGGAAGGAAGCTTGACACTTGCCACAGAGTGAAATGTTCTCCTCCCTGAAGCCAGACTAGAAATAAGCAAATACAAATGCAAATTTCTTCATCCCTTCTGAAACTGGGGGGGGGGGGGGGGGAATTCCTCTGGTTTCAATCAGCAGCAACACTTACAAAGCTGGGTTGTAGTTCTCATGTGGTACAGATCCACTCTTGAGAACAATGAGATGGCAGTTGCCAGCTTTTTTTACTTGGCTATTCTTGCGATCCTGCTTTTTATTTCCTTACGTCACCAGGTTGCTTTCAGGGCAGGAATTGTAGTACTGAGTGTGAGTGCAAGAAGGTTTGGGTTTTTTTGGTGTTCCTCCCTCGTCCCCCCATACTTGTCCTGTGTAAATCCTGATCCTGTCGGCATGCCAACGTCCTCAGCAGGTAGTCCTGAAGAGCGTGGTTGGCCATGGAAAACTTGAGTGTGTAATTGGGCCACAGCTGGGGCAGGGTCTGAACTGCTTGGAGGTCTCAAGGCTGGTCACAGTAAGGAGCAGAACTGGGATGACAACTGTGGGCTTAGAAATCCAGAAGCCTCTGCCTGAGCAAGGTTTTGAGGATCTAGTTCTGGAGATGGCGTATCTATGTGAGTAGTAGGGCTAAAGTATTCCTTGTGTGTAGCCCTTGTTGGCTAAGTTGTGCTGAGCTAGGTCCCTCTCTACTGGGCAACTAAAAGTACCTTTTAAAAACCCAGAGGTAGAACCACTATCAAAACTTGTATTCCTGGTAAAATGTTTCTAATGCTGCCTAATCCACTGGTATCTATCATACTTCGTTTTTACTCTTAGGAGTTTGCTTTCAGTGGCTGTGTTGTTGTATTCATTAATTCTAAGTAAGCTGATTGAAATGCCACACGTTCTAAATTGAATTTATATTTGCACCAGTCTTCTAAAATGATTTCTAATTGTTTTTAAATGGCTGTTTTCTGTGTCTAAAAAACATTTTGGGTATTTAGTTTTTGTAAAAACCTGCCTCTGCCACTGAGATGCATATCATAATCTTACAGATACATAATCAATAAAACAGAAATTCAGAGTCCTATTCCAAATTTCCCTCCAAGCTTTTCAGCATTATTTATTCAGTCATTAGCCATGCCCATGCACTTATCTTCAGTCTACAGCCCATTTTTTTTTTGTGTGTAATTTTTTGCAGTATAACTTAGCTACACAGATGGCTTTGGTAGTTCCGAATAGGCAGTTTTTTTTAATCCTCTTTATAAGAATGAGGGAACAGGGTAGACTTCCACAAGCTTTTTTTCTTTTTATGACACTGGTATTTTGTCATGGTCAGTAAAGCTTATCCTGAATTTCTGCCTGGTTATTGCATTGCTTTACTACCAGTGAGCCACGGTCTTGGACACCTGACTTGGTGCTGCTAAGAAGAGATATATTTCCTGCATTCCTATCTCAGTCTACTTTTTTCCTTCATGTTTTATCATCTCTGTTGCAGAGATCTCTTGTTTTTATGGCCTGAAAAAGATGAGTCAGCTAGAAAGTGTCTTAAACTCTGAAGGGAAGAAACTACATGATGTCTCTTTTAAGCTGTGGGCTAGATACACTGGGCATATACATGTGTTGAGAAATTTGTTATTGCTCGGTCCTATACACTGCTTTGTGCTCCTGCAGTAACGTGTTAAGGCAGAAAGGCTGCTAATGAATTCTAGTAGGAGCATAGAGAAGGGTACTTTTCTGACAGGCTACTTTGCTTCCTTAACAAACACTTCATGGTTTCAAAGCGCAGATATTTAGAGTAAGTTGCTGATGTTTCTCAGAACATCTAGTTGCTAATAAAAGCAGGACCCCTTATGTTATTTCCCTGCTTTTGCTGTGCCAGAGCTTTCCCTGGGTTGCTGTCCCAGGCACTGGGAACTCCAGTACCGCTCCAAGCAATGCAGTAAGCCTGCTGGTAACATGGTAATTTCAGCAACTGAAAGGCTTAACATCATTTGGAAGATTACATAAAAGCTTGTTATTCCCAGGCATGTACATGAGCAAAGCAATGACCTCCTTTGGCCATGCCTGGTTCTCAGCTGGGATGACTTAACCTAGCCTGCCCAGGGCAGTGATATAGCACAGAACAGCTTTGGTCCGTGCTCCTGGTGGAGGCTGGCACTGATTGTCCCTCTGCTCTTGCTCAGGCCAGTTCTCTTGGCTCATGCTGTTGCTGCCACTGACTAGCACAGTAAAGGAGCATGCTGTGGGGGGTTTCATTGCCTCTAGGTAAAGGTAGGTCTCCAAAATCAACCCCTGTTCTCACTATACCTAGCAATAAATGTATTCAACTGAAGTATTTTAATGCAGATAAATGTTTCTGCTGGTCTGGTGCCAGTGTTTTCCTTTTGAAGTAGCTTAGTGTGTCTTGGACGGGGCTTGTCTCCCTGCTGGATGTCTCTAGACGTTAGAGCAATGGTGGCCCTTCTCAGCAGCGGGTGCTATAGATATTAATGTGAATGAAGGGATGAAAGGATGGTTGCTTACTGACAGAGAACTGGAGTATTGGGCGTGTCCTTGTATGGTAGGTTTTCTGGCTAGTGTTGAGTCTATATGAAGAGTTGACTCTTTTTCCTGGATTGATGATAGGAGCTTATTTATGCCTTATGGTCCTCCTATACGTGTGCGTGGGGGCTGCAATAAGCTTTCTTACAATTTCAGTTTGATTTTTTTTTTTTAAGACCAGATTTGAAGCTTTTGCATTAAACTAAGAGGTTTTGGCCAGCTTTATGTGCAAGAGCTACTTGTACTGACAGGGGTGAATAGAGACCTTACTCTACCTGCTGTGAGGTACCGTAGTACTTTTTGTGAGAGAATGAATATTGGGCTTAGTGATTTCTCCAAGTCAAAGTGGCATTCTTTGTGTTTGTGTAAACTTTGTGTTTACAACATTGCTTCAGTCTGCTCATAAATAGCAGCTGTTTCTGTCCTGGATGTGAATTGCCTCAGAAATGGCTGAGGTAATAATTTTGAATGCTTTACACAACTTTTTGAAAAAATCTAAGAAAACACTGTTTCACTCTTCAGTGCTGCAAAATTGGAACATTTTTAACATTATTGAAATACAATGCAGTTTTTTTGTGGCAAAAATGATTCTGAGAATTAAAAGAAAATAAATAAGGACAAAATGATGCACATGAGGATGAGTTAGATAACACTGACGGAGAGAGGATGAGGGCAATATGTGAATAGAAGGAACTTGTAAAATTTTGTAACGCTAACTCCTATATTCTCATCACAGGACATGTATTTAAGAAATCTCATCTGTCTCAAACAAAGCTGATTATGAAGAGAACAGTTAGCTCACCTGGCAGTACTTCTGTTATTCCTCTATCTCCTGGATTCATCATACCCAGTGCTCTTTCCAGGTGCCTGTCTCCCTGTCCTACTTGCTTTGAGCCTCGACAGGTTGCTAGGGAACTCATTAAAGCTGTGATAGAAAAAGAGAAGGTTGAGAGCTTATCAAACTGCTCTTTCTTGTATTGCCTTTTCCCTCTTTTTGCAAAAAGTCTTTATAGTTTCGGGTTTATACAAAATCATATGCAGTGTGACGTGGTTGGATGCGGCATGTGCTGAGCAATAGGTCCCTTTCAGCTCAACAGGCTGTGCCTATAAATCAGGAGATATACTGTAATGTTCATTCTACCTGAATTGGCATCAGCTGGCCTTTGTTCCGCAACTGAGTCATAAAGCGCCATTTCAGGCATGGGCAGAACAGACTGTGAGTGCAGTATAACTCGTGGGGGGGTGGGTGCAGGAGAGTTATTTTATGCTTCGAGGCTAATCACCTGAAAACAGTAGTCACTGTCAAATTGCAGCTTTTTTTTTTCTTAAATGCTGACATGAAAAAAAAACTTATAAAATATGGTTTTGTGTAATCGCTATGTACTGTCTTCAACGTGCTGGGAGAGGGGAGGGGTGGGTTTAATTATTTCAGAGTGCAATTTCCTTCCTAAATGCATCCAAATCTGGTTTCTGCTTGGAAGGCAGAGGATTTCCTGATGCCAGTCCTGGATGTTTTCCACTTTCACAGATTTAGCTGAATTTTACATGTGACTCTGCAGATACGCAGCCTTTGGAGTGATTGGATTCTGAGCCCAGAATGATTAATCTAATACAAACAGTCTTGTGGCCAAGGAGTTACTTTGGGTGCCTGCTTTTTATTTATCTAAAACAAAGAGACTTGGGGAAAAAAGTACACTTGTGACTTGTGTTGAGAAAACAACAAGAGTTGGTTTCAATCTTTGATATTCTCGTTACTAGATGCTGAACTTCCATTTAATATCTGCCCTTATACATTGTATATGATGAAACTGGAAAATATATTTCAGGAGAAGTTGTGGTCAAGAGAGAGATGTCAGAGTACAATTTAAAGGAAATTGTATTGCAAATCTACCAGAGCATTTAACAGAGCTGTCAGAACCTTTTTGCCCAGGGCTGATAATGACTTATTTATGTCAGTAACCACCAAAATTTTGGCATCTAACTGTGGCACCTAAATTAGCAGCATTTGCTAAATTAGTAGAGAGTGGTAGGTGCTTTCAGAGGCTATTCAGATCTTCTGGTAGCTGAAGCACACTCTGCAGGTGCTCGTCTGCCTCCACTGATTAGAGGAGAATGAAGATGTTTGTCCTTAGGTGAGTGTAATATGGTCCAATTCTTCCCTGCTCTTCCCTAGCGTTAGCTGTGCTAGGAGGAGCAAAGCATGGTATGCATTTCATTCCATTTGGAAGGTATGGAAAGAAGACCCAGGCTAACTTTAAATTATAAATGAAAAAGTCAGACCGTCAGCTTGAAAACATCTTTAATTGCAAAATCATAGTTTTCTTTGCATATGTGAGTAAGAAATGAATAGAATGAGGCTGCTTTTTTTTTTTAACATGGACTTTAACATTATTTAGACTTCTCTGGAAGCCTCATCAATATTTTTAAGACCTCTGAACTTAGTAGCCATAGTCAGTATGGATCTGACTACTGGCTTGTCAAGCCAAAAATGGTACTTGGTTTATCTTGTTCTAGATGTCATACTGATAATTCCTGCTTCATTCACTCTCACATCTACCGATCACACACCTGATTTTTTTAACCTTATTGCAAATGCACATCTCATTGTTCATGTAAATTTGTTCACTTTCTCATTCCTCTATCAATTCTCCATAGCAATTAAATAAGCAAGACGGTACTATGAAGAATCCAGGATGAGCAGAGTTAGACTGTAAAATCTAGTTTCTAAGTATACTGGGAACAAATGAAATCCTAATTACTATTTTGCTGTCAAACGTGATGAAACTGTTGATAGTAGTATAGGAGACAGTTTATAGAATATAAACACTTCTGATCTGAAGCGGGGGGAGAAGTACATGATATATAATTATATATTCTTAGTGTATAGCAGTAACTAAGTTCACTCAAGTCAGGTGAATTAACTGATTGATGATACTGAATTGTAGCTGCTAAAGTTAAGTTCTCTTCATATTAGCAGATAACGGGTATCCAAGGGATTTAGAGAATTGCCAAAGGAGTCCTCTGGAACTGAATGTTCATGGGTGGTGTTGGTGGCTTTTTGGGTGGTTTTTTGGTATTCATTTCTTTCCCCCAGAGCTCCTGGGGCAGTAGAGTTTTGGAGTTCTGGAAGAAGATTGATGTTTCCCTAGTACTTTGCAAGGGTAAACAGGGTGATTTACTTGAATGTTAGAATTGGCCAGTATGGCTGTGGAAATAATGAGCCATTAATGGACCACCATCTAATGTGGTCCTTGATGAACACAGTTAAGAGGGATATAGATCTGAGACAATTAGCATGACTTTTTGATGGACAATAGTGTCAAACTAACTTTATAGGATATTCTCACTCAATTTCAAGTTTGGTTAATTAATTAAAAAATTGTATTAAAATAAGATAGAGCATAGACATAAGGGATTTTTAACACTGACTGTAACACAATTTAAATAAACAGAAGAATAAATAATGCAAAATTAACCAGGCTTGCATTATGTGAATAAGTAGCTGCTTATGGTAATCTCAAAATGTAATTTTTAAATAGGAAATGATGAAATAGGTGTACTTGGATAGTTCTGGATTCCACAAAATGTTGGTCTCGGTGACATGGAGCAATAGTAAAATTCGTATTTAGTCATTACTTACAATTAGAGAGGATCTCTGGAAAAATTAGAGAATACTAAACAACCAACACAGGTCTTAGACATTCTGCATCATTTGGGCAGCTGAATTCAGTGAACCACACATGCTCTTTGTTTGCGGGCTTTTAATTTGGTCATGCTGCAATAGAAGTTAAACATTTGAGGAAGTGAACTGAGTTCTGGGAAACAAAGTTATGACAAAAGCAAGAGGAGGAGGAGGAGGGCTAACTAACAGTTTATGATCTCTCAGGGTGAAATTGCCCTGAAAACCCTTATTCTGTTCTTAGATTTATAAAAAGGGAAACCATTTAGTAGCAGCAGTAGCTTCTGTATTTGACATTGGTATGAGGGCTGTTGGGATCATCTTAACCTGAGTCCCGAATGTGAGCAGGAAGCTGGAAAATTGGTCAAAATTCATAAAAAAAAAAAAAATAGTTAATCAAACACACATTTAGAGAGAATGAGTCCTGCCTATTAAGGGGCTGCTTTAGACATGTATGTACTTTTGTGGGATGAGTATTTTGGTCAGATTTGAAATAAGGTTACAACTTTTTTAAAATGATATAATCAAACTTCAAACTTCAATTTGACACTCTTGTTCTGTAAAAATTGCTTTCAACAATGAAGCGACAAGCAAAAATCGTACATTTATTTCAAGTAACAAGTCTGCTTTTGTTCAGGAAAATGGGCATAGAAATACTGAAGAAATGGCAGCAATAGGTAAACCATATCCATGTAATTCATTGGAGCCAATAATGATGCATTATCAGAAATCTGCTTTTCAGCTGTGTCATTCAATACCTATGGTATTTATTTATTGCTTTATTAACGAAGAATGAAAAGAGCAGACTAACAAAAAAAAATCATTCACTAAAACTGAGCCAATCAATCCAGAAAAATGCCTAAATAATTCTTGTTATGAAACTTTATTAATTAAAATAAAAGCTACATGATAACTGTGTTTTTCTCAGTGTAACTAATCGGTGGCAGTGTTCCCAGCTCAGATGTGAATACAGCCTACGGAAACTAATTGACTAAGTTGTTTTGGCCTTGCCAGAGCCTAAATGCTGTCATGTTTGCCTAGTAGAAGAGAAAAAGCTCTTCTGTTTCGTGCAAACTGTGGCACATTATATATCATAAACAAGATGATGACATAGGGTTTTAGCTTCTTCGCAGTAGTGAAGAACATTACCACTTCAATGAACATCGAGCTGGCTTGGCTTTAGTTTCAAGTAATCCATGAAGGTCAAATTCTATTACTGTTTAAAATTTCCAATTGCTGTTTGACATTTAACTTGATTAAATGAATAATGGCAAAATGTGTTTAACTTAAAAAAATTTCCTATTTAACCTTGTGGCAGTATGTAATCCCTGTGATATCAGTTCTACTCTCAAATGTTTTTTGTGATGAAGCATCCAGTTTATTTGTAGTTAAACAAATACTCACAGTAGGGAAAATCTTTCCGTGAATTATTCTGCAAACAAAATCCAGTCCCACAGTTTAGATGCTCATAAATGGACTGAAAATCACGCTTATCCAAAGAAGAGGCACAAAGACTATGCTTCATTGGTCTCTTGCTTAAGCTTTTTACCTCCTGAGGGCCACAAGCCATGAACTGGCCATTTGAATGGAAGGATAATTTAATTTATTCTCAAGAAGTCAAAATGTAAATTAAAGACTAAATTCCGTTCCCGATTATGGCAATAAATGTAATGCTGGTAGTGAGTCGTGACCAAAATCATGTATTGAAAAAACTGCATCATGGAACATACTAGTGATATCACCCATCTTTCTCATGGGAGAAGAGGAGGGTCTTATTACCCATGAAAGATGGGGGGAAATGTGTTCCCTGTAATTTGTTATTCATTGAACTTCCTTTATGAAAATCTAAAAATCCATTTAAAAAAAGTGAGCTGTCCCAAGAGACTGCAAAGTGAGCATAAGAAAAACTAAACTAAGTCATTAATTTTCAGCAGGTCATTAAAAAAATAAAAATTCTGCTCCAAACAAGAGCAAAGGATGGGGAAAATGCTTTTTTTGGGACTAGGAACATGGCCGTTTAAATCAGCACGAAGGTACAACATTTATACAGATTCTGAAGCAACATTCTAAAATGAGCTCCCAGCTCGTCTTCTGGTATGAAATTTGAAAATGTAATCTCTATAGTTTTCAAGCTGATCAATGTGAATGTGGCAATCAGTCTCTCGCCTTTACATTCCAAAGTCATTCCTAATCAAGTTTTCATTTAAAAAAAAAAAAACAACCAAAACTGCCTGAAGATAAAAAGTAAAGCACCTTTGTTAAACATCTTATACATCACTGCACTAGAGTTATTTTGTTAAGGAATTAAATTTGTTTCTGCCAAACGATTCAATCAGCTAAGTGGATATTTTGTATTACCATGGAAACGAAATCGTAAAGTGCAATTGTAGGGTTTAAAAAGTCTAATGCACAATACGATGTTTTTTCTTCTTTCATTCACTTTCTCATTTCTTACTAATTAATTTCCTGATTAAAATCTGAGTGATAATGTTGATTTGTATTCAATGTAGGATGCTAACATAAAGAGCAGAGTCATAGAGGTGAAATAGATCATTGTTTAAAGTTGTACAAAGTTGGTTGTTTTTATTTCATTATTCTGGGGAAATCTGGATCATTTATTTTACTTTGTGGTGACCCAAAGACAGAATGTTAATTTTGCTGGTCTGCAAATATTTCCTATTAAGAGCAGAAAAAACTGTTTTCAGGGTGGTAGTTACTGATAATGGAAAGAAAGTGTTTAGACTTGAATATTAAACCATTCTCCACATCCACAATTCCTGCCTTTCTTTACTTTTTGGCTTAGCGATTGCAATAAAATTTTACAGTATGACTACTTGCCTTTAGGCAAAGAAACATCTGCTGGGTACTTGGTGCTTTTCTAGACCAGGGCATTTATTTATTATCTCCAGGTTTCACTGTTGGTAGTAATTACCTGTATTTAGATCAGCCTCTAAAATGAGGCAATTCCTGTTTTCATTCCATATCTGCTGCTTTATACAAAAAGTAGTTGCTGTAGCTTCACTATGGTCTCTCTAATCTGACATACCATTTATATAGCTTTTTATTTAGTGGTTGCAGTGGCTGGCTTCCGACTAAGATCCAGTTAAGTTTTATACTTGGGGCCAGATTCTCTACTTTTTTTTTTCCCCTCTCTCAAGACATGGTTCATAATTCCTTACTTCTCTCATTTTATAACAAAAAAAAGCTAACTACAAGGCTAGGGGAAGGAAACAAATTAAGTCCTTTTTGCATGGAGTTGAGTAGAGATTTGACTGATTCTCCACCATCCTTTTTCTTTTTTTACCCTTCTTGAGCTTGTATTCTTCTAGGCATTTGGAACTGGTAAAGAAGAGGCTCGTAAGAATGTTGCTCTAGATCTCGGAGCAGAAAGGAGGGAGAAAGGAGGGAGGGTAGTCCTCCTCCCTAGTCCAACAGACGATCTCACTCTTCAACAAAGATGGTCTCTATTCAGTGATGGTCTCGCTAGCTTTAAAGCTCTCACAGGTTAAAATATATAATGGCATTAAAAAAAGGGACATGAATAACAAATACATAAGCTATTGTTTGCCAGTCCTTATAAACAGAGCAAGACCTTCTCAGGTTGTTTCGCTGAAAAAAGTATGAACTAAAACTATCTTGGCATCAGGAAAAGTATAGCAATCCCAGCTCTCCCCAGAAGCTGTTCAGGGTATAGCAGGGCTTTACGTGATGATATTCTGCCCACACCAGAACCCAGTAAATGACAAGATAGATGTGGTTTTCTACTTTTGCAATTAACAGTTCTCTCAAACGTCAGAAAAAACATTTTCAGGCTATGAGGAATGAAATGAATTTTTTCAGCTGTATAACAGAATTTTTTCAGCTGTATAACAGGATTTTTTCTTGATGTAGAATTGAACTATACCCCACAGTCATGCAATTTACTTGTCATAGGCCTATACTACTTTAATTCTTAAGTTTATATTTCCTGGAATTGCTTTTACAATGTATGTTTTACTGGAACTGTGTCATTCACTGAGCTCTTACTTTTCAAAATAGCACTTACAAAAGCACCATACACCAGCAACCAAACAGAAAACAACAACAAAAAAATGGGAAGAAAAGCCAAATCAGTGCTGAGAAGTAGGGATACCACATCAGTCGCCTCTTATGAAATAGTCAGGCTTTCTTGTGCACTTGAGTTAAAAAAAAAAAAAAAAAGGGGGGGGGGGAAATGAAATTTTCAACTGTGTGTTCACAATGGAACTCAGATCTCTTAAGCCAGTTGCATCTGAACATCACCTAGTTGCTTTTGCAGTTTACCTAACACATTAGTGGTGTGTTAGTTCACATTAGTTCATAGCACTTTTGCAATCTTTCTTGATCTTGAGTCAATTCCAGCAGCTGTCTGTGGTGGGCTGGGGGAGAGGGAGGAGTAATGGATTCTGGTGGGGTAGAGTGAGAGTCTATTGGCTAAATAACAGCCCAGAAGTTGCAGAGAGTGTTTCCAGGTTCAGTTCTTACTGCAAATCAGTGTGATCTGTGTTCTCTGCACAACTGCAAATTTCTGTTTAGCAGGTTGCTTTGCAAAAAGCCTAATGTAATATTCAGTAATACAGTTAACATGAGTTTCCTTCAGTTTCAGGCAATCGTTCATTTGGGTAATAATTAAATAAAAAAAGGTAACTTTTCACAGCCATCTTGGCTGAAGTGTAAATACTAGTAATACCCCAGCCTCCCTCACCTCTGCTGACCTACTGTGGAAAGACTCTGAATTAACTTCTGTCAGCTCTTGGCTCGGAATTGCTTTTAGCTTATAGGCAAGTTACACAGCCTTCCCCTTCCTCAAGTACTGTGTTTGAAATAGAGGAATAAGGGTGCCAAGATCACTGGTGTATTGCATTGAAAAGAACTCCTTTATGAGAAAAGCTAGTTAGCGGATATAATAGCAATATTATGCAGGTTTCATTCCTCTAAGTAAGGACTGGGGTTTTTTTAACTGACTGGTTGATTCTGAAAGCATTTGGTATATGTGCACTTATGTGACTTTTATTCAAACTCTTCTAAAGATAGCCTTCCTTAACCATGGTTTTTGTTGCAAGGAGACTGATAGTGTAGCCTTTGTATGACCTTGTGGTTTAATAAGCTGTACATTATAGTATTGCTACTTAATTAGTTAATGATTCCTTGATCAAGTAGATAAATGGATTCAAACAATGCTGTATTCAATTAATTTTCATTTTCAGCTAATTAGTATTGCTACTAATGCCTATAATTCAAGATGTGGTTTTGTGTTGCGATCTCTTATTCATTTCTATTTAAAACAGGAAAGCTAGATCTTTCCAGACTCAAATGCATTTATTATACTGAGTGTAATTACATTAAACTTGTAATTGGTGGCACTGGGTATGTATTTTTTTTTACATGCAATGCTTGTGTAATCTGTACCCTTCTCGTACTTGCAGGCAAGATTTAAGTCAGCCTTGGGAGTCTGACAGTGTAGGTGTCCTGCATCAACTTCTCTGTGAGATCTAGGGAGCTAACGGGGAATGGGGAAAAAGAACTGATTTGATTGGGTTATTCCTCTGTCTAGCTTTTGGCTATTTGCTAGACCACAATGAATCCAGGAAAATTTCATTCCTTTTTGGCTTATCTCTGGGACTAGTTTTAAGAGCACCGGGTATTAATCACGTTTCACAAAACCCCAATAAGGTGCTATTGGTCTGGAGCCTTGAATCCCTGCTAGAGACAGAGTCCAGTTAAGAATCCTGGTTCATTGTTCCTATTTACTTCCATAAAGATAGAAAAAGTTTTGTGCCATTCTGTTAGAGATGGGTGGAGAAATCTAATTCCATTTCATAGAGAATTTCAGTGTGTCAAAATCTGGCTTCTTTCTGGTCTGGAATGAGAATTGAGCACTTTGAAACAATTTTGGCTCGGGATGGTGATTCTGACAAGTAGCAGGACAAGTGACGGATCTTATGAGGCAGTGTTTTCAGGCTGGCGCAAAGTTGGAGCCAGAAAGTCTTTAGTCTGCAACAGAGCTCAAGACATAAGAGGTTTGCTGCTAAAAGGTAGTCCAAGCCCTGTGCTTCTCATCGTGTTGCTGATGGACTGCTGAAGAGCAGAGAGCCGAGACAGCTCAGGCTCTGCAGAAGCGGCTGAAGTTGGCTGCTGGGCGGGCAGGCGGGCAAGCTGGCAGCAAACCCAGTGGGTTTTGAAGCCTTCCTGTCAGGCAGCTTTCAACTGGCCTGTCGGGCCTTAGGTCTCTTCTTTAGGACTAAAACCATGACCTTTCTTAGTGAAACGTTTTATGTTCAATATAGGCATGTTATTCTTTGAGAAATTTTAAAAGACAGTATTTTGTCAGATGGGGAAAGCTGAAAATGACATCAATGAAATGTTAACCTGATACACAGCTTACTGTCAATTAGTCATTTTCTTGCTTAAAATGCAAAAATGGCAAACTTAAGCTGCAAGTGATTTCTTTGATGTGGTATTCGGTCTGATGAGTAGTCTTAGTCTCTCAATAAAGCAACCTTCTCTGCCAATAAAGGATTCCTTCAGATTTTTTCATATGATTGCTACCAGACAATGACAAGGAGTGAGTGGGAGGAACCCATAAGAAAAGACCAATTTGTACCATCTGTTCTAGAAATGTAAGCTGAGGTGATACCGTAAGGCGGAAAGCCAAACACTTACGTCTGAAATGGTGATCAGTGGCTATTTTACATTGGTGTTAAAATCATTATTCTCTTTATACTAGTTCTGGAAGTAACAAATATTTTATATGGCTAAAGAAACTATATCTTGACTAGATTTTGCATTGCCTAAATGGCTGACGTGGCAGTTTAGCTCTGTATCTGGTGCAACTTATGTGGAGAACAATAGTGGACTATCTCAAATGTTTTTCTTTATAGCAGTGAAGGATCTCCAATTCCCGGTAATATCAACTGGTACTGTGCTCAAACAATGCTATTTTTATGTTGATATGCTGTGATATGTCAACATAAGATCTAGGAGTACCGGAATGCTCCGAAGTGTCCAAAAGGTCTATTGACAATCAGTAGCTTTTTAGTTTGCAAAATAAGGTTACAACTTGTAATCCAGTCAGTCTTTCTGATGTTATGGACTTTTGCAAATTTTAAAGACTGTCTGGTCTATTCTGGTTAAGGTAGAGATTATGTGGTTTTTATTTGCTGCTATCTGCTAAAGCATTTGCAGTAGTCTAAGGAAATGCTGTCACAAACCATGCTTGAACCACGACCCTGTTCTCGGGTCTTGAGATGCATGGTCTGTGGTCTTTTCAGAGCACTTTCATTATAACTGTGTAAAGTATGTTAGTATCTTCTAAACTCTTCAGTGTGGAAAGTTTATGTTGTAAACAAAAGTTCAGTTAGCCAAATCTAATAAGTGTAATATGGAGTTTTCATTGTGAAAATGGGGTGGTTTTAGCTGTTTTGGCATCATACAGAATAATATTAAAATATACAAATAATAGAAATAGAGGGCTGTATTTCAAGTTTAGTAAGTCAATTTGGGCTTCTGGTCCTTACTGAAGCTAGTGTGAAATATTTGGGCCTTGGACCCATTATTCCATTTCTTAATATGAAATTTTATGAAAATGGCAAAACTTATTCTGATAAGTGCTTATTCAGAAAAAGTGCTAATTTCTGTTGAAGAAAGACTTCCTAGATTCATATGCGAGGAATTAATTCCTACTTGTTGAACAGATGAGTGCTGTGATTATTGAAGCTAGTCTATTAGCTGTTCTTCCTCTCTGCATAGGTTAAAGTTAATTACAGCTTTCATTCCAGAGGCAAATTTTAATTGTCACGAATCTAGATTTAATTTGCAAACTTAAGAATGGTAACACATTGACTGGGCCAGAGACCAGGCAAATATGGATAGGATGCACTGTATTTTAAGTACCAGTTGATTTTTTTTAATTTTTTTTTTTACCCTGATGAAAAGCAATTTTCTCTGGCTTTACTTTTGCTGAAGACGTAGTTTGACTAAATGTTAATGTGCCTGAGTCTCCTTTACATCACATCAATTTAACTTTAATAGTTCTTGTGAAACATCCCGTGAAGTTGGATGCCCCAGTGGCTTTGAGGTAATTTGAACTTTTCATTATGGACTACCTGAACTTGCTCATTGTAGCAAGCCCCCTTTCCTTTCTTCCTCCCTTCCCCTAAATGATTGCAACAGGACTGGGGACTGGATGAGAAATTCTACCATTGTCCCATCATTTGAGCACAGCCGGAGAGTGTTGAGGGAAAAGGTATAATGTGAATCGGATCTGCCTGACCCAGCGTTTTGGACTAGCGCGTAAAGTTTAGGAGGTGCAGTGCTGCGCCAACGCAGAATGCTGCTTGTAAACTTCTTGAACAGACATCACCAAAGGACTTATTATTATTTTACGTGTGGCTCCACTTAGATAACTTGCACCTCTCACTGTAGTTCTTCAGACATTTGCAAAGAATGTCAGAATTATGACAGGGCCTGTCACACAATTGACAGTCAGTATTTTTTCTTTAAAAGAAATGCATGGTATGGCAAAACCTGAAGCAAAAAGTCCCTGATGACAAGTGCTTTTTAATAATAATAAAGGTCTGATACAACAACAAAACATCTATTTACAATTCTCCTTAGAACTTTGATCTTGTCCGCTTTAAGTGATGAGTAGAAACCGTAATGGAGAAGATCCTTCTAAGGGGGGGGAAAAAAAAATAACCAAACAACAAAAAATAGATATTGGAGACACTGAGGAGTACTCAGCATGCCTTTTTTATTGGCATATTTTGCAACTCAGTCCTGTATGTGTTTTATATGTAAAGAACTCTGTTGGAGTCCTATGTGGTTTGCAGGGTGGTGAAATGGTTGGGAGAGCTTGAAGACATCAGTGTTACCCCACCACTGGGTATAGTGTTCTGCAGCAGCGCTCTGTAGGCTTTGTGTGTGAACTCAGTCCTCAGAAACCCAGATGTTAAGAGCTGATGGCAATTAGGTAACTTCTGAAGCTGGAACTGAAGAGTGAAGACAAAATATCCTCATACAGACCTAATGGAAGTGGCTTATGAAACCATCTATAGTTAGTTTCCAGCTGTGAAGCATTAGTGGTTTCCACAGTGGTTTCCACAGTGTATCAGCTCTGGGATGATTTAGACAAATCTGATCTCTTTCGCATGTAAACAGGTACGACAGGACTTATATGGTCACTCTGACTGTGGGAAGAGCAGCAATACAGTCTACAACTTTGTTTTTTCTCTCTGTAGCTTTTGTCCTTATCCTGTGAAGTTTAGTTAAGTTGTACTTAAGTTCCAAGTAAATCTCTAATACTTGTAATATCATTGACTGAAAAGGACCAAGAACCTAATAGTACTGATACTGACTTATTTATTTTTTTAATGCTATTGCCTGGAAACCTTTGCCCTTACTAATTGAAGCATTAGTGTCTTGATAGGAAACAAATGGAATAATTAGTTATTTTTGTTGCCCTTGCTATGTACAGTTTGAGATTAAGATGTATAGAATCTGTATGGCTTGAATAGTATAAGTTCTTGAAAGAAGCATGACCCTGTGGGCTCTTTTAATCTTTACTTTTATCTTACTTCCCAAATATTTAATTGCCTTACTTGACTCTTTATGCTGCCTGCTTTACAGCACCCAACCATACCAACTATAGTCTGTTTTTATTATAATGCATACTGTGTTACTCTAAAATAAACCTTCACATTTTGAATTGTCTTTTTTTCTTTCCTACTTTGGCAATAAAAAATATCCTTGTCAGAAATGCAAGGCGTTCTCTTCACAATCTCATTAAATAAGCAAAGTAGGTCACTCAGCATATTTGTATCAAGCTAATATAGAAACTACACAGTCAACATATTTTAAAGCTGTGTAGCTCAACCCTTGTTCCTACAAGCAATGACCTTATCAAAACTGCCACATCAAGGTTTTGACAAAATCTGATCTATTGTAGCTGTAACACGTCAGGAAGCAATGGGGTGGGCTGAGGAGAATGAATTGCTTCATAGCCCAGTAACAAACTGAAATGTGAACTGAGGTGAAGATATGTTTGTCAGTCATCAGTGCAGGTTTAAAAAAACAAAACAAACACCCCCACAACCCACAGAGAAAAACATCTTTTGTAGGTGCTTCCTTTTTCATGAGCAATTAAGATTACAGTGCTGCCTTTGCTCTTAATCTGAGAGGAAGAAAAAGACAAACAAACAAAAAAAAAAACCCAAAAGAAGAAAACCCACCACAACTAGTACTGCATTAATTACAAAAACAGTCATAAAAATAATCATTCTAGTTCTCTGGAGGAACACTTGCATCTAGATGAGCCTTTCTGCCATGGACAAAAAAGAATGCTTAACAATTAAGCAAAAGCTAATGTTATGGATGTGTCCAATCTTCTTTTAATTGCTAGAATTTCACCCTGTAAAGCTGCTTTATCTTTGATGTTAGAGATTTCCATTATATCATCAACTTCTGCAAGATATGACTAGCAAAAAGAACTAGGCATTTTTAGTTCTAGGTAAATTGTACAGCAAATTCTGTCAATTACTGTGCAAAATCTGGAGAGAGTGGTAGGCCATAAACAAAAGACAGTTTAAAATTCAGTCAGCCTAATGCAAAAGTAACCTGGGGCTGGTTATGAACTGGATCCATGCTAGTTTGTGAGATGACTATGAGTTTTCTGAATAAAAAGTCTTCTAAACGGAGTTGGTTCCGGTACCAGCTGATAGCTGTATTGACGGCATTTACAATTATGCCAATAGTCTCCCATTATTTTGCATAAAAATGAGGAGCGCTAGCGTGCTAGGAAGTGTAGATCTGCTTTGTAAAGGTCTTTGGTCTTAATGTTCAGCTAGAAGGCTTTTGGTCAAGAGGTGGTGATAATGCAAGTAAAAAGCAGATGAGAGCCTGGAGTATCAATGGTGTGCTTCAGCCCCCTGTTCAGGTGGCCATTGTGCAGTGCCACTTGCTTAAGCGCAGCGAACATCGTCAGCACGTTGGGCTTTCCAAGGCAATGTATGGTACTATTTGAAAGCAGGGTCTGCATGTAATACCTAGGAATTGTATTTCCCCATCCCATCCTCCTTTGGGAAAGTTGTTAACATCTTAATTTCATAGATAGGCTTGGGATCTGACCTGAAGTTTGATGCTCTCCATTGCGTGGATTCTCTTGGACTGGAAGATGACAATAGTGGGCTTCTTTAGAGGTCGTACCTGTAGAATTGAACGTGTCCCTTCATCCGTTACGTTTTCCTACCGCTTCCCCCAGCTAATCCTGTGGCGGCCCTACCTGAAAATGGTAAAACTGTCAGGCAAGCTGTCCGTGTGCTTCCTTGTCTCACTTGTGTCAGGATTTGGTACTTTAGCTTAAGGCTTGTACCAGACTGAAGCTTCTCAATATTGCCTGGAGGAACACAAGTTAGAGCGGCATAGGTTACAGGGTTGTTGATACAGTGATGGCATGGTGCCTTGACTTCATGCAGCGATACGCTTTTTCAAAGAAAAAGATAAAATAACTGAAACTTCTTTGTTTACGTACTGCATAAAGAAAACTTATTCTGAATGTATGTGTCTTGAAATTATGGCTGTATAATTACTTTTAATGATCCTATAGTGAGGTTTATGAGACAATCTCTTCTTACATACATTGATATGAGATGAGCTGGTGACTGTCATGAGGGTGCACTCTTCCTTTGATGGGAAGCTATGGGAATAATTTCTGATCATAAAAGTTTATTAGCAATTATTTCGATAATCCTTACGTTACTTGTATTGTTGTTAAAATTTGTCTATAGTTCAATGAAGTGATGACCACTTTATTTTCTCAAAGTTGTGTGGCACTTCCAATATTTCAGCTCAAAAAAAATAATCTGTAAAATGGCAAATTAATCATACGTACATCTGTAATAATCTTATTCACAGAAGCAGCCTGCAGCATTGCAACGTGACCTTTTTAGAGCACAATTACTGGTATGTTTTGCAGGATTTTTTTTGTCCAGAATTCTAATCTTGTTCTAAGCTGACAGATACAACCTAGATGAGAAATATCAAGCAGACATGAATAATGTTAGATTATTCATCTGCTTATCTTTAGGTTTTAACTGGAGAAAAAGGGGGGGCGGGGGGGGAAGGACACACACACTTTTAAAAAAAAAAAAAAAACAACAAAAAACCACTGTCAGAGAGCCATTCCACCATAACAGAAGATGTCTCCTTACAATTTTCCAAAGAGCAGGGGAGAGAAGGTTTATAAATCTGCCACAGTCAAAGTTAGTGCTATCGATGTAACGTAGGTGTCCCTGTTTGAATGTTGTTATATTGCTTGTCTTCACAGGGAGAGAAATTTATGAAGAGCGCTCTGTAAGGTGAAGTTTATTGGAGAAGGGAATAACTTTAAGACATTCTTAGAAAGCTGGGTTAGCTGTAGGTGCAGAGGGATGCATTAAGGGTAAGAATGAAGAGAGAAAATGAAAGTTCCATACTAATAAATGCTGAATTTAATGTTAGCTGTATCAGAGAGGCTTAGCGCTTTCTTTTGTAAAAAAAAAAAAAAAAAAAAAGAATTTCAACTAAAAAAAAAAAAATACGTTACCCCAAAGAGGGGAGCAGTCTCTTGTAGAAGAGTTTAATAAAAACAAAAATATTTGTTCTGAGTTTTGAAAAACTAGGGAAAACTTCCTTTCTGGTTTTTTCCTTTAGGATTTAGCAGCACGCAATGTACTTAACAATGAAACTTCAAATTGCCATGTAGCTTTTTTTTATTTATTTAGCTATTCTAAGAAAATCAATTTAGCTGAGTAACAGTGATAGGATCTCCAGCTATTACTGCCTAATCATTAATTTCTCCTGGACTCTGTTTAATACAACTGCTGCAGAATGTTTCATAAATCATTAAAATAGCTTGGATTTAACTGAAAAATAAATTATTTAAAACTGTAACTGCAACCTATTCCCCTGCTCCCAACCCCCCAAACCCTCTTCACTTATTAAAGCATAAGTGAATTAAAGCACAATAAAATGGTAAATATGGGAATCTACAGCTTTTTTTTTTTTAAAAAAAAAAAGAAGTAAATAAATGCAGATGACTGTATTCCTAAATCTAGTCTTCTCATGATGCATGCTTGCAGATACCACACGGTTGTATTTCGTAAAGTACCTACTACATCCAGTGTTCACACTGTGATTGTCTGGTTTAGAGTTAAGATATTCCTGTCCTTGTGTTTGCTGTTGCATTTTTTCTTTTTTTTTTTTTGTTTTGTTTTACCCAAAGCTTCAGAAAGACCTTCAGCACCATCAGATTTAGTAGTTGCTTGGTTGGTGTTTTGCAGCTGTGATTCCAGGGCACGGAACGATTGACTGCACAGCAGACTCAACACAGTGGTACCCTCAGGCGCTTGAATGATGAGGACCGCTAACCCACAAGTGCTTTGCACCTCTGAGTAGATTTAGTGAGTTGCTCGTATATATAACTTTACTTTGGTAAAGTGTCGGGTGTTTTGTTGTTCTCTTTACTAAATTTGGCAGCTGGTTTACCATTTGAACATCAGATCCTGGCGGCATAGAAACACGAAAGGAAGAGCAGAAAAAACTTTCAGCTGCTATAAAATGAAATAGCGAACTCTTATCTCCTGCTCCATATTTTGTGGACTGGATAGATGCTGAGTCTGGAATTTTTGTTTACAGGAACTGTGAATTATTAAAGAAAACTAAAGCCCAGCTGAATAGCCTCATTAGGTTAAACGGATTCCTTTTCTAGGATTAAAGGGGAAGGAAAAAGATAACGAAAATAAATAATTTGATCTCCTAGTAAAATGTTTAACTTTTTCTGGCTTTCTTAGTGTCGTTTTTAACTGTATATCTGTATGTACTAAGTGGCAAATCCAAAAGCAGATGGTTAGCAATAAAGTTACTAGCTCCTTTATGAGTACATCATCTCTTCTTAGTGGAAATCACTTTTTTAATAGCAAAAAATCAAGGGAAATGTTCTCTTGTCTTCCTATAAGTCTTTTAAAGTCAATTTAAAGGAACAATTAACCCTGAAAATTGTTTCTTTCTTTTCCTGGAAATTGGAAAAAAAAGCAATGTAGTCAACAAATACTTAAAAAAAAAAAAAATCAACCCACCACCAGTTATTTATAGCAAGGGGGACTATTAGCTCTCTTCTTCAGAGGGATCATCTGGTCTTGCTGTCTAATAAACAGACTCTTGAAGCCATTCATTGGGGTAAATGTCATATGATGTTGCTCATACTGATGCTAAAGAGGAGAAAAATTACACCACAGAAAACTTTGAGAACAGGGGAAAAAAAAGTCTGCATGTGTGTATTTTGCATAAGCAGCTGATGAATCCCTAGTGTTGAGGATCGAGAGGCAGAGAAATGTCTGTTATCTTTTTCTAGAAATAGCAGCTGAACCCATGTGTTACAGAAAGTGAATAGAAAAGTTTCTTTTGTCAGGAATTTTCAAAAAGGAAGAAAAAAACTTCCTTGTTGATGTAACACGGGCCCACAGATGTCTGTATATGTAACACGTTTATTTGTTATATTTATTTCCTTTTTCAGAACCGTATTCTAGGCAGAAAACCGAATTCCATGTATTTCGGTTGCTTAAATTTATGCCTACTTACAGGTCGTATTTTCTGCACAGTGAATTTGAATACTACCTGGCAATGAGAAGTGGGGGGAAAGAAATCGCAGGGACATTTAAGGAGCATTAAGGAACAGTTAAGGGCCACTTGCGAGTGCTCAGTGCCAACAGCCCTGCTTCACAGTAATGCTGCAAAACCCAGGGGTCTGGATTCTGTGCCCCTTTACCAGCGTCAGTCTTCCCAGTGGCTCTAGATTTGGCCTTTGATGATGATGAATTAACGTATTTCTGGGAGATGAGTGGGGAAAATCTTTCTAATGATGGGAAGCAATACCAGTGGAGGGAACCTGAGGGCGTTATGTTCTTTTTTCTTTTTCTTTTTCTTTTTTTTTGAGTGGGAACTGCATTGTATATGCAGTGATTATGGAGAACAACCGAAAGAAATTCTACTGAATGCAAGGTTATATTGGTTAGGAATCATGAATTACTGCAATAAATATAAAGTGTATGGAGTCCTTCAGACTCTGTATTATCTGACTATTTTACTCTCTTCCGTTTCAAACTTCTTATAAGCCAACTTTATTACATCAAGTAGCCCGGAAAATGAGTTCACTAAAAATCGATGTCAACCCCTTGAAATTTTGCTTGAAGGATTAATTATGGAGCTGTGTGACCAGCCTGCATAACTCTAAGTGCCTGTCTCTATTGTAGGATGTTTCTTTCACTGTACTGAAGTATTTGGCTCATGCACCTTAGCAGGTGACACTGGCTTCACATTAAAAAGAACTTGAACAACCGCAGAAAAGAGAACGCGGTGATTGCAAAAAAGACATCTGATATCAAATGTTATTGCAGTGAAAGCCATGCCCAAATGCTTATTGCAGTCCAGAGAAGGGCAACGAGGCTGGTGAAGGGTCTGGAGAACAAGTCTTATGAGGAGCGGCTGAGGGAACTGGGGCTGTTCAGCCTGGAGAAAAGGAGGCTGAGGGGAGACCTCATCGCTCTCTACAACTCCCTGAAAGGAGGTTGTAGCGAGGTGGGTGTGGGTCTCTTCTCCCAAGTAACAAGCGATAGGACGAGAGGAAATGGCCTCAGGTTGTGCCAGGGGAGGTTTAGATTGGATGTAAGGAAAAATGTCTTTACTGAAAGAGTGGTGAAACATTGGACCAGGCTGCCCAGGGAAGTGGTGGAGTCCCCATCCCTGGGGGTATTTAAAAGATGTGTAGATGAGGCGCTTAGGGACATGGTTTAGTGGGCATGGTGGTGTTGGGTTGACAGTTGGACTCGATGATCTTAGAGGTCTTTTCCAACCTCAATGATTCTATGATTCTATGATTCTATTTCTGTAGATAGACATGATTCTATTAAAGCAAATTATAGTTGAACTCTGTCTTGTATCAGGTGAGGGTCTGTCTAGCACTGTATTAATTAAGTGCTCTGGAGGCATTCAGTGGGAGGGCTGAACCAGGGCATAGAAGAACGAATCAAAGTATCTGAAGGAGAATCCCGGTGTGCCAGGACGGTATTGCACCTTTGCACGAAACAGTCAGCAAATCAAAGCTGAATATTTGCAGTTGGCCAGTTCATAATTGTGGCTACTGTGGAATGCAGGCAAAGTAGATACTGCTTTTGGGTGAGCCATACCTCTTAACTGTGAAAGGCAAAACTGAAATAAAAAACCAGGGAAAATGCATCATCTCTTGCCACAAAAAGCTCACGTTTGGAAGTAGCTTGATACAGATGAGTAAAAACCTAGAAGCCCTCTTGGCTGAGTGGCGGGGTTGTTTTGGGGGGCTGTTTGTTCTTTAGCGGCTTTCCTCAGTTCATCTAACTTCATCAGTCTGGATCCTGATGTGTGCAGGGTTTTGAGTAACTTCTGTGTTCCTGCTGATTTTCCAGCTCTGGCTTGACAGGTGCTGCAGGGAGTTAAAAGAATAGGGAGTAGGGGAAAGAGAATAAGAGCAAACACCTGAACCCCCTTTTGTAATTTTTTTTTAATGACAAAAAAATGCTGCCTGCTGCTATGGGCACACAGGTAAAAGGGTCTGACTCCGAAAAGTCCACTGTACAGTGGATGTGCTGGGTAAGAACATGCTTTGCTTTGATTTTAGGTTCTATGGAAATGCAGGGGGTGGAGACAAGGTGCAGGGAATTCTTCTGTTCTGCTTTCTTTGCAAAAGTCTTGGCCTTTACAGCTTTGGTTGTAGGATTATACAAATTGACTTGAAATAATTTGGGAAAGATACCCCTGACTCTGCTTCTCTGCAGCCAGAAATGAGAACAGATGAATCCCCCTCATAAGAGAGGTAAAAACACCTGTGTTTTCTGGGAAGTAGAGATTTGCAGCATTTTTGCAGCTCTCCACTTTTCCTCATAAATCCTGTATTTACCATTCAAAGAAAACTACTGCAGTAGCTCATAAAAGAAAACATTTTTAGCTACTTACAGAAGTGAATATCACATATAGGGTTGACTCTGTGTAAAGACCTCGAAGATTTTATGTATCAAGCCTTGTAATAAACCACTGAGGGAAATAGTAAACTTCTCATTTTAAGGAAGGGACACTTAATATTCTCAAACTCTGCAGTAATATCAGCAACCTTCCAGATGAGGAAGAGCAAGCAGAAACGTCTGTATTCCCCCTAATTCTCACCTTTGTTTCCTGCCCTGTAGATGAGGAGTTTGCAAATTTTGGAATTACAGGAGCTCTTTGGAGGGACCGTTATTTCTCAAGGTTGCCGAGTGCACAGAAGACAAGTTGTGTGGCTGTATTTACCCCCAACCAAAGGCACTGATCCAACGCAATGCGCTATTGTGAAGCGGCTCAAATGCAAACACGTGCTGTCCCAGGGTAGCCTAGCACTTTCACAGGAGGAAGAGAACATGTCTACCAGCTTCCACCCATGTGCTTTACATCTTGAATACTGGGTAGAACAGAGGAAAAGGTAAACCACATTTTCTGCTTCCTTGCATAGAGGCTAGAAAACAGCGTTTGTAGGCATTTTTAGCCATTATTCATCTATGCAATTTGTAACCTTTGTAATTTTCTCCCTTCAAAGTGTGGAAGACACTGAAATAACAGCCTAAGGAGGTTTGGAAATTGGGACTTGGCACTTAAAGCCTAGTCAGCTTGCATTGCATTGTGTAGTAATTGCTAGTTAATGTAATAGCAAAACTATTACAGTGACAAAAATCTTAGAGTGTATTTCTCTTTTGATGTGTAAATTAAGACTGTCAGAAAGCAATCCCAATATTAAATAGCACCCCTCATCCATTCTAGTTTGAAAACACTTTGCTTAATCGCTGGCAGCATATATATGCTTTTCTGCTTGTGTCTGCCATATTCACTAGTATCATCTTTCATGCGACCAAAGGAGAAAGATTTATAGGGGCTGTGAAATGTTTGAGAGGTCTTCTGCCTTGAACAAGTTATCTGTTTGGGACAAAGAAGGAATGATTTTTAAGTCAAATTCTGCTGATGTTTTTCTAGCAACCTATGGAAAATTCAAGCTTCTTAAGCCTGAGTATTTTGGTACATTATTTCTCTTCAAATAACAGTGCAAGATTAAAGAAGTTCAGGAAAGATAATGTGTTTCCAGGGAATCGGAGAGAATTTTTGAGATAAGCTGCTAACCTATTTGTAGAAATTACAGAAGCTTCAGTAAAACTCAAACAGCAACCATCTGTTTCTTCCATTCTGTAAATCTTAATTGTTTTTATTATGATATAGACATCAAAATATAATTATCTATTTTAGCTAATTTTTAGCTACCTCATAAAAATGGTGAAACAAACTTTCCCATGTTGCTTTCTCACTTTAGCAGAATTCTTCATAGGTGTATTTCTTCTACCAAAGATCTCAAATGGTTTTGTGAATTACAAAGAAAAAGTCAATGTGATATTTCTTCAAGGAAGAGTGAAATATTAATGACTCACTGTTCCCCCTCACGTGCTTGGTTGGATGTCTCTGTGCTCTTATTTCCTCCACTTCTGTTCCTTCCAAATGTCTTAAATAATAATCATGGCTCAGTAGCAGTGAATCTGCCGCAGGTGGTTTGAGTGTAAATTGTGTATCTTATCTCTAGTTAGGGTGTAGTGAGGACCTTGGAATGACTGGTGGTGCTGTGACCCATTTCAGTGTCACTCAGCTAGCTCTCGTTCTGTCATATTTGGCTTTTTTTTCTCTAGCTAAATAGTGGTTGCAAACTAATTCTGGGGAGGTTTCCACAGGCTTACGTAGTCTCCTAAACTGTTTCTTGTGAAAGGAGTAGTGTGATGGGATTCATATGTGCTGAAAAAATGAATTACTTCTAGGGAAGGGAGGGGAAAAAAAAAACAAACCAAAACAAAATGCTGCACTGCAGTACATTTACAAAAGTCAGCAAGCTTGAAGTATTAATAGTTTAATGCCACGGAGGAAATAAGCAATTAAGTAGCTAATATGTGATGTTACATCAAACAGGTTACTCTGTTGTCCCACGAGCGGGGTCCGGTACCCGGTGTGCAATAAACCAATCTTACACACAGAGCCGAGATATTTGCTTATCTCATGTTCGTGCAAAGATGGGTGCTAGGTGGTAATTCCACAAAGCTAGCACACCACACAAGAATTACAGCATATTTATATTGTTAGATGATTAGCAAAAACCCACCTAAGTTCATGCTTGTTGGTTAGTTATGTTCAAATTAGCCTCGTTTGCCATGTAAATTAGCATGCATGCTCCTTGCAGGTGTCAGGGGGCAAGTCTTTCCAGCCTTGAATTGAGTTGGTGGTTGCGATCTCCCCCTGCTGCCTTTACCTTTCCCCTAGTTACCGCAGTTTTTTGCTGACTTCTTATTTCTTTGGCAATCATCTAGCCTCCGGCACCTTCTAGGGCAGGATGTTCCCCTTTTATCAGTCTTCAAGTTCTTCTTCAAGGGCATAGCTGTTGTAAGGCATGCATTGTTTATATAAGGTAATCAGGCTGGTACAATGAAGTCTACAGTCTAGGTATTAACCCAAACATATGGCTACAACTTCAGCTGGAATTAGTAAAGAAGATAGGAATTGCTGCTCATCCTTCTCCCACAGCACATCTCTACTTTGCCACTCTGCTGAAGGCTGTGTTAGGTGAGACCCAAGACCTCTGCATTGACGCAGAGAGCGTCTCGTTTGTAGCGAGACAGACATCTTGCCTGGGGGATGCTGGCTAAAAGGGCCTCCGCGACTGTAGCGTGACAACTGTAGAGCCGCTCTCTAGACGTAGTGTGCCATGTCATGGATGTACGTAAACTTCCTTCATCTCAGAAGTCCAAGATGCAAAATTCTTTTTCCCCCAATGGTTTCACTGTGGTGGGATGAACTGTTATTTCCTCTGCCCTGCATTAAGGATGAACGGGTGGTTTCTCATCACTGTGTTGCTTAATGTTGAAGAATATTTCTAGTGACTCTTTGATCAATGTATGCAAGGTGAGCACTGTGAGGCAATTAAAAAAAAAAAATAAAAAGGACACTTTGAAGTTGCTGACAGAGAAAGGAATTCTTCTTTGGAGACTGTATTCTTAATGCATTATTCTGTCCACTAGAGGAACTAAAAGTTTGCATAATAATCATTATGCTAATATAATGGTATTTACAAGGCCATTTCTCCTCCTACTTGCAAATGAACAGGTTATTCATGACCTGGTCTGTACTTCAGAGAAGCAAGAAAAGGTAGAATCAATAGAATCAATTTATTTATCTTATGTTGAAAAGTAAACTTCCAGTAAACCTGCACTCAAGTAACTTGTAAAATAAACAATTTTAATTCCTTGAAAGATCAAGAAGGGAACCTCAGAAATATTCATAACAAGAATGAAAGGGAATTGTTCAGCAGTACTTTTTTTTTTTTTAATTTTTCCTCCCTTACTTGGTTTAAGAGTAGAAAAATATGCCACAGGATTTGAAGAACCATAATGAAATGAAATCTAAAGAATTTCATAGTCCAAAAACTTGAGTTTGTTTCTTAGACTAAGAGTCTGACATCTTAGAAGGGGAACCTAAAGCCTTCCTTATAAAGACAGGAAAAGATGGGTTGTTTTTAGTATTGCTCTCTGGTGCTTTGACACCTGACTGAGGACAGCAGGGTAGGTACCTCCCTGCCCTGGCAATTGTAGCCTGGAACAGTATGTAGGTATCGATAGGCTTTTATTCACAAACTCAATAATGGCCTTTTTTTTTTCTCCCCAAAATAAAGCAGGAATGGAAGGTGATTGTTTTCATTTTAGAGATTACTTTCTTTTTTTTTATATAATAGTGATTAAAGCACTCCCAAGGATATGGGAGACTGTGTGGTTCAATGTCTTTTTCTGGTTTACTAGGTAAACTGAGTTTTAGCCCTTGAGAATGTATTCCAGGAAAAAAGTGCCTTGTGCTTTTTAAGATGACTGTTGGGTGACTTGGTACTGCTGGACTTAAGACTTTGTTGTGGTTTAACCTCAGTTGGCAACTGAGCACCACACAGCTGCTCGCTCACTCCTCCCCCCTCATCCCCGGTGGGATGGGGGAGAGAATTGGAAGAGTAGAAGTGAGAAAAAACTTGTGGGTTGAGATAAAGACAGTTTAATAATTGAAATAATAGCAATAATAATAATGTAATAATAATATACAATGCAAGTGATGCACAATGCAATTGCTCACCACCCACCGACTGATGCCCAGCCAGTCCCCGAGCAGCAGCCCCCCCGGCCAGCTTTCCCCAGTTTCTGTACTGAGCATGACGTCACATGGTATGGAATGTCCCTTTGGCCAGTTTGGCTGTGCCCCCTCCCAGCTTCTTGTGCACCTCCAGCCTTCTCAGTCGGTAGAGCATGGGAAACTGAAAAGTCCTTGGCTAGTGTAAGCACTGCTGAGCAACAACTAAAACACCAGTGTGTTATCAACATTGTTCTAGTACTAAATCCAAAACACAGCACTGTACCAGCTCCTAGGAAGGAAATTAACTCTATCCCTGCCGAAACCAGGACAGACTTTTATTACAAACAATATGGAACAATCTGGTGCAAAAATGATTCCTTCCAGCCTGATGAGCTGAGCAAAGCAAACAATTTATATTATAATGTTGATTTTTTTCCCCCTCTCCCTTTCCTAAATGCTCAGAACCTTTGTTAGCTTACCCAAGAAACCCAGTATAATAGGAGTCAATTGCAAAGAAAAGTCTTGATTCTGCCAGAAGAGTGAATGAGAGCCCTTGAAGTGATTACGCTGACTTGTGTTCATTTCTTCTATTATTCTAATAGATGAATTCGACATGGTTTTATTTTCTGTTTCTTAGCGGCTTTGTCAACCAAGTGATGAAGTCTGATACAGGATAAAAGTTAAGATGCAAGTACTTTTCAACTTTGAACTCTGTAAAAAGACCTCCCAATAAATTATCATGGTTTAAAATGATTTAGGAAATATCCAGGAGGCTGTGCTACTGTTTGCTACAGCCTGTGCTAACAGCGCCCTAAATGCTTTCGACAGCTTACCTGACTGACCTGTAATCAATCTACCTTACTGACTATATCTTCATTATTCCCACAGCTGTACTTTATATCGCGCTGCCACGTGTGGTCTCAGCAATACTTGTTTCTCAGCTCTTCATCCTGAGCACAAGCCTTTGTGTTCCCTTTCAGGCACTGGAGGGGTAACAGCGTTTCTCTGACTGCTGGTGTGCTTGGCCACAAACACTGTACTTAGAGCATTTTTGCAAAGTCTGCTAGTGGTTCTGCAAATAAGAAGGAAAGCCTTTTTTTTTCTTTCCTTTTCTTTTTTTTTTTTTCCAAAACAAAACAGACAAAACCCCCCAAAATCCCAGACCCTTCCAACTTAGCCAAGTGTTAGCGGGAAGAGGAAAATGGGAGGGATGAAAGACATTTGGCTTTGTGTTAAAATACTGCTTCAGAGATACACCCGCAGTTTCACCCCCCCCTGCACCCATTATACATATATGTACACACACACATAGTACCCACTGCTATATATAAGCTATCTAGTTCCAAATATTTAAAAGTTGTGACACTCTCTTGGTTTCTAGATCCTATTCTATCCTGTCTGTTAGTTGAACCAATCTTGACAGTCCTTCTTGGCCAGAGTACCTTACTGGACTGTACCTTACTAATCTGTTTAGTACCATATTTTCTAGGGCAATCTGATGTGAACTGTTAACTAATACATCATTGGGAAGAGCTGTCACTTTAATGATGTATTAATGTCGCATGTCGTGAAGGTGAAATGTAAGGTAAAAAATGTATTATGCAAAATATGGTGCCCTCTATGGAATAAAATTTCTGGAAGGCATATGCATGATAACGATTTAAAACAAAAACAAAAAAAACCCCAAAACAAACCCCCCAGAAACCCCAAACCAAAACCAGACGACTCTACTATGAATTGTTCTTCAATGCCAGCTAGGCTGATTTTACTTCACCAATTGTATAGCACATATGGAAATGCAGTATTATTGTATCTGAGTGTTATAAGTAAAGCAAGAGAGATTTTATTATAATAGGGTGCTTTTTTAAACACAATTTCTTTTTTTTTTTGGTTGGATTTTAGCCAGGTTCACTAGAATAAGCCTGCGGGGTGTGACTGGATAGAAAAACAGCTTGATGTGGTTCTGCCTACTAGTACCTGTATCATTTTACTGTGGGAGAGAGGCTTCTGCATATCAGTTTCCCCTTGCAGCCAACAGCTTCCTTATCCAAACCCAGGAGGAAAAAAAATGGTTTTTGAAGGGTTTCCATTCCTGTGTTTTCTGCCAGAGGGCTCTGCAGTCCCTTTACTTAATTAACTCACACCAAAGCTCCCCTGCAAGATATGAGACACAAGCCAGAACCAGTAGCGGTATCTTCCCAGAGGCCTGCAGAGATGATTATGGGTATGGTGAATGAACACCTCAGAAATCTGATATCTGAGGCTTTTAGTTGCTCTTGAATGGGTCATGCCTATGTTTTGTGCTTCCATTTCCTGCAATGGGGAGGAGAAAATTTTAGTGCCAAACATTCTGGAGCGACGTAAGATTGCTGGTCGGTGCTCGCTGGGGAATGTGCAACTGCCGCGAAGGGTTTTGTTCAACCCTGTGCTTTTGCAGATTTTATTTCACGTCAATTAAAGACACGTGACTGTAAAGTTTGGCTTTTTAGAACACTGCTAGGCTTTGTGGTTCAAGTGCTGCTCCTCTCACCCTGCCGCTTGTCTTTGGGTGTTTTCTGAAGCGTGGGAAGCAATGACATTTGGAAGGGCGTACATGGGTTGTGTGGTGGTGGTTGGTGGGGAGTGTTAATTGGGGAACTCTATTCCTGAGATCTTGAAAGTGTTTTAGAAGCTTGGGGAGTGGGGTTTGGGTTTGGTTTGTTTTTCCTATATATTCATGATAGAAAATGTCAGTCTTTCTTTCCGTGGATGAAACCCACCTGCTGGGAGGGCTGTATCAGAATCTTGGATATTTTTTGTGTGTTCTGACAAATGTTGCAGCAATTTTGTTTCCATACGGCCTCTAGAGGATTGTGTGCCTTGCTGTTGTGATTTTTCTATCGACACTGTTCCAGCATTGGACTGCAGAATATACTGGTCCAACAAAACATTGTGGAAAGATAAAGTTTGGCTGAAGTTAAAAAAAAAAAAAAAAATTAAAAAAATCTGATTTGACTTAATACTTTGATACTTCCCTTATATCTAATAGTTACTGTGATATGTTGTGCTCATAATACACCTAGTCACTAGACCGATGTGTGATTTTGAGTATTGCATTTGCCATGTTTCTGGCATCTCTTGTGCTTTTCATCTTGTTTATCCCTTGTACAGTAAAAGGGTGTATGAGCTCACTGTGGCTGCTTGCAAATCAGTCCTTTAATCCAGGTAGTTACATCCTGACATAACTAACCCTGTAACTGTTGAATAACATACACTCTTTTGTCTGCTCAGACCTGTGAAAGTGGAGAAGAGCTGTCCTTAACCGCAAGCCAGCTGTTGGGATAGTGGACGATGGTGATTAACATATGTGTATGCTAACACACGTAAATAAATGCACTGGATTACAAGTGTGCGATTTAGGAAGAAGGTTTGAGGGAAGATGAGCCAATTCTAATAGGATAACTTAAAA
The DNA here is from genome assembly GCF_965638725.1 of Aptenodytes patagonicus. Lineage (NCBI taxonomy): Eukaryota > Metazoa > Chordata > Aves > Sphenisciformes > Spheniscidae > Aptenodytes > Aptenodytes patagonicus. The sequence continues at coordinate 7,504,905 of NC_134954.1, forward strand.
TTACTATTGTTTTATAAACTAAAGAATCCTAGTAGTATCAAGTAATGAAGGAAAACCTTACAATTAAAGCATTAGGAAATGTAGAATTGTTAAAAATTATTTTTACTATGTTATTTGCAATGGCCCCCCCTCCCCTTTAGCTTTAGAAAGACAGACTGGTAGTTTGTTGCTCACAAAGGAAGAAGAAAAGAAAACGGAAGTAAGAATATATAATTGTGCTTATTAGAAGAAATAGTCAGAAACTGATTAGTGTGGGAGGAATTAATTATTAAATCTACCCACGCTCTCTGTTTTTTAATTTTTTGCTATTCAGTTATGCATCAGTAAATGTTATCATGCAATCACTGGCAAGATGCTAATTAGTATTTATGAATTGCTGCTTTTTATGTCTGACCTTTTGGTAATTTCCCTTTGTGGAGATGGTTTTAGGTATACAGTGATCTCGGAGAACTGTGTCTTTTTTTTGTTTTGTTTCTCTTCAGTTCTGAATCTTTGATACATTATTGTCGTAGCAGTGACTTGCAATCCCCTTTTATTTTTGCTAATAAAATGGAAGCTTTAAGGCACAGAAAGGCGCCCCTGTAAATCACTGAATTAAAAGAAAACAATTTGTAAAGTTAGGTAAGAAAATATATGCAAATTGGTGATCAGTGACAAGTACTGTGAAAAGTAGTAAACAGTTGCCTTTTAAAATCAAGCTTCTTATCTAGGTGTCTAAATTGGATTTAGATGCCTATGTTTAACCAGACACTTATAAAGATTTTATGTTTTAATTATTTATGAACCCTTGAACATAGCAGAGGTCGCTGGTGTTATCTTTACTAGCTAATTATACCCACCAGTGTGACTTCATTCTGAAAATCACCATTTGTACCCCTTCTGAAACAGAAATCTAGTGTTCCTAATATCCCAAGCACCAATTTTGTAAATGTCCTGAGGTGATTAAAGGGGATTGTGGGAGTGAGTGGGATCATAGCTAATCAAACTGACTGGGGGGATTGTGGTCAGTGCTGCTCGACCGCTCGTCCAAATGAAGGCTTCCTCCGCGGAAGAAAAGCGCATTATTGCTTTGATTTCCATCCTGTCCTGCCGACATGCTTTGTGCTTCTGCTAGAATGAGTCTTTTTCATGGGTGCAACTGCGCCAGAATATACTCAAATGTCCTTCACATAAAAAAAGAAAAAAAAAAAGTGAATGGGGAAATGCTGTTTGGTTTAACCAAGAAGAACTGAAAAGAGGACTCTCATTTAATTTATATGTATACAAAATTGTATATTTTCATGTAGCTTAGATTTGTGTAAAGTGATTCATTTTAATATTAAAACACCCTTTCTTGATGCTGAGGATTCATTGCTAGTTGGAGTGCTCCACTGTGCCTCATGGGCAGGATTTCAGGGCACCTGCTCTCTTGAGGAAACAAGCTTGTCTGGGTAAGAATTGCAGAATCTTAAAGCTGAGTTACCACGACTGGTGCCTTTTTACGTTTTGAGTTACGTTGCTTGCCTATGGGACGAAGGATTACTTCCTAGTAGGCTGATTAAAGCCTATTTAGGCACTAAAAGCATATTTTGTTGGCAAATCTAAGAACAGTTTTGATATCGGAAAACTCCATTTGATCAGGATGGGTTAAGTCTCTCTGGTCGCACAGTATGGTGTAATGTTCTTTCAGCCTGCATAGTCGCCTTGTGTGCTAGGAGTAGTACGGCTCCTCCATGGTGTCACCCATTCTCAATGAGCAGCCCATAAGTGGAAGAAATAAGCCATGGCTAGGTTTTTTTGTTTGTAGTTTTGTTTGTTTGGTGTTTGGTTTTTTTGTGAGCTTTCACAACTGAGTTAAGTTGGATATATACATATAGTCTTGTGCCATCCAATGCAAATATGCCCTTGTCCCGCTTTTTTCCCCGCTTGAACAGTGTAAAGCAACTTTGTGGGGTTGACTTGGTAAATATTAAATATTCCATTATGTTCTAGATGTAAAATTAAACTTAAGGACAAATTATTTTTATAATACTATTTTTATATGTTCTGAAAGTGGTTTTGAAATATATTGAATCATAAAGATGCTCTGGCCAGGCAATAACTCTGCTACTGAAACTGGATATGGAGAAGAAAATACTCTGAATTATTTTGCCTTTTTGGATTCACTATTGTTATGACTTTTTTTTTTGGACATCTCGTCCTTTAAAAATATAGAAGTCTGACAAGAACATGTTATATTAGTGTTATACTAATGTGATTTAACTAAATACAACAACAATTCTTTGAACACCAACATAAATAAGGACTCTAATTTTACTTAAATAAAAAGTACCCATGGGTAAAATAGGAAATTTTAAGTCTCCAGGGAAAGAATTGATCTCATGTGGTTTCTGATAAGAAAGTACCTTTTCCATTGCTAGTTATGTTGCATTAATGAATACTGTTCAACAAAGCAAATGCAGATTCATTAAAGCAGCAGTGAAAAGAGCAACATCTTAGAACAGTGATGTTTTCTTTTAGAACTGATCCCTTTTGACTAAATTCGAGTTTATCTCTGGGTTTTCCATTTTTTGCCACCTTAAAATCTGTGGTGCTTGTATCTTTTATATACTGCCCAAATACAGCTGTTCAGTTAAATGATAAAACGTATTTTGGCCTTTGTGAGATGAGATTTTTGTGGCCAACTTTAATTTTGTGATCATAAGCAGGAAAACCACAATCATCTTCAAAAGGTGTTTGTTGGGGTTTTTTTTATTTACCTTCAGGTCAGCCTGCATTGGTTTAATTTCTTCTACTTTCATAAGAAATTGAATGTAAAACTGCTCTGAGAAAAGTTCTATTAAAAACAAAGCCCTGTGTGCACACACAAAGCCAAAGATACCTTTTTATTTAGTTTTTTTTTTTTTTCCCATTTAAGTAGAATATAACATTTGTATAATTTCAGTGTTTGGTCCCTAATGTAATTGAGCCAGCTTAGCTGGGAGCTGAACTGAGATCCTTAATCAGCAGAGACTTTAGCTGAAGTCGATACTTCTTACATCTGGAAAAGAACTAAGTAGTACCAAGGAGTTGTGGGAAGAGATGTAAAAGTGCCCTTTATTAATGATTTATGCGAGTTCATGCTTTTTCAAACACAGCCAAAATGGATTCATGCTAATGATCTACACTTTGATCTTCAGAACTTTAGCAATAGTATTGTCTCACTAAAATGCTATATTTAATAAGTGGAAATCTGTGGTATTAAACTACTTATAAGCAATTTTTGTCTATATTAGGAGAAAAATTTGTTTGAGTAGGAGACACTGTATCCGTTACTATATTTTGATTTCTGCACTTTATTTAAAATCCTATAATGGAGTCCATACTCCTTGTAGAGCATTTAAGTCTCTTGACCAACCTTTTTCTTTATTTGCCTTTTGCAAGCCACCATAGTGTGATCTGCAGGACTTCAGTTATAAAAGATAGTAGGAGCAATGCCTCTTGGCGTTCTAGAAGGCAAGTGCTTTTGCATGAACTGCTCCCTGAAGTTCGTATTTATAGCTTGACTAAAACTGCCTCCTTTCGCCTTCAGCCCCGCTATCTTCCACATAAATCTTAAACTATAATAATAAACTAGTCTAACTAATGTTGATTATGTAATAATTAGTGGCATCCCATTGTTGGTGATTTTCCCTGAAACACTAAAACGAGAGATGAAAGCTATTCATATTGAATAATTTTTCAATTCACTTTCCAGATGCTGTGTAATAGTTCTGCTACTCTATAAAGCTATAAATCTGAGACGTGCCCATGCTGATTCACGTGATCTGTAGTCAGTATCTCTCAACAAAGAACTGCTAGTTGCAACTTCATCTGAAGGAAACCCAGAGCAGTCAAAAGGAGGTACCTTCTTAGGTACCTTCTCAGAGGTAAGAGAGCTTACTTTTTTTTTTTCCTCTCCTCTATAGTGATGAATTCTGCCCGTTTGGATCTGAAATTCGTTGCAGGAAAGCAGCAAAAATAAAGGGGAAAGGAAAGCAGCTCTTCAGCCCTGGCTTTTGAATTTTTCCTCTAAGGTTTATTTTCAGTTTTCAAAGAAAGATTTTGCTGTAGTTAGGGGTATCTATTTCTGTTTGCTAGAGAATTTGTATGGGGTTCTTCCTGTTACACTCAGAAAATGGAAAGATAGGACCCGAGAGCTGAAAGGCTTCTCGTATGCCTTCTGATCTGCTACAGAAGTCCAATTAACAAATTAATATATGTTTCCGGGTTATGCCCCTTTCCAGCTTATGGAAGCTAGCCACTTTCACAGCCTCGTATGATAAAGCGGGGAGGTAATCATTTGAGAAAGCAGTACAATACATCTTGAACACATGCCTGTTGCAAAGCAGAGGCTGGAAATGAACTATGAGCCATGTGTAGACAAGCCTGATTTAAAGAGCTTCCACAGGGAAATCTGAGAACAGGCTCTGTTGTGGAGACTTTGGGGATGGCTCTTATTGCTCTTGCTGTGCAAAGTCCTTGTCACAGCCATTTATGTTAAGCTGCACCCTGGAGTGATTAGTCTTCTGTAGATGGGCAAGAGGGAGATGACTGTCGTGTATGGCTGTAGTAAAAAAGACTGTATGTTTGGAGGAAATTTCATGGATTGGATTTGACCTCTGCAGCAAATGAGCTGTGGAAATCCTTGCAACTCTCACCCAGAAAAACAGAAAGCATGCGTTTTCCTCATCAAACGGCCTTCCACAATTTAACTTATTCTTCTGTTGCTACAAGGGCAAAAGCCCTTCTATATCCATGCCTCTCGATCTTGCTTTTTATTATTTCTTAATAGTTTTAGCTGAGGCAAGACGCACTTGTCATGCTGGGCTTCATAATTTTCTTTCTGAGTGTGATTACAGTGAAAAATATTAGACAAAGGAGTAGGGGGGGGAGGGAAAAGCTTTTGGAATTGTGCATGTGGGCTGTAGCTAGAACCCTATAGGTGAGTTAATCAGCATGGTGAAAGCCTGCCTGCTTATTAGTACTTAGCATTATGGTATTGGTGCTTGGAAAATGCTCTTGAAATGAAGACTGCTCACAGAGCAGGAAGACGATTGTTATTGTCTATGCATTTTGTTGCAGCATTTCATACTTCTAGCAGACTGCTAGCAGTGTTATATGAGTTCATGCTGTTGCTGTGATTTTTTTTTTTAAACAATTATCTCAAAGGCTACAAGCAAGTGTCTGAAAAGTTAGGAAGCTGAAGGCAAGAAGGGGTTATATTTGTTTCATTCATGATTGAAACCTTTTTTCAACCTTTGTTGCAATTCACACTTTGACTCTTAGAAATCTGAGTCAATTTGTAGAAGCTGGAGTCTTTACTGATCAGCTTCTAGTACATTTTGAGACTGATCAGTAACATGGTTCCTCTAAAACTTAATGGCATAGTAGGCGCAGGGCAAAAGGCTCCGTCTTTCAGTTTCTGCCTCATAGGTCTGTAATGGTTTGAGATGTGTGTTTCGCCTCTCTTGTAGGATACCCTCTCCTGCAGTAAAAGCAGCAAAAATAGCACGTAATTGACTCACTAAGAGCATATTGGCTTGTACCCCACCAGCTAAATCCACACAACTGTGATGCTGAAAGCTTTTTCCCTTCCTCAGTGAGCAGTATAAAGTGGAGAATAATGTAAAATAAGCGCATAGCTTGCCTACAGATGTCAGATGCCAAAGTCACCGAAACCTGTAATTTAGATGATCTGGCAAAGATTTCAAATTCTGGGAAGGTCTTTCAGGATCTTTCTGTCATCTCAGCTTTTTCCAAAGTCTCCGTAATGGTTGCACAGAGAATAGGCTAGGTCTCAGTTTTCCTTCCTTAGTTTCTCTATGAGGATGCTTAGCCACTTGCTTTACGTGCTGCGGTTCTTCGTTGAACTAGATGAGAATCTAGTTTTAGATTCAGTTCCGTCTTGATTGTCTGAATCTCATTTACTTCCTGCTATTAAATTGGGACAACAGGTCATGATACTTTATTAATAAACATTTGATAACTTCATCCATAATTCTGTTCTCTCCCTATCCCTTTGTGTATGGATTTGTAGTGTAATGTTGAGCGAATGTACGGAGTGTCCATAATACAATTTCAGCTATCCAAATTTACCAGTTTGGGTAAGTATATTGGAAGAAGCTTACTCATTCATAGCAAATACTGAGAGCTATGTCAAAGGAAAACAAAAAGACCTTGCCATGGACAGAGTTGTAATTTTTTTCTTATGCAAGTAAGATAGATGTGATGTTGAAAATAATCAAAAGGGTGAGGGTAAAGAATAATAAAAAGCATCAGGGAAGAGGAATATTGTGAGCTCTAAGAACTCTTGAAAAAGCGAAAAGTTTTACCCAGTGTTCTTTAGCTAGCTTCTGATACAGACTTTAGACATTTACGTATAAACAAAAAGCATTAGCTGTTAATATTCAGGCAGTCGGATACTGAAGTATTTTGTCCCTTTGCAGGAATTTAAAATGCTAATGAATGATTAGGCTTCACTAACAAGCTGCCTAATTTCCCTTGCAATGATTTAACAAAAGTGTTTTCCATCTGGGAGATACTAGAAGCAAGCAACTCCCAATTTCTGGCAACAGATTTGTTAATTTATTGTTCTTTCTGAGGTTGCATTATGATGGAGTCATATAAAGGGAGTTGGTGGTGGTTTCTGGACCCTGTCAGAAAAATACACACGGGTAATACTGTTAGAAGAGGAAAAATGTATCCAGAAGACTACGTCAATGCGTTCTCTACAGGTTTTTCTTTAGAAACATAGATTGAGAACCATAGTACTGTATTTTAAGATGGGATATTCAAAGCTTTGAGGCTTATTTCCAGAGTAGGAATTAGGAAGTTATGGGAGCGTGTTGCAAAACTCCTATAAATGCATTGTTATGTTATACAGCAGAATCTAAAAGGAAATACATTATGGATTTTGTATTGAAAAGACTTTCCGACTAACTAAAAGCACATTTATGATGTATTTCTGTAATTTCTTAGGGCACATAATTCTCATAATGCGATAGAATAAAACTTTTGAGTTGTGGCACATGTCAAGAACCAGACAGAAGGTAGGTGCTTTTTTTGCATTCAATATGGACTTTATCACACAACATTCTCTTTAAATATTGGCTGGCGTTTTCAGCATGTCCTTAAAAGCTGTATTCCTTCTCCCTTCTTCACCCCTTTTCTGTCTGTTCCAAATAACTTTTTTCACTTAATTTCCATTGAGGTTGTAAAGCTTGCCCTTTCCTAAGTTAGCTGCTGTGGACATGAGAAGAAATAAACTGCTGTTTGGTCTGGTGCAAATGCAAATTGTTTTCATTTAGGTTTTTTTTTCCTTATTGCATTATATGAACTGGATGTAGAATGGAAATGTACAACGCAAGCGTCCTAGGTAACGGAGAACAATATGAATATTTTTGGTACCAGTATCTCTGTTTAACTGCTCAGGGAGAAAGGGATACTTATGGTGATATTTTCATCCCTTTTGCATGAACAAGATTCCATGCTTTATAAACTTGCTCTTGTAATGTGCTTAATGTGTGCTCTAGAGCCAGCAAGGCATCAGAATGTGGATGTAACTGTATACGCAGGAAATTCCATTAATCTTGACTATGGCTATGCACGTGTTTAGGATTATATATGTCCTTGGATCACAGTCAGTCTATGCAGCACCTTGCAGCATCAAACCCCCAGTCTTTGAAACACAGAGTTTAAATGCGTATCAGTGCAGTTTTGCCATGTGCACGGGCACACTGAAAGTAACACCCGGCAATTCATTGTGTGTATGAATGTGCTTAATAAGAACAAAGGGTGCTTGCTAGAACTTACAAAACATCCAGGAGGGAAAAGTGTTTCTACATCATAATGTGTCACTGTGGTGAATAGCACTTATAAAACTGAAGGGAGGGGCTTTTTCCACAATTGGATTGTTAATATAGACATATTACAGATTTTTTTTTTGTCATGTGTTGTAGAATTGTTCTGCTTATTTGCTACCTATATTGGCAGATGTCCTAAGTTTTCCTAAGTGAAAGTTTTAAAAATACAGCATAATTAGAGGCCCGTAGTGCTGCTGCTGATGTGGGAAGCTATGAAGTGAAAATATTTATTGACCTCAGTATACCTAGGATCAGACAATAAATGTCGTCTTTCTCGCTGCTTTTTTAGCCTTATTGTACTTGAGTAATGACCCCCTTATTTTATTTCTCTGCTTTGAAATCTTAAAGGGGGAGAGGGAAGGGAAAAAAAAAAAAGGAGGCAGGGAGAAGAAAAAAGGTTCATCTCCCTGGCAGTAACCGAGCTGCAGTAACTTTGGGTTTACAGCCTTGTTGTTCTGCACTGCAGTGTAGTAAGTGACTTAGATCTGAATCATCATATAGTGCGAGGTTTAAATGCTAATTTTCTACTCTCCCATGCTAGAAAGAGAAACCCTAGCATATTCATGTCACTTGCCAGACTAATTGAGCCTCATGTGTAAAAATGTTTTTAAAGTTAATTCAAATACAGGGGTAAATGTTAGTAAGCATGAACGGCTATCATAAAGCTGTTTTGTAGTTTATTTTTTGAAGAGGTAGGTCTTGGTTTTATTTATTTTTATTTTATACAACTGCATTATGCATTTTTGCATGCTTTTCACCCAGTGTAAGGACTGTTTTATTTTAGTAATGTAACAATTGAACTCTAATTAGGAAATTGTGCAATGAAAAAACCCCACCATTTAAAGAAAATAGTCTTCCTTTAAAGATTCTACATGCTGGATGTAAGTTAATGCTGTTTTCATTAAAAGTTTTCACTGAGTCTCATCTGTTTGTATGTACAACGATAATTATTAATATGCAGTCCTGTAAGAGAAGAGTCCTTCTTTACTAACAGAAAACAGCATTTGGTTTGATACAGGAAATTAAATCACTTTATGCTTGTGAGGTTTGTTAATTATATCTGAAGTAGAGGATTTTAATTTATCTCAATACTTGCTGTACAAAACAATTTTCTTCACTTGAATGTGAAAGACTGCATATCCATTTTTATGCTGGTTTTATCTTTAATATTGGTTTAAGCTTTTTTTTTAAAAAAAAAACCAAACCTCAAATAATAGTTTTCAACAGCTGATAATAATTTGGTACAAACATAACTTACCATCTATTCAATTTTCCAGTAAATGGAAAAAGAAATAAACAAACAATCCTTAACTTTAATGTATTGGCTTGCATGAGAAAATGGTTGTTCATTAATCTCTAGCTAGCCTTTGTACAAACTTGTGCAGTCTTGGTTTTGCAGCCTCTGTGTGAGGCTTGGACAATGGGTTTCTCTCCCCCCGCCACCCCGGAGAACACTTGGAAGAGCATCTTGGGCAGCAGAGCGCCTGAACGCTTCCCTCTTCACAGCGCTGGCTAGTGATGTTGCTGGAGACACAGGTGCGTGTTGCTGGCAGCAGTGGCTAGAAGAGGACAGTCTCTCCCTTGTGGAATGGCAGTCCTTGGTCCCCTGATAGCCCTTGTTGACAGGGCAGGGGCAGGTTTCATGCTTGCACAGCTAAAACCAGCTTTCTGATAGCTCTGCATAGAGAGTCCTGAGAATTTTTGTGCCTGCTACTGGAGAAAAAGACAGACTTCTGTGTATGGGGACAGAAGAACAAGGCCTGGCTTAACTTCCAAGTGATTTAGTGTTTTCCATACAAATAAATAATTATAAAAGACACTGATGGTTTTAAATGTGATATACTGCAATTTCATTCACACTTAGCAAATCAGGCAAGTTTTTAAGAGTTAGTTCACTTGCATCAACACACAAGTTAAAGTATTAAAGGATTAGGAAATCTTCAAATTATGAAATCCAATTGGAGCCGGAGGTCTTGAGGCAGGGAAATAAGCAGTACCGACCCATTGGGTTACCGAAGTCAGTTGATGCTCTATCCCAGCTCTGATGGCTTCCCATATTGACTCCTACTGTGGTGCTTCTGGTTCAGAAGCACCTTCTGTGTGATTCCTTATGGTGGCTGCAATTTTTGAAAGCGTTTCCTCTGGTGTAGACCTGGGGCGTGTGTGTGCGTGTGATACCTCAGCTTTCTAAAGACTTGAGAGACTAGATTTCAGTTCAGCTATCCTAACAGGGATTTTACTGGAAAGAAGAGATATGAACTTGAGATAACAACTAGGTAATGACTTAATATAGTAATAACCCAAATTGTCCACTTACCCTATTTCATTTCGGTTCCCTTGGCGAGGTGGCTGACTGATCCTGGTGGGAGGAGGGAGAGAGGCCAAGCCGAGAGCTTCTCTTAGTAATACTCTGTTTTCAGTCTCAGTCCAAAATATGAAACCTACTGCACATGTCTTCTGTTCATCGCATCTACTGACCAGGCAGTACATACATTTGATTCTTGTCCCTTGAATCTGTTAATGCATCTTATTATTTCTACCCTCCCATCCGATGTGGCTACAATATTTCTAAGCTCTAGACTACATGAATTTAGCCTACATGAATTTAGCCTCAGTGAGCCAAACGGTTATGGAAACGTACAGCTTTGCCTCTTTAACCAGCATAGTACAGATTCTGCTTTCTTTTGGTCATAGATCTGTATCTGTTAATACACTTAATGAGCAGATTGCATGGGCTCTTAAAGTTTAGTATCACCATATGGCATATGTGATATTTACCAAAATACCTTAGGAAGGTTGAATATTTAAATCCAAATAGCAGGTTTGGCTATAAAATGAAAAAGAAAAGAAATAGAATTAATTTGACTTGGGGATGAGGCCCAGGATGGAAATAGAAAGCATAGTAGAAGGAAATAATATGAATATTACCTCTGCCAGTTTCTTATCTGCTTGGGTCCAGAGTGTTCAGAGAGCAGAGCACGTTTCAAGGCAATTGAGTGCTGGAAGCATTCACTCCTCCTGTGCCCTCCTCATCTACTTCTGTAGCCCAGATGGAACCTTATTTACCAATCAAAAGCAGGGATGAAGGAATTGATGGAGTTCAATTTGTGAGGATTAAAAGATGTACAGTCAGTTTCAAATGCTGTTGGGGAAAAAAAGAAAGAAATGGAAATGTGTTTAAACTACTTTCATTTGAATAAGTTCAATCAGCTTTATATTTCAAGTTCTTTTATGAAACACTTTCATATATTTTGCCTTCATCAAAAGTCAAGTTTTTCCCTAAAAGATACCAACAGGCAATTTCCATCTAATGTAGACATGAGTCTGTCTGCTGGTTTGTGGTCATTGAAGATTAAGTCCAGGAGCACTGGAATATGACAATAGCCACGTGGATGTGTTTTTCCTATCATGTACGTCTCTTTACTCCTATCCTTTTCCACAGTCAGGATCAGTTCACCTAGGCTGTACGGGTACAGTGTAGGTGAGAGGAATTTTTTGTTCCATTGTGTGAATGTTTCGAAGCGTTTCTGATCTGGTTTGAGATTGGCTAAATCCAGCTAAATATTTCCTAGTTATGTGTTCTGTCTTGGTCCAACCTTCCTGCTATACCAGCTTATGTGGTCTGGTAGAAAAAGAAAGCTGAGGTACTTAGCCGGAGCATGAACCTCTCCAAAGAGCCAAGTGAGAATTTCTTGCCAAACTGGGTGCTTTATTACTCTGACAGTAATTACTCTGACAGTAATCTGGGAAACTTCTAGAGATATTGGACATCTGGTTTCCCACCATGACAAAAAAGAGCGGACAGTTGCAAAAAGGGAACAATTAAAAAATAATTGTAGTGAACGACTCCTAGGAGGAAAGGGGGGAACAAGAGGGTTTATTCTTCTACTGAATCTGCCATAGGCTCCATTCTTCATTTAAATAGGAATTCTGGTTTTGTGTGAATTTAGCAAAGTTAATAAGAGGAAAATGTAGCACGATACACAATATGGGGGAGAAACTGCTCTTATTGTGTATTTATCAGGAGTGAAGGGAATAATCTTTGCAGGGGTCATGTAAGGAAAACTGAAGTCTCTGCTGAGAGGTTAGTAAGCTGCTCTCCAGCACTCGAATAGATGTATTTTATAAGAAGGGATGAAATCAGCAAAAGCTACATGGAAGGATTGCCCAACAAATCCTTTGCTTTGTTCTGTAGGAATCCCCAAACACTTAGTGTGTGGTTTTCATTTTTTTAAAAAACTTTATAGAACCCAGCTTAATGACATTAATAAGATGTAATATTTCATGTGACTAATGAGATATCTTATAAAAATGTGAAGTTCTGAGTTTGTGTTATAAGCTTGTGATAAAAAGGAAACACTTATATCACGTTTTCCCATCAGAAATGGCTCCGTATTAATTGATCAACTTAAGTCCAATTTTGAAGACCTGTTGTTGCAGTAGGGGATTTAATGGTTTAGGTTGTCAGGACACTACAGTTTTGGGCATAGACAGCAATTCCTCTAAAAAGCACAGTACCGTGTTTGCCTTAAAGCTTGTAAACTCTTAGTAGGTAGAACTATAACCTGCTATCTGCAAAGACAGCATCCTGAAGCATGTGATGGTGAGAACTGATGGATTAAAAAAACCCCAACCAGTTATTTAAGGAAACTATTTATACAAATATTTAAGAATTACTGTAAAAAAGGGAAATGTGTGCAAGGGCTTAAGATACACATAGGAACACAATTTAAATACATAGGGGTAAGACATAGTGTGAGGGATGCAAAAGCAGGAACAGTGTAGACAAATGGGGGAAATGGCTTTTGGAATGGATCATTCTTCTGAAATCTTTCAGCTGTTTGATCTGTGTGACTGACCACTTTACCATCACCTGATTTATTTGCCCTTTGTAGATGAAGTATCTGAGATCTTTCATCTTCTGTTGACAGCAAAAAATAATGATGGTAGTTAGCAGAAGGGTATTGATTGATTGGTAATGAAGGTCTGAAACAGTGGATGGAAAAATGATGGTAACGTGAGGTTGTATGTACTCATGGAAGCAAAGCGTAAATACAGTTGTAAGCACTGAAATGAAACCTTAGGGTTAGGTGGTGAACTGGCATGTACTTGTGATGGTGATCTCTAAATGAAATTTAGGATATCTTGTCTTTTTTTTCTTGAAAGGAACCCCATCTGGAGACAGAAGTGATTTAGGATTCTAGCTAGCCATGGAGGACAGATGGGGGTTGGGTTTTTTGTTTGGTTTTATGTTTGGGTTTTTTTCCACTTGTGAGAGCTGTCTGAAATGACAGCTCTATGTCCTAAATGGAGAAATTCTGAGTCAATGAAATATTTTATTTTTTTTCCAATGATCATATTTACCCTCGCCTTTGTTTAGTCTTCCAACTTGCTTTCTACTGTCTTTTCCCAAAAGCATGTACGCACCACTGGTTTCACAGTAGCTGTTATTTAGCATCAGAATGGTAATACAGCAGACCTGATCTATAAAAAAAAAATCATTATGGTTTTGAGGGGGTTTGTTTTGTTTTTTGTTTGGTGGTTTTTTCTGGCAAAATGTCATCTGGATGGTTTTTAACGTTACCTTGATTGAAACAACGGACGTATAATATTAATAGGAACTGTATGGTTGAGAATCAGCATTTAACACACTTATCCCATCAATCCCCTAGCACAAATGCTGCATTTAGGTTTTTATTCTTAGCAAAAAGAAATAAAGCATGATCCAGAATTGACAGGTAAAAGCTGCTTTCCAGCGATATTTAATATACTCATGTGTGCTGAGACCCTGACTAAGTCATTCCAGGCACACACCATACATCGAGTTGAAGTCAGTCTTTGCTGACAAAAAGACAAAGTATAATTAAAAAAAAGTATGAGGCCCTATGCATTTAGTTCCATGTTGCGCAATCATTTGACTTTGAGAGGGCCCTGCAGAATTTCACTGTTGAGCTTGAAACTGGTGACAAAGCCAGCTTGTCCAGCTGTGAACCTGAGTGTGTCCTGCAGCAATCAGCAGCCTGCCACCTGGGAGTCGGACTTTAGGATGGAGTTGTGGCATTGAACAAACTGATGAGTGGTGCCAGTTTCTGGGGTTTTTTGGTCATTGCAATTTCACATAACTATGCTTTTAAATCTTCACAGGGAAAGAACATTTCCCAGTGGAAAGTATCCTTGAAGGATCATTCTCAAAGACCTGTTTAAGACCAGCCATTTCAACTCTCCTCTGGTGATAACGACTTGCAAAATCATGCAATTTTTTGTGCCAGTGAATGTTCAGAATCTCCAGCTAAGGGTAATATCCAAACTGCTAATTTAACAACCAAGAGGAAAATAGTAATAACTGATAATATTTTAAAATATTAACATATATAATTTGTGACAGCTGTGAAAAAAAATTAAAGGAGGACAGTGGCTGTTTCAATCTCAGTTATTTGTTGTCTGTTACTCTATTACTGACCAGAATAAGCAATTAAAACAAATGTTTGAAGGAAGTATTTATGTTTTACAGTGATTTTGTCTCTACTGAAGACACATGCCTTTTGTACCTGCTTATTATGATAGGTCCTGTGATCTTTGTTGGTATGAAAGAATGCAATAAGTGAATCTTTGTCTCATAAGTTCAAATATTTGTGATTAATTTAGTTTAAGTTCCCATTCCAGCTAGCCAGCCCGCGCCAGTGAGCTCTCCAAAGCCTGTTGAGGTCATATGAAACAGCCTGGCAGACGAAACTTTTGCTGTAAGTCTGGTTTGGGGGAGGGAAAAAAAGCAGGCCTGCCTGTATTTTCTGGAATCTTTTATGTGGGATGCGTAGCAACTGTCATTAGTCACAAGACCAGGACCATATTGTCTTTTAAATTTTTGGCAAGCTGACAAACCTGCTAATCTGAAGAGTCGGTACCAAAACCTATAATAACCACTTATAATGCCTTTTCTTTAAGTATTAAATCCCTTTCAAATAGTTTTGCCATCAGGTATTTAAAAACTGCTGCAAATCTTTTGATACCTTGACACCTATACCCTATGTGTCTTTGGTATATGTACAGTTTTCAGACTACACTGTGACTTGTCATGTATTAATTTTACAGAATGTCTTACATTAGAGGAAAGAACTTTTTATTTTTGAACCTTTGTAAAAACACGCTTGCCAGAGTTTTGTTTCGAATGATATTATGGCAACCAAGTCCAGTGTTTTGGCATTAACTTTTAAAACAATAGATTTGAAAAAACAAAAAAAATCTACTAATTATTTCTGTTGCAATCAAGTTTGGTTTCTCAAAGCTATGAAGAAATCCTACAAACCTGTTGTTTTTGCAACTAAAGGAGCATCACTAGAGAAATTTGGTTTATTATAATTACAAAAACAGATACTGTGAGAAGGAGATGTTTTGAGTAAGCTGAAAAATGGAGTTAAGTTTTAATGAGAGCTATTGCAGTTAAATAATGCATGTCTCCAGCAACATAGATGCTTACATTTAGAGATTCTAAAATCTTATGTTCTGGTGTGGGTACAATTAAAATGTCTTTTTATCACCCATTTAAGTAATGCTTGAAAATTAAGAATTTCAAGTGTCTTCCCTGAAGCAAGAAACTATTCAATAACGATAACAATGGCTTATTCCCTATTGTACTGCATGAGCTGCATTTTGCAGCAATAGCTTTTCGAAAAGAACTAACCTTCAGCAACCTGAATTGCTGAAATCTGGAAATGATGTTCTTTGGGACAGGAAAAATACAAAAAGATCTCAACATTTCATAGAACTGCTATACAATGTATACTGTTCAGATAGCAGTCTTTCATACAGTATTTTATCTTCCAAGTTTGTTTTATTGACCTCATTTGTGTTTGGACCTCTTCTCCCAATCAACTTTTCTCTTTAGTTTTCACATGATTTAAAAGATATGCGAGAAATTTAATTTCTGGAAGGTTTGGTTTAAGTGAATTCTGGATTCTCAGGAAATCCCTTCTGGAGAAAGTGGCAAAAGGGCTGCGAGCCAGGCTGATGTGCAGGGAGTGTGGTGCAGCGAGATGTATTTCTGCCTCCTCTTTCAGGCGCGGGCCTTCCTGCCCTATTCCACTGATACATGCTAAACTTGTTCTTTTTCATCCTTCAAACCCCAGCCCAGGCCACTTGCTTTACCAGGCAAGCCCCAGGCTTCTCAGTTTTCTTGTATCATTCCAAGACTTCTTTTCCTGGAGTTCCTACTTTTGGCGCACATCTTAGTCTTTCACCGAGCAGTTTCTTCCTTTGCCCTGACTCTGGAGAGGGCCCTTGCTCTTCCTGCAGAAGACCAGAGGGGGAGTCATCATTCCCAAACCGCTGTGAGCAAACAAGCTTGTCCCACCACGGGCAAAGGCATGTCCAGTGCAGAGCAAATCTTTGCTGTCTTCTGAGAAGACCCAAGTATAATGGATATCAAGTCTCACAACAGTATGTATGTATTGAAGCCTTTCAAAGAAAGGATTTTTTTTTTTTAATTTAAGCAAAACTGTGCAATTAGTGTAGGTCTCCAAAATAGCCAAATGTGTATGAAAATATCCGATAAAATTATGGGCAAATCTACAAGCTGTACTTCAGCATGCTAAAGTCATTCAGATTGTAGATTTAGGCAGAATGAGTGGGGAAATAATTCAAACATCCTTGTTAGAAATTGTTTGAAAAGACTTTAATAAATGCAGTTATACCTCTTAACGAACAGTAAGTTTAATGTAAGCGATAGATACGCATCCCATCTTTACATGAAATACGGTGCTTGCTTTGAGTTCTGTGGAGAAGTTAAAAGTAGTTATCAGAACAATATAATATTTTAACCTTCTTTTTGGAATACACAAGACACATCACCGTGCTCTGTTGCATTGTATGTACCATCATTTACTTGGATTGCTCTGCTCTGTCCTTTTCTATCTTCTATTATCTATTGCAGAAGTCTTGATGGAAAAAGACCATATTAAAGATCATATTTTGTATACAGCTAATTATAAGGAAAAAAATGCGGAACTTCTTAATTGTCTGGTAAAGCCAGCAATTCTTCAGGGACAATGCGGTTAATTTCTGTTCTTTGTGTTTTTGTATGCATATTGTTATTAATCATGGAGATCATAAGCTCAACATTCCTGAAAATGTGGTGGTTAAATAAATGCAACTGACTTATGATATACCTCATAAGAAATCTCTGGAGAGCTAAATTTTTTGCCTTGCATAACAAAAATGTTAGTACTCTTTCTGAATATGCTGTTGAAATGGAGTAAAGGCTTAGAGCATGCAGTCAGACCTTTCTAGAGTCCTGAACAAACTAAATGCCAATTCTCATTCCTCAGTATGAATTTTATTTATTAATTAAGCTATCTTAAAATCTGCCTTATATTGTTGGTCACCTGGTTCCTGCTGAAACATTATAGCTTCATTTCTGGCTGTGGATTTGGGAGTTAGGTGATTCTAGGTCAGCTCAGGTCTGGATGTTTGATTCTGATCTAGAATGAATGTAAAGGCTGGCACTGCAGGTAACGGTTTTTTAAAAAACCAAACCAACCAAGCAATGATCACCTGCGTGTTTGTTGACATAAGTCGGTTATGTAACTCAGCATTTTACAAGTCTGAAGAATCCTAAAATCAGACTTAATAACTGAATTGAATTAATAGACGTAACAGTTTCTATGTGAATTATTTTTATCACCTCATATTCCTGCCTTCATATTTTATTTTGCAGTGTTGTCCTCTGGATTAATTCATCAGTCTAATTCTGTGACTGAAAAGGTCACAGAAGTGTACTGCGAGTCCTGAAGGTCTAAGCCGTATAGCAGCTCATAATTTATGAGTACCCATAAGAAAAGACAGACAGAAAATGTGACAGATAAGAGTTTTCCAAATGAAAATGAGAAACAAAGTGGTTTCTCCAGCGGAAGCACTTGTGACAGACCTTGGCAATGTAATTGCTTCTAGTCTGCTAACATTAGATGTACCTGAGCATTTTGACCAACATCCAGCTGCTCTTTCTTCCTACGCGAGTCATTATTCTTGTTCTCAACATTAGCATTTGTATCTTATTTTAACCTTAATTAGTTTATTTATTTAATAAATAAACGATATTCAAGCTATAAAGTAAACACCAGTCTCGTTACCTACTTCTATATGCCTGCAAACCTTGAACGGCCACTTACTTACGTCAAAAGATTCCCGGGGGGCGGGTGGGGGGAGAGGGTAGGGAAGGTTATGACAAGCTCCCTCATCAGTTGCAGAAGAGAACAAGGTACGTGTGTGCAGTCAGAGGAAGATTATTTCTCTTTTTAAATTCAGAATAACCATCCAGTCGGTTAGCATAACCATGCAATGCTCATTTTATGCTACGTCACACCAGATACAGTTAACTTGGTGGCAATGTGAGCTGGTTGGCATTCTGGTGTCATTTTTTTAAGGAGCTGTCAGTCAAAAGGGCTTTGAGGTGAATCTGTCTGAGACTTTCACAGTGAATTTCCTGAAGAAGGCCAAACACTCTTAAAAAATCCAAGTGACTAGAAAAGGCAGAGTGAGATGCAAACTTTCTTGAGCTGAACTAAAACAGTGAAGAGAAAATGATGACAATCAAGCTTATTTTCTGTAAGATCCTGCTGGTTAAAATACTGGTGTAGAACTGGGAGTGCTCAACTTCAGTTTCTCGGGAGAAGATCATGGCTTGAAATACCAGTTGGTTATTTCTGCCCGCTTGGGTGTAGTGGATGGTCTTTGCTGTGAAAAGGTCACATAAAATTTTAATTAGGACAGGAAGAAAAGGCATGGGAAACACTCTGCAGCCTGACTGTACCTGCCGTGCTTTCCCTTGTGCCTCTCCAGAACAAGTACGGCTCTAGCGGAGTCACCTTTGTCCCTCAAAACACCCACAAGCCGGGTGGCTGAGGCTCTTGGTGGGAAATGCACCTTCGGGACTCCATCCTGGAGGAGGGATGTGAACACTTATCACCGTTGTCCTGCACAAGTTCTCAGGTCATAGAAACGCTATTGCCCCCATCAAAAAGGTGGGAAATTATTGCTCTTAGTTTAGTAAGCAGCACGCCAAGTGGTACCTTCTGATTTACTTTGCAAGACTGAAAAAAAAAAAAAAAAAAAAAATGAAGCAATTTGTTTAAAGCAGAGTAGAAAGCTTTGTTCAGCTAGGAAAGACAGTTTTTTACTTTGCCTGTCAAAGAAAAGTGGAAAAAAATGTAATTGTGGTTGCTCTGAAGTACATGTCTTTGGTATCTATACCCTGAATGGTTTTTTTGTTGTTGTTTTTTTTTTTTAATTTTTTTCAGTTCTTTTCAGCCCCTGCTTGGAGGCTCACCTTTTATAAACCATTACCTGTACCGAGGACTGGGCCTCGGATCTATAACAGGGCTAGTAGTGACCATGTATCTGCTCTTACCTAAGGTACTAAAGGTGATGAAAGGCTGTGAAAAGCCAGAGCTTTCCCTTAGTTTAACCTCCTTTAAAAACTAGGTTTTCTAAACCTACTTATCCTAACTGTTACTTTTAGTTCATGCGGTTTTGGGTCAGAACTTGTCCTCTTCGTTAAAAATAATCTGTCTTATGTAACTGTGTCATGCATGGCTTCATGCTGTGTTTGTTTATATGTATATAAAAAAGGCTTAGAGAAAGAGAGAGAAGGACGATACCACTGATTCTGACTTTTTAATTATTTTAATTATGGCTGCAGTTTCTTTTTGTATTTGAAATGGAATATTTTAACTACTGTACTTTCCGATAAAACAAAAAACCCCACCCCGTTGCTATGCAGTCCTTAAAAATCAACAGGCGGTTCCAAAAATTTGGATTGTTAACATAACCTTTTCCATTTTTATGTCATTTTGTGTATTGACATTAAATACTTAATAGAAACTTTTCATTTTCACTGTACAAGAGTCGGTGGTGGTGTCAGGCCTATTTTCAGTGATGTGGTAGGACTTGGCTATGCCTCACTGCACTAAAGGCTGTGTAAACCTTGCCGTGTTGTCTCCAAAGGTAGTCCTGAGAGGAAATCAGTGGAGGTATAAATGAACACTAATTGTATGTGAACTTAGCGAAGGAAGGTGGTTCATGTACTCTCCTAACTGAGCTGGGCAGTGCCTAGCGGGACTGGGTTTAAAATATTCAGAACTGCGTTTTAAGACACATAAATAAATGGATGTATCGTCAATGGCAAGCTTCATTGAAAAGGAAGATATTAATTCTGAAATACTAACTTTCACTTTAAATCAAAGATGCCTGACTGTTTATATATTATTCACACAGAATAACACTTTCTCTCTTAGTGAACTTTCTACGACCCTCATAGAAAAGGAAGCTTTCTTTATCATACAACACTAGAAAAACATGTGAGAATATATGGCTTAAAATAACTTCTAACCTTAGGGACCTGAAGAAGAGAGCATAGCAAGATATTGTTCTTCATTAAAAGGGCGGGGGCGGGAGAAGAAAAGGAAAGACTGTTAAGACTGGAAATTAATACTGAAAAGCATTAGATGACTCAAAAAGGCAAACTTCATGTGTTCTAAATCAACAAAAAGTAATTCTTATTGGCAAAACGACCAACTTATGAGTGTAGTCTGAACTCCTGAGGTGTGATCCTTTGCATTCTCAAGTGAAACTTGGATATGTTTGTTGTTGTTGGTTTTTTAAACTATATAGTATTTTGGAGAAAAATTGAAGGGCTTTTTTATGGGCCAGAAAAGCATCATGCTAGGTCTCTCGTTCTCTACTGTAACTTTCTTCAGCAGCAGTTACTAGATACAGTGGAGAACGCTATTTTCTGAAAAGGAAGCGATGCGTATATTAAACTTTGATCATATGATATTTAAATGTGATTTCTGTGTTGTAGTTGCCTCTAAAAATCCAGGAATTAATGGATTTTAGTGGAACTGAACATCTAAATAACTTTGAGAATCAAGGCTCCCTTACTATTTTGATACAGTTATGATAGATAAGGTATTCGTTCAGAATTACGAGTTCAAATTGTTGCAAAATAAAGGAGAATGTTTTTATTCAATATAAAAACTTGACTCTTCTTTCCCAAAGAATAATTGATGAAAAGCCTGAAGGGTTCGATGTACAGTACAAACTGAGGTGTCGGTTTGCATTTGGACCTGCTACTAGAAGTTTACCTGTTGTCGGCTAATGTGGCATTACAGAACATTTTATTTAACTTGTTGGCTTTGTGAAACTGGTGTTTATGCAACTGTATTGCACAGATTGCTTCCTTTACTACTGAATTTTAGTTTTCCTGATGAGAAACATGGAGAATGCCAGAGAATCGCAGTGCTGCCAAAAAACAGTTCAGGACCACAAAGAATATTTTGTTATGTAGAGGAGTTTTGTTTGATCCCTAATATTTTAGTTTTTACTTGGGGGGGGGGGGGAATTCCATAATCTGTTTTTTCCATCAGACCAGCATGGGATGTATCCTAAGTATTGATTGAGTTAGGAAATAATGAAGAGACAGTAATGTGGGTTATGCTCTGTTGGGGGAATACTTGCATTTGGCCTAAGCTAATTCAGATGTTTGGATGTGGTCGACAGTCACCCAGACTATGTGGTGAAGACATACTGATGCTGACAAGTCCTGGCACTATATCGTTCATGAGATCTGATGAGATAACAGCATGAATTAATATGGCTGCAGTATGTAGATGACACGCTATATTAATCAAACTGAAGTTTACAGGTCTTGAGTTGTTCACTTAAAATGTAACCATCTTTTAAAAAACAAAAGGTAAACAATACCACGATCGGTCTCTAAGATTTATTTATACCAAATCCGGCAATTTTTGCCTTTATAGGAAGTCACAATTCAACTGTGACATCCTTCATTGCAAAAATGCTATTCCAGACATCACAAATGACACTTCCCTTTGAGCTAGGCTGCAGATGAAGAAGCACCAATACCTGTTCAGAAGCTGATTTAGAGTTAACAGGAGGACAATTTTACTATGCTACAGTACATAAACATTCTGCACTGACAACATTTTATAGCTGGTCACAATGCTGATAAATATATTTTATGGAATATCTGCTTGTAATGTGCAGATAGAGGCAGGATAATTCTCCGTTTTATTTTGGTTTATTTTATTTTGTCATTTTAATATGATTTAGAATAAGCCTGATAGGCCATTAAGAACTAGCAGATATACTTAGTGCTCAGTTACACTGATGTAAATTACAGTTTGCTGTCTTTGGTAAAGTTATTCCACACTTCTAGAACAATTTGCAGATTGTAGCTATGCCCTATGGCATTACGGAGATGTAAAATCAGAGCAAATGAAATAAGCTTTGAAACTTTCCTGGAAATTATTGGTTAGTTTTTTTTTTTAATCCTGCATTTAAAAAAAACAAAACAAAACCACCACAAAACAACAACAAAAAAATCCCCTTACACAAGGTCTTTGTATTTGTCCTCTATTTTTACATCCTGGAGTAACAAAAATATCTTCCGATTAAAAGCTAATTATAATGTGTGCCTTAGGCTCTTTGTGTCTAAAGAGTCTACTGCTGACATTGAAATAGCGGGGTCGGTGCCTGGGGAGGGCTGGCTTCCTAAATTTTAAGTTCCTTAACTGCTCATTCTGGTTTAAAATGTCATAAACCTTGTGATCCTCCATTAATTATTTTTTGACATCTTTTACTGTGCACATTAGAACAGGGAAATATGGGACTATGAAACTCTAATCCTGCTCTTAAAGTCAGTGTGAGAAGTCCCGTGAGCCCTATGTTTTATCTTGTGTTTTGTTTTGTTGTTTTTACCTGAATGGTTCAAGAAGCTGTGAGTTAAAATTGCTGAATGTTGTTATTCAGCATTGTCAGGGCACCCAAGGGCAGCTTGAAATCTGCCTAAATCCTGCAAGATCTTCCAGGTCCCAGAGGGTTTTGCCCTCACGCCCAGGAAGCGCCAGGGTAGGACGGGACTCAGTTGTGAAGCTACTTTTTCCAACTCTGCCCTTTATGCAGAGGACAAGGAAGGAGACTAGTAGAAAATGAGAGCTGTTCTTTGCGATTTCTTACTGTTCTATTATAGATCTTTCACTGCAAGTTATCTTCTTAACAGCTGGCTTAATTTGTTTAAGGGTCCTTTAGACTGGGGAAGGGAAAATCTTGTTTGCAGCGTAGGTATACGATTTAACCTCTGTGACTTCTGAAGGAGCAGGAATGGATTTGCAAATATCAGACCTGCCTTCCTGTCGAGCTCTGGCTGGGACTCTGCCGAAGGCAAATACCTTGTAAATCCTCATTAACGTTAACAGGAAGCTATTGGCACAGGTCTCGGAATTACCATGCTACAAAGCGCATGATTTCCTATCTCTAGATCATACATGGAGATTATTGAGATTTGCTGCTTTGTGTCCTATAGAACAGTGAAATCTACGGCGTGGATTCTTATAGTCTACCGAAATATTTTCAAGGGATGATGAGCCTGGGAAAGTTCTGTCCCAGGAATCACCGTACGCCAGTATCACCTGCAGGGTGCCTTTGTCCAGTTTTGATGTCATGCCCTAACGACCGTGTTTTCCTATTGCAAGGGAGCTATCCTGGCTGAGCAATGCCTTAGCCAAGTTAGGAGGAAAAACATAATATAATACTAACTGTCTTGATTCTTCTCTCACGATGCATTACAATGCAGTGAAAGTAGTAGTGGTTACGGTGATGCTTGCAATTTAAGTTTTAGCATTGAATTTATAGGATTTGTTTTACTTCTGTCTGTTTCCTTCTCCCTCAGAGTGCACCCCAGGATGATCAGTCTTGGGGAAGGATCTTGCAGTTCTTCCTTTTGCTGCCTCAAACTGGCGATGCTTAGAACTACGAGCCATCGATTTACCTGGACACTCACCAGACACTCAGGTTTCCTGAAGAGAGAACCGGTATACTATACCGGTATAGTAGTGGTGGTATGCGCGTGGGGATTTTAGAAGCAACAGAAAACAAAGTGCAGATTTAATGTCAGCTAAGCTGCATCTGTGCTACAAGCAAAAATGCATGTTTCTTCCTCTGAAATAAGCCTATTTTGCCTTAACGTTTTCCTGTGTCTTCTGTATTCATTTGTCTAGCCCCACAGTCTAATCTCTTATGTTTAAACAAGATTCAGAATGTGCCAACAAAGTTAAAATATATTAATATGAATTAATGAATTTGAACCACGCTCTGGATCCCACCCCAGGGTCTATCTTGCTCAGCACTGCTGTAAACGGGTGCTAAGGTGGATGTATGGGAATTCAGTCATATACATCTGAGTGCCATTGTGCTTTATTATGCTAGCATGATGGACCACATAAGCTAGAAATAAATCTTTGCTGATTGCAGAGCAAGAACTAAAGAGACACGACTGAGACATCTGGCTTTGGCATTGTCCCTTAAGAGCCCTTGCAGAGCGTAAAGTAAAAGCTTGTAGAGTGTTACTTTTTTGACTTATGTGGTAGCTGGAGCCTCTGCCTTGTTACTTCAGCTAACAGTTATGTTTTTTTTATACCCTCACGGATATGTCTTTGCTGTGATGATGGCTTTCCAGATCTGAGTGTTAACAGGGTCTCTGTATTGATAGGCACACTGTGAAGCTGTGCCCTTTTCAACAGTGTTATCGCCAGTTTTGCTTTTTTCTGCCTGGCTGGGACTTACGTGAATGCCTTACATAGGCTTTTGTTTTTGTTTTGGCTTTCTTCTGAAAAAAGCTGAGCCACACGGATTTTCTCACCATAAATTGTGGGAGAAGTCTTCCATCCTCCTAGCAATGGAAGAATTATGGGCAATGAGGGTCTACAAGTGGTTTACGTTTTTGCAGACAGAACTGGCTAGCAGTCCAAACTGGAGGCGTTACCTGAGCCAGGCAGTTGAGTTAAAAGCACCTTTAAATTCAGGTCAAATAGTTCTGTATTTTGGCAGGGAAGAGGTCGGGAACTATGGCTGTGGAAGA
Organism: Aptenodytes patagonicus; assembly: GCF_965638725.1. Taxonomy (NCBI): domain Eukaryota; kingdom Metazoa; phylum Chordata; class Aves; order Sphenisciformes; family Spheniscidae; genus Aptenodytes; species Aptenodytes patagonicus. Next base: position 7,529,694 of record NC_134954.1, read on the forward strand.
GCCTGGATTAACTATGGTGTGAACACAAATATCAGTCAGTAATAACACAAGGGCAGACAGGTGCTTTAAGTGGACAAACACCAATAAGGCCTCCAACTTGACCGAGATTTTGCTAGTTTTGCACTGGTATTGAATTTGTATTGATTCGTATTTCAAAAGTTGTTACGTTAATCTTGTATTTATTTGTATTGCAAACCTTAGTAGAAGAAAAAGCAGGGTCCTCATCAATGTCAAAAACAGTCTTTGTAACTGCGTGTGTTTGTGCTGATTGGAAAGTAATGCCACTGCGGTTAACCCCACTGAGTTTCAGGAACTGTAATTACTGCTATTTGTTGACATCTTTGTTGCTTAGAGTATAAAGATGACTGCAGTACCCGCTCCTGCTGTTTACCTGGCTCTGTTGTGCTTTCCTTAGAGTTCTTTTTCCTTCTTTTGAGGAATTTTTTGAAAAGAACAGTCGGTTCAGCTCTGAATACTTAGGTCTTTATAATACCGTTTCTATTAGGCACCTTGCATCCGACATCGTCTTTGCCATCAGGAAGAAACAAAAATTAAATCATTGGAGAAGAATGCTTTCTTCAGTGATCAGTTATACATGGAGAAAGATGTGGGAAAGCAAAAAATACTAAGACATACATGTATAAGCACACTCTAAAACCTATGGCATTTGAGAACCTTTATGGTACACACGAATATGAAGAATTCTCTTGATGTGGTCTGAAGAAACTCTTTTAATGACTCTTACAAACCAGGCATTGTATTTCAAAAATGCTCCTTTAAATAGAGCTGATATTTCACTGTAGGCTTTTCTACCAGAAATATTACTGTACTTGCTGTGTAATGATGCAATAAATTCACCCAGGAGCTTGTTACAATTGTTAACCTGTAAAGGGTAAAGGTATTTGGACAATGCATGTTAAATTAGACCTGTATCAATTACTAATAGTGTAAGTTATTTCTTCTTTTGTCCTTCAAAGAAATGTCATTTTGTGGGGGGAAAAAAAAAATAGAGGTCAACTTATTTTCTACATGTTTAATTTTTACAGCCAGTGACTTCTTTGTGAATAAATAATGTGCCTTGTTCAGAAGACAAGCATCAACTCGAACAATTATCAAAGACATTAGGATACAATGCTAATGTATTTCATGCTTCAAAAGCTACAGCTGCCAGAAATTCATAGCAATCAATCAACATTTTTTTTTGCTGTTTTTCATATATCAGCAACGCACCAGGGGTAATAATTATGACCCTGGCTGCCCCCCTCTTTCAGATAGATTTACTGGTTATATTGATTCACTTAATGTTCCTCTGTGGCTATTTCATAAGCAGGTACCATTTCAGAAGACAAGCAGCCTCTTATTTCCCTTTCTCTGTAGAATGCTTAATTTTTTTTTCAGACAATTTAACGCCTTTCTTTGTGTTTGAATAGAATTACCTTTTCTACCACTGTAATCTGTAAATTAGAAAGCTGAACAATAGAGCTGCAATAGATAAAGGCTTTGTCTTTCATAGCCTGTCAAGTCATTCTTAGGATTCCTTAATAAACTAAGTCTGGTGATCACAGTGCAAGCCCTAGCGTAAAGTACTCTGTAAAAGAGAAGTATCTCCATTTATTGGAACAAATGTTTGTGTGGCTGAGGTCAGAAATGTCTTTGGTAAATTCTTGCATATAGAGTGAATTATTTCAAAACCTGGAAAGCCAAAGATGCAGGGGTTTTCTAGGTCAAGGCTTATACAAGTTCTTCTGCCTGCAGTATTAAAGGAATTTGCATTATGTGCTGTCTCCATTTAAAAGACTTAAGTTTCCAATCCTCTCTCTCTCGCTTGACCTTCATCCAGAATAGACTGTAATAAAAACTATTTTTATAAGTGACAAAAAGGCAGCACAGGCACTGCAGCTATAACAATGTAAGATTACCTGTGGATTTATGAGTAGGGGATGTTGCTTTTTTTGCTTATAGCAATGAATCTCACTTGTGTTAATAAGCAGTATTTTCTCTGCCCTGACAATGCTGGAGCAAAGTCGTCGTGATGCTCTCAGCCAGAGCTAGCTGTGCACTGCGGCAATGAACTGTTTTCTGTCTTTCACACTAGACAAAAAAGGAATCTATCTCAAAGAGAAAATGGAAATTACAAAATGCCTATTGGTAACTTTGCCTTGTTTTCTTTTCTGCCCTAAATTACTGCATCTACAAGTCATTTCAGAATTAGTTTCTCAGAAAAGGATCCCTCGTCTTTCATGGTAAAAGAAAGCAACCAAGGCCTTGTGAATCTCCTGCCATTCCTCACTGTTACTCAGGTAGCCAAGGAATAACAGACTGAATATCTATTCCCCTTCAGATGAAACTGGCTGCACAAAGCTGCCTTCTTGCATCTACTCTTGTTTTATGTGACATTTGGGTTGAGAGGTGCCCTGGTATCTCCTGTTTATGAAAGGAGGACGAGAGGAATGGAAGACGATCGGGATGAGACGGCACGATACCTCTCCTGTTGGCTTTATGCTCTGTGAAATGAAGGAATGATAGATGAGGAAAAATTGTGCGTAGAGAAATTAAAATAGCCTGTTGCAAGTAGAAACTGTGTTGTTAAAGTTATGTTCTGAAATGCAATATTATCTATGTGATATTATATGCTGTCCGAATTTGGTGGTTATTGCTGTAGCAATTGCAGGCATGATATACTTGTACGTACATTTGTAGATTTTAAAAATACTTTCAAAGCTATTTTAACAGTTGACTACTTTTGCGAGGTCAGTAAAATTTTACTATAGATTTTGAAAGTTGTCCTATGATATTGATATGTGACTGAAAGATTTCTTTTTTCTTTCTGATGCTGCAGAGGAGAGGAAAAAAGCTGGTTCACAGTGCTTTTGTACTGCAGTAGTAAAAGGAGTGGAGACATTTTTATATAAAATCAGAGGATCTCACTTTGAATACTCATACATAGAGTTTGTAACTTGCAACTACAGTGAAGAATACAAATTTGAGACTAGTTTTGCTATTAGGCTGTTGTTCATCTTATGCTCTGTGTATGTATTTGTAACTACTTTCCTACAAAGACCAGTGTCTGAAACACCTACTTTCAGTTTTAGGGTACCTCAGGAGTTTGCTTGTTGAAATACAACAATTGTATCCTAGGTAGATCTGTTGGATATGTACACAGAGCTATGTTCAGCAGGTTTGACTCCATATGCCTGGTTCCTTAGGTATTAAGTTAATAATATTTTCCAGAAAGATATCTGAACTTTCTTTTACGTGGTCCTCGGTGAATAATTTATTGCCTGTTTACTACAGCATTGCTGTCTGTGATGGCTGGTGAGTGATGCACCAGCTGTGCCCTCACTCAGGAAATGTGAAATGTCTCCGTGTGCTCTCAGCAATGAGGAATGATCTCTGTTTATTTGCTTATATGAAAGAACAACTCCATGTTAAAAGGTAATGGAAATAAAATCCCTTAACGGCTGTATTGAGATAGTTAACTACAATTAAAAAAAACCAAACCCAACCATCAACCAAAACCACAACAGATTAAGTTTAATATAAAACTAATGAAGATGGAAGAGTTCTTGACTTCCATTTCATAACTGCCTTGAAGGTCACGCTTCCTCAGAGATAAGGTATGTAAACAACAGTATCCATTAATCTTTATAAAGTGTCAAGGAAAGTGGGATGAAACAAAAGAAAGTCCTAAATATTTTTATTGTGCCTGAAAGAAAACAGCACATTTTCTTAAATACTTAGGAGACTGCCCTGAGTCCCTTTGTCCGTAACAATGAAAGAGCGATTCTGCTTCCCTTCTGCATATAAGATGATGAAATAGAAGTTATCTTATTTTGTAGCATCATCTTCTCAAGGTAAATGTTCAGCAACAGACAAGATGAAAGGATGATTTCAAAGCATGTATTGATCTGCCTCTTATTTATAAGAAAAGGGGGATATTTGCAATTGATGTAAATTACTAGTGTTGTCCTTGAGACCGCAGTTATGCCTGTGTGCAGGACCACGCATGTAAAGTTGAAACCAAGTAATTTTTCCAAGGCTTTTTCTTCTTTGAATTTGTGAGTTTCTGGCAGATGTGCCTTCCCCAGGACTAGAGTTGAATGATAACATTTTAAAAAAAACCCTACCAACCTCCATTCAATTCCTCAGTTACCTTGTAAGTCTTAGCTCTTTAAAAAAGGTGAGAGGTTTGGACTGCCAAAAGGTTTGAGGGCTAAGCAGTGCTTAGCATTTGAGTACACAAACCTGCCTTAAGCCTATTTATTCTGGCTTAATTTGCAGAGTCGAAGCTTTTTGTTTATCTAGTCATTCATAACACATGAATGGGTCTGCAATGGATCATAAGTTCATTGAAAAGAAAAGCAATATCTGATCTGGGTCTCTCCCCCTCCCCCTCCTTTATTTTTAAATTTTTATTCACTTATCCCTATAAGGTACCCCGGGACAGGGAGAAGTAATTTTCTAATGGTAAATTGTGGGCGCATGTTAGAATTATGGAAAATCAAACATACGTTCTTCTTGGATATGTGTACAAATAGGAGTGATAGCTGTGACATGAGCAAAGGTAATTCTTTCACCCGAGTGTCAGTAAGGCTTTCAGCTGCAGTACTACTCATTTTGGTGCTGCACTTCAAGAAAGATGTGGACCAAAGACAGCAGGGGAGATGCAGGAATAATCGTGGGTCTGAAAATTTGCTGTGAAAAAATTTAATCTAACAAAGAAGGTTAAGGGAGAGGCATGACAAGTCTCTGGTATTTAAAAAAGAAAATAAAAAACATCTCCCACTCACCCCCAACCCAAAATCCACAAAAAGAAAAGAACGCACCGCACCCCAACCCCCAGGAAAAAACACTGCAAACCCCTCCAGAACTCTTCAGTGTGTAGGCTGGAACAGTAATCCATGATGTTAGATTTCAGCAGCAAGAAATTCAGGCCTGGTCAAGCATCCATGTACTTCTTGTGCAGACTGTAGCAACTCTACTATGATTGTGAAGCTTTTGGGCTCAGGACTGGGCTACGTTGTTCTTCTGAAAGAGCTTGTTGTGCCACTTGTGTTGCCTGTAGTGTAGTTTAGACTACTCGGGACGGACACGAAGGGAATTTTCTTCCTACAAGGATAATTATTGCTGTACAGACAGGAAAGTGTGGGTTATCCATCATACATGGTTTAAGGAACAAGGTAAAAATGCGTGTGTCAAATATCTCAATATCTGGTATGTTTTGAGATGGGAGATGGACCAGATGATCTCTTAAGATTCTGTATAGCTTGCTTATGATTTCTAAATGCTAGATATTTTTTCAGAGTCCTTTAAGCCTAAGGTTGGTCATATTTACAACAGCGTTTTGATCTTGGTAATGCTGGTTTGCAATTTATCTCACAGGCTTGGAGGTTTCTTCTTTTATGGTTCAGATTTTCTAGCTGAAAAAAATCTTACGGAGAAGCTTAATGACTGCCAGTCGTGGGTTAAAAGACAGTAGAGTGAGTTTACAGCAGGGAGGAATATTAAAAAAAAAAACACCGAAAACAACAAACAAGCCAGTATTTGTAGTAGCGCTTATAGCTTTTTTTTTTATATTGCAGTGTGATTATGTCAAAAATTCTGGTTTTCATTTTTACTGAAACTTCTTTTTAATCTCTTTGCCAAAGCACTAGTAGTATTCTTTGTTCTTTGTTCTTTCTTTGTACTTGCTTCTTACCTTTGGCAGGTTGTTTGTTCAACTAGTTGGAAGAAGTAGAATAAAGTGAAAAGATAACCAAAGAGGAGGTGAAGAAAGGTAAGATAAAAGTAACAGAGACAGTTCAGTTGTGAATTAAAAAAAAAAAAAAGTACTTGCCCATCTAGTAAAAATAAAGGCACTCGGAAGAAACGTGACAGAGGGCAGAGAACAGACAGACCTATAGTCAAATACAGAAGATGCAGTCTGTAATTTTTGTCTGATTCCACACCCTCCCAATCCTTTCATATGGTGACAGCGGAGCAATACAGGCTTTTAAATAAAAAGCACACCTCTCGTAGAGTCCTAGAGTTCTGTGTACTTAATGATAAATGCACTTTTATCTAAAAAGTACAAAGGGCTGTACTGAAGTCTTCCAGTCTATCTGAGAAAGTATATAGCTGCTTTGCCTTCAGAGCGCGGCTGGGGTTGAGCAACTTTATTATCCACAGAACAAGGGAAATCATGTTTAATGGATGCTTTCTCTCCATGGCCATAGCTGGACTGACCATGGTGGTGGAGAAGGTGGATTCTGAAGATTTGCCCCCAAGATCTTTCTTGAATCACATCTTCCCGTAGTTGGGGAGATGTCAGCACTAGCTAGATGCCGTCTGTGTGGTCAGAAGATGACACATGCTCTGCTGTGGCTGGCTGTGGGCTATTCCTGTGGGACCCAGCCCTGCTTTTTTTCCATCTCCTAATAGCCAGTCTGCTAGGGATAACGTATCCAGAGGTCAAGGTTGGTGTGCCGGTGTTTCTGGTTCACCGTTTAAAGGGCATAAAGAAGTGAATTTCTTTTCTGGTGGAGTCCCCCTCCTGCTTGCCCATGATAGGCTGGGGTTTTTTTGGGGGGGTTGCGGGATAGTGGGTTGGGAGTGTTAACTTTCTGTTATTTTCTTTGTGTCAAAAGATAAAAAAAGCCCCAAACTTGGCAAAGACCCATTTGCCTTGCTCTTCTGAAATAATTCCTTAAAATTACTGTTGTAAGAAGTTCAGTAGTTGCTGTTCTGCAGTTGCTTAAGTTAAACCTCCTCGCAGCATGATAATTTAGAAGGGGAGGAAACATAATTCTCTGCAAATCCCTATTAAAAAAGCAACCCCCCCCCCCCAGCAAAGTCCTTACAGTGAAGAAGCAACATTTTATTCCTACACTCTGCTATTATTATTTTAATTTGTGAGCCATCCTTTCAGTATGTTTGAGTAGTATTGATGCAATTAGAAGTGTAAACAAGACATAAAAGGAATAGAACGGCTGCCACCTTATTGAGAGGGCAGTTCTTAGAGCGCTTGAGTATGCTGGGGACACCTTGCTAGGACTAACATCTGCTCAATGGGAGAATACAGCTCCAAAGATGGTCTTTCAGAAAATGTCATTCTCAGAAGCAAAACACAAAATACAGAGATTTTTTTTCCCAAACTGTACTTATATTGTTCAAAACCTACTGCATTTATCCTCTCAGTATTATTACTATTATTATATGTAATTATTATGCAATTTAATAATGCAGTATAAATTGTACAGGATTATACATATTATATTATACAGTATTACTATTATCTCAGTAGCTTTCTTCTGATCTTACTTCGGAATCTTTTATCTTGTTCAGTTCTTCTTTCTTTTCCACACTTTTCATAACAACTGGATAAACTAAAATTAGGTAAAATACGACTCCTTTTCATCCCATTTTATCCCATGGTGCCCCACCACTGTTTTCTGTATGGTCGCACCTGATAGTGGGCTCTCAGGTATGTATTATTTCAGTAAGTTCTGTGCAGCACTTTTTTTTGTGTGTGTGTGTATATGTGTTTTAAAATAATATGCTTGGTGAAAGCGTACCTTATCTCTGAAGTCGTGGTATACAGTGATTCAGGCTTTCGGACGCAGCCCGAACAGCTAACCTTTGCTTTCAGTTACCGAATTTTGATTTAGGATTGGTTATGTTCTATTCTTTATAAAAACAAAACCAAGCAAACAAAGCAAGCCCCACCCCTCCCAAGCCAAACTAAACCAAAAAACCCCCAAAACTTACAGAAACAATTGGACTAAGACACTGCCAGGCGTGCACGTATGATTATAATAGTGTCGATTCTGCTTCAATTTTTAAAGCCAACAGAAATGTTTAAGGAATTGTAATTTTTTTGGAGGCATTAATATGATTGTCAATTTTCTCCACTGACTGTTGAAATTAATATATTTCTAGTCACATATTACTAATTTATGTAACTTTTCTTCAGTTAAGATGGCTCCTAGGCTTTATTATTTACAGTAACATATTCTCCATAAAAGAAATAGACGTTTATGCTAACATATAAGCCTTTGGATTCTAGAGCAGTTTTGCTTTCCAAGCTTATGAGTTGGTGACAAGTATTGTTTCTTTTCTGGACTGGAATGTTCATAAATTCTCCAGCCACTTGGAAGGAAAGGGAAAAATTATTTGGAGGGGTGAAAAAAGCTTCCAACATAGAGCTAAAATGAGTCAAGCAGTTGAAGGACATGTGAATTACTGCCCTAATGTTGTCAGTCTTACCCATTTCCACCTTGAAATTTTTATCTTAATTATGGGTCTTCGTAAAACTAATAGCTTGCAACTGGTTATGCAGCAGCTTTATTTGCCTACAAGTGTATTCTAGACAAAAACTTAACACAATTGACATATACCCAATTAAAAAAAATATGCAGAAGTTAGCTTTCCCTGTTAAAGTCTTTCTTGTAATGAAGCATGTGAAAGGAGTTGTACATACAAGTATTAAGAGGAATTTTAGAAAAGAAACTGAAGGGAATTAACTACTTAAATTTCTTTGGAGAGGAATGAAATTTTTACTTTTTCTTGGTGCATACAGAGTTTTGCCTAATCTCCCAAGCTACTAGCTATGTGAATGAAGACTTACTTTGAGAAATAACTCTTTTAGAACGTTTTATACTTTTCTGTAAATACCACTGCTAAATTATAGCAGTCTAAATCTTTGAGTTGTGAAATACAATTTAGTCCTGAGTGACCTTCTTTATAAGGTCGAACGTATTATTTGAGTATGTTCAGAATAGCTGGACTTGCATTAAAAATGCTCTGCTGTCAAAACCAAATGATGACTGGAACACAAACAGGGGAGGATGGGAAATAATTTTCTTTTAAAAAGCATTAATAGCTTTGTTCTAACTGCAAGTACCATCTGCTGGTATTTTAAATATGGATTAATTGGTACAACAATAAAGACAAAAAAAGAAACGATGAACATGAAGAAATGTAAATCTGTGCTAGTAATAAAAAATAATTTTGAGTGTAATATTATATTTTATATGCCGTCTGAACCATCTCACTGTATTTATATGCTTGTAATTTAACCTTACCTGTACTTTCTGCATTCATCAATATAAGAAGAACCCAGTGAATGAGTACCTATTACATGCAAGATCTATGGCCTGGGGACAATTTTATTTTACTCATAAATTTTAATATCCGTTCTCTACTACAGTGAAAATAATGAGCCTGTAGTGGTTTTGTCCATCATTACAGAGAACCTTTTTTTAATGCCGTAAAAAGGAGTTGTGGCTGATTGGAATTGACCCACAAATCTGAGCCTTTCTCTCAATTTTTCTTGTCAAATACCAAACAATCTTTGGACAGCATTAGCTTATATCTGGCCATGAAAACGATCTTTCTTTTTTCCATTCATCATAATTTCTTGATACTTTGTTGTAAAAAGAAGGGATAAAATAAGTTGGGGTTTTTTTTTCCCCCTTGGTTTTGGTTTTGCTCTTAAACAAAAGATTGGAATTTTTAGCTTATCTTTGATATTGAATTCCATTAAAAATCATATTCTTAGGTTCATTAGCAATCAAGCTGAGTAATTCTTGGCAGACTTTGGCACGGTTTTGTTGCCAAACCACCTTAGACTCCTCTAAAAATCTAAACCATAATTTTCTAATGGTCACTTGTAGAAGACAACTGTGGCTTTAAGGTTTATCCAATCCACATAAATCCACATATGGAAGATCCAGTGGGAGTCTGCCATCACAAAAAGTCAGTAGTTCAGCCTCTGTTACGTCTGCAGGATCCTCCGCCAATATTCTGTGAATGTGTATTCACTAGATAAACACAGAAAAGTAAACGTGTCTCTCTGAGTGGAAGACATCTAGTGGTCTAGATGAAACCAATCGATGAGATGGGTTCTCAGGCCTCCAAAAATCGTGTCATTTATATCAATGCTGACAATTTGGCTCCCAAGTTTCGAAGCACTGATCACAGTCTATTTCATGTTTAAAAAGGAATTTAAGCTCAAGCTATAATGAAGTTAATGCTCAGGTTTCGGATGTGTATGATTATTTTAATTGCACAAATCATAATTTTTTTATGTGTGGATATTTCAAACAATATATTAAAAAAAAAAAAAGAAGGATCAGATAGTAGAAGACAGATCAGGAAAAGCACTAGTAGACTTTCTCAAAATTAAAAGTGAATTTTCTTATAACATTGCATAGAATAAATCCCTATATTGCATGTTACGTAAGTTTACCTTGCAGAAGGATAGCATTTTATCTGCTAAAAAAGCTTTCCTAACGATTCACAAATCTTCCTTTATTATTTTGTATAAACTTTCAAGATTAATGTTGCCTTCGAACCTCAATCTTGTTCTCTAGAAATATATATCACTCTGGGTTTTGTGTTGTCTTGAATTCAGAAGTGTTAATTCCTTCTGCCGTGTCGTGAAACATCTGTCTGAGGGTCAGGGATAATCAGGAAATCATTCAAATCACTGCCATTGAATCCCAAATATCTGTGTCCTTAAAGTTTGGCCCTGTCTTCTTTCACTTTAGTCTGCTTTTTAAAGTTGTTGGAATACTTTATGTTCAGCAGTTCTTTGAGCAACATATTGTGCCCAAAGGGGAAGGGGAAAGAAAGTTGTTTTCGGTGAAAAGTAGTGTTTTCGACCAGCTGTAATCTCCTGAGGCCCAGTCAGAGACTTCAGGCTGCTGCCCACTGAGAGCATGCCACACACAGACTTGCTACCTCAATTATTTTTCATGGAAATGAGTTATTTTTTGACAATATAGATACTCTTTATTTACAGTCAAGCTTCCCTTTTCATTCAAATGATGTAGATTATTGTTATTTTTCATCTCTCTGTACCTGCTCTGACCTTGACCTTCCCTTTTTGGTTCCTGAATGCAAAATCGTGGTCAGTCTTGGTCATGTGGGTGCTCCCACCGGTTCTTGTGGCTCTTAATTGCCACAGGTTTCCTTAGCGTGTTCCCCCGATGCCAGATCACATTTAACAATGGAAACAGTCTTGCGCCGGTGGGCAGGCTGTTGAGGATCTGGGCCAGAGAGAACATTTCCGTGTTACGCATTAAAAATTTGCTCCTAAGCCCTGTACTTATACTTTAGATAAACACATTGTTCTGACAGCGTCTCAGATTTTGACGTGTATGCACTTTTCCTAACCCATTTGTGCAGTACTTCTCACCCTAATTGACATGTTCCTTCCTGGTCACCTACCGCTGTTTGCTTCTTTTTTGTCGCTACTCATATAGCCAGCAGCTGCTGATGCTCTTCTTTATTCATAATTTTTGTGAAGGTCACTTTCTGTGGAAAGACATGCCTGCATCTGCTCTGTCAGTGCCCCCCGGTTTGGTGTTCAGACACCTATTTCTGTCTTGTTTCATCAATAATTTCTTATAAATTATTTCTTATGACTTCTTCTTATTATTTCTTCTAAATAATAAACAGAATCCTAATATAATGTGTTGATTCTAGCTCTTTAAATATCAGTCAGGATTTAAAAAATCAATTATCTCTTCATGAGTGATAAGGGCCACTGGTTTAACATCTGTAATTATTCATTTTAATAACTAAGATGATTAGCTAATGTTACATAGGTCACATTGCTTGGTATATTACATTAAATTGCAAAAATATCACAACTGGCATATGATCCCCAAATGATATTAAATTATTCTGTTTGCAACCACCCTCACCCTCCCCAGTCTATCTCATATTTGCCAAAATATCACAGCAGTTTTCTTAATTGTCATTATTTCCCACTTACAGGCAGCATATGAATCTGCTTTTACTCTGTTTTCCTGACAGGTCTATTTTTTGAAGGGAATTTTAATTTAGGTCAAACTCTTAAACTTAATTATGGATTACAGTTGGTCATTTGAAGTTTGAGGTTTAAATTAGTGGCCAATTTTCTTTGATTTTTTTTGATCTCTGCACTTTCACTCTTAAGCAGAACTTCTCTTGCCAGTGGGGATGCTTAAGTTTAAAACAAACAAACAAAAAAACCCCTCTCAATTTTAAATAAGAAAACTGGAAAAAGATTAATGAACTCTGTCAAAACATGTTAAAATTTGATCTTTTTTGCTGTTATTTTTATTGTAGTATACCGTATGTTTGAAAATAGAGTAAAAAAAAAAAAGAACATTTAAAATTTCCATTTGTAAATTTTCAGCTGAAAACCACCAAAAATGTTACAACTTTTTAGGAGATAATTTGCAAATTAAAAGGGTATATTTTTATAAACTCCATGAGTATTTGTTTCAGTAAATTAATTGTTTTAATGAATAATAATAAAAAAAAAACCCTACTAAGCTCTCAGTTGAGGTTCGCGGGGGTGATTTTTAATGTGGGTCTTTCTTCCAGTTAAAGCTTCTTAATTGTTGCCCACTTAGTAGGTGCGGTGACTCTTTTGGGACATGGATTTACGCTGTTTCATCACTTGAGGGGGAGGAAAATAAAAAACCAAAACAAAACAGGAAAAAAGCCAGTCATTCTGTCAACTGAAGGTGAACAATAATGAATGCATCTGTGTGTTTTAGGTTGGAACAGTACAGACCACTGGAGCAGTCAGTATTAGTAGGCACTTCAGAGGCCCTAGCAGCAGCTGTGCTGTTTTTAAGCGTGTACTGTATTATCTCCAGAGCAATCTGTTATTTCTTACAACTGCTGGAGCTATTGCAATTTTTTTTTCCTTTCACGCCCTGTCAAAAATCTCTAAACCAGATATTACGGAAGTTGTAGATGGATGTCGTTAAATAGCATTCATTATATGGAATCTTTGTTATATGTTTTATTTCTGCTTTCATGCTACAATACTTTAGCTTCTAGTTACAACATTAATTTCTAGTGAAAGTTGTATAATAGGTGGTGCTACATAGAAGCATACAGGGGAGCTAAATTGAAGAGCTCAAAGAATACAATCCAATTTTCCTTTTAAATCTTGTTCCCCAATGATTATGAGGAAGAGAACGTGGCCAGGCATTGCTGCTTTCCGATGCCCTGCGCTTTCCGGGCCCGGGGGGGGGGAGGAAAAACAGGCACAACGGGCAGTATCTGGCAGAAGAAGTGATGGCTGAAGAAATAATGCTCTTCTGCTCGCCGTGCATTCCTCTTCTCTCCCTCCTTAAGGAAAGAGATACTGGACTGGATTTTGAAGTACATGAGCAATAGCTGGTGAGCCTCAGCTTGGAGCGGGAGGACTGTGTGGACTCCCAGCTCCCTGAAGTCTGGGGTATGACTTTGTGCTCTTTGTGGCTCCAGGGGGTAAAGGGTCACAGGTGATAGGACTGCCATGAAAGTCGTGGCCTTGGGATAATACCGTGCTCCCTGGCAGCCCTCGGGACCCGGTCACCTTGATAGTTTAATTCCAGGTCTTCGTTTTGGTGCAGTGGTTTTTTGTGGGGTGGATTGTAGCTGAGTACAGGAAACTGACGGCGGGCAGAAAAGTGGTTTTATGACAGGATTACGCATAGTCTTAGATTTAGGCAGAAATTTGATTACTTCATTGATTTGGGAAATTAGTTCTAAACTTGAAGATATTTTCTGTTTCAAATAGCCATTCTGTTTCCAGAACGAAGTGTAATAGGTCAAATGCTCAGTAACAGAAAAATTTCTTGTAACGTTTGCAACATACCAATCATTCTCTTTGCTGCTGTTGGCTATAGACACAGCTGAGTGATCATTGTGCTCTTTTGAGAGGATTTTAACGTTACGTTTGAATTACGTTGTATAACCTTCGACGCAAAACTGCAGTGAAAGGCAATGTTTTTATATGCTGAATATTTCTCCCTAATGGCTGCTTTTACAGAGAAGTTGGCTTCTTTCGGACAAGGGTGTGCCATGCTGCTGCTGCTGTTCATGCTTTTGGACTGGAAGTATTTTTACGTTAAATTAACGAAAGTTTACTATTTGGTTGCAGTAGGGCTAGGATTTCTCTGTTGGGATTGTAATTTTATCCCAACCAGTCTCACTAGCCCTTCAAGAATATTTGTTCTTTTCTGATTTCCCTCCTAAGGGCAGTTCTACCACTGAAGTAATTGGAAATCTAGACAGTATTCCAGGTATTACTTATATCTACAAATTGTACAAAAGATGCAAGTCTAGTCAGATCGTTCTTGTGGACTGTTGTAGTGGTTTTATTCTTTTATCTTCTAGTATTACAAATGTTTGTTTCCCCTTTTACTTCATTATATTATGCTGCTGGCAAAGATATGCAAACATGCATTTTAAACAGTCTTTTAAGATCAGGAAAAACACTGCAGTACACGAAAGGTGGATCAATATAGGCTTTTAGTGGCTATATACAAACCAGACGTTTGGAAGTAAAAGCTCTCACTTCTATTCAGTCTCTAGCAGTGTAGTAAATTAGGCTTACGTCTTTCAGGTTAATATGAGTCATGCTCAGACAAAATAGGTAAAAGAATATTGAAAACGTGTAGGTCCAAATTGGAAGAGATGTTTTTCCACTGCAGATTTAGTGCTATTTGAAGCTTCCAAAGAGCATTATTAAAAGCACTTCAGAATTGCTCTCAAGCAGTTAAATAACCTTTCATTGCAAACATTTCTGTAACAGAACCTGTGCAAGTACAAAGACTTTTAATAAGTGTTTAAGACCTCTTCATTGATTTAAATACTTTGCTTTATGCAGCCTGAATCATGCACCTGCTCTAGCCTTTTACAACTGCTGTAATGAAATTCTGTAGTATTGTATATCTTTTTATGTTTTTTTCACTTTTTCCTCACTTTAACTTTTTCAAGTACTTTTTTTTGATAGTGTCTCCTTTTCCTATCTTCTGGTATTGTAGTACATTTTTCATAAAGTGGTCATAAGACCATTTATTTTCCTGGGACTTCAATGAAAACAGGCAGCAGCAGATCTGTCTCCCTTAAATTAATTCCATCTTTTTTAATTCCACTAGTACTGGAAATGCACTAAGTAGTTCAGAACACCTTTTTTTTTTCCTATAGCCTGCAACTTTGAGATATGATTAAAAAATATTATTCCAGTGTCACGATCAAAGTATCATCTTTGAAATCTTTTTGGGAAAGAAGAAAGATAACTCATTTGTCCATCCTCCAGGGGATGTTAAACACCTTGCCGATTGCTGTTGAGAAAGACCTGAACCCAGATCATTTTGTCAGATGGGTTTTCAACTAGCCACAGTCTGGATTTGGAAGGGTAGTCCCATCAGCATCATAGATGTACCTGACCAGCTTCATAAATTAATTCAAATTCCCATTGAAAGCAAAGGCTGAATTACCTGTTTCACACTTCCAAAGGAAGACTACAATCAATCAATTCCTCATGAATTTTTTGGCTGCAAAGTCATGCTCCCCCACCCCTACCCTTCTCATAGTTTAACGTAGCAGAATAAATATTTAAGGAAGAGATTTTTCTGAGATTTCTCCTGTGACTGAAGTACTTTACTGGTAAGTTGATACTGTGACACGTAAGGTCTATGGAATTATGGACTATATCAACAGCATAAGTTAATTGCATTTTAAAGAAAAAAAAAAAGCAGAGCTATGCAGTGGGAGCTGGGTGAGCTGTGAATATCTATGAGTTTCTCTGAAGGAAATGGGTTATTGTCGGGGAGTTAGGAGAAAAATTAATCTGCACAAGAAGATATACAGATGCTTAGTAAGGGTGAGCTGAAACTTTGTACCTTAAGAATTAGAGAAAAAGGATAAATGGATGCAGTTAAGAGGTCTGGAGGAGGTGTTCCATTACCTACAGGAAAACCCACCAATTGATGCTGATGCATTGGTACACTGAACTTGGATATTCTTCCTGCAGCACATAGCAGTGGCAGGTTTGTTTTCTGACCACACGTCCCACTTCTGCCAAGGTAAGTGCTTGCTGTTCAAAGCAAGATAAATTTGCACCCGATTGGGTGGGAGATAATTGCAATGGATGTTAAAATAATTTGAATATGCAAATTAACAATATAGAATTGTTATTTGCTCTTTGCTCATTGCTTGAGATCAGAGTTATCTGTCACTTTCTGGAAAAAACCCCCACCAACAAACCTGTAGCATCTTTCTTGGCGGTTCTGCAGGTCCTTTTGCCAGTCTACAGGGTGGATGATGAGGCACAGGCTTCGTGTTGAGTTGTTCAGTCGCATCTTTCTACTGTTCTTAACTTTGCTCAAATACACCAAATTGGTTGCAAAGGCATTATTGTTTCTTGCACAAGTTGCTCTAATTTGAACCAATTCGAATATAATTACACTATTTTATGCTTAGTTAGACTCCCAAGTAGCTTCTTCAGACTAAGGTTATCTCTGTGGCTCTGTATTTTGAGACCTCTCTTGGCTCCACTGGAAGACTCGGGTAAAATAAGAGGCCTTCTAAACTCAAGAAGTGCTGCTACTTTTAAGTTCATTAAATTACTGTTCAGGAACTCTGCTATTCTATAGTTCATTTCTTCCAGAACATTGGAACAAGAACCATATGGTGGCGATTCACTTCACTTGCGTTTCTCAGGTTGCTCTGTTATTTCCTTCATAAAATGTTCAATCTCTGTTAAGGCCACGCTGTGAATTCTTATAAGAAGTGCCCTTGGAATAGAAATTTCCTCATTATCCCTTATGATAGAGGCTTGTGCCAAAAAATCATTTAATTTCACTGCTGTCTTGTCATTTTTAATTCCTTACAGATCCCTAATCCAAAAAGGGCTTGGAATTGCTCATGCATTCACCTTAATATTAAAGCATTTAGATACGTCCATGCATACAGAAATCTCAAACCCATAATTTGATGCTGACTTATAAAATATTAATGGTTGCGAGCTAACTATGGACTACTTTCTTATATTTTTAAAGGTATTTTTTTCTGTGTGAAGAATTCTGAAAAAGGAAGTGATTTTAGAAATATTTTGGCCATGAAAAACGAGGGGAAAAGAACAAAATATTTATGTGCCTATGAAATATTGGGGTTTAATCACTTCTCCATGGTAATTCCAGTGGAATTACATCAACAATTCATTTGCCCCAGTACCATCAGTCTGGATTTGTGTGGCTTTGATGTTAGATACAGATGTAACCTGTGAAGTCACTTACTAGTAAGACTGTTTTCGTCAATGTTTACTCATAAAAGTGACATACTTCATCATCTTCATATTAGTCACGTACTCAAAAAAGGCTTATTAAGACTATATATTCAATGTGTTGAATTAAATGGAAGATTTTGAAAATTTTTTGATGGTAGCTAAACTCAGACACTTGATGTACTTTGAACTTCTGTGTAGTGATCAGGTGTATGAAGAAAAAGAATTATACTACTATATTTCTTAATGAATATTGAGTAGATATTTGAGATTATTTTCAGTATATATCACTGCTATTGTAGTAATTTCGTGGGGAAGAAACGCAACAGTGAGTAAAACTATTCCTGGTGGTACATTAATCTTAAACAGCTTTGTTGTCTGTATTGTAGCAAGCTGAGAAAGAGCTTAAAAGTATGATATACTTACGTAATGTTTTTATTAGCTAACCACTGATATCTCACCTTTCTATCCATTTTTTTTAAGGTGCAGGGTAAATACTTGGTTGTATTTTCATCCTGTGTCATTCAGGAGTGATGTCTGCAGTGATGAAGAGTCCATCTAGCTTTAGGACTAGGATTTCCTAGTTTTCCCCTGAAACTAAACATATAATAAACCAAGCAACAACCTACATTGTTATGCTACAGAGTATAAAAAGAAGTTATTTACTAAAAAAATTAGTGTGGCTGCTTTAGGAGAAGCAATAAAGATTTTTCAGTTAATAGATGTGTTCACCTAAATTTAAAAAGAAAAATTGAAGAAATTGAATCCAGACATAATGTCACACAACAGATCAAGGTCCTAGACTTTTACCAGTGTTACAGCGCAAGAACATTGTATAAAAGAATAACGAGGACGTATCTTTCAGAAATAAGACATCTAGATAGCTTATTTATTCAATACAAACAACAGTATAAACATCGTAGTTATTGCAGAACTTCTGTTCTCTCAGATGTTGAATAAGACTTCTAGAACAGAATTTAGTGATGCTAACATCCATGTGGCAGCAGCTTGGTGCCTAGGGCACGTGGTTGACATGAGGGTGAATGGCAGATAGATGACTCTTTGTTTAGGTGAGGAGGGTGACGTAGTTGCTTGGATCTCTACAGACAGAGGGAAGAGATCCTGGGTTTGTTCTGAAATGTGTTTTTGAAATCCCAGTATTCTTCAGATGAGAGTGCAGTTTTCTGTTCAGTGCTGTTGTGAACAGATCCTAACCTTGTCGGGGCCAGTGGTGTGCTATTGCGACTGCCAGGGTAGAACGCCACTGTGTTGTCTCAGAGACAGCTCTTAGCTATCGCAGTTTTTCTGGTGGCGATGGATATACCACCACTGCTTGCTTCTCTGTGTCTGCACCAGGCGAGCTGCGAGAGGTATGCAGTGGATTATTTTACATTCTTCTCTGGCAAAGCCCTATTCAGTAGATAGTTCTTAATGTTTAGAAAAAGAAGACAGAAACTTTCACCTCCTAATGATAAATGCATATATCAAGTATTAATATTAAAATGGAATACTTGAACTTCTCAAGAGCTCACATCATGTAGAGGAAAAAGGCTTGCTCTCACTGAGAACTTTTTTATCAGTGGCAAAATGATTCACCATCCTTATGATTAACTGAATTGGAGATTTAAATGTACAGACGCTTACTTAAATAGGTGCCTGAGGTTCACCCAGATGGGCTGACACATAAAGTAGCAGGAAATTACACCAATTCGAGACTGCCCATACTCTAATTACATCTGCTGTACATTATTTAGTGTTACAAATCTCAAATCCCTGACAGAATAACACTTTCTGAACCAGCTTTTCACTGCCAACTAATGCAATGTGTAATTCCACCTGCCTGGGATCTATTCTTCAGGGTTTATATCCCCTGCAGGTGGTAGAGAGATGCTGCGATACTGCAGATGTCCAAAAATCCGTGCAGATCCCTGTGAGCTTATTGTCTAGCAGCTGCTGATGGAGACTAATGGCACCCAACTATTTATATGCCCAGCTATTATATTTTCTAATTCACTGATTTTAGCAGCAGAGAAATCTGATCTCTCTGGCTGCCTGAGGCTTTGAAACCTTGAAACTTGCTCACCAGTGTTGCAATTCTTGACCTAATCAGCAGTGCTAGAAATTAAAACAAAGCCTTGGAATGAAAAGGTTTTTAATCTGCTATACTAATCTTTTATTTTGAAGTTGCTTTACAGACATAAAGGAAGAATTCTGGTTGCAAATACTAAAATGACATCTATGAAACTGTTGATATAAAGGAGGATCCGTAGGGTTAGTTTTTGCTTCCCTTTCTTTTTCAGAAGTCCAGAAACTAGTATCAGTACACATAGTATCCCTATATGGCATTAATTCCATATGTAAGATGTGGGAATGGGTTTTTTTATTACCCCTTCAAAAAATTCTGAACTGTTTCTAGTTATTCTGACAGTTGCCTACTCAGTTTGTCTCTCTATATTTTTCTTTGATTCTTCATACCGCACGTGTTTGTTTTCTCAAATGTAACTATCCTTGTTTCTTCATACCTTTCTGACACATTATTCTTCTACTTAATCTCATTAGTGAAGTCCTAATTCTGCCTTTGACAAAGGCAATGTTACCTATATTTTTATGTCAATTAGTGTTCTGTGACCTTTCATCTGCGATTAGTGGTTCCAACCCAGAAATATAGAAAGGATTTCAAGGTACTTCTGGACAAGTGAATTAAACAGTCTGCAGTGTTTTAATTTGGAAACGCAGTTATGAAGCAAAATTAAACAAGGCAAGTATTGTTTTATTAAACCTAGATTCATTAAAACATTTCTAAAAATGCAAATATGTACCTGTAGCTTATACTGGAAAGAACAAGAAATATTGTTTCCCACGATATGAGAGCTGAGATAGAAAATGAAAAGTTACCATGATAAAACCTTGTCAGTTTTCAACTCTGCAAATTATTATATTAGTTAGAGCCTTTTTTAGCATGAGGTTGAGTTAATGCAAAGTTTTGGTTGGTTTTCGTGTTGTAAAAACACTAAATAAACAAGCAGCATTCAAAGAAATAGATACTTTTGTTTAAATCAGAACTAATCAAACATTCATGACTGTTTTTTACGTGTACCGGGTGGTCTGAGTAAACGGAAAAGAACAAAGGAGAGCTTAAGTTGGCACTTTTCTCTGCTCCCCTACTTTCATCCATTCACCGTTCATGTGTCCCATGGATGTTTAGCAATCCATTTCTACTCCCCTAAGATGAGAACAAAGTGAATGTAACACTTATTTTTCACCTGTTTTTTCTTGAACAGATGCTTGATCCACAATGAGTGCATACATCTGATTTGTTTCGGAAAGCTTATGTAATTTGGCTGTATGGCTTGAGTATTTTTTCCTTCAGGGGATATGTGTGTGCACTAATAAGCAAACAGCTTGCATTAGAAATAATGTAGCATAGCATTATTTCAGTAAATGTCACGGTATTAAAATGAATCAGGAGTAGTCAGATAAATGCGTACTGTAGAAGGAGAAGCATCTCTGAAGGTCTGGAGAGAGGGTTTATACAATAGAGAGTGTCACTAGGATAAGCTTTGTGGATAATATTCAGCTCTTCTAATTTCTTCTACCGTCCTTTGAAACTTGCTTCTGTGTGCTGAGGAATAGTGTTAGCTAATGTTTTCAAATTAGAGGCTGTGTTTTGCATTCTGCATTTGTCCCAGTGTTGCGTGAGGTTTTGGAGAAAATTTAGCTCAGATAATCCAAGAGTGACTTGGGAACTAATAAGGTTGAATTTCTATGAAAAGCTGTTGCTTTTGGGTTGTGGATAGCACAGGAAGGTGAGGCAGAATCTCGGGGCTGTGTTCAGCATCGCACCACTGGCTAATGGCATTGCGAGGACTTCCATCTTCCCTCCGGTCATTCCTGGCACCCACTGTGAAAAGACTGGGACTGGACAGCAAGTAGCAGAGTGTCATTAAAAATAAGCAGCTTCCTTCTGTTCTGTCTCTAGTGCTTTGTAGCCAAGAAAATGATTAGACAGGAAGCTTGCTGAAGTTGCTTTGATGCTATGGAGTTTGAAACTTAAGTAGTTTTTAGGTTTCCAAAGGCAACATTTACATCTTAGGTATGATTTTGTACCGTTTTTTCTTTCCCCAGGATATTAAACTAGTGCATTTGAATGCTACAGTTCAAAAGCAGAATGGAAACATGCTTAGCAGTCATGAAGTTAGGTGTTTGATTTGAGTTGACATAAGGTTCCAGGGGATGAAGTCAGGGTGCTTAGTGGGGTACACGTTGCATTTCGTGCCCAGGTGGACTGGATATGAAAACATGCCCCTTTCCTGTATGCTGCATATCATGTTGGGCTTTTTTTATTTAAAAAAAAAAAAATCCTTCAAAAAGAATCAATAAATGTCCATTGCATTTTTTTTATGGTCTAAGGGTCCACAGGGAGTTGCTGCCCCATTCACACCCCACTGAATTACAGAATGTTGCCGAGTGTCCTGAGAAATATTATACCTCCTTATCACGGGCTCACGATGACTCAACTTGGAGTAGTCAGACTACCCAGGACCAAGTACTCCCAATTTCTCTGGTCCCCATGAATCAGAATTACTCAAACTCAATAATTAGTGGGAAAATCTTACACACATTTTTTTTTTTCCCCTCATCCAACTAAAATCAAAACTGTTGCTCTTGTCTTTGTGTTCCTTCTACCATGTACATCTCATCCTTGAGCCTTGACTGAACGTGGCTTTTCCTTTGGAGGAAGCATATTCCCAAGCTACTGTTGGGTGTATCGCTGGCCTTATCAATGTATCAGAATTTTAATTCAGGATCTATCACTTTTTCAGTGGCTAAATAAAAGAAAGGGATTCATCATAAAGGCTAATGGGGGAAGCACAAATGTGAACTGTGTGATACCTGCCTCTTGGGTACCGTCCAAAACTGTTACTCTATAAGAAATTTAGATTAGGATTCTGCATACAAAGCAAGTGTTCAGTCTATATTGGGCAAGCTCTTGACTGAAAACTAAACTGTGTGTGTGGATACTTTTGGAGTGGTGATAGAGTGCTGGGCTAACTGAGTAACAGAAGTCAGAACTGGGCCGTAAGTGTTTGGAAAAATGCAGTTTATGTCAGCTTTTATTTTCACAGTCTTCTTTATCTTTAATATTATTGATCACTGATCAGTGAAGAAGTAATACAGTTCTCCCTGGGGCATGTTACGATGCTGACATATCAGCATTATTTACAAACTGTTTGAAGCATCTTAAGTCACAATAGGATGCAAATTAGTTTTCTCCCCTCTAGTGGTTTACAAGGCTTTCATCATTTGTGAATTATGAAAATTAAATTTCACTCAGGGTCACAGAAACTATGTGTTAATCTGTTAACAGCAAGTACAGTTCCAAGGCCAATGTGCAACTGAAACAATTTTTTGTTTTATCAGAAATACATGCTTGGGAGTTCTATGTTATTTCAACCAACTAGCACTTCTGAATGTAAGTTCCTTTCTTTGGCTGCTTAGGTAATACTTCTTTTTGTGTAATTTCTGCAAGAACACAAAAACGATCTTGAATGAAAAACATACATAGTTCTAACAATCTAGTGAAATCAAGGCTCTTATATTCCAAGTGTTCCGAAGAGAAATCATAAGCATTCATTTAATGGTACGAGTAATGGTTCCGAGGGTTTTAAGCATAGTATTTAGTACCTCAGTGAAATGCAGTGATGGTAGAATTTGTTTGATGAAATCACAGCTGTTCTGCCTTGGGAAACCCAAAGACCCTGAGCATGCAGAATGCTAAGCATTTGAGACTCATCAGCTTAATCATCCACAACTGAAATGCTTGTCTAGAAGATAAGTTAATCTCTTTGGGATGAGTCCCTCTGCTCTGGCCATGCTCAGAGTCCTTGCCAAGAATTTGCACAGGGAGCGTGCCAGAGCTCCAGTTCAGTTACATACCCTAGGAAAGTTGCTTAGGCAACTATTCCTGTCTGCCTCCTTACTGAGACCTGGGAACTGATTTCGTGAGCCCTTTCATATCATTTTAGAGTAGAGTTAAATAGCTTCACTGATGAAGTGCTGAAGATGATTTAGAGGCAGACTGTTGGCCTTCACTCTGAGGCAGACTAGAAATACTCTTGTGCTCATGTGTATCTGAGAATCATAGAATCATTTAGGTTGGAAAAGACCCTTAAGATCATTGAGTCCAGCCGTTAACCTAACGCTGCCAAGTCCACCACTAAACCATGTCCCTAAGCATCACATCTACAGGTCTTTTAAATACCCCCAGGGATGGTGACTCAACCACTTCCTTGGGCAGCCTGTTCCAATGCTTGAGAACCCTTTTGGTGAAGAAATTTTTCCTAATATCCAATCTAAACCTTTCTTGGTACAATTTGAGGCTGTTTCCTCTTGTCCTATCACTTGTTACTTGGGAGGAGAGACAGACACCCACCTCGCTACAACCTCCTTTCAATTAGTTGTAGAGACTGATAAGGTCTCCCCTCAGCCTCCTTTTCTCCAGACTAAACCCCAGTTTCCTCAGCCAGGAACTACAGTCTCAGTGCAAGCGAACGGGGATGATTTGCACAACAAGTGTACAAAACATTCATATCAGTAGTTACATTGAGAATGAATTCAGGCTTCAGAACTACGCTGCATAGCTACATGTCCCTGTCCTCTGACCGATTGTCACGGTTTAACCTCAGCTGGCAACTCAGCCCCACCCAGCCGCTCGCTCACTCCCTGCCCTGGTGGGACGGGGGAGAGAATCGGAAGGGTAAAAGTGAGAAAACTCGTGGGTTGAGATAAAGACAGTTTAAGAGGTAAAGCAAAAGCTGTGCACGCAAGCAAAGCAAAACAAGGAATTCATTCACTGCTTCCCATCGGCAGGCAGGTGTGCAGCCATCCCCAGGAAAGCAGGGCTCCATCATGCGTAACGATGACTTGGGAAGACAAACGCCATCACTCCAAATGTCCCCCCCTTCCTCCTTCTTCCCCCAGCTTTATATACTGAGCATGACATCACATGGTATGGAATGTTTCTTTGGCCAGTTTGGCTGTGCCCCCTCCCAGCTTCTTGTGCACCTCCAGCCTTCTCAGTCGGTAGAGCATGGAAAACTAAAAAGTCCTTGACTAGTGTAAGCATTACCTAGCAACAACTAAAACATCGGTGCATTATCAACATTGTTCTCACCCTAAATCCAAAACACAGCACTGTACCAGCTACTAGGAAGGAAATTAACTCTATCCCTGCCGAAACCAGGGCACCAGTGTTGGAGACAGGTAAATTCTGTTTTACCTGGCTGCAAGATAAACCCATGTACTTTGTTGTTTTGGTTTTGTTTTTGTTTTTTCTTTCACTGGATATATCAGTCTGGTTTGCAGCTATTCAGAAGTGATCTTCAGCTCTGACGCATTGTTCTACTCTCTTGTCATCTTCTGCCAGATGTTCACAGATGTTGGACTCTTCTGTGCTGCTACGAGAGGGCTGTTTGGGGGCACGCTGAACAGCATTAATATCCCTTCCAGTAGATAATGCTTAAAGCATAAACTTCAGCAAGCAAAAAGGGTAGCGTAAGAAATGGGGTGCTGGAACCTTGTTCCTTTGTTTCGTCCACATACAACAGCACAGTTTGTGACAGCAGTATTGTTAACTGAGGTATTCTCCTTATTTCTTTTGTGCAACAATTTATGTGAAAGTATCTAATTATAAAATTTTTAAAAACCATTTTGAATATTTTCTATTTGATCGAGTTTCCATATGGAATAGTTGTCACATGCTGTTTTCAATACATTTTATCTGAGTTGCAATACAGATTTGCTATAAGTTTTCCGCTAAAGTTCTTTGATGCAAAGTGCCAAACTTCAGTGCCAAACACCAGTACTGTTGAAGGCTTGCATCACTTTACAGCTTCAGTTAGAGCCTTTTTTTATGCTGATGTAATGTTGTTGGAATCATGTGGAACTGCAGAAGTGAACCTTAAGGCAAGAGTGTTAATAATAAAACAATATCTTGAACAAGGCAAAACCACTTAAAGAACAGTAAAATAAGACAAATTGCTTAAATCAATGCTCTCTATTTAACCTTTTGTTGCAAAAAGGGTTAGAGCATTAGTCAAAACTGTTATTTTAATAAAAGGTGAAAATAAGTACTACACTGGAGTACTGCAAAAAACACTGATAGGCCTTTTTGAGGGGCTGCTCAGTACTCTGGAACCTGAGATTACTGAGCAGGGATAAGCCTAGAGAAGAACTTTCTTGGGCACACATGTATATGGGTATATGGAGTCCTTATAGTGGGATTCAAGGAACTAGTATTTCATTCATATTCTTTGCATACAGGTAACTATGGGAAAACCATTTCACGTAGTGTCTGAAGGTTCTCTGTCTATAAAATGAAGGATTTATAAAACACTGAATACTGACAAAAAAGGTATAACAGCTTGGGATATTATTCTCTTGTATCATGCTGATACAATATAATTTATCTGTCTAAACGTTGTGTTTAGGCTTCTAGGATTTATGATCCTTCCTTTTTGGTGGTTTTTTTGTTGTTTTTTTTTTTTTCTTCTGCTCACAATTTGAGGAAAGTATAAGGGGTGAGGGGCTTAAAAATGATGATGGATTGTTTATTGCTTCAGAAAGGTTTTTCTTCTAGAGAGTTGCTCTAGACTAGATTAGCTCCCACTTCATTAGGTTTGACACAGGAATTACTGGATAAAACTTTTCTAATATAGGTCACAGAAATCAATGCAGAAATCTGTAATGGATCCTGTGCGTCCTCTGGTTAAAAATCTGTCTTTCAGTCACTGCAAAATGTGCACTGATGAAAATGTGCAAGTCTTTTCAGATGGAGTCTGAGAAATACTCTTAACACTTGATGCTTTATTTCACTTCCAGGGAAGAATTGGCAAGTGCATGAGGACAGGGGGTGGGGAGTGAGTTAAGACTTTCTTATTTGAATTTGTAGTATTTAAAACTTTAACTCTAAAGGAATCAGAGGAGTTAATTTTAGGAGGTGCGTCTCCATACTAAAAATGTATATGCCTCCGAGAAGTCTCACTGAAAGAGAAATTACCTGGAGGAGACATCAGTGCACGGGTAGTAACTACATACATAAGTTCTAGAGGATTGGGTTTGGGCCCTGGGCCAAGTGATGTGGCACTAAGCAGCCTTTCCTACTAAATTTTTGGATTACCTGTTGGCTTCCATGCAGACACAGCCCTGTTATCGGCCATGTCTCGTAGCCCTGGGATGGGAGCTGCGCGCTGCCCAAGAGCCGTGGCCTGCCCACTGCTGTTCTACAAGAAGCTTCTGCCATCTGTCTCTGAGAAGTGGTAGCATCTCTTCCCTTCAAAAAAGCATAGATTTTCTTTCTTTTGTTCTTTGTAAAGAAGAAAATCAGATCAGTAACTATAGAAACAGGCAGGCTGGTCAGACTAAGAACAAAGAGAGTAGAAGTAAAAAATAATAATACTAACTAATAAATCAGGTACTCTAATTACGGATAACATGGGATAGAAACTAACCTGGAAAGTTTAGTATTCTGAATGCTCAGCTGGCAAATATCCTTGCCATGTGGGTTGCTTCATCTCTGTAATCAATAATATGAACAAACAATTGTTTGACAGCATTTTACCACTGTAATCATCAACTGTTGGATCGATAAAGAGCATTGAACAGCTGCTAAAAAGAGCAACACATCTGTTAATGTTAATACCCCTGAATTGGCCTATGTACTTGTTTGATTCGATAGTCTGCTAAGAGATAACACAATGAAAATATCAGGGGATGGAAAAAAGCTTTCATTATGACTTCTTTCAAACCAAGTAGATACGCCTCATAAAAATATCAGTGGGTACAGCACTGAACGCAGATAGTCACACCTGAACTTGTGGAAGTATTTCCATTTTCCTGTTTGTGCGGATGTAGCTGCAGCAAGATCAGAGGAGAGTTTTCTGGAATTAGGTTGAAGTTGCTTCAAGAGAAACTGTCTTTTCTCAATATTGTGATGCTTTGGGAGGACTATTCTGCTCTGAAGTCCATGTAGCTACATAGCAGAGAAATCTCTAAGTAGAATTTTTTAAATTAAATTTGGCCTGAGTCCAACTGTTGAGTGCTGAGCCTAGCAGCGGCATTTAAGAAGGCACCATTGCAGAGCTGTTTTCTGCCCCCCACCATTCAGAATCTGGCATGGGAAAAGAGGCTTCAGAAGATCATAAGAAAAACATTCTACAAGGCACTCGTGATGTTTGTGTCATTGTTGCCTTTATATAATTTTGGAACAGGAGAGATGTGCAATGGTAATGGTGTAAGTTGGTGTGTTTTCCGGATGTGAATGGTTCGTTGCTACCCTTCAAAATCAAGAGCTGTGTCCATTTTATTCCCACAGAGAAGCTGGTGTAGAATATAGCTGAAAGCTGGTATTTGTTGTTTTTCATGTAATACAAAATTTATTTTTTTTTATATGAAACACAAGGTCCAGTGCACAAGGTCCAGTGAATGAAGTATTTAACACTGATGTCTGACACTTTTCTTATGGTAAGGAACACATTTATTTTATGCTTTTATAAATGATTTGCTACTAATTATCTAAACACTGGAACAACAATCTGGGTCTAGATAGGCAGATGACCGTTTCAATAGGCCATATTCAAAAGACAGCTTGAAGTTGGAGGCAGCAGCTATTAACTTATGCAACAGACAGTTTAAAATTTGTCACCAGATTAAAGATCAATGGTTGATGGGAAAGAGGTTGTACCTCTCTGTAAAAGGTCAGTTCTTTTGATCTGGTTTAGAGGCTTACAGGAAACAAAGGTTCCCAGACTCAGATCATCTTCTGTAAATGCAGCATGAAGGCAGAGAGTTGCAGAACTGCCAGCAGTTTCCAGGAGCCTTGTGGTTAGATATAGAAAGAAAAAGAGAGATCTAACAGATTCATTTCTGAGAGAAGTTGTGCACGGTTTTGTTTTAGTCACCTTTCTCATGTCTGGTTTGCGTATCTCTAAATAAACAAATTTATTTTAGTCTGGCTTGAATTAAAGTTGATTTCAGGGTAGCTGGCTAAGAATGGAACTCCATCCTTGCTATTGCAGTGGTCCTTACATTTGGCGTCAGGGACTACCAGTAGCTGCCTTCGCTGAGCTGTACTGACTGCTCTGGGAACTGCTCTTGCAGATGTACGGGTGGAGATAATATTTTCCAGTGGTCAATGTTGACGAAGCTGCCAAGTACTGTGGCTGCTGGAAGCTAGGGAGGATGCCTTGTCATGATGATCAAGAGGGGAGTTATGAAATCTTTGGGATTAGTTTAATTAAAAAGATGTAAAGGTCTGGTAAGAAGTGCAGGTGTTGAAGTTGTCAGTATATAGTTAAAAACAAACAAACAAGCCCCCTGATTTTCTTCCTGAAATAGTGATTTAAGCAAAAGTAAGCTCACGCTGAACTGAGAGTAAAGGCAGAGTAATAGGTGTACATGTGTTTGGATTTATGCTAAATTTACACATGCACAACTGAGATTTTTGCTTTGACTTTTAGAATATTATTTCAAGATGCTTTTGGTAGCCTGGGATGTTTTGCAGCTGTGATTTGATGTTAGTTCCTTGGCCTACATCCATCCCTTTGATGTTAAAAGACAACATAAAGGGTGGGATAGTCCTAAAACCATATTGTACTGATAAAACATCCCATAAAGCTACATGACATTTTACCTTGGAAAGCAGAAAATTCAAGTAGAAGCGAAACAGGCTTAGGCTGCTGTTGCCCTTTCCACCGTGGGAAGCCAGGAGATTTCAGGATGCTGGATTAAAAATGGTTCATTAGCCACAAGGCCCAAATTTTATAAGTGGAAAATGGGACTAATGCTAGATCTGGCAGCTAAACTAAATCATTTAGGTTCTAGGTTACCAGCTCCAGTGCTTTTATTAAGATTGATAATGTGGGAGTACTTCACAACTCTGTTCAGTGGAGACTGGAAAAAGCCTAAAATCATTAGGGTTGCCATAAATAACAGAATAGGACTCTCTGTGGTCAATTGTTTGTACAGATAGCTTAAATAGCTCTTTGAATCTAGCATCGAGACCGCTAAAGTGACTGCTGGGTTCATTAGCAGCACGTGGCCATTTAGTATTACAGCAGGAACGTGGATGTGAGTAATAGCAAACACAAACCAATCTTTACTCCCAGGTCAGAGATCCTCTGGACAGCGTCTTTTCAGTGTTTCCTGTTCTTTTTAAAAACCAAGGAGATGGGCTGGTGGAAGTTGCTGCTCCTTCACGATGCGGGAGGCAGCATTGCTTCATGCTCCTCTCAGAAGCAAGATGGTGTGACTGAGAGCTTGGGGAGGGAGCAGATTGTGTTCCCCATCTCTCTTTGGACATGCGCGGCAGTGACTTTGTCCCAGAGACGGAGCTTCTAGTGGACCTTGAAGGTCTGTCAGCTTGGTAAGGATCCTGCTCAACTGCGTTAACCCAGACCTCTTTCAGCAGCTATAATGAAACTAGGGAACTACCAACCTTATTGTCTGCAATGGGTGTAGTTAGTGTTTCTTAGTAGCTTGGGTTGCAAAAGTCCTCTCTGGTTGCTGTAGCTCAAAGATAAATGTCTGTCTGGAGTTTTATCCCCTGATATGTGGAAGAAAAAAAGGAGGTGGGGGACAACACGACATTTAAAAACTGGCAGAACATTTCAGTTAAATGTTTTCCAAATGAAACTTCTTTTTCATTCAACGTGGCAAGGTTTGTTGTAGGTAGAGAGAAAGATTAGAAAAATCCTGTTTTGACTGGACCAGAATTGATTTTTTTTCTCAATATTTTCCACTTTGGTCCTTTATCTAGCAAAACTTCTGTATAAAATCAAATGGGGCTTGACTGCTCTCTCAGAATTTAATTCTAACATATACTAGCAAATTTGATAGATGTGACCAGATTCACGTGTTTATTGAGGCAAGCTTGACTGTAAATTCCTAGTGGCTAAAGATAAAAGCATCTGACAGAGCAAACATCTGACATCTGGTGCATTGTTAAAGCTACAAAATTGTTTTTATGGATCCAGCTTAGTAATGAATATAGTTTAATGAGCCGTAGAATACTGCATTGTATAATATTAAAATGCATCTGTTTACATTTTATTTTACTATGTTACATAATAATATTTCAATTTGTCCTGTTGAAGTACATAACTATTTGCAGGTTTTCAGGAAAGTAAATAAATAGTTTCAGAAGAAAGGACAAGAAAGTCCTTATAATACTAAAATGCGTATGCGGTGTAAACAATGGAAAAATTGGCCTCAGCCAGAATTCTTCCTCGACTTCTCCTAAAATATTAACCACACAATTTTTTTTTGTGTGTAAATGTAACAGAATACAAGTCACGAGTTTTTATAAGAATACAAGGCACAAGTTTTTCTAAGCCTTCTGTGTTATGTGGGTAAAGTGATTTTACACATACAATATGGAAATCACTGCAGTCTTTTTTATTTAAAAAAACTGGATCTTGCCACAGAGTATTTCATTAATGTAGTACAATTGCATAGCTTGTTCCTATGGAAGAAAGAAAATGCTAATTTTTTTTAAATGTGCTAGATACCCACCAGTGCCTCACCGATGTAATCGCTGAGAAGCATGTGATGAAAAACTCTAGAAATGTTCATTACGGTAGAGGGTGTAAATTTACTTCTTTGATACATATTTTGTTGTATTTGTTGATAAAACACCATCAGAGTGCTAAGTTTTGATGTCTTAGTTTGATCTAGTTGAATAGCAAAAAACAAACAACTTGAAGAAAGCAATTTGACTTAAGTTACATGCTTGTATGTGGAAACGTTCTTTCACTGTTGTGAATGTACATACTTAACATACAGTTATGTCCCCAAATAATGTCTAGAACACACCACTAATCAATCTCATAATTGGCAGTAACGTACAGACATTGTTCAACAGAATTTCACTCTAACTATGTTTCAGTACTTTGAATTATTTCAAGTTTCTATTGGGCAATCAACGTATAGTATAGGTGCATTTTTCAGGAGTACTATGACTCTACTGATCCCAAGCTGATATGCAAATAATCTCCGAGACTGCTTTTATTATGATTTCAATTTTTACATCAATTTTAGAAAGAGATTTTCTGCTTCTGCTGTCACATATCCCCTTGGAATACTCTGGAAAATATTTTAAGTTAGATTTTACTGTTTTCTGGCTGAAATTTTTCACCTATAAAATCTATAATCTGATTGTATTATTTTTCATGAGAACATAAAATCTTTACAGGCTCAGATCAAAGTACTGTGTGGCTTGAAGCATATGCCTAGGGGAAGGTAAAGGAACAGAACATATCTGTAATGATACTTTACTATAATAAACTTTCAGTAAACAATTTACTGCTGAGAGATTTCCTGAGCCAAAGGTGATCTCTTTAAGTTATGTTAGCAATGTTTTGCATTTTTTTTTTTTTTTTTTTTTTACCCACGAATGTGTCAGTCTCCTCTTTTGCCATCTCTAGCACTCCAGAACAAGGAGTTCCACAGCTTATCCCTGGGCTCTGTGAAGAGCCATTTTCTTCAGTTTATTCTGAAACTTCACCTTGTAGGCGTACAGTGATGCTTCCAGCCCAGCTCCTTGTGATCTGTAATTCAGGCACCGCATGACATTTTTGAATTGAAACACCCTTGACTGATTTCTTTTAAGTGAATTTGCATAACTACTTTTCTTAATCAAAGTTTGGAAATTCTACTTTACTGCACTTTCAATTCAGTATTTACAAGCAAGATTTGTGATCCTGAAATTAATAGTCTCATCTAAACCATTTTGACTTTTTACTGCCTTGCTGTTCAATTACACTGCGATCTGATCCATTTGCTCTGAAACTGCCAGCTGCTGGGGAACTCTGATGCTTCTGGTATTCCCTGCTGAGTGACAGTGAGGTCTTATTCCTATCCACTCGCAGCTGAAGCATCTGGAGTGTTAAGCAGTAAGTACAGCATCCAATTCCTCCCATTCTTTGTTGTAAAACAAACGGAGAATACTCTCCATAGAATGGTTCTGGTTTGTTCTACCAAATCGAAGCAATGCTCAGAACACACTCCTTGGTGAAAATCACAAATAGAGTCAGTAAACATAAAATATTAACCTAAGCAATATTGTACCCCAGGCACATAGAGCCATTATGACCACGTTGGGTTTTTAAGGCAATGGTGTCAGCTTCACGGTGCGGCTTTCTGTGCTTTCATAAAGGTGGCCAAAAAGGGAAGCCAGCCCAATCTGGCGATTTGTAACGGTGAGACTCGCAAAGTGTATTGGAGCGCCGCAAGAAGGATTGCTCCCTGCACGTATTGGTAGCTCTGCTTTGGGAATTCCACTGCATAAAATTATTGCATAAATTATCTTAACTCATGAGAATTGAGATAGCATGAGTTTCTTTCAAGAGAAGCTGTGGCAAGGAGTGACTTGTATGGGCGTATGTTTGTATTTATATGTATGTATTTATGTATATATTTTAATTCTGAGTCATATGCTTATAAAAGATTCAGTTCTCTAGTGAGATCAGAAGTACATGAGGTTCTCCTGAATTAGAAAAGTCATTTCTCTCATCCTGTTGTCACTGTACTATTTATAATTGAATTTTTGCTCTTATATCTTTGATACTCAGCCTACGTACTCTAGTTTATAACTTTAATCCATTTTTGCAACTTAGTACAGTAGTACAGTTGCATCCTTGAACGTTGACTTCAGGCAATGCGTACTTTTATTAGCTTCTCGTACCCCCTTCTTCCCAATCATATGTGTCTATCTCTGAGGTCATAATCTTGACAGTACGGCACAAAACCATGAAACCTGCATTAGTTCCTGGTCATGTTACTGCAGCCAATATAGGCTCAGTCATTCTGAAATTGTTTGGTTCTTGCGTGTGAATTATGGCTCTTTGCATCTGCTCGGTTGTTTCGGGAGTGGGAGTACCAGTACTGCGTTAGAGCTGTGTGATATAGAATTTTGAAGCCTCACTTGTGCTCTGATCCATCACTGTTGCTTTTAAAGTGAAACGAAGTTTGAGGACTTAGTTTCTTCTCTCCTTTCCTTCCATTTCCTATATTACTTTGGTATGAACTTTGGGCCAGATGATGTTCAGTCAAGCACCAATGATAGCATCAGAATGAGCTGAGTTTTTTAGGAGGAGGCCGGGTGCCAACTTCAATTCATAACTCATTTCCATCCCAAACAACTGTAGATATGGCAGGAAGGGGATAAAGTTAAGTTGTTCTTTTCTTCAATAAGTACTGACTAAAAGAAGAACAAACCCCTTTGGATTTATGCCAGCAGTGAAGAAGTGGCCAATACGTGACTAGGATCTGTAGGAAATAGCTCACAAAATCCTACTTGTTGCTACCCCAGGCTGGTTACACGGGAGCAGACATTAGAAGTGCAATAACATTGTTATGGAAAGTAAAGCTACATTAGGTAACTTTTAAAAGGTTCTAAAGTTTTATTACTTATGAATTTTTTTTCTTCTTTTTTCTTTCTACCACAAGAATCATAGTGCTGCAGGAACCTATTTTGCAGGCAAAAGTGTATGGAAAAATAGGACCAATAAATTTCAAAACTCCATAGTAAAAAAATAAACTTCTGAAAAATCATTTTTCTATAAAATATGTAGTATGTGTAGAAGTCTTGGTGCTGTGGTTATATAAATGTTATACAGGCACCTAGGAATAATGTTGTCATTCTAACCCACACCTATAAGACCTTTATACTGTGTCACATCATGTATTTTATACATGCTCTGTGCACATATATAATTTTTTTAACAGTTCTGATCAGTTACAGGTTATGTGTACACCTCTTCCATATCATGTGGTAAAATCACCGTTTCTCTTGATATATTTTGTCTTCTTACCTTGCTCCTATGTGATCCTTGCAAGCCACCCCTTTGGCCAGGTTAGATGTAAAGAAATGAGGCAAGGATTTTTGTTCACAACTGTAAAAACGTGACTGGAAGATGATTGCCTCTGTGGATTGATAGGTATGTGCTTTCCTTAGTTTAGTTCTTCTCTGAAATGCTATTGCATTTCAAGGGATTATTGGGGGCCTGAATTTGTTCATTTGTTTGGGAATTCTGTGCTCTAAAGGGTAAAGAAAAACAAAGTTTGGTCAAGATATTAGGAAAGAGGTAAGTACATTATATACCAAAACTACAAACAAAATAATTTCTGTAGTTAACTAGCTGAAAGCATTCTTTTAAATGGTGTTATGTATTTAGGGCAGCAGGAATGTATGCTGGCTTTCCAATACGTGCCATGCGCTGTGAAAGGGTCTAAAGTTTAGAACAGGAGTGTTCCCTGTTGAACTCAGTAAATGATGCTGGGAAACACAGGCAGTGAGAGAAGAAAAAGATGTCAGGAGAGATGGGGAAAAAGAACAACAACAAAAGCAGTTTCTGTTTGTACTAACTCCATTTATTAAGCCTTCACCCGAAGGACTTCCTTCTGTAAAAAATTCAGAACTGACTGTGTTCAGAGCAATCCATGCTGAGGCACCCTCAAAGTATTTCTGTACTATTCCATTGTGTTAGAGGAAAGGCAGGGTGTTGTTTTCTTGCTTTTTATCGTTCCTCTATAATACTGTACCTCATCTCCTCTGCTGGGAATTCTCTCAATACACACGAAATCATACCAGAGTAAAGACTACTAGAAAACCATGTGCATTTACCACCTCTTCACAATGTGATCATGTCACATGAAGGGAAAAAACAAGTGTGTCGGTGCAGTTCTGACTCACCTGCTGGCATATGTTTGGGAATTATACTGCAATGGGAATAACTGCAAACCCCCTCATGTCTTAAACCCCAGCATTCTTCCCCCCCTCCCCCCCCGCCCCAACTTGCCTGCTGACAAAAGCGAGCAAAGAAATAGAAGGGCTGAGAAATGGTCATTGACACACAGTGATACAGCAAGAGAAAGGAGAGGGAGTAATTGCATGTATAAACTCCAAATGCCTAGCAGAACCCAGAAAAGTCAATGGTAACAGGTTTCAAATGGATACAAAGGTGAGGGAAAATCCAGTGGATTGCCCTTCGGAAAGTGCGTGAGGGAAGAATAATACAATCTCAACCACTTTACAACAAATTTCAAATCCTAGCCGTATCGAAAATGGCCAGTTACCCATCCTAGTTTGGTCTTTAGCTTTCGGTAGTTCATGAACATTTTTAATTGACTCCGCTCTGCATTAGTCACCATGCTATTGCAGAGAAAACACATCCCTGCTGGCTCTGCTTGAAATGAGCTGTGTAAATCAAAACTACCGTGCTGTTTCATAACCATCATGGCACTTTTTAAAAGTTAAACCTGAGAATGTGCACAGTATCAATTTCTGATTTATATTAAAGCCACTGGGCTAATTAGAGCAATGCATATGCAAATGTAATTAGTGATGACAGGCGTGCAAATAATTTAAAATTCATCTTGATAAATATTTCACTAATTCCATAACAAGGATGACATTTGATCAGGAAGCAATTGCTTAGAGCTGCTTTTAATTGAAATGCCACAAACATTTGAAGAGGAATGTCTTGGTTGTGTATAAGTTCTGCTCTCAAGGAAAAGAGGGTGAGTGCTAAGTTTAGTCCCTCTTTAAAAATAAGACTGATTAGAAATTAGTTTTAAATGTGCACAGTTTGACACTGGTTTTGAAGACTTCCACTGCTATCCAGTTGCCAGGAGTTTTAAAAGACAGACTGTGTGCAGCCTCTGCGTGACCGGACAGTGAGCAGAGAGCTGTGTGTGATACAACAATAGTAAAATCAACAGGACTCTCATTATGACAGCCTGAAGCTGTTTATAATTATAATGCTTAATTAGGTGAGACACAAACAAGGAGAGAGTTCATTTGGTCAACGTTCTCTACAGTATACCAACCAAGTAATCAAAACAAAGTTTTAAACTGTTCGTAGCCTTTGGCGAAATTAAACTTTGTAATAGTGACATTTTATGAAAAGTTTTGACAAAATTTTACCCTTTTTAAAATGAAAATCTTCCTGTAAAGAGCAGCTCCTCTTGAGACTAGTCAAATGCGCTTCCTTCCCAAGCCACGCTTTGTCTGTTTGAAAACTGAAATATGTTACTATAGAAAAGCTGCCTGGTTATCTACTTAGTTGTAGATGGTATATTGTCATTGTAATCTCTTGGTTAGGCAAGGTCTTTCGTAGCACTGAGGTCTTCCCTAATGGTGAAAGCAGGCAGCTGCAGTGCAGGTACCCCAGCCAAAATCGCCCAGGGACATGCTGGGCAGGTCTTAACCTGGGGGGGTATCCACAGGGCTGGGAGCTCTGTGCAGAGAGCTGTGCCGTTGCTTTAGAGTAGAACCGCAGCGAACTCAGTGATGAGAAGCCACAAGATGATGACACGTGTCCCCAAAGCCGTAGCTTTGTTCTCTAAACCTTTGTTTGCCGAGCTGTTGTTTGGAATCTTCTTACCGTAAAAATGTACGTTCCAGTTCAGACTGGTGTTCTCTCTTGGCATCTCATCCCCCACAGCAGCAAGTGTGTAGGAAGGAGAATAAAAAAGGAAAAACCTTTAGTAATATTTCCCCCAGAAGACACCTACAGCCTCCAGCAATTTTTTCTTGAAGGGCATTTTGAGCCAGTTGTATCTTATGTGTAATTGCTTTTGATGTATTTTTCCATCTTTTACCTATTTTCCTCTCTCAGCTGCATCCTTTGTCCTGTCCCAGTGGCACCCCAACAACGTGATTCTCTGTTTTTGTAGTAGAAGCCACTCTTTTACCTTGACGTGCTCTCAGTAAAATGCGATTTTGATAGGAGATTTTCATGTAGTCCTACTAAAGGATCAGACTCCCAAACATAACGCAATGCCATTGACACGACGCGAGCTCTGTACACTTGCTTTATACACACCGCATATTGCATACACGCCACGTTTTTCACCATGGTGACAAAAATCGAGAGTTAAAATGAGACGTTAATGTGAATGTTTGGGGTGCAGAGCAAGAAAAGACTCTTCTGCCAGATGGCAGTTGCTGGTTTGTTTTTCTTTTAATGTGGGAGACCACTTAATTGTTACTGGTGACATTTTTTGATCAAAATGTTTTTGTCATAATGCAGTGAGACTTACATAATTTTTCTGCAAACTTTTGTCAAGTTGCTTTATTTAAAAAAGGGGAACATGTGAAAAATAAAAAAAAAAAATCCATTTCTCCTAAGTCTCAGAGAATAGTTCATTATTATTTGTAATTGTGCAGTCATTACAACTGTAAAGTAAGTGAATAAAAATGGCTTACAGTGCTGAGTATTAATTTTTGACTAACAAGTTGTAATGCTCGCTTCTGTGCTTCGGGGATTGTTTCTTCTTTAATGCAATTAGCATTTTTATGCTGAAAGAGGCATGTTCTTACTCAAGCCATACATTATTAAGCAACACTAAATAAAAAATCTGAAGTACGCATGTATGCATTTCTGTATGTTTTGTTTCTTCAGGCAATTAATTTTTAATTTAACAATGTCATATATTGGCAGTAACTTTTAGCACAGTAAGCTTGTTTCATCCATTTTATTGTCATTTAGTAAATCAACTGTAGGCTACACACACAAACAAGTGCTTTTCGAGCCAGGGTGTTGAATTGAATTATTTTTATATTTCTGTATGCTTTCCAGAAAATAAGCATAAAATGGAGTGATAAACCTGACTCAGAATAAATCATGTTAAAATGAGGAAACAGAATGTATTGAAAGATTATTTAATAGAGTTCCTGAGCATCATTCTTGGAACCAATATTGTTTGATGTTTTCAGTAATAGCTTTGGCACAAAGTGTTGTAGTCTGTTGGAATTTACTAAAGATTCAAAGTTAGGTGACATCATCAACAGAGGAGATGGATTGAGTTGCTGGGCAGAAAGTGTGGAATGACATTGAGGGTGGAATTTTATGCATTTATTTTTTTTTTTTAAGGCACTCCCCTCAAAAAGAAAAAAAAAAAAGAGCGAGAGATTAAATTCCATAGTTCAAAACATAAAATAATGCACTTGGGGAACAAAATGAAGATACTCCACATTAGTCTAACCACATCCCTTTGGGGGAAGAAATAGTTTGAAGTATGAATTGATCCAGGTATGACTGTGTGCTGCCAATGTGATGCAACTGTTGGGGAAAAAGGGAAATTCAGTTGCAGATTGCATCGGTCAAGATCCTTCCAGTAGAACTACTGGAGTGTCAGACCCCTGTGCAAACCCCTGTTACTCTATAGGGGGTTATATAATCTTGATTAAGAAGCATGAATTGTTACAGATGAGGACTGAATTTAACACTGACATTTTATATCAGTGTTTGCAATTTCTTTTTTGTATATTAAGTATCGTGTTAGATGCTAGTGGAGCACTAAAATTTAATATTTAAATCCTTAGAATTCATACTTATATGTGAGAAATAGAAGTGACCTGGAGCGATTTGACTTTGGGATGAATAGTTTTTGATGCTTTCTTTGATCATTTTCCTTTCTGGAAATCACTTAGCATTTCATGATTTCAGAACACATAAATTGAAGAAGTATAAAATCGTAAATCATGTCACTTATGAAAATTTGTACTTAAGAACAATTACTCTATTCTTTGTGTCTGCTGGATGATAAATATACTTCATTATTGGATCATAAATATACTTCATTCCTTTACCTTTGAGAATGATGTCTTACTATTACTAGTTTTAACATAGATAATTTTAATTATATATATTTCTATAACTTTATACAATAGCTTTCCTTTTATTTAGAAAGGACTAAAAGTACTCATTGTAAATGCAAACGCATGTCTTAATATTTTGGTTATCTCAGAAAGGAATAAATATAAACATAATTTTCAGTATATAGTATTTTTAGATATAGAAAACTGGAGCATTAAGCAGTGGAGCAGTCACAAGTGGGGATTTACAGACATTACCATCTGCTGTGTTACTTGAATGCCACGGAACTATACTGCAGAATGCAAATAGAAATAATTGCACATTAATGGAAGAGATCCAGATTGAGGCTGTTTATTAATATATACCAATGCTACGGTTTGTACAAAAATTGTGTGCTGAAAACTCCTTATACATCATCATTTCCATACCAGTGAAACTAGTTGCAGCCCGTGTTGACCTTATTCACTGTTCCTCAAGCCCTGTCACAGACAGCTTTCAGAAATGATTGGATTTTTGTGGCTTGATTTGGCAGTCATGAAATGTAGGAGTTAGTGAATGTGATGCATGTCCAGAGGAAGGGCAATGACAAGGGGAAAGGTGAAAGCCTTCTAGAGACCAGACACGTCGAAGCATATTCTGCTTCAAAAAAGGAAGAGGTTACTTGCTATGGCTTAAGATCTATCCTGCAACTAAGTCCCTTTCATGTCACTTAAGGCAGAAGCCGCACTGTGCAAGTCTTTCCTGAGCCTCTTGTTCAGTGCCACAATATTTCTCCCTCTGTATAAGGTTTAAATAGAGATTTTGTTTGTTTCTTTCTTTCTTTTTAATGCTCTTTTATTCATGATGGGCCCACCATGGGTAGACAGGTGACTTAGTCTCATAAGTAGCAAACTGGAGTGCTGCTGTCATATCATCTTTTTTTATTTTGAACTATTGACCTATCTGACAAATATTTACATGTTTATAAATGTACTGCTTTAATATATAGGATTTTTCAAATCCTTGGGCATGTGTTTCTACTTTTGCATTTCCAGCTTGCTAAAATGGAAATGTTTTAGTTTAAACCACATGATTTTGTAAATAAATAAGATGTGATCAGTGGATGACTAGATGAGTTAGTCATGTTATGTTCCCTTTGGACTTGCTGGAGATCTAGTCTATAAACTCAGTGGAAACTAGGATTTAATTAGCAAGGAGATGTTTCCATGTGATCAGCTACATAATGTTCTAAAAATGCCTGTTTTTCTTCATTGACTACAGAGCTAGGGACATCCATATTGGTTTAGTGAACTAATTCATTCATTTTCCTAATTTACCACAAAATGGGCAAAATCATAGGGAACGATTTAAATGTCTCTTGCCTTGTTGTACTTACAGCTTTCATAACAAAAATTTTGGTTGGTGGGAATGGGATCAGGAATGCACTCCAAATGTGTTTATATTATTGTTAGTGTTCTGTTAAAGGGACTCTGGGTAAGCCATTATGCAAGAAATGACAAATTTTTGTCATGGTCTATGAGAGATTATTTAATGAGATCATAGGGGATAAATACCACCAAGCCAAGGAACGTGGCTTTATCATTCATAATACAGGAAAAATTAAAGGAAGTTAATTTTTTCCCAACTGCCTCAGTTGGCCTAAGAGTCTACTTTCCTTGCAAACTTTGGCCTCCTGAATACCGGTATCTCAGGTTTCATCTGTTACCAGTCCTGTGATCTGTGAGTTTGGGAAAGTTTATCCGAAACAAAAATATAAACTGTTTTTAAACTTTTGTTAAGATGAAGTTTTGATTCTATAAAATATATAAAATCTTTTTAGTTACTCTTACTGAAATTATTACATTCTTGACAACCCTGTGTAATGTTCAGTACTCAATAAAATGTTATTTCTCTATGCCTCAAAAGTTTTTAATGATTTGTAGAAAATGGAAAGCCTTGATTGTCATTTGAAGTCTTTT
Organism: Aptenodytes patagonicus; assembly: GCF_965638725.1. NCBI lineage: Eukaryota > Metazoa > Chordata > Aves > Sphenisciformes > Spheniscidae > Aptenodytes > Aptenodytes patagonicus. The sequence continues at coordinate 7,570,352 of NC_134954.1, forward strand.
TTTTTTTTCAATACGGTTGGCTTTTAAATGGATAAAAGGATCAGCAAAACTGATAGGCATTTATTTTATTAGTATTTTTCAATATTATCAATTGTGTCCAGTATTGTCAACCAGAAGAATCCAATTGTAAGAATACTGTTCTAACTCAGTCTTGTTTCCCCCAATAACAGTTCTAAAAAAAACCCAACAAAAACCCAGTATTATCAGTAGGACATAAGAGAGACCTGAAATATTTTGCTACCTCAGAGATATGCAGCAAATCAGCTTAATTCCTAATACAACGTGTGCTCAGTGAGATCCTTCTATAGTGAAAGGTTTTTTTCCAACATCTGTAAAGCTTCTTCCCGCTATCCTTCTTCCAGGATCTTTGCAACTCCAAACCGCAAGTCTAGCAGCAATCTGAAAATACACTTGAAGCATATGGATGTTGAAGTATGAGAGTACGGGCCATCTGGTCATCGGATGTCTGATTTGCATGCTTGGATTGGTTTGTCAAGGGTCTCGGAACTGTTTCCGAAGGATTATTAAACAAGACAAAACCAGAAGATTGTTGCAGAGCAGTGAAAGGTCTTGGGCCCCTTTTGGCATGTCTTTAGTCTTAAGTTGTGATGTAAAATAAATATGCTTAGCAAGTATGTTTACTGTCTCCTGCGGGATGGGTTCAGAACCGCCTCCTCCTGTTTTGTTGGCTCTGATGTTCCTCAAACGGGCCTCACCTGCAGGACGTACCTGCGGGCACGCGTCGATGCTCCCGGCGGGTTGTCCTGCTCGCACAGCTGTGGCCCTGCCGGCACGGGCAGGGGGAGAGACAACTGCAGCTTGCGTTCCCAGCGAGACAGTTGGCGAGCAGTGCCTGCTGCCTCTCCTCCGGCCCTGCTTCCAAAGTTTGTGGCCTGTGTATTTGCTGCACTCAGACATTTTATGTAACTGTTCATGAAGTTTTTCCCTGCTCTGTGTACCCAGCGACGATTTCATGTCTGCGGCAGTGGTGGTCAATTTATTGTAGCTTTTTCAGGGTCAAAGTATTTAAAATGGGAAGAAAAAACACCCCTTTGTCTGCCTCAGGTAGGCAAAATTCTCTCTCTTGGCACTTAACATGACATTTAAAACCTCCAAGAATTATTTTTAACTGCGATGAGAGGAAGTTTAGGCCTACAGTCGTCTATTCTTTCTTCCTTTTCATTCCTTATTTTTTCTTGTATGGAAGGGAGGAAGTTTGATATTTTGGATACCGTACAATAGATCTCTTCCAGAATAATGTTTTTCTTCCTATGCTTTACTGAAATTTTTAGTGCTGTACCCAGTTGCACACAGTATTATAGATCATTGAAGTCTTTGTGAAGAATGCTGTCTTAACAGGAGACATGTACCTGTCAAGATCCATGTAATCATCACATTTTCTGGTATTTATTAACCTGGAAAGTTGATCAACAGGCAGAAAATTGCTTGGAACATTAATGAGAACAGCAGAAATATGCTGCATTCACATGGAAAGGTTTTAAATATTTTCCAGTCAAAGCTCCATGACCAGTACACAGGCAGTGATGTATAATCAGGAAAACACTTTATCTACCCATATTCATATGTGTCAGTAATAAAACTGTGCTTTTTTCTGACTAGTTAACAGGAAACATGGTGCTGAAAAATTGTGTAAATTATCATTGAGTACTATTATTGAGAATTTTATGTCTTATTTTTTGTGTGTGCCTTTTTCTTGCGTGAGTGGTTCCCTTTTTACCAAGAATATTCCTAAAAAAAAGGCAAAATTAAACTCTCATAGCTTTCTTGTTTGGTATAATTTTGCATATATATATAGATATGTGCATGTATTTCTGTTTCTTTATGCTTCTGAACAACATAGACATTGTGAAGAAAAAAAAAATCTCTGAGCATAGCTGCAGGATAAATTCTGTTTCCTCTCAAGCTGGTTTTGATCCTCTCTCTCTATAGATATATTTCTCTCTTAAAGCAAAGCTCCTATAACTAAAGGGACTGGAGAAATTTTCAGGCCCTTCTTTTTCTGACCCATGCTTGAGAACCAAGTTGATGCTGTGATGGCAAGTCCCAGGCCCGTTGTGGGCAGCGTGCGTGGAGCTGTGCCCCATCCTCTCCTCGCCCTGTGGTCACATACAGAATACTGCGATGGTCAGGCTGAGATAAGTACTCTTGGTGTCCGTTGCAGCAAAGGCAAGGGGTTTGCCGGAGGTGTGTTACGGTTCAAATCCAGGCTGTCGTGCTATCATGGAACAGCATGTATTTCATGCAATAATGGAGACGCCAAGTACCAAGCCCCAAAATTTACATTAAAAACTACAGTGACGGGCACTTGAAAATGAATGGGTTTTGTGGAGAGCAATGACTTACGAGATGATGAGAAGGGCAACGAGGGCTGGTGAGGGGTCTGGAGAACAAGTCTTCTGAGGAGCGGCTGAGGGAACTGGGACTGTTTAGCCTGCAGAAAAGGAGGCTGAGGGGAGACCTCATCGCTCTCTACAACTCCCTGAAAGGAGGTTGTAGCGAGGTGGGTGTTGGTCTTTTCTCCGAAGTAACAAGTGATAGGACGAGAGGAAATGGCCTCAAGTTGTGCCAGGGGAGGTTTAGATTGGATGTAAGGAAAAATTTCTTTACTGAAAGAGTGGTGAAACATTGGAAGAGGCTGCCCAGGGAAGTGGTTGAGTCCCCATCCCTGGAGGTATTTAAAAGACGTGTAGATGAGGCGCTTAGGGACATGGTTTAGTGGGCATGGTGGTGTTGGGTTGACGGTTGGACTCGATGATCTTAGAGGTCTTTTCCAACCTCAATGATTCTATGATTCTATGATTACTGTTTGTTTTGTCCGCTGAGCCAAACTGTTTTTACTTCATCCTGTACGTTGATCTGCTAAGATTTCAAAAAGGTCTGCGTCAGGGCAAATCCTCTGCCATGGACGTTGTTGTGTGAGGTCTTGCATTTTGTGCAACTTCCCGGAGATTCAGGACCACTTTTTTGTGTTACATCTGTATCTTTGCTAAACTAGCCCTTGCCTTTTAACCGTACGGTTAGGTTCTGATCAAATACTGCACCGGTCGCAAAGCCAGCAGGCTTTCTCCTCCCCATTTTCTTTTTGAACTTGGCTGCAGCTACAACTTAAACTGCAAAAGCCAGGCTGCTGCGTCCTGCTCCAGAGTGTATGCCTTTGTGGCTTTCAGTTCCCGCGCCCTGCCTGTCTGTGTGTTGCTCTAGGCTCTCGGTGTTTGCACAGGTATTGGGCTGCTGTCTGCATTGGGGAAGGTGCTGCTGTTACGGGAAGGGAGGTGGGTGTTGGACGTCGGTGTGACCTCGCCTCCCGTGCCACCGAGCTGGCAGCAAGGCGGCTGCTGCCAGGCTCTTACCGAAAAACATTCCTTGCTGTTCTCCTCAGGCTTCTCTCAAAGTTTGCCTCGTTTTATTTAGAAAAAGGTATTTATGCTGCTGAAAGAACTTTAAAAGCATTAATGATATTTGTGCCTGAAATGATGAGATTGTCACTGAGGCAAAGCCATCGTGCGCTGATTATATGGTAACCAAAACCAAAAAGAAAACCAGCTTGCACTTCTGAAGTGAGGGCAGTCTTTCCCCATGAGAATATTTATATGCATTCATGTGAAATAGACTACTTAATTTATTAAGTGTTCTCTCATATTCAGATTAGTTTTTTCAAATACTTGTTATTTTTCTCTGAAATCTAAGATGACTGCTGATTTAGATGAACAACAACGTTCTCTATTGTAAGAGCCAATATAAAATATATGGATGGCTTCACACAAATATTTATCTGTTGCTCTTGTAGCTGAACATAATTACTTCACATATGTATCTGAAAACTAATAGATACAGCTCTATGCACATTTGATGATTTCTTGAAAACAGAGACTAGAGAACTTTTTAAACTGAATTATTTTAATACCAGAGTGATCTGAAAGAACAAGGGAAGACCAAGTCATTTAGGAATCTATTAGATTATTTTTAATGTTTTAAACAATCCTCATTGTTCTAGAGTATTCTCAAGCAAAAGCTGTTCACTGATGTTTTTTCCTCTGAAAAAGCACAAGGTTTTTATTCCTTTCTAGTCTTTTTCAAATCATATTACCCACAGAGTAATGAGTGGTGGAGGAGAAGCTAATGGCTGTTTCCTTGACTTGCGTGGAAAGAATGTGGGTTCTTATGAAAGTCTCTTGGGAAAGGTTTACCTCATTCAAACGTTAAATAGAATAATTTCAGAAGTGTTATGCTTTTTTTTTTTTTTTAATCTCACAAATTCAAGTTGTATTTCATTGTTTAGTTTCATAGCGTATGCTTTTCTTTTTTTTTTTCTTTAACACGAGGAATATGGCATATTGCAGTGGAATTAATAATTGATTTTTACTTATGTTTCTATTACTGATCTAAATGTACAGTTTTTGATAAGTCACTATTCATAAGTTCTACTTGAATTACATTATAATTGATTACAATTAGGGACTGCTGATTTTTTGGTCCTGTTGATGTTACAACAAAACAATACATTTTCTAGGGAAATTATTTTTTGCAGAAAATTCAACTGAACAATGGGTTTGAGAACACATTACTAATTCCTGAAAATACCTATTTAATAGAATTCTGAATTTCCCTTTTCCTGTAGTATTTAAAATACTTATTTTAAATCTCATTGATTTCAAATTAAAAATGCAGTACTGCTACTTCTTCATGGTATTACAGTTTAGCATAGTAAGCCTGGGATTCTTAGGTACTAATGTATTTTAATCTTTTTTTTTTAAATCATCAAGTTAGTAGCAACAAATACAAGGTAAGTTGGTTTTTTTTTGTGTGGGGGGTGTTTGGTTAAGTTAAACTGGTGCTTCATAGTACCTAGCTATCACAGTGTGGGAACATCTTAAATTCATAGTTTAACAGCTAGTATACAAAAACCAATTTATAATCCGACCAAAGAAAAAGAGAAGATTTTTGATTGTGCAGAGATGTTTGAGATGTGATAGCCTTTCCTGTGATTACAAACCAGTCCTTGAAAACATCCTGGCAAACTGTGAAGACCTTTTTAATCATCCTGGAAGTGAACAGAACAGTTTGTTAGGCATGAAGTCCTAGTTATATTCTTAAAGTTCAGTTCTGCAGCATTTCTTCTCTTCAGTCCTGCTAAGGGCCAGACTTGCTAATATGTGGCTAAAGCAAAAAGAGATAAATTGCATGCAAATTATTTTCTTTCCTCTTTCATCTCACCTTATTGTCTGTGCCTTTTTCATAAGTGAACACTACCCCCAACACCAAACACTTCGAGGAATGGAAATTACAATTGTGCTTTATGTAAAGGCTTGTCCCCATTCCCTGTGTTCAGACCTAAATTACTAAAACTTTAGAGGTTTATAGTTAGACCATTTTCACAAACACCACAAACATCTTAATATTTTCTTGCGTATTTAAGTGCTTTTCAAAGGGATATGTAAGCATGAGTGAAATGAGATGGTAATAGCAAAACCCTGTAGGCTGAAATACTGCTTTCTTGACTCCTTTCAGGTTTTCGCCGAATATAGATTATTTTTTTTCCTTTTTCTATAATTTCCATTTATAACTACAGTTTATCCACTGGAATTAAATGGGATGCTGATTTCTCAAGTGTCTTAGCCCCCAAGCATATTGTCAGTATTAACCTTGCACCTTTAATAACTTAAGATAGTCCTGCTTCTAAAGCTGCTTTCTCTCATGATGCTGTACTGCCCCAGGCTAACAGCTGCACTTAGCTAAAGCATGGGTCTGAAATCCTCTTCACTGAGTCCAGAGGGGCGACACAAACATGTTCCACTAAGAGATTTAATTTGCCCATCTATTCCCCCCTGAAAATTCCTGGTAGCTTGTATTTCTTTCCTTGCTTTGAGGAAGAGAATCCCCATTTGTCCATGCAGAAAGATCAGTTCTCTCCCTCCCCTCTGATTTGACCATTTCTCAGTGCTGCGGCTCCTCTTTTGTCCTGGGCTGCGTTAGCCATGGATGAGCGATCTCCTAACCTTTTGCTGTGCTGATGTCCTTACAGGGTAGCCAGCTGCCTGTTCCCAGCCCTGCTACTTTTGCTCTCTTCTGTATACCCAATCAAGAAATTCATGAAAGGATGCTTCTAGAAGCAGTAGAAAAGTAACTACTTTTAGAAGACAACCTGCTTCCTTTGATAATATTTCTCCCATTCTTGGCAGTAAGCTTTAATATTGACAATGCTAACCTATTTATGGCTCACGCTTTCAGCTAAAAATGGTTTAAGTTCAAGGCTAATGGGTAGTGATAATGCAATGGGTTTTCCAAGTTCTGCTGCAATATGAAAGTTCTCCTTATGTACCTGGAGGTGTAATGCCACCACCTAATGATACTGGAGTGAGAAGCCAATTAGTTTCCTTGAAAAGGTTGGAAGCATCCTAGAAAATGGAAAGGTTGCACAGAGACAAGAATATTTGATTTTCTATTCCTTTTCTTGCACCTTTCTATGTATTAATGAAACGTGAGGGGGAGCTGGGAGTTGCTGGAGTAATGTGTAGGCAGAGATTACTTGATACTTGTTCATGCTCAAGGTCTGCTCTCATATTGCAGGTGGTTTCTTGTTTACAGTTATAGGCCCCACATAGTATTAGATAAAAAAAGAAAAAGGAAAAAAAAAAAAGGAGGCACTAACTCTAAATTGCAAAAAAGAACCATTTAAGTTCCATTAGTGACATTAGATCAGGCGCACTATGCCGCCTGTGATTACTTTTTAAAATATAAATGTCTTAAAAGCAGGAACATAAAAAGATAATAAAACAACATCTATAACCAGAAAATTAAGACTGAAGATGGGTGTTATTTCAAGTGCTTAAAAAAAAAAAAAAAAATCCAAACCATGGCGTAAATAGATAAATTGCTACTGCGTGGCCACCTCCCCCACTGGACAAAATCTTCCCTACTTTAAATGTTAGGCCACAGGAGTGTCTTAAAATATATGGGAGAAGAAAAACAAAGGGCATGGAATATGTACTTTTCTCCTTTATAGTGTAATTGTGTCTCGAAGGGAAAAATAATCTTTCCTATAATACTAGAACTCATCTGCCTTATAGCACAGCAGTTATAACGTATTCATTAATAGATAGTAGTACAAGCTTTTTTAAAAAAATCTTCATATGCTTGCAAATCCAATAGATTGGAAAGATACTATTGCTAAGAAATAGAAAATAAGTTAATTCACTTTACACTAGCTTTTACCTGTATATGACTGATTGAAGGACACTTTTTTTTTCCCCCAAGGCCTGTAAGTTGTATATAGCAATAGGAAACTAAATGCAAATGTAATAAAAAGATTTTTAATTTTGTTTTTAGATTTTAGCTTGGCAGATGTGAGGTAACAGCAAATTATTTGAATAGCAACAGTTCTGTTACTTCATTTCTGAAATAAGCAGAAAGTACATTTATATAGCAGTATACAAGGAAGTAAAAATTTACATTCATCATAATTTTTTATATAATTTTGTTTCCACTGGGCCATAAAAGTACTGTTTTGAGTATCGGAGCTTCATTTAAACTGGGTTTGAAAATTTTCCCATTCATCAATATAATAGCATAAGTTTCATCCAGGACTTTTTGAAATGATGCTTAGTGCTTGTTCCTAATCACATGACTTGAGTAACTTCTCTTGTTTGCAACGCCTTATAATTTGAAAAGCATTAGTATCCACCAGTTTGGTCAACTACATTTAGAAATGTGAAACTTAAAAATCATTGTTCAGAGGACAATATTTCTCCCAAACTCACCTAATCCATCAATTGCAGAAGCTTAGTGCGGTTATCCAGCTTTATAAAATTGAGAACGTTTCTGGTTTCCTGACTAACATCTGCAACGGGTTTGATGAGGTCTTTACTTTGGTGTGTCAGGTTTTGTTGTTTGGAGTTTTTTGGGTTTTATTTTCTTTCTTTTTCTCTACGTAGTTCTGTTTGAGTAGGTTTTGTAAGGTTTTGAGTGACAGGGAAAAGGAAGAGTGGGGTAAAGAAAAGAAAGGGAAAACACTTAGGGAGAGATGCTGTGCCAGTTTCTGTAAGCTGGCTTCCGTAGAAAAATCTTTTCCTGGTAAATCCGTTTCCTTAATTGAAGCTTGTAGTCTGACATCCAAGCATGAACTATCCAAGAGAGCGGGGGAGAGAGGGAGGAGGAGAGAGTATGGCATAGACATTGTCTGGTTAATAGGTTGTAGGTTATCACTTGTTCAATGACTAAAGAAACATTTTTCCTAACTGTCTGGGTGAATCTAAAGCAATCTATGCGGAACGTAAGTAGGTGGTAGTATATAATTAAATGTCCAAGTATCTTTGGAATGCCTGACGTCTCCTGAAACCTCAATCTGATTTGTTGTTGCTGTTTCTTGCTTGTCAAGCTTATGAACTGAGAGCCAGGAAACCAATACATGTTTCAATTGTTCCGTGAAGTGTGATGTTGTAAACGCTCTCTTATCTCTGCGGAGACCTAATAATATTAAAAGGATGATTGATGCCTCTGGCATACAAATATAGAAATTAGAGATGACGAGTTGTCTGTACAAAGACTTCATCTGTTGTCGGAAGGTTTTTTGTTTCGTTGTGGCATTTTTTTTGTTTTAAATGGGCACTTCCCTTGGGAAATGAAAAAGATTAGTAAAGTTCCTCGAGAGGGAGGCACTTCTGCATAGCATGTGCTTTAAACATTACAGTGCCCCCCTTCCATTGTAGGAGACCGAAGTTCAAGTCCCTTCTCACATAACTTAGATATGGGACTTGCATTTGGGCGCTCGTACTACCTTTTCTAGCTTCTGTCATTTTTCCACACGTTGTTCCACCTGGGAGTTCCTGAGGCTGAATAAAATAATCAAAAGCTTTCACAAAAATAATTCTTGTTTTCTGCTCAGCTTAATATCAGGGAGTCCTTGGGTTGAGCGATGTGCATGTAAAATTCACCCATGTACTGAAATAAACTTCCTCTGCAAACAAGCTCCTGTTGAGGACCAATACCCACAAATGGATTTTCTCTCTTGTAGCTAATCTCTCCATGGTTCAGTCGGAGATATTTGTATTTTGTTGGACATGATGTAATGAATTTTCGTGGTTTGTTGTATCGCTTTTTGTTACAAGTCTTGCAAAACATTTTATATGACATAACGTAGTAAAAGTCTTGTGGAACGATATTGGTATATAGAATATACACTTTTATAAATGAGGCACAGTCAGAAAATCATCATAATTATTTCCCTGATTATTGCTAAATCTCATAGAAAAGCCACAGGGGAGAAAAATTTAATGTGATCTGTAACAGTTTGCTTCCCTGTTACAAATTCAGTTATAAATGAGTATATTTTAACCAAAACCAGTGTTAAAGTAATAAATTGGAAAACTGTATTTATAAACACATTCACTCAAAAATGAATAGAAAATTATTAAAGTTTCACAGAAGACTTCTGTTCATCATCAAACAGAAATGACTTTTCTAGCTGTAATGATCTAAACTGTTACGGATTACAACTCTAAATATGGTTTCTGTTACATGCAAAATTCCCTGTGCGCTCTTAAGAAAGGGAAATTGTTGGCCTGATGAGTGGATTGGGCACTACAGTTCCTCACTCAGGTGCATGCTGAACCTACAACAGAATTTCCAAACTGAGTAGGAAGGAGTCCTTTCTATGATCAGCCCTTTGGGTCCTCATCGAATGGTGAGTTAATGTTGCTAAGTGATTATAAGATTGAGTATGTTGCGTACTGCTACATCTTGTGGGAAAATGAAATTTGGTTGTCTGAATCCCACAAGGCTTTAGGGTTTTGTGTTTTGTTTTTCAAATCCTATTTTATTTTAATTTTATTGTCAGTTGTTTGTGTAGTTTTCATCATGACATTATGACAAACTTATGAGAAAGGAATTTGGTGCATAGTAAGATATTCCCTCGGGACTCTGTGGCTCAGAGGTAACATAGCAGTGCAAATAAAAGGCAGGCTTCCTACAAACAAGACAAGTAGAAAAAATTGAGTTTATGGTTGTTGGATTAATTATACACTGTGCATTCAAGGTGATGGAGTTTATACAGCTGTTTAAGAAGTTAGATGTTAGGTTGGAATTACAGTAGAATGATTGAAAAAAATTGGGCAGTTACTATCTGTTTGATAGGGCAGCATGTACATGTTTATAATCATTTGGTCTGCAAAACATTTCCTGAGTTTTGGGTTAGTAGACCTCTGTTTCTATTCTGGTTTGGTTTATTTATGCTGATAGCTCTCCTTTTCAGGGCTGCAGCAGTTCCTGTACTGTGGTTTTATTGTTTGTGGTTGGAAGGTGCATCAGACCCTGGATGGCTCCTTCAAGTGGGCAAACTGCAAGTCAGGATCCAAAGCAGGCCTGGTCCATCCGTCCTGGACTTAATTTCAAATATTGTTAGAATTGTGTTAGATTACTGACTTCTAGAGAGAACCTGGAAATGGATATGCCTGTCTTGGGGGGGGGGACACACGACACCAAAACAAAACACGCCCATGAAATATGCATGTGTTCATAAAGCCTATTCAGTTGTTAGTGTGTGCCTCCTCTCAGAGAATGAGATACAAGAGACTCTTGATAATATTATCCTACTGCTTGTAACAGTTTATGTATTAATTATGCCCTATGTGTAACTTGTTTGAGCGTGCACAGTCACAGCCAGTCAGCCCAGCCAGTACCTACTACTGCTTTATTGCTAGTGCTTGGGAAAGAAAGGAAGAAGATGATGGCCCTAACTAGGCCATCATCACCTATGCGTATTCCGAGGCACAAAAACCGGCGTGGGAAATGTTTATTTGCTTCCCTGAATTCAGCAGTAGAACTTCATTTGCTGCATATATTTGCACGCGCTGCATGAACTCAGAGTCTGACCCTGAGAAATCTTTCTTGAGACGTGCAGAATAAAGGTTGTTTTCGACTTGCTTGCCTTGCTTGTTTCAAAGCAGTATGCACCAACTAACAGCTTAGCAAGGATATGCCTAAGACTGGATTTTTGTTTTTCAGTTGCTGAATATTACCCAGCTTATACTTCTGTAATTATGCATTCAATTACTTGCATTTTTATTTCTGTTTCTTGTACCATAAATTTGTTCATTGTGCTGCCTGTTATCATTTACTACCTCTCATAGAACAATTGAAAAATACATTCGGTATCTTATAAATCAAGATTTGGTGAAGACATAGTCTCCTTTTAATTCTCAACTGTATTTTGGACAGGACTTTATGGATTAAATAGTAAATAGAGTGAACGTGGATGGCTTTACCTGGTTAATTTCCTGTTGTCGTAATAAATTACAGGATTATTTGAACAATACTTGAATGCACTCAAGACAAACCGATGAACACGTACTAAAAGTGAATGAGACGTTTACGTTAGAATTAAAGGGAGATAAGGACAATCTTCCTTGGAAAAAATTTCATTGTTACTGATGGAAGATATCTACATATATTAGGAGATGCTCTGTTAGCTGATCTCATCTTTCATTTCTGTTTCACGATCTATGAATGATAGTGTGGAAAAATGCTGTATGTATAAAACTGGAGCTTGATCTATATTCAAGCAAGCTCCCCAGATAAACTACCGTGTTAATTATGCTGCTGTTATTCCACAGCAGTTCCACTGAAGTGGGTTAAAGCTTGCAGATTTACTGAGCTACAGCAGAGCATACATTTTATCTTCATAAATTTTTTCATAAAAATACGCTCTCTCCAGGTCCATAAAATCCACATGAGTTTTATTAATCTTGAACCAACTGTGAATAAAAGCAAGTGCCATTGTTTCTGGCACTTCTGCCCATAAACAGAAACAGGACTTTATGGATTGTTGTTGTTGTTGCTACGTTTATTGTTGTATTTGCCTCCAGAGAAATGTATTGTATGTGAGTCACCGTGTCAGGTTTGTGTAATGGCCCCCACAATTGCAATTTATGAATTTATAACTATTAGTCTTGTAGGATAAAGCTCAAGAATATTAGCATAGGGGAGGGGGGAGTGGAAGGCTCTTGTATCAGTATGTCCAACCTGCAGACGGGAGGCAATTACACCGTTAGACCTCCTGTGACGTTGAGGTGGGTACCTGCCCAGCGTCTGAGGCTCTGTAAAATCTTGTTGCTGAGGAGCACTTCCACCAACAGGGACTGGTCCTGCAAACTCTTGTTCTGCCAATAGATACGCGTCACTTCCAGAGTTTACAGCAGAGTCAGACACTGAGTAGATCCTAAAGGAAAGTGGAATTGATTTACGTCCTCCCCATTCCACACCCTTTTTTGTAACCATTCTTTGAAATGCTGGTAAATTTAGATTTGGCAGTACTTTTGAGACATGCAGACTTCTCAGCAAGAAAACCCAAAATTATTTGCCCCTGCAAAATATAGTTTCTATCTTTCTTCTTTGTGTGTTTTCCCATAATGAGAGTACCTGGAACATAGTACCTACCTATAAACTGGTGCTTAAGTTAAGGTTATAGTCCCCTTAGACAAATGATAAGGTGTTAATGTCTTACAGATTGAATAGTCACAGAAAGCATTGGTGTTTTGCAATGGAAGAAGATAGATAAAGAACTATTACTGAAATAATTCCTTCAAGCAGTATAAATTGTTTTGGTTGAACCATAATCATTCCTGTCAATCATTAGTTGAAAAAAGATGAGCAGAGGACACCTGACATCTTTCACACCTGTCTCACTGTGGAAATAATTCACTAATTAATATAAACTGAGGTATTTGTAGCTAGGATACTTCTTCCATTTCAAATCAGTGTAGTTACATTTATATTGTAAATGTAAATGAGGTGATAAGATCTTTCTTTTCTTTACTGTCATATTTTTAGTTTAATTTACAACAGCTCCACTGAAATTGAGACCATTGGACTTATTTTACTCAGGTACTGTTTGCCTAAAACCACATAAAAATGGCTGAAGGTATTACATACTCTTCCCAGAGAACAGTAATCACTAAACATTTAAGCCCAATTTTTAAATACATTTTAGTAAATATTATGAATGTCAAGGGTGATGGTGTCCCACTGGTCCTTACAAGCTGTGAAAAGAGCTGTCATACGGACATGATGGGCACAATTCAGTATCCAGGAATACAGAAGTTTTCCAGGCTTTCCCTGATCCTTGGTCATTTTCCCTGGTCTAAGGGCTGTAAGATGTAAATCGTTGAATATTGAGATATTCATGGGTGGCTTTTCTGCATAAATGTGCAGTTGAGTGTAAAAAAAAAAACAAACCCACCAAACAAACAACCCCCCCACAAACAACAAAACAAAAAATCCAACACCCCCCCCCCATCATTTTGGGATCCAAACACCATCACTATGGTTTGACTACATCAGAAGTCCAAAACGGCGTGAGAATAGTTCAAACATGCTGTGAACACTACGCAAGCTGCTAGTCAGGCGCAAAGCCCCAGTTTTTTAATCTTTTCCTTCAGTAGGATTTGGAATCACAAGCGTGTAAATCTTGAATTGATGTCTAGGAGCTTGGTAGCCTGAGTGTGATGACTATTGCATTTGCTTTCTGAATAGGAGGAATTTACATCCAGGCTAGCTCCTCTCTTTAACGTGTGTTTTCATCCGTGCATCTCTGCAGCACAAAACCTCCTTCCTGTTAGCAACACTTTTCCCCCGGTCTTATGGATGACTGTGATTGTGTTCACTACATATGGAAAAATGCAGACCATCCTGAGTAAAGATTCAGAGCCTGCATATGTGTACATGAAGTGGAGCTTTTTTAGCCGGCAGTCAGTGCTATTTGTGGAATTAAAAAGGTAGTGTTTGAGGGGGTTTAACTCCGCCAGCTTCAGATGCTATCTAATTTGAATTAAATCAATAGAGTAATTATTAAATCACTTTAATAAAGATGATGAGTCTGATTAAAGCTGCAGTCACTTTGGGTCACACCAGAACAGATTACATTCAGCTTCCATTAAATAAAAACTGGATTTAAAATTTTTAGCAATTACTGGGGCTTTGGAGGAGAAGCTCTAGCCGTGGATGAATAAATAAGGGAAATATGATTTTGTATGTACTATTCTGGAGTGAAGTTCTGAGTGATGCTGAATGAGTATTGAATTCAAGGACACACTTTTTATTGAAGGTTTCAGGAGGATTATTTTGGAAAAAGGGAAGGGAGGAGATTTCCTCCTGAGGGAAATCCTGAATTAGGAGCAAAGAGAAGCACACACGTAACAAACTGAAGATGGAAACCAGGTTCTTGCACACTATGCAATTATCTTGACTAAATCCTTGCAACAAATTATCCTGGGTTTTACAGTTCTCCTGGGATCTAACCTCTATAGATAATGCAGCTGTTTGCAATAGATAAAATTGGAAGGTTAGTAGTCATTTAAACATGAAAATATTAAATAAAGCAACACCTCTGTTGTACCTCTTTTTATTTTACACTTGATTAATCATTTTACACCTTTTATTTGTTTAGTTTTAAGATTCAGCGTGCGATAGAATTTAAAGAGGAAAAATATTGAACACTCTCAAGGAAAACCTGTCAGTTTGGGCCAAATGACAGCTAGGGGTTTTGGTCCCACTTTAAGTCTGGGAATTAGCTGGGATTTACAACATGCAAAGCTGGTAGTTTGATCACTAGGGAAATAATTAATTGACATTTGTATGATTATATTTCAGCTAACTCAAAGCTATTATTTCAAGCTGTCTGCAAACTTGGAATGACGTTGATGCATTGTGTTGCCTTTGTTTCCCTTTGGAAACATATTTTTAGCAATTAATAAGCTTTTGAAATCTCATTTCTCCCAACCCTAAATACTATGGCAGAAATTGTGCTGCTTCAGTGAGCATGGAATATAGTCATCTGGGGAAAGCAAACTTGGAACTTGTGTTTCCTAGAGTAACATGTGGAATGAGTTTTCAAAAGAAAACTTCACAAAGTTGCCAACAGTTTCTAACTTCTGGATAGCCAAAGATATTTGAATTGGCTACTTGTTAGAACTGATGCTTATTTATACAAAATGCATGGTTATGTGAAGTAACTGCAGAATTCTGATTCTTCAAATGCCTAAATATTATACTCGGTTTGAGTGTAGGCGGTCAGTAATGCAACTTGCTCTGTGGAATGGCTGGGGCCGATTGTCCCGTATAACATATCTTTTTAGTGATTACAAAGGCGATTGAGATAACAAAGAAAGGAAAGGGAGTCTTTCTGCACAGCAGCAGTTGTGCCATAAGTCTCCTAGAAGGCCCTGTTAAGCATTTGGCAGGATTTTTTTCTCCACTTAAATGGATGATGATGTTCTTCTGAGACTGAAATTAAGACCAGATGGGCATTCTCATCAGCTGTTTTTTCTACAGTAAAGGAGTATGTAGTAATGCAATTCTTGAATTACGCTTTTCTTCCTCATTTTTAAGCAGTTTCAATAAGGCAAAAGCTCTATTAATATATGGCTTACATACTTCTCTTTCCTCCTTTTCCCAGGGATGAAATCTGGCAGTTATTATTTGTTTTAAATTTGATCTCCTTAGCTTGTTGGTTTTAGTGTCGAAACAACAATGGGCCTGTTATAGCTTGTAAAATCTCCTAGGGGGGCTCCGCAGCTGGAGAGGCTTTGAGCACACGCACAACTCGGTTCACGGGAGGCACCCCCATGACGTGAAGGCTTCAGAGCAGCTTTTTGCTTACAGCAGCATAGTTCCAGATGTGTAGCGCGCAAGTCTCAATGTGCTGCTTGTTCTGACCGTGTCAGGAATAGATGAGGAGTGGTAGAATGGGTGGGTGTGTAAAACTTCTAGATTATGGAACAAGAGCTGTCGAGTAAGAGCGTTTAATACAACCTCCCATCTTCTGGCCTGCTTCTCTTTTCAGTCATTGAAAAACCACCTTCCTACCCTGGTTTAGTATATTGAGGCAATTATTAACCAGTGCATTAGGAGGGAATATCTCACAAACTTCTGTTTGACCACAAAATATTTCTTATTAGGAAATAACAACACAGCATTTTTCATAGACAGCATGGGTCAGGTTTGGGTTTCATTTTCCTTTCTACTGTACTGCTTTTTTTTTTTCTTTCCCCAATATGTTTTATTACCAAGAATTGTGGCTTTTCTTCACGTGTAATTTGCCTGTTCTATCAAAAAACCTACCTGCCTTTTCTGAAGCTTGTCTTGCCTTGGAAGAACTTAGACTAAAACGAACAGTGAAAGTGGACAAATGCTTCTGCAAACTCAGATGATAATTCTGACAGCAATAGTGATAGCCTCTGTTTTGACAGCTGAAAAATGAACCTAAAGCAGGAGAGATCTTTGAGATTCACTCTGCCTGACAGTAACAGAGCTGACTTCGGCTACTGGGATGCAACTGGTGTGGAATGATGTGCTGTAGTCCACATATGAGCTTGGCAGGTTGTAAAAAAAAAAAAAAATAAATTGGTGTTTGAGTGTTGATAGCTATTAAGAATCTTTGGATTCTTTTTGGACACAGGAATATAGTTTTTTTTAAGGTGAATTTTTTATACAGTGTATGCTGCGCCTATCTGAAGAGAGATGAGTGAGCCCTGTGGTAGTGGAACAGACTTGTGCCGTATCACGTGTTCGATACAGAAGCTAGATCCCAGTCTTAAGTTTTATCCCAGACTCAGTTTGTTTTCTCTGATAAGTTCAGACTGCAAAGAAAGTAAGCCCTTGCCAGAGCTCCAGTTGAGCAAAACACTTGCAGTGAGCCAACATCCACTTTCTTCTCGCCTGAGGTTTTGGGACCACAGTTTTTGTGAGCTTCAAACTCTGTTCTCTAAAAGCACATAAATTTCAGCTGAAGTTTTTCAGCAGACTTCCTAAATCACCTCTTTGCCTGCAGAGCCCCATTTATCCTCTGGCGCTCTCTGACTGCAGTTCTGTGGCTGGGTGGGCTGCAACTTCCGAGCTTTCAAATAGCACTGGGTAACTAGCTGGAGACATGGCTTGATATAGTCTACAAACCTCCTTCTAAAACATCTTGTAGGGAGGTGGAATCAGGAGGTGGACCAATATTTCAGAGAGGCCATCTGGGATACAGAGGCAGCCCGCAAAAGCAAATCTTGTACATATTTATTCCAACTGAAAAGGCTGAAATACAAACAGCCTAACATACTGTGCAGCCAGGAGCCATCAGTTAAAAGCCAGTGCAAAAGGCTCTGCTTATGAGCTCAAATCAGAGCACTGGATAACTGTTTGCTTTAAATTTTAGTTATTAATTAGCTGATAAGAAAAACCTTGTATTTTTGTAGATTTTTCTTGGGTTTAATTTTCATCATATTTATGCAACTTGGCTCAGAATAGCCTCCCTGTTTTAGAAAGTGGGTAAGTGCTTCCAATATCTAGTATGTCATAACCTCAAAAATCAGGTCTAATTTCCTTTTCTACCTGCTTCAGTTTCATACTAGTTCTGTTGCGATGAAGCCTGTGGGCCTCATGATAAATCTACACATATAGCAAAGCATCTAATCTCCTAGCTGATTTTAACTAGTGACTTCACACATTTAAATGCCTTGTTTCATTTGAGCAATGAGGGGTTTGTCCTGTACATGTAGAAAATGAACAGTGGACACTCCTCCGTGCACTTTCACTCCAGTTATCTCTGTACAAAAATTGCAAGCCTGAAATAAAACTGACCTCCATCATCAGTGTTGCTGCGGCTTTATGCTGCTGAAAGAAATTCAAATAAAGAGGATTGAATGCAAACAAAAAAGCGGTAGGTGGAAAAAAAAAATGGTTTTAGTGTATGTGTTCTGTTTAGTTGTGCCGCACGCTATCCTGTGATTTCATGGTATTTCTATGTATTCTCCGGCTATTAAATGAAAAACTGATAAAACAACAACCTGAGCTATTTATTGGTAGTATAATAAAGGAGTGAATAATGGCTGACTCGGTACGTGAGTTGTACAAACTGAGGGTTGACATTTGTGTATGACCACCTACCTCACTCAGTTTATGTGAAAGCTGCTGTTGGAAGTGGAGATGCGCAGAAAGCCGGGACACGGACTAAAAGCAGCGGTGTATCAAGTGGTGAGTTTGGGGAGCAGATGAGAGGCCCTGTGGTCTCCATGGTGTTTATGCTGATACCTCCGTGTTTGTATCCTCCTTCTCCAGGAGAGCTTTAAGGTGTGTGTCCGAGGGCGAGCGGTCGCACGCTGTACGCTCCCCGTCAGAGGTTTGTGACCAGTGGTGCCTGTATCGCCATCCTCTGCCCTGTGTCTTCCACCCGAGCTCCTGCTCATCGCCCAGTGGGTGGCCAAGTCCATGTGGCCGCTGGTGCTTGGACACTGTGTTGTACTCAGCTGCTGATGAATTTGCTTTGCTGTTAGGGACGAAGGAGATCCATAATCTTTCATGTAGTGAAGAAACCAACCAGACCATATTCTGTCAAGACTTTAGGTTTCTTCAGTACAGTGTATTCTCCGCTCTAGTGAGCAAAACTCATTTTTATTCATGATTTACCAAATCATGAAGCAAGAAGTATTTTTCTTTGTGTTTTATTTAGTAGCGGGTTGGGGTTTTTTTTGTCCTTGGAGTCATTTGTAAGAATATTGACATGGAATGAGAGATGTGTGAAAAACAGTATGTTCAAAATAATTGTGATCACTTGAAGAACTTAAATTATGATAATCAGCAGGAAAAATTTAATTTCGGAGATAACTGTATATAATTAAAATACAGTACTAGTGGGGATTGACCTTTTCATGTATTATTACTTGTGTAGGATTTAGTAAATTAGCAGGTAAAAATGTACTGCTACCCCTTTCCCTGTGAAATGAAAATCTGACCTACTTTGTTTAAAAAAAAAAAAAAGTATTTTCATTAAGTTCTAAAAAAGGCTAGTTATGAATGAAAATGAAAAATAGCTTTGATGATCCAAAGAAGATTTATTTAAGAGTTAGTAATTTCTTATACTGAAATCTGCATTAATACTTTCAAAAGAAAGAAAATACCCATTTGAACAGAAATAGTTTTTGCTTGTGTTTAAAATGAGAAAATATTAGAATGTGATGTACAGAAGAAAGGTCTAAAGAAAAAAGGTGGTTAATTCTTTTTTAATCAATTGTCAAACAAAGAAAAGCCCTAGCTTAAATAAGTTTTGGATGGAAAAAATAAGCATTGCAACAACATACAAAACTTGCAGCAATATTTGTGGCAAAAGTGATAGGATCTGTGTGTAACGCTGCATTCAAAATGTAAGGGGCATAGTTTACTTACAGGGGAAAAGAAAGCAAGTTCATTAAGAAGGGCCGTCTTGTCACAGATGACATTAATTAGCTCTGACACAGTTTCCAGAAGAGCAGTAAGAAAGAGCAGCTCACAAAATCGGAGCCTGCGCTCACTCGGTTATTCCCTTTCTGCCGTTTGGTGGTGTTAGTTTCTCAAATTAGGCCAGATCCCCGGCCTGCGCTCAGCCCTGCCTCTTTCCTTTCCGCTACCCAGCCGCCAGGGCCCTGGCGTCCCTCTGGCTCATTTACTTGAGAATTGCCTCTGAGTATTAGCCTCTTCCAACACAGAGATTTGAAGGAAAGAGTTTCATTGATTGTCTTAATGCCTGATCCATGTCAAGGGTGTGGGAAGTTGTTTTTTTTTTTTTAAGGGTGGGGGGCATGTCTCAAAGCTGGGCAAGGTAACCACAACCTCTGTTGTAATGGGCACGCTGCAGCTGGTTGGGGTGGGCTGAGTAGGATGAGGACATCTGGCATGTATGTTGGGTCAGCGTGGCCCGCGCTGCTCCTGTGTTTCTCCTCGGAAACTGGTGTCTGAAATAGCACTTCTTTTAACAAACTACTTATGCGTGTAGTAGTAAGAAATTCCAAAATATATTTGAAAGTACAAATTTCTTACCCTTCCACTGCAACGTCTTTCTGTGTAATAATGAGCATTGCTATAAGCCTTGATATTCCTACATCCACTGGCTATTCAACTCCAAATTTGTATCACTGTCAGGGCAACACAGAAGTTGAGAATAATAAACATTGTTGTATTTACCGACTGTCTTCTGATCACTGGAACTGCTGCTGTGACGCTGTGAGTCCTCTGCCACGTGGCTGCCTCCGAGCCATTCTTTTCTTATAACTAAGTTTTTATTTTTTCTTTATTTGTTTATTTTACAATTTGGCATTTTCTCTTCTCAGTTCTATCTCCAAATTGTCATAACTTCCCTTTCTGGACATGTTCTTCCTGTTCACTCACTTCCTTCAGTAAATGCACTGGCAAAGGCATTGTAGATTTAGTCCTATATCTTCTGCTATAAATGCACTATGTTTTTAACATTAGTTTATTAGGAAGAGTGCAGGCTATAGGTCACAGTATCCCTAATGTTTTGTTAATTAAATTTGAATTTTGTAACAATAACTACAAAACTGTATTTTGAATAGCCACTAACGACAGAATACATCTGCGCAAGCCTTCAGACCTGTCGACATCAGGTGCCTTTAATGTGAGCTCAGTCTTTTGGGAGTCATTTCTAGACAAGAGCAGTGGAATGGGATTCTGAGTATCTGAGCTCTGTTCCAGACTCTGCCACTGGCAGATAAGTTACTTTGGATAGACCATTTTAGGCGTTATATAAATGCAAAGTTTTTCAGCAGCATGGAGAAAAACTTAGAGAGCTTTGAAAAGGCTCAGTTGAGACTAAATGAGGTTGGAAGAACCAAGTCAAAAGATAAAGCAGCAAATATAAAGCAAGATGACAGCTGATTATTGGGGTTTTTTTTATGAAAGCAACAGGGGTTTATTTCTTTTTGATATAGTACTTGAACAAGTTATTAGGGGAAGGAGAATTTCACATTAGCTTTACTTTATTGCTGTTTTCTAAAAACCAAAAAGTTTGAACAGGACACTAACATCAGATTGCATTTGGAATATGCTTCCTAACAATTCTGTAAGTGAAGATGATAATCTATAACAAAGCAAAACAAAAAATCCTTGAAATTTGGTATATGAATTAAAGAAACAAAAGACAAACCTTGTGACTCAAGCTGGCATCTAAACAAAGGACAGATAGATCATGAAATAAATCATCCAGACTTTGAAGTTCGAAGATTTCCATTTTCTCCCTAAACACCTCGCATGTCTTTGGAGAGATGAACTCTGCCTCAGCCTTTGAGAAGTTAATGCAACTGAATGTTCGTATCTGGCAGGGAAAAGGTGTGTCTGAACTGTGACATTTATAAGCAGGCTCATGAAGATGACGAATGTTTGCATCTTAAGCTTCATTTGTCTCTGTCCTGCCTGTAAACTCTGATCATGAGGTTGTTCCAGCTTGAATAGGAGTTTATGGGAGTTGGTAACAACAAAGTGTAACAATATTTGGAAAGATGGAAATGCGAAGTATTTTAGAATTTTATTCTATATATAGTCAAGTTGCCATACACTGATTATTCCACTGAAGAATGTCTGCTTTTACAGTTGTTTTCCCTCTGTTGTTCCACCTGTGGTTTCTTAAAGCTGCTTAAATCTCCCTCAGAACTATAGACACATAAAAACCTGCCTGCAAAGAGATGCAATTCAGTAAGAACTAGGCTGTGCCTGCTAGTTTCCTTGCTATGAGGGGTTCTTTATTTCTTGTTGTCTTGTGGTACAGGCTGTGTCTTCCTTGCCTTACAATAAGAAGAGCAGCTGATTAATGGCTAACAATTAAATCTCAGGTATAATCCCTTGGGAATTACGTCTAACCTTATTGACATTTTCCTTGGAAGTTTGTAGTGATTTGGTACATCTGGTCTGGACTAAAATGTTTTTTCTAAAATTGCTTCTCTAAGTAATATTAGAAAAAGTAAAAAAACCCAGCTATTTAAAAGATCATAGAATCATAGACTCATTTAGGTTGGAAAAGACCTCTAAGATCATCAAGTCCAACCGTTAACCTAACACTGCCGAGTCCACCACCAAACCATGTCCACTAAGCGCCACATCTACAGGTCTTTTAAATACCCCCAGGGATGGTGACTCAACCACTTCCCTGGGCAGCCTGTCCCAGTGCTTGACAACCCTTTTGGTGAAGGAATTTTTCCTAATATCCAAACTAAACCTCTGCTGGCACAACCTGAGGCCATTTCCTCTTGTCCTGTCGCTTGTTACTTGGGAGAAGAGACTGACACCCCCCTCGCTACAACCTCCTTTCAGGTAGTTGTAGAGCGTGATAAGGTCTCCCCTCAGCCTCCTTTGCAGGTGTTTGGTTCATACCTATATGCTTGTAATTATGAAAGAAATATTTATCACATTCACAGAATAACAATTACCAAGTTATCTTGGTGATCTTTTAAAAAAAATGCTTCCTTACAATACAAAGAAATACTTGCATTAATCAAACAGTATTTAAAATTAGCCAATACATTAGAGTCTGTTTAAGTAGATAGGTGTAATTTAATGTCAAACCTCTGACTGGAGCATTTAAATTTACATGTAATCCATGAAGCGACAAATACATCACTAATTAACATTAATGTAACATGATTACAAAATAAACATCTGATTAGTACATTTAAATTTCAGTGTAATAAACTGCTGAACTAATTAGTAAATAGTGCTGTTAATGCCAACCTTTAGATGAGACGTTTATGTGTTTTATATAGGGAAGATGTTTATAGTTAAAGCACAAAACAAACCCCTATCCTTACCAGTGGATATGGAAGTTAAATAGCTTAGTAAATAAACAAAACCTTTGAAAATAACTTTCCAGCCCTCACTTGCATGTTCTTTTCATGCAAGTGTAGTAACAGATTCAGAAGACACGTGGCTTCTTAAATGTTGTAGACAAATGTTGAAGCCGAGAGCATGAGCGACTGTCCCGGATCCCTGCCTGTCACCCGAGTGATCAGAGATAGAGATAAACATAAAATTCCTACCTGATTAATTACCTGATCATCTGAGTCTGCTGTTCAGTGTGGTTTGGGGAAACCTTTTGCTAAGAATAAAAAGAAGACTTGGTGAAAAGTACTAGCTCGATATCAACCTTAATGTCCGTAATGGTGATTCTTCCAGTTTGACCGTTAAGTCTTTGAGAGGCTTAACAATATGAAGCCTGGAAGAGCAACAGTGAGCTGCTGGCTTAGAAAAATGATGTTGAAATGTGGGCTTGGAGTCTGAAAAGGCACCAGTTATTCTTGGAAAACCAAGGTGGATGTGTCGCTGCTTTAAGTTTTGCCTAGATTTGTTGCAGCCAATGAGTTTCATTTTTTTAATTTCCATTTCAGATACAGCCTCTTGTTGTTAGATTTGCAATTTCATATGGAAGCTGTCTGAGGTTACACAGCAGGACAGTCCCAGCTCTGTAAGAAATATTCAAATAGTGTGATTATCCAGTGAAAGGAAGATGAAAAATTCATGCCAGAGAAAGAGTGAGCGGTAGTGCAAACATTTAAAATACTTTCTCTGGGCACTGAGTAAAAAATAGAGACAATGTTACTGAACCCAGTGTTTTCCACTTAATACACAAGTCACCAAAGGAAACATATAAAATGTCTGTAATAGACTTTTAATTTTAACCTAGGTTTTCTCCAAGATTCAGGCTTTAGGTCGTAGGTTTGGAGAATGGTAAAGTTTTCTTTGTATTTGAAAGTTCTCTTAAGACAATATAGAGACGTTCTCTCTGAAGATCCTGAACTAATCTTGCTTTGCAATTGCTGCTATTGTAGATAGGAGTAGTTGCTTTCAAAATAATCACAATTATACTTCTGTACAGAACACAGTATTTTCTAAGCTTTTGAACCCACTTTCTTTTAAAGCATAAGCTCCACAGAGCAACCCCGGGAGTGAGCAGACAAAGCCATTTTGTACTCCTTCAGCCCCTACACTGACTGCCTGCTCAAAACATTTCAGGAACAGCCCGTATATCTTTCAGTACACAAAAAGCTTTCTTGGAAAGCTCTCTTACTCTTTGTAAAGCTTGCTTTATTTCTTTTGGCATAAAAGGCATTCAGAAACTGTAAAAGAAATCTTTGCTGTAGTCATTATTTTCTCACTAGCTCCTAGCACAGAATGCATTTCAATTTCTTGTTATAAGGCAAAGTTGTTTGAGCCTTTTATTTTTGCAATAAGATTTTAATCAGTTAACTATAGCAGCTAATTTAATAGAAGGAGAGAGCAATTCTTCCAAACAGCTTATCTGGGTTCCCAGTGTCATTTGCAGTATAAAGTGTAGCTATAAATAAACTAAAGCTCTTTTCAATGGAAAGTTAGTCCCAAGGGACATCATCTTTGTTGCTGTGAAGTATGATCTATTCTATAGTGACTTAAAAGCTGTAGCAGGGAATATATAATTAGCTGGTATCAAGGATATTTACAGCAGGATTGTTCTTTGGTCTAGGAACTTCTGGGAGAGCTGCACTTATTTACATTGCACAAGAGTATAACTTGTGGATGTAAGGTTTTATATGTTAGTTATGATAGGCTTGGTTATAATGTTAGTTATAATAGCTGCAAAGATTCCCATGTGTTTTGAAAGTGAAGGCTCTCATAAGAAGAAAAACATTAATCTTTGAGAGAGGGATAGTAATTTTCACTTTTCATGTATTTGGAACTGATGGTACTTCAGACGTACATTGAGTGGAGCTTACAGCTTATGGCTAATGTAACCCACAGCGTCCAGCTGTTCACTCCTACTCTGTGAAGTATTCTTCTGTGGGTGCAATTTTCCCACTCGTTCTTCAGAGCAGTGCTAAGCATCCTGTGAGAGGATCGCACTGTACTGCTGCCCTCTTCCTTCTCCAACCCCATTTTCAGTAAAATCATTCAAATGTTTCCCTTCCCTCATCTGAAATTCCCCCATGATTTGGAAACATCAACAACTATTAATTCAGTGGCACTGTTAAGTAAATTGGCTCAGTGGAAACGATATATCTGCTCCAGTAACATGTTATTGTTACTTGTATCCTATCTACTCCTTGGTTATTGAGTTGGATTTCTTTTCATGATGGTCAGATTTTGGATGGGGACATGGCCTTCTGTGTTTTTGGAGAACGGTTCCCCGTGTGCATAGTGGAAAGCCTCTACAGTCATAGAGGGTTTTAGCATTCTGACAATAACAGAAGCTGGATCATGTGTGGATTAATAACAAGAAAAACTCCTTATTTCAAAATTCTTAAAGGAAACAGAAAAACATTTGATCTTCTAGTGCAGACGCCAATTGTAATTTACATTTTTCATTACGTGGCAGTATTCATAAGTTTTAACATTTTTAAGGAAAATGTTTTTTGTACAAAAGCGTATTCTGATTCCCGCTGGTAAGGTTTGCAATGGCTGAAAATACAGCTCTATTGAGAAGAACTGTTTCAACTGAATTTTCATTTTAAAATATGAATGTTCTGAAATGCAAAAATCTATTAAAGTACAGCGTGAGGAAAGCAGGAGAGCAAAAAAAAAAAAGTAGATTCAATGTGTACAGTGAAGTTGACTGATTTATATTCACAACTTGGGATTTCTCATTCTCGTTCCAACTTAACAAAAAGCATGTGTGTGCTTGTTACCGAATGTGTTCAGTATCGAAGTATCCTTTCTTTGGGCACACTTACAACATACATTTTTAAATCAACTTTATAAGTCCAGGAAAATGTATTTGCATGCTACCTTAAAAAAATACAACATTATGCCCATGATTAATTCTAAAGCTATATTTTACAGGAGGGATCCATGTGCTTTGAGCATTCAGTACGATGTAGTTTTATTAAAAAATGAAGTAACAAACCTCACAACTAATACAACAAGCCTATCT
Organism: Aptenodytes patagonicus; assembly: GCF_965638725.1. Taxonomy (NCBI): domain Eukaryota; kingdom Metazoa; phylum Chordata; class Aves; order Sphenisciformes; family Spheniscidae; genus Aptenodytes; species Aptenodytes patagonicus. Next base: position 7,596,066 of record NC_134954.1, read on the forward strand.
TAGAAATCGAATGCAACATTTTATTGATAACTTTCCATTTATGTTTTTGAAGCGGAAAACAAAAGTTATTGATGATTTAAGCAGGGAGAATAATGTAAAAAACTATAATAGCTCATCACAGAAGTCTGTGTGTTGTTGTGAATGAAATTAAGCAAGGTAATTAAATCACATGGATAAATTAAGAATATTCTATAAAATTATTTTATAAGCAAGGAATTTTCATTGGTATCACAGTATCAGTTTTTTGAGTTGCCCTTGCTTAAAATATATTGGTAAATTTATGTGTGAGAATAGACATACAAATAAAGGAAACTTTACATGCAAAATTCTGATAGGACCCATCTTTTATCAACAAAGGTAGAAGGGAACTAAAGACAGAGTCTTAATATTTTAAGTATGTAATACTGAAAGTTTACCATGTTCAAGCATCACTATGACTTAAAATGTTACTAGTAAAAGGCAGTTTTTAATTTAATTTGAAATGGTTCTTTGCTTGATTCCTTCATTGGTGAGAAAGTAACTCTATCTCACTGAAGTGAATGAAAAAAGATCCTGATTTCGGCAAGGCCAGGTTTCCTCCCTTTATACTTACGGTGTGTAACTACCAGACTTTTTTCACCTAATACAGCTTCTGCAAGTAGAAGTTCTACATTTTTAAAACTCGAGCAGTGATAGTGTATTAAATATGTTGCCTGTGACAAAAAAAAAATGCATTGGATGACTGATGTTCAAGGGTGCGTACTTGGATCTCATCCTATGACCTATCACCTTTGTATTCATCTAATGTATCTATTGCTAATCTAACCACGTCAACTAATTTTGCAGATACTTATGTATATCTTATGCCCCTGCTACATTAGGACAGAGGTGTTTCATTAACATTTCCTACTCGATGCAGACGGTCTAGACAACTCGAGCAGGTTCCCGCAGGGTGAAGCCTTACATTTTAAAACATTACAGTTGTTAATTCACGTACTAACTTCTGAGTTGATGTCTTAGGTTGCTTTTCCTTTATCAGCTTTTGAACGCTGTTGCTTAAAGTTCAAGTCCAGTGGACGCTGGCAAGTTAAGTTAAAGACAGGCATCGGCAGTCGGTTGGGCCCTCCGTGAGGGAGCGTTACTGTGCTTTGTACATCTGCTGTGCTGCATGGTGAAAGTAATTTTGATTCTGTGTGCTGGAAGATGATTCCTTCTGTTCTTATTGGTCTTTTGATATTCTTCTGAACATTATCTCTGGTTAATGAAGTACAAATAACTGGGTAAATTTAGAGAAATTATTTCCATTACCTGTAGTTTGGTCATTAAAGCTTATTCATGTTTTTCTGAGCCTTTACAAAATGAATGTCTCCCTTCAGCATGCAATACTGAAATGCTGTAATAGTTCTGGATCCTCCAGACATCAAATCCTACTTAGAGATCATTTTGTTCAGTTATGCTCAAGACACAGCTGAATATTTGTCTAAAAAGCTCTAGTTACTACATTTTAAGCAAATTATAGCCTTATCCAAACCTGGGAATTCAGTAGGACTAGATGAAATACTTTTTCTTTGTCTGTTCCTTCTTTAGCATTATAGAAGAAAGCAAGTGGTATGTTTTATTAAAAAAAAGAGGAAAAAAAAGAAAAAAAAAAAAGGGTGGTGGTGCAAAACACCTGCCAAGAACCCAGTCTGAGTCACTCGAATGACTTTTCTCTGAGCTGTTCTTCATTCAGTAGTAGAAAGAAGGGATCTGTGTCATATTGACATTTTCTATTAATTAATTACATTTAAATTTAAAAGATGGTACCACTTATATACTGGTATGATGAAATGCAGTGCACCTACATGGAAACTTTAATGTCAATTTTTTTGAAATACAGTGATGAAAAAGTAATATATAGTAAGAGGTGCTTCACATAACTTGCTGATACACATCTCATGTGGAAAGTGGAATCGAGTCCGATAAATGAAATAGAATAAAAGAAAACAGCTGGAATTTTAAAACTGCTTTTAAAATGTTCTTGTAGATCATGAAAAGGGCAGCAGTGGATTTAGTCAGTCGTGGGTTAACTGGCACCTATTGAAGAGCAACTAGTGAAGTCAGAAAACAGTAACGCTTCAATAAAAGCTAAACTTGCTATTGAGTGTCCATATCATATTGCCAGAGATTAGATAATGATCCAGAATACGTTGCTTTCCATTTAGAGATGCTAAAGTGCTTCATAAACTTCAGTGAATCGGCTATCAATGCCATTGCGGAGTGAACAACCACGCTCTCATTTCACTGCAGAAGTCGGTCTGTGAGTGTTCCTGCCTCTGCACAGGAATAGTTACCTTGGCCTCAGGGACTGTAAATGGAGTAAGGGATTGTCAAAGTTAAAAGTTGCACTTTCTGAGTAACCTGGAATAGTGGGTTGAGTTTGAGCTGCTTTCCCTTCTAACTTTTTTTCCAGAGACTGGCAAAATAAGTTATTTTTTTGGCCTTGCTTCATTTTCTGGATGCTGAACAGAAAAAAAAAAAAAATTAATCGGTCTTATTTTTTCTCTTCCCTTCTTAACTTTTCCCTAACTCAACTTTTTTTTTTTTTCCCTTGGTTTAAACAGTCTTCACATGTGTGCCTATTCCTCAGCTGCCCAGCCAGCTCTTCAGGTGCAGGTCTTGCAGGGTGCCTGCAGTGCCGGGTGTGACATTGGTGGTACGGTTCTGCTAGCACATTCTAGCTTTCTGCAGTTTTCACTGCCAGATTTTCCTTCTCTGGCTGCAATCGACCTGAAATTTCTGGTGCGTTGGCAGTAAGTCAATCAGCTTGTTGATATATATTAATTACCAATGTAGATATTTCTTTCAAGGTTAGCTCCTCAGAGGGCACTTAGGCCCCTATATTGCTAAGACACTTTTTCTCCGTACGCTTTTGGGACGTGCCTAAATTCAAAGCCTAGTTGTTTCTCAACTTTGTTCTGCAATACTTTGCCACAAAAAGCCAGTCACCATTTGTGATTTGCTTGTGCTTTTATCGTGAATCTCTCCTCCTCCTTCCTCCCTCCTGTTCTTCTCTAACCTTTGGTAAGCTTCGTCACTGGGGAACAGGGCATGCGGAAGAAGGTCTCTCTTATGGTCAAACGTTGAGGTAGTGAAGAAGGAAATAATAGTTGCTGGGCATCAGGAGTTCATGTAAACAGGGTAGAGGGAGGAGGATTAACTATCATTTTGCAGTGTTTCTGCATATAGCTGTGGATGGGCAATTTCTAGAACGCGTATAGCTGGAGAAAGAAGCTGTGCCAAGAGTATGACTCATTTGCATGGTTCCATAAATCAAGTCAAAAGATGCTTGAGATCATGGCAGCCCGTTCACACTGCTTTTAGCAACACATCTTCCTTTGTGTTGAACCTTTTATAAATAGTTCCTCCGCTGATATATTGAATTTTTAACATCAAGTAATCATCTCCAGAGTAGCCTCAAGGGAAAGATATGCCTAAGCTAGAAATGGAGTCTAAGCTGCAGACTAGATGCTGACTTCCCCCCACCCCCCCACCCCCACCCCCCAATTTTGCTGATGGTATCCAAAGGCTGCATTTGACATACCTGCAGCTCAAATGAAAATAACCTCAGTAGCCGATTCCTTTAGCATTCAGTAAACCCCAACCAATTAGATGCTTGGAATCTGAGGAGTTATTCAGGTGCTAATTAGAAGCCTCCCAGATGAAAACATTTGCATGTATTAGTGCAGGTAAAGTGGCTGCAACTTCAGCTCCCTATTGTTGCCATTAGTTTTGCCTGAGGCAGTTTGAAATAATTAGATTAAAATCCAGTAGTTAAGAAAAAACAAATACAAACCAATGGCAAAGTTTAGTTATTTATGACAGAACAGCACATAGTAGAACTTGAATAGTCTTCACCGCTTACTATCTGAGCTGAAGTTTCATATATTTTATGCTTTTATTACTAAATGGATCATGATAACAATTATTCCCTAAGAGGAGGTTTGTTAACTAAAGCAATAAGCTGAATTGTTTAGTTGTTATTTTTGATCGCTGGTCTGGTTTTTTTAATTTTTTCTCACGAAGTTCTTCTGAACCCTCCATTAGAGCTATTTACACCTTATAACTTATATCTTGAGGTAAGTCATTTATAGATATAGGCTTTCAGTATTTGGTGGTACTCAGATTTATATGTCACTTCAGTGGAGTATTGATTCTTCTACCTCTTTATTTTTATAGCCTAGTTTTTTAGGACATAAAAATGGATGAAACACAATTTTCTGTAGTTAAATTCAGACTAAATAGAATTTCTTAGTGGGAAACTGTTCTTGGATTTTAAGGAATAGATGAATAGAAATACATCTTTTGCATATTGAATTGCCAGCAAATTGAATCAAGATAGATAAAAATCCAAGTGATTATTATTTTCAGCTATATACCCATAGATAAATTCATACTAATGCCTTTGAATGTTTGTATAACAATTTAAATTATATATAAATTTGTAAGGGTTTAATAAGTTTTAATAATCTGGAGGATTTATATTCATATTCTAGTATTCTCAAAAATAGCGTCTCTTAAGCTGGTTAATTTTTCTCAGGAAGTGAAAATGTGTCTATATTTTCAAGCTAGGGCTTCTGCTACCTTCATGAATAATAATAGTTCAGGGAAAATAAGATTAATTTTGGCATAATTAAAGATAAAGAGGAATTTAAGAATGAGTGAAGTTAAGGAAGAAAAAAGTCATTTTGTCTTTTCTTTGCAAAACAAAGTGGAAAGCATTGCAATGCCTGCATGTTTATCAAATAATGTTCATCGAAGTTTTCCTCTTGCTGTGGAGCTGATACCTGCAGCACTGGGAAAGTAAGTAGTGGATGGGCTTATTTGATATAAATTCAGAGAAATGCTATAGGGTAGCGCAGTACATCAAACAAAATAGAGAGGATTGAAGGCAAAGGGTGGCCCTTTTGAAAATACCTAAGAATAAGCTGGTCGTATCCTCAAAGATCGTTTCAAACCAAACCCCTTCCCTTTTTTGCTCAGACACACAACAAAAAGAAATGTAGGATATCAGCCTTTTTGTTAATTTTTTTGGCCTACCTGCCATGTCTTGATTTAACTTATGTGGAAAGCTAGTGGCAACACTTGTAACGACAACACGTTTTTAAGTCAACCTCGTTAATCATATCTCTTCAAGATCTGCCACTTCATTAAGAGGCTGATTTTGTTTCTATCTAGGTGAATGTAGTGGGCTCAGAGGAATTCTCTGTCAAACGCAGGTCATTGTTTCCAAGAGCAAGCTGTAATACTTGGGAAGGTCCAAAGCTGTGATTCGAATGCTCTTTTGCTCTTGTTTTCCTTCACATTTAAAATAACAAAGCAAGCTCCCTGCTCTTCCTCTGATGGGGCTGGGGATCTTGACTGGTTATTCTGTACCAGTTTTTCACGTGGAATAGCTACTCGTGTTGGGTTCTGCACAGGGACTGAGTGAGATATTCAGCAGAGCTCTGCAGTTCGGTGGAAAGGGGAGTTTTCCCCTATAAACAGAATTAGAGAAAGAAATCACAGGCAGGAGTACTGAGAAAACTCAGTGTTCATGGAAATTCTACGTACTAAGGAAAATCAGTGTTTAGCAACATGATATGCCCACTGGGCTGATGCGCTAAGTTATATAAAATAAAGGTATTGTCAACAGAACTGTTATTAAAAGTAATGGAGTTAAATTGAGCAGGATGCTGGAGAATGCACCTCTCTACCATGTTATATTCTGCTTTGGGGGGTCCAACTTCTTTTCTGGTGTCTGACTGGGCAGAGAAAACTGGAGTCTGACATTCCTGGTATTTCCAACCCGCATTTACGGAGAGGAGATAAGAATCATTGCTCTCCAATCGCAAGTCAGCCATCCCTGACAGAGGTCTGTTTTCCTCCCATTTTAGTTCTGTACCCTGAAAGACGGCAGCAGCAAAGTGGGACCGTCTGTCGGGCCTGTTTTCTTGCATGTGATCTCTTCCCCGATCATATCACTGCAGGCCGAGGTGGCATGTTGTCACCCATGCTCCACAGAAGCATGCCAGACACCAAAAAAGTGAATCTGTTTAAATCTGCCTGAACCACTAGCCAGTGAGCTCAAAAATGCATCGTAAAGGTGTCATCTTTCAGGAAAGAGTCGAGTCGTCGGCAGCTGCATTTCAGTACGCCAGCTTATACATATGTATAGAAAGGTCCAGATTCATACAGCCTGCCTGTGACCTAAATTCAGTGCCTTGTGTTTCCTGTTGGCCAAGTGTCTTGATGCCCAAAACCGGTCAGAGGACGGGCAAGGTGACAGCTGTACTGTGTATTAAATGCGCAGTTAATACTGCAAGTTAATGCTTAATCTAGATGGTGCTACTGCCGCTCAGCAATCACAAGGTAAGGTCAAGATACTTGTGTATGTCTTTAGGGAATGTCTCCAAACTTGTGAACTTAAAAAATGAGAAGATATTGAAGGTGCAGACAAAAAAATTACCAACAGGTTATAGGAACAGGCATGAGAATACGGACTGTCTGCCTTTTGTAAAGAGATCATACTACCTGTGTACAAATCTAGCTGAATTCAGTGGGAAGATGAGAAAACAAACCTCAAGGGTGGGGCAAGAGGCTTTCAGTACTTGCATATAATGTACATGGGTGCTCAGCAAAGAAATAGTTTGGGCTCCACTCACCTAATGTGCGCGTTACTTACAGGAGTGCGTGCACGGAGGTATTACAGACTGTCTGCTGGCGCAGTGGTTTTGGGTCTGAGCTTGGTTCCCTGGAGGATCCTCTCCGGTGTCCTTTGCTTCATTGGCATAGGCTGTATTAATACTGACACTCTTGAATGCTACTCAGTTGTCCTCCAAGAATAGATTTAGAAGGTTTGTTGGAAGGAAAAAAACATAATGCAGTCAAAGAAAAATATGAAAGAAAGAACACGTCATATTAAAGATGAATTGAGTACCACTTATGACCAACAGTTCTTAAATTGAGCTTTTTTTTAGTTTATGTTTAAATCATTTTTTATTGGTCCATAAATTACTGCTATCACTAGCCTTTATATAACTGATCGGCTTTGTAAACATTTAAGGTTTAAGGGGGGTTTATATACGATCAAAGTTTGAGGCAGCACAAGAAATCTCAGTGTATATGTAATTCTTTGTTTTATTTTCCATAGTATTACAATCTAATTCTTCTGGATGCCTGTGTCACTCTTTACAATACTTCGAAGTACAGCTTGACCCAGTATGTTTTTTATGACGTACAACAAAGTGAACAGAATTTTAAAAAGGAAGAGCAGCAGCCCTTAGCAGTGTATTATTAAGGTAGTATTTTATCTGTGATGGCCTTGATTTTCGAAGCAGATACTTCAGAGTGTAGCTTTCTATTCTGTTGATTCCTATTTTTTCATAACAATGCTTTAATTTGGAATTCTTTTCGAAGGCGCTCTCTTGCTGTGCTTTCTTCTTGGTCTACCTAAGCAGCCTTACCTTGAGACAGTTATTGGCAGCAGTACAAATTATCTGGCTCCTGTAATGATCTATTAGAAGAAGAGTATGAGAAGCCAGTGCAAATTAGCAATAAAAAATGCTAAAGCTATATATCACTGACAACAATTTAAGAATAATATCTCTGTCTGAAGCAAATTCTGGTGATTCACTGGTAATTTGCTAGAAGCCTTTTAACTTGGTTCTCATTTGTAAAGTTAATGTTAGGTTATTTTGCATTGTGATTGAAAGACCTGAAATCTTAGTTATTATTTAAGACTATTGATTTCTCCAAATTGAAATTTACCCATATATTAAAGATCTTCCTGTCATAAGTTATAAAGGCAATAGTAAGAATATTGTTTCCACATATTTTAAAATACAACTCTGGTGTAGACACTGTGTTCGCTTGGGCATGAGGTTCACCTCTTGGTTGGCACGTAAAGGAAGTTCTCGGTTTAGGGCAGCGGCTTTTACGACAAACATAAGAGCCAGCATTTTCTGCAGTAAAGAGTAAGTGAACCCGTTCTGATTCAAAGGGTTTATGGGATTTCTGCAATCAGGCCTAACAAAGAAGGCAGTTGCCTAGAATGGCAGGCTGCTTGGGGCAGCAAAATGCATACTCTGATGTTTTGCCTATGCCCCAGCTCTGGGGATCCAGCTTTCTAACTTCTGTGCCGCTGTTGAAGGGGACGTGAGGGTAGGAGGGAGATGGCTATAGCTGGAGGAGGTTTTCTCTGTACAGCAGCTGCCCCTCTTGCTCTTCACCAGGTACCACAGGACCCAAAGCTGTAGGGCTGCTTTGTGGCTAATAAAACCATGATCCTTCATTCCTATAGTTTGACTGGAGCAATGCAGTCCCAGCCCTATGCTTTAGCCTATACTGATCAAGAGCCTTGAGCCGACTCTGTGCCGATCATGCTCGTATCTTTGTGGAGGATACAGAGGGGTGCTGGCATCAGTGTAACCGAGCATCCCTTAGCACTGGGAGAACTGGCAGTCAGAGGCTTTTCCCCAACTCTGATGGGCATAATGCAATTTAAAATGCTATACTGCTCAGGAGGGGAACATGTGTCCTTCTGGATCCTCACACAACTCTTCAAGCCTTATCAGAGGGACCATGGAATATAGATTTTGACAATATCATTTTATAGAAAGTCAGACAAATATAACAGACAGGGAATAGTTTTTACATAAATATATGTTAAATCTTTAGTATTAATCTAATGAGATCATGTTGAATACAATGTAGCAGGGATATTTCTGTTTCATTTTAGACAGGAATTTATGACTTTGTACTGATTTTTTTTTTTCTAGCACGCTTCCACAAAGACATGTCCTGTGTGTGGCTTCTGACGCTTTGTTGCCGTGTGGGTGTGTGAAGCTGAGATGCGAGCATGAGGGTGGCCAGATTAAATCTTGGCCCACCGGAGGGGCTACAGGGGAACAGAGGCTTCTTAAACAAAAGCAGAGTGACACTGGATCGTGCCAGTGAGCTCTCCGTGAGAACTGTGCAACTGGCTGGGTCCTGAGTTTGTTTCTTTCCAAAGGCTACAGAAATAAAATAATATAAGCTGTTGGAGGCAAAATGCAGAGTTTGGTTTTCAAAGGTCAGATCTACTATGCCAGCTGCTTTGTTTAATTCTGCCCATTACTCACAGAATAAAAGCAGTCGTAGTTGATTGCAGTGTGGTAGCCTAATAAAGTTTATTTGTGGTACAAAAGAAGGCTCATAATACTTAACATTTAAAAAATATATCTTCATGGCATTTGTCCTTTTTGTCGCCTGTTGGATTTGCCCATGCTAGCGTTGCAGGCATGCACTTCCTTTCAGAGGTCATGCAATTAGCCAGTGTGTGTGTGTGTTTCTTAAATAGCAGTAAAGGCACACTGGAAATTCAATCAACTTCCTACTGAAACTCACTCCGAATTCTTTCTCCGCAAGAAGTCACCACGCTCAGTTCTGTGCGTGCACTGCAATTCACCTAGAAATACCTCAGTGAACTGAAGCATTCATGTAGTACAAGAGAAACCTTTCCATAATGAGGCATGTTTGAGGAAATAGTATTTTGGGCTCCATTCCTGGTTATACAGCGCTGTATACTCAGAATAATACTCAGCAGAATTTTTCCTCCTCTTACACTGTGATAACTGACAGCGGAATTTGTCTCACTGGCATCCAGTCAAGTTGATGGAAAGGTGCCAGCTGCTATGAGTTACGCTTGTGTGTCTTTACTCGTGATTTCCGTATTTTGATTCTTGCTAGTAAAGAATTAATATGCAGATGCATTTGTTAATACCTCGGAGGAAATCCAGGCTTCAGCGAGGCCAAGACTTTACTGCTAAATGCTAGCTGACATATAAGGAGAACATTTCTTTGCCTTTATTGTAAATGTTTTGGCTTTAATAGCTGTGTTTTTATGCTGCTTTAATTTCAGCACATCCCTGTCAACGTTATGGCTGTGGAAAATCTATGCTACAGAATATATCAGTACTCAGACCTTATCTGTCTCGGGACCAGAAAAATACTTTTCAGTGTTAATAGATCCAGAGATACCATCATCTTAGTTGCTTTGAGGAATAAAGTGCTATGTAAGTGCTAAAGCTGAATATTTAGATTACTATTAATATTAGGAATTGAGCATTAAATTCTGTTCTCAGTGTCTTGGAGGATGCTGCATATGCTCTTGACACATCAGTTCCTACAACGCATTTAGTCTGTGGTCTGTGTGGCACAGGTTTCTGACGGATGTTTCGCTGAATGAGGAAAAATAGGAATGGTGGGTTATTTGAGTTTAGGCTTTTTTAAAGGAAAAATATACAAATCTTTTAGAGAATAATTTTGTATCTTAAGTCTGCTTGAATGAGCATCTATCCTCATTTTATCATGGAAAATATAATTAGGAAACTAATTTAAAATGCAGTTAATGCAGCAATTTTTTCATCACTGCTAGTTTTCAGATTGAAAAAAGGTCATGTGGGTTTATTTTTTATGTTTCCATCAGATGCACGGCATTCTTTTTACAGGCGAATTTCCTGGCATATTTTCATTTCAAATTTGTCTTTGTGCAGCCCATTACTTAAAAACTTCTGGGAATACATAATCTCTTTTTAAAAATTTTTTCTTAGCTAGGAAACTTAGTTGATGGGTAGTCAGTTTAAAAGTGCAGATTTCTGAGAGAGTGCTGTTAGTGTTTATTGTTTCTTTTAAGTAAATATTCCATTGCCAGATGATGTTTCTATAACACAAAGGGAAAGTGCCATTTTTCCCCAGATATATAAGTTCAGTTTCAGGAAAATTTACCAAATCTAGGAAAAAGCTAAAATCCCTGAAATCAATTTATAATAGCTTACCTTCATTTGTTGTAAAGTTTTTTTCCCAGTGAAAATGTCTTCTTAAGCATTGCAGATGGTATCAGAAAAACATAGTTATCATAAGGATCTGGTCTGAGACTCAGGAGACCTGGATTTTAATTCTGTTCATCATCTGTTTGCCATAGGCAAGTTACTTTGCCTCCAGTTATGTCACCTGAGACCTCTGGGTCTGACTGCGATACAGATAACGTAGTACTAAGTCCTGTATTGATTTAATAGCAATAACAAAATATAGTTGATCCATCGGCTCCCTCATCCCCTGTGCACATTACTGGTCCTGTGACAATGTTGTGTTTGCGCTTCTAAGTTTCGCTGCTGATGTGAATTAAGAGCATTGTACTTCTCACTCAGTAGGCGATCCACCACTCCTTACGGTTGTTAGTTTGATGGCAGACCATAGGCTTACAGAGTTGCAGCTGGCCCCACTCCAGCAACCTGAAAGCTTTAATAGCGCCTTTGGAGGGTCTGTATTCCTAAACAGATGATTTCAGCAGATGTCAGTGAAATAAATCTTCCTGAAATAAAAAGGCGGTATTCATTTTGTGTCTCCTCCTTAAGTGAACTTATTTGCGAAAGGTAATGGAAAGAGAGCTAGAACTGGAGACCAAAATCCTTTGGTTTTTAGACTAGATGAAATGTGTAGCAGCGGTTCGTTCAGACTGTTAGGCTTCTCCTCCAACACTAACCTGGAGCACCTCACAAGGCAGGGATGGGTATGCAGCTAATCCTCCTACCTGAGCCTTGGCCTCTGCTCTGCTTAGCAAGGATACAAATTACTAGCAGGAGAGCTGGAGCTTTCATAACAGGGCATTATAACGAGACTGATGTAGAGCCTGAACAGCTCGTGGCAACAACTTCTGTTCGCTACCTAGCTGACTTAAATTCAGACTGGCGTCTGGTGCGAGGGTCTGTGCTCCAGTCAGACAGATGGTGTTGGGCGTTGCTTATACGTTACCCTGTAGCACACGTGCGTGTAGCTGGGTGAAAAGATGTGCAGATAAAATGGTGCTGTATAATCTCTCGCCTGTCTCTCAACTTCGGTGGAGTGGACTCGGGTAGCCCTTTGACCTTCTGTGCAATTAGAATAAAAATAAAACCTTCCCTAGTCTCTGTGACCATGTAGATTCACTGCTTATATTGTGAATGGTTCTTATTTTCCTCATTAAAAGATTAGCAAAATCTCATCAATAATTTTTAGACATTCTTACAAAACTTGCATCAAAAATAGGAGTTTTTCAGTCAGTACTGATCCCCGAAGGAGAATGGAGAAAAAACCTAGCGGTTTTCATTTTTATAATGCTCAGGGATTTCAAACCCTTTCCACCCCAACCCCTATTCCACCCTCGATGTGTACCCTCCGGTGGAGCGAGCACCTGGTGAAACTCACCTAATTTTCCCTCTTGCTAGAAAAGCCGTAACATTTCACTGCTGAACAGTGCGGTGTTTTGGATACCCACGTCTGCTCAGCGTGAATCCAGGTTTCTCAGATCATGAGAGTCTGGAGGACTGTCAAAGGGAAGCAGTCCTCCCTTAATGGGAAAATGTTGGGACTCCCAGCAAAAATACCAGTCTCCGAGTCTGTAATGACTTATGCATGTGATTAAACTTAAGCATATGAAATATCCTGCTGTATCCTCTTAAGAGTAACCCTTTGCATAATTAAAACTTAGAATGTCTTCATTTTTTTTTCTCGGAGAGGATGATTTAAAAGTTGTGTCACTGTGATTAAAATTACTAATTTTGTCTTGTAAGTGCAACTGGTGATGGAGACGAAAAAAGATGGTTAGAAAATTATTATTGTTCTCATTTTTCACATCAGAGGTTTCCAGGCTCTCAGAATGTAGCCACACACAATTAGTATTCACATAACTGCTGGGTGGAAATGAGTAGCAGAGGATAAAGTGACAGGGAGAGAGAGAGGAGAACTCCATGGTGTTTCCAACACTGATGAAGCAAGTTTCACTTCCATCTGCTTTAGCAGGATCTCAGGTTTCCCTGCCATCCTCCTTTCTACCTTTGCCACCAACAATTTGTTCCATCAGGGCAAGCAGCTGTTTGTGTGGCTGAGCACCAACTGAGAAATCGGACACTTTACATATGGGGTCAAGAACAAGAGGCTGAAATAAGAAGCTCCTTTTAAGAATAAAAAGATGAGTATTGTTTACGAAAACCAAACTCAACAAACAGGCTGCCGTTAGTAGTGATGTGGAACTGTGATCAGGGTACAGTGCTCTCTCCAGCAGAAGGGGATTTCAAACCCTTTCCACCCCAGCCCCTATTCCACCCTCGATTTGTACCCTCTGGTGGAGCGAGCACCTGGTGAAACTCACCTAATTTCATTCTTCCCCTTCAAAATATTGCTATGAACGTAGCTGCTGAATTATGTCTCTGTATTTAATAAAGTATTTTGCTGGGTTGGTTGGTGGTTTGGTTTTTTTACTACAGTGGACCCATTTTAAATTGTCAGCTATCTTATATAAAGTAGCTTTTGTACTGATATTGATGAAGATTCATAAGTAAAGAGAATCCTTAAAAGTAGTGTTGCTTTTCACAAGATTTGAGGGAATATGTTTCTTTTTGAGTACAGCTACTTTTCAGTGCCTGCCTCCCAATTTGCACAAATAATTGACAGCTCATTAACAACTCAGTAGGAGCTCTGAAAACCAACTGAGAAAAACAACTTCAGTACAACAGGGGGAACAAAGTATCTGCTCGTCAATTATGCTGATAGTCTCCAACCAGATTTAAAATGAGGTTAGAAAACAACCTGAGTAATAAATTATACAGGAAGAGAAGATTATGCTTGCATAGACAACTCCTGCAAGCTTTCACCAGGCTGCGTGGAGTAACTCGTCTGAAGTGCGTGGATGCCCGATGCTTCCTGCCGGCGCTTGCTCGCAGGCTCTGTGGGCGTCTGTGCTGGGAGAGGGTCTGTGGTCCTTCTGCAACTGCACTTCTGCTCTGGCACTGCTGAGGCAGGGGAAAGACATTTCTTTGCACTAAACATTTGCTATGCCTTCTCTTGGATTTTACTCCAGATTTTGTCAAATTAGTTAACGCTATTGTTTTTATCTGGATACGGGAGCTGCGGGATAAAAGCTTTTGTTTGTTTGTTTTTAATTAAGTGCTGAGCTTGGGGAAGACTTCTTGTACGTATGGAAAAGTGGCGTCCCTGAATGATGTCAAAACCAGTATCAACAGAGCCTGCAGACAGCTCTGCTCCCAAATCCACTGGCTTCTCTTCCTAAGTAACAGTTCCTCTGTGTGAGAAAGAATTTTATCCTTCATTTCTCTGGGAAATGGCCCAGATCTCCATTCCAGACCCAGCAACGTCTGCCCCCAGCACCAGCACACACTGCAGCTCTTGGCACCCAGGACAAACAGCGATCTTCTGCCAGCAATAACTCATACCAGTTTTGCATGGGGAGAAAGGGAATTTCATCCTGCTTTTGTGTTCCTCCGTCTGTCTTGTATGTGCGGTTCTGTTTGGTGATGTTACATGCATATTAGAGATTTAGGTTGGTCGCTAGAAAAACGAGAACCCATTTTGTCCAGAAAGAAAAGGTACTGGGGTAACTATCTGAAAACAAATTATGACCTTTGTCTAAAGAACCAAGTTAGTATTTCATATCTGGCCTCAGCAACATTCCCTCAGTTGTTTGTCTGATATGATGAATAGAGGGGTGACGTTCGAGAGCATCAAGAGAAAAATTCAGCACAGTCCTTTCTAATCTGGTAAAGAGCCTCATTACTGATAGTTCTGAGCAGCTACAACTCCAGTCGCGGTCTGTGTTATTTCAGGAATACAGCACGCCCACAAAACTCTGGGTCTGGGACATTTAATTCAGATGACCAGAGTATACTGGCAAGGCCAATACACGAACAGAAAGTTGAAATTGGGGAAAGGTACTCTTTTTCTTTTTCTTTCATTTTTTGAAGTGTTCTAGCAATTAAATGCTGTTCTTGAAATAATTTATTTTCTTGGGAATCAAATTAAGATTGCAGCAGCATGTGTTTTGAGCCATGGTAAATGGATAAAACTGTAGTTAATGATTTTATCAATATTTTATGACCTTGTTCTTTAATGTGTAATTGGTGATCCACAAGGCACTGAGTAAAGCCATTCCCATAAGTAAATATTTTGATAAATCCAAAAGGCAATGGGCTATGCAGAATGAAAAGAAATACTACTTGGAAATATAACCATTGACAGCGTTTCTCCTCCTGGAGTGTTAGCATTGCTTGCTTTCGTGTGGTATTTGTAATAATAAAAAAATTCAGAGGAAACTGAAGTAGCCAGGAAAAGGCTACTTTGCTTTTGAAGTGTGTTTTGAGAGGAAGGCAAAGGCAAAATGCTTGTTCTAGAATATAACAATGTGAATGAGGAAGTAATTAGAACAGTATAATGATACTGTAGGAATCTAACGTAAATTGGGTAGCATTCCCCATATAAATATTTCTCTTTTGCAACTGGTAGTTGAGTATACAACCCTTTAGTCTTCAAGTTATGCATGCACATACGTCCTCTGAAACTACCAACACTGTTTACTACCTGATGATAAACAGGATAACGTACGTACTCAGATTTATATATACAGTGTTGAAGGCTGGGCGTAAGATGGGTTCAGCTAATTAACAACTGTTTAGATCCAAACTACTCCACCAAAAGTCAAATGCATGTCACGCGGAACTCGGAAAAGAAGGTAACTGCAGTCCACAGACCGACTTCTTCCCCAGCAGTAGAGATGCTCTCTCAAGGCCGGAGTTTCAGATAGAGCTCTGTAGCGAAGACTTCCAGTCTAACTTCCAGAGACTTCCCCTCTCTATTTTGATGAGTACATAACAAAGAATTTGCTGCTTCCAAAGCTGTCAGTAAAGTAGTTTTGAATTTCTCATTTGCAGATATTTTCTAAGTAAAACCCAAACATCTTTACACAATTCTGTTTTTTACAGGGAAGTCTGGGCCTGTTTTGGTTACTTTACTTTGTATTCTGCGCTTTTGTCTCTACTGTTCACTGGGCAAATAGCAGTTTCTTTGTTATTTTTGGTTTTCAGTCTTGCATTATTCACAAACTTCTGTTTTGAATCCCAAAAGACAGAAAAACTTCATCATGCATTCAAATCCACACACGTAGTATAAGAACATCCACTGGTGATGAGCGTCATTGGCAGCGTTCACAAGCTAACGTTAATTATGCACATAACTAAAAAGCACCATGACTGGGAATCATAATTTCTAATGAAAACACTGACTTCTAGTCATGGATCATTTTATCCCTCCTTGGGGCTATAAATCACTCATGTCACTAAGATATATGCTTTTCCTCTTTTTACTTCTTTCTTTATAGAAAGCTGTTGCTGGGAATGTGCTGCTGTGGTGAGGGGAAGAGGAGGAAACTGTCTCGCTTTGTCTTTTTGCCTGAACATCTTGGTCGTCTACAGCGAGGTGCCGGGGCACGTTATATGCCTATGGGCTGGCGCAGAAGAGTAAATGCTGAGACTGAGTGCAAGGAACAAGGCAAAGTCGAGGGTAGATTCTGTGCAGTTGCTACGCTCCACCGTCTCATGGTAAAAGCTTTACTTAGGGGAGAGTTACATCTTTGGCATTTAAGGCTGTGTCATACCCCTTTCTTTCTGCTCTTAGGTGTGCGGTAGAGAAAGAGGCTTTTTTGGTGTAGAAGCTTTTCCAGAGCAAGGGGTTCTTTTGGTATTTCCTAAAGGTGGCCAGGTGCAGGATTAATCACCTGGTGACTGAAAGCTTGCTCTATTGTGCGACGCTTTCAGTCAGCAAAACTTTTCCCTTGGTTCTTGTGATCCTGAACTTTGTGACGTATTTTATTTCATAAGGAGACCTCATTGAATTAATCGGTTGTGGAGGAAACTTTGACAATGTGTAGTGAGAGAAACAGAAATTCCAAATTCTCTCCAGAACATCAGTCAGGTCCTTTTTCTGTATATTTCTTATCTAATATTTGTTTCCTTGCTGTCCTATGAATTTTTAGATTGGGCATAGGGAACAGTTGTTAAAGTATTTCTAATCTTGTCAAAAGATGGGAATACCGAGAATCCCGTTTATTTTTTATTTACAAAACCTTTGGGAAAATGTTTCAGAAATGCTGTTGCTTGCAAATTAAACCTAAAAGCAATACTGGGGGCCATTGGTGTGCAAAGCGCTGTAGATGCTGGTCATAAACATTGTACGGACCTGAACTAAGAGTATCTGAGGCCTGATTCAGGACTGGCGCCCAACCCATGTACTGTTGAGGTTGTGATCCTCTTCACTACATATTAGCTCAAAGTGTGAAATTAGTAAATGAAAGTTGTTTGGCAGCTGAGGGAACGGGACCTAGAATACCATGTAACCTGTCCCGGATTCTGCCTGGTTGGATTTGTGGTGCCTGAATCTCCTTTTAATTGTACTGTCCGAGTCAAAATATTTCATTTCAACCAAAATTATATTTAATTCAACTTCCTTAAAACATTTCCTTTAAGATAGACCGAGCTGATATAAATACTTCTTTGTTTCAGCCACCAAGCTGAAAACTTGCCACCTTATTCTGGGTACTTTTTTCCTACCTCTCACTGATGGCAAGGTCATTTCTGTCTACTTTTGCGTCTGCCATCTCTTGTAGTCTGCCTGACGTTTGGATCTGCAACACTTCGGAATTAATAGATGTACACGAACAGAGGAAGCCAGAGTGTGTCAAAATTACATCTCCTGCTTGAAAGCTGTTGTCAATATTACAGTGCATTTGAGAGCAGTGAGATTTCCTGTGGAAGCAGCTGCTACTTTTGTACAGAATTTCTGAAATAGAGAAGAAATGTCAACTTGTCCTGCAAGATATTTTTCTAAGACTTTTCTTAATTCTTCTAATACGGCTACACGCCAAACAGAGAGGTATGTGGATCCCGGTGCTAAGACTGGCAGACGACAGTGAACCCATATAGATTTGCCTGGTTACATCTGAAAAGAGTGTGGCCACGTTTGTGGGGTGCAGCACCTCCAACGCAAAGATTTCAGGGTTATATATAGACTTCTTATACTCTGTTCAAAAAGTAAGCATTTGAGAGCTGCTGGTCAGTTTCTGAAATAGCTTCTTGTTAACGTAGAGACAATGGACCTTGTGGTTTATAATTTTTTTTATATATATATTTCTTGTTTTCCTTTTGTGCTTCACTTTTCTCAGTGTTCGGTGCCTATGTAGGGTATGTCAGTGTGAAGAAAGACATTGTCACTGGTGAAATGTGGAGTTTTCTAAACCAACCATTTTTCTGTGAATGGCAAACAAAGACTTTAGTCAGGAGTATGAAAAGAGACAGTAGAACTTTTCTCAGTTTATTTTCTAAGAATCAGAGGTAACAAGTCACTTTTCTTACTTCCCTCTTTAAGGCTGGAAGTTTCCATTTACCATCTGAAACTGTTTCCTAAAACAGTTTTATAAGACTTCCAAGTCCTCTTATGCAATATTTACCGATATGATGTATGGTTAGAGAAGCTGTCTATTTTAACTTGGCATTCACTAAGTGTGAAGATACCAGATCAGGTCCACGGTTTTGTTTTAGCTTCCAGAAAGGGTAACACACTTATATTAATACAAGCGTGCCTTGCATTACAGCACTTTTCAAGCTGTGAACACACATTAATTGACTTTGATCCAAGCAATTGAAAGAGTGGTGCAACGAACAGTTCATTCCACAAATATATTCCTTATTACAATCAGAGCTGAGGGTTTATGAAAATGTTCCCTGTTTAAACATCAGGCCTTTGAAACAAGTTGAAGTGGTCTTAATTATTAAAAAGATGAAATGTAAAAACTTTCAGAGTTTATAAGCCTTAGGGTAGCTTAATTAAAACTGAGGAGAAATTAAACTTATCAGAATTTAGGGCAACAGGAAAAGAAATGATAGGTAGGAAATTTCAGGCTATAATAAGAAAAGAAATAGCTTTAAGTCACTTGGTAATTGTAGAGTAAAATTTCTCTTGTATACTGGCTCAAGTTATTAACTGACCCAAATATCTTTAAAGCATCTAGGTCTTAACCTAAAATAAAGCATTTATGTATGGATAGTTCTACAATAAAGTAACTTTACATCAGTTAGTTATCACGTTAATGGAAATAAGCTACTGATAATTTATCATAAACTCTTATCACTGTAGTCCTTAAAATTGTAGATTAAGCTACTTTTAGATTACAAATGCATCCATAATTTAAATTCAAACTGTTTTCAGTATCACTGACTGGTGCAAATGTGATTTGTATCGGTCTGTAATATTGCTGAAAACAAGCGGGACCCACTTCTGTAAGAGCTGTTGTAACTGTTGTCCATAGCAGTCCATTTGCTCAGGAAGATCACTCAAGTTTCTACAGCACTGAGAATCAAAGGCTTTTTATTGCTATTAGATGGTTTGTGTATAATCACTTCCTATGCTAGATGCCTCATGTTATCCTGCAAAACTTACTGCATCTTCTTAAATCAGAAGTTCACAGTGCTGCTTGTATTTATTTATTGTTTTTGCAAACATTCGTGTAAGGAGTGTTCTGCAGCACAGTGGCTCCGTGTCAGGAGTGACGTGGTGGCAAAGGGGGCCAAGCACTCCGGGGGGACAGAGGTTTTTGCTGATGAAGTTCTTTGAGGAAATAGTTGATCTCTTTTGCTGCCGAGGTATTTGCCTTCCCGGAGTCCATGTGGTGTCACGGTCTGCGTGGACATGTGTCTGGTTTCAGACGCCAAAGCTGAAGCTGTCATTAGAATGTTCTACTTTTATCTACAAGGCCCACGCTACACTTCTTCAATATCTACGTAGACTGGACCATTACGGACCATTCTTTTGTCATGTGTCTTACACTGTTTTTGAGATTTGATCAAAGCGATTAGTTAATTATTATGCTAATCCTTAGAGGCTAGTAAAAACTAGATTTTAGTCACTAAGTTGTATTATTAGCATCGGATAGGAAGAAAAGAAACTGTCTTTGCTTTCAAGATGTCATCTTGATTTTTATGGTTAGAAAACAAATTCAGTATAACTGCATGTACTAAATGAAAAGCCAAGCAGTACATCAGTAGTAAATCCAGGCACATCATACCATGGCATCAAGCTGTTACTCAAAGCTCATAATCCCAAGGCTTGGAAAAACATGATATCAGATGACAGACTGCAGTTCATTGTTTGATCTGTTTGTTTGAGCTAACACCTTAGTAGTAAGTCTTTTCTGTAGTAAAACCATGGCCAATAGACAATAATTCTATCTGCTGCAGCTGATAATTCAGTGTACTATAGCAGCTTAATATTGCATGAAGAAATTATTCTAATGTAATTTTTATCAATTAGAACTCTCTGAGAACTTAATTATGTGTTTCCACCTACCCTTTCTCCTCTTTTTATTGTAGCTCTCTACCTATCTTAAGGAATGGTGAGTTGATCTCTTACCTTTCACAGTAAGGAAGACTTATCTAAAATGTCTAGATAATGTGAGATAAATTCTCTTTCTGTTTACTTTTACAAAATAAAAGTAGCGGTGTAGAGAGAACCACTGCTGAAAGCTTCACATGCGGTTGCTCTGCCTTTTCAGACTACCCTGTGTTAATTAGATATAATGAAAGATGGTGTGTTGCATATCTTTATCCTAAGTTTACAATTATGTTGCATGACTGATGAATGAACACTGCTGCCTCTGTTTTTACACTAAAACATGAAAAGTATTCAACTTGAAGAAGTGATTCAGGAACAAGGCCAGAGTAGAAGGCAAGATGAGATTTTTACCTATGCCAGAGACATATTTTGGGGGATTTTTCTCTTGCGACAATGTTGCAGTGATATCCAGGCAAGTTTCTCAGCGTGGTGGTTGTGTGGCTGTATAGGTGGCTGTAGGTAATACCACACAGTTTTAGATTCAGGCAAACCTTGATGGGGGAAGGTGGGCAAGAATCTGCAAGAAGCGAGTCTGGCCATTGGTGCAATGATGCTGAGCAGCTCTGTACCACACAGACTGCCCTGCTGTGGTACCTGGAGATGGGACTGAGCTCTCAAAAGCTTCCTAAAAAAGGATGGCTCCCAGAGCAGCCTTGATCTCGGAAGAGTGCAAAAGTGTTTTTCAGCCACTTCTTTCCGCTGGGCTGTGAATTCTGTACTTCTCCGGGCACTGCCCGCAATCCCAGGCCGCAGGTCCCTGAGCGGGTGTGCCACGCTCTGCTCCTTTCCGGCTTTTGATTTCTCAGAGACTGGTTGGGGTTTATTATTGTTATTCCTTCTAATCTATGGCATGGTTGTTGCCATTGTTTATTTGTTTGGTTTTGGTTTTCTGTTTTAGCTTCTTAAATAGATTTATAGACCAGAAACAGAGGTGTTTTATTTATCCACAGCAAAAAAGATGGGAATAGTGTTTTTACCTACACTATCCCTCAGTATAATACCTCATTTATAGGCTGGGGAAAAAAGGCAGTTTAGATGCCATTACCATTTTGTTGAGTCTTCATTAAGGGTGCCGTTTGTGATCTGGATTTTCTTGCTTGTCATATGTATTCACTGGTAACCCACTGGTTTTTAATTACCCCAAGGCATTCCAGGCCTATCTTATTTAGACAAGTGCACAGCTGTGTATTTTCTTGGGGATTACTATTCGAGCCCTATTCTGAGCATTATTTAGATTATAAAGTATAAATTTAGAGGTAGCAGGTTTATGTATTTTTCATAAGGGATATGTGGTGGTTGGTAGGTACCAGGAGTTTCGGAGGAATTAATCTACTGCACAATAGCAGGGCTGATTGTTTGAATGATCCCTGCACATTCAGTTCAGATTCAGGCACATTATAGTACCATGCATACTGCTTTAAATGCTCAGTATTCTCACTCTTCACATATGAAATATTCGCATATTGCGAGGACCCTTTGGAAAAAAAAAAGTATTTAAAATGCAAGTGTGTTTGCATTTTGAACGAACTTGCCTGTCTGTATCTGGATTAGCAAACACTTCCATTCTGATGTGTATAAGCTATTCAAAAAGGCCTTATATCTCACATGATACGCTTTCTGTTGTCACCTCTAAAAAACAATTCAATCAAAATGCACGTGGCCAAACCTAAAAAGAATATCTGTCCTGTTGATTAATTTACATAAAGCTATAACCAACATGTTCAGCAAAACACTTGAAATGGAGCCTCTCTGTTGGTTTCAGGAAACCTGTCTGTTCTGTTCAGTTCTAATGATGAAAATGTTGAATAATACATTATAATTTTAAATTTTAGAGCAAAAAATGAATATTGCAGAAGTGTGGTAAAATTACTGAAGCTTGTTTTTTTTCCCTTCATAACAAAAGATCTTTTTCCTTTCAAACAAGAATTTTACTTAAAAAAAAAATCTCCAAATACTGCTGGTGTTTTCAGAGATGTAAAGTGAGCACTAAACATGTTTAACAAAGAATGTCAATTCTTTGTTAAAACTAACAAAGAATATTAATATAGCGGCAGGGAAAAACCTAAAAACTTCTTTGTTAATGCCAAGAGAGAAGGTATTGTTACCTTAGTGAAGCAGGCCACGTAGTTTTAACTTGCCCCAACGTTTGTAAATACCATATTCTCATACATTGTCCTATCATAGTGCTATTAGCATGGCCACGTACTATGGGGAGAGTGATAATATCCTATTCCACAGCTGAGGAAAGACCTTTAATGGCAGTCCGCTGTCACAGTCTAGGGATTTTTCAGATATGCCGGTGCTGGGAGCTTGATGGGGACCTGTGCTTGAGCATGGTGCAAGAGAGGGAGGAGAGACCAGTTTGGATGGACGATGCGGCGCAGCTGCAGTGGTGCAGCGCCGGAGGACCGGTAACTAATTCTGGCCGCCGGCCCTGACACAGTTATACTGCCGTCCTCTGGTGCAGCGCTGCAGCGGGCACCTCTGGACGGTGGGGATATAGCAGAGACGCGTCTCCAGCCAAACAAGACCCGTTTTTTATCTCTCTGATTCAGAAAATGTTCAGGTTTTGTTGCCTCAGGTGTGCCCTTGCATCTCCAGAGGCTCTTCGGTGACCTGGCATGTGAACAAATTCACTGAGATTCCCTGCCAGCTGGGTAAATAATAACAGAAATATTGTTTAAATAGTTCATTTCACATCTTGCAAAATTTGTAAAATTTTGGTCTCCATCTTTCTGGTCTTTATCTCATCCCCTGTATGAATGGGATAAAGGAACGATGGTCTGATGAGTCCTCAAACCATCTTTTCATTTGATAGTAGAGAGAAAAAGCATCTCAAAAGGATACTGTTTCTCTTAAAGATAATAATGTGTTTTGCATAAGCCTTTGAATGTTCCAGGTCACTTAATCATGTAAATGCAAGACTCAGCTGCGGAGCTTTTGTTTTCTGCCCATAGCTGGTGCCTTGCTTATTTAATTGCTGTGAACATTTTCAATTTGATGACAAGATATGTAATGAGGCATCTGGCTATCTGTGCATCTGTGTACACAGAAGCCTCAAGAAGGGAACAAACAATACTACATCTTAATATAAGATTTATAATTAGCCTAGTTATATATGTATCTCTGGGTATTTTCAATTTTTTTTTTCTTCGTAGCATATACTCCTCGTTTTTCTTCTCATCTGA
The DNA here is from genome assembly GCF_965638725.1 of Aptenodytes patagonicus. Taxonomy (NCBI): domain Eukaryota; kingdom Metazoa; phylum Chordata; class Aves; order Sphenisciformes; family Spheniscidae; genus Aptenodytes; species Aptenodytes patagonicus. Next base: position 7,619,501 of record NC_134954.1, read on the forward strand.
ATTTAAAATACATTTCTGTCTTGCACAGGGTATATTAAACACTAAAGCATCGTGTAAACTGAGATGTGTGAAAATGTCATGAAAACAAACATAACAATGCTTACTTGGCAAACTCCCAGTTGTCACACTTTTTTCTTTAAGGTAGGGTGCGTCTTCCTTATATCTCTTAAAATGCAATCTTCACATATCTTGCTATTTGATAAGAAGTCACACTGTTAACAACAAACTAGCAATTAATATTTTCCTGAAGTTTCATACTCTGGGGTTTTTTTTGTAGTTTTTCTGCCTAAAATGGATTGAATATACCAAAGTGGCCAATGAAATAATATCACCACACGTTTTATAAAAGATTCCTTTGTAAAAATATTATATTTTAAAGATATTTTGTGTAAAAAAGTCTGAGTATTTCCATCTCTGAATTCTTCTAGCTCTGGAATGATAGATGGAAAAGAGAAACACGTAGTGAGAAGACCTTAAGTCTTTTTCTCTTTAGGCTTGACAAGTCCGGTCAGAGATGTACCATACATAGTCTTAAGCTAACAGTTTTAATTTATTCAATGGGAATTAAGTGCCTACTTATCTTTGAGAGTATTAGCTTTAATATCTTTGAATGTTGGCTGTTATTTTGTAAAGTGATGACAATGCATTCCCTGCCTCCCTCCTCAGATTTTAAATTCTTGATGAAGGCTGTTACTGTCTGCTAGGGCAGAACCTGACTGGACATCACTACAGGCTTCTGTGCACTGTCATATTGCAAATATTAGTAACGATTTTACCTTAAAAAAGTTACCGGGTTTTTTTTGTTTAGCATGCACCTTTATTCTTCATAAAAAAATAAGCAGACTTTTTTTAGTCTACTGCCAAAAAGAAATTAAATCAGTTAGATGCTCGTTTCCTCTTTTCATTTATTGGAGGATCAAAAATTATCTTTCTAAAAACCATTTTCAAAATATTCCTCATTTTTATTCCGATCCCTTTTTGCCACCTAGAGTCTGCCAGTTTTATGTTCCAGGAATAATTTATTTCTTTTATCTTTTCTTTTTTAGTGTTGTGTCCTTGTGAAGAAATAAAATATCCTGCATAATGAAAAGCTCTATGCAATACGAACTAGAATTGATTAGCTAACAACAAAACTCTGGGTTGGGTTACTGCAGCTCCTATAATTGTTAAAGTCAAAATTATAAAAAAGGGAAGAAAACAGAACACCATAATCAGTCTTACAGCTACCAGAATAGTAAAAGCGTTTAATTGCCTTGGTTGGCTGCATCACTAATGAGTACAGTTTCATTAGAAGTTCCATGGGCTGCTTAATTATAACTGGAAACTTGCATCTCTATTTCTTCCAAAAGACTGTATTTCCTTGGTGCACCTCCCTGGTGAAAACCATATGGCAGACCCAAGGCTGCTTCATTTGGAAAACCTCAGGAGGTCAGAGCCCAAATCCCATCTCTGCCTCTCTGATCTGGCAAACATTTCGTACTGAGTATGGCAAAACAGATTCTCTGCCCATTTTGATGGGCAGGAGGTTTTACTGCACAGTTTGCAATAAGAGTTCCAGATTTGGAAAACAATTTTTGATTAAGGGGAGACTTAATGTCTACCTTAAAAGTTGGGGTTTTTTCTTGCTTTGTACTTATCCTCTTCAAAATGTCAGAATTTGGCAGGTCTACATACTTAAAATAATTCTTGGTTTTTGTCTTCCCACTCTTTTTGGATAAAGGGAAAAACAGATTTAGAAAACACATAGCTTATCAGACTGGATAGATGTATAGCCCCAAAATAAAACTGAAAATAAAAGTGAATACATTAGAAAAGAGATCTGAGCATACAGGGAATAGGAGAGCAAAATCATCCAATCATTCAGAAACCAGTTTATCATTAGACAAAGCTAAGGAGACTAATTAAAATATGAATCCTTTTTGATCCTCTCTTAAAATATTTATTTCCTCCCCCATTCCACCCTCCCAGTGAGGTCATTCTTACTTTTTTATTCTTCCCTGTAACTAAGTGGACTTATAAAATGGTGGGGAACTTTTTTCAAATTATAATTTTATCTACAGGGTGCCTGGCATAGCTGCATTTACGAGAAAAACAGTGATATGAGCAAGATTTTAACAATCTGATTGTCACAAAACCTTTAAGCAAATAAAGTTCGTCCTGCCGTTACTCCAGTTGGGTTTTTTTCCCCCTAGTTGCCTGCCATCATCAGCAAGTATCTAAATCTGCTTTGAGTAGCAGCTTCCAAAACTGAGGAACCTAAAGAGAATATGATATTGGGCATTATCAGGAATTTTAGCAGAGAGGGTTATGAGAACCTTAAAACTGTCTGTGTGCATCCACTGTATGCAGTGGCCTTCTGCTATTTGCTACAGCCCTCTCCCCACCCTAGCAAAGCCCGCATACGGTCGAAAGACTGGAGAGCATGAGGTGCCATGGAATTTAGGAGAATGATGGTCTTCTGTGAGCATCAATTCTCATCATGTCCAGCTGCTTCCACGGAGATGTCAAAGCATCGTTTGCAGGACTTTTCTATGTTGCTGGTGACCGAAACTCTTGGGGGATCTAGTAAGGGTGCTTTCGAGGAGGTGTAGGTATTGGTGCGAGAGGTGCTGTCTAGCAGCAGATCCAGGCTGATGAAGAGTGAGATTGCAGATGGGTGAGATGGTTAGGACACGGGTACACCAGGAATCTGGCATTTGTGAAATATGTCTATTGCCATTGAAAACTCAAATTCTCCTGTGGTCCACAGCCTGCTCCTCCCTGCGCAGCCCAGGGTGTGAGTCAAGTCTCGGATGCTGGTGATGACCATAGCCATTAGGCGATCGCAGACTGTGCTTCTCTCTGTGTTGCAAAACGGACGTCTTTGATTCCATTACATTTTACTCCACAGCTAGCTGTAACCCCCGAGGGCTGCTTCACTCATCTGTGTGTTAAGATCCAGATTCGTAAGCCCTTAAAGTTGATAGATCATTTTCTTTTATGTTACATTAAAAGGGCTGTAAGGAACACCCAGTCATAATTTATTGAAAAGACAATTAACAATTAGGTTAATGACAGTGATACATCTGAGCTGTGATTCAACCTGGTAAAATAATTAGTACTTTCAGAAATATACAGGGTCGTCTTTTTTTTTTTTTACACAAAAGAATTAAATACATAATTGTTTTATTGCAGTCTTGTGGGTTCATAGTTTTCCTTTAGTCTTTATCACGAAGGTTAAGGTTTTGCCATTTTAGAGTTTTATATATGAATCCCCCACTCACAAACTCCACAACGCTACCGGCAGTGCTCTCATCTCTCTGCTTCATGAGGAACACAGCTATAGCAGTGCTTCAGATTGATTCCAGGAGGCTATTTGTATTTGCTCTTATTCCACATATCATAAGCATCACAACAGAAAGCGTAACTGTGTTAACCCTGCTTTTACAGCTATTTCAACATCATCTTAACACTGTACTCCTCAGGTCAATTCTTGCCAAAACAGGAAAAATCTGTTGCTGCTTTGGTGGTTAAGAGGCATCGCGGGCAAAGAGTGTTCGGTGGAATTCATGCTCGTAAGTAGTTTGTGGTGGGTTGACCCTGGCTGGATGCCAGGTGCCCACCAAAGCTGCTCTGTCACTCCCCTCCTCAGCTGGACAGGGGAGAGAAAATATAACGAAAGGCTCGTGGGTCGACATAAAGGCAGGGAGAGATCACTCACCAATTACCGTCACAGGCAAAACAGACTCGACTTGGGGAAATTAGTTTAATTTATTACCAATCAAATCAGAGTAGGACAATGAGAAAATAAACAATAAATCTTAAAACACCTTCCCCCCACCCCTCCCTTCTTCCTGGGCTTAACTTTACTCCCAAATTCTCTACCTCCTCACCCCCACCAGCGCAGGGGGACGGGGAATGGGGGTTGTGGTCAGTTCATCACACGTTGTCTCTGCCCCTCCGTCCTCCTCAGGGGGAGGACTCTTCATGCTCTTCCCCTGCTCCAGCCTGGGGTCCCTCCCACGGGAGACAGTCCTCCACGAACTTCTCCAACGTGAGTCCTTCCCACAGGCTGCAGTTCTTCACGAACTGCTCCAGCTGTGGGTCCCTTCCACGGGGTGCAGTCCTTCAGGAACAGACTGCTCCAGTGTGAGTCCCCCACGGGGTCACCAGTCCTGCCAGCAAACCTGCTCCTGCGTGGGCTCCTCTCTTCACGGGTCCAAAGGTCCTGCCAGGACCATGCTCCAGCACGGGCTTCCCATGGAGTCACAGGCTCTGTTGAGAGCAGCCCTGTCAAGAAGGACTTGGGGGTACTGGTGGATGAAAAGCTGGACATGAGCCAATAATGTGCACTCACAGCCCAGAAGGCCAACCCTATCCTGGGCTGCATCAAAAGAAGCGTGGCCAGCAGGTCGAGGGAGGTGATTCTGCCCCTCTACTCTGCTCTGGTGAGACCCCACCTGGAGCACTGTGTCCAGCTCTGGAGCCTTCAGCATAAGAAAGACACGGACCTGTTGGAGTGGGTCTAGAGGAGGGTTGCAAAAATGATGAGGGGGATGGAACACCTCTCCTGTGAAGAAAGGCTGAGAGAGTTGGGGTTGTTCAGCCTGGAGAAGAGAAGGCTTTGGGGAGACCTTCTTGCAGCCTATCAGTACTTCAAGGGGGCTTATAAAAAAGATGGTGGCAAACTTTTTAGCAGGGCCTGTAGCAATAGGACAAGGGGGAATGGTTTTAAACTAAAAGAGGGTAGGTATAGACTAGATATAAGGAAGAAATTTTTTATGCTGCGGGTGGTGACACACTGGCCCAGGTTGCCCAGAGAGGTGGTGGATCCACCTGGCAACTTTCCAGGTGAGGTTGGACGGGGCTCTGAGCAACCTGATCTAGTTGAAGATGTCCCTGCCCACGGTAGGGGGGTTGGACTAGATGGCCTTTAGAGTTCTCTTCCAACCCAAACTATTTTATGATTCTGTTGGGTGCATCCACCTGCTCCAGTGTGGGGTCCTCCATGGGCTGTAGGTGGATATCTGCTCCACTGTTAAACTCCATGGGCTGCAGGGGGACAGCCTGCCTCACCATGGTCCCCTCCATGGGCTGCAGGGGAATCTCTGCTCTGGTCCCTGGAGCACCTCCTTCCCCCTCCTTCTTCACTGACCCTGGTGTCTGCAGAGCTGTTTCTCTCACATATTCTCACTCCTCTCTCTGGCTGCAGTTGCCCAGGGTTTTTTACCCCCCCCTTCTTAAATCTGTTACCCCAGAGACACTACCACCATCGCTGATGGGCTTGGCCTTGGCCGGTGGCGGTTATGTCTTGGAGCTGGCTGGCATTGGCTCTATTGGACGTGGGGGAAGCTTCTAGCAGCTGCCCACAGAAGCCACCTTTGTAGCCCCACCACTACCAAAACCTTGCCACGCAGACCCAATACGCAGTTTCTTCTGTCACCCCAAGACATATTTGTAGCTATAACTGAGGGTCGTCTTTGTAACCATTCCTGTTGTCACTGAGTATCTCTTATACCCTTTCTTTGAAATTAAACCTGCATTTCTAGGCTCTTAGAGCGTTTTGGTGACTTTGTCTTTGTTTAGTGAGAGGTTTAAGTTATATTTGAGAAATAATACAACTAGTGTCTGATTTGTGGTATGAACGTGGTTTGAGCTCTCTTCTGGTGAGGGAAGACATCTAGAGTCAAAGGCACCTGGCATTCAGTAATAAGTTCTATGACATATGAAGATATTATCCATATCTCATACTAAAAAAGTCTAGTAAGTTAATTTTCCAAGCAAAAATGCATTTACGTATATAACACATTTCTGTATGATGAATGTATTAAATTTATCAACACATGAATTTTCATTTAAGGAATGTTAAATGTTCACTGTGTTTTGAGTGTACCTTTGAGTTGTTTTGACAGTAATAGCGAAGTGACGTGCTTAATAGATAAGAGGTGCATCATTTGTGGCAGTTTCATTGCAACTGAACTTTTGAAGAATTCATTTCTCCTTCCTTACACAAGTTGAACCTCCCAAGCCACCTGGTCTGTGTTTCTCTGTTTTGCATTAGATCACATGACCAAGTGGATCAAAACATGAGTTATCTCAGATACGAGAGACGGGCTAGAGATTGAAGTGCAAGGCTATTTTTTTTCCCCTAAGAAGTCTTGTCCCCCGATTACACCATGCAATGGAGTACCTGTCCCTCAGCTCATGTGGTAGATGCAAGTAATAAGCTAATGTTCCAGCAGTAATTTATTGCATTGAAAACTATCTCCCTATTAACTGTGAACTGTTTCTTTTTTGTTACCTTCTGTAGATACAGGATGCTGATCCTTCTGTAGTGTTGGATTGATAGTAAACTTTAAAAACGTAGCGATGCTTTTTCTTGTTGCTGACTTTGAGGTCAGTTGCAGTGTCCAAAAGTTAATTATTTTTTTTTCTTTTGGGCCCCAGCCTGCATATAATATATTTTCTGATACTTCTGAGGTTTTTTTTCAGTGCAGAGAGGGCTGATATGTACTCTTTAGGATGTCAATCACTTTCGGTGTAAAAATTCCAAAGTAGGGAAGCTATCACCTCTGTATTTAGACAGTTTGATATTTTGTTTTTAAGAAGTCGGATAATTCTGCTCTTAAACAGATTCTGTTTGAAGTTTTACCCTTCCTGCTCACACAGAAATGCTAATACTTCACTTTATTGTCTTGTAGGTTAAAATAGTAGGATGTTATCTGCGGGTTCTATATTTTCAACCCCCAAAATCTATGAATTTGTGCTATCTAGTATAAGCCTTAGAGCTTTGTGTTCTGGAACTATCCATTTCCCCATCTTTCCTGTGTATGTCTGTGCAGCATTTTCCTCACAAACATTTCACCTTGTGAGGCTATGCTTCCAGTTTGTAGAAATGCCATGATTCTGTTGCAAAATTTGACATTCTTTGTGGCTGTCTCCAAACCCAAGAATTTCTAACGCATGCTGCAAGGCCAAACTGTTGGATTACTTCATTTTGCATGTCCCATATTCCTTGCTCCTTTGTTGAATATTCTGCTGGTATTTTAAAACCAAACAGTCAAGAAGAGTTTCACTTTCCTTTTCCGTTCACGAAGGCAGGAGCACTCTGCCAATACACTTGGTACAAGGGCCATTTTCTCATTACCGAATTGTCAGCTTTCACATACTCTTTCAGTCTTTCAATATAGGCGAGCTGAACTTTCAAACTGACTTAAGTTTCCCCCGAGCGGCCAGGCACTGTGAACCCTCCCTGTCTCTATGAGCAGGCCGCTTAGTCTTTGGTTTGGCCATCCTTAGCCTGATCGGCCCCCCTGTCCTCTCTCTGCCGTGCCGGAGCCCAGCTGTCTGTGCAAGCAACTTGTTCCCTCTCTCTCTGCACACATGGGGAAAAAGAGAAACCCCACAAGCATGGCTGGTATTCAACCAAGCAACTTTGTTAACTCTGTAAAGAGGTCCCGAATTCTCATGTCTACTGCTGCCTTGACACCTTTTGATGACGTCTGCAGCAGAGGAAAGGGGGCTGGCTAGCATATGTAGGACTACAAGGAAGTTTACTATATAAAGCCTCCCAAATTTCTGCATTAAGCACAGGGGGGCAAGCGTTATCTCTTCCTGTTGTTCCCATTTCTTCTGTTTTCAATCCACTGGGTGCAATCCCAACAATAATTATCCAACATGTCCCTTCCAAAGGCTTTTACATCCCCTCCCCCGCCCCTATTTGGCCATAACCAAAGCAGAGCTGTTCTCAGGGTCATGCCGTGATTGCGAATACTCCTGGCCTAAAATGATGCTGATAGAGACACCACCAATCTTCCTCTGTGAACCAAAGCTTCCAAATGCCTCTTTTAGTTCTTCCTTGTACTGTTTGAAAGGACTATGTGATTGCATTTTCCCACCATAGGATTTCTTATTATATCTTCTTTATCATCTTGATACTAAGATACTTTTTCCTTAAGCGAGCTGCTAGAAGGTGTGTTCAGTTAACCAGCAGGAGTGTATTTTATTAAAGAAGCCAGTTCTTTCTGGAGTGAAGGGGCTGTGGGGTTGAAGTGACTCCTCATTATTCAAAAGTGTTAATTTTTTTTTAGCATATATGTCATGCACAGGCTGTTCATTTGAAGTGGTGTATATGATACCTGTCATGCTTGCTTACTTAACCTCAAGACAGCAAGAAATGACAAAAACTGTGCTGTTGAGTAAGAATAATCTCAGTCGCATAATTTCTCCTCTAATGTCTATTTTATGATGGTGTGAAGGGTCTTCTTTTTTGCATTTTACCCTTAGTCCAGAAGATTCCCAGCCTGTTATCAAACAATCATATCATGTAGCTATTATGTTATAAAGCGTAATCTGATTTGACTGACAGTTGTACAATCACAGCAGGGAGTGATAAGACATATCCTTCATTTGGGATAAGATGTTTATTTTTTCTCAAAAAATGTTTTGTTACAGATTTCTGTAAAACTTTAGGTGTTTTGTTGTTGCTTTTTTTTTTTTTTCTGTAGGAATTCTGTATCACGAAAGCAGTGACACAGTACAGGCATTCTGGGACGTGCTGTCTTTGATAGCAGTGGTTATACCTGAACTGCAGGAAAAGGTCTGCCCTGGAGTGCTGTACTCTGTTTGTTCAAATTGAAACCCTACTGGAAATGACCGCGGGCTGCTGCTCAGCCTGAGTTTTCTCTCCAAGGAGACCTTAGTGTGGTGTCAGTGCCTGCTTGCGAGTGTGGAGGGAGGAAAAAAAGAAGTCTTCTGCTGTAGAGCTTTCACCGTTATAGAAAGGGATTTGGCCACGGAATGCACCCAGGCTGTTCCAGAGTCTGGTAAAATAGATATAACCATTGAGACTCAAACATGTAGCTGAGTTTATGGTTTTGATCTCTTTGCAGGGTCAGAATCAAGGTGAGATAGGCCTTATACTGCTTGTAGTGGAAAGGAAAGATGCAGATTTCAGGCAAAGATAGCAAAAGGTAACAAACTCTCTAAGGATCATGCCGCCTATGTGGTTGTATAGGAACCTGGGAGAAAACAGTGAATGTGCTTCTCTGATAGCCACAGAAGGCAATACCCTCAGGTGGTATAAACTGGTTTCTCATGAAAAAAAGGTTCTGAGGATGAGTCAAACACTGTTTGACGGGAAGATTACTTTTTAAAGGCTGTTCTGTGCAGAAGCAGATGGCTCGCTGCACTCCTAAAGTTTGCCTCATGCAAGTGAGAAGGCCTAAATATGTCCTAAACTGCTGCTACTATTAAGCTTCACAGATAATACTTCCTACCTCTTGCAAACACTTCTGTCAAAGTTAGATTAACATCTTTCCTTCAGCGTAGATGAGGGCACTACCGAACTGTACTGAGCAGCAGAGCATTTTACATAACATGCAGAACATGGCAATTTTGTGTTTGTTTTCCTATCAAAGTGACTCTATATGACAACGTGTAAAGTACGTACAGATGGCAAGAACAGTTATGTTATCAAGTTTGTTTGCAGATACTTACAGAAAAGTAATTCTAGCTCCCCATCTAAAAGTATAAATAAACAATGAAACAAAATAGCTTTTCCCTCTACCAGCAGAATAGACACTTCAAAGTTTTTTCCCAGAGTACAGTTATACATGTGTGCTGGTTTTGGCTGGGATACAGTTAATTTTCTTCACAGTAGCTAGTATGGGGCTCTGTTTTAGATTTGTGCTGCAGTGTTGATAATACAGGGATGCTTTTGTTATTGCTGAGCAGTGCTGACACAGAGTCAAGGCCTGTTCTGCCTCTCACCCCACCCCACCAGCGAGCAGGCTGGGGGGGCACAAGAAGCTGGGAGGGGGCACAGCCGGGACAGCTGACCCCAACTGACCCAAGGGATATCCCACACCATATGACGTCATGCTCAATGTATAAACCTGGGGGAAGAAGGAGGAAGGGGGGGACATTTGGAGTGATGGCGTTTGTCTTCCCGTGTCACCGTTAGGCGTGATGGAGCCCTGCTTTCCTGGGGATGGCTGCACACCCGCCTGCTGATGGGAAGCAGTGAATGGATTCCTTGTTTTGCTTTGCTTGCGTGCACGGCTTTTGCTTTACCTCTTAAACTGTCTTTATCTCAACCCACAAGTTTTCTCACTTTTACTCTTCCAATTCTCTCCCCCATCCCACTAGGGCAGGGCGTGAGCGAGCGGCTGGGTGGGGCTGAGTTGCTGGCTGGGGTTAAACCACGACAACATGATTAAATGGGGGACGGAGTCTTTTGAAGATCACTGTATTTCTCAGTCGTATGCCTTTCAAATTACATCATCCATTTAGCCCCTAATTTTTTTATACTAATTAGGTGTCCTATTACGTTCATTGTTAGAAATTTATTTGCGTAGCCTGTGATCTGTTGGAGATACACAAAATAAGATGATTAATGAAGGGAAGCTTCATTTCACTGCACATCTGTGTCTAACCATGGGTCCTTAGGACATTTGCCCTTGCCAGAACCAGCTAGGAAACCTTGTTTCTTTGCAGTTTTCCAGGAAATGTTTTGGGATTTGTATAGCTGAGAATGCTCAGTTTGTACTGAAAGAAGCTGAAAAGCCCAGATGCAAGGATCCTTCTAAATTAATTTAAAAAAAAAAAACAAACTAACCCTTTCCCATCAAATGCAAGAGGTTCAACTGTGATCCAGGTTTTCTTTCTAATGAAAACTTTATTTGTTTATTTTTATACCATTTTAAATAGATATGTTAAAGAAATTTCACTTTCATGATGGTGTAAGTACAATCATATTGGAGAGTTTTCAAAAAGAGGAAAAAAGATGAGAGTCTAGAACAGAGTTAAAATCATGAAACATTTTTATTACAGAAAGAAAAAGAACAGAAAAAGTGAAAATAAGAATGTAAGTGGTATCTATGAGTTCTTTATTCTGAATCTTTTTTCTTCTTGAAAAGAAAGTATTATTTCTTGCATTTTGAACGTTTCAGGAGTCAGTACTGTTGGGTAGGCTTTGTTCTGATAGAATTCCTTTTTATTAGTGTTTTCATATTCATGGTTTTACAGCTGGACAATAATTTGTGCAAAAAATGAAAGTACAGCATAACAAAATAAAACAGTACAAAATATCTACAAGAAAACAAAGCCTTTTTTCCATTTTTATGGTGTTGCAATAAATAATGCATAAACAAAATTTGTAAATTCCTTCATCTGTAGCGCTTTCATAGCTTTTACCTCCCTCAACATGTAAAATGTTCATTTTCTTTATATTCAAGGTGATATTTATCAGTTTTTTTGTATGGCAATGAAATATTTCTTTTAAATTCTGTTCATACAGACAAGCACTGAAAAATTAATGGTTAATTTTTCTTTCTTGTGAGGTATTGAACAGGAGAGATGAAAATGCTCATCTTCTGTGGTGAGATTCAAGTGGGATTCAGTAAATATCTGCAGTCTTTTTTTTTTTCCAAGTAATTCATAAACCAAAAATATTTCATTTACTTAAAACATGATGAAAGTGAAATCTCTTTGCCTGACATAGATATTTAAAAAATATCAAATGCATTATGAGTGAATCAGAAAATTGTTTCTTAAGAAATAATATTGGTACTATTTTAAAAATAATTCCGTTAATCCAGGAGCTTCCATTGAGTTCCTCACTGGAACTCCACTGCTGGCACCACTTCAGCACATTTTAATTTTGACGTTTGTCTGTCTTTGACCTTTTATGCCAGTTTAAATGCTTGAGATAAGATCCTTCCAGTCAGCTGATGCAATAAAAAATAAAGATGTGGGACGTTGTCACCTTGTCAAGCCCTGTAGCCATCTCTCAGAGGTCAGTCATTCTTTTCTGCCTTCTGGTGGGAAGTTCTCTCTCCAGATGTTGGCTGCCAGTGGAGGGATCAAGAGGTCTCTGAGGTGTGAGGGAAGGTATGAGGCACACGTGTGCACTGCTGCCCAGGCAACAAATGAAGAATACGGGTAACTTTGTGCACTGGGGTGTTGCAGGAGAAGAGTCAGAGATCACTCAGATCTGATCTAGTAGTTAGTTTATTGAGTTCTAATCAGTAAATTTAGGTATGTAAAATATTGAATAAGTACATATGGATTGCTGGTCAATACTTTTTACTACACTTAAAGTTAGAATGGGATACAAAGATTATTGCTTAAGGACTAACTTTGGTTAAGCCTACTTGCTGAGCAACTGCCTGGACCAAAGTCCAGTTAGTTCAAACAGGAGGAATGCATCCGCCACACAGGGAAACTTCCTTAACAAAGAATTTCTTTTTAGCAAATTTTATACTAGATTTCATGGTTGCTTTCCAGTTTAATTCCCCAAGTGGGCTGTGCGGTGGGGTACCCCGGGGGCCAGTGTAGTCTCTCTGCAGAGAGAACCCTATAGTGAACCTCCTTGCTGTTAGCAGTGGACTTGGGTCCTTTAGACCAAAAGGGGATTTAGGAGCATTCAGTATGATATAGTATATGGTGTTCAAATGCACATATAAAGAGTATTATAGACACCTGTCTGTGCCACAGACAATGTCTGACAGTAATGCAAAAAGCAGGACCAGAGGTAGCGGGTTGATTCTGACATCCCTTAGCCCTCAACAGTAACATTAAATACATTTTTTTCTTCCAGAAGTTTTAACTACTGCAAAATTTAAATTCTGATTTTGCACATGTTCTGATAGTTGCACATACCTGAAAGATGTTTAAGTAGTGTAAATCAAGTGAATGTCATTGGAGAAAATCTGTGTCTGAAATATTAATCCTACAAGTCGAAAACTGGAAGAGAGAGGATCCAAGATGATTGGTACAAAGCAGAGCTTTCCTTTTCTCATGTACAGGTACATTTCAGAAGCAGGAGTTCCAACAGTAGTTAAAACCACCGGTGGCAATAATTTGAAAAGCTGTTCATGGTAATGCATTTCTTGGCAATTACACATCATGCCCTATACATCAGTAAGGTTGTATTGGTTTGATCTCCTAGAGGGAGAAAATCACTGATCAAACAGCCGTCAGGGACTATAAATTAGGAATATCAGTGTTCAGTCTTTATTATGAATTATATAAACATTTTTAAGTTTGGGACAAAATGAAATCGTGAGACTGCCTCCAGGGATTATGTTTTCATTTATAACAAGTAGCTCACAGGAAAGAGGTACTAAATTTAGTTGAACAAAGGCCATTTCCCCAGAATACACAAATATGCACACAAACCTGTTATCACTCCACCGCAGTAGGGACCAGTGTGTATTTTCCATCATTTTTCATGAAAGTGTAAGCTGACCGCTTCCTCCTAAGGACTGTTTTATATGCCAGTTTTGATCTAGTGAGTAACCCTGCACTCTATAACACTTGAGTGGGATTTTTGTAATTGCTTTGAATTTAACTAATTTGGTTTTCATAGAATCATAGAATGGTTTGGGTTGGTCTGCATTCAAGTGTTGAATGATTTACGAAGAGAAACTCCTAGATTTGCCCCACCCCAGGCTACTTTTCTCCTTATGTGAAAAGCTACGTGGCTTTTTATAGAGACCATAAAAATATTCTATACGGTTCTGTCTCGAGATGTTTGTTTTTCCAGCATCACTACTGATATGTTCTACTCGCTTTGTATCATCTGTATTTTCATGTCCTATCATATGGAAAGATGAGGCTGAGTTATTTTGATATTTGCAACCAAATTGTTCTTAGCCCTAATTACAGCAACTTGATTATACTTTAAGAGGTTTTAAATGGACAAATCCTGTATTCTGCGTTTTTGATGGAATTTCTCTTCTTCATCTCATAGGCATTTAAGATGAAATCCCACACTATCCTAATGCCCCTTCCAGCCTGTGTTAATCTGTGATTTCTAAGTCCTACCTGTATAAACAAACCTCCATAATTTTACTGATGTTATTGACATTGTCCTAAGTAAAAAAAAAAACACTAAAAAAACCCAAAAAAACCAACCCACACCTAAAAAGCCACCCTGAAATGTTTAATGGACATTTCAGTTAGCATGGGTTTTTGAGTTTGCTGTTTAAAAGAAAAGGGTGAAAGAAATGTAGTTACTGATTTTAAGAAAACAACAAATCAAGCTGATAATGTTTTTCTAGATTCTTCACTTGCTTGTCAGGTTAGACTCCTAGGTTTCATAAAGAACACACACGCTAACAGGACTTTGTTCCACTGTTTTCTGTAACTGATGCTAAAGGATACAGAATTGCAGATATATTTTTCAGCGGTATTCCTGTGCTTTTCCATTGTGATATGTTGGTGTTTAGACTTTTGATATAAACTAATACTCCAGCACTATTTTTGCCTAGCCTTAGTAAAGAGGAGGGTAATGTAACAGCAGAGTAATTTTGACAAATAGAGTTTGAAATGCAGCTTAATAAACAGCAAAATAATTGAATTTGCCACATGAGCTGTATATTGTGGAGGAAAATATAAATTTGTCCAAGGTTAAGTAAAAAAATTCTGCTATAATGCAAAAGACTTATTTCTTGCTCAAATTAGAAAATTAATCTTAATGAGGAATCAAAAATTCCAAAGGGAACATAGATGTAAATGGGTAAAATAAGTTAATATAAAGTAGAAATGGTTGAAGAACTGCTTGTTATACAAACTTGTGATAATGTGCATGAAATCAGTGTTATATGCACTGTAACACAATTCTAATATGATAAGCAGACTCCTAAAATAATCTTGTTCAATCATTTGGTCAAAGTGGTTGTATTTCCCTTAGCAAAACAAATAAACATTTTGGTATATGTTTAGAAATGGAACAGCTGAAAAAAACCTGAAAGAACTCTATACCCATGGATATATCCTCCCTAAAGGAGGTTTGATTTAAACTATTAGCAAAACGATCTACTTGCTAGTTCATATTTTTCTCCTTCAGCAGAATACTCTGAAACACTCTCTGCCCCTGTGGACTATTCTGCTGTAATTCAGCAGATCACTGCCTCTTGCTTGTTTTCCTAGAACGGGAGAGGTTTTGCAGATTTGTTTCAGAGCACAGGCAGTCTGCAGCCGCAACAGGCTCAGAGCTGGCTGGGTAATAGTTCTTCAGCAGCCCTGCTTGGGGCTGCCCCGAGGAGTGGTGCGCATGGGCAATTCCGGCCGGCCCTTCTTTTGATGGCTGGCGTAACGAGTCCCTAGTTACGGTACGACCTACGATACTGAGAATTGCTTTCCCGGTTGAGACAGAAAGCTGGCGTTTCTGTGTAGGTGTACGAGGAGAGGGCGCCAGGTGTCTAGGGCAAAAAGAGTTCTCCAAAAGAATTTGATGTGGCATCATTTTAGAGGTTAAGGACCTTCTGACATAAGTGATACTTCCTCTGTGCAATTCCAGCTGTGCGGTTTGATAAATAAATAAGAAATAAAGAACTTTAAGTGCGTTAGTCAGCTTGGGACTTGGAAACAACCACACATAAAGGGAGGAAGGAGGCTTAGGATATGTGCTAGAATGGCTGAGCCTATCTTAGGGTAGCTGTTTTTAGTGTATTTTAGTTGTTACTGCTAATTGCTTGAAAATGTCTTGGTGTCATGTGGAGAGTATTGCACTGTATTTAGTCCCTTCCTTGATTCATTTTTCTCTTAAAAAGGTATCTTTTTTTAAAAATAAAGTAGTCTGTGAATTGCCACTGAGTTGGGCAGGAGGTATAGTCAAGTGGTGAAGATATTGTTTATGCATTAACTCTGCTGTGACATCTTGGTATGATGCATATTTAACTTAAAGATATGTTTACTACATTCTAAATAGCTTGTGTAAGACTAAATAAAATACAAATAGAAGAAAAGGGGTTTTTTTTCTTAAAGAAAAGCAGAAATTAAAAATTCCCGTTTAACTTATGGCTATGTGAATTGATGAGTCCTTTAAAATTTTCTCCTATTCACTGTTATATCTTTTCAGCCGGGGACATGCAGAGAATACTGCAAAACAAGGATAATTATTTGAGATTAAAAACTACCACCAGAGAATTAAAACAAAGGCTGACTTACCAGATCAAACCCACCAACCTTTATTGTAGAAACCAATGTAGTCCTCTGTCTTTGTCTTACAGCTCACTTTTCTTTCAAGTAGATTAGACAATTCCTTCTCATTGCCTTTGAATTCTAATCACAACCTTTTTCCATTTCTCTCTTTTTACGTGCTCTTTCTGAGAAAACTGACTGTAAATGATCTGACTTACCCAGCCCTTGGCTTGCCCTCTCTTCCCCCCTCACAACTCTGCCTTTTTAACTCTTGGCACTGGATCTAGAAGTTTCTTGCATACACTGTCTGATCTTATCCTCACCCGTACGCCAGTAACCTTCACTTAATTCATCTGCAGATCTCTCCTGTACCCCTGACTTTCCCTCCCTTACCGTTCTTCTGAAGCTCTCTGCTTTTTTTTGCCACCCATGGAGCAATGAGGATGCTGTGCAGTAAAATCACCCATGCAAGTACCCAAAATTCATCTTCTCTTATCGCTAAGCTCATCCAACCTGCCCGTTACCATTGTTGTTTGGAGATGGCAAAGTCAGCTCCTGCCTTTTGTTTTCACCAAAATCTCTAAAGAGAAGGACCAGTCACAAAGCTTCATTCATACAGATTTGACCGGTTTTCTGACTGCTTTTCTCCTTTTACATATCATCTCTGGTAGATTTGCCTCAAAGCACAAGGTCAGCTACTGTCCTTACCTGAGTTGTTGGCAGACCCACTCTTTTACGTGTTTGTCTCCATCTGTCCAAATGCAATAAATCAGTTTGTGTTCCGTACAACCAACCAGAATTCTTATTCTTTATACTCAAATTTTCATTTTCACAATTTTCTCTTTCAGTTGTTAAGAAAACACTGCCTTCTCTTGGCCATTTAGGCCATATTATGCATATCATCCTTCATCTTCTCCAGCTTGCAATATCCAGCCCTTTACACATGGCATCTCCAACACTGTATCTTTTCTTTCCATGTGTTATAACTGAAATCTGTCTACTGCATCCATCCCTTGGATGGGACAAATACTAAATGCTTTGCTTGTATTCACTTTCAGTGCCACTTTCAGCTACAGAGATCTTTCTCCTGGCTTGTTCCAGCCAGTCCCTATTAGCCCCATCTAGACAGATGCAATTAGAAAGCAGATGATAATAAACTGTTTGGTGTCAAAGCCTTTGAAATTGTTTTAATTCCAGGCATCCTTAAATTAGGTTTCTTATTCCTTTTCTCTAAAGTGCATTTTCTTGAAATAAGGATATGTTCTTGTCACTGTAAGGCAGATACCCAGAAGTTGAGCACAATGTGTTTATCTTTCTCTGAGTTTCACCAGGCTGTCGGTTTTAAAAAATCAAATTTGAAGTCTGTAATTTCTCAGAGGTCTTTAATTTTTTTTTAACAGAGTCTGCTCAATTTCTAATTTCTGTTATTATTTCCCTCTGGTGATGCCTCCACAGGCCTACAAAAGCAGAAAATTAGAGACGAGTTGAATATGGAAGATCTCCAGGGTCTTTGGAAAAACAAGCATAACTCTCTCCAACAGCCCCAAACAAAAAGTAACATATTGTTTAGGTATGCTTAGGTATAGCTTCAAAATATTTGTGTGTGAAAGAAAATAGCTAAAAAATAAATATAAGCAGTTTGGATTAATCATAGTTCAGTTTTTATGGCTGTGTGCTGTAAAATCAAATGTGCTGATTTTCTGCCGTTTCTTAACTCTCATTTCTGGTATGTTGTAAGAAGCTAGTACTGCATACGATATCCTAGAAAGAAATTGATGGGGAAGCTCTGAATAACCGTCTTGTTCTAGCTCGTCTGAAGTGAATTTTTCTTTCTTCACGAGGGGAAAAAAGTGATGCCTGACCTTCAGTAAGTAGGAGTTGTAACCTTGGAATTGTGAAAAGTTCATTTCAGCACAGAGTTATATTGAAAGACAGCCCATGGGATGAAGTTTCCATTCCAAACCACAATGAAGATTGTGGGGTTTTTACCACAGTGGTTTAAGAATCTACAATACCTGTGCTTTAATGTTAAGAGGGAAAGAGAACACCCTGGTGAAAAGATAACAAGAAATCCATTAATGCCTAGATCCAAAACTTGCACCTTCAGAAAGCACGTTCAGCTGCTTGTTGGTTTTGAAACCCTCAATTCTGCTGCTTCACCAGAAGGATTTGTTAGGTACAGCCAGGACTGCGTACATCCAAACTGCACTGAACACTTGGTACCTAAGGCCTGTTGCACAAGAGTTTGAGCCCCATGTCTCCGTTCTCATGGGTGTGCACTTTCAGCTATTGGATAAAAGGAGGAGAATAATAATGTCTGTATATCAGGCTTGCTTAAATATTATTCCAGACTGCGGAAGGATGCTGCATTTTTGTGCCTTCTTGAGCTTGGGCCAGAAATCAATGAAAGCATCAGAATTTCCTCCTAACACTGTGGTAATTTCCCATCCAGAAGAGCTGCCCACTCAACACATTGGTCTGTTGGAGATCTTGTTATTTAGTCTTTGTAACTCAGCTAACACTGGTATTATGCGATTCCCCCTGCTAATGTTCCCCCCGATATCTCTCAGGTAGCACAACTGGTAAATTCAGCCCCGTAGCTTACAGTTTATGTTTAGCTTAGATTATTGATTCTGTTTCAGAAAAGGTTTTGTGCCTAAAAGGTGTTTTTTCCCCTGCATGATGTCTATTAACCTGATGAAGATATAACCTCTGCCCCAAAACTTTGCCTTATTAAAGCATATATACTTAGAGTATTATGACTATGGCAACATTCCTGCTAATTCTGCACAGTTGCTGTACATGGAGTGCATAATCCAAAGGTGTGACTCTACCATGAAGCAAAGCATGTATGAGTGAAGTACTTTGACTTTTGCAGAGGCTGCTGTAAAAGATATAGTTTCAAGTTAGCTGCAAACAACCCAGTTCAGTGCTCTGTCTGCAGAACAGGTTTTATACACCAACTCAACAATTTGGCCGTATGAAGTCAGTGGAGGCCTTGTGGTGCCTTATCAGAGAAAACCCCTCAGAATATGCGTATACTAAGAGATCTCAGAATTAAAGGGAAGACTTTGAGCAGCCCATGATCTAAAGGAGTTAAATATTTACAAACAAATAATTCAGGCAGGAATAGTTTTCTGACAGTTTTGAGAGCTGCGAGACCTCTTGGAATATCCCGTGATCTAGATAACGTAAGTGCTTATAGGAGTACAATAAAAGTATGTGCATCTTGCCCAAATTCTCTTAAATATGCTTGCCAGAAATAGGTTGATGTTGGCCACCTCTTGACTATGAAACTTACTTTTTGTATGCATATTAGGAATTTTTGTTTGCATATGTGTTATATGATCCATAGAACATCTCAAATACTGAGTATCTGAAATAGACTCATTTAGATTTTTTTATTCCTGGTTTAAAATGCTGCCTCATTTCACCTTTTCCTCAAGATGTGACATTAATTCATTCTATAAAGGCCTGTCATATCGGTTTCATTTTAAATGGGGTGTATATAATTTCTTTAAAGGGGAAAAAATCTGTTACTTGTGAAAATTATTTTTAATGTAACTTGGCTAAGCTGCAGATTGAATGAATTAACGTATCTGTTAAAATCTAGTATAAGTGCAAGATTTAATTTTGGGTGATTTGATTGACCTAAGAGGATTTTACATCTAATTTGGCTTCTCTGGGGTTTTGACATTAGTGCCTGAGCTCTTAAAATATAAAAAATAGGCTGGACTTTTGATACCCCTTATAATTAAATTTCAGTGACATCTGCAATGTGATGAGACTGTTAATACGGGCCCAGAACATGAAGGCCTGAGGCCGTGTCTCCACCAAATCAATCTGCAGCCTTTCTCCCATTTGTTGAGGGGGCTTGGTGGACACAGCAGCAGCCACGCAGACCTTTGCCCGCAAAGGATTTGGCTTCAAGAGCTCTGGCTGCTGCCTAACGCTGTCTGAGCCATGCTAGCACCAGAGACAGTTAAGTCTTCTGCCATTCCTATTCGCACATTCCTATTTATGTAGATTTGGCCAGGGCTGAAAGCTAAAATGCCAACATCTGTTATCGCTTCTGTTTTCTCATGATTTTGAGCTCTACTTTTGGGAACAAAGAGAGTCAGATGATTTGGATGTTTTGTTAAAACATCTACATGCTTACATTGAAAAATACATCAAAATATTGGAAAAATATTTTTCTCTGATAGCTTCTGAGGGCATCAGCTTGCTTGTTTGTTTATTTTTGTTTTTCAAGATCTTGAGAGGCACAGTGGCCTGATACAGAAAGTTCAGGAAGAAGCAGTCACAGACAGAGAACTCCCTTTACCCTGCTCTTGCCATCGCGTATATTACAGTGCACCAGTGTAAATGAGCAGAAGGGAAATCTTTGCATGTTTTACGTTGGGAGCATAGCTATGCTTTGGAATATATTCCAAAGTTCATGATAAGCCAACCTGAAATATTCCATGTGCACAATATATATGAAATAGTTGGAGAAAACCCTGTGTTTCACTGGTCCACCATCCACGAGCTTTCCTTACCTGGTGGGATTCGCTCAGTCACTGCCTATATCGGAAACAAGCAAAAGGGTTTTCTGCATTAGTGTCATTAGCAAATGCTCAGCACTTGCCTAAAGGAAAAGGGAGCTTTTGAAAGCCACCCAAAAGAAAACAGAAGGGCCACAACAGAGTTCAAACAAGCTAGTGGGCTTTTAAGGCCGCATGCTGGTGATGTTGGTCGGTAGCATATACTGGATGGTAGCACAGCTATGGAGACTTTAAAGAGAACAGTGTATTTTCTGGTGTGCTTATAATCAGTTCTGTAAGAAACAGCATGTTGTCATGTCCTAGCGCTAAGTGAGATTTCAGCTGCTGTTTAGGTGGATGCTGCTCTTTTACACACAACCCCAGCAGAGCGAAATATGTCCTTTTCCAAATGCCGGTGCTCAGATGAAATTCTGAGGTTTGTGTGATAATCCTTTAACTGGCCAGGTCTTTTGGTTACTGACAGTTCAAGCCAGAAGCTTTTGCACTTGACTCTTCAGGTATGAAGTTTTTGGAATAGATGAAACTTCATTTTAAATGCAGTCTAGCATTTTTCCCATTCAGAATCTGTGGCAACATAACAAGAGGTGCTTACATTTGAATAACAACTAGCCTAAAAAGCATTTTCTTCAGATAAGGGCAAACTTCTCAACTAAGTTTTTCTTACATAGCTATACTGGTCTTGGTTGGTTATTTTTCTTCTATGTAGTTGTACCTATTACTGGCTGTATGTGTTCTGAAGAAATAAGTGGTCAGATATCTTGGTTTCTGGTGTGGTCTTATTCAGTGAAAGACATAACGGCCATTGTGCAACTGTCAGATCTAAATCCCTGGACTGATTCTCAGAAAACGTTCAGGTGTATTGATCCTTTCTTAATGAGGAGTGACTATAGCGTGATTTCTTTTTTGTTGTTCCTAGAAGTCAGATGAAGTGTGTTGAAATTAAGACTTGTACGTTATGCTTATGTTATGGTATTTATGGTGAAAAAGGGGGGGGAAATCCCTTATTTATTAAAATATCAGGAGAATCATCTATCTTACGGCAAAATAATTTTCTTTCTCTCAAGTACATTTAAGAAAGAAAATATAATTTCATTATATTACTTTTATTTTGCCTTTGTTGTTTTAAGTTCTGATGGTATGATTTCCATATTTATTCAAATACTGAATAATGTTTATTGATTGGCAAATTTTATCCTGCTCCCCTGCAATATTTCTACAGATGACATGGAGAGGTGAAATTTGGATTCAATGATTCTCAATGCTGGTTTTTTGGGTTCGTTCATATTTTTCAATGTGAATTTCTGGTTCAAATTTATTCCTTAATAAGGTATTATTTAAACTCTTATTTTAAAAGTGATGGGTGGAATGGGGTCCTTTTTGCTACCGACTTTATGGACATGAAAGGTAATAGTTTAGGAGTAGAACCTAGTTATATTCTTATGTATAGCTGTACATAGAAATTCTTTTCAAAAATAGTTTTTTTCTGAAACCCTGAAGGATACACTAATTCAACTAACATTTGTGAGAGTTTTAGCTAAAGAGATCAGTTTACTGAATCCAAGTTAAAACAACAACATCTGTCCACACAGGGGATTGCATTTATACTGATTTAAAAAATGATATCATATAAGCAGGTGATGGATTCAAATGCATGCATAAAATCTAAATCCTTGTTTGTTTATTCTCCTGTTCCAAATCATATTATGAATATGACACATTTGCTGTTATTCAGGCAAAGCTTAA
Source organism: Aptenodytes patagonicus (assembly GCF_965638725.1). Lineage (NCBI taxonomy): Eukaryota > Metazoa > Chordata > Aves > Sphenisciformes > Spheniscidae > Aptenodytes > Aptenodytes patagonicus. Next base: position 7,641,697 of record NC_134954.1, read on the forward strand.
TGGGAATTTCGTTGAGAAATACTTTCCGTTTTTTTCACGGTGGCTAGGTACACAAGAGATGGTATTGACTTTTTTTTACAGTGCTGATACCTTTTAATGGGTCATCAGATGGTGAATTTTAAATCAGATGTTCAGTTTGCCATCTACCCATATATTTGTTCTATTAATTTTAAAAGAGAAATTAAAAGAAGGAACTACATAAAACAAAACATGAAAGTAATCAACTTATTTTTATTTTTTGGGAGGGTATCTATCTGTAATGATCGTGTACACGGTTTTCAATACAGAATGAGCTTAGGACTTATCTTGTGTATTATTTCAGAGTAATAATGTTGCTTCTTGTAGCAAAATAAGTATATAAGTTAATCAACTGAGATAAGAGAGGGTTACACCATCACCCATATATTATCATCTATGGGTTGTTCTAAAATTAATTTTAAACAGACTCTGTCCCATGGCTCGTAAATTCAGTGGTAAAGTTCTTGAGAAGTGGGGAATTACTGAAGAAGCAGTTTTAAAGCAAAGTGACTCTCTCTTGTGCTCTTACTGACCCTGTAAGCAGAAGGATCTTTTTGCAGTATTGATTTTCCCTTCCTACGGTGAGGATAGTCAAGCTGCTTTGGCTACTACGAAAAAATATACCAACGCCTTTATCTCATGGTTCGACTGCTGAGAGACTCAAAAAGTTATGATGTCTTCTCCTTTAGCCCCATATGTTGAAGGGACTTATGTGTCATGAAAAATGGCACTTAATGCAAAAAACTCTTTGTTTTTTCATCTGGACTGTCAAGGTACCTGGACTGGAACTGATCAGAAACTATTCCGATTAAACAGATGTTTTGCCAGGAAACCGTTCATTGGTGAAACACGAGCTTTCCTCAGGAGCTCGCCAGTTTTGAAAACTTTTTGTTTCAGTCTCATCACCATAATGGAGTTGTGGTTTAATTCAGGGTGACGTCTTTCTTCATTAAACTTGTGTCGAGAAGCGGTGTCTGATGCTGCAGAATCTTTCGGTACACATCTTACGCTAACTTACCAGCCACCAGGCTCATGAATGTGGTCAGTTGTGCTTTCCCATTGGGTGAATTAGATTTTCATCCAGCACGAAGCCTGACTCCATAGCTAGCATCCATAGGAGATGTGGCAAACTTTGATTCAGCACATGCTCCTTTTCTTACCTATCTGTATGCAGCAAAGCAACTCCGATGGGAATTATCCATACCTGGAAAACCAAAGGCGTGGCAGTTTACACTCTTGTTTGAGATACTGGGTAACGGCAGCACAGGGATTTCATTTCAGGCATTAGACATTCGGTGTTTTAAGCCCAGAGCAGATCTTTTCCTGTGTAGAATTTGGAAGTGTCTTAGTTTCATGCTAATGCAGAGAGGGGAGATATTTTTTTTTTAATATGTAACAATGTTTTTCAACATGGGAAAATAGTTTCCCATTCAACACTATTTTCAGCTCCTGGCAGGACTGTGTGTGTTTGGGATTCTATAACAAAAGTTTTTATTACATTCTGTGACCTTCAGTTTCTGGGATATGTGAAAGAATATATAAATGAATTGTTATGGGCTTTGATGCGTCCATTTCTACAGGGAAAACTTGCATTGTTATGTTTTGTGAATCAGCATCAATGTAGAAGTTAACCCTTTAAGACCGTGTGCTAATAGTTCAATGAATAAATAGTTTGGGGGAGGCTGCTTTTGCCAAATCTCATTTAAACACAATTAGGTTTTCTTTGCGCTTTGATACAATACTATAAACTTTTATATCTTCCAAGTTACGATCTTGCCCTCTCTACAGAGTTAATTAAACCTGTCAAATGGTATACTCAATAACATAAGCATAAAAAAGAATAAGCAGCAATACCTGTCTAGCACTAACTCGTCTTGCAATCAATAGATGTGTTTATAATTTTATTCAGCAACAGACCTCCTTTAATAAAAACACACATTTGAGGTACCAATAAAACTAGGTGCCCTGGTTTCGGCAGGGATAGAGTTAATTTCCTTCATAGGAGCTGGTACAGTGCTGTGTTTTGGATTTAGGATGAGAACAATGTTGATAACACACTGATGTTTTAGTTGTTGCTAGGTAGTGCTCACACTAGTCAAGGACTTTTCAGCCTCTCATGCCCTGCCAGTGAGAAGCTGGGAGGGGGCACAGCCAGGACAGCTGACCCAAACTGGCCAGAGGGACATTCCATACCATGGGACGTCATGCTCAGTATAGAAACTGGGGGGAGTTGGCCGGGGGGGGGGCTGCAACCGCTGCTCGGGAACTGGCTGGGCATCGGTCAGTGGGTGGTGAGCAACTGCATTGTGCATCACTTATTTTGTATATTCTATTATTGTTGTTGTTGTTGTTGTTGTTGTTACTATTATTATTATTATTATTATTATTATTATTATTATTTTCCCTTCCTTTTCTGTCCTATTAAACTGTCTTTATCTCAACCCATGAATTTTACTTTTTTTCCCCGATTCTCTCCCGCATCCCACTGGGGAAGGGGGCATGAGCGAACGGCTGTGTGGTGTTTAGCTGCCTGCCGGGTTAAACCACAACGCTGGGTATTTGGTGGAATTTGAAAGAAGAGTAACAGAATTGAAAATTTGTCTAGCAGCAGCTAGTAAATCTTTGATACATACATAAAAGTCTTAATCTCGTGTCTGACATTTACATCCTTGTCTTATTCAGAACTAGATTTATCTTATTTGCAGCTGAATATAGAAGTCTGATAACATTAACTTAGTATTGTTAGCTAATTTGATTCTTTTTCCGTCTTCTTTCAAATGACGAGAGAGACATCTAAAGATACTTTTCTCACAGTATATAAAGAAACTGATCATCTCTCTAAAGAATACCTTCCATCACCAATAGCCAAAATGCTTTATTGGCAGTGGGGTCCCACTCACATCAAAAAGTTCATTGATAGCATTTAATGGGTAGCAATTTAATGGAGACTCTTCTACTGTATCTGATCATCCAGAAACCTTTTCAGTAGCAGGGGAAAGCAGGCAGCTTGTTTTGGACTGTGAGAACACCTTAGCAACTGAAATGTTACCCAACAATTTGTCTCAAAAACCAGTGTCTAAGGCAACTTCTGGAATAATTTAGGACATGCAGAATGAAGTTGTGTACTTTGGCATTGTCAAGGATATAGTTAATAACAGTGCAGAATTCTTTATTCAATTCCTTCCCTGCCTTGTTTCATACTGCATTTGCACTTCATTTTAAGCAAGTCTGCTCTCATAGTCCCAAAACTATACTTTTAATATCTTGGTGAAAAATGTTATTTATCAGACTTCTGAGGTTACTTTCTTTAAGTCCCTGTATTGCTTTTGAAGTCTTTGAGTTGAAATATTGCCTCAGCCTGATTGTTTATCTCATGAGACTTGTTGAAATAACACACAGAACTATGTCTGGATGCCACAAGAAAATATCAACAGACTTCAAGGTTTTTTTTTTCTGTTGGTGATGTTACTGCTGGTATATAAATTGCACTGCTGAGCTTTAAGATAAGAATGGAGCTTAGTGAACAGGGGCATGCAAAGATGGGTGTCATTTCAAAGTACCTTGTTGGGTGACTGAGTTAAATCTATGAAATCGTAAGCCTGTAAGCTTTTCATACAGACTGCTGAAGGAAATGCAAGCATGTGCAAAGCCAATGCCTTTTACAAGGAATTTGTGATCATACAGACTAACCATGTAATTACAAGCCATCAAAAAGATTAATAGAATCTGAAAACTACCTATTAGAGATACCAAAAAAGTAATTAAAAACAAACAAAACCCCCTGAAACTTTTCCTTTGCAACTACTATTGTTAAATCATAAGAAAATGATAAATGATTTTCATTTTCAGAAAGGTAATAAGCTTTTAAAATATCTTGAATTGTCATGTCAGGTCCAGAGCTTTCAGCAAGGCCCACTGCCTGCTGCTGATGCAGTGTGTTAGTGCTAAATGCTGGAGTTCTGCCTATGAAAGATGCTAAATTTAAAGTAATCTTTGAAGTCCAGTGATGAAGCTGACATTGCTTTGGATAAAATTAACATTTAAAAGAGAATAGTAATAGATAGACTCTGAAATGAGTAAGTTCTGCCAAATGAGTTACTTGTGTATTGGATGCATGTATTTCAACAGTTGTCATTATTATTTTAGATGAAGCAAACTAATAAGACAAATGTCAAAGATGCCCTTTAATTATGATATATGGACAAGTATATTTATCTTTAAAAAGTATTAAAAAGTACAAGCTCATCTAAATGAAGATCAGGGAAATGAAAGGAAATGTCAACAGCAATCTGTAATTTGCTCATGTGAAATCCAAGTACAGAAGCTACTTTCATGCAAGAAATGTCAGAAAGCAGGCCACGTTTTCAACATAGCAACGTGAATGAAAAATAATTTATACTGAGGATGCACCAGGCTTTTTTCTTCTCCCCCTGTATTTGCTAGATTAGCAGTTCAAATGGAAAAATGCTTTTGGTGGATTAATGACCCCTGGAGATAGTACAGGAATCCAGAATTTGTGCTACAAGCTTTTTATCATTTTTATCCCTTACATGTGTTTCTCTCTATATATAATAAACCATGCAATGATGCTTTAACCTGTAAAACATCAAAACCCTTTGGGCTCCACTGTGTGCAGTTAACTGGGGTTGACTTAATTTGGTAATGTTTCTGCCCTTTTTAAATGGTTGTGTTTTCTTTCTCATCCCCAGTTAAAGCTAGATCTTTTTTGTGCCTCTAAGAAGATTTGAAACAGGTTATGTCTGTTTCATGTCACATTGTAATAAGTGGTCATTTGTCCTGATTACTAAATTACACATTCAAATAATATAGAGACTAAATTTTAATAGCCTGTAACATTTACATTTACCTGCATTTATTCCATTGTTAAAAAATAATGAAAAGTAATATATTAATTATACAAATGAATTATCAGTGAAACAGAAGAGTATTCACTGTATTTAAATATTTCATGATACTATCCAGGACAGTGAATTCATTAAGCTGTGTATTATGGCATACATAATATTATAAAACTAGAACTCCATTTCATAAACCTTAAAAATTTCTTGGCCAAAATAATTTTTAATTGGCAGGTATGATCAAATAGATCAACTTGAAATATATACAAAAAATACAAATATATTAATGACAAGAAGAGAGCCAAGGAGAATCTCCATCCTTTATTGGATGCGGGGGGGAACATTGTCACCGAGGATGAGGAAAAGGCTGAGGTACTCAATGCCTTCTTTGCCTCAGTCTTTAACAGGCAGACCAGTTATCATCAGGGTACTCAGCCCCCTGAGCTGGAAGACGGGGATGGCGAGGAGGATGAACCCCCCGTAATCCAAGAGGAAGCAGTCAATGACCTGCTACGCCACCTGGACACTCACAAGTCTATGGGGCCGGATGGGATCCACCCGAGAGTGCTGAGGGAGCTGGCGGAGGTGCTCGCCAAGCCGCTCTCCATCATTTATCAGCAGTCCTGGTTAACGGGGGAGGTCCCGGACGACTGGAGGCTTGCCAGTGTGACACCCATCTACAAGAAGGGCCGGAAGGAGGATCCGGGGAACTACAGGCCTGTCAGCCTGACCTCGGTGCCGGGGAAGATTATGGAGCGGCTCATCTTGAGGGCGCTCACAAGGCATGAGCGGGACAACCAGGGGATCCGACCTAGCCAGCACGGGTTCACGAGAGGCAGGTCCTGCTTGACCAACCTGATCTCCTTCTATGACCAGGTGACCCGCCTAGTGGATGAGGGAAAGGCTGTGGATGTGGTCTACCTGGACTTCAGCAAGGCCTTTGACACTGTCTCCCACAGCATTCTCCTGGAGAAGATGGCGGCTCACGGCTTAGACAGGTGGACTCTGCGCTGGGTCAAAAACTGGCTGGACGGCCGGGCCCAGAGAGTTGTGGTGAATGGAGTTACATCCAGTTGGCGGCCGGTCACGAGCGGTGTTCCCCAGGGCTCAGTACTGGGGCCGGTCTTGTTTAATATCTTTATTGATGATCTGGATGAGGGGATTGAGTGCACCCTCAGTAAGTTTGCAGATGACACCAAGCTGGGCGGGAGTGTTGATCTGCTCGAGGGTAGGAAGGCTCTGCAGAGGGACCTGGACAGGCTGGATCGATGGGCCCAGGCCAACTGTATGAGGTTCAACAAGGACAAGTGCCGGGTCCTGCACTTCAGCCACAACAACCCCATGCAGCACTACAGGCTTGGGGAAGAGTGGCTGGAAAGCTGCCCAGCGGAGAAGGACCTGGGGGTGTTGGTCGACAGCCGGCTGAACATGAGCCGGCAGTGTGCCCAGGCGGCCAAGAAGGCCAATGGCATCCTGGCCTGTATCAGAAATAGTGTGGCCAGCAGGAGTAGGGAAGTGATCGTGCCCCTGTACTCGGCCCTGGTGAGGCCGCACCTCGAATACTGTGTTCAGTTTTGGGCCCCTCACTACAAGAAGGACGTCGAGGTGCTGGAGCGTGTCCAGAGAAGGGCAACAAGGCTGGTGAGGGGTCTGGAGAACAAGTCTTATGAGGAGCGGCTGAGGGAACTGGGGTTGTTTAGCCTGGAGAAGAGGAGGCTGAGGGGAGACCTCATCGCTCTCCACAACTACCTGAAAGGAGGTTGTAGCGAGGTGGGTGTTGGTCTTTTCTCCGAAGTAACAAGTGATAGGACGAGAGGAAATGGCCTCAAGTTGCGCCAGGGGAGGTTTAGATTGGATGTAAGGAAAAATGACTTTACTGAAAGAGTGGTGAAACATTGGACCAGGCTGCCCAGGGAAGTGGTGGAGTCCCCATCCCTGGAGGTATTTAAAAGACGTGTAGATGAGGCGCTTAGGGACATGGTTTAGTGGGCATGGTGGTGTTGGGTTGACGGTTGGACTCGATGATCTTAGAGGTCTTTTCCAACCTCAATGATTCTATGATTCTATGATTTTATGAAAGAAAATCTGGACTTAAATGTGTTAGTTTAGCCATGATATTGGGTATTGACTATTAACTGTGAATTTCTCCTTGTTGGGATTACGAAGTACTGAGGGCTGCTTCTCCAGGTTTATTCACTGTCTGACTACTGAGCTAGTAAGGGTTTTTCTTTACTGTTCCTTCAGGAAGTCAGGAACCTCTTCTAATTTGTATTTCCCAAATTCCTTCCCATTTTGGTAGCCTATTTGTTGTATTGGAGTGTTTATGCAAATCCTAAAGCAAGTATCTGTCCCGTTTGTCACCTTTTTGCCCTCGCTTTCAAGTCTTAGGGAATTTGAGCTTCACTTGCATGAATAGTATTAAAGGAAAAGTTAAGATGAAATGTTTGTGTAATCACTGAAAATGAATTCCGAGTTGCATACCCAGCTGTAAAAGCTGCGGTTGCGCCGAGTAATTGCATGTGCCACTTAGTTCTAACAGCACAGTGTAATCTGCAAATATTACAAATGGCTAAGGGGTTCTTACTGAGCAGTGGATGACACACGTTATCACCAATATGGATACAGTTTCTGTTCCATGAACTGATATCTCGTGTCTGAGCTATCAGGCCTAGTTTACAGATAATTGCTGTATGAGCAGTCAGAGAATAGAAGGCTATAAAATCTGAATTCTGTTTTAAACCATTTCCAGTGTTGTTACCAGTATCTTCTAAAGAGAGGAAAATATTGCCGGCTGTTGTCAGTGAGGAGATTAGAGTCTTTGTAGGGCCTGTCAAAGCCCCACTTGGTAGCAAGTTGGGCATTGATAAGGAATTTACGTTCCTGGAGAGAGATCTGCAGTGCATACAGTTGAAAAACTTGCGTCTTCAAGGTGTTCAAGGCACCCTTATATTACCTCTTGGCAAATTTTCCTAAGAGAATATATTGTCCATTGACCTCATGGTGAGAAACCAGTTGTTTCCCTTGGGAAAGGAAAACAGCAGGAGGAAGAGATATTCTTTACACAAATAAGTACCAGAAAGAACAAGCCAATCCTGTTTTCATACAGCTATGTTGTATCTGGTACCAGTAGGAATCTCAGAATAAATTTAAGTAAGTAAATTTATACAAGTTACTTGGAAAACTAAGTAAATTTAGTTCTGTTTGAACTGGTTTTAGAATATACTACTTTACTATAGCGCTGCAGTGGAAAAAGTGTGATTAATTCTTGTTAGTTTAAAGTATACTAGGATATTATCTTTCTGTTCTTCTTCTAGAATTAAATAACGGAAATATTCTTATTGTCGGGTGAAATATTTGATTTTAAAACTCGAGGTGCGCCATGAGAGGAAAATACTTCAATGAAAAGGCTGACCAATTTTTATGTGATATACGACAGTCCATTACGCACATGGAAGTTTAAATTCAAACTGTAAAGCGTCTTGGTTTGCACCGGTCAGTCTTAGCCCTTCCGCAAAAGTCTTCAGTGTAGGCAAGCTGGTAATTGCTTAGGTGAAACATAGGTTGTCATTTCATAAAACCAATTTTAATACAACGTATTATTGTTATTGATTACGTCTAGTATTCCAGATTACTGGTAAAATTATCAATAACAAAATCATGATGATTTGCACTTTCTATGCTATTTGATCACTAGGCTGAGTCACTCTTTATCTGAATAAACAACGCAAGTGCCTTTGCTCTAGTAAAGTCTATTTTCCAACGGTATCTCAATGGCTGAGTGTATATGAAGGTATATAAGCAAGTCAGAGAGCACCTAATGCAGCTGTTGGTGTGTGTTGAAAAGTTAGCCATCCCTTTTTAACCACTGAATGCCCTGAATCTGCACCTACTTTCCTCTATACTCATAGAATTGCAGAGTCTGTGCAATTACCCTGTAATTGCAGCGTCTTGTTTCCCTACACAGCAGTTTCTGGGAAGCAGGACACTGCAATTGCAGGGTACTGTGCAATTCTACCGGGACAGGAGTTGCAGAGAACTCAGAAAGGGTATTTCTAAAAACTCATGGCTACCTTGCTGTTTGCTTAGGGCACTTTCTGAACCTGGTACTTATTCATTGCTCAGTTACGGACATTTCTGCTGCGCATTTTGAAAAGCAAGCTGAAACATCCGTAGGAGAGGAGCAGAGTAGAAAGCCAGACATCGACAGTGGTGGTGTAATTTTTGCTACAGTGTCGATCCTGCTCAGTTTCATCCTTGTCAGGGAAGTACAAAATCTCTGAGCAACAGCTCTGAGATTAACTCCCTTGTGGATGGCAAGTCCTTAGTAAGTGTGCAGAGTCACACTGCAGTAGCATCGCTGTCCCGTTTTTGCCATTGGGATAGTTCTGTTCCCTTTGCAGCTTGTAAACATTGAAAACTCTCTTTGGAGGTCTCTTTCTTCCATCCCATTTTTAGAAATAATCCTTCAGCGATCTCTTTTTACCTAGATTTCCTCTGCCCAGTGTTGCATTCAAACAATTCTTCCCTTTTCTGGACCTCAGGTTTGTCAGATTTCCTCTGCCTGTGGGTACAGATAGCCATGATGGAAAACACAATGGGAGGTATATGTCCATCACATTATTTGAATTGAGAAGGTTATTAGATCTCTGTGACTTTTGTGCTGTAATTACTGTGGGAGAAAAAAAAAAATTCATTTTTCTTGTAAAAGGCCTGTTCTTGCAAATTTTATAATGTGAAGTGTAGTTTTTCATGCTGGACTTGCACCGATACTGGAAATCTGTCAAAAGACAACGGTAAAGGAATTGGATGACCTAGAATCAATCTCTGTTAAGGCCAGATTGGGCCAGATGGTGGTCAAAATGCCAAAGTTGTTTGGATAGCGCTGTGTGGATGTGCATTGTACTTGAATTATCCTTTGGACATGGGTTGCGGTGGATGAGGTTAGCAGTACAAATGCGTCTCTCTCGTATGACTGTAACAGGGTGGTAAAAAGTGACCATATCCTATAGAGAATACATATTAATATGTAGTTGTTTTCACTTGAAATTTAGTCTCAGATTATCCTTCTTGCTTGGTAGATATCATTTTGATTAGATAGACGATTGATTTTGCATGGAATGCTTCCTGGCTCCTAACAAAGCTGTGCTCCAAGCGCTGTCGTCTGAAGTTTCGGGGAAAGTAGCATTTGGTTTTCCCATACTAATTGCAATGTCACATTCAAATGCTTAGATAGCCTTCAGATGAGACATTTTCTGATTATCATCACAATATCTTTAATTGTGTGTGGAGTAGGAAGGCATGGTCGCAGCCTTTTATTTTCCTCCATATTGGCTAAAAGTAATATATATGAGCCATAGAAGAACAAAATTTTATTTGCTTTACAAATGAACAAACATAAACTTGTGCAGGATTAATTGTAAATCAAAGCCATAGAAACATAAGTGCATTGTATCTCATTCTTCTCCAAAATCACCTTATGACTTCACTGGGAACTGGGCATAAAAAAGAAGCAGAGAATACACCCTGCAGCCATATCAGTAATCCCAGCTTTCCAGCCTCAAATTGTATTCACTTCTAGCAGTTTCTGGAAAATAATTTTGAACTCCTTTTTTTTCCTCATTATTGTATTATAATGAGTATATTTACGTTCTCAGAATGAGTTAGATTATTTTTTTTGTATTCTTTGAATTTTGTCTCACCTAATCAACAGAATTGACCAACAAAGCTGACAAACAGAATGCAGAAAGTCAAATTCAGGATAATCAAATAGATAAATAACTAAATAGAAAAATAAAATTTTGGTCTGAATTAGGACAGGTTGTATCCTCACATCAGACCTTACTAGCTAAAATATCACATTTTATATTCACATGTGCACTAACAAAAGTAGAGATTAAGTAAGGTTGCAGATAGATGGGGATATCTTTTACTGACTCCACAAAAATTCAGTAGGTCAGAGCACCTCTAGTTCTCTCCTATTTCTGCTCTAGAGTTTCTGTCTCTCTGAAAATTTATAAAGTAAATATCCAGTCTGAGAGAGACACGGAGCTAGAGAAAAGGAATCACATTTTTGGAGGACAGAGAATCTGAGTAAGTCTGAAAGTTACTCCTGAATATGACTACGGGGTGACCGCCGAGCCTGAGGATTGAGAGCCTTTGCGCAGTTAAAAAAATTCTGTTTCTGTAATGAATACATAATTTAACGTCCTTCCTGATGCTTGTCTTCATGTGGGATAAGGTGTGTAACCTCAGCACTGCTCGCTTAGTCTTGCCTACAGCCTTTCAGTCTCTTCTTGAGTTCTGTGCAGTGACAAAAAAGGGCAGATACCAGAGGGATAATACCGTCCAGATTATGGATATCAGATGTGTCATACCTGTATTCCGCTATTGAATAAAGTTGCCATTGGAGATGTAAACAGATAAAAGAAATCTGAGTGCTTTCAAAAGCTTTCAAAGTTTACAAAAACAGCCAGCAGCTTGGAACTCTTCAGCAAAAGATCCTGACTCTAAACCAGAATGATGTAATGGTCTCTGTTGCTTACAAGAGCTCTCACGATAGAAAAAACTAGAAAAATCAATACCCTTTTTCAGTATAGTCAAAGCTTGAAATATTTCATTTCAGTGAACGGTGGTAGATTTTTATTTAAAGAAAGCAAGCGATTTCTCATGCCGGGACTAAATAAGTAATTTTTGTTTGTTTGTTTTTGTTTCACAAAAAAAGATTAAAACCCGTGAACTGGATAGTTTAATGCAGGGGCAAGTGGTAGAAAGGAGCCACAAATCTGGGTTAATGTTGTGTATGAGTCCAGAATAAGTTTCACAGCTTCCAAGCGGCTGAAGAAAGGGTAGACTCACAGGTAAATAATAATAATAATAATAATAATAATAATAATAATAATAATAATAATAATAATAACAACAACAACAACAACAACAACAACAACAATAATAATAATAATAATAATAATAGACAATGACTGCCATAATGACTCTTAGTAAGGTTGTAAATGTAAAGTGTACCTTACAAATGTTGCAGTGCATGACAGCACATTTCTACAACTTTAATGTGTATCAGCCAGGAAAGGATGTTGCAACTGGAAAGGGGGATGAAAAAGCAGATGATCAAGATTTGGTTTGGCATTTATTTAACTTTAATTTATTCATTATGCTTCTATTCCTTTTTTTATTTTCATTTTTACTTATGAAAAAGAAGCTTTAAATGTAAGCTCTTAAACAAAGCACTTGTTTCCGCAGTGAGACCTCTGCTATGGACTAGACACGTTCATATTGTACATCCCAATTTTATCCACTCATAATGGAACTCTATCAAAGCGTGTGCACTTGCAGACTTGTGAGGCCAGAAGGGTTGTCAATTTATTGTTTAAGGAGAAAGAAAGGAAGAAATGAGAGACCTACAGCCCTCTGCAGTGTGAAATTTTCCATTAAAAAAAAAAAAGACTCTTTTTACTCTCTGTCTCCCTGTCACCCAACTAAGCACCTGTATGTTCATAATAATATGCATATTTTTCTTAGTGAGAAGTGACGAGTCACTGCAAAGTTACTTCTTGAGAGAGGGAGCCCAGCAATGCTGCTGACAGTCTGCTTGCCGAGACAGGAGTTGATCTGAGATATGTCTATGCTCTAATTACTGAAGTGTCATGCTCTGCTAGAGAATTTGCTGAATTCCCTCTTTCCAGCCCCTTCTCCAACCTACATACATCAGGATGTGTAATTTGAAGGAGGTTGAGAGCTAACGGTCTCTGTGTTGTCTGCAACAGGAAATGTTCGATATAAAATAGGGAAACTCAGTTGAAGAGGCTTTAGAAATAGTCCAAGTTCTTCACTGAAACACAACGTATAACAGGTTCACCTTGGCCTTAGTGAGGGGAAAGCTGTCTGTCCTCATTCTTCTGCATTTCTGCTCTAAGCTAACACAGAAAGTTTAAGAATCGGAGCTCAGCCAGTCACTGTAGCCATGCCACTCTGTTGTAACTCTCTGCATCTGTGTTTGCAACCGAACAGGACACACCTCTTTGTCTTTCCATGTGTCAGATTTTGTCCTGCTGAGATAGCCATGGTGTGCAGGTATATAATAACGATTTTACGTTAGCTGTTGACCTTGGGTTTCTCAGTGAATGTCCCCATATTTGGGTCATTCTGTCCTCAGGGCTGCGGTCTGCAGTTCTGACATTTACTGCATGGAACAAGTGATTAGAAAATCTGGAGGAATATCTGGGTAGGGAGGAAATATGCCATTGAAATCTGAAAGGATTAAAAAATATTGACTTTCATCTATGATGAAAGAAAATGTGCCAGAGCCACCTTCAGAAATTTTGGAAGTTCTGAAGGCTGTGGCCAGTGTGTACAGGAGGATGTTAGAAAGAAATTCAGGGACCAGGATCAGTAAACTTGGAGAAGTGAACTGGTTTAAGAAGAAAGTAACAGCTGAAAATGTTCAAAATAGGACAATAAAACTTAGCCAATAAATCTCAAACCTTCCCGATTGCTTGTATTCTCTCACTGGACATTTTATGGTGAAGCAGTTTTGAAGGTCAAATCTATAGTGATAATATATCTGATGCAAGAGGCAAAGCGCTATGATGTTTGTTGGGTGAGGAAAGCTTGTACATATAAATTGAAACCTCTTAATTTATTCAGAAGCTATTGGTCTACTCAAGTGACAGAGTTTTAACATCTTGTAAATGTAATGTGGTAGATGAAAATATTGGGCATGCATGCCAAAGAGTATAAAAATAGATTTTTCAGTGCAGTTGCAATATCGACGTAGGACTAAGGGAACAGGAGTACAGTAAGGATTTACAGAGCAGAGCTATAGAAGGAAAGAGTGCTTTGTAGGTACCTTCTTATGAAAAAGACACGTTCATTTCAGCATTGAGGAAGCTTTCTGCCCCTAGGGAATAAGGGAGAAGCGTCTTTCATTGTACTAGGAGTAAAAGTAAAGATTCCAGCAATGTTAGAGCAAAACACAGGACCGTAGTGCAGGCATTTTTATTATTATTAATTTTTTTAAAAAGTATTTTAATTAACTCGGGATTATGAAGAAGCGTGACTGCCACCAGGTGGATGGGCCAGCGAAACCTCCTCACAGGAAAGTCAGTACTTGCTGGTGGAGTTTGTGTATTGGAAGGAGAGTCAGGAATGATTGGAAAGTACAAAGTATACCGGCAAAAAAGCTGCAATGCACTAAGTGACTTAGTTTAAGAGACACCCCCTCCTCTGCAGAGCTCGTAGTCTAAACAGATAAGGCAGACTTTCCATCTGGGAGAAGGAGCATTTGTTACTCCCACTTCACATGTAGGGAGCTGAAGCACAGAGAGCTCTGATTTAGGAGATTAGCTGTGTTTGGGGCATGGTTAAACGCTGAAATCGGTGAACTCTCACCATGGCTCCGTTTCTTTCTTTGTACTATATGGCAGATGAAAACCACCATTCAAATATCCTAGCTAGAGAAAGGAGATAAAGAAATAGTTTTGGAAATGACTTGGTATAACTCTCTGATGGCGTGGACAAGTTACAGAAATGGATGTTGATTTGGAAGACAGTTATGCAAATGCTTAAAAAATAAACACATTTTTAATTGCTTTACTCTTTCAACACTGGCATCAGGTGGGTTGTAAATTTGTGTGGCTCACAAAAGAAGACTAAGTCATTATTTTAAAATTGAAGGCATTATATCCAGCATGCTATCCCAGAGCTTTGACCATATGGTCCTCTTTCCTGTTTTTCTTCTGTAAAAAAATCAAGTACTTGAATATATTCTGTTATCTTAAAACCGAGAAACTACAAATTCTTCTGATATAAATTACATGATTTGTTTATTTATTTCATATGACTTAGAATACCTGTTATCTGAAGTGAAAACATGGCTATGTTTTTATAAAAGGTTTTCTATAGTGTTTAAATGATGCAAATCATGATACTTCAGTGATCATATTCTTCATAGCAAAGTCCAAAATTATTTTCAATACGCTATTTATTAGAATGTTACTAAGAACAGGGAAAAATGGGCTTTCAAAATCAAGCTTTAATCTGAGCATCTACATCAACGTTAGGCATTTAAAGAAATGTCCTTAGTTGCCTGCAGGTCAATTATTTTGACTTGCAACATATGGAAGTTTGATGATTTTTTGTGAGAACTGGTTAAGCGAAAAGCAAATATCCAAAATCGCATGACATGCTTTTTGTAATAGGACAGTTTCTCTGTAATCCAAGCCAGTACTCTCCATTTTTATCCCAGCTCTTATTCAGCCGAAATAGAAAAACCATCCCACGTTCTGTGTGTGGAATATTAAACGTTGTGTGAGAATGTTTCTCACATACGTGAAAAGAACGACTACCGTCGGTAGGTGATTCTCTGCCACTTCTGAAATTTCACAAAACAATTCATCAGGCCCAGCTACGAGGCAATGTGTTTTGGCATCTACTGAAATAAACAGGAGTAGGAGCTAAATATTAAATACATTTAATGAAATGGTTTTCCTTCTCTTTTATGCATGAAATTTCTCCCCGCTACTTAAACAGTTAGGTTTGAAGCTTCAGTATTTTTAGTTTATTGCTTCCTGTGCCATCTATTCTCTTTAAATGTGGCCAAGTTGTTTAATCCCTCAGGGGTCATGAAAATGAATTAATTAACACTGGTTAAGCAGGTTGAGATATAAGCATAAAAGACAGTGTAAAATTGAAGTTATACATATTACTGTGAAATTACATAGGCTGTAAGGTGAAACTTTTATTGGACAGTATATTGCCCCTTGAACTTTTCATTTTAGCTGTCACCAAGGAGTTGTTGTCAGTAGGTCATTATACACCAACATGTGTGAGCTCTGAGAAAGCATAAAAGCACGTCTTTGCAATTCAAATGAAGAGTAACCTATTTATAATTTCATTATTATTTTATTACTGTATGACTTCTGCTATTTGTAAATGTCAAATACAAAAAATGAGTGCTTCAATTTAACCTTCCCTGTCATAAAATAAAAGCTTTATTTCCACTGTCTTTAAGGAAGTACTTCATGTCTCAGAGTAAAATATATTAGACTTAGCTCAGCAGAGAATCATTTTGATGTGAATGGGGATGGGGAAGGGTGGCATTTTTCTTTTAAAGCTAATTTCATATGCACAGGACGTACAAGCACACAATATTTCCAACTGAGCTTAATCAGTCACTTCAAACATCCAATGGTCTTATTCTCTGTCTGTTCGTTTCCTCCTGCTTTCTTTTGAAAGTAGGCAATTCATGCAACATAGACTGTATAAAGCTCTAGAGAAGGAAAATAGATTTCTGTATCTCAACCTATTCTATACCTTCCATCATCAGTATATATATATATTTTTTTTTTTTGTGGATCATTAAAACCAATTGGAAAAGATGAGGGAATTCTTCCCACAGAGTCATCACCAATGCCAAGAAGTATGTTATAATGATGGAGAGAATGCTTATTATGCTGACAATATTATGAATAAGCTACCTTTTTCTAAATTTGTATGTATTTAACCCAAATGTAAAACAAAAATTAAGGGACATAAAATGTGCTTAATTTGCTGTTTTGAGGCAGTTCTTGAATCCCATACTAGATTTAGAGGTCAGCAATCTCTCTTCAATTTTAGCAGCCAGTGGAAGAGAGCTTCTGGTGATCTCGCATCTCACTTCATGATGGTAGTCTTAAGAACCTTGTTGACTCAATCTAGGCACGTGAAGGTTTTCCTGAATACAGAAGATTGCAGGGTAAATAATAAAATACTATAGATGTTCTGTTCATTATAACGGACTGATCCATTTTTGCAATATTAATATTCGGTTTTGTTCTGCCCTATTTCCTTACGTGCAGAGACTGTCTTAAAGTGAAATAATAGTTTAAAACTGAAATGCATTATTTACTTGTCTTTTTATGATTACCTTCACCTTTCCTAAAAATGTTTTTTTCTGCATTGCTGGAAATCATCGTATCTTTTTGAAAGGTGATCAAGAAAAATAATACATAGCTATCATAAAAGGAAATAATTACGGGAGATAATTAGTAGGCAAATGCCCAGTTTCAGATGTTTTCTCTTTTTTCATGGAACATGTCTGGGAAACTTCATGGAAGTAATTGATCATACTAACATTCACTTTGTGAACATAATGTTTAACTGCCTTCAAAATATGGACAAAATGTTATTTCTTCTAGATAGTAATAATAAATTCTTTAACTAGAACAACTGAGCTGTAGAAGAAAGTGGATGGAAACACCCTCTTTTGATGTGTGACTCTATCCCTGAGAGAGCTGCGACTAGAATTCTTATGCAGACTTTACCAGTGGGCGGAGAAGACAGAAGTTGACATTACTGCAGTAAAATCATTGTAAGTTTAAGCACAGACTTTTGCTATCCATAGAGTTAGTGAGGATTTTGACCAAAATATTTTCTTCCTCACTTTTTTGCAATGTGCTGCAGGGAAAAATGAGAAAGAAATAGTAAAAATTGATCATGTTTTAAGTAGTGCAAATGAGACATTTAAAGGAGGACTTGAGGAACAACAACTTGTGTGATAGCAGGTGTAATTACTAGGTGTCATCATTACAGACTACAATAGTCTCTAGAGTGTTTTATGTGTGTGAGATAAACATTGACCTTACCTGGCAGCGTGGAGAGGGATGAACTGTGTCAAGGAATGAAGTTCTCTTAAAAACAAACAAAACGAACCCACTTAGTTTTTATGGAATTCAAGTGTATAAGAAGAATCACTCACCTCTACCATTCTAACACGTTTTACATTAGTCCTTTCTGAAATACAAAATCCTGTTGTTGTTCTTCTATTCAAGAACCAGCTAAACTTGAGTGTCTTGAATGACGGAGGATGCCCTTCCTTCACTAGTCTTCAGGTTACTGGCTTGTGACTTCTGCAGAAGAGGGACAAACCCAGACTTTATACCGCCACTATTTTTGTTGTCTGCATAAATGAGTAATCACTCTTGGCTGGCTCTGCTGAAGAATGGATGGTTAGAAAAAATAGCATTCACAAGCCATAATACAGTAGCTAACTTTCAAAGAGATTTTACTGTGTTGAGGACTAGATCTGTACTGCAAAAAACCACCAACTTGCACCATTTATGGTTCTAATTAATCCTTCTCCACGACACTGGAGAAATACATTGCTGTGGTAATAAATTGAAATTAGGCCAGTATTCCATCTATATCTTCCTTTGTGTGAGATGTCCTCAAATATCCATTTTTTGCTGTAACTATTGTCCTTCTACCAGTTCCTTTTTTCCCCCATTATGAAATCTGTCTCAGATTACCTTTCAGTCTTGTAGCACCCAGATTTGGAAATAAGGAGCTCTTTGCTCCCATTTATCAGGGAATACATGTCCACATAGGTCTTCCATGTAAGGTCCAGACCTTAGCAAGGGTAGCAGCTCTAGAAGGCAAGGTGCTCTCTTTTACAGAGTAAAGTCTTGGTAAACTTGGGAAAGAGCTTCCACCTAGGGAGCTTCACTTTATTCCTATTCAGCAACCTAAAATGACACAGGGCGGGGGGGAGTTACTTGAATTAAATACAAATTCAGAATTAATTGAGTTGACTGGATCATGCAACTGTGAAGGGTCTGTGGTAGCGAGACCATCTTTGATAACACAGGCTTAAAGAATGGTGTTGGCTCCACTCTGCTAGCTTAGGTCAAACAGTGTCATAGCAGTTTTTAAATGTCTACTCAAGCCAGTATTTAACTGATTAAGACTGGATTCTCTCATGAGCGGTGTAAGCCTGTCCAGAAACTTGGGTAGGTTCCCAGTAGTTTAAGCCCAGCTGCTATTTCTGCATATTACTTAACTACAAAAAAAGAGTCAAGCCCCACTGTTCCTTTGCTGGGCTAAATGCAGAGACCACCAGGAGCATCAGGAACAAATTCCAAGGAGCTCCATCTTTATATACACTATAGATGAAAGTGAAGCCCCTGACTGATTTAGGGAATGGAGATTTAACCTTGAGCTGACCCAAAATAAAACAAAAAATAGAAAACTTTTTGGTTCTAAGTTTTATTTTAGTCACAGCTGGAATAAAACCAGTATATTTTGCATTCTTCTCCAAAGTAGTAATTCTGAGAAAATGAAATGCTAGGGGAAAAAAAAGCACATAATATTTCTTTAAGGAAACAGTCCCTTGTTTTTTTGCAGTTCAGCTATTTACTGAAAATTTGACATTTTTATCAGTTTGGTGGAAATCAGCAGAGGGTAACACATGCCATCCTCTCTAGGCATTGATGTGAGATGGGAGCTGGAATTAGGGGATAGGAAAGTGATGTAGTAAAAGAGTATTTGCCTCCTATAAGGTCTTTGCAGTAACTGAAGCTCATTGACATAATGATCTAGGTTACTGCGTGGAAATATTTTACTTGTTAAGATAGTTGTATTGTCAACAGGTTTTTCCAAGCTTTTCAGGCCTGGATTCACCAGCAGTACTTCCAGGGGTGTAGTGCCTTCTCCTGACACCTTCCGTTAGTTTGGGGAGGGGGATCCCACATTGCTACTTGCAGCTGTGACTGCACTCAATTGCCGACCCCCCTCAGAAAGGGCTGTATCCATTCTTACAGTCTACTTTTCCTTTTCCTAAATAACATTTTCTTCATTTCACACATATGCTTAAACATTGCCATAGGGAAGAACAGTCTCCTTAATGGTATATTTGGTCCTAGATACTTTAACCAAGAGTTCAGGTGAGGATATTTGGTAGTTTTAAAAGGACTTCTCACTATTTCAGCTGGTTCTTGTTATTTCTGACTATACTTGACGAAAAGTATTCCCTGAAGAGCTTTTCAAACTGGAGAGAAATGTTTTCCATCAGAGAGTGCTAACTGGATGAAATTGAACTGTTTTGAGAGATCAAGTTTATTTTCATATTTTTTTCACGAAGCACTGCTGAAGCATATTAGATGATGATTTTTCATTGTCAATTTGACCATTCCATTGTATAACTGGAGGAAAAAACAAGGGATGTGTTTTCAACTTGTCAAAATAAAGCATATCACCAAGGTCATTTGTATATTCCCTGAAAAAAGTTGCTTGGAATTTTCATTTTTGTAGAAAGTTCCAGCTTATTCTTCCACTCAGGAGAAAAAAACTTCAAAATAAGGAAATTTAGCATCAAATGGGAATACTAAATTGTTACCAGTGTGTTAGCTGCATTTACCCCACCAGGTGTTTTAGCATTTCATTGCAAGATGAGTAGAATCCACTCCACTGAACTATTCTAAAGCTACTACAAGTAGCTCGCTTCTGGTCAGGTAATCTGGGCAGCTGATAACCTCAAGCTTTTCCATATAGACTCCTAAATGTATTGCAACCCTAAATTTACAGTAGCGAGAACTTATCTGTGAAAGAGTAAAATTTTTTATATTTCCATGTAGGTGTCACACTCAGACATTTGTTGGAGATATATTTCACAGTTGATAATGAGATTTTAAGAAGGCTTACCTGGACATAAAACAATTATCTACTAGGAAAGTATGTCTAAAACCTGATTAAATAGTTTTGTTTGGTTTGGTTTTTTTTTTTCCTTGGAGTAATGCTGTTGTCAATAAGATAAAAAATGCCAAGGAAACTGGCTTTTAGAGGAGGGTTGAATCTTGAAATAATAGACATTTATTGGTTAATTCTTTTCTCCCAGTATACAGTGCTCATCTCCATATAATTTAAAGTGGCTTTCGTATTTTCTACTTTTTATGTACTTCAGTATGTTATAGGGTTGGCTTGATAGTTGTGTAAAGTCAATTGCAGGCTGTTTAGTATTCATCAGCATTGCCCAGTCTGCCACCTCAGCTCCTAACTGAAAATGAAAGCTAGAATTGTCCTGTACAATCAATTATGTTTTCAAGATTTATTTTTGGATGGGAGTTATACTGCACAGGGGGTTGGAGGTAGAGGAGGTTGTAATATAATCTGACTTCAATCATCTTAAATAGGGAGCGAACAAAGTTGTCAGTGTTTAATTCTCTTAAAGGCAGCAGTCTGCTGGAATAACAGCAACAGTTCTTTTGCTCGTACTAGAGCAATGACAGTCTTTTGATTTTACATTTTTTTCAGGCTACATTTCGGTAACTGATGCTTGCTAACAGCTGCAACAGGAGCAGTAAATTATCATCTGGCGAGGACCGGCTTATTGTTTCGGGCAGCCAGGCTCCAGCAGGTACTAAATAAAGACCAGCTCAGTCATTTGCATTGGGCTGAACTAGCAGCAGTGGAGGAAGACTTTCTGCATCACTATAAGGCTGTTAGTGAGTTACTTTCCTAACTAGTTCTGAATGCTAAACGTGAATTTCTAGTACGCTTTTAACGTATTGACATTTGTTTTCATCTGCCAACAAAAACTAGTGATGCAAATTGTATATGAAGTGTATGAATTCCTACATTAAGAAGCTAACGTTCTAAAACATTACCGAGCATATCTCAGCATGGCTGGACCACTCTGGAATCACAGTACTGAGAGGGGTAGAGAGTACCACAAATGCAGGGACAGGACCTTTCCCCTTGCAAAGCGTGAGGCCTGAGGAGGGTCCTCACACCTCTGTACAGCTTGTGGCTGGGGAGATGAGGAAGCAAGCAAAGAACGGGCTATTCAGAAATAAAGATTTCGGAGATATATTATATGTGATTAGAGAACAGAAAACCTTCTGCTACTTATTTGTGCAAGTGTTGTTTTTTCCATTGATCAAGTAGAAGGTAATTTCTAATCTGAAATTTGCCAAATGAATCAAATTCTGCAAGGTACGTGCGAGAACGAAGTCTGAAACTTCTCCTCTTGGCAATGTTATTCATAGAATTCAGTTGTGGAGTACGACATCTGAAGGTGCTTAAGCTAGCATTCTCAGTCACATCAAAAATCCTTTTATCTAAAATTTCAGGTTTTATTGACTGCCTGGGCCTAATTCTGAGTTTATTTGAACCTATGCCAATCATAACTAACTAATGAAAGTCAGGTATTTCAGAATTCTCTCTGTATTTATGGATATAACATGGAGTAGAAGCAGCACCATCTAGATCAATGAAAATATTAATAGAACTGTGGTCTGTTGGTTCCAGCCCTTTGACATCAAACAGAACATTTAAAGGAGATATATTCTGAAACAGAAGCAATTGATGCAAGAGCCTGGAATTCTGGAACACTTACTTTCTTTGTGTTTTGAGGGCGGAAGCATGTGGCTTTGTTTCAGTATAATCTGATCTCAGTGTAACGACCCTCTTCACCTTAATAGTGTGAGGGACCTTGGTACAAACAAGAGTTAGGTCACGTGTTTGAATCCACTTTGTTTTAATCATCATTGTCCATTTCTCTAACTATAAATATATAGGTGGAGAGGAGGAAAAAGGGAAGTACGTGGTTAGTTCTGTGATAAATTGCTTTCAGTGCATATCCATGATATTAGGGAAGTGACTTCCTAGGTGAAGGGAGCTGTGTGAAAGATCCCATGTGTAGTTATATTTCTCTGCTGAAATGGAAGATAAACTCTTGATACAAAACTCATCTAAATCAATTTGGACCTTTCCTTAAACTTCTGTTGGCACTGCATCAGGTCCTGGAAGCAGATGTAGAGCATAGAGTTGGAAGCTATTCTAGTGGAAATAAATGATAATTAGTCAAACCACTTACAATACTGTGAATTATGCTGACACCAATAATTGCTTTTCCAAAATTTAGTACGCTTCTGGTTTATGTCACTATAAGTCTTTAGTAAGAAGAACGCTTTTTTTCTGAGAATATCCCATTCTGTGTTCCAAGCAACTTTATTTCTCGCCACAAACGGTGAATTAAACTTCAGTGATTCAGATCAGATATATTTGCTAGTTATTAATGGATCATATTTTAGAATTTTTAATAGAAAACTATTTCATGACGAATAATATTTCTGATAAGTTTTTGTATTTATTTTTTTAAGAAAGCAAACTTTAGATACTATCATCTGTGCTACTTGTGCTACTTCCTATCAGGTACCCTCAGTAGCTATTATTTCTTATCAAATCAGGCAGGCATGGGAAGCAAACTGATTAAGTTTGGCATGTTGCCCACAAAAAAAACATTGCTGCCTAAACCAGGACATGCATTTATCCTTTTCAATGTATACGTAATTTCATGAAAAAGCTTTGCCTCAAGGGTTTCGATGCTGCGTTTTGGATGCAAAATACAATGCAAACAACAAAAGAAGCAGCTGATATGCTATTAGAACTTTCCACTGATGACTGAATCTGATTCTAGTCAGCTTCTAGGCTGGTGCGCAACACTTTTTAAACTCAGCTTGTGATTTTGTAAGGGCATTGACCTCTAGAGCTCAGAAGGAACTCCAGAATTAGCTTAAAATTTATCCATTTTTTCTCTATCAGAACATCTTTGTGCAAAGTTGTACTCATCTTGCATAAGAATACTCCCGTTGATTTCAGTGGACTTGCTTGTAGGAGTAGGTTCAGCACAGTGACCTTGTCTGTACAAGGCTTAGGAAACAAAGTGAAGAAAAAATGAGTGTGCATCTGTAACACAATATGATTCTGATTTACTGAAACACTTAAGCATTTGTTTAATTGTCACCTTCTATAAACACAGCTAAATTTTAGAGAAATGTGGCATTAGTGGATATTTAATAAAATAGCTCAAATTTCTTTTTCCCGAAATGCTGTTGGCATCAGTCATGCCACTGAAGATGGCTTTCTCAGTAACTGTTTGGTTATAGTACATAAAAGAACAAATAATAATTAGTAGGCTGTCATGTAAAGAAACAGGACGAACCAGTGTTTAATGGCATACTGAATGTCTAAGTTCCCTTTTCAGGTTAAATATTTAAAATAATGGGGTAGCAATCTCTTTTACTTAGCACAGAAGCAATAGAGGTGTGGCTACTATGATAACAGGATGAAGGAAAGAAGAAAATTAAAATAGAACATATGTATAGAGGAGAGACCGGGATGCAGGGCATCCTATTTGCTGCAGATAATTAAATCTTTCAGAGAAACTTGAGTAATTCCTTAACTATAAAACTCTTTAGTGAAGAGAGAAACTGGCTACGCTAAGATGAAGGACCCAAGTAGGAGATAACGTAACTCTTTGTCCGGTAACATTATTAAAGCCGAATGTAGCTGTGGTGTTAGTTTATTTTGAAACATAATTTACATAACTAATTGGCTTCAGGTGGCTTTGATATGTTAATGACAGCTCTGAAGAAGACCCCGTAGAAGTCAAGTAGTGGAACTGGATATGCTTAGATAGAGCCCTGTTATTGTCTGTGGTGGAGAAAAAGCACGCAAAGCGATTTCACTCTTCAACTGATAAGAATATGTTTATAATGAGAAATAGCTTATGAGCAAGGCAGTATAGTGCTGTATATTCAATGCATAATATCTGTCTAGACAGTTTATGAGAACACATACCCCTTTTTGGACCCCTGTGTGAATGAATTACAATGTTAGCATAGAACTGGAAGTAAAACATGCTACTGACTTTCTTTCAAGCTCTAGATATTATCACAGTATCGACAGCATATATTCAACAATAGTTTTGTTCCCAGTCACATTTAATTCAATTATTCTGTAAGCCTCAGTTCGCTGGAGAAGTTTCTCCTCGCAACTTATTTTCAAAATTGTTCAAGCTTATAATGACTTCTGTAAAATTATGTATTACGTTACTTTTCTCTGTCTCCCTCAGAGGAAAGGAAAAGTCACATTGTAAGAGATACTGTTATGTACCGGCTCAGAAAAGAAGTAATCCACAATCTTTTTACTTTATGTGAAAGTTCTCTGTGTAGCAGAAAAGGTTTTACCTTCAGTGTGGCAAGAGGAGGACAGAGATACTCGCTGCAGGAATGTGGAGTTATTCCTACCAAAAAAAAAAAATGTTAAAAGCCCTTCAATCCAGTATTATATGATGTCTACTTCAGTGTTAGGTCTTGAAATATTCAGGTCTTGAAATATTTTTGAATGTTGAATTTTTGAATGTTCAGGTCGTGAAATATTTTTGTTGGAGAGAAGAACTGGTAGTTGGAGAGAGGAAATAGCAATACCACTATTTTCAAAAGGTGTATTTTGCAACATCTATATCCTGCTAAATATTAATTTCTTAAAGGTCAGCTTGCTCCTTAAGAGATCAGTTCTGAAGTAAAATTCTTTAACTTATTCAGAAGTCAGAGAATTCTAGAGACAGTTGATGTCAAGTTGCCAATTAATTTCAGGTCGTGTGGATTTTTTTCCAAATGTATTTCTGGACATTTCCAACAAAAAATTGTAACTTTGTTAAAATAATTCCTTTTTCACATATACCTCACAAAAGTCTTATTTTCTACCACTTCTAGACTTTGCCTTTCTTATTATTTTTATTTAAATAGTATTTCTGCATATGACATCCAAAGCCTAAAATTCCAATAAAAATGTAAATACAATGAGAAGAGATACAGCCTCTGGATAGCTTTTAAAGACACGGTCATGTGTTCTAGCTTTTTGAATCACTGCAGCAAAAAGGAGAAACCACCACTCTTTCCAGGCTGGGTGAGCTGTTGAGAACAGGGCCTCTTACTATTTGAAAACTTGGTAGGATTATCCATGAAAGGTTCTCAAATTTGAAATTTGCTTCCTTTTTGGCTCATTAAAGTCTCAATTTAGTGACCATCAGATCTTGTCTGTCTTTACAGGCTTTTCCCAAAAGAGTATCACGTTTTTCTTGGTTCAGACATTCACGTAATTTGTATTTACATTAATTGCCCTTTATGAGAAGTGGGAATGCAGTGGCAGTGAATGTAGGGCAGCTTGTGCTGTCATGGTGAGTTGTTTCCGGGTGCCTGTATTTTCACGTTTTCTATAATTGAGCGAGATAAAGATTGTCCTTTTAAAATGCCAGGAATAAATGAGTACAAAATAGAATGCACACTCGTATGAATTATTAAAGGCATTTCAGATCTGTGCCATTGAAGTCAGAAGGATTTTACAATAAATGGTCAAGCCTGTACATCAATATTTAATTGGTAGGTGGCACTTCTAGAAATGAGTCTAAAATTTCCTGACTGACCTGCAAATTTGGGGACATGAAAGATGTTAGTGATCAGGCTCCGTATGTGGCTCTGAGTTTCTAATAAGGCACTTAAACAAAGTACTGTACTTTTCAAAGGTGTTTTGCATCTAAAACTATGAAGTTGCTCATAGTTAGATTTGTAATATAAATTTGGCAATTTCATTTTTTCAGTTCAAGATTATTAATAAGGTAAGATTTGGTTTGGTTCATTGTTTCCAAAGAATAAAAAATTTTTAGAAAAGGTAAAATTTAAAAAGAAGTGTATGTCAGTAAAGTTAATTATGTCCAAACGGATTATTTCAATACTGGACTATAGAAAGAATATTTTAGAATATATTAACTGTTCCAGTACCTGTATTACTGTGAAAGAATAATGTAAAACACTGTTGCAGTGCAGCTTTTAGGATCTGTCTGCATTTTTCCCCTGGATGAGGCTACAGCCATTTTTTCAGTTATAAATTCTGAAGCTGACCCCAAGTCTGAGCTTGAACATCAGCATCTTACAAACGCAGGCCCTGTCATTACTCTGATTTTTATATATAGCTCATTGCTTTTGATGCTTTTATTCCTGCTCCACACTAATGAGGGATTCAAGCCATATGCATCTGCATTTGTAAAACAGCATAAGTGATAAGATATAAATGGCAGGTGTGTTGTCCTCATGGCTCTTTTAAGGAAGGCCTCACAACGCCTTGCGTAGAATTTACCTAGTCAGTTAACGTGACTCCTTAGTGCCTAACGGACAGGGTAAATAATGCAAGATAGTGAGATAAAGCATGTGCTGGGCTTAGGACCTTAGCTGGATTATTGTTGTGAAGCAGAAAGTGATAGTTATCCTGAAAGGTGGAAGGAAGCGTACGTAGGGGTTCCAGCAGCGTGGAATCCATTTGAATCTGAATTTTATACAGCAACCTTGATCCAGTCTTTCTGGCCTTGGAACTTTGATGTATCCTTAGGAAGAGAACAAAGTGTTTGCTTTCAATTATACAACATTGCTGGATAGCCATACGCAGGTTGGATAATTGGTTGTTTAAACTATCCTTTAGCATTTGACAATAAACAGGCTTTTTTCTTTGGGTAGAGATCCAGTTCACAGAAGACAAGATCAAAGGATGGTATCTGTAAGTTAGGTAACACCCATAAGGTTTCGGGACAGAGTGTTCATTACACTTATTTTCCTTCTGACTGATATTAGTATTTATTGTCAATTGTTGTTCTGATTACCAGGCCCTTGAATGCCTTATAATACAGGTGTGTTGTTATGACATAATCTTTAAAGTTGGTTTCCAACACTGAAATGCAAAATTTCTGAGACTCAGCTTGGAACAAGCACTTGTTTCGTTTCCATGTGGGCTGCTGTGGCAATAGAAATTATACAAAATAGGAAGTACATAGTGGATCTGCAAATCTAGGAGATCCAGTTGAACTGTGGTGGATCCACCGTTGCTATTGTACATATGGGACAATGGGTGAGCAAGACTGGAGACCGCACTGTTGACTTTGTAGTCAACAGCTATCTAATAAAATGAAAACATGCAAAAGGGCTCCAAATGTTACTTAGAATCGTAGAATCATAGAATAGTTTGGGTTGGAAGAGGCCTTTAAAAGTCATCTAGTCCAATCCTGCTGCAATGAGCAGGGACATCTTCAACTAGATCAGGTTGCTCAGAGCCCCGTCCAACCTCACCTGGAATGTTGCCAGGGATGGGGCATCCACCACCTCTCTGGGCAACCTGTGCCAGTGTTTCACCACCTTCAATGCAAAAAATTTTCTTCCTTATATCTAGTCTATACCTAACCTCTTTTAGTTTAAAACCATTCCCCCTTGTCCTATTGCTACAGGCCCTGCTAAAAAGTTTGCCACCATCTTTTTTTATAAGCCCCCTTGAAGCACTGACAGGCTGCAATAAGGTCTCCCCGAAGCCTTCTCTTCTCCAGGCTGAACAACCCCAACTCTCTCAGCCTTTCTTCACAGGAGAGGTGTTCCATCCCCCTCATCATTTTCGTGGCCCTCTTCTGGACCCGCTCCAACAGGTCTGTGTCTTTCTTATGCTGAGGGCTCCAGAGCTGGACGCAGTACTGCAGGTGGGGTCTCAGCAGAGCAGAGTAGAGGGGCAGAATCACCTCCCTCGACCTGCTGGCCACGCTTCTTGTGATGCAGCCCAGAATAGGGTTGGCCTTCTGGGCTGTGAGCGCACATTGTTGGCTCATGTCCAGCTTTTCATCCACCAGTACCCCCAAGTCCTTCTCGGCAGGGCTGCTCTCAATCCCTTCATCCCCCAGCCTGGATTGATACCGGGGGTTGCCCAACCCAGGTGCAGGACCTTGCACTTGGCCTTGTTAAACCTCATGAGGTTCACACAGGCCCACTTCTCGAGCTTGTCCAGGTCCCTCTGGATGGCATCCCGTCCCTCTGGCGTGTTGACCACACCACTCAGCTTGGTGTTGTCTGCAAACTTGCTGAGGGTGCGCTCGATCCCACTGTCTATGTCATTGATGAAGATATTAAACAGTACCGGTCCCAATACGGACCCCTGCGTTACACCACTTCTGGGTCAGCACTGCAATGGTCACTACAGAGCAACTTGGCTTCTTTTCTTGACAGTGTCAGGATAATTTGTCTTGAGAGTCAGAATGAGAGTTTGTATTTCAAAGAGGGCTGCTCATGTCCAAGTCATAACTATGCAGATTAATCTGTCTTAAAACATGCAAAACAATCTGTTCTGTAATCTCAAAGAATCACCTATTTATGGAGTAAATGCTTTTTAAGAAAATCCTCCAAATCTGTATGAAATAGTTAACGTTATGTAAACTTCAAATAATAGACTATTAAGTTTTACATAAGCTTCAAATTGGGTAATTGCTACATTTACATATGTTTTCTCTAGATGTCCACTTTAGTGTTCTACGGCGAAATTAAAAATACTGTTCCTGATTTGGAAGAGTTAAATTACTCTTGGCTTTGGAGGAGAACCTGAGAAGATAGAAAGGAGATGAATTTGTAGGAATTAGGGAGGGAGAGAAGACCTGAGTTCTTTTGACTCCTTTCTGACATAGAGAACAAGCAAGAAGAGCTAGTGGGGAATGCATATGCATAGGCATGCTATTGCTTAGTAAACTCACTTTTTATATGCAGTCCTATTTTTAAAATAAACAACCAAGCAATAAATTTCATTCTTTCTCTTATTGGTGAGTTGTCAGCTACAACAGAATGATGTTTTCCATAAAACCTTGATTATATGTTTGTTTTTCTTGTCTATAGGATGCAGAGCCAGGGATATCCTACTCCTTTGGATAGCTCAGGTCACCAGAATTGCTCTGCCTTTGTACCTTTTGCTATCTTGTTCTTCTGTGCTAGCTTTACGTATGCTTTTTTTCTTGCGGCTGTATTCTTCTTAGACATGTAATGCTATTGTATAACCCAGATCCAAGGATGTGAAGTTTTTCCTTATTTGTACCACTCAGTGCGCTGCAGCTACTTTCTGCTCTTACTTGTTTGGGAAAAAATCAAGAGCAGCGCTGTAGCAGTGCTTTATAGAATCATAGAATCATTTAGGTTGGAAAAGACCCTTAAGATCATCGAGTCCAACTGTTAACCTAACACTGCCGAGTCCACCACTAAACCATCCCTAAGCACCACATCTACAGGTCTTTTAAATACCCCCAGGGATGGTGACTCAACCCCTTCCCTGGGCAGCCTGTTCCAACGCTTGACAACCCTTTCAGTGAAGAAATTTTTCCTAATATCCAAACTAAACCTCCCCTGGTACAACCTGAGGCCATTTCCTCTCGTCCTATCGCTTGTTACTTGGGAGAAGAGACCGACCCCCACCTCGCTACAACCTCCTTTCAGGTAGTTGTAGAGAGCGATGAGGTCTCCCCTCAGCCTCCTCTTCTCCAGGCTAAACAACCCCAGTTCCCTCAGCTGCTCCTCATAAGACTTGTTCTCCAGACCCTTCACCAGCCTCGTTGCTCTTCTCTGGACACGCTCCAGCACCTCAACGTCCTTCTTGTAGTGAGGGGCCCAAAACTGAACACAGTATTCGAGGTGCGGCCTCCCCAGTGCCGAGTACAGGGGCACGATCACTTCCCTGCTCCTGCTGGCCACACTATTTCTGATACAGGCCAGGATGCCATTGGCCTTCTTGGCCGCCTGGGCACACTGCCGGCTTAGTGTTGTGCTGGTTTAACTGGCTAGCTGAACAGTTATTATGATGCTATACCAGAGAAGAAAGTGATCTAATATTTTATCCTCTGATAGTAGTACAAACCAAATTCTGAAGAAGTTGCAAGCCCCATACAAAACCTGGATAGAAAATACACCCAGTAGAAAAGTTTTCTACCAAACTTAGGAAATATCAGCTGCCAGGGGAGATGAGAGTAGATGAATCACTGCTGTTATATGGTATTGTAATAACTGTTTTTGTAATGTCAGTCAACTCACAGCACAACTAGAGTAATGTCCCTGAAATCAGTAGAGTCTTTATTTACTTAAGTTCCCATCCTGATGTAGGAAAGGTCATTCCACTTTTATTCTTTTTGAAGATGTCATAGACTTTCTCATTATTCATGTAAATGTCTGTCTTCTGATTAACCTCTTAGCCTTTTTTATTTGCAGAAATCAACTATATAATGAGCACAATACCAATAACTCAGATGCATGTTTTGTCATCTTTTATTTGTCACGTCCCTGCTTTTTCAGTAAGGAGAGGGTACAGTGCAATTTCCTTCTGTCATTTATAATTACATATAAGATTTCCCCAGAGAGTCTTAAACTTTCCACTGTCAGCTTATAACATTCTTCCAAGTTCCAAAGAATCTTGGCTAATATCAGCTCAGAATTGGGCAATTTGCTGCTAAATCCCTGTCAAGGTCCTTATGGCGAGCTGATTGTCGGGACACTTTGTCACATTAAAAAAGGACTCCCTTTTTTTCCCTCCTTAATATCCAGCAATAGTTATTGGAGCAGTATTAAAAATTGAAGAAATATGTCTGGAGCTGTATTTTATTTTGACCCTAATCTTCATTTGTAGGTACATTACATCTTCCTAGCTGAAGTAGTGTGTGTATATATATTGTACTTTCATTTAAAAAATTAAATAAAGCTGTTCCTGTGGGAGAGCAATGTAACAGTTGACACAGCATGGGCTTTGAGAAGTGACACTTAGATAAGTGCTGCCATAGGTAATTTTTTTCATGCCTCAGCCTGTATCCAATTCTAAATGCTGACAGAATAGATGTTTTCGACAATTTAATAAGTGCAATAAATTCTAATATTTACAATGGCATTGCTTGATAGATGAATGCTAAACATTTTCAATACTTGCACTTCACCCTACAAGAATTTTGCTGAGTGAGAGAATGCGGTAAAGGACTGTGACTCTTGGTCTGCTTTTTTTCTGATGACCTGGACAATAAACGGCTGTAAGAGTTCTGAGGTGCTTTATCATGTTTTTTGACACTCTAAATCCACATGTGATTAAATGTTTGTGTTGTGAACATACTTTCCTCTTTATAAACATTTGCAAAAGATTGTATTTAAGTGAAATGAGTTTTTGATAACAATTGAGATTCAAACTGTTCTCCAGGGATCACGAGCTGCTGTGAGAAACTGCTTGGTATCATTATTATAGGCATAATTCACTGCATCTGCTGGATGCTGTAATTGATGTTAGAGAACCAGAAACCAGCCTGCTGGACAGGCAGTGCAGGATTGGGGAAATCCAGAGGTGCCTCACATGAATGTCTGCTGGGTGGATGTGAAGAAACCCGATGGGGTATTGACCTGGCACCAGTTAGCTGGGAAAGTGATTCGGGGACAGCCTCAGTGGACTTCAGGTTAAGCCAGCTGGGTGCAGATGCTGAATACGTGCTGTGTCTGAGCTAATAAGCCCTGTCAGCATGACTGTGGGTAAGATTTTATAGCTATGAACTCTGCCCATTCGGTGAACTTGGTGGAGCAGCCCTGGGGTAGTCACCGAACTGTTGACACTTCACAGTGCAGACCTTCCAAGTGACCTTTGCACTGCTCAGTGGGGAGCTGAGGTTGATACATGCTCTACTCTGCTCACGGGCGAGTTCGTAGTTAAATTTGAGGAATGCATTCTTGCTGCCATTCTAGCAAGCAATGAATGCAAAAATATTTCCTTTCAATGATGAAGAACTTAACAAGAGAGGGAAGCAAGCAGCGGATGTAAAACACGTTAGCAGCTTCCACAAAGATGTCCTCTAACACTCTGGACACAGTTAATATATTGACAGATATTAAAGAATATACCTTCAAAAGAAATGAGTGTCTGGCTTAATTTCCGTGATGCCATTTTTTATCTACCCATCAGAAAGGGCATGTATTTTAGGGACAGACTCAGAAATTCTGATACTTAGGTGATGGCAAATTCCCAGCTTTTGATAAAGCTGTCAGTTGTCTACTTCAGGTATCTAGAAATACTTTCAAGGGTCAAGGCACCAAAGATAATTTTATGCTTGCTCTTTGCCAAAGACTCAGTATTCCCAAACCAACTGCAGAGTGCACATACCCTGCAGAAAACTAGTGAATGCAGGCAGTAATTAAGCTGCCTATTTAAAATAGTGTCCTGAAGGTGAGAAGGAAGTTTGGACTCCACTCACGGGAAGACATGCAATACCAGATCCCAAAACAAACATCTGTCAAATGAAAGTGGTACAGTTCTGTACTGAAATATTTATTTTGTATCTTAAAACACTAGTATCTGTTCTTTTTATTTGCAAGTTTATGTATAATCCTCTACTGTTCACTGCCTGTACAATCCTCTGTAGCAAGCTATCTATTTTTGTAGCCAATAGCAATAGCTTTTTCCCAGATAATCAGAAATATTTAAATAATAGAATGCTAAACAACAAATACACCTTTGTAGTGCTTTCATAAACTGGCTGGCTACTTAATGAGGAATATTTCTAACACACTAACATGAACTGTATCTAACTTTGCAGTCCAAACCTATGGAAAGCCATCTGGATTATCCCCATGGTTTTATCTCATCTGCTCTTCTCTCTTAAACTGCAGAATTACACCACACGCTTCTCTGGAAGATGCAGGAAAATGTTTGGCGAAGTTAACATATAACAAGCTGTGTTTAATCAGTAGAGAAATACTGAAAATCTTTAAAGTAGATCGAAGAGAATGTCTGTGCGACACAATGGCATCATGTGTTGGATACACCCACACTACAGGCAAACTGGTGCATCCTGCATGGAATAATGCTGTATTATGTAGGACTGTAAACATTATAGCCTGCTTCTGTACATTTGCAATTAGCCAGAATAAAGGTTTTTGCTGCCCTTGGGTAATGAGATAGCCCCAGCACATCCACCTGGCATTGCACTGCATTTTAGAAACACCCTGGTGTTTTCAGCATATGCACTGCAATGTGACCCTGGAATGAATCGTATTAAAAGAAAGAAACAAAAAGAAGATTTATGAGAGTGCACATCGGAGGTGGGATAATTACGTTGCAGAATATCAATTAAATGAAAAACAAAGGTAATCTGGAAGTTATTTCATTGTTGTCATCAGTCCTCTCCTAACTTGCATCATGATGATGGAATGGAAGGGGGAAATGTCCAGAGATTTCTAAGTCTCAAACTGTGGCTGCACTCCCCTAGGTATTCCTTCTGTCTTTTCTAAGAAGATTTGGCCTATGAGGAAATGGAGTTTATTTCATGCTTTTCCAATTTTTGGTTCACCTGGGAAGTAGTGTCTGTTTTAAATAATCTTTTCTGATTTGGGGTGGAGGGTTGACAGTTGTCCCAGCTAAGCCACAACATGTACAGATTGTGATAATTTAGGCTTTGTTCATTTTATTGGTCTCAGCTGCCTGACATAAATACTGAAAGTATTTAAGAAAATACCTGTCTTATCAGTGTTTTGCTCAATGGCCCCTTTATCCTTCACTGTGTTTCCCAGATCATAACAGAAACTGAATAAATGGGATTATGAGGAAGGTGGCAAACTTGGTCAGAAAACGCTTCCTTTGCTGCAGCAAGAGTGCCTAGAGTACTGCTCTTTGCAAAGATTTATTACGAAGTATAAAAGAAGAGAATAGTGTAAGTCAAACAAGCAGGAGATGGTGTTAGAAAGCTGCAGTGCAGCACTTTGCCAGGCAAGTACGGTCACAGGACAAAGGGAAAAAAAGTCAAAATGGAATCAGGAAGAGGTAAAGAATTGACGTTAATCCAAAAGTGTTAAGTGCACAGCACTCCGCAGGAGTCACTGGGTTTAGGCAGAAGGAAATTTGCATTTTACAAACAAGCTGATGTTACTCTAAAATGAATTATTAATTTTGGTTTTCTTCCATTTCAGGGTTATATGGAAATAAGAGAATATTTAAAAGCATCTAACGGCTGAGAAATTTCAGCAGCTCTGTAAGATTTTATGGTTTGATTCCCCCCTCCCCTTAAGAGAATTTCAGGTTACGTATAACTAATGAGCGTCTATAAATTGACATGGTATAGCAAAATTCAAGTATGGGGGGCAGGTAGGAACTGTGGACTATGAATCTTACTGTTATGGAGGAAATACTGTACATTCTTAGCATTGCCTTATTTATTTATTGTGAAGGAATCAGACTCACATCTACTCCTGAGGACACTGGAGAAAGGTCTGCGCCCCCCCTAAGGGTGCCTAAGGCACTTCATTATAGAATCACACACCTTTCTATGCTCTCTTTCTGTTGCAGTGAATCCTTAATTCTTATTTGCAGAGTGAAATAACTGCAACAGGCAAAAATGGGAGTGCCCAGTCAGCGCAGAATATAAATAAGCATAATTTGTGCATTGGTTTTCTGCAAACTGTATTGGATTATAATGAGCCATGAAATATGAATCTGAGTTTGCATTTTCCAAAGTTCTTGAGAGTGCAGTAATGATCACAAAAGTTTTTGTTCATTTTAGGAATCTTCTGCAAAGAAAATGATATATTCTGGTGGCCTTTAGTGTGACAAGGTGAGGTGTAAGCAGAGAGGCGAATTCTGCCCCTCTGTTGTTGCAACATTCCTACTTAAGCATTAATTTAAAGGTCTTCTGATTGCTAGCATCTATTGCCAGAAGCAAAAGGAATAAGAAGCTCACAGCTGGATTAATACTCCTTATAGGAAGTTTCAAGATAGCTGTGAAATTTCTCTATTAATATAGAAGCAAGAGAATTCATAAGCATTCCAGCAAGCATGAGACAATAGCAAGAAAAATGTAATTTTGCACCATCAGCCATGCCTGCAGTGCCGCTGCCTGTGGCATTGAACAAATTCTTTGCTTATTTCTTTTCCTGTGAAATGCACTGCCCTACAGTGTGCAATCCTGCTTCAGGGATACACCACATCTGCATAGACACACAGACTGAAATAGCTTGAGAATTGTGTGAAGAATTGCAGAATTCATTTGTTAGTATTACTGCTCCTTTTAAAACAGGCTTAAATGTTGAAGGAACTATTTCTGTCAACGTAATTATGGTGAACTGGCCACCTGACAGCCTTTACGGAAATGGACCAACTGAGTTTATAAAAGAAAATCATATGGCATACTTAGTTTGAAATATCCAAAGAGCCTATTTCTTGCCTGAAAAAGATTCAAATAAAAGACCAACCGCAAAAGAGTGTTAAGAGTAGCTGTATAGGTTTCTGGGAAGACTCTTAACTTGCCAAATCCATTCTCTTCCTTTTCCCATGTCCTCTTAATCTTGGTGCCTTTTCTTCTGTATTCTTTTTAATTCCCTTCGAGTTCAGTGAATTTTGTTTGTGTAAAGATCATAGGATACGAGATTTCCTATGCTACATTTTGTTTGGTGTGAAAGGTGTACTTCAGAAACCTTTACAGAGAGAATAAAAAACCCCACCAGCATGTGTCTCAGCAGCTGAAACAAAAGCCATTCCTTTGTTGTCCCTTCTTTCCACGTGGATTTTCTTTGTGAAATGTTTGGTGAGAAAAATGTTGCTTTCCAAACCTTAAAAGAATAAAGCATTTTTCTGCATTCTCTTAATCTCAGAAAAAAAGAGCATGGCTTTGCCCCAGCTTCTCTGGTTATACTCTTTTGGAGTAGGGAATCCTAGTTTCTAGTCCCTAGCCAGAAATATAATCATGTAACTAATTATACCTTCAGCATTGGATGGATGAAAATATAAAATATTTGTGGAGCAGGAACAAGGCTCTTGTTATTTGTCACTAGACTGAGTGAAAATATTTGCTAAACTGTAAGAGGAAATCCTATTACAATCTAATGAAACAATTTTGCAGGTTTGGACTGTATTACAGCTTTTTGCTCTCTATTTAAGAGACCTTCCTCTGCCCTCATGTGACTATGAGTACAAAAGACTTCTCTTTCCCAGTGGTTTCAGTTTTTCAGCATGATCCATTTTGTAGTTTATTCTTCTGTTGTCTATAGAAAGCAATCAGGTCACTATACTTCTTAGAGCTTTACCGGTTACAGAAGTATTTGTAGGTTAATTGATTAATCATGAGCATTCCTTATTATCTTCTAAACTGGAACGAAATGAATTGGAATAGAAGGAATTCCATTCCATTCCATTCCATTCCATTCCATTCCATTCCATTCCTTAGTCCTGAAGGCTGAACTGGCACAGGCCAAGGTGATGGGGCTCGGGCATGATGGGTCTCTGCTCTTCTCTCCAGGGAGGCTTTCTTCAGTTGTATTCTGCTCTTTACTAACTGACTTTGATAACATCTACTCTACGCCTTCAATTAAACAACAGAAGTGAAACTACTTTGTAGAAAAATAAACCTCTAACTGAATTTCTTCATTGTAACTCAGTTTGAACTCTAAACTCACAGCAAGCACTGTGGGATGATCAAGTGAGCAGGGTTTTAATAACATACCATAGCACACTTAACAACTCTTTTTTGGGATTTGTATAGGAAATAAACTTTTCTGTATTTACCGCCCCTCCACCCCCCCAATAAAATGCAAAGCGGATGCGATGAAAAACATCCACTTACCTCATTTCTGATGCAGCTTATTATCAATGAGTAGGTGCTGAAGCAGGGCTCTGCCATAAGGCAGTGTTTTTCTGGCACTGAGCTCATACTCGTGCAGAGATTTTCACATGCAGGTGAAAATAATCCTTTGTTCCCTTCAACCTGTAGTATCTGAGAATGAGCCAAGCTTTTAGGCCAGCTGCACAAGTAGTGTTTCCTAGCATCTTAAAACTTATGAGAATGTTAAGTGCTAAGACTCTTCTCTTTTACTTTTACACAGCTATACTATTTGTGCATCTCTTTCATTTAATATTTGTACTCTGTTATTCTGATTTATTTGATATATTCAATAATATTTTTGATAACGTTGTTAGGTTGGTTCCTTGTTCATGTTTTGAGATCAGCGCTGAGAAATGGGACTTATGGTTTAGAAAATCTTTCTGAAACTATTCCTAATAAATAAATAAATAAAAGTTTTAAAAGAGTCACTCCTGTGACTTTAGAATGCTGACATAGTTACTTATCTACATATCAGACATGGCGAAAATGATAAGGTTTTCTTTATATTGTCTGATAAATCGGCTAAGCATTGATTTGGAAGATCCATTTGTCTCCAGCTCAAACATAATTCAATATCTATCGGAGGACACCTGCTGCCCTCTACCATGCCAAAATACCTAGCTCTGTCTGCTCGCACGGCTTGACCATAAATGCGTTCTCATATCAATCTAACAAGTGCTACTCACAATTTATTGTGAGAAGCATATTCCTTGAGGTAAAAAAAAAACCCCGACAGCCAGCCTGGTTTCTTTTGTACCGGCTCATTCAATGTCCAAGTATATTCAAACTTAGCTTTAGATGAATAGGACTCTTTTCCTTGAATACTTGTAACCTATTTATCAGAAAGAGTGAAAAAGTAAGACCGGAGACATGTTAATAGCTTCTGAAAATCAGTGACTAAAGGAAGTATGATGAGAATATTGGTTTTCTTCCCTTTTATTTTTTTAATGGGACCGAACAACATTCTCATGGTGACATTGATGAAATCACCTGTCAGTGAAAATTTAAAGTATATTCAGAATGAGAAGCCTGTTGAGCATTTTGTCTACAGCAATTATAGAGAACAAAATGTTTTACCTAATATTTGCAGATTCCTAAGGTTTTTTTGTTCTGTCAAAAAAAAGGGTCATATCCCATTATGATTGGCTTTTAATGTATTATACAAAAAAGAAGTCACAGAATTAAAGAGATTAAGAGCTTACTATTCAGAGCAAAAATATGAGCAGCTGAATAGGATAGAACTAAAATGTTGGAATCCTCATACACA
Organism: Aptenodytes patagonicus; assembly: GCF_965638725.1. Lineage (NCBI taxonomy): Eukaryota > Metazoa > Chordata > Aves > Sphenisciformes > Spheniscidae > Aptenodytes > Aptenodytes patagonicus. Next base: position 7,679,900 of record NC_134954.1, read on the forward strand.
TGCAGAGAGGATACAGTTTCATGGCTTAGAGTTTGCCTGAGTTCTCAGCTAAAGCACTGTTAACATCAATTTAAGTTACTCCTACTGAAGCTGGCTGTGGCAGAACAGTTTAGGCCTTTCTCTGTAAATATTTGGGTTTTCTGCTGGCTGTAGACTTCATCTCATTGGCAAAGGTGCCATTTATCTCAGAAAAGCATGAATTGAATTCTGTTTGCATTTCCTTGAAGATGTATGTTGGATGTCCAAAATCAGCATTGGAGAAGTAGGACCAGCAGCTGGTCTTTTTGACTGTCTACTTCTCTTCTTTGCCAAAGGAAAATCTACCCATTGTTTTAATTACATACTTATCATTTCCAACTTCAGTCTTATGAGATATAAAACTTCATAGTTTGTTTTCCTCCACCCTAAGATACAAGTCTATACTTTCTATTAGAGCTCAGTTTGTCTAGAATAGAATTCTTCTTTTCAATTCTTTTTGTCCTCTTTTTACAAACACAGCAGAATAGTTTCTTCAGAAATTCCAAGTAATGAGCTGTGCAGAAGAAAAAGGATCCCAGAACTCTTTGCCAAATGTCTTCTAGAAAGCGATGCGTAGCATCCATTCGTTGTCTCCATGTCTGCCGTCTCCTTCCCTGCAGCACCTGAAGAGGTTAAAGGATTTGACCTGTGATCAGATCTTGATGGATTTCATAGTGACACAGGAATCCTATGGGTATGTAATTCCTTTATCTGGATTTTTGTTACCTTTCCATATTTTTGGTGGATGGAATAATTAATCATAAAGCAGTGTTTTATGTGCCATGAAATACAGCTGCTGATGACAGAAGAGAAGGATCCATCTTTCAAAAGACGCTTTTCTTGAAAATTCTTGGAAACCGAAACTGAGAGATACTATTTACGTTTTGATCTGCTTAAGTATTGCCAATACAACAATGTGGAATGTAAAATCTAACTAAAATTAATTAGATAAGAAACTTCAGTAGGTTATTTTATTTCCTGAGCTCTCTAAATTAGCTATTTAAAGCTGATGTGCATACTTCCAACTAAACAAAATTTGCTGCATGGTACTTGTCTTCTGTGTCAGTGGAAAGAGGTGACGACTTCTCAATTTGAGTATTATTTGTGTTAATGTGACATTTTCATGTGAATGAGTTTTCAGAACATGGGATGTGCATACTCCAGGCTTAATTCAGAAACACAGAGAGAGAACAGCCATTTGCTTGCGTTTTAAATATAGTTTGGATTGACTGTAGTTGAATCAAATACAGAGGAGATAGCATTGCAAATGAATGGAAGAGCAGGAAAATCTCATTTGACTTAATAACTTGTAATTTCATTTAATCAGTACTAACAGGCATCTAAAAATACATATACTGACATTTAGAAAAATAGTCTTGATTTTTTGCTAAATCATACTGTTTGTCAGGAGCTAAGTTTTGATCCTGCTCTGGAAAATATTCCATTGAAATTGGTCAGTTTGTATAGTAAAGCAGCATTCAGTGTGAGTAAAAATACCATAATATGTGTTTAACACTTGTAAGGGATATTTTAAATGGTAATTGCCTTACTTATATGAATTGAAAAGTAACATAGTCTGTGATACACTGACAACTTTAGTTCACGTACATTTTTGAAGTAAATGTAGTCTTTCCTGTTGAAGTCTCAAGTATTAAGATTTGTTACATATTTGATATGCTGTTCACAAGATACTGCTTAGTTCTGGAAAGGATGAAAAAGCTTTAGCTCCCCTTCACCCCCACACTGCCTGCAGTCAGATTCCTGTTGGTAAGCATCAGAGCAGTTCAGAAGAAGGGCAAACTGCTATCAGCCTCTAGTTGTCACAAAAACAAATAAGCAGATGACCTGTAAATACAAAAAGTAAAAGTGTTATGCATAATAATATTTTCTGCGATGTTTGACAGGAAGTGAATAACCCCAACGGGTATTTTTAAGCTCACCTGATCACAGCATGCAGATGACAAATGTCAGCAAAACCAGGATGCTATACTCTTTTGGTTTCTGACTTGAGAAAATACAGTTGTATTTAACTAAGTTCTGCATTCTGACTCTTTCTGTGTGAACTTGAATAAATTTTTAAATCATGACATCGACAAAATTTATTATACATTTTCCAAAATCATAGTCCCCCTGCAACTTAATTAAAGTTTCTATTTGCCCTTAAAATAGATGGAGCAATTAAATTTCATTCTTTGCTTCTGATTTCTACAGCACTTGCATTTTTCTCAAAGAAATCTTTGCAGATTTTCTTGCTGCACAATAGCTCAATTTGAAGCTCAGAGCACAAATGTTTAAAGATTTGCTTGGTATTCAAATGACGTAAATGTTTAATCGAATCTTATGTTGAATGACCTTTGCGTGGTGATAAGTGTTAATTTACTACACAAACCTGTCTTGAAAGTGTTTGAGTAAGCCAAAATTCTGATTGCCAATAAGTGCAAATTTTAAATAGTCACTTTGTTGTTTCCTTGGTGACCTGATACCAAGCTTACACCCAGCACCATTTATTTACCACCTCCATTCCAAAACGTAATGTAAAGAATATTAATTGCATCCCTGCTGTCTTTGATTCTATAAATTCCTGTTTATATTAACATTGTGTGGGAAGAAATGAGCAACGAAAACACATTAATCTGGGAGGAATTAACCCAGTTCAAATCATTCGCAGGCATTGGAGGAGGTTCGCTTAAGGTTTTTCATTGGTTTCACCTGGAGGCCTTGCTGTGGAATTTTCAATATTGAAGAGATTTAAAAATATCTATGTATTTGAGGGATCTATAGAAAAATGAAAAAAGTAACTGTTTGTCTTAGCAAACAGAACTGTTCGTCTTAATAAATTTAACAACAAGCTAAATTGTCCCCTTTAAAAAAAGGCAGAAATCTCGGTAAGCAACAATTTCTAATATTTCTATGCTTGATCTTTCACTTGTCTAATTCTTGTGGGTCACTTTAGTTGTATCTGCTTTGCACCAGCAGAAGAGTAATAACCTTGATAAGCAACCAGCAAACTCAAACTAAGAGGCCCATAATTAAGTGATCGCCAATAAGTAACATTATTGGTGATAAACCAATTTGACTGTGTGTGGTGCTACCTTAGTAGCAAGTATGTTGTCACATATCAACAGTTGCTTAAAGGACAGGTAATGGTTTGGAGGTAGCAATTTTCTCACCTATGCATATCGTGTTCTATATTTTGGTGGTTGGTAACAGTGCAGTCTACACTATTTATATCTGTGTGCATGTTAGCACAATCCATAAGATTTTTCAGAGCTAAAGAACAGCTAACCATAGATGAGAGCTTGGGAGAAAAATGTAACCTATGTTATACCTAACAATTTCTGTAATAGTATTTTTAGTTATAATAGCTGTGGAGGGGATTGTATTGGGTCTGCGTGGCAAGGTTTTGGTAGTGGTGGGGCTACAAAGGTGGCTTCTGTGAGCAGCTGCTAGAAGCTTCCCCCATGTCCAATAGAGCCAATGCCAGCCAGCTCCAAGACAGAACCGCCACCGGCCAAGGCCAAGCCCATCAGCGATGGTGGTAGTGCCTCTGGGGTAACAGATTTAAGAAGGGGGGAAAAAAAAACCCTGTGCAACTGCAGCCAGAGAGAGGAGTGAGAATATGTGAGAGAAACAGCTCTGCAGACACCAGGGTCAGTGAAGAAGGAGGGGGAAGGAGGTGCTCCAGGCACTGGAGCAGAGATTCCCCTGCAGCCCATGGAGGGGACCATGGTGAGGCAGGCTGTCCCCCTGCAGCCCATGGAGTTTAACAGTGGAGCAGATATCCACCTACAGCCCGTGGAGGACCCCACACCAGAGCAGGTGGATGCACTCAACAGAGCCTGTGACCCCGTGGGAAGCCCGTGCTGGAGCATGGTCCTGGCAGGACCTGTGGACCCGTGAAGAGAGGAGCCCACGCTGGAGCAGGTTTGCTGGCAGGACTGGTGACCCCGTGGGGGACCCACGCTGGAGCAGTCTGTTCCTGAAGGACTGCACCCCATGGAAGGGACCCACGCTGGAGCAGTTCGTGAAGAACTGCAGCCTGTGGGAAGGACTCACATTGGAGAAGTTCGTGGAGGACTGTCTCCCGTGGGAGGGACCCCACGCTGGAGCAGGGGAAGAGCATGAAGAGTCCTCCCCCTGAGGAGGACGGAGGGGCAGAGACAACGTGTGATGAACTGACCGCAACCCCCATTCCCCGTCCCCCTGCACTGGTGGGGGCGAGGAGGTAGAGAATTTGGAGTAAAGTTAAGCCCAGGAAGAAGGGAGGGGTGGGGGGAAGGTGTTTTAAGATTTATTGTTTATTTTCTCATTGTCCTACTCTGATTTGATTGGTAATAAATTAAACTAATTTCCCCAAGTCGAGTCTGTTTTGCCTGTGACGGTAATTGGTGAGTGATCTCTCCCTGCCTTTATGTCGACCTACGAGCCTTTTGTTATATTTTTTTCTCCCCTGTCCAGCTGAGGAGGGGAGTGATAGTGCAGCTTTGGTGGGCACCTGGCATCCAGCCAGGGTCAACCCACCACAGGGATTCACGTTTCTTTGAATCTAAGAGAAGCCAGTATGCACTGAACAGCTCAGGTTATATTTTTAGGTGTTATGGTGCAGCTTTGTCCTCATTGTTCATCTGTCCTGCTGTGAGCTGCTAATTACATTACTTAAGTATCAGGCAGCAATTTTCATCTGCTCTATTTCTCCATCACTAAGTTGTATATCATGCATCTCTCTCTACTCTTCACAGAAGCTGCCAGTTAATTTTTCACTGGATGAAGAATGGAGTCAGATTCTATGATATCTATGGGGCTTCATCTCTAGTTTTAAGGCACTTCCATAGAAGTGGATTGTTAAATTGTCACACACTGTGAAAATCACAATGGGATGGAATGATAGCACACAAATGTCGTAAATCTTCTAATGTTTATGTGGTCTTTTTAAAGATTGCAATTGCTATTATTTTTACTACAATTTTTATGTACAATGCTTGCCATGATACTCAGTTCTGTTAAAATAATTTGCAGGGGAGACAGTGGAATATTGGAATCATATTGAAAATATAGCTTTTTTTTTGTGCTACTTTTTTAATTAGAAAACAGATGTTTGACAAAGGAAGGTTCTTCAGAATATTAAAATATTTGTATTTGAACAAAGATTATTCTATGGCAATGTAAAATCTTCTATTTAAAACTCTTCCATCATCAGAACCCAAGCAGATTCAATATCATGAGGTCAGTCACATAGCACAAATGTATTTGTCGTTAGTGACAGGATTTATTGAATTTTTTCTGATCAGAGCATAAGTGGCATAAAATGTATCCCTAAGGCTGCATTGCTAAGAAGAAATAAATCATACTAATAAAGTAAGCAGTTGTTGTTAATGTAGTGATGCAATCATTCACCTACATTAAAAACAACAAAGAATGCTGATGTAGTATCACTTAGATTTCTTTATTTAGCCTGAGTTGCCATAGCAACCATAGGAATCATGAGATCACATTTTAATTAAGAATCTCCTAGCAATTCTGATTCTAACAATTGCTTGTCATAAATACACAGTATGCTAATGTGCACATTAAATGCAGAGGAGGTTGATAAATATACTGGTCACTAGAATTTTGGTATGCTTGTGGGAGGGTACGTCCAGATTCGGCACATTGGGTAATCTTTTTCAATCTTGCGTATTACTGAAATACGACAGGAAAAGTAAAACCAAATCTTTGTCAGGCAGTATTCTAGAAAAAGCTGGGAAAAGTAAGAAATATGTTATGTCTTTGCACCTGTTGAAATCGGCACATAGTAAGATGGTAACAATACATGCTACATTTGCCTGCAGGACTGCACAAATATTGCCACCCCTTCTTAAATCACGTGCAGATTTCATGGCTAGTGAATTTAGGAGTGGCTGCTGTATAAACAGCATCACAGACCATGAAGGATGTTAACTGGAAAATTTCATGTGTTCCTGAGAACTAAATATCCAGTTAGGTTGTTTTGCATTTGAAGACCTCTAAGAAGAGTCGAACATCTGAATCTTGCCACCCTACAGTTTAGAGAACTATCTAGTTAAAATACAAAACCATTTGTAGAAGGAAATCATTAAGAACCAGTTTTGAATTGACTGAACTCAACTTCTTCCTCAGCCCCTTTCAGTAAGCCAAACACCTCTAGGTGTTAACATGTTACTCTCTAAACTTTGGTACCAGCAGAATTAAGAATGCAAAGCTGTCATTGCACTGCTCTTCCACTCACGCAGCTCTAGATACCCATCTTGTTTTACTTGAAATAAATGATGGACTAATTAAACAATAGAAAGGTAGAATTATTTGTCTGTGAGGTAGGGCTTTTCTTTTTTTTTTTTTTTTTTAGATGTGAGAATTTTTTACCTGTCCTAAACTGAATCTGAAAATTTTAAACAGAAAATCTCAAATATAACCATAAATCAGGTCATGAATGTTTATTGTGGGATAGTTAGGCGTCAAGTATTGAAACAAACAGACTGGAAAGTTACTTGAAGCTGGCCATTTGTCACATATAATGTCAGCTTCTACTGGAAAAACATTTGGGGAGGAAGAAGGTTACACTAGAAAACTTGTAACCACCACTAGTACTCATGCAATCTCGGAAAGTAACACGCATAGCAGAAATCAATTTCATAATACAGAATAAACTTTCAAAGATTAAAATGTCATTGCTAAATTGGTTTCCTGAATGCTATTCAGAAATATTTAGTTTGGTGATTACAACCTACGTTCCTGCCAGTCAACAGATATAAAACTCTTTGCGTGTCTTTAATGTCTTTGATCTTCACACTGTTTAAAAATTCTGGGACTTCTGACTTCTTATAGTTTGTAATAATTTTTGGAAAGGGTGTGGAATAAACATCTCAAGCATCATAGATTTATTCAATGTGATGGAGCGATAATCTCCTGTCTTCAAGTAATTTTGATAAACACATCCAACTAACCTGCTCGCCTTCAAACCGGTATGAAGTATTGGCTAAAGGTTTCTACCAGACTATATTTCTCAGTTATATAGAATAGGACTTTCTTGGTAAAGATTGTCTTAAAATGTAGTCACATTTTCCAGTATAACCATTGTACCACATCTGCTTTTAAGTATTCACATAGGGTGCATGTTCAAGGAGGAAATGGAGAAAGAATATTCGTATGTAGGTCAAACGAGGCTGAATAGGAAATTAGTGGCTGGATAGTCGTTGGATGATTTAGTTCAGTCTCTCTGTGGCACTGAATGATGTTGTAATGATGGATACAAGTATTTCAAACGGACCTGGTTATGACACTTCATACTATGCAATTCCAATGTGATATAATTCAATATCCTCTGCACAATGCATTAGCTGCTTAATTAATTGCACTAATGATATTGTCCAGTATTTTACACTTAATGACAGAAGATTAGGTTGAAGTAACATTCAGCCTAAAATCTATTCATAGAAAAATTCAGTAAGATTATCCCAAGATACCATCTGCAATATGAACAACTATAAATATCTATTGCAGACTATAATGAATTCAGTCAATTGAAAACAACGTTTCTAAGAATTTTTTTATGTTAAATAAACAGAGTTGCATGCTTCCTCGTTATGCTATTATTTAAGGTAGAAATGCTTTTTGGTTTTTTGTTGTTGAGTTAGAACGTGTTTTAGATTCACAGAAACATAAAAAAGGACAATAAAACTAATCTGAAATATCAGAGGAAGGATGTTGCCATATGCTATACTTAACCTGAATATCTTCTAATCGTGGCATTGAACATGAAAAGGAGTTTGTCATTTCCAATGGCAAAGTTAAAATAAATGAGGAGAAACAAAACAAAACAAAGAACAAAATTAGTTCTGGGACAGAATACATTACTGTTGTTATGACCATAAAAATTTCTCTCCTCTCCCTCCACTTTGTGAAGGTTCATTATTGCTGTATGGTTGTGGTATACCACCACATTTCATAACTAATTAAAGAAAAAAATGAATCTATTTAGATTACAGTCCTTTGCAGTTAACACACACTATTCCATGAAAAACAGTGACTGCTTTGTTTTCTTTGTATTTGTATTCTACCTAAGATGAGAAAAAACCTACAAGCAGACCTTTGCATTTAACGTCATGATTTATCTTTCTGTTCTCTCCAGAGATGGAATTTGAATCATCAAAATTTTCAAACACATTTGCAACATTGCAGCAAAATAGGAGCTACTAGGATCTGAACAATCTTGAAAATATGGCTGGTTTTTTTCAGATGTCCACAACAAGCCCTAAATCTTTATTTTGATTATTTCAAGGGAGATATAAAGTAAGGCCAAGCTGTTATCTCCAACAGAAAACTTAGATAATTCCTATGGTGAAATAAAAGGTTAAACACAGGCTAACCTCCTCTAATTTAACAAAAGAGATGGAGGAAAGCATTCAGAAAAATGCTGAACAGATATTAAGGATGTTTCATGTTCTGACATTAAACAATAATGCAACCTGGACAAAAAATGTAGTATGGAGTTAACATGGTTACAGATACATGTTTGTACAAGGTGCAGAAAACTCTTCCAATAAATGTTAAGTAGAATTTTTATGCCAACTTTTGTGCTAGTGCCTGCAAAAAGCAATGCGTACTAGCAATTTAACTTAGTATGTGATTAATAATTAAAATAAAGAGCTGATTAGAATTGCATCAAGAATGTAGGAGTGCCTGCATGTATATGAAAGTCTATAAAAATAATCTCTAAATCATAAGAAGCTTTTAACAGCGTTTAGAAATTGTTTGATGATGACGCAGAAGAAAACATTTTTCCATATGGTGTTTTCTCTCTGGCTCAAAACATTGGCTTTCATGTAGAGCAAGGTTTTTCCATTTTTGTGCTACCCTTATGCCACCAGGATAAAAGTAGTATCATTAGTGATCTCCAGTAAGTAACTAAATATTAGGGAAGCTGGTATTAGTGTGTAACGATTGTTTGATCACCTGCTGTTACAACAGATGACATTTTCCCTTTTGAGTAGCTGAGGGGGAAAAAAAAAAGCTACATAGGAGTTTATCCTGAGAGATTTCCAGCATGTGGATGGCAAGTAAAATTGCACAAAGTTGAACTTTTTTTGTGTTGTGTAATCTTTCAAAATATGGCCAAGAAAGTTATATGCAATTCTGTAGGTAATGACACAAGATTTTGACGTTGAAATTATTCCTTGTATTTTGTAGAATTCAAATTTTCAGGGTGTGTTCCCTGAAACTGGATTTTCTTTTCTGTTTTTTCCTTTTTTCTTTTTTTTTGGGGGGGGCAGATTGTTACTTTTTACCTTTTTTTTTTGTCGTTTATTCAAAGGCTTTTGTTTCAGTGTTGTCTTAACCTTCTTGCTAGGAAGAACTTTCATGCAGTCAAGTAGATCAGTGTCTAGGATTGTTATACAATATTTAGTGTGATATTTTTAAAGTTCTAAGGTAAACATTTGTGCCATACTAATGGTATTCATTTTTTTTCTGGTTTCATTTATGATTTCTTCATTAAATGTAGAATTTCCTGCTACAGAGTATATGGACTTTTTCATTCTCTAGTCAATGTCTTTTTTCAGTCTAGTTGTGATATGTTTCGGCAGTGCAGGGGTGTGTGTGAAACGCAAAAGCTTGCAATGTTCCTGATAGATTCTACTGCTCTGTTATTAGCATTAATGTAGTTTTTGACAATCTTATAACCATATTTAATATCACTCATATGTAGGTCTACTCTCTCTAGGATGTCCTTCTTACCGTGTCTTCCCTAGAAGACTCATGCTTAGCTTGTTCAAGTTGAGCATGTAACCATTTCTTCTAAGTTTTGCTCGGTCGCAAGGTCTGGAGTTGCCTGATGTTTGAGTCAGAGATTACATGCTATTCCTCATGTCAGAGCAGTCAACCAGATAAATGTGGAAATGATCCACCATGGTCTTTGTTATTTCAGTACCTCTAACAAAAACAATTTGCTCTCTTCAAATTAAATGCTATGAAGAACACAATATGTTGGAACAATGTCATAGCTAAGGGAAAGGCAATGTAGTTGCTCTAACTTGGATATTATTAAGCTTTTGTAACATGTAACAGCCATTTACAAGACATATGTAAAACTTGAGTCTGCTATTCTGTAGACTTTTTGCCACCCTCCTGTGCCTAATCAAGTTAGTACCAATGGAAAGTCACTTAAATTTTAGTTTTAAGAAGATGTTTCTACACCTACAGGTCTTTTAAGTCCGTATGAAATATTTCAGCTACTCACTTCCATGCACCGTTGACCATCCAGGTGACAGAAGGCTATAACTTACATCAAGCAAGGCAAAGAACTTGACTGTCCGATGACCTTTAACTGTTATTAGATTGACCAGAAAAGCAAGTTTATAGGCAGCTTGTACCATGGCTACAGAAAAGTAAGCTGTAGCTCTGTGATTATCTTATAAATAGCTTTTACATGTTTAATGTAAATTAATGTAATTGATGGTAAATGCATGAATTGTCCCATAGGTATGACATTACTCGAGTGTAATTTTATTTACATTTAACCAAGAGGTATATGTTTTCCCAATAACCATACACACATTTGAATTTTATTATAAAATAGTTGGTGTTTGAAACTTCATTTTTGAATGTCACATTCAGCAAGTTTGGTGAATGATAATTATGTTATGCTTCATAATTTCCATTTTGCAATCGTCAGTGCTGTTTATTTTATTTTATTTTTTTGTTTACTCTGGAAAATGAAATGCATAGATACTTTGGAATGAGTAAATAATACAGATTAGAACACGTTCTAAAGACGTGACACATTTTTACAATTAAAAGGGAGAAATACGCAAACAGCTGCAACAGAACAAGATAAGCAGCCTTTTGCTTGAGAAAAATACAAAGAGAACAGGAGAGGCCTCAATCTGATTTTAAAATGTGGCTCCTTATCCTTTAAAAATAAAAATCAAGCTGAAAAAGATTCTGACAGGAAATAGGAATTTATATTTTGAATTGAGGCTATTCAGATGTAGGACCTTCCCTTATAAAGACAAGTACAAAGAGTAGCTAGTGGACGTTTGAGTACTTATGTAAAGGTTCTTCTGTGACATTTTTTACATTACTGCAGCACAATATATTTTTGGCTAAGCAACATACCCTGCCATGACTAAAATTTTCAATCCCTTTTATCATCTCCCCTACACCCGATGTGCAAACACAGAAGAGCGGTCCTCAATAAAGTATAACAGCCATTGCTGCATTTGTAGAGTTGAGTAGAATCTAAAAGTAAAAATAGGGAAACCTTGATTCTTCTGCTTTTCTGACATTGTATTTTTATGTAAAAACCAAATTAAGTAAGCTAAATCAACTGAAATACTAATGTACATTTTTGAAAGATGAGGCTTTTAGCAGAGATACATTTCTAAATTAAAACAATTTTGATAACACTGACGTTCTGTTGTGGTTTATTTTTTTCCCTTTAGAATGTTTTTTTCACTAGAAATTCATAGCATTTTAATATGGTGCCTAGAACTGGTTAAATCTTCTTTCTTAGGAAATATTTTGTCTAACACCAGGTGTTGCATAGGAATGTATTAAAATTAGTGATGGGTTAATTGGGGAAAAGTGAAACTGTGTAGTTTCTTCTTTATGTTGCCACAGTAGCAATGTTTTTTTCAATATTATGTCCATTTATTTTATTTTATTATTTCTTGTTTCAGTGGTCCTAAGTTGAAATCTGTGGAGGAAAAACAAAGCTAAAAAACTTCTGAATGTAATTCAACTAATGATGTTGTTTTTAAAAATGTTGGAATTTCACAAGTATGTATTTTCCTATAATATTTGTTTAAAAAAAAAAATCTTGTTCAGCAGAGTCAAACATCATAGGATGAGATGATAATTAGAAGGAGGAATTCTCCTAACCTTTCATGTGGTTCCTGTAATCATTGTTAGTTGTCACTAATAGTGACAACAATGCTAAGACTGACTTAAAGTTACCAAATCTTTGCAGTGACTTTTCTCTGAATAAGCTAAGTACCATTGCATTATTTACTGATGAAAATTCAAAGGGAGTCTCATCATGTGGAATATGGAAAAGTATTTTATTTTATGTGAAAGCATCTTAACTCTTATTTAAGAGACAACTAAAAAAAATTCATTATAGGCATTTTAAAGCACCATCATGACAATTATTGCATTAATTTAATTTTATAACTGCAGGTCATGGCCATTACATATAGCGATAATCTGCATTAAGAAAAATTCATCGATTTATTGGTAATTCAAAGGTTTTCCATGTGGATTAATCTTTCTCCTGTGAACAAATAAGAATATGAGGACATTTTCCTTCTTTCCAATCAGAAAATTTTGGAATATGTAAGACCAGATGTAACTAAATGATTACAGTGATAACATTTTTTTTAAATACTGACACTCTTCTGGCTTTGATGTTGCAAAAATGCCTGTGGTTGATAACTGGGGGTATAGAAACCTGATTTGATCCGAGTTCTGCTACATGACACTTCCAAGTTACAAAATTAATCATTTCCTTCAATGTTCCATTTAGGGAGTAAAAGAAAGAGATGAACAGCAGACTAAGCCAGGCTGGAAGGTGACTGACAGCAAAGTGTGAGTAGAAATCTATTTAAGTTTCATTTTTGTGTAACAGCCATCTATGATGAGGGCACGTAGTGTATGAAAAAACAAGTGGATTTGTTAAATACATAAAACAAGAAACACATTTTCCATGGTTCTTTGTTTTCAGTTCCACAAATCTAATCTTGCTACATTCAGTATTTTCTGTGTGAGAGCAGAATAGACTAGAAGATTTTGGATATGAAATTATTTCTTCAGAATGAATTCTTTTTTCGTATTCAAGGTATTTGGAGATTAGTTGCACAAAGACATCCGGTCTGTGAATTGAACTCGAAAGCCCTGAACTCTAACACCCTAAATGCTGTCTACAATCTAAAGAGGATCTAAATGCCGTGGAAATCATACATAAGAGACAGTTAAACCGGTGGGGGCCATTCCAAGGTAACCCATAGAAAATGTTGAATAAAGAAGAGAGTTCATATCTAGCTATTTGACTTTTCTGTACTGGAGAGAGAAAAGGCTAATTTATAGACAACATATGTTGCTTTTTGCTCTATTTTGTAATTTACTTCAAATGCATGTCTGACTGTATTTTCCTGTCAGTGAATGCAAAATAAAAATAGGGTTTTGTGTGCTTTTACAAGAAACATAGCCATTTAATAAAATTTTAAGATATTGTGGTCTCTCACTTTAATATATGGTACATTAATTTTCTATGATGCTGGCATGCTTTGCTGATGGATTTCTCAGTCTACCAAATGAAGTAAACCAGGGACTTTCCAGGCAGTTTAATTTTTTCTAGGTGCAATGGCATTAACATTCTTTTTGGGAAGACAGTTATGAAAACTTGGTATTTCATTAAATGTTTGAACTTTTATTGTAATATGTATTCAGTCTTGTCACTGTAGTAATGATTGCCTGTCATACGCCACCTTTGTTAGTGAAAGTACCACAACCTTACTCAATGACAGTTGGGCTTTATTATCAAAGAGAAATTCTTTAAGAAACTGGAAGTCATAAATATCTTTCCATCATGGCAGTAATCGTTACCATCCTCTGTAATGTCAAAAAAATTAATCTAGTCTTATCATTAAGCTTTGTATGTTTTTTTGGGTTTTTTTATTTGTGTGTGTGTGTTTCCCTTGAATTATTTTTTTAAATTTGTCAGTGATCAAATTCATTGTCCCATAATAAGTACAATTTTAAATTTTTGTGCAGGACTGTTTTGTGTCTACTTTGTGTGACCTGATGATAAGGAAAATAAGTTGCAAACCCTCTTTTTTCCTTTCCAGTTGTGGGTCAGTGATTAGTACGAACTGGAAGATTTTTGTTTCCTATTAATTGCTTTGCTGAAGCAGGGATTGCTGGGACATCCCTCTTGTGTGTTCATGTCAGGAAACTGTTCCCTGAGCATGAGATGATTACGCTTATGTGTTAGTATTAGTGAATATAGTTGTCCTTTTCTCGATTCTCTACAGCATATACAAGAAATTCTGCCCCTAAGAGTTTGTTTGAAGTAAAAGATGAGAGACAACAGATAAGAAAGGAGTGGGGAGGTGAAGAAATTGTATGTTAGTGTTGGTATGCTGGTATAAGCAGCATTCTAACAGATAGTTTTTCAGTATTGTCATTATACCTTCACTTCATTTTTGGATCACTTACAGTGGCCTTAGTGAAGGAAAATTTTTCAAACACATTTTGATTGGTGAGGAATTCCTTCGAAGGGTAAGGTGCCACACTGAAGAAAACATTAACATACTATTGACTTTGCCTTCAAGAGCATACTGGAATTTGGACTGGGCTTTTCAGATCTTAACGAAACATAAGTATGATGTGAAGAAGGTCTGAACACAAAGATGGAGATGTGGAGGGAAGCAAAGAGACGAGATGTAATTCAAGCTCTGGTCATAATTCTGCAAAACTCACTGTTGCATACTGGAAAATGCAGTTGAAATATTGCATGTATCTAGTCAAGAATAAAGGATATTACAGGAAAAAAAGCATGGGATAATATCCTGGGCAAAGATGTGAGGGGTTGAATTAGAAAGACAGTGATATCTACAGCATGGCTTTACTCAGTCTGGGTGTGAAGATTAGAGAAGTTTCCGACACAGATCCTGCCAATGAGGAAAGAAAGGAGGAAGATGAGCCTTTTATACAGCTGCAATATATTAATTTTAGGACCGTACATAGTGTTTCTAATCTGCTACTTTTCAGAGGTTTTTCTTATTTCATTGCAATTCATACTCCAAGGGCAGAATGTGTGTTGTGAGGAATGCAAGTAAATGATCTTATGGGCGACAAAGAGGTTCTGTTCTTGGTGTAGCCCTATGAATTTCTGTGGCCATGTGCCATATATTGTGATATAGGATTGCTTCTGAAAGGAAGTTATGCAGCAGGAGAGACTTTCTACACGCTTCTGCTCACTGATTCAAATTTACTGCACTTTGTGACTGCATTGTTTCCCTTTTGGTACTTTACAAAGGATATTGAAAGGGATATTGAAATACTGTAGGTTGATCAGAAGCATTTTCAGGCTGTAAAATTACAGAGGTAATAGAAAACATTTAAGTAGAAAGCACTTACCATAAATGATGGTTTACTGTTGGTTTTTTGTCAGATAGGTAGTTTAATGTATAATTTATGACACTTTCATCAAGCTAGTTTTACTGCACAGTCTTGATTTTTCAACTATGATATGAAACTTGACTGAATTCTGCTTCTGCTCTATGTTCACATTTTAACTCTTCAGAAACAGTTGACTTAACATATGCTCAACAAACATAGCTTTTACACCAATTTCTGTCTCTTGTCATATGGTGGAACAATTCTGGTACTCCTGCTTTCAGGCGCTCCATTGTCCCAAAGGGTATCCAGCTCAAATGGATGATCAACAGTTAACAGCTGAAACCATCCCTCATCTAGAAGGAAATGCTGTCGCAAACGGTGGATTATTTGGCTCTGTATATGGTGATTGTCATGATGACAACTTCGTTGCAGCACAACCAGAATTTGCAATAGTACCCAAGCTACTCAAACTACCACCTATGTCAACACTGTTCCTCATCTAATTGGAATTATTTTTACTATAGTAAAGCACTGAGTTTACTGGGCCCAGCCTCAATGCTCCTAATCATCTAGCTGTGTAACCTGTACATTCACTAGTTGTGTTGATTTAGTAGAAAGCATAGGTTATTCAGAAAAGCGAAGTGCCAAATCCTGCTTTATTGCTTAGCTTTATTACGTTTATACTAAAAGGATTCTCTCATGTCTGAGAACATGGTGGTGTTTACTTTCCAGAAGCACAAGATATGTGCTGTATGGGTTTGTTCTGTATCAGAACATATTTTTTCTCTGCTTTCTTCCTGCATCAGTTAACAAGGGTGTTTCTCAGCACTCTGTTTGTTTGGCAGAGGTGACAGAGGTTGTGCTGGGTTGTGATGCAGCACAGCAGGCTAACCTAAGCAAGCCATTAATGCAAGCCATGGTGTGGTGGGATTCAAGATTAAAAGTTACTTCAATTTTCTAATCACTGGGAGGGCTACTTAGAAGAGGGCTGTTTGCTGTGGCAAGTGGTAACACCAGGAACTGTAAATAACAAGAATGTGTTTGATCTGACTGAGAGTTGAACTTTTGCCTTCCTAATGCAGCATGCAAAACACATTAATATGCTGAAGGTTGTGGTTCCCTTAGCATGTATATTTGTAGCTGCTGCTTAACACAGTGCAAGAGTGTGCTATGCAGGGATGACTGGTTGGAGACTGCCTGCCTTGGCAAGGTATCTTATCTGTGTTATGTCTTAATCTAGTCATCTTGCCTCCAAAGTGAAAAGACAATTTACTTCAAAGAGCTCAAAAAAATAATCCTCAAATTTTTTCTATTCTTTGGCTCTAATACAATCATTACATTCACACTTTGCATTCACAATTCCTTTAAAAGGACTTGATAATTATTTTTGCTGTTCAGACCTATCAAATCCTGAATATGATTTGTGTAATCTACTGAAGTTCTTTCTGGGTATTTTAAACTCCTCATCCTAGCACACTTGACCTGGTTAAAATATGTAATAACTCACATTTTGTGGTTAACCAGGACAGAATTATAATAATGCCAGAGTCTATTAAAGTAAAAGACTATGCTTTTATTACTTAAAAGTCAGTGAAGTGATCTACAGTGACATCTGTGTTACTGTATTATGTTTCCAATCTTTAGATTTTCATATGAACAGATGCTGTCACATTATGTATTGAAATTCATCACGAATATTGGGGAAAGAGTATTAGAAAATAATTCAGGTTTAACATTTTTATCATGCACTAACTTGCTACCACCAGCATTCTGCAATTTGACTTTTTCCCTTCAGCAATGATTACACTATTCCTTAATTCTGTCAGACAAAATGGTAGTAACCTTAGGGAATTATGCTAAAATAACTTGTCAGCTAC
Source organism: Aptenodytes patagonicus (assembly GCF_965638725.1). Taxonomy (NCBI): domain Eukaryota; kingdom Metazoa; phylum Chordata; class Aves; order Sphenisciformes; family Spheniscidae; genus Aptenodytes; species Aptenodytes patagonicus. The sequence goes on from NC_134954.1 coordinate 7,696,927, forward strand.
TCATTATTTGATTTTTAATATCTTAAGAAATTAAATGCTTGAAAAGGCAGTAGACTAAGGAGCTGAATCCCTCCATTTATTCATAGGACGGCTTCAGAAGAAACAGTAGCTGAGCAGAGGTCCCCTGCTGCCCGGCAGCGTACGGCTCTGGATGCCCGGGCCCTGAGGGCCGTAGCGGGCCGTAATGGCCCTGTGCAGCCCCCCAGAGCCTCCCCCCACCCTGCCCATGGCCCAGGATGCTATTTCAGTCCCCCCCCCACCCCAGGCCATCTAGCCTGGCCTCCAGCTCCCCACAGCCCTGCCCTGCCTGGCCATGGGCCCCGCCGAGCCGGGCCTACCTGCAAGGCAACATCCTGGCCTGTCTCAGGGAGGTGCTGAGGGCTGCGGCTGCCCTGCGTGCCCCCCGGCCTGCCCTGCCCCTTGGCTGGGGGTGGGAAGGGCCCTGGCTGCAAGGCCCTGCCCTGACGCCCTGGGCACCCCCTGCTGCTCCTGGCCCCAGGGATCTGCCAGCCTGCCCTGCGCCCTGACAAAGCCTACATGAAAAGCCGAGGACTGACCTCAGGAAGAAGTTTTGTTCCTACGCCAAGTTCGCCACTGACCTGTCTGACAGAGGTAGTTCCAGTGCCACTGCTGCCCGGCAGGACCTTAGCGTCCCGACCTGCATCTGAACAGGCTGTAAAAGGACATGTTATCTTAGTACCTGTCCAGTGCCCTGATGTGACTTTCCTGTGAGAAGCTTTAAATATTTTTCACATGCTTGGCCTAGAATCACCATCTCTGGCTACGTTCACCCATCTCAGCCTCTGAGGACTGCCTCGGCCAGTCAGCAGGAGAGGAGAAGGGGAAACGTCTGGCTTCTTGGAGGAAATTTATCCTCATTTCTTATGGGAGTTCAACCTCCATGAGAGGGAGGGAAGAGAGGAGAAGGGAGGAAAAGCTGTGGTAACTGATTGCCTGCTCTGAGGGGTTTAGTAGAAACTGTTGTTTGTAAGCTTCTTAGCTCATGCTCCATGACAGATAAATTACTGTACACGGCCAGAATAGCTGAAGAGCTGGAAGATTCAGGGAGTCTCTCCTGATCCAGCTGGAGCCCTGCAATGGTGACTCCTGTCACCGTCCAGACAGTACCTGACCATCCTGCTTGAGAGGCTTGATTCCCCCAGTAAGTGTTACCCTATCTCAAGGCCTTGATGAATTATTATTTTTTCTTTTAACAAACACTCTGTCCATGGGCTTCTGTGCAACATGATATATGTACATACAAAGACATTATCTTGCTATGAAATTGCAACTCCACTTAGGACATGTTGGGGAGAAAAAGCCAAGGGCTTGCTTCTGTGGCTGTGCAGTACTCTGGAGAAGGTGTCTTAATACCTTGGTCTTTGTTTCCCGTGTGAAGGAAAATAGGGCCAGCAGTGTTTTGGTCTGTAAGAGGTTCTTGGCCTTGCTAAGTGTACTGCATCTCCTCCCTCCCTCTGGGAGGTTTGTTTCATGTTGAAGAGCAAAGGATACCTTTCAGTGAGGTATACTTTATAGACTTAAAAGCATCATGCCTGTTCCACAGCGTATTGCTTTCAGTTATTCTTTTTTTTTTTTTCCCTCCAGGATTTCTGTGACTGGGAGAGTGCCTTATTATTATTAACAGCTTTTGAAAATGTGCGTTTCAGGTAATTTTCACAGATCTCGTTGACGTTATTCTAGCACATACTGCACTGTACTTCCACAAATGACATACTACTGTCAGTAATGAATATGATAATCTTACCAATTCTAGGAGAATAAATGTTCCAATCATTGAAATTCTCTTTATATAACAAGTGTGTGACAGTTAGTCTGCTGATTTAAACAAAAGATACGTTTCATCCCACATTATCTCTTGATAGATAACTGACCATTACATCTCCTTGTTCTCTTTCATGATTATTAACAGCTTAGACATATTTCTTGTATTAACTGTCTATAAATAATTCTAGGCTCAGAAGTTTGTTTCTTTATAAATTAAGCTATGCAAAAGTGATAACTCATTTTTCCCTAACTAGAATCTGACCCTCTAGGGCCAATTTATCCTTGCAGCAGCTAACCTTTAGGCATTATTTCTTTCAGAAACTTATATTTAATCATCTTTGCCAGTTTCCCTCTCAGTCTTTCTCTTCCCACAACCTTCTGCTGCAGTCAGAACACCCACCAAGTTTTCCAAATATTTATACTGCTTGTTTTAGAGGAGGAAGGGTTATCTGAGACATTGTTTTATTAAAACTTGATTCTTTAAACACCAATCATCAATGATTGCACACTGAAAACTCAAATCTGACTTTGCTGGTAGAGTAGGGGACGGCTGTTTTGTAAACTCAGTCTATATGACCGGTGTAGGTACACATACATAATCACTATGGATTGTCCTCTGGGAGAGACAGGTGCAACAAATGAAAATGAATTTGAAGCAAGATGACAAAAAGTAGACCTAATGTTTTTGAGTTTTCCTTCCACTGGCTAGAAGGGAAGAAGTTAGCTTGTCAAGAATGTCTTTCCAAGCCTCCGTTGTGCCAACTGTTAAGCCTCAATGCCAGTGATTAGAGTGACAGAGACCTACATTTCAGAAACATCCCCTTGTACTCTCATCTGCTGTTCAAAGTGTATCTATGATTCCTCAGTTAACCATGAGACAGATAGATTCTATGAGGGCAGATTGACATAGCTGCCACCTTCTACTTTGCCAAAGTTATAAAGGCAACACTATGCAGAGATGAGAAACTCATAGTAAGGGTGGGATTATACAGACTGCAAAGCTGATGTTCTGGGTGAGGAGACATACCAGACTGGCATGCCCATTTAAGATAGATGTTTGGGGCTTCGTTTACATCAAACAATTAAGATGTGCCTTAGAGAATTTAGTGCTATCCTTGTAGCTATAACTCACACTGCTGGAACAGTTGCAGTTCATGTGCTCAATGGAAGTCCCTTACAGACTATTTAAAACATTATTGAGCTAGGTGTTGCTGGCAATTGCATTATTTATTTTATATTGATTAAGAAATTTAATCAAATGGATTTTTTATGGCTTTAAACAGTCTAAATGATTCATACACTGCATCAAATGGGTATTCTATTGTGATAGAGCTATAAAAGAGTATTCTTGTTTTCATTGCTATGTGCATTGTTGAAGAAAAGAGCATGCGAAAATTCACACAAGTGTCTGTGAAAGGGGTTTTTTTGGTGTTTCATGTATTATTTCATCAAATTTTATTCTCCTGATGCTGGTGATTGATGAACAGCAAAGAAGAGAATTTCCTGTGAAAAGTCTATGCTGTAATTCAATAAAAAAAAGAAAATTTAACAATGCTGCACCTCAGCATATACCCTTTAGTTTAGAAAAGTTATCTGGCATCTTATGGGAAACCAGCGAGGTTGACATGGATTAGCTATAATAAGACTGCTTAGGGTCCATCTTATTTCTATGTAGGTTCCAAATATATTTATATGTATTCATATATATACAAACATATATACTTTTATATATGTAAAAAAATAGTAAGACTTTTAAATTTTGATACTATTGACTTGAAGTATCTGTTTAGTTTGCAGAGTAGAATTATTTCTTCTGATGTTAATGATTGGGGAAGTAGACAGAAATAGAGCTCTGAGATTTTAAGGTGACACGAACTCCCACTCCAGTCCATCATTGAATGTGCCTACAAATGTCTGTCAGTAATGGCTGAATCTATCCATAAAAACCTTCAGCGTAAGAAATTCTACAAACTTTGTGAACTATATATTCCATTACTTACCTCTGTGTACTTTGAGAAGGCTTTTCCTGATGTCTGTCTTGTACCTTTCTTGCTGCAACTTAAACCTTGTGGCTGTTTTTCTTATCAGTGGTAGAGATCTCATTTTCCCCTTCTATTTTGCTGAAGGGATATTTGAAGACCCTTATCCTGTGTCCCTTCAGTCTTCTCTTTGCTAGACTAAAATGATGATACCTGGTAATACTTCCTCTGCCTTCTTACTCGCTCTATAATAGAGATTTTTTTTCCATGATTACACAAGCTACCAGTTCTGCATCCTGCAGTGTCTCACAAAGTGATTTGCATACCTCATCAATATCATCAGTTGATAGATGTTAGGTTTGCTGTATAGTCCCCATTTATGATACTGTTTTTTCTTTTTATTTTTGTTCCCCCCTGCTGACATTTCAGCTGTATGAAGGGCAACTTCTTTAGTCTTTTATTTATGGCATGAACCATTTTCTCATTTGATTTTATTTGTTGCTGCATCTGGATTGTTTAATCTAATGCTAGAAACTGTTCTCCTAAAATGACTTCTTAGACTTCATTATCTGGGATTGGGTATTTTAATTCTGTATTGGCTAAACTTGCATGACACTGACAAGCTCCTTCCTTCAGCCGTGACATATGAATGCTTCTTGTGGTCCATACTTCTCAGAATGAAATGAACTTGATTTCTTAATTTTATTCACTTTCCCTCCTAGTCCTCCCATGAATTTTTTCCAATGCATTTAATTTTCTTATCCCTTTCCAAAATACTATTTTCCTTTAGAAATGTTTTCCATGATCACAAACTCACAATGTTTTTCTTGATTTGGGTTAAATTATTCTTGATGTGATCTTTATTTGCTTGATTTCTTCAGAGAGAACAAAATCTCATATATGTTCCCTAAAACCTTTAAACCTGAAAGCTGTAGCTTGTTCTATATGACTATTTTCCTGTAATGTTCTAACAGCGACTCACTTCCAGTTGCTAAGGCATGTAGATTATCTCAGTTTTGCAATCAGAATGTAAGCGCTTCTGTACGAGTCCAAATGTAGGTGGAGAGGCATTTTTTTTGCTGGTTGGCTGATGATAGAATAGACTATAGATCAGCATCTGAGAATAGCTCTTCATTTTTCTTTTGTCATGCTAATTGTTATAGTTTCTGACTCCCTAGAAAATGAAAAGTAGAAATGCCACTGCTTTGAAATGAATCCACTCTGAATTAGTATTATATTGCTGTGTCTGTTTAAACACACAGGACATTGTTTGTGTACTGGTTTTGGAGGAGCTGAAAGTACTGGTTTTGTCTGATTATTTTTTTCCCCTGTCCCTGATAGAACAGTCACTTTGGAAGAGAGATGGGTATACTCTACCTAATTTGCAGATCCAGACATTAGCTTGCATCTTCAGGCTTTGAAAGGGTAATGACAAAGAAGTGCTTATAAATCTTGTGTTAATTTAAGATATTTAGTCTTCTGTCTTTTAGATGGATATACTTTGGCACTTTAATTAACTGCTTGTTAATTCTAGACTTGCATGTTGTTCTGTGCAGAGGCTTTAAATAAGATATGCTTATACTGAGACTATATTAACCGGCATATTTTAGCAGTAAATAGATTCCAACTTTATGTTTCATGCATCCCATATATCATTTGGCTTGTGATTCAAAACACACAAGATATGTTTCCAGGGTTTCATGTACTGTAAATAAATGTAAAACAAGCTCCCTGCACAAAAGTGCTACAAAGTAATCAGCACCAGGAAGGCTAAGAAGCTAAATGGTACTTGGAAGACTGTAATTAATATTAATCTCTTGCATGCCAGAACAACTGATTAAACTACTCCACCTCTTTTGCTTGATATGCAAATCTGGCTGAATGGCAACACTGTATGATAAACACACTACTATAGCAGCCACTGGTTGAATTTTAAATGTCCTATGTAGCAAGAGGGGAAGAATTTAAGAAAGAGTGTGCACAGTTAAAGAATTTCAGCAACTTAAAGCCTGTCAGTGTTCTGTTTTCATTAATAGCAGGAAAGGAAAGGACAGAGATTATAAAATTTTTATGTGAATTGGTTCAGGTAGAAAACTGACCTCCAGTACCCTCTTTGCCAGTATATGTTTTTCCTCAAACTCAGAACACCAACACACAAAGCTCCTGGTGAGTATGACTGGACAGTTATCCAAGCGACAACATCTCAACTACTGAGAACTATATGTTGCAGCCTTCTCCCTGCTCTCAGCGTGTCTCCAAAATGCTATTCCTATTGTGCTGTTACAAAAGCTACTCTCCTCAAGTGACTGTTGGTCACTTATATCCTCTCTCCCTTCTGGATAGCTCCATTCTTCTTCCATCAGCACTGGAAGGAAGTTGGGTCACACTAGTTTACTGCCTGCTGAGGAGTTCATTCTCTGAATATTCAGATGGCTGTAGAATTAGCTCAAATTCAGAATTTTTCATAGTCAGATGTTCTGCTTCCATGTTTGAAGTCAAGATTGACACTTCAATCCAGGTCTTTCTAGATCAAGGTTTTGTAAGATACTCCTCCTTCCTCTGCTCTTGAGTTTCTTATTTGGCCAGCTGATTTCCTCCTGGTTTCAAATTCAGACTCATCTGAGACAAAGACAAGATCACTTTACCCATTGCAGTCCTGATTCAAACCCTGGTCAAAGGGGACAAACTTCTATAATCGTATTTTTTTCTAACTGTGAGAATGACAGAAATAAAGTGCATTTTAGTTAAATTCAATTTGATTTTTAAACAGGATCAAATTTCTCATTAGACATACATACCAACTAATAAGGTTTATTTGTAATGAAGCATAAATATGTTAAGGAATTGTAGAACTTGATAATGACTATGCGTACTCTGTGTCAATTTTTAAGTGTCAGCATTGCAATAAATTTAACACGATTAATGCAATTTATTTTGCTTCCTAGGTAGCTGAGAAATCGTATTCTGTGCTGACATGATGCTCTTAATTTTCTTGACAGCTTTTTGGATTCATTTGTTATTTCAGTTACAACCTTACATTTTAGTCTTTGGGTTAGGTCTTTATAACTTCTGCTAGGTATTGCAAAAGATTACCAAAGCCTTAGCTTTGATGGTCTGTGTATGACAATGAAATATATGTCAATGGAACGCAATGTCAGAACTTCTGACATTGTCAATCTAAGTGATATTTTAACTAGCTTAAGGGAAAACTTTTCCAGCACAGCAGAGAACCAAGAAGATGGCAAATCACCTGTATTTTTGAATTATGCATTTTATTCCCAGAACAACACTTTATATCTAAAGGCTGGAATGATCAGAAGAAGTCAACATCGGCTTAACTCTCCTTTCTTTTTTAGCCAGTATTAATGAATTGAAGGATGTTTCTGCATCTTCCATGCTGTTCCCAGAAGCTTGGCAGTCAGCTCACTCTACTGGAAGGTTAGGTTTACGTAGTCTCCAATAATGACATTTTTTCAGACCTATTTTGATCCAAGGGACATTTGTTCAACACTGTCTTCTGTAGCTCTACTGGTGTACTTGCAAGTCTGTAGCAAAATTAATAGTTATAATTTTGAATACGTGGGAGAGGAGCTTTTGAATAGAAGGTTTCAACTTTAAAAAGCTAATTTTCCATTTTGTCATTATTGTTATCATTTCAGGAGGAGTTGGATGCTGTTATAGTTGATTTGGACACCAACTTACAGTATGATGGCCCTGGATCAGGCTCCCCTGTGAAGATGCACCTTGACCCTTTGATTAAGCTTTCTATGTGTAACACTTAAATGGGCAAAATTTCATTCCCACCCATCCCAGTTGATGGGGCGACTTTTTTTTTTTCTTTTCAATGTCTTTGTTTACAATTATGTTTTTCTTGCTTTAAGACAACTGGGTGAGATGAAGCCCATCTAACCCGTCTACTTATGTGGTTTGGACATTGTTGTTTCCTTTGTTCCAAGGGGGTTTTTTTGCTGTTTTGTTTTGTGTTGGTTTTTTTGATCCTCGTGGTATATTCATACTGATAGGGATAACTGGTTGATTTTCCTGATACAATACAAAGTAAAAGAAGTAGAAATGAAGCAAAACAACAAGAAAAGCACAAGCAGTGAGAGTCTGGCTGTTATGTTTACATATAGAGCTATGATGCTAGCTGTGTCTTTTGAATGACATTGTCAGGCAAACTTCTGGAAAAAAAATTATTTGATTTTTAACAGCAAAGCCCTAGGTGCTGGAAATTTTCACACCGTCCTAGCAATATAATAACCCTTCCCATATTAAAACAGAAAAAAACCCAGCCCATAAAATAACAACATGACAATAACTGATGAGATTTGTTTCCTGGTTTTTATTTCATTCCTAGTAGTTGTGTATTACAGGGCTGATCAGCAGGTAGTTTTCTGAAGATGTTGAAAAATGGAAGGACAAACCAGCGTATTCATGTCCCTTCACCTTTTACAAATTTCCTCTTTGTTATTCTAGGCAAACTTTTCAAAACTGGGAATGTCTGCTTAGCTGCCTATGAAAGCACTGAGTTGAATTTGTTTGCTTTCATGCTTAGTTCTTACTTAATTTTCTCTTCTTGGCTTAAATTGTTGGAACAGCTGTGCCATGTGCTGTTATTCCTAAAAAGGGATGGTCAGACTGACTGGATAGAAGTGAGAGCATTCCCTAGCATTTGCCTGGCCTTTTCCAGTCACAGCAATCAAAATTTCAAGAATTAGTTTTGTTACTGATGCTGCATGGTTTTAGCCACGTTCTAGCAGTCTGCTGCATTTGCAGCGTCAAGATCCAACGTGGATCGGAAACAGAGGAGAGGGTGTTTCAAATGTGGTTAGGTGGTTTTTCTACCAATCAAAAGATGGTCCACAGCAAACCCAGGGACTGAATCCTCACTCTAGTTGCTTGGGTTCCAGAGGGGTCTGGTACTGGTTCAAATCAGATGCTGGCTTAATTCTCATGATCTGTTGACAGATTAGGAATGCATCATGAATTTATACTTTTAAGCTAGGAAGAATGTACTGTACCACCAACTTTGAACAACGTGTGTTCTTGGGTTTGGGTTTTGGGGTTTTTTTCCTCCTGTGAATCCACCTGTAATACAGATCTTCCAACAGCAGATGGAAAATAATCATGATTGAATTCTAATTAAGAATCTAGCTGCCTCACCAGTCAGTGCAAAGATGTAAGTTCTGCACATGTTTTATAATAATTGTTCTTTCCCCTTTCACTTTTCTTTCTCATCACTCTGTTGCCTAATTTGAAAGAAGCGGCATTTCTAACAAAATCCTTGTGGAAGGCAGGTTTCTTCTATTATCCTGACCAAGCTTCTCATATATGGTGTTGAAAAATACTGGCCAGGATTTTATTTTCCCTTTTTTGTCTAGCTTCCTAAGCAATAACCTATACCATCTGGCAATAGAATTTCTCCAGCATATTTCAATAATCATATGAGGGTTTTCCCATTACTTCTGGTCTCGTTAACACTTGAGTTAACCAATGCAATTCATAATATTTTTCCATTAATGTTCAAGGGTGTTTCTTTATTTCTTACAAGAGTTTTCAACCTCAAGTCTCTATTCCAAAGATACCAAGCAAAATACTTGATATGCAAATGTGAAATTCTAGTTGTTAATATGGAATTGTCTGTTATGTTAAGTCTTGTTTCTTCCTGATGTCAGGTTTCTTCCTGGTTGATAGGTGGGATGATCCCTATGCTTTGGGAGTAATTCCCATTTTAAAAACAACCTATTGTCCCACAAATGCTTGACTGATGTATAACTTTCCCTCTTGACATTTTCCTATGCTGTTGGTAGGCTACAGCTTTTTTTGTCCTCAACAACTTTGTACAGGGCCTCCTACGGGGTTTTTTTGTGGGTTTTGTTGCTTTGTGCTTTTTTGTGTGTGTGTGCGCGCCATTCATTTCTTTGTGGTTATCTCCATTTATCTACCTGACTGTGTATTCAGCTGTCCCAGTTTCTGTAAGACTGATTTTCCTGAAAAGCTTTCTGCAAAATATAATGTCAAATATTTCCTTCTCTCTGATTATCCCTAAGAGATTGCTGCTTTGTTCATGCCATTGCATCAATTTTCCTCCTTTTATTTTTGCTTATTTGGGACTGTTAAAAGTATTGAAATTATAGTTTTATCATCTTATTTCTGGCTTTGAACACAAGCATTGGAAGTATTTGTTGTTGGTGATAGTATTAAAATCTCCGCAGAGACAAAGGAATAACCATTTTCCTTTGCTGTGCAGAATGATAGATGGTAGATGTGTGTCACAACCTTTTTATCCGAGAAGCATTTAATCTGTTATGAGTCTTTATGAACTTTGCTTAGTGAAGAAAATGTGTATGTTGGATGTAGTTTAACTTCACTCTTAACTGCTTTTTGGTGGTTATTATTAAGCAGAGGTATTATCAAAGGATGGGAATGGAAGGACTAGAAGAAGTAGAGATTGTATTTAGCTTTTGTATTGTTTTATGTATTTATCTTTCTAGATTCTTATGTATGTGTTTGTAACTGCTACAAATAGGGACATAACATCTGAAGTACAGGTGTGTAGCCCTTTTTAAATAAGTCTTTATTTAAGAATCGTTACTCCTGGCATACAAAGGAGGAAATCATACTCTCATAAAGGCATTTTCTACATTGTATTAACACAGGTGCATTCACAATAAGGGCTTTTATTATTTCATCAACTTTGAGTAAGAAAAAAAAATCACAAATAGAATTGTTAATTTAAAAAAAAAAAAAAATCTGAGAGCCTAATTCCATAAAAACCTCATATGAAGTAGCATGTTGAATGCTTACGTAGGTATCTGCAATTTTACAGCAGAGAGAAGAGATAAAAACAGTCTGGAAGGTCACACTTCAATTTCAGAGTATTTGCAACAAATTTTTCCCATTTTGATATTTTTCAATATTTTTAATCAACATTTCCATGAATTGAAAACTCATTTCTTGGAAACAAAAGTATGAAATCACTACATTGTTTTCAGTTTTTACAAGTATTGTATATTTTTCTCTCAAACCTTCTTGGAAATGAAATTAAGTCTAGTTTTATAGTTTATAGCATGTCAGTAACTTTTTAGGGAACACTTAAATTTTAAAAGACAACTCCCTTTAAAGTATCTCCCTGTTTTCAATGTTTTTATCAATCCTACTTGGCAATTACGGGAGCAAAATGAACAGTTTAATTCTGGCTTGAGAGAATTCTTCCCTGGGAAATTTTATTTGGTGTAATATACTCATGATATTTGGGCAAGAATAACATGAATAGAGTTTAATTTTCATATCTAAACTAAGACAGACTGGATTTGATGTGTTCATTTATTTTATTATTTAGTAATATTCCCTTTTGGTTTTTGCCAAGGTCTAAGATTAACTGACCATCTGTCTATTTTACTACAAAGCAGTATCTGCTACTCATTATTGATTATCATTAATTTTGTGGCAGAATTTCAGAGAATGCGGTCTGGTGTTCTGATTTATTCAGTGATATTCACAGAAATCTGGCAAATCCAATCAGAGAATTAAAGGATACTTAGCCGAAGAAAAGTGTCATGAAAAATATTCACAACTGCCACTATTTAAAAATGTGGCAATGGTATGCTTCCATGTCATACCACTTGGCCAGATTTACTCTGAATATCTCAAACTTTTATTAGATATTTCCAGCAGGAAGATGTAGCATCACTGGGCACAAGTCTAGAATATTTGTGCCTGTGTGAGTGACCTTGTGTCTGCGCAGTGCACTAAGAATATGAAGAGATTCTACTCCCGTGTGTTACATACTATAGACTCACATCCATTTTTACATTATGTTGTAAAGTCATAAATATGTCATAAAATATGGCATAAAAGCGTGTGTAGAAGCAAAAGGATAACTGGAGATAATCAGCTGTTCTCTGTTTAACTTCCCAAAACTGACAAGTTATTTAAGTTATTCTGTTTCCCTGCAAAGTTTCCGGAATATTAATAGATGGAAAAACACATCCATTCTAACAGAATCCACCATTTGAATTTTACTACTATTGCAGTTTGTGTGACTTTTTTAGATCTTCCTTCTGATTTTTCCCATTTCATTTTTGTTGGTGTACTTAGATGAGCTGTAGATCATAGAATCATAGAAGAGTTTGGGTTGGAAGGGACCTCTAAAGGTCATCTAGTCCAACCCACCCTGCCGTGGGCAGGGACATCTTTAACTAGATCAGGTTGCTCAGAGCCCCGTCCAACCTGACCTGGAATGTTGCCAGGGATGGGGCATCCACCACCTCTCTGGGCAACCTGTGCCAGTGCTTCACCACCCTCAACGCAAAAAATGTCTTCCTTATATCTAGTCTGAATCTACACCCCTTTAGTTTAAAACCATTCCCCCTTGTCCTGTCACAACAGGCCCTGTTAAAAAGTTTGCTGCCATCTTTTTATAAGCCCCCTTGAAGTACTGATAGGCTGCAAGAAGGTCTCCCCAAAGCCTTCTCTTCTCTAGGCTGAACAACCCCAACTCTCTCAGCCTTTCTTCACAGGAGAGGTGTTCCATCCCCCTGATTATTTTCATGGCCCTCTTCTGGACCTGCTCCAACAGGTCCGTGTCTTTCTTATGCTGAGGGCTCCAGAGCTGGACACAGTACTGCAGGTGGGGTCTCACCAGAGCAGAGGAGAGGGGCAGAATCCCCTCCCTCGACCTGCTGGCCATGCTTCTTTCTTCATCCCCCAGCCTGGATTGATAACGGGGGTTGCCCTGACCCAGGTGCAGGACCTTGCGCTTGGCCTTATCAGGGCAATTTTCATCCTTATTCTCATTCAGTTAAGATTATGATCTTACATTTAACAAAGTTCTTCACAAAGCTGATGCCAGTAACTGGTCCTTGATCCTTCTTTTGTCCTTTATGTGTTAGTTCCTCAACCTTTTCGCCATTACTTTGGAGTTTAAAGTGAACTCAGAGCTAGTGTATAACAATTGCATTTCTTCCTACCCGACACAGATATTTTTGCAATGCATAATTCTCCTTCAGGGAAATGAGTAAGGGTTGCCTCTGCTGTTCCTTTGTGTTAACCAGCATGCCAAATTGTAAGAATTGGAGCTGCCTATTTCTAATGAAACAGCATCTTTAGAGCAGCTGAAGGTATGTTGTGCTGCAGATTGTGGTGTATATTTGAGAATACCTGTGTTAGCTTTAAATGTAATAATACAGAGACTAGAAGCATCTATGTAGCTCCACTTAGCCTAATTTTCTCTTGGGGAGACTTATTTTCTGAACAAGACATTACAATTTTTGCTGCTAATTGAGTAGCTCATTCTCCTGATGTACAGGGATACTCTTTCAAGTTGCTTGCGTGGTTGTTCTCAGCACTCTTTCTCTGGGGTGTAAACCAGTTAGCGCTAATATCCAAAGCTGTCATGGTTTTTGTCATGGACTGCTTTCTGTACGCTCATGCTAGACTCATAGAGCTTGGGTAGATGCTTTGAATTGACAGAGCAGCAGATGGATCCTAATCCTGCAAGTTTTGGGAAAGAATTTCCCCATGGGACAAGTAGGGCAATTACTGTGCATTGGCAGAGGGTCGCTATGTGTTATCTTTGTGCTTTACTCATTTTCAGATTAGGCTTTTATTGTTTTCCTGTGCATAAAAGGGAATCAGAAACACTTTGAGTACCTTTTCTGTAGCATTCAGACATTCCCTGAGCTTTTCTATACATACTGCAGAAGAATACTGTATAAAATATGCAAAACCATGCTAAAGTAGCTACGTTACCTTTTGGATGTAACTCTGCATGTGCTGTGTAGACATAAAGGCTCGCTCAAGGATCTCTGCCATGTTTCTGTGTTGTACTGTATGCATAGTCCACTGTCTTGGCTTGTCTGAAAGTTATTATAAAGCATCTTAGATTTGTCAATAATTGATCTTCCTAGTTATACATAAAAGTTAATTTTACAAAGCTTATTGGCATCAGCAAAGATTGGTTGCGGAATTAAAGTTTATTCCAAACTTGGTTATATAACTAAGTGTACAAATGAGAAATCAAAGCATATAATCAGAAAAACAAATATAATTAGGAAATTAAATAAAAAGATTTACATGTCCCTGGTAGAAAAGCAGCTGTTCTGTTTCCATTTAGAAAACTGCTTTAAATCCAAGAGAAGATAATTTTATTATCAGGAAATGTTAATATATACAAGAAATGGTGTTTTAGTATTTATCATACTTTAGTTCTTATTTTTTTAGATGTCTTATTTGCCTCACTGAAAGAGAATACTGATACATGTACAGAGAACAGCTGTTAACTTGGTTCTTATCCTTTTCCAGTTAAAACACAGTAAAATTAGAAAGACTGCATGAGAGAGAGAGAAAATTAAGAGAGGCATGTTGGAAAGTTACAAATTAGTGAATGGTTTAGGAGGAAAGGCTTCCTGGTTTTTGTTTGGTTTTTATCCAAATCTCCAGTGTCAACATGCTGATTGGTAGTTACTTTAATCCGATGGCAGGAGATATTTATTTCTAGAGTGTATAAAAAAATCTGTACTCAAAATAAATTCTTTAGAGACACTCACAATGAAAAAGGAGGTAGGTGTGCAGATGAGTAATCCCATTTTTGGACATAACTTCTAGTTTTGTTGCAGCAGAAGGGCACACACCTCTGCACTCAGAAGCAAACATTTGTACCCAGTTAACATCTTCATATCGGGTCTATATTTCTCGGTACAAAATGATATTTCTGTAAAAAGATTATAGCCCAATGTAAATGCTGAAAAGTGGAGTTGACAGAAAATGTAGTTTGAGACATTTCAACTGTTAGACTTGTACTGCAAAATGGTAAAACAATTTATTGATAATCTTTTTAAGGAGTAATTTTTAATTTGAATTCAAATTGGTTTGATTTGAATGGATATTTGCAATGTGCACAATTTAAATTAAAATATTTGTATATTCGTTCATAAAAATTTAGTTGCAAAATCACCAACACTAACAACTTTTCAGTAATGTGTTTCAGTTCTTTCAAATTATTCCAAAGGAAGTTTCTAATCTAATGAGTAAGGTCTGTGGTTAGGAAGCAAAAATATGTCTACTTGATTTATGTAATTAATCGAGTACAAATTTAGGCCCACATCTTACAAACCTTTTTTGACATGGAGTGACATTGACAGGACTCATGTGCATACAGTTTTTGAAAGTTTGATGCACTATTTAATGAACTGCTTAAATGCAGAAAAAGTTTCAGGTGGTAAAATTTGTATTGCAGAAGCTTAGTTTTGCTTGGAATATTTAGTGCTACCAGTACTTCCAAAATGTTTTCATACAGAGTTAGCAGGATGGAGGGGTGCAATTTATCAAATGCAGCTTATTTCCTCTGCTTAAATAAATACAAATTTTTAACAGAATTTAATATTATAATTCAGAATTAATAATTTAATTCAAGACTTGTAATTCAATCAAAGGCAGGAACAGCAAAGCAATTTTCCCTCCCCTCCCACTACCAAGTTGAACTTTTCAGAGGTGTTGCAGAAGGAGTATGAAATATTTTCTTTTCATTGACATTATAATGACGCTTTGCAGGTGTCCTTAGACTCTAATCATCCAAGACTTTCACATATGCTACACACTGTGAACAGTCCCTTTGAAGTTAATTGGGTTTCACCAATTTACTCCAGCAGAGAGTGAAACCCTGTTTACTGAATTTTAAATTAAATATAAACACATAAAAATATGAAACTGTACTTTAACTCCTGGTAGTTCTATTATGCATGTTGTAGGCTTTCTCAATTAAAACACATCCAATTAGATGTATTTAAAGATGAAATCACCCTCTGAAGCATTAGGTGTAGAAATGGATTAAAAACTAATTAAATGTAGGTCTCTGGAGACCTAAATTACTTTCCCGTCCCCCTAAAATCAGATATATGTCTAAATAAGGAGATCTGAAGGTTAGTGATAACCTCAGGGTTGTTTTTTATTTACTCTCGGATCGCCTGACATCGGCTAGCCTGTTCCATCATACAAAATGTTACCTTCTTTTTGGCTTTTTAGAGACTGAAATATGACTTCAGGTACTCCCAATGCTTTTATTGTTATTAAGGTTAAATAACATGCATGTTTAACAGCTCTTTCCTAAATAAGGTGAGAAAACTACAATTAAAATTTTCCAGAGGAGACGAATGTAAGCCAAAGCATGACGCTATAGCCAGAATAACCCCATCAATGAGCAAAATGAAAGCATCAGAACTGTCAGAAAAAGGAATTTCATTTTCCCAGATGTGACTGTGGATGTCTACTTGGGGGTGAGCAGAATTTGAATTGATTGAATGACTTTGCAGAAAAAAACTTCATTACTCTGGCAACTAGTTTAAAATTAAATTGGAATAAAATTAAATTTTGTATGTATATAATGGGCCAGATCATATGAGATTTCAACTCAGTAGGAACTGGGCATTCAGTATTACCCAGAGCTTAACCCAAAGTCACCTTAACTCAATTTATGTAACTTCTACTAGTGGAAGATGGCACACATTTATTAAGGATCACCATTGTGTCTATACCTGGAGGATATGAATCTGTATAGTCAGAATTAAAAAGACTGAAATACTTTTTAAGTGATATTAAAAAGTGAATCTCATTCAGCGAAGCATGGTGCACGGTATAAAAGGAAGATCTTACTCAGCTGAAAGTGGCAAAACCTGAAAGTACTTTCAAGATGAAGTGTAAAGTTCCCACGTGTTGGATACAGACAGCGGGAGAGGTTGAAGGGGGGCACAGGCAGAATGGAGAGCAGCTGTCATGGGATCCTCCAAAACTGCAGCTGGAGGTAGCTCGTTCCAAACTTGTGTGAAGCTCGGGGTCATCTGATTACTATTACGCCTGTGCTCATGAAAAGCAGATAGTGTATCAAGGAATCACAACCAATATATGTCCAGGAAAGTAAGTTGTGATTTTCAGTGTCAGTATATGTATTAGTCTGAAATAGAATTTATGCACATGAATTATGCTGGGAATTGTGGCAGCACTTCAGTCTTTTTTTCAGAAGGGATAGATACTTTGCTTACATTTTAAACAGCACCTGAAGTGTCCCTTTGATCCCTGTAGGTCTGATCAGATTTTACTTATTTGTGCCATAGGAATGTCAGCACTTCCCAAGCTCTGTGGCACAATCCTTAATTTAAGATCTTGATAAGAATACAGTCTAAAAATCACAGGAAATCATCAAAGGGGCAGAATTATTGGAAAGGTTTGCATTTCATTGAAATACCAGAGGGAGAAAATAAGTGTATAAAGATACATTTGTCCCCAGGTTGCAATCACCTTTAGTGACAGCAGCGTTCCTGATGATGGTCTTGCCTGGCAATGGAATCCTAGCTCCCAGGTAGCTATTTAAATTACTCTTGGAGCAAATATATTGATATGAGATTTTTATTTCATTTCTGTACAAAATCTCTCTAAAACTATTAATTGTTTTGTTACAATGTATATTCCTATCGCAATGCCTTTTTTTTTCCAGCTCTTTCTAGATCAAATACTTATCTCTTTAGCTACTTGTAAGGCACTTGCAGTAATTCCGGTGAAGTTTGCAAACCATTGACGTTTTAGCCTGGAGGGAGCAGTGACTGATAGACCTGCACCCTGATACTGATGCTGAGGAGAGCAGGGGGTTTCTTTATTAAGTTAATGAAGCTTTGGAGCTGGAAATGCAGCAAAGGATCTGCTTTGGAAGGAATGCATTCTAGTGAGAAGAGTCTGCTGGCATATCCCTGGCATGCAAGCAAGATAGTGGGAGATGGGCTGAATGAGGAGGCTTTCCTGTGAGTCTCTCTCATACGCTTCTGGCAAGCGTGTTTGGGAAGTTCCCCCAAAGCAGCATCTGCATCACTGAATTGGAATTGAGGAGTAGTGACATCTCTTCACTGAGACTGCCTGAATGTTTCAGAGTCTAATTCCTGGATGTTGTTGTCTTCTCCTTTCCTTATCCCTCCAAATGCTCTAGAAGCTTTGCAAGTTCTCTAGTCGTGCACATAACCCATTAACAGCACCAGCAAGGGACACTAAATCGATACAGAAAATCTTTTTCCCCCTTACATGGGAGACCGCTTTCTTGAAAGTTTCCTGGATGATCCTCAAGTGCACAGTGCTGCATAACTGAAGTCAATGGTTAATCAAGTTGTCTTTAACGGGCTAGAGTATTGTATATCATGGACTTTTATGCTGTGTCAGACCTATCTTAATATTTACACGTTTGGTATTCTCAAATTGTTATATTTACACATCCATGCAGCTGTCCATATATGTTGATGCTAACCTGAGAAATAACAAGGTGTTCAGACTATGTTTTGGGTTATAATGTAGGGTCTTAAGGTACAAAATAAAGACATTAAAGACAGATTCTTGTTCTTCATGTGATTAAATGTGATTCCCATTGTTACTATAGTGTGGGTTTTAATCTTTTGTGTAATACTTTAAGGGAATCTCTTTGTCCTGGTTTCGGCAGGGATAGAGTTAATTTCCTTTCTAGGAGCTGGTACAGTGCTGTGTTTTGGATTTAGGACTAGAACAATGTTGATAACACACGGATGTTTTAGTTGTTGCTAGGTAGTGCTTACGCTTGTCAAGGACTTTTCACTTCCCATGCTCTACCAACTGCGAAGGCTGGAGGTGCACAAGAAGCTGGGAGGGGGCACAGCCAAACTGGCCAAAGGGACATTCCATACCATGGGACGTCATGCTCAGTACGTAAACTGGGGAAAGCTGGCCGGGGGGGCTGCTGCTCGGGGACTGGCTGGGCATGGGTCGGTGGGTGGTGAGCAACTGCATTGTGCATCACTTGCTTTGTATATTATTATTATTATTATTATTATTATTATTATTATTATTATTACATTTTATTTTATTTCAATTATTAAACTGTTTTTATCTCAACCCATGAGTTTTCTCACTTCTACTCTTCCAATTCTCTCCCCCATCCCACCGAGAGGTGGGGAGAGTGAGTGAAAGGCTGTGTGGTGCTCAGTTGCCGACTGAGGTTAAACCACGACACTGTTGAATAGAAACCGTAACACTATTAATTTAGTGTAATACTAAGCCTCAGGAGCAAATGCTAAATAACATTTAGTAATGGGTTTTATAACAAATTTATGGAGCTCTTTATGTGTGCTTTTCACTCTTTTTCAATGCTAATGTTATTATACATTAGGACTCAGATGTTCCTCCTCATGATACAATAGCTATGGCAGTCTGCATACACAGACTCCAAATCACTTAATCTAATGCTTGTTGAAGACAATAGAAAGATTTCATGGGTGTTGTATCAGATTCTCTACAAAACTGGCTTAAAATGCTGATGCACCACTTTCGCATATGCCTCTATTCTTCAAGACGTACAATGTATTCTTGAATATGAATTAGTATTGTATGTGTCTTCTATCCCTCCACACAAACAAAAAGGCAAAGATTTGTCAGTGCCTAAAGTAAAGTTTGTACTAGGTGTACAGAGAGTGAGGTGTTTCAGTTATATTTTAAGAAGTTCACTGGGCAAGTGGTCATAAATCATTATTCTATAAGACAGGAGGAAAAACAATGTAAGGCAAGGCCTGATCAATGCTGTTGAAAGCAGTGGATTCAGTGGTCTCTGACTCAAGATTTTTTTCTGATTCTCTTGTAGCTGAGAGAAAGGTATTTCCGACTCCACAAGATATGCACGCACACTCATAGAAATTATGAAGCAAATGGGTATTCGAGCTTCCACTCTGCAAGTGGTTCTGGGGACACACTTGTGCACAATGTTCTTCTCAAGTCTGTGAGATCAGGAATGAAAAAGCAGAAGGCTTTTCTCCATGTGCATGCAACCACAACCTGTGGTTAGGATTTAAAAATAAAAAAGGATAATACTTCAAGTTAAAAGGCAGGGCCAAAAATGCTGGTAAGAGGGAATTTTCAGTTGGAAGTCCAGTCAATTAATTATTTATTAACTGGACAAAGCACTCGGTAAAACAGTAGCAGGAAATTTTCTGCATTAGACAACCTAGTAGGCCTTCCTCATGAGATTTCTGTGATGTGTTATGGATTGCTTTGTTTTAGTCTCCTAAGAACTAGGACTTGCAATTCTTACAGAACTGTTTTTTTGAAAACTGTAGGTCAAATATCTGTTTAACACATATGCCTTTGAGACTTCTCTAATGACAGGTTTGACATAATAGTATATAGTGATGGCATCAATAGTACTTTTTTTTAGAGTATTATTCTGCATTAACTTTTAATTTCCTCTGCCTGAATATATATGTGTCATATATATAAAAGACTTATGTGTCTTTTCCCATAAGTTATCAAAATTCGTTGTTAGCTATACTTAAATATAACCTATCAGATTATTGTTTTAGTGCCTGTGACAAGAAAAGTGAGGTGCAACAACATTTATATTAATTTAAGTGTTATTTACCTTCTCATGGAAATGTCTTTGTACTATCCTTCATGGTGGAGTCTTTAAAATGGAATAATTTGTGCTGAAGAAAGCAGAGAAGGGAGAAAGCTGAAATCACTTTTTATATTCTCTAAGATCAATGCCAAATGCTCATCTAAGGTAGATGAGACTTCTATATTTATTTTATTGCTAGATCATCCACTTTGCTGGTCTACTGTTTGAACAAAGGTAAGTTTCTCAACCAGCAAATATCAGTTCTTTAATGGCTTTTTCATTTTTCAGGAGTATAGTTCACTAACTGCATTATAAATATGCAAATATTTATTACTTATTGGTTGTATTGGTTCATGAAAATATCAACTCCAGTGCAGATTTTAAAGATTTTCTAAATAATCAAAGGGTTTCAAGTGTTGCTGAACTATGTAATAGCATTAGGTATGTACGTTTTTGTCTGGGAAGGGAAGTTTTGTTCCAACTTTTCTGCTACATTGCAGCTCTGAGTTAGTAATTGATTCATCAAAATTAAGTTGCACGTTTACTTCCTAAAGGTAGTCTGTATCAGTCTGTCCAAAACAGAGGCAATAGGAGGGAGAAAAAGTTCATCTCTTAACGTGTCTATCACAGGAATCCAGCTTCATGAATGAGCCACGTAGTACTTAAGCATTGCCTCTAGCGCTTTTTTTTTTCCTCATTGTGGTTATCACCAAATTTATAGATAGCAAGAAAGGTTTTTACTTCATCCAGCCCATCATCCCTGACAGGTCACATTTATTCTCTGAAGTATAGTTTCTATTGTTGCATTTTGTTTAGCACTAAAAGGTCTGTAATGGGCTGATCCACCTCCTCCTCTACTTGCTGCCTCCTGCCTCTGCTGCTGCTTCTTAGACCTTGTAGTCTCTCCCCTGACTTCACTGCAGTGTTTGTGGCACTTGCAAACAGATTTTTCAGGTCTGGTGTAGCAAATTAGCATGCTCTGTGTTAGTAATAGAAACAAAAACAAAAAAGAAAGTGAATTCAGACTTACTGCACTGTTGTTATGGCCCACAGGAAAAACTGTGATGCGTAGTAGATGCCTCTTCTTATTGGTGAATGTTTATCAATTTCTGTAAATGTTACCACTTGAAAACTGAGATACAGCCATAGCCACGAGCAAGACCGTTTAGCAGGCTTTTGCAGCAAATATAAAGTCCATGCAGACATTTGAATATGACTTACTTTCAGTGTAATTTTTCAGAATAAGAGGAGCCAGTGGCAGTTTAATGTAAAACACAGAATTAGACTTGGCTCAGTGACCAGAACTCCGGATTTTGCTCTCCCAGTTGAAGGTTCAATTGCTGAAGCACGGAAAGCCACACTCCTGCTCTTTGCTCCAACAAATCTGGAATATGTTCACATATCGCTGTTCCAATGGGAGGGTTGAAGAATGCTTCCATCCAAAATATAACCTACAAGTGTGTGTCCTGTTGCCAGCCAGTGGGCTAGATCCCAACCCTGAGAGCCTTCCAGCTGGCCTGTTGCCTTTTCCTTGAAAAAGAGGGGCAACGGCCAAATGTCTGTGAATGATGAGAGTTGGAGGCTCACCTCCTCAGGGACGGAGGGGGTTCAGCTGGAGGCGCGTCCACACCTATTCATGTATGTGGCTCATTTTTTACAGTCACTGCCACATCAGTGAAGTCTGTAAAGAAGTGTTACATGACTGAGAGTCAGCCCATGTGGCTGAAGCGGTGGAAAACCTTTACTGTCAGTAGGGCGGTGAGTAGGGAGGGGAAAGGGAAAATTTGAGTCTCGGTACAAAAATGAGAGTGGTGATTCAGAAGTGTAGGGACAAAGCGTAAGAAAGTGAATGTTGTAATCACCCTGAGTTTAACTATAACTACAAAACACTATAAAATAGTATGTTTACTTTTTCTCTTTTTCTGCAGCAAGATTAATGGAAAAAGTTTAAGCGTTTCTAAATCACATACTTGCCTCAGGAAAGTGAAATGGTAATAGTGTGTCTTTTCATAGCTATTTCGAATTGCTCATGTATGTGTTAGCTGATGTTGGCATAAGTAAATTGTTTCTCTGTGGTGTTTCATCTTCTTGGTTGTTTAGAATTCAGCTTAATTCTCAATTTGTCTGCTTTATGCAGGCATGTATATCAGCGTGAAACTATTCACACTCATTTTCTCCCTGTCTCCCAGACACACTTCCATATGTGGATTCACATTTAACTAATATACTCAGATAATTTCACGTACCCTGAAGCTGTATTGACTATGTTATCGATTTTGCACTGTCATTTAGAGTTAGGCTTAGTTTTTGTATGTCTGCTTACATCCATCTGTCAGGGATAATGCAATACGATAAGGATATACTGTCTGATTTACAGAGACATTTTAACAGAGTGAAGCTGTTAAGATATTTTCACGACCTAATTATTTTACTGCTGTTCATTCTGCTTTTTTCTTCTCTTAAACACTGCCTGTCTTTCTTGTTTTTATCTTTACTAAATGTTTTAATAAAATATCCATTTATGTTATTATATTGCCACTGAATTTGATATTCACCTGCTAAGAGCTCTCTAACAAAAGAGCTGTTCCCTTCCATTTTCATAAGTGTTGAGACCTTGTGTGGAAGTGGTAGTGGTTCCTACTTTCCAAGATTGTGTACACTTATAGTGGATATAACCAACTAAAACTGTATCATCAGCTTGGCATATTTCTTTAACTGTGTTGTATTTTCTTGGGATTGGAGTCAAGTTTAGATTTACAGCATGAAAACACAAGGTCCAATTACCTAAAAGGCTTAACGTTATCTGATTTCTTACGTTAACATTTTCCGTAGGCATTAGTGTCAACATTTGTTTCTGAAGTCAGTTGTTTCCCCATCTTCTTTTTTTCCTTTTATCTCTTGAACTATTGAAAGTTTCATGATACACCAAATCTCCTTTTCACTTTCATACCACTCCTTTATTCCGGGACAGCTTCTGACTTTCTCTTTGGGGTATCTGAGATGAAACAGTTAAAATATCATGCATACTCTGGATTATCAGTGAAAATCAACTACAGGAAAATCTTGACTGCTGAAAAGTATGAAGTGAGACCAGTTCAGAGCTGAAGTAGCAAGATTTGAAGCTTCAAAGAAAGGAGGAAAGATAGAGAGGGTCACTAACTGGAACAAGCTTAAATGATCTATGTCAGCATAGACAACTGAAGAACATGCCATAGATTGGAGTAGATAGAATCATAGAATAGTTTGGGTTGGAAGGGACCTCTAAAGGCCATCTAGTCCAACCCCCCTGCCGTGGGCAGGGACATCTTCAACTAGATCAGGTTGCTCAGAGCCCCGTCCAACCTGACCTGGAATGTTGCCAGGGATGGGGCATCCACCACCTCTCTGGGCAACCTGGGCCAGTGCTTCACCACCCTCAACGCAAAAAATTTTTTTCCTTATATCTAGTCTATACCTACCCTCTTTTAGTTTAAAACCATTCCCCCTTGTCCTGTCACAACAGGCCCTGTTAAAAAGTTTGCTGCCATCTTTTTTATAAGCCCCCTTGAAGTACTGATAGGCTGCAAGAAGGTCTCCCCAAAGCCTTCTCCTCTCCAGGCTGAACAACCCCAACTCTCTCAGCCTTTCTTCACAGGAGAGGTGTTCCATCCCCCTCATCATTTTCATGGCCCTCCTCTGGACCTGCTCCAACAGGTCCGTGTCTTTCTTATGCTGAGGGCTCCAGAGCTGGACGCAGTACTGCAGGTGGGGTCTCACTAGAGCAGAGTAGAGGGGCAGAATCACCTCCCTCGACCTGCTGGCCACGCTGCTGGTGATGCAGCCCAGGATAGGGTTGGCCTTCTGGGCTGTGAGCGCACATTGTTGGCTCATGTCCAGCTTTTCATCCACCAGTACCCCCAAGTCCTTCTCGGCAGGGCTGCTCTCAATCCCTTCATCCCCCAGCCTGGATTGATACCGGGGGTTGCCCCGACCCAGGTGCAGGACCTTGTACCTGGCCTTGTTGACCCTGATGAGGTTCACACAGGCCCACTTCTCGAGCTTGTCCAGGTCCCTCTGGATGGCATCCCGTCCCTCTGGCGTATGGACCGCACCACTCAGCTTGGTGTCGTCTGCAAACTTGCTGAGGGTGCGCTTGATCCCACTGTCTGTGTCACTGATGAAGATATTAAACAGTACCGGTCCCAATACGGACCCCTGCGGGACGCCGCTCATCACCAAATATATAGATATAGAAGAAGCAGTTGTTTAGAAAGGATGAAGGGCCTATGGTCTCCCTAGGCCAACAGGAGGATTAAGGCGGGGAGGGGGGTATGGCATTGAATGTGCACTTCTGCAGGCTGCTTTGCAGCTTGCCTTATTTAAGGTATGGGTTATCCTCCAGATCCCAGCTAGCAAGTAACAATCAATGGATGTCAGTTAATAGCGCATAAGTGCAGAGATGTTGCTAATCTGACACCTGAAACTTGCATCAGTTGCAGCCCATAATGAGGTTTTCCTTTCTTCTATATTTAATGTAAATGAACACTGTGTAACAAAGCAAAGAAATATGCCTTTCCTCGCTGGACTCAGCAAATCTATTGTATGGCAATTGAAGTTACAAGATTAAGCTCTTTATCTGTTTAAAATATTCACTGCAGCTCTATTCTTTGTATTGTGGGAATTGTGAGCTATGTGATTAACAGCCTTTTTTATTATTTAACCAAATGTCAAGAAGCAGGTGAAAATATTTGGGGAAAACACCGAAAGGTTACTCAGCAAAAAAAGTAAACGGAAGGGATATACTGAAGCTAGGTTAGAGATTAATGAGAATTTAGGTGTGTTCCAAATATTGCATAAATATTTCAGTCAGTTTTTGATAAGGATGCTGATCATGATTTGAGGCTAGTAGTAGGGACCACATGGGAACGATGATAGAACTTTTTCTATCTAAAGTGGGATCAAAATTTAGCTTGTATTCTGTACTGAAATCAGGAGGCCTGGATATTCTCTGCTGCAAAATAACGGCTCGTGAAATCATAAATCCACAAAACATAATTTTTAATGAATCTGTCAATGCAAATTTAATGACTGGAAAAAAGAAACATGGGCCCAATATGAAAACAAAATAGAGTTGAATGAGAATGCTCCGTCTCCATGACTTCAGTACTACAAAAAGTTATATTTTGATGGACGTGATGGTTAAACCTAAAGTAAAAGAGAGAGGAAAAAAAAAAGATACATTTGATCCCAATGTAGATTATGTCAGACTAATTCAATGTTCCCTTTTAATGATCCCTTTAGAAGAACAATAATAGGGTAATTGGTTTTTTATGATAGCAATATAGGAGACCTTATTTAGCCATTTTTTTATATAGTACCATATCTGATATAGCGTTAAAGTATAGAGGAGTACTATTTATTTAAGGTGGTGAATAATAGAAGAATTGAAAAGTGGATAAGGTACTTGGAGGAGGCCATAAAATGTTATTTTGGAAGTGGGAGTCAGTGGATTGGACAGAGGTTTCTAATAGTGGTTTTTTGTGAATCACTCAAGAAGACATTGCCAGATTTGATTTTGAAAGCAAATTTTTACCCACAACAATCCCAAACTAAGGAGGCCTTTTGAGGTGGTGTTGAGCAGCTGTACTTTTACTGCAAGCCGGTTTCTCATCCGTTCATTCCTGGACCTGCTGAAAAAAAAAAAAAAAGAATGGGATCTTTGCTTTAAAGTCTCATGGTTTTGATGTTGTAATGCTCAGAAACAACATGTAACAACTCTTTTCACAGCGTCAGTCACTGTTTGCATTTCTCAATATGTATATTATCAAACATTTTGTGGCATTGGTTTAACATGAAATGTACTACAGGTTTTTAATGCAAAAATATTAATCAAATCTCTTGTTTATGTTTATTATCATATGAATATAAAATAAGCCATTGTACCGCCAGAAATATTTTGCAGTAAATGTATTGATTACATAATTTCTGCAACTTCTTATAGCAAAGAAAACCTGTCTTCATTTTTGCCCATTACCCACTAAAGACATTTTTCACAATATCTAGTCTGCTAATTAATGACAATACTAAAGGATGGTGTCGTGGTTTAATCTCAGTCAGCAATTAAGCACCACACAGCCGCTCGCTCACTCCCCCCCACCCGGTGGGATGGGGGAGAGAATTGGAAGAGCACAAGTTAGAAAGACTCGTGGGTTGAGATAAAAACAGTTTAATAATTGAAATAAAATGATAATAATAATATGATAATAATAATAATAATACACAAAACAAGTGATGCACAGCACAATTGCTCACCACCCGCTGACCGATGCCCAGCCAGTCCCCGAGCAGCGGCCCCCCCGGCCAGCTTTTCCCAGTTTATGTACTGAGCATGACGTCACATGGTATGGAATGTCCCTTTGGCCAGTTTGGCTGTGCCCCCTCCCAGCTTCTTGTGCACCTCCAGCCTCCTCAGTCAGTAGAGCATGGGAAGCTGAAAAGTCCTTGGCTAGTGTAAGCATTACCTAGCAACAACTAAAACACCGGTGTGTTATCAACTTTGTTCTCATCCTAAATCCAAAACACTGTACCAGCCACTAGGAAGGAAATTAACTCTATCCCTGCCGAAACCAGGACAATATCCACCCCTTATTCTATACCATTTGCATCATGCTCAAGTCTCACATTTTCCAGTACATTTTCATTAATCACCACCCCCTTTTATATATATATATACACACATACACAGATATCATTCCCTTCATCTGTGGGCCATCCCTCTAAAATGTTCGGTGAGTTCATTTAGTCCATGACTTCGGGCTCCATCTGTCATAATAATCTTTCAGGGCAGGAAAAATGGAGATGGTATGTGGTGTTGGATTGTTTCAGGTTGAAGTCAGTTCTGGTACCATCATCACTGTGCTTTGCTTGGTTTCACTGAAGTTATTCTTCATTAATCTGGGTGATTCTTATTATAATAACATTAGTATGGCATATAATATTATTAGTATTATTAGTATATCTGTGTATTATTAGTATAACTATTATAACTATAATTAGTACTTAACATCACATAATTCAGATCATTGGCTATTCTCACCCAAAATCAAATCCCCTTGAGGCACACATCGGACTTCCCCATCCTTCCGCATTATCCACCAAGTGCACCCAGGTCCTTGAGCAAAAGCAATCCCACGGATGGGTCTGCCTCTGCCTGAGGCAGGAATAACCCAGACTGTCTTCCCCAGCATATTTTTATGTGCACTACAGGGACTTTATTCCCATCTACAGTACGTAAAAGTTCTGACTGGGCAGGGCCTGCTCGATTGGCAGATCCCCGAGTGTTGACTAACCAGGTGGCCTTTGCTAAATGCGTATCCCAATGTTTGAATGTCCCACCACCCATTGCTCTCAGCGTAGTCTTTAACAGTCCATTGTATCGTTCAATTTTCCCAGAAGCTGGTGCATGATAGGGGATGTGATACACCCACTCAATGCCGTGCTCTTTGGCCCAGGTGTCTATGAGGTTGTTTCGGAAATGAGTCCCATTGTCTGACTCAATTCTTTCTGGGGTGCCATGTCGCCATAGGACTTGCTTTTCAAGGCCCAGGATAGTGTTCCGGGCAGTGGCATGGGGCACGGGATATGTTTCCAGCCATCCGGTGGTTGCCTCCACCATTGTAAGCACGTGGCGCTTGCCTTGGCGGGTTTGTGGGAGTGTGATATAATCGATCTGCCAGGCCTCCCCATATTTATATTTCAACCATCGTCCTCCATACCAAAAAGGCTTTAACCGTTTGGCTTGCTTGATTGCAGCACATGTTTCGCATTCATGGATAACCTGGGCTATAGTGTCCATGGTCAAGTCCACCCCTCGATCACGAGCCCATCTGTATGTTGCATCTCTTCCTTGGTGACCTGAGGTGTCATGGGCCCACCGAGCTAGAAATAATTCACCCTTATGTTGCCAGTCCAGATCCACCTGAGCCACTTCAATCTTAGCAGCCTGATCCACCTGCTGGTTGTTTTGATGTTCTTCAGTGGCCCGACTCTTGGGTACGTGAGCATCTACGTGACGGACTTTTACAACCAGGTTCTCCACCCGGGCAGCAATATCTTGCCACAATGCGGCAGCCCAGATGGGTTTGCCTCTGCGCTGCCAGTTGCTCTGCTTCCATTGCTGCAACCACCCCCACAGGGCATTTGCCACCATCCATGAGTCAGTATAGAGATAGAGCACTGGCCACTTTTCTCGATCAGCAATGTCTAAAGCCAGCTGGATGGCCTTTACTTCTGCAAATTGGCTTGATTCACCTTCTCCTTCAGCCGTTTCTACAACTTGTCGCATAGGACTCCATACAGCAGCTTTCCACCTCCGATGTTTTCCCACAAGACGACAGGACCCATCAGTGAACAGGGCATATTGCTTCTCATTTTCTGGTAGTTCATTATACATTGGGGCCTCTTCAGCACGCGTTACCTCCTCCTCTGGCAATATTCCAAAATCTTTGCCCTCTGGCCAATCCATGATCACTTCCAGAATTCCTGGGCGACTGGGGTTTCCTATTCGAGCCCGTTGTGTGATTAGTGCGACCCACTTACTCCATGTAGCATCAGTTGCATGATGTGTACAGGGGACCCTCCCTCTGAACATCCAGCCCAGCACCGGCAGTCGGGGTGCCAGGAGGAGCTGTGCTTCAGTGCCGATCACTTCTGAAGCAGCTCGAACCCCTTCATATGCTGCTAATATCTCTTTTTCAGTTGGAGTATAGCGGGCCTCGGATCCTCTGTATCCCCGACTCCAAAACCCTAGGGGTCGACCTCGAGTCTCCCCTGGTGCTTTCTGCCAGAGGCTCCAGGTAGGGCCATTCTCCCCGGCTGCGGTATAGAGCACATTTTTTACATCTTGCCCTGCCCGGACTGGCCCCAGGGCTACTGCATGAACTATCTCCCGTTTAATTTGTTCAAAAGCTTGTCGTTGCTCAGGGCCCCATTTGAAATCGTTCTTCTTCCGGGTCACTTGATAGAGAGGGTTTACAATCAGACTGTAATTTGGAATGTGCATTCTCCAAAAACCCACCACGCCTAAGAAAGCTTGTGTTTCTTTTTTGCTAGTTGGTGGAGACATGGCTGTTATTTTGTTGATCACATCTATTGGGATCTGACGACGTCCATCTTGCCATTTTATTCCTAAAAACTGGATCTCCTGTGCAGGTCCCTTGACCTTACTTTGTTTTATGGCAAAACCGGCCTTCAGCAGGATTTGGACTATTTCCTTCCCTTTTTCAAAAACTTCTTCTGCTGTGTTGCCCCACACGATGATATCATCAATGTATTGCAGGTGTTCTGGAGCTCCACCCTGTTCTAATGCAGTCTGGATCAGTCCATGGCAAATGGTAGGGCTGTGTTTCCACCCCTGGGGCAGTCGGTTCCAGGTGTACTGAACGCCCCTCCAAGTGAAAGCAAACTGTGGCCTGCACTCTGCTGCCAAAGGGATTGAGAAAAATGCATTAGCAATATCAATTGTGGCATACCACTTGGCTGCCTTTGATTCCAATTCATATTGAAGTTCTAGCATGTCTGGCACAGCAGCACTCAGCGGTGGCGTGACTTCATTTAGGCCACGATAGTCTACTGTTAGTCTCCACTCTCCATTAGACTTCCGCACTGGCCATATGGGACTGTTAAAGGGTGAGTGGGTCTTGCTGATCACTCCTTGGCCCTCCAGTCGACGAATCAGCTCATGAATGGGAATCAGGGAGTCTCGGTTGGTGCGATATTGCCGCCGGTGCACTGTGGTGGTAGCGATTGGCACTTGTTGGTCTTCGACCTTCAGCAACCCCACAACAGAAGGGTCCTCCGAGAGACCAGGCAAGGTGGACAGCTGTTTAATCTCCTCCGTCTCCAAGGCAGCTATACCAAAAGCCCACCTGTACCCTTTTGGGTCCTTGAAATACCCTCTCCTGAGGTAGTCTATGCCAAGGATGCACGGAGCATCTGGGCCAGTCACAATGGGGTGCTTCTGCCACCCATTCCCAGTTAGACTCACTTCGGCTTCCAATACAGATAGCTGTTGGGATCCCCCCGTCACCCCAGAAATATAGATGGGTTCTGTTCCTATATATCTTGATGGCATTAGGGTACACTGTGCACCGGTGTCTACCAGAGCCTTATACTTCTGTGGGTCTGATGTGCCAGGCCACCGAATCCACACAGTCCAGTAAACCCGGTTGTCCCTTTCCTCCCCCTGGCTGGAGGCAGGGCCCCTCTAATCCTCATCACAGTACTCATTTCTCATTTCTTGTACGTATGAGTCAGAAGTTTCTTTATTAAGATCAAGAGTAAGATCAGCCCTTCTACTCTCTCTGGGGAACTGCCCGCTGGAAACTGGAGCAGCAATTTTCCTGGAAGAACCTCTTTCTGTGATTGTTTTCCCTTGTAATTCACGTACCCGTGCCCCTAGGGCTGCAGTAGGTTTCCCATCCCACTTCCTCATGTCCTCTCCGTGGTCACGCAGGTAAAACCATAGGGTGCCCCGTGGTGTGTACCCTTTATATTCTCTCTCTTGAGCAAAAGAACGCTTACTTCTAATAGCCGAGATACTGGTCCGTATAGGTGAGGAGTAGGACCTATCCTCTCTGAGTTGCTGGATCTCCCGGGACAGTTTTTCGGACAGTTTCTCCACAGCCGAGACGATGGAGGAAGAAAGACTTTCCTCGTATTGCCGGAGTTGACTAGCCAATTCATCCACTGTTTGTTCCTCTCCATCTTTCCAGGTTATCACTGCCAATGAATTGGCGTATGACGATGGTGCGCTCCTTATAAACTTCCGCCACATGGGTCGTGTGCACTTGACTTCGTCTGGATCTTTGGATAGTTGTTCATTGTTCAGGTCATCATAAATCACCTCCAGCACAGCTAATTCTCTCAGAAACTGGATACCCTTCTCCATGGTGGCCCACTTGCTTGGGCGACATATGACATCTTCCTTAAAGGGATACCTTTCCTTCACGCTTGACAAGAGTCGCCTCCAAAGGCTGAGGATACGTGTCCCTTTTCCAATTGCTTTGTCAATGCCCCCTTCCCTAGAAAGGGATCCCAGCTGCTTGGCTTCCCTACCCTCTAATTCCAGGCTACTGGCCCCATTATCCCAGCATCGGAGCAGCCAGGTGACAATATGCTCACCTGGACGGCGGCTGAAATCT
The DNA here is from genome assembly GCF_965638725.1 of Aptenodytes patagonicus. Lineage (NCBI taxonomy): Eukaryota > Metazoa > Chordata > Aves > Sphenisciformes > Spheniscidae > Aptenodytes > Aptenodytes patagonicus. Next base: position 7,728,264 of record NC_134954.1, read on the forward strand.
TTTCGTATATCTCGCAGCTCACTCAGGGATAGAGATCGGGTGGTCACTGTCTCGTTTATGAGTTCTTCCTCTTCCTCCTCCCCGATCAGCGGCCGGCTTTCCTCCTCCCGTTCTCGTGATGGTCCTTCTCTAGGGTCATCTGTCTCGTACAGTTCTTCCTCCGGTTCCCTTTTAGAAGAAGCTTCTTCCTCCCTTACTAAACGAGCTGACTTCCGCTTCCAAGATTTCTTCTTGTGTACAGGGGCGACGGATACCGGCACAGGCTCGTTCTTTGGTTCAGCCACAGGGCGTGTTGCTGGGGTTGGAGTGGCCGCAGTGCAAGTGCATGTCACCGGAGTCTGAGTGGCCGCAGGGCCTGTTGCCGGGGTTGGAGTGGCCGCAGTGCATGTCGCTGGGGTTGGAGTGGCCGCATGCTCAAAATACTGAAAAATTACTGTAATGAAGGAGGAAACATCATAGAAGAAGGTAGTGACACTGCCATTCTGTATTTCCTCTGTAAAAAAACTCTCAGAAAAGTTACTGCAATTGCTAGTTGTCTCCACGATATGGTATCCATGGTACAGTAACGGCTTCATTGCGAAGTTTACATACCACAGAAACGTCAAGGTCAATGTTCTAAAAACAAACCTCACAAGCGAGACATTACTATTCACTGCAGACCACAGCAAACTGCAAAACCCAACACCAATCTTTAACATGTACAGCAGGAAAAAGAGCGCGATGCAGATTATACAAATCAATATCGAGAACAGAGAAACCAACATTGTGACCCTCAACTATTAACAGATATAAGTTCCTTAATACACTCCGGTTAATCTGTTATTATCTCAAACCCTTCGTGCCCCACGTTGGGCGCCAAAAAGGACTGTCGTGGTTTAATCTCAGTCAGCAATTAAGCACCACACAGCCGCTCGCTCACTCCCCCCCACCCGGTGGGATGGGGGAGAGAATTGGAAGAGCACAAGTTAGAAAGACTCGTGGGTTGAGATAAAAACAGTTTAATAATTGAAATAAAATGATAATAATAATATGATAATAATAATAATAATACACAAAACAAGTGATGCACAGCACAATTGCTCACCACCCGCTGACCGATGCCCAGCCAGTCCCCGAGCAGCGGCCCCCCCGGCCAGCTTTTCCCAGTTTATGTACTGAGCATGACGTCACATGGTATGGAATGTCCCTTTGGCCAGTTTGGCTGTGCCCCCTCCCAGCTTCTTGTGCACCTCCAGCCTCCTCAGTCAGTAGAGCATGGGAAGCTGAAAAGTCCTTGGCTAGTGTAAGCATTACCTAGCAACAACTAAAACACCGGTGTGTTATCAACTTTGTTCTCATCCTAAATCCAAAACACTGTACCAGCCACTAGGAAGGAAATTAACTCTATCCCTGCCGAAACCAGGACAGATGGGCATCTGATAATGAAAACTAATTTGCATAAGCTGCCTGCTGGAATGAAAAAGCATCTTCCTTTGCAAATCCACTATAAATCAGCATAAACTAAAAGATTAGGTTTCGATCTTCAAAGCCACCTAAGGGTTTTGTGGCTTTGAAAATCTCAGCCATAATGTATACTGCTATAAATGAGAGCAAAACAATTCAAATGCATAACAGCAGGGGGAGAAAAAATTAACATGTGTAAATAATTTAGAAATGAGGCTGTTCTTTGGAGGACTAGCTATATTAGCTTCATCATAATAGCTGTTCTCTTGAACATTGCCGGGAGCTGCTGCATTGCGCTAACAGTTCATCTGGACCCAAGAAATGCCTCTATAGTCTGATTTGCAGGCGTATCCTTTGGTAACATAAGAACTCTCCCGCATAAGGAGGTGGAAAGATGTGACTGCCTGTGGTGAGAAAAATATTTGTCTTCATTTCAGTCCCTACAGTATGAACATTTGGGAATCTGAAAGGGTCAGGGATGATAAATAGGAAATTTTCATCGGGGTTGTGGCTTAGAGTATACTCAGAAATAGTGGTTGTTATTGAGAGGCCTTCAAAATGGCTTTGGAGGTCTTTGTAATGTTCTTATATAAAGGCAAATGAGATCTTATTCAGATGCTCATACTTATTTTGTCTTTAATATAGCAGAAGAACTATCTTAAAAGAGCTGTGAGACAGGGGAAGAAATTTGTGGATCTTTGTCATACCCAGTAAGAAACAGAAATTAGAATATAGCAAAACTTGTTGCAATTTAGTCAACCCAGTTTCCATCTGTTTATGAAAGGTAGTATCTTCTTCCTTCCTCCTGTCTTTCTCCAGTAATAGATAAGAAGCAAACCTTTTACAACTGCTCACATGCCTGAAGTTAGAGTTGACTGACACATTCTCAGTAAATTCTCATTTAATTTAATTTAATCTGCTGCCATTCATTCAGTCCTTTTAAAAAATCTTTTAAAGAATGTTGCAACTCTGTCTCCCAGAAAACCTGATTATAAGAAGCTGCTGCTGAATCTTTTCCACTTTTTCCCCAATACTTTTCTTTCAGAAAGATTTCATACTGCTTTCTGTTCTAAATGATTTTTTTCTGCGCAACTGTTTAACATTATTTAGTATGTATTAGCAACAGGGTACCAGTGCACAGCTCACCGTATATTGTTGGGAATTCTAAGATTTTTGGTAGTTTTTTTTATTGCTTCCGAAAGGGTGCTTGCAGTTGTTATATGTATAATGATCTATTAGTATCTGTTTAGCAACTACTATGAGTTTCTTCAGTTACAGACTGAAGTGTGACCTGAAGGAAGGGGATTGTTTTTTCTTTTCTGTTTCAAAGTACGTTTTTTCTCCACATTTTTCCAAGTAGCAGGTGGAAGAAAGGTGGGACAAAATGCCAGCTAGTGAGGAAAAATAGGTAAAAGCATGACGTGGTATTGCCTTCTCATCCATTCTTCCCTGGACCTGTCAAACATCATGCAAAACAGATGGCAGAGGCAGCACTGTGCCACGGGAGAGCTTCTGATCTCTGGTGCAGACTTTCATAGCAAAATTGTCCAATCACCTTGTGAGCAGGCAAAATGCCATAGCAACAGATGAGGAGGAGTGTGAGTAGCCATATATCATATCTGCTTGTTGAGCTGAGACTGTCCAAAGGGCTTTGGGTTCAAATAAACAGTTTGCCTGCACTTGGTGCAACAAAGGGGCAAGGAAAGAAAGTGATTCAAAGCTAAGTATATTCTTCCCAGTTCTTATGCTACACATTGACATTGGAAAAATGCTCTTTGATATAACTTAGAGCAGCATAAAAATAATTCTGTTAGCAACTGGATGGCATGGTAGATTGTCTCCCAAAATATAGCTCTGCTCTACTGTGTTGTCACACTACCTCTGATGTTCCCTTATGATGAAGCTGCAAGTAGGATGCTTAGGAGACCACCACAATGTGAACATTCACTTAAAAAGTCTGTGTTTGTCAAGCTTCTGGATTAATCTGTCAAGCTTTATTGTTCCTTGTGCAACAACCAGCAAAATAAGGTTCAGTTTCATAATCGAGATCCTTAGACTCTATTTCAGCGCATTTTAGTTAGTAATGCACAGTGGTATTTGAGATTCTGTGGACATCATCTTTTCCGTCACTAGATATGTTTTGTATTCCAGGCTTGTTGATAAGCATTTATGTTCAGTGCACAATGGGAGTGGGTCTTTAGCTTTGAATAGCCATACTCAAACAAGAGGAGAAATAAAGATATCTGCCTTACATGCCATGTATTTTTGTTTAATAAGACTTTCTCAGTGAAGAAAATGGAAAATTTAATGGCAATTTCCATAACAGTGCAGCTTTCAATCTCACTTTGGTTTTGCAACATAGTATTAAATATTTACATAAATGCTGTTCAGAAGCAAAGCACAAACAAATCCATATTGTCTTACTGTTTCTTCATATGGAATGAAATTTCTTATGGCACCCTGTTCTAAAATTTTCTCATGTCAGTCTAAGTACAACATTATTGAAAAAGCTTAAAGATTTTAAAGATTAAGCCTGTGCGGTTCAGTTGAAATGTAATTTATCTCAACAGAAATTGCTATGAATAAATCAGAGAATTAAATAGAATGTGCAAATGTTGCTATAAGCTTTTGAAGCATTTTATCAAAGGATATAATTTTAAATGAAATTATGAAAACTTTCCAGAAGGATAAATCAGAGATCAAAAATAATATAACTTGAAAATCTTATTCATCTGAGAAAATTGTATTTACTCCTTTCAAAGACATAGTCACATAAGAATTTTTTAAGTAACAATTTTACTATTGAATTTCAGGGTTTTATTATGAGTCTTAGCACTTTACTTTTCAGCAACCAGCTTGTAGAATCAGCTAATTATTTTGATAATTTTATTTTTCAAAGAAAAGAAAGGAAATCACTCTCATTAAGAAAAATATTTATAAAATGCTGCTAAACCATAAAAAAACCCCTCCTAGAATGAAAAAACAAAAGTAACCCCCCCTCAAGTTTCACATGAATAATAATAATAACCTTTAATGTCTTGAAATGTATTATCTAAACATCTGGATTGCTAAATACACTAGCTACGGCAACTGCTATCAGAACTTGACAGCAAGGGAAAATATCAAACTACATTTACTTTTTTCTTTTTTCCCTTTTTTTTCTTTCTTTGACAAAAGAATGGAGAAGTTCAGCCTAGTATACAAAGTAGCCTGAGAATCCCTGGGAAGCAGTGACACAAGAATGTAGATCCGTTCAAAATTTTGTTTACACTTTTGTACAGAAACAACTTTGTTTAATCTTCTGGAATTAATTCTCAAATTCTCAGATATCCTTTTTTTTGTGCTGATTCAGTGAAGGATATAAATTATAGACAGTGATTCAACATATTGTTCTAAGGGTACTTTCTCCAGACTGTATGTTACTTGTGTTCCTTTTGCATTAGACGACAGGGAGATTTTTTATGAGGAAGCTTAATGCTGAGAATGCTGAATAAGAAATAAGTCCATCTTTTTTTATTTCTCTCCCCACTGTTTTTGAGCAGTTGCACTTCTGTTTTGCTCTAATTTCCCTGTACAGCTGAGTTTTCATAAAGCGGTCCAGGCAGGTTGTGAATATTTGTCCAATAAGTTTGTTGAGTTTTAGTTAGAAACAAAATCCAACACATTGACAGTAAAGTTTCAGACGAAACTTGTTTTATTATTACAAATAAGAATGTTCCAATGGAAAGCCTTTCTTTATTTCTAAACTGGTGAGTCTACATAGCAATACTGGGTCCTTTCCATTGCTTCCACTACTTTTTGTTAGCATGCTCCAGAAATTTCCAGTATCATTGTAGATTATTTTCCCTTCCTTTTTGAGGAATTTTATTAATCAGAAGCAGCTAGCAATCAACTTAGAATTTATTATCCCTCTTACTGACAGTGGGCTTCTGTGGTTTTAATATTGTATTTTAATTTTGTATGTAATTTCCCTAACTTGTTTTTTTAAAAGAAGTGCATGATCATATAGATCAAGAGTTTTTTCTGTCTGGTTTTCAGAACTTGTAAAACAACACTTGTTACGAACTATTAATCTCATATCACATGGTCAGCATAGCAATATACTCAAATGTGGCCTCTCAGTGCCGTGTGAATGATTTCTGGAATTTATGGCTAGATTTCATTCAGCTGTTTAGAAGAAACTGAAACTGTAGAAAGGAAAAGAGAAAAGAAATCAGTCGGTAACTAGCTGAACAGTTGTTCTGCTTATTTTTTTTTATTTATTTATTTCTGTTACTGCAAGGCAATTCAGCATGAAAACATTGCGGCAAGTATCTCTCAAGAGTTAACAGCGTAAGGACAGGTAAAAACCTAAAATGCTTTCAAGCCCCTCCTCACCTGCCCTTCAAGCTCATTCTTTTGGCTGGCTGTTCTGAGCTGCAGAGGAGATTTCTCTGCCTCTTCATGTTCAGAGACAAATTCAGAGTTGAATTCACCAAATTGTTTCTTGCTTATCCCTTTTCTTTTTCCTGGGTATCCATGATTACTGGGTATAACAGTTTTTCTGAAGCTGCTGCTCTGATCCCATTGTCTTAGCAGCAAAAATCAGTGGTAAAGGAGGTCTCACAGGCGCCTCTCTGAATCTTTAGATTTCTCCTTCGTGTTTCAACTGTTGCTTAACAGTCTGTAGACCCCTTGCTGTGAATGCAAGTGCTCCAGTTATCTGACCTTTTGACTGAGAATTTTATTGCTGACTTTTATTTTCTTTTTAAAGACTTGATCACTTCGGATGCAATTTTTTCAAGACACCTCATCACTGGTCCAACACTGCTTCCATTATACATAGGTAAAATAACAGAAGATTAGGCACACTCAATACTGGGTATGTTTTAAAATCCTAGCCAAGAAATTTCTCTCCGCCCTTCTGTAATCAGGTCATCCCAGTAAAACCTCATCTGTTCATCTCAAGAGTCCTTCACAGAAACCATTCTGTCAGCAAACATGCTCGATTCTGCCACAGGAGATTAAAGTTCATGAGAAGAGATGAAGTCTCTGCAATGGCCAGTCTCCAAATCACAATCATTCTGTCAGGAATAGAGCTAAGGTTTAGATATATTTAAGCCAGAAGTTGGATTAGAAGCAAGACCAGTCTGCAGATACTAATTAGCAATGTGGATATATTGTTATCAATTAGCCAATGATCATGTTTTGTACCATGACCATTTGCGTACCTCCTCAGAAAAACTGCCCACAGCAGACATTCAGAAAAACGCATGAGGTTTTATAACTGAAGGAGATTTTTGTGTCTGGCCAAGCAAAAATGGATGAGAGCAACCGACGACAGTGCAATATTGACAAGACCCGGGTCTAACTATTGGGATGAGCATCTGGACTCTCATGTCTTTTAGGATTTTTACCCCTTTCCTTGAAGTGTTGTCAATTTATCCTTGAGTAGCAACAATATTGTAGATACTGGTAGCGTATCTTTAATAGTTATTGACAAAATGGTGAGGAAAGGGCAAGAGAGATTGCCCTACCCATGATTTTCCTGAATTTGATTTTGACCTAGATTGAAAAGGCTGCTGCTGTTGCGTATAGTTCTGATCCTTCTGAAGCAAATGGCAAAAGTTAGCCTACGTACTCTCCTACAAACTCCGGTAAGTGCACTCTGTTGTCAGCTACAGTCATTCAGTTTAAATGGATAATGGTCTGGACCTGGGGTGAGGGGGCTTTTTGTGTCAACACTTGAAAGTGGGCATTTCTCAGGTTCAGTACCAGTGCACGTGCACTATTGTCAGATATAAACGTTCATTTGCAGTAAAATTTGTTTTAAATTATCGGGTGATTAACATTCTGGTTTGTTTTACTGTAAATTGAGATTTTTCTTGTCTCATAAATTCCGTATGGATTTTTTAGAGGAGGTTTGTAAGTATGCGGTATGTAATGCAATAAATAAATTCTTATTTGTGGGCAATATAACGCTAATTCCTTGATTATAGGTTGTCTGGAGTGGGCTGCCAAAGTATTCTGGTTTTGGAGAAAGCAACTAAATGTCTCTACTTGACCTTGGTTGCCAAAATGATGGGTCATGAAAGCTAACCCAATGCATTTTGAGGATGGATGCTTAAAAACCTAGAAATCTTTGGAGTATTCAGATATGGGTTCCCTTTTCCCAGCCTCTGTGGAGCATGCCAAGTGTGCTGAATTAGGCAAAGGGAAAAATTCTGACAGGCAAACAGTATAAAAATGGAGCAGATGGTTTGTTTCTAAAATAGGTGAACATTGTCAGTCAATCATCATCTGCAAACAGCAGCACTTGAGATATTATAATAAGCTAAAGGAGTGAAGTGGCAGTATTGATGAATGATTATTTCATCATTTAGTTGTTAAAAGTGAAATGGGCTTCAGGTTTATGTCAGGGAGGGAGAAACAATCCTTATCTTAGGATGCAAATATGTCTTTTTTATTAATTTGTAAAGCAGTTAACACAAACGTATGGATACAGCAATGTACCATTGTTTCTTGGGGAAAAAAAAAAGATATTTTTGATAGCTTTAGAGTTTAATAGAGTTTCTGGTTAAACTTTCCTGGGAGAAGACAATGGAAAGTCATCTCTACCTCACTCATTTTTTAAATATATATGTCTTTTCTAATATTCTTCGTTCTAAAAGACTTTAATGTTGAGTCACTTGAAGAAAGGAATGAGTACAAAATTCATGAAAAGATGAGGAATTTTTTTGTGTCCAAAAGTCTTTTCAGTTAGATCAAGTATATTGAAAGCAAACCTGTAAGGGAATGGCTATATTCAGTTTGATACAATTTTGATTAATCTAAAAGATTTTTTTTCTTACTGCCTTCTATGGGAGTGAGAGACTGTGGAGAAGTGAGAAATGACAACACCAGTAGAGTTTACATGTGGGTCCACATTTAACAGACTTGGCAAGCATAAAGAGAAATACTTGCCCGAGTACTCTGCTAAGAGAGACCCTTAGTTCCCATCCCTGAGATCGATATGTGCTGTAGTTGCTTAAAAAATGCTTTGAAATCCCACTGCAAATGGAAATTGATTACAACATCTGTAACTGATTTGGCTCTCCCTGTATATTCAAGACATCTTTTTTGGTGTATTTTTTCTGGTAAGGTAATGTAGGTCAATGTTTTAGTTAATTCACAGTGTGTGTGAGCTCTGAACCTCAATTTAGAAGGGAACAGCAATCGGCAACCTCATTTAGTTGTGGATCCTTTAAAATGCCGATTTTGGAAGCGGATTGTGAAGTAATAGAAAAAAATAGGTAAAATATATGTTGGTTTTATTCACCATTTTAGTACATGTACTACATACATTTATCTAAATATGAAATTGTGTTGTTAGAAGTAGCAGGTCCACAGGTACAGTGAATTTGAATGCAAATGGTGATATCTTGATAGCATAATTTTGCAGGTGTAGTTCATTCCCAGTAGGTGTCCTGTCAGAATTTTATGTAGCAATGTAATACTGAATCATCTGTATTAGTGGTAGGTGGTATTCTTGTCCAGGTGCATCAGTGCCAAGAATGTGCCTCCCTTCCCACCCTGCCACAGTCCTGCTTTTCCGGGCTTGTCTTCCCTTCCCCTCTGTCACTTCTGCTCTCATTTTACTTTTCCCTTGGTCAAGGCCCTGCCCCTTGGAGCAGCAAAATTAAATTGTTCAGAAGACTTGAATCACCTTAGATTGAATCAAAATGTCCTAACCTAACTGTATAGAGGAAGGCTGACCTCTCTGTACAATAGCACTATTTTATCTTAAAGTTATTTGTCTTACTTCTGCAGATGTTATAAGTTACTGATTAAAGCTCAATGATTCTCAAGCCAATCTTGGGACTGTCTAATCTTATTTTTCCTCTTATCCATATTTCAAACTTCTGGCATTTTATCTAGCTATATTGAAAATGTAAAGTTTGTTCTCAGGTTTCTAAGTTTTATTTCCTGCTCAGTTGTCAATATGTCTTTGTTGTTTGGGGACTGTCTTGCTGATTAAAGAGCATTTCTTTGCATAATTTGTCTCTGAAATCCGTTTCATTTTCGGTGCATTAACCAATAGCATATGTACAGCATTGTGAATATTATTTGAAAAAAATAAATACAACTGACTAGCTGCCCAGATAAAAGAAAAGTAGTATGCTTTGATTGCATTTATGCCACTTTTCCTCAATATGTATAATGACTAAGGGATTTTTTTTTTTTGCAGAAAATGTCATATACATATTAGAGAATTGTGAACTTGTTAATGTATGCAAAACAGAAACTTTATTCTAAAAGCTATACTCGTCATTGAAAAGAGGGTATGCCTCATTATTTGTAAATAGTACATGACGGATCGACATTTTCTTAACAACTTTGTACTTCATGAACTGTGAATGGGGTTCAGCCCAAGCACTAGTGACAGAAATATGCAGGTATAATGCTAAATAATTTAGGATAGTTTGAAAAATAAGAGTATTGTCATGGGCAACCTGTGAATAGAACAAAGTACTGAATTAAAAAAATAGATAACTTCCTAGAAATTATTTCAGTTATTTTTAGTGTTAGGCCAAGTTTGATTTGTACATATATGTGACTTAATGGAATGGCTCAGGTGCTTAATATTAAGCATAAGATTAAGTGCTTCACTGGATCAAGACCCTGTTTGATAGTACCTTGTCCTCTGGGCTATGCTAATCCATTTTCTGGCTGATTACAGTGGCCTATAAGGAGTGTGAAATTGCTTTCCATTGGAATTTTCTCCCTGTGATAGCGATGTGTGCATCTTTTGAAGGTTATCTGCCCAGGATTCATCATCTGCGGTGCAGTGAAATTCTCCTGCCCATATTTCTTTCATGAACCTCGATTTATACATTTTAGCTCTATTTAGAGCTGAATAGAAGCAGTAGTTTTCTGTCTCATTTCTTGAGTTCTTGAAACTACTTTTCAAGCTGGGACATGTTTTGAGGGGTTTCTGCCAAATAAGCTGTTACACAGCGGTTGTAGGAGTCTGCTGGAACTTCTGTTGTTAGTGGCATAATTACAACGGGTTTATCTTTGAAACCTGTTAGTTGAGGGGATGCAATGAGTTAATTTCTTTATTATCTTACTGAGTTCCTGTAAAAGAAATTATCGTTGAAGCCTCATATCTGAAAGGGGTTTACTTATCCTGCCCAGGAAACTTCACCATTATCATCTTTGTCTCAGGCTGTGCCAGGCTGCTTAACAGACTGAGGAAAGGAAGGGTAAAGGCACACCACCCCCCCAAGCCCTGTCCCCCCCCCCCCCCCAAGTTTTTCTGATACATGAAATACTAACTCAGGTTCTGTTCAGTTCCTTGGCACAGCAGCCCTTTCACAAATGTGCCAGATGATTTTGCAAAGCATGCTGCTGCCCTTGCAGAGGGACAGTCAGGACCCAGAGACTTGTCGGTCTATACTCTGCACCTGTGGCTAGGGAAAAAAGAGTTTCTCCCCTCTTGGGGAGTCATGAGCTGGTCAGAAAGGGAATTATTTTGAGAAAGAAGTTGCATTTCTAAATGTCCTTACAGGAGGTTCATCTGTGTGCATGTTGGCTTTTACATTTTATGAATGATGATTGATAGAGTCGTAATTCAGCATTAACCTCTAGCCATATTACTGGGTCAAATTAAGGAAGCCTGTGAGAAAAGGCACTTATTCAGCCCAGTTGTTTGCATTTGGACACTATCACGACCGTCAGTTGGTGGCTTGTCTTTGTAATTAGGAAAAATCGGATGTATGCCCTTCTACTGTATATTTCTGGCTTAAGATGTTTATTTTTCTTAGCAAGAGGAATTCTCCTACAAGGGGAATGAATGGTCTGCAGAGGGATGAGGAAGCAGCTGGAGGAGTGTTTTTTCCTCCAGCTGGCCTGCTTGCTGGAGAACAGGAATGGGGCTTACTAATTCCAGTCTGACTAGCTCTTTGAAATGAGCAGACGAACCCATGAGTTCAGCACATGGTGCAGAGGACCTACCTAATGCTTGAAAACCTTCATTCCCTGCAGATTGTGTTGAAGAACAGTTGAACTTCAGTATTCCATAACTGTAGCTGAATCCTAAATGGCACCACATTAGAGGTCCAGTCTCAAGTGATCTAAATCTTTCACAGTCATTAGCTTTCTGGCACTTGTGTCGAAATGCAAAGTATTATGTACTACCAAGAACATGAGTCTGTACATCTGCAGAGAAAACGGCACGTTTGGATTTCCATCCAGTCTACTTGAGACTTTTCATTTTCAAATAATATGATTCTTTAGAACAGATTATTCTTAATTCTGCCTTCTTGCACAGCTTTGTAACCTTCCAAGTTTTCTTATAGGAGAAAATACATCTTTAGTTTTAGATTCCCATTTTGCCTTTTATACCTCTCATTCTCTGCTCACAAACTCAGTCAAACATGCTAGACAGCATCAGCTGTCTCCTAGGGATCAAAAACTCTTTCTCAGTGCTCAGTAGATCAGCTGCAGACCAAGAATAACAGGAAATACATTATTTATGTGCTCCATTCCTTCTGAGCTGGCAGCTCCAGAATTCTGGGAGGTGTAAACCATATTGAATTTTCCACATCTCAATGTAAATTGCAACACGCTCTTATTAAACATTCTGGAAGTCCTGAAAATATTTCTATTACTGGATCATCTCCATCTTTTTCTCTATTCTCTCTCCTTTCTTCTCCTTCTTTTGCTCTCTTCTAAATAAGTTTTTTATGCTATTCTGCAGAAACTGAAGTTGATAAATGTTTATTCCACATAACATTTGCTTTATGATTGTCCCCATTCCTGTCCTCAGTAAAAAAAAAAAAAAAAAAAAAAAAAAGGGCAAAAAAGTTTCACACTATGAAGACCTGAGATGTCCCTAGGACAATCCTTACAAAACTGCTGGATAAATTTGGCCCAAGTGTACTTGGCCAGATCTGCTCATGATGGCCATGAGATAGAGTGCTCTTTGCAGACGTATTGACTGGAGGAATGTGTGTACAAAAATATTTTGACTTGTACTATCCACATAAGTCATAAAAACAGAAGAAAACCTCCATAGCTGTCTGCAATATTTATTTCACTTGTTCAATTCAGCCTGAGCTGCTTAGTCTTTTATAATAAACAGAGTAAACACACTGGCAGCACAGTTGCCCTCCTTGTGAAAGGCCAGTGAAGAGCCTGCATACAGCTTCAGGCATATTCAAGCCTTGTTTTACTTTTAAAAATAGCAACTAGACAGAGTTTATAGCTGCTGCATATTCAGACTGAATAGATTACCCCGTACACCTGTAATTACATGCCCTCTAACCTGATGGGTGGCGTGATTTGTTTGAGCACATTGGCGAAGGGTCAGATTATATTGTGGGAGAAGAGTTGAAGCAATTTCTGACATAATTCCAGCATGAGACATGAAATATATTTCAGGAAGAACATTTTCTGTCAACGGTTGGATCAATTTCTACAGTGGCGTAAGGAAAGCATGTTTGGTTTTCAAGTTTTAATTAACATTCCAGTGATCTTGATGGGTTTATTGTGCAGTTCAACTCTGCCTCTCACAAATTGCATGTTTATAAAACAGGCTGCTGCTTTTCTGTGCAATGCAAGAAGAAGAAAAGGCCTTATCTGCCAGGCACAGAGCGAGCTGCTTCTTGCCCTCTTTAAAAATCTTTTCGGGGTATGGCAGTCAAAGAGTAGAGGTGATATGCAAGCCAGGTCTCTAGCCGCTCAACTTTTGTGTTATGCTTTCTGGGTTTTTAAAACAATGGCAAGACTAATCTGACCTTTTAAATATAAAAGCATATTTCTAGTTCTCTGCTCTGTAGAGGCAGTCCTCAAAATATAAATTTTATGTAGATGTTTTCTCTCTTGCGCTCTCTTTTTTTTTTCCTTCCTTGTTCTTCTACTTTTATTTTCTCCTTCGCCTGATCTATGTCCTTTCTCTCTGCTGTGTTATACTTTCTCGTATGTTCTTTTTGTCTGTCTTTTACTAACTGCAAGATATTATCTCCCTCTATATGAGACCGATTTGATGTATTTTACATCAAAAGCAAGTGCCGTTTGAACAAACACCATTGTGTTAATAAAAAGACTCTTTCTTCCTAATCAATATGATGAATCCTTGCTATTGTCTGGCTTTTAAACCACAGTAATAAAGCCATAGTGTTTAATGGTTATGTCCAAATTAGCAATACTGTGATTTTCCTAAATCTTTTTAGCTACTCTGGTAATATCTGTATAATACAATACAAGAACATCCATATACCGGCTTAGTTTATGCTATGTGATTAAATAGTAAAGTATAGATTTCATATATGTGGCATCATTCTACATCTTTATTAATCTTTAATTAATAAAGTAATATTCTTTATTCATTAGAAATTAAATAAAAAGGACAAATGTGTCTTTCACTACCTGTTGCAATAAAAAGATGAAATATTGTGTCATTATTAATGTATTCTTTATATGCATTTTTAATTACTTACATCAATAATAATGGATAAAACTAAGCTTAGATAAAGCAACAGAAAATGTGTCTTTATTTTATATAGACAAACCAATTTCAAGCATTGCAAAGGGTTCTGTAAGACTTTTTTCGGTAATGTTCTGTTGACAGTAAATTCTGCATTTCTGTGTGTTAGAATATGTGTAGTGTTAAGAACTGATACTGGTGCTGTAAGCTGTATTTTAATAATGGTCTCAGTTAAATTATATTTACCTGTGTTATTGCTCTGAAGTACAATGGCTAAATGCCCTTTCTCTCCCAGTGTATCCATTTACTAATTTACTCTGCTTCCTCAGCTACAATACTAAGCACCTTTTGTTTAAGTTCCATGTATTCCCAAGGGTAGTTGGGAAAGGGAACCCTTGGGGCTTTTTGCTTTTATTTAATACTTACCCATATTTGAGTGTGTATGTAGCTGTAGATGTCAATCTACGTATTGTATTTATATAATTATAAAGATTGTGTATACTTTACATTATATATCACCTGAAAAATCTTTCAGCTGTGGGATAATCAATTAGATGTATTTCAGGATTAGTACTTTGGATTTAGGTACTTCAATAGGACATGGGCCAGTATTTGTTTCGTGAAGATGAAATTTCTACTGGGTAGTAAAACTTCAATGAAGTATAGTTCCTTCAAAAAAATAAACTTCAGAAATAAACTCATTTCAAATTCAAAGGCAATAGCTTCCATCAGAGTTGTTTCTACCACAAGGGAGATGAGAAGGACATCAGAGATTAGTGTCATAGTCATATTAGAAGGAGATCTCTGCAAAAAATATAAACACTAAATAACTAAAGCTGCTTTCTTGAAAGCAATTTAAGCCAATTGGATATGGACAATCCTCTTCAGGAGTATCACATCAACTTCTTCATTTGCGATTAGGTTAGCATTGTGCCTCCCTTCTGACCAGGATTACCTGACAGGAAAAAAATCAAGTTTCTCAGTGTGATCCACTCATATGTCACCGGGATAAAAAGTAAATCTTGAAGAATATCATAATATGGGTAAAATGTTTTTTGTGAAGAGATAATTGAACATTTCCATTTCACTGGAAATACTCCTATTCTAAAAGTTTTTCCATTCCTCCATTGGTCAAAAAATCCAAACATCCATATCTTCAGTGAAATAGAAAATTCAAGAAACCTTGGTGCTGTAACACTGAAATGTTTTCCCTGAGCTTTTAACGTAATGTTTTCTCTCCCCTATGAAAAACATTGAAAAATATATGTCCTTTTTTTCTGAAATGAAATGCTTTGTTCCATTTGACACTGAGCAGCAAACCACTTCATTTGTGTTGTGCCGTTATTGCTTCATGTTGGTTCACGTGCCTGTTTTACCACAAATGCAAAGATATTTGGCCAAAGTATACGTGTCCCAGCCTACCAATACTTTGGAAGAAAGCCATAATTTGTCAGCATGCCCTAATTGACAATTAAGCCCGTAGGCATCTGAGCTACTGGCAGATTAATGTCACACTGGTGCACAAAAAAAAGAATCTTGATTTCAACAAAGCATTTTCAATTGGCTTGATTCAGCCTATAAAGCACAGTTTAGCTACATTCTTCCTCTCTTCCTCATGGTTTAAAGTTTTGGAAATTTTTAAGAAACAACATAGCTGAATATTGAGAGAGAATTCCTCTCTGTCTTGTAATTTTTTCCTCTGTCTTTTATTCAGCACCACTGGAGATAAAATGGAAGACAGAAGCATTCTCTGGATACGATTTTCAATCAATTCTTTTATCCTAGCTTTTCTTAGGAACAATTTTCTGTCCCAATACATTAACACATTTAAGACCTCACAGGGCAGGAAATCCTTGGATTAAATCTTAATTCCACTGAAGTCAGTGAGAGTTTTTCCCTTATTGACTTTTGTGGGACTAGGATTTTGCACCTCCGGTACCTGTGCAGAACAAGAACCCATTATCTTGTTGGAAGGACAGGACAGGGGCATTTGCCTCTGTCCTCTTTCTCAAGCTTGTTTCAGTCAGAAGTTTCTTTTTTTCTCTCATACAGTCAATGTTATGTAAAAGCCATATTATTTTAATCTTGATTTTTAGAATGTCATTCATACTGAGCATCAATAAGTACATTTCCTTGGTTTAAGATATATTCTTCCATCTGGAAAATTGTAATATAATCTTGATTTACATTTTCTTATGAAAGGATGTCTTTCCCAGCTGCATGCTATCATCACAGAATTTCTAGATGCAGACCATTGCACCAAAACGAAAGTGCTGACATCTACTGCTAGTTTTCAGGGCCAATTTTTAGATAAAAATCAAAGAAAGAAGCATGAAACAATTTCATTTTGGAAAGTTCTTTTAAAGTTTCTACATGAAAAAAGCTTTGATTATCAAAAAAGCTTAGATTACTTGCACCAGAAGGTGTATGACCTGAGGGTTTTTTTTTCCTCCTGTATGTGTCTTACTATGAGTATTAATATAATTTAGAGGAACAATCCCTATGGGTCATAAATTTAAAAAATATATAATCAAATATGAAACTCGATTCTTTTTTTCTGTATTGATATAATTTTTAATTGACCCATTTTTCTTTCTCAAATGATTTTTCCTTTTTCCTTCGATTTTACAAAGTTTTCGATAGAAAATACTTTAATATTTTTTCATTCACAGAAACATTTTTTAATAAAACCAATATTGTTGATAAAAAAGTTCCCCAACTTGCATAATCAGTGTAAAACACATATCCTTAAAGATCTGCATCATTGAGCTCCACCTCTCTGAAATACCACCTCATCATATATCCTGTCAGGGAGTTCACACTGGAAAAAATTGGATAAAACTATATTTGCAGAATAAATACATTTTTAATAGGCTGTTTTTTTAAAGTAAAAAAGCCCTTGTTCTAGCCTTGGTTAACCATTTGGATTTAAGTAATGGAAACTTTCCACATTACCATTGCTGTCCCTTTTATAAATGGCAAGAGAGCCAAGAGAATAATCAGAACCACAGGGTGTCATCTGTAGCGAAAAGAAAATATTTCAATTTTAGTACAGAGACATTGATGTAGATTGTTGTTTATCAGGAAAACGCATGAAGTCCACCTTTCCACAAAGGATTGCCTACAGGGCTAAAAATGTAAAGGTTTTTCAGTAAATTGCAGCTGCTGTTGAGTGCTTTATTGACTCCTGCTTCTTGGGTATCAGTGTAGAAGTTCTGTGGATTTGCGAAACACCGGTGTTGTTCTGAAAGAGGAAAACCATCAAACTTGCCCACAGATTTACAGAGGATGAATGTGTTCAGTTCCTAGGATGAGACAGGCAACAGACAAAAGCAACATAACAATGCTTTAAACTAAACTCAGCTGTTTCAAGCAGTTTCCTTTTATCCTTAAATGAAGGGATTCTCTAACGAAAAGCGACAGAGAGAATATGGATAAAAGACCAAGTACTCTGTTGTTTTCAATGAGACACATTTCCAATGTGTCTTATAAAAGAAAACCAAGGTACAAATAAATAGGCACCATAACAGCAGGGTGAGCGTGTGTCTATGTGTTGGGGGAATCTTACAACAGGAGATCTTGGGCTGTTCATAGCTGCAAAAATTTGTACGTGGAGATAGACTTCATCAGTTACAGATTCTTACCTAAACAAGCCGTGCAAACAAGCTGGAACCATGTAACCCAGAATTACTCTCTCTAAATCTCTGCAATGACGTTGTTCGTGGTGGTATTGGAGATATTTACAGTCCTAAAGTACTTGCAGTATCGAGGAGTCTCTTATCTAAGGCAGATCTTGTCCAATATCCCACTGAAGTACTAACTAATCCTCTGGAAGAATGTTTCTTTGGTTCCTAAACTCTTCTCACTCTCCCCAGTATAGAAATAGACCGCAAATCACATTCAGAAATAGCAGTGTAAGCCTTACAGACAGAAAATTTTGTATGTATCTAATTATTTTAATTAAAGCTGTCGGGGGGGAGGGGGCGGATAGACGCAGGACCAAGAAGGAAATGGAGTCAGGAGGGCAGGGGGGACATTACACTTGTTCAGCTGAAGACTAAAGCAGGCATTCACATCCTGCTTGAAAACCCACTGCAGTCGTAAGTGTCTATCAAATGACTTGAGTAAGCTTTAACGCTGTAGTATGCTTCATTTGCTGGCAAGCGTCCAAGCTATATATTTACATATTCTGCAAAAATAGAGCTTAAGCTGTCCTGTAGGGCAATCTAGATAGGGAGGTTATTGTTGTCGCTTCAAAAAAAACAGTTGAAAGACTGAAATGAAAATGGTCCTCAGCCATATAAAATTTAAACTATTAAGTCCTGCAGTAGTAATTCAAGTAATTCTATTACGTGCATCAAGCTTTCTGATAGGCAATATTAGTGGAAATACCTTTCTCATCAAAACCACATTCAGTTATAGCAGAAGCGAGAGAGAAAAGAAAGCTTTGTATAAAGTTGTCATTGGAGTTGCCAATTTTATAGGCGCTCCCATTCTCCAGGAATGGGAGACATAATGACTAAATAAAATAAAACTAGTTGAGATGCCTGAAACAGAAAAGGTCCTTTTAGATTATTATGAGTTTAGACAATAATTGCTTCAGATGTACTGCTAAAACAGGACATACAGGCGTAAAGACAGAACTTATCATAATCATCATGTTCTGTAAGGGACTATTTTAATGGAAGTATAGCACGAGAGAGAAGAATATCCACTTCAAAAACCATCAATGCCAAATTAATCAAAATGATTAAAGCTAGATTAAAACCAGGAAGAAGTTTGGTTTCCTTAGTGCATAAAATGAGCTAACTTCAAGTCAAACACTTCTTTATGGTCTCTACTGCACATTTCTGTTATGATTTCTCTGCCTGCTCTTGGTGCAAGAATCCCAAAGACACCACCATACTCCAAAGGAGCACGGAAAAATAGTAATAATTAAAACCCTGTAACAGAGTTTTCTAGTGTGTATGCCTGTCCATGGCTGTGGAAGAAAAAAAAAATAGGCCTCTGTGACAGACATTATTAATAGGTTTGGGGTTTTGTCTTAATTTTTTATACTGCCTGACAGAAAGTGAATGAAGTCAGACACCTTAGAGACTGTGCTACAATGTATGTCACAAATGCTATTGTTTCTTGCTTTAGAAAGTAGAAATATTAGAAAATATTGAAGACACTTTAACTACGGTTCTGACAATAAAAGAGAAAGGGCAGTGGCTGTCCTTGCATGCGGAATTTTCTCTTCCCTGACTCAGCCAATGCACGTAAGTCGTCGTTTGACGGGTACCTGCTGATGGCTACCCGTGCTGCCGACTTTAAAACCTGCTATGGGGATGGCTTGGAACAAAGCGAAGTTACTGATATTTGTTACCAGGCTTTTGTGGTGTGTTATGATTCGTCATAAGCATTATTATACTTAGACAACGGTATACATTAGTTATACAATAACTCATACTTAGTTTAAAAATTCAGGCAAATTTAATTAAACATGTATACTCACACTAGGTATCTTCAGTGTGCGTTTAGCAAGGTGGTTTATTGTTTTGTCTTGTTTTTCTCTCCTCCTGTGCTAGGAACAGGTCTGAGCCCAGCTATTGCACACTGCAAATTCAGGCCTACTTAATTCATCTGATTTTTTTCCTCCATTTTTGTGCATAAAGCTGGAATAACGTTCTTTCCAAGGAATTGTAAACAAAGTTTCTTATTTATGGTAACAATAAAAATTTCAGATGTATACCTTACATTGAAAACTAAATACTTGATTTACGACATACTTTATGGTACTTTTGGAGTTTGCAACAGCAGTGAATACTACTGGCTTAGACACTTAGTGACACTTATCGCCTTTTGATGCGTGACAGGGGATTTGGGAAAAAAAAATAAAATTGATCTATAAAGATTTTGGTGGAAATAAATTGAAAGTACCTTGAGATGGTTTTTTTAATCATTTTGGGGAGCCCAGTGGTTAGATGTAATCAAATAGAAAAAAAAAAAAAATCGGTCATAAAAAATGTGGAAAGGGAAGAAGTAGCAAACAAAATTATGAATTGTCACATTTGTTCATCCGCTGTAACTGGTTGTGCAAGTACTAAATTTCAAACTCATCTTATCTCTTTGAAGATAGTAGGAACTTTAACTTGACTTCAGAAGATGCAGGATTGGGCTCTAAGTGTTAAATAAACACTATTTTATACAGAGTAGCAAATTCTCAGTCTAACAGGATAGATAGAAAAGTATATAAATTAAATTGCTCATGTAAAGCTATTCTATTTACATCCTAAACATGTTACACCCGTTTATATTTTGTTAGCCTTTTAAAATCTAACACCTCTGTGTAACGTACAATATTGTGTAAATCAAGTGGTGACCCACACAGTATAATGTATTTTAGTGTTGTTTAAACATTATGTCCAAGGTATAGTATAAAAAAGGGTTGTGAGCAAAATATTCCTCGGTCCCTGCAGTTGTCTTTGCACTTCAAAGAGCAGATGTTCAGTTTGTCTGATGAGCTGAGAAATATCACGGACTGCATTTGCAGAAAAATAATCTTGAAAAAAAGAACCTAAACTTTATGATATATATTAGGTGCTGTATCAATTTTTCATTTACCTACTCACAATTTTTATTACAAATTTTTTAATGCATGATAAGCAGTGCCAGAATAACACATGCAATCATGCAGTGGGAATTGGGTTTTTTATTACTGTGAACTGCTGACTTCTATTCATTTCCCTTCCATTTGAATCCCCTTCTCTAAAGGAAAAAGAAAAAGAAAGAAAGAAAAACAAAGAAAAAAGATACTTAGCACGGGCAATAAAAAGGATCTGGTAAAACTGAGGTGTGGTGCTTACAGATTTTATTGTGTCTTCAGGCAGAGGACTGAGCAAGTGAGTAATTTGCCCCGCACCAGCAGCACCTCCAGCAGCACCTCCAGCAGCACCTCCAGCAGCACCTCCAGCAGCCGGGGTTACTCCTTTGAGTCACCTAATGAGTCATGATTCCACTTCTGCTTCCATTGCTTGGGTGGGAGGGACAGGAATTTCCCCTGGCCTGTACCAGCAGCAAACAGGATCCAACTTCCGACAATAGAAGAGGGAGCAGAGTGACGTTTTCTGTTAATTCTCTGCTCTCTCTCCCCTCTGCTCTCTAGGACTAGTCAGTGTTTCCTTCCTTCAAGCCCAGAGTCAAGGCTGGGATATTCTGTGTGATATTGGTTCCTAACCGTATGGCCCAGCTTACTTGCCAAGTGATGAGACAATAAAGTTTAAAGGATAACATTTTATTTTATCCATCTTGGTTAGGAGTAATCATAATGGTAATAGTTTTGTGTTCTAGACGGCACTTTAATCTGAAAGGAGGTCATTTTCTGCATTGTTTACGTGGGGAAACTGAAGTATGGGCTGATGTGATTGCCAATTGTTAAACAACTGAAAACTAAATGGCAGGTCCCTGACAGAAATTGAATTAGGGTGCTGGATTCTCAAAACAGGTGCAAGTATTAATTCTCTTAAAATCCATACCATAGTTTAAGCCTAAAGCACTACAGGGAAAAATTGCCTCAAGCCACATTTTTGGATGCAAAATGGGTAGAGATTTTTTGAGGGATGCAGGAACCAGAAGCCAGGAGCGTGTCTTTCCCAGACTTTGAGGGGAACCTCAAGTTGGCAGGTTTTTTTTGAGAAAGTTGGCTATATTGTAGGAAGGATTGTATATTCTGATCACTGCCATTTTTCCACAAGAAAAATAAAATAAAAAATAGCTGAAAACAATCTCCGCAAATCAGATTTCAGGTTTTGAACATGATATTTTAAAAGATCAAATTTCAAATGTAGAAGCCATTATCTGAAAGTCATCTTCCTAGCCATTCCTTTAATGGTAATAAAAGTGGGATTTGAGAGAAGAGAGCTTGTTAAAGAGAAGGAGGGGATGTTGAAGAAACGAAGGCAAGTAAGACAAGAAAATCTAACAATGGTCTCTCCATAAAAAGGCAACAGAGAATAGGGCATGATGGACAACTGAGAAAACTTCAAAAATATTGCAGGCACCTAAAACATTTTTTGTTGACAGACCCCTATAAAGAAAGCGATAAATAGCACCTTACTTTGTGAATAATTAGTGTCTTTATGTTCTATTCAGGGACAGGAGGAGGGTGATAGAATTTGAACTTGTTTACATATATCACGTGTTTCTATTAATCTGTAATTTCTTGTCTACTAGGTTAAAGTATCTGATGTTTATATGAAGGCTTTTATTTATGGAAGGCTAAAAAGAAAATAATTAGACTATTGAGAGGCCTAATTAAACATTTTGCTATATTCTGACAGACAAAAGAACTGATGTGACAGAAATAAACATGGTGCCATAGGCCTAGAGGAATGTAGTGCTGCACCTTTACGCTTCCTAGTGTGTTTTTTCTGCTTATTGGAGTAAGAAGAATAATTAATTTTATGGTGCGTTACTTTTAGCTTGACAAGTGTGTCATTTCAGGAAATAACATTTCAGTATGTAATGCCTTTAGTGGTGTTAGCAAAGTCAGGTTTTGTTGAAAATAAACTTATAATACCTGTAAGATTAATGCTTGACAACATTGAGACTATAATGATAACGTTACATATGAATAAGTGTAAATTTACTCAATAAAGATCATTCAGAGTGGATTGTAGAGTATATGAACTATGAATAGGGCATACAAAGGGCTATATAAATCAGACTTTGTAGCATAGAACACATTTAAGAATAGAAGTTTCAATGGTATAAGACCTCTATAGCCGTGATCCATCTTATTCTTGCCAAGACAAAGAATGAACATAATGGTCAGAGTTTTCCTTTATGTTGATAATAGTATTACACTTGGATCTTTTTACCTCTCTTTGCAACCATGTAGTATTTGCTATAGCAACTTTAATAACCATCATATGATTGAGCGATCTAATTCCAGATGTGCAGTAAGTTTTGTTTAACTTGAAACTTCTACCATCACATAGCTTAATACCTCAATTGGATGTTCCTTCTGGAAGTCCCCTGCGTCAGCTAGTGGCTCTTGGGCAGCAGCAGTAGCAGAAGGCTTCTGAGTTCAGCAGAACATTTTCTTTGACCGCTTTCCAACAAAAACCACTCAATTGTTTGTTACGTCTCTAAGCAGAGAATGATGTTTTTCTGATGAATAAGAAGAATTGATGGAAATTAACACAAGTCCTGTTGGCCTTAAGTGATATAATGCATAAATTCTCAACATGTGAAATTATCATGGACAATATTTTCCATGCTTGAGTAATTAAACCAGTTAAAAGCAAGTTCCAACTTCAGATGTGCAATAATGTGTGTTAGAGGAAAAATCCACTGTAACACACTTGGGATAGCTTGAGATTTATGTTTGCAATTCTTACCCAGTCTATTGCTTCTAGTAGCAAACAACATCTGCCAAGAATATTAAGAAAATTATGATTATGAGCATTGAAACCCACAAGTTGAAATTCCTATATCATATTTTAAAAAGCATGTCCATACTTGCTTGATTCTCATTCGTTTCTTTACATCATCTCTATATATTTTCTTGGGTTTTTCCCCTGAAAAATGGAATCTGAGTCCTCCTACAGTTCACATTACTGGTGAGAGGTATGATGTATGCACAGATTTTCTCCTCCTTTTTTAGCCATTGACAGGAATGCTCTTATTTTTTGTTCAGTAAAATTTGAAGATACTTGTACGCTTTTCTACACACTGCCTTCAGCATGAAGATTCTTGTCACTTTGACCACAATAACAGCTCAAAAATACAATTCTTTGTCTCCTAAACACAACAAAAGAATAAAAGGAATTTTTCATTTCATTACTGCTTTTTCATGAACTACTTCAATCTCCATATATGTGCTTCATCAAATCCCATTCCCAGACTGCTAAACAGTATGCCTTTCTGTATCTATTCTTTCAGGCTGATCACTTGGTCTTTTGAATATTTTCCCTTGATTACATTATTCTTTCACCATGTAGTCTCTGCTTCCAGTGCTCTCTTGATCTGTATGTGTCCCTGTTTCTTCCTATATCTACACCTAAGTGGTGCACTGTGCCTCGTCTTCACATTTTCTTTGAATAGTTTTTAAGTGGTCTTCATTTTTCTTCCGCTTCACCCATCAGTTCTTCCATCTCTGTTATCCAGGCATGTATCTGTTGCTACCCTCACATCTAACCCTCTAATCGCATTGCTTCGTCCTGTTTAGAGTGTAAATGCCTCAGGTCAATCACCTACCAATGCTGTATCAGGTACCTTTTTAAGCGCAGCAGGTAGCAGTGAAGAAGCAACAGTCACATCCTGTATGATATCAAGTGGTTCAGGACATATCAGTTTCACGATGATGAACGAGGATAGCAATTTCCATGTTTCTTGGCATTACAGCAGAACTGTCAATATATGGAAAGAATAATTCCACGAGTTTCACCAAATAGACCTATAAACCATAACTATGGTGGTAACTGAGAAAACATAAAAACTTAGTAGCTTTGGAATGGAGCCATTCATAAATACATACAAATGGTCTATTCCTGCTCAGAAAAAAAGCCATTTCACCGTGCTATCAGTCAGATTAATATACCCCAAAAGTATAAAAATATGACAAGCTGGATTTTTTTATTCTCTTCTTAGAGAGTTCTTCTTACTATTTCTGTAGTGTCCAAGACACTATTAAAGACATCGACTTTAGTAACATTTCAGAAAAGTTCTTACCTTCAAATCTGAAAGCTGAACTGAAAATATTTCTCTACTGAAATACTAGAACAATTTTTTTCTTAATGTTTCTGTCATATGGGAAGAATATGAATATGGGAAGAATATGGGTCTTTTTGAGTCATTGACGTTACTTACTCACTTGTGATGATATAAGAATTTTGTCCAGGTGGAGTCACATTGATTTATTGAAGGGTAGATCTGAATCCTTTCTATGACTGCCTACAGTGAAGGCACAGTTCATGGTGTTTTAATGACTGAAGGTTTGTTTCTGTTTCCCATTCAGCAGTGTAGATTAGGAGAAAGTGGAAGCATAGCAAGGTGTGAATGAGGTGGAGGGTCTCATGTTACTTTCATAATTCATGTAGATTGCATCAGGGGAGACACTCAAAAAAAATTCTCCTTATGTGTATGAGATTATTATTTTGCACATAATAAGATCTATTCTGTTTTTCTGCTGCATCAGGAGGGCTGTGCCAGAATGTATAGAGCTACTCCATTTACACCACAGGCAGGACTGGAATTATTGGAGGTGTCTATCTATGTGAAAAGCTCTTGAACAAATGAGCCTTCTGCAGACTGTAGAGATGTGTGTCAAAGGATCAAGATGTGTAACTTGGAGGTATTTAAAACTTGACAGGACAAAGCCCTGAGAAACCTGATTTGCTTTGAAAAGGGGTTTGGCCTAAATAACCTTTAGTGTTCCTTCAAACCTATGATTCAACTCGATTTATTTTAAAAACAAAAGACCCTTCTGTCATCAGTTCAGGAGCTTCCAGCTAAACATGTCTACCAGCTGGTAATTCATATTTACATTTTCACTTCAGGAAAATGCTCCCATTTTTTAAAAATATTTTTCCCATGAAAAATCAGTCAAATATACATTTTGTGTGTAATCATACAACTACTCAGTTGCAGACAGTCTGTAGTGTGTACAGGAAGGGTTTGAAAAGGAAGATGCCGAATGTTCTTTGAAATATCAGTTCGCAGGGACATGCTGATAAAGTAGTTGGTTGGAAGCAGAAGCTGATATCTAGTGATCAGAAACGAGGGCGAGAGATTAATGATGTTAACAAGAAAACAGCAGAGAGCCTTTCACTGCCGCAGCAGTAAAAACAAATATTGTTTATTACTGAGGACAGGCAGAAAAGAAACTGGTAGTAGTTGGCGTGAACTATCCAGCTTTCTCCTGGCTTTGACTTTTAGGTATAAAGTTTGAGAGGATGTAGAAAATGCCCCAGATGGGAGTCCCATAACAGTTATCTCAGCTGAGACTTCTGTTTAGCAATGATGGTAGTTAATTCAGTAGCGTCTGGAGCCAGAGTTGATGTGAAATAACAGTTCAGTTATGTTTTAATTTGTCGTGCTCTAGCACAGGTTATGTTACATTACTTCAGAGACTGTCTTCCAATTTTATTCAGTCAGAAGGAATTTTAAATGTATGTATGTTCCTTAATTCAACTGTATGAGTCTGCCTCTGGAAAACCAAAAAGTAGTGATGCTTCAGCAAATGAAGCTGTCCTAAACCAGTTTTCTGTAATGTTCCTGTTGAAAAGCTGCTAGCAATAAGTGGAACATGCTTTGCTGTGGTAGGTATTCTCTGGCTAATGTGTAACTTTTACATTCTATGCAATGAATCTATGACGTCATCATTTTGCTTTTGCGTAGTTTGGTGTGACAGTAGCAGTAGAAAAGATCTCAGACTGTATCTACACACGATGATTCATTTTATAGTTATGTCATCTTGATCCAGTTCTTCAGTCAAAAGACATGGGGTAGACAGGGAGAAAGACATAATGATAACTAACAGCAAGAGAAAATTTGTTGAAGCTTTTAATGTTTTCAGCCTTTTTTTTTTTTAATGAAAGTTCAGGAATGCTGCTATGATAAGGAGCCTGCTGTGACGAGAGGCAGTTAAACACATTGCTATTTATCAAAAATTACAGAATATGAATGCTGACCACCCTCCTCCATAGTTCACCACGGATAGCCAACTGCCCTGCTCGACTGTGAATCTGACTGTGTATCAGCCTTTGACTGCGAGGTGGTTTTCTCTGAAATCACAACGGGGGAAGTAGTTCTCGCTTTCCTGAGATAATTCATTGCCAAAAGTGGGCTCCGTTTGTGTGTTGTGGGTGTGCTGAGGCTGCTATTGTGCTTCTTCGGTATGTACGTAACCGTAGGAGTAGAGGAGACAGGATACGTGCCCTGTACAGAGACTGCTGAACTCTGTTCTGCTCCAGCTTAAAGAATGCACTTGGCAGTGGGCTTTGCTCCGATGGCCAGAAAGCAGCCCTACTGTAACTCCTGTATTTAATGTGTAAATGAGTGTGAAGTTTTCTCATTGCTGCGGGGTTATTCAGGTCTGTCTGCTCTCAGGATGAGATTACGGTGAGGCAATTAGTAAAGAAAATGCATCGCTGCCGCATTCAGCTTCTGAAGCTGAAGCTAGTGTGAAATATTTCCATTAGTTCATTACTATCTGCAGTGAGAAAATATTAGATCGGTGTTTTTTGACCTTCAGTTTTAATCGCTTTCTGGATGGAGCTCAAGATATTGATCACAACATAGAATGCGGTTCGTTTTGGAGCCAGCGTACCACATGAGTTTCCTCTCTGATTGCTGCATATTAGCCACAGCTGAGGTTTCTAAAGGCAATTGGCTGGAACTTCCACAGGATAAATGAAAGAAAGGGGGCCAGTTTCTGCATAGTATTTCTGCAGGAGAATTGGGGTCTGGAACTTGTAAAGACAGTCCTGGTCCATGATGAGGCATTATAAAGAATAACAAGCAACAGGAGTGGGATTTAGCAATTCCTTGGCCATCTTTGAAAAGCCATCATCCTCTTCATTTTGCTAAGATGGTTGACTGCAGCATGCGCTGAGATGGATAATTTACATTAGGCTGTGATTTTAACTAATGGACAGGATTCCAAGAGACTTTATTAGTGGGGTTCCCCTCCCCCCCCTAATTTTTAGTGCCCTTTTCCCCTTAAAACATGGTATTAGTTAATTACATAGTAGCTTCAATAGACTTGTCACTGGTATTAACAGAGCAGTTTCAGTTATCTGCTATTTTTCTGTTAATCTAGCAAGATTTCCACTATATTTGTTTTCAGTTGCATCTATGTTGGCATCTTGCTTTCTTTATATGCTTTTTAAACTATCTCTTAAAATATTAAAAGTAATTACCTTTTTTAATGATAGAACATAGCAATTCAAACATTCAGCACATATTTTTCTTTTTATGTATTGATTTTGAAAGCTTTTCCTTGTGTATTTGTTAGGCAGCTGGTCTTATAAATCATTAACATTTTAGGACTAACAATATTAATTTATAGAATGATTTGGGGACAAATCTGTCAGTAAATAGGGCCCTGGAGTATGAAGTTTGTTCTTCATCTGTGCACACGTTACACTATATCATGAAAGTCCAGAATGTGGCTCTTTGGGACAGTGGTGCCATTCATTGAAAGTTGGTATTAGACAAGTTAACTGAATAACTAGGTTCATAATAATCCTGTTTCTAATATTACTTGGCGTAGCATCATCATCAAAGAGCCATCTCTGTACTGAAGGAATTAACCAAAAGTCAAATTTTCCCAGCTGGTATTTGAATTTCTTTTACCAGTTCCTTCTCTTTGAAATATATGTTCATATGGTTTAGTGTGATATAATGACATTACCAGAGAGCTAATGTATCCAGAAAGCTACCCGTTAGTCTGCAAATAATTCTTTCTATGTAATATATAACTCTAAGAAACAAAAAATTGAAAATATTCTGAAGTATTTTTAAAATTTCCTGTTAATGTTCTCCTATTGTTTTTGAAATTATGTAGCATTCTTTAAAACCCCAAATGTATCATTTTAATTGTCTGGAAAGAAAGAGATAGGCTTTTCTAGTAGATTAATGGATATCAAGTGTGTTTTTCATCTTTTTTCTTTTCATGTATCAGGAAACTGTGGGTTATTTGTAATGATTTGTTTTTCAGAAAGATTGCACATAATTATTTCTTTCTAATGTTCTGTGGATATTATGGTATACTCATATAAAATTGGAAACACTAAGGATAATGCATTGGCCAGAGGAAAATAAGGTACTAAATTAAATGAGGACTTGGTAATGAACTGGAAAATTAAGAATTTAGACTATAAATCATTTCTTTTGTTATGACCCTGAATATATACACCTTTTGGGAAACCACAAAGACTGAAACGAGAGCCAAAGAAGAATTTAAAATATCCTTGTGTCACAGCTAATCAGAACAGCATTTTTTTAATGCTACTATATTTTATTGAACACCTCCACAGAGATATTAGACATACGTCATGTTTTTAACATTAAGGTTAGAATATATTGGGTAGATTCAAGCTTGACCTTCTGTTCTGTATTTAATCATATCTATAGGTAGTTATGTCCTTCACCAGAGTGTTCATTAACAATTTAAAAGCCTACAGCTGCCTTCAGAGGAAGGGACGCGCAGTTTATTGTAGTTTTCTTATGGGCTGCTTATTTTCTTCTTTGTAAACTTATTTTGAATTTCCTGTTGACCTCCAAATCCTACTGGTGTTTTTAAAAGGTTCAGAGAAGGTAAAAAGATAGAATCAGGCCTTTTGTGAAACCTTATGTATTTCCTAATGCTGAGAGCTAGAATTTAGGTTGTAATTACATAGCTGTCTTTTCTGCAACGGAGTATTGGAAGTGTATTAAACTACCAGTGCTGTGCACATTAAGTGCTGTTCCATAGTTTAAAGCCACAGAATTTAGAGTTAATTCATTACTCTCAATTTTTCTTCCCTAATGATACAACCTTTCAGAAGTAGCCTCATTTCACGGCTTTTATACTTTAAAAGAAAGTTTGTTAACGGAGAACTGGATTTTCAACATAATCACTAAAAGTAAAACTAAACTACTCATGAATCACAACATTTGCTCCTCTTTCCTCAACTGTTTTATCACTCTTCAAAAGTGCCGTGAGTAGACTAGAACACCCACCCAGGAAAAGCGAGTGCAAGCATCTCATGTTTAAGCTGGTACATAGTAGGAACTGTCCATGATGGAATTTCACAATATTATTGAGATCTAGAATGGGTAATTTTCTGAAGATAATTCCTTTAGAGAGGAACCTTCTTTTTGGTGTGCAAACGCGTTCTTTAGAAAATTAAGGATCGCATTCTATTCCTGGTGTTAAGATACATATATGAACAGTGAGAGTCCTGGATTCAAATCAATTTTTACTAACTGAAGTAGGCACTGAAACGTGAATCTTTCTCCACTTTACATTTCAGTACCAAGCGACCAGTCTGCTACTCTCACGTATGGCTGCTTGGCTACTCTGGGAAAATGTTTCTATTCTGTCTAAATATTGAAATATTTACTATCAGAACAGGAGTGTCACCTTCCCTAAGTGACTGCCTGTGAAAGTGGAAAGCCTTGCTTTGGAAATAAAGGATTTTAACCTTACATATCATCGGCTCTTATATCCAAAGCAAAAATAAAACTAAGCATTTAATCCTTTTCATTTATAGTTCTGCATAATTCAGGACAGAATGCAGCTCATTCTGCCATCATGGAGTTAAGAAAAATGTTGCCTTTGGAAAGTATTACCTGAAGGCAGGAGGTTGGATACTATTTTTAGGGAAAGCTTTTTCATTGTTTCTAATGACAATCTCCGCCTTAAATTCAAAAAGCAAAACCTGATGCATGGACATAAACCCTTCACTGTGGCGTATCAGGAAGTAAGGACACAACATTTACAAAGAGCGTTTGCAAAGAGACCTCTTGCAGTTGGGCCCAATGTATGTAGGCTATTGGATTTTGCTCTACATAGACAAAAATTGGGCTCAGCTTCTCTTCTCCACAGTCCTGTCCCTTTTCTTGGCCTAGAACTGTGCAACCTAGCCTTGCACATTGCTCTTTGCATGAGGCTATGTGATGCTTGTACGAGCAGGGTAGCATACATACAACATATGCTGTATATGTGCTATAGCATATAGCATAAGCTATTTTGATGCTATGGCATACAGCTTCACAAACTGGTGTACTTCTATAGGACATTTTAACTTTAGGGACGTGAAAGCATTTGACAAATATTGTTTAGCTGAATCTCACGAGCTACTTTGAAATAAGCATTGTTTTCTCTGTTTTCTCCAAAATGACAAGTTTGGCTGCGGTTTCACACCTAGTGGCACTGAACTAATCAGGCTGAAAGACTTTTCCTTTTCTTGGTTTTTTCCCAGTGAAATCAGTTCTTTATTTCAATTCGCTACAATAAGGGCTCTGGCAGCTGTGTCAGCATTACACCAGGTGGTGGTACAGGAATTCAGATGCCTGCTGTAACGGGGGGGCAGCAGGGTGCTTAAGCTATCACCAAAGAAATTGTGTGAAACAGCTTTTGACATGTGGTGGGGTTCCTGGTTCGCTCAAAATCACATTGAAATTGGTCACAGATAATGGTAGGAGAGCATAGCTGTCCTGAGTCTTTGCATTAGCGACAAGACTAATCTGCAACAGGAAGGAGTATTGCGTATGGTGGGAAGGAACATCTTGTCTAGAATTTCCATTTCCTCCTTTGTTTCCATCTGTTTGTGAAATAAGGGTTTTTTTCTTGTTAAATGCCAAGTTTCTTTTGAGAAAATCACCAGGGATATATTTGCAACTCGCCCACAAATTGCCCCAATTATTTCTGAAAGGTAAGGAATTTAGTGGAAGTTAGGAAGAGAGATGGAGAGTCAATTAAAAAAAAAAAAAAAATTGGTATTTCTTTCTAATACTTAGGCTTGTGAAGGAAGACCTGGTAAGGCTGTAGGAAAGAGATTGAATAGTAGTATTTATTTACCATTATATTTATTTTTTGTTGTATTGCTTTTAGTTTTCATGTGAGCAAAGCATGTCTTCCTTATGTAGGAAAGAAGAACTAAAACATTTATTGCAGCATTGAAAGATGATTCTGTGTTCGGGGCAGTCAAATAAAGACTGAAGCTGCTTTCCTGCTACATACACCCACACCCTCAAAGAAAAGACTTAAAGCAAAGCCTAAAAAGGCAGAATTTTTCTGGGAGGGCTTAGGGGCTGACACTTTAGTAAAATCAGGAAAGCACCTTGTAAAAAAGAAAAAAAAAACCACACAGCCAAACCCTGTTGTGCGGTTGGATGAAGAGAATAGGATTAGAAGTTCACACCGGGGGAAGGCTGGCCACAGGGGAGACACCAGCTGGCTGCCTCTGCAGCTCTGCAGAAGATTTAGTGAAATAGTGGATCATAAACAGGAGCTAACAATGTCGTACTGATAACCGCGACGCGGAGAGCAAAAACCCATCAGGTTGTGATGGATGAACTGGAAGAGCACATACAAGGTACAGCGTTTCACACCGCGCATTGGTGTGAAGGGAAGTCCAGAGGAGAGCGCAGAGAAGGTTTAAGGAAACGTGGCCTGGGGAAAAGGAAGGGCTGAGTAATTGGGGGACAAAAGCTTCAGATGTGACTGGTTTTTGTGCCTATAGTGGGTAGGCTGAGAGGAAGACTTTTACCTTGTAGCAAGGAAAGGCTTTAGGAGAAACTGTTTAATGATTAAGCACTAGCCTATATTGCATATGGAGCTTATTAAATCCTCACTGTTGGAAGTCTTTAATAACAGGTCTGAGCAGGAATTCATAAAATACGGTCTATGTAGCCCTGATGCTGTGTGACCACATCCTGAGAGGTACTGGTCTAAGCTACTGGGTGGATTTCTCCATACAAGAAGGGGGAGGTGCTGACCAGGACTGTCCGTTCGCATGGAGGTAAGTGACCAGCGGTGCACAACTGCCTGCAAGTACACCTAGAAAACAGAGGCAAACAGCAAACTAAGATAGCTGGACAGGAGAGGTATCTGTCTCAAATAACATAATTACTGTTGCTGATCCTGCCCTGAAACAAAGGGATGAGTTACATCAGCTCTTGAGGGGCCTTTTAACCCTGTTTTAACCAGGATTCTGTGAGTAAAATTTTTATTTTGCTCTGAATGCTGCAAAATTTTAAACATTATAATAAAGTAACTATTGAACAATGACTCTATTATAGTTGTTATGTCTTCCCCAGATGTTAATGAGGTAACTTTCTAACCAGTAACAAAACCAGAAGGGGAAACATACAATAGAAATTGGCTAGAATACAGTGAAAGACCAGAATATGAGGTCATTGCTATTATTTTTTGTTTGTTTAGAAACACTTCCACCTCCAGCTAAATTGGCCTGTGGCAATGTCTGCACTAAGATTACCACTTGTGCAAACAGTTCTGCTTTATTCTTTTGCTAAGCTATTATAGTGGGAGATAACAGTATAGATAGCTTTTGTGTGGGAGAAGTCTCACTCTCAGAATTGAGTCTAATTATTTACTTATCTTTCAGTCAGATAACGCTCCAAGAGTTCATACTTGTTTGCTAAAACAGCAATTTGAGTTGTCACCTTGCTTCTAACCTATTGGTTATTATTTCTGATATTTGGAATCATTTTCCATGTGAAAAACATCAAAGATCTTTTAAGATCAGAAAATAACCAGAAAGTTCAGATTTCTTTTTCTTGCTGGAAGAAAGTATCGATACGAGGCCACATTTTAGAGGATATTACAAAGTCAGCATGTCCACCACCTTCAAACGATACACCAAATAGTAAAATTAACAACTGAGTATTGGAAGGAAAAAGGAAAAAAAAATAATGCCCAAGACCACAGTCTCTTAATCAGATATATATATATAAAACAGTACATTTGAGCTCCTGACTAAGCAATTCAGCTGCCAGAACTGAAAGATATCAGTACATCTGGAATTTGGCCTCATATTTTACAGGTCAGCCACAGGATTTATTTTACTCACTGCTGTGTTATCATGTTGAACATGTTATACTCACAAAATATTGGCAAGCTTTGGCTTTGAGGAGCCCCTCTGGAATTTATGCAAACACAACTTTCAGTGGTTTATGGCTCATTTCACTGGGATGGCAAAAATCATCCTGCTGACCCAGAACAACTATTGAGAGATGCTCTAAAAAATGAAGCATTTGAGACTTGTGCTGATACAGTTTTACGTGCTGATACAATTTTACATCCATTTGACATTATCAAAACCATGTGTTTTTTCTAGCCTGATTCTCTGAATGTTGTGCCTTTTTTAAAATAAGTCTCAGTAATAATAATAATAATAATAATAATAATAATAATAATAATATAGAACTAAAATTTAGCAAAGTTATATGCACCTGAGAACACAGTCTCCGTAGGAATGCATCTATGTTATGAGTTCCTGAGGTCTCTGATGTTTGTCTCTCTTATGCATTTCCTGTTTACAAAAGTGGCTTTGCTCAATGCCTGGCAAACACAAAACCTTTCCTGCTGCCTCCCGCTGAGCCTGCCAGCCTGCACAATCAGCCTCCAAGTAGGTCTAGGACCCTCACGGAAACATCTTTCCCAAAGAGAGTGTTTGACAATGAATTGTGTAGCATAGAGTTTACCAGTCCCTTAAGGGGAAAACTAGTGTTTGCCAAGCCGACCTCACATTATTTTTTCCCCAAACACACTTTAATAATGAAGTAAAATCAAGCTCATTGTAATCAAATTCAAAGTAAACAAGTTCTCTTGTGCTTGGAAACAGGTGCTATGATGGAACAGCAACAGCAATAGCTACCTGCTGCTTTGGCTTAGCTTCAGGATGTTTTCTTTGGACTGAGAACTGAACTACAGGGATGATCTGCTCAGGTTTCAGAAAAGGGTCTGATTCCCAGATAATTTGCCTCTTTCAGGCATTCTCTTTCCATGTAAAAACTGCTGTTTGGAAGAAAAGTCTTCCTCTATCTATTCCCCATCTCCCTGGGGATCTCAGGAAAGTGAATGCATCTCTAGGGAAGGAGAGTGACTCTGACTCTTGATAATTAAATCCAGCAAGAAAGTAAGATTTAACCTGTCTACTAATGAATTATCACTGTTGCACTGGTAGCACTTGATGTGCAAAGGTCCTTTGAATGCCACTTCCTGATGGCAGACCTAGAAAAACTTAATTTTTAGCTGTCCAATGTTAAACCAGTCATACAATGCACGTTTCACTCTGCCCAAGTACTAACCGTTCAGATTTACTGCATAAAGTCCTCATCAACATACCATCTGTTATAGCTTGAGAACCATGTAAAACATGCTTGCATTAGTGAAAACATTCATTGCTAACTATTGAATGAGATGTGAAGACAATGACAAACATTGGGGAAGATGTGTGTGTGGATTTTCCATAATTACAAAGCTTAAAATGTGCTACCCAGGTTGTTTGATTTAACAGAAAATCCTGTCCTTAATAAGCTAATTTCTTCCTTCCCAGGTTAATAAGGATTTAAAAAAAAAAAAATCTAGGGAAGAATTTTGTCTTTGCTGGACATATCGGATACTGTTATAAATATTCTTGTGACTGTTTTCTAAAATTCATACCTCAGTGTGGCAAAGATGTATAGTCTAAGTATTAATTTACCTTTGGCTTTAAGAACTGTTTCAACACCAAAGATCCAATTCACCAAGTCTTTAGTTTATACTTTTGAAATCTAATGAGTTACAAAAATGTATGCCTTGTACTTTAGTTGTCTGATAAACCCACAATCTAGCAAGTACAATTTAATTTAAATTATAACTTAATCTGGCTCTATTAAGCCAGATCACAAATATTCTTATTAGCATCCTGGGTTTCACCCAAGCTGGGGAATATAGTCTTCTTCCTTCCTTGCTTTTGTCAATAGACAGAAAGAGAGGGAAAGTTCTAGCTTTAGCCTTTTTCCATTGCTTTGTTCTTGTGTTTTATTGTCTTTCTGTTCTGGGAATCTCTGAGAGGGGCGGGTAATTTCTTAATGAGAATGAATCAACTAATGCTTTTATCTGGTTCAGAATATCAGGCAGATGGGAAGGAGAAAGGAGGGAGGGTATAGAACAAAAGAAGTTTCAAATTCAAAGTCTCAAGTGCAAAAAATAATTTTAAAACTTTTCTTCTACTGGAAGAAATAGAATAGCTTAATATGTAGTAGCAGCACCAATTGGGTACAGGGAAATCATAGCCATATTTCTACAAGACAACGGTAATATTTTCATACACTAACAGAGTAATTTTTAACCACAGACATTTAAAATACAATTGAATGTCACTTCAATACTTACATGTCTTACGACCGAGTATTTACTACAGTGGCTGAGTTCTCTGAAAGTGGGACCTTCATTCTCTTTCATGCCTGAAAGGAATTAACTGTATTTATAAAAAACGTAAATATATCTGGGTACATGAGTATTTAGACACATACATTTATGTGAGTATATACTTTCTGGTATTTCTAGCACTGAATTCAGAACTTGTTAACATAATGGGAAGGTCTAATAGAAACCACTGTCACCTTTAATGCAAGTTACAAAAGATTATATGTAACTCATTGAAGGCAAGCAATGCTCCACCTGTGGATGAGCTATATAAGCACATTTCTAAGTACACATTTCTCATGGGCGAAGAGCTGATAGACAGGAAAGCTTTGAAAATTTCAAAGATATAGGAAATAGATTTGCCGATGTATCTGTGGTATTGATATTGCGACATAAGTTACAGGTAAACCCTATGCCAAAGCATAGCCCCACCTCTTCCTTTTCTGTCCATCTACATTCACCTTACAAAGTAAGACCGTAACCTCCTATTCCTGGTTGTTCCCAGCTTTCAGCTGTGTGTTGTAATTGCAAACTATCATTTGCTTTTCTCCCACCACACACCTGTATTTCCTCACCCACTTTCTTTTAGTCTGAGTTCACCAGAGGTAACTCCATATGGGCAGGCTGGACAAGGCTGCTTGAATATGTGTTGCAGGCACCAGCAGAGATTGGGAACTTCTAGGATGAAAGATTAAATGCAGCTTGCTGGAAATAAACATGAATTACTGACATGATGGATGCAGCAATGTAGACTTAGCGTTTGCTTCAAACTTCAAAGTGGCCAAGGATAGAAAAATATCTGACCTTTAAGGGACAGACTTGCTTGGGAATACGTTTTATGTAAAAGAAGGAAAAAAGAGGAGAGGCTTCTACCCTTTTAGCCACTGACTGAAAATCAGATAATAAAGTACTGTATTCTAATGCTTTCCCATTTTATCTCTGAGTGGCAGTCATTGTTTTAGAAAAATCCAGACTAAAAGCTTTTTAAGAAATCTATGTTCAAGCAGTTATTTACTAATGTTTTCAATTATATTGCATCCTCAGCTTTGGCTGGGCAAGAAGGGGAAAAAACGATGGATGGCAACTAACAGAAATGAAATGTGCTTTCTAATTACATAATGCTAGGAATGAAAATGATTTGTTATGTTGTGACTTTAAGCCTTCATTTCAGTTCCAATAAACCTTGCATAAAAATCCCCTTATTCTGGAAGAGATTTGTTATAGCAGTGTAGCAGAACAGTTTATTTTAAACAAACAAGATACAAAAACCTATCAGGACTCTGAGAGCATAGGACATGATTCAACAAATCCCTAATTTCTTCAAGAAAGGTATCTCTAGGGAGAACAAGCTCCTAAGGTCTCAAAAAAATTTAAACAATAGTCACTTCTCCCTCATGCCTACAGGAATGCAGGCTTTCTGTCTTTGGTGCTTGTGTTTTTTCACTGCTTTCCCTATAACATCTCGGTGCTTCATGGCCTCGTGAACTTGGTGTGTGTGGAGACTGTCACTGCCGTTCTGCAGAACAGTCTTTTTGCATTTAAAACAAGCTGGTCTTCAAGGAATGATTCCAGATGCCCAAAAGACATTTGTTAGAGGTTTAGGTGCCTTGCTGTACTTTAAATGTCTATCTTTACTGGGGGAAAATAACCCCTGTAGAAATTCGACATCCTGAAGAGATTTATACTTCACGGAACATAGTAACTGGGGAGTCTTTGTGAGCATTAGGTCTTGACCTGGTAATGCAACTGAGGATCAAATATGTGAAGTAAAAAAGAGAGGCAGTCATTCATTAAGCATAGGTTTAGTGGGCTCCTGGTTCTCTATCCATTTTTTTGTTGTTGTTATCTTCTAAATCTTTTGGAACATTAAAAATTATATTAACCCATTTTTTTGTACTTTCTTCTCCAATGGATGAGTCCTACGGACTGAACCTTTACAGTTTAGTCCCTTACCACTGAGGACAACCCCAGTGTTTACCCTCTGGCATTTTCTAAACTACACACTCTTATTTGATGTCCGAAGCTGTAGGAGAAAGTCCAGCGAAACTTCAGAGCTGATTCTCTATCCCACACTGAGTTTGACAAATAATAACCAATTCTCAGCAGATCACTGAAAGGTCTACCACTAACTCTTGGTCTAGTCTCTGCCATGTTTAAAGTCACCTTCCTGAATCCACAACTAGCTTCTGGGCAATATCCTACTGCAGAACTTAAGAAGATTCACAGCACCTAAAATATTAGGAAATATCTTGTTTTAAAAAAAAAAATCTTATTCTAATACTAGCATCAGAAATAGTTGCTTTCTTGTCCATGTAACTTGGTAAGTGGAGGGCATGCAGAACATTCACAGCACAGATGTACGTAAGATATGTTTATAAGTATCTCCTCTGGAACCCTTCTGGAAACCCTTCTGAAAAAGTGTTGAAGCCTATTTGGAGTTGAGGCTTGTGGTTTGCCCTGAACTGTGGATGCTTTTGAATAATGGGTCCAAAATGCTAATTATCATACAAATTAATAATTGCAAGGCATTTTGATTCAGTGAGCCTGTTTGGATGTCTAGCAAAAAAACTAGGGCAAAGGAGGAGATCAAGGTCAGCGGTCGAAGGAAGTAATGTGCAAGGTCAAACTTATTCCTTTTTAATTTATTTCTGTCATTCTAGACACTGTGAATTCCCTAGAGCTTGCTTATAAACAGTATAAGGTTTTGCATTTTCATTTCTCAGTGCAGTAAGAGAAACTTTAGCCTTTTAAATAGCATCTCAATTACAAAATCGGTTTTAAAAAACTTGGCTGTTTTTCTAACAACAGTAGTGGATAAAATCAGTGGTGGATAGAATCAATAATATTTCAGTTACCCCTTAAAAAACATTAGACACTGTGAAAACTGTATTTTTGGTTTTCTGAGGCCTTCTAAAGGAAAGAAACACGTTAAAAGATTTGAAAAAGTTTACCTAAAGGCAATATTCTTCTAAATTTATAATCTTCTCAATAACTAAGCACCACTGCATACATCATCTCGACTTTTTTTCTAGTAGAAATTACTCTAATCCAATTTCGTAGTGTTAAATGATATGTGCCTATAATTAACTCTTTTTTGACATGAAGAATATTTAAAACATCAAGGAAAAACTGTTTTTGACAAGGAGCTTATTTTGTATTTCCAAACTACTATCACTGTGATCAGAGATTATTTTCGTAAGGCTCTGTGCAAATCCCATGCACGCTTCCTTCCTCAGAATAAAATAAGCTTCACAAAAATGCTGGTGTGCCACCCGGCATAGTCAACAGATTGGTTATATTCTTTTAACAAGCGTTATCTAGTAGGAATGTATTTGAAGGACCAGATATGTGCATACAGGAGATCTAATACAAAAATGCCAAAAAAAAAAAAGACGTTTTGATAGCAACTGTTTGCCATCACACTTTTACCACAAGCAATTTGTAAAGAAGCAGTTGAGTTTAAATATGCTATCTATTTCAGGAGATAAATTTTCAACACTGTGTGAATGGTTTTACAGCTTGGTAAGGAAAATATGTATTTTGAATATGAACTCTCTTCTGTGTGAGCTGTAGTCTGAACAACTGTGAGCATTTCAAAATGAATCAATTCCAAATTCTCTATTACTTCCCTTTCCTCATGAAAGGCTTTAAGTCTTGCTTTAGAACCACACAGGTATTTTGAAAAGTTTAGAAAAAAGAAAGTCAGTGCATGAGAGAGAATACTTTTGTTCATGTTAAAATTGTCTCGCTAAGTAAATGTTGATCAGATGCTGCGAAACCCTGCGGCTGAATTCATTGCATTTGAGGAGGGGGGAGGAGGAAAAAACTCCCTCAGGCTACTGTATCTTATAAAACTATGACAAGCAAAATAGGCATGCACCGTACTTTCAGCTGGGATGCTGGTACAAAAAAGAGGAGTTTTGAGCAAAGTCCTTTGAACCTGTTAAATTCTCTCTCCATCTTGCAGGGTTATTGATTAGGCCCACTCCAACCGCAGATGAAGTCTGCAGGGGAAGAAACAGATCTTCAGTCTGCCTGTACAGATCTGCCGACATTATTAGCTGTGGTAAGAGCCGTAGCTTCTCAGCGGTTGTGGTGGGAGAGCTGTGTTAGGCCTGAGCACCTTGTTTTGTCGTCTTAGCTCTCCTTTTCCATGTTTCAAAAATATTTAAAAGCTTATCAAATCTCTTGCCGTATCACATGGAGATTGGCCACATCAAATAGATAGTTTCCAGTACAAGCTTTGAGCTATGCCAGGGTCTGGGATTGCTACCAGCAGCTTACAGAAAAGGGTGGTTAAGTGACAGGAAAAGTGTTTTCTCCTGGAAACAGGGCAGGGGTCTGCCTGTTTCCACAGAGCTTGGTGAAGGGGGATGGCTCTGGGATCACTGGGACAGAGGGAAGAAGCACCCTTGTAATCCCCTGCTCATGGAGAGATTCATGCTGTGGGCTGACCTTCGCGACAGGAGCAGGGACGACAGCCAGCTCAGGTGGGCTGCCCACGGGAAGCCAAGGTCTGAACTGACTGGGAATAAAAAGAAAGAGTCGTGGCCGTGTGTACATGTAATATTTCCTTATGTTAATCTCAAAAGATTTCTTGTGATGCCATCAGATACGAGAAGCACGATAATTCGTCTCTAAAACAGTAACCGTTTACAGGCCCACTTATTTATTCCCCGTTCATCTTAGTGTAAGCACTTATAATCACAATTGCTTATATGCTCTGAAACTTAGCCCAAAATATTTTGCTATTTCTATGTCCATTTAATTCCGTCTGCTTCCATGCCAGTTTTTCGTGCTTCTGTGTGTGATTTTGGTCCCACAGCTTTTTCAAAGGACAGAATTTTCAGTTGCTGAAGTTCGTACTGCACGCTGAGGTAGCCTCCCTGAGATTTTTCCACTCAAGGTCAAGCACAGATTCACTGTAGGTGGTCTCCAAATATCTTGGAAAGTTTTCAAGTTCATTAGCAAAGTCTGGGGTTCATATTTCTAAGGCAGGACTATGTTGGCATTCGTCACCATAGGCTTTGGAGAAATTTGGAACTGCTGAGTGCTAAAAGGAATATTTTCTCCATCTCTTCCAAATAGATGCAGCTAAATTCAGAAGCTGATTATACAAATTATAGTGCAAAACTAATCTACAGCTTAATATTGAGTTACAGACAAGCAAATCATCTTTGCTTAAACACAACAGCATGAGTTTCAGACATCTGTTATGTCTACCAAGAAATTCATGTCTTTTTATTTTTTTCTGATCTGTGTTGGTATCTCTGTATCTTTTTCTTTTTTTATTCTTACCAATGCACTTTTTTCAAAATAAGGTATTCAGTTATGTCTTTGTTGAATGAACATGAAATGTTCAGAATCTGATTTTTTTTACCCCAATATTGTCTTTGAACATGCTAAGGAAAAAATGTATTACATTCCTACTGGACTTCAAGGATGGATTTATTTCCAGTTTCCTGATCTGTTTTGGTTTGTAATTTGTTAATGCTGAACAAGCTGAAACATCTTATTTGCTGGTTAGCTGTCTCTCTGTAACACAAATTGTATTAAAAAGGGTTCAAAAGTTCATTAGCAAATCCTGCTTGTTTGCTCGCTGCAAAAGACAGACTTTACCACAATATCAATGGTAATAGAAAAGCACTTAGCTGTACAAGTCTACATCACAAAATAGTTGTAACACCTAATGAGGTAACATACTTGTACTGATGTCTGGGTAGTTATACACAATTATCTATTGTCTGCGTCTGTCTCTGTATCAACATATATATTTGTAAACACTTAGACTTAGCACTCTCCAGTGGGTTTTTTCATTTCATGTTTCCCCTAACACCAGCAACTAATATGGCAGTTGTGAAAAGGAGAGGTCTGTTTCAGTCTTTGAAGTTGTTCTGTAGCTGTTTTAGTCTTTATAGTTTTAAAATTACAATTTTTTCCTATACTAAATCTTTCCATATTTAAAATCATTCCCTAATTTGCTAATAACATTTGAGTCATCTGGAAGTCTCAGTAATTCGGTGGCAACAGTAAGAGAACGCCTATACTAAATGCAGTTTGCAAGTGTATAAGTAAAAAGAGAGGATACAGTGGATTAGAGAAGCTGGGTTTTATTATGTACAAACTGTTACCTATGAAAGTCTCTCCGTTTTCTTCAGTCATGCCTTGAAAAAGAAGGCTTAGTATGAAAGTAGAAAATTGTCACCGTCTGATCATGATTTCTTACGAGCTGTTCTCTTCTTGCCACCTTCCTCTGAAACTCCGCTGTGGGGCTTTGGAGACCATCAGCAGTGGTCCAGCGCAGCCTCTCATCTTCTCTGTGCTGCATTCAGCTACTGGTTGTGTTTTCTCTTTTTAGCCAACCTGCTGTAAATTTTAAGGGAAGATGAGTTGACTTTCCTATAACACGTTCCAAGTTTGCATGTATTTGTCATTTTCAAGACATGTGGGGTTTTTCTCTATTCTTTCTTCAGTTTTCTGAAATGTGTATCATTATTACCCACAGTGTTCTGAGAAATACAGCTGGAGATAGCCACCCTCCTTGGATTTTTTAATGATTTTTCATTATATTTCATAGTTCTTTACTGACAATGATAATTCAAACCAGTAATTATCTACATGGAAAAAAGGAACAAAACCAAATATGTTTTTCCAGGAATTTCAGTGAGAAATATTCCCTGAAGATCTAAATTGTTCAGAAAGGTATTGCTTTGTTTTGACAACCAAGCATCCCTTCTCACCCACATGGTCCTGTCTCATTTCACATTATTACTTTTTTCCCCCTATACTTCTTATTTTTGAAATATATAGTAGAGTTTAATTGCTAATATAAAAAAGATCTTTATTTCTCTGCTCCCATTTCTTTACATTATATGTATTATACACGCCAGTCCCTTGCTCCCATCTACAAAAACAAAAAAAAAAAGATTCTCTTGTAAATGTAAAAATGATCATCTCATGTAGAACAGCAGGGTTCAATTCCTGGGTCAAAGTGTGACTTTCCTGGGAACATCACTTAGGGCCATCTGCCCACCTAAGATTGCTTTCCCCAGCCCCGTGCTGCAGAGCCACGCAGCAGACAACATCGGGTCTGCTGGCTCATGATCACACGTGTCCTCATTACCCACCTTTTGGATTTTTCATAAAATTAGAAGAATCAAGTTGTTTTGGACTCATAATTTACAAACTGGCTTTGTAGCCACATGATTCAGTGTTGTTTCTAAGCTTCAGGGAGGACTTAACGCTTGTTTATCAT
Source organism: Aptenodytes patagonicus (assembly GCF_965638725.1). Lineage (NCBI taxonomy): Eukaryota > Metazoa > Chordata > Aves > Sphenisciformes > Spheniscidae > Aptenodytes > Aptenodytes patagonicus. Next base: position 7,771,320 of record NC_134954.1, read on the forward strand.
ACTTGTGCTGGTTTTCAAAGCAACCATAGGTATTTGGGAGCTGGCCGGTGTGATGACATTGTTGCAAATCTGCTGAGTTTCATAGCTTTAAATCACTGTAACTGAAAGAGGGATTAATATTTTCCTTTCTTCAGAAAAAGGTATCCTTAGGGCTATGCAGTGAACAGAACAAACTTATCATTACTATGTACTGAGCCATGATATAGCAAGAATATCCTTAAGCTTTGAGAAATAGTTCTAGAAATGCATCACCAGATATTATATTAGAAAGCACACATTATAATATTCATTACAGTAGTAGAATGTGAACTGCATGTTATTGTAAAAGAAAATCCAATTTGCTGCCTACTGCCTTCAATTTGGTTTTGACAAGTACTCAATCTTTTACTATATTTTGCTTTCTACATTTATCTTCTTGGGCATGTTCTGTAATGTCTGCTTAGGGCAAAACCAATAATCTTTTCATTTAATTTGGAAAAAAAGCTCATGTATTCTCTATGCTTAGTAGTTACAACAATATGAAAACAAATCCCAGTTGCTAAAGATCCATTTGACAGTATGAAATAGATTCTGACTTTTTAATTTAGGCATAAAACTGCAGAGGGCATATAAGGGATGCAGATTTATCGAGCTGTACCATTTATTTACGAGTGGTTGCAAGGGAGTGATCTGCAAAAGCCCATATTATTTTACCAGTGATGGATGAACCTAAGAGGGTATAAAAAAGTTGCGTTTGACCCTTGCAGAACAACTCTGGAAAGCATCAAGCTTATTTGGCTTTGTTAAAACTCTGAGAACTTGAGTTCATCTCAGTTTCTGCAATGAGTATTTCCCCAAAGTGGAAAACAGGTTTAATTAAATTGAAGGTTGCTACTTTGTAATTTAGCTCACTGCAAACAGTGGGAGGGAGGGAAGGGAGAATTTCAACAGGAATTCAACCAAACCTTAGCACTTCTGCTGAATTGTGCTTGAAGCAATACTGTATGATCAAAGGGAGACTAGTCTTGCCAAAATTTGAATTGTTTTAGATCTGAGGTTTGCTTTGCTTTATGTTCTTTCTCAATAATCACCTGAATTTGTCCAATAGTCTTTGTCTGGAAACGTCAAAAGAAAATATTTTATCTTGCTCATGGTAAATTGAAGGGTGGTAAAAATGCATCTCTAATTTTCTTACTAGTTTTTCCTCAGATGCAAGTGTGATTTTTTGGATAAGCCCTTCAATTTACCTAACCCATAAACACCTTCAGTGCCCTACTGCCCAAGACGGCTCAGATTTTAGAAAATAAAGCTTGTAGAAATTTTTGCTATGCAGCTCACAGAATCAGGTAAGCTGACCATGCTGACGTAGAAAACCATTTTTTAGCCCGATCCCTCACCTCCTTCCAGAAAATAAACAAAGAAATAAAAGGATCTTAAAGTTTGTTCTTTACAGTGCTGTTAAACCTGATGTCTTAATCCTTCAAACAGCATGCTGCAGCATCTTCCCTGTCCCCTCATTTATAATGGGGAACCGCTGAAGGGGGCCCAAGTTAGATTCATTATTTTTTCCTGGGATAAGCACCAGGCCGAATACTAGGAGCTATACCATGGCCTTACGTATTAGGGATTGCTTCCGATGATGGCTGAATAATTCCAATTATTCCTTATCTCCTCAAACTTGAAGGAGGCAACAAAGCCTCAAGCAAAAACAACCACAGCCACATGGTTTGTGGAGCTGTTTTTGTAGAATCAAATACTGTCAGAGCCAATTTGATACTTCTCAGACCTCTGAGTTCACATTTTCAGTTGGTAAAGTATATCTTTAAAGTTTACTAGAGCTTTGTTCCATAGCCAGAAATCTATTTATTCTTCAGAACCAAATACTGCAATCCCCGGCTCGGTAAAATTCCAATTGACTTCAAATATAATTTGATGAGCTGGCCTGTAGGATTTGACCATCTGGGAACTAGTCTGTAAGATATCAGACTTTCGATTTACTTGATATAAACATCCGATCTGTTTTATGCACTTGTAAGCAATTTAATTTTTCTTACCAAGGCATTCAGTCACTATGGAGATAGGTGTGATTTTAGAAACTGTGGTGTCACATATGCTCTGGAGCTCTGCTCTCAATCAGTACACTTGCAACCAATCGCAAGTATTTCTGCATGACCTGAAGATCCCCCAAAGGCTGAAATTTAGCCAGCAAGTACAGAATTGTGATTCTGCAAATCCCAACTTGCTGCATTACTCAAGTTTCCCAGGACTCTTTTTGGCATAGGAGTTTCTTCAGACTCTTAGCATTTCATTTATTGGTGTGTCCAAAGCTGCCTCAGTCGTGACAAAGCTAAACATCTTGTGACTGAAGCCCAATTCAGATTATCCAGGAAAAAGGTCCAGGTTTTCTGTGATTTAAATCCTTGAGAGGATCAAAATTTAGGAGGCGTTTTAGAGCACATTTGCAGAATTAGGTACTGTATCATCACTGAAAATACTGATGAGACCAGTCATTAATCTGGGGACAGGAGCCCCCAAACACTCAGTGATGCCTTCCTGCCCTCTTCCCTTGGATGTGCTGGCATGGGTGACTTTCTCACCTGATCCCAATGATACTGATGCCCCTGTGTGAAAAGGAGTCAAGAATAAGGGTGCCAGAACCAAGGCATGCCGCATCAGTGCCTCCACAGAGGTGCAGACTGAGGAAGGCATTTTTGTATCCCTTTGATCTGAGGAGAGCATTAAAGTCTAGACTTCTGCATCTTCTGAAATTGCTGTAATATTAAGATACTCTAAAAGAGCATGATTTCTTCCGCTGCTTGATGTTTTTAAGTTTGCCGCTCCACTTTGAAGTCTAAGTTATTTCAGTTTCCTAGAAATTATTCGATCTATTTTTTTGCATAAAGCTCTTAATCCTTAGCCAATCTGGAAATGCACAAGAACTTCAAAACACACTCCTTGGTGATTTAGTCTTGTACATCTTCATTTTGCATCAGCCTGTTAACAGTCCTCTTCTCATCTGTTGACTTCCATCTCTCTTTTCTGTATGCTTTTTGCCACAGAGAGCCTCTCACAGTAATCAATAAGTTTCATATACAGCAATTGTGGCGGATAATTAAATAACAACTCTATTTCAAATCAATTTAAATCCATCTGACTTTCAGAAATGACAGGTTTTACAGTGTAAAACCAGTAAATAAAACCCTTTTGAATACTTAAATCAATCCCTACTTTGTTTCATCTTAATCTTCAGAACGCAATTCCTGCAAATGTCAATACTGCCCTAATAGATTAGGTGATGATATCTCTGTATATGTTAGCTTCAGAGATACACTTGTATTAGATCAATTAAATGACTGTAATTGTTGCATTTCTACATATCACAGATAGAAGCAGTTTTCTGGCATGGTGCTTGAGATAAGGCATGTATTTACTGCAGTGATTAAGTACTACTATTGACATCACTGGATTTCTCCTATTTATTGTGTTGCAGATATACAGCAGCTACTGTAAGTTTATCAACTAACAGCCAATACTGCTGTATGACTATACAGAATGGATATTTTCGTATGATTGGCGATACATTTTTTTATTGTTTTGTTTTCTTTAGGATCAGGGCCCACTTTGGACCTGTGCTGTACAAATGCACAGGCAGAGGTAATCCTTTTCCCTTAATCAAAGGGAGAGAGTGGAAAGAAATAATATAACAACAGGTTACAGAGCAAATCACTGGCATAACAGAAACCATCTCTACTGAGTCCCATCTGGGTAACCCTATGCAATAGGTCATCTGCAATATACCAGATTGCTTTGTATCTTTTTTATGTCGGAGAGCCTGCTGTTATCAGTCTATGAACATCAAATATACGTTTCAATTCACATCTTCACAAGGAGGTTTGTGATAAAGTAACGGCTAATGCATGTTCCTGATTGGTGTTTGTTTAGCTACCCCTAGTCATCTGCAATCCTCAATATAAAGGTAACTGTCACAAAATTATCAGTCTTTATACGTGTCTGGTGACAGCGGTCATCTTATCCATCCCGATAGGTTTTTTATTAGTAATAAAGAAGAAAGAACAGGAATTAGCAGGTGCCATTGCTGTATGTAGCCAACTACTTGTCTGGCTCTGCGGGCTCAGATGATTTGCAGTCATTGAACAATAACGATCCAAATCACTAAAATTAGTAGAAAATACATGGTATTTGTACCTTGTTCAAAAACTGCAGCTGGCAGAGACAGTTAATTAGTCTGGGTTTTACCCACAAAGCGCTAGTTATGCCCTCAACTGAAACAATAAGCTTGGGTTGGAATATGCTTTTAATAAGACTCAAAGTTCTTAAATCTAAAATTTCATTTCCAGATAGTATAATTTGCCTGCACTTATAGTGAGAATTGAAAACTGTCACAAATTACACTGCTTCCCAGGTAAAATTATAGATGTGGCAGGGATTTGAACAACAGCTATCTAAAGGCTTATTCAGAACATCTGGTGGGCTGAGCAGCTCTTAGCTCAAACTGCTGCCACTGAGTTAGCAGACAGTGTTGCAGGAGGACTGTACTAGAAATAATTGACAAACCAAGATTCACTGACGGTACAAAAGTGTCCAGATAAATGAAGCTGAGCATGACTAACCCAGGTCGTATTGGCACAAGAGCCAACTGTCTAAAAGCAGAGGAAAGAAAGAAGGTAATGAAATATAATTTGGCTGTGTCATCGTATCTTTAATACAAAAGGAGACATACAGAAATGGAAAAAAGGGCAGATGACTCTCATAGGCTATCAAAAATCTTTAGCATTAAAATCAGCCAGGCTGAAGTGCTGAGTGCATTGAGATTTACTAGGGGTAGAGAAAGGAAGAGGTTCTATAAATACATTAGATGAAAAAGAGAACAATGAAATGAGTCAGGCTATCAGTTAACGGGAGAGAAAAACAGTAGATGCCAGGGAGGAAGCATTCAAAGCCCTCCTCCTCCTGTCTTTGCAAAAAGGTTAACAGTGACCAGATACTTATGAGTCTAATAAGGCTTTAAGAAACAACCAAAACAGATTTATCAAAAACTAATAGTATCAAACTGATTCGATTTTCTTCTTTGATGGAATGCTTAGGCTCTAAGGAGAAACCATCAATGTGCTGTACTGGAAAGTTGGATAAAGCTTAGTATCCTGTTCACTGACATGTTCATAAGCAACTGATGGAAATACAGGCTGGAAGAAATGCTCCTAAGGTGTAGTGGGACAGTCAATTTGGGAAACTGTAATTGAACAGCAATTGCCTATAGGTCTTTCAAGTTTCTGGAAGGGTCTTTGCATTTTAACATATTTCCCTTTTTCCTTTTCCCCCTTCTCTTTTTCTTTTCCTTTTTCTTTTACCAGTAAATGAAATAAGATGAAATAATTGTGGTTTAGGAATTACTTTCTTTACATTTCTTTTCTTTGCCAGTGAGCAAAATTTTCCTAAGGTTGGAGGTGCACAGCACAGTGACTGAAGACGTACAGAAAGATTATGTCCTATTTGTTCAATATCAAGGGACAGAAGAATACGACCAGGGTTTCTCTACATTAGTTTATGAGATCTTTGGCTTTTGGGGTTTTTTTAAGGTCTATTAAATTTATTACTCTACTACTTAAAAATATGATGTAAAGAATTTTGTTTGTTTTTTCCTACGCAGTTCTAACAAGCAGACTAGAGGAGGCTGGACCAGTGGGGAAAGTAAGTTGACATTGATTTGTTCTTTCAACAAAATGGGCTGAAGGGAAGCTGATGCACAGCTAAGAGAAGCAGGAGGGCTCCTGCTAATCTATGTGTCACTCAGAAAATAAGTTTTCAGGCAGAAACTTTCCCATTGCATGATTTGCATTAGTATTCCTGTCAAAAACCATAACTGCTGAATAACAAAGATTAACATGCCTATGGCCACAGGTAAGCTTTTCATTTTGTTATTTTTGAGCTTCTCATCTCTGTGATTAATAATTTGTCAAAAGGCTTGAATTCTAGACTCAGAATGCTAAATACATTAGCAATTAGAGCTCTGCAAAATAACATTGTAAACAGAATACCCAATGAGCTTTCAGGTGTGCTCCAAAATGCAAAGACCTTTTGAAGGAGGGAGGAACAAAGTGATGTGGGACAGAGGGAAAGGGAAATGCCTGTGCCTGGAGGCTGAGCCCTGATAGAGGCATGGGGTCTACTTCTGGCCTTTTCCTCATCAGACTCACAGCCTTCTCAAAAGCAGGAGGGAAAGGCATATTGTTTGGGGTATATAAACTGTATCTTTGGAGATGAGAAGCCCCTGGTCCAGGACAGAAAGAGAGGGAAGGGAGGCTGGGAGTTGGAAAACAAATGGGAAAGGCAAGGTCAGTTATAACAAAGTCTGTGGGCATGTACCGAAGCTGGTGTGTTTGCCACTTCCAGCTCCAACCTGGGCAGTGAATCCCCATGCTCACTCACAGTGAAGGAATGGCCCATTACAGAAACACATTTTTAAAAAAATAGATGGCATAGCACACCTTGGAGAATAAGTTTATAAAGATTCTGTGGGATTGCAAGGAAGTTTTAACTCAACAGGAAGTTCAAAAAATTAAGTTGCCTTTCAGTCTAGGCCAAGGATAGGATTAGGTGTACAGAAGAAATGGTCTATCTCACTCTCAGTTAAAATTACAGGACGTTCACTTTGTGTACATGATTCACAACTGGGATGATCCGCTCTCCAAAGACAAGAAGCCTTACAGTAGTGTGTTATGGTTCAAACCTACATTCTCTCCTGTGGCCAGTGAAGGAGCGCTGCTGGGAGATCTAGAAAAGTCCAGTTCAGATTTTTTGAATGTTCTGAAAAATCATCCTAATAAATCATAGTCATAATAATCCATTCATTTCAGTATAACATGGCTATCAGCAAGATCAAATTCTCTTTTCCCTTACTGGAGTGGAGTGATAATTCTTGGAACTTGACCTCTTGTGGTGTATAAGCCAGTGATCATAAATAGCAATTGGAGACCATCACCATAAATCTCCTTGGCAATGCAGTAAACTGCTGAGATGGAAACATAAGAGTAGATAATATTTTAAATGTGAACAGTTGATAGTCTCTAAATTGGTGCTGTTGAGCTGTTACTTTTATGTTTCAGGACTTACTTTTGTATACAAGAAAGCACAAAAGCTGTGGTTTTATTGTTACATCATGAATTTAGAAAAATCTGTGGGGATAAAATGGAAGTGCTTTTTCCTGAAGCCAACCTATGTCTTAGTCACTGAAAATTCTGAGGGAATACACTTGTTATTATCACTCATGTTAGTATTGTGAAAGCTGGTACAAATTCTCTCATTAAAATTTGATTGATGTTCTTTCAGTTGTCCATTAAATTAATGAGTTTTGAATGAAAATAATAAATTCTCTAAATAAGTTGTAGTTTCCTTTTAAAATGCTAATTCAGGAATAATTACAATCTACCAAGAGTTGTAGAACCAGTATTAGCATCCGCTGATATTTAGGAGTGCTGTAAATCAGTGTTTTTCAAACTTTTTATTTACCAAACAGTTGTGAATCTTTTCAGGAAAAAAAAAACCCCACACAACAGGGCCATTGTTACTGCAATGGTTTTCATTTATAACTGAAAATCAGACTAAGCTTTGGATAATCACTCTTGCTTTTGTTTTCCTTTATTTTGGTTGGTCATTTTTTTGTGCACACAGGAACACATGCAGCTGTTTTTTTCTCTCTTTTTTTTTTTTTTGGTATGTGGTAATTGTTTCACAGTCACCTTCTGATCTCTTACAGTTCCCATGAGCACGGGACATGACAAAGGGAAACACTGCTAACACGTTAGCTCCTACATCTGGTGCTTCTCTACTTTAGATGTGAACTCTCAGCCCAGTTGTACACCAGTTAAGCAAAAAACCAGTAGCTATTATATTAAGATGGAACAGATAACCGATATAGCTGAGACTCTTTTGGACTTAGCTAAATAATTATTTCAGCTACTCATGCCTGCGTAGCTTTTTTTTTCTCTATCCTCTTGGTGAGGCATTCAGTGGGGTTTTTTACTTGTTTTATTTTTAAATGAAAGAAATCACAGCTGATACTTGGCGTTTTGGTCAGTACTTTTCTGAATAATTGCCAGATTCAGGTTAGATTTGGACATTTTGCAGAACTCCCTTGGCTACAGAAAAGACGGGTGCTGGTTCAGATCCATGCAGTGAGTACCTTTTGCTTGTACTTCTCCAGAGAGCCAAAACATGTCTTTCCCTGATTTTTGCAGAAGATCCTGCAGTGCTGATTATTCTCCCAGTCGCTGGGAAAGCAGCTGCAATGTGCCAGCATACTGTGAATTTCAAAGATGGCATGGAGTGCCCTCCCTCCTGCTGAGAGGCTCTCATAAAAATAACTTGACCTCAGTAAAATTACCCAGCAGGCCTTGGTGAAAATGAACAGAGTAGAGCAATTGTTAACATGATGATGTCAAGTGTATCATTCTATATCAATGTAGCTGCTCTTGCTGCCATCAAGGGAAGACAGCAAGAAGGAAACTTGGGAGAAAAAACTGCTTTTCCATCTACTTCAGCCTTTCTGCCCACACTAGAAAAATAAAAAACAAAGAAACAAACAAAAAACAGTTAATGATACTCTTGCAGTGTACCATAACTTAAAATGCTGATGTTTCTTTCAAAAGTTTGATCCTTGCTGTAGAGTATAAGAAGCAAAAACATTCCAGCTAAGGAATTCCACAGTTTGCTTATTGAACAAACCGTAATTAGTGAGTTACACTAATTTTCATTGTTAGTATTCTAGGACCTGTACTACATTAATTAACAGGCATTTCTAATTCTAGTTGTTACTGGAGAATGAAATAGGAAAACAGGTAACTACCCTGCCCGCTCCTCTGTTTTTAGGATATGCACAAGTGTCTTGCCAACTGTACTCTAGAAACTGTAATGCAGAAAAAGGTAAATTCTCACCCTTTAAATAATATCTTAATTCTTGTAATATTCCATGCTGATAAATAGTGTCTTGTCTGTGTATTCTCATAGTCCTGATTAGGGTGTGCTACCCCAGATTTTTACTCAGAAACATTGCGCGGTGCTATGGAGCCCATGCTGGAGTAGCTTCATACTGCCAGGGAACATCACCGTGCTGCATCGCTCCTGTCATGCACAGTAAATGGGGTGGGTTTTACATAGCTGCGTGCGTGCACCTCTGGATTTATCAGGTTGTCTGCGTATATTGTATACCTCTGCTGTCATGCACAGCAGGATTTCTGGATATCCAGCATTCTGGCTGGAGGTGTGGCCACTGCTGTGAAGATGCTTTGGACATCCTGAACTCAAACACAAATGCGTGCAATTCTAATTCCAAGTGGTTCAGGTTTCATGGCAAAAAATGAAGACATATTGTGGAAGGAAGTAAAATATATGGTAGCCCTAGCCCACAAGTTTCTCTTTCCTTCCATCCTACTTTGCTGCCTCAGCACTCCTCCCAGCACCAAAGAACTGGGTTCTGCTCCTGATCTATCTGCAAATTGATGGTCTTCTAATGTTTCTACAGCTCAAATTGCCTCATTCTACTTTCCTTACACCTTTGTAAGAGCTAAAATTGATTTTATATGTATGGTGCATTGTAAGATTGTTTAATATGCAGTATTACAAAAAGATATAAATTCTTTTCCATGAACTTTAATAATATTTTTCACATTAAAATTTTCATATGTATGCATGGGCAATACATCTACCTGAAGCACAGTGGCAGGACTCTTGCAATATCAGTATGACTGAATGCTGCCTTTACCAGTAATTGCAGAGTTTAGGAAGTTACTGGAAGGAAATAATGGAAAGTTTAGAGACTGACTTCCAACAGGATTTGAAAATGAAAGTTCTTAATAGATCATTCTGTATTTAAATGCAAACACTTTTGCATACACTTTTCTGTAGCCACACGTGTACGTGCTTAAGGATATGCTCTAGGCTTTCTGAGAAATGGAATTTTGTTTGCTCTGTGTGAGTTCGGATGGCCTGTTTAGGTAACAAAGAAAGGCGTTTCAAGAGTGCTGGGCATATTAAGAGGCAAGAAATATTTTTTGCAACCACCGATACAGCCCACAGTATACCGCTTAAGTAAAACAAGCAGCACTAGTTTAAAGTGCTTACTAGTGCTCAGTTGTCATTCCTCTGGAGGCTTTTTCGTGTATATCTGTGTGTCCACAATTCTTGAACCTGTTGCTCGATTTCAGACGTATTTAACAGGGGGGAAGATGCCTCAATTTCTTGAGTTAATTTCAGTGGCGTTAAAATAGCTGGTCAGTTAGAGGAGAGAGGCCCTATCAGTGCCGTCTGTGGGGGAACAGTTGAACGTTGAGATCAATTCTTACTAGATATCAGAAAGGAAGAGAAACATTTTAAAAATGCCCCAACTGTAGGAGAGGCCTCAGTCAGAGCTAGCGCCAAAAGCAGTTAACCATGGAACGCATGTCTGAAAGAAACCAGGCTGGGAAAGGGACGTGGTTAAATTCATTTTGGGTGCTGGGATCTTCCAATTCTGCCTGTGTCTTCATTGAAATCAGTTTAGTTTCCATGCTACATATCACAGAAGGTCAGATATGCACTTGTTTACTGTCTTTGCAAAACTGCATATTTCGAATGGACACAAAACATTGATTTTCATTTCTTTGTTTTTCCCCTGTGCTAAATTATTGTAAGGAAGTGCTCAAAAAGAACAAGAAAGGAGGTGAGGTATATATTATGTTAGAGTTTACAAGAAGAGAGGCATACCCAGTCAATTATGGGTAGAGTTTACTACGAGGTCGGTAGCAGGGAAAAATATTCTTAATGCTCAATTATGTTTTAAGTTATATATAACTTTCTTGCAGCAATTGTGTGAATAGGTATATATTCTCTTGGAAGAAAGCAGAGCAGTAAAACTGAGAATAGCAAAAACTGATATGGGGTCACGTTATTTGTAGGAGTTGCTTGTTATACATCCAGTTTTGGACATCTGGTGTGGAAGTTGTAAATCTTCATTTGAAGATCACCCCTTTAAAGTGATTTTAGTGGGCAATAGGTGCTTAAATGCCTTTATGAAGTCCAACCTAAGCAGCTACTTGGCAACTACTGCAGAGCTGATTTGACCAGTGTGTGTGTGTGTGTATATATGTCCACAAGATAATCACTGGTTTTATTTGAAATTATAAGTCCTGGTGATGATGCTGAAAAAACATTTGTGTCCAGCTCATTCTTGACTAGTTGGGTTGCTTATGGAGTATCATTGAAGCTTTCTTCAAAGGGAAGAAGATGTGACTGAACAACAAGTAGAGCAGATTTGTTGGGAAAGTCAGGGCTGCTTCCAAGATTTTTTTCATGGTAGGCTTCCTGGAAAGAGAGAGGGATGATCATACGTCTGGATGTGGTGCAGATAGGAGAGTAGCTACTGAACTGCTTAGCAAAATGTCTGTTGAGTTCCTCCAAAAGTAATGTATGCTGAGACTTCCATACCTAGCCTGCCAAATCATTATAAATATATCTTGAATTTCATGAATTTCGATAAAGGGAAATGCAAAGTCCTGAATTCATATCCTCAGAGAATGAGCAGGGATTTTTTTCTCTGGAAGATTAGTATAATGAAGGCTTGTAGTTACTTTTGTATCTTTAAAGCCTGATTTAGCTTTGAAAATAATCTGTATTTGAAATGCTGTGTTATATCATAGAATCATCATCAGGCTACTGACTCTTCTGCTTTCCTTGAGTTATCTTTCAACTTTTAAAGCTTCTATCCTATTCCCATCTTGTCTGACTGAAATGTCATCACCTCCATTTTGGTTCATTTCTTCCTTCTAGCAAAGGATTTGATGTTCACCCTAAGTATATTTTATATTCATAACCTTACTTAGCTTTATGGTGTTTCACCTGTCATCACCTAAAATACTCATTTCATCCAGAGGGGCTGCATCATTTTGTTCTCACTATTGAGAATTTTGAACTTCAGCTGTGTCTGAGTTCTAGGAGATCATGTAGAGATGGATGGTCATTTGAGCTGTTGCTGTTCTGGCTTTGCCTCAGAATGAGCAAGACTAACTACTATCACAGGCGTACTGAAAAAAGGACTCAAGTGGTTTTCGGGCTGATATCTCCAAATCCCTAGGTGACTTTTAACAACTATGAAAGGTAACTTTACAAAGTAATAAAAAGAGTTAACTCTGCTTGTTATGGGAGATTTTTTATAATTGGTGAACTGAGAAAAGGGTTGAAACTCTTACCAAATACACTGAATAAAAGACTTCAAATCATATCTGGATATAATGAGCATAATTGTCATCAGCTTGTGCTTTGCATAAGCAATTTCACTGTGATTTGTGATTGAATTACATATTGGCAGATGAAGAAATTATTTTCTTAGGTGGTTAGGAATAAACAATGATTTTGTCAATAAATTCTCAGCTGTTGAATCTCATTCATCAAAAGCACCATCATTTTGAGAAAGCTGAACCAATGAACTCTTTTTAACTTAGAATAATCCAGCATTTTTACTCCTCTCATATATTCAAGCTTTACAAAAGACTGGAGATTTTTGCATATGATTAATAGTGTATTCATGGTAAAAATTCTCAGCTACCCCTTGAAATGTAATCTCCTCTTTTTTTTAAGTGTGTAAAGACTATATTAAAGCTCAGATTTATACAATTCAAACTTTTTTGATGCATTTTAGTTCCTTTTAATCTCCAAAATAAAACACATGTTTTATTTCAGTGTTTATTGCCTAACTGAATTCTGTCTGAAATGCCACTAAGCTAATTATAGTTCATTACAAAGTGAGATTCTCTCTAGCATTTAAGACTAAAATGTTGTGACATCAAAATACAGTACATAGCAAACATTTGAGTGTGAAGACAATCTTTGTAAAATCAAGTCACCTTGATGATAGATTTTAAAATTAATTTTAATTTTGTATATGTAACGTAACCTTATAAGCAGTTGCTATCTGAAGCACAGTTTCACATGGATAAGGTTGACTTAGCACCTGCAATAAACTCCACAGGGGAGTGACACAGCTGGGCCATTTTGTTTTCAGAAGGCCTGAAGCCTAGTCTACAATTTTCCATTCTTCAGGATGTTTCCATATTGCTTGCTTAGCCTTTGTTTTTGACTGTTTTAACACCTCCTTGAAATTTTTCAGTGCCAAAAGGAAATAATTGTTTATTTCGACCACAGGAAGAATAAATATTAGAATTAATGGTATGAAGAAGAGCTAAGCACTGTTATTTTGAAAGTTGAAAAGACAGAAAAAAAGGATCTGTATTTTAAAATGTTCCATGTCATGTTGACATTTAAAAAAAAATTAGGAAATTAAATAGAAAAAAAAGTTTTAGCAAAACCTTGTCATGAAGATAACTCTTCATTTAAAAACTGTTGAAATTCATCAAGTAGATATTTTCAGAATTTCTAGGTGTATTGGATTTAGATTTGTGAAATGTTTTGCTGTTGCTGAACTTGCATTTCTCACTTAAAGATGTGTCGACTAAATTTTTTCACTCCAATCAATTGTTGAATAGTTATAGACATAGATGTATTGGAAACATAAAATTGAAAAGTGTTTTAAAGACAAAAAGAAGATGTCAACTAGTATACATATGTTTTTATTACTGTTTTGAATGGGTGATTTAGATCGCTTACAGAACCACTGTCAAAGGTGTTAGCAAAAGTGGGTTTAATATGATGTTGTAAAAGTGCGACTTAACAAAGTTTGATGGCAAGGTTCACTCTATTACTGTACAGCACAATCATTTGAACAGCGATTCAAAACTACCAAGACAAAATCAAAGTTACCAAGGCACAAATCAAAGTTACCACATGGGTATGCATGATATCGGTCACTTACCAAAGATCTGCTGTTGGTAAAAGGTCACTCCGCCTCGAGGAGCAACCCTGAGAGGTGTCCCAGATCAAGGGGAGATCACCACCATGCAGCCAACTGCTTAGCAGGGAGAGCTCAAAGAAGGCTCACTTAGGCTTTCATATTTATGGAATAAAGTGGTTGGCTCATAGTCAAATTACATGTGATGGGAAAGGTAGGCATCAGACTCCTTGTACCCACAACTTTCTTTGTTCCTTAGAATCATGGAATCATTAAGGTTTGAAAAGACCTCTAAGATCATCAAGTCCAACCGTCAACCCAACACCACCATGTCCACTAAACCATGTCCCTAAGTGCCTCATCTACGCGTCTTTTAAATACCTCCAGGGATGGGGACTCAACCACTTCCCTGGGCAGCCTGGTCCAATGTTGCACCACTCTTTCAGTAAAGACATTTTTCCTCATGTCCAATCTAAACCTCCCCTGGCGCAACTTGAGGCCATTTCCTCTCGTCCTGTCGCTAGTTACTTGGGAGAAGAGACCAACACCCCCCTCGCTACAGCCTCCTTTCAGGGAGTTGTAAAGCGTGATGAGGTCTCCCCTGAGCCTCCTCTTCTCCAGGCTAAACAGTCCCAGTTCCCTCAGCCGGTCCTCATAAGACTTGTTCTCCAGACCCTTCACCTGGAGCTTCTGGACACGCTCCAGCACCTCAATGTCCTTCTTGTAGTGAGGAGCCCAAAACTGAACACAGTAGTCGAGGTGCGGCCTCACCAGTGCCAAGTACAGGGGCACGATCACTTCCCTGCTCCTGCTGGCCACACTATTTCTGATACAGGCCAGGATGCCATTGGCCTTCTTGGCCGCCTGGGCACACTGCTGGCTCATGTTCAGCCGGCTGTCAACCAGCACCCCCAGGTCCTTTTCCGCCAGGCAGCTTTCCAGCCCCTCTTCCCCAAGCCTGTAGTGCTGCATGGGGTTGTTGTGGCCGAAGTGCAGGACCCGGCACTTGTCCTTGTTGAACCTCATACAGTTGGCCTGGGCCCATCGATCCAGCCTGTCCAGGTCCCTCTGCAGAGCCTTCCTACCCTCGAGCAGATCAACGCTCCCGCCCAACTTGGTGTCGTCTGCAAACTTACTGAGGGAGCACTCGATCCCCTCATCCAGATCATCAATAAAGATATTAAACAAGACCGGCCCCAGTACTGAGCCCTGGGGAACACCGCTCGTGACCGGCCGCCAACTGGATGTAACTCCATTCACCACAACTCTCTGGGCCCGGCCGTCCAGCCAGTTTTTTACCCAGCACAGAGTGCACCTGTCTAAGCCGTGAGCCGCCAGCTTCTCTAGGAGAACGCTGTGGGAGACGGTGTCAAAGGCCTTACTGAAGTCCAGGTAGACCATGTCCACAGCCTTTCCCTCATCCACTAGGTGGGATTGATATATGAGTCTTGGAAAAGCCACCCGCTATTCATGTGTTAATCGCATGATCGGTGTTCCAAGCTCATATGCGTTGATGCTCACTGTGTCACTCTGTTCTTTTGTGTCTTTTCAGAGAACAGACTGAAACTAGAGGTGTTTTTGGCCCATTTACGACTTAGGCTTTTACCTTCTTTGGAGCCTGTACCAAATTACCGCTAGTTTGGTTAAGGGGTTGAGTGCATCCATCACAATTACTCAAGTAAAAACTTGCTTATATTTTTAATTCCTAGAGAGTATTAGAAGTACTTGTACATGCATTCACACATCATTTGTGTTACACTGGCAAGATATAATTTTTTTTAGAAATTTTTTTTTAAATCAAATGTATCAAATGAATATCCAGTAACATTTCAGCTGCAGGATACATTTACAGCACTGAAACCGGGTATTGTTGTAAAGCACTAGGAAATATTTTGCATTGACCAAAATTTTTTGATCCAATAACAAAATACAGATCCAGCTATTGCAGAATATTCAGTGAATGTTCATTGCCTTTTGCTGAATTACATATTATGAAGAAAATAAAAATATGGTATCATTCTGAAATCATCCCGGAGCTATTTTCAACACATTTTAAGCAACATGTTTTTGATGGACTCTTGCAAAAGGACTTTTTTTGTTAATTGCATTTAATTTTATTTTTTTATATTTAAAAGCCTTTAAAATTGCTTAAATCTGTAATTTTATTTTCTATAAAATCAATCTGGTTTTAATAGTGTTTCCACAGCTAAAGATAATATGTTGATTCATACTAAGTCTCCTATCTCCTCTGTTAAATGCAGAAACATGTGTAAGAGACTATTCTCCCATTGCTAATTCTAGATTCTGATTTATATACTGGGAAAAAAGCATATATTTCTGTATTTCAACATATTCATCAGTGATCTGGTAAATGGAATGAGCAGTGATGTGAAAGCATTTAGTTATTTAAGGTAGAAAGGACACAGAAAGGACAAGAATAATTACAGAACGATTTGGTAAGACTGAGTGACTGTGCAGAAAAATGGTAGGTGAAATTCAGTGTAGATAAATGTGAATGCCGTGTGCTTTTCTGATGTCTCTCCCGTCTCAGAAAGGATGTATTGGAATTTAAAAGCTTTAAAGAAAGGAAATAAAGATGATGAAATGGCTTGCATATATGAAATGGCTAAGTGGGCTAGGACTTTTTGCTGGAAAGGAGAGAGTTTAGAGGGAGATCTTAGGTACATTTATACTTAGTGTATAAATTATTAGTTAGTCTGTAAATACAAATATATTTAAGGTGACATTTGAAACTCCTGCATTTTCTTGTCCTTTATTGTGACTGTTTATGTTTTCTTTATGGAAGCATACAATTAAGGGAAAGATAGTTAACTGTGATCTAACTTGAGGACTTCATGTGGTGTAGATTCTTCTTTAGCACAAGTCAATGGTAAAACTCCCGGTGGGATTAGAGTTTGGCATATATAAATACACTTCTATGTGATATGGAAATTCATTTAAAATACAGGATTAAATCCTGTTCATCACAGTCAGGTAACGTTAGTGTTTTCTTCAGAGGGACTGCTCATTTGAATAAGAACATTACCCATAATCAGCAAGTCCTTTCAAAGCTTGGATCAATGCCAGGCTAAAAGTTCTCCATTCTTATTTCTTGGAGCCAAAGGAAGGCATGAAAAGAGAGAAAAAAATTACAATAGGCATTCTTATCAGCTGGTTTAATCAAGTAAGCACTTATCACTTCACTTCATTGGAAAAAAGGAGAAAAAACTCACTTTTTTGAATATTCTGACCTTGTAAGTTAGACAGGCTGGCCTGTTGAATGACAGGCTCGGAAGACAACCTTCTCTTTTCCTTTTCTGAGCGAAAGGACACATGTTTTTGCAAAGGGAAAGGCAGAGAGACAATCAAGGCTGTATCTACTTCAAGAAAGAGAGGGCAGACTGGTGGGAAGTGCACTGACTGGTCTGAGAGAGGAGGAGCTTCTGTTACTCCATTTTACTGATTCTCTAGTTCATTGGGTAATATAGAAGAGCGTTGGTAGTACCCATGAGAGAACATTGTGATCATTCAAGTGACACAGTAGGGAGACCAGAACAGGCCTCCTTTTATCCCCAGAGTCCATACGAAAGGGAGTGGAAGCAGGATCTTTTCCAGTCTCTTCTGACCCTTTTCCAGTCTTCCTCGACTCCCTAAGAGTTTTTACCTCTTGCATAGGGGAAAAGTGCATGTAAAAATGCATTCAAAATAAGCTTTCTAAATTTGATATGCAGGTTTTATATATATATATATATATCTGCCAGTAGGAATGTTTTCGGTTTTAAAGAGAAAATTAATGTGGAAGTTAAAAAATGGTGATAAAAATTTGCCCTGGAGGCTGTGTAGGGGCACTACTGGTGGCAGGGAAGCTATAGCACCCTGAAGCACACGCATGCATGTCCCCACACTTCCAGTACCTAAACCTATATTGTCTGGTTATTTGGGAGAGAATAGTTTATAGAGAATTGTAAAAAGAAATTTTCAAATAAATCCTTTTTCTTTGTCCTTTAAGCTACCCAGAAATATCAAACTACATTTTGACCTTATCTACCTGCATTCATTTTGTTTTACTCTTCTGTGTAATTGAGGTGGTAACCTCAGCCCTAAATACCCCATGCATTTCCATCTTTTCAATTTCCTCTCCTTTTCCGTACCTCTGTTACAGAAGGGTTGTGTGGCAGAGTGTAATTTTAATTCCACTGTGCTCTGCATGACCTCAGAGCTAGGATGGCTGTGCAACTTTATAGCATTTTCCTTGCTGCAAATAAATGCTGCATGGAAGGCTCCCTCCATGATTCAACGTTATAGAAATAAAAACGTTTAGATCACAGGGTATTTTGCAAGGATTTAGTGAACTACTTGGCAGTTTTACTTCTGGGAAGCATGAGTGAAGGAGGCATGAAAGGAGATCTGTACCAAATGAGAGGATGGAAGAAATATTGGAAAGAAAAAGAGACTAGGAACCTCGCCACTGTTGATACAACAGAGAAAAAAATAATAGTCTCAAATACTGCTTTAGCTACCAAAATCTTTGCTTAAAATATTGTCTAGAGAAACAAGTCATTTTTAGCACCTACAGCTGCTCCAAGATGAAGTAGGTATATTTTCTACTCTTTTGCACTAAAAATTTCCTCCCTGAACTAATCCCAAAGTAATTTCTTCTAACAGACTCATCGCTTCTAAGCCCTTAGAGTCTACTGTAATCATTGAGTCTGTCTTTCAGTATATTACAGAGTAAGTACTTTTGGTATCAGTGTTACAGCACCTACTGAGAAATTAAAAATTAAAAATTTCAAGTTCTGAAAAATCTGTTCCTTTTGATAAAATATTCTGAAAATTATTAACGCTTCCAGTTAAAAACATAGACCTTTTCCTAGATGGAACTTCAGCTTCCAGACTTTCTCTCTCCATTTTTAGATACCTTTTCAGATCTCTCTCTCCCCCCGCCTAAGAAATTAACCAAATTACCATGAAAATAGATTGTGGCAATTGGATTTCTTTTAAGTTCCCTATGCTGTGTTACCCCCCTCATTCCCCCCCGCCTCCCCGGATAATCAAGTATTTTGGGAAATGGGTATTTAGACTTAAGTTCAATGAACTTCATTGGTCCATGTTCCAAAATACCTTAACAGAAAGAAAGGCCAAAATAGACATACAATTGCAGAGGAAATTTGAAAACTATCAGCACAAATCAATTTGCTGGAAAAAGACTTTCCTGTTTTCACTTATATCCATTTTTAAAATGGCAGCCAAAATAAAGAAATTATTTGATTTTTTTGGCTTTACACAAAAATGGAGGGGTTTGTTTTCATCATGTCATAACAGATTCATGTTGTTCCAGTTTGTATTTAGGAAAAGAAGACTGTATGGCATTTGACATTGTGCTTGTTTACTTGAATGGAAGCATTACTGATCATCTGAGCACAGCTTGAAATGGAATCCAGGTTACAGCTGGAACACTAAGTTTGAAGCAATTAAGCTAGAATTATATTTACAGAATTAAAACATTTGAGGGGAAACAAATAATTATTATTTTATGGTGTTTTCTTGACTCCCAGTTCTACTTCTCACATTGTTTTATAAATTTCTGTGAAATTCTTATCCCAGAAGCTTCTTGAATGCAGACTTTCAAAAGCACTGCGTACTACTAATCTTGGAGTTTCTTTCAAGTTGTTTTTCAAAAATCCAGTCCTCTCTACCCATAACTTAATGGGAAAGAGCAATGCAAGAACAATGCACATGTATTAATTCTGTCTCTCAGAACAAGTTTTAGAAATTGACTTGGGAAAACCTGTAACCTTTTCTCTATTTTAAATACTATTTCTTCCAGGCTAAGTCAATTTGTATTTTTTAGCCTGAAAAGTTCTTTCCATGGCTGAATGAAAAAACAGTTTCAGAGAAATTAGATATAAGTCATTGTTTCACACCAGAGTAGTTCTCTCTCTCCCTTTGTCCTTGCTGGTGCTGAGGTTTGGGTTCTGTTTTTTCTTTTTCTTTTTCTTCCAAAGTCTCTCAAGGTTTTTCAATTACTTTGAGGTCAAAACTTTGGTTAATGCTGGGAAAAGTAAGGAAATGTGTCGCTACAAATGTTATCACTGGGTAAACAAATGGTCTTTCTGCTACCGCTTACTGACAGCTTGTGT
Source organism: Aptenodytes patagonicus (assembly GCF_965638725.1). NCBI lineage: Eukaryota > Metazoa > Chordata > Aves > Sphenisciformes > Spheniscidae > Aptenodytes > Aptenodytes patagonicus. The sequence goes on from NC_134954.1 coordinate 7,791,273, forward strand.
GACAATATTTTCTATCCATATTTCCTAGAAAAATTGCTTCTCAAAACATTTTTTCTTTTGCTTGAAAAATGTTTCAAGCTTAATGCATCCACTTGGATGTTTTCTGGCCTCTGTCCTTGGAGCAATTCCATTTTGAGCATCTCCTGCATCCCACTCAGTTTAGAAGCCAGCTGATGAAATTTCCTTGAATTTTGTCAGTTCAGCTGCTTCAGCTGGTAGTTTTCAAAGACATGGCCTTTAATTTTCTTTTTGGATTCTTAGCAAATTGACTCAGAATTTGTGTATCATCTGCTAGCCACAACTGACTTGTGGACATCAGCCCTTGCTATATGAAATTTCATATAGCAAGAGCTTGCTCTTTTAAATTCAGTTTATACGAATTATATGATTTAATTCTTTTCTGTCTTTATTGCACAGCCAACACTTTCCAAGCTGAAGTCATCCCTGTGTAGGCTGTTTGAAGTCCTACTGAGAAAAAGGGAAATTTTAGAAAGAAAGCCATCACAGCTGAGCAAGTGGTAGAAAATCAGTGCCTTCAACTTTGCTGAAGGTGGGGAGATAAGCTGGAGATATTCCCTGAATTTTTAATTCCATTATCTCTGGTTTCATTTTCATCAAGTAGTTAGGCATGTAATAGATGAGCACTTATATCTTTGTAGGGACAGACTCACTACCTCTGTCTCTTTAATACAGACACACATTCTCAAGCACAAATGCTCCTTTAACACATACAGGAACAAAACCAAGATCCCCAAAAGACTGTAAATGGGGGAAGCAGAGGAGGAGGGTAGCAGAATACTCGCACGGTTTTATTGAGTCCGAAAAGGGAAGAGCCTCACAGATTTGATGGAGTAACTGTTACCAGACCAAGAAAAGTTACGTCCCTTCTTACAGAGGAAACCTGAGATAACTGACACATCCTAATGACAGCCCAGCCCAGCCATCCTTGTTAGTGAACATTCTTGTTAGTGAAGTCATCCCATCGCATTTATTTAAAAATTGTTTTTTCATTTGGCTGAAATCTCGGGGGTCAGGGCGGGGGGAAACACCTTTTCTAGAATCATACGTTTGCTTACTCAAGTTATGTACACTTGCAAAAACTGTTGGCTACCTGATTGTTTTCACCTTGTTGGATCACTGTTGATTTGAGAAGTTTCCTGTGTTCCACATAAAATTATTATTTTCAATCACTTACTTAAAACATTTTCAGGGATCATTTTATGTGATCATGAAATGTCTGGTCTCCAGAAGGTTTATAAATCTCTGTGAGGCTCTCAGTCTTTTCAGAGGTATAATTGCAGATGAGCCCATCTGTTCCCTTTTAATTTCCATCTTCCATGTTTATCTACCTTTCTTATGTTTGGCAGTATATGGATGGCAGAGGGGCTCAGCAATTGGTGAAAAGATGGTAGTGCTTGATATTGTCCAGTCTGAAGAAAATAGAGCAAATTTTGAAACTTGAAAAATATGTTGTAATAAATAAGTGAATAAGTTCAAATTCAGAGTTTGTGAACAAAAATGGTGAAAAACTACAAACCCAATTTAAGTCACAGAGATAAATTCCTTTACAATTTGTTGTAAGGGTAATATGTATTCTTTCAAAACAACTAAATATTATGGATCACTGCTGGACATCAATAGTAGCACCATTACTGCATTTGTAAACCAATAGAGAACGAGGGGAATTCTCAACAGCCCTCTTAGAAAATTTCAAAAGCCTGGAAAATGTCTTCCTGATGTCTTGGAGACGGCATGCCACTATGTTTGTGCAAGTAACAAACTAGGTAGGTGCCCTACATATATCAGTGCATAAAGTTGTTAAATTGGTTCACACATTTTACGCTCAGAATAAGGGGGGGGGGGAGGTTTAAAAAAAATCTTCAACTAAATTCCCAGCTCTGATGAAAAAAACAACTAAAAGAAAAGGCAAAGTAGTTGCTGAGAAACCTCTCAACTTCACCTTCCTTTAAGGACTGATCTGGCATGGGTTGGATGTGTTTTGGTGCATTTTTGTTCAAACATCAGCAATGAGAGGGCCTCACCGATCGTACAAAGGATTTGAGTGCCGCTGTGCACTCTGTGTGGGCTGCCTTAGGGGCGATGATGCTTTTCTCCTGAAGCCATTGCAATAGCTGCGGCTGCAGCGTAAGTAGGGGACAGGAAGGCAGTAGCAACCCTGCTCGTCCAGAAGAGAGAGGGGTAGGAGTTAACAAGAGTGGAATAGGAAAGAGCCTCTTTTTCTAAGGTGACAGAACAGTTGGGAACCACTTCTCCAGATATTTAGCCTGGAAAAAAGGAGGCTGAGGGGAGACCTCATCGCTCTCTACAACTCCCTGACAGGAGGTTGTAGCAAGGGGGGTGTCGGTCTCTTCTCCCAAGTAACAAGCGATAGGACGAGAGGAAATGGCCTCAAGTTGTGCCAGGGGAGGTTTAGATTGGACATGAGGAAAAATGTCTTTACTGAAAGAGTGGTGAAACATTGGAACAGGCTGCCCAGGGAAGGGGTTGAGTCCCCATCCCTGGAGATATTTAAAAGACGTGTAGATGAGGCGCTTAGGGACATGGTTCAGTGGGCATGGTGGTGTTGGGTTGACAGTTGGACTCGATGATCTTAGAGGTCTTTTCCAACCTCAATGATTCTATGATTCTATGTTGCTGACTGGTTTAGCCACCCTGAAAAGCTCCAGCATTCTGCCTTAAATTTCCAGCGCACAAACAGCAGGGCCAAGGAATTTGCAGAAATCTAGGTAAGTTTTCTTTATTTCAGCTCAAGATGCCCTCACATCACTCAAATAAGCTATATTGGAAAGTTTTATTCAGACTACCCTGAAAATGCGGACTTGTCATACAGGATGTAGCCCATAAATTTACTCACTTTGTGCATACATTTAAAAAGTATATACATTATACAACAATACAGTTGGTGCGGGTTATATGTGAAACCAGCAAATACCTGGTGACCTTTCAGTTTTGATGACCAAATTACTCATGAATGACAGAACCTTTAGTGCATTATTAGCCATCCAATAAAATGATTGTACCTCAGGTGCTTTTTATGTGCCACATAATTTGGGGGGGGAGGGTGGGGCACTTTTCTAACTTTGCAGTCTTTAAGATTGCTATAAAATGTAATATAGCTGTTCTTGGAACACAGACAGACAAATTGGTGGAGAAATTCTGTACAAGGAGTCTAAAGTAGAAAATCCTTCTCTCTCAGCTGATGACAATTGGGGGGTTTTTTGTTTGTTTGTTTCTCTTTTTTATGTCTTCTGGCATGAACTGTTCCAAGCTGAGAGGGGAGGCAGATCAGCAGATGGAATATAGGTGAAGCAGACAGGTCCATGACGTGATTCATCACTTGCATGTTGTAACCTTCTTAAAGAAATTTCTACCTATATTTTTATACTGCCAAAAATAAAAAGGCAATTTCCCTCATTATTCTGTAATTTCTGACATTGGGGCACTTCATATCAGTTGGGTACAGTATTAGTATTACCCCTATTTTACAGTCTAGAACATGATGCGTAGAGATTAACGCCCATGTCCAGTTACTATAGGGCTGAGTTACTTCTGTGAGGCCATAGCAAAAGTCTGTGTTATGGTAAGCTTCCCAGGTGCTAGAGTAACATCCTAGGCTAATGTTAGGCCCCTTTTAGGCACATCTAAAACAGTCTAAAACTGTTGGGCTAACAGTCCTGCACTTTTTTTTTTAGTGAGGAACAGTTATAACTGCCTGCCTCAGGCAATGATTTGTTAGGTATGAAACATATGCAATTTGTTCATCGTTCAGATCTGTTACACAGATTCATCATTCAGTTTGGGAAACTTCAATCCACGTTGCTGGAAGGGCATTCTGTGAAAAATATTGCTCTCTATTTGCTTTCCAAATATCCACTCCTTGGCCAACATTGGGACCAAAGTGCTAGACTAGAGGTATCTTTTACCTGACCCAGAAGAACTGTTCTTGTGTCCTTACGCAGTGATTGACTAAATCTTGCCAGTCAGTCTGCTCTGCATTGCAAAGCCCTGGCAGACAGGCTGCAGGGCATTACTGCATTAGTAAACTAAGCTGTGTAGCTCTCTCCTTTCTCAAGGGCTACGGCTTTCACAGCAGAGTTGATTAGAATGAACGATCCTCTGAAGTACGTTTATAGGCATCTTCTGCTTGCAATATCTATCTAGGTATGTACAGTCCTCAGCATCTTATAGTAATTTTTTTTTTCCCATTGCTTTTACTACCTATCCTCCTTTATAGGTACAGAATTGAGATAAAAGACATCAGCTTGAGGGCAGGTATGTGAAGACTGTCATGAATCAGAACCGAATCCAGTATTTCAGTCTTACTCTGATCACCCATCCACTTCTCTCAGAATGAATTGCCCTTCTCGCTCCCAGATAGCTGGAGAACCTCATTCTTGCAATTCTCCTTCCGCTCAATGTGCAGTTCTGCAAGTTTTTACATACAAAGATAAAATATAAAATAAGATTAGTAAAAAAATATCACCAAAAGTAAACCTCTTCTTTTCAAGGTGTCTAGCTACTCTAGGAGTGACTTGTTATTCTGAAATACTAGTATTATAAACCTAATTTCATAAGTTTTCTTTTCTCATGAGAGGTTTCCAATTAATGCACAATATCAGGGTACCACGCAGCATTTAACCTCTCACTAATTGCCACTAATGACATGTAACTGCATCAATAGTTTTTTGTAATAGATTGAGTGATGGTTTTAACACAATTCCTGAAGTAGTTCTCTCCCACTTCTTTATCAAGGAAAGATGATAAAACGCATGCAATATTTTTAATTTATGACCTTTTCATTTTTGGAGTTGGCTGATTAGTTGAAGGCAGTGTTCTTGAGCATTACATATTAGAGTGATTTCTGCTTTATACCCACATTTGACATACTTTATAGAGCACCTCACAGTCTCCTTTTCTTCTCTGTAACAATGACTTTGTGAATGCCGTGTTTGTTAGAAGCCAGATTGAGGCCCTTACATGCATTGTTCATTTGTTGGGACTCAAGATAAGAAACATTAATTAGTTTGGTAAGGCCCCCTGTTTTTCTGTCATGTGGTAGAGTAAAAATTAAATAATAGACAGAGTCTTTCTAATGGAATGAGAGATGCAAAGTGGATGTTTAAAATGAAAAAGTAGGTCTCAGTTGCTTCTATAAGGCAACACCAATTAGACAGTTAAAATCTAGATGATTACTTCTGTTTCTGAGAAAATCAAATGGACTGAGAAGGTGCTTGGAATTAGACTGAAGCATAGTATAGATTTTTTTTTTTTTTACAGTTAACAAGAAAAGACTTCAACATATACTTTTAAAAAAATGCAGCTATTTTCTCCATTAAAATCATTCATCCTACATTAACAGATAATAAAGATGTCACTTCACTGACATCTTCCACGCTTCTGTGTAATGAAAATCCAACTGTGAAGTTTCAGACTCCTGAAAGCTGCCCTAATGGACACCATTTAATTAAACGGTCCCTGCAACTCTGTCAGCGATCAGTATGTTGCAGGCCCTTGCAGTTTGGCAGTCTGCAGAGATATAGAATGAGATATGGAATAAAATGCACAATTTTCTGCTGTGAAAGCCTGGGTTTGTAAATTCGTCAAAAGAGAAGTTACTGTGCAGAATACGGGCTGTCAGTTCTAGTCCTCTCCACTGGAGGACAGTCTGCCATAACGTCTTGCTCCCCGAACTGGCAGCAGTTCTGGGCTGGAAGGAGTCTGCCTAATGTTCCCTCAAGGGAGAGAAAGACAAGATTACCATTCCTACAACAAAGCTCTGAAGTTTAGGCCAGAGGCATTATAGGCACATCTAGGGTTTTCCATAAAGGCAAAGTGAGTGCCTTCTCCAGCCTTACTTCTTTTCCATAATACCTGGAGATGGAAAATATCAGCAAAAATAAGAATCTGGCCACAAAGTCCAGGAAAGCAAAACATCTCTGTAGGATTTGGGCGGGTTTATACAGAGACAGTCCAGGGGTTGGCTGGCCAGTAAAGTACTGAGAAGTGAAAATTCTCCTTTTTGCTAGGACTGCAAGGAAGCCTGAGGGAACTGAGAAGGAATTGAAGACAGAGGTATAGCTAAGTACACTTAAAAAAACCTTCTATATCTTTCTCAAGGTCCTGATTCAGCTCCAACTAATAAGAAAGAAACTCACAGGCTTTATAAATTTGGGTAGATCACAAGGATATCACAACTTACTGCCTAGTGGTGTTTGCTTCAGTCGTCAGCAGAGCCATAATTCTCCTTACAGAATCCAGTCAGTCACTCTCCCAGTCCTGCAGTATTGGACGGTCTCGTACCCAAGGAGTCTGTTGAGTATGGAGAGTCTATTTCTTTTTTTTTTTTTTCTTTTTGGGGTTTTTTTTTTGGTTTGTATGTAAAGAATAACGTTCATTGTGTCTGGCTGTACCTTTGAACATTTCATCCTCATCGAGCAACTTGCCTTAAAGCGATTTATTTTCCTGCAGGGTATGGGCATGCAGGAGATTGAGGACTCTCACTCTAATTCAGAAAGCACCATAGGGATGTGCTCAGCATTACATCCTGCATAGATAAAGGGTAGTATAATGGTTGAATTAGTTGGATTTGAGAGATCAAAACACTTGAGTTCAAATCTTAATGTAGATTTCCTCTCTGACCTTGAGTAAATCGCATGTAATCTCAGGCCCCATTTCCTTGCCTGCAAGATGAGGGTAACTAGTGCTGTTCTGCTTGATAGGCGAGAACTGTAAAGACTGTGAGGTATTTTGGTAACGAAAACCATGAGTATACATATACTCACACCTAATGAACAGGGCGATGAAGACAGACTCTCTGCCCTCTGCGCTAGGCAAACATGGATTTAGAAGCTACAGAGCAGATTTGTCTTTGTAAATACCCATCCAAATATCTCTGAAACATATTCACTCTTTTTAACACTATAACAGATAAAGAAGAAGAAAATCTGTTAGTGCTCCTTGTACAGTCTAGACAAGTTTTTTTTAATATCTTTCATGTAAGAAGCATTTATCAAAGCTGGCCTAAAAGTGAATTATTAGATAAATGCATGATAAGTAAGGGGGAGAGGTCCAGCAAATGAGTCCCAAGGAACTACAGTTCACATTTGGTAATGATGTAAGGTAAATGCTTGAGTGGTTTCATTTTATCCTACTTCTACAAACAGGGATTTATTGTTCTTTCCTTGCTTCTCCTTGTCAATGACAAGTAAAGAGTTGAGAGATTAAAATTTATCTTAAGAACCTCAATTCAGTAGAAAATTACACTTCAAGGTAAAGGGAGACCACTAGATTCTTTTCAATCAGACACATTTTTTTATTCCATCATTATTCAATATTTCATGCTCAGAAACTGTATGTAAAAAAAAAAAAGGGCAAACCAAAATTGAAAATTGATTCGTCTTTTAAAGGAGAAAAGGGTTTCCAGTAGTTGAAAGGATGTCATTTTCTGCTTTGGATCTTTCATTAATATGGTCAGATTTCATAATACGTACTGTCTTGACAGCATATTCTTGAGGTTCTCGGAAATCGCTATAGTTTACACACACTATTTTTTATTAGTACATTCCAGTTTCACAAAATACACTTGGCTGAGTATGTGATAGCATGGGCACTAGCTGTAAAACACTGATTTCCTCTGTCATCTCAGAGCAGCTTGACTCTGTCAGCTGGCATGTCAGATGTTCCCTAGCCATGTGTTTGACTGAGGGAAGAATTTTGGGGGTGCCACAAAGCTTCTGTTTACCGGACTTAGAGATTTATGAGAATCCAGTTTCTTCCTTTACTCTTATTATATCAGTTTATGATGTTTGATAGACATGAAAGGCATCTATGGTCCCTGTTGTCCCACAGATGCATCAACGTGAGTCCATTCCAAAACATATTCAGGTAACATGTTAGATGTTTCTCAAAAGGGATTTAAACGCAGTGTAACCGCCACCAACCGTCACTCACAGAGGCGATCAGCTCCGGTGCAGATGGTGGCGTACAGGGGGGTTTCCTGAGCCGGGGAACCCACAGGGGAGCGCAGGGACCCGCCGGGAGCCAGCAGCTCTCACAAGGGCGGCTGACGAGGTGTGGGCAGGGCCAGGAGTAACGGCGGCCACCCTCCACTCCCACAAAGGCAGTCCCGGGGAGCGCTAGCGACCAGGACGTGGCGCGGCAGCGAGGGCGTGACGCGTCAGTTTGCGCGGGAGGGCGCGCAGGGAGGGCACCTCTTCGAAGGAGGGGCATTCTGCTGGCCAAGTGGGAGACGTGGAGTACACATAACCCAGCAACTGGGCACAGGTCAAGGGCACTCATCCTACCCGACCCTCAAGGCAGAATGGCGGGCACTCGTCTGAGGGTAAAGGCCACGGCTCCGGCTAGGGGGTCTGCGCCATCTACCACAGTGGTGGCCAGTTAGCACGGACATTGCTGTGAAAAGGCAAGTACTGTGTAGCTTGAAGCCAGCAAGCAAAGAAATAATACCCAGAAATATGTAACATAAACATAAAAATTGTACTACTTCAGAAAACTTTGCTATGTATAAATTAGAAGCTTCCATGCCACTATCGTAGCGATTGTAATGCAGTATGACCAGCAGAAAAAGGACACAGTGGAGGTCACAACGTTTGAGTCAGAAATAATCAGTGTCAGTAGCTTCGCCAAAAACCAATCCAGGATAGACTCAGTCTCAAGAGACAGTATACCCTAAATGGTTTGTTTCTGTCTCTGTCCGGTCAAAAATTTGTGTTTATGTCTTCATACTGTCATGCAAATTAATCTTATCTATGTATTTGATATATATACACACACATGTACGTGTTTCATAATGAAGCATCTTGAAATCATGGAGGAAAGTTAATGGTGTCTTCCAAATAGTTTTTCTTTCTTTATCATTCACAGGAATCTCACAATTTTACCCACAAATATGCAGTCGAATCCTGTTCTCAGTGAAGATAATGGCAAAACCCTGTTTTTTTCAGCAGGAGCAGAATTGGTTTACTAGTTTTCAGAATTGCTGGCTATCTTTCTTCTTCCAGGGTTTTTTTTTTCTTCTCTGTTCCACTAAGCCTCACTTATTATAGTATTAATATTTTAAGAAAAAACATTGTATCGACATGGACAAGATTATAGATCAATTTGATATCTTTAAAAATACTTTTCACAAGTATTATATTAATCTTTGGAAAACATGAGTTCATCTAATGCATCCTAGAATCTGAGTTAGTTTTACCCAAAGACAGGAAGGTTTTATATGTAAGTCTGAAGCCTGGAAAGAAAACTCTGTGTGCTTTAGAGCTGTCTGTTATTGTGGCCTACAGGGCACAACATAAAACAATCAAATGAGTAACTACCTTATTTACTTTGCCTATATTCAAAATAAATATTTTTTCCTTTTTGGTACCAAAATGAAAACATTGATAAATTGATGTATTTGCTTTTATAAGCAGTCTATAAAACAGGTAGTTTTCAGTTCATTGTTGATGCAGTGAGGTGTCTGAATACACTGAATGTTCAAAACGGGCCAAGACTTAAAAAAAAAGCCAAAGTTAAATACTGAATCTGTATTCTAGTTAGGCAGCTGTGCAAACTAAGGTTTTCTGAACTTCATTCATTGTCACCCATATATATTTGCATAACTCTTCTCAAGAAAACTTGGCAGAACTGTTAGGCCTGTTTCCAATTCTTTTCATTCCCAGCACAAGCATGGAGAATGCATTTCCAGATGTAGAGTACACGCACAGAAACAAAAAGATATCAACACACTGACTAGTGATGGTAATTTCCAACTTGCAGCAAAGTGTTTACTTGAGTCACCACAGGGGAATGCAACTGGGATAATGAATAAAAAAAAAAATAATAATAAAGCAGGGTTATAATCTAAAGGTTGGAAAGCTAATACAGCTTCTAGAGGAGAGAAGTTAGTTTACATTGTACTTAAAACATTACTGAACAAAATAGGCACTAATTAGATTATTTGTGTGCTGGTCATTGATTAAAGTTCATCTGAGTTGTTCTGCAAGGATCTTCTCACCTCGCTTGTCATATTGACACCAATATCTACCATGCTGTGTGAAACAGGAAACGCTTTTTCTTTCTTAACTTGATTATTGGAAGCCATATCTGTTGACATCTCAACAAACAAAGGGAAAAAGTTAGCCGCATTACAGTACTTTTTTTTAACCTAAAGGAGTTTCTGATAACAGCTTATATTTGAATTCTTTTGGTTACCTTCCCAGTATAAGAAATGTCATGACGATGATCTGGCCTTATTAAAGAGAATGTTTTGTTTCATTTGCAATACATCTGTGGTGACCTATACAAACACCTAAGTGTTAGGGACAATCCTTCATATGTTTAACAAATACCTTTTCCCTACACCTCGCAACCAAAACATTAGTAGGTACGTCTTCCAAGAAAAGAAACTTCCTCTCCTGCTCAATGAATACTCAGAATAATCTGCATCAGAGTTGCTCACTAGTGTGATCCTGCAGCATAAAAAATTCCATCATGCTGTATTTTTTATATTTTGGTGCTCTTTTCAAAAACTACCATAAGGAAAGGAGATGGGTGATCCTAATGAGTTGTGAGGAATTTCTGGAAGATCCTTACAGGCTGCTAGAACTCAGAACGAAGGGAAATGTGGTTGTCTGAGCATTTTTGTTTTATTTGGCTCCAGTAGGGACACTGTCTTCCACAATGACAGGAAAACTTTCCCAGAAATCCACTTTGAAAATGAAAAGCCAAATAATTCATACACTCACAAAAACAAACAAACAAACAAACAAACAAACAAACAAACCCCCAAGTTTCTATACTGGTTTATATGGTAACAATTTTATAGTTCTCCTAAAAGGCTTTTGTACTTTACCAGATAAACTCTGATGGCTTGATCTTTGGGGGGTTGTACTTTGAATTGAGGTATGTGTTGTAACTCTGATTTGTGCCTGCTGAGGGCTTTTCTTAACCTGCTGGCCTATATTTTTGTTTTACTTTTTGGCATTTTCACCCCTTTACTGGTATTTTCATATACTTGAGTGCATAAAATCAGTGGAAAACAAAGTGTTGGAAATATGTAATCAATATTGTCAGCCTTTCTTTGGAGAACTTTACAAGTACAGCTTTTAAATCCACTGCACTATTTCTGGAGTCACATTGCCTGACTTAATCCAGGTAAGTCTGTATAAGAGTGGCAGATTTAGACAAATATTCTTCTCATCCAGCTCTAAAGGAAGCAAGTGGCACTGCTGGATCTAAAACCCACAGATATATTACCTGTATGAATGAAGTTGACACGAAAGTGCAGCTACTCAGTAGCAAGTACTGAAATGCCAAGTAACTACAAATGCCAAACTAAAATCAGAAAAGGCAGATCTTGCTTCAAGATCTGTGCAAGACAAACTGGTAAGTGAGGTAGCGGTAGCTGCCAGCTTTCAATGTTCCCATCTTAGCCTCTTTTTCAAAGATAAAAAGAATAACCTGGTTGCTGTACGATGAATCCAATTGTTTTATCCCTAAACATCTGTACTGCGTGCCTTTAATTCTGTTGTTTTCATTTATTATAAAAAGTATAGTTTGTCACAAAGAACCAGCTGCTCTGAAAAAAATGACAGAGGTTTGAAGCATAATTGTGTTTTGAGGGATTTAGATCTTTGGCCCATCACACATTAGAAACAGGTTTTGGGGTTGAATAGGAGCTTGTTGACTCCCACTGTAGTCCCTCATCTAAAAATGTTTAATTACCCTTTGAAGGGCTCAGCTTTGACATCATTCTTGCCTACAGAGGCTTGGGTGCAGCAGGCATGTTTGACCACATTGCCTCTGGTAATAGCCCTGACGAGGAAAGCAAAAACTTAGTGCAGAACTATCAAAGGCAGGGAGAATTTGTATTTATCTTCCTCCTCTTCAGAAAATGACCGTGGGATCTCACCATTTGAAGCTTTCCTGCACAGTGGACCAGCTAAATGCCAGGGTCCAAATGACTGCAATCTAAAATCTTTGCTACCGCTCTTTAAACCTAAATATTAATTTTAAAGTTCTCAGTCTAAATTTGAATACCCCTTCCAGCTAGTTCAAGGTGCTTGGCTTTGGGTCCAGTTGCTTCCAGGCGAAAGGCACTCCTAAGTTTGTGGGACACTGCGTACACATGAGCAAAGTAATTCTCTGTTGCCTGAGAGCAGAGTCCAATTTCACGCTGTATCAGAACATCTAAAATAGGGATATCTAAAATTGATAACCATCTCAACCCATGGTGAAATTGATAGCTTAAAAGATCTAATTTTTCAGATATTGTAAATATCTTCAGCTTTCACAGAAAACCAGATAGAGTTTTTTAAATATGTAATGTGTACAGTTGCAGTGCTGGTCTGTGTGGAAACCTGCAAGTGGTTCTTTATGTGTGTGCTTTCTCCTTTTTTTGCATGCACAAAAAAGAAACTCTACAAGAGGCCTGTATGACCTTCATATATGTATTTAAAAATGTATGGTGGCAATACAGCCTGTATGTCCACAAAAGAGTAGACATAAAAAGAAACCATGCTACAAAATAATCTTCATAACTCTATATAAAACCGTAAGGCATTCTCACATACATATAAAATACATAGAAGTCTTTATTTGAGATTATTGATCTCTTTTCTTTTTAAAAAATCTACTTTTGTTTTTTTGTCTCTGTCACCAAAATCTCACCAGTATGTTATAAGTCAGTATCGCATCACATAGTGAGCATATCTACTGACTCCTGTGCAACATCAAAAGCATCTGCCTTATTCTCAACATTTACATCTCCCAAATGAACATGAGTTTTGAAAACCACACATCTTCAAAGCTGGAGTGAAAAATGCCCCAAATTTCCTTGAACGTTAATGTATCCCACCTAAGAAATTCACCTAAAGCCACCATGGATGATGTACTCTCGGTATGCGCATTTTGTGCCGTTAGGATCTGGTCACAGGCCAGTGGAAACGGTGGCTCTTTCTTTGGATTAGGATCTGGCCCTTAACATTACTTTCCATTTCCAGCAAGAAAATGCTTGGTGGTTTGAAAATTGTGGAATCTTGCCAATTGCAGACTAATGAATGTCGCAGCTATACCCTGTAATTAGGAAGCAGAAGATTGCAATTCCATTTTCTAAAAATTCTGCCAAGGTTATTTTTCTATTACTATAGCAGAAGGAAGGGATGGGTTGGCAAGCTTTCTTGAAAATGTATTTACACTCTGTTTTTGAATAATGTAAATTTGTAATAGGTTTTATACAGTAGAAAAATAACAAACAAAAGATGCCAGTGTAGAGTGGAACTAAATAACTTGTCATGTTATCAGACAGGGAAAAGCATAACCTATCTTGGGTCTGGCATTTAATATCCCTGCATTGATTATAACTTCTATATAGTAATGCTTCTGGTGCAACTTCCTCAGAACTAAAAATCCTTGCTAACAAGGATTAATTCATATTATTCATAAGAATGAATAAAAGCATATCCTGAACTTAGTGTTATCTCAACATACACATCTACTGGAATTGAAAATTACATACATCACTTGCTTTTCCAATGATCAGAAACTTTCTACTTGCAAATTCATGTAAAAGGCAGTTTTCTGACTTCTGATCTGATTGGTCGCTTTAACCTTTTGCAGTGTTATCTTGTGGCTTCTATTGCCTCGTCAAAAAGCCTTGTGTTCTGCATGTGACAAAGACTGTGTGTATTAATAACTTAATTATACCTCTTCCAACCCTAATTATTTTAATTACTGCAATCATGGTAGTATAGCACTTGCAATTCAGAGCAATCAACTGTTCTTGGATTACAAAAATTAAGTGTTCATATGAAATATTAAGCAATGTGAACCTTTGTAGAGGTCTGTCGATAAGTCAGCTATAAGATCACCTACTCTGTTGCAGCCCTTTCTACAATTCTTGAGAGGAAGAGATGGTTCGGACAGAATCACCGTTGAGTGGCACTGTATGGCGTTAAGTAAAGAATCTAATCGTGTGCATGTGTATATTAACCGAGTATGCTCTGTGTAGCTCTAGCTTTGCCAGAAGGATTGAAAATAAAATGAGTGGAAGGAATGAATCTGTAAGTTGAGTGGCAGTATGAGCTCTTCAAAGTTTAACAATTTTCCTACATATAATAAATTTGAGAATGAAATGCAAAGGCATTTTTCATAGGAGAAATGCCAAAATAACTAGATTAACAGTATCTGTAAAAGAGCCGGGCATCTCCTACCTCAAAGACATTTCAGGATATGTGCTTGTCAGCTCACCAGTGAACTTGGTACTGAGATAGCCAGCTATTTATAAGAAACTGTATCATGATATTTGACGTGCCAGAAGAATTCTGAAAAAGACCAAGTGAGCCTAAGAATGATCTATAGCTCCCTGACTTATTTAAAAGAACTCAATTTTCTTCTAAGTGACTAAGTAATTGCTGAGGAATTTAAACAAAGTTTAAAATGGTTATCTTGATTTATCTGGGGATTTTTGCCACATGGGTGGCATAAGATACAATTTCCTAGAAGAATTGAGATTAATATTGATTAGAATGATCTACCTCCATAAAAGTTAAAAGAGATGCCTATTAGGAAATCAGAATACTGAACTACCAAGGCAAACTGAGCCCCAGAGTTTATAATGGTTAAGTTCTAAAGGCAAGTGTCCAAACATATTACTGAGGAATTTCTCTGCTTAAATGTTAGATATCTTCTTCGTGACAGAGAACTGGAACAGCAAAGCAGCTGTCAGTCTGAAATGCAATCAGTTTCCTACAACATATGCTTCATGACATGTAGAGAGCGGTACAGAAAATAAACATCATGGAGATTTTCCTGACTGAGAGAACATGCAATACAGAAAAACATACTGGTTAAGTAGATTTATTTAAGCAGTTAGTGAAGCTAAAGTTTGTCACAAAGCTCCATTTCAGGCTCCTTACTCAAAATAATTTGAATGCTTTTTGAGGCTGCTACTAAACAAAGTAAAAATAATGTTCAATAACAGAAAATAAAGTAGATTTTGTTTTGACAATTTTTAAACAAAATGTTTCAAGTTTTCATTCTGCTATGACATTTGAAAATAACATTTAACTAAATTCAGTGTTTAAGGGGTCAGAGAATTTGGAAAAATATTTTATTTTGACAGAATGAAATATTTTGTCAACTTTAAGTGTGGGGGTTTTTTCACTATTGCATTTGGGTAGGAAACAAAACTAGCAGTTTTGTTCAGGTATATTCAAACCAGATTGTTTTCTCTGAATGTGTTCCTCACCACACCACACAGACTGCACCAAATAAGAAACAAACCCAATTTACAAATGTTTATACAGATCACTGCTCAGTGCTACACAGAATTGCCAGAGCTTAGCCTAAAATTTCCCACTGTTTTTAATGATCCCACCCCCTAATTATAAACTAAGCCTGTAAGACTATGATAATAAGTAAATTTAGAGTAAAGCTGTTTTACTATAAAAAAGGTTCATTTTTGTTTCAGTGCAGTCCTGGTAACAATCTTAATTGATTAATAACATTGACATAAATAAAAGGCAATTCTTGTTTCCAACCAGATGATAAATATTTATCTCCAAGAGATGTGCCATGGTAAAAGAATCTCTAATTCTTCCAAAGAGCACTTTTGATTATCTTTTATTTAGATTTGTTGCTGCTGCCAAGTGAGCATTATGAACCTGTGAAAGTATACAGTCGGGAAATATACATTTCTGCTAAAAGTTTTAAGCTGCCTGTCATAATATTACTTTTTTTATATATTATCTTCTTTAGCAGAGAGTACAATAATTTTGATCAATATCTTTTCTGACATTTATTTCTGCACATTGCCAAAAGAGATTATCATGAGCATTAGAGAATAATATGGCAAAGAAGTAGTTGATTTCCTTATCTATTAAGTTTGCAGACCAAAGCCTCACATGGTATGAACATCATTCCTTCCAGAACTATAGCAACTTATGTAGTTGTAGTCTAGCATCCAAACTTTGCTTTCAGAAAGTTCCTTTTTATTTTTTGCAGGTAAAATGCATTTTCTTAGGCCACTAGTTGGCTTCAAAGGAACCGCTCCTACCTAAACTCTTTATGAAGCTGTTGTCTAGAAACTTGTTTAAACCCAGACCCAAATCTAGTAATCTAAATGATATTAACACCAATGGAAGACCAGCGCATCAATTTAATTTTGAAGTAGGATGACAGCTGGTAACTGAACTCTGCATTGAGAGACAGGGGGGAAAAATTCAGCTTCTGAATGCATTATTCAATATATAGATGAATGATATTCAGTTCTTCCCATTTCTCATAAGTAGTATGTATGATCTCAGAGTGCCTAAAGACAACAGTAATACATAGGTAAAGTACTGCAATACATTGCATTTTCTGAAATGTGGCATGCCAGCAAAATGAAACATAAGATACTAGCAGCCATTCAGCGGTGACATGTTGCCTCAGCTGTGGCATGTGTTAGCAGAGAAACTAGAGAACGATGTGCTTTTCACCGTGTAGAAAGACTGTGCCGTTACAGAAGTCTGCAGTCTGCTCTCGTTTCTATTCAATTCTGCTCTCTCTCGAACACAGAACTCTCAATAGTGAAACAAAACTGTTAAAAAAACCCAGTTTTGACTTGTGATTGTTATGTATTAAAGTTAATTAGCTATTTAAAGAATTGTGTTTGTATCGTGACGCATATTTTTAAAAAGCAGGCAAGAGAGGCAATAAATCTAAACATTGTCAGAATTCCATAAATTACCAGACTATCTGTATTTTCTATCTCTGTGTTAAAGGAACTTGTACGAACTGTTTCTTCTAAATTAGAAGAATGTACAGAAATTCAGATGCCAGAACTTCAGCTGGTGTAAACACATAAATAGCGTATCTAACAACATCCCTGAACATTTAGAGTAGGTAACGACTTGGTCAGTTGAACAATTTCCTTGTGTGCGGGTTTCACATTGGTATATGTGCATAAAGCTTCTTAGAGGTGATTTGTTCCTTGATTTGTACTTAGGGATTTTCCCTACTCTGAATTTTGGAGAAAACTTTGTGCTTAACAAGAAAGGGTTCAACAGAGTAGGTGTTGTGTTGTTATCATGTGCTGTGTACATTACATTGTTTCTTGGCTTCTTAGGCTGCCTCCATTTTGCCAATTTTCAATACATTGGATTTGGGCTTTGATAGACTTAAAAAAAAAAAGTGCATTTTAAAAAAAGACTATGTTTCTAGTCGTTAATTTTCTGTTCTCTCTTTCAGTCAGACACAGGTTGCATCTGACTGATTGTTTTTCAACGTTTCTTAAAAGACCTGATGATATGGGCTCAGCAGGCCAAGGTCAAATGTTGGGAGCCAGGAGCCAGGTAAGATCTCTTGATATAGCTTCTCCTTCCACTTACTGCATAATGAAAAAAATCCCTTAGGCTTTCTGCATCCTATTCCCAGCTTTAAAATGGGAATAATAAAGTTTATGCATTGAAAAATGCACCAAAATACTATGATTTAATTATCCTGTTCTGAATCCTGAGGTCCTGTTGATTTCAGTACGAGTTGATTAGTCCCTATCATACACAGAAATAAGCATGCTATCAAAATGCCATAAAATGGTGACACTTTAAGGGGTAAATTTTGACAGAATTGTAATGACAATGGTTATCTTAGAAAAAACCTTGAAAATGCCTGCAGCATAGAAAAGCAAACTCCAATATCAATTAATAAATACAGCATTAGTAGAAACAGTTTCTAAGTATCTCTAACTTACTTGCTTTCAAATTATAGATTGTTTACTTAGCGTAGTTCATTGCCAGTAAAACTTTCTTTTAAATAGAAGTTTATAAAGCAAATTATCCAACTGTGAAATTGGAAGCACAACTGTTTCAGCCCATCTGAATTTTTTTTAAACGTTCCCCCACAGTAATCTGCACTCGTCTTTATAGTGCCTACAACTGAAAAGGATTATCTAGTCAGAATGCATCAGTATATAATAAATGTGCTTCATTTCTTCCACAGTCCTTAAAGCTGACAGCCAAAATGAATGTTTGTCTCAGCATTGGCACCACTGGTACTTTTGCAGAGACTATTTCATGGTCCATTGGACCCTAAAGGACATTGTTTTTAAAGGCATATTATCAAAAGGAATGAAGCATACCATCAGAGTGCATATCAGCATGTATTAAACTTAAGGGCAATAGTATTGCTTAGTTGATATTGTAAGGCGCTCCAGTCAAAATGTATTAAAACTGATCTTTATGCTTCTCAGCTTTTATAATTTTTTTTGTGTCTAACTACTAAATACAGGTCATGAAAGGTACTTGTAGATATCCGGTAACTTTGAAAGAAGAACAGAAAAGTGCTTTATAAACAAAGTAATTTATCATCCTTTCTATATGTATATAGAAAACCTACTATCACAACTGCTGTTGTACTAATGGGCTTCCCATACAGTGCCACAATAATTAGCTGTCAAAGTAGCACAGCTCTGAATCCCATTTTGCTGATTTATGAAAAAAAAAGCTACATTCCTTTAAAAATATGCAGATTCACTGTTAGGGATATTATCATGAAGTAATCAGCTTTCTTGGAAACAGCTATTGAACTGCAAGATATAAATTTCTGAATCTCAAAGGTTGGGGGCTTATCAGGATATTCATTGGTCAAATCACAGCTATGGTAAGATTGTGCGGGCAGCGCCTAATTTGATACAGATTG
This sequence comes from Aptenodytes patagonicus, assembly GCF_965638725.1. Taxonomy (NCBI): domain Eukaryota; kingdom Metazoa; phylum Chordata; class Aves; order Sphenisciformes; family Spheniscidae; genus Aptenodytes; species Aptenodytes patagonicus. The sequence goes on from NC_134954.1 coordinate 7,809,972, forward strand.
CAGCAGTGTTCATTGAGTTAGATGCTGCATGGTCCTGACAGCTTAACTGTCAGATAAATTGCTGCAGTTATAGCATATGAGCAAGCCCATAAGCTGATCATATTAATGTTACGAAAATATGACACCAAAAACTAATAACGTTCTTTGAAGCATCTGGACAGAAGCAAAATCTAATCTTGTCTAAAAGATCTCCATTAGCAGTAATCATTCTGTAATATGATCAACATATTCTTGTCAAAGCAGATAGTACTGTGCAGTATTAGTAAAACTGATTAAACATGGCATGCTATTCTCAAATAAACCTTCAGCTTTGGGAATCGGGGCCTGCTGATTACACTGGATTTGTTGGTTAAAACACGTCCAAGCCATTTTCAAAATAGCTTCTTCTGGAGTTTTATTCTTAGTAAGGGAGAAGTATGCCGTAGCAGAAAAGAAATCAAAATGAGAAGTTAGGCCTTATAGAATTTGAACAGCTCAAAGAAGGGAAAAAAACCACCTGAGAAACGTTGAGCCCTTAGTACAATAATCTTTCATTGCCTCCCAGAAAAATGTAGGTTTATACATCCTTTGCTTGTGATACCTTGTGATCCAATTGCATAATCAACCAAAGTTCCTTCAAGGATGCACATTCTTATAGCTGAAGAATAAATACGTCAAGAGCACATCAGGCTGTCTGCTTCTTTGTTAAAAAAGGCCTCACTCTTTGGGGTAAGCCTTTGCAAGTGACGCATGATTTGCTGAAAGTTTATGCTGTGAAACATATGGTCCATGATCCTCTGATGTTCCTTGCAACCACAGAAGTTAGTGAACTTAAAAGGGAGGATAAAGCTTGACATCAAGCACCATGCATTTTTTGCTCAATATCGTTGCTGTGAGCCAGGAAAGTTCCATCCATGACAATCTAGAGCAATGCAAAAGAGCTAAAGAGCTGGAATTTAGTATTAAGAGAGCATGTGAATCGTTCTTACTTTCTTTTTTCTTTTTTTTTTTTTTTTTAAATATTTTTATTTAACTAATTCTGCTATAAGATCTCCAGAGTACTGCAGAATCTAGCTACTCTGCTAGGGATGTGCATTCACCTACCCAAGGAGCACACAGACCCTAGTTTAAATTATAATTGGAAAATATTTCTCCAGCTGTGAACTGCTTCCCCTTTTTGGGTTGTAAAAGGATCCAGATAGATCTGAGGAGCTTTAGTCTGCAGCAACTCAGTTCCTTAAGGCTGAGAGGACTGTTGACAGGCTGTAATTACAGCCTGCAAGTGTTTACTTTGGCTGGAAAATTGCTAAGCACCTTTAACAGCTGGCAGCAGCTAAGTTTCTCCAGAGAAGGAGAATGAGAATGAGCAAAAAAGGTGCAACAGATAAGGATGGTGGCTCCTGCTTTCTTGCCTGGAGGAACTGAGCTGTGGCTGGTTGCGGACCCTCTGCAAATAGGGATGAGCTAAAACAGGAAAGGACGGTAAGGCATGGTGGGAGAGACTTCGGAGGGGCACAGGGGATTTTTTTCTTGGCAAATGAGGAGTTGCAACCTGTTGGGTTGCATTTCAGAGATGGAACCAGATGGACTCATCAGTGCTGCTGTAACTGGATGAGTGAAAGTGCTTTCCCCCGCATGACAAAGAGATTGAGTTGGTGCAGAACTTTGTTATCTCAGAAGTGTAAACATTGCTGTGAAGCGCTACCAAAGAAGAAACACATTATTTGCAGACTTTAAGTAGGTTGTGAAAGTTTGAAGACAAGGTGGAAACAGCAAGATGTTCCTCCTTCTATGTAACATGAATTAATTAAGACCAATTTAGGGGTAGTTTTATTTGGGAACTTGACAGTAATTGCAAGGGGCGGGGGAGGGCAAGAGTAAGGAGAGAGCAAAGCAGTACACCCAATGACGAAGGATTTGAGAAAGTTCAAAAAATATAGTTTTGAATAAAATACCCACCCATAATGAAGAGTCTGGTTCCAAACTGCAAGGGAGATAATTTAGTTATTTTCTGCAATGTAAGGACAAAGGCAACAAAGCAGATTGACAAATAATGTGTTTTCAGCATGCTTTTTGTGTTTTCTTTCCCTCAGCCATTTTGAACTGAACATCAAACACTTTTTTTGTTCCACTGATGAAAGGACAGTTATTACACTGGGATAAAGTATTTCCCAATATTTATCCTTGTAAAGAGAAAAATAGGGCAAAATGTTGGAACGTCTGGGAAAATTAAGTTTAGTTTCTACTGGCACGACCTTGTCTAAGAGGATAGGTATCTGTATCATGATGTTATAGTGTCCTCGTGAGAGAGATGCCTCATTTTTACAGCAGGAGAGCTACTTTCAAGGTGAAGGATGTTCAATGTTAAATCATAAATTCAACAAGCCTACTCTGTCACAAGAAACAAATTCAATTTTACAGTAAAAATTGTACACTGAGTATCTGTGCTTCTAAAATGGAGATGGGCTGATGATAAATGAGATCGGGGCAATAGATGTCAGACCCTCTAAATTATATGGGCTAGACTGAAAGCAGTACTAGACACACACAATGCAGTAAAAGGAAATGAGAGTGCACCCATTTATATGAATATTTACATGCTAAGCATCTTTTAATGTGTGTGTGTGAAATAGATGGAAATTTCTTCGCTTTTCCCCATCTAGTGCCCCGAGACCGGCTCACAGGAGGTTGTGGGGTTTGCTGACCAATGTCAAAGTCCACCTGGCACTTTTCTCCCCCTTTACAAGAAGCAAGAAGGCAGCTGCCACTCAGACTGCCTCTGTGCCAGTCTGCCTCCCATGCTGATGCACTCACAGGCAAGTCCTTCCTCAAGCTGCATCAGGAACCAGTTTTAACTTCCGAGTACAATGAATTACTTTTTTAACATTTTTCCCTGATGATTTAGCCCTTAAAAGTTAACCTCATAGAGTACATCATTTAAACACGATTTCAAAGCAGAAATAATATTTCAGTAATACCTTATTAGAACCAATAGCTCACTCTGTAATGGAACCTTAACTCCACTGACAAACTGAATGAATACAAAGGAACAAAGCTGCTCAAACACTGAAAATGAATTATTTCACTTTCTTTTATGTCTGTACCATGCAATAATTTCCCCTTATTAAGGCAGTATATTTCAGAGGAATTACAATTTATACACAATGAACAATATCTTAAAATATCATTGTTTCTTGGATATTTTCAGTGAGAGAACTGATGGGCAGATCTTTCACTGGAAGATGTATAAGCAGAAATTAAACTGAAAAAGTGTTGTGTGCCATTTGTAGTAGGAAACAATGATACTGGGATCAACAGACATGCATTATAAATACACAGGACCAGATTTATGTATTTCTTTTGAAAATTTTGGCATTGAGACAAATTTGGTAAAATGTGTTCTCAGACTTACTATGTTGCACTATATCCTGGACTTTTGGTAATGATTAAACTTAATGTGGTCTTCTGATTTACAGCTATCCAGAGATGCATGGGGTTGCCAAAGATCTTAGGCATGCACTAATTGGCACAGATGATGGGTGATTTTGGAGATAAAACTCCCTCGGGAGTGACGATGTCAGTGTGCTGCTGTTGTGAATCATCTTTAAAACCTTCTCCATTAGGTGTGAAGGACATCCCATCAACTAAGGGGTTTGGTGGTTTGCTTAAATCAACATTGCTATGGTCAGCAGGTTTGCAGTGAAGAAAAAGCTCTGCTGGATTTCAAGATACTGCTATTACAGGTAACTCTGACTCCTCAAATCCTTACTTATAAATCTCCTTTCTTTAAAATTTATAAAAACCTGTTTATGTATGTTTTCTGTAAAGGGTTTTCTACAGGTTTTGAAAGTTGAGGAAAATACCACCATTCCTTTCTTCCCAGTAACTTGTGTTTCTAATAGGATGGATTATAAGTTCTTTCAATCCTGCCGGATAAGAAATATTAAAAAGTTATTTGACCTCCTGGCAAAATAGAGTTGCCCGGTGCCCACTAGCAATGGTGTGTGCCCAGGCTGTTGAGGTTTCAGCTGGTGAAAATTGCGATGACCTACAGGTAGGAGACACTACGATTGTGATGCACTCTAATATAAAAATCAAGAATAGGAAAGGCACACAGTGGTGGTTAAACATGACAGGGAGCTTCCAATTCATGTGTTGTACCACTTAAAACTTGTGATAACCGTAAGTTGCCTTGACCTTGTGAGCTACAGTCCGATAGCTCTGATTGTGTAAGTGTATGACACAGAGCACGTACAGCTAAGTTAAGCTGTGTTCTAAGACACTGACGAGCAGCCCAGGCATGCACAGAAAAAAAAGAAAAAAAAAAAAAAAAAGCTTTTACATATTTTAATTAGGCAGAGTGAAATCTGGCTAAGAAGAATTTAGTAACCTGAACTGCCATTGCTGAGAATTACCTCACTCCATACCCACAATGACAGTCACAAAATTTGTATGTTCTAAACAAACTGGTATTAAAAAGGGGGCAAAATACGAGCACGCTTCCCATGCATCGTTCTTATCTATTCAACCAGCAGAAAAGCTCTTAGAAATGGAATATTCTCAAGGGTCAATTTTTCTGACCACAATGATCTTCCAGCAGCAACACACCTGTGTTTTGGGGAACAGTGAAAGACCATCAGGGAGAGGGCAGACCAGAATGATTCTTGATTATTAAGAATACATGAAATATGTTGTGTGTCTGTGTGTGTCTTATGTCCTATTCTATTCTTAGTAGAAGAATTTTACAGTGTGGAAACCTCATTGTTGCTGGGGAATGCTTTCCTCGTATTTTGGGAAGAGTCAGAGGTTAAAAATCTCAATCTTGATCTGAATTTCCCTAAAGTTTCAGAAAAATCTCATAGCTCCACTATATAAGAAAATTTAAAAACTTTCAACTTTATTATTTCATTTGTGTCAGAATTCTTACAGTATATGCTGTGTGTGGCAATTTTGGATCCTGTTTAAATAAAATATAATCAAACTATTTATGAGAAAGGGAAAAGATATCCCTGAAATTGCTCTTTTGTGTTTTGCTTTGTAAGTGAACAGAAATAAATAAGGAAAAATAGCGTGTTCTACTGCAAGGGGAAGAAAGAGGAATGAATATAATTTCCTCTGGAAGAAAATGCTAGTTACACTACCAGATGTCGAAATGATGCACGTTAAAATGTTTTTATACTAATTCAACTTCTTAGCAGGAATTCAGCTCTGTGAATAGCTAAACTGAACCTTCCTCAGTGGGCCAGATGGGTTAACATGACAAAACAGCACAAAGTATTGCAAAGGTACTACTTATAATTCAGCACCCAAAATGCTGGAAATAACTGAATTCTTGAGAAAAAATTACTTAATGTTTTTAATTATTGTAGTAAAGACTTGTTATCCAAAGGTTCTTTGTTATTGTTCTTGGTAAGTTTACTTTGTATTAATTTTTCCCCCATTATTTATTTTTAAATTTCTTCAAAAATGGAGAATAAAGACTTGTTCCAGTGAAGTGAAACTAAGCTAATACAAAAGCTAATGAAATTAATTAAGAGTTTTTTGTTATATATTCTAAAAAAAAATTACTCAGAAATCTTTTACACATTTTCATAGGATAGTTGGATGTTCCAAAAATGCAAGAAGTTTAACAAACTGACTCCAAAGAGGTAGTTATTATGTACTGTACACCTACATGGGACTTACTACACTAAGCAGCTTGGCATTTGCTTATTTCTAAAAACTGAAGTGATGTGGGGAAGTTTCATGCTTTTTTTTTTTTTAACCACTTTGCTGGACTGAGGTCTTACACTGAAGTCTATCAAGCTTCATTTCACTTGCTTCAGTAGTCACTCTTATGGCAATGGCCAAGGGACCATTTCTGAAAAATATACCTAAAATCGTATTATGTTTGAAGGTAATAGAACAAGAATTTGTATATATTCCTCTCAGTAAAAAGGTATTTCCCCCTCTCTTGTAAAAAAACAGTGTAGTATGTATGTCTCTGAAGCCCTTGGAAAGACATTGACTCCAAAAGGAATTGGAACCAACTCCACAGTATGTTCCTAAATGTCCTATGTTGAACTATGTGGCACGATTTTTTTGTGTGGAAACTCAGATGGGGGGTGTGGGGGGTACAGGGGCATTACTAACAAGAAACAGATCGACTTTTAAGAGCAGAAATGCCTCCAGAGCTGACTAGTACGGCAGGAAAAGTTAGGTCCCTCCACATGTGGAGGGACAGGTCCAGGAAGTCTGTAAATCCCTCTCTGCCCCTGTTCATGCTGCTTCAGTTCAGAGTCAGGGCTGGGCAGGTGCCCCGCTGCAGTACTCATTCGTACCCTGCATGTGTGGCCAGAGGGCTGTGGGCTGAGCAGCAACTGCGGCAGGCTGGACTGTGCCGCTCTGCGGCGGGAGGTGGGTCCTGAGACCGCAGGCAGGGGAATATGGGGAGCACAGAGGCTGGAGGCAGAAATGGGCCATGGCCCATGCTGAGAGCAGCTGTGGAGTCATAGAATCATAGAATCATTAAGGTTGGAAAAGACCTCTAAGATCATCAAGTCCAACCGTCGACCCAACACCACCACCCACTAAACCATGTCCCTAAGTGCCTCATCTACACGTCTTTTAAATACCTCCAGGGATGGGGACTCAACCACTTCCCTGGGCAGCCTGGTCCAATGTTTCACCACTCTTTCAGTAAAGACATTTTTCCTCACGTCCAATCTAAACCTCCCCTGGCACAACTTGAGGCCATTTCCTCTCGTCCTATCGCTTGTTACTTGGGAGAAGAGACCGACCCCCACCTCGCTACAACCTCCTTTCAGGTAGTTGTAGAGAGCGATGAGGTCTCCCCTCAGCCTCCTCTTCTCCAGGCTAAACAACCCCAGCTCCCTCAGCCGCTCCTCATAAGAGGAGCTGTTCTCCAGACCCCTCACCAGCCTCGTTGCCCTTCTCTGCACACGCTCCAGCACCTCGACGTCCTTCTTGTAGTGAGGGGCCCAAAACTGAACACAGTATTCGAGGTGCGGCCTCCCCAGTGCCAAGTACAGGGGCACGATCACTTCCCTACTCCTGCTGGCCACACTATTTCTGATACAGGCCAGGATGCCATTGGCCTTCTTGGCCGCCTGGGCAGTCATGGCGAGTCGTGGCAGGCAGCAGGAGCCAGCGTGTGTCTGGGAAAGAGCATCCTAATGGGGCTACTGCTGAGCAACACGGAGGTTTAGGAGAAATGGCCATGGGCTGGCCCCATCTGTGTGTGCAAGCTTTTAGAACTGTAAAATATTCATTTAACAATGTTTATTTCTGTCTATCAAAAGAAATAGTGTTCAATTCAGAATCAAGGGATGACTGGTGCCAGAATTTTGTTCAGGACTCATTTTTTTCCTTTCCTTGAATATTAGAGTCTAATGCAGGTAGAAAAAAGTAAGAAGCTTGATTGTAATGAAAATAATTTTAATGAGTGTATCAAGTGAGTGCAATTAAAATCTAGGTACATAAATAATATGCCATCCTAATTAGAAGTAAAGTGTTTTTTTCCAGAGTGCACTTACTAAGGGTTTTTTTTGTCTTTTTTCTTTTTTGTTTTTTAAGTTTAATTGAAAATATAGGCCACACTAAGAAAAGAATATAAAAGAAACTTATTTTATTTTACTTAAGCTTCAGCAGTTACCCAGTGTTCTTGGTTATCTTTCATCCTGCAAAATTATTTTTTTGAAAAAGTTTGTCTGCACTGTCTTCATTAATGCTCCAGCTGTTTTGGTTTGTTAATATTCATACCAGTAAGTCACCATTTCTTGATTGATAAGTGATTGAACTAATTCAGTATATTTTATTTAGTCAGAGTTCCATTTTTAGGCCCAGTCCTCCATTAAAGTGTGCAGGAGTCTGTATGTGAGGAGAGAGAGAGCAAGGGAAAAGGGCGAAGAGTTGTCACTCCTTGTGGAGCCTTGTTAAGGTGGGGGGGGGATTTGTTTGAACGGAGCTTATGGCAAGACTACGTGTTAGCTATTGTAGGATTTATAACAGTGCATTGGAGATCACCACCATCGCAGGAATATGCTCTAGGCTCAATTACCTTATTGCAGACCATTAGGATCACATTGCTTATGTATCCCCAATCTCAGGAATTTAGTAAGAGCATGAAGTGTTCAAGTCATTAAAGTTTTTGCCAGTGTACCAAGATGTACTTTCTAAAAGGATTACACGAATGTGCTAATAGATTTAACTATCTAAATGTTATTTTTCTGCCAAAAATCAAAATCTTGGAAGACTATAAAACAAATTAGTGGCTTGCTGACATACTTTTTCTTCCGTTCTGTAAAAAATCATTGACTGGGTAGCACATAGATGACACATCATAGGGGGAGGAAGATATACTTTGTATTTAAAAGTCCACGGAATTATAGGTATGAGAAATAGAATGGTGTATTAGCTTGTTAATGTACCTGTAAGTGGAGGATTGCTGTCATGCATACAAGTTATAGACTTTTTTACAAAGTTATTTACTTTTTTACATTAATAAGTGAATCATCGTACTCTGCTTTCTAGTTCTGTTTTTCTGCTGAAAAGATTCTACATAAGTACTAGTTTCGATTGCTACAACAAGAGAGTTTTTTTACAGGCTAGTAAATCAATTCTGCTTGCATTGACTGAGCCAAGAAAATAATAGCTTGAAAGGCTCCCAGAGCCTCACATACCACAGTATTACAGCTTCTGGTATATTACAAATGAGATAGGTTTATCAGACAGAAAGAACAAGAGATGATTGAGACAGTTCAGACTCAGAGACTGGTAAGAGGCATCAACAGAGAAAGACTTCTTTGCTTATTTGCTGGTGCATCCCGTGACCAGTCCAACATGAACTGCATGCACAAAAGGAAGACCTTCCAACTTTGAGTGGGAGGCAGACATGCCTAGATGTTGAATAGTGCAAAGCCTGCTAATTTGCAGAAGGAATAGTTGACTTACATTGACTCTTTACATGTCCTTTTATTTCAATTCATGAAATTGTGAAGCAAAAGGAAAAGGGAGAGATAGACTGAAATTGAACTAAAGAATGAGGATCCTGAATACTAGGTGCCATGGGAGTCTGCACTGTCCATAGTAAATAAATGTCTGCTCTCTGTGGGGAACCCTCAAAATAAAGCCTTCCCCTTGCATTAATGCAAAAAAAAAAAAAAAAAAAAATTGCACCCACTGCTCTGAAACTCATCCCTGGATTTTATCCTTGAATACCCTAACCAATTAGTGAGTGCAAAAGGACTTAAAAGATTGTCACTGGGGGTAGTCTTACATTAAAGACTTTACTGATATTGAATGAAAGCTGGTTGCCTTTTCTAGTCACACTGAATGACACTAAGTACCTGAGGACAGCACTCCTGTGAGGAACAGGGAGATTCTGACTCCATGTGAATACACTACATTCATGCTGTAGTATTCCCTAGCAATGTTGTGCTAAGCAGCTTAGCTGGAAAACACCTCACACAAATAGCAATTTGTCATTAAAACTGAAGTAGAGAAAGCTAAGGTTAAATAAAAAGCATTTAAGCTCTTATCAGGATAGCCAAACATATTTTTCATGTCGGAAAAGCATGTTTAGACATTGAGTAACTGATGTATTTAGTTCTCATAGCGTACTGTAAATGCAGATAAACTCGATAAGCAAAGACACACCTGCTGAATAGGAACATGGTTTATCATTTTTCTCCTGAGGTAATGACTAGCTATTCGCCCTCCCCTGCCTCGCTGGCATCTGTAAGACTTCTCCTGCATTCCTACACAAAGTGACAGTGCAAGTTCTTCTACTTATTATTCTTGTATTGCCAACACTGCGCCTGTCTTTTTAATGATGTATGGCCTTACCTTAGTGGTGGTTAATCTAATGATGGACTAACTCCCTGGAGGTTACAGGCACCATTTTCTGTTTTTCTAGCTAGCAGCCAGCATCACATGGTGATGAATGTTTTGGGTTTCCCTCCCCCCCCCGACGCATGCTGACTATGTGCACATTTATTGCAGTGTGAATTTATAGCTATAGCTTCAAAAAGAGCAATTTCCTTGCGAGGCATCCTTGGTGTCTTATGTGCTTCATTCACCAATTAAAAGATATTGAAAAGAGAATTAATTAATTCAGGAAAGCAACAAAATGCAGGGGTGGCTCCAGGATGAAAGCGCTGAAGTTCCTCAAGTGAGAAGTAAAAACAAGCTCTATCACTTAAATATCTCTGCAGATTCAGTTAAAAGCTCAGACCATCTTGTTATGCTTCAGCTAGTAACCTTCAGCATGCTGAAACATCATTTGACTGAAACCTGGCCAGGCTGTTTCAAAAGAAACTCCATATAATTGGGAGAAAAGTTTTTTTTTCTAAAATAGTGATTAATGCATGTCCTGAAAGCTAACTAGAAGATAAACTGTATGATAAAGGAGAAATAGTAAATTTTGCATAGATTTCTCAGAAAAATGACTAACTTCTCCAGTAATATAAAGCACGTAACTATCTTCAGCCTGGAAACTTAATTGGTACCTAAATAATGATTATTACTACAAGTGATTCAAAATCACTTACAAACCTGAAATCTATTGCTTATGCAAAGTAAAACCAACAGTGATATTAAAGCATAATTTTGTAACACACGTTTATATTGCTATCATGAAAGATCCTTGGATTTGAAGTTAGTGGTCATAGGGCATACCAGAAAACAGTCCTCAGCATTCACCATCACACTATGTACAACTTGGGTTTTTTTAATAAAAAGCTACTGCTCTGCACTGATCTCCCGCTGGCCTGCTCACGTGCCCCGGCCAGTGTGTCACCTGTTGTATTATGGGCTTACTGATTTCATCCAAGCACCATTTTCATGTACTTCTGTTTTCCTTTTTGGCTGAATATCTTCTGTTCTATGGCTAGTCTATGTCCTGATGACGCTTGAGTTTTCATTGTAAACACTTGCTGTTGGGAATGCAAAATAATACTGTCATTGTGCACTTACCAGCTTAGAAATCAGGGCTCCCCTACTGCAGGTATTAAATAAAAGTATCTTGAACCTCCTCTCAACCTGACAGGATCTAACATATTGTGTCCTAGTGCCCATTTTCCCACAGAGTTCCCATCGCCCGTTGCAGTTCATTTCTTATCACTTGCTCTCTATAAGGGGGATCTCTGTGCATAAATATTCCAGGAAAAACAATAAAAGACCCAAACACAACAAAACAGTAGCCTGCTAGATATATTTGAAAGGGCATGCTGCCGCAAAAGGCTAGATGAAAAAAGACAGCAAAGGTTCCTCCAGGAGAGAGTCGCTGCAAATGAGGCGATGCTGTTTGCAGCTGTCTCTGTTTGAACTCCGAGAAAGTGTTTAAAGACATTTGGTATGATTGTTTCTTAATGATAATGGTATGAACCACTTCAATCTCTGAAATGCAAGAAAGCTGACTGCATTAGGTCCCCAAGGAAAGCCAGCAGATAAATTACATTAATGAATTTATTTTAGGAGCATTCTTTTTCCAAAACTCTCTTATAATCATGATTGATTAATGTTGATATTGATGCTTTGGCTTGTGGCACTTATTCTACAATAACCGTTTTGCTAGTACAATTCTATCAAGCAGAAGCAGATAATAAGAATGACCAAAAGAGAACAAAAACAACTGATAGCGTTTGGGTATTTGCTCAACAGAATTTATTTCTCCAGAGTGTGCAAGTCTCACAACCAAACATAACTGCAAAATCTTAAAAAAAAAAAAAAAGAAATTTGACTCTTGTAATACTGCTTTTACAAACTTCATTTCATAACTTATACTGAAATCCCAGTCATGTCCTAACTTATGCCAGAAAGCAGTTTACAAAGTTTTGTTTGTGGCTCTGTCTGTGAGTTCTTTAGGGTGTTGGTTTTTGTTAGGTTTTCTTTTTTTTTGAAAGAACTAGTGAAGAGAAGGTTTGAGATGAAACAAGATTTGAGATAAACCAAAAGAATACAGTGACTTCCATCCTGGCCCAATCCTCCTTCAGGGCTGTCTGGCGTAAGCAAGTAAGTGGTGTCATCCTCTCATTAACTCACAATTTGTTGACCCTTCCTGGGTTTGTTACAATAGTATGTGCAGCTAACAAATATGTATTTTGTTGCTATATGCATGGCAGAATTGTAATATTGCCTTCTACTAATATTTATATTTGGAAGCAGCTAATCATAAAAGTAAGATGTTAGCCCAAACTGAGCATGTGTTCATTCTGTCTGCAAAGTGAAGCTGAACAGAGTTGACTTAATTGAAATGGATTTTTGTGTTATTTTGGCATTTCATTATTTTATATTTATTTTCTTTACTCAATTTGTTGTTGTTGTTGTTTTGATTGTTTTTAGATAACCCCTTTCCCTAGTTTTTTGGTAGAATTAGTCACAGAAGTCTACTGAAAACTCACAACATTTGATCAACCCAAAACTACATTTTCCAGAAGTTAAACTATTTGACTAAAGACATTTGCTCTGTGTTAGTTACATTATCCTTTTGGCAGAATTTTCTGGTTTTGAATATGAGTTTAATGCTTTCCTTTATCTAGTCCATTTCTGTTATAAACTTTCTGTTCTGTAATAATTCAAGAGGTGTTTAAATTCTATTTCAAATATTCCAAACAATATTCAATGTGCAGGTATTTTGAAATGGAAATTTATTATTTATCATTTTTATGTAATCTAAGTAGTCTTATTGAAGTCATCCATTGATCCAACTGCCTCACCCAGAGCTTTCTGGTGAAAATTCCCTTGCAGTTCATAATGTGTATGGACTTTGCAGAAATTTATTCATATATATTTTAAATAAGCATTGCGTTTGAGAATTTCCCAGTCAGTTCATGCACAGTTTATAAATAGGGAAAATTAGACAGAAATAATGAAATTACTCATGATGAGGTGTTTGCTCAGATTTAGCTACCAGTTCTTTCCTCTGACATTTTTTAAGTCTGGCCTATTGTAGTACCTCAGTTCTTTTTCATTGGATTTTCTTGATTGTTTTCATGATCCCAACTCAAAACCTGAAACTTTTAATGTGAAACTTTAAGCTGTAAATTATTCTAGGCTTTTTTTAGGACAGAGCAGGATTGGATTTAGATTAAGATTCATGGAATAAGTTATCCTATTTTAATTGCATCTTATGCTAAGGGGTTTTTGTTTGCACAGATTAAATAAGGACTGCAACAATGCGGTTTAAAACCTCCAGAAATCTGCTGAAGACAGCAGTATACTGTGCAGTTTATTTCTAATTTAATGGCTTAGAAAACCGCTTCAATTCTCATTTTCTAATGGCCTGGTGGAGGAGCTCAGGAAGAGACAAGACAGTCAGAGTGAAGAACATGTACAAAGCTAAGCAAACGGGGAGTGAGCAATTTCAAGTCACAGTGTTACAGTGCTGATGTTTCCTATATTCCCATGACAAGTCCAGGCAAGGAAGGTTGTAAAATCACGTCCTTTTTAGGTTTACTATAGTTTATACTTCCCAAAGACCATTGGGATACTAGGTTCAGTCAGACAAGGCAGAAGAGAAGTCCCAAAATAAATCATTTATTCCTCAGCATGGTACAAAAAGAGTTCCTGTAAGAGCTGAGAAAAGAAAGGTCACTGTAATATAATGGGATACAATGCAGGCAGAGGTCCCTACATATCTCTAAGGTGCACCCAGGTTTGTAGAGAACATTTTATCCCCTATCAGACAGCTACTGAACAAGCAGATCCTGGTTTTTTTGCCCCTCGTCTGTAATAATCCCTTGGACCTCCAACACCAGGAAAGTCTTTTCTTCCTTCCTGAAGTAAACATCCAGAAATCTATACTGGTTTTTGCAACTCTTCATAGGAGGTATACTCTATCCCAATTCCCTTTAAAGAAATTAATGTCAGTAGCATGAATACTTAAACAAAATCTTTTCTGCCTTGAACCTAAGTATTTGCTCTGTGTTGTGGACTACATGGAGGAAACCTCTTGGGCACTCTTGAGTTTGAATATCTTTAAAAGGAACAGATGCAATCTGACTACAACCAATTGATCTTCAAAACTGGGATATAAATACTGTAATAGTTCTCGGTGATACTAGCAATATGACCTTTACAGATTAATGTATTCTTGTCTTTGCAAACAACCCTATTTATGGCTGACCCAATTACTTAAGAGCTCATTAATTTGAGATCTAAATTGTTAGATGGGGAAGTTTAGAGTTGTCTTTAGAGTCAGCTACTCATCTCTATTATTTTGGACAAATATAATCAGACCTCCCGGGGATCGATATTCAGCTGATTTAGATTTACAATTAGAACAGGGCTTCTGTCAGTGCTGGAGAAGGTAAATGATGAACAAAGCACAGGAACAAAAAGCCCAAGAGCATTTTCAGTGCTTACTGCTGGAATTGTCTCATTCTCTGAATTACCCAGCCTGAAAACACAGAGAGAAAGCTGCTGAAGTAACACTGCCATCTCTTCCCAGTGTTAAACCACCCTAAATCTAAACCTTAATAAATATTTCAGCTCAAAAAATGAGCACTTACTACACCCAAAAAAAGAGTCAAGGCAGTGCTGTGAAACATGTGAGCCCCCAAGCTTTCCTTTGTTGTCGCTCCTAAATCCACTCCAGAGGAATGGGCACCTCATCCTGGGCTGCTCAGCAGCCCGAGCCTTGCCCAAGGCCCAGCCTGGCCATATGTCGGGCCTGAAGCAGCAACACCAAACTCTTCCAAAAAGCAAGATAAGGTGCTGCAGCCGTACAGTGCATCTGAAAATCCCTGCCTGACCATTGCCAGGCAGTCCTGAAACATTGCTGTGTTTCCTGAATGACTCACCACCGTCTTACGGTAACCGTAACCTTAGACATCGCCACATCTTTTTGGCATGGAAATAGCAATGTTGCCTGGGAAGAGACATTCCTCTCTGCTGCCATTTTGTCACAGCCGTAAGCTCTCCTCTCTGGAAACGTGGATCGGCTTTTCGTGCATTATCAAGCCCTGTCCCAGGCCCAGGCTGATGGGAGGCAGCAGGCTCCTACCTCTGCTGCAGTTGCAGAGAAGGAGGTGAGTTTCATGCAGGTCGCCCCCCAGCTTTCCCTGGCTAACAATTCAAAGAATAAGCCTCACTGGATGTCTTCTTCTCCTGACTCACAGACCCAAGCCCTAACCCAAACATGAGAATTAGCTGAGTTTTTTAGGGAGGGAGGAAACCTTCAATACCACAGCAGTTGCAGGCAAGGACAGAGACCTCAAATGTCTCCACTCCAGAATCCATTCTTCCTCTCACCCATTTGGTTTTGTACTAAGGAAACCCTAGCCTTAACTCTCCCTATATATTTCTCCTGTAGCAGGAGATCACCGTGGCCCAGAACAGACCAAGGGCTTCACTCCGGAGAGACGCAGCCCTGAGGACTGCTTGAAAATGCTATCTAAGCACACTGATGTTAAGGAAGGAGTTAAATGGCTGATTATACTAAACATGTACTGAAAAATAATCACCTACTGTTAGTTGACATCCATTTAAAGTAGGAAGATTCCCAGGACTATTATCTAGTACGTTTTCTGTATGGATCAGTTACATTTTAGATATTTATAGGGGAAAAAAATTTGAAAAGTATTTTCTTTTGAAACTTTATAACAAGGCATAAATTACTTTAATGACACTTCATGTAACTCTGTTTATATTAATTCTTAATGGTCTTAAATTTTCTAAACAATCTTAACTAGCTAAAAATGTGTGACAACCTCAAAAAAGCTGTGATGTAGATCATCTCTATAATTTTTAGACTGAATACATCAAAAACATTATATATATGTATTAGTTGTATTTTGTGTCTCTAAATTTATTCAGTATCAGTTTCTCATATAAAATCTAGAATAAACCTACCTAAACCTAAATTGGTTTAATGCCACGACCACATTCGCATTAAATGTAATGTCTCTGATGACAGTTGCAACTGGGGTCAGAACCTATTGAGTGCTGACCCCAAGGGATAATCCAGTCAAAGTGTATAACCAATAAAACAAAAGGCACTCTAACAACACATGCACACACGCACCCCAAATCCCATCACAATGGGTCCTAGTAATGAGTCGGTGCACGGAGGACTTTGAAGTTTTTTGCTAAAGCAATAACTGGTTCTGTCAGATACCAGTGCCTTCATCTGACAGCCATAACGTTCCTACTTTGTCTTGATTTGGGACAGCATTGCTCCAGTGGATAGAAAACATGACAAAGAGTTGTAACAAGTAGCACTTCAAAATACTTTTTAAAAACTCAGTGTGGAGGTGATTGAAATAGCAAGGTAAAAATATGAGAGAAATCAGTGTATATTTAACAACACCTTTTTAAAAGCCAGCCTTATATAATGCTGGGCTGTCACAAGCTCCTTATGAGCAGTGACATTTTAAGAAAAGCTACTGTCCATTTCTCTTCCCATTTACCCTGCGGAATGCTTGCTTTTCCCCTTGCCCTTTTCAATCAGGCTGGCGTTAATAAAATAAGGGGAAACAGTGAAAAATGCACGGTAGAAAAAGGAGAGAAGTTTGTAAAACTGTTAAAAAGACTTAACTCATGAGGCATAGGTCCTGATGGAGAATTTCTGACCTTCATTGCTGAGGTGCTGTGCTATGCAAGTGAATTTTTGACCTCAGTGCCAGGTGGAAGGCTGACACTGATAGTCTAAGTATGCATTAGAATTTGGATACAACTTCATCTAACCATATATCTCCAGGAATATAAACGGTCCAACTCATAGAAGCTTGGTACCCTGGCAGTACAACAAACGTCAGGGAAAAGTATTATACTCCTTATACTCCCCTAGACACTATGCTGGAGAGGGATAAAGACCCTTCCCTACAGTGACCATTGATCTCTGCTTTTCCTTCCTCAAGGCTTTCCAGCTTATCGCCCGAAATGTGCTGCTGGAGATTGTCCCAACCTAGTGTCACTGGCAACCACAGCCGTAACAAATATACTGGTAGAATGAACTGTGCATGCTGATGCTGGGAGGATAGCAAGCCCTAAAGCCCTATTTAGCCTGTCTCTCCTTGGATTTTCATGAAATTTCCTTCCTGAATTCTGCATCTGGCTCATTTGGCAACTCTATTCTGGCTAAATAGGTTAAGGCAGGGCCTTATAGGAACTTCTGAAAGTTGGGAGAGCGGCTAAACAAGTAACAGTTAGAGGAAATCCTCCCCTGGGGAAGGTGATCTCTCCTACCCCTGCACTTCTATCCCTATGCCTTCAGGCCTACGCAGTCATACCAAAATGCTAAGAGCAAAATGATTTAGGGAAAGACACACAAAAGAAAAGAAAGAAAAGAGAAGCAGAGGAAAACAAACTGCAAAGACAAATAAACCTCAAAAATATTTTAAAAAATTTTCCCACATTAAGAAGTCATGTAAATGAAAACCTACTCCTTTCCCAAAATTCATTTCAATCAGTAGGACTACTCAAGAAGTAACTTATGACTCAAACTTAGAAATGTTGACTCACACCTGACCCTCAGCAAATACGCAAATCTGTTAGTAGCTTCCAGAACTCCTCTCAAGTAATCAGTCAGATAAAAGAACCTTTATATCTAGGAAATGTTTCTTTCACCTTACCGTTTAATTTCCTGTAGTTGAAAAAGAGAGTTTTGAGTTAATAGAGGCAGCAATACAAGTTATTTTAGTATTCAGCTAAAAATAGGTAGCTATTCCTTGAATGGTTATACCTTGAGAAAACCATCCCTTTTACTGTTTTAAATTTGCATGTGATTTGGTGATGCCTTATTTTGCTTTACACCTAACACTGCTGGTGCTTACAGAACTGTTAAATGTTAAGAATGGCAACTAACACTTCTTTCCAATTATAAGTTAATACAAGAAAGTCTCTATGTTATAAATTATATATTATTTTTAGAAAATCTATGACAATTTTGTCATTGGCCACGTTAGCAGTTCAGCATGTTCCTACAGGAGTGTTATGATGCACAGGTGACGGAGTTTCTGGAGGCAATCAATAAGTGTGGCCCTGCTTGAGCAGGGTAGTTTGACAAGAAGACCTCCATAGGTCCCTTCCAACCTCAACCATTCTGTGATTCTGTCAAGTGTGGGCTATTGAAAAAGGATATTTAATTAATGGTATCCAACATTAATGACAACCACATTACTGCAATTTTGAAACAAAATGTCCCCATTCAATTCAAATTTCGTGAACACCAAAATTTTTAGAGTTTAAGAAACCTCCAGATATAATATGCTTGCAAAGTGTAGGGCTATTTGGAAAGACAGTAATATCGTAAAATGTTTCATTTTGGAGGTAAGTTTGCACTAGTATAAATCATGTCATTTGACTTAATTATACAGAACCAGTGCTTACTGTTATTATCTGATTATTAACCCCCACGTGAGCTATTTACATCTCAGTCTTGAGTAATCACCATAATGATTACCTGCCTGTTGTGGTAATAATTAAGTAGAAAAGCCAGCAACAAAATAATGAGATTTTTAATATTCTTTTTAGGTCAGATGTAATCAGCATGGAGTGTAATAGTGGGTCTCAAATATAATGCAATTGAGATTAATTTTTAAGAGGCCTATTTTTTTTCACTTACAGATATGTATTTTTTGTCAAGGGGAAGCTAAAAATGTTTAGGAGCAAAATAAACTAAAGGGTCTGATTATAATGCATAAGACTTCATGATATGCCAGAAGAGGAAGGGACTGCTTACACCTGAGCCACGCTTATGCCAGTATTCCCACATGTGCTTAACGCCGTCGGCTACACACCAGATCCTCACTGGTGTGAAATGTCACCCCTCCCTTTCTGTTGGTGGCACTGCAGCAGTTTGCACCAACTAATGAGTAGCATCAGAAGAAATTTTTTAAAATTAATGAGCTTATTCATCACCAGATTTTTTCCAGGCACCTGAAGTTATGCGTGCCCAATGTTTATTCAAATGAGGAAGATACTTCCAGCTTAGTATCAGAATAATATCATGTAGGGCTGATCCAGGTTGTAGAGTTATCTCCAAAGGGAAATGACAGAAGTCTGCTGACTGTGCATTGGAAATTAGGTTTAATAATGCTCTAAGAAATTTACTGCAAGGTACTAATACTGCAAATGTGCTAGTGTACAGCATATGGCTCTGATCTGAAAATACTGAAGCACGAGCTCATTTTCACTTGAGTAGTCCTGTGGGACTAACATCTTAAATTCGTCTGGAATTCTGCAGCTGGTGTACATTTTGGAGGATTACTTGTAAGTGTTCATTTTGCCAGCATATTAAACTACTGCTGTATCACGTTAATTTTCTGCCGTTAATCCCAAATTAAGCATTTTTGCTACAATTCCTCAGTATATTCTGCTCTCTTCTCAGTGTTGACATCCTGATGAATAGCCCGTAGAAGATAAAGTCACTGACTGTATGAAATGGTTGCCTGTAGAAGACCAGACCTTAGAGATTTTGTTGGTTTTCTCTGATGTTCCTTGACTTTGTTAGTTATCTGTTTTTCATCTGAAGACAACTCAAAGCAACACCTTCAAGCCACTTTAGGAATATATACAGAAAGACTCTATTCTTGATAATGGGGTGCCCTGATAGTGCATCCAAAGTATGTTGGCATTATTTGCTGCATTCTTACAAAGCAATCTTATATGTACATTGTTTTCTGTGCTGGGAGAACTCTTTTCTGATTTTCTAACAGTTTTTAAACCATACCTCATGTTTTTCTTTTAGTATTTCAAACATATTTGCATTGCTTAATTATTTTTCTGTTTAAAATCCCTTATAACTCTTAGTTCAGGCTCACAAACTATGGTAGGAGACCCGTGCTAATCATTTACAGGTATTGTCTCTGTGTAGGGAAAAAAAAATCAAACATAAATCATTGATGACATCATCTTTTATAAGATTAAAAAATCAAAATCTTCTTTGTTTCATTAGATCAACATCTTCATGAAGGACAGATGTTAGTGAGAAACCACTAAGCCACCCGTGGATTAGTAACAAAAGCTTTAGTATTCTTATTTGATTTTCATTCTGACCCCTTTGAAACATTGATTGCTTGTGATCATTTTCCAGCTCTGCTCTCAAACATCTCTTTCATCAGCTCTCTGAATGCTACATGGAGCACTCAGAAAGTCCCATACCAGTTCTCCCCTGAGGCTTTTCTCATCTGGTTTTGTTCTTTGTCTTTTTCCATAATTGCATTTGTGTATTAAAGGTTACCATGTTTTATTTCTCTGCTGATAGACGTTTAGGGATGGTTTTGTTTTCTAATGCAGAATAGTATTGAAGGCCTCAGCTCTGCAGTAAATTGCATGATGAGTCCATGATAATTACAGGAGGGCTGGTGAGGGCCATCCAGAGGTTATTGCATGGTTGGGGCCAAAAGAAGAAACAGAAGTTATTTTATGTATACTTTAAGGAATATGCAGCACCAGGTTATTATAAAGTCCTCTGATGCTTCAAATGCTCATGTATATTTAACTTCATAGACATGAGTAATTCATCGACAGTAATGGAACTATTTGTGTCCACTTCAGATTGTTGGCTTATCCAGGAATGAAAGTTTACATCCTCAGTCGCAGTACAGTTCCTTGGAGGAATGTTTTGCCTTGCCTTTCTTCTCTCAGCACAATGATCCTTGCACAAGCCCTGTATTTGAAGAACTGTGTCTTTAAACAAAAGGGAACTGTGTCTTCTACTTTCAGTGGTTACATGTTTTACAGCCATGATATTTTAAACCTTCTGTTAGGATTTTTTAAGCAAAGTAGAGATGTTTTTGCTCAGTGAAGAAAAAATACTGGTGTTTTGCTTTGCTCTAAGGGTGGGCTTAAAAGAGGTCATTCTATATGCTGCATGAATGGTTGGAGGAGAGAGAATGCAAAGAGTAATAGCTTTTATTTCTTAACGGTATTTTTTAAAAATATTGTTAAAGATGAAAATGTTTGCAGAAAAGATTAAACTCTAAAGCTTCAGTGGATTGAAATGAAGATGAGTTAATGGCTAAGATTATCTTTTGAATACCTTTTTTTTTTTTTAAGTATAGCTCTGTCAGCTAAATATAGTTCAGATTTTTACATTTTTATGGACCATGTGAGTTCCCTGCAGGCACATTGTCTCTCTTCAGTGATTTATATAGTTCGAATTATAGGGGATGATAAGCATTTGCTGTTCAGTAGTGTAGTTAATGCTCAGCCCCCTGGGTAACAGAGCAGTGAAGCATTCACTACTTACTCAGTGGTAGCTCTGCAACAATCAGCAGCAGTGTGGCTCTATCACAGTAAATTTACATCGGTACACTTCATCCTCAGGGAACTGAACATTCACTCAACATAGTCTAGGGAAAACAACTAGAATGGACGTTTTCCAGTCTTTTTGGGTGGCACAACAGGAGAAGTTTACTATTGTAACCAGATCAGAAGCAGAAATCACAGATGGTACAACATGAAAATTACCCAACTTTTATTTTCTCTCCTTTTTTCCCCTCCGGCATAAAAAATAAATAAATACATGGACTAGAAAGAGTTTGGAAAGCTGAAAGTTGAAAAAGGTGCAGTATTGGCAGACCCACTGCAGTTCTGGTGCAGAAGCCAGAGGCTCTGGGAGGACTCCGAGCCCTTCAATCCCATGATTAGGAGGAACCTCCTCTATCAGGTAGGGAGCTTACAGGTGCTGTGGCTATATAACACTTCTGTTCCTGTGACTGTGATGAGAAAATAGCAAGGGTTGCATCAGCCAAGCAACAATAGCTTTTCTTTTTGTTGTGGTTTAAGTCCAGTTGGCAACCAAGCACCACACAGCCGCTCGCTCGCCCTCCCCCCACCCCCAGTGGGATGGGGGAGAAAATCGAAGAGCAAAAGTAAGAAAACTCGTGGGTTGAGATAAGAACAGTTTAATAATTGAAAGAGAATAATAATAATAATAAATTATAATGAAAAGGAAAACAACAACAGAGAGAGAGAAACAAAACACAGGAAAAACAAGTGATGCAACCACTCGCTGACTGGCGGCCAGCCGGTCCCTGAGCAGCGATCACTGACCCCCAGCCAACTCCCCCTCAGCTTATACACTGAGCATGACGTCCCATGGTATGGAATGTCCCTTTGGCCAGTTGGGGTCAGCTGTCCTGGCTGTGCCCCCTCCCAGCTCTTGTGCACCTCCTCGCTTGCAGAGTATGGGAAGCTGAAAAGTCCTTGACTTAGTATAAGCACTGCTTAGCAACAACTAAAACATCGGTGTGTTATCACATTATTCTCATGCTAAATCCGAAACACAGCATTATACTAGCTATTAGGATGATAATTAACTCTATCCCAGCTGAAACCAGGACACTCTTGCAGGATATTTTTCTTCAGTAGGCCTGAAAGCATTTTATAAAGGAAGCTAATATGATCTTTGTATGAAAAATGGTGAAACCGAAGCAGAAAGAGGTCCCAGGAGTTGGCCACAGTCCTTCAGCAAGACTATGACAGAGTAAAAAATACAGCTGAGGTTCCCAGGGTGTCTTGCTTAATGCTTTAACTGCTGCAGTCAACACTGCCCTCTCTCTCTGAAATGCACCTGGAAGCCTCAGGCTGCGGTACAGCCTGCAGTGAGAATAAGGACTGACGAAGTTAATTTTTCTCTTGTAAGATATAAAAGATGAGGCAGGGGAATCTACAGCAGGCAAGATGAGCTTCAGCCTAGAAAACACAGAGGGAAAGTGCGAAGCAGGATTTCTGTAAGTACTCCATCCCCACAAATGCTGTTGTGGTTCTGAAAAAAGACGACTGCAGTGAACCGAAGAGGCGTAACTCTGCTTTGGTGACAGGGAATCTATATGTAATGACCATTAAACCTACACTGCGTTTTTAAGCCTGACTGGTCGTACAGTAGAGAGCCAGCAGGTATAAACATAGGCACGTTTAAGTGCACCTCTCAGGGCCCTCAGATCTCCACATCCGTACATTTGGTAGCATATTACCACACCAGGGTGCCTGAACAGCCTGTCTGCAAGAAGGCTTCAAGCTGAGAGGGCAAGTTCAGGTTTCCAGAAGACACCTGTGTTATGCTTTGTGCTTGCCTGCCTGCCACAGTGTGGAAATAGCATAAGGACATTGTGTAGAGCCTCAGAAAAGCTAATGTTGACAGGCAAGTGGAGAAGATTGAGAAAAAAAGCATAATTTATGTTAAAGTCGTGGAGACAGAGATGCTGACGTCCCCTGGCAGTGGTGAGAATGTAACACTACCCTGTGATTGCAAATAATTAAAAAGCAGCTCGATGGCATTAGAATTGAGACTGTTTTGGAATCAGCATAAAACTTAAGAGCTTCAAACCGTTCAAAGAACAGGAATCTGATGAATAACAGGGGTGAAAAAAATAAAAAAATAAATGGCTGATTGGCTGAGAATCGTGAGAAGATCCCAGATGAGCCGTTCCAGTCAGTGCTCCGATGGGCATGCATCTGCTTCTGGCAGTCAGCAGGCGGGAGTGTCATTCCCCGACACCCAGCCTGCATCTGACCTTAAAGCGTGGACGCTCTGATAATAAAGCGAGGAGGACTGCTTACGTGAAGCCTGGGATGAACCCTATAGAACTGACAAAGATAAATCTTCTCCAGTAAAAACCTGTGGCCTGTTTGGTCCCTCTAGTCAAGAAAATCAAAATTATGTTCCAGTCCTAGAAGGAACTCTGAATTTAAAACTGTGAAATAGAAAAAGAAAAGAACTATGAATAAAATCAAAGAGAAAAATGAAAAGGTCACACTTAGAGTCAAAGAGAAGATGAAGGGGCACTAAACTAATAGCAAACCAGCTTACTATGGGGCAGAGTACTAATCTCAGCAGCTTCAGGGTTCAGGTAACTGACCCATTCCTTCACCTCAAGCTAAAAGACAGGTCTCTTGGGGAGAGTGGTAGTAACATTTGAATAATTTCAGTAGTAATATCAGAAGGAAGTTGAGAATAATGGAGGATTCATTAGGTCAGATTCAGAATCTGTGGTATCAGAAATAGGAGAGGAGCAGCTGTGGAAGGAAGGTACAGTATTAATGTTGTAGGTCTCGGTGCGCATGTATGTAATACAAAGAATCTGTATGGCTTTATCTCTGATAAAGCATTTACCTCGGCTGTTACCTCCATCCTCTTTCCTGCATCGCAGTATGCCTAAGGCAAGAGGAGTGAGCTGAGGCATAATGCTGAGTTATACAGTGCAAGTAAAGGCGAGGGTGCCACACGGAACATCTATTATAAGCGATAGTGTGTATGACTGAAAGAACGGATGCCTTCAACTGATAGTTAAAAAAATATTTCTTTAAACTTTGTGCAACTGAGAGAGAAATCATTAATTCAATCAGAATGGCACTGTACCAGGCCACTTTTATAGGCTCTTTCCAGAGCAGAATCACATATGGAAACAATTTTGGATAACGTGCTGTAAAATACATTCCAGGGAATAATCCCATGCTGGCAGAGATTGAACTAGACAATTTAATAAGACATTTAATAAGCCTTCCATCCCTAATTGCTCTCTGCCTACGATTCTTTAAGCTGAAGCCACATAATTTTATGTTCTCTATAGCTTTTGAGTCACCCAATATCTTCTGATTTACAGCTTGACCTGTGTATAACAAACTCCAGGTTGCTTGAGGGAGAAAGACACCCTAATCATAACAGCAGGTTTCAGATATGACATTGCCAACTCCAGACCCTTACTTAATTCATTCATTCATTTATTTATTTATTTTGTCTGGGGAATGAAATATACTGATAAGAAATATCTGCAGTGGCCAGCCTCCCCTAGGACCTTTATTAAATCCTCATACTGAGAAAGCGCAGAGCAGTAAAAGTGATATAAAAATTTAAGGCAAGAGACACAGAAATGAGATGAAAAAAGTTTGGGTGAGGCCATCCTCATTTCTTAAGTGTGATGTTGGGAGGGGGTGGTGTCATAGCATCGAACGGGCTGTATGTTCTGCGTAGCTACCGAGGACTGTGGACACTGCACAGCCTTTGATGGGCAATGTTTAGCTTTCGGAGGTCTGCAATATTTCACATGATGTGGATGGAGAGAAGACAACCTGTTTCTTCAGAGCACCTCTGAATTTCTCATCTGTATCAGGAACTGTTGGCAAGCTAAATCTTTGACAAAAAGTCTGACACCTGAAGCCCCAGCTTGGGGGTAGCTATTATGGAAGAGAGAGTTGTTTGGTCTCATCTCACCTAACTGTAGACATCTAAATCTTAAAATGAGAAGAATCACCTTCTGAAGGTACTGCTCTCTCTGACTCTTCTAGTCTTACAAAATGGAGAGACACAGGCACTTCCAGAGGCCAGTTTATCCCACGTATCTGTCATAAGAGGAATGAGATCAGATGACTGAGAGTAAACCTTATCCTTCACAATTCAGTAGATTAAGTTTGATGGGATGAATTTCAACCAACAACTGGAATACTTCCAATTTTTTCCTGGAAAAAAAATATGCATTTAAGAAGGCTGAAATCTGTAACAAAGTTGTGCTAGGCTCCAGGGCTTCGACAGCCTGCATTCTTACCAGTGCAAGCATGAGGAAAATGTAAAACTGCTAGAAACATTTATAAAAAACTTTCAAAAATACTTTGACCTATGTGAGAATACTGTTTGGGGAAGATGCCTTTCAACAAGAAGCTGTCAGGTGAGACTGTTGACTGTTTTGTTAATGAACAGCACAATCAAAGGAATTCATGTGAAATGTTAATAGGTGAACTAATTAGAAATGGAGATCTATGCGACTATAACTATGTCATACCAAAAGTACCAAGAGAAATGCTCCCCCCCCCAAATTGTATTCATTGTCACACTGAATGCTACGCTTTCCAATGATAGCATTAGTAAGAGAAGAAGGACCTGAATTGCATTTAATTAAAAATTCATATCCAGAATTTTCAACAGATGGGGGGGGGAGGAGAAGGAGAGAGAATAAGAAACCAAATAATATATTTGTTTGTAATAATTCTGATTGTGATGTGATTTTCTATTTTTAGTGGGGATTTGAATAGTCTGGGGACTGATTATGAATCAGTAAATCATAATTGATTATAAATCAATTTTCATTCCAGTTGTAATCTCAGGTTTTGGAAGAGCTCTTGTTTGACTAACTAAAAGTTTAATTTCTATATTCAAGACGTGATTGTATCACCTAGGATTGTACCAAGAAGTCTGTTTCACTATGAATGTGTCAAACTCAGGCACGACAGTGTGGGTTCCTCATGAAGTAAATACACAAAAGCTAAGTGACTGGAAGTATCACCAGGGTTGATTTTTCTATCAGCAAAACCTTGCTAGGTCTGTCTTAATAGTACAGTTGAACCTGGAACAGGATAATTAAACATATCTGTGATAGGCTTCATCCTGTGAAAGACAGAACACCCAAACTCTATTTTAACAAAGCAATGAACAGTTTATTTTAAGACTGTGTTTAGATCTGGAACATTCATAAACATTGTCATTGTGGGGGCTGACAGCAGTGACTGCCCAAACCAACATCCCAGAGGTATTTGTGCAATGATGTGGAAAGTCCATATTCAGTATCCTGTGGTTTTGGATCAGTTTGAATTAAAATTCATTATAAAGGACTAAATGTATAGTCAAGAAAGAAAGCGAGCTTATCCAGCCACTTGATTGAAATCTCAGTATAGGCAATACTTGGACTGAGGTTTGCCAAATTTGCATGTCGACTGCTGATGCCAGAAATGTGTTTACAATAACTTTTGTGATACAATCAAAAACAGGAATAGGGTTTTTGCATTAAAATGGATTTGAAAAGATTTTTGGAACTGCGTTTATTGCTAAACTTATCCCAGGAATACACAACCTCAACCCCAGTCCTACTAGAGAAACCACATGCTAACCTAAGCTGGGGGAGCTCCACCTGACCCCAACAGTAGGGGCTTAATGGGAAAATAAAAGCTGCATGGTCTTACCTTTGTTTGATGTTCCAGTCTGGAACATCCAGAGGAGAAGTGCTCAGGCAGCTGAATTAGTAATGGAAAAACTTGGTGTACATGCATCTACCTTCAGCTGGACCAATATGCATTTGCCACATGGAGTACTGCAGGCTCCAGAGGCCGTCAGTGCCTGAATGTGACCTGGTGAACTACTCTTATAAATGTCTCAGACAAGGATCAACATTATTTATTGAAAGAATTCTACTTCATACGTGTGACATTCATGTTATGTGGCGATGGTGAAGAGGGTCTGTGATTTGTATTTCCTTTTTCCAGAATAACAGATCAAAACTTGAAGCCACATCTCAGAATCAAGTACAAGTTCAATGATGAGGTAGCAAATGAAAAAGGAAATTGATTTGTACTTGCAAATTATGTCTTTACCTTGAACACAATGGAATGGTCCAGCCGTGCTGTAGACTTGACTTTGTTCAACGTAATTTGATATTGATCAGCCTTCAGCCGTAATGCTGCAACAATCAAACTGATCAAATGTAATGCCACACAGATATGGTTTTTCAGGCATATTATTTCTATGAGAAATCATCACATCACAGAGAAACAAAGCAGACTGGCAAAAGCATATTTATCATGCTTAGTTTCTTTTTCTCCCTTCTGATGTATTTGTATTGAGTTTTATTTTTAACATTTGAAAATGGCTGAGAAATATGTGCTTATTTCAGACATTTTGTGAACATTGTTTTTTCTTTTTCAATCCTCTTAATGTAAACAAAGAACTCAAACCAGACATTTCAAAAAGAGGTAATACCCGAAGTGTTTCTTTTGAATTCAATTATTTACTACAACCCATCTCTGAAATTCAGTACATTCTCTAAATTTAATGGAGACTTTTCTCACTTACTTTAATGAAGAGTGTTTAGACCCTGCCAAAATTCATATTTATAAATGAGACACATTCATCTGGCTTCTCCTAACTCCCTATTTTATAATGCTGGCAACTGTGTCCATTTCCAGGGTAGCAGTATGGCTTTTCTGTGGCTTACCAACTCTATACACCATTTGCAGCTGATCAGCCCAGTGACCACAGAAGCTGATATATACACTTGCATACATAATTCTGTTGTTTCTGCTGTGAGAGTAAGATTGATCCAAGGTGTATTGACATCTAGAAAATTCATTGGGTCTTTTGACCAGTATAACTTGTGTTACATTTCTACAACCAGATGCATTTTGAAAGGTATTTTACTTATTGAAAAGGTATGAGTGTCTTATCTACACTACCTTTTTTTTTCTGCATCTTCAACATCTTAATTTTAAGACTTATTTTTCTTGAAAGCACAAAGTGTTCAGTTCTGTCTTTAACTTGGAAACAGATGTTCTCAAGAGTCATGCAATTAAAACTTGGGTAGTGATTTACCTTAATACTAAAATGAATTTAGAATTACATGCTTCACTCTCATGTTCAATATATAAGTAGAGGTAATCAGTGTGATTGCTTAAAATAATCCATTTTCAGTGGGAATTGCAGCAGCATTCAAAATTCGTCAAGGTATGGACATATGTTACTCAGCCAAATAACCACCATAGTCTTTTTTAGACAATGAATGGCATTAAATCTTCACGTATTAGATTCTCACCAATAGAGTCTTGGGCAAGCTTCTTATACAAAGAATATAAAACTTTTTAATTAATAAATCCAGCTGCAAACTCATTAGCTTAAGACTATATAACAGAAGCATGAAAACAGTTACGTTTTTCCCCTTAGGATGACAATTTCGCAATTATAAACAGAGCTTGGGAAGATACGCTTAAGGAGGCACTTCTTTCATACGAGCTAATTAAGAATGTTCTGTCTATTTTTGTGTGCGCCCAAGTGAACAGTACTATTAGGGCAGAAGGAACTAGATAATTTTTAAGTCCCATTCACAGTTTTTTCAAGTGGTTTCAAGACAGTGGTTCAGACTCAGGTTGGACACATTTTGTTCAGTATAATTTTAGAAGATAAAAAAAATGCAACCAGCTCCTGAGGGTAAGTCATATCACCTAAAGGAGGAATTCAGATGTCCTCTTTAAATTAAAAGCACTGAGTTAGAAAAAATAGAAACCATAGCAGATTCAGTTAAATGCTTAATAAAATATTTAGAAACCATGGTATTCAGAATATTCTTGTCTGCTATTCAAGAGCAAGAACTTAAGTCTTTTTTCTCTGCTGCATTTACACTTGCTGCAGCATCATGTCTTTTGTTATTAAATATCCATGTACCCATCAAAACAAATACCGCTGGTTATGTTGATACTTCATTTTGCCATGATGCTTTGCCATCTGACAAGAATTGATTGATGTCAGTGAAATGACCTCAGCAGTAATCTCTGCTGATGTATTAATCTGTTCAGGAGCTGGCAATATACCCATGCAAACGTTTCTGCTGAGAATAATTATTTTTATTCTATCTTGTGAGCAATGACATTAACAATAAAGTAGTATAGCTGCAGATCTAGCCCTAAGGATATAAAATTTCACAGCAGCCTTTTGTATTATTAAGGGTCAAACTGCCATTGTTGCACGGCAAATATAACAGTGCAGACTACAAGCCTCCTTACTCCCTCTATGAATGGAGTAAAAATCAAGTGAGCTTTTGTAATTAGGAAAACACCTCTAGCTGAATTGCCAGAATATATTGTATGTATATGTATATCGGGCATTATAGAGAGATAGAAATCAATGCACTTTGATCACTCCGGGGAATGTGTCAAAAAGCTGTGTGGGAAGTTCTACCATGAGTAGATATATTGCTTTACTTTTGCTTAATATAACAATGTTAATTTATTCATTTTTTGGTTTATTATCAAAATGCATGGCAATCAGACATGGAGCGCCTGCTTCTTAGAAAACACCACTGGAATTAACCAGATTTCCTGGTGGAGAAAAGAGTGAAGTCTCATTATTTTGAATTCAGTATCCACAATTCTACTTTACTCACGGTATTTCTAAGCTTTTTTTTTTTTCTATGGGGAAAGAAAGCATTTTGACTGGCTTGAAAGCTTAATATGCTCCCATGCACTTTTTATGACTTAATCATTAGAAACAAACTGCTTCATGATCTCTGTTACTTGATGCAAGTCTATTGGTTTTTTAGAGTCCATCTTGATTACAGGAAATAGAAATGTCTTGCTGGCAAGCCAGTAAAAATACTTTTGCAATCATTTAGCAGCCGTAGAAAATAGCTTATCTGAGTCAGGCTCTTGAAATTTAAGCAAAGAAATTTGGCTGGTTTTTGTTCTGAGACAAGCTGTTGTTGAGAGTGTGGACGCTAATGAGATTCCTGTCTGGCTCCTTGTCCTGCAGTCTGTCCCTCAGTGTGTGAGTGACTGTTTGTCTGTCTTCGCCTACTTTTGAACTGATTGACTAGTTTAAACTGAAATCTCACAGATATTTGTGCAAGTCATTACTACAAATTTTATGAAAATAGGTAGCCGTGTACAAGAGGGAGTTTTAGTGTACCTTCTCAAAGGTACACTATGCTTTAGGGGACGCAAAGGCATTTTTTCTTCTATGCAATGGAAAAATAACTAGTTACATTGTCATTCACATCTGACCCAAATAACAGGGTCAGGTAAATTCTCCGAATTCACTTCCCATGCAGTTCTTCCAGAATCACAGCTGCTCTTGGCTGAAATTCACTGGGAGGTGCCAAGGCTGCCATTCTGATTGCAACTCTTATTTAAGTTAATTAATAAGTATGTTTTCCTGGGGCTTTCTTGGACTCCAACAAAATTCCATGAACACTCCTTAGGAGAAAAAGTTTTCTATTCCTACCTAGTAAAAATGGGAAATTCGTCTACTAGATGCTGTCTCTTGTTTTCCTGTGATTCACAAGCCTAATAAAACAAAATGTCAGCGGGTGAAATGGAAATTGTAGTGCAATTGAATTTTCAATACATTAATAGCCAGGGAGTTGTGCAAGAAATCACCCAAAATCATGATAAGAGAAGAAATCGTTATGGTGGTAAATCACATATGTATACGATAGGTACTATTTCAACCTGAGAAATGCTAGTTTCTTCTTGAGCAAAACAACTTATTGCACAGAGAAAGATGTTTTACATCACTTCATGTTGCACATTTTTCTTCTTTACTTAATTCAGCAGTTACTAAAGTGGGAATTTTGGTGTCAAGATGGCACCAAAGGAGGCTGGGGGCCTAAATCCCTTTATACTTCCAACAACGTAAAACTGTAGTAACTTGACGAGGAAACGTCAGATCAGAGTCAATAAACTTCCGGAATAGGGCAGCCTGCTTAAAAATTTAGTGCAATTGAAAGAGAGTAATTTAAATTATTATAGTTGTACTTGTCTAACGCCAATGCCTGAGTACAACAAAAGTTTGGGTTGTTTTCTTTTCAGGCTCTTCTATATTTCTTGGGAAAGGGTTTAGCTACACCAAAGGTGGCTATGGGAAGAGGGTAACCAGCTGAGGAGGGAGGACTCAGAATCTGAATGTGTTGTTTCACTAAAAAAATTAAAATCAACATTTAAAATAAAGGTAAATATATAAACATTCTCACTATTTTTTCCAAATAAAGAAAAAGTTATTCCATGCCATATGCAGAGAGCTAGCAACCTGGAGACCCCAAGAATCAAGACTTCAGCTGAATTTCCTGAAACTGTAGGTGTTTGTGGGAGAGCTACAAAGTGAGTGAACTTGTAGAAAACAAACCATTCTTACTGAGTGTTGCTATGGGGTAGAGGTAGTCATGGGACTGGTAGTTGTCACTCAGAGGGTGGTGACAGAGCTTTTATATGAGATGAGACACCAGATTTTTCTCAGCATTATCACAGTTGCTGTGCCCCTGCCCGGGTTTGTTACAATACTAAGAGACTCCCCTGCTAGTGCTAGACAAGTAACAGCAACTCTAAGACTGTTCTCAAGCCCATACCAACAAACCATATCACATAAACCTTTCCAATCAATTAATGCTGAAATAAGAAAACTATGGAGAGTTCTGGTGTGGATTATAAGGTGTAATACAGACTTATTTGGGTTGAGCTGGTTGACAACAAACTTAAGGTTGACCTTAAATACTGCTGGTTGTGTGTGCTAGTTCTCATTGCGCAGAAGACAGTTATCCTCATGGTTAGCTACAAGGTTGTTTAATGAAATGTTAGGTATTGGAGTAAAAAGTTGGGCACTGAAGACCTCCATCTGAAGCTTTCTCTAAGCATTTTTTCATGTGCCAACTTCTTAATGAAAAAATGCCTGTATTTCTGCTGTGCTTAAATTAAATGTCAGAAGTTAATCCCTACTCTTCAAGCTTTAACCCAATTCCTTGTTTGGCAAATTTGAAATATGTGTAGATATGGAAAAAAGTACTGTAGATTTGTTAGGGCTTGACACCAAACTAAAAAGAAGCAATTTGCTCATCTACGCCACCTGACACATTCTGACTTCATCCATTCTGAGGATAAAAAGTGACAAAGGAAATTAATTAGTCACAATGCCAGACAAGCCCAAAATAATGGAAAAAACAAAATTTAAAATAGAAAGGGAATTTGTTCTCAGCTGGGTATTTTTATACTCCATGGCAGAATCCTGTTAAAGATCTGAGGAAAAGGCTTCCTGGAAATGGGAAAGGTCGTCTTCCGTGCATTATTTACATCCATCATAAACCAACCTTAAGCTTCTGCTGAAGGGCTCTATGTTCAGGCTTGATTGCCTTTTAAAATTGCAGCTCTTTTACTCCTTTCTTCTATACTCATGGTTCATCTGGAGATGCAAAGTCTGTGACAAAGAGCAGGTAAGGAGACAAAATGGGCAGTGACAAGGTAGGAGAATATAGACAAAGAAGCAGATATGCTGAAATATTGCAGAAAATGAGCACCTACTTCCTAGAGACTTCATCCAGCTACCAGAGCTACTAACATTATCAATGTGTAAAGAGGATGTAGAAATATCTTCTCATATCCTTTAGAGTATAGGGCATATGCTCTTTAATTACCAAAAGTACTACTGCTAAATGAGGGAACACTATAACAAATATTTTTCTCTTTTCATGTAACGTTGTGGAGGGTTTTTTTTTTTTAACCTGTGTAACAGTGCATATCAAATAGTGAACCAAAAATGAATGAGTCAGTAGTTTATTTCAAAAAATAAAGACAAACACCACCAACAGCTCTTGCCCTTCAAAGCACTTAGAGTTTCATTAGTGAAAATATACGGTCATTAGTAAATGTGCTACTAAAAATTGTCTTAGGTCTGCTGTGAGGTGGAGAGGAATAGTTTTGCTGTTCCACCACTAATTCCTTGATCTGCTTCTTCTATTCACTGTTTAATGTCATGGTTACTTGAATTTTATTTCAATAGCAGCACATTAATTTTCTTTTATGTTCCTTTTCATGATTGTTTTGCAGGTTGGAGAATACCCAGCAATAATAGTCTCTACTTTTAGGGTTGGGGTTTTTTTTCCTAAACAGGAGTGATCTGATATCCTCTCTTTCCTCCAGCCAGGTTGATTTGTGGTAGTCTGTAATGACAGAAATCCAGCATCTGTGGCCGTGTGTGGGGCCTGAGGTACAGTCCACTGAAGCTGATAAAATATAAATGGCTAGAGTGATCTTCAGGACCTCTGAACTGAGCACAGCAGAGACCCACCATGACCGAAGTTTCCAAGTCCCACTGTAAGGTAAAATATTGTACAAGTGGTAAAGCATGTGCAAAATATTTGGTGGTGTTCTGTGAGTGATATGCTGTTACTTCCAATGCAAAAATGCTCCTTTTAATGTCTGAGGGTTCCTTCCCTTCTCTTTCCTTTTCTTTTTTTTTTGGTCAAGTAGTCCTGACCTATGAGAAGAGTCTCACTGAATAACCTCATTCAGTAGTTTCAGCAGTAAAAAAAAATTCACATAAAACCATTCTTATCCTACTGAGGTCATGAGAGAAAATCCACTGGAATGGGAATAGGTAGAATTTGCTTATCAAAACCCTTCAACAGCACCGTATAATTATAAATAAAACATTAGCTAAGTAGTAGAAATGTGGATTTAAGTTCCAGGGGGAAAAAGAAATCACACCACAAAAATCTAACCTTTTAACTATTTCTGTGAATTCCAACAAGAGGAAAATAAATTATGTTTGCTGTTATAGATAATACCAAAAAACTACAGGGAGAGAAAATTTTATGTGGGAATAACAAGCTGGACAACAAAGGAAACATTCCTGTTTTAGGAAAGGGTCCTTTTACTTAACCCATAAATGGAAAAACACTTTATATTACTATTCCTTGAATCATTATAATAACAGATTTGAAACTAGTTGGTTCAGGAGGTATTCCACAGTCTAGATTATTATATGATAGAAAGTGTAATTCAGCTAGCAGCATGCTTAGTAGAATGAGAAATGTTTGTTTAGACTCCAATTTATGGTTGTCTGTTTTGTTATTTTACCCTCAGGAAGGAGCTTAAATGTTTAATTCTGCAGCTTTTCTAATATTACACAAAGCACACAATAAAGCATAAGGCAACTTCGCCGGGTTTATACTGGTGTTTTTAATTAAATGTTTTTTTCTTTTCATTGCAAACTGAAATTTAAAACCAAAAATCATCAGCAGGAGATTTTAACTGCACAAACTTCCTTTTGAGTTGGAGACAAAAGCTGTCATTGGTTTCACTGGAGGCAGATCATGTCTTTCTTTTTTATCTAAAGTCTGTTTTAATTTGTTGAGTTTTTCTACCTGAGTTTGTGGTCTAGTCACTTAGCTAAGCCCTTCCAGATACTAACGACTTATCTTCACAGAATGTTGTCAGGGAGAAGATGATTTATTTGCACTTTATAGGTTGGAACAAAGCATATCAAAAAGAGCAAATATCTTTGTGGATCTGGTGCTGTGTTCGGTGTTGTATGAATGGCACCTCCTGTACCCTAGCCAAATGCCTGTGCCACAGAACCGTCCTTCTGTCTTGATGTGCTATCGAGACATCTATTAGTGCTCTAACAGAAGGAATACAATTCAATGAAAATTTAAATTCAGTGGTTTTGGACTGACTTTGTATTGTGCTGTATTTTGCAAACTGTAATGGAGTCTGCTTACAGGGCCCAGGTTCAGCAAATCCTCTCTAATGGCAGGATTGTGACCTGCTTTTCCCATCACAGGGTATGGACCAAGGAGGCCTTGGTGTAACCTTTTTGTGATCCCTTTCACTCTCTATCTTGGTTTGCACAAGCCAAACCACACTTCCACCGAATAGAAGAATAAGACGTTAGCTGAGTATCTTCATATCATATATTTATGGGCACCCGGGGGTCCCTGAAAATGCTTGTTTGCAGAAAACGAACTTGAAAATGTAGCTGCAAACAGAGTGGGAGCATGTCTAGGACTTCCTATCACACCTGTACACACAGGCATTGCCGCACGCCTACAGTCATTACGTCTACTTTACTTACATTTGATTACATATGAGGTGCACATTCAGTAAAAAGCTTACTAGGTTGAATTTTGAAGCTGGCTTGAAGCTACTTGTCATAGCCATTGTTTGGTCAAACCAGAATATAGAATGTATAGAATATAGACACCGTAGAATGAAGGTCTTGCTCTTTGTTTAACTTGGAACTCCTAAGTATATGCCTGCTTTGTTAAAAACATAGCTGTAAAAATTCAAACTAGGTGAAATAATTCAGGCAAAGCAAGCCCAAGCCAGAGACAATAATTTAGAAGCAATATACTTTTTCATGAGTATTCTAGGAGCTGAAATGGGAAATACTGAGTCATTCACCAGAAACATGAGCCTAATTCTTACCACATTCCTAACCTAATTGTGCAGACTCACCAATTCAGCTGAGTTTCAGATAGGCAGCTAAATGTCTAGGCACTGCTTCGGGTTTGTATTGTTTTATTCAATCTGATATGAACTGAGAGCTGATTTGTTTGAGACCGGACTTCTTCTGAATATGAACCTTGCCCTCCAGATTTTGTAATTCCTGGATTTTCAAAAAGTTTCCTCCTGGTCATGAACTCTGTAGTTCTACCACCCATTAATGTAAAATGTTTGCATTATTATTTCTAGATGAATGATTCACTTGTTAAAAAGTAATAGCAAAAAAGAAAAAAAAAAAGCTTAAGAGATTTCAGCAGAAAAGCAATAACTTGGATCCCTCTAGAGGCCATTTGTGTAATATTTGGTAGGGAAAAAGAATTGAACCTGTCTCCCAATTCTCCGTCTACAAATAAAGGAAGCTTATCTGTCTCATGTTGTTGCTTATTATCTTGCCAGCAGGCTTCTGTTGGGTGGTGAAAGCTGCATAATTATTGTACTTTCTCTCCCTTAAACCAGTTCATGCTTAGAACGAGTAATGCAGCAGCAGTCTCTGTATGCATTAATTCAGAGTCTTAAATTAATTCCTAGATGCATGTTTCCTTGAAGATTTTTTTTAGAAAGTGAGTGTTTTATGTCAGATGCTAATCGAGGCACCAGAAAGATAGGTTTCCATTGCCAAGGAGCTAATTAAACAGGCCAGACAAAAGGGATACTATCACTTTCCCATTTGTGTGCATTTTAAGCAAATGCCTGTGTGGGCCTGATTCTGATCTCAAGGATAGTGAGTGCGAAGTGTGAGTCTCTCAGTGTGTGCGAAAAGTCAAAACTTACATACCTGTAAAAGACAAGACAGGCCATCGTGATGGTGGAAAACTGCACGCAATTAGCTGAAGCGTGAGTAGTTTGATTGGAGAGGAACAGTGCCTAACACGGCAAGGGAAAGAACAGAGCTTTCTAAACTCTTCACATTGTTTTGGGGATAAAAATAGTCAAAGCCCAAATTTAAGAGAGCACCTAAGTTATGATTAAGTTCATGCCTATTGAACACTGTCTGTGATAAATTTTCCATATTAAATGCTTCCTGGGCTCGAGAGTACTGCTATTCCAATGGCTCGTTCCAGACAATCTGCTTATTGAGGTGTACGCATTGATTTAAAGGATAGAGATAACGTCGGTTTACCAGCAGTCCCTATGACACAACAGACTGTGAATACACTGTATGAACTACTAACAATGGGTCACAATCTGTCCTTCATTGATTGACTGAAAAACCTTGCCACAAAAAAAAAAAAAAAAAAACAACAAATTAATTTAGACAGCTAATTGAAAAAATCAGAATGTTTTCCTAGTGATCTTGGTAAAATTCATTGACTTAACTTTGCTGCCAGTTATGTATGCACTTTGTGTAATTTGAGTTGACGGTACGTAAATAGTTTATGATTAATGTCCTTTAAAATATTTTTGGTTCATCTCTGGTCTGTGTTCTGTTTCTCCTGAACATTTGTCATTCTTATCTCCTTTCTAGCAAAGTGTTATAGACCTCTATCATTGTGTTATTCCACAGGATCCTCCCAGCTATTTGAAAATCAATTTTAATTTTTTAATGAAATGAATGTGAAGAGTGGTATACTTTTATACTTACTTCTGGCATAGAGCAAAACAGTTTCTGGTCATTCATTACATGCAAAATATCCTGTTGTACACCATGAAATGTAATTTCATCCACATGAGTGAACAATGATGAGGTGCTTTTGAAGAAATGTTGGGTAAAATTACTGGCCATATTCAACTTTGCTGTAAAGGTGAAAAGAATAATGCTATAATGAAAGATAAAGATGTGGGAGAATACTCATAAAGGCAATTTACAAAACAATTTACAAAGAGCAGCATATTTTTATGCAGCATTACGCTGCCTTGGAAAAAATCTGTAACTTGCATGTATCGTTTACTACAATATGCCAAAACGTAGGCAGATTATGCGTAATCTGGATTAATTGTCTGACCACAAAATGTCAGTATACCAGACCATAATAGTCTGGGGTTCACAGAAAGTACTGGTAGTGTCAATTCCTCACCCTTACGTTCTTATTGGAGCTGAGCCAAGAACCACTGATAGCAGGGGAAAGACTCCAGTGGGTTTTGCATCATTCTTCACTCTGCTTCACCACTTTGCCTGCGCCGCTTTACATTTTGTCCACGTACCTGTTCATGGTAGAAGTTTCATTTTAAAACAGGAAGTATATTCGAAAGGATGTGAGCTGTCACCGGGTACTTTTAAGCAATGTAGTTCCCTTCTCCTGGGTGGATCGACTGGGTAATTGATTTATCGCTGCTTACTTTTGGCTCAGTAATTAAGTGGGAAGCAATAACTCAGGGGCTGCATCTGCCAGTAAGTGGAGCTCTTTGCTAGTCCAGGGAGGTGTGTCCTCACCAGGAGCCTTTTTTTTTTTCCCCCAAAGTGAAACTACTGGAGAGTTGGTATTCAGCTTTTCTTTGGCCCTTTTGCAACTTCCACCTTATGTTCCAGTTCTGTTGGTTTATAAAACAAGAGGATGATAGCTAAAATCAAGCAAATTATAACTTATTTTATTTCCATGGAGATTTTATTGCTTTTCTCTTTGACAGCCAGCTGTTGTATTCATTCCCTTTGCCCCTTAAAAGAAAGGGGAGATTTTAACATTTTATTTTTATTTTATGTTTTTGAAAGAAATATATTCTGGTATTTTTAGTAAAAATGGCACAGTATGCCATACCAGGGATATGAGGGGTGGAGAGGATGGTCTTCCTATACTTTTCACACCATGGGCTCATTGCCCACTTATGAACGTTTATAGTAATGGTTCCTTAGAGCAGAACATCAACCCAGTTATGCCATGATCTACTTTGTGGTTTTATAAATGGTTTAAAGTGTAGGACAGTGAAGGATCTGCTTTCATGAGAACTGCTTTTCCAATAATCAACTTTATTTTAAATTCTCCTCCTTTTCTACTCCAAGCTGTCTTGGTTAGGAAGGATTTTTAATGAAAACATATAACTTTCCTGTCACATAAAGAGAAATGGAGAAAATTGTATTCAATCAAGATGAGATATCAGGATTAGTTTTCTAACTTAAATTCTCAAATGAATCCTCAATGAAATCCAGACTGAACATAGCATTTGCTTGCTAATGCCAGAGGTATGCTTCTTTATGTACTTTATTAATGTTGGAGTCTCATTTATTTATGCTGATATGTGGTTTACTTGGTAGGTTACTCCATGTATACTGGCAATGTTTTATCCTAATTGTTGTATATATACATTGGCCATGTATACACGGCTTTCTGAAGGCAGCTCACTCTGTGCATAATGGGCACTCTGTAATGCTTGTGTTTGTCCCCTCAGAGCTCGCCAGTGTTCTTACTCCCCCACGGTCAAAACAGGTATGGCTATCCTATTCCTGAAAGAAGAGCGAGACTATTTTGGCGGGAAAAATATGTTCTTTTAGGTATGTAGCTATGACTTAATAAGACAGAAAGAGGAAGATGCATCCTCTCCTTACACGTCCTTGTGCGCTTGGCAGGGAACCTGCTCTTTCCTCCAGTTGTGTTGAGGACGAGTTAAGCAGGGAGAATTCACCAGGCCTCGGACATGACTTCTGCTAACTCCATGGCTTCGAACTGAAGCTGGAGGGGAAGGGAGATTGGATTTCTGAAAAGGTTTCAAACAGTTAACCCCCTTTTCTCAGTGCTGCTGAGGAATATCAATCAGTAAATTAACAACGTTATTCATGTTGGTAAGAAAAAAGTCCAAGGAAGTAGAGCATACAACCCCGGTGTATAGGTGGAGGCATAGACTGTGAGATGGATTAAGTGAATTGCCACGTGGTGAAGTTGGAAATTGTATCCAGCTTTCTTGTGCCCAAATCCTACTCCATAAGGCCTCTCACTTTTGCTCCTTTTGAAATTACTGATGTTATGAGCCATCCTCAGCTTTCCTCTTCTTTCATTGCCAGGACAGTGCGCCCTGGAAATGCTTTGTAATCTTGCATGCTTGGCCAGGTCTTTATAGCCCTGGGAGACAGATTCAAGCAGAGCTTTGAAGGGGATCTGCTTAGACTAAAATCTCGAACTCTTTAAATAAGGGAAACTCAAAACAACAAAGAGGAAGTGGAAATAAAATGGGGTTGTAAACTAGTGGCATATGGCTATGACAGTCTTTGCAAGCTGCTTGTTGCTTCTAGGATTAGTTTTTGACTCTCCACAACTTTCTGAGCTGCAACAAACTGTGCCGATCGCACATTCCAGCTCTGGCTCCCCTGGCCCTGAAGTGTCTTGAAGCTTCTTCCCCTGAGTTTGCTCAGCAGCTTTTGAGAAAAGAGGCTGCCTCCTCTCTTCCACCCTGACCCACTGATTTCTGAAAGGAATACAACACATAATGAAGAATGCAAAAATTAAATAGCCACAATCCTCCCCTTGTAGAGGCCGTTTCTCAAGTGGGAAGGTAGAGAGGATCACTGCATCTAAAGAAAAAAGCGCTCCCTAAACAAACAACGAGAAGAGCTCTTTATAGCTATAGGAAACTATGAAATGAAGGGGAAACAGTCTTCACAAGACAAGAGAGTGGTTCATGCCAGCTTTTCACGGTACTTTCACTCCCTGTAACCTATTGTGTTTCCCAGCCTCCGCAGAAACCAGAGCTCACCTGTGCTTTCCCTGAGGTCTTCAAGGGACTGATTGTTTTTCAAAGTACAAAGACCTACTCCATTTAGCTTTTAGGGGCTTTCAATGGTGCTATGAAGTCACTCATATATTCAGAAAAGTACATCTGTATATCTCTGCAGGATCACATTGTTTTATTACTGCTACAGCACAGTGAGACTACATTTCAGATCACTCCCAGGCAAACCTGGCTTTTGTTCCACATAAAAGTAAGGTCTCCCATAAACCATAGCTCAGTTTAGAAACATCCTCAGGGACTGTTGCCTCTTACAAAGCAAGGAAAGCAGTGAATAGTTTCATTCAATCAAAACAAAAACAACCAAACCAAAAAAACAAACAAACCTTTCCCTGAAAGCCCACCGTATCAGTGCAATAAGCCTCAAGGCTTCAGTAACTTATACTCCTCTCAATTGTGTGTGACTTTGTTAGAGGATTCATTAGTTAACGCTAATGAGTGCTTGCCTACACACTCTCGTCTTCATAACTAACACACCAGCACTTGTCTCAGAGCATTAGAGAGACATGACATCAGCCTACGTAGCTAACTGTGATTTATTAGACTGCAAAACAAAAGCAGTGTAAAAATTAGGTAGAATGGCTGCTGGGAGGAGAAAAAATGTCTGAGACCGATCTCACGTATTTCCTTAAGAGAGGATGCAGCCGTTCTGTCCAAATCAAGGTCCCTGTATATTCTTTGTGTTAACTTTATATTCAGAAATACCATCTAGAGCAGGCTGGATTTTATGACTGTATGTTAAAATTCTCTGTCAATTTACATGAACATTGAAGGAGATGTCAAAACTCTTTAAACTCAAGATAAGGGCAAACGGACAAACTGCATACCCTTAAGCCCAAATATGGAGAAGAGTAACATTAACTTCAATGGAACAGTGCAGGGACTGCAAACTGAAGAAGTGCTTAAAAGCTCTGATGGATCATTGCCTCCTTCTGCCCTGTTTTATACCAGACTAGTACGGTTGAATTGAACAGGAAAGACAGGGTAATGTAGCCATAGTTCATAGGCAGCCAGTGCACATATAACTTTCTAAGACAACCTCGCTTTTGACTTGAGTCAGAGTGTTGGCAGCTTAAATTAAGTAGAGGGATTATTTTGTAGCTTTATGTCCCTGTGCTGCAATCAGACCCAGAGAGAATCTCTCAAAAGAAATGTCTGAATCACTGGAGCCATTTTGAGTCACTGTCACTGCAGGAGAGACAGTAAGTGCTGTGATACGGAAAGCTGCTCGCTGGGTAATCAGGTGCTGAAAAGTGACTGATGCTGAAAGCCCTGATTGGCATTAGCATTCATCACCAAAATGCCTGCTCATAACAAGCTTCCAATTTTAAAGCCTTATGTGAAGTACACACCTTACAATAGCCCATTCCACAGGTCAAAGATATACCTCAAGAAAAGTTAAAAGAAACAGAGATAAGACAGCAATGAATTATTTTGTCACTTCTCTCATGTTGTTCTGTAAACAATGGACAAGTTGCTTAAATACACTGTTTTGGTAAGTATTTTGATGTTTAATCACTATTTTTGCAGGTTAGGCTATCGGATAGGTGTAGTCTCTGGATGAGCTGCAATTGTTATCGAATAGAGAAAAATTAATTCCCAAGTATGGCTTCTTTGTACCGTACGAACCACGGAATTAAATGTAATTGGGGTCAACTTTGGTTGCCTTTTCAATAATTTTCATGTAGGGGCTTTCGGCAAGGGTTTATTTCTGAATCCTTTGTGAAAATAAAAAAGCAAACTCAAGAAAATAACAGGTTATATGAAAGTTAAATCACAAGGGAAAATTTAAAAGAGTTGAAGAGTTCCTATAAGCTTTCCAAGAATATAGTGGAGTTATAAAGAAGAGGACTGGCCTGACCTCAAATACGGTCAGGTAAAATTATTCACGAAGAGAGATGATATTTCCGACTTCAAAAAACTGAGTATGCACATTTGGAGAGTTCTGCCGTTTATTTAAACAGTGATTATGAAAAAAACACGTTCATAAATAGACAGTGTGAGATCTACGAATAAATTCAACAAAAGTTATTTTGTATCTATTGCAGAGATAGGACCAAGCCTGACATTTAAATGAATGCCCACAGCAGTAGATTGAGGAGAGTAGGTAGATAGCTATATCCATTGCCAGCTGTCTTCCTTCTGTCCTGTATTTTAAAGCAATCAGAGTTGGGAAAAAAAGGAGATATTTTCTTCTTTTGGAAGAGAGAGGACTAACAAACGAGCTCTTTTTGCCTTGTTAAAATTAAGGATGCCAGATCTTCATTTATTTTATCACCCTCCATTTTTATTTCCAGCTCTAATGCAATACTTAGAGAATAGTTGGAATAAGCAGCGTAAAACTTCAAGCGAAAGAAAAGTCATTCTTTAGAAATAAATATCAAAACTAGGTCAGTAGCCTGTACCATAAAGCCTCCTTTATGCTGTTCTGGTAGTGGTAAAGGTTATTAAAGACCCAGAAAGAGTCCTAAAGGTTACTCCTTTGGAAAAGAAGACACCATCACTTGATCGGCATTGCTCCACACATAGCGTAGAAAGCAGGGGTGAGGTGCAGCAGCTCTGAATTCCTTCAAAAAGTAATGGAGCATGGAAAGAAGAGTAGAAGAGCGGCAGCCTTCAAACCGTTCAGGGTAAAGCTGGCCCAAAAGGCTCCAGGGCCATCAGAGGACGGCCGTGGCACAAGGCTGCCCGTGCACCCCTGCACGGGCAGCTCTGTCCTGGCTGCCTCCCCTGCCAGGGCCGTGGGAGCTACAGTCCTGCAGGGCTTGTGAACCACCTCTGCCAGCAAGCACCTTGCTGCTGACAGAGAAATTTCCTTTGGGACTTTTATATTTGGATTAAAGCTTTTTGCACCTTTCATCTCAGCTTGCAGAGCTGAAATGAATTCCGTAGTTAAGATTCTAAACTACCTAAAACAGCAAAAAAAATTCATTCTCTTAAGCAATTTTAGTGCATCTGTCTAGAGTGCTGATGTTGCCAGGGTGATCATGTAGTAGAGCGGAGAGCAGGGAAACACTGGCTCTCTGTGTTTTGGGGCAGATGGCCTGCAAAATTGCTCTTACTGCATCTGCCCCCTTCCAAAACAGATCTTGGTTTAGAGTTAGTGGTTCTTTGACTTTCTCTAGCCTATGTGTCTGTGTCTTTCTTCATGTGAGCTTTAGGAATTTCAGTCATTACAGACCTGAGGCTGCAAACCTGCTTAGATGGAAATCCATGCCTATTTTGCCTTTTATTTCCCTCTGTACTGAATGGGAAAATTAAAGAGCATGTCTGAAGAGATTTGACTTCTCAGGAGAGGTGTTGCACAACTCCCAAGAAGACTGAAATCTGGATTCATGGGCAGCAACCAGTAAAGACACCTTTTACATGTGCTGTTGGTTGATCTCTGTAGTTTGCCTACAGAGACAGAGGAAAACCAAGCTTTTTGCAGATCCACTGCACAACAGATACCTCTCTGACTGGCATGTCATTTATCCAGAAATCCCATATACACTGCATGGGCAAGTGTCACTGACTGAGATGAGGGCTAAAAACCCATTAGTCCCCTAATAAATCCACTTTGAAGAGAGTAAGGGCTAATCTGATCTATTGAGCTCCATACAATATTCCCCCGGGCAGACTAGATTTACAGTGCCTCCAACAAGCGCAAGTGCAGATCACCACTGCTGCCTCAGGGGGTTCACTGGGGCTCAGCTCTGGTCGCTTAGTTTGCAGAGCTGTGGCACATTTGAATTCTTGGTTTCAGTTACAGCCAGAGCTTTTTCATTTGGGTTGTACTTGTTTTCTTCTCAAAACTTTAATAACATTGACATTTTAAGAGTTAATCACCCAAGTTAGATTTCTGCCCGTTCTATTTTCATTCAAGAATGACTAAAGGATTTTGATGCTGTGAAACCTGAACTGTAATCTGAACAGAGCTCAATTTCAAGCATCAGAATAAATATCTCTGTCCATCTGAGCTTAACCCATGATCCTTTCCCTCCTGACACTCCAGTGTCAAATCCATCCTCTCTCCCACATTCACCAGAAAGCCTTTGAATCACGTATCACAAAACACACCAGCATTGTACATGGGTGTGAAACAAGTAGAAGTGCTAGAGACCTACTCACTTACAAAAATTGAGAATAACTCTACTGATGGCAAACGTACTATGCTGAATACAGCTTGAGCCCTGGGCCTAATGGTGCAAGGCAAGAGTTTGGCCACTGCTAGCAACAGGACCAGGGAACAATGGTGGCTCTGGGGACCTCCCTGCTCACCCAGCCGTGGAGCTCCCCTGGCACAGGCTCAGCCTGAAGCTGCTGTTTTAAACAGTCCCCACTAAACAAGTTGACCTCTGCTATGAGCAGGATCTGTCCTCTTGTTACAAGACACAGGAGAGAAATGCTGTGACTCACTCTGGGCTGGAGAGCCCGACTTGCCTTTGTATTGTCATTGCTGTTGCAAAAGCCAACTCTTACTTGTAGCACACAAATTTTCAGACTACTTTAGCAGCTGTATGATGCCTTGTCACTCTCACTGCTGAGCAAAGGTTATTGCATCTAGTGGTAAATCAAGGGGTGCATTA
This sequence comes from Aptenodytes patagonicus, assembly GCF_965638725.1. Lineage (NCBI taxonomy): Eukaryota > Metazoa > Chordata > Aves > Sphenisciformes > Spheniscidae > Aptenodytes > Aptenodytes patagonicus. Next base: position 7,854,923 of record NC_134954.1, read on the forward strand.
CACTGGGAAAAATGTTGTTTTGCATAAACAACCTTCTTGAATCCTCCCAAGTCAGTCTCCAGCCTGTTTCTGGGACAGAGCCATGCCGTGTTACTCCTCATGGCAAAACCACATAAATAATAAATAATGAAGGAAAACTGGGAACAGGCTCACATAGGATTCAGATTTCTGATTCTGAGGCCTTTATCCAGTCAGGGGGAAAATTGCTGTTCTTTTTTGAGCGGTGTGTAAAATAAATCTGAGAGTTTGTTTACAGATAAAGAAAATATACAAGAGTGCAACGGGATGAGCGTAATACTTCCCATACCGACTCTCTTTGCTTACTCAGAAGGAGTAAGCAGTCTGTCTACTTTTGAAGTTCTCCCACCTTTGCTTTGTTAATCAGCAGGGAAAATATTTTTTTCCTTGCCTTTTTTGTCATTTTAAGGTGAGAACTGTTCCGTAGGCTTTATGCTCCGTGTCACTTAAAGGAAGATGGAAATTAATGTGGGATACATTTTTTCTTACTATTTCTTTTTGGCTAATCTTTTTAATAAAATCTCTGTCCAAGAGCCAAATATAAATATGAAGCACTTGCTTCAGTGCTGATGATTGAAGCTGCTAAACCAGTGGATGTCCCTATGACACATGCATACCATATTCTGGTTTCAATCTCTGAATACACGAGCTTTTTTTTTTCCCCCCTCCAAAAGGGTGTAGTTGGCCAATGGAAGAAGTTTTGTCCTGCAGCTGCTATTGCTGCCAGTTTCTCATGTAGTAAAAGTGTATGATTCCAGTGGTGCTGTAAACTTCATCACTTCTGAAAGCATTTCTGCACATGCTGGACTGTAAAGTGACACTTACCAGGTGGTTTCTGTGCTCAAGTACATCTGCTCTGCCTGTCGTAACTTTTTCTAATTGTAGATGCTGTTGGTCCTGGGCCCGAGGCTGCCTCTTACTTTCAGCATTGACGTGTTGTAGTATCTCCTTACAAGTAAAATTAACTATGCCCTTGTCAGTCTCGTGGAAGTACTAACACAGAAGTAGTCTCTGCACAATTAAGGTGACTGTGGTGGCAGCCCAGAAGCGTGAAGTTTCTGTAGCCTGCTCTGAAATTACACCTAGTCACCTAGTGGTGAGGTAGAGAGGAATTTCACACTGTTTTATATTGCCGGTGATTTCAGGTAAGAAACTCTTATATTATCAGACACACTATCTCTTATTTATTGGATGATTCCCTTCGGTTTATGTAAACAAAATATTTTACTGCATAAAAAGTGCTGGAAAAACATTAAATGGAAGTGAATTCATCTGCAGGCATATTTAGTCTCTTAAAAATTTTAAGGTAAGCTTGTTTAAAATGCCAAAATGTCTTAAATGTGCTGTTTTAGAAGTACCGGAGGTCCTTGGAAATACCCTTTCACAGAATGTAGCCTTCTAAATGTTTAATTTAACAACTGATAATAGGATTCAGGCTCTTCAGGCTGAGAGCTTTCAGAAGTTTATTCAGCTTGTTTATCTAGATAGAGCAGGGACACAGCATGTAATTGAATAAACAATGGTTTAATTAATTTTTCAATCTTGCAGTATAGTTAATTTGTACATGTGAATGATAACCTCTTTGGCAGTTGCTGGTTTCAGATCATAAAGCAGTGTTCCACTACAGGGACAAAAAATGGCTTTTCAGTCCCCGTCTGTGTTTTACTTCTGAGGAAAGTACTATAAATCTTATATCTTTTTTATAGACAATAGAGAAATATTATGATGCTTGTTTGAAAGTTGAAATTTTATGGCCTTAGATCCTCTGTTTAGTAGTAGTTTGTCTTTCACTTCGGGATGAACTAGAACCTTTCCTGGGGGAAGGCGGTCTGGGTGTCCAGACCCAGTTTGCACAGCACTTTCATCAGCTCCCTGGCGACACGGGCGTATTGGCGGACCCGTCCAGCTGTAGAGGCTGGTGCATGATTGCCTGGGTGTATGTGCAGACACTAACAGGCATTGGTTGGGTTGGCAGGATCGGATGAAGCACTATAGAAACACGGCCAGCTTTGTTTGCTTTCTCCCTTCTGAACACATGGCTGGGAATAAGACAGATGTCTGAGCATGCAGAATTTGGCCATTCCTACTTCTAATTGTAGTTTCAAGCTTTGGGGTTGTGCTTTTGGCTTGGTTTTCTGCTTGTTTGTTTGGATTCTTTCTACTGAAGCAAACAGAGCATTTGTAAAGTGCAGATACATTTCGAAAAACCACAATAAAATGAAAGAAAATCACAATAATTACAAAGGCTGAGTAAAGGTCAAAGATAGAGTTGGTCAAAGTCATCACCCAAACTTGCTCTGTAGTTTTCCCGTGGTGCGTCACAGCTCCTCAGACTTACACTGGGCACTGCCAGTCCTGTTTGCTTGATTGCCTTTTTCATGTCTCAGTCTTTTTTTAGAAGTCCTGAGCCCACAGCTGCATGAAGAAATAATATACAGACAAACTTTAAGACTTCGTATTAAACACAAGGTTGGTTTTGGTCCTCCGTTAGGCTGTAGTAATCAGACTGAGAGCTTAAAACCTCCAGTTTTTCTCAGATTTGTCTTACAGTGCCATTTTTAGGATCCCGATATTTTTACCATTTTTAACTTGTTCTTTGACAATGATTCCAGGAAGAAAGGCAAGCATGAAATTATTGAGAAACTGCAGTTCCTGTGCCGTTGACACAGATGATGTGACTGGAGAATCATAGGAGTAATTTAGCAGCTAGTATGAAAAGATCTACTTAGGAATGTTCAGGTTTTGATACATGGGATTTTGGTTATGATTGAAGTGGCTTTTGGTTGCACAATAAGCTTGTGGCCATAAAACATTCCATTTATATTGCCCTTTACATTTTTCAATGCCATTGGTAAGGAAATACAGTGAAGATCTAACTGCAAGGAGAATTTGGTTGAGTGTTTATTGAAATAAGAAAAGCATCAGCAAAAATGTTATCATTCTGATCAGACCAAGCACATGACAGCAAGTCATTCGTTATATAAATTACCTCATCTAGTAGCATCTGAAGGTTATGTGGCTTGAAAACAAGCAATTTAGGGTCTTTTGCAAGGAATTAGAAAGATAATGAGTGTAGAAACTCCTAAGCAAGTTTAAATCTCCAAGGTGTTTTCTGGCCTGCACGATTCCAAACAATAATCAACTGATACAGCAACTAATCACTCTCTTAGTAAAATCTGCGTGAGAAAAGTAATGGAGGAGACCTCTCACCTCCCTCCAGAGCCAGACAGCTTGGGAAAGAGCAAGCATAAGGAGACATCCACAAACCTGCAACAGCAGCCAGCAGCTGGGAAAGAGGAAAATGTTGGCACAAAGCATAAAAGTCAAACTGAAAGCTCAGCAAGCAAGAGGTTAAAAGTGAAAACCAGACTCCTCACCTACCACATGGCTGATACGGAACGGGGAAGCTATTGAAGTGTTGGCTGGGTCTCTGGCGGAAAGGCCTGTTCTTGTACTCTCTTTTTGTACAGCCTCTCCAAAATGGAATACAAACCCAAAATAAAGGTAGGGTCCTCTCCACCCTACATGCCCTGGAAAAGCCTCTGGTGTTTGCTGTAGAGGGCTTTACTCATTTCTGGAACATCCTTTGTGCTAATAGAGTTGTCTCTGGCCCGATGCAGTAAAAAGTTTCTTCTAAAAAAAAAAAAAAAAGACAAAACCAAGAAACAACAACACCAACAACTAAAACCCACAATAATAGGATTTAGAAACAAAACCAAATAAGTTTATAGTAGCAGACTGGCTGTTAACCTTTCCTGTCACAGATTGTTCTGATTTATTTTTGGAATATGGCACTAAGCTCTAGATTTATTCATGAATGCTCTGAGAAATTTATTTTCCCTTTATTACAGGACACAAGATCCCACAACTCTCTGATCTTCTTTCCTTTCACTTTCTACCTTAGTTTGAAAGACTTTTTTCTCCTGGCTCCTCTGCATTATATTCCTTGGCTTTTTACAGAAGTACAACTTCTGCGTGCCAAACTCTTTTCACATAATTTAACTAAATCCGTATGTCCAGTTCATACAATTGAATACGAATCTCTGGCAGATGCTCTCTCAAAATCTGGTTATCATTTTAACATTTTTCATTCCATGCAGTTTTTTAAGAGATTTTTGCACATGCAGCTTTAACTTTTGGCAATTGGAAATAAAAACACCATCTTTCCTGCTATAGATTTCAAACAAACTCAGTTCCCAGTTTTTACAGTCAAAGCACAGTGACCTGGAAATTAGCTGTTCTGTTTTCCTAGTCCTTCCTGTTTTCCAAAGAAAAGCTAAAGATTTGAAGACATTTCTTAAAAAAGTATGGAAACTCCAGCATTTTGCCTAATGTTCCTCTGTCCTAATCCAATTTCTTTGAAGCACAGGTTGGATCAGCAGCTTGTACTTGGTTGCAGATGTTGTTCTGCCTCTTACTTGCTATGCTACATGAGACTGCTGAAGAAGTGGAAGCAGTGGGTTGCGTGTTATGTTTGTCCATCACATTTCAAAGCAGCTCATCTTCTGGATCAAAATTAGCTCTGCCAGTTTTCTGCTTTTGGTTTAGACAGAAAAAAGCACGACAACATTCAAGCTTCTGCAACAGTCAAAGTCTATTCAGTCTCCTTATCTGAAGACTACCATTTTGGTTTATATGCCTGTGAAATGAAACTGCATTTTCATTCATCCTTGTTCCGTGACCAAACTCTGTAAATGAAAAAGATCAAACACTAAAAGACGTGCGCACGATGTACTTCTACTGCACTCAGCCTGACGGAAAAAACAAGCTGTAAAAACTATCTGAGCTACCAAAAAGAGTTATGAGGAAGTATGAGTTACTCAAGGATATTTAGAAAGAATGTGTGTTTATATAGTCAATTAATTTCAAACAAAAGCAATTTATCTTGTCTGGAGATTCACATGGTATGTAATGCAATTGAATTAGAAAAACAAGAACAGGATGCTCAAAAATTCTTACCTATTTAAAAGCTGCACTAGGCACTTTCTATTTTAGGACAAGATTTAATTGCATTCTGTAAAATGCACTGGCAGGACAGTCATCTTCTCACCAGCAGGTAACAGCAGTTCCAAAAAATGTGCTTTCTCCAATGTAGCTGTAGGAACTGTTGCTACTTAGAAACTAGCATAGTCATTAATCAAAACAAAAAAAGCAAACTGTTATATAAAGCAAAAATTTTACCAGGCAAGTACTTTGAGTCTGCCTAAAACAGATGATCAGAACATATTACCCAGTTCTTGGTTTATTGTCTCCATAAAAACTTGGAAGGATACATGTCTGGTCTAGTAAATTTTTTTTTTCCTGGGCACAAGTATAATGTTCTTCTTCAAGTGATTTTTTTTTTTAAATTAAAATCTTTCTGGTTCTTGCAACATTTTTACCTTATTGGTGTCTGTTCTTACTGCGATAGTTCAAACACACACACATTGTCCACTGCGATGGATGCTGAATGTCCACGTTGAAGATGCTGAAAAGGAACGAATACCAATGGGAAGCTTCACTGGGGGTGTTGTTATCAGTAGGTATGTTGCTGCTGGTAACCATGGAAACGTTTAGGATGATCTGAAGTAGTCTAAGGATAAGTAATAGGATGAAAGCAAGCAGAGGGAAATTTATGCTGATTCTTAGGGAAAAATAAACTCTTCATGTTGCATCCTCTTATATTCATAAAAGGTCACTAGGGAACAGGTAGGTGCTTGGAGTAATTTTAAACTGGTTTGGATGAAGAAATTTGAGGTTCTCTTGCAGGAAGCGGCTTTGGCAGGAGGAGGGACTCTTCTGATCCTAGATTCATCTCAACATTAATTGCAAATGTTATGAATCCGTGGGCCTTGCTGAGCACTGGTAACTTGCTCAGTTTGAGTATCTAAGTGCCTGGCATGCATCTTTTCAAATCAACACTGGAAATCCCTGTTCACTGGTGATAATACCATTCTTCTGGAAAATATTAATTGAACCAGAGACTAAGCCACTATCGCACTGTCTTAGCAAGTATATAAATTGAACAGATCTTTCTTAAGCAGAGGCCTTTAAGTGGAGCTCAAGCAGCCAATTTTCTCCTAACTTACAGTGAATGAGGGAGAGGAAATAATTTAGCCAGAAACCTGAGTCTGAATAAGAAGTTATTTGGTTAGAAATAATTCAATAGTCATTCAACTATTTATTTTGGGTTTGTATTCCATTTTGGAGAGGCTGTACAAAAAGGGAGTACAAGAACTGAGTGAATGGAAAAATAAAGTGAAATTCAGATATGGTGTTGTAAAGTGAGTGTGAGTAAATACAAATACATTGAAAGCTGGCAAAATGAGGTGAGACAAAATGTTAATACTGATATACTACTTTTATCCTACATGGGCTACTTCTTAGTTCCAGTAAGCTGCTTCTTCCATCCCTGTTATGCTCAATTTGATTTTGCTTAGTCACTCTTGCTCTCTCGCTATCCCTTTTTTGTAGGGATACATTTTTAAATGATACGCTGATTTACTTGTGACTCCTGCTCTCCTAAATAGATGAGGATTTGCAAAACCACGTCTTGCTTTTCCTACTCCTTCATATTGTTACAGAGGATGAAGAAGTATTTTCTAATTTCAATTTCAATTATTTTTAGGCTAAAGCAGTGACTGAACACAGATTACCTCCTCCTGGTCCTCCCACAGGCAGTGTATCACTGGCAAAAAGAGAATACTCTAAATTCCTTTATTGTGCAGTGACCTTGGTGTCCGTTATAAGGCATTATAATAAGTTTTTAAATATTAAAGAATATAAGATTTCCATTGTACTGAATCTGCACAAATAAAGCATTAAAGAAAAAGGATTTATAAAGATTTTTCCTGATTTGCTTGATAAACCCACCAGAAACATAAAAAAAAAAAATAAAGAGCTTGCCTGATTCAGTGTGCATACCAGGATTCTTGGTAAGCTGCCCACGTTATAAAATACGATGATCTTTTCTGTGGCATTCTCATGAACGATACCTTGCATTATACCCTGGTTAGAGAGAAAAAATTTTTGATGCTGTTTTGAAAAAGTGAGATGGCAATGAAACAAGTAATTTCTTTGAAGAAGCTGGTAGATGTTTTTTACATTACCTCACTTTTATTATTGTAGAGCTTTCTTCTGATGAGCCCATGCAAGTTACTTACACAGAAGTTTCCTTCTATGACTCTTTAAGGTTAGTTTATTTACTTTTATATTAATAAAAAGCAGCAGGGAGAAATAGTAAATGTGTTAGTTTCCAATTCGTACTTGCCTGGGTCATAAATAATGCTATATCGAGTTGTTACTTAAAGCAAGTACATTTTTATGTAATAAGATTAGACTTTGTTGAAATTGATGGGTAGAAAAACTGCCTCCACCTCTTTGCTGTTGTCTTTGCTCATTTGGAAACCAACGACCTATAAGAGTCTTTTGGAAATCCCAACGCGATATGTAGGAAGCAGTCAAGTGTCACTACTGGTCTCTGGCTCGTACAGCTTCTTAGATCCCACAGATGTGACTTAGGCAGCTCTGAACCTGCTTTTACACAACACTTGTAAGGAAGCCAAATTGCCGTTTCTAATGCCTTGAATTCATAAAAGACACAATTGGTATAAAGCCACCTTGAGTCTTCTTAATACCTATTCAACCTTAGGCTGAATACAGCTCACCAAGGCCGAGCTCTCAGCCGAGCTCTCTGACTATAGTTAAAAACGCTACAATTAATAATTTGAAGTCTTTTCTGAATACTTTTAGATATTTTTTCCTGGTATATTGAGAAACAATTTTTTATTTACTGTGATCAGTATAATCCAGATGTGACTGCTCTTTATATTTCCACGTACATGCTTTTAGCTTCAAATCTGCTCAAAAATAACATACTGTAGGATAATGTGGTGAAAAAAAAACATTCTGCCTTTGAACTGTACTTGACCTATCAAAAACTCACTGAAAAATCACTAGTAGCCTGAGCACACAAAGATAACAGACTGAGGGTTTCAGTCAACTTGCACTCAGCAAGCTCTATAGTTTTCTCTGAGCTGTGACATTGACTTAAAATACTCTATGACCATTTGTTCATTACCAAGAAAGCAAAATAGTTTGTTATTCAAATAAGCAAATGTAACAGTACACTATTACTGTCAATTCAGCAGCTTCCCAGCCCATTTTTAAACTAACTGGTTTAACAAAATTTATTTTCTTCCTGAAGAGAACAGCCAAGAAAAAAACAAACAAATGAATAAACAAATAAAACCCACAAAAATCCCGCAGTGCTATTTGGAGTTATGAGGCCAGCTTACATGCGTGTTGCATGCATTTACACACTGAAAGAGATGGAAGACAAAAGCACATACTGTAAGACCAGAACTTCTTGATTCAAATCAGAATTCTGAGAATAAATCAAAACTAATAGTTAAGTGTTTGATAGATGTAAACTAGTGTGTAATTACCTTCACCAAACAACCAAATTTAGTATTAAACCCTTTGAAGAGCTTTCCTTATTTTTCTGAATATAATTTGAAAGGACTCCGGCTCTTGTCATCACATTTATGCTGATGGGAGCTCTGCAGGGTAGTTTTTAGTTCTGACTTTAGCAGAGTTCTCATGTGTTGCTTTGCAATGTTGGTGTTGTCTACTGGTCTCCTTCGGGAACCCGATAAAGTGATTTTCATAGGCATCAAAAAGTTCTTATCATGAAAATAACATAACATTTAATTAAATGGTGTTTAAAGTATAATTTTTCTCTTGCAATGTTCCTCCTGTAATTTCCTTTCTGCAGTCACCTTTCTTCCTCCTCAGTTATGTAGACATTTCAATCGAAGAAGCACTGGATGAGGCTCCAGAGGCAGCAGCTGAAAGGAATAGTCAGAGGAGCACTGGAAGAACGTGCCGTCAGCAAATATGGAGATCCAACCTAGATACTTGTAGCCTGCAAATTTGTCTGCCTTCTGTAGACACTCACATAGCTCCAGTCAGAGTAAATTGTTTTACGTATTTTTTCCTCAAAAGAATCTTTTGAAGAAAAATATACTATCTTCTCTGATTGTTTCTTATAAACAGTCCATTATCAGAGATGGGGCAGAGGGAAGGGGTGTAAAACAAATGTATACAATTGCCATTTCCACTCTCCTATGGGCTCAGGGTCGGTGTTGGGTGGGCTTAGAGGCTCTGCGCAGCCTTGCTGTTGCCTTGGCAAAGAAGTCGGTAGTGGCTGTGCAAACTCAGAGTTTGGAGGCGCTTGGAAAAGTGTAGGTGTTCCTGTGCATCACCAAGTACGCATCGTCAATGGAGTTCCCATTTCTTCTCATTCTAAGAATTTCTGCAAGTCCAGGAAATAAGCTGTATTTCATTGCAGTTTATATCTGGATTTTTTTCATCCTAAAGATTAAGAGATGAAGCATTCCTGCAATAAAATTAATCTTTGTATATACATTCTATTGCGTGTGTTATTTTTTCTTATCAAAGGAATTAACCTCTAGTACCGAAAAATACCATAAACTGTAAAAATTAAAGAGGGCACTAAAAACATAGTAATAAAAAGGACATAAATCAGTTTTAAAATAACAATATGTTTTCTAGTTGAGCTGTTTATTACCGTTCATATTAAAATTTTATGGGAGAATAAAAATGTCAGTTATTTCTGTGCATCTGACCATCAAATTGCAAACTTGCCCATTAGTTAGAATAATGAAGTTCAAAGCCAACACTCATGTCTGAATGACCAAACCATCTAAAATTTCATTTATTGAAATTGTATTCAATTTATTTATATTCCTTAATTAGTGACATAGAAAGCAATATATTTCAAACAAGTCTATACAATGTTAATATATCTCAATGTAAGTACGTTAAGAACGATCAACTGCTAGATTACAAATTGTTATCTTAAATAAGAAGTCTCTGTTGGCATCATTTATAACAAGTCTTCCACAGAAATACGCTTGATTCAGAGTAATTCAACCTCTTGAATACCAAGTAGAACAAGTATCTGAAAAGTGATATAAAATCATTGCTAGTAAAATTTGCCAATGACAAAAAACCCAAATAAAATAGCACTAAGTAATGGTGCTAGGTCAGTTCTACAGCTCAGCTTGGGTGAGAAGGCGTAGTTACTGTAACAGTACAAATTATGGTTTCTACAGAAGTAGAAACATTTAAGACTAAATACTCAAGTTTGTATATTCAGTAGAAGTTTGCTAAGTTCAGTCATCTTTTGACGCACAGGGTCTCCTGTAAAATTTTGTTTTGGTCTTAAGTGTTGCAGTTTTAGCTGTCCTGGGTTTTTATTTGAGTCTGGGAATTTAAAAGCCTCAAAAAATTTGAAGTACGTAAGGCTGGTTTTCACATCAAAACACAAAAGGGGGAGTTTCACATGGTTTCAACATGAAGCCATAAATCAGAACCGTTTTTCTTAAGCCTGATACCAAGACAGCCATAAGAATCTGAAACCTGTGATGTGATTCATACCATATCCACTTCTTTTTGAAACTAGGTAAGTTTTCAGTAATCGTCCATTTATTACGTTTTTTTGTAACTCTAATATTTAGCCTCTGGCCTTGCTCTTGTTAAAATGCCCTGTTGTTGCAAAACCCCAGTTTGTGATGACTCACCCCCCTGAGATGTCTTTCCATTGAATGATGACAGCATTGCTGAGTCTTTATTCTTTGCTTCATGACATATTTAATAATAAATAGTTGCTACCTGAGATGCAAATTCTTTTATGGGACTAAGTTTAGTGATCACCAGCTCAGACTAATTCCTCTGTGACCTTCGGCAAGACGCTTCAGGTTTTCTATAGTTAACATCCTTATTTGTAAATTGTGAATGGCACCACTTCATTTATTGCCTAAAAAGAAAGCAACAATAAAGCTTTTTGTTCCTAGCACTATGATAATGCACATCTGACAGGTGTTACTGTTCACGAGGAAAGAAATAAATGAGTACTATGTAGAACTAAGCAATTACTCTGTACAAGTCCAAGACTTTGAGTGTTTTATACCTAGACGCAAGTGTTTCAACCTTTGAGTACTTATGTAGAGATTTGGGAGTTTGCTGGTTATTACTTTAAGACAACCTAACAAAACAGTTGTTTTTCTGTTCATTACTGAACCTGCCATGTAAAGAATTCAATTTTTGAGTGCATTGCATTCAATTTGCTTGGTGGAGGGAATAAACATCTGAGTCCCTGAAGTCTGTGAAGAGTTATCCGTCAGTATGTCCTTTAACGTGTCTTCAGGAAAACTGCAAAATCCACAATCTGTCCCTTTCCACCACATTGAGAAATTCCACACCAGTAGCACCATGAATGGGCTGCAGTCATCCATACGGAGTGCTTGTTTTCTGGGGTGTGAGCCTGATGAATATACTTTGCTTAACAGTGCTGTTATGATTTAACATCGGCATTTTAGTTATCAATATTTACACCCTTCAGAAAATTGGATGTTGGTAAACACACAATAGGCACAAATATCTGCCGTGACTGTAAGCAGGGAGAATGATAAAGGCCATAGTGCCTAGTTTGTTTTTAATTTTTACTATCATTGCCAGTCTTGAGTATTAAAACTATAAAACATTTCTAACTGGCTCGCTTTAAGGGGTTGGATTCATTTTTCGTTCTCTTCCAAACTTTTCAGAAATGCAGTTCATTCTTTTTCTCATGATTTACGACTTAATCTTTTTTTTTTTTAATAGCATCACTTACTGTGGTATGAGACTTCCTTTAACCCCCAAGCTCATCTCCACCTTATCTTGCAGACTTGCAGGAAAGTTCCTCCTCTCCCAGGCACACTTCATCTCACACACCGGTAACTGCTTCCTGCTAAGCCATTAATAAACAGTGTGTTATTGTGTTTCCACCCATTTGCAAATCACAAACCACCAAATACACACAGAACATACCAACTGATTTAACTCACAATTTCTTCCGTAGAGGACTGTAATTGTTCAGGACGGAACACATGTTTACTTGGCACTGCTAAACCTCACCATGCCTTCACGTTGTGCTTTCAATGTAGTATAGAGACATCTAAGGTTTTTGCAGTGTAGTTATAAAATAAGCGTGGCTTCGTCCTTACATTTTTCTTCAAAAGAAAATCTGCAGAGTTATAATTATGCTAGATAATATTTTTATAATTTTTTTATTCTGACTAGTTGCCAAATTTAAACATAGCTTCAGAATATTACGCTTTACAGCAAGATTTTTGCACTATGTTGGCTAGAAGGTTATGTATTTGCCTAACAGAAGTACTGGTTCTCAAGGCCTCATCTACACAGGTGACATTCTGGTGCAAACTATTAAGGTCTTTCCTTCTGCTCCCTGCACTTTGGTTTCCAGGGGAAATAAAGCCAGACCCGCGCAGGCTCCAACGTTGCTCTCTGGTCTGATTCCTGATCTGGATAATTAGGAGCCTGAGACTCATCAAAGCACACAGACCACCCTGAGAAAAATACGTGGTTCTCTGAATTTGGATTTTGAACTTGCAAATGCTTTCAGATAAAAGAGAACTCCTTGAAGGACTCTAATTAACTGGCACACTTATATAGTAGCATTTAAAGTTCAACTCTCTTTGTTTTTCTTTATAAATTGGGCTTCATTTGGGGGATTCAGTTTACATGAAACCCAGAAAAAGACAAGCTTGCCATTGTATTGCTCTGTTATTGCCATATAATGCCATCCATCATAGACAAAAAAGATGATGGTATGATGTTTCTCTGTTTGGGTGCAATGATATTCAATATGCTTTTTGGAGAGCTTTGTGGTTGAAGTCAGAGAAACCAGAGCTTTTCCTCTGACCTTTCTCATGTCCTTTGTAGAATTGTGATTCTTAAACCTTTTTTTTTAATATTTTTAGGTGCTGGAGTGGGAAAATGACTTCTAGGCCTCTAAGCTTTTCCTAAGACAGATAAAGGGATGTGGAATTTCTAGTACCAGGTTGCCTGTACTTTGAAGAACAAGAAATCATTTAAAAGTTGACACAGTTTGAGTCTTATATTTAAATTCAGATGTGCTGTAAATAAATTCTGACTGCCCTGAAATCAGTGAAGTGTAACGCTTTTATGAAAAGTTTCGGTGACGACATTACTGTTACCTACTTTAATTCAAGTATTTTCTCACCTCCTGTCACAAGCGTGGAGGCACTCCTGCCCAAGAAAGGGGGCACCTGGGAGAGGGCTGGCAGCTACAGCAGCTCGTGCATCCTGCTCTGGGCTGCCTCTTTTTTCCTGGGTACTTTATAAATTCGTCACAGCTTGCAGGCAGAAAGTGGCCTGCAGGTTGTAAGACAGCTACAGTCATTAGATGTAGCCTTCTTTGTATGAAAGAAAACATAACGCAGGGTTCAGTAAAAAGGCAGGCACGTGGCTTTGCTTCTTGTGCTTTGCTTTATAAAAATTACAGAGTAATGATGCTCTGAGCATACCGAAGAGCCTGGGACATACAGACTGGAAGATTTCTTTGAGGTTTTTATTGCCGGGCTTTTTCTGCCTCAGCCTGATCCGTCTGCCTAGGTCTGATCTTCCCCATGGCAGATCTGGCTCACAGGATCAGAAAAATGTCTCTTCCCTGAGGTTGAGTTGGGAGAACCTTTATTATGTACCGGATCTCTCTTCGCTCCCCTATTCCCTCAATATTTGTGCCAATAGGTGGAAAAGAGGAAAATACCAGTATGTTTGCTACTTCATAGCTGGCTTGTGTATCAGAAACTCGCCTTTCAGCATGGTCTTTATATGCGTGTTAAATGATTGAAAACTCTAACCGAAAAAATTGAGGCATTTTGCATGTATGTTTCAGGGCATGATACACAGGTCCCTCACCATCTTTTTACGTTAGCTAATGGAGTTGCAAGGGTGGGAGACAATAAACCCTATCGAAAAGAGGGTCCTATCCTGTGTACTGAGGCACAAAGAGAAACAAGTATCAGAAGACAATATGAGAAAAATGTAAGAGTTGCGTACACTTGCAAATCAGCAGTGCGACAGTTAACCAGCACTAAAAGCTGCTTGCCTTAATAATGATGTCTTGAAAAGAAGCAGTAATTAGGCATGATAGTCTTGAGATGCACTTCCTTCACAACATCAGGCTTATGATGAGAATTTAACTCTCAGAGATACTTTCTTTCATTAAGAATGATTACTCAAGCATGGTTTTAATAATTTTTTGAGTAAAAATGTAAACAGGAGTTAAATCCCCTAGCCTTTATGTGCTTCAAAGGTTCCTTTCTGCTTCAGTCTTGGGTAACCAAAAAAGCTAGAAAAGAGTTTGAAATTGTGTTCTTTAATTAAATAAAATAGTTAAATAAACAGTACATATTTTTTCCAAGTATTAATATGTATTAAAGGAAATTTAGTACCTAACTGGAATACCAAATCTATTTAACAATGCAATATTGTGGCTTTATATGCTCTTCTCTGGAGTAAGCTAAGGCTTCCTACCAAATGACACAGGAGCTGATTTCCTTATCAAACTCTGGAGCACAGACAAGCAATATTTAATTTCTATTTCTTACCATTATTTTAGAGATTGTTGTTAAGACACATCATCTTCATGCTGCTGAATGACATGGAGTATGTCTCTACCTTGGGAGTAGACACAGGTACAGATTAAAATCTGTCTTCTGTTTCTCTCCCCTCCCTCCTTTCTCTCACAGTGCACCCATATTATCGCATACATTTACCAGCGTTAATATTTTACTGGTTTTAATGGTTAACCATATTGGCAGATGTTTGTAGAGACTGCAACAGCAGAACATGAAGGAGAGGAGCTGCAAAAACCCTCCCATGTCTCTCTGATATGGATGTTTCCCATAACTTCAGAGGAGAGTAACCTCCAGCCTGTTCATCCTGAAGAAAACACGATGACTTCTTAAAGCACAGACATCAATTTCCTGGCTTCTGGAGTTCGCTGATGCTCAGATGATGGGATTTCATTGCTGTGCAAACCCAATAACATTGGTAAATTTGTGGTTCAAGTAGTGCAAAGTGTCATTAAACCATTTATACTGGTTTACTGGTTAGATCGTACATACAAAACTGCTATGAGCAGGTGGAGCTGTTGGCTGCGTACCAGGATGGCAGACCAGTTTTTCAATGCTGTTACAACGTAGTTGAGACCTGATGCCTGAAGTGGTTCACACCAAGTCTTCTGAGCCACGTAGACGACACAGACCTTGTATGAGGAAGCAGGAACGGCTTGATGACTTTTTTATCGCTAGTAGAAAATAGAAAGGAACAGACTGTACCTATTATATTATGAATATGCAATTTATAGATGTATTGTGGGTTTTAGTGATACTCTGACTAGTTTTTCCAATGTGCACATTTGTTTGCTGTGGATGCTGAGAATATATAATGAGCACATATGGATCACTTTTTTAATGTACTTTTCATCCGTCCTCAACTGATGTATCCACTGTTTTTCCCAGAATATTTCCTCACAATATCCTAAATACAGTACTCCCTTTTTCTTTAGCAGGTTATACAGGGAAAAAATTCTTCACATAGTGAAGAAAATTTGCTAAATATTGGTATGCTGCTGAATAAAAATAATTCAGTATCTATACAACACCAGTCTTGTCATCATAGGCAACCATAAAGGAGTAGTAAAAGTTTAATTAAATCAGTTGTATTATTGTTATCCTTCAAACTCAAATGGAGCAGGGAAAGAGTAATATTAAAACTACTAAACCACACATTAGGAGTTTTAAAGACATTTATAATTTAATGCAAGAAAATAAATAAGATCAAGACTAGTTTTATGTTGAACTAACTTCATAACATGAAGTTCCCCAGATTAGGTTCTCTCTGAATAAAGGCATGTCTGGCCAGAGAAGAGACATGAAAAAGAAATGGCTTTGCACTATTGAGATGCTCAGCTATATACATAGGGGAGGCACCTGTAGCTGTTCTAGGAATGCCCTGACTTACAATAGGTCTAGAAATACAGGAGTACAGAAGATGATTCAACTGAGTTTTTGCCTCCTCGGTCTATTCCTGTGCTGGGCTGAGTTTGAGCACAGCAGAGATGTATGCCCAGAGCATCTCAGAGAGTGGTGAGTCTGATGACTCAGAACACCGAGTCCATAAAATATTAATAAAACCTCTGCAATTTGAATTGACCTTTCAAGTAATAGAAAAATACATCAAAGTAATACAATAAATTAAGAGGTTCCTCTGCTACCTGTGATATAAAGCATAAGGATTTCTTTTAAATATTTGACTATTGAAAAGTAAATGAGGCTTTTTCTGATGCGACAATTATGGGATTTCATACAGTATGAAACAGTAACAAGAAAGATACTGTGTTATTGTTAATGGCTCTTTTTCTTACCATCTAAACTAATAGGCACATTTGATCTTCCATAATTTCTTCATGCTTCGTTGTTTCCATCATTGTCAAAAGCCCACTTCTTCACTTTCCTTGTGAAATAATCTACATAATGCAAAGTGACTGTTTATGGAGTACAGTGAGTATTCCACCAGCAAGGAAGAAAGGGCACCATTTGACAAAAGCAGACATATCATGGAGACAGCTACAAAATTAGATAATTTTAGCAGAGAGCAGATTTTTTTTTTTTTTGCTGCCAGTCAGGATTTAAACAAAGGAATCATCCCACATTTGGCAGATAATTATGCTTCTCCAAGGGAAAACATAACACTGAGTGAAAAGAGTTAAGGTCTTCTTTTTCTCAGATAATTTTGTGCTTTGAACCTTTTCAACTGCCTGTTTCATGAAAAAGCTAAAAAAATCTGAACAACTGTAACAATTATTGTTCCAGGGACATAAGCAATGTTCATGTCACCATTTTATGAGTTCATTTTTTATTTCAGTTTTCAGCCTCCTGAATCACTAGGGTTTGCTTTTTGTTCCCAGACAGCAGATACCAATGTAGGAGGACACCTGCCACCTTCCATATTGCTGGTGTACAAGGTTGAATAGATTTCTTTGAGGCATTGATGTTTGATATTAAAATACAAGGCTCCAATCCTATAATGTCCTCTAAATGTGAAAGCCCTTCTTAATTTTGATAGTATTGAGTGTCTACCTCAAGTCTACCTACATGGAATCTTTACAGGATATTACTAGCCATATTTCCATAAGGAACAAGAGAGAATGATTTTAAAGAGCTTTAATTACAAGTGTGTATGTATTTAGCATGGCATGGCTATATGTGATTGATTCTGTTACAAATAAAAACTAATTTTTAAAAAACAAATCATTATCGTAAATAGATATCGTTGGTATGGCAGGTTCTGGAAAAGAGATGATCTTGCACATGAATATACAGGACGTGATTCTTACTGCATTTGTGCCCAGCACAATTTCCACTGACCTCAGAGGATTTACACCAGTGTGAATGATGTGAGAACGAAGACAATAAAAAGGGTTGGGTCTAGCCTGCATAAAAACACTATCCTGAAGGATGCAGTGTTCAGGAAAGCAATTTAGAGCTTTTTCTGTCTCTAAACAGGCTGAATTTTCAAAACGGAAGCAAAGTTGAAGTGCAGCTGCCTTCTGCGACACGTTGACCCACCGACTCAAGGTGCCCAGGCGCTCCTTACCTGAAGGCGGTACGTGCAGTTTGTCTGTTTTGCAGCACATCAAAGCACCCTCCTCTTGCCAAGGACAGCTTTCAAACCGAGAGCCCAGCCACCGTCTGTGCCCTTGTCAGCGAGACAGTGTTGGCTCCCTGGGACCTCTGTTTGTCTGAAAGTGGGAAAATAAAGCAAAGCTTGTCTTAGGAAACTATATACCAGATGTAGAGTGTTTCATTTCCAGCGGGATCAGAAAATGGGCAGAGCTGAAGAGGCCATGGATTGCTCACCCATTGCTCTGCAAAATATCTGACGAGAGAGAAGCTGACTAAATTCTGATATTCCTTTTTGAACCTAACCTTCCTTAAACAACAAAAAGAAGAAAACAAACCAAACAAGAACCAGTTGTATTTAAAGAAGCAGTGTGAGAGATCAGCAAGAAGCTGACTGATCCCTGAAGGAAGGGGAACATACTCATTTTCTCCTCTCATCATACACTCCTGGGAGTATCTTGATCAATATCAGAGCTGTATGCAATGTGTAAAAGAGATTACATTTCATAAGAGATATTTTATATTATACATTTCCACACACTGTATTAATATGAAACGCAATTTTATCTGATTTTAATACTTTAATGTTAGATTCCATTATTTGCACGGTAAGTAAATGGAGAGATGCTCATGAAATCTTCATTTAATTAGATAGGACATGCTATCATTTACTGGCTGACATAAGAAGAATACATTAAATACAAGCATTGTATAATACTTTTCTGTCCTGAGATGATGCACAGCAACACAACAAAGTTACATTTAATGCTGACTGCCAAAACCCAGCTATTTGAGTTTTCTTTAAAAATATAAAATTAAAGTTTAGTAGAAGGTAGATGTGGCATTGACAACATTTTCTCCTTTTTTTGTCTGGCTGAGAATATTTACCAGATTAATCCAGCTTTTAAAAGCATTTGTTATTTCTTTCAACACTATCCTTTTGGACTTTCATTAATTCTACTTGTAACGACTAAAAGAAAATCCTGCACAATTTTCCCATAACTGAGGCTTGGTGCTATAACTGTCAGTGGAAGCTTTCTTTACCCCAAATGTGTAATTATTACGCCACATACGAAAGCACCAGACGTAAGAACCAAAAAGAGAAGGAGTTTGCAGAAGGAAAGTTAGCGAGACGGGGCCTTGGCCCAGGGAAATGTCTGCCTCCAGGTATTTTGAAACCTTGCTACAGAATGAAATTGCTTTTTTACTTTTTAGCTCCCATGGAGCACAGTCTAAATGCCTATGTGATTCATCAGTGTCCCTGATAATTCTCTCAGACATCTAGTTACAGCGTTACTAATGCCATTTGTATTTCTTGTCCCTTTCTGAGAAGGGGGGTTTGCAGGAGCAGCCCCGTGGGAGCAGCTCTCTTCCAGAGGCGCAGCAGGAGGGCACCTGCCAGGATTGCCCGGGCTGAGCAGGGTACTCACTCAGCCTTGTTCCTCCATGCAAAATCGAAGCACCGGGATGGCTTTTGAGGATGGCTTTTCACTCCGGCAGTAGCACTGCTTTCAAAGCCCATTCATTATGGCCAAATAACAGATGCTGCATAAGCCTTGCTCTTTACTCCTGTGTTATAGCTCCTGGTGACTAACAAAGCCGAGGACAGTAATCAGTTATGGTTTCTCTGTTGTTCTCGGGCTGTTTTTTTTTCTCTGAGGTACTTCTCTAGCCCTTTCATTACAGTGGCATCTGAGCACCTCATTGCCTTTAATCTCTCATCAGCTTCAAAGCTGTATCCAGAGTCGCAGCTGCAGCAGGCCACCTCAAGCACCACCACGGCACAGAGATCTTCAAAGCGGGCTAATGCAGACACTGACAGCCCAGAGCTCAGCGTGAGCTCACTCAGCCACCTTCAGCTCTGCACCCTGCTTTGTGCCTGTGGTGCCATGCTTGGACTGTGGTGGGTACCCAGTACTGTTCTGGTACACGTGGCCCTTCAGCTCACCGTAGCCACTTTTCTGATGAGTTTGTGCAGGTGGACATGCTTATGGTAACCAGAAGGCCTGCATCCACGCTGTGTTAGCTGTGGCAGTGCTACAGGACACCTGTAAGACAAGTGTCCTAAGGCCTGACATTTCTCCAGGACAAGAAAGAGGATGGTGACCAGTGCTGTGGTAGCTCCACATACTTCCCTCTATGTTTTCTTTTTTATTGTTCTTGGTTGCTAATTCCCATTAGACAAAAAGCTTTCTACAGCACAGCTTGTTATACACAATTCACGTAGAAAATTGTTGGTCAATATTAAAACCAGTCAAAATAAAACCAAATCCATTAAATTCCTCTCCATCTCAAGAGGTCTGATTTCCAGGACCTCCTTCATGTGGCTTCTTGATTTTCCCTCATGGCAGGCTCTTTCTAATGCTCGGGAAACCTTTAGATTTTTATTCATAGCTGCCTACATACATTCTTGGTTTGTTATTTATGCTACCTACGATAACGCCCCTTTCATCTTAAAATACTGCACGGAATTTGTCTTGATTTTATGTTAAAGGTTACACTGACAAAGGCTGATAAAAAACATGGAGTATTATTTGTATTTACTTATAAAGTTGCAGTATCCAGCACAACATCATCACTTCTATAAAGTATTATCCCATAAAGATCATTTTGAAAGTGAACGTCATATCTCATTTTACTTTGACGTGTAAATACATTTCAGCCTATCTATCTAAGCCTTTCCAACACATCCATCACTACAGAAGCGTGCTGGTGCCAGTGAATCAAAAGCTACAGCAGCAGTTAACAAGGGGTGTGCTAATTAATGGCTCAAGCAGAAAGTTGTAAGAGCGATTTTTCCAGACACTTCACTCAAAAGTGGTTGAGAAGGAAATGCCTTTTTAAAATTTTTATATAATGTCACATGAAATGAACCATAAAGAAACAATATAGAAAATACGTCGCTTGGAATTTATGAGAACATTTTACAACTATTAAAGACCACATTTAAAGGTCTGGATTTTAAATGGAGCTGAGGGACCTTTGAAAACAGCTTTACCAGCAAGGTCATCTTTAAAAATGGAAAGGAAGAAAACCAGGTCCCAAGCATCACAGTCAGGAACATAAAGCACAGAACTGCTAGACAAGAGAGGAAGAAAGGAAGCTAAAATGCTAAGAAATCATTGTATTTATTCAAATCCAAGAGAAATGTTGACTGCCAGTCACTGGCAAAATGAGAAATGACATAACAGCTGGCTTTTAAAAAAAAGGTCTTTTGGACAAGTCATCCTCACTGGTTACTTAAAACCGCTGCTGCTCACATCTTAGCAGGTGTCATGTTGCTGCATGACACATGCATCAGAAGATGCAAATCTTGTCCCATGAGAAAACAGTTCTCAAAACGTTATTTTTTTCTGACGACATATGGAAAGAAATTCCGCATACATATTGAAACCATTTTACTTTCTTTCAAGCAGTTTCAGTCCTATGATATACAGTATAGCATAAAAAGCAGTTCCAAATTAAAAAAACTGGAAGAAAAAAATCTAAAAAATTTTAAAAACGTTTACTTTTAGGACCATTCTTTCTCCATCTTTTCATCAATAAATTCAATTTCCGTGAAATACTTTTACAAAGTAATTTGACTTTGATAAGACAATGTCTTATTGACATTGGATTGGATTGGATTGACTTGGATTTGGATTCTCTGGCAACATTTTTCTCAAAGCTTTTTTTCAGACTGACCTGATAGTAGAAACATTATCCTTATTGTGTGAAAATAAAGGTCCTCATCGCTTTAAGTGAAGCAGTTAGTTCCCCACCCTCTCCAAAAAGACAAAATTCAAATCTTTGTTTGAGAGGGGGTATAAAAAAATCCAACTACTAATATTTTTTGGCAGGAAATATAAGGCCAAGCTCTGCCACTATCTGAAAAATGGAAAGCAAAAGTGTAGTGGCAGAAACAAAACTTGTTAATTGTGTTCTTGACTATTTTTTCTGTAGCCCTGGCCTCCTCCCAGCCATGCAGATTGTTGTACAATAATCTAACCAGTGCTGAATACACACTTGTCCTTCCCTGCCCCACAAATACTAGACTGTGGTCTGTCGGGAGAACCGGGGTTATTTGAGGAGCAACATGCCGCAATTGCACATACGCAGGTGGTGGGAAAGGTAGTGGGAGAACACACCCTTTGCATTAAATAATCTAGTAATCTGCATCTGCAACAGTGATCATATATGAGCAGGGTCCCACTATGTACCCAATGATGTTTTAGAGTTGGTTTGCACCACTGAGTCTTCGTTTTAATTATTATTGCATAACTAGAAAGTGATTTTGTTCCACCTTTGAGCGAGGACCTGAGAAAAGCCGTGCAGCCCAGACTGGGGAACGATTTCTGACTCCGGGATTGCAAACTCACAGCCTTGTTTTGTCGCTAGCTGCGATGGGGAGCGCGGTCAGCTGGCGGCAGGTCTGGGCACGCTGGGAGGCATTTCCCTGGGCTCTGCTCCGGCAGCGCTGCCCGGGGAGGAGAAGGACAGGACAGGGCTCTGCCGCTCTCTGGGGCAGGCAGCAGCTCTGTCGCTGCGTGGTGAGCTGTGAAGGCTTGCTGTGAAGGCTGTGAACACCCTAGTGTGAGTATTGCCTTCAGCGAGCCAGCAAAGGAATGAGGAAAGCTTGCCAGATGTTCCTCTTCTTTTCTTGCACAGCGCTGGGAGAGGGTGAAGGACAGGACAGCTTTCTGGCCGCTAAGATAATCCTCTGCTTGAAATTTGGTTTTGAAAGCTGTCTAAACATGTATACTTTTTACCTTTGAAAAAGACATTATTACCGAAGTTTTTACAAAATAATATTAGCCTATTCTTTCATATGCATTGAAGAGTACCACTTCATGCAGAGCTACAATAAATGTATCCAGAACAGACCTCAAAGGTAATTAGCAGTGGTAATTGTTTGCCACCTTTTTTTTAGTCAGACTTTTCAAGCCCTGTAAATAAGTAGTGTCTAACACTAATAAATTATTTATTTTTATATAACATTGAGCTTGCTAACCATTTTTACTTATCAGTTTTTAAAGAAAACATTTTAGAGCTAGAATCTTGTAAAATTTCAGCCTGGAGCAGACTTCACCAAAGTTAATGAGCTGTGAAAAATAAGATTTTGCTTGGGAAGGCTGCTAAAACCTTTTTGCAGCTGTAGCCTGTACTAGCAGGCTATGGTCAGTTAAAATAGATACCTCAATTAATCCTTTCTTGGAAATTGAGAAAAGAGCCTATATAGTTTCATTAAAAAAGAAAAATTTTTGGTGGTTTTTTTCTACTGGGTTGTAGTACCTTTGTGGCACCAAGAGGATGGGAATCGCTGCAAAGGCAAGGAGGGGACTTGCCTGCTGGGGACATACTGCTCTGGTCTGCTGACCCTTCCTGCCTCCTGCTTCCCTCTCCGCTGCCCGGGCGTGCGAGTGTGCCAGGGTGGGAGGGTGGTGGAGCTGGGCCCAGAGGGAGCTTAGAAGCTCCCTGCAGTTCTTCCAAATCCTGGGACCTCTCTCTTTCCCATGTAAAAGATGCCAGATGATAGAGTGTGAGGGCGAGTTGAGTTCCTCCTCCTTCCCTCCCTAGTACTTTACCCCAGTGACTACTCCAAAAAGTTGTTCTGAGGTTCATCAAAATGCTACACCCAAAAAATGCCATTCAGAGTTGTGTTGTAACAACCATGGAGGCTAAGGGAAGGTACTTCAATATTGAGACAAATATGCTTCTCTGGATACAGTTAATAAATAGGTTATTAAAAAGTAAAAATGAAAGAGCAATCAATAGGGAAAGATTTTTTTTCTCTCCCCTAAGTCCCTCTAGCAAAGACAGTCCATCTTTTTTATTATGAAAAATAGGAAAAAGGGAAAGTCTGCTTCAGTTTTGCAAAAATGTTCCTGCTACGGAAAGGGATATTCTCTGTGGATCCTATTGCAAACCGAAATGGTAGATATTTCATCTTTAAAATGGAATAAACCATATCATCAATAGTATAAAGTGGTAAAGTGCCAAAAACTAGAACTGGCTGAAGATAATTAATTACTGTACTGCTGGTTTTGGCAGAATATCTTGTTATAAATCAGAATGCACTCAGATCAGTCTAATCTCCAGGAAAGAAAGCCAGAAGGTTGATTTTCTTTTCTGAGTTTCTCATATGCATGTATATGAATGTTTACTTACATATGCATATATGTTTATGTATATGTAACATACACACATATGTATGTATATCTAAGTATGTATTTTTATATATATATATATAAAATGCAGAAAAACTGAGATCTGGGAGAAAAGTATAGCTCTCAGCTATAACATGCTCCAGACTAACCTTGGCTACCTCCATAAATTGCAACCAAAACGGGGGCAGGCTCTGATGGAAGAAGAAAAAGGAAAAGAAAAAGGCGGTGGGGGGGGAAGATCTGCCAAATAAAATAACTAGCAAGAAGAAAAAACCCACAATAAAAAAGTCTGTAGGGCCTGATCTTGCATTTTGAAAATGCCTTTATGTTGGGCAGAGGGGGAACGCTCATTGCAATGGCAGCATGAGCATAAGGGACTGAGCATCGTGCTCCTTGCTGCCCAGCAAAGCCGGGGTGCTGCTTACTGAGTATTTGCTTTCTGTGCACCATGTAACGTCGGACCGGCCCATGGCTGCCATGGGTGAAGCTATGAAAACTCCGCTGACCTGAACCGATCACTTACCGTCCTTGCAGTATCACATCTCTAAAGCTGGGAGGAACCTGGGGACAGATGCTGATCAAGCGTGAGCTCCCTCCTAGGCTTTAGTTGGATCATCGCTGCTATGGGTAGGGGACCAGATCCAGATTTACAAGGAATCAAACAAACAGAGTGTAGCCGGTATATCTTACCCATATTCCAACAACCAAGTCAGGCTGTTTGCATACCTGACTAACGTGTCCCATCTCTATGCTTTGAAAACAATCTTGAAACACTCTTGTATATGTTCTACGTGATATTTGGTGGTGTTTTCTTTTTTTTACTAACCTGGAATGATAGTAATCTGTATTGGAAAAAAAAATGCAAAAATGCAATGGTAAATTTAGGCGTCTGGCTTTTGTTAAGATGTTAACAGCATGTCTACATATTTATAGGTTTTCTTTTAGAAGACCAAACTATATCTCTTCCTATTTTAAATTAAGGTCATCACAGAAATGCAAAACAAAACAAAGAACAAAGAAATCAAAAACACATTTACTTTTTTGGCAGGGTGAACTAGTACAGTAAAATCTGTCATAAAGTTTTACTCAATTTTACACTCTATTCACAATTTTTTTGACTTTCAGATTTCCCTTCTTTTCAAGACAGATGTCTGGGTAAAACAGAAAAGAACAAACTCTTGCTACATTCACCATGCTGGACTCTCATTCCAAATGTCATTTTTGCTCATGCTGCTTGGTGAGATCATATGAGAAATGACATAGAAAGGTCAGAGAACTGTCACTTCTATATTAAAATGAAATAGCCTCTCATTTGCCGTGCTTCTTCACAATTTTCAGAACTTAATGTCGGTAAACGAGTGGCATACAAATGGCATTTATAAATTCAGTCCATTTTGTTGTATCTAGAAACCAGAAATGGAACTTGGCACCTTCTGGGTGTTTTCTTGATAGCAGATATTTAGAAAAATATCCCACTACATGAAGAATTATTTATCAAACTAAACATGCTATCTATATGTAAACACACCTACCTGTTGCACAGATTACTTTTATATCCCCATTTTTCTCCAGTCTTGGTGGCATACTGTAGCACTTGAAGTGCTGATAAGAATGATTGGGTCCTGCTGACCACAGAATGGGAAATGTCAAATCCATTGAAATCCACAGATTAAAGTGAAAATAATTGCTAAAGTTGCTACTGTCGCTTGTACATATTTGCTGGGCAACACAATGTCCATATTAAATAGACAAATGTAATAGATAAATGTCGCTCTAGTCCAAAAAGAATGCCTTACACCATAACTGGCTATAAACATTAGCACTCCATCTTAGTGGGCGAATGTTGTTATGAGATTAGGCACTAAACTTCCCTCATTACTTTTTAGAAATCATACTAGCTGCTGCCTGTCAGCACCTAAATATCTATGACCATCTGGTCCATGTGAATACATATTTAAAGGTGCTGCAGGCAAGACAGCTAATGACTTCAGCAAATGCCATCCCAGACCGAAGCAGACCAGCTGCCTCCCTCCTCCGGGCTCGCCACGCAGCGCCTACACTCAGCTCACCTCCCCTTCCTTAACGCCTACCTCCAGCACAGCTACGTATCGAAGCCTTATTTAAAATCTAGGTAACGTACAGTTACCACACACGCGTCTAAAAGACAAGGAGTGGATTGCTCTGGCATTCTCAGGGTTGCTTTTCAAGCCCTCTTCCTTCTAGGTCTTCAGCTTCTGTTTCTTTCCCCTTTTGTTTCACTCCCCCCCCCCCGGGCTGGGGCAGTCGTCATGTAACTTGCTCCTCCACCCATTTCCCCCTCTCCTTCCATTCTTCAGTGTCATTGCCATATTTTATGTTCACAGCTATGAGGTATCATCTCTCCCTTACACCCACATCTGAAAGAATTATTAAACTCCTTTTTACAGTCCTGCAACTTTACGTGCCAGCTTTTTCAGCACTGTGGGGGTGTAATAGTAAGTCCTTCAGCATGAGTGTGTTGAGGGCCTTGTACTTGACCGCCAGCTCTGCTGTCACACTTTCTAGCCTATCTTCACGTCCATAAACTACATTCATGTTCCTACTGAAAATGGAATGTACTCATACCCTGTAGAGTCCCTCTGCATTGCCTTAAAACTCCCATTTTCTGTTGTTCTCCTTCATTTGGCTGTCCAAGGTTGTTACTGTTTTCTTAATTTCCTTTGCAAAGTCTGGCAACTTTCACTTCCTCACTTCTCCTTCTCCCTGGATCTCCCTTCCTCTGCCTAAATGTCCAAGATTTAGCTGCTGTTGCAAGTAAATCTCTTTTTCCCTTCCAAGTAGGTGTTCTGCTTGCTCTTTGCTATCCTACTGGAGGAGGTTATCTGTCCAATAATGTCTCAACTACTAATTTTCACATCTCACTGGGATACAGATTTCAGACAGCTTTTGCCTTTATTTTAAAAATAACCTAACCTCTCCATCCCACCTGATTTTATTAACCGCTTCTCTTACATGCTGAAAGCTTGCCCTTCTGAAACAGAAGCTTACTATTTGTTGATGATATTTACACAAAATTAATGTGTGAGCTCTCAATTTACATCACTTCTGCCGTCATCAGTTTCAAACGAATCCCTTCACCAAAATTCATGGCTGAATGAACAGCACTTTTTGCTTTGGAAATGGTGAAGAAGTCTTTCACCTGTCACAACCTGCAGTGACAGAATGATCTTGGCAATACCTGTTCTCCAGTCTGCATCTGGGAAATTAAAGCATCTCATGATGATATGGATCCCAGCAGTATTTGCCTCTCTAGTAACATTTGTCTTTTTAACTTTAACCCTTTCCAGTCTGCTTGAGCAAAGGAGAGTCATAACAGGCGAAGGATTTAGGACAGATGCACTCTTCAACACCAGCAGAAATTAATCTGCAGTAATTCTCCCAAAGTGCTTTGGCTCCAGATAAGTTCTTGTAACTCCAGCTTTCAGCAGCTTCCCAAACAGCGCATGCCATCAGTCCTTGTCTCGGTCATGGCAGCTGTTTGGCTGTCCCTACAATATCTGACTCATCCTGCAGCAGAAATTCTAATTCCTCTTTTACTCCCCTGAGGTTTTTCAATCTTTCTTTACTGAACAAACATTGCAGTTGTTCCTTTCTCCTTAATTAACTAATTGTGTGACATTACAGCTAAGTAGCTCATGGTCTCTGCTGCTGAACAATAATATTTTTTTCTATTAGCAAGGACCCTTTGTAATATTTCATGCAGCCGGTGCAGCTGCAGGCTGTGGCATTCTGTATATTTTCTGTCTGGGTCCTTGGAAAACCATTCTGTGTTTAAGATGAACAGAAGGGTTTTCTTGATTGAAGGAGATATAATGACAGATTCTGCTAGATCAGGTCTCTACTATATTCTTTCTCTTACTGCTTGCTTACTTACTACAAGTAAGGCAGATGAATGAGAGATGGGGACTCTTCTTCTTATCAAAAATTCCAGAATTTCTTGAGAGAAGAGTCCACATTCTTGAACTGAAAAGACTGCATTTTCAGTATTAGACTTTCCTCAATATTTGTGCTTGTGCGTGCAGGCAATTTTTTTCACAACGAGCAGAAAGAGAAATGGAAAGAACACTTTGCTGCTCCTCTGTCTGTAAAAGTGATTTTCCTGTTGCTTCTATTCGTTGACTATTGAGTTGGAAAAGTAAATTCTGGAATTTGGCAACTTACATCTATTGAAATTAGCAGCAAAACTTCCAGTCAGCTTAGCAGAGGCCAGACTTCCCCTCGAGAGTATGAGAGGGTCTTCTTGCTTTATAACGTGGTTCGGTCCCCATTCTGCTCACTAAAGGAAGCAAATAACAGCCCAGCAGGAGGGAACTATGGTGTTTCCTACGTCCGCTGCCTATCTGTGGAGTCAGGGCAGTGAACACTCAAGTATGCAGTACATATGAGATATCTAAGGATAGTTAAGAACATATCAACATAAGCATCAGTAAAAACAGTTATGGACCAGACAATGGGCTAGTCTCTGCAAGAGGCAGATTGGCCAGCACCATCCCCAGCCCTTCTAAAGTTACTCTGGGGTACAATAACTGAATTGTCTCTGCTTTATAACCTCTAGCTCAAACCACCCTGGTACTTGAGGGCTGAAAGGCAGAAAATGTGACAAATATGTGTTATGGAAAAGGAACAGAATTACAAGCCAGTAAATCTGATGTCCATACCTTAAAAATCATTAGAAAATACAAGAAAAATGGAAATAGATAAACTAGAATATAGATGAGAGTCTTTTTATTCTTTGTTGTTCTTTGAAGGAGATAAAAAGTGTGAGATAAAGGAGATCCACTTGATATAATCTATTTGGCTTTCCAAAAGGCTCTCAAAATCTCCCTCACCAAAAGAGAAGGATTAAAGAGCTGAAAACAGAAAGTAGGAGTAGAAAT
The DNA here is from genome assembly GCF_965638725.1 of Aptenodytes patagonicus. Classification (NCBI taxonomy): domain Eukaryota; kingdom Metazoa; phylum Chordata; class Aves; order Sphenisciformes; family Spheniscidae; genus Aptenodytes; species Aptenodytes patagonicus. The sequence continues at coordinate 7,883,561 of NC_134954.1, forward strand.
TGAAGCTTCACTAAAGAAATACAGAAAAAAACCTTTGAGATGGGTGAATGGTCATTGAAATGGCAGATAAAATTCAACAAAGTAAATGCAAAATTATATAGATGAGGGAAAGACAAATCATAATTTCACATATAACATGATGGGCTCTAAATTACTGCAGAATGCGTCTTGCCGAGTAATACACAATCCATGAGACCATCAGCTCAGGGAGTAGAAAAATAAAGCCAAATGTTAGGAACATTAAGAATAGGGAGAAAAAAAAGAAAACTTTCTGTGACTGAAGTAGTTTCTGATTTCATGATTGATCTGTCCTAGGCATCTGTTTTTGGTCATTGCTTGAGACAACATACTGGGAACTTTGGTCTTACCCATTAAAGCCATTTTTAATGCTTTTACCAACATGTCTCGGTGAATTAAGCAATTTCTTCAGTAAAAAATATAAAAAACCAGACTTCCATAAATAATATAACTAGGCCTAATTACACCAGGCTTGTTTTCATTTCCTATGAGTATATATATTTTTTTCAATCTATTTCATTTTTCTAATCGTAAATTGCAATGTTGTTTTTATTCCATCTTATATCCTCTATATTTATCTCTCCTTAGGTGCTCCTAATACGTTCCTCAAAACCATGACTCTGACTAGGAAGGCCAAGGAATGTTAAATCAACTGTATTGAACTTGTCTGAACATAATTTGACTGGCAGCTTGCCTTAAGTATTATTTTGCTCCCTGTGTATCCTTCTGATTTTACGACAGAAATTTCCCTGAAGCAGCACTTACATTATGATGCTTTCCCTAAGACAGGTTAATTGTTATTCTTTTTAATTATTCTCTACTTAGCTTCAGAAGAGCTGTCAAAATATATCTTTATGGTAATATATTTCACAATAAGATTGGAATGAGGACTGGACCATGGAAATAGAAAGTAAAAAAAAAAAAAAAATTATTTCTAGGTAACTTAGTTTTTCTCATCAGCTACCTTGGAAGAAACTTGCACAGCATAATGCATTGCATACATCTTTTACAAATATGCTAGGAACAGCTCACCGAGAGTGACAAATAATTGAAATAAAGTTTGATAGGGGAAAGATGCAAACATATAAAGACTCATAAAAATCATAATTTTTTTTATTAGATGCAATTCAGACAGAAAATTTGGCTCCTTCAAGTAGTGTTCTCCTTCTGATGTTCCTACACCAAGCTCAAAATTAAACAAATTGAAAAATTGGTATAAGATTAGGTCTTAGCCTAGAAAATTTCTTCATCACTTTACTGTAGGTTGCCAAAGAACATTATCTGTGTAATAAATCAGGGTCTACTTTGGCTCTTGCCAAGTTATTCTCTATCTTCCCTTGGCCTTTGAGATGTATTTTTTCTTTTGGCTTATGCTATTCTCAGTGAGGCACAGCTTTTCTGTTACTCATCTATTTCCCTCTGCACCTGAACAAACTAGCTTTACCTTGTTAAAGCCCACATGTCTCAGGAGTCTTTGAGTGCAAAGTTTCTTCTGAGGTGGGCACAGACATTGGCAGGATGAAGCTTCATCACTATTTTAGGCTGATCTAGATCTGTCGTGTTATCAATGGCATTGTCTCCCCCTCGTTCCCGCTCAGCATTTTATTACTGAGCCTTTCCTTGGGCCATGCCAGTGCTGATCTGGTCACAGAGATGAGTTGCTTACAAATAAAATCTGTTTTAAAAATTCTGTTACTTTTAATGGGGTTGTCTCTCCAGCATGGCTCACCAAGCAAGTGGAGGAAGGCAGCTGGTGGCCCATGGGAGGTGTGACAAGGTCTGATTCAGGCTGCTTGAAAAGAGCAACCAGAGTCAGCACGGCTTTACTTGCCTTCAGGACAGTCCCTCAGTGCTGCTCCTCTCCAGCTGCAACGTTCAGCTCTTCTGTCCTCTTTGAGTCCTTTCTTCACCATCCCATTGGATGGCTACCATTTTTTAAGCATCAGAGAAATTCATAGATTCTAAGGACAGAAGAGAGAATTTTACATTTTGCTTACTCCAGACCTTTCGGTTTCATACACATACCCTATTTTCATCCCCAAAGTGTTCGAGTTTATAATCTTAGGTGACATTTAAGAGGTATACACAGCACTTACAGGTCCCATTTCTTCAGCAGAAGTTGTAGCAATATCAGACCGCAAGTGTGTGTGCATCTGCTCAGCCTTGCATCTGTGACTGTGTCCTTTGGGTCTGCCACGGTGCGGGGAAGCCAGGCAGGCGTCGCGCAATCGCTATATCCTTAATCATGTCCATACAGAGTTACGTGCCCATCCGCAGTACTCGCCAATTGTTGGAAAATGCACACATCAGAAGAAGAACAGAGGTAAAACCAAGCTGCAGATCTTTCAACAGCCTCAAATCTCGAACCAGACCTTTCTGCTGGGATTTAGGCAAGTTCAATAACAAGGAACACAAAGTTAAATTACAGAGGTCAGTAAACTAATCAGAGGTTAATCTCTAAGGTCGTGTCTGAAGTGTGGTTAAAGATATTTTAGTGACTTGTTCTTACGAAGTAAGCAATGCAAATACTGGATATATATCCCAGTTACAACAATCTTAGAACCTAACCGACCGTCTGAGCTTCATTATTCTGCAACAGCATGAGGCTGTGTTACTTCACCCCCGCAGTAAAAGAGCATGGAAATAACCATGGACTAATGATGGAAAAGAGAAATTTTTTTTGTCGAATTGCTTTGGGAAAACAAAGTCCTACTGAAAACTTCTACTTTTGAAATTATTCATTTTGCTAGCATATGCACAACTTCAGACAGACAGATACTAGCTGACATACAGACACTAGTTGATAATATGTGGGACCTGGACAGAAGATGAAAGATACTAAGTTATACTCACTTCCCATTGGAATTTATTCCCTTCCACAGCTCAGAAGTTCAAGTTACGTATCTTATTCTTAGAAAAATATGCAATTGGTCAATGATTTAGTGATTTACAGATATGGAGAAAGAAGTGAAGATTAGTGAAAATAATCACACTGACTGATCCTGTTTCTTATGTGTTTTACATGTCTTCATTCATATAGCGATGCTGCTCCAGATTCGCATTACGGGGGGGACCAGATCAGACTGACGTTGGTTGTTGAAGAGTGGGGGTAGATGTTCTCACACAGCTGAAAAAGGCTGCATGCTTTCCTGAAGGTCTGACACGTTCTTCCCCTGCATCTCTTCCAATGTTTTGGTGGAAAAAGTCCTTAAAGAGACAGAAATTGTTCCATGGCTCACTTTCACAACACACCCGGTTCCTGAATAAAATTGGCTATTAACTGAACTTCCAGTGAAAATATTTCAGGAGCGGGAGGGATTGGAGCTGGACATCAAGGTTAGAAGTGATGCAGCTTCAGGTCTGTACTTATCAAAAAGAGTTTGTCCATTAGCTAAGGCTCTGCTAGAAAGTTCTTGATAAAGCATGTTTTCCATTTGTTTTCTGTTAAATATTAGCTGTAGTATACACCTGAATATGACATAGCCTTTCAGCAGGAAAATATGTGCCTGCTTAAATATTGAAGTTCCATGAAATAAAATTGATATTCATTTTAGATGTCTTATATAGGTGGAAAATAAGTAGTTGTCTATGGTTTCTTGCTTTTCATACCAGAAGCAAAGTCATTCTTCTCTTTTTTATAGGAAAATTTGAAAGGTAGCTTTTTTTTTTAATGTTGTTCTTAAGTTTGCCACATTTTTTGATTTATAACTAACATGACTCCATTTAATTGAAGGCAAAAGGACAGGGGAGAGATTATTTATTTTAATGGTCTGCATAATGATAAAATGCCAGCAGAAACAGCATAAAAAACAGTGAGAAAGATTTGTCGATGGGAAGAAATAGTTCCAATGAGAAAAGGAAACCCTGCCTTTGGGAGGAGGAAGGGATAGATGAGAGAATAGAGAAGGAAGAATAGGCAAGTGAAAGATACCTTTTAAACATTAACCCGACTGTGCAGAAGTGAGGCAATTTGCCTAAACTAGACGTACTTTTTGACTCATACCTGATGCAAAACCATACAACTGGTAGACGTCCAAAAAGTGTAAATGGACGTTGGTCTTGATGCTTAAATTATGTTCAGTTCTCCTTAAGCACGAACAAAAACGCTGTAAGGTTGGGTCATCTTTCTGACACCAAGCCAGACCAGCTGCTGCAAGGGCCACGCCAGGGCCACCGCCTGCCCTATGCGGGGATTGAATCACAAGCAGCTCATGCCTTTGACAAACATAAAGCATTTAGCAGTATAATCAGATAGTTTTTAGCCATTCCACTTGGAGGATAATTCTAACAAAAATGCATGTAGTACTTACTATTCATTGTTCAAAACAAACATCTACTGTTGAACTATTTTATTGGGGTGTGAAATAAAAATGTATGGCTTTCTTGCTGCAGTTTAATTTATTTTTAGGTGAAAACGTATGAGTTGGAGCAGAGCAGCCGGTAGTTTCATCTACGTACAGTTTCTGTGTAAGAAAATTATTTCATAAGATTACGAGCTTTAGAAATTTCCCTGAAAGTAAGCTAGTGAAGTATTTCAAGAAGAGAATTTCTTAGTTGTATACTTGTGCCAAAACCAGTGAAACCTATTTCAAATTAGACATAGAAAGCATTTGTTTTACTACTTGTTTGGATATCTCAGAATCAAACTCAAGGCTACTCTTTGAATCCCTTTCTTTCTCTCTTTGCTCATCCATCACGTAAGTTAAATAAGTCTCAGCATTGCCAAGGAAACCACAGCCCTGTGTTGTATGTCCCACTTATAATTTCTGGATACCCATGACCATCTTTTGCTGGGTGAGGGAAATGCATGGGGCTGCTATGTCTGCATGTTGTCTGGGTCTCCATTTCTAGTGCACAGCTCCCAATGCCTTCTGCTATGGGGCAATGATGTGATGGTTTTGCATAAATAATCACCGGCATTACCAAAAAGTTCTGATACGTCTGAAACTAGTCACAAATATCTAACACAAAATACAATTCTGGCTTCAGCTGGTCTTTTGGTAAGACAAAGTGAAATCAAACAGCTGTTCAACATGTCATAACTTTTTCAATGTGTAGCTTGTTTTTTTCAAACCTGTACAGCTCAACAAAAACAGAGAGGCCAGCATCTGGCTGAATCTGAAAACAGTATTTCTCTGAAAAACTAAAAATATTGTTTCTTTACATGATTACTATTCTAAGAAGTTTGTTAAAGGTAGTTTAATACATGCAAGCTTTCCTAATATTTTCCCTTTAAGAGGATTTTAGGAGATATTTTTGTTCTCATACATCTCTCTCAGTGCTCACTGTTATTAGACTGGTAAGGTTTTGTAAGAGAGCTCAAACCCACCCAGAGAGAAAGCCTTTAGGCTTAAGAAAGAGCAGTGAGTGCTTGCAAATGCTCTTGGTCTGCACCATTCTTTATAGGATTGTACGTGAGCAAACACAGATAAGTGAGCCTGCCTACCCCAGACTGCCTATTCCCAATTAGTAGGTTTAACTCATCAATATTACTTTTCAACTTTATCTGACTCTTAATCTCAAGCAGAAGAGAACAATTTTTTATAACAACGTGGTACATTTATGGAACAGGGTTTAACACTGAGACAGAGATTGTTTCATTGCAGAGTGAATGTTACACTTCTCTGCTTTCCACCTTCTTTCCTTAGCACAGTAGGGCTTATTCTGGAATAGAAAAGGTACTACTTTTGTGCAATTTTTTGTCAACATTTTGTGGTTGTTCTAAGTCTGTTATTTGGGGGCCTTTTCCATGGAATTCAGCCATTCCAATGACACTTTGTAATTTGCTTTGTTCAGGAAAGATTTTCAGTCATGCAAGTAGCATAAAGGCAAAGAAGAGAGAAGACCAAAATAAATACTTTTCCAAACAGCTATATGTTTATATAGAAGGCTTACCGAGAAGTGATGTAATTATAGGAGGAGTCCAAACATCCTGTAGGGCTCTATTGGCCACATACGGCTTTAGCGAATAATGCTTCGTGTTGCTCAGAATACCTATTCCAAAAACAAAAACACAACAAAACCCACATGAAAACTAGAAACCTTTGTCCTGCAATTTTCTGGGCCTTTAAAATGTCACAACTAAAATGAAATCTGAAGTAGAAAACTCTCTGAACCTTCAGAAAAAAGTATTGTTTCAGTGCTTTTGTTGTCCTATTTCAATCTCTTACTACAAACATTTCATTCTGGGCGAATGCTTATTTATTTGTATAATGGTACTGCCCAAGTGGCACAGGCAGAATAAGGGATAGGCATTGCATGTGCACTAAGCATTGTGTGCACAGACAATAAACGACAAGCCCAGCAAAAGACATGGCAACAGAAGTGTCATTCAAATCAACTAAATGCATATACTTAACTTTGTACTTTAAGGAATACCGAACATTAAATCTTTGCACAGGCAACAACTATTTTGGTTCTGTTCCATCTCTATTAGCGGTAATGCAATTCAACAGAGACCACAGTGCAGCCAAAGGATTCATTGCAATATTGGCAATAGTTAGGGGCTTGGAGGGTTGTTTTTTTTCCCTCTGGTAATAGGAACCTCTCACTAAGAAATACCATATTTACTTCCATTTCAGGATATGTGATCCTCACATCTCTGATTTTTCTGTTATCTATATTTCCTGTGTCATATTTATCGTTTGCAGACACCCGCGATCCAGGCCAGGAATGCTATCTATCTGGGGTGTGTAAGACCTACATCTTGTGGACACTGGGGTTGTAATTGAGCGATGGACTGTTACTTCCCCAGGACTGCAGTGTGCAATGTATGTGGCATTTCTTGTCGTTGCCAGCTTAACCAGAGCATTTTATTTTTACAAGCGATTAATCAATAGGGATTGAAGGGTGCAATGAAATATCAGTACCTCTAGGTAAGATGGTTTTCCACCTAGACTGTTTTATGGCTCCTGTAGATCACTTTTTCCTGTGTTCCCAAAGTAACTGCCTTCTAGCAACTCGTTACTCAGACATACAGTGGAAAATGGAAACCCACCCACAGTGATGACAGCTAAATGAATATGCACTATTATGCAAATAACTCCAGATGTTAACTGGAACAAAATAAATTATTCCTATACATGCCAGGGCATTTTCAAGCAGGTTTCATCATTATAGAAGAATAAATCCAGTAATTCTTTCTTATAGTTGAAGAAATGTCAAAGGAAAGTTCACCAGAGTACCCTCACAGTGTTTTGTATAGAAGCCATGTCTTGACCAAGGCTACAGAAGGCAGAAAAAGACAGCAACAGCCAAAGGTTGAACTATCATTGAAAATAAGGGGACAGTACTTCTCTGGGCAGTACATGAGACGCAATTTTGGTCCCTGTATGTCACCGCTGTCACCCATTTTGTGGTTATATGTATTTTTCTGAACTTGAATTTGTGCCGGGGTTTGTGTTCTTCTGTAGGATTTGCCTGTGCTAACAGTGTTGAATAAGCTCTTAGGTTTTAACCTCTTTCTGATTGCCTGAGGAGGCAGAAATAGCAGTGCAACTTTCCTGCACTGCAAAAACACGGAAACTTTAACCATGGGAAATTGCGCAGCACTCAAGGACTTTGACTTCCCTTCCCTGCTGGAGCGGTGCGTTGCCATCAGTGGAGAACATTCCTAAGTAACGCCAAAATTTTATGACCAGATATTGTGCTCATTTTTTTTCTTCACCTTCAAGAATATGAAAATAGAAATGGAAATCCTTCCTATAATAAGAATGTTTGGAGTTTTGTTCTTTTAATTTTTCATAGGTTTTTTTCTATCATCAAGAGAAAGCAAAAATCAGGAACATCTACAAACATAAGAAAGAAGAAACTTTAAAAAACGCAGTGTGTGTAAATAAAAAAACCCCACAACTGTTTTCAAGCTTTTTTTTTTCCCCCCCCTTCCTAATACTTTTCATGTTTTTCCTCCTGGAAAGTAACGGTTCAAACATTTCTCCTACTTACTCCTTTATATTAATTACTAATTTAAAAAAAAAGAATGAAATTGTTGAGAAAATATCTCCACAAACATTACTCCTTTTGTTTCTCTAACTTCAACTCATCTTCAAATTTGCCTTGGAAAAAAAAAGGCAACAATTAAAAAAAATTGAAAGATGCCAGAATTTTCCCAACATTCTTCATAAAAGATCAAACAAAATATTGTTTGATTAAAAAAACTGCTGATTCACTGTAGTGATGAGAATCTCTCTAAAGTATTGGCTTTGAAAGCTACTTTTCTAGATGTTCAACAGACTTGAGCAGACGTGTCTACTTTTTCATTGTATTTATGTTTTTTAACTTTTTGGACTAAGCCTAAAATCTAGAGGGTTTTTGTTGTTCTTTTAAATAGAGGAGGTTCTTATCTCAGAAAATCCCTAGAAAAGTGGAAACAGCATAGGCCCTGTGCTGGTCTATTCCAAGTCCTGCTGCACAACAGCCTTAAAGAAAGACTTTTCCTCCTCTGCATAATGGGAGGAGGAGGATTTCCATTATGGTCTCTCACAACAGAGAGACTAGTGACCAGTATCGCAGTAACTCACAGGATATAATTTATGTTAATAGTATTGTGGCCCAATTTTTTACAGGAAACAATTTCTTACAGCTATTCTGCTATACAGTAATTTTACTGTTGGAAATTTCACAGAAGACAGAGGTGTATTCAGTTCCATGATTTTCCACATATAAAAGTTAATGACCATAGAAGCCCAAACTTTTTTTCCAAGACTGGGTGTATCCAACACTAAGTGTATAGTGCCCCATTCATATCACCTGTATGAAAGCACTCCTGGCTGAGTTTGGCATTTTCCTGAGGAGATCGGTGGACTTTGTAACAGTGTCTGAATGCATCTCAGAAAATACCGACAGCAAGCCAAACAGGGATAGAAATACCTGACAGGGAGAAGTGAGCTGTACAAAAAGAAATCTGCTCAACAGTTTCAGTTCTATGATTGGTATCGGAATAAAAAATCATGGATAGACCTGAAACCAACGAGGTGTGAACGTAGTTCACATTAGAATGAAATTTTGGTTGTGATCCCAAATCTGTTGAAGTCAATGGAAGGACTCATAATGGCTTCAAAGGATGTTGAACTGTGGCACGGTTCCTGAGCTGCCTTTGGGTTATGGAATCACAGGAACACATGACAAGATTTCAACCATCTGCTGAAATCATTGCTTCAATAGAAAAGTCAAGGGTGCATTTTAAACCGTTTTCCACTTAATACAGAATCGTTTCATACAGAGTGGAATCTTTTCTTTTAAATAAGGTGTCAAAAATGGCTTTTTATACGTATCAAAGAAATATCTGTGTAGAAATACGTCACATTTCAAACTGGCACAGAGTCGCCATTCTGTTTCAACTTAGGTGGTTTCACAGTTTTTCTCCAAAATCCTTATTCAGCTGATCTCATTTATGTGCTAAAAATCATACACTGCATTTAAGCTATTTTGACATTTGGTCTTTTTTGTGGATGTATAAAGCACATTTAACCTAGTTTCGAAAATATATTGTGTGGCTTGCTTTGACTGCAAATGATTTGTTTCATCTGCAAAGGCAAAACACGCTGTGATGTACCTTTACGTGTGTTCTGCTGCAAAGCTCACTTAGTTTTATGACTTTAGCATTAACTGCTCCTGGAAGGAGGTCACGTGGAGTCTGTGCTCTGCCCTTAAAATAAAGGAGACTCTATGTAAGGGCCAAAAGTCTGTATCCAAATGCTAAACTGCATGCAGATAGATCAAAACCACCATGTCCAATATTGTTTTGGTTTATATAAAAATGGGGACACTGGAACTCTAAATATACTATTTTAATATAATGTTAATATATTATAATGTTAATATTACCATTTGGGGGCCTTATATTAACATTTTGGGCCTTGATATTAATACTTTATGGTTATGGTGAACATGACTTTGGTGAGATATCCAGTCCTCATATTCACTTCTTGTGCTCCCAAGTATCGCTCAAAAAGGACACAGATAGTGTCAGAAAGTAGTTAATTCAGGTTTTTAATCTAGAAGATATGTTCTCAGAACCAATGATATCATTTAGTGGAGCCATTGCTGTTCAATTTAAACGTGCCAATTAAATAAGCATGGGTTTAAATATCAGCAGATAGAGCGGAGCTGGGGTACAGCAATCCGGATTTCCTATTCTAGCAAAACAGGCTTCAAACAGAAGGAATTTGCAGCTGTTCGCAAGGACCTAAATATGAGAGTTTTGATTTATTTTAAACCTTTGCTCTAGACATTATAAACCTTCGGCAATAAACACTTCTTGGTTTGGAAGAAAGGTGCCATAGTTTTAGCTTAATGGTTAGATTCTTTCCTAGTTTAGCCCTTTCGATGTCTCTCTGATTGTGTGGGAAGTTTTGAAATCCCAGGGCAAACAATAGTCATTTAAAAAAATACCATGATATCAGGAATTGCATCACAGTGAAAATGAAGACTCCCACCAGCTACCATGGATTTCAAATCAGGCATGTATACACAAATCATATTTTTTTTCACACGTATGCCCTTTTGTAAATCAGATTCCTTATTTAAGGGACTGATCACAAATTGAGTTGTATGATACGGCTTCAATAAATTTCTGTCTGAAAACTGAACCAGCCAGTAAGTTTTAACTATCAAACTTGAAAACTGCTCCCACAAACTTCTATTTCAATGCGATACCAAATGATACCACAATTATTAGGTACTGTTATGATCACAGTAGACACAAACACGCTTTTGTCCCGCTCTTTGACACCGTGCCTGGTCCGACCCAGGCCTGCATTGACTCCCTTGTATTAGACACACTCCTCCCACTGAACATTTCATGCATCATGGAATGTATGTTTTAAAGGGAAGATTATACTATCCGGAAGCAGCTTCCACTACTCCAGCAAATGCTGTAGGGTTTTAGAGGAAGCAATATTTGCTGCATAACCAGAAAAGGGATAGTTTAACAGAATGGGTGACATAGCCGCTCTGAAAAATGAAGCAGTTTGAAATAAGTATTTGTACTAATCTGCTGAAGAATTGCTCCTGGGATTTTCTGCTGGAATTATCACAGCTGAACAGAAATTACTATCAAATCCCTATTTCTTACCTTTTGTTTTCTTTTTCACCCTGACTTCTACTTTCTCTTTCTCCGCATATAGTGTTCCATCTTCCCTGGTTCGGCTTCCATATCTTTAAAATTCTTCTTTCCTTTTGTTTGTTGAGAAAAGCTATCATCAAAAAGCTATCAAAAAAAGCTATTGTCTTTTAATTATTGAAGTTTTAGCCTTTTTCAAATATCTTTTAATACCTCAAAACAATAAAATGTTATAGTTATTAGTAGTTCTCCATTACTTAATAAAGACAAAGTCCACCTCGGTTGTCACTCTTCACGTCCTCCTTAGGTCTTGCTGTAGTTTTTCTCTGTAGAGCCAGACATGCCCACTGAGCTATTTCCTCAGGAGAGGAGAAGCAGTCATTAAGCAGATAGTATAGTAATTGGGAGACTATGGGTATTTTTATTTATTTATTTTATTAGCTAGCATGGGCATCTCAATAGTTGTTTTGTCTTGTGATATTCTGTGGTCGGACTTCAAAGAGTTATAGCTGGCCATTAACTGTTTAAACTTGTTTAATTCAGAAATATCCTTGGTCTGGGTCCAGTTAGTCTGGAAGTATTCTTCCCAAGCTTCGTTTAAGATCAGTGGCTTAAAGACACTATGGGCTGCGAGCTTCCCAGGCAGTAAGGCAGCAGAGCAGTCTCTATTTACCAGTCTATGGAACCAGGCTCTAAGCAGAAGAAATGTGTGGGTGTTTGCAGGGACCTAAATATTTCTGGGTTGGTTTGTTTCAATCCTTTGCTCTGGGCATTACAGAACTTTGACAATAAGTAAATCTTGGTTTGGAGGAAGCTGTTTTTAAATCACCTTCATTAATGTTATCAGATGCTTGTAACAGAAAAGTGTTAAATTTAATGGGACAACCTGAACCAGTCTGTTGAGTAAGAGAAGGGCTACAGAGCAGGCTGTCTGCTACTGGTGGAACCCCACGATTCCACCCCAAACTGGCCAAACTTAGGTAAACCTTCCTCCGCTTGCTCAAGTAGCCCCCCCTGGCAAAGCGACTTGCAGCTCATTGATTTCACAGCACGTACTGGTGAAGCTTCCTGAATAACTGATCAGGAAAAACTGAGCATTCTTTAGTATTGCAATAAGCGCTGGCTTACTAATAGTATTAACAAAATCATGAGATGTATTTTTGCATGTCATGTGTTTCTTAATGGGTCTTGTTTAATTAATTGGCTTTGTGTCTTAACTGGGCTTTTTTTCAAACAGAATGGCTAATAGGTCACAAAGTAATGTGTTCAGTTCACAGGATATTTCTAATGAGCTTGTGCAATAGCCCTCCCAGTCTTTGAAAATGTAGCTGTCTACGGGGCTCCTGTTAGGGAACAAACTCGCTTTGCACGTCTCATATATCACGCTATGAAACATAACAAGCCAGGGCTGCTTCTGACTGATGCAGAGTGAATAAACTGAACCAGGGCATACATGTAATTTCATGGCAAAGCACATGAGGGACAAAGCAGGGCAGACATCTGTGGTTTCTGACTCTGACAGAGTGATTTATTTCCCTGAGAGCTAATGAAGGGGAGATAATGAAGTCCAATTAGATAGCAAATCCAGATCCCTGGCCCTCCATTACATGGGTAACAGGAGTATTGGTATCTTAGCAATAGGGTTACTCATACTAAATTGTACCAAGCTACATTGGTGTAGAACACTTTCATGAAAATGTTCTCACAAAAGATCAAAAGTCACCATTATTATAATAGTCTCCTGTGAAAGTCGTCACTGTTAGTCACAGAATTTCAGCCCACCCAGAGGCAGCGTGCCTGACGGTGGCAGTGCTGGAGCCAGCAGCCAAGGCTGTTGAAGCCCAGTGAAACGCCTAGTGTATGCCTCCCTCCTTCTTCACTTACGCATTAAAGTTACAATTATTTTTGTTACTTGACAAAAGCGGAGACTGCTTTATTCAAAGAAAGCCTAGATTTATGCAATGGCTCTTATAACAGCTATGGCTGGCTCTGTCATTACTGGTAAAGAATCGAAGGGCTTTGGGAGAGTGCGCTGCTTTGACGTGCTATCATCCTGAATGGAGACAGCAACTATTCCAGCCCTTTGTCTCTGAGACTAATTTCGCCAAAGACTTTGTTTTTATAGAAAATTTCAGAAAAGTTCCAGCAAAAGCGTTCCCAACGCCTCTAGGGACAAATGAAAGGTGGGGGGGGGTTGGGTTTTTTTCTTCATTAAGCAGTCCTTGCACACCATTAACCCCCCACACACACCCCCATCTGGAAGGCTCTGTAACACACGTGCTGATAACGTGCAAACCTGCAAAACGTGTTAAAAGAGAGTTTAGGCAGGGGGTATGAGTGCAGCCAATAAATACTGGTGTTTCGAAACACCAAGTAAATGATGAAATGGACGATGAAATTTTATGCTCAGCATTGTTCACTTGATAGTATTTTGCCTATCATTTCCCCTTTTTGCTGCAGCAAACTCTCACCCCTTCCTACCCTTACAGTCCATTGTAGTCTATTATAGTGTCCTAGCATTGTAGTCCATCACAGCATTGCTTTGAAGTGCTTTAAGTCAGTCTCTCTGATTGTTCATGGGTCTTTTACAAACTACAGAAAATCCTGAGCTTTAATTGCAGAGTATCTTAGAATTTTTGAGTTCAGGAAAAGGGCAAATGAGTGACACAGAGTAAGCTTTGACGCACTGCACAGATCTCATGGTGCTGTTTACAACTTAGGCTGTCTAATATTTGTTCTTAAAGAATTTTTTTTATTTTTAATTATAAAATCTTATTTTTTTGAGAAATTGGACAGAAGTAGGCTTGCAAAAATATGATTAAAATAAATTAAAATTCAGTTCTAATTTTTTCCAAAAGTTTAACTCTCGAAGTGAGAACCATTTAAATCGGATATGGAGAAATGTTATTTCTTGTGAATAATCCTCAGATGGTTAAATGTGCCACAAGAATCTAAACATAAATATTTGACACATAATATTAAAGCAGGTATACATGTCTTCTGGGGATTCCTTCTCTAACAGGAGTTCACATTCAAGCTCAGCTAATTGCTTCTGTTACAGAGAATTACCATAGTTAACGCTATGTCTTAAGGTCAAAGGGCTCCAGGTCACTTTAGAAACTCCTTTGGGCAAAGCCGTGGCCATGGAACAGGAGGCAGCCAGTCTCCCATCACTTTAAAGTCTAACTAGGCTGGACAAACCAGTGCCAATGCTCAGGAGAGATTAAATTTTTCCACCGTTGTATAAATGAACAGTGGCAAAATTAGGAAAACAAAGTCTACAGGAAATCTTGGTTATTTCAGTTTTATAATAAAAAAGCAAAGTTTTCATGTTTCTAAAAAGTGCTACTAAACTGATCACATGTTAAAAGAAATGGGACTAGTTTGCAGGCTGACAGAATATTCTCTGGTTGGCAAGGTTTTGATTTGGTCCCCCCTTCCTCATTTTGGATTTGACGTAGCCCAACCCATAACGAGCCCTCGGAGCACAGAGGTCAAACGCTCTGGCCCCTCTTCTCCTAAAGGACTGTTGGGCACAGAGGAAACAGTTGTCTGACAATGATCAGTAACTGCCCATGCGTGGGTACAGCATCGTCGACAAGTGTAATAGTATATATATTTTTGCTGAAGTGCTAAAATATCAGCACATTCTCTGTAGCTTGTGAGTCATAGTAACTCCATGGCGGGTTAGCAGATGGTGAGCTGAGCGAGACAGTGTGCCGTGTCTCATATGTTTTGAAATAAATGAGAAACATATTTTCTATAAGGAAAATAGAGCCACAATATTTTCCTTTGAAGGCAAATCTTGGTCTTTCTATACGACAGTATGTTGACTGAAAAGAGGGAGAAGAAGAAAATCGTGGCATTACATAGTCCCTGCATCACTCAGAGCCACTCCATAGGCTACTACTCTGCCATAGTCTCAGCTCGCCCAGTCACATCTTCTCCAGCATTACTCCTTGCAATCCTATTCATACGACGCTGACAGTGTTTACAGGCTATCACTGACTACACCATTCCAAACCCTACTTTTTCAAGTATTGCAAAAAATATACTGTTGGTGCTATACGTGTGTAAACATGAGAAGGGACTACAGTTAACCCAAAGTCTAATAAAAATATACTTTACTTTAAAAATATGCTTTGCTGCCTTTTGAGACACCAGTATGAAAAGCTGTTAAGATTGAACGCATGTGTCAACTGTTTAGACCAACAAAGTATTTTAAAGGAAATAAGTGTCTTGCCAACTGCTTTAAAAAGAAACACTGCCAATATATTTAAATAGCTAAGCATTCATCTTCCCTTACTTTTCCATGCCTAAACAACTTGCTTAAAAAAGAAGTAAATATCAAAATAAAGACATAGGTAAGTAACAACTTTCTAAAGGGGGCACCATATACATCCACACAGATGTAGGATCTAATGCAGCAAGCATTTCTGGGGAGTATATTGAATCTGGAATGCCAAAAGAAGCTTTTGTTTCTAAGTGTAATGTACAGAGACTAAGATACACAGCATAGTCTCATTTGGTTGTTATTATTGCTTTCTTGTTTTGATCTCTGTAATGTCTTTGCCAAATCATGTAGT
The DNA here is from genome assembly GCF_965638725.1 of Aptenodytes patagonicus. NCBI lineage: Eukaryota > Metazoa > Chordata > Aves > Sphenisciformes > Spheniscidae > Aptenodytes > Aptenodytes patagonicus. Next base: position 7,899,227 of record NC_134954.1, read on the forward strand.
CATTCTATTCTTGTCAGCTTACTTCAGTGACAGCTCAGAGTACCCTAAGATTATAAAGTTTCCAAAACATGAAAAAAGAAGTAATTCACATAGCTCAGCACTGGTCTGAAATGTTTCAGACCTGAACAGAGTGGTGAGACAAATAAGTCTCATAGGATTTTGAGAATAATACATTTTTAGCAATTTCAGTGACATTACATTTCAAACAAATTCAGTCTGCTTGTTTAAATAGCTCAACAAACTTAGTAAGAAAGCCCAAGTCTCTCTACAGTGTTTTAATAGATACATAATCTACTGAAGAATGGCATGATAATCATTAACTAGAGGAAACAGAACCAGGAAAGTCTTCTAAGAAAGAGAAGTGCTTCTCTTAAAGAAATAGAAAACGAGGTGGAAAAGGAGGTAAGAGCTGTGACAAAGAAGAATTACAGACCCTTGGCAGAAAGTTATTTTTTAATCTATTTGGTAGCAATCTGAACCTAAAGCAGGCTCCTTTAGGCTCATTGGAAACGTTTGCGGTTCTGGGCTAACTAAGCCTAGAAGGTGCTATTACACACATCTGATTGGCAACTTCACTAGTGCAGGGAGTAAATCAAAACAAAAGCAAATGAAAGGTAGGTAGTGTAGATATTCTGCTGCTTTTTATAATGTTCCAGTGTAGAAAGGAATTCTTTTAGTGCAAAAAATTATATCAAAATTAAAAGATCACGAAACAGTGCTAATATCACTGTGCTATCTGTTTGCAAATCACTGAAAAAAAAAAGCATTTTCCAATCAATTAATGGGTTATTTATTACTAATGCTGCTACTATTATTTTATACTTCCAGGTACTCAAAATGGCAACAAGGACATTTCCTACAGAGTTTATAAAACTATCACCAAACCACACCAAAGGTAGGCTTGCCCTGAGAATTTTATGCCAAAAAACTCAACTTACTTTCTCTTTGTTCTCTTTGTATAGCACAGGCAGGTTGAATAGTTACTTTTTGCATCAAACCCAATTGGTTTTTTTAACCATAAAGTTGTCTCTCTCGAGCAGAATTTCCTTTCAGAGCGTTGCACTGTGGTATTTGGCCAGAGCACACCAAGCCTGCAAATGTGCACCGTTTCCTCAGGCATCTGAATCTGGGCCAGGCAGGGATTCACTGGAAGGACCATCCATGCTGCAGCTCCCTGTTTGCGTTCCCAGTGTCACAACACACTTTGTCGTGTAGAAAAACGAGCATCCAGGTGGGTGCCAGTGCCAGGCTCCCCTCGGTTTCATTTGAATGGGAGCATCTCTCTCTCTATCTCCCTGTCATCAGCCACTCGTGGACTACCTGAACGGCACTCCACCTCAACAGGGCAGGCCCGTGACTCTTTCACACTGAACAAGGCATTTTGCTTGTATCTTACAGCCCTTGGCAATTCCTGCTCCGGTGAGATGTAGTATTTACGCTGGGGAAACCTTCCAAAGAGCTGATTGTTTGAGCTGCTCAGTGAAAGAAATGTCCTTCAGACTGATCTGCTGCCCTTATTTTAATCACTGCATCTGCTTCGTAGGCTACCTACCACTGTTCTTTTTATAGTTTCATCTGTTTTTCTTTAAGCCTACAGCTTCTTCTATTGATCTCCTGACTCAATAATCTGCATGATCCAAGCTTTCTTCTTAAGGATCTGTTTTCTCTATGATGGCTCAGAAGCTGCTGCAGGTATTGGACCTAGGTAACCTGTACAGGAATCACCAGGCTGCAGTTTTTGCTCTTTCCAGACTCCACCTTTGCCTCAGGCACCAATGTCATAGTGAAACCTCAGGATACTTACTTTCTTGCTTCACAACTAAATTTTTATCCCAGCTTATTTACAATCTGCTCCTAGACCAGTCTTTTTGAAAGATGGATTCCCCATAACCTTGGCACTCTGAGTCATTAAACTCATGATTAAGTCAATCTGGCTTTAAGTCCCTAGATCTGATCAGGTTCAAACCCATTGCCTTGACTGTACCTGAACAAAGTATTCATGCCATTTTCTTCCAATGCACATAGCCTGAATCACCACCCAACGGGCGCACCCGACCCAGCCGGGCTGCCAGCACAGCCCAGCGGCGTTCGGTAACCCCAGCATGCAGCAAATGTTTTCCAGGCTGCTTTGGAGCACAAACATTGTTTATAAAGTTTCAAAATCTATCATCACCTCTGTTCCTGGATCTCTAAAGGATGGACAATCTCTCTGAAGTCTTTGAGGCATTGTGACTGAGTGCACACCAACCTAAAATCTGTCATAAGAAATCCACAGCTCTGTAAAGGATTTTCTCTCCACTCTCTCTGCAATGCTGAACAGGCTTTAGTGAAGCATAACTGTTATGTAAAAAGTCCCCATGTTATATATAATTAGTGCATGCATGAGCAGGCAATAGGCTAGTCAATATTTCTGCTTGATACCTGTACTGTCATACGTGATTAACCTTTCACAACTTTCAGAGCAGCAACACTACGTGAGAATGCCAAAACAGAAAGGGGCTAGGAGGGAATAAAGATATTTGTGTAAAAGCTAATGCACCAGCTCCTGAGTCCAGTACACTCAATGGTGCAGAAAAAATACATGCTGAAGTACAGGTCAGCAGACTGGAGGCAAACAGCTAAGTAGGAAGGAAAAGAACTTGGCAGACCAGACTTCAAATAACGAAGATTGAATACGAATCGTTAGGTAAAACTGAAGAAGTCTCACATACAAGTAAAAAAGCTGACAGTGAAACAGATGGTCTTAGCTGCCCTTTACTGTACGGACCAGAAAAGTTACCAGTGTGATAGGAAGTAAAAGAGCAGGAAGAAGTTGCAGTATGCAAGATAGATAACGAAAGTTTCCCAAAGAAAGGAATAAGATTAGATTTATGCTTACTTATTCTACGACCACCCATCTATCTAAAGTCCGTATGTCTTTAGTATAAATACGACAGTATTTGTGTATCATATTTTGCATGAAACTGAAAGAGCAAAAAGCTCTCTGTGATGCCAATAAAGATAATATTCACCAGTTTATAGTTTGCTGAACTTAGATATGTTGAAATTGCTTACTCAGGCTGACAGAAAGTGCATGTCAGCATTGGGAATAAAGCCCAACAGTTAAGACCAGAGTAATATTCAGAGCCCTCAGACAAGAGGAGTGTTCTATTGCCTCAGGTATAGCGTAAGAAATAACACGGTGGTGGGACATGGGCTATGCGAAAAGTCTGTCTAAGGACACAGAGACAAAAGCAGATCACAGCCCTTTTTCTCTCTCTCTCAATAAGAATTCCACAGATTTCATATATCACTCCTTCTGTACCTTATTTTGTTACGTACTTTGTTCAGAGGCCTTGAGCTAAATCTCAGTTGTTGACTTTTCTACTGGCCTGTTCTCGGAAACCTTGTTTCTAAAGATTTTTCTTTTGTATTTTAATGTCTACCACAGCAGATCATCAGACCTATGAACACCAAATTTGTTAAGGAGAACATCAGGTGTGTTTGTGAATACTTCGAGCAAATACATAAACATAATATCATGTAAAATCATTTCTTTGGCTGCTCCATGTTTTAGTAAGAGGCAGGCAGTCATCTCAGGTACAATGAGAAGAGCATAAGTCTTCACAACTCTGACATTTTGCTAAAGAGTTACTTTTTTAAGGAGTTATTCTAGTAACTCCTGGTACCAAATGAAAGGTCCAGCTTTTGAATGCACGTCTTTGTCCACTGGATAGAGGACACTGGTAAGGCCCAGCATAATCCTTGAAAGGTCACGCAAGGATAAGACTCATGTCCTTAGCTAACATCCAGGAGCTGTAAGCAAATACTGGAGAGAGTAAACAGTATTTTCAGTCGTAAGAGAGTAATTTTGGTGTCTCTGTTTACAACTGTCTCACTTCTCAGTGAATTCACAAACCTCAAACCTCGTCTCTCTGTTCGTCTTCAGGCTTTTGCAGGTATAAAAATTAGCAATACCTTTGCAGCTGACAGGATTTTGGCATAAGTCATTTGGCACCTAAATGCTGAGTCCATTCTGGCAAGCATAAAATATTTATGATGATTAATTTTTTTAAGTAATAATGAATTTGTATGCCCACTATTAGCCACCTGGGAAAAAAAAAAATCTTTTACTGTTTATATGCAGAGCTCTAGACAGGCTATTTTTTTTTTTAGCAACAGGACTAAATTTTTAGAAAATTTTATTAATGAGTACACAAACAAAATTGTCATAACATCAGCTTATATAATATAGCTTGTACCTCTCCATTTCCATTACAAATGTGATGCCAGCAATTCTTTTCATCTTTCAGAAAAGGCTTTAGAAAATACTTGCAAAAATATTAATTAGAAATTTAACTCCTTAGTGGACTTGAGAGGACAGATATTCAACAATTAATTATTCCCTGTCTACAAGAGCTTTAAATTTGTATTCTGAAAGCCCTCCTGTTTAACATGCATTTTGCTTTACTCTGATGAGCAAGTTTTAAATGCCCTTGTCCACCAACAAGATATTAAAAAATTAAGATTGCTCTTATTTTCTTCTGCTTATACTTGATGTCAAAGAAATGGTATCCTCCAATTGCATATAAAAAGCTTTTAGCTCTATGTGCCTTTTCTAGAGCCCCCTGTTCCTGCTAATATCCTATTGATTTTAATTTTCAAAATGAAGAATATATTCAGCTGCTTCTGGATAATAAATGCAGATTTTCAACAAATATATGCAGAATGATAGCTCTGCTGCACTTATGAGTCTTGTTTAAATTAGATCCCAGGTAAATAGAGACAGGCTGGAAAAGAAAGTAGTCAAGTTTCAACGGACAAAGACTAATTAATAAAGTGAAGTTTGCCAAAATACAAACTCAGGCAGAATTTGCAAATTCAATTTAAAACATGCATCCTAAAAGCCAAATAAATAGAAAAACTAAGCAGGAAAAAAAATGAAGAAGAACTGTTATATAGTAAGGATGGTATAAAGGTTAAAGTATTTTAAGCCCCAAAATGAAATGTAGCATGTGCCTACATTTTTAATAAAGATGATAAAGTAGAATATGGGGATAAAACTATGGTTTGCTAATGAACTGCCACTATAGAAATTAAAATTACCATATCCAAGGTTCATCCAAGGCTGAAATTTATGTGTTCACACAAGGAATCTCCATCCAGAATAAAGAAAGGACTGGCACAGGATCAAACCTGGGATGCCTCGTGACAGAGGAAAAGCAAAAGGAGAACTTCCATTTACAAAAAAGGGAAAAACAGCCGTCCCAAGCACTGACGGATATGTCATCATCGTCAAGACCAGGATAAGCTTACCATAAAATAATGAAAGGACAGGAGGTATAAAGAAAAATGAGATTAAAATATGGCATGCAATTAATAATGATCAGTCGTATCAAACTCATTGAACTGATCCTTGAAGGAATGTTGAAGATTTTTTTGTTGCTGTGTTTTATTTTTTGAAGATGTGAAAAAGTGAAGAAACGCAAGTGCTGGTGTGTCTGGACTTCAATAAATACACAGGAAATAATTAATTTGGAGGAAACTAGTGATGGTACCGTAAAGAAAGAACTGCTTAGAAGAAGTTTTGCCAAAATGGGAAGAATTGGACTGGAAGGACATTAAAACAGAGTGTGCCTTTAGGAGTAGTAATGGGCTCCATCTCATTTAGTGTCCTGTCAGGGAAGATGCCTTATAAAGCCCTTGCAACTGGAGTGTGCTGGTGATGCAACACCGGGAGAATGGTACATACGAAGGAGGACAGGAATATCATAGAGAAGAAACTCAACATGGGGAACTGGATTGGTCGAAAAAGAAAAAAGTATAATTGCAGAAAGTACTTTCATGGACTACAGCACTTTACTGATAAAAAGTCAGAGCTTATGGCTATAGAGAGTGGAAATGTGAGAAAGGTGCCCTGGGCAGGATGCCCCATTTGAGAAAGCAGGGCTTTTAGTAATGGTAAGAGGGAGAGAGACCACGCTTGGAAAAGACTGAGAGTGTGTGACAGGAGCAGGAGGGACACAAGAATCAAAGACAGGTTTGAACTTTTCCATGGAACAAGTTCTCAAGTGAAAAATTACTTTTAAAATAATTTGAATTGGATTTCTGATAAAATGTTGGTAAAGTTTTCAATGACATTAAATAGCATAGCTGCCTGCTTTAGAAGGAGCCTGGATCTGCTATTCCTATATTAATAGCTAAACCCTCAATGTGTTAAATAAAGCCAAGATATCATGCAGAATACAGTAGCTATAAAGTCACAATAACATAAAATCACAATACTCTAATGAATGGAGGATTAAAATTTTCATCTTTAGAAATATGAAGTCTAGGAACATGCACCTTTTTCAGGAAAGGCACTGTAACTGCCATGCCATATCCCCCACTGTTTGCAGCTACGGTGTTTACATGAGAATGGGGCAGCCTTGGTTTCCAGTCTGTATTCTGCGGGAGTCTCTCAGGGTGCTGAGAACGCCTGCGGAATCCAGGAGCATCCCAGCCGGGCAGCTGAACCACTTGCATCCGTCGGCTCTCATATCCTACCATCGCCTTCAGATTTGCAGAGCTGTGAAGGCTGCACCTTCATTATAATTAGAAAAGAGAAGTAAAAAAAGGGATGACTAAGCTATACAAACCTGAAGAGGACATGGATACCATTTAGCTACCAATTAGTGTATCAATTCCAGATATCTGTAGATTAAATTGCATGTGCCAGTTTGTGCATGTGTGAATAATTTTAGCTTTCTTGACCTTTTATTTGCACGCAATATGTGGGAGATACAGCAACTTATTTTTAAAACCCACAAAACATAAGCTTCATTTCCTCCTACTTATAAAAAGATCTCAGTTCATATACTTCTATGGAAATACAGTGTTCAGCTTCCTGCTAAATTGTTAGCATGTTTCTGCAAACTTCTCAAAATATTTTCCTTCACCCTTGTTGATTGTGAAAAAACTCCAAACCAGATCTTGAGGCAAAACACACTGGAATAGACTAGAGGCTCTAAGTAGTTAGTAATTAATTTTTGACATTGTGAGCTGATATACGTGGGCCTTTTTCAGAGAGGTGTGAAAGCCAGGAAATCAGACTACAGGAAAGGAAAGTCTGGGCCTGCCCAGCAGAACTCATCTCTTCCCCAACTTGTCTGCCACCATGAAATAAACAATTTTCCATGGACCACAAGCCCATCATTCCTGAGAAGCTTCTGTCGACTCCCTTGAAAACTGTAACTGCATTTCCTAACTAAAGCCTCAGCAAGAATCACCCCCTGCTCCCTTAGCACCAGGGTAAGAGCAAACTGTATGAATCAATGATGTCCTTCATATACAGTTCACGTATGATGGACTCTACCATGGGCCCTGTATGACAGCTTCTCTCCTACTGGAATTTAGTGACAGTCTAGCTGTCCTAGAGTCACATTGCTATGCAATATTTTTCTTATGCTCGAAGATATGATTATACTTGCACTGAAACCAACCCATTTTTTCAAAGTCTTGTCCTTGTTGGAGTCACCACCCCACACAAAGGATCTACTCTGACCTAGTACAAGTGAAAACTTAATACTCATGGCCGTGGGAGGGTAATGACAACTCCGGCTTATGCTATTTCCACTGCCTGCCCCTATCATAATGATTCCTCACAACTGGAGAAGCATAAATGAAGGCAAGAAAACTTAAGTTCTGCTGCCCAGACAGAGGAGAGAAAAAAGGAAAGGGGGGGGGAGGAATAAATAATCTTAAAATCAACAAAAATCTTTGATGCTAAGTTTGGAATAATCTCCATTTTCTTCAGCCCTGAAACTTCACTTTTAGCAGTTGCTTCTGCCTACTTTTTGTTTACTAGATGCGGACAGTGAGTTCTAGCAAAATAAACAGAGCTGTCTTTCCACTTCCAGCCCTTATTTCTGCACGTTTCTTCATATGGTTTTATTTTTAAACATTTTCCCATAAAGATGTAACTTACTTTAGGGCTTACTTCAAGGAAGTTCCTGACAAGTTCCATATGTGATTGCTTAACCCAGAACAGCTGATCTTTGTAAATCAACAACAGACCCAGCAGCAATATCTGACTGTACTAGGTTGATGGGTTTTGCCTATTTGTAGTGCAATCAGTTCACTAATGAGGAGCTGGCAAGAGACACAATGTCTCCTGGACCTCATTAAATAGACTTATTTTGGCCTGCTGAAATGTTCAGGACTTGAACACAGAGGCTGGAACAGTGCTTTGCTGCAGAGACGGAGGTCCCATCTCACCGGCAGAAGTGGTGTCTTCCTGAAAAGTTTTAGGTCAGGTTTCCTCCCTGTCGCTGTCTTTCTAGGTATGACATAAGGATACAATGACATTTTAATGAAAGTGGGTTTAACTCAGAGACCTGTCAACGTTCACTCCGAAGAGGCTCAATCCCCTCCCGGGGACCACTCTGCAGTCACTCCCCTGTGCGTAACGACATCGCCGCACAGACAGTCTCCAAGCACATGCTGGCCCTCTTGAGCCTGCTCTGCTCTTCTCTGCAGAGCTGAGAGGCTTTAAACTTACTTAACAAGTTGCACAGACATCTTCCCAATGTAAGGGAAACTACACGAGCGGCAGAGCACCAGCAGAGCCACCCTGCGCCACGCTCCTCTCCAGGGCTAGGCAGCCTTGGGGCTGCAGAAGAGGGAAAGCCACAAATGCATTAACAGTAGCCCAGTCAAAAATCGTCACTCAGTCCTCTCAAGTAGGGGGGGGAGTCTGAAAATGAACTGCAGTCATTAGTGCTTCCTAACCTGCTCTCATTTTCTTCAGCTGTCATGTCCAGGTTGGCTATTTCTAGCTCAGACACGCTGGCAAAAGAGATGCTTATGGAGTGAAGCTCAAGTGCCAAGTCCACAGGTCCCTCGAGGCTGCAGATTATTTTGCTTGGAGGCTCATCTCCGCTCTGGCTAAGCAGACGAGTGAAAACCTGACAAATCTGACTAGTCTTTTTTCAGCCCACGAATATGCAACTTCTGCTACTGTAAAAACTAGAACCCGAGGTTCCGGTTGTGCAAAAACCTCAAAATTGCTTTAGAAGGGAAAGAGCTATCTGCAGGAGCACTTAAGCTGTGACAGGAGCGCTTCGAGCCCAGTAGAAGAGCAAAACTGTGGACACCTTGGCCCATGCCAGAGCTTGATGCACAGTGCCTGCTGACTCTGCACTGCTAGTGGCACGTCCAGGAGGCTCCTGCAAATACGGTGGGAGCGTTAGGCTGGTCGGAAAAGCCCCCGTTGAGTTTTGGACGCCTCCCATATCGGGCAGCCTCTGGGACTGGTACAGGACTGTCAGCAGAAGTGGCGTTCTCCAGTCAGATTTTTGCATTTAAGTCAATGGGTATTGGGTTGCACCCAAAGCTGCAGAAGTATTTGGAAAACGGGAAAAAGACTTAGGATCTTAACTGCAGATTTTCATTAGCAAAGATTAAAAGCTACTTTAAGTTAGCTTAACTAAAGGCTTTACTTACTAATATAGCATTATACATTTCCGAGTCCCTGTAAGTACGGCTAGAGGTGCAGTGTCAGCTGCTTTGCCTGCATGACTACGGTTGGTGTCTGGAGACCACCCGTGTCTTTCGGTTAATGCAGCGGGAGGTTGTTAGGCAGGCTGCCGCAGGTGGTGCACTAAAACCTTCTGCTGCTTAGCTATCACCTCAGAGGCAGAATTTGTATAGATATATGAGACATGCTTTTCTAAATTCGTAATGACTTTATTAATCCGGACAGGAATATCCTGGCCATGGACATCTAACAAGAAATGAGAGTGCTATTTTTTGTTCTTCTGTGTCTGTACAGAAATACGTTTGATAACGTTAGCAGCCAGCTTGCTGAGACATCCATCAGAAATGCCAAAGCTCAGAGTTACAGTGGAGCATTTGTTCGTGACAGCACCCCCAGCCATCCCTGCCCTTCGGGAAGTTTGTATCTCCCGCTGGCTCGGTGGGGCACGGTACTGGCTGTTGTCATGGCTCTGGCATTGCTGCCACCTCCATCTAAGCCTTTATTCACTTGATTGAAGCACGGCGTACTGAAAAGCAGTGGCAAAATCTCAGGCTTTGTGGGGTGCCTTATTTGACAAAGTTCACAGCTCTGCTGCAGCTCAGGTTTATCATAATAAAGTAACTGTTTTAGTGTACACAGAGGGTGTTTCTTTTTCCTCTCAGTCTCCCGTGCTTCTGATTTATTGTGGTTCCATTACGTTTCCCCTAGGAACTGCTCTCACCATATTTTCAGCAGACATGTCTTGCAGCAGATTGCCATTTAGAAGGTAAGCAGCTATTCCTGTTTCAAGATTTGCCATTCAGCACCTCCATGGAGAAAACTCACATTAACAAAGGAGAAAGCTGAGCGTGCACAGCTCCTCAAATACAGTCCAGAAGTCAGACTGCACAGCTAAGCAGAGAGCCCTGCCCTCACGGGCTGTGCTGGCTGAGAGGGTTCAGCAGCGTTTTCCCTGGTTCTCCCCGTGGGGTGGGACAGCAGCTCAGGTCCAGTGTGGCAGTCCTGTGTCTGCTCGAAACAGAGAGAGAAAAACCGGGTTTGGTTACACCGTTCAGCTTGTGATGGGATCCAGACATGTTTTCTGTTCCTCTTACATACAGTTCATATCTTAAATACAGAGACAAGTCATAACTGATGCTATTTGAACTCACTTGCCCTTACGGATTCAATGCCTGTAGATTTTTTTTTAAATGTAATTTTAGTCCAAAGCCTTTTGACCGAGGAGGATTTAAAAAAAAAAAAAATAAATACAGGGATATCACATCTCTAGTGACTAATATCTCTGCTTAGCCTGAGATAATTTTCATCCCAACTCATTCAGTTCATTATCGGGCAGAAGCCGAGACTGACTTGCTTTCACTGCTTTTGATGTTTATTTAATAAGAGACTACTTGTTAACAAAGCTGCATGGAGGCTTAAGAAACACTTCAAGGTAGCACTAGGAAACTGCCTTTTAATTTTTTCGAATGTGGATAAACCACATTTGTCCAAGTAAACCATATTTTATGTCTGTTATGTTCATAAAATAAAAGCAAAAGTAGGAAAGTTCCATAAACTGAACTTTCAACATAGGGCAGTTCCCAAAGGACTGGTAAGGAGCCATTGCTTCCTGATGCTTCCTAAAATTTACCCATCAAAAGGGGAATGAAGTATGCAGATAAGTTTTTGGTGTTGGGCCATTCTGCTTAGTTACTGACACATAAAAAAATAATACACCTTAAAGAAATAAGTATCAAGAACACTTAAAAAAAGGAATTAAGTACATTTATGGTTTACATTTATGTAAATTTCCACTAAAGTTAAAATTCAGTGGTGCATTTCCCGTGATTTTGCAATTTCCTCTCGCCGTGAGATCCTGAACCCCCAGGAAGCTTCCCAGCCTGCCTGGCTGTAAGTTGAGGAGAAAAAACTTCCATGGGTTTTCCTGAAGTAAAATTACGCTGCTTTACTTCTGACAAGCTGTGTGGAAAACAAGACAGCAACAGTGATTTAAATAATTGCTTTAAAATAAGTGTGCGTGAGAAATACCTTTTTAGATGAGTTGTCCCAATAGGACAGCAGCTTCAGACTGAACAGATCAGTTCTAGATGGGACTTAGCACCACCAGTGCAAACTGTTCACACTTCAGTCACTAGGTCCCAGTGGAAATGTTTACTCCTAACTACATCCCTCAAGCGGGGGAAAAAAGGCAAAAATTTGGGGTTTTACTGTTCAACTGCTTAATTATTTATCTTCCATTTTCCATTTCCATCACGAATTAAGCTGTGCAATAGATCCCCAGAGTCACTGATCTGTTTAAACAAACAATATGACACACACCAGCACGCAAGAGCCATTTGACACTGATTTCTTTCGTTTCCATTTGTGGAGCAGGCCAATTATATACTATACAGTTTGAACAAACCTATCCATGTGATTTCATCAAAGATCTTCATTTGTGGTGGTAGCTTCCACCACGCCACTTGACGGTCTGTTTTTCATAAATGGAAACATTGCTGGCTCTTGGAGGGTGAAGGAGATGACGTTTCGGTAAGAGGAGTCGCTACATGTACATTTGTGGTTCTCTCATTGGCATAAAGCTAGCAAATGCCAAACTCACAGGGCTCAGGATCGTATATATGTTAACCACAAACTTGTTTATCCTCTGAAGGAATTGAAAAGGAGCTTGCTGGAAACATTTTTCCATGCATTTGTGATACTTTTTACAGGTTAGGAAGGCTAACTTTATAGGCACCATTTACTCTCATTCAGCAAGACTGTTTCCATAAGAAAAGTGGCACTATTCCCTGGTCTAAACATACACTAAGTAAAAAGACTTCTTGCAGACAGAGTTTAAAATTGCTCAAGCATTGATTGAGCAATTGAGCCAACATTCAGTCCCCAAGACTGGAGCATGCCGAGTTCTGGGAGGCACCGCAGGACAACAGACATAGCCTCCGTTTTGGGAGCATGTCTCTCCCTCACGAGGTGAAGGATGCCTTGTAGCACAGGGCTCCTGTCTGTGCCTCAAGGAAGTGGCTCCTTAAGATGCCACCTACAACCACCCAGGGGACATAGAGGCCACCCAGGTCCAATAGACTCAATGGAGTAAAGGCTGCACCAGCAACATTTCCTTCTTGGTCCTTAGGTTCAGGTACTTGAGTCTCTGGATTTGACCTGTGTTGTCAAGCCCCCAGAAGCAGCAAAGCCAAACCTCTGCAAGCAAAGCCTCTGAGGAGCCCTGAGCGAGAGATGGTTAGAGGAAAATTAATTGCCCAGAAAAAAACAGTGAGGGAGCTCAAATGGCTGCCTAACACAGAGAGCCAAGAAACCTAATGCCAGGTGCCAGCTGGTTACACCATCTTCAGCAGCTCACCCAGTCCTCTTGCCATGCAACAGTGACACTGAATATGAGGAAAAAGGTATCTGAAGCAGCAAGGGGTTTTTAAATTTTTCTTAGATAGCACTATTTACAGGCCAGAGAACTTTTTATCTTTATGTACGAGGCCTTACTGCCAGAAGTGTTGATATTCAACACAAGTATTTTGTCATTTATTATTATGAAATAAAAGATAACTTTTTTCCTACAGATAGTTATTTTGTTCCCTGACTATTACTTCAGACTATTGGCAGTCTAACTGCCTACTATTTCTCAGAAAGCTAATCTGATCAATCCCGTAGCAGGCAGATCCATGGCCCTCCTCCAGATGATATTGAAAATGCTGATTTAGCATCAAGGAGGTTATAAATCCACACTATGCGATCAAGCTGAAGGGTCAAGGAACAGCTATACTGAAAAAAAAGTAGTTATGTTCTTGCTACAGCCTTGAGATAATTTCTAAGCTAGCTGGTCCCTCTGGAGTCTGACTTATGTGCCAGAACAGCATATAAACTCAAGCAATATTGTAAAGCAATCCCATAGCTTTCTGAATTTTCTAATGTTAAGAGATAACCACATAGATTGTCAGAGCAAATAAAAAAATATTTGAGAGAAAATGAAATCTTCTGGGTCCTGGAGATGTAAAAAAATTTAACTTCCCCGTATTTAGACATCCCAGGAGAGTTTTCCATCCACGTGCTTCCTGCAGTTGGGAAGCCCTTTGTACTCTGAGAGGACCAGTAAATGTGATTTGTGTTGAAGATCACATGTTCTGGCATTATAACCTACTTTCCCATTAACTTCCTCAGGAATATTCATTTGTCTTGGCGATTGATATATGCATGTACTTCTGCTTGGCCTGGCAGAAGCTGTCGGAAGGAACTGCCCACATTTGGAGAGAGTTGTTGGTAACTGGCTTGCTGCATTGCATCTCGAGTAGCGGGCTCTCTGCATGCCTATGACAGAGGTGCTAACTTCTATGTGGAAGTGTTAATTAATAACAATACATAAGGTGACCTCTCTACAATTGAAATTCCTTCCCTGTGGAGAAGAACAGAGAGCAGCAGTGATGCAAAAGAGCATGCTAAAGCCACTGTAAATATAACAAACAGGCATGTCTATTCCCTGAGCTTCTCGTCTTACAAAAAACGATGAACTATTTGGATGCTAGAATATAAATTCTCACAGATTGCAAGCACAGACAGATCCTCTGCTGCAGAACAGGCGTCTCAATTTACCTAATAACGATTTACTGATTTGTAGGAAAAGCTTGTAAGTTGGTAACAAAGTGGAAAAGGAATGCAATAGAGCCATGTCATCTCTTTCCGTGAAAAAAATATGCGAGACAAAGTACAGCTGCAATTCCTGCCTAAGCACCCGCTCTGAGAAAAGTGCTTGCAGGACAGCAGAGCGAGGAAGATGGTAATTCTGTGGAATATGAAGATCAAGATTTTCTTTAAGGGCTCCCTAGGCTCTGGGGTCAGTTTTCACTTGTAGGAATATGTCTTCGGATCTGTCTCCTCAAATGGCTTATCTCAGTTAAAAATTAAACCCAGGGAGGATGCTAAGAGGCTAGTTCAGAACGTAATAAAAGCTATGCAAGAAAGGTACCTTCCCTGGTCTCTTCTCCTGGGCAAGAGGGTACTAAATCAGCTAAAAGAGCAAGCAGAGACCTGGCTTTGTTGAAATATATGACAGAGAAAGAGAAAACCCTTTGTGTAAGCCATTTTCCTACATGGTGAGTCAGGGAATTTACGTCCCATTATGTGCTCAGCAAGAAGTGTAAAAATACAACTCCTTCAAGCATGTGTGAATAGACACTCAGGATCAATCTACACGACGAAGCCTTTTTTTTCAGTATCCTATGTTAGACCTTCACATAGACAATGAGCAAGGAACGTTAACTACAAAAAAAAAATCAATAGGGTACGAATTAACATTTCATTGTGTCAGATCTATGAAGGCTGGATGATCTCAGACATGGAAATAACATGATAGGATTATCCTGTTTCATATCTGCCACTCATTTTTGTTACGTGATTGAGACAAACATGGCCAGAAAAGCAGTGATGCTGCCAGCCGACATGGAGGTGAGAGGTGAGGAAGCTCTGTGGTGTGGAGTTAGGCTATAGTCAAGTTATACAATCATTTGGAGCGAGATATTAGTTACACTCTTTTGTGACAGCTGAGGTCCCTACGTCCAGAAAGCCGCTTCTCTGAATTTTGTCTGAGAGGAAGGGATCAGGCATCCTTCCCCATGTGGGAGCAGCTGGAAGAGTGCTTGATAAGCCCTGCAGCCCATATGGGACTGTGCCTGGTATGTCTCTATGTTTACCAGAAACTCACAGTTTTTGCACTCAGGTTTGACTTGTGCAACTCCTTCTGAGCAAATGGAGTGGCAGCTTCTTTATCCCTCTGCCATGGTGTGTAGATCCTTGTATTGAATTTACCCCTAAAGCTATTAGAGTTTCACAGGTACTAAATTCTCCAACATAATTTTTAGAAATATAAAATAAGGTAGTAGAGTTGTTAACTTAGAACTCACTTGATATATTGTCAGCTCAAGGCCTTTCT
The DNA here is from genome assembly GCF_965638725.1 of Aptenodytes patagonicus. NCBI lineage: Eukaryota > Metazoa > Chordata > Aves > Sphenisciformes > Spheniscidae > Aptenodytes > Aptenodytes patagonicus. Next base: position 7,914,655 of record NC_134954.1, read on the forward strand.
AAGAAAACACATGGCAGAAAAGCAAAACAAAACTAAACAGCAACATAAATTCTGAGTTCATAAAGTGTTCAGTGCGATTTGCAGCATTGATAGTTGTTACAGTCCTGTCTTATACTGCCAGGAAATATTTAAACATACTTAAATATATATGCATGATCCACCCTGCCAGACAAAACTATGTGTTACGTAAAGACAGATGGGAATGAGCTCTGTATTCTGTACCTGACCGCTGGATTGTATCATACTAAGACTGGTGATAGTCATAAAGTTGCTTCATGCAACTATTCATATTTACCTGGAAGTTCTCAAGATAGTTCTTTTCTTACCCAAGAAAACAAATGCAGAGTGATTGAAAGTATCCGAGCTCTTCTGGAAGATGCTATTGTAAGCAAAGCTTGCTTAATGTCTCCTTCTTTTCAGTCGCACAGGGAGATGGGTGGAGTGTAGCAGTCACCGGACAGAAAATAAAACAAAGCACTCAGAGCTGGCAGCCAGACCAATATAATGCAGCAAAGGTTGGAGAAAAAGCCAGTGAATCATTCCAGAAATAAAATGGTAGGGATTTAAGCTTTGGACAAATATTACTCTGCAGTAAAAATATGTGAATCTTCATCAAGAAATAAATTTAAAGCAGGATTATTTTTTTAAAGGACCTCAAAATTAAATACCTCTGTCGTCCAGTAACTGCAGTTTACAAGAGTAGTATAGACCATCTGTTCAAGAGACCGGTAACACAATCTGTGCAGCTAATCAGCACAATAGCGGTAGGAAATGATTTCATAGGGGCTTATCACATCTGTTTTTAAAACTAGTAGTCTTTTAGACTTTGTTATTTTTAATACATTCTCTCCATCTCTCACAAAATCTCTTTTCTGATAGGATTTATGCTTTAGGAGACAGCTTTTAAAAATTTTTATCAGTCTCCGAACAGAAATATGCGTGAGTACATAAATACAGAAAGACATTGAGGTGCTGGAGCGTGTCCAGAGAAGGGCAACGAGGCTGGTGAGGGGTCTGGAGAACAAGTCTTATGAGGAGCGGCTGAGGGAACTGGGGTTGTTCAGCCTGGAGAAGAGGAGGCTGAGGGGAGACCTCATCGCTCTCTACAACTCCCTGAAAGGAGGTTGTAGCGAGGTGGGGGTCGGTCTCTTTTCCCAAGTAACAAGCGACAGGACAAGAGGAAATGGCCTCAAGTTGTGCCAGGGGAGGTTTAGATTAGATATTAGGAAAAATTCCTTCACCAAAAGGGTTGTCAAGCACTGGACCAGGCTGCCCAGGGAAGTGGTTGAGTCACCATCCCTGGGGGTATTTAAAAGACCTGTAGATGCGGTGCTTAGGGATGGTTTAGTGGTGGACTCGGCAGTGTTAGGTTAACGGTTGGACTCGATGATCTTAAGGGTCTTTTCCAACCTAAATGATTCTATGATTCTACATATACAGTACGGTGCATGGGTGTTCCTGCAACTTATAACTACCTCTGTGAATACCAGTTAGGGTTATGTCAGCAATGGAGAACATCACTAGCATCATAAAAGACTAATATAAAACCTTATTACGTGGACTCTCTTGATTAATTATACAAAAAAAAAAAAATCAGCAGTCCATTAACTGAACTCCCTGGCTATTTTTCATTTTTACTAGCTAATATAATTATTATCTGGGTATAATTTTTACTGGTTTTAAATGTTTTGTTAAATTCTGAATATGAAAATCGGGAACACTTTACTGAGTGCATTTTTGGTCAATTTATTTTTGCCAAGAATTGAGAAAATGTATAATTAAAAGCGCTACAGTGTTCAGAAATCTATTTAGTACTTCTCCCAATGGTAGGAATACCTGATACAAAACAACTAAATGAACATAGCTTAAAGCACTTAGGGAAAAAAGTGTTATCAGGTATTTCTGAGGATGGTGGGAGATGCAGTGGTTTTTTTACAGCAACGTTACACGGGTCTGATACAAATATCCTGGATATTGTACCAAAACATCTTTAATACTTCAGTGAACCTCACTAACATTTCCTTTTGCTTTTACCTCTATAAAGTCTACCTGACCGCTTCCCTGGAAGGACGTCTCTGTGTATCGTGCTTTCTTTTCAGAGCACAAATAGAAAACTGTGACCTAAGAACTTCGATAAACAAATGGAAATGAATGAAAAACCTGACCTTGTGACTCTGTTCCTGTTTGCCATCCACCAGTACAGGAGGAATTACATAGAAAGCGCCACAATTTCTGTTATTGCTGAACTCTGTAGGAGGAACAACAATATTACAACAACAGAAGGAAAAACCTCCTTGAGTGTACACCGCAGCGGATCAGCTGCGATTCTCCTGCACTGTAAGCGAGCAGGAGGTGACAGCGAGTCTCAGGTGGCACTAAAGCCCCAGAAAGGTCCAACCACCTCTGGCCAAGTGAGCGTGGACCAAGTGGATCCATACCTTACCTTGCTAACCGTACAAAAGGGATGTGTTAGACTGTGTCAAGAAAGGGCATGGATGGCACTGTGCACTGGAAGCTCTGAGTTCTTTGGTACCACCTCACTGTGAAGGAGTCATTTTATAAGGAGAGCAAATATAGTCTTTAGAGCTAGCCGGGAAAAAAAAAAAAAAACAACAAACAGGAAGGATGCGTATTTCTCTTTTTTATTTTTAAATCTGAAAACTACTTTGACATTTACCATGTCTTCATTTTCAAGTGTCATAAACACTGAAATAAAAATTGCCTCTTATTATAAACTGCTTCTATGTGCTTCTCTAAGACCTCTGGATCATAAACACAAATAAGTTCAAACTGCCTGATAATCGTAATGACCCTAGATCTGGACATTCTACATTTGGAGACTGAATATTGTTTGCTTCCTGACAATAGGGGATTAAAACCAACTTTGGAGTATACAAAATTGATTTAATTACTTGGATGTATGAATTTGAAAAAAAAATCTGAGAAATAAATTGATAGAAAATAGACCTTTTGATTTCACACAAAAAGCAGTAGGAATGCTGTTGTTCATACCTCTGTATATCAGCAACTTGGAAAGTCAGTATGACCAAATGAAAATATAGCAATGTGCTCTGCAGCTTTATTCCAGCAGAAATATTGGCTCTGAACACCATGTGCCTCTAGATGTGTAACTGGTGGTTTATGGGCTTTTCACCTAATTTCTGCAAATGGTTAAACCAAGTGGGAAAGTTAGAGAGTACAAAGTATCTAGTCTTCCATATGCAGCAAGAATGGCAAAGCAGGAATGGTTACCTAGAATAAATAAATAAGAAAGAATTTGAAATATTTGAATGACCTCATTATTGAAAATATTGTTTATATATCTTGGTCCTGCATTATTATTTTACGCAGGATTTTCTCCTTTCACACTCCCGATGAACTACTCTCTGTATTTTTTCTGGCAGTGTGAAGGAGTTAATAGTACTCTAAAGTGCTTGGAGCCATACTGCTGTCCAAGAGAAAAAAGGAAATCTGTGCTAGCAAAGAAACTCATGGCCTTCCCTCCCACACCCCTGTTGCTCGTGCCAGCAATTCCCCAGCGGGCTGGAATTTCCTTTTCTTGTGGCAGCTAGCCCAGAGCTCAGTCCTCCAGCCTTGGGACCCCAGCACATTTCTGTGCCATCTGCTGAAGTCTGGCTCTTACACAAAGGGCCGGTGTTCCAACCCTCTTCCCAAGAAGTCCTGTTTCTCTGGTAGCCTTATGAGCTTATGCCCTCCCTCTTTCTTCCACAGGAAATAAGACCAGAGGAGACTTCTGCCTGATCAAGTCCGCTCCTTTGCTGCTGCATCTTAGCGAGCTCTACCATAACGACAACTAGCCTCAATTCAGAGGCGACCAACCTAAGCAGCTAGTGTTTCTAGTGGGGGTATTCAGAGCAGCTATTGAACTGTTTCAGGAAACTTAAAGATCCATTCTTATGGGATAGGGCTTATTCTAGGGTCTTACGCTCCTGCCTGGAGAAGATTAAACACTGTCGTTGATGGATTTGGAAGCAGGACTGCATTTACATATTCTGCTTATCTCAGTGTTAGAATTCTGGTCAGTTCTACTGATAACAGGGATGCAACTGAACTTGTGAGAAAATGAACTGGGCCCTGCTACGTTAGGAGCACGGTAATGGTGATGTATCGACCAGGATAGGTTGTATTTTTCCTGAAAACAAATTTGACTTGGTTGTTATCCTCCTCTGTTTGCAGTGTATTGACACTGCAGTTGTTCCAACATATGGATTGGCTTTAAGGGAAAGAAGGTTTTCTGCACATGAACTCCACTCAAAAGCAAGGGTGGGCAGAAAGGATCAATGTACATTTGCAATTTATGAGCAGTTTTCATCAGCTTAATTTAGGTGGTCCCTGGAGAACGTAGATGAATATTTAAAGCTATCCCATTAAGATTAGGCTAATTAAATTAATTTTGAGCCACAGATACTGGGTTTTAATAATAGACTATTGATGTGCAAGAAAGTAAGAGAGTATTTGGATTTAATTTTGATTCCAGATCTGATCTTTGCAAGACAGTGCCTAAGCAGGGAATTCCCCAGATTCCCATCTATCTCCTGCTCCCTCCCCACTCTTATCCTTATCATAACAAAAAATTCCAGCTGTGAACAGTTTGAGGACTGAGTTGCTTATCACCACTGGTCTGTAACCAGGGCTTTAAAAAATGCTAATACATACAACACAAAGCTCACACACAAAAATAAATCACTTAAAAATATGAAGTGGAATGGCACGAAAATGTAGGTGCAAGGCCCCTAAGTTATCTGCTAAGTCACAAGGAATTAAAAGCGTATTTGGCAAGCTATTATTGTTAGTCCATTAATTTCACTGGAGGTATGTAGTTATGCTTGCAGGCCAATGGACATAAGCAGAGAACTTGATTCTTCTCCCAGTTTCCCTCCACCCGATTTACTAGCTTCTGCAACACTAGCATGAGCTCCAACAATAACGATGCGGTTTAGTAAGTATAATGACAAAATCTGTAAGATATTTAGGCCCAAAACTCCAGTTTTCTTGCAGATTTCTAAAGGTAATTTTTTTTTAAAAAAAAAGTACTTCATGAAACGTCTTTTTGAGTTGAATGGTTAAAGGATGACTTGCAGTCAGGCACTTTCTGCTATATTTGCAACTAAGAATTGCATTATCATGGAGGTGGCATAGAACGCCTATAAAACTATGGGAAAATAAAAGGAATGAGGCTGGTGGAGTCATCAGCAATGACCGCCTTGCTCCGTTCTCCCAGGCCCTCGCCTCCCAGGAGGGCACAGATGAGAACAAGCGACAGTAGTCATCCCTGAATTCAAACTGCCACACTCACCTACTGCATCTGGAATGACTGTCCCAAATAAACATTACACGTACACATACAGAGTTAAATATTTTAGATCTGCACCTAACTTCTTCAAGGCACAGAGAGAGCAGGGACGTTTTAGCACCCATAGCAGAATGCGACCCTCCTGCCTTCAGAGAGGAAGGACCACCCTCCAAAACAGGGAAATGCTGATGGACAGATTTTGCATTTGTTCACATTTTTAGTCTCAGAGTCTTTTCCAATCTGGTTTTTTCCATGCTGAAAACCAGGCAGCTCCTTAGGAAGAAAGGAGTAATGTTTCTATTTGAGAAAGAAAGTGCTTCAGAGAATTATGTGGTTTGCTAGACGTTGTACACAAACCAGAGCGTCTTCTGCCTGAGGATTTTCAAAGTAAGCGCCAGGTTCCTCCTCAGCACTGTGGATGCTTTACAGTGCCCAAGTGGCAGCATCTAAAAGAAAATGTGAGTTGCTATAGGACATTTTCCCACCGCTGTGCAAATATTATGCTGCAGTGACAGAGCTTTCTGTAATCAGTGTACTAGTCTGCAATATCACCTAATGCAGAGTATAACCTGCCTGTGTAACTCACTGCTGCAGCGACAGAAACAGTTTGGTTTCAACCAGTTCATTTGGAATATTGATCCCGAAATAAAAGGCTCATGTTTCAAAGCCTTCTTACTGTAACCCTTTCAAAACATTTCAATGAACTTTTTATACCACTAAATTTGATCTAATATGTCCCCACATATTTAGCATGTTAATCAGGTACTGAAATTGCTAAATTAGGCAGTTTGAGGGCACTGTGGTGTGTGTTTGGTACCTAAGTGCTAATTTTTCACCACGATAAAGAATCTGCACCTTGACTCTACTTTGTCTTGCATTATTAAGTGATCAGTAATTCTGTCTGTCACAGAAGCCACCTAAACATTATGGGCTTTACGGCTGTAGTTGCTGCTGAATGGAAACCAGCAGACATCCACAAACAGACATTTTACTGATCCTTTTTACTGTCATGGAAACAGTGATGGAGCAATTTTCATAGCCACAGCATCACTGAACTTGTGTGTCAACACAAGCAACAAAAATAATGGATTGGGCAGGGAACGATGGGAATAAATGCATCTTTAACGCTGCCACAGCAGTTTCCATCCAGTCCAAAGCTTCCTAGAAAGCTTTATGCAAGAGAGAGGATATCATTTTCAGTGCACAACAGGTTATGTTACAGAAAAGTGTTTTCTGGTCAAGGGCAATAGGGAGACTTTCTGGGTAGCAAGAATTTTCTTCCACATTTAGGAAGGCGGTTCTGATAGTGCAGTAATAAGAAGGTGGGAGATTGAGAAAACTAGATTATCACGGGTTGCTAGCCAGGTTGCGTTACGATAGCAGGGGATGCTGCCCACTGCAAGGTTGGTTACAAACACTTTGCACTAGCTAGCACCACCATTACAGCCACATCAGCAAAGCAGTGTTTTGCACTAAATGGACTTAACTGCTCTTAAGCTAGACTGAAAACAAAAGAGCCCTTAAAGATAAATGGAGCAACATGAGATATGACACAGACCTCTTGACACTTGAGCCCTTCAAGACCTAGATCTCTTTGTTTTGCCACTGAAGATCCCTCCGACAAGGCGCTAAGCAGCAAACCATACGTGGAAGTCAGACACAAGTCTCAGCAAAGTAATAACGTATAAATCGTCAAAGATCACGGAGCAATTTCTAAAGATGAAACTACCTGAAATCTGTCTTTTCTTGCAGCCTCACCAGCTTCACTGGTAGTCAGCAACTGAAACTCAACTTTACAGCTCTTAATAGATTTGTGTATATTAGCAGTGAAAGGGTTTTACAGGCATCATCCCCTGCAGTTCTCGAGTCTACTCTTGCTGTATAGACCCTGAAGGTTAATAAGGCAAAAATTTTACTTACAAGGAATTTGTTTCCATCAAGAGATAAATTACAGACATCTTCTTTGTAACAAACAAGGAAAAAAAAAGATATGTGAGAGTGGTTTGAAATATTAGCAGGTTAATGATGTTTAAATAAATTTTTGAAAGTTTTACTTGGAGATAATTACTCTAAAATAAGCGTGGATATTTATATACACAGATATAGATCTAGCCGACAACATCATAGTTATAAATAACAATGTCGGAAAATCCTGTGGTTCAAATGAGGAAAATCTGGAAAAGCAGCACTCAGGTTTTATTTTCATCTATAAAAGAGATGTTGAAATTCTGTTCAATTTTTTCTTTTTTCAAAGCCAAGGTTATCCTGACTTTTCTGGGTTTTCATGTGTTTGTCCTTAGATAACCGTGAGGACAGTGAAGGAAGTCAGGTTTTTTTGGACAAAAGCTATTTTTTCACAGCTGTATCAAGAATGGTAATCTTTTAAAACCTCTAAATTTCCTCTGCCTGAAATACTAAAGACTTCATCCAGGAGAAAAATTCATTGGTAAAATTACCACAAGTTGACCATCAAATACATATATGAAAGTCAAATAGTACAAATAGTCTCTAGAAACTTTGCTCAAGAGAATGAGTACTTAACAGCTTAGCAAAAATAAAAACTTTATCAAACATGAGATACAAAACTTGTCATCTAGGTAGCAAAGCAATGGATGGCAAAAAATGTTGCAAAATGTTTGAAAACAAGTCTCAGTGATGGCTTGTCAAAGGATGTGCTTCACTTTTATTCTGAAACAGAAATTAGGACCCTTTTACTCATCTACTCAGCTAGTACTGACTACACCCAGATTACACATGACTGTAAGCAGCATAATGGGAGGAGTAGGAGGAAATTTTCTTATTCCTTTGGCTAAATTAAAAGTCCTAAATAAGTAAAAGCAAGCCAGCCACTTAAAAATTTTGCTTTATAGCCTTGACTGTAAAGGAGAACTGAAAAAAAGATTATGTGGGTTTTTGCAGGATTTTTTGCTCTTTAAAGAGTTATAAAGAGAAATATCAGCAATACCTGTTTTTCAATTTTCAGCATCAAGGAATCGGGGATGACTACTACAACTCCTAATCCTGTGCTCTGAATGCACAGAGACATAAGAAATTATTCCATTCTTCATTTCTGATAGAAAAAGGTATTTAAAAAACAAGCCACCCTGAAATGTTTTTAATCATTTGATTAAAATTCTCATTCGTTCTTAATGACTAAAAGTTTGTTTCCTGGTATCTCTGATGTCGGTAATGCATTAGTTCTCTAATTAAAGCAAGCAGCAAAAAAAGACAGGGCAGGAAAGAATCTCTAAGAAAAAGAACTAACAAAAACATCTTTCTTAAGCTTTAGAAACCATTAATATAGGAAGATTTGTAGTCCACCTTTAAACGAAGCCAATCTAGCTTTTACTGAGAATATAAACTGTATGTCTTCCTACTCCAATGTAGACATATCCTTCCTATTTTGTACCAAAAATCCTACTTAGGCTTCAATATACATAAAAGCTAAACCAAGGCATCAAAAGGAAACAAGTCTGATAACCTAAAATTCTGTGCAGGTGTTTTGCCAGTAATGAATAATTAAGTATTTTGATTAATCCCTACTCTTGAAGCCAATGGGGGTTTTATCATCAGTTTTAATTGTCATGAGCACACATCTGAAATTTTTAAACACATTAAATAAAAATGTGTTAATAAAAAGACTGGATATTTAAGAGCATTTTATATAGATTTCTAAAATGGAATTTTTACAGTTACAATAAACGATGGAAAAAGGCTGGTTACTCTCCCAGCTTTGCACACCTACCAATTCAAATTGCTTTCTAAGTATTTCAGCATTAAAATATTGCAGACTCTGAATATAATGGCTTACATCTGTTTCTTTTGGGCTCTTACATCTCCAGCTCGGAGTTAGAGCACGAGGACACAAAGCACAGGAGGAAGGGAAAGCCACTGCCCATGGGTCTCGCAGGACTGTGAGCAGTTCTCCTTACATGCCACTGCTCCGTATAGAATCATAGAATCATTGAGGTTGGAAAAGACGTCTAAGATCATCGAGTCCAACCGTCAACCCACCACCACCATGCCCACTAAACCATGTCCCTAAGTGCCTCAGCGCCAGACGACCCCCAAAGGGTGGGATAGGCTTATATGTGGGCTCAGATGGGTCCACGAGCACCACGAGGACAAGTTTCTGGTGGTTTGGGTCTTGCCCTTGGGAAGAGAAGATGGTGCCTGGCAGCTGCGGCACAGCCTGGGGCTGGACACGGGCTCCGTGCTGCGGTGCACAGCTTGGAGCCCCAGAAACGTCCCTCTCCCTCTCACATCAGACAACACACAAACAATGAGAAAGAATGGAGGGACCAGGTCAGAGGGGTGCTAAAAGAAGCATAAACCTTGTGTGCTTAGGAAGCCCGGCTAAAAGAAAAGAAAAAAAATCTCTGGTGGATTAAATTCCCTGTCTATCCTTATGCCATTGAGCTGAGAGGTGTGAGCAGGAGATGTAAATGGTATCAGACTTTACCTTGGAAGACAACATTATCTGGCTATCACTTTCAGAAACATCTTACTAAAAGATGAGTCTAGACTCAAAGGCATTTTAACCTGGGAATTAAAGAATTGAAAGGAATTATTCCTCAAAGGAAACCACCCATGTAGTTAATTAGCAATGCGCTTTACCATGACAGGGTGCTTTTTCATAATTTCACTTTCACTGAACTCAAATGAATTGTATATTACCTTTTAAAAGTGCTTTGAAATGAAGATTTTTGGACTTAATATAAGCAGGCGTAAGAGAATGTAAAGGGGGTTAAAAGTTCAGGAAGATACTTGAGACAAATAATTGCATAAAATGTGTCAGTACATTCTTGAGGAGGAGAAAAAGCAATGGTCGTTTATGAATGTTTAATGATTTTACTCCGGGATCAGCGAAGTCTTAATCAAAGCGGGATGCATACTTAGCCTGATCAAATAACGCATGAAGATTCAAACATTCTTTCTGAATACCAGTGTGGCATTATACTTGGACTTTTAAGTAATCAAGATTTGAAAAATATCAGAAGACCTCCAGAGCACATGGAAGAAATACACGATTCAGTTAAACATTTTAAATTTCATGTCTTAAACATGGATATTATCCTAATTACTGAAATTAAAGTGTCTACTAAACTATTTCTCAAGCAGACTCAGGAATGCTGAATGTCATTTGGCAGAAAGGTGTCTGAATATTCTCTTTAGCATCTGAAGCTATTTATCTTTTCACCAAAGAGTACAGCAGGCAATAGTAACACATGCATAGAAATGTTGAAAGCTAGGAAACTCCACCCTTCTGTGTTCTGGCAAGATTGTTATATTTACCCTACATCCAGCTCTCATCCCCTCAAACTGTTCCTTCGGTGGGAGAGGTTTCTGTTTTATTTTTATGTGGAATCTGCAATATACATATGCACATACATATAGAGATCTATAGAGCAAGTCACAAAACAGGCCCACAAAATCAGATATCTGCCTTTAGGTGTCCATAATATCACAAAAAAAATATTTTTTTCTCTGTTGAAAAATCCTTCTATCTGAAATTTTGTGGGTTATATTTAGAATACTTGAAATCCAAATTGACATTCCAGGTTTGTCTACTGATGCATTCTGTTCAACCAAAATAATATTTTCAGGTGGTTTGTTGTTTTTTTTTTCAAGGGGGGGAGCAAATTTAATATTAAATTGAAAGTTTTCAAAATTTTGGCTTAATCATTTCCTCCAAACGTACATGTGCACAGTATGCCACTCCGTGAGACTGTTTTCCCTTTGCATGCCACGAGGAGTTTCACTGAGGGACACCGAGGCTCCCCTGAGCCCTACCCGTCTCCAACGCTATGAGCCTGTATGCAGACACAGACTAAACGCTAGTAGCTTGTGCTAGCACAAGGATCTTGTTTGCTCCAAAAAGATGTGAAAATGGTTAAGTATTTCCCGGGAACAAAAGGAAGTGGCAGGAGAAGTATGCCGCTGTTTTGGTTTTGTAAGACTTTCTTTTTAAATACAATGAACTTTGCTTTCTAATCTATGTTATTGCATCTAACTCCAAATATCACCTGACAATTTACTAGGTTTTGTAGTGAATTAAGGCTACAGCTACAACAAACCAGATTTTGACTTAGCTCTGCTACATTGGCCGTTCTCCAAAGATACCCGGGTATGAGTGTGTCCTGGTTTCAGCAGGGATAGAGTTAATTTCCTTCCTAGGAGCTGGTACAGTGTTTTGGATTTAGGATGAGAACAAAGTTGATAACACACCAATGTTTTAGTTGTTGCTAGGTAGTGCTTACACTAGCCAAGGACTTTTCACTTCCCATGCTCTACCGACTGAGAAGGCTGGAGGTGCACAAGAAGCTGGGAGGGGGCACAGCCAAACTGGCCAAAGGGACATTCCATACCATGGGACGTCATGCTCAGTACATAAACTGGGGAAAGCTGGCCGGGGGGGCCGCTGCTCAGGGACTGCCTGGGCATCGGTCGGCGGGTGGTGAGCAATTGTACTGTGCATCACTTGCTTTGTGTATTATTATCATTATCATTTTATTTCAATTATTAAACTGTCTTTATCTCAACCCACGAGTTTTTCTCACTTGTGCTCTTCCAATTCTCTCCCCCATCCCACCGAGAGGTGGGGGGAGTGAGCGAGCGGCTGCGTGGTGCTTAGTTGCCGGCTGAGATTAAACCACGACAGAGTGCTTCTGCCCTCCTGGGCTTTGCTTTTATTCTTTTCACTGTTATTACATACGTATGCCCACATTGTCTAAACCTGAAATAGGAATGATCATGAAATCACAGCTAGTAGCAACATCACTCACCCGTGATTTGCAAAGCTCCCTGTAACAGCTCTTCAGGAGACGGCTTAATCAGTTGTGTGGAAGTTCAGTGATGGTCAATGACCACAAGTCAAACTCTCTTACTGTCAAGACACGAGGCCTATACAGAGAAAGCCAAGGATATTTAAACAGCAGGCAGTACAGACTAGCCGACACATGCATTTATTTTAATGAGAGAGAAAGGATTGATCTTAAGGTGCCCAGTGCAGAAATACTTTTACATAATGTGCATCTTCCACAAAAGCACATTTAATATTTTAATAATTATTTAAATTATATACACAGGAAAAAGCCTAGCATCCCATTGTAAAAGAAATAATGGATTGAGCTATGTAATTATTCTTAATGAGTCAGGTTTGAAGGGGCTGAAGAGCTGGGTGGATAAATTACTTGTGAAAGAGGCTAGTGCTCATATGATTTTACTATAGTGAGACTATCCAAAACCTATTCCTTGCTAAATATATGCCATATAAATCCATGGAAAAGATAGCAAGCAGAGAGAAAACTCAGTGAATGTATGAAGACCAACAAAACACACAGGACAAAGAACTGATAATTCTTAAACTTTGGGAAATGGATGTTCATCCCTTGTTTACTTTAACAAAGAACCAGAATTAGTAGTTCCTTCTTGTATATACACTGAAATAACTTGTCCTTTCAGGAAGAAGATTACTAGGTTCCTACCACTAACTAAAACTAACATGCAGTACTTCTTGCTGTCTAGTACTGCTACGAATTAGGGGTTTTGCCTGCATCCAAATATGTGCCATTAGAATTTTAAAATAAATCCTTCTAATGTGCATTTAGAACTGCTAGTAATCCACCCACTTTGCTTGTCCTTTTCTAGGGTCTTTTAAAGTGTTTGCTGGAAATAATTCCAGTTACGATAGTCAGAATACCTTGCTTTAACCACTATAGTTGTGATGTAAAAAATGCAAACCAGCCATACCCAAAGAGAGCTGAACCCAAACAGAATATTCTGACGTTTATGTCAGTGGTATTTCCTTCTATGGCTTGATGGAATAAGTCTTGAAAGTAGGAAAATCATCAGCACTCACAGCAAACTCTGGAAAATATTATGAGAGCTGTGTTGTTGAACTTGTCTTTTGCTCCTGGAGGTGGCCCTTTCAAAACACAGCTGGGCATCTTTGCCAATGCTCAGTGCCGGTGTTGGTATTGCTCATTTTGTGCATACACTGAGCTCATAGTTTCCACCCCTGCTGACATTTGGCAGAATTTCTTTTTAGGAAGAAATGGAAGTCCATCAAAATAAGGATTTATCTATCTGAAAGAGCAGCTTTTGAAAAAACAAAAGATCTGGCACAGCCTTCTAAAGTCAGGTGCTTCTGTTTACAGAGTTCCTAAGGGAAAAGGACCCAGTCAGTTCAAATCAACAGCATCTTGCCCTTATCAGGTTTTCAAGGATGCTGGGTTTGTGGGTTAGTAGTATCAGTTGTGTCTAGCCAAAAAGGATACTACAGCTTACAGTCTTATGGATCCCTTACTCGATAAAGGAGTTTGGCACCAAATATTTGATCCTGCAGTCAAGAACTGATTTCTGGTCACTGCTCCCACTGGTTAGAGGAATACCCAGGGAGACACAAACACCAGCTCTGAGACTCTGCTCTTCAAGACAGCATTGGAGTATTGCTGGATCTAACGGCTCCTGACTCCAGTTTGACAACTGAGAGCACAGGTTGATCTTTACTTGCTGGGCAGAGAATTGCTTCTGGCAATTAGATAAACAAATCCTCAAAAAAAACTTAGATAACCTGAAACTATTAAAATAGTAGTTGTTTTACTTCCTTTCCTTTATGGTATTTATTATTGAAAAATCATTGTTTTCTCCCCTAGCAATGCAGATATTTTGAACTAATAAAGTAAAGCAAGTATATAGCACCACCTATACTGCTGCTTCCCCAAAACAGGAACGTCACATGCTCCTGGTAGTTACTGTTTCCAGATAAATTGGCTCCTCGACTCTAAAATGTTCACTCTAAAATGTTTCCATAAGTTTTTTTCTCCAGAAGTGACATTTCTGCTCAAAATATGAGTAGAAACAGCATAAGAAAAGGTTGTTTTATTATCTATGGCTCTCTGTTGGAGGTTTTATTTTCTGTCACCGCACAAATGCTAAGCGTTTAGTTCTTAGAATAGGTATCAATTATTAACAAAGATGGTGGAGAAAGAAACCACAGTTTTTCATGACAAATTACATCATAAACCCAGTTCCATAATCCAGCATGCTGCATTTTCATTCTTCAGAGGACAAAGAGAAGAATAACTAATACATCAATTTCAGTGCTCTTCCCTTGCTTTTTTTGAAAATCACCTTGCTATCTAAGACCACCCTTAATTTACGAACTTTTGAAGACAGAAAATGTAATGACAACATCCGTCTCTGGTTTCTGCTAGCCCATAATATTAAATATCAGAGTAATAGTTATTCTCCACCAACTCATTAATCACGTCCCTACTCCATGCATACTCCTCTGCTCTTCTGACACATTACATAAACTACCTAAAACAGACACCTCTTCCTCCGCTTAAAGAAATTGTCACTATTGCCGAAGGGAATGAAAACTCTGAACTCTATGAAGCCAAGATGTACAGCACTTTCTTTACACTGATGATCCAGAGCTTTGGATTTTAATTCCTTAGTGCTGTTAAGGATTTTAGAATTCCCGGACTTCAACTCATCACGACATCCCAAGTGCCAAAATCCCACAGCAAGAGGTTCGTAGGAGCTACATAGCCAGCCACTTCAGGAGAATTAGGGTGTTTATACCTGAGAGCTTCCCATCCTTTTCTCAGTTAGATAAACAAATTGTCTTTTACCTACATACGATACTTGGAGCCAACTTGGGTTCACTCTACTTGTGCCCTGGAGTGGCAGGACACAAGTCAGCCCTGGTCTAAAAGCCATCTGACAGCATGAGCGTGGCACGGAGCCCACACTAATATACTTGCTTCTCTGCGGGACTTACTGACTCAGAAGCATTGCCGTGCTAATATGGTGATGTAGCTCTCGGCTGGCTCAGAGCACCACCGGGGTGGGCTTGTTTCTGTCACATACCATGTCACCATACTAAGGAGCAGGCTCACTCGTCTGTGAAGCACAGCTGGGTCACGGAAAGATTTACGAGACATAGCTGAACAACGTCAGTCTCTGTGTTGTCAAAAACTAATGGCAAATTCCTTTTAGTTTCAGCAGTAGGGTCTGTGCTTTTTAGCTGCACAAACTCTGCTGGTTAACCTCACTGCTGCCGCAAGGTTCTCTGTGGCCACGATGTGCAGCCTCCTACCGACTACTCTGTCGTCCCAAGACTCCCGCAGCCCTGCTTTACAAAGCTCTCTTCATTTTCCCAGCCCTTCAAAGGTGTGTCTGAGGGTTTTGCCTGTAGTCACTCAGTACTGGTCCCAGAACATTTTGTAGAGACCCTGACTCCTCCTCCACAGTAGGAAGTCACTGCTGGGGAATAAATTTCAGATCATTTATGAATGTTCAAGGGCTAGGAAGTTGGGTGTCTAAGGGATTACATATGGAGAGTGCAGTGCATGTTGAGCCCTTCATTTTTATGGAGGACAATTGTGTGTGTGTGTGTGCACGAGCGTCTTGAATTAATTTTTCAGTGAAAGAATTTGGAAACATCAGTTAATTTTCTCATCCTTTCACCTACTTCATTGACTACAGGCATAGACTCTGCATATCCTGAATAAGACGATCACTACAGCTGTATGGATTTCTGCCACGTCCTTAGTTACTCCTGAAGGTCTCAACAGCAGTGAATCATAGCCTAGTCCTGGCGTACGTACCAAGGGCCCAGAGGCCAAGGAACTAATTGAAATCAGGGAGTTTATACACAAACACACATATATGCATACAAAAACACATTCTTCACTTTGAAATGCATTATTTTTCAATTGAAAAAAAATCAAACCAAGGCAGAAAGTACTCACAAGTACTTGCTAGCTGCAAACTACTGGACTGGATACCATCCTAATTGGTAAGTTAGGATGTTTGCAGCTTTGTCCCAGAGGTTGTCATCATTGTTCAATGTCTAAAAAGATGTTATCTGAAGCTTTTGATTTATCAAGGCTATAGAGTAAGGAACAAAAGTCCTTCGTGTTCACGTCGAAACAATACTAACCCCTGTAATAACGCTCTAGCCAGTCTCCTCCCAGTTTCAGATTTTCCTCTAGGTTTTGCCATTTGACAGTTTTTCATGTAGAAACTCAGGCTATAGCTGGATCTAGTCCAAATACTTCACGTTCTTTCGAGGCGGAGGGGGAGAAAAGGGGTTTTGTTTTGATGGGCTGTGTTTTTATGAATATCTTATTTCCATACTACATCATCCCACTTGCTAGAAATCAGCTGTCAATGAGAATTTAACACTCCAGCTTCACAGGCATTTCTCATGGCAGCAGTGATGCCTTTGAGGTGTTCCCCATCCCATCCCACGCACAGTTCGTGCAACTCCTCAGCAGCAAAGGCTCATCTGGCGCAGACACAGCAATGCAGCAGGGCAGGGGGATGAGGGGGAAGCACTGACATGAGAAACAGCTTGTGAAACTACTCATTGTCAGAAGGCGTTTGTAGAGTGCTCCAGGAGGAGAAAAAGGGGGTTGGAGAATAGGGATTAGAGGTAGCATGAGAAGGGAATTTCTAGATGGAGAGAGAAATTGAGCAGACTTGTGGAACCTCAGTTTGAGGCAAGTCAGGGCAGATTGTGCTCATCTGAAATAATGTCTTACCTACTCTTGTTATGCTAAGCTAGCATTTCTAGCTGTAAAGAAAGGAGTGAAAGGGAGGACTTTTGCAGGCCTGGGATTTCTTCACCCGTTGTGTGAGCACTTCGCTGCAATAGCAGACGCGGCCGGCTGAGCGCTAGTGGCTTCCTCTGCTGCAGGGACTCCTATGGCCGGAGAAGTTGCTGTGTTGGGCACAAACCCGAGCCCTCCTTCTCCACATCCACAGCGTGACCACACCTGCGTATTTCAATGGGTTCACCTCTATGTGCTTCTTTTGGCCTCCTCTTTTTTTTTTTTTTTTGGATTTTATATGCCTGACTGCCCTTATCTTTTTTGGGCAGTCTTTCCCCTGTAAAGATGCATGGAGCATCTTGCTCCCATTGGATTTTGACAAGGCAGTAGGAGGAGGTAAAAGATGAGTGGGACAAACCCCCCGAAATCCTTCCACATAAGCCATCAAAAATAAGTCAAATGCACGTGTAGAAACTAGCATTACTTTTAACAAACTTTCTCTGCTAACCGGCTGGGTTGGTTTCATTTTTTGGTTTTATTTTATTAGCATAATTGAGCTTTACATAAGACCACTAAGTGTTTTTATTACTTACCTTGAAACAGACCATTCTGATTAATCTCTTAGTATCTGTACTTACCCTTTGTTGATAATGAATTGAGTAAATGCATCTGAAGACCTACACTTCTTACTGGCAAGGCCAGGACAGCACAGACAAACAAAACTGTTGTTATAGAGTCCAACAACACAAGGTCAACAGAGTAGGTTTGAAAGCCAGATCATTTCCAGACTTAATTTCCCCTCCCCCCCCACTTCATTAAAGCATAATGCTTTGGAATGGTTTTCAAATGCAAGTCTGGCTCCCAAGGACCCGAAAAGGGCATTTGCTGATAAAGAGCAAAATGGACCCAGGCCTGTTCTTCTACTTGAGCTTTTTTGAGTCTTTGTAAGATTGCTAGTTTCCCAAAATGTCACTCCACAGAGAGTTAATCTTACTGGCTATATGAAACTATATATCTGCCTCTGGCTAAACTAGAAGTGATACACATCCAAACAATTACTTTTCTAATAAAATACTAGAAGGTATCCTTTATGCACCAATCCATCATCTATAATGTCCTGTCAAAGCTGTTTTAGTATATGCCAATATACTTCGGGAGCCCCTAGAAAAAAAAGGGGGGGGGGGGAAGGGTGTGTGGTGGAGGCCTAGCTCATTCTTTCCTGCTCTGAACATGAAAAATGTTACTTCAATACTTCAAGTATTCTCCACTTGCAGAACCATGGAACTTGGCACAAAATCCATGCCTTGTTACAGACTCCTGGTTTTCACTTTCAAAAATGCTTTTAGCTTATACAGCTGGGGGGGGGGGGGGAAGCTTCCAAACTGTAACTTTTGTTTGAATTGGCGACACGTTGTCTCTATGAGACCAAAAGCGCCTGAATGAAGATCTGTTAACCATACCATTAACATCCATGGAATACGGGCATAAAACCTGAAAGCTCCCTCAACCTAACTGTGGATCAGTTCGTCTAATAAAAGACACCATTTTTACTAAATAACTTTGCCTTGTTTATCTCTCCAGATCATTTTGGTTAGTAACGCCAATGTTATTTGTGCCTGGTACACCACAACCTCCACCTGGGTCTCCACCCCCCTTGCAGAAAAGGGCCTGAAAGTTCAGGCACCCTGGTAATTCCCCTGGCAAAAACAGCTTTGCCAGCCAAAGGGATAGAGCAGAGGTGAGGTCTGAAGAAAGGTTTGTGATGTCCCTGTTGCAGTCACTGGCCCTCTCTCCCTTCCTTACCTCTCCCCTCCAGCTCAGCCATCACCGAGGGCTCAGCATCCTCCAGTGGAAACGGGTACCGGACTATAGAGTAAGCCCCTACAATACTGCACCACCTTAGGCATCTCCTTACTAAGTCTTTAGCCGTTTATTCTTTACTACTTTTCCCCATTTCATCTACACAAAGGGTTTGTGGCAATAACGATAAAGAGGTCTCTAAATGCCCATTATAAAAAACCCACCTCAGTCCTGCCCTCTTCGTCCAGCCTGAGGCCATAGCTCACAGGTTCTTGTGCTTGGAGCAGCCTGTTCGTCTTGCACTCCTGAAGGTCTCCACGCCCTTTCGTGTATCAGCATGATGCTTGGTGCTGTCACCCACTCGGTTAGCCCAGAGCTTCGAGGTAGGCAGGGTGCTGCACGTGCTTCTTAGACCGCTCTGCCATGCTCCAGCTCCAAGCCTGCTCACCCCTGCGCAGCGGCAAAGGTACCAAACACCCGCTCCCATTCCTGCCCTGATATGCCTTTGCTCCTGCTTACTATTTCTAGCATGTTCCACTACCCATACAGAGGAAGAAATGCTTTATTTTAGTAACTGACTGCAACCTGGAAACAAACCGTGTCCAGAGCCTCAGAAAGCATGAGTGCCAAACTCCCTCTGATCTGGCTTCTCAGCCTCTTAGGATCTGGCATATCTACCTCATTTCTCAGTTCCTCCCGAGTCAGGCTTCTCAGCCTCCCAAAGCATCTAGCTCCAGCTTGTGATCAGAATTTATGGAGATTACAGGTTATCACAAAACAGGAACCCTTTGTGCAGCTACATTTGCTATACTACGACTACTGAAAACCACCTGCATTAGACACTATAGCTGGTATGCTGCCCAAATAACTGAACTTCAAATCATCAGTATCATGCAATTGTCAGCCTGCGATGCTTGTAACATAGTCCTTAGCATACATGTACTCTTCAGCAACTCCACAATTCAAAATCGTAATCCTAATAGTCCACTTTCCTCAACACAACACTTAACTATGCAATGCAGTTTGGGAAGAGAAGCAAGAAAAAAACCCAAGCGCTACCATCTAACAACTTTGCCTTATTCTTCACGACACATTCTTGTTGGCCACAGATGACAAAAGCAATTTAGGACAATTACAGATTAACCACAAATACAACCAAACACAGTCAGAGCGATGCAGACCGACACACCACTAAATAGCCATAGTCTATAATATCTCTAAATTAGCTAATTCGTTTCAACTCATTAATTCTTAAATTAGTAAACCGTACACCTGCTTTGGCAAAGCCTGTTAGTTTCAGCTGCAGCTCGACGTTGCCCTCCTGTGGGCCAAAAAAAAGGGAGAGCTGTTGTGTTTCTTCACGCCTCTGCCGTATCAAGAGAAATCTGGGCATGGCCCGCTCCTTTCCAGCTGAGAAAGTAAGCACAGATGAGCCGAGTCCCTGTGAATCATGTAAATGTAACATTGTTCTCCAGATTTAATCACTTCTGGACTACTTTTGGTACAAGTCTGCTCCAGATCAGCCACAGGAATAAACATCTGCATCTTGCCAAATTAGCCACAGCTTACAATATAGTATTTATGCTGACTTTCTTCCAGCTGAGGGAAGAGAGGCGATACATGAAGTTTGCTGGAACAAAAAACTACTCTTCAATTTTTTCAGCAGGTTTGAATGGCAGAGTGAATTTTTTTTGCATCCTTTGCCTCCTGCCAGTACAGGTGCCTGACCATGGGGTCTTCAGTCTTGAGGACCCCCAGGCATAAACCATTTTTGCTTCCAATCTGATGAAGGCCTCTCCCTTGCCTAGGCTGGGGTGGATTTGTCTGCAACAGACTCGTAGGTCCCCATTTCTGTAACAGACTGAATTTGCGACCCATCTGAATTCTGAACTATGGCTGAATTGATTTGGAGATAGCACGTAGTTAGGTTGGTCTCCAGTTAGTCTTCCACTTCCTAAGGACGGGATAAAGGGGCACATTCCCCACCAGTAGGAGGTAGGAAATGCTCCAAAAACAGTGACTTTTGAAACACAGCACTTGAGGACTGGGAAGCTAATAATTGATCTCTTCATGCCTGAAGCAACAGCCACGAGACAGGATAGGAGTACCTGGGCTATGCATGAAAAGACCGTAACTCCTTTTCTTGTGCATGATGCATGAGTAGTGAGAGCCGTGAGGAACACATGGTAGTAGGGCTTGGTTTGTTATTTAAATTGGTAATTAATAATTCTTCCTGCATCAAGGCCCCTAGGGAATTATTCATAGTGCTGTCACAGCTGTCACTCCAGCAAGGTTGACTCCCCCGAGACTCCTCCAGGACCTGCACAGTGCTAAGGGAAGGAAAAAGTGTTTGAGGCAGCCGCAGGCAGAAACTGAGCTTCAATTCCTCTTATCAGAGCAGCAAAGCTCAGGTCTGTGCAGGGTCACTGCAAACCTCAGGGAGAGATGATCTCGCTTCAGCCTACGAAGTGAGACTGTCCTTCTTCCTGAGATATTTATGGCACTCTGGAGCAAAATCACATCAAGCTCAGATTTCCAGGTCATTTATTTTCACTGAAGATGCAAGTTGCCCATAGCATTATTCCAAACAAAAAAGGTGGTTAAATCTTTAGCAATAGAGTTTGACTCTACACGTAGTCAACATGAAGCAATAAGTTGTATAGTCTTGGATCATTGGTAAAAATCCACCTCCGAATTCAGAAATGAACTTTGTGGCTGGGTTTGACTGTTGCTATAGGCCAAACCAACATCTCAAATCCAAACATAACCTCAAACTGAGGAAGCTGAGGTCAGACAATTGCGGCTTGGGTTCATGTCTAGTTGCTACCAAGTCAAAGGCTTCCCTCTCAAAAACAGAGTGCTAATGATCAAGCAGCAATCCAAATGCAAACAAGAAAGAAGCACCAAGAAAACATCTGGAAGCAATACTGGTAGGAAGAGAACATGGAGACGTGGCCAAATGCTTCACTGCCAAAGAGGGAAGGAAAAAAAAAAAAAATTAATGACAAGGGGCTTTTCCCTGCCTGTGTTCAAAGATCATCAACAGAGCATCTGTGTAGAATAAAAGGCTAGGAGAGAAAGTACATACGTGGCTAGGGAATGAGGAAAGAGGAAACTGCTAGAAAAGCAGCTCCAGAGTAGCTAAGGAAAAGGCAGCTGATAGCATGCAGTCAGTTGAAATCTACACAATAAATAGCATAATCAACATTCAATCCATCTGTCCAATAAAGCCTGCAAGAGCCACCATTTTTCCTTAACAATCACCAAGTTTATATCAGAAATTACCACGCGCTGGCAAACAAAGTCAAATTTCTGAAATCTTTCTTGTCACAATCAATCTGTTGATTAAGCATCAGGATAATGCAAGGAGTCAAATTAATGAAAGCCACTGGAAACTTTTACATTCATGCTGAGGCTATGGGGGCTGTTGACACAATGAATTTAAATTAATTCCAGAGACCAGCTGGCAAAGAAAATACGTTGAAGCAGAGGGAAACTTTTAAAGCAAATCTGTGCATTTCCTGAAAAGGTAATTTTGCTGGGGCTGGTTGGGGGGGGGGGGGGGGGGGGCGAGCTACTTTTCACTCTACTGCAGCAGCTTTAACTTCAACAGAAACATTGCTCCTTATTTCCCAGGCAGTTCTTACACACACATACCCCTTCAGGGCAGACTTCCAAATATTAAAAAGATGGGCAGAGATGCAGTACAAATATTTACTCTGTTCTGTGAGGTCGAAAGCGAGGGGCCCTAAGACACAGGTTTTATAAAAAGAGAGAGATGCGCGTTGCCAAGAGCACCCATCGCTTGGTTTCCACTCCCCAGCTCCCAGTGCCTCTCTGCAGGAGACCGAGGCTCCCCTCAGGGTGGGGAGAGCCCACTGCCCAGCTGCAGGCAGGGCTTGTGGTCTGTGTCCTCGGGGGTAAGCTTTGGTGCACGCCTTCGAGCTGAGCTGCTTCCTCACGGGCTGCAAACACAGGAGCAAACACCCCTCACAAAAAGTCAGGACAGAGGAAAATCTGTTGTGTGTACAAACAGCTTTCAGAAGAGCTGGTTCTGCAGTTGAAAGCACTTGTAACCTACTGTTCAAATTAGATAATGGAGCAAGGGACAAATTACTGCCTCTTTCCAGCCCTGCTCGA
Organism: Aptenodytes patagonicus; assembly: GCF_965638725.1. Classification (NCBI taxonomy): domain Eukaryota; kingdom Metazoa; phylum Chordata; class Aves; order Sphenisciformes; family Spheniscidae; genus Aptenodytes; species Aptenodytes patagonicus. The sequence goes on from NC_134954.1 coordinate 7,937,476, forward strand.
AGCAAGTTTCACAGGCTTTATTCTTCCTCTGAATCACTTCAGCTCTAGCAGCGTCCTTCCAGTTAAAAAGCCATTTCTGAAAGTGCCTTCATCCAAATAAAATATACTACATGCATACATTTATGTGTCCTTAATAGCACCTTCCTTGATGGATATATACTTTCCATGCACCTAGGAAATGAAACCTGAGCAGAGATGTGAAGAATTTGCAAGGAGGCAAGATCCAATGAGTAAGCAGCTGCTTTATTAGCAGCCGTACTGCTCTTGATTTAGAGGCTTCATTCACTCAGAGCTGAGGAACATCTTCTGCGCCTGATGCTATAAATGTCTGTCGGGACTAAAAATGGCAACAGGACATTTTTGTTGTTGCTTCCCAGCCGCGTCACCTGAGTCCAACGAAGCTGAACTGGTGATATAGGAAACTGATCCTCCGGACAGCAGCATAGCAGCCCTGTCCCTCGCATCCGCGCTGCCTCCTTCACTCCCGCTCCCGCAGCGGGGACGGCTGTCAAGGGAAAGCAGAGCCGTGAAAACAAACGGGTCTCCCAGTGACCGCCCGGCAGCCCTGTGCACGCACCGAGCCCGCTCTGCATCCCTAAACTTTCCACCAATGCGATGAAACCCTCGTTTCTCCAGAACTGCTTCGTACTTTCCAAACTATCTGGATTGTCAGACCTGTATTCATTCCTGGCCAAGAATGACCTCTTAGGATAAACACAGCATTATTTATGCGGCTGACAGCCCAGCTGTGGTCAGAGAGTGCTGTAGGATAACTAGGGCGTCCAGTGGGACGCTGGAGAAGACCAGCACCGTGGTATTTGTGAAACAGTGCTGACACGTGGCACAAGAGCAACTGAACGTACCTTAATATTTCCAGCGACCTGCTTTCTTTTTAAAGAAAGCTGTTCTTTCCCCCTCGCCCCCGAAGTCTGCTTTAACCTGACTCAGTACAAGCAACCACAGAAGTCCCTGGGTAATTAAACAGATACTTGCTACATTTTCCATTCTTATAGGAAAGAAGGTTCTTAACCCTTTATGGTCCTTTGGTTTCTAGTGCGTTTAGAGGGAGCAGAACCTTAAGTAACCACCAAGCAAGATAAAGGCTAATCCAGCAAAAAAATCCTTAAGGCTAGTTTAGGAATTTGTTTTCCAGTTAGTACTTTAAAAATGCTGTTCCCACTCACCACATCTAAAAAGGAAATCCGGCAGCATAAAACAGCTCCATGCGGTTCAAAACTGTAACTTTTCAGCTCACATAGAAGAGAGAGTTAATAATCTCTAATAAGAAAGCAATTCTGCCGTTGTATTCTCTGATCTGTTGCACCCGTAAATTCAAACGCCAATCCAAAAAAACCTCAGACTGGCTTTACACACTAAGAAATTGCCTCTTCTCCTGATAATGACTTCCTTTGACAACAAAATTACATTTAAACAATTGAACTTTGCCAACAGAGAATTTATGAGATAGAAAGTGAAATCTCTGTGCTATCAGAGTCAGCAGCTCAAGATCTACTCCAGAGCAGTTAAGGGAAACAGAATTATTACTAATAGTGAATATTTATAAAACATAATAGAACAAGCATTTTACAAGTTTTAAGGTGTAAAATGTAAATCATTTTTCCATTTTGTTTTTTCCTCTGTAGCCTACAAACCACGTAACCAGTTAATATACTCTCTGAAGTATACAAAGAGTTTCCATTTAACTTTTTCCTACTTGAATAAAATAAGTATGCAAAACCATCAAATTAGAGCTGATAAAATGGCTCTATCCATCTAAAACTCTTGTTGTTAAAAGACTTCAAGACATGGTTCTGTGCAAATATTTTTTAATATAGTTTTTAAGTTCTATATTATTTTTTTTTACCTTGCTTTGATGAGGTACAACCAACCATGTACGTCAGTGGTCACTTAAAATATTTGATGGTGTGTTTTGATAAGGACTGGAGATATCAAAACAAACAAACAAAATAAAATCGGAGTTTCAACCTTTGGAACAGTAAGTGATTTCAAAGAAACAAGATGAAATTTTACTTTTAGTTCTGGGAGGTAACGGTTGTTTTCTCACGTCCAAATAATTAGCAGAAAGGCTTGGAAAAGGGGTCCCACCTCTCCAGGTACTTCATACTTACCACATGCACCATACTGAAACAGCAAATCCAACCAATATCTAGGAAAACAATACACAAGTTATTTGCTCCATTATGTATTAACACGGCCCCTATATATTAATATTCAAGCAACAGCATAAAAGAAATAACATTTCATTAGAATGTCAAATGAGTGCATAAGTGCCAGGTGCAGGAGAGACTGTGCGTAGCGTAGGGAGGCGGAGGGCTCCCTGCAGACAAGACGAGGGAAGGGAAGAGATGCTCCCACGGCATTGCATTGACTGGCCATTGCTCTTGGCTCCTACAGTCCGGGAGATTTTGGTTTCAAACCAGCAGACATTTTTAGAAAGGCAGAAAATAGGACCAGGGAAGAGATCCTGCACTAGACATCAGCTTGTTGGGAAAGTTTTGTCTTTCTTTTTGCTCTGCATGTCGAGCTGGCAGAGAGCTCTGTCTGGTATTTGAAGCACGTCCCTCCTCGCAGCCCCCTCCCGTCCCGCCACCCCCAGACTCGAGCGGGGCTGCCGGGAAGGCGGTCGGATGAATCGCGGATGCTCGCCTGGCTACTGAGTCACTCAGCTGGAGGTCAAAGCCAAGACTGCAAACTGAGATCTGTTGCCAAACGGTATGAACAAATCAGTTTTTCTGAGCTTCAATTTTCACATCTACTTACAAAATACTTTCACGCATTTAGATGAAAGGCTATACAAGTACTGCTCTATTGCCAGACACTATTTCATCCTCTCTCACGTTATAAATTGCAACTATTACCTAAATATGTGGGCATGCAAGTATTTTTCATGGTTTTTTAAGGTATACACGTACAAATGCAGACTGCCCAAATGTGAATGCATTACTAGACTTGAATTCTAAAACTGTATCTTAAGTATTATGTTTAAGTATTTTTGCAGCTATTATGTCTATCCTAATTTCTATTATCCAGACCCCACCCTGTCTTTAATAAGCATATGTAAAATTCGATGTTGGCCACAGGATGGCAGACAGTATAAAGGCACTATTTTACCTTCAACTTCTACTCACCAGGGAAAAGGTACATACATAAGGCAAAGCGTTTCTTCTTTCCACTCTCTCTGTTTGCTCATACTTTTATTAACTAGGTTAAATACTTTGACCTCCCCAGCAAATTACAGAAGTGAGTTTATAGAACAGACATATCATGAAATGAAATTGAGAAAGGTCATTTCCAAGAAGAAGCTTAAGTCAGATGTGCAGAAATTCAGCAATTTGCAGGCATGGCCCCAAAATAGATCTCACTGTTTTATTGTTCATAGATAGTGCTGCTTTAATTGTGTTAAAATTGAAATTAGTTGTTATTTCCTTTTTATTTAACAGAGCTTTTAAGATTATTCTTGCAAGCAGCCTTAAGTAACCACCAAACGAATTAAATTATGTTGTTGTGGTATATTTACTCAATATATACCCAAGATAGCAGAATAAATGACCAGAAGCTTAGCAGACAGAACGTTATTGTGGGACTACCCAAAACTCACCCCTAAGTTGTAAGTATTTCTTCTTGCTGTTATTATTCTTGGTTCAAGCTTAGTGAGTTAGAGATTTTTAATAGCCTTCTGCCCCAACTTCTAAAGAAAATGAGCACACAAAGCACCATTAAATATTGCAGAGGGCTTTCTTTGAGCTTCATGTGTTACGATTTAACCAAAGCATAATGCACTCCAACTTGCAGAGGGCAGCACTTCAGTTCAAAGAGTTATAATGCTTCTTCAAATAATTTCCTGAGTGATAAATAAGTACACGATTGACACTGTGCAAAGCTGTTGGTCCAGTATCTATGCAAGTTTTTACACAGTCCTGAACCTACTGCTGTTCTAAAAAGGAAAGGAAAGTTTTTCTTTGGCATTTGGTTTGAATACATTTATTTCTGAACCAAAGGAGGGATGGAGACAAAGAGAGGAACTGGGGCCTGGAGAAGCATACCATGAAGAAACCGTGCTTCACATTTAAGTAGCATTTATATTGCCAATGGTATTGGCCGGGTCCTTGGAGTGTTTTCTCCTTTCCCACACCACTCTACTACAAAGAAGAACATTCACAATTCAAAAAACCTTAGCTAGCTTTCCGACCTCCTGAAAAGGATTAATATTCTCTTTATCAAGGTCCGTTTTATGTAAAGGGCTACCAACATGCTGAACTAAAGCCAGGTGGGAATGCAGAAAGCAGCTCTGTATCTACAACCAATTTCCAGGAATCTGAGAGAAGTGAAATGTTTAATCAAGTGGTAAGGAAGGACTGCAGACATCTCTGTAATCGCTTTACCAGTGGACCACAGGCATTTAGGAAAATACTGGATTCAAGGAAGAAGTCTGCATGAAGTATGGAGAAATGCCATGTCTTACGCTTGTACCGTGAGACATTCCACTGAGCAACACACACTGAGGGCAGCACAGCAAAGTCAAAAAATAATGAACCAAAGTCATCTAAAAGCTGATGAAAAAGAAACGTAAAGAGTAAACTTAAGTTGGGGGTGGGGGGAACGTAGGAGTTCCTATTAGTTGCCTTACAAATAATCCTCAGTGTTTCAGCTGACCAAACGTGACAAATGACAGCAGAGATCTTTGTTGGGGATTCAGCCCCTTAGAGCAGAAAATAAGAGGCAGTAGACGATCTGCTAACTTCTGACATTATCAATATATTTCACTGTCCATTATAGTTTGGCAATTGGATTGAAAAAAAGACATTACACTTAATGCAATTTTTCTCACGAATGGCAGAGAATGATATGCAATGTTGTCGCTAGCCTACTCAATTCCACTGCCTTGCACTTTTTCTCAACTCATTTCCTATGCATGAAGATTTATAACTTTACTTCATATACAAACACTTGGCTCCATTATAAAAAAAAAAAAAAATTATTTCTTTCCTCGTGAAAAGCAAAACTGAATCCCAAACCAGTTTTCTTCAGTACTTTTATTTTGGATCCGCAAGCTTCGTTAGTGAAAGGAAAACATTCCTATGATTAGCAATAAACACTCTTATCTCTTCTTAGATATTGAAAAGAAAAAAGATAAAAATCCAATAAAGTTTGCTATTAGTTTTTATCATGAGCAAATATTCTGTGGAAGACATTCAGTCCAAAAGAGTTTCCTTGGCTTGTCTTTGAAGTAAAGTAGCAACACTACGATACAGCGTGCTGCATATAAAATCTTCAGCTTGAAGATAAACACATCAAAAAAGAAAGAGCAGAAGCAGTATTTTTACATATGGGAAAGATAAAATCCAACCTACATTTATGAAATAAAAGTAACTATACAGTAGCAGTATTTATGTATGAGTTACTTATAATAAACGCAAGGGTATCCTTCTCTAAAGTTTCTTTGTGAAGTAAGGAAATATTTTTCAGCCTTATGAGACCAATTCCTTTTGCGTTAGCAAAGAGCTGCAGTTTTACTTTGCGCATACATTATCTAAAGAAATCAAATAATTCTGTAAGGGCATTTCCAGCAAAAATAATAAGCTTTGCTTACTGAAGACCTCCTGTACTTTGTCAACAGTAATTTCTTTATATTTGAACACTCAGATTATATATTTTATCTATTTCCCTGAAAGAAAGAAGCGTTCACTTCTCACGTATTAACACATTTCTATAGTTCTAGTGATTTACATTGCTCAAGACTGTATTAGCTTCCTTCATTCCCCAAGTTAAAAAAAAAAAACAACAAAAAACCAAACAACAAAAAAAACAGCATAGTAAAACACCCCAGATCAATGCTGTGAAAAAACACAGAGTACGCTACCAGCCTCCGCTCTTCCAGGGGCTTTGCTCTATCTCAGTGCCTCTGCTTGGATGTGCACCAAGCCCTGGTGCTACTCTACGACTGCCAGCCTGCTCCTACAGGTTCACAAGAAATGCATCAGAAACAGAGAGCTCTGGCTGGATTTCTAAAATACCAAGACAATAAAAACTTCAGTTGCCCCCGTACGCAAGGAAGGTGTCTTGAATTCCAAATTGTAAGAGCCAGGTGAGATTTCAGCATCCTTTGAGATAAGTCTTCCATTCAACAACTGTCCTAAAGGCGGAGCTTGTCCAGGAAAACCAAGAGAACAGAATGGTGGACATAGGTACTCTCAACCCTTGGCCCCAGTGGTCTCAATATAAAAATAGTACCACCTGCTTTGCAGGAAGTAAATAAATTAGCACTTTACATGTAAGTATTTTGCAAGCTTGTTATCAGCTCTTAAGCACTTGCAAGCAAAGGGCACTTTGAAGCTGTACGGACACACTCCTTCTAGCTGAAATTAATACTTACATCAGCAACCTGCATTCACAAACGCAGTCAGTTTCAATTCCTGCATGAAATCTGTCGAAAAACCACGTGTCTTTATACTTGTCTAATTTTTTCCTGTTAACTTTGAATAACTTATTTGTTATGTTTTAATGCGAGACATGAGACCTGGTAGGCATTAGTGCTGTATGCAGTATTGCATGCTGCGGGCTTCTCCGCTAAGGAATGATGGCTAGGTTAGAAGTTTGGCCTTATTTTTGAATACATATGCTTTAATGCTATCTCTCATTTTTGGTTGTATGTGAAGAAAAGACCCTTCAGGAAGAAAGTTTGCAGGTGGGAGCTCTTCCCATTCATTTTTTTAAGAATTATTTTTAAAGCAATTTAAATTTGTATAAAAATAAGTCTTCAGGCTGCGGTATTTTGATGACATTCCTCAAGTGCCTCCGCAGGGTTCTGGTCATAAAATACTCCATGCAGAGAGTAGTTTTGTTGTCTTAGTGCCTACAAAGTTTTCCTCTCCTCTGCAATATAATCTCAATTTATTTTTATTTTTTATGAGCTTTGGATTCCCAGCATTTGAATGGTGCTATAGCTTTAGAATGTGCTTTTGTTCCCTTCAGACTAAGAGTAAATAAGAATGGAAACAGCTTGCCAAGAACAGATCCATTTATTTGCTCAAACAACATTTCAAGAACACCTGCACAGCTATTTTGGAAACATACTGGTATCTCCACTCAGCCTTTCACGTCTGTGTTATCCAGCTTCAGGTAGATCATGTCTACCTAATGACGAAAAACACACAGCATTTCCCATACCTCTGTGTTCAGCTAAAGAACATCTCATTTTTCTACTTTTGACATTTGAACAACTAATATGGATCAATTAATTCATGGCAAGTTCATATTCCCTTTGCATCAGTGATATTTAGAGAAAAATCAAGCCTTGCCTGTGTACTCTTCTGTGCACCATAATTTTCAGAATAAGGGAAGCACTTTTTTCCAGTCTGAGCAGCACAATGAAAAAAAAGAATCCTCTTTGTAGAACCAGGCCAAGATATAGCCAGGCTATGGAAGAGATCAAGCATGGGTTTGTGTTTGTACACACACACGCATATGCTGATGGATAATGAGACAAAGACGAAGAAGCCCTCACCAAATACGCATCACAACAGTGAAACATCGCAGCGGTCACCTGCTCCAACGGCCACCAGCGATGCCTCAGGTCAGGATGAAAGGCTCGCCTGTGGGATGTGAGAAACTGTGCTCGCCAGCGGCCCTCTGTATCCATCTCATCCCACTGGCTGTATAAACTACAAGAAAAAAGTTTAATCAGGAAATATCTTCTATGCTTTTCTACAGAGTATATCTCATTATACCCTTGATATATAATAGCTCACTAGTTCTGATCCTAAGGTATCTTTCATTACCACAGAAGCAGCAGTTTAAAATTTACACTTCAAGAACACTTTAAAATAAAGATCCCTTGTCTCTGCCTTCCTTGCTCCCGCCTGCATTTATGCAAAAGCCGTCGGCCACCCGTGCTTTTTTTTTTTTGTCCCTGCTGGAAAGCTGACATCTGGCAAACACATGAGACGTGAAGGGGGCACAGTTTGGGCGGAAAGCAACGTATGCATGTATGCCTGAGTGATGGGGGCACGGGCAAGGAGTCCAAGAACAAGAAGTTCATACCTCGTATGGCCAAAATGCTCTCATGCAGATTAATGCATGTGATTGCAGCACAAGAACTGAGAATTTCCTCTTTTTGCAAGTAACGCTATCAAGATCTCCACTCTACAATTCATGATGGCACAACGAAGACAAGTCTGAAACAGTGGGATCTGGAAATTTTAAGGCAAAACACTATTTTATATACCAGGACCTGACCAAACGCTTGAAATAGCTCCCGGGTGAATCACAGTTCGCAGAAGTGATTCAGAGATGACGAGTCTCTACATTTGGCTGTGCTGGAAGTTCATTGTTGCATTGTCTGCTCGCCCACCTCTTACATTCACCCAGTACTTCCAAAGATAAAAACTAGCTTTTAGTAGCTTATACTTAATACTTTCTGCCTCAACTTCTCATGCATTGCGTCTACTTCATGCTGGAGAACCTTCCTTTAAGGAGCTGCAATGGCCTTATGCTTTTGGGACTTGAAACTCAGTAAGGGACACCACGTCTCACAGAAATGCCTTTGGTTACCACCATACCCAAGTTAGAAGTCGCTGGGGAAAAAACAAGTTAAACCCCCCAAAATCCTCATCTCCTGTAAGCTCAGATAATTGCTAGAATTCAGGGCCTAAAATACCAGAAGAGTTCATCCTTACAAAGCACACTCCTTTTCCTCCAAACTCTTTATAGACATCCTGGGGGCAACTAAGTTGGATCCAACTATAGCAGCAAAACCCAAATTTCTCCGTAATCAGTGTGCTGAGTGCAACCAGGGACTAGAGTAGGAGACAGCTCCCTCTCTCAGGTACCCTCACCAACTCCACCTCTCCATCCTCACTGCTGCCACAGGAGGATGGAGAAAGACCTATCATTCAAATATTAACAACAGCAGTTGGACACACCTTCCCCTTGCAGAAGAATAAGAATTGTTATCAGTCACCAAGTTACTTTAAGGAACAAAGACCTGAGCAGTTATTCTGCTAGTTCTGCTGCTGTATTACATGGAGAAGACAATTTATTTTATATGCTTGGAAGAATATGCTTTAATTTAAAAATGAAAATTACTACTCTAAAAACAAAGTGGAAAACAGTAAGGTTGCAAACCTCCTTTTCACACACCACCAGTGGACGAGTCTACATCGTGAGAGATTAGCAAACCAAGTCCGAGAAAGCTTAAAGCCTGAAGTATTAGTCAAGCCTGCTTTGAAGAGTAGGTCCTGATGCCTTAAGGTATTAAGTATTGTAAACCATCTCTTGGGCTTAAAGTATTGCTCACGTTAACTGCCATTCCAACTGAAGCTGTGAAAATGCAGTGCTTTCATGCCCCATCTGTACTACAGACATCGTAGTAAGGAAGTAGCTTATACTAAATTTGCTCTGCTACCTTCCTCCTCTCTCTGCTCCCCACTCCCAGAAGACGGCAGAAACAAAATGGTGCAAAGCCATTAGTAGTTGAGCAACTCCTTTCACAACTAAGCAAGATTCTTGGAAATAGAAGAATTCCAGTTTCAAGCCAAAAGACTAGTTCCTGAATAAATTTGTTACCATGCGACTATGCATCTCCCTTGCCAACTTCAGGTACTCTGAGACATTCAACAACCTTAAACCAGTAGTAAAGTGGAGGAGGCAGGCACAGAGGGAACGATATTCAGGACCCAAAACACAAGCGAGCTTTTTCAAGAAAACAGTTTTCTCGACTACCTAGGTGGTATGGCATCGCCCCGAAGCGCTGCCTGCGATATGGCCAATATCCTCCACGCTGGCCAGGCTCTCAGCTTTGCTACTTCTGAAGTTGCACTGATGCCAATAAAGGCTGTAACACACTGACTGAAATCCTACTTTTGAACTGTTGCCTCACTCTATCAAGTATCTTAAGACAAATATGCTTTTATCAGAATAGCCGATCTCACATTTGATTCTTGTGCAAAATAATCCTGAGGGGCATTGCTTTAAACGCAGCCAAAACAGCTTTTCTGAACTGAAGCTCAATCCAGAAAACTAAACTTTCCAAAAGCAATAGATTACCAAGAGAAAAAGAAAATTATGACCATCTCTACTTTTAGCAGCCTTAGCAACACATCAGATATTACTTGTTAGTTTAGGATCGAGGCTGCACAGCTCTGTGCCAGTAGCTGCAGAAGGAAGCGATCCTGTGGGGTGAATTTTGAACTTTGCTGAGCTTTGACCCATCCCCTCCTCATTTTGCCCTCCCCCAGCCCTGAAATGCACTAAAAGATGGCCATCATCCTGTAAGGGGGATGCATTTATACAGACCTTAAATGTTAAACACAATTGGAAAGAGATGCTTTTATCTTCAGTGAAACATTTTATTTGCTAGTTATATTGATTTTTTTTTTCTTTCTGCAATTATCTTCCCATTTGACATAGCTTTTGGTTTGTGCACATGAACAATGTTCGTCAGTACTGTTGAGCAAGACTATCTGCTTCATTAGATCCAGAATAACTTTTTATATTAAGATACAGAAAGTATTTGGGAAACCATGTTGGAAAACCATTTGAAGTGACACTTTAACCTTTTGGGTACAACGAAATCCGGCACCATCAATTCTCATTTCAGTTTTAGTGTTGGCTGGAAACTAACTTTCTGTCAGAGACCATCTTTCTTGGCAACAGCTAGAGGGAAGAAACAGAACAACTGGGACTTCCTGGCAATCATAAATTACTTACTTATTCCTGCAACTCCACAGTTAACTCCACTAGTGCAAATCTCAGCTCTAAGAACCGCCAATATCAATTTTACAAATGCATTTTATAAAGGCTCTGCCCTCTAATTCATGCTCTGCTATGGAATCAAAAAAATCCCGTAATTAAAAAAAAACCAACAGTCAAGTAATTTACTTGACACCTCAGTCACAGGGGGCTGCCGAGACAGGTATTGTGTTCCCTTTCACTCACAAAAATAGCAAAGTAGTCTGCTCTGCCGTGCAAGAGGATTCAGGGAAGTGAAGATTCAAAAAATACTTACTCTTTCAGAACTGAATCCACTGAAGACCATATCAGAAATAAATCGAACTGAAACGCATATATTCTTTAAAAAGCTTATTGCAGTAGCTGAAAAGAAAAATCCGAACAAATTCTTTCAAGCTGAAAAACAAAAGCAAAACTAGTACGTGCACATGGGAGGAAGGAACAATAAGGGTCCTTTCTAGACTTTTTTTCCATCTCTTTAAATGTCTTTGTCTCCTTACTTCTTCCATGCTGCAAAAGAGAAGCTGTTGTGGAAGCCCTGCATTGAATTAACATTTATTCCGTGAATACAGTAGATGTGGGGGAAAAGCCATCACAAAAGAAAAAGGCACAATCAAATTGATTTCATTATTATTGCCTCACTGAAAAATCTATCTTCTTTTTAGGCTTGTCAGTTTTATTCCTATCAGCTCACAGTAAGAGTGGAACAGTAATCCTTCAGGGGAAAAAAAGAAAATGAAGTGACAAATACATATTGGAATTACTTGTTGCACAGTGATGTTAAAGAAGATTAAATGTATAAAATACTACCGAATGCCCTGAACATTTTTTAGGAGTAGAGTCGGAACAGTTCATGAATATGAAATAAAATCAAGTTATACTCAGTTTCCTTTTGCTTAAAAATATTACGAAATTCTCTTGCCCATATACTGCTCTCCCACCCCTTATCCACACCACAGTCTCTTCAAGTACTTAACAGTGAAAAATAGAGCTAGCTGAAAGCAGAACAAATCAAATACTTTACAAACGTCTCATCTGTTACAGAGCACCTTCATGTCCCTGTACTCCCGAGGTTTCTCATACACTGCTGGAATTAAGGCTGCTGCTTTCCTCCTGATGCATGTATCTTCTATGCCCCAAAACAAACTTTGTTAGGAGACACAAGAGTCTTTAAGTACTTTTAAAAGAAGTAATGAAAATTAAAAATAATTTCCTAGTAGTGGCAATTCTGTTTAGCCTGTGTGAGTTCGTGTACGCACATGCTAGCAGTACCTCAAAGCTTTCAGAACTAATTCAGGTGAACTGTTAAGAACAAAGTTTTTCCTGGTATCTGTCAGTTCCTAAGAAATTAATGAGGACACTTCCATACATGTTGCCGTCCACCTGAAAAGGTAATTGTCAGCCTTTTCAAATACTTCATCGAAAGGAAAAAACAAGAGAGAATTTTAGCAATGTGAGCATGGTAAACAGATTTTTCCCTTCAAACAAATGTGCAGCACAGTAAACGTAGCACTACATGTCACTACGTGACAGAGTAAGTTAATAGTTGCAAACATAGAAATTTAACAGTAAGTAAAGCCCTCATATGTAAGTTGAGGGAAAAAAAAAATACACATTAAAAAAATCAAATGTGATGGAGAACTAAAAAAATACATAATTAAAATACAAGTTATGCAAAAAAAATTCTGCAAAAGAACTTCCCCTGTGTGTTACAGGATTGTATTTTTGTGTTTTTTTCCAAGAAAGCGCCTCATAACAGTAAACTGTCTGTAACTGATCCAGTGGTAAAAATATTCTTCTGTTCTGAGTTAGCCTAAGAGACCACAGGCAAATGCTCAGAAAAAGGTGATTAACAAAGGCTGCTTTCATTCTGAAGGCCTGAAGATTTTCTGATCTGTAAAGTTTGCCTAAGCACAGCCTACATATATGGAGACGCTCACTAAGGCAGATGTGTTCCATGTCTGGAAACAAAATCAGGGGCTATCAAGCTCCAAATATTAGCCTGAAACAGAGAAAAGTTGACAGTGTAAAGAGAAATGAAAAGAAAGCAAAGAACTTCCTGTGAAAAGCCATTCCTTTTCAAGCCAGCCCACTTTAGTACATTATTGAAGTTACCACATTTTGATGCATTTGCTTCAGCGTAACTTTAAGTACGGTTACAACCCGCTCCCCAAAACAGCGGAACAGGGAAATAAGCAGACATGCTTATTTTGGTAACAGAATAATCTTTGAACTCCTCTCCCAATCCTTTCAGCTCCAAATAAAGCTTCTGTTTAGGAAATGTGATATGAAGTTTCTTCAAATATTAGCAGGTAAAAAGCGAACTACTGTTTACATCATCAAAAAGCCTCTCTATAAAAAAGGACGGTTGGCACAGACAACAAGAAACATCCATCCTGCTGGGGTCGTTCTGAAAGTGTAATGCACTTTCTGTAATGTACACAGGCACCAACTCACACGAGAAATAATTTCAATAGTAACAGAGTAAATAAGCCAAAACTCGACACTTGGAGAAACCTCCAATCTAAATATATCTACAATTCCTTTAAAAAGATTCATCAATAAATAAAATTTCTGTAAGAACAATGGCAACATGCAAAGAAACTACCTAATACAGTCAAGTAAAAGCCGTTACATTAATTTAAAATTACCCTTTATTTTTCACAAGTTTTTCCAACACATTGTGCATTTTGGCACGGTAGACTTTGAGATAGTTTGCTTCAAGTTTCTTTAAATTACAAACAGTAGATACAGTAGGAATATTTTAAACCAATTTCTTTAAAATAAATGGCAAGTTAAGACCCTTAGCTTTAAGAGAGAGACTGCCACAATTTCATTTTCCTGATACAAAATTCAAGTAATTTTAAGTAAGAGTAAAAAATTGTTTTTATAAAACATCCTATTATTAAAATTTACCAGCGTTCTGAAAATAAACATCAAATTTCCAGTATCAGTTGGGTGCAATTACACATTTAGAAAAATAACTCATTTTAAATGAAGGTCACTTGGTGAAGAAAAGTAAATTTTCAACAGGATGAGCCTTTAAAACAAATGATAAACCATTGTCTCTTAGCCAAATTATTTAATCCTTGCTCCATCTCTGCAATTAATTTATTTTTTCTTCTAAAGGTATACATTTCAGTATTGAAAACGAATTAAGAAAACAGGCTACTGAGACGTTTTCCCTTCAGTTTATACTAGCATAGGGAATTATTGCTTATCCCCAACAGCTGTATACAAGATTCACTCGATTTTGTTTTCATGCTGTGGTTTTTAATTGGCTAGTACCAAATATACACACCACAAAAACTTTAGCTGTGTCACTTTACTGAATGAAAACCACAATAAATTTTTCAGATAATTTTGTATCTAGGGTTGTTTGGGTTTTTTCCAACAAACAAATGGATTCATTATAAAATGCTTTTCCATTTTCACTCCTTACCTATTCTTTAAGACAGCAGAATGGAAAAACAAGCAGGACATGTTTACTTTGTGACTCAAGGCTCAGAGCAGATATCAAGAGATCTTCAACAATTTTAGAACATTTTCTTTTTTTCATTCTTTTAGCCCAAAGTAACTTTGCTGTCTAGGAACAGTAACTTAAAGTTTCTTTTATCACCATCTTCCAGAAGAAATCTATAAATAAATGTTTATGTAAAGAATCAAACACTGCTGAAGAGGGCAAAAAAAAAAAATAAAATTAAGGATCAATAAATGATACTGCAATGTATCTTGTGCCATTCAAGATAGGAAGTCCTTCATGTAAATGAGTAAGTCTTCCTGGGTGCATGAAACTCCATCCTTTCCTGGGAGACTCAATGGAGCAGTTGTACCTAAGAAATTTACATCCACCTCCCTGCAGCAAAAACAAACACAACAAAACCCCAAACATTTACCTTGTGTGTTAATTGAGTAAGTTCCTTTTTATTTATCCACAGCTTAAAATATTTTGCTATTATTAATAGGCTGTTAAGAATAATTTACTTTTTTTTTTTTACTATCCCTAACAAGGTTGTTTAAATGACACCATCTTCAGAGCAATACATAACAGACATGCATTTGCAAATCAAAGATTTCCCCTTGCTTTGCTTTAGCATTCCCTGGACAACAACTCATTCAAGCAGCAACTCTGACAAACAGATCTTCAATAACTTTACTGTAGGTGATACCAGGGAGAAGCAAGTGATGTTCGCAGGCCCTGTTCCAGGACTGCATCCCTATCCAGGATAGCATTTAAACAAATCTTAAATAAATTAATCTGGCTGTTGCTTTCAAACTGAAGGTGCATTTTCTGAAGTAGTAAGTTTGAGAAACACACTTACGGTTGTTAAGTAGGACAATGAATAATATAGGTTTATAAACAAAACAGGTTAAGTTTCTCTACTAGTCAAAGCTGGACATTACTGCCACTGCCCTGCCTATCTCCATACTCTGGGGACTGTTTAGGTAAATTATTTTCTACTCTGGTATTGATTCATCTCGGGGGGGGGGGGACGGGGGGACGGGGGACAGGACGGGACACAACACGACACAAACCAAAAAAAAAAAACAGACACCAAAAAAAACAGAAACAGTTGAAAATTTTCATTCTGTGGCTGATCTAAAAAAGAATCATTAAAAAAGCTGTAAAGAAAAGAAGCCATCTGAGTCAACTGGAGACTATTTAAATATTTTGAAAAATTGGTTTTCACAGTACAGAAACGCTTCATTTCTGAATGTTAAAAATGAAATGGCTAACATCTCCAAAGTTTTTCTTTAAACCCCTTCTCCCCCACCATCTGAAACCATTCTGACCAGCTCAGCCTGACTGCATCAACAGTTCTGGATCCCGCAATCGAGCAAATTTAGTACTTGTCAAAAAACGCCAAGGAATAATACATCTCAATTTGTGATGCATATCTTTTTCTTTTCAACGTGGTCTTTAAGTATATCCATTTGGGAACTAGTTTGGAACCAATATTAGACACTCAAAGGACATTTTAAGTCAGTAAGTTGTCAACTTACTTGAAAGTCCTCTCCTACTTTGTTGAGAGCGATGTTGATTGTGAACGTAGAGGAGTCATGATGAGGTCTGAGCGACCGTTGTCTGTCAGGGCTATATTTTACAACAAAATTCAATAAAGCATACCCCTGAAACAAAATATACAGTCAGACTTCAACATGTGAACTTCGAAGTCACACACAGGGTTCTTAGGGGTTTTTTTGTTTAAAGTTAACAACAAGCTTCATCTATAACTACTGCTACATCATGTATAAACTCCCCAATCAAACCAAATAGGGTATACTCAATAAAATACTTGGAATTACCCATGCCATGCAGTAATTATCTGCAAAAATTTTAAACACATACCTTGGTATAATAGCCAGCAAACACTTTTAGCGTTACTGGTGCAATGAACTCTCTTATGAAATGCAGCCATTCATTATCCAGTCCGATTTGCTTCATATGTATATCATCTGTTGGGACATTTTCATAACCTCCCGAAATACGGCTGTCCTAATGAAAACACCATAAACAGCCTTGAAATATGGACATGGAACGCTTCTGGCACTTCTACAAATATTTATTTGAAATCTGCAGAATCACAAAACTGCAACAAAGCAATGCTTTAATGGGCAGATGTGAGCTTGCTGTACAGTAATTTCACAGCTAACTGCTGTGGAAAAAAACCTGCTGAGCTATCAATGAGCAAAAACTGGAGAGTTTTTTAAAAGGTGAGTCAATATTTGGATGTGTTGCCTGTAAATAAGGGCTTCCTGGGGTAATGGTTTTATTTATTGAGATGTAGATGCAACTGAAGTTGTATCAGATCAAGAGAGTACAGGCCTCAACTTGATATGGTAATAAATGTTGAAATAATTTGAAGACAAAAGTATGTTAAAATCCTTTCTGGAGGCTCCTCCCTGCGGTAAAATAACTGTAATTTATCTCATTTCCAAGGTACCACATCTGTGAATATGGCAAACATTCCTCTGATTTTAGCAGTAGTTAATGAATACCTTGAATTTTGTAAACACAAACACAATAGCTCGTAACATTTGTGGGTAACTGCTTAGGGGGACAAGTCTGACAATTTAGTTCTGAAGAGATAAACAAGTAAAACTTCCCTGAACACTTACCAACAGCTATCCAAGATCAGCCTTGGATAACTGTCGGATAACTACTACAGCAACTGCACCACTGTTAGTGTCTGAATTCGCTAGTTCAAGGTTAATTGAGGAATGTCTCTAAATCTAAACAACAAGCTACGTGGTAGACTAAACTAAGCATTTATACCACAAAGCAGATGTCTCGGGGTCACTGGCAATTGTTGGAATGTTTGTTTGTTTGTTGCAGTACACTGTGACTTATTACCATAAAGATACTCACTCATTAAGGTCATGTTTATATAGGCTGACACTTACTTGATGTTTTCCACCAGACCATTGTCCGAAATGTTCCATTTCTTCTACCAATTCATCACAGGCAGTGTCAGAAAATATGGGAAACCAAAACACATCTGGACATGGCTACAAAAGAAAAAAAAAAATTAAAAACTACATTCATCTTTTTCAGTGGAGTTAAGCTTTAACAGCTATCTTATTTTCAACTGCTAAAAAAGGACATCTTCACTTTTCTTGGTCACTAAAGAATATCAGCTGTTCTCATCTGAGCCATAATTCAGATACATTTAAATACTTAAGCTTCATCTTGATCCACAAGCACATTCTCACAGAATGAAGGAAAAACTATGAGCTACCTTGTAAGCCATGACCCAGCATTAACAGCTGCGTCAGTGTACCCACATATTCTGTGCCTTGGTTGCTCTAAATAGCAACCCTGAGCTTCTACGTTACAAGCTCTTAAGAAAAACAATTTAAAACTTAACATTGTTTTAAACACAAAAATCAATTTATCCCGGCTTTTTAAGGAAGCGAAGTTCATTAAATCATTGTCCCTAGCTGTCACAGAATTGATCATCCAACGCTGGTACAACAATTATCATCTTAGAAGTGCTCTGTCCAGATCAGTTGCATGAAAGCAAGCAGCCAGGCAGGTAAGAAACAAAAGAAAAAAGAAAAAAAAAAGACCTCTTCGTATCCAGCAAAAGGCTTTAGTACCTTGGATTCATGGTTGTCAGACCTTAGGAATCCATAGGGAAAGGCACACCCCAGGGAAAGTGTCTAGATGAGCTTGCCTTTACTAGATACCAGAAAACACAGCAATCTGCTACAGAAATTTTATTAGGCCTTCTGCTAGTGGTACTAGCTTATTCAACAAAATAAGCTAAATACATCTGTATTTTGGAGAAGGCAATTATTTGGGCAACTACAGTATTCTGAGCAATCTAGCAATTATTTTTTGGATTCCTCTCATCTAGTTTTCAAAATGGCAAAGATTCAGTTCTGATCCAAAACATCAAAAAGCTGTTCAGCCACAGACCAAAACAGTATTTGCATGGAAATAGTTACTGTATGCCAATTTATTATCAGTCAGTCCCACAAATTTTAAGAAAACTACTTATACCCACCTGTTCTACTATATTATCAGTGAAGATCTTTGAGTAGTTGGGATTTATATAGGTTTCCTTCCAGTCCTAAAAAACATGGTTTTAAGCCATTAAAACAGAACAAATGAGTTTATAAGTGACAAAAAATAATCTATATTCTATTCATTTGCTCGACTGAAAACACTGGAAACAACTAAACAATTTCTTATACCCATAAACAAACTGGTTCTCATCATGTCAAAAATCATGAAACCTGTTACATCAGGGCCATATCTCCAACACCTTACTCTGGTCATCGGTTGGCTTGTTGATATGATATATTGTCATCTGCTTAAATGGGTGGCAGAGAACACCTTTTAGTACACAACCAATATTTAGTACATAATAAACAAATGTTCTCCATGTAAAGTCTTTAAATCCCAAGTCCTTTATAATACATAAACTTTACAATTTTTTCCAAATAAAATAACTGTTTCATCAATAATTAGATGCATACCACAGGATTTTCAAATATCTGCCAAAGGTCATTGTTGTAGTGGGAGGTATTGTAATTGGCTGTAGAAATAAGTCTTCCAAATTCATGTCTGTTGGTAATGTACATGAAAACACCCTATACCAAGTAGAGAAAATGTTATTAGCAAAACTGTCCATCTTAGCAAAAATGACGTTTTAAAAGAGTCTGTTTATTTATGCCTGCACTTTCATAAAATATATCACACACTTGTACATACATATTATACATGTGCTGTTCGTTTAGCATCTTTAATTTTCAAATGGTTGATTCTAATCACCAACCAGTGTTCGTAATTTCTTGTTTACAAGCATTTGCTTGAATTTCTTTTCTAAACATGTTAAACCAAAACATATCTTGTTCATAATGTAAACCCACATACAGTTATAGAAAGGAAAAAACAGAGAAGTGGTTGGTTCATTTGTTTTCCAGAAAACCTAAGCAGACACAATGGAAGTACTTGTTCTCAAACTGAAAATACTCATACAAGAAAACCAACATCTAGGGTTTAGTTTCTGATTAAAAACTGAAGGAATAAGCTAACAATAAAAGGTCTAATGGAAGTCAGAACAAGAAACTTATTTCAGAGTATTCACTACATGATCCTTCTGGTGAATTGGCCTGAAATAAAAAGATATTGACAAATACAGCATATAAGAATATTCAAATCAGGGTACAAAACAGCTGAGCACTGTGTAGTATGTTCACCTAAGCAAACATTGCAAAATATGTGCAAGATATCAAGCTTTATTATCAAGCTATTAACAGAAGATATTAACAAAACTCTTTCGATTAGAAATAGTAGCAGAAAATAGTCTTTTTTAAAAGAAATTTAGGTTCTGTGGGTTTTTTTTTTTAGTTTACTGTTTTTCAGACTAAAACTTCACTTCCGAAGTGTTTGTGACTTTTGGATTCACAGCATATGAAGACTACCATTTGGGTACTGTGGTATTTCCGTCTATGTTTTTGTCTGAAAAAGAGATAAACTGTTAGAAAGATAATGATTGTGTTAAACACGTGCCCAGTTTTGGGCACTTACCAAATCATAAAATAGCTGCAGCAGGGAGAATAAGGAGGGTCTGGGTCAAGAAAAACAGCTTGAAGTGACACCGATTTCACAACTGCCCTGTGTGGTCACCCAAGGGGCCTGGCTGATCTGCTAGTGGTTTGAGCTTTAGTCCTTTCTAGGACTGCTGAATCAATTTTAGCTACGGAAGCACAGCTTCAGCACACCTTGACCTCAGAAGCACTGAGAAATCTCCCTGAGGAAACAACAAGCCTTTCTAAGATGCTTCGAGCTGGTCATGAAGAACCTCTCCCTGGCAAAAACTTGAACCTTAGAAGACTGAAGAGAAAGCTAGAGCAGTATTTCATTAGAGTAAGTGGACAGAGGAGAAGTGTCTTCCTGTGGTAGAATAATACTGCACGTAATAATAACTAATGAATAAAAAAAATAAAGCAACACCTTTGGGGGTCTGAGCATATGGAATGTTTCCGAAGAAGGGGAGTCTTTTTCCCTTTGTAAAGTCTAAAATGAAGGAGAATCATCACATCAGTTTTCTGATACATAATCTCTGTCTCTTTTTCCGACTACTATTAGGTTTCCACAGTTACATTAGGGAAATAGCAGCCTTTGATCAAAAGCTGATATGCCTTTACAGACAACATGCATCTCCAAGCAAAGCTCATAATACACGTCAAAGCTGTTTCCACCAGCCCCTTCTTATCTGCTGCAATACAAAAACAAGCACGTACCAGACCATCTTACAGCACAGACTGAGAAAGAGGAAAAAAAGAGAAAGCCATTTTCTGATGAGCCAGTCAGATTAGTTTAAGGAGCGCATGGGAAGCACAGGTTTGCAATAACTGATGCTGAGAAGGTTTGAATACAACAGAATTGGACGGGGATGTTCTGAAGAATCAGTACAAACAAAGGAGATCATGCCTTGTTATGAGGGAATAAAAAAATTAATACTTGCCAACTTTTCTTGTTCAATTCAGCAAAATTATTTTTCAATGCTATAGTGTCTGGAAATAGGTCTGGTTTAGGTCTTATTTGTTTCTGTGCTGAAACTACTGTAAATATCAGTAGAAATGTGGATTTACATATTCATATTTTTACAGTACAAATACGTTTTCTCTCATTACTTACAGCTTAATGCAAGTAACAAATTTCTGATACAGTTTTAATCTATCTGGAAAAATTAATGAGTAATTCATGCTCCCTAAGAGGATTTGTACAATTTCATAAATCACTTAGGCTTTTTGTATCAACACTGCCCATCATTAGTTCAAATATGTATCTACTTAAATATAAAATTGCAAAATATTCCAACTTAGTCTGCTAGAAGTTTCACACTGTATAAAAACGTGCATAATAGAGATGCTCTAAACGCATTGATAAGTTTGAAGTCATGTACAGCAGAGAGGTTGAGCCTTTCATCCTGTTGAGGTTGCACCAACGAGGAAGGTATTCTAACCTCAATAAGAATTTTCAGTGCATTTAAATAAAAACCATCACGCAGTCAGTGCACCAGTGCACTGGCCTTGCAAAAAACTCTGTTCTCAACAATTTAAAGAAATACACCTAAGATGTTCTATGTCACAAAAATTGGCCAGTACTTTGAATTGGAAGTAAAAATATAATATCCAAGATCAATCAAGTGAAGCAGTCAAGTGTAGCAGGACACAAAGAAGTCTGTGTGTATTTAAAAGCAAGCTGTTATAGATACACCTTACCATTTCCCTGGCATTCCTGCAGAGAGCCATATCAGGATCCAACTTATCACGCATAAAGTAGTTCTTTTCTTTCATCTCCGATCTGAGGGTTTGTCCCTTAATTAAGTATATATTAGCCATATAAGGAATATTCCATACTCCTCTAAAAAAAAAAAAAAACCCACAACAAATGCAAATAGTTTAAAGCCATGAAAACTAATTTGTTGCCTATTCCATCAAATCAGCGTCTCTCTATTTGCTGACAAGACTAAGCAGGTTTCAAGGAAATGAAGCTGAAAGGTTCAAGACATTTGAAAAACTACAGCTGGACATTGTGGACATCTCAAACATAGGCGTAGGCAGTAGTTCTATTTTTTATAACAATATTTCATAAAAGTTGAAAGGTCAAATTCTCTGAAGAGTTTTAACTACAAATGTACTTCATGTTTCCATAGTTAAGAAAATCAGTCAAACTTTTTTATAATATTATTCTACACTACCAGATGGAGAAAGTAATTCTAAAACAGATTTTAAAGTGAGTTGAAAGACTCCACTGAGGCTTCATACAGCTGGTCTGACCTCCTCACACAAATACCCATGGACCACAGCAGGCCACGTATTTATGTCAGTTGAGCCAATATCAACAAAAAAAAGCATTGCTGTCACAATGCTCACACTGCAGATTTCCTCCCTCCCAGCGCCACGAGCATATCTTTCAGTGCAATTGAAAATGAGCCAGTCCTATTCAAGCAGCCAATCTGTTTCAGACCTTTTTGTTCTTCCAGGGCAATGAAAAGGCATCACCTCATGGGAAAGTCAAGCTTAGAACAACTTACATCACATTCCTTTAGGGAAAGAACAAACCCAAAAGGCTATGTCACAAAAGAACTTCTCAAGAGCTCCTTAGGTATATCTGACATAATATACAGGAAGAAACACGTGAAGAAATTAGTTGTTCATCTCTTTGGGGCATACGTTTAAAGTCATTTGATGAATGCAACAATCATTTCTTTTGACTGAGGTTCCTGGGATACAGAGTTTTGGGTTTGCTATTTGTTTGTCTTGCCATTTTCTGTATTATGCACTGCTAGAGTAACCAGACACAATCGAAGTGGTACTAGTAATGACTATGTCCATTACTAATACCAGCTCATCGTGTTAAACACTTTGCTTTTTTTATTCGAGCTGTGAATGGGAAAAAATAAACAGGAAGACAAATGCATTCCTATGAAACAGAAAAAGCTAAACAGTAACACTAACCTAAGCTCTTCAGGAATACCAGATTGCATGAAAATGTAAGAATATGTTGCTAATAACCATACTGGGTGCCTTAAAAATTAGCTTATAATTACTTACACTCTGTTCCCTTGGACAATATCAACATAATCTTCTGATCGAGCATAATAGCCATCTGGGCTCAAAGCACCCCAGAAATTGGACCAAAGCTTCCCATGACGAGTTACAAGCGGAGCAATTATCTTTCTGTGAAGTGACATATTGAATAAGAAAATATGAACTGTTATATGTAGACTATACGTCAAAATATACCAGCTTTCCTCAGTTTGGAGTATAGTGTAGTTAAAACACCAATAACTGTCAAATGTCAGAACAGCTTTTCTGAACATAAGCTAGAAGAAACAGCATCCAAGTACCCACTGCCCAGAAACAACATCAGTGTAACAGAAGCAAAGATTCCTATAAATCAGGAAAGCAAAAAAATACTGACCATAGAATATTGACAAAAAGCATCAGAGTCGAAGACATGGGGAAAAAAAAAAAAACAAAACCAAAAAACCCACAGTGATACTTAGCTTACCCAAAATTTAAGAGTCAAAAGGGGAAATCTAAGTTGACCAAAATAAAAAGAATAAAATGGTACTTTGTTTCAGAGGGTGCCTACTGGTAGATATATTTTGCAAAGCTTCTGTTTCTTCCACCTAGTGTACATGGCTTTTAGCCTCTTTCTACAACAGTAAATATTACAAGGAATATAATGCACAGGACCAACAGCCACATCTTTACTTAAGCTCCATCCTTTCTCACTAGCAGGTCAAACAGACATTGATAATTTATCTTTCTGTGATACACCTGAGATTCCCAGATCTGTTATGAAGAGGCAAACACCAGCTACCTACCTAACATGGGAAGTTACAAACCGGCAGGAGTGAAGCACACAGCATTCACAGCGGGCCCAGTCTGCTGAAAGCTGCTGCTGATAAAGTCACAGCTTTGTATAATTTAAGAGATCATACTAATACAAGGAGAAAACAGTCATTACAGCTGCTTCGTCTCCAATACCTTTCCACTATTTTATTACATCTATGATTTTAAAAGCAAGTAATTATACTGCAATACTAGAGTAAAACTCTAGGGAGTTTTTGTTTGGTTTTGTTTTGGGGGGAGTTGTTTTTGTACGGGGTTGGTTTTTTTAACACTTTGTGTATGACCAACTTTGAAATCATTAGTCAGTGAAATCTGAATTCATTTCATAAAACCTGCTTACACCACACCATTCTTTTCAGAGGAACTTTGAAGCATTTGAAATTCACACCAGGAATTATTGCTTGAAAGGAACAAAATGCTTCATGAATTGTCGGCCTCCGAGCCCGTTATGAACTATGGCAATCAAATACCACAGGTAAACAAAGAGGACCTAACTCTGCAAGAACAGACGGGATCTTATCTTCTCTGGATGGGCCCCAGAGAGTCCCTTCAAGTTGGAAGAAATTCAGTAAAATCAAGAGATATACTACACCTGTTCTGTTCTATCAGTATCCTTAAAGTTTTCGGGTTTGTCAGCACAACATCTGCATCTATGCTGAAGTAATATTCACATGCTTTATCCTGGCGACAAAGGTCCCTAAAAAGACAAAAAGGAAGGGTTAACTCGCACGTGTCCAGAAAAGATTCACAAACAACTAAACAAAAAACCACAAAAAACCCAAACCACAACCAAGTGCTCTACTCATATATCGCATTAAAAGTCCTCTGCAGTGTAGTATAGTAAAAGAAAGGTATCTTTAGATTACAGTAGTGTGATAAACTAAAAGAAAATTTAAAAACATAGATCAGATGCCTTGTATTTTTCTTTTAATAAACTAAATGATCTCTAACCTTTACCAAGTTCAGTAAGAGCTACTACGTACTGTCCTAATGGAAAATGGAGGGGCAGGGGGTGGAAAAAAAATCAAGCCACTAATTTATATAGCTGGATATCAGTACAGTCACTTAATAGTGAAGTATGAGCTTATTAAGTAAGCTTCTCTAGTAAGTAACCGCATGTGGCTGTAACACTGTCTTCGTGCAAAGATGCTACAGATGTGATCTGCTGATCCGAATAGTAATTGAAACCTTACGAAGAGCGTAAGACAAAAAGCATAAAGAAATATATATTTGAAGACCTCTTCTTAGTCTTTTTGTGACCTACAAGAATAACACAGTTGGCAAAGAGAAATATAAAACAATTGCACAGGCGGTGAATGGAAATTAGAAAAATTAATTGAATTTGTCCCATACACTATTTCTATCAAAATAAATTATTTGCATAGATTCCCACAACTTCAAGAGAAAGCTTCAACCAAACAGAAGACACATTCTACTATAAATATGAAAGACATACAAATGTAGTCTGTGTGTTTCTGGCAGGCTACGCTTGCTAGGCTAAGATCCGGTATAGTGAATTCAGCTTTCCTATGCTAAGAGAATAGTAGGAGATTATAGTAAATCAAATATACTTTCAGAGGAAGTGGAACAAGCAGTAGGTTTCTATCATGCAGGTGGTATTATTGATTTTGTCTATTTTCCCCACTATTATCGACAGAACTTGCATTAATTCCATCGTAACAGCATGAAACATTAAAATTATTTTACTTTCTTGCTTTAAAATGTCTATAAATGCTGTTTTAGTTTAAGTTCCACGCAATTTGACTGTTTGTGACTGTTTTCTGCAAAGGAAAAGATCTCTGTCACTTCAGAAGAGCTGATAAATGGTGAATGTGACAGGCTACATACAAGCCAAGGCAACCGCTGGCACGGCTTCCTGCCTGCTCCTCCTCCATTCCCCTCCACTACCTAACACGGCACTTCACTCGGCGTTTAGTCTGTGTCCCGTAAGGATGGCTACCTATCAACACCTTTTGGGTCTTTTTGTTCAAACTTTCTTCTGCTCAAAGGACTTTAGAGCTATGACTTTGTTGGCTTTTTTATTCCATAAATCTAAGCAATCCTTCCTCTTCAAACTTGACCACTAAAGATGTAGTAAATGATTTGAGCCAAATTTTAAAATACCAAAATGACAAAAACGGTCTTCCCACTATTGCTGAAGTCACCTTGTTTGGACACACACCCATAGTTTAAACCTTTGGTCAGTCTCTGGTTCTGCTTTAACAAACATTTCCTTCACTGACAGTTTTCTATCTTATGTATACATAAGATAGAAATTGTTTTTATGACAGCAATTCCTTAATCAGCACTTTCTCACATAATTGCCCCCATTGAAACCAGCAGGTTTTATTTTGGCCATAACACAGCCCAGCAATTAAGTCTTCACGGCATTTTCCATTACTAGCCTATTCTGTTCAAAGCTTTACAAGTACTGAACACAATTCACATGTAGCTTTATCATTAGCATAATTACAATTATTAATAGTAACCTGACTTTTATATTGCACTTGACATTAGATGTTAAATTTCTTCCAAAAATATTCAGCTCCTTTATCCTCATTCTACTAATGAGGAAACTAAACCTGAGACACCAATAAACTGGATGCCAGTCCAGTGTTCCAGCTGCAACACTGGCCAGCACCCCCCCAAAAGCAGCTAAACCTTTTGCTGCTAACAAAAATAGGAACAGAATTAATGTTTTTAATTATGAAATTGTGAAAAAACAAATGGAACAGATTTATATTTAGTTGTAGGCAAACATGACTGGAAAATTGATTACAGAATTTCAAAGTATATGGTCCTTCAACTTTTGCCTTCCCCCCCCCTTTACATCCAGAGCCAGAGAATTCTATTAAAACTGGTCCAATGTGTTTAGTGTTTAAAATCCTTCTGTTCTTCATTCACATAGTAATCCAAAACACAAAATAATAAATTACAAGTTTTGGTCTAAGTCACACTCAGTCACTCAATAATCTATTGCAAACTCTTTGAAAGCATTACTGCCTTAAATAGTCTGGAAATTCGGCTGTAGCACAAATCACCTACAATTCGAAACCTCTAACTTCAACCTCTGTAACCAAGAATATTAAATATATGTATTTATATTACATATGTTTATATATGTGTGTGTATACATATATATATAAAAAAAGGCCAAAAATCAAAGCTACTATTCTGACCGTATTTTGACTCATTTGTCCCCCTATTTCTTTCTATACAGCATTGTAGACTGGATCACCAAATGGCAAAACTTCATGTTTAAAGCATAATTCTCCTTGCATTTCCAGATACAAGTCACCATGTCAAATGTGAAGTGTAAGTTTTGCCTTTGTACTTTAAGGTCACCAACAAAAATATACACAAAACACTTCCAGTTTCAGATATACAGAAAAAGAGTTGTAAGAGTTTCTGTCAAAATTAATAAAGCAAGCCTACTCTTAAGAAATTAATGCATCTTCGCTTTAGGCTTTCAATGTTGCCAAGTAGCTTTCCCAAAGAAATAAAAGTAATCCTGGATATTCTCATGTTTTAAAGTATTACCTTTTTACAGTGTATGCTAACCTCTCCAGATGTAGAAATCCGAGATTATATGTGAAACTATTTATTATGTATATCCAGGTCGCAGCAAGGAAGTGGAAAGTGCTTTCTAGCAATACTCACATGTACAGTAATATACTTCCTAATCTAAATTCAATGGCTAAAACCTTTAATTACTTGCTTTACACTCCACACGCTTATAAACCAAGACCAAATATTGAAGAGAAAGCTTTATTTTTGTACATAACTTAAAGCCATTTCAGTGTAACGATTAACAAAAATTTAGTAGAAGGCCAAGACTTTTTGTTGGAAGTGTGAAGTGAAGCTCGGAAGATCAGTTTACAGTATTTTGCAATCAGAGCGATGTTTAACTTTGCTTACAAACCGCGAGCCCATCTGGAACGGTGACCTCATCTGAAAGGCTAAAGTGTCACTGCTCTTCTCTTCATCAAACTTTCCACTGAGATATTCCAAGGGGCTAGTTGTTTATAGTGGTAAGACATATAGTTTACTCAATTTCTTTACCACTGAGTAACATACTTTTTTTTTTTTTTAGACATAGTTTGAATTTGCAATTAATTCATATATCATTTTTATATCCCTCACAGTTTGGAAATACAACTCCAAATGTGGACTGTGAGCCCGAAGAGAGAGCACTTACACCATTTGACAGCCCTCTGAAAGAAAAGGTGCCCCAGACACAAGTCTGCAACACTCACTAAAAGACTGGGTGACGTTGCCTGCCATTTAGGATTACATTTTGCATCTCTCCAGATAGCCACAACAGTATAAAGAAACTCTTATCACCCATCACTAAAAACAAACAAATGCAGCCACAAAACAGATAAAGCACTAATGTTGAGTTTTGCATCTCGGGCTTAAGTATTTACCACACCTGGAAGCTACTGAAATCGGGTATGGGTGGGAAAGTTGTTTTTCTTCTGCAACACTCAAAAGTTCAAAATGTTCCTCCCCCATCTGAGGCTGAAACCCAAAACTGCTCAAGTGTTCAGGAGAAGCAGTTCCAAAGAAATCCAGGTCTC
Organism: Aptenodytes patagonicus; assembly: GCF_965638725.1. Lineage (NCBI taxonomy): Eukaryota > Metazoa > Chordata > Aves > Sphenisciformes > Spheniscidae > Aptenodytes > Aptenodytes patagonicus. Next base: position 7,965,687 of record NC_134954.1, read on the forward strand.
CATCAGAAATCACTTGACATCTGGAGACACGGATTTAATCCCTGCTCTTCCTTTAAGCACAGCCAAGATACTCGCCCTACTCACAGGACCAAAAGGGAATCCTCCTGTGTCCAAGTCATCATTTATCAATACCAATGGGAGCTCAGAGACATTGACTTAATATCTTCTGACTTTCAAGAAGCACACAGGAGACCCCAAATTCAGCTCAGTGAGGTCAATGAACTCTTTAACCGATACTGATCTCTCTACTATTCTTCCTGAAACTTTTGAAAGCTTTCAATGTAAACGTCCATTAAAATGTGCACATTCCCACTAAAAGTTGAGGTAAATCACATTTTTAAAAGAGTTCAGGAAAAATCCTACCTAGTTCTATCACTAATATTTTTGAGGGAGGAAAAAAACCAACCCCCCAAAAAACCAAAACCCTAAAGTCCATAAGTACTGCGGGAAAAAAGATTATGGATAATAAGCTTTTTATAAATAAAACCTGAGAAGCGAATGAGATAATTCTCGTATTTCTCCACTTTATGTTATAGCTTGAACATATTTCATGTTGTTATTTTACATTTTCTGTCATAACAAATTCTGCAACAGCTGGCTGAAATCTCATCTCCAAACAAGGCAAAACCACAGATGAGTTTTTTCTTAAAGAAAAAAAAAGAACCAACTGTAAGAACTCTAATAGATTCCTTGTAGACAAAGGCAAAAAAAAAAAAAAAAAAAAAAAGCATGGAAATGCTATTTTAGGGTCTCAAGGGATGTACGTGCAGAGAGTATACTCAGACAACATGCAGCTAAACTTCCCTTCTCTTTATTCTACTTTATTTTCCTCTCTTTTTGTTCTGTTTCAGCCCACAATATGGAAAGCTGTGCACTCCTGTTTGCCAATATTGTTGAATTGTAGCAAGTCTTTGCTGACTGCACAATTCTGGATCCTTTCCAACGCCTATCCAACTTTTACAAGCGCAGGAGAGGGCTTTCCACGTCACGAAGAAGCAAGACAGTAAATGCTTCAATTATTCTTTATTATGTGAATGAGAAAAGTAGACAGAGGTTTGCTGCATGGCTATGGGTGAAATTAAAAAATGTTATTTTCTCACATTTATATTGACATAAGAGTCTCATTTACTGAGAACCTCACTGTCATTTATCACCAATTTTTACTGAGCCAAAAAGGCGGGGGGGAAGTAAGGCAAAAACTGACCCAAGCGCATTATATACTCAAAAGTATTCTGCTGAAAACAAACCAGACCTTCAATGCTTAAGTTCGCTTTTTTTTTTTTAATTCTATCACTAGGCACTGAACTGTATTAATTGAAGCTTGTTTTGCTGCTTCAGATAAATAGACTTTTTGTATGAAATGTGCAAGTGAGGAGACCAAATTAATTCTAAGTCTACCAGAAATTAACAGAGAGATACTAAAATCAGCTAATTTGGAAAAAGAGAGAAAGCAAGTGTTTGAGGCAGATGGAAAAAAACTATCAGTCAATAATGCAGACAGAGGCAGGAGAAAATTAATCAGAAGACTGAATATATCAATCTCTGTAAATCAAGCCATTAAACAGGTTTAAAGAATCACTCTTTTCAAGTTCTTCCCATTGCAGTATCAGTGAGAAACAAATGAGGTTATTATGTTGGAAGCCAGCTGAAGGGTTGAAAGCAAGTAATTTTTTATAGTATCTGCCTTTGCCATGAACATCCCATACTTCTGAGCTAGATTTTTTGAGGACAAGTAAAATGCAGTTGTTCCAGAGAAGCTGGTGATGTTCACAAGGGCAGCCAAGCAGACCAGGAGTGCAAAGGAAGCAGCAGATGAACTGAACCTGCTTCAGTCAAATTGAAAGGAGCCATCAAATCTTATCTACATTGTTCACATGAAAAATCCTACTACTAACACTTATACTTTCTGGATGACTCAGTATTTTGGCATGGTCTCATTTCACATGCACTATACTTCACGTTTTCTCTATATGCTACGTATCTCTTTAGGACAGAATCTTTATTAAAAAGGCCTTTCAAAGCAGGAGCAACATGGGTCAAAGAGGGACCTGGACAGGCTGGATCGATGGGCCCAGGCCAACTGTATGAGGTTCAACAAGGCCAAGTGCCAGGTCCTGCACTTTGGCCACAACAACCCCATGCAGCACTACAGGCTTGGGGAAGAGTGGCTGGAAAGCTGCCCAGCAGAGAAGGACCTGGGGGTGTTGGTCGACAGACGGCTGAACATGAGCCGGCTGTGTGCCCAGGCGGCCAAGAAGGCCAATGGCATCCTGGCCTGTATCAGAAATAGTGTGGCCAGCAGGAGCAGGGAAGTGATCGTGCCCCTGTACTCGGCACTGGTGAGGCCGCACCTCGAATACTGTGTTCAGTTTTGGGCCACTCACTACAAGAAGGACGTCGAGGTGCTGGAGCATGTCCAGAGAAGGGCAACGAGGCTGGTGAGGGGTCTGGAGAACAAGTCTTATGAGGAGCGGCTGAGGGACCTGGGGTTGTTTAGCCTGCAGAAAAGGAGGCTGAGGGGAGACCTCATCGCTCTCTACAACTCCCTGAAAGGAGGTTGTAGCGAGGTGGGTGTTGGTCTCTTCTCCCAAGTAACAAGTGATAGGACGAGAGGAAATGGCCTCAAGTTGCGCCAGGGGAGGTTTAGATTGGATGTAAGGAAAAATGTCTTTACTGAAAGAGTGGTGAAACATTGGAACAGGCTGCCCAGGGAAGTGGTAGAGTCCCCATCCCTGGAGGTATTTAAAAGACGTGTAGATGAGGCACTTAGGGACATGGTTTAGTGGGCATGGTGGTGTTGGGTTGACGGTTGGACTCGATGATCTTAGAGGTCTTTTCCAACCTCAATGATTCTATGATTCTATGATTCTATGATAAATTATATCCAGACAATGGATAACACATCACAATGTAGTGTATCCAGTGGTACACATCACAAGTATGATTATCTCCCTGCCTTACATAACAGAATTTGAAATTATTTTGTGCAAATACACATTTAAATTACTATTTTTTTATCCACAGATCAAGCAAAGACCATGTATCATATTAAAACCTCTGTCACATTGTAAGTCAGTAGGTTCTATCACAAGATGACAGGTTTAAAGATCTTCGGGTGCAACTTAGTACCAGTATAGAAATTGTTTACACTAAAGATTCTGCCTTATGGCGTCTATATAACATCAAAGAGGAAAAGGCAACTCCAGGAATTCCACCACTGTTACACATAACATACACTACTTCAAAAAGTTTGCACACATAGTAGATTTGCTTTAGAGGCTATTGGAAATAAAGAAAGAATGATTTATAAACATGTGAAAGGCTGCTTACACTACCACTGGACATCTGTAGTGTTTCCTAGAAAGGCTACAGGAGAGGCTTGGACCTCAGCCAAATACCAGTTTCCCAGTGGCTTCAGCACAACAAAACCCCATTCAAACAAATTTCCAAGAACACCACGGAGACTCAGGACTAGTCCTTCATTCTTTCAGTTGATGCCATGAACAGCCTATGCTATGCTCTTAACCTCTGGGTATAAAAGGAAAGAGCCTTTTGAAAGTAATTTCTCTGCTCTGACACTCATGGAAGATTTGGGAGAAAAAGAGAGTGGAAGAATTATGCGAGAATGAAGCCTGCTCAAGGGCCACAGCGAGGTCTTGGTGGGATCCTGGTCTGTAAAACTCCATAATCTGACTGATGGACATACCGGGAGAGCCATGAGCAACTCTGTGGTAGCAGCCAGTGCTGCAGCCACTAAAGAGACCCCTTGACAGGCAGGTCTGACGCAGGATACAAGGTTCAGATTTAGGCCTGGCAAGTGCCAGGTTTAAAAGCTGAAGAGTTGGATTCCCTAGTAAGAACGAAAGGAAAAAAGAAAAAAAGCAAGACCCAGGATAAGACAAAGTCAGTTGCCTTTGCAAGTCTTTATTTTTTTCCTGAAAGCAGAAACTTCTGCTGGAGCACTTCTAAAGGATATTCCTGTCTCTCTGAACCATAGGAAGAACTGTAATTCTGTCACCTGTATGCCCAGGTCAAGCTTTAACCATATTTTTACTTAAATGTAATGTCATTTAAAAAAAGAAAAGGAGGAGAGACTAGGACAACAAAAGTGCAATTGTTAAATGCATATCCAATGCAAGAGGTACTTCTGTGAAACCACTCTGTGACAAGTTAGCTTGAAAAGGCTTTGGATAAAAAAATAAAACCAAATACATTTTTAGAAGGTACACTGCAATTAGAATTTCTATTTACATTTGCACCTGCTTCCACCTTTTGTTTTCCCTATATTACTGCTACATATAACTTTCTGCACAAACTTTTTATTAAAGTTTGTTGTATTGTACCATCTATTTCAATAACAATATTTTAAAAAAAATTTAAACTTTACAGTTTATGCTCATCATGTTTTAATATATAACCATGTTTGAGACAACTATAATGTAAAAATAATCTGACACCTCTTACTTCTTTGTAGTCTACTACTGTCTATGCCTTCATTAGAAGACAAGATGACAGACTATCGAAGTAGTCCAAACCAGAGAGAGGTTTTCACAATGACCAACAGCTTTTTGTATTAGACAGAAACCATAAAATACTTAACAGTTCATATCTTATATCTAGATCTAGTTCGACCACAAAAACTCCCACTTTTCTATCTTAAGATGTAAAGTTGTTACTGTTTAAGATGCAAAATAATATACATAAAAGATGAAAAAATGTTAGCGTATGCATCATAATAACGGATTTATAAATTAGACTTTACATTCCCATGTTCCGGGCTTCTGCTTGACTCAGATTTTCTTCAGGTCCAACGATTTTTATATTTCTGATAATGTTCTTGCCTTTTTCCCAGAATTTCTTGATGTGCTTTTCATGGTAAACCTCCTGTAATCATGTCAACATTGTTTATAGTGAATGAAAAGTACAAGTTGCCATGAAATCATAAACATAGTGTCCGAGAACACATTGTATTCTATCCTAAACAAACAGATAGCAAACAGTATTTGAAGATATTCCAGTATATTTGTCATTAAAATTAAGCTCTTCTGTCCAAAATTTTCGCAAAAGAATCCAGCACATCAGCAATATAAATCAAAGCTGTACCTCCAGACCAATGATGCAAGATTCACAGGCTGTTCATGCAGTATTTTTTCAGGATATTTATTTTACAATCTTCAAAACCCATCCTACAACCTCAGTGGCACACAGGAGTATTTTATGCCACTCCAGAATGGCTTTAGAGAGGGAGCTGCCACCTGTACCCAGGTGGACAATCACAGTCATTGTTTCTTTAAAATGTTGTCACAGTGATTGGTTCTACAATTTCTAATTACCCTACCTTTAATTTAAGAGATCTCAGCTGCATGTAATGCTTCCACCCAGTGCCCTCATTTGTAGCTTTTGCATATTACGGCTGACATTAAAATAATTAAAATACTGGTAGGGTTTTTCCCCCTCTATGATAAAAAAAGCTATTCAGTCTTTTATATTCATTTCAAATACCATATGACTTCTGGATGACACAATGAAACCTAGCATAGCCTACAATTCCTATGTGCATATCACATTTATACCTTTAAAAAACCCTTATAAAAGCACACTGGAGACTTTAAAGATAAGCTCTACTTCTATTACTCAGGCCTTTTGTGCTATGATATCAACAGTAATGCACGCCAAGTGAAAAAGGGCAGAATTTATTTTCCTCCCATTTCTCTTCCAGCCCAGGTTTTTTCCAAAAGACTTACACACGTCTGTCACCTCACTCATGAAAACAGCAGTACTGAAATCACTGGTGAAGTATCAGCAACACCAGATCATTAGGTAATTAGCAAAAAGCATTAAAAATTATTCAGAAAAACAACTTATCTGTCTGTACTGCCATTCAAAACATACCTGGACACACCAGTCTTTCCCATGGCACCCAGCAGGAGCACCAAGAGAAACATAAATGCACTGGGGTATCAAGAAGATGGAAAGCAAATCCAATGTTAACTATTGGATAATAGTTATTAATAACATGCTATAACTTTTGGTCAGTCCTGAAGTGGTCGGGCAGTTGGCCTAGATGATCGCTGTAGGTCCCTTCCAACTGGAACTATTCTACTCTTATTCTACTCTATTGTTTTATCTCAATCAGTACTTCCCCCAGAAGCATACACTTTAAAAGACAATCTTTTTCATTACTAAAAGAGAAAGAATCTAAGCAGTTTCTTTAAATAGACTTCAGCAAGCACTGCCACAATTTCATTTAATTTGTGTCTTTTTTCCACTTCTGCATATTAAATTCTGCAAGATTATCTCTTCCTATGCAGTTTAACTATGTACATATATAGAATCCATATACTCCCTCACACACTTTCATTCATACCATAATTTCCAAAATTGAAGCTTTGCACAATAGTAAGATCATACTTACATTATTATGAATGAAGATACCGAGTGCCTCCTTTGGGTAGTCCAGAGTCAACAGTCTGTCTAAAAATTTAGGTAGGAAAGGAGTGGGTTGTTCAATGAAAACACCAATTTTTACTCTTGGATATTCCTAAAAAAAATGATATTTTGACACAACCAATAAGACTTGCCTCCTTTCTAAGATTAGTTATATTAAAAAGCAGCTAATGTCATATTGTAGTAACTCAGGCCACACAGCTTTCAATCAATCAAAATGAACTAACTCAAAAATGCTATGCCCCGTTTATTTTCACTGACTTCGCTAAATAAGCAAAGATAGTGGATTTAATATTGCTAGAAAACTCTTTGAATACCAATAACAGAAACTGGAAGTGGAAAATAATGTATTACAGTTTTTTAAAATTCTTACTTTAAAAAAAAAATATTAAAACAGCAAAAAAAGTATTTAAGGAAATACACCTAGCACTGCATGGCAGATTCATTTTTTGAAAGTAACATACATATATATGTTAAGAAAAGAAACAAGAAAATATAGGGAAGACCATTTTTTTTTAAAAGTAGTTAAAGAATACATACCACAAAAGATCTTACTCATCTGTACTTTAAGCCAAAGACTGCAATACCCTTCCATGCACTTATATGCACTATTTCCCCCGACCATTAAAAGTGGGCTCTGCATTACTTTCCTACTCCCTGATTTTATCAAGACCTTTGATGAACTAACTAGAGCTCCTCCCCTTGCATCCAAGGATACTGAAGTTTTATCCACCTTATTTTAATGTGAAGTCACCTCTTTTGAACAGTGGTATTAATTCCTGGTTTGTATGTGCTTGATATAGAGATCATGACCACTAAAACTAACCTGGACAGAACTTTTGTGTATTCCTAAAATATATTATTACATTATGCGAGACAAAGAAATTTAACCTTCAAAGGCCTTGACTCCTACACAAAGAAATGCACTGATTAAACAAAAATTTTTTCTACCTCTAAAACAGACAGTATAAACATCTAACCCACTAGAAGGCTCGGAGAAAAACCTTATATGAGTAGAAAAGGCTGCAAGTTAGCTTTTCTTAAGCGAGCCAACACCACTTGAAAAGTGTCTGGATAAACCATCAGCGCATGTTGAGATTTCACAGTGTCGCTGTCTACATTGGAAATCCAGAAACATACTGGCAAGTGCACCAGATCGGAAACATTAGGCACCAATGTTTACCCTGACTACCTCCTATTCACAACTTCATCTGCAAACCTAATACATACTCATGCAGACATCCTAGTAACTTCAAAACAGCTGATGAAGACAAGTACACTGACGTGTCTTGAAAAAAGCAACTGTGGTATTCTCTGGCAACCACTCCACTGAGGCTGGTGTCATGGTAACTGGTACCGCTGATTGCGAGCAATGAGGAAAGCTTGCTAAACTGAACATGCCCATGTGCTACCAATAATAGAACCACTGCAATGATTTATTTTGCATATTTCTCTAATCCTAAGGCATTTTCCCCTTATTCTCCAGGACAAAGAGAAGCGGGTTCAGGCTGGATCTGCAAAGGTTATAGGGACAATCAGGAATTACTAACACTCCTTCAATACACTGAACTGTGAACCGCTTGGCTCCAGTGTCTACACTAAAACCTCAGGAGCGTGACCAAAGCAAAACAGTGTTTAAAAAATTAAGAATAAAAATTCCTGCAAACTGCATCTCCTCAAAGCAGAGAGTTCATTGATCTAGACCCTGGTTCACCATACTATAAAAAGTTGTCACTGCATAATCTGAATCTAGGTCAGAATGAACAACTTTTATTACCCAGCATTTTGAGTATATCAAGTCTGAAGTTTTGGTTCTTCCCAACTATGCCTCAGCAAAAACACTTCGGGAATACCCAGTCTGCACCGCGATGTTACATTTTCTCCGACAGATTTTCTCATTTTCACTAAGGCCATACATTAGCCTTTTAAAGCTTACTTTTTCACAACCAGTAGGTGAGCATATGACAATTTTTGGAAGAAATACAGGACAATGCTCTGTGTAGTCATACTGAGACAAAGTCCAGAAACCCTTGCCACAAGGCACCAGTGAAGTGAGAGGATGAGCGAGGTCATCCTTTCCAACCGCACCGGGAAGTCTCCATATCAGTAACAAACCTTAGGATTTAAGAAGTAGCTCTAGGGTGATTAAGTTTGTTGTCCAATTTAATTTAAGTTTTAGCAAAAAAAAAAAAAAAACTGAAGTAGCAAAAATTTACACTCATTGAGCCAAGGTGCATTCTTCAACTTATTTACCATTACCATGCTTTGACCTGGGCAGGTAGCTAATTTGGGGTTGGCAGGGGCTGCTGACATTAGCAGAGAAGAAAGCAGTTACTGAGTGTTTCTACACGTTAGCCGTGGTCAGAGCATGGGAGGTTCACAGGAGCAAGACAGGACAAGGACCGAGCAAAAGACTCGGCATTTGTCGCTCTCAGCTCCTTCACAGGTAACCCCAAAGCTCAGCTTTTCACAGGCCATGGTCCCAGCACCCACCCACACTGACCCTGGTAGTACTGAGGGCTCTTCTGTTCTTCCATCGCAGAACAACCCGCACAGCCCATGGCAGTGCTTCCACCCACCTCTGCCTTGCATATACCTACCCCTGACCTTCACAGAAAGAATGATATCCTTGTGCCCATGATGGAAAGCAGCATTATTTCAGCTCTTTGTTCTATGCTGGAGCTTATCTGTTTTGTACTGCTAAAGCTAAGGTCTGTAGGTAAGCCCAGCCCAAAACCTTGAAACCACAACACCTAAGCATATCGAGTCAAGGACCCATTCATGCCAGAATTCATCTACAGGAACTCAAAGCCCAAAACATAGTTGGTATCAACAAATCTGATTCTCTACTTGCTTATGAGAAGAACAAGCAAAATCCTCAGAAGGTATGAATGCATCAATGCAGAAAGTTAAATAAAACAATATGGGAAAAATTATTAGAGGCACAGAGTTGGCATTGCTCTTTTCACTGAAGATTTCTCGTTAAGTAGCAACCGGCCAGGCCAGCACAGAAAGCACATTCAGAAAATGAAATAGTGCTTGTACTCAGAAATGCCTCAAGTAAACACTTCCACTGAGGCCGAGGAAAAGTCTTGTTATTTCTGCTGGCAGAGTGAGGTATGAAGTCCAAAGAATGGATTACAGTAAGGAAAACACGTTCCAAGTAGATGTACATAAACTATAGGAAGGGTGGACTGTCTGGTGGGTGAGGAATTGGTTAGATGGTCGCATCCAGAGGGCAGTGGTCAACGGCTCAATGTTCAGATGGAGATTGGTGACGAGTGGCATCCTGCAGGGGTCCATATTGGGACCGGTACTGTTTAGTATCTTCATCTATGACATAGACAGTGGGATCGAGTGCACCCTCAGCAAGTTTGCAGATGACACCAAGCTGAGTGGTGTGGTCGACACACCAGAGGGACGGGATGCCATCCAGAGGGACCTGGACAAGCTCGAGAAGTGGGCCTGTGTGAACATCATGAGGGTCAACAAGGCCAAGTGCAGGGTCCTGCACCTGGGTCGGGGCAACCCCCGGTATCAATACAGGTTGGGGGATGAAGGGATTGAGAGCAGCCCTGCCGAGAAGGACTTGGGGGTACTGGTGGATGAAAAGCTGGACATGAGCCAGCAACGTGCGCTCGCAACCCAGAAGGCCAACCCTATCCTGGGCTGCATCAAAAGCAGCGTGGCCAGCAGGTCGAGGGAGGGGATTCTGCCCCTCTACTCCGCTCTGGTGAGACCCCACCTGCAGTACTGCGCCCAGTTCTGGAGCCCTCACCGTAAGAAAGACACGGACCTGTTGGAGCGGGTCCAGAGGAGGGCCACAAAAATGATCAGGGGGATGGAACACCTCTCCTGTGAAGAAAGGCTGAGAGAGTTGGGGTTGTTCAGCCTGGAGAAGAGAAGGCTTTGGGGAGACCTTATTGCAGCCTATCAGTACTTGAAGGGGGCTTATAAAAAAGATGGTGGCAAACTTTTTAGCGGGGCCTGTTGCGACAGGACAAGGGGGAAAGGCTTTAAACTAAAGGGGGGTAGATTCAGGCTAGATATAAGGAAGACATTTGTTATGCTGAGGGTGGTGACACACTAGCACAGGTTGCCCAGAGAGGTGGTGGATGCCCCATCCCTGGAAACATTCCAGGTCAGGTTGGACGGGGCTCTGAGCAAGTTGAAGATGTCCCTGCCCACGGCAGGGGGTTGGGCTAGATGACCTTTAGAGGTCCCTTCCAACCCAAACTATTCTATGATTCTATACATCATTGCAAGTTACTCCCCATTACTGGCTTTAAGATTTAACTGCTCCCCAACCATGCTTTAATTGCCAACACCATTATGAAAAAAACTTAGACAACTTATTTTCCTCAGTTAAACTTTAGTGTTTGCACTCTCAACATATTTCAGTAGAACACCATTCTAATGTTGTATTTTCAAAGCAAAATTAAAATGAAAAAAGATATAAAAAGAATCTGAAAGTTACTACAATTCCAGCAATAACTTTTTAAATTTATATTCCAGTCCATAAACTGCTTATTGTCCAGAAATTCTTTCACTTTGTCCTTTCATTACAAAGATAACAAGCCACTACTTCTTTCACGCTATCCTCAACATGACCCTCTAAGACCTGTTCTCATTCAAATCTTCAATACAGAGCAGAAACGAAACAGCTGCTGGAAACAGCCTGTTAAGAATAATCAGAATGTTCTCTTAAGTACAAGACTTACATTTCCACATGGTAGATCTTAGTATTTACTCTGCCTAAAATTTACTGAGTACAAGCTGAAATATTCATAAAGACACTAAAGACGCCATGCTTGGAGACAAAGAGCCAAATTAAGTTCCCAAATATGTGATATACATAAACATGCATGTGTACATGTATGTTTGCCCTACGAGAATTCTGAAGACTGAACTGATATCCAATCTCAGTTACATCAGATTTATTCTACAGATACACATTTGCATATACAATACAGATATCTCTATCACCCTTTACAAGGTGAAGCAGTTTTGACTATTTCTGTGTATCTCTCAGAAAATAGTAACTGTTAACCATGTTACAGTTAACTGTTAACCTCTATTTGTAACAGAAATCACTGAACGGATGCATATGCAAGTTTTTTGTAGGTCTGCAGTTAAAAATCTGAAATATCTAAAGAGTTTTTCTACCTCCCAAAAATTCTCATTATTCACTTGAATCTTGCATGATTTAAAAATAATTCATTCACCCTCAGTGAACAGAGGTAAGGGTCTGGAGGGCTTTTGGGGATGGGATCATCTTCAGTAATACTGGGGAAACCTATATTAAAATGCATGCATAAAAACATTTCTAGAAGTATTGATATTTCCAGTAAATTAAAATTCCATCTTTACAGTTTCATATACCAGAAAAAAATATCCTGAGGTGTCTACAGAACATAATATTGCATACCAAAGCCGCTTTGCCTCAGAAATCACTATACACCTATCAAATGCATTCAAAAGGGTTTTGTTCTTGTGAAAAGTACTCTTACCGTTACTGTTGACAGGTCTAGTAAGTCTAAATCACAAATACTGCAACCAGTTTCCCGTGTCCAAGCATTGGGGATATAGTTTCCCAAATAATTCAAGTGAATCTGGTAAATAAGTGAACAATTCAGATTAACGAAACACGCATGCACATGGTGATTTGTACCTTTTAAAGAATTCAGGCTTAGTCGTTGAATCCCTTATACCTAAAGGCAATTGACTGACTGGTTTTCTTTATTTAACATTAAAAAAACCACAAAACCAAACATAAAAAAAACAGCTGGTAAAAGCTTTTTCTTCTTTTCATTTACAAACCAGAGATGATATTCTCCTAGCATCTACATTTATTGCTTCAGTTAAACCAGAAAGTTGTTGCAAGCGTAACAACTACCAACTAAATGCTTGCATGACTTCCAAGACACAGACTATAGATCATTCAGCTCTCAAAAGCTGCTAGGTGTGATTTAAAGTAAAAAAACAAAACAAAAAAATTATTATAGTTTAATTCTCTTCCCAAATCTGAGAATCACCAACACTTTACACAAAACACAAGGAGTGACCATATGAAAAACACATAGAAAATGTAGAAGATACATCATCTGGGCACCTATTTTTGACAATCTATGCCAAGATTCAGAAGCCAGCCAGCGGAATACGTTTTAAAGCAGCATCTAGCTTCTTAACACATTTTGAATTGGCACTGAACAAAATATGTACTTTTTCTGTCGATGGGCTGCCTGGGCTGCCCTGTCCTCCTGGAGTCCACAGGAAGTTTGTGCAGAACTTCACTCTTCTCTACTGCCATTTGCAACGGTTAAGGGATCTCTTATGCCGAGGAAAGTCTGCCTGAGTGAAGGCTGCTATTCATTCCTGCTTTACTACCCTCATCAAAAACCAGAAAGATAGAATACAATTTTGCATAGAAAACACACTCCAGCCCAATACTCAATCTCCATTTTATCAGATTTTGGGCATTTATTTATGCATATTGAAAATCATTCTAGACAGATTATAAATAGAATTGCTTGAACTTAATTTCAGAGATGTACAATAAAGTCTACAAAAATGAATATTTCACAAGCCATTGCAGTTGAGAAAAAAAAAAAATTACATGTTAGGATGTCAGGATAATTTAGTATCCATTTCAAAGAAGTGTCTCTGACCAATGCTATTTACTAATCTGTAAACTGAAGACATTAAATACAAAACAGAACATTCTTATAAACAAAAAACTTTTTACTATTTGGAGTTAATTCTGGGAATTAGTAAATAAACTACCATGAAAGTAACTAGTGAAAACTTTTTCCCATCCCATTACATTATTGCCCTCTTTTATTCTATGTTTAAAACAGAAGAATCTAATCACACTGACAAAGTGATATACAGCAAGAGTTTCCTCTCTGTTTTCAGAGCTACATCACTACATGCAGAGACTGAGTTTTGTTTAATGTAGCATAACTTGTGGATTAGTATAAAGAGTTCCAACATAAAACTGCTTGCCCAACTGTAAAATACAGTACCTTTCTTTTCATTGGCCAAGTGCCAGCAAAGCCAGCGATGATAGATAACTTGAGGATTTAATTGAGGCAAAAATAACTGTAGCAACATGGAAGAAAATGGTCATATATTTCACCACTACTGAGTAGTGAACAAGCCAAACAGATAATGGCATCATTCTATTCACTAATTCCAAAGATGAAATACGGTGCAAAAACTAAGAAGCAGCAGTCATTGGGATATTAATGAGTTTCAAGCTTTATTTCATTCTCCTGGGAGGCATTTTTCTGAAAATAAGAAGCTACAGTAAGGAACGTGTATTCAGAACAACTTAGAAAGTAGCCGTGCCCAATCCTTCAGCCAACAGAGGCTCTTAGAAATGATACACCTTTACGCTTCTTTGCCATGTAACAAAAAACCAAAAACAAAACCAAAAAACCCAACTGCCATATGACCAAAATGTAGTCATTTCTCCCAGAGAAAACTGTGCCAGGTCCTCTGGACCACTGAATCCTTACACATGGACAGAAGCTGCCGAAACAGCTATTTCACAGGGCAGACAATGCTCTACCATGAACCCAGAGATCATGAGCCATGAGTACATTGCAGGCAGTGATCAACGACACTGAAGATGCAACAAAAAAAGCCAGCTGTGTGTGCATATATACACACAAATATATATTTTTTTTGCCTATATACAGTATATTTTTTAATGTATGTGTATACAAACACACACCAAGGTCTGCAGTAGGATCAGATGTGTTACTGTTTTGTACCCCAGCCTGTGACTCTTGGTTAGATTTTTCTCCCCCTGAAAACCTATTCTTCTGATTACATTTAATAACCAGATAGACATTCTTCACTAGCTTCAAGAATTGTTTCGTAATAGTGAACAAATTAACATAAGCTTACTCGCTTCTAATATCCCATGCCACAATGAATTTGGGAGCAGAATGAGTTCTTTCAGCAGCAATATCAAGTTACAGTGATACCAGAATAACATGATGGAGAGAACTATTAGGATGGGGTTGTTTATCCTTGCAATTCTTATTAACGTTAAATGGAAATGAGCAGTGGTGTGCTATGACTGTTTCAGACTCTTCCACTGTTGTTTTTGCCTCTATTAAAATTGCCATCTTTGCACAAAAATAAAAACAGTCACTCACTTTAGTTGGACCATTTCCATGAACGGTGATCGGTAATGTGTCGTACACTGAATTCCTTGCTCTTACTTTTCCTTCTTCAAATTTCAAAAGGACTTCATCTGAAAATCAAAGATCGTACAGTAGTAACAGTTTATAAATAAAAGCTAAAACTTCAGAGTTCTTGCTGATACAATATACCCTGCTGTTGTTATCATTGTCAATGTTACTTATTTGGAAGCTTTTGTTCATTTTTTTTTAACTAGACCTTGAATTCTAAGCTCCTTATGCTAAATAAGGTTACATCAAACTTCAGCATTTGCCATCAGCAGCCTTCAGTATTTGAATAAAACCTGCTTTGAAAATAAAACTAATTTTGTGCAAATGCTATTTATAGAGAAATCAGTTATTTCAGATATGATCTCATTATAAACAGCTGTTCATTATTGGAGGTTAAAAGTAAGAAAGGAAGTTTGCACAGATGCCATTTTTCAATTTAAATTCATAACAATTAAATAAAGGAAATTCCACATTATTCCCAATTCCATTTCATTACGTATAGCCATTTCCTTAAGAACATCTAAAATGCAATTTTTATTACCAGTCTTACTCCTGTAACTAAGTTTGTAAAAGGCAGATGGAAAAATGGTTCTTAACTTTGTATTTATTGCTAACTTCATTTATTGAAAACTATTTTTTCTATTTTAAATCAAATATTTTATCAATGGCAGAAATCAATTAGCATTAAACCCAAGACACCTGTAACTAATCTGGTAATCAGGTTTACCCATCCAAATATTTCTTTAAAACACACATATGTTTAGGGAATGATATTCATGGTTAAGCAAAAAAAGTGTTAATAACAGTTAATAGAACACACAACAGGCAAATCATACACTTACCAACAGCTCCATTTAGGGTCTGGAAAATTTTACATTTGTGGTCCAAAGTAATGTTAATGTGTTCCTGAAATAGAAGTAGCAAAGATGTTGAGGCATTCTAAAAGCCGATGTTTTCATGATAATGTTACAGTTATACTGCAGTGGCAGCAAGTAATCAGGCAAAACTACTCTACATGTTCCGCTCTTAGATATAATTCTCAATTTTATACTGTTAAGTTTTTCTATATTCCTGAGTTGTGCAACTGTATACCAATCAGTTTTATATATGCAAAAACTATCTAAACTTGAAGGATAAAGGTCATAACTCTCCAAAGAAACTTCAATTTGGCAGTATAAGCCAAAGAAAATGTGTCTTACCTTAAAAAAAAAATTAATAAGTCTTGGCCAAGCAACCAAACATACTGTGTTTCACAGTCTCAAAAATATAAAAGCCCAATCTAAGTATCATGTCAGAATAGAAAACACCACTGGTTTTAAAACATGTTCCTAATATTGTATTACTAATCCTACTTAGATTCTTTTTTAAAGTACCTTGTTTTGAAGTTTTAACATGTTGCTCAAAGTATGTAACCTTTAAAACACACTTAAAAACCCTTATACAGATAACATACTCTGTTTTGGTCTTCCAAGATTTTGTTACGTATTCTACAGCATTGGACATCACCGTACAGACAATTAGTGCTAATGTATAGTACAGTATATAGTACAGCAATGTGCGCTCGCAGCCCAGAAGGCCAACCCTATCCTGGGCTGCATCACCAGCAGCATGGCCAGCAGGTCGAGGGAGGGGATTCTGCCCCTCTACTCTGCTCTGGTGAGACCCCACCTGGAGTACTGCGCCCAGTTCTGGAGCCCTCAGCATAAGAAGAACACGGACCTGTTGGAGCGGGTCCAGAGGAGGGCCACAAAAATGATCAGAGGGATGGAACACCTCTCCTGTGAAGAAAGGCTGAGAGAGTTGGGGTTGCTCAGCCTAGAGAAGAGAAGGCTCCAGGGAGACCTTATTGCAGCCTACCAGTACTTAAAGGGGGCTTATAAAAAAAGATGGCGGCAAACTTTTTAGCGGGGCCTGTTGCGACAGGACAAGGGGGAATGGCTTTAAACTAAAGGATTCAGACTAGATATAAGGAAGAAATGTTTTATGCTGAGGGTGGTGAAACACTGGCAGAGGTTGCCCAGAGAGGTGGTGGATGCCCCATCCCTGGCAACATTCAAGGTCAGGTTGGACGGGGCTCTGAGCAACCTGATCTAGTTGAAGATGTCCCTGCCCACGGCAGGGGGGTTGGACTAGGTGACCTTTAGAGGTCCCTTCCAACCCAAACTATTCTATGATTCTATGATCCCAAGCTAAGCACCATGGAGGCATTTTGAATCACAGTGCAGTAGTGCACTGTGCAGAGGTACACATTTTTTGTCTAGAAGACAGTCTGTTTAGACAGCTAATTATATTACTTCTGACTTTGGTGCAGAGTCAGCTTTAATGTCTCTACACCCTGTCCTTTCAAGTGCTATCTAGCATCTGACTTAACTTGCATAAAATTAATTCAAACATGAAGGGCTGGAAGAAGTGTCCAATGAGGAGTGGCTAAGGACTTTGGGCTTGTCTAGTTTGGTGCAAAGGAGGCTGAGGGACGACCTCATTGCTCTCTACAGCTTCCTGAGGAGGGGAGGTGGAGAGGGAGGTGCTAATCTCTTTTCCCTGGGATCCAGTGATAGGATGTGTGGGAATGGTTCAATTCTGCGCCAGGGAAGATTTAGACTGGACATTAGGAAGCATTTCTTTACCGAGAGGGTGGTCAAACACTGGAAGAGGCTTCCTAGAGAGGTGGTCGATGCCCCAAGCCTGTCAGTGTTTTAAGAGGCATTTGGACAACACCCTTAATAACATGTTTTAACTTTTGGTCAGCCCCGTATTGGTCAGGCAGTTGAACTGCCTAGATGATCCTTGTAGGTCCCTTTCAACTGAAATATTCTATTCTATTCTATTTCTGTACCTGTATCTAAACATGCCTGATGTTTCAGGCATCACTTAATAGAAAAACATGTATGTATTTCAGAAACTTCACATCTGCCTTAAGTATACAAATGCTCAAAATCAACCTCAAAATTCTGCAATATCAGCTTCTAGAAGTCTTTTTGCATCAATACATTGTTAACTTTCCTTAGTCCTCTTTTTCCAGCATCAGGGCCCATGCCTCTGACATCTATCATGCTTTACTGCTGCTACTCAGCAGAGAACTTTGTTAAGCTAGGGCACGGCGAGGTCTTCATCAAAAATTTACGATGCAGCTTTATTGAACGTATCTGCACAAAAAGCTGAAGAGTGAAAGAGAGCTGCAGGCAGGATCTGAAATGGCAGCAAGCCAAAATATAAAACACTGGATCAGCAAGTAGTTCAGTGACACCCTGGAAAAATGCCACATTCTCTGGCCGTCAAACTGCCAAATACATGGGACCCTCATTGAGATGAATGTGTCCAATCATATACCTCAGAGCTATTATTCCTAACAACGAAGTACAAACTGCCTGGATCTGCAGACAGCCTGAAATAATATATTAAGTCATGACCCTTTGGAAGCCTGTTCATCACTCCAACAGTAGGAACCTCCAGAGAACAAACACAACCATCAACATGGCACTCAGGAATAAAGAGACAGCATTCCTTTTATTTTTATCTCCTGATGTTTTATGAGGAGCAGCATGTTATTTCAAGCATAAAGAAATGAGAAAGCCAGTCACTACCTACCCTTGCCAATGGGTCAACATAGATTTTGGTGTAAAAGAGCTGGTCATCATCATTATCCTGCAGATTCCATTGCTGCACAATACGGTTTATATATGGAGCATAACCAATAAATCCTGCAATATCACACACACGTAAGTTATTTCCATAAAAAGCACTACTCTGCCAATGCTGTCCGCCACTCAGGGACTTCATTCTGACTCTTTGGTGCCAGCAAAGGAAAAGTATGAAATTCATACAACTTGGCTCAAAATCCAGTTTTCTTCCTGTGATATGTACCAGTTCTGTTTTAAAGAATTCATAATTAAGGAATGTTTTTATACTAATGCTATTTTAGGGGAAAAAGTAGGAAACAGATGTGTTTAGGATGGTCCTGAGAACTCCAAAGCGTGAGATTAGACTACTACTGTTCCCAAGAAGGCCATCTGTGGAAAAAGTTTCATTTTCATCAGTCACTTCTTGCTGGCAGAGAAGCCTGAATCTAATACTGCCAGAACTACAAAGAGAACTCAACTCAAAACCAATATACATTATGTTTAAGCCAAAACAAAAAAAGATAGGGCAGATAGGTGAGGTAAAGAAGGGAGGGAAAGGAACAGGGACACTCCCAGATCTACATGCTGCCCAGGACCATGTACCTAGGAGAAGTGACATACTGTGCTCTGTAGCAGTTAATACATGCACTGATACTGATATTGTTTAATCAACTGCAAAATTATTACGAAAACTGGCATTTAAAGGAAGACTCCAGAATTAACACGTCATTGAGATTAACAGGAGTAACTCGCACTTCTCTTGGAATGAACTGCCTAGGCCATGCTGACGGGCCAGGCAGAGCTACCAGCACATCTACACTGTATGCACAGATCCCCAAGAACATCGTAGCCAAGTCAGGAAATTCTGTGACCATAAATAGCATATACTGCTTTCACTGGGCTTATACACTAGATTGCTTCTGAAGTAGATTCAATCGGTGGCAATTGGGTCATCCCTGCACAGCATTTTGTTGCAAGGCACAGTTGCTTGCTAGGTTGTTACTTTATTTACCTGCTTTTTACAAGTTATTGCCAACAAATACTATGTAAGTTTGAATGGAAACTATTCCTGAGCACAGAAGAGGAGCTATTCAAGTGGGGAGGGAGAAGGGAAAAGGAGTACAGCAAATCCAGTCCTCGATTTTATACTTGGGGAATTCAGGAACAGTTCCACATACAAATACATAGAACAGGTAACAGAAGTGAGTCACGTTCAAGTTCAAGAGTTTACTGTGTTCAAGAATCACACTTGCCTCCCGAGTTCAGGAATCGTTTTCCACTCCGGACGACAGGATACTTGTCAGCTAGCCTTTTATCAGGCCAAATTAGTCCATCTGCTGCAAATACCACTTTATGATTAGTTTCCCGAAATTTCTTTAGCAGTTCTTCAGGGCCCCCCGCAAAGATAACATCATAGCTGAAAATAAAGAAAAGACATCTGTTAGATGAGTTTAATTTTAATGTCTCTGTGTTCAAAACAACAAGTGGTTGGACTATTCAAATTTTAAAAATCATAGACAGTCCTTTTATTCTGAAAAAGGACTCATTAAATCATGTTTTACCACCATGTAAAAGTCTTATACACTTCTAGGAGAAAAACTTCAGTCAATACTATTTATCCAATACAGTTTCCCCTTCTATTTACATTCATTTTTTTTTAACCTTCCACATTTTGGACATTCTTTTTCCTTCAGATTTTGTCTACCCGAAAATTGATTTTCACATTTCATGTATTTTGAGTAAAAAATATATTTTCCCCTTTAGAAAACTGTTTATGTGTTTAAGAACCAAAAACAAAACAAAAAAAAATTCAGAACTTAACAGATGAAACAGAGTAGGACTGAAAGATGATTTAGGTGGCTCTCACTTTGAAACTCTAGATGATTTTGTCCCAAAACACAACGGCACTGACTTCCTTCTGAAAAGTCTTATCAAGGATGTACTTAGATATTTCTCAAAAAGTCTAGTTGCCCATAAACTTAAACTGTGTTGAATCCTGACAATATATAGATTTCTCCTTCAACCTCTTTAATGTGCTGAAGACTTCAGAAGGCTCTAAACTTCACAATATCTATTTATGAAAAACTTCACCTGCCTTTATGTGTTCATCAGATTTGACTCCCAACTCCTATTGAGGACAAAGACCTAAAGGTGGAGGGCTCATCTCTAAAAACAGCAGTTACCCACAGCTGAAGGTCAGCACTACCCCAAAACAGAAAGAAATATGCACAGGTTTTGCAAAGGTCATGTTAGGATGTGGTACCACAAGCCTAGTGGTTTCTTGTTGTTGAACCATATTTAAATCAATGCCTCTGAGAAAAAACAAACACCAAACCAAAACCTCAAAATATGGATAAATGATTAAATTATTCAGAGTATAAGGTTCCTTTGTTCGTACTTGAGATCTACATACAAAAGCATTAATGTGCAAACCACTTCAAGGTTCATTTTACACAGCGTGAAACCGTGACACAGTAATATTGGAATCATGTCATAGATTAGTCTCTGGCTGAAAAAGCAGAATGTTTGGATTTAATGGCAGCATCTCAGCCTCACAGCTTCCTCATCCGAATGCAGGTATATTCTTATTCCACACATCTACCTCAGTAACTGAAAATCATCAGCCCTGATATAGGGCAAACGAATGGTACAGCTACCAAAAATCAAAAGGTCAAACCTTGACCAAGATTTTGTTCTTGCAAAGTCTTTTAGCCGGGCTAAGAAGGACAGCAGTACCCCCACCTGCAGTACACAGAACTTTTTGCATTGCAACGTATTACTCAGCAATAGTGCCAACAGATCAATCATTACTGACTTCTGGTACTTCTTTATTACAGTTCTGAAATTATTTTAAACGTCCTTTCTTCAAAGGGGATTTCATGCAATTGGCCTGAGAGAACTGAACAACAGCTGGCTTACAAATGCAAAAGAGAAGATTTCCACCGCAGAGCATAGTATGAACCCTGGCGAGGAAGTGTGTTATGTAGTCTATATAAAGTAAGTGGGTTTCCGAAAACTCTCACTGTTTTGTTTTTCTGTAACTTTGGCAGAACAATGTATGAAAAAAAAATATTGTACATTTTGGACCTTCCCCAGTTTTGCAAAAACTGCCTGCTTCTGCCCAAATATACAGGAATACACTTCCCTCCCTTTTCCATTCAATTGGTGTAGCCCGATTCAAAGCCAGAATGAGCCTGAACAAGAAGCAAGAAACAGGAGACAAGTTGAAGACAGACAAAAACAGGGATTTGTCTGAGTCTTTAACTTAATAGCTTATGGCAGGCTGTGCTTCTCCTCTTTGATCAGGTTAGTGCTGCTGCTGCAATGACTTACAGCTGCAGGAAAGAACCAAACACCCCTGGAATATTGCTTCCAAGGACTGTCATTCTGGAAAAGAAAGCCAAAGTTGAGCAACGTGCTGGGCTAGCCACAGGCTCTGCTTGTGAAAGGAATACGCTACTTAATACAGCACAGTTTATAATACAAAGCACAGTACAGAGCTGCTAAATTGCATTACCAATTATTGTGAACTTTACACGCTAATGGATATTATGCAGGAGTATGAATCCTGTATGAATCGACCTCCGTTTTCCAATAATTTTCATGGCCCTTTGTTTTGTCAAGAGGTGACTTACTGCCACCACACCTCCTCCCGAGCAGGACCTCCACCAGCCTTCCGCCCCTCGCTGCCAGTCTCCCCATCAGCTGCTTTGAGGCTCCTGCTTTTCTCTCCAGGCAACACGAAAACTTCTAGAGTCAAACTAAAACCTGTAAATCCATCATTTGCCTTGCTTATCTGCTATGTCAGATTATGTTCAGTCTATCTAGCATTCCACTCCTACTGTAAGGGAGGATTCACCTCAGGTCTACACCACTAAGACCGTCACAAAATGGGTCCCAGGACTATCCTTGACAGTTCATACTGTTATTATGGGTGATGCACATGGCTTACTTTAAACAGGGCTTCAAAATTTGACAGGGGAGAAAAAGTGTGGATATATCCAGGAAAAAGCAGGCTGCCTTGGCAAGCTGGAAAAGCTCAGATACTCTTTTATTTATTCTTTATAAATCCTTCCGATTAAGCAGAAAGCAAGGGGGGGGGGGGGGGGGGAGGGGAACCAACAACCCACAAAACCACACCACACGAAACTTCCACAACTCCAATCCCATTTCCTGAAGCTCCCAGATGGCAGATGCTTGGGGCTGGAATCCACCCATCCCTCCTCCTCTTTTGCAGCAGCAAAGCACCCTGGCTACGTATCCAGCGCGCCCAGCAACACCGGGAAACAGCAATGGTGGCTGGGATCCTCTAGAACTGAACATGCAACTTTTGCATCCACATCTTTTATAACAAGGACACGTTGCTATTGGAGCTGCAGGTTAGGAGCTCAAAATACAAACAAGAGAGGGCTTACTAGTAACCAGCAATTCCGGTCCCGTATTTCATCCTATTTAACTGGACTGTTCAGCTGCACAGCCATTTTGTCATTTACACTGTATCCCCATCACGATCACACTTTAACCATTTTGAGATATGTAAAAAATGTAATTATCCTCCACTTTCTGACAAATATTTAAAACAAAACAAAAAACCTGAGAGGCTTCAAAAGTCTTCCACGATACAAATAGATGGCTGTGGGAGTTCTGAATGAACAATCACAGCATCAACCATTTCATCCACTCTATGCTGGCCGTTAGCCAGTTCAATCTGAAATGGTCCAAAGTAAACCAGAGGTTAGTTCTCACAAAAGCAAGCCTAATTTAAATAGCATTCCATCTGCAGGCAAAGCATTTTGCTATCTGCACCTAGAAACAAGCTGTTCACAGAAGAAGTTCAAACTATTTCGAGAATTGTGAGCCATATAAAAAAAACTGCTCAAAAAAAAAGGAAAAAGGCAAAAAGCTAAGTTTAAGTAAACAGTTCACTAGAAATTACTTGCCTAGTTACAGTAAGTAAACCAGACATTTCCTTCCCCCCCTCCAAGATTAATATTCCAAATGCTTCACAATAAATATAATGAAAAACACTTGAAAAAGAAAGGAAGTTCACTATATTTGTCTTTTCCAAACTTACTGCTACATTAATTAACATTTCAATTGCAAACCAGGATTCCTGGAAAAGAAAAAGCTCATTAGAATTAAAACATAATGCTAGAATCAGCAAACTTTTTTTTTTCTCCTATTTGGAATCAGTTCCGCTGGCTTTAAATCAATATGTACTTGGGATTATGGACCTCAAGAACTTCGGAGGTCTTAAATCCTGTGATTTTTCATGGCAAGAAAGATTATGGCATCTCCACTTCAACACACATGGTCCTCTGTACTCTCTCATCCATGCCAGCAGACAGCCTGCCCCTCGAGAGAATAAATTATGTTGGAGAAGAATTTCAGCTATACCCAAATCTGATAACAAATTTGCATATTTTACCATATAGGGAGAAAATAGTGATGAATCAGGATAATGAATTTGAAAACAAAAATTCAATGTAAGTAGCAAATATTTGGGAAACATTTGATTCATCTGAGCGTTTAGTAAAGAACAAAACAATCTCCCAAATTAATCCTAAAAAGTTTCAGTTATTGCATGATCAGTAGAACAACACTATGAACAAACATGCAGTGTATTTACTTTTAGAAAGATACTTTTTCCACTTACTGAATGCAAAACCGATCAAGTCAGTAAGAAAAAAATTCAAAAACTGAATGTATACTTCCAAACTGTTACCTTTACTGTCAATTAAGTGTACAAAGAAAATATTCAGTGTAGTAAGTTTCCCTTATAAAGCTTATTCATAAGTTGGTTAAGATGATTTAGACATTGGCTTTCTAGCTCTATCTTCTACTTATCACAAGAGGTACGATTAAAAAAGAAAACTGAGTAGCAGCTTTAAATTTGCTACCAGTTTAGCAGGCTACTCCAACTTTCCTAAACTCTTAACTTACGCAAAACAACAAAGGAATTTTCCAGCAAATACCTCTGTCAGACCATTTTCTCTCTTGTGATGTCTGCTGTACAAATCCTGCTGAATCTCTAACTTGCAAAAGGGTCCCTAAAATTCTTCAGCTATCAAATTTTAAAAAATAAATAAATTTAAAAAGCAGGTTAAAAGATGAAAGAAAATTCTGGAGCAGTCATTCCAACATGACTCGGTAACAGCAGCGTGAACCCATGCACGAACCTCTCCAAGCTTGCACTCAGCTACCTCCCCAAGGCTGCCTGTCTGCAATCGGGGCTTCATGTCCCCAGTTCGGGACTTGGTCCCGTACCTTCCTTGCAGGGATTCTTTTAGAACTGTGAGCCTGCTTTGGTTAACGCTGGCGTGGAAGAGTTTGGCGGCTGCTGTGAGCTGGATTCTTAGCTGCTCTGATCATGCTCTCATCACAGGAGCAAAAGAACAGGAGGAGGAGAAACAAAAGCAGAGGGAAGCAATGGAAAAAGTAGGATTTGAACATGTTTGAGCTCCCTGTTCTCTGTGACAGGAAGAAACCTATCTGGCCTCCAGTGAGGATGTTCAGGCATAGCTGTGCTATGAGCTGTGATCTGGCACCTGCAGCAGCACTGTCTCTCCATCGTTCCATCGCACAGACAGCACAGGCACCAGGGGTATATCCAGCACCAAGCCTCTTGTTTCAGTTCTCTAACATGTAAAAGAAGTTCTCCTGTTAAGTGCTTTCCTCAGGGGCCCATTTTCCAGCTTCCTCCATATCACTGTTACTTACTGAACAAGATCACACTCTGGTCCCTACTGGCCACTTTCTTTCTGGCGCTGCTTTTGCTCCCCCCCGCCCCGATTCCACCCTCCCAGCCCGCAGCCACGTCCTGCCCTCACCGCAGCTGAACAGGGAGAGGACAAACGCTTGCCTAAAAGCCTGTCAGATCCCAGTAACATTTTTTTATCCCCTCAAAGCAGCAGAACTATGAACAACTCCTACATCTGTAAATCCATTAAAAAAGTAACGATTGCTCCAAGAGCGATCTACTATTTTTATGAATGGAGAAAAATGGAAGCAAAGTCTCTCAAATAAACAGTGAGGGGGGAAAAGCAGCATGTAACTTTCAGCATGTCACAGCAGCTACTTTTGCATGCCTACCCAGACTAAAATGTAAAGGCAACAAGCCAGGTTTGCTCACCATTCAACAAACATTACAACCATGTCCTCTTGATCAGCATAGCTTTTTATGCCTTCTTTCAGCAGTCGAACTTTCTGCCCTCCGCCAATAGAGTTAGGCAGCTCACCACCTTTCCACTCTTCACCTTTTCCAAGTACCTGGAATAAGAAAAAAGCACTTTCTGCTAGTACCCAAAAACAAGAGGCTTTTTAAAGCAGACCCTTATTGAAAACAGATGTTAAAGCAGAAGCAACACATTAAAGCATAGCAAGCCAGCATTTCCAGCATCATAAGTTTTCCATGTCTGAAGCAGCGTTCAGCACAATGACATCACTGCAAAAACATGAGAGAGACATTTCTTAACCAAATAAGAATCGAGCAATTGCCTGCTACCACCATTTATTCAAACATGTCTCCCACGGGGGGGGGGGGGGGGGGGGGGGGGAGAACAAAAGAAAAGAACAAAGCTAATAATTGTTTCGAAATTTGTATTAGAAAAACATTCTGAATGAGACCTTTAAAAGTCAATATAATCACTTTAGGAACAGGAAGTGTAAGAGACCTTGGTGGATCAGGGTATTACTAATACAAATTGCAAGCTCCAGTCTTTCTGAAATCCCTCCAGAACACTTTTGTACAAGGAAAGGATAGGTTCCCCAATATACAGCTGGCTGCTAAAATCAGCTAAACAAAATTCCTCCTTAGCCAAGCGCTATAGCGAATTACATCTCAAAAACAGAAAAAAACCCTTAAATATTTTTTAGGTTTTGAGCATAATATTTTGGGAACTTATAAAACCTGGAAGAACTACATTGCATGTTGTTTTGGACAAATCTGTAAACCTAATAGATGTATCCAGAGCTCAGGCTTCACAGGTGCTTTAGTACAGCATTATCATACTAGGAAGGGTTACCTCGGTCTTCCAAGTTCAGTGGCAGAAGTCAAACTTCAGAGACCCAAATAATTTCCTATTTATAGTGTAGACACTGTGATAAGTAAGCAGAAAAATTTCATAACACCACCTGAATCCCTGGATTTTCTCTTGCAGAACCAATTTGTGGGAAAAGTTTAGAAGAAGGTTAGTGCCTTCCCTTTTTCCCAAGGTCACACGGAGACCAACCTCAGTATGTGACATACGGAGACATGGAGCAAGGCAGAAAAGGCTGGCAAGAATGACAGAAACGTTTTGTCCTCTCAAAGAATTACAGGTTCTTGGGAAACACAATGAAACTTTCAGTTGTGGCCCTCCCTCCTTCCCCGCAGCAGGGATCCAGCCTTGTTTAAGTAGGAAGGAGACATCCAAAGCCCTCTGAGCGCAGTGCAGCTTCCAGAAGCATTCATGCAAACAAAATTAGCCGCACTGAAAAGCAAGGCTATATGGTAAATCATGACAGAACCTGTAAGTGTCTGAGGACGCTGACCACAATAGCTACTAATCTGTAAAACAGTTCCTAAGGCAGTGGAAGAAGCACCCTCCCATGGTCGTTCAGACGGGGACCAGCAGGTAAGCAACAGGGGCAGCAGCAGGGCCACGTGCAAGCGTCCTACCCGCCCCCGAGCTCTGTAATTGTTTTACTTTGCCACAGCATGCAAGGAAGCTAATGCAACTTAAGTTACTATTGCACTGTTTCTGTCCTAAAGGCAGTATAGTATGTATATTTGGTATGAAAACGTGCAATACCTTTACTGTGTAGTTGAAGTGCTTTGCAGTTCGCATGAAACGGTGAAAACCATCGGTTTCTTTAGTCGCTACAGTAAAAACTAGTAGTTTATCTGAGGGAGAAAAAGAAGGAACATGTATTAATATGTTTTCAGGCCACAGTTCATAACAAAAAATGCACTGAACAGCACTGGATCAGGGGGCTTTATGACTTGCCTGCATCTCATTCAAAGACAGGAGGCAAATACACTGTCATGTTATAGGCATGAGACATTATCAAACAAGAACTGCTATGGACAAGGATGCTGTATTTAAAATTATCCTCAGGAAGAGGAAGCAAAGAAATCTATCTACTCTGTAAACAACTAGCTCAATACACGAAAACAAAGCTAGTATGACTACTGGACAGGAAGGAATCTTCAAAACAAAAATAACTTACTACATTTCAGTCTGAGCTAATCCTGTGACCTCTTATCACAGGACTGAATGGTAGCAGAGAACTTCACCCAACCTCAGTAACTCCCCAGAAAGCAAGTGGTTCACGTTCTTCATGAAAACAGGGTGGGAAAAAAAACAACCACGGAAACCAGTTCCCCAACAGGCAGCATTTACTGCTTTTAAGTCCTTGGGCAGAGACAAAAGAGTAAGGTTGGGGTTTTTTTTATTCAGAGCCTCTGTAAATTATAGCAGTGCTAATTTTGCCCTCTTACTGCATGCAGGCAAATGACCATGCAACCAATGTCCTTTTCATACCCCGGGGCTTTTGACATAGTTCAAATGAGGCCATGAATTCCCACTAAACAGCTTCCCGATTAAACTACTGAACAACGTTCAGCACCCTATACAATATACTGCATAACCCAGGTACATAATTCAAAGCTATGAGAAAGACAGCACCCCTCTCCAACATCAATCAGACCAGCCTGGATCCCAGAGCACGTTGCAGCTCCCCAATTTGGTTTGAGTTCAAGCAACAGCTGCCCTCTAAACAGAGCCCATGAGATCAATCCTTACAAGAAAGTAAAATTAATCGCCCCAACAGACACAATGCCTGTTGTTGCTTCACTTTCCCAAAAAACATCCTCCGGGTTTATCCTTACCAGCACAGTAACATGTGCTAGAAGTGGCTGGTGTGAAAGACACCCCTATTAACCCTTCAGCCTTGTCCACCACCACAGACTTAGCAGCCCTCAGATACCCAAGATGTCATCCTTGGTGTATTCAAATCAATCACCGCTTGCCATTTTGTTTTATTTGACACCAGCAAAATTAACACACAAGATGATGATCCGCTTCCCACTTTGTAGAAGAAATGCACCTTGCTAGTTACTCATGCAATGCTCTGCAGCCAAGCACCAGGGTACTTCAAGTGTACCTCTGCTCAGTCAAGCAAAAATACCTGTAGGAGCACAGACATAGTTTGCAGAGCAACATAAAAAACAGACATTCTAATGTATCATAGAATCATTAAGGTTAGAAAAGACCTCCAAGATCGAGTCCAACCGTCAACCCAACACCACCATGCCCACTAAACCATGTCCCTAAGCGCCTCACCTACACGTCTTTTAAATACCTCCAGGGATGGGGACTCAACCACTTCCCTGGGCAGCCTGGTCCAATGTTTCACCACTCTTTCAGTAAAGACATTTTTCCTCATGCCCAATCTAAACCTCCCCTGGCACAACTTGAGGCCATTTCCTCTCGTCCTACCGCTTGTTACTTGGGAGAAGAGACCGACACCCACCTCGCTACAACCTCCTTTCAGGGAGTTGTAGAGCACAATGAGGTCTCCCCTCAGCCTCCTCTTCTCCGGACTAAACAGTCCCAGTTCCCTCAGCTGCTCCCCATAAGACTTGTTCTCCAGACCCTTCACCAGCTTCGTTGCCCTTCTCTGGACACGCTCCAGCACCTCAATGTCCTTCTTGTAGTGAGGGGCCCAAAACTGAACACAGTATTCGAGGTGCGGCCTCACCAGTGCCAAGTACAGGGGCACGATCATTTCCCTACTCCTGCTGGCCACACTATTTCTGATACAGGCCAGGATGCCATTGGCCTTCTTGGCCGCCTGGGCACACTGCCGGCTCATGTTCAGCCGTCTGTCGACCAACACCCCCAGGTCCTTTTCTGACAGGCAGCTTTCCAGCCACTCTTCCCCAAGCCTGTAGCGCTGCATGGGGTTGTTGTGGCTGAAGTGCAGGACCTGGCACTTGGCCTTGTTGAACCTCATACAGTTGGCCTGGGCCCATCGATCCAGCCTGTCCAGGTCCCTCTGCAGAGCCTTCCTACCCTCGAGCAGATCAACACTCCCGCCCAACTTGGTGTCGTCTGCAAACTGACTGAGGGAGCACTCGATCCCCTCGTCCAGATCATTGATAAAGATATTGAACAAGACCGGCCCCAAAACTGAGCCCTGGGGAACACCGCTCGTGACCGGCCGCCAACTGGATTTAACTCCATTCACCACAACTCTCTGGGCCCGGCCGTCCAGCCAGTTTTTGACCCAGCGCAGAGTACACCTGTCTAAGCCATGAGCCACCAGCTTCTCCAGGAGAATGCTGTGGGAGACGGTGTCAAAGGCCTTGCTGAAGTCCAGGTAGACCATGTCCACAGCCTTTCCCTCGTCCACTAGGCGGGTCACCTGGTCATAGAAGGAGATCAGGTTGGTCAAGCAGGACCTGCCTTTCATGAACCCGTGCTGGCTGGGCCTGATCCCCTGGTTGTCCCACTCATGCCTTGTGAGCACCCTCAAGATGAACCGCTCCATAATCTTCCCCGGCACCGAGGTCAGGCTGACAGGCCTGTAGTTCCCCGGATCCTCCTTCCGGCCCTTCTTGTAGATGGGTGTCACACTGGCAAGCCTCCAGTCATCCGGGACCTCCCCCGTTAACCAGGACTGCTGATAAATGATGGAGAGTGGCTTGGCGAGCTCCTCCGCCAGCTCCCTCAGCACTCTCGGGTGGATCCCATCCGGCCCCATAGACTTGTGAGCGTCCAGGTGGCGTAGCAGGTCGTTAACTGCTTCCTCTTGGATTATGGGGGGTTCATCCTCCTCGCCATCCCCGTCTTCCAGCTCAGGGGGCTGAGTACCCTGATGATAACTGGTCTGACTATTAAAGACTGAGGCAAAGAAGGCATTAAGTACCTCAGCCTTTTCCTCATCCTCGGTGACAATGTTCCCCCCCGCATCCAATAAAGGATGGAGATTCTCCTTGGCTCTCTTTTTGTCATTAATATATTCGTAAAAATATTTTTCCTTGTCTCTAACGACAACATCATGAAATTCAAGTCTGTCTAAAATAGCCACAGCAGGCAAACTATGGAGACTAGTCTCAGGAGCCACTGATATTTTTTCCACTGAAATAAGGCTTGGATTCAGCACTAGTCAACAGGTCACTTCCGAGAACACTCCTACCAAGTCAGACAGTGGTCTGGCTAGTGCATCCTCAACAGCAGCTATAACAGTGTACATGAGGAAGAGCAAGGATAAGACAAGCATATACGATGCTTTCTCTGCTTTTTCTACCAGTCTCAGTTTATGGGTTTTCCTGACCTGGATGGGGTTTCCGTATACTCCGAAACACTCGGTCCCCTTTGTGACCTTGCTCTTACCTAGTCACTCCTTGAACTGATGTAACCTTTAAGCAGTGACAGCACCATGTGCCCCCCCCCCCAAAAAAAAACCACCCACAAAAAAAAAAAAAAAAACAAACACAACAACAAAAAAAATCTTCTGTGCCCTGAGCAGGGCTCCTACAGTTTTGAATCTGACACAGCCCAAGTTCTTCAACTACAGACAACATCTCTACCTGTCCTCCCCACCACGCACAATTTTGTGGATTTCTCTCACATCGTGCCACAGCTTTTTTTTTTTTTTTTTTTTTGGCTCCTTTTGCTCAACAGCCCTAGTGAAGATTTTAACTGCTGGCTCTACTGAACCAGTCTGACACTCCTGCAATACATTACACAGTAGAGAAGAAACTGAAAATACTTGAAATGATTCAATCAACTCAACTTGAACACCCAAAAATTTTGGGAAGACAGTTTTAGAAGATTAATTGCTCCATCTTTTTCTCACTTAAGTGCTAGCAGTCTTTTGTAGGCAAGAATCAGAAGAAAATCCCATGAGTACATGTCAGAAGGACAGGAGGACCGCCACAGAGAATTCCAGTGCAATGCATTCACAGATGCACTGACTCACCGATAGACATAAACACCGCAATAATGGTTCAACACCTCCAAAACAGTTTATCTAAAGGTCATGCAATCTAAAGTAATTCTACAGGAGTCACCACAGAATGAATAAAGAACATGATATCTTAGACTATGACTAAAACAGAACTGAAGACAGAGGATAGGATTTTTCTCTATGGAAGAGATTAAGTTATGATTATTTTTTTTGTTCAAGCACTGCATTTTCCAATTAGAGGGAACTGGAAAAATCTGATAATACCAGACTGCATCGCCAAGCCAAGTGAATCCATTATTGAAAGTTTCCTAGGTGACCAGTCAAGCACTGACTATAACCATGGAATTTGGTTTGGGTAGACATATTTCACACCTACCCCTTCCTGAGGAATGCTAACAGCAAGGATTTCAAAAATCTGTACTTGACAACATGATGTAAATGACAACATGTGGGCTGCATCAGATTCCTCCTGTAGTCACTAAGTCAAAGAAAGTATTAAATCAACCTATAAGTACAGTTTGGCAAGCAAAAAATACTCTACTGTTCTTTATGGGATATTGTTACTCTCTTTTAATGGAACCCACAGTAATTCTACCTATACGTTGCTCATGTATTTCAAGATTCACTATGGAGCCTGGTATGTTACTTGAGTTTTGTGGAACAGGAGGAAAGAGAATGATGTGCCAGTCATAAGAGTTTTCAACCTGAGCTATATAAAATGGAGAAAGCTGAGCAGACAAATAAAGCAGTTTATACCGACATGAAACTGCAAGAGAACCTGTATTACACTCACAGCCAATGAAGCAATGAAGCTGCCTGAGTCAGGTTTGCGTACGGTCACAGAACAAACAGGAAGCTATTTTTATACAGGTATTATTCACATTGGAAAAGTTTTCTTTTTAGCAAACTTGCCAATGGTCAGTTTTTTAAAATTACAGATGAAGAGGTTTAAAAGGCTTTACTTCCATGTCTCTGCTGCACTACAGAATTTTAGGTGCATGTGATACTTAAATAATTTTTAAGTGCAGCAGAAGTGTAATTATAGCACTTAGAGTCCATTTAGAATTAGAGTTTCTTTATAGACTATTTAGTCTTTGTTGGGTTTGGTTTTTTTTTTGGGGGGGGGTGATTTTTTGTTTGTTTGGGTTTGTTTTGTGGGTTTTTGTTTTGTTAACATACTTTTATTCTGTCTATAGTGTGTATGGAGAGACAATGCAAAGTGCATTAAATGATAGTTACCTTGGCACATTATAGAGACTATTATTAACCAAATGAGGAAAGCAGCACCATTCTCTTCTAGCTAGTAAGACGTTACAACAATATTAGTGTAATTCCTGTAGGCTCCTGCGACTTTATTTAGATGTAAATGAGAACTTGCACCAGTTTTACTGGCAGAGTTCCACTAAGCATAGCATGGGAGATATTTGTTTCTTCCTGTGGAAGTGAGTGAACGCTTCTGACCACCAAATACTTCTGCTAATTTATTTTTAACCTTTTAACTTCATTCACTTTGAAAAATCTATTCCTTGTTTGCTACATTTAGGTACAACCACCCCTTACCACACCTGTCCCATTTGTGTCCAGTAACACAACTCCAAAGTGACTTTCATGAACTCACAAAAGTGTAAACGTGCAAGTACAACACAGATGCCAGGGGAGTAAGTTTATCCAAGTGCTGTTTCCATTTCAGGATGTGCTCGGTTAGATCTATTTTAGCTGCAGCCACCCACAGTGTCCCTGCTGTGCGGAGCAGGTTTGGCCTCACGAAGAGCCCTGCCAGTACAGAGGTTCAGTGCAGCACCAGGGCCCTTACCGCAGGCGGAGTTGCATGCAAATGTCGCGCTGAGAGGTTGAGTGACTGGCCCAGAGTCCCCAGCAGCATCGCTGTGCCAGCTCCAGGGCTCCAGCTGTGCAATGAAGACCCAGGCGTAGCAGCAGAAAGCTGTCTGCAATTACTCAGACCCCAAGTTACCACTATGGCCCAGTACTCCGCAGCAAGCGAGCCGCAAAATTCTCAGTCTTCGCAAAAACCCCAAGACGAAGTCTAGCTGCAGCAACACTGTTCCTGCTTCACCATCCACTTTGGCACAAATCCCTGCCCTGCCCTCCACCCAGGTGTCTACCCCTGGGTAGACCCCTACAGCTCTCCTGTGTGCTCTTACATACAGACTTGAGCTACCCAGTTTCTTAAGCCTGACTATCCCCCTCATGCAAGGGGACAAATACACACTCAGTAATAGTTTCCAACAAACAGTAACAGCATCCTTAAAATGCAAACATGTATGAAACCAAGAACACAGCAGGCGGTCACACCCCTCCCAGGGTACTGGGACACCACAAAGGGCACGGGCTGCCCAGCAGGACTGGGCTCCCCCGGCATGCAGCCTGCCAGAGGCATCTTGGCAGTCACTGGAGGAGATTACCAAGCTTGGCATTTATTTCCACAAGTAAAGTCAGTTTGCGTAAAAAGGAAATGCAAACCCTATACTGAAGTTCAACAGGAAGGCATGGGGGGGGGGGGGGGGGAAATCTCTGAAGAGTTCATGCTAGGTATGAGGGTGCTGAAGTTACTAGAGTGCAATTATTCCAGACAGCTTTCCGATAGTTACATTCACAAAACTGCTGTTCTGTTTTGAAAACAAGCCTGAGAGAGCACGTGTTTGGCCAAGAAAAGTATATCCAGTGACAAACAGAATTCATTTTTACATGCAAATTAGGAAACCCTTCGGCACTCAAGTTGTGAAAGACAACACTGCATATAGAGCACATGCAACATCTTAGGAAATTCAGTGAAGGTTTATCAAAACATCTCACTCCTTTAGTCAATCTTTTGTGCTGCTACCATCAGGGATCTGACTGCATCGTGAATATTTATTTCCAGAAATAAGGACTATAAACCAGAGCCTTTGTCTTCAGTGAATTGCCTGGCAAGGTCTCAGCCAGGAATTGCCATGGCAGGACTGCTTTAAGTAGCAGTGACCTCTCTCCTTGTACCTTGGCAAAGACGTACGCAAAGAACTGCGGTCATTCCTCACACACCCACATGGTTCTTATTTATCTTGAATGAACACTGACAAAGATTACTACATAATTTCTACCAGGGGTTGCGGGCACTAGTACAGTAGCTTCAGAGCAGCCAAAACTGAGGATATTGCTCACAGCCACACAGGAGCTGACATTTAGTCCTTAGACTCAAGTGCCATGGACTTCTCTGGAGTAGGAGCGAGCTTTAAGATCAAAGGACATCTATGCATGGTACCACATTATGCCATTAAAATCTATCTCTATCTTTAAAACTAGCGGCTTATAACAGTAAACAAATATGTTTGGTTCCTGGAATACAGTTTTATCCATGTTCTAGGGTCTACATAAAACACAGTCTACTTTGCCATTTGCAGATTATGTCCCACTGAGAACTGCTCAACGGAGTAACAACAATGCATCAATCTCTGCATTAAATGAGCAAAGACATGTACAATTGCAAAATAATTCACCAAAGGTTTCTAGCAAGCAAATAAACAAGTTCCTAGAGATCATGGAAAAAGCTTGGGAACTGGAAGCATACTAGGAATACCTCCATGGGTTTTTAAAAAAAAAAAAAAAAATTTACATACACACTGTCAAAGAAAGGACAGGTAGTAACCCTGGCAGTGATCTGCATGACCTTCATCTAAGGCATAGGCTGGGCAAATACCTGGAAGAGAAGATGGATGAGATGGATACCTGGAAGAGGCACATGGATGCATCCCAGCCCATTAATTAAGCTATGTAATTGTGCCTATTATTATGTCTCCTGCATCTCTGGAGATGTGGGAGACCAACAGGGTAGTTTCCCACAAAAACAACTGCTGTGGTTTAACCTCAGTCGGCAACTGAGTTCCACACAGCCGCTCGCTCACTCCTCCCCCTCGCCCCCTGGTGGGATGGGGGAGAGAATTGGAAGAGTAGAAGTGAGAAAAACTCATGGGTTGAGATAAAAACAGTTTAATAATTGAAATAAAATAACAACAACAATAATAATAATGTAATAATGATAATAATAATAATATACAAAGCAAGTGATGCACAATGCAATTGCTCACCACCCGCCGACCGATGCCCAGCCAGTCCCCGAGCAGCGGCTCCCCCCAGCCAGCTTTCCCCAGTTTCTGTACTGAGCATGACGTCCCATGGTATGGAATGTCCCTTTGGCCAGTTGGGGTCAGCTGTCCTGGCTGTGCCCCCTCCCAGCTTCTTGTGCACCTCCAGCCTTCTCAGTCGGTAGAGCATGGGAAGCTGAGAAGTCCTTGACTAGTGTAAGCACTACCTAGCAACAACTAAAACATCGGCGTATTATCAACATTGTTCTAGTACTAAATCCAAAACACAGCACTGTACCAGCTCCTAGGAAGGAAATTAACTCTATCCCTGCCGAAACCAGGACAACAACAAAAAAAACCCAAACAAAACAACCAACCCACAGACTGGATTAAGCTTGCCTTTACACCACATAGGAGCATCACATAGGAGCATGCTTCCCCATCACTGGAGAGATGCACTAAAGCACAACACAACTTTAAAAACTGTTTTCAGCCTGATTCCTCACGTCACACTTCAAGAGCACAGTAATGAGGAATGTTCAAAAGCAAGTTGAACTGAGAAGTAGCTGTCAGAGTGACAGTAAACAGTCCCAACTAACTGCAGACTTCTGATTGCATTTCCGCTATTATTTATTGTTTCCACAGATTAACTGTTAAAAAAAAAAAAAGAAAAGAAAAGGAGGAAAAAAGCTTGTTTGGTTTTGGATTGAAGTTTTCAATATGCCTGTTTATTTCCAAGGCAGGCAACCTAGCCCATGTATAATCATCTCAAATTTGTAAGTCCTGATTTGGCCATGTCACCTTCCCTTCCAACTTCTGTACTCAGCCAGTAACAAGAAGGTGAACTAGAGGAATTGTCCTCAACAAGTTCTGTTTTCCTTCCTTACGCACCTCAACCTAAAGCACATACTCCATCAACAAAATCCATGTTCTGAGACTTTACAGTAGTCTGAGTTAGAAACAAAATGTAATTAGCAGTTTCCTTGACCTTCCTATCCATTCTGCTCCCCTAAAAGGGGAATATTTCTGTGCCTGGAGGAGAAATCACAGTCCTCAGCTCTGCCCTCAGCGTAGCTGCCTGCACACCAGAAGCTTCTGGTGGGTGCTTTCCAGCATGTCACCAGCCCTGTTTGGAGAACATGCCATTTCAGTATCATTGCCCTGATAAGCATATTGAGTACAACACATTTGAGTTAGCAAATAAAAGGATAATAGAGCAGGTTGAGCTATGTGCGGCTCAGGTTACAGTACGTGAAGGCATGATCCATAACTGGGATTCAAGATCTAAAGTTTCTCATAACTTCATGATAAAACTGGTAAATTTTGGAAGAATAAGACTTTAAACACTAGGAATACAATGTCGCTATACAACTAACCTTCTGTAATTTCTTTAACAGATGAGTTGTATTTCTGGAAGATATCCTGGAAAATGTAAAATACTCTACAATATCTTCTGAAAAAGACAAAACTGACTGAGATAAAAAAAAATGGCTGATATAAAGCCTGTCAGAAAATATCTTTATAGGCTCAAGTGCTGTTTCCTCCATAAAACTGAGTAACATAACAGTCTGAGTTCCCAATTAACTGCAAAACTGTGAAAGAGCTTTCAAAGAGAATGCAGCACAAGGTTTAAGCCCACAATGGTAAAGAAAGCATTCAAAAAACTGAAACGGATCATTGGGCTACACAATACTGTATGGAGTCAATACAGTCATGATAACCAATTCTCTTCCCACGCAGTTTTGAAGACTTTACTAAAACCAATTCTTCCATATGCTTCCAAGCCATGTTGAAGCTCTGCAGATAGCTAGAGGGTCACCGATGGTGCCAACAGCAAGTTCCCTTCCCTATTTATATGGGCTCAGACCATATGTTCAAAACCCAAAGAACTGTCAAGCCAACTAAAAAGTTGAAATATCATAGAGCACTTTCAAAATCCAGATTTTTAGCACAACACGATCTTCCACTTATCACTCAAGAAGGCAATATTAGACTTCTCAAAAGGAAAGTTGATTTTTTCCCCCCCTATAAATAGGAGTTATAGCCTAAACTTAAGATTCTACATCAAATAAAACTTTTGAAAATCCACATACTCTGAAAAGATGTCAAACAGCTGGAGACAGGAGAAACCCATCATATACAATGTAACCATGATTATAAGTTATACCTACATACATATACTTGTATGTAATCCAGCAGCAAACAAAGATCTTAAGTACACAATGTGAAAAACACAAACTTTAAACATATGTATCTACCCAGTGTCAGTTTATATGACATACATATGGTCAAAGAAAGTAGTAAACCAACAGAAGAATTTCTGGACAAATAAAACTTTTGGCATAAAGAGGGAAAAGACAGAGCCATCTGACAGCTGTTTATTTTCCCCCAGGATTCTTTAGAAACATGACAATGTGCTGAAATAGCAAAGATGGTCGTCTTCTTTTCTCAGGAAAGAAATGTGTATTACACTCCAGGAGGGGGAAAGATGACTGGCGCATGAACAATACTACTTTATATTTGGAAGTTCTGGGGTTTTTTTTAACCTGATCTTTTTATTATACAGTCAACTTCTGTTCTGCACAGAACACTTTGCTGCATGCCTCCACTCATCCCACAGCTTACTGCTTCCCAGAGAGGCAAACTGGTTTCAAAGTCCCGTTAACTATAGCCATGATCACCTTGTAAGATTGGATCCTCTGCAATTTAATAGCATTGTTGGACTGCTGTTAAAAAATATCCTTAGAGGGGAGACAAAATATGCTTGAAAAACTCATGAAAGACTGGAAAGTTATAAGATTTAAAATAAAAGATGAAATTAGAATTAACAGATAGCAAGTTAAGAACAGTCATGGGTTGCCAAACACATAGTACATACTGATTTCCTATACCAATACACATTCTTGTGTGAGAGAGATGGATTTCTAAGAACCAATGCTTCAAATAAATCTTAAAGGCCAGATTTTGAAGAAGCAGACCTTCCTGTACAGACCTCTTCTGAAAGTTTGGTCCGTTTTCCCCTGTATCACAAACCTCCTGTTAATCACTACACTTCAATACATACATGTCTCACTGCAAGATACAAAGAGCAGCACAAACATTTATGTAACTTCCAGAAAAGTACGAGACTCTTCTTGGCTAGCTATTAGCAGACTCCTACCTTCTCCACTTTAAACCAGACATATTAAATTAAAGCAAAGTAAATAGAAGTCTGTCTTTTGATGGTATAAGCATAGTTATTGCAGAACTAATGTAGGTACACAGGTATCACTTCTGCTACCACCTGATCCTCAAAATGGTTCAACCTGCAGAAAAAAAAAAAATACTGCTGCCTTTAAACTGTTGCAAACAGTTTATGACCACAACTGGCATTTGTGGTTATCAGGGATCACTCAATGCACGGGCTTTCCGTGGATAATCCTTCCTGTGCTCTTCCAGGTTATTTGTAGACCTTGCTGAAGCTACAGAGCAATAGCTATTGGTATCAAAACTCCCAACGCTGTCCCGAGCCAGGGAACAGAACTAGTAAAGGCAGGAAGTTTTCAGAAGCTGTCTAGGGAAAGTTACTTTCGAATAGCTGGTACTGTTGCAGCTTCCTCAGCCACAGCAGATGTTGCCTGTTACAGGGTTCTCCCTCTTCTCATGTGTCTCAAAGGAACAAAGAAGCTGGGTTAGCAGAAATGCGTGCTTATATTAAGCAAGAGCTGCTCTGAATTTTCTCTTAATGCAGAATTTATGCTAGATTCGCACTTGCTAACACACAGGCCCTGGACAGGATACTAGAGTGTTCTTTTCCCCTCCCCCCCCCCCACTAACTGAATCCAAACTGAAGTTTTCCAAGACTTAGAAAGATGCTTATCATTGGAGAGTCCCATTATTGTTAAACGCCATCTACAATCTAAATCCATTTATGAAGAGGTGAACAGTGTTATAGCAACCGTGCATTTCAGAATCTAAAGTTTGTTATGAAAATACCGAAGACTTCTCACGCAAAGAAATTCTCTTGTGCTTTAATTCACAGCCCACAGGGATGTGAACAGGCATTTCCCTCTTCCATGTGTACTGACTGAAATGGCAAGCCTGCCGAGCTGCTGCTTACTGCCTGCCTTTTATCACATCACTTCTGATGTCACATAGATACAGCGTCTAAAATGTTTACATGGAAATGATCAACTGTTGAATAGAGCCAGTTCTAAAAGAAATAAATAAAAACCCACCACCCACAGACTGTATCTCGGTAACTATTTTTCTGTATATGCATATATACATACACACACTTTCAGGCAAAGATTAGCAGTTACTCCCAATATTAATACACAACCGATTTCAGAAAACATTTGAAAGCTGATTCTGCCTCAGCTCTTAATTTACTTTCTTTTAATTTAGTAGTATTGAATATACAGTCAACAAGAGCTCATTAAGACCTGTATGTGCACTCATCAATCACCCGCGTCAGTCCCGGGTGCAGCGCTGGCCGGTGCTCAGGCCCGCACTCATTCTAATGCAAGATTTCCTCATTTTGATAGCTGAACAAAACCAGATACAAGCAGCAGTAGTCAAGAGTTTTTCCATCAGTTTCAGTGGACTTGGATGAGACCCTGTTTACTGAATCAGTCACTCTGTAGTAAAGCAAAGCTAAGACACATTCCTTCGTTCCCAGATAAGAAAGAAAATTAAAATCAACTCTTTGTAAATGACATCATTGCCATGCATGAAGCAACTCCTCCAACAAGACCTGCCTAACTTCCTGACAA
This sequence comes from Aptenodytes patagonicus, assembly GCF_965638725.1. Lineage (NCBI taxonomy): Eukaryota > Metazoa > Chordata > Aves > Sphenisciformes > Spheniscidae > Aptenodytes > Aptenodytes patagonicus. The sequence goes on from NC_134954.1 coordinate 8,005,748, forward strand.
GCGGGGAACAGATCAGGTTACAGCTGTTTATTAGTGCCCAGACAGCAATCAAACCACAAAAATCTTCTTGAGAGTGGGAGTGGATGGAGTCATGGCACAGGCTGGGTCTTGCTTGAACACGCCGATTGGATGGCCCTGCTATAAACTGTCATCGGGGCTGTGCAGCTGAGAGCAGGACACAATTAACATCAGCTGTCTAAGTGAGAAAGTTTACTCAGCTTCTGCCTTTTAGTAGCCTTGCCCTCTCTGTGTCTCTCATAAAATATGTATCTAGAGAAGAGCGTGCTTCTTCTTAAGCTGTTGTTTAGCAAATCCAGCTGTTTAAACAGAAGCAGTCACACACAGCACCAGGCATTGTTAAAGTCCGTTTTCTGACAGCTAATCAATCCATCAATGAAACTCAGCAGTTAAGATTTGCAAAAATGGTTTCTCCTTAGACTAGTCTTTGCGTAAAAAAGGAGAAATTGGAGCTGGAACTGGAGCCATCCTGAAGATGCGTAACTGTCCTTCATGCCTGCACCATGGTTCATGTTGTCAGCAGACACTACCTCGCTGATTAGTCAGTTCTTTTGAAAAAGCTGCCCTACAGCTTCACGTCTGGCCATATGTCCAGATACTGGACATGTAAAGTTCTCCAAACAGAAACACAGGCCATGCAACCCTGGAAGGAGGAAAAAAAAAACCACCGTACTTTTCAAAGATCCCTTTTCTGTATGAACAAGCAACTTAAACTCCACACTTGTGAGATACAGGTAAGTGCCCTGCCCCAAACAACTCAGTCCTTCAAATCATGAAATAGCATCAAAAACTTCTGTCCTCAGAACATACATCATGACAGGTCATGTATGACACATATTTCAAGATGCTTTTAACATCAAACACCTGGGCCGGCAACTTCAGTCATTAAGTTTATGGACCTGGTTCTGATCTCACACCAACATGTGGACGATTGTTTTACAGTGATGTAAAACAGAATTAGTAAACTGCTTACGAGGATAGCCTAAGGAAACACTTTGCTGTATTAAAGTTTCATGTGAACTACAAAACTAAAGGTAAAAAATCCTTTTTTACTTTTTTGCAAAAAAGAGTAAAAAAAAATTACAACAGCAATTCTATTAGATACTGATTATTTTCTGCACAGCTGATTTCAGCGAGAACCCCTAACGGGCTCATTCAGTACATTAACACTTAGACCCACAGATACAGAATTAACTCTCAGGGGAATGGCACTTAAATGCCAAACCTACTTTTGTTTAACATTCTGTCTTTTTTCCTTACAGTTTGTTTGCATTAATTACAAACACCACATGTGTCAGCTTTAAAAACATACTTGCAGTTACATTGCAAGAATCAGTACTACTACCAAAAAGGACTCCCCCCCCCACCTCCCCATGTCTATTTTCCAAGAAAATCCACAGTGAATTAATAAATTTGCAACTTGTCCAAGAAGGAACCCTGGAATACTTTCAAAGGGCAGACCATAAAAGCTGGTGAGCCAACCACTAAAATAAAGGGTGTTTCTTCAGAATTGTCCTATAAATTTTGACGTAATGTTTTAAGCCAAGGCAGAGTTCTACTGTTTAGCCTTAAACTATTAAGGAAATTAGTCTGTAATTACTTTGTGCTCCATTACAAAAACAGTCATGTGTTTTAAAAGAAATTATACAGTAATCCACAGTATCTTTAATTTTGGTTCAAGCAGAATGAAATGATTAAATACGTCAACTGTATAATTTGTCAATAATCTAAATATTTCAACAATTAGTAGGTACCTAAGTTTCTGCAGTCTCAGCGCTCAGTTAGAACCAATATCATTAAAATATTACATATATTAAAAAAAGGCATATAGACATGCGCACACGCTGAGAACATGAAGAAGCCAGATTACTCTGACCATCAAATAGAAGATTTACTCTGTTTCTTTAGTGGACTTGTCATTTGTTTGTTTTTCCTTCTACTACAAATTGTAAAAGGAATTCTAACTCCTGGAAATAAAGATATCTGGGATGAAACAGTGACTTTACATATTTAGTCTCCTCATGAGCAGTGTAATCCATGTTTTGAAAACTGAATTCTCCGTAAGGAAATACTCCAGAAGCCATTCTATTAAACCACCTAAAGCCACTTGTGGTGTCACAGGCTGTGCTTGCAAGCACGTATTCCTTGATGATTAAGTGTCATTTATTCTCTAGAGCTACAACATTCCCACACAGACAGACACATTCCTGCTACTGATCTGTTTGGTCAAGTTGTGTTTTGTGCTGGAGGGAACCATGCTCTATGTTTAAATTAAGAGGGAACAAAAATATTCTTCACTTTCAAACTTGTTTGCCTTGCAACTGGTCCCTCAGGGGTCCCTTAATGTCAATAAAAAAATTGACATTATAAATTAAAACAAAAATGCCCTTATTGTGACCATACTTACTCTTCATGACAAGGGAATTCACTTGAGCAGCATGTCAAGTAATTTATATTTCAGACTAGCAGCTCTACACAAATGGAAAGATACTGCTTTTGACTACACAGTGTAATAGTACTAACTCAAGAGACAAACTAAACACTTCCCCATGAAGACACCGAGTCACTTTTGCTTAAGTAAGCAGCAGCAAGGGAAAAAGCCAAGAACTCGGACGTAAATCATGACTCTCCAGAATATGCCACCAATGTAAAGAAAACTTTGAGAAATAATCCGTTAGTTTAGATCCTTGCCAGGAACACGTTTCACACAAAACCCCCCTAGCTCAGATAACCATGGTGGTCATTCCACTGCACCTTTACACTGCAATTTACAGCATCAAATATTGATGATGTCACAACTGTTTTATTTTTTTCCTGTTTTAATTAGAAATACATTTTACAGTCAAAGCTGCAGTGATCCTATCCAACCCCACTGCATATCGCAGAGAAAAGCAGTGTCACATCCACCACTGTGGTCTGCCTCCACAGCCTAATTATTCCGTCCACCTAAGGAAAGAAAGAAAAGCCTGGCCAAAAAACCTCTAAAATTTTTTTTTTTTTTTTTTTTTTTTTAATTTTGCAACAGAGACCGGCATTGTGCAGCCTCTAAACCAGGTGCTATGAAGAACTCAGACTGCCAGCTTTGGGTGCTTTCAAGGACGAGTATTTTCAAGGGAAAAATATGTGACGGAAGAACAACTTTGCTGCTTTGCACCTCCTCCACAGCCATGTTCACTTACTTTTAACTAATTTCCAAACACACACACCCCACACTACACAGTGTTTCATTTGTTATTCACCATTTATTTCAAAGCTGGAGCCTAAAGGTATCTACGCGAGTGATCATTACCCACCTGAAGTGGTGCACACTGATGCTACACGCGTTCCTAAATACTCCCCAGGGAGTCGGGATGATGGCGTCCCTGGGGCAGGGGTAACCCAAACGCTGTCTCCTGCTGGGTCGGGTCCTGGGTACGTCACTCTGTGCCTTTACCCTTCACCTGTAAGAGGCGGGTGGCAGCTTTTTCGTACAGCCTTCACAAAAAGGGAACAAAACTCCCAAGAGACCTAGAGGAGGTTTTTCCCCAACACGGGTTTATGCAGCAGTTTTAGATACTGTGGTGACAAGATGGGACAAAATTAGCATCAGTAGAGAAGCAAGAAACAGAAAATCAGGCAGAGAGACGGAGGCAGGCGTAGAGTGCTGTAGTCAGGGCCTCTCCTCCACCAAGCAGGCCAACTCTTTCAGTACTCCTAATAAGTATGTCAAGATGGTCGAATGACTGAATTCCCTTGTTTGTGCACCACAGGTGCCTCAGAGGGAAAGGCCTATCGATCGCCCACTGTCACTCACAGCAACCATTTTGGCTGAGCCCAAAAAAGTCAACAGAAATGGCAATAGTATGTATCTCCAAGTGAGTCCTTGCACAGCTAGATCAGTCAGCAATTACTGCTTGAAGCATTTGTGACCGGCATTTGGCGGACGCCGGGGTGGAGGAAAGCCTGCTGGCTCAGAGCGCTCCCGCAGCCTGCTGGGCTGCTCGCACCTCCCGGACGGGCTGGCTCTGGAAAGCCACCCACGCTGCCAGGGCCCCCTCCGTGACAAACCCCCTCCCAACCCACCCTCCCACCCTTCACATTTCGGGAGCACATACAGACAGCAATGAACCACGGGGCCCACCTCAAAAGCTGCCCGTTTGCCGCCGTTACAACCTGCAGCCCGAACGCCTCAGCGCAGCCCCACTCCAGCCGGCCAAGTCCCCACAGCTGTTCTGGGGAACAGACTCAAAGGCAGCAAAGCCATTTCCCGTGCAAACAGCTGATTAATAAAACATTTTAGGTAGGAACATCATTTATGTCTGTTGCCAAGAGCAGTGTCTGCTTCTAGCGCAATGACAAATGTCTTTTCCATTCGCTTTCCACACGTCCTGGACTGCATTAACATGATAAGCAACGTGCATGCAGCAAGTATGGTGCAACGGAAATATTTTAACGCTGTTGTATTAACACAGAAACTTTTGTATCTTCACCATACAGGAGCCGGTGTTTCAGAGCTCAACAGTGCTCTTTTCTGTGATTGCCTGAAACACAAAGCTGAGACAAAGGAGCACAGGAGGGATTTCTGCAAACATGGTTTGCCGCAGGGCTGCGCTGACTGCTCATTGCTCAAGTAACCACTGCTGTGCAACAGGCAGTTCTCTTGCTATAACTTTTCCAAGCAAAGCAGTAAAGTCTTATTAAGAAGTAAAGATGCAACTTGGCAGCCAGTTTTAGACACTCTTGTTACAGATGATTTCTGAAGCAAGCAATACTGATGGACCGCTTTAAAATCTGACAGGGTGTCTTTGGTGCTGCTTTACACCAAGTTGTACAAAGTAGCAAGAGACTAGAAATTAAAACCCAGATTTCTAGAACTGGAGGCACGCTAAGGTCTGCCCCTCTTCAAGCAATACAGCACAGGCTCAGGGAAAACATTTAAGGGTTAAAACTGGAATAAAAACAAGTAACACAGCAGGCAGTGTCTGGGGTCAGGAAACTACTCAAGGAGTGGTTACAACTCAGCAGAGCCTGCTACAATTCAGGCTACACATGTTTAAATTTAAAAGAATTAAGATTTTCCTGTGTGAACACCTATATATAAATGTATCAGTGCTTTCTAGCACTGTAATTTGTGTAGCATCATTTTTATTATTTATATAGATGTAGCATTTTGGTTTGCCGAATCATACAGCGCTGTCTGGACTACGCACTCTTTGCTTTTCACACCTTTGAATACCAGCAAGATTAAAGAAAAATCCTTACCATGCCAGCTATCAGCTTACATCAGCTTGAGATCCCACAACTCAAGTATGTAGTTAAAAGCGGCATTATTTGAATAGATATTTTTGAGAAAATATAACTGCGATTGCAATAACTGATTTCCAAAGGAGCTCGACTTACAATCTCACTGCCCTGACTACAGACACAGGAGCTCAACGTTCTACTCCAAACATGCCCCCGTAGGCTGCACCTCCGAGGGACAGTCTGAAGGCTGAACGGTAATGCTCACACGCCCCTGACAGACTGCGAACTACAGTGCACACCACAACCTTCCGAGAAATCCTCTGAACAGCTAAAAGCAGCAAAGCATTAAGAAAACTGGAAATGAGAAGCTAATTGAGTACTCTGGTATTCATCAACACTTTTTTTTTTTTTTTAAACACTAGTTATCAACCAAGTCAGCAGTTTTCCTATCAAAATTAGAACTTGCTGACAAAACTTGCCTCTCAAAAAAAGGAGCTTCCTCCCGCACACCAGAAGAAAATTAAGCTCAATATTAAAAATAACTTGATTACACCCTTGAGTAAACAAGCCAAGAACTGAAACTATTTTGGATTTCATGTGGTAATAATCTAGTGGGATGAAATACCTTTGTACGCCTAGAATAGAAATCAGAGATTCTAAAACAGTATTAGAGCAAGAAATATGTTTTGGCATATAGTTGGACATACATGTGCTTGGACACATCTCTCTGAGGGAATTTCCTGTATACATTCTTTTATTTTACATGCCGAAGATAAAATTTCTTTCTCTCTTCTGGCTCCTTGAAACTAAAGTGACTACAGAACGCAACGAGCACAAAGCAAGCAAGCCTCTGAGGGACGGGAAGGGGCACCGAAGTCTCCAGCCGACTTTTGCATGAAGTAGGAAACTTCAGCAGCAGTTGCAACAGTTCAGGGAAGAAGCGAATGACGCTATGCTTTTGCCAGCCTTGGAAAAACATGTTCATTAATACCTTGTCTCAGGGAAAGGGAAGAAAAGCCGGGGGGGGGGGGGGGGGGGGGGAGGAGAAAGTCAGGGAGACTCACTTCCCATTAAGGAATCTTTTTCTTCTTCAAGGGGGGGTTGTGCATCTATTTCTGTATGACTATCTCCGGCGGGTTGAAGCACTTTTCAGCCAAGCGGTTCCTCTCGAGAGCAACCTGGGGAGCCCTGCCCCGGCCGGCGCCGCAGCCCCCTCCCGCACCGCCGAGCCCGCTCCGGCGCCCAGAGCGGCATTTTAAAGTGCGGGGCGGAGGAGGGGGATGGGGGGGTGGAAATTAATAAATCGGGAAAACGGCGGTTCCCGGCCTCCGCACAGGAGACGGGAGGGTTTTCCCTTCCTGGCGGATGTTACCGAGCCGGCGCCGGTACCGCCCGGCCGGCAGCGCATCCCCGCCGCGGCCACCCTCACCGCGCCCGAACGCACCTCCCACAGGCGGCGGGACCGTGGGGGACCGCGCCGCGGGGCTCCGCCATCGCTCTCTTCCCCCCCCCCCCAACCTCCGCACCGCCCCGCGCCTCACCTGCGGGGCCGGGCCCGGGCCCCGGGCGCCGCTCCGCCGCCGCCGGCAGCGCCAGGGCCAGCAGCAGCGGCAGGAGGAGGCGCGGCGGCCGGGCGCCGCTCCACGCCATCTTCCCCCTCCGCACCCGCCGGCCTGCCGCCGCTCCCCGCGCCGCCAGCCCCCGAGAGCGGGGGGGAAAGGGGGCGGGGGTTGAAAACGAGGGGAAAAACCGGTGCCCGGGGAGCCGCCGCGCCCGGGGTGCCGCTCCTCCTCCGCTGCGGCCAGGAGCGAAGGGCGCTGCCGCCCGCCCCAGGCTTTATACGGCGGTGGGAGGACCCGGGCAGCGAGGGCGCCCGGCGGCGCAACGGGAGCCGCTTGTGGCCGCCGCGCCCGGGAGCACGCTTGCTCCTGCTGCCGCTGCCGCCGCCGCCGCCGCCGCCGCCGGGGGAGGGGCGAGCGGCCAAGCCCTGCCTCGGTCTCCGCCGCCCGGGCCGCCGCCGTAGGTGCGCGGCGCTGCGCACGCCCGCCCGCCCGCCCGCCGCCGCGGGGATGGAGCGGGCCGGGCGCCGGGAGTGCGGACCCAGCAGCTGCCCCGGGTCGAGCCTGGCTCGGCCCGGCGCGGTGCCTCCGCTGCCGGGACCGGCCCGGGTGCGGGGCCGAGCTGGCGCTAGCGACCCACTCCTGGAAACGTTCCCGGCGGTGCTGGCCGCATGGGGAATTATACTCGCCTCCCCCTCAAAGCATTTCGTCAGTGGTTTCGTTGGCCGCCATTACGTCCCGGTAAACGTATTCCTGAAAATGTAAGGTTGTTCGGGAGATTGTGAGCAACCGAAGCCGTTACTCCACGACCCAACAAAAAACAACCTAACCCTTTCGCGTATGGGCGTTAGCGCTGTTGGCATCGGGGCCGCACTGCGCATCCGATCTGCTTGCGAACGACATAACCTGTCAAACCCTCCATCATTTTGTCATTCGGATTTCCATAAAAGAACACAGTTCGTTTGCCTAATCTTAACACACAAAACTATTACACTTTTATCATTAAAGAAACCACCCAACAAACCGCCAAATTACTGAAGGCAAGCACGGTGATGATGAAGGAGAGGTACTGGCCCACCTCCACTATTTTTCCTATTGCGATACAAAGTATTTTCGAAAAAATACTGTAAACAACAGCTTAAATGTTTAAAAGCCATGTAAAATTATAAAAGCAGATGGTAGCCTATTGGAATCAGTGTGGATTTACACCTTGCAAATAGTTTTTGAGGACCAAAGGCATAATCCCAAACAAAACTTAGTGCTGAAAGCAGGATTCATGTATCTGAGATCCACCTATATAATCGTCAAATAGACACCTCATTTTTTATCCTAAATGTCTCTATGGGCCTAACAGATGTGCTTTTCTGGAGCCACATTGGAAAGAAAAAAGGGGGAAAGAAGGGAAAACTTGACCTTGGCTACTGCAGCTGTAAGAACTACATGCTTTTGTTTGGAACCCTGAGCAGAAATCAGAGCCTGCATCATGTGCCCAGATGCTTTTATGGTTAATTGGGAGAGGTCATTCTTTCTGGACCAGGCAGCACACACAGCAGGGAGGGAGGTAGAGCAAACCAAAGAAAAAGACTGGGTCCTCATTCCCAAGGAGCTCCTAGAAGAGAGAAGGCCCAGGAGAGCAGCAATCGAGAAATACTGAAAATGCGTTCATGCAATGATGAAGCTGCAGTTGCCAACTATAGGAGAAACAAAAAAGACCCTCCAGTTCTTGGGCAATTACTCATGACCTATTTTCTCCTGCCACCTCTGTCAGGCACACAGAGATTCACCAGAGAACAAATATCTTTTGAATGCAGACAGCATGACCACGTTTATGCACACATCCATGAACGGCCTCTGCTTACTCTTCCAAGAACCAGCACTACTGCTGCTGATCAGCTTACGTAGGTACATAGACTGCGTTAGCGGAAAGCGAGCAATGCCACCACTGGGATGATACTGCAAGTACTCTATCTTCATTTTTTTAAAAATCAAGTTCAAGATTTCAAATAAAAAATTGGGCCTATGAAAAATGAAGATGGAAAAAATAGTTACTATATTACAGCTATAGTTTTAAGGTGAAAAACAGGTAAACAAACGTTTCAAAAGAGATCCTTAACAGATCGAACCTCACCTCAGATCCAGAACAGCTTAATGGTAACACTTGTACTTGGAGATACAAAGGAAGTGTAATTACAAAGCTGAAAAATTAAGAACTCATCGAGAAGGAATTAAATCACAAGAGACACGTAGAACACACTTAATACCATCAACTATGAAAGAAATGACAGATGACTGCAATAAAGTCTGAGGGGAAAAAGACAGGACTGTTGGGCATCATTTCAGAATACTATGGAGATGATGTCACGGCTCCCACGGACGGGACGGGTAGCAGATGAAGCTTCAGCCCTGAGAATTGAGAGTAAAATCAGCAGCTGAGTGTCACGTACACACACAGTGCTCTGAGAAATCGCAGCCCGGCACCTCACCTCTGTCAGAAGCAGCAGCTAGTTTCACCAGAGACTAATGCACAGGTCCTGAAACAGCACTGTTAGGTGGAAACCAACAGGCGTAAAGAGGAGGGAGCATCCAAGAGAAATCCTAAGAGGCATTTTGTTATCAAAAACTACGTGTAAACAGTAGCAGGGAAGAATGAAAAGAATTAGTGAAAGAAGGCTGCAAATATGCAATAATGAAAGAAAAGGAAATAGCTGCCAAAGACCGATTTCGAATGTATGAGGAAAATGGGTTGAGAGAACTGTGATATAAAGACAGCTCATACCTACAAGTGCAAGCCCAGACTTTGACTAGAAACTTTTACATTTTCTTGTCATTTTCCTTGGTCTCTTGAAAGCCAATTTCATTTTCGACTGTTCTTAAAAAATGCAAGCTTTGCCCCCAGAGAGAAAACAGAGCTGAAAGCTACCCAAAACACTGCTTTCAAAGTGACAGATGTGGCCAAGACATCTCCTGTCCCCCGAGACTTCACTCGGACACTGGCCGATGGAAGGGAAAATGCTTGTGAAACTTCAGAACTGAGCTCCGCCAGCTGCGCAGTGCCCAAGGGCTCCGTCTCACCCTGCCTCCACAGACACTTGGGTTAGAAATGCTACTTTCATCCAGAAATACCAACTTCAAGGCCTGAACTGGCAGCTGGTGGTTAGCAGGGTCTTCAGCTCTCCTGGTGCTGTTGCAAGCTGCTTCAGTACGGTATTACTGTTATAGTGTACTCAACACTTAAATCTCTGAACTGCTAAGTAGGAACTTACCCTCAAATCAAAATAATTTTAAATAATAACAGAGTGTAATACAATGTCCATGTATGCACATTATACTACAGAGGTTAACTCCAGAAACAATTCCTTACAAGTGTCCCAAGAAACAGTCTCACCTTCTTGCTGTTGTCACTATTTGCTCCTTTGACTTTTGACTTTATCAAGCCTTTTTCATAAAGAATAAAACCTTCCTTTTCCTCTGCAACAAGGCAATTTCTTCATGAGAAATGACTCAGTTTGGTTAAGTAGGCGTGGAGGAGGGGAGAGAGTTCATTCATTAGCTGTGGGGCTCTGAACGTGGGAGCCCAAGGAGTTTTCTTCAACTCCAGCAACAGTGAGCAAAACCAGAAAGGGAGCAACTGCAAGCAGTCCTTGCTTCAGAAAGTCACTATGAAAAGTGATTTTCTGCAGCCTCACAATCAGTTGCCAAACTAATTTTTTTTTTTCAGACCCAGTGCATTTTCAACAGATCAGCAATAATATCTAGAATTCAGCTGGCAGATACTTGGGCAAAATTCTACAGGACCTCTTCAGGAGGCAACAGCTTCCTGACCTATTAGTAATCTCCATTCCTTCAGTGCCTTTTCCTCAGATGTATAGATAGTTCTTTTGCAGTCTCAGTAACTCCCTGTCTGTATTTGCCTATCCCTACCTCCTTTTCCCCGTCTCTTTCCTAATTGTCTGTAGGAAATCATCATGGGGTTGGCAACTTCCATCTTCCCCAAACCACCGACAATTTTATATTTCAAAATGCATATAGCTGGTGCCACATGGAATGGAAACAGACGTAGTTCATTGCATCGCCAGCCCGTCACTGCAGCCAGATGGAGCTAGGTCCTGTAGTAGGAATCTGCCTTCTGAATCACAGGAGCTTCTCATAAGAGACCTTTTTCACATCCTCTAACTAGTCTTCATTTCACTGTCTTTAAGAAGAACACAGTCTGTGCTCCTCCTGTGCTTTACCTGTCCTTGAACTCACCTCACCTTGCATCTAGGTCTCAAAATCTCTTCTTTTATTCTGGAGCCCCACTAGAATACCTTTTCCACAGATGCTAAAATGGAGCGGTGTTGGTCACATGAACCTCCTTCCCTAATCTTGCAACACTGAAATTGTTCATTATACAGTAATAAAATCAAAAGAAAAGAAAAATAACAAGATTGGTCTGTAGAAAGCCATGGGACAGAAGGAATTGTCAACAATGCACCAGCAGTATTCCAAGGATTAAAAAAAAAGTCATCCTGCAAGGATCCTAAGTCCCTTACCTCAATAAAGATCATAAAGAGTTTTCTAACAGATAATGAATTTGACATATAACAGTCAAAAGTCTACTTCGTCTGGGCAAGTCAGTCATTCCCCATGTATTTTCAATAGCAGCAGTCATTAGTCATTTGTTACAAAGAACAAATTAATTCCTCTCCCATTCTGTCATAGCTTGTCCCCGCAAATATCTTTCTAGTTTCATAAAATTTGTCCTCTCTTTGTGTTACAGAGGTAATTCCGTAGCCCTGTGATTTCACTGCCCGGGTCAAGTGCATACAAACTATAGAATTGAACAGAAGTTTTTGGCTTCATGTGGTTATATCACTGATCTAATTTATTATATCAAAGTAGTAACCCTCAGTTTAGTTTTGAGATTAGATTAGTAAAACACCTTTGAGTTAGTAAGTCATACTTATTTTTTCCAGTTAAATGACTTACCCTGTGTAATTCCTAAAAAGAAAATACTGGTTTTGAATTATAAATTCAACACTTATCAGTATTTTACATGAGTCAGGGGTAGCTGAAAATAGAAGTTTGTTATTATAGAATAATACTAATAGAAATTAACATTCCAAAGTAATAGAAAGCTTAAAAAATCCCTTTTCGGTCATAGGAAAAAATGTTCTTCAGATACATTTTGTTTAGATGCTTGTGGCTGTTTTAATTTGACCTCAAGCCAATGAAATACTAGAACCAAACTAGAATTAAAAAAAGGAAGTATGTATATTTTGTGCAAAAATACATCAATATGAATGTAAAGGCCCATCTGGCAATAATATGGCATTAAAATGTGCATCACATTGCCTGACTTAGTATGTGCATGCGAGCCTTTAATAAGGGCCTCTTAAGTACTTCAACCCTAATAAGAAATCTTCCATAGACATTTCATTTCCAAGGAATCAGGCTAAATGTTACTGAAATTCTACTCTCGCTGCCTGAAAATAGTTTCTCTTCGGTTGCCTCCCTTTAATTTATCCTCAACTTCAATAAGAACATTCCTTTGAGTTGCCACCCCAGTCTTGTTATTATGGGTGTGATCCAGCCCGTTGCCGAGACGTGCTGAGCACTCCTCAGGGGTGCTGAGACCCCACTGGTTTCAGCGGATGCTCAGCACCTTTCGCTATTGAGTGCTGAGTGAATACTTCGGGCTGCAGTCATAGTTTCTTTCCCAAGCCACCCAATCAGAAATTACTTTGCTTCATTCACTCATTTATAATTATAACTATAAACAGCCTATACGAGCAAAAGATTAATAGTGTTAGCAAGCGTTTCCAGGGTATAATCAGCTGTCATCCCATAATTAACTCAAAAGATTGAACGAGTGGCTTTGAAATTACAAGGAGAGCTACATTCCTTTACTGAGACTGAGCAGCAAGACATGAGTGCCCATGAAAAGCTCTGCTAGGTTTTCGTCTGTGGTCCATCCTTTGGCATTTATGACATGACTGCTCCAGCCTCAAGGTCCTATCCTGCACTACAGAAGTCAGTGAGCATCATAAGAGAATAAATCCTGCTGACCTGGCCTTAAACCAGATGCTTTAGACCTCCGTCACTGCTTCTGGTAGACGCAAAGATCTGATCGCCATTTTTTGCTTTCATTGCATTCATTCTTACGTGATTTATATAGGCACAAGAAACTAAGAATTAAATCCCGCAGAGTGTATCTTGTAAACCCTGCTGATCAGGGTTGATCTTGTAAAGATTTCAGTCCCATCACCCAATAAACTATAAAACGCTTCCCAGAGCCTCAAATGAGAGGTGTTGAAATGGACAATTAATCATAGTGACTAATTTAAAGTCTTGCTTTTGTTATAGTTTAGGGATGCAGAAAAGAATATAGTGGAAAAGGAACTGACATTCAAGAAAACTGGCTGAAAGAAAAATAACTTTAAACATCTACTGTGGGATTAATAGGAACTAGTGGAAAAAAGCGTTTATGAAATTGTCTGAAGCTGGGAGTCTATGTGAGTGTTTGTGTCTATGTCAACAAACCATCGTAATGTAAAAAATGTTCCTCTGAAGTAAGCCTGTGGTATTAAACAGACTGAAGTGTGTCACGTGTATGACCAATAGAGGAGGGGAGGTCAGTATGTGTTTTACAATAGTTACCCTAAAGCCTACTTTTTTTGTGATTTCAGAAGCCTAGTGGAGACTCCTAGAGTGGCAATTTGGGAAAACCGCTGGAGCAGAGAAGCATGTCCCACAAGTATTCCCCTACGGGAAGACATCAGATTTCATATTCTCGATTACTGGAATGGTTTTGGTCGAAGTTTCTTTTCCTGCCCCTGCTCTGGGAGTTTTATGACTGTCCCGCCACAATGATCTCATTCTCTCCAGCTGACTTATATAAGGTAAACAGAAAATGCTGTCTGACAAAACCTAATTTTGACAGGTAGGTCTTTTTAGTCATCTAGTTTGATTTATAACAAAATTGCCATTAAATTAGTCTTATTCCCTACTTCCTGTATGATCTAAATGAGAAATCCCAAATGGTCCACAGAACAACTTCTGGCAGCATTTCTGGAGTGCTGGACTCAAGAAAGAAAGGAGATGGGGCTGGCCATTATTTTGCTGCTGCTAAAGTCCCCTTGCACAGAGCCTTCCAACTTCCACTTTTCAGCAGGCGTTGTGTGAAAGAGCGACCACGGGAAAGGTGAGGAAAAGCTAAGAGCCACAGATCTTACTTAATTTAGTGCCTGTCTGGTTGGTCAAAATATCGTATGGCTTTGCAATACCTAACTATTTTGCCTTTTGACAAGAAAACCTTTTGCAGGGAAAAAGAGGTGGCAGCCAATAAAAACAAGGCGTGGAAAGTAAAAATACTATGTTTAAATGAATAGTTAAATACAGTTGCCAGGAAAGTTGAGGTTGTGAGCATTGTCCCTGACACGAGCAAGAAAGCAAGAAAATCTCATGACTGAATCAGTAGGAGAACGTGCTTTCAAGCTTAGAAACATTTAGGAGCTAAACACTGCCTTTGAGGTTTTTTTTCTCATCCTGTTCTCCATCTTGCATTGCATGTGCACATAGTTTAATTTGGTAAAAAGGAATATGAAGCAAGGTTATGTTTGGATGACTACTAGAAAACTTTCTCTGCAGAGCAGGGGTCACAGCTGTTAACCCACGCTAGTGTACTTAATCACTTAAGTCAGTGACCGGTAGGGTAAGTGTGAGAGCAGAATAGATTCAGACCTTTAACACTAAAACCACCAGGAGTTACTGAAGCAATGAAAAAGTTTTAGGGTTTGGGCTGTGTACTGTGAAAGTGAAATGCATTCAGTCTGGATGCTGCTTCTTGATTGTACTTCTTAGGCCAGCGAGCAAAAGCACGTATGCCTTTTTTTAAGACTGGGAGCTTGACTGTTCTCAGCTTACACAGGAAAGGGCACAGAGGAGGCAAGCTTCGAATAGCAGCATAGTTCTGATAAATGTGATCCACTCTGCATTCAAGACAACTCACCTATCTGCTTGTCGTGGTTTAACCCCAGCCGGCGACTGAGCCCCACACAGCCGCTTGCTCACTCCTCCCTGGTGGGATGGGGGAGAGAATCGGAAGGGTAAAAGTGAGAAAACTCATGGGTTAAGATAAAGACAGTTTAATAGGTAAAGCAAAAGCTGTGTGCGCAAGCAAAGCAAAACAAGGAGTCCATTCACTACTTCCCATCGACAGGCAGGTGTGCAGCCATCTCCAGGAAAGCAGGGCTCCATCACGCCTAACGGTGACTTGGGAAGACAAACGCCATCACTCCAAACATCCCCCCTCTTCCTTCTTCTTCCCCCAGCTTTACATGATGAGCATGACGTCATATGGTGTGGGATATCCCTTGGGTCAGTTTGGGTCAGCTGTCCCGGCTGTGTCCCCTCCCAACTTCTTGTGCACCCCCAGCCTGCTCGCTGGTGGAGTGGGGTGAGAAGCAGATATAGAACGCTTCATGGATTTGCCTATCATCCTTGCGCAGGGGCCATGCTAATCTTCTCTGTATTGTTCCAATTTTAGTATATGTGCTGCCAAAGCGAGGACACTGCTGTTCAGGGAATGACTGAAATAAATTGAGAACTTCCAATAGATCCTCAAGAGGGCTCTTTTCAAAAGATTTGGAAATTTAATTATTTTTTAGCACATCACTCAACAGAAGCCAGAAGGATGGCTACTTTGAATCTTTGAAATAATGTCTTAGAGACTGCAGTTTGTGCTTCTTTAGTTCGGATGCTCAGGAAGATGAAGCCTCTAGCTAAGATAATTCTGATGACTTGTCAAGGTTGGCAAAACCTGACATTGGCAGTACATCTTCCTCCTGTAGTCTGGGCTTTAGGAGGGTAGTTTCAGAGGTGATCTGGCTGCTTCACTTCCAGATAATCCAAAGCCTGTACTGTTCAAGGCAACATACAGATTGATTCTACATTAGGGAATGTGATGGAATGAAATTCCTTCCTATTTAAAGAAAACTAAACAAACTTACTTTATGTATTGGGAGAAGGCAGCAACCTCCTCCAGAATGGGGAGGAACATCGTGATGAATACATAGCAGGAGTCACAGGTAGCCCAGCAGTGCTCCAGCACTGTGAATGGCTGTTCATAAAATCCCAAGCAGAATTAAGAAAGTGGCCAAAATTGCACATAGCCTGAGCATCACATGCTAACGACCCTGGGTCACTGTCTTCTTCTGATCTTCCCTCTTCC
Organism: Aptenodytes patagonicus; assembly: GCF_965638725.1. Lineage (NCBI taxonomy): Eukaryota > Metazoa > Chordata > Aves > Sphenisciformes > Spheniscidae > Aptenodytes > Aptenodytes patagonicus. The sequence goes on from NC_134954.1 coordinate 8,021,759, forward strand.
TCAGTCTTTCTTCAGTCCATAAAGAGGATATGCATAGTATATAAGGCTGTAGCCAAAATCACTTTCATAGGGTTTAGAAGAGTAGAAATCACAATACTCAACCTAATAGTGTCCCCAGATAAACTGTGCAGGCAGCCTCTATTCCAGGGTACCTAAAGGAGGAGGGAAACTTGGTAGGCACAGAGCGCATATCCCCAGGACGCTCCTAGTAAATGGCCAGGTAAAAGCCATCTTGTTATAGCAAAGAAAAGGGGTAAACACAAGTCCCCTTTCCTTGTATCCCTGTACCAATGTAAAGAAATTCTTTGCCTTTGAGATATTTACACATTAACAACATTCTTTGATGTAGCCAGAAAGAAATAAGGAAAACCTTATAGCCTCTATATCTGACTCTGGCAGGCAGCTATCTAGCAAATTATCACCTCTGCAAAACCCTTACTTACTGGAAAGTCTTATTAATGTGGCTGTCTCATTGCGCTTACATTCTGCCTGCTAGAATTCAGAATTCTGCTGAAATAAAGCCTGCAGAACTCACTGTTGCTCAGCTGTAATGCTCCCCACATGTAGTGGGGAATATTGATATTCTTGCATTCAGGTTCCCAGAGTGGGATTTGTATACCTGATTCAGGAAAAAAAAAAAAAATCAGTAATACTACTCTTGTTACTCTGCTTGGAAAGGCTAGGTAAACATTTGTGTTAAGCTACTAAGTTGTTTCTAACCAGATAGATTTGATACAAATTATAAACAAAAAATATCCTTTATGCCAGTCACTTTCATATCATTTCCCTTGCACGTATCCCCGTTTTCAAGATGCTGCTTCTTCACTTTTTCTACCAAAATATGCTCATGCCATGTAGCCAGAGCTGTATTAGTACTGTATTAGCCTAGTCTCAGTGTAAAAGCTCCGCAGGTCCATACAGACTTCATTCTCTGTGTTTCATGACAGGGACATGTGACTACCTTTAGCTCAGTCCCCCTTTTTTTGTGCATAATCTTTTGTTCTGCCAGCTCTGCGTGGAGACGACTCAACCGCCTCCAGTCTGTCCGCCAGCCTGCTCCAACCTGGAGCAGTGCTCAGAAACACCGACACGCCTCTCCAGCCCTTTGGTAAACGCCCTCAGCCGTGAGTACAGCATTTCCAGTCGTGTGGCCTTCATCTTTTTTTCAAGATCCTTTTGAAGCTGTTGGTTCGTGAGATGCAAGAATCGGATCCCAAGACCGTGGATCACTTAATCCTCTCACTTTGCATGTGTTTTTACGCTAGCCAGTTGGAGTTTTTGTACCTAAACTGAACGCAGATCGAGGGAGTTGTTGGATCAGGCCCCTGGAGGTTAGTGCCATCTGAAAGTTTTCAAGCTGCCAGATAACATAAAAGCCACGGTTTCTGGTTCTCAAAATAGTGTCCATGAAAGTCATTTTGAAATTCTACTGTGTGCAAGGAACTAGGAACTACTACAAACATTGTTAGTTTCTCATCCAAAGGCAAGGCAATTTTTTTTTTTTCAACCTTGCCTTCCTGAATAGCACATCCATATTATAAACAATTTTGGAAGTTTTTCAAGACAAAAAGCGTTTAGTGGACATCTTTCCTCAGACAGGAACATCAAGTAATCCCAGTAGATTATTATTAATTTGATTTTATTGTTGCTATCCATTTGGTAAATTTGGTATTGTTTGACTCCAGAGGAGCGTCAGACACATTGTGCACAGCGTTGTAGTGACAGTCTGCAAAAGCCTACCGAGCACCACCCGGGCTAGCAGGGGACTAGCAATCTGAATAATGATGTTGAGACTATTATTAAATATTTACTGAGCCATCAGGACTCCTCAAATCACTGTATAAAGCTGTTGTGAGGTATTAGTATTGCCACAGGCTATTCATGTTACCCAGTTTTAAGGTTCACCCCCCTAGAGATAATAGTGATAACCTCCCCAGTTTTCCAATCCAAAGAATAGAAATCACTTGCTCACAAAACAAAATATAATCTTTAAATTGGACCATGCCTGAAGTAGCTACCAAAGCCAGAGAGAGCACTACGATGCAATTTCCAAAGGAAAACGAAGACAAGGTAAAGGCAGAAAAAAAATCCCTCTAAATCACAGAAATTCAAGAAAACGCATACATCGCCAAAGCCAAGCTTCTGCAAAATCTCAGTTGCAGCCTCTTTCTCTTCTTGGTACCTTGTGTGTCTTTTTTCAAATCAGTGTCAGAGAGGTTGAAGATTCTTGTTTCATTTCTGATTTCATTTAATCCTGCTCTTCCTATCTTCCTTCTGCTGTTCGTGAGCAGCCCAGCTTGCTGTATATCAATATGCATTTGTTCTGTTGAATTATGACAAATAATTCTCTAGTTCTCAAACATAATTCTAGCGTTTTATTCCCCTTATGCTCTAGGACTATAATTGAGACAGCTGATGGTGCAGCTGAATATAAGCTTCCATAAACAAACGCTGTGCATTTGAACTCAACTGCACGTAGGCCATCCACACACTTTTTCCACTCTGGCTGTTTCTCCCTGCAGCCAGTTGGGGAACATGTTTTGGCCATGACTCCACTGTAGATTACTCCACATCAGACCGACATCTGATTGGAGTAAGGAAAAAGCTACTGGTTAAATATCCATGATTTTCAGTCGGCATGCCAAGAGCTTCAGAGGAGATGCACTCCCTCTCTCTTTTGAAAAGGATCAGCGCTCTCAGGCTGACCTTCAAAGCCGAGCTCTGTTTGTGGGAGTGTGTACTCTTCACCTCTCAAAGACAGGGAACTTACTGCAGCACTTGAAATTTTACTGGCTGTGTTTGCTTTTCATGTAGTGTAGACAGGGGATATTAGGCAGGGATTTGCTTTACAATCACCCTTTATATAATTTACTCTTTTTCTTTTCATCCCAGAGAAAGCCTAACCTTTTTCCCATGGAATTTCTTTTAAGTGAGTCACAGAAGTCAACTGTTGCCCAGGCACTTACAGGAAAGATGGATTTACATTTTATGTGCATTTTTAGGAACACTCTTCTGTCACACCATACATCTCAATGACTAAATTAGGTCATTCCTTTGCTTTTTCCCTCTTTGCATTGTAGAGGAAAACAGACGTGATTTATCAGTCTGTCATTATGGAGGAGGTTTGATTCTGAGTTTGTCCATCCACTTCTAACTCCACACAAACCTCAATCTGTGATTCCCATCATTTTGGGGCTCCATAACCGGAGAGCATGACTGGCCAGAGAAAGGCTTTGATACTTTGGTGATTAAACATTTAAAAAACACCTAATGTAGATGATGGATGGATGACAGCAAGGAAGCAGCATCTCTCTGTGACTGGTCTCCCCCTAACCCACTGAAAAATACTTGGCGGTCAGCAAAGATTCAGAAAGCAGGTACTAGCAAATATGCTGTGTTTCTCCACGTATGCTGTGCCTGAGGTGGCTGTTCGTGACAAGTCACTGGGGGACAGCTCATGTCACTGGCAACAGGACCTGCAGCCACTCGGCACAACGCCTTGGTCCTCCCCAGCTGCCGCAAGATTGCGCCCTATAGCACTGCTATAGGGAACCCAGTGGTGATAGCAGAAGCGAATATTGCTTTTAAGGAGATGATTTGTGTGAATGCTTTTCAGTCTTCTACAGATTTTAAACTTATGGTATAAATTCTTAATCTTGCACTAAAACTCATTCAGGAGTTGCATATGTAAACTTTTAAACCAAAGTAACCTTTTGCACTAGTCATCTGCTCCATTATTAGCAAGGAACTGATGGCGTTTAGAAGAAACTTAGTTACTGCTCCACAGGCACAGAAATCTCCACTAAACAGGGCACTGTCTAACTAAATCTAATACAATCATTAATTCAAGTATCATTATTTAGAGAATTCCATCATATATGAAAATATAAAAACCTTAAGCACAAAATTGCTATATTAACAGGAGCATCTTCATAATTCTACCTGGCTGCTTTTTTATCTTTCTTTTGGGAGAAAAAAATGAGAGTTCTTATATTTTAGTGTGAGAAGAGACATTTGATCAGCTGTTCTGACCAGAATGTGACACTCATTGCATTCCTCTTATGTACCCTCATATTACAGCCAAGAACATGAGTTAGATTAAAACATTTCGGTCCTCAGCAGAGTAAACCATTGACGCCATGCTGACAGCCTGTTAACAGCAACCAGCTATTAGTGGAATTGCTGTGGGAGTTTGTAGGAAGGCATTTGCAAATGCTTTATCAATACAGATTTACCTCAGCAGCAAAAAGGACAGACAGCATCAGTTGTTGCGGCCTGGGTGGATATGACATATTCTTCCTCCTAGCCGAAGAAAAAGCCCTTGAATCAGTATGAATTGCAGGTGGATAGCTCAGGTGGAGCGGAAGGTGACGGTCTCAGGGAAGGGATGAAGTTTCAGGAATTGCAACGGCTTTCCATGTACGTGTAATCAGGCAGCACCAAAGCACACCTCCAAGGCAAGCACTCATCATGCTCTCTTATCCGTTTGCTCCAGGCTGCAGCTTGATTATGCTGAGATTTCAAGCCCTGATATTTTTAGCACACTTCTCTTGCTTTTTTCCATTGTCAGCAGGTACATTTGTATTTTTAAATGGTCAAATTCTAATCTTAAATGTACATTAACCAAAAATCCCCTAATCTGTACCTGGATAGAAATAACTGGTGTGGCTGGATCTGAGCTGAGATGCAGAGGTTTATCAGTGGTGCGAGGTGCCCTCTGGACCAGGCAGCTAATTGCCTTTGACTTCGCTGAGCTTTGGCTCAATAGGATTTTGAAGTCAAACATATTTCATAGATGTTTACACCTCATTACATCTTTTTGAAAAGATAAAAACTTGACTAGTGCATATTTCTGTTTGCAAATTTGGCTCGAGTTTATCTGATAGTGAAAGCTTTCGCTAAATTTCACCACGTAATTACTGAAGTGCAAATCCCCAGGAAAAACAATTTGCCGTAAAGATTTCATATTTGCAGCTTAAGAGGCATTGATTAGTTGATGTTTTACTCTGGCACCGCATTGTAGTAGTTCCCTTAAAGCATACATAACCACTGACATTTTTATAATTTACTTTTCATTACTTTTCTTTACTATGCACTTTTGCACAAATATTTCCTTCAACTAAACTTATTGCTTAGAAAGTTGAACACCGTAAACGGAGCACAAACAATGTGCATAAATTTAGTTGATTTATTCAACAGAGATTTTACCTTCCTCTCTCTTGCTCTCTTCTCTCCCCCTGAAACATTAACTATTTGCTCTTTTCCTTTTTTCCCCCCTTTTTTTCTTTTTTTTTTCCATGGAAAAAAGTGTGCTGCAACGCACAGGTAAGTTCTTGTTCATTTCGATGGCTGGCTTTAATTCTTTGTGCATTTCAATATTAGCTCACTACCTCTCATGGCCTTTCCAAAGTTTGTTCAGTGGAAAAAGAGGACAGGGCACAGTGAGCCCTTGTCTGTGTTGAACAACTTGCTTGTATTTCTTTTCTATCCTAAGCTGGCAACAAGCAGAATACGGACATAAACAGAGTGCCGGCAAGCTCAGCCTCAGTCTACTGAAAGACCTATGTTTTCCAGGAGCCACAAATTCTGCTCCCTGAAAATGAGAAATTCGCTGACACAATAAAGCAGTGTGCCTCGTTCCATTGTACAGCCATACTCGGTGCGATAAAAAATAGTTTTATACCAGTTAAAAAGTTTTATACGAGTTAAAAAGCAGGACTGGCTGCAGGAGTAAAAGAAGACAGGATTTAGCTGCTAAACTTTAGGTCTCTGGCAAACGTACACAACCCTTGCAGTATTAGGATTCATTTTGTTCAAATTCCCCAGGGCAAGCGTTGCTCCGTGTCATACTGCATGGCTGGAGAGAGCCACAGTAAAACCAGGAGACAGAGCTTGAGCTGAAATGTCAGCTGGAGGGATTGGGAAAGATCATAAAGAACTGAAGGAACAACTTACAGAATGTAAAGACTGTTGGAGTGAGCTCATCAGTGATGTACATGGCAGCTCAGTTGTATAGCAGGATATAACTGAATAGAAAGTGGACCAGCACAAAGCACTGCTTGTGCAAGTTCAGATACTTTGGGAGGTTGTGCTGTTCAAATTGTGCCAAAAAAAATCCCAACACTCAGGAGGAACTGTACACTTACACAGTCCCAACGCTCAGGAGGAACTGTACACTTACACAGTCCCAACGCTCAGGAGGAACTGTACACTTACACATACTTCAGAGCAGCAACGTGCAACCAGGATCTCAAGTACAGAACACTGTTGCACTGACGTGCTGGTTATACATAATACCAGCAGAACGTTGCTGTAAGCCACAAAGTCAAGGCAGCCCCAAGGTCTTTAGTGTCTTCAGGGTCAAAATCTATGACTGTGTCATTTAAATTAGCAGGTTACCTTTTGTTTATACTTTTCTTCTTATGAATATCTTTAATTATAGCTTTCACCATAAACCCCAGCTTCCCCAGTTTGCATAGGAGTTGCCACGCAGCGTTTGCTACCCACCACTCGCTCTTGGGGCTCAGTGCCAGCTCACAGCATCGTCACAGTGCCACCACCACAGTGCCAGCGCCATCTCTCAGCTTCGTATGCCGTGCTATGGCAGTGTTGCAGCATTTGACCACTTACCTTTGAAATACGCCTTTGTCCGTGCTCCTCGCAGTTGTGACGTAGGGTTGCACTGGAATTTTCCTGTTGCTGATTGTCTCCGCGTCACTCCCTCGCTGCAGCGCGCACAAGGCGCACGAGGCTCCTGGCCAGAAGGCCAGGCCAGCGGTCCCTGCATTGCACTAGCCCACTCCCCAGTTTTTATTTTGGCATGCATTTGTAATCTGGGACTGAAGCTGGTTGCGCGGCGGGGCCGGGGACACCAGGAGTTGCTGAGGCCCCGGTGCGTACAGCAGCAGCGCAGGCTCCCCTCTGCACGTGTTGCCCAGCCTTGTACCAGTTTCTGTTTGCTCCTCAGTAAATGGCAATCAACAAAGGAGAAATACTGAGTTCCTCAGCTGCTGCCAGCTGCCCTGATTCAATAACTAGGTCAGCTAAAGGTTAAACCAGCCGAGGCATGAGCAGCAAGTTTAAATTTAAAAAAAAAGAAAAGAAAAGAAAAACACAAGCAAAGCCTAGGGGGAAGCCTGGAGCAGATTCCCAGGCCCGCCTGGCCGTAGGTCTCCCGTCCCTCGCCCTCTCCTCTGTCCCTCGCCCTCTCCTTCACTGCCCCACAGTGCTTGCGGTCCACGTCACAGCCACGCACACTGAAGCCATCTCATGTCTAGGGGGCTAAATGCACCTCGGATGTAAAACAGTGACACTAAACCAGCAATGAAATTAGCCTGTTTGCTTTGACGTACCCTGCTGTGATATATTAATAACTTTTTGCGTTGTGTAGTAAATTATGTCAGAAATCACAGTCCAATTCCAAATTCTACCATTTACCAAGCCTAATGCAACTTTAAGGACATTACACAGTATTTGTCTGAGGTTTTTTAAATCAATCATAGTTTAACATACTTTCACACACATTTTTTCATGTTCCTAGTGGCACGTAATTGCATTTGAAGCTTAAGATTTTGCAGCTTTGGTGGGAAAGACACATCTAGGTTTCCACACTCATGTAGGGAATACATACTTTGGAGATAGTGTAATCTGAAATTCTTCCACTGAGAAAATCAGAATGACAACTAACCAAACTGCCTGTGAATCGCAGAGTGAGGTTTTAAGCAGTGAAAAAATAATTCCAGTGCTAACACTGCCACCTATTGCCACCCATTGAAAATAGGAGAGACAGTCATTGTAAATCCCTGTTCTCATCTCTTCTCCCTCTTTGGTATTTGTTGCAATGCTTTCATGTGCATTTTCTCCTCGCTGCTGTCTTTAATAACGTAGTGTTATCAGGGAAAAAATGCAAATAAACCAAAACCAAGTGATAAGTCAAATATATCCATAGAACAGAGGATAAAGTCTCTCCAGAACAAAATCGGCAATGCATGGAAGTCTCCCTGTGAGTGGTGACAAGGAGCTTCTAGAGTCCTAGAGCAATCTGTTCCAGTACATAAGCATAGCATGTTCAAGTATTTATGTCATGAAAGCACATACAGAGCCCTGATCCAACACAATAGAATTCTCCACTAGCTGGGCTCTTCCCTCCACCCTGGGAGAGCTGCACCTTTTTCTTTGTTATTCTCTCCCTCTGACCTCTTGTTGTTTTCTGTGGGGTTTTTATACCTTTTTTACCTCCTGTCTCACTAATTTTAAGATCAAATCTTACCACATGATTGCTTTTTGCTTGACATGGCTTCTTCATCTTGTGCTGTACTGGTGGTTTCCCCTCCATGCAACCTGTATCTGCTTCCTTGCCCTGGTCGTGAGAGGTTCCCTTATCTGCAAGTTCCTCTGATTCCACAACTCCCTCCCTCCATCATCCTTTACCTTTACCATTTATCAATTTTGTAAGTATTCCTGCCACAGATTATTAGCATTCATATCATACAGTGCCCATTAGTAGTCAAACACTTCAGCCATGCAACTTTACAATACATCCCCTTGAACAAAGATTCGATTTTCTTTATTACCCGTAGCATTTCCAATGAGTTAGCCCTGCACCTCCAGTAAATGAGCTAAATTCAGTTCAGGAAAGCCAGTTGCTTTCTCCTTCCCTGACTCACCTTTTATTGTGCAGTCCCTGCTCCTGCTGACGGCTTTTGGGCAAAGTTATTCTCATTAGTAAAACCAAGATGAGGTACGTGAGGGATGTAAGGGCTGTCCTTGGGTCTACAAAAAGACCCAAGGAGGCCTTTTTATGAACTTTGCTAATATGAATTAAAATGTTTTTAGGAGACCAACGGTATACAATACACTTTAAAACAATGCTCCTCCTCTTCTCTGATTAGCAAAATTATCCTCTCTCCTCAATTAACAAAAACCCAATCTTGCTTAAGACTAAAGAAGGAGTAAATTACTTTTTTTTTTCTTTTTTTTTTTTTACACTTATAATTTTGGTTTCTGGAAACTGGAATTAACTATGCTTTTCTACTGAGAAACATCATATAAATTATGCCTTTCTGTACCGTATAGACCCTAGGGTTTCATTGTGACTGCATCTCCTGTACAGCTGGAGATGAAAAACTTACAGGGATGATACAGATGGAAAGGTCATTAACAGAACTAGAGAAATCCATCTGCAAATCTCACTCTTTAAAGGTTTTATGTAACAGCTCTACCTAACTGAGATGGTATTGAATAACAGGCGGCGTGCTGAAAGTCTTCTAATGCTTTCCAAAGCCTGGATTTATGGATAGGGGGATAAATCATTGTATTGCTTATAGTCTGATGGATGAAGAGTGGAGTTCTAGAGCCTGGTGATTTATTAAATATGGATGCTGTTATGGGTTCTTTCAAAATGAAGAAAGACAGCTCAAAGAATGATTTATTCTGCATTTAGCACAATCAGTTTCAGAAATGAGCGAGTACAGCTGTCTCCAGAAGCTCTTGAAAAATTTAAGGAATAAGCATTTTTCAATTAAATATCATTAGGAAAAAGTGAAAGAGATTGCAAAGGTCATAAGATATTGTTTGGTTAACTAAAGAGTTACCCCTTGATAGCTTTAGTTAGGACTTCTCATGCAATATTTTTACCACTTGAGAGACTGTGAACCATTTCACAAAACAAAAGTTTATGAGCTGTGTAACCAGCATCAGAGCTATCCAGTTACCCAACTGATGGAAAGTTCCCCTAGTCCAATGCTCTCTCTGTCCTTTTGTGATCCGAGGTTGTGGAACTTCTTTTCCTGTTCTTACCACAATTCTGGATACCACAAATCTAAGAGGCTTAGCTTGAACTTCTACACCTTACTATGTAGCTGGATTCACATACTGATTCCCTTGGGCTATCGAATTCTTCACCTTATTTACTAATTTTGCTAAATACATGGTAAAGAAATAAGCTGTAGCAATTTGACCACTGGACTCAAGCAGCACAAAATCAAAAAATCTAAATGACAACAGCACAACTTACACAACTTCCCTGTTGGGTTTCACTGTATTTGAGAAACCTTGTTTGTAAGCAAAGATATCTTTGCTTTGATTACACTTTACAGAATTGTTACTGCTTGCAACTGCAATTCTACTTAAGATACAAGAGTTGCAAGATTTTTTTCCGACACATCTTGATGTGAAGCTGATCATTCTTGACTGTTTGCATTCTGACATTCTTCCCTTACTGCTTGACAGAGATGTATGTGAATTTTTCTACATAATTTTGTATGCAAGGTTGTTGGGACAACAGTGCTTCCAGGACTTACGGTGAATACTTAAGCACAACATTTGAACATAACATTTTGAATTACTTGGAGGAATGAAAATAAAGTCTCCTGGTTATGTCCCATTAGCCCAAGGTCCTAATACCTCACTTAAATTTGCATACACTCCCCAGTTTATTGTCAAGGGATGAATTTATGATGCAAGATGCTTTTCAGCATAGGCAAAGGTATCACTGTTTTGCCTACTTGCAAAATATTATTCCATCTATTCTTCAAACAGCCACAAACAGACCTCACTCTAATGCAAAAAGTAAACTGAAATTCTATGCAGGACCTGCCACGGAATTAAACAGGTATTTTCAAATATCTCCAAAAAAAATGTTTACGGGATATTTGAGTAACGGCTCTCTGTTGAAAGTGCAGCTATTGAACGTGCTTGAGCCTGGGACTTCAGAGCTACAGGCAGAACCAAAGCTGTGTGTCCCCCCTTGCAGGAAAATTAATACTGATGGGCTTAGCCATATGAATCCCTACAGGACAGGTCTGGTCCTGGGTGCATTACTCTGGTGTCTATACATGTAGCTTCTATTCCTAATTGAAGCAATCAGAAACTTTTAGCAGATTTTACCAAGACTGAATTTCCGGTATCTCATTAATAGCTGGTCAATAAAGCACAAAATATTTTCAAAATAACAATAATTTAATACCCCAAGAATAGTGCTGATGAATCAAAAATGCACCTCCAGCATCCCTATTACTAAAGACACCATATTCAGGGAATTTTGTCTCTAGCAACAGAAGCTAATTTAACAAGGCATAATATCCAACTTTAAAGACTTTCAGAACAGTACAGATTGTTGTCACGAGTTTGTACAATTCTTATAACATCAAAGAGAGTCCAGGTACATAGCAGAAATGGCACTCCTCTTTTCCTCTGCTTTTTGACTGGCCAGGAGCAATCAATAAATTGAAAATACTGAACAAAAGGAATCTTTAGCAGAACTAGAATACAACTGAAAATATTGGCAAGGACCTCTCCCCATAGCTGGATCCCAAGAACTGCTATATGCACATGCTTGTGTGAAGCTGGGGTAAGAAATTGCAGCTTTTTCCATTGCTTGCACATTTAAATAAAGCTATAAATGCTAAGAATTGCATGCCATGTCATGCGTCTGCTTTTGAAGTGGAATTGTTCTGTTTATTATTCCTGCGCCCTCACACCTACAGACAAGACTTACCATCTGTGAAAACCATGGACTAAATGAAGAGGAAAGAGGACTGGAGAAACTGAAATGTAAGTAACTAGTTTTTCCTTGCCTCAGGAAAAAACACACTCATGCACAAAGCAATTACTAAAGGATTATTAAACAGAAGCAACCACAGGCATTTATATTTCCTGTCTCCTCTAAACTTCTGTTGGTGAAAATCAAAGCCTTAAGTTTCAAAACAACCCAAATGATGAAACTAAGTTACACTAAAGGAGTCATATTTGACAGCAGATTTGTCCCTAGATTAATACAATTTTACAGTGATTTCTGATAGTTCTGCTCACTTAGATTACTTTGTTTTGAACGTATATATTTGCTAAGAAGTTGGAAACAACAGAATGTGAACACCAAGGCAAAACTACCGAAGAAGGATACACAGGAAAAGATCAGGACCTCTTGATTAGGCTCATTGGTGATATTAATATTGAATATAGAAGTAGTCCTCTTTTTTAGAAATTAAAGTAACTACAAGTAGTTATTTTACAATTCCAAATTTCTTGGGAAAAAAGGCAGCTATATATTTCTATAAATTACAGTATTCATCTGTACAGACAAAGGGTTCTTATTTGAATACTACAATTTATTTCATCAGATTACAAAAAAAAAAAAGAAGACCATAAAGCTTTTAGTTTATAGAAATATAACTGCAAGCACAAGATGTACGTTTCTCACATTCTTCCTGGAGCTCTGCAATCCACTGGAAAGTTGGGAGATTTATGTTCTTCTTCCTTCTATATAAAAGTTGTAGAGTCCATTGCCAAACTCTTGTTCACTATTAGTTACTATGCTCAAAAAACATGAAGTCCTAAGAGAGAAACAAAAAGCAATCAAAACAAATACTTCTTAAAGGCGGTTCTTAGTTCAGAGATCTCCTGGTTGCTTTGCAAGGTATTCAAAGCACCTTCCTCTCGGAAACCTCAAATGATAAGAAGGTGGGGGCACCTCTCTCCATCCCCTCATCATCTGCGTCTCTCAGAATAGGACACCCACAGGGAGAGAAAGAGGCAGTGAAAGACCTACGTGGAAACTTTAAATTATCACTAGCCGAAGCTATTCTTCCTTTACTCAGGATTCCTGCCCTGGCTTTGTTCGACCTGACTCGGTCCCTTCAATTTTACCTCAAACTGGAGTCCATATAATGGTGACTATCTTCAGTTTACATCTGGGGGCCCGATCTTCTGTGTCAGGAGTCCTGGCTTGCTCGCACTCACTAACGCTGTGCTTCATGCACATGGCAGCACACGAACACACACGGCTAAGGAAAACTTGGTTCGTGCACAGGGCTGTTAAAGGCTGGTGAGAACTTTCCAAACTCAAGGGGCTTCACATACCCCTTTCCTCCCCCTCTGCAGCGCTGCCAGCACAGAAGCAGTGCACTTTTTGAAATGGTACCTGATGCTGAATTGCACAGGTAAGTGGAAACACGAGCGTGTCGCACACTGTTTTCAAAGAGCAAAGCGAGCTGCACTGCAGTATTTGACATGGCATAGTCAGCGCGCAGCTGAAAAGCGCTGTATCGAGTTAGATGTGCTTTGCCTCCACAGAAGTCCCTCCCATTGGAAAGGACTCCTCTGAGAGCATTTAATCCTGCTCAGCTCAGTGCTTCACATACTTCCAAGAAGGAGAGTCGGGAGGAACTGGCTGCAGCATTCAGCCAGCAGGTGAGCAGCTCTGGCTTTGGATGGGTCTCTTGGCTATTGCTGATCACTAACCACTAACCACTTTTCTGGTTTCACCATCCACACAAACGTGCTTGCCTCTGCTAATGTGTCTGTAAGGAGTCTTCCCTTTACAGGGTTTCTCAGTCCCATCACATATGAGGCTCTCCTTAAATACAGTTAGCACTTCCTGTAGTCTAGGATAAGCTTATTATCTGAAATAATTCTTGGTTGCCCTCCGTGGTTAGTTTTACACACAGGAAGTTCACAACAAGCTGTCGCCCACTTCAGGGAGCTCAGAGTCAAATCCTTGACCAGCACAATTTGAACATGGAGATGAAAAAGTCAGTTCATATTCAAGTATTAGTGAATGACAGACTTACAATAAGGAAGCAAGCACCGATCATGACAGCTTTCATTTTTACATCAAGGTCCATTGGGAATGTGATTCCAAAGTTATCTGTATCTGTAAAGGCTTCTCTCAAAAACCCGGTCCACTGCTTAGAAATCCTCCCAACAGTAGAAGTCTCATCCACAGACTTCACCTAGTTTAATATAAAATTAAAAAACCAAATCTGTCATTCATAATATTCCCAAATCCTTTTCGTGATAGATCCATTTGAAAGCTTCAGGTTGTGTTATTTGAATTAATGCAGTCATTGAATGCAACTGTTGGTACCAAAAGGCAACCCTGACTATCAGAAAGTCAGTCTTAAGTAGCACAGACATGAACTTAATTCTAAATCTGACTGCGGAGTTCAATGGTTTAATGGTGTTGGAAGACAGCTGCCGCACGCACACACACACGCTCTGCTGGAAGTGTTGTCTTTCAGCCAAGAGAGTGAATTAGTTTCTCCTGCCATGTATCAGGAACTGCTCAAGTGAAAATTAAACCAATTACATTCTTCTGTTCCAAAGCAGAGATTAGCCCTTTGTCAACATTATGTTTCCTAAAGTTAGATCCAGTCTTCAGGGTCATGTGAAAGACTAGTCCCCAAAATAAAATTATACTAAATTTGCTTTAGCAACTATTTGCAACATCATTTGAAATATTAAATGGTTGACTAGTGTAATCTACTGCTTAATGTGTATGAAAATAATGATGCGTTAATCACTATAATTTCTAAGTGAAAGTTGTAACTCTTCAGTCATTCAAATCTATATTTTAGGTCTAAATTATCTTGATTTACTTGGTCATTGAATGATTATTAAATGACTAAATGAGTGGTTGTAGGAAGTCATTTTAATAAATACCTGTTACAGCTGAGAATAACATTTTTTTGTTAGGGCCTAATCTAACAGAATCAAAAAGATTTCGCTGCTAAATATTTCAATTAAGAGATTTGTGTGCAACCACAGGGAATCAGTCTCACTGATCACTGATGAGTGGCTTTAAGACATCATTTCTGGAATTTTGTCTGGCTTATCTAGAGTAATCAAGGTATCTAGAGAAGTGAGTTGATTATACTAGCATTAAAAGATTATGTACTAATTACTTAATATATACTACAGTTCAGTTGACAGGCAATGAGTCAAGCAACAAACTACTATCGAACTACTATCTGAAAGAAGGTACATACAAACGATTTTTAGCATTGCATACCTCAAAATGAACATCCTCACAGCAGCTGCAGACAACACACGGGCCAGTAATTTTCAGAATATCCATTCTTTTCTCATCTTGAATGGTAAACTTTGGCAGGCAGGCGTGCCAGTTCTGGACAACGTAACCAACTGGTGTTCCTGGAGGCGCCTGAACTTCCAGCTTCACAGGAAAAAGAAAACCTCCACGTGAACGTTCATGCTTTGATACGCGTGTTAGACAAAACCCACACTAGCACACAGACCAACCACAACTTATTTTTCCACAGCAATCTGGCTTTCCAATGCATGAAGCTGCATGGGGTTTTCTGTGAATGTTTTCAGAAAACGGCACACAAATTGCAGAGCTCATACGCAACTTTTGCCTTCACTGAAAATAATAAGATACTCCTAAGGCTGTGGAGCACACAAGCCATGCATCTACAGTATAAAGATCAAAGTCTAGTGAAAGAAAGGCTGTGAGCATCCTGAAAGCATTCAGTGAAGACATTACAGGATGCAGCTACTACAAATGCCTCAGGAAGAACTCTAAGTAGGCTCAGATTTGAGGTTTCAGAAGTTGCATCACCCCGTAATTATTTTAATATTTAAAAAGCTCATCATCTCGTGTTGAATTTCATTACAGCTTTCACAGCAGTAAAGTGAAAACTCTAGCCGTTATTTTACGAAAGCCGTTGCCTAACTCTTAACATTGCAAGTCCATCTCCAGCCCAGATTTCGGCACTAGCCGCAAGTTCCCTGACATGCTGTTGAAACAAACTTTTCGTTACTGTAATCAGAAGTGGCCAGCGTGAATCTAACTGTTGCAGCACACTTGCTTCTTCCCAGACCAAGGATCCCATGCACAAATCCCACAGGATCTCTCTCCCCACAACTTACAGACTTGTTTCACCTTGCCTCCTGATTCAAGACAACCCCATCTTAAAACTGCACGGGTGGACCGTGTCCCACGTGAAGGCAGATGGTGAGAGGGAGCAACTCACCTCCTGTAAGCAGCAGGGAAAGCAGCATGAAGAACACCGGAGGGGTCTCTGCAGTGTTATCACCTCGTGGCCCAGGTTGTCTATAATCCGCAGGGTGAAGGGTCGTGATGGCCCACAGCAATTCCTGGTACAGCAGTCAGTGTCCTCTGCTGCAAAGTACACCCTTTGCCCCAGTGTATTCTTGATTTCATATTTGTTTTGTGTTTCAAAGCCAGTCAAAACTGAAAAATAGGAACAGAACTGTTAAATTTCTGCGGTGCGTCTGGTCAGAAAAGTCACCATGCTAACTCTAAAGCTACCCTTCGGGAAGGCAGGCCTCGCTCAAAGTCTGTCAGAGGCAGCTACTGGCGAAGGGAAGCGGTGGGGAAGGACCCTCAAGCAGAGCAGCCTGACAGAGAAGTTCAGAGAGGAGAAGCCACCATGAAGATGGCAACGCAGAAAGGGCATGGAGATGTCCATCGGTCCCCTCCCACCAGACACGGACACCTACTGCCAGAGCAAGCACCACAATTATAAATAACACAGCATGGAAGATTCCCAGGGAAGAGCTGAAGGGATGAGAATTAAAGAAACTTGTGAATTTAGGGGTGAAGAAAGAAAAGGGCTCTAGAGGGCACAAATACATTCAGAATGAGAAAGCCACAAAAAAAGCCTCATAGTCAAGATTCACAGCAGCACAAATGGAAAACAACAAGAGCCAGGACAGAAGTTTTGATTAATTTCTCTAACAAATGAAAGTATTCTTTGAAGCATTATGGAAAGAAAAATGCAGCAGCATTAGGTGTCAGCCAAGACGAATGTTCCATTTTATTTCTTCTATTTGAAAGACACTGATAACGTGACTTTGATATTCTTAAAGTGAACGGAATGAGGGGAGCAGACGGAAAGCAGTTCAATTTGCTAAAACAGCAGGATTGCCTGGAAATGGGATTGGAGCCACATGCCAGTCTATGGCATTAGATGGAGTAAGAGAGGACAGGAAAGAAGATCTTTAAGTAGGGAAGAGAGGCAAGTAGAAATCGTGTGAATGAATAACATGGGAAATGTGTGACTTCAGCTATAACTACCTACCAAGATTATTCAGTCGCATTGCTATGTATCTTTTAAGATACAGAACCTGCTAAAAATCCTCTGCCCTCCTATTTTCTCCTTCCTCTCCTCCACAACTTCTGCAGGAATTGAAACAGATAACAGAGGCAGGAAAGAGAAAGGTGGTGACCCACCTTAAACACGTAGTGTCCAAGAAAGTCTAAATTTTACTGTTCTTGGGATTACTAGATTTAAACATTTCTCCACTATAAAAACTTTGCACTTACTCTCAAGAAGTTCCATTTGCTGATGAATTAATATCTGGTCAATCTGTTCGTGGTTGAAAAATTAAACAGAATAAATAGTTAACAAGTTGTAACTAAGAGAAATCTATTTTTAAGAAGCATTGCTGTTTCATTTCAGAATGCAGATTTACGGACCAATACATTGTCCAGCAGCAGATCACCTACCGGTAAAGCTCTAGAAGTAGCTCACACCCCCCCTGTCCCGTCCTCTGTCAATTTAGCAGAACAGTGTTTCAGAGCACCGGAGCAGATGGCAGAAGTTGTACCCAAACAGGTCCGGTTACAAGCACGCAGGGCTCACGTGCCTGTGCTCCCTTCAGGACTCGGGGCAGCTCAGCTCCAGAGCCTGACAGAGCCTCTGACACCACATACCCCGCGTGCCTACGTCAGGAGTCCATACAGACAAAAGCAGGAAACTGAGACATTTTAGAGCAGAAGCTCAGCTGCTGCTCAGCTCTGAGTGAAACTCGGGGAAAAATCAGCCTCTCCTCACTGGTGCTTTTTTTTTTTTTTTTTTTTTTTTGAGCAATTTGCAAAACTAGCAACAATACACCAGTGTTAAGCCTTGATATTTGCTTCCAGTGAGGAGATGAACTGCACTTTTACGGTACAAGGACATATTCTATAATGTGGAAAAAATTCTTATTTTGCTATTAGCATTCTCTACGTTGTGAAGCCTGACTAGCGCGTCTCCTAACAACATTATGAAGAGGTGTGAAGAAAGCATCATGTAGAAAATTAAGCACCTCTAATGTGCTACAGTTGTCTATATTATATATATTTATTATATACACCTTGCCAAATCACATTACATCTCACAAACAGTAGCTTCAGAAATGGGAAGGATGTATGACAGCCCTGTGGCCCCGGTCCTTTAGCATCTCACTTGGCAGGAGAGTACTCCATGAAGTGCTGCAGCCCTAACAGGCACCTCCACACTCAAACATGCATCAATCACATTACAAAAAGCTTCACTCAGCAGCCCAAAAGCAGCAACCCATGCAGCCGCAACAAAGCCAGACGCTTTTTTTAGCTTTTCAACAGATGCAGGCTGCTTCTCAGGTGAATATCTGTTCTCTGGGGAAGGAGGAAGGGTGCAGGTACCTGTGTGAGGTATTCCAGTCCAGGAGGGCAGTTGGGAAGAGGAGGAGGGACGGGCATCCAGATTGTCCCCTCCTTCGCGATGGGCTGGTTCTGGATGGGTGGAACAGCAAATCCAGCTGGGACCCCCATGGCCTGTACCTGGAAGCCATAGCTCCCCGCGCCTGCGACACCTGGCGTGGTAGAAGATATGCTGTTGTGAAACTTAGATGTCGGAAAAGAATTGCCCCACGAATCTTCAAAAGATTAACTTGGTCACTATTTTGAACTATGAAGATCCTCATACCCACAATATATTTCAGTTACGAATACTACAACTTTCATGAAGTTACACTGGATTGGGATGTTCTAATCCCTGCAGACAAAACCAAACAAAATAAATAAATGCATCATTCTTGAATATAGCAGAAATTTTATTCACATAAAGATAGGCAATTCAAAAATTAGAAAGAAATCAATGAAGGTTATTTCTAAGTAGAGAAGGCAGAATACCTTAAAATACATTAAAAGTATTGGCATTTACAAGTTGTCAGTTGAGCAAATGAGGAATTTTAAGACAAAGTTTTCCTGGAATTATACCTTCTACTTATGTGATAAGAAATGTCCTTTTAGCAAAGTTCATCTGCAGTTTTCAAACCAGATGGTCTTTCAAAACTCAGGAAATCCACACCTCCTTCATGGAGGAGGTGCATAGTAAAGGAAGAAATAGTTCCACATTTTGTGCATGCCAAGTAAGTCTTCCCCAGTTAGCACTCAATAGGAAACGCAAGCTCTCATGAAGCACTTCAGGGTCTAAATGCTCAGCACCCCACCAGATGGCACACGCAGCACTGCCTTAGTGCTCACAACCCATCCCGCGTCCCCCGGCTGTGCGCAGAGCCCTGCCTTGCTTGAGTACGGTCCCGCAGCAACGTGGTCTTTGCTAGAGAGATGCTTTATGACCTTGTAGCTGAAGCTGCTGAAGTTGCTATTGAAAGTTACAGAACAAGAACTCTATTTTTTCCCTCATTTAATGCTTTTCTGGTAGGCAGATAGGCTTTCAATCTGATGCAGAGGAATTTTATATTTTACTCGGAAGCAAGCACAACGCAGAAGCCACAAAGAGTATTTTTGTAGAGCTGTACAAAGACAAATAGTTCGAGATACTGACTTGTAGACTTATTTTTAGCACAAATCAGTTCAGCACTGATGCTTCACATTACATTACAATACATGGACTGTCACATGCGAAAGCTCACGCTGTGGCCATAAGCAGGACAGTACCTCAGGTGATGTAAACAGCTGTAGCTTAAAACTCATAGGTGGCAGGATCACTCACCCCAGAGAAGAACCCACCCTTATGGAATACAAAACCACTTTTATGTCTGAGCACAGGCTTTGCACACAGACTGACTGTCGACTGCTATCGTGTGTAAGTGTGTGCACGTACAATTATTCAAAACGAAAAATGCTCCCCTGACCTTCATCGCACAGGCAGCGCGTGCTCATTCCCCGCTGAAGCTAACCGTGCTTACAGACCTCAGATTGCCTCGCCACAAGGTGCACAGGCTTTAACTTTTGAACAGCACAGTAACTTAGGCCAAACTTTTTGCATTTTATCTACAACTTATGCTTTGAGCCTGATTAGATATTACTCTTTGTGACTTGGTTCTTCAGAAAGCAATTAGTTGCCAGAACAGGAGAATCTATTTAGGAGTGCTGCATTTTGAATGCGGAGCAGAAAATGAGATAGCAGACAAGCCAAGGAGTGAAAGTGCCAAGTACAGCAACAGAGTAGGAAACAGGAAGAGAATACATGGACCAGCAGAACTGCGAGAGGAAAACAATTCTTTCTTCAGTTCTGGATTTCGAGAGAAAAATAAAGTGAAATACTGAAATAGCATGTTAATTAAAAACCTGATTATCAGCAAGAAGCTGCCACGCATTAATTGCTTTGCATCAGTAACACCTCCCTAACAAACTCCCCACAGTGACCACTGAGGAACACCCAACATTTCTAACTCCTACCACTGTTGGTACTGCTCAGCACCTACTAACATGTAGCACCAAGAAGGAAAGAAGATGACTTTTCAGCAAAACAGAAATTAGCAGAAACTCTACAGAACTAACAGCAGAGAAGTAAATCAGAGATGGTCACCCTTGTGAAACCTCCTATTTCCCGTGCTTATTTCCTACTGGTATAGTAGATCTGTAGTCAAGCAACCTACCTTGGTAAGTCCCAGGTGCATGCTGAGGGTAGCCATAGGGGACTTGATTTTCTGGTGCATAGTTAGAGTTTGAAAATCCAGGTGCTGGTGCAGGTTTACGTGTGGAAAGAATGGAACATAATACTCTCAGTATTGCTCGTTTCCTCCTACCCTAGGGTAAAAGATCCCCAACATTGCCTCCTTTTTCAGAGTAGACACATAACAAAATTAAGCAGCTGTTTTCTGTATAGCAAAAACTGTATAACAAGCTCGTATTTACGCACAGTATATATACTAAACATCAGTATAACTTAAAGGAGTTCTGATCCTTAAAGTGCAGAAAAAAGGCAGGTATTGCACATGATGTCATGAAGATATCACAGAATCATTTAGCTCAGAAGGGACCTCCTGAGACCACCTAGTCCAACCCCTGCTCAAGCAGGGTCAGTTCACTGTCTGGACCAGACGTGCCTTTGTTCATTTATATTTAGAAGGAGGCCTTAATTCAAAGAATTGCCAGGGAACTGACAGGCTGCCGTCCTGTACAGAACAGACTAGTAATGAGCCATTCTCCACTATATAAAACATTTTCTCCCAATTTCTTCAAGTTAGGACTATACTAATGCCTCACTAGCAGACTCAGAGGGTTATGGATTTAAAAAGATTTACCAAGTTCAGCTTGTAAGCAGAAATAACTTGAATTTCAAGATGATTTATTTATTTATTTTATTTAACTTCCGAAATCAAGATATGAAAATGTAAGATATATGTTTTGTAAATGATTCAGTTTTAAAATGTAAATAATTTCAGTTTAAAACATTTATACATATTTCATAAAATTAGAAGGTAAACTAATAGCTAAGCTAATATTGCTTGAACACCTCAGAAGGACCCGTGTTATCTTTGATATTAACAAAAGATGACATTTTGTTTATATTTTACTCACCTTGCATTGCCATGGATCTGCTTATAATTGTTCTGCAAAACAACATTTTTATTTCATGGTTTTTTTAATACATAATTTCACACAAGAGTTATTCAGAGTTCTCTATTTATTATTGATAAAAGATACTTGCCTGTCTAAACCGTATGGGAAAGCTGAACTACAAATACAAGCTAAAATAACTTTCAATATCTCCGCTTCCTTCTAGGCTATGTCTCCACCACAGCATAAGTCTGAATTATCTACGCCTGCATTCATGCTTTGAGTATCCTGAAATCATCCTCAGCTCAGAGGAAAGCATTGGGATGTGCAGTTAGTCCTTGCCGTGCAGGACTCCATTGTGCAGCCATTCAGAAGCATCGTGCAATTCATACCAACGAATTACTGCAGTAATGTCAGAGCAAGTGGTTTACTGTATTGATGTTGACTACAAAACCTGCTTGGGCAAATCCTGGAGCAGCCGTGACGCCATGCTACCACCTATTCAGTTCTTTATGCTATTCCACTTCTGAAGCGGTACTACTAAATATCATGTATGCAATTTTTGTCTCCGCACAATAAGAAAGGGTGGGCTTGCACGGACGAGTGGGCTTCCACAGCAGAATATCATGAGTGAAAGGGCCAACTCCTTGTCTTTTTTTTCTACTCTTCCAGGGTTGCTAAAAGGAGTTAAAAAAAAGCAGAAAGAACATTTGCTGATGCCAGCATCAACCTTGAGAGATACTCCTTTCAGTCTCTGGGGTGACAAGAGAAGCAAGACAATGGCAGCAACTTCTCTTAAAGACAGAGGTCCAAAATAGCCAGGAGATCCATACGTGGAAGTACAAAAAAGAACCATATAGGGGCTCTTTTTTATAGGATCAAAAGCTTTAAAATAAACAATAAACCTAGTTATTCTAGATTATTCTAAGAATGCAATTCAAGTTAAACTAGTAATATATTTCGTCTGTTACGGTTCTTCCAACTAGTTCAGTTCAATGAAGATGGTCATTCAAAGCTGGGGATCAAATTGAAACTGAAAGCTGTTCCTTCCTGCTCTTCACTCCCAGAGTAAAAGCAGATGTCACAAAAGGATGTCTAATGGTTCTGGGATGATGTGGCACCTAGCTCACTTCCCAACTCCTCACATACACAACATCCTCTTTGTTTAATAAATTGGTCTTAAAGTGTTCCTTTTTTTAATATTTTTTTCTCCTACTTTACTGACTTTACTAACAAAACCACCATCCTGTTTTACATACTTTAATTGGATTCTAGTCCCCATATGAGTACAGGTTAAAAAAAAGTCATAGGAAATAATTTAAAATTACACATCTAATTCAAAAATCCAAAAGTACACGTTCAAACTACATAACAAACCTTGTTCTCACAGTTGGTAATATAGAGTAACAAGTTTACTATATAACCATATTAAAATATGTTGACAAAACTACCAGCTTGTAGGAACAGCACAAATTAAAGATGAATAAAAAAACGTTATTTAAACTAGCAAAAGATCAGTTTATCAGTTTATACTGTGAGATGTTCCAACTACCTGAACTTCAGTGAAATAATGAGAATTACAACTGAACCCCTTGGTAAAGGGAGAGTAGAGACAGAATTGTATGATTTATTTAAAAGAAAGGCTTTATAGTAGCCCAGAATCTTTTTTTCTCCCTACAACCACACATACACGCCACTGTGCAATCTAGGATTTAGAAAATGTTGATATGCTTTATAGCTAGGAAAGCAACAAAGATTTTTACAAAGTTCAACTTCCATTTCATCAGATATGATGCTAAAGAGAATAGCTAAGATTATTTCTTTTTATTAAAATTGTCTCTTTTCTTCTATTGCTTTTTTTCTAGACGCCTTCTACAACCTCCAGTTCAGTCACCAAGATTAACACATTGTCAGTCGTGCCCTGCTTTTCATCTGAATAATTTATAACGATTGTGAAATAACATAAAATTCTGAAATACCAAAGCAATGAGGAACAAAAACTCACTTTTGTCAGCCTCTATATAGTGTTCAGCCACATTGTTAGGCATAGGGAAATCCCCACCTGCTGAAACCTCAGCCAAGAAACAGCAGCAATGGGAAGACCAGTCACTTAGAAACGTGTTTGTTCCAGCTGCCTGGGTTACACAAAGCGATGATTTGAAGCCTACATTTTCATTGCAGTTTAATAAAATGAGGCTTTACATGCTGCTAGGTGTTACTAGTTCTAGTAACAGTTTCAAAATAAATATAGGGAACAGTCATTGAAACGTTACTTACTTAGCGGGGAAAAGTAAAGATACTTGCATTTAGCTCCCACTAATACAAAAGAGGGAGAATGCTATTTCTTTGTAATGGAGTTAAAATTCCACAGAATTAAAGACAAAAAGAAAGAAAGTGCTTCAGCAAGTAGAAGTCCATGACTGAATTAATTTTGGTTCAACAAAAACAGTAGCTGCCTTGTGCTACGCAGGCCCCATGCTGCAACCTGAATTTACAACGTAAGTCGAGAGTAAGTCGTGTTGGAGTGAATAAGCTGGCCGTGGTGTTCCAGAAGAAGCAGCTGTATATCTTTGCGTACATCTTATAAAAAGCTTTACAAGGCCCTGAGCAATCTGATCTAAATTTTAATTTAGGCTGGCTTTAAGCAGAGGAATGGACCAAATGACCTCCAAAGGTTATCCTTTCCAACCTCAATTATGCTAGGATTGTAAGCGTCCTTCACATTTTATTACATTACCTGAGGTATTTGCTGATCAAACATTCCCCAAAATCCCCCAGCTGGAGTGCTGAAGGGCGAGAGGAGGGTGGGGACCAGGCTCCAGCTCCCAGCACCTCACCCCTCACTGGGCCTATTTTGGGTTAGGGCTACGCGAGGGAGCCTGGGCCAGGAGAAGGTGCCGAGTTTTGCCCTTTCCTGACAGATTCCCATAGTAACTCATAGCTCTGGGTCCACTCCCCCAAAGGGAGTACAAATAAGATATAAACACCCTCTCTTCTCTCGAGGAGGGGACATACCTGGGTTCAGCTTTACACAAGGGAAAGCAGAAGTGATTTTGCTGGCAGGAAGGAAGCACCAGGGGAACTGGGAACGCTTTCATGCAAAGCGTTTGCCTGGTAATGAATGACCCTGACGAAACAGTCTCTGGACGGTCTGAGGTCCCCCGCCGTGCCTGTGCACTGGGAGACGGAGAGGTGGGCGCTGCCCGCCACCTCTCCTGAAACACACAACTTGAACCCCGCAGCGTGGCTTCCAACCTCAACCGCTGCAACACAGAGAGGAAATGAAAGGCAAAAGAATCGCCCCCCGGCCCCCCAAAACGGTCCTTCAACTGCCAAGAGTGGCCGTTCGGCTGCGGGTTAGCAAGCTGAGAGCAGACCCCCACACCTCATTCGCTGTACTGCTCACGAGAGAAAGGAACTCATACCAAGAAGTCTCATTCTTCATACCCTGTCCCTATGTGTTGTGCTACCTAGAACCCATATTGCCAGCCTTCCTCCTCATCCATAGGAGTTCCCAGACTTTTTCCCTTTGCTCTCGGAAGTAGCAGTCAACTGCTGCGATAGCCTAAACCCTCTTGCCCAGCACTAGCACAGCCAACCGGTTCCTCAATTTCTCCTTACTTTCTTGAATTGTTACTCAAATGGGTAACATGGAAGCAACCCTCAGAGGCATCCACGTGCCCAGGCACAGCGTTTCTCCCCCCTCCAGGAGTTTTGAGCCTGGGCACTTAAGGACAGCCAAAAACTTTTGGAAAGGAAATCGAGGAAATACTTGTTCCAAAGGAAGTCGGAACAAAACTGTTCTAGTTCAGAGAACAGTATGGAAATAACATCCCTAGATTGTTCCTTTTTAAGGAATGGCAGAATGTCCAGGTTTCTTTTCAGTCACTTTCTCATTTTCAGAACTGCATTACACAGCTACATCTCCCATGTCAGTAGATATGCTGCAACTGATTTAGAAAGGTCTTAACTCAGTCAACCACAGAGCTTCTGTGTTTTGTCAGAAAAACAGGATACTAGCATGACAATCAGTTTAATTTCTTATCCAGCTCAATAAAATACCGCCAAGAGCATATTAACATTAGCCCCCAAGCACAAACATCATGCATGGTGCCATTTAAATACCAAGCCAGGCCCTTTCCAAGAAGGTTTATGATTCAAAAAACAGACTTAGAAAGCCAAATAGCTGTGAGGCATGCATTAGTTCACCCTTGCTAGCTTTGTGGCACTTGTTTTCATCATCACATTATATTAGACTATTCAGCCACTGGACTTTAACCTTGACTGCTGGAGAAACAGTATACTTAAAAATAATCTAGTTGATCTAATTAAACAGGTTATTTTCTGCTAAAGTTAACAAAATAGCCTTCAGAGAAGGAATGAAATGAGCTAGAAGTTGACACAAAATTATTTTGTTCTGATGCAGTAAGGTACCCTCTCCCTTTACATAGACGTCTCTCCTGAAACCTGGGCGTCCCAACACCCGAGAGCCAAAAAAACAGGTCACACTCTGGGTACCCAGCCTCGCTGAGACGAGGGCACGTCTCTAACGCTGCTCGCTTCGCTGCTGGGTGTCAGGACCACCATTGCCTGAACCCTGCCTGCTGCTGTCAGCTCTCTTGAGCAGGGCTCTCCCAGGACAGCCTCGGCAGCAAGATCTTTCCCTAAACCAGCCTTTGCAAGCGAGTTCCTTCGCCACCTCTCATAACTAACTGTTGCTAGAGACATTTTCTAACTTAACGCGCAATCCCAGATTGGAAAATGTGCCCCTTCTGATCATTAAGCATCCCCGTGATGACAAAAAAAAAAAAAAAAAAATAGATACCTGAACAGATAAAGGAAATCATATACGGTAAAGAGATCACGTACGGCACAGAATACCCGTTCCCAAAGCCGAGGCGGCGTCCCGCACGGAGCCCCGCGACCAGCCGCGCCGGATCCCGCCCCCGAGCGCCGCCCCGCCCCGCCCCGCCCGTCCCCGTCCCGTCCCGGCGCCTCCGGAACAGCCGGCGCTGCGGGGCGGGAGCCGCCCGGGGCCGCCCCGGGGGAGGCCGCGCTGGGCGGGCGGGGCGGGCCCCCTGCCGGGGCAGCGCGGGGGGGGGCGCGGGGAGCGAGCGCCGTTTCTTGATCGCAGTAAGAAACGGCGTTTATGAATGGTACCGAGAAACACGGCTGAAACGTCCCCGCAGCCTTCCTCCAGCGCCTCTCCGCTGCAAAGGGCTCTGCCGCTGCTGGGGGCACCGCATGTGGAAGCACTGTTGACTCAGGCTGTGGCTGTGGTCTACCTAGACTTCAGTAAAGCCTTTGACACCGTCTCCCACAGCATTCTCCTCGAGAAGGTGGCGGCTCACGGCTTAGACAGGTGCACTCTGCGCTGGGTAAAAAACTGGCTGGACGGCCGGGCCCAGAGAGTTGTGGTGAACGGAGTTACATCCAGTTGGCGGCCGGTCACGAGCGGTGTTCCCCAGGGCTCAGTTTTGGGGCCGGTCTTGTTTAATATCTTTATTGATGATCTGGACGAGGGGATCGAGTGCACCCTCAGTAAGTTTGCAGATGACACCAAGTTGGGCGGGAGCGTTGATCTGCTCGAGGGTAGGAAGGCTCTGCGGAGGGACCTGGACAGGCTGGATCGATGGGCCCAGGCCAACTGTATGAGGTTCAACAAGGCCAAGTGCCGGGTCCTGCACTTCAGCCACAACACCCCCATGCAGCGCTACAGGCTTGGGGAAGAGTGGCTGGAAAGCTGCCCGTTGGAAAAGGACCTGGGGGTGCTGGTTGACAGCCGGCTGAACATGAGCCGGCAGTGTGCCCAGGTGGCCAAGAAGGCCAATGGCATCCTGGCCTGTATCAGAAATAGTGTGGCCAGCAGGAGCAGGGAAGTGATCGTGCCCCTGTACTCGGCACTGGTGAGGCTGCACCTCGACTACTGTGTTCAGTTTTGGGCCCCTCACTACAAGAAGGACGTCGAGGTGCTGGAGCGTGTCCAGAGAAGGGCAACGAGGCTGGTGAGGGGTCTGGAGAACAAGTCTGATGAGGAGCGGCTGAGGGAACTGGGACTGTTTAGTCTGGAGAAGAGGAGGCTGAGGGGAGACCTCATCGCTCTCTACAACTACCTGAAAGGAGGTTGTAGCGAGGTGGGTGTGGGTCTCTTCTCCCAAGTAACAAGCGATAGGACGAGAGGAAATGGCCTCAAGTTGCGCCAGGGGAGGTTTAGACTGGATATTAGGAAAAATTTCTTTACTGAAAGGGTTGTCAAGCACTGGACCAGGCTGCCCAGGGAAGTGGTTGAGCCACCATCCCTGGGGGTATTTAAAAGATGTGTAGATGTGGTGCTTAGGGACATGGATTAGTGGTGGACTCGGCAGTGCTAGGTTAACGGTTGGACTTGATCTTAAAGGCCTTTTCCAACCTAAACGATTCTGTGATTCATTTAACCGCTTTCTTTTGCTATGGCAGTGGAACAGAAGGTCAAATATTTCCTTAAAATTAAGTGATGCAGTATTTCTAGAAGCTTTTCTTGCAAAGCCAGAAATTTAAGGTAGTAATGTCTCTCTCGGTATAACTTCTACAACTAAAATAACACTAGTGTTCTTTCATTAAGGAGGTATGGCAGTTCAAACTTGCCCATGTAACTATTGTCTTTTATATGTATATCAAATGATTATTCACAGTAAAGTATAATCCTAAAAAAAAAAAATCTTAGGTTTCCTATAATCTTTACACTGTCATCTTCTCCTGTCTGAAAAAGTTTCCACTGTAAGAAAAAGTTTCCACTGCAACCTAAATGTTCAGCAAAGACAGATGGTTTCTGTGAAATACCTGTCAATGGAAGAAAAAAACCCCCAAAATTAAACCTTTGATTGGTGCTTACCCTCATGCACTAGTTCTGAAAGATTTCCTGAAAACACAGGCGATTTGAGGAAATGATTACCTTACCTTTGGTTGATTCTAATGTCTGATACTACGTTAATACTTATCGGTATGATACCGTTTGGAGAAATACAGATGGTGCAGTGCATTCATATTGCTTGAGGAAACACTTTTTAAGTCTGAAAAGGTCCAAAATTTCTAAAAGCTTCCTATAACTTTCAGAGGTTTTTTTGTTTCAAAAACATTTGCCTCTAGATAGCTACCCCAAAAATGAGTCTTACAAAAAGGGACAGTTTCATGATGCAAAATCCAGACATACGTGATTGTGAGAACTGGGTTAAGGGATGGGGGCACCTATTAATTTGTTTACTCTTTTGATAACGAATTTAACCATACAAAGTGAAGCCCAAGAAGGACAGACGATACTTTAATTTCAAATATGACTGTATACAAATACATTTTGTGCGTGGTCCCAAGTTTCCTGTACTTTCCTGGTTCCATGTAGGCTCTGTGGAGCCACTCACCGTCCTTAATCCATTAGCAGCCCTTTAGTGATGAAGAATGGGGGGGCCCAAAAAGAGAGCACCAGGAGAGCTGCTGAAGGTCTTTCATGTAAAAGCAGCTGGAGTTTTGGACCCGGATGATCACTCTAAAACAATGGCTCATCAAGGTTTCTGTTAAATAAGGTTTACCATAAATTTATTAAAAAAAAAAAAAAGACATACTGCTATATCTCAAAGTGCCCCATTCATTGGTGGATTTGTTGTTGGATCATGTAAAATTAAGACAGGGAAGTGTTAAATCCCTCACTTTCAGCTCAGCTTTTTAAGGAAGAAGCTACTTTATTATAAAACATGTTGTATATTCCAAATATTTTCAGGTTAAAGATGATCAAAAGATGCAGTTAACATCAATGTTACATAGGTAAGCCATGAATATATTAAACTGAAATGCCTGGGTTTATAAGGGTCATTGTAGATTTATGCAATGCTTGTTAATGATCATCATAAAATGTTCTAGGGTTACAGAGAAACTGGTATAACGTCTTGCAGAGGATTGGCTTGCGGAGACATTTCTTTAAATGTCACTGTTAAGATTCACGTGGAAGTCCTATTGTCTACAAACATGTAGTCTATATTTTCACTGTCATGGATTGTCTTTTACATATTAATGAATTTTTAATCTTTAGATTCTATAAAACCAATTACATTCTAGATTTTTTTCTAACACATTACAGTGAATAACAAAATATTTTCCCAAGTTTTAAATCTAATACTTAATTCTCCTGCTAGTTTCTTCAATGTTTTTGGTTCCCAGACCATTCAATAAACATGATAAACTGAGCTTTAAATAAATAAATAAATAAATAAATAAATAAATAAATAAATAAATAAATAAATGAGGGTCTTTTAAACTTGTGTTCATATTGTTGAAAGTCATGTCTTTCATTCTTCAGAAGCCTTTGGATATTATTACATGTACAATGTGTACAGGTGCAGATAAAACCTAATGAGATGCAATATGCAAGCCTTATTTTCAGGATAGCAGAATTATAAAACAAAGCAAAGAACAGTTCTCTTCTGTCGAAGGATCTAAATATTGGATCTATGGTAGCAAAATGCACTTCTGATATTTCCATCTCTAGGCTGCCACTATCCTTATCTTTCATTATACATTCCTACTCCTCAAGGCTTAGGACTACTTCCAGACAAGTACTAGTTACCTATGAAGAAGGTAATCCTGTCTGATAGGTGAGTAGAAACAAAAACGTGTGATGTTTCCACAAGAAGGGACAAAGGTAGCCTGCTCCTTCTGTGTTAGGGACTAGCTAGCTAATTCGTAACATCAGTTGATCACAGTGTCAAGGGGGCTATAGTAAGTAGCATCATTCTGAAATATAGGATATTTCAGATGACATCAAATATAAGCCCATTGCTCAGGCAGCACAACAAATAGAGTTACCTCTTCGCCAGAGCCCACAGCTTTGAATACCTTTGCAGCAAGGTATTAACTGCAGTTCACCTTGGATCGCGTGTTATATACCTTGAAGTAACAGATGAAGAATTCGATGCTCAGAGGTTTTAGAGCCTGAATTAGAGACTTACAGTAAGAAAGCCAGCACCAGTCATAGAATCATAGAATCATAGAATCATTGAGGTTGGAAAAGACCTCTAAGATCATCGAGTCCAACCGTCAACCCAACACCACCATGCCCACTAAACCATGTCCCCAAGCGCCTCATCTACACGTCTTTTAAATACCTCCAGGGATGGGGACTCAACCACTTCCCTGGGCAGCCTGGTCCAATGTTTCACCACTCTTTCATTCTTTCTTTCACCACAGTCCTGACAGCTTCTCCAGGGGCACAGGGAACTTCTGATGCATAACTCTGAAAGACGAAATTACTTTGTCCCCAGGAGAGAACGGTTCTGAAAATTAAATACGAATCTCACCCCACTCCAAGATAGTATACTAGGAAACAGTATGAAATCCTGTCCCAACTATCATCTCTTACAACCTACCAAATTAATAGCCCAGTTTTCATGGCCTTCAGTCTGACCGGCTTTGCACTCAGCTACACTGAGGGCGGAAAGTTTGACAAATCGCTTCCTGAGTATGGGGGTTTGAACTTCCACAGACGTAGCTGAGAGCAGCCTCGGCAGGAAATAAAGTCAAATTGCTGAGGGGTTTGATGAGCGGTACAGCAGAGGTCCACTGCAATCCCAGATTAGTGTTGTATCACATGAAATCATCCAAACTGCGTCGCTGACGGAGCCGCTCGCTGTGCTGCGTGCGTCGCAAAGCCTCCCTGCTGTCACCAGGGAGCTGGCCCGTGATGCCGATACTACCTGTTTGAAAAGTTGGATTGCGCTAAGTTCAACCTTGTAATAAAATTCAGCAGGAAAGAGTAGTACCGATGCAGTCTGCAGCCTGCCCTTGCTGGCAGCCAGGCAGCCTTCTCTCCCAGCAATGCCTCCCCGAGCTGGAGCCGCGCAGTTGAGTAGGTGCCAGGGGAGGAGTAGCGCTTGGCTGGGCTTCAGGCCGTTCCCATAGCGAAGTCAAGCGCTCGTTATGATGTTGTTGATACTGAAGTCCGTGCTGTTTACAGATCCACGTGTTTAATATCCACTCAAAAAAACCCCCCACAACTCTATCAAAATTTATTACTCTGTTTCAATGGAAAAAAACCCAACCCGAAACTAACTAACACTTTCAGGGCCTTTTTTTTCCCATGCACAGACTGGAAGGGCAGAAAAGACATTGTGTATCTATTGTAAAATGCAAAAAAATTCTAAAGAATACTTAGCTTTTCTCCTTATGATATTTACTTTTTCCATCTCCAGTCTTAGAATGTAGTATAATGTGTATATTTACATTATAGAATATAATATAGAATATGATAGAATGTATTTTCCCCCACATCCATCAAAAGATTTTGGCTACACAAAATTCAAGCAGTATGATAAATGTTTAAGTTGTGACATGAAGTATACTGAGCTTTTTCAGTAATTATACTTCTAGGAAGACATTCATTTTTAATTTTTATCTATGGAATACCTGGTTACATGCCTATATACAGGTAATAACTCCAAGCTGTATGTCCACCTTGAAAGGAAAATAAATTGTATTTGAAACAATTTTACCTTGCTTATAAGGCACCACCTCAGGGGAAAAAATATATTCATGTGGACTTCATAGTTACAGGAACAAGAACAAACAAATACTGAATTGTTTGGGAAAGAAAGCACTTGGAGCAATCTGGCTCATGTCCTGATTGCAGTGTTGGTGAACTAACCTTCTGCATCCCTCCCTATACATTCACGTAGTCCATACTGGAGCTGCTGGCCTCCATGTATGTCTCTGCAAAGTAAGCTGTACTTAATCTAAACCAGACAAATCTGATCACGGTAATTTGTGCAGGCATGAATCCCAAGCCTGGGAATTAAATTTGAATCCTTAATAAAGAAAACAGAAATGAGTAAGTACAGGTCACTTTGTAGCTTTACATACTCTGTAGCCTTTCTCTTCTAACTCCCCAAATAAGGTCTCCATTTCAATATTCAACTTTCCATAAACAAAAAAATCTATTATTCTAGTTGTGCACTGAATTTCACCTAGACACCGGATATGACAAGGATTTGGGGATTTTATTTTGCTAGTTTCCTCAGGTACAGAAGAATCTAATCTAAAGCTGACTAGCATTTTTCCACACATCTGCATTGAGTCCACTAAGAGGATTAATACCAGACACCAAGAAATAGGTTTTAAACATTTTTTAAGAAATAGCTATAGATTTTGACATGGTTGGGAAATTAGAAATACATGGTAGTATTTGATACTACCTCCCCTTTTTAACAGGAATGAAACAGTTATATTTAGCTCAGTTCAGACTTATACCCAGAAATTTAAATTCTATTGCCCAGCAAACATGACTTTTTGACACGGATGAATGTTATTTCTTACATGAGGATGTCTTCATGTCATCAAAGAGAACAGAGATAGCAGCGTATCTCTTCCTCTTCCTTTCAGGCATTTATCAGTAGGAAAAAACCTATTCACCTGCAGTGGCAGAAAAAAAGATGCCATGATTCACACAATACAAAGTAAATTATTGGTCTTTGCCATATCAAATAATGCTCCACTTCCTTCCTTATCCAACTAGGATCACTGGTGTTATGACAGTCAGTGGTTTTCTGTTAGATCAGTGGGTTGAAATGCTCAGTACCTTTTTATTTTCCCCAGATTGAGCAGATTTGATTAGTGCTGAAGGGGAACCCCTTAAACATTTGGAAGAGAAGTTGGAATTGCTTCAAGAGGAGTGAAAAAGGGACCACGCTCCCAGTAATTTATTCTACAGGTTTAGCATGTTTAACTGAAAAGAAACATTATTTGACCCCATTTTCTAGGTATATCGCTTATGGTCTGCACATTCAGAATATTACTTGCTACTGCTTCAGCTTCTGATCCCCCCGACTCCGGCACCTCGTCTGATCCCGTGGTACCCAACACCAGAAACGGGATCAGTTCCTCCACCAGCTTCTGACACAGAGGTCTCAGTAACCTGATTTGCCGGACGGAGTTGTGTTGACCAAAGGAGCTGTCGTCTTTGTTCCTGGTATCACCTAAACAGCTCTGTTTCCCTTAGCGCTCAGGCAGTACGGTGTTTGTGATGGAACACTGGAGGAAATTCACTCACAGCTGTACGTGAGAAGCAAATAGCCTTTGTGCAGCTCAAACGGTGTATAACTAACTGCATTTAACCTCAAGAAAGGCATTGTTTGCATGCTACAGGAAGTAACAGCGATTACCGGCAGGTTTGCCTCTTGTGCCTGTGCACATTACCCTGCAGAAGGCACAAACTCACTTCTCCAGCCCGGGGTCTGGAAAGCAAACCCAGACCAGCAAGCAGCCCTGGCAGATGAAGAGAAAGATTAGCTGTGAGTAGCTGTTGTTGCCTTAAACACAGAAAAGACAGAAGATGTGAGGTTTGAGGTGCAATACCCCCCCAGCCAAGGGCTACGGTTTTTTCCTCCTGTCTCCCACCCCTCACTTGTGCACAGCTCTGAAAGGCCGGTGTCACTTAAACTGCATATGCAGAGGAATGGAAAAGGTACTGACCGAGTCCAGGCCCTTCGGTTTCTGACCTGAGATTTAGGGCCTGCCAAGCAGCACTCGGACATCTGCATTGTGAAACCCTTCCATCCCTCCGCGGGGAAACTGCTGCAGGGACGAGGCAGGATGGAGTAAGTTGGAGTCAGTGTTACCATCTGGGGATGACGGGGCAAAAGTGAAACAACAACATTTTGGTGAAGACAGAAGGAATGGTAGATCCTGACTGTACCGGGGATGGCAATATTGGCTGCTCTGCACTGTACAGGTTTTGCTGGCAAAGACCACACAATTTACAGTCACGCAAAATGCACTTTTAAATGATAGGATTTTCACAATACTTAGAACTTACTGGGAGAGTTTGGGTTTTAAAAGGCTAATCCTAGTCCCCCACGCCCAATTATTCACATTTTAGGAATCTTACCCATAATCAATGTTATCTTCCTTTTTGCATTTATACTACTTGTATCCAAACCAGTAGCGATTTTGAAAGCAGATAGGCAAATAATGAAATGTTCCAATAGGCAAAATCTACATTTTGATAAAACATGACGAGTCTAATATCAGACCACCACCAGTGTGTCAGACGTGACGTACATGTAGTAAAAGGCGGTTTAAATCCAAACATTTTTAAAAGCAGATAAATTACTATTATTATTATTTCTTTCATGTGGAACTGGGGCAAATGGATTCCATCGTGCTAACATCTGACAGGCATCCGACATCTCCCGGGTCCCAGTGTATCTCTCTTTTCGGTTCGGTAATTAGGCCTTTACTATGATAATAAAAAAAGTATTCATGAAACCAGAAAAGGCAGCTAACACATTATCTCTGTATTAAAGATTTGTAACTGTGGTAACAGGACCATTAGCTTATTTGATTTCATTTAACAATGTCAAGTCAGTCACCAAGCCTGCAGTCTAACAAATGAGTTTTAAGTTCTCCTTTGAGAGGGAAACTGGGTGAAAACGGTTTTAGTCTTGTAATATCTTTGTTAATTCAGCATCCAGATAGCAGCCTTGTACAGTTAAGAGTTCCAAACGCCATAAAGCAGCAGTCCTTATATTTTTACAAATACTGACCAACAACGTCTCCTCAGGCTGTCACTAACAATCGTGATAATAATTTAAACAGGAAAAGCAATTCCTACAGTGAACTGTCAGCCGTCATCATCAGTCTTTCCTCAAGATATTTGAACAGAAGGGGAAAACAACAACTAAACAACAATAGAAACAATACAGCATATTTGATTTTGCTACTAAATGTTTTTGTGCCGAACCAATTTCTTTCTTAGACTGAGAAGGAGGCTAAATAAAGTTTTACTGCTGCCAGTCATACAGGTTTTTGAATGTCAGCACTACAGATAAACCAGCATAAGCCGCTTTAGAGTTGGAAACCAGGATATAGGGAGGAAAAGAACTTGACATAAAGAAATAGGCCATTACAGTTTACAGCATTTAGGATTAACTGTGATACCAAGAGTTTAAAATGCAGCTTGTGTAAATCCTGTTTTCTGCTAAAGGGACACTGATACTGCAAATAGATATTTATAGGCAACATTTTCCTAGGCATGATTTTTGTTCCTAAAAAGCATAATTAATACCAGCTTAATTAATACAATATACCAGGAAAGCCAGCTCAAGCCAATTCCACATGCCCCACACTGCAGTCATGCAGCTCTGTGTGTCGAAGTTGGCACGCTGGATTTCCAGGCTGCTTAAAGTTACCTGTGTTTGGGTTTGGGGGATTTTGTTTGTTTGGGGCTTTTTTAAGTTGTTTGCAAGGCCAAGTTCTTTCATTTAAGCACTGTTGCAGGCAACATCAGATCATACAGCAGCAATAAAGTGTTAGTAGTCCTTGAATGCTCCCCTCCCTCCAGTACGTTTCCTGGACATGCGAGGAATGTGTGTGGGTGGGACTCACCGGCCACATTCCTCTAGAGCTGACGTTGCTGCGCTGCTACAAAACTGGAATCGCATAAAGCCGTCATGTTAGGACACCTGCGGCCTTGAACTGAAATCTCCCCTTTTAAAAGTTACATAAAATAAAAAAAACCCAGTAAGCAGCAGCCCATGGCAGCGGTGAATGGCGTATCTTTGGCTCGAGGGGAGGAGTCCCCTCCACTCCCTTTGCCCGTCCTCCAGAGCCCCTGCTCCCCAGCCCCACCTCTGTCCTAGCACAGCAAAGAATATCCGACAGCACCCAGGTCCACATCTCCTTTTGTTTACAATATTTTAGTCTTTCGGATACCAGCATTGGTTTTGAATTCACTGTTATGAAAATATACTGCCCTTTAACTTTACTATTCTTGATTAGGCACCCTAGGCTTGTCAGGGAGCTGCTGAGAAAGGAAAAGCTGTAAATGGGGTTGCTTCTGATTTTGCTGTGATATGCACTGGCACCCGCTTCTTTCATCAACCTGAAGACGAATAGCGCAATACCTAAACACATAACCAGGCTAAGAACAGAATGTTACTAAACCCAATGAAGTCCGAGTTAATGTGTTTCATGACAGACTCATCTGATAAAAACGTACTGGGGATATTGAGGATTTCATTAATTAAGAAGATGATTAAGAAGTTGTAAGGTAGAAGGGCCGCTATATCTGCAAGAGTTTATGAGGTGAATTTACAGGTCAATTAAGAACAAGAATCGAGGAAACTTGGCACCAGGCCACCAGGCACTGCTTCTCACGCAGGGAGCTGGGGGATTTGGGGAGGTTTGGAAGCTGCGAAGGGGAAAACATAGGAAAAGGAAAACGGAGAAGATTTACATCAGACATAAACCCTATTCACTATTAAGACCTAGCCACCAATGTCAGGTACAGTAAACTCTTATCTCATACGGATTACCTTGGATATGAAATAATTACACGAGGAAATTACTCATCAAAGCAGTGACCTCACGCTCAGGCCAGGACCATTCCTTAGAAATCCTGAGCACAGCTTTCAAGAGATTCACATTTAGTCCTATTATTTCTTAAATCAAGTTTGTCAGATTTGTTACTCACAGCCCAGGAGATGCTTCTCTCTGGTTGCTGTATCGTGTGGTATTATAAATTGTATTTGCCATCCAATCCTTGATTCAATTGTTTAATGTAATTGAGCTGCTGGTTGCTACTGATCGAGGAGGTATCCTCTCCTCTCCTCTCTTCTCCTCTCCTCTCCTCTCCTCTTAACCACATCTCACTGCTGGCAAGGCGAAGGCAGGATACAGCCGCCGTGCCTGCGCAAGGACAGGTCCTGGTGGGAGCTCCTGGCCAAAGACTGTAGTTTCTCCTCCAGCTGCAGCAGGTTTGCGGTGTGCTGCCGGAGGGGACCGCACCGGCTGGAGGCACACCGGGAGCCAGCCCTGCCGAGACACGCGCTGCTCCTCCCGCATTGCTGCGGGAGGAAGCTTAGTGCCCCCCAGGCCCCTGACCCTGGGAGATGGCCCCTCTCTCCTGCTGGAGACGGGAGGTCCAGCACCCTGGACTTGCAGCTTCTGCAAGTTGGATGGGATGAGTTGGCCTACAAGTCTGCGCAGGTAGGCTCTGCAGGTTTCTGGAACCAATAAGGTCCTTAGGCAGGTCTCCAAAATTGAGGTAAAAGCCTTTTTCACACTGGTATTTACAATTTTTCTATATGGTTCTCTTTCAATGATCTTTCCCAGAGTTTCAAAGCATGTGATTTCTACCTAAGTGAATCTATATTAGCATTCATCAGTATTTTCTATGGCTTTAGAACTAGAACATGTTTTACACCATTTACTAGTTATTTTCTCTGAGTTAATAATATAAAATACTTGCTGGTAGAGCTGCGTACAATTACTCTGGACTCATTTGACAAAAGGCCTTAATGACCTGATCCAAAGGCTAACCTTTATTTCATCGGGCTTTGAATGCTTCACTGTAGTGTCGGAACTCTAAACCCTTCTACGTCAACCAGGACTGCAGTTAAGATGATGTTGCTTTATAAACAATAGACTGAACAAAGCTGTTTACAAAAGTTAATTTCCGGAACAGTGTGGGAGAAGGGAGGAGTCTGATCTCTTTTGTACAGGGTTGGGGTTTTTTTAACTTCATCTGCTATGATATATCTCCTTCAGGAAATTATTCTATTTTAGTTTTTTACAGTTAAGTTGATTTAGAGTAAAAAGTTCACTGAGAAAGCTAACACATATTTGTAGTAATAAATACATATTGTGCCAAGCACATCAATGCTGCATGGTGTATTTTGCATCTCTACAGATTTTCTTAAAACATTTTTCCTTCTTAATCATATTCTATCAGTGATATTCCTGAAGTACAAGGTAAGAGAGCATTATAGCTTGAACAGATCAGCAGTGCATTAGATAACCGTGATTTCACCAAGCAGATGTTTATTTTGTAATGAAGATCCATCATACTTCTTCCACCGAGGACATATTTGTAAAGATCATACTAGATTTCACAGCTAGTTGAAAACATTCATTTACTTTCGATAGAAATATTTTGTTCTCCTTGTGTTCTCCTCCGCCCCCTGCTCGTTTTGTTCCCATGACACCCTCACTCCTTCCTTCAGCTCAAGTTGCCCTGTGGTTTTGCAGGGATTCATCTCGGTCAGACTCTTCCTCTTCCCAAGCTCCACAATCTTTCAACCTTTCCCTGACATCGGGGCCAACAGCCTTACCCGGGGTGGTGACAGTTCAACTACACCACCGTGTTCCCTGTAACCCAGTACTGGCAAGAGAGGACTGAGCAAAAGACTGAAAGGATTGAGACAAATCGTTTTATGAAACTGCTTGTACAAACAGGTTAGTCTGAAGTCAGGTCACACATATGCTTTTTTGTTGGTTTTTTTTTCCCCCTGGTCGTATAACAACACCTCTCTATGATAACAGTCTCCCAGCTGGTGTGCGTATGGAAGTCACATGCATATACCCATTGGAGGAGATGAGTTTTCTGTTGAAAAAACAAAAATCAAGACAAAATGCCTAGTCCCTCTGATTCCAACCACTGCAGCTAA
The DNA here is from genome assembly GCF_965638725.1 of Aptenodytes patagonicus. Classification (NCBI taxonomy): domain Eukaryota; kingdom Metazoa; phylum Chordata; class Aves; order Sphenisciformes; family Spheniscidae; genus Aptenodytes; species Aptenodytes patagonicus. The sequence continues at coordinate 8,060,540 of NC_134954.1, forward strand.
AAGCAAACAGTTTTAGCTTACAGAAGTTTTTGTGGATCACATACACGCTCTTTATTTAGGTGTCACGCTTGCTGGCATGTTCAATGTCAACATATCAGTCAGTGTTTGTCTGCTCTTACTGAGCAAAGCCTTTCCCAAAAGACACACTCAATCTGTTTACAGAGGCACTTCTCTCTACAGTCCTCCCAACCCCTACCTTTTGTGTCTCTTGTCCTTACCTTATTGCCCTGAATCTTTCACGTTATTTCCTCATGCACTGCTTGCAGTTATTCAGCAAAGCAAGAAGAAAATGCACCCGTTCAGGCTTTCCTCAGCAGCAAGCACAGTACCACTTCACATTGCATGTGTTTTTAACAATGCGAGTACTGGTCTGGTATCACAATAATGAATACCATATGAGTGTCCAGGTGGATGAAGGACATCAATAATGACACATCTTGCAGATCATCAAAAGGACAAAATCTCTTTAATTTTCCATTAGGCTCCATTAGGAAAGGAAAGGAAAGGAATCAACTGTATTGACTTTGCTGGGACAATAGTCACAGCACTATGTCAAGAAGGACGAAATACATTGTACACCACTAATTCTTGCTGGGGTTTCACTTTTCTGGGAGTTTGTATTAGATGACACCATTTTGTATCAGGCCCTTGATAGCCTGCAGCAATAAAGGCAGACATAAAACTGTTCCTGATGAGGAACCATTTAATTCATTTATTTACTAGATTGTTAATTTAAGTAATAACCTGCTTGTCCTGGCTTCCACTGAACTTCTTGGTTTTATCTGAGCTGTTGTATTTTCAGAGCACTGGTGTGATGCTGCTCTCATATGGTAGGCTCAGTTAAGTAAAAATGTTTCAGAACCAAATATTTATCGAATCAAAGCTGCTCCAAACTCTAAGGAGTATAAAATGCACATATAGTTCCTGATTTAAATACTGACATTTAAAAAATTCCCGTGAATCACAAAAGGTAAGGACTTGTCTAACCCTAGCCTTATTTTCAAGGGAAACTTACAGTTCCAGGTGCAGCGTTGCTGCCCTGGTGCTGGACAATGCTGAAGGACAGAGTGTGAGAGACTGAAAGAGTTAATGTCTCAAACATTGTGGTAAAACAAGTCACGGTCTGTATGGCAGCAATAAACCTTAAACGAGAGGTCAGATAGCTCAGGACGCGGAGGGCGCGCCGGAGGGTGCGCAGTTCCATGTTCCGATAGGCCCGGCAGGACAACGCACCATGTACGGCCAGAGGTCATACAGAGTTTATTTGAGGAAGGGGCTCACGACCACCCCCCCAGTGGCGCCTGCACAAAGGATCAGGAGCTACATAACTCCCCGAGGGGCAGAAACTAGACGATAAAAGGCACAACTCCAAGGAGCCGTGCGCGCCCATCACCGAAGGATTGCCACGTCCGTCATCGTCATCGCGGGATCCAAGGGTGGTGATCTCTCTCTCTCTCTCTCTCTTTTTCCTTTTCTTCTCTTTCCTTTTCTTCTTATAAATGCCCCAATAGAATCCACGCCACCTATTATTACGCCTTCCAAGTTTAAGTTGCGTGCTCCATAAATAAAGCGTTTAATTGATCACCTGGTGTCGTTTCACCTTAATTTAGCCCAAGGGAATCACGAAACTGCTACGACCCCCTGAGTCACCCAGTCTGGGTCGTAACACAGAGAAAGTATCACTTGTGGCTCTTACTTATTTCCCAGGTGCCCTGAGCCTTAATCTACAACTATATGAAACTGGAGATAGGAGAGAAGCTAATATAAATAAATAAATAAATAAATAAGAATAATCTTTTTCACTCCTATCCTATATACTCAGCAAACTATCCTATATAATAGCCAAAATATCTCCCCTGAACTTGCAAAGCAAATAGGATTTTTCTTTTTTAAATAAAACAGTATTTTGACACTTTGGGTTCTTCATGAAACCCAGAAGTAATTAAAAAGATGCTCAAAACTTTCATTTGAATTCTAGAAAAGCGTGAAGCATACGAGGTATTTCTAGTAGTGATCCTTATTTTGATCCTGGGCTACATTTATTTCCGTGCTGGCTGGTATGTAGGGGCATTATTATTAAAGACAGCTGCCCAAAATGATTCCTTATGGCAAAATATAATTCTTCATGGGTCTAGCAATAACATGTGGATAGAATAATAACAGTCATTAGCCTTGTCCAAAAATTCCCCAAGTTTCTGCAAGCAATCCATAAACGACTAAGAAAAGACTTACAAAGCAATACTGGACCTTGACACATGCACTGTGACATTTTCTTTCTCTAAATGTGCTCATCTGAAACAACAACAAAAAAAAAGTGTCCAGGGTCATTTCTAGATAGAAACAAGTATTTCTAGAGACTGCAGTGGCTGCCAACAGCAGCTTGTAGGGTTTTGTTGTTGTATGTTGGGGTTTTTTAAATACAAAAAATCAGTAATGTAAATAGAGCTCTTACCTGATGTTGGTGGCACAGAGCAAAAAAGTCCCTCAAATTAGTATCTTAGAGTGGAAAAGCACAACAAGCTAACGAGTCCTGTTGAAATGACTTACAGGAAGAATTTTCCCTCAATACTCACCCAGCTGCCAGAATAAAAACATTATTAGACATACTATGACTGGCCTATAGAAACCTAAAGATGGAAAATGTGTGGTGCGTGCTTCCCTGTTTTCCAGCCACGTGTACCCGAAGTGCAACCTTCCCCGTAAGCGATGGAGGAGAGCATGCCCCGGCGCTGGGATGGCTGTGAGGCAGCACGGCCCTCACGGTGCCACACTGTGACTCCTGGTTCTCTCCTGTGTTTTTCCATAACACTATTTTATTTTATTGCACGCCAAGCCTAATCTATCGACCTTTACCAGAAAGTACTCCTACTTTAGACAAACAAGAAGCAGAGTTAACGAGGTCATTCAAGTAGGTGGGGACTTTCTTCCCAATTAGGATAATAGGTGAGAACTCAGGAGTTCTTGTCAACATTTTTTATTACATAGTTATTTGAGGATTACACCTGGAAAGTGCTGGGTTCTTTAGAAATAAGAGCACACAAAGTGCTCACTTATCTTTAAGCATTTGAGCAGTCTCCATGCTTGTCTGCTTGCCAATATCCAGATTTTAGGAGCTATTCTGTGCCAGAGCCCATGTAATAAGAATTACACAGAACTGAACCCGCAGCCTGTGAAAGCACTGGATTTGGGTCTATACAAGATTGCCTAACTTATTTAGTCCTCGTGAATGAAGATACTAAATGGAGGAGATAGATTTAATCCATGCAATACAGTGAAGTAAATTTATTTCAAAACCAAGACTGACAAACCAGCCGTGTAAGTACCGGTGCTGCATGGCTTCACAGCTGACCCCAGGACTCCATACTGGAAACATAGTCCATCAACAGGAACTTCGTGTGTGCCTTTTCAATAATCAGTGAGACCTGAGGTTCATTGCATCAAATAGTCCTGTGTACATTAATACAGAAGGTTTAATGTGAACTCTCTAGCTTTCAAGTAGGTCTGCTGGGTATCAAGACAGATGAGGTCAGGACTCCGATTCCTGCAGCAATGCTGTAATAACTATGTTTATACTCCTTTGCCAGAAGGAAATGAAAGTGAGAATAGGGGTGAGAAGTCTCTGTATTGTTTTTGCAAAGAGAGACTGGAGAGTAAGAACTAATTGTGAATTGAGATGAATTTTCAAGGGCAATCTAGGAGGTACACAACAATGTGAGGTCACCCACAGGACTCCTTTTCACAGTGGCAGGAATTCACTGTGTCTGGGATAAAGGAGCAAACGCACTTTGGGGGCAAGTCACTGGGCACACATCAGCCTCTGTCCTTCTGACCTTTCTTTTGTAAAAGGTTAGTGGGCTTTTGTAAGCATAATACTAACAAGTACAGAAAGAAAGCAGAAAGTTGTATCTGGCCTGGACTGTCTCACTCCAAAAAGTAGGTATTAGTCTCTTAAAAATTGTTTTGTTGACTTCATTTGGAGGAAGTGAAGTAATAAAATGCTGACAAATCATGAAGAAACTGTTGTCTCATAGCAGGTGCTAATAGAGTACTTCAATAATGATTTGGCATTAAGGAAGCTATCCCTAAGAGGGAACGAGTTTAGAAAAACATCTAGGATCCCAGAAAAAAAAAATAACAAATCTCCTTTCACCGGATATGGGGTAATTTTCCCTAAGGAACTAAAGTCTTTTTTGCCCCCTAAGGGAGCCATTTTTAGGGAAGGAAAAAGCACATTTAAAAACCTAAAGTTGATCTTTGAATTAAACTAATATGTATCATTCTAACATAGAACATACTATTCTAATTGAAAAGAAATCAATACAACTAAGAAGAGAGTCAGGAGGAGGAAATTGCATATATTTTCTTTCCAAACAGGTACCACTTAGACAACTCCATTAGAAAATGTGTATTCTGGATCATTTCTAGGTTTGTCTAATGCTAAAACAAATAACCCAATTGAAACAAAGAGAGATTTTTTCAATACGCACACCAAAGTCTACAAAGAGAAGTACTTTTGCATCCACCAAATTATTAGATGACCAAAAGATCTCAGGACTTGCAGAGATGCTGTGTTGCCACTCTCTTAGAAAAAGTGGTTGACCTTCCCATGGACAAACCAGCTCCTTCCCAGGTAGTGGTATCACCTGGGTTTGTGGCACTACAGGGGGGTTCCATCCCTCTGCCCCAGGACAGCACATAGTGATGGACCATGATGACATGACATGGGGGCAAAGTTATTTTACCCATAGAAACCTTCCACATGTCTAGGGACCCCACGGCAAAGCAATCTCCTTTAGACACAGCACTTTCTGTTTCTGCAGAAGGTAGGGAATGTCCTGGGGCTGGGGCTTCTCCCCTGTCCACCTGGGGAAGCTGAAGAGATGCTCTAGGTGCAAAAAATAGCTTTTGGGCTGACCAGAAGAGCTCACTTTGTGGTAGACTGGATTCTGCCCATGCATCTACCAGATCTCATAAAGTATCGGTCACCAATAGTTCATCTGTAAGTTGCAGGCAATAAAGATAACCCAGCATCATGTGACAAAGGTTTAATATCAGACAAAGAAAATAAAATCGTCCAGTTAAGGGTAGAAATCAATTAGAGGTTAAAGGTGTGTTGATCTTCAATCAGCATCCGGGGTACAGCTTGTGATCTGTGGAAAGCTAAATATTGTAATAATGAACTGTTGCTGCCATCTACTGAACACAAGAGTTATGTACTACACAGCTTTACAATTTGGCTAGTGATCAAGTGTGAAACTATTTGCTTGGCTGGATTAAGTAGAATTTCTATTTCATTAGAAGGATCATGTATCTTTCTCAAAGATGTTCAGGACATGAATCTGCTTTAGAGAATATCTGTCCCCCTTTGGGGAATACTGAATTCTCCTTTGGAGAGCCACTCCTAGCGTGGGGGAATCGTGCGAGGTGAGATTTGTAAAGAGCATACGTAGCTCCCATAACGTGAAACACTGCTATTAATAAGAAAGAGTTACTAGTTAGAGCTGCAGGTTTTAAAAATCTTAGTACACATTAGCTTTTCTTTAGTAATATCACGCAGAACTCCATCATCGTTGCTGAGGATAAATACCTGCCCTCGTACGGCAGCTGTGGTTTAGAGGAAAGAGCTTCCAGTTGAAAAAGTGCTGGCATTGGCACTGAATTTCTACCAGGATGTTGAAGGGTGGGACCGAGGTCAAGAGGAAGTTCTAGCCAGCAAGAGCTGTCCCAGCCCCAGTGCTTTGTTTTATCCAGGGACTGAACCTGTTCCTCTATGTCTCAGAAGCTGCTGTGGGTATAAACAGAGGCGTACTCATACACGTATGCAAGCATTAGACTTAAAAAAAAAAAAAAAAAAAGTTGTACTAACACACTAAACAGCAACAAAGTCACTAAGTGCAAGAAATACAGTACTATCATCTGGTTGCAATATATAAAAAATATACGCATCTATTGCTTACCTACAAGGTATATATGTGGACACTCACAGCCAAATTCAGCCCTGCAGGTAAGTAAGACCCTATTTTGTATTGACTTCAATGGCAGTTGGACACATTTGCTTCAAAGATGTCTTTGGCTTGTTAAGGGTCCTAAGAGGGCTGGAAATTGCAGAGGAAGAGTAGCAGGTAGCAGGGGAGCCTCCTGATCTCACCTGGCACTGCATTCAGCCGGGCGTTCAGACACACACAACTCAACAACAGCGCAAGAACGTGGTTTTGCATGAGACCCAGGACTGTTGGCTACAATAATAGTCACGTTGGCATGTCACAGTGGCAAAGGGATGTAAAGAGATAAATTGCTATAAAAATCTGGCTCTCTTTCTCAATCTGCGTTAGAGTAAGTCAGGAGTGAAAGGACTGACTTTAATAGAATGACACCAACGTGAAACTAGTGAGAATAGCAAATTGGCATCAGTCTTCCGTATTCTGCAAAACTATAAATTTCCACACGAGGGAGCTTCTTGCCCACGAAGCTCACAGCTACTGCACAGGGTGCTTCCTCCTGGGAAAGGTGACGGCAGTGGTTCCCTGTGAGTTCGTAACTTCTGCGGATTGCAGCCTGATTGCGCTGCTAAGAGTCACAGCGAGAGCCAGTAAGGAAATGGTTAACAGATGATGATTGTCAGAGCTTGTTAACCACAATTATTTTCAAGACATATGTAAATCTGTATAAATACCTAAGTGTGGTATATAATCTAAAACATACTGTTTAAATCTATAAGCATTCCTGAGTTAATTTCACTACGGCAACATTAGTTGCAACTTCCTGACTTCACTGTGTTTGAATTCATATCCATGAACATTAATTTAAAATTAGTCTAAATATTTGTTGAGAATTAATCACCTGATAAATTTAGCTCTTTTTCATTTTTATGAATTATTCATTATCTCCTCTCCTTTCCGTTGATGTGTTGGTTATTTGCAAGAATTGAATTACTAGTTCATGCTAAAAAAACGCAACATTCATGGTGATTTGTAGAATCTTCCCCCTGGAAACTTGACTGGTGACTATGACAGCACTTGTTTTTACCACCAATACTGTATGGTAATGGTCTGCTTCTTGAGGGTTCATTGGAGTTTTTAAGAGAGGCATAAGCAAGTTCATACAGCAAATATTTTGCAACAAAAATTTTTCTGTTTATGTCTTGCATATATATCATGGATGTTCCTACAAAGGAAGCTTGTATTAGTAAAAGCCTGTTGGTGGGATTGTTTGGGAACAGTATGACGAGGTGTGACTGCAGGAATGAACAGCTATGTAAAACTGCTATCTGAAATAGAAAAAGCTCCTATTGCATAGTCCTATCACAGAAAATACCTGAGCTTGCCAAATGAAAAGAATAATTCTGTTCTAGGGTGGCCTCAGGCAAGGCTGAATGAAAACTTATCAACCACCAGACATTATTAAGTAAGAGGAACAAACCTTTTAAGGAAAGTCTTGAGTGGATGGGAGCAAGAATCCTTAACGCTAGACAGTTCAAATGTGAAGCGGTTTGTGCGCCTCTAGCACATAGAGGACCGTCTCTCAAACCTTATGGCCTGCATTCAATAAAAGCAGTGGAAGACCAGATGATCAGAACAGGGCTTACGTTCCCAAGTCTAGTACTGGAAGCCTAATTTCTGGCTGCCACTCATTAAACAAATCTTTACCATAAAATTAATTTACTAGCAAACATCACTTCCCTTCTTTCGACTCACTGAAACAGATAACATCTTGAATTTCCCATCGGGTGATGTCTTTATATTTGTTACTTTCAATGTCAGTGTGTTACTATTAATTAAATAACAAATCAGAAAATTACTTCTAAAATTATGAAATAGCAAAACCCCCAGAACACACCCTCATGCGGCTAGTAACTGGTACCAGCACTTGCAAAACATCAAAGGCTTCTCTAAACATAGACTTTCATCAGTGATGCTGCAAGCCTTCATCTAATCTTTCATGATTTCCCATGCAGGAACATCAAAAGAGAAAGAAGAGAATAGCACTGTTCCAAAGCAACAGTGCTCTGTGTGAACAGTATGTGCTTAGCTACAACACACATAAAATGTAAGTGGGAAATTATTATTTACATGAGACATATTTTAATAAACATCATTATTAGCTCCCTTTCTTTTCCTATAAGAAACAAGGATTTGTACAGTTCAAAATCAGGTCCAAAGCTCAAGGGATTTCTGGAAGAAAATGAAAAAGAATTAGAAAGTATCTAACGTATAAGTCTTCAAAGCAAGAAGATCAATTTATTTTCATTTTTACTTACTGAAACACATTCTGCATATTTTATTGTTTCTGTCATCTTGTTATAATCCATCCAAAGTGTTTTCAAAGAACATTAAGTCCTACAAATAAACAAACTGTGAATGGTAAGGAAGGTACAAAAATGCAACAATTGCTATTAAAAGTCCTACTTGTAGGCTTTTTTTACCTAAAGTAATTAGATAAGTCAATCGTTTTCTATTACTCTGCCACTGAGCAACAGGAGTTTTGGAGGACACAATCCAAAAATCTTAAGTATAATGAGAGTTACATTTCTAACCTAATAAAAGCAAAATATCTGAACTGCTGTTGCTATTTTAAAGCAAACACTTTCCAGTGAATAATTTAAATAGTTTTGTCCTTTAATTTTATATTCTCTGATGTAAGTATCACATATGATTTTGCAACCATTGCATGTTAATATTAACATGTTACTGTTGGCAAAAGACGTACACAGCAAATATCAATTTGCAATTCTAGAAAACATGCATCTTAACTTCATCCTTACCCCTAGCAGTGAGTATTCTCCTTTTCATACAATTCTTCTCTTATGATTATCTTCACAAGGGAATTTTTGTAGGAAATTTCATATGACCTGAAGGTCTTACATACAGCACTCGACAGAACTATTGAAGTGGCACTCACTGTTTGAAATTACCGTTAGAAATAACATAACTTTTGTTTTGGTTCATATACCTGTTCAAACACAACAGATAAGGGTTTTGGGGGAGTCTGGTAGGTTTGACATTATGCTGATATTTGATCCTGCCATGCAAGATATTGAATTATATGTGGAGTACTATTTAAACGGTTTCATAAACAAAACTGTTAGGAACCTAAAGATGCTCAGCAAATAAGAAAAAAACAAAAGCAGCCATAGAAATTAAAAGAGTTTCAGTGAACTTGTCTTTTAGGTAGCCGGTTTGGATTTCCACTGCACTTATGCCTTTGTAGGATCACAGCTGATAGCAAAGGCCCCTTTGGTCCCAGTCTGCCCACCTCTATAGGTCTACTTCTTGGGTTTGCATACTTACAATGAGGAAACAAGCACCAATCATTACTGCCTTGATTCTCACATCAAGATCTACAGGGACCTGGATCCCGAAGTTGGCAGTGTTGGTAAAGACATTGTTTACGAATCCAGACCAGTACTTGGAAATTTTGCCAATCGTTGACATCTCATTGAGAGCTTTTACCTGTACAAATAAAAAATAGGAATACACCTAAATGTAAATAAATCAAGTACACACTGATTATATCTCCATAGAATTAATGACTATGCCCCGACGCACAGAGCACGCTATAGTTGTCAGGTTTTTCTTTTATTCTTATCATTGAGGTGCTCTACTAGTGTCAGATTTGCCTTTAGGAGTGGCACACAACAAAGGGTCTCAAGTTTGGAAACATCAGCATCTTTAGAGCTGACAGAAAAGTGGAGGGAAGCAATTGTGAAAGTTTATACCGCTTTTGCTCTTCTTTCACAATGGGGTTCTTTTTTTCCTGTCTTGTGTTTCCGATATGGTCCAAGTCACAGCAGCACCATTGCTGTGGACTGCTGTCCCCTACAACTGACAGATATGTTCTCAATTATGTAGCCATCTGCATGGTCTAGTTGAAGGTGTCCCTGACCGTGGTGGGGAGATTGGAACTAGATGATCTTTAAGGTCCCTTCCAACCCAAACCATTCTATAATTCTATGATTCTCACAGTATACTGAAATTTTGGACAGTACCCACTGAAGTCTGCTGATTTGGCTAACGAGTTGATCAACACAGAAGCTCTTTTATGATTCCTTAACTAAGGCAAAGCGCTTTGTTCACACCAGAAAACTCTGTCCAGGGTTTGTTCGAGTATCTCCCATTCTCCCTCTCATCCCTTAAATATCTCGGTGGCTCCTCAGAGTTATTTTTCTCCTGATGAATGTTGTCAAATGGATGTAGATATATTGGACAGTAATCCTGCCCGTCGTTCTCAATCTGAGAGTAATGAAGGCAGCAGATTCAATGCCACAGGCTTCAAGGGACTATGTGTCAGTTAACAGTGAATGCATGTGGGATGAAACCCTGAGCCTATCAAGATCAATGTCTGAGTGCTCATGGACTGCAGAGGACCAGGACTTCACTTAGCAGCATGTTTATTTCCTTGAAGGAATTGTCACTCCTGTCCAGAAAACATCTGTAGGAATCTGAGTGTACAAGTCAGGAACTCCAATGCACATTGTTGTACTTCTGTTCCATAATTATAGCAACATACATAGTATTTTTAAGGGTAGAATAACAGGATTTTTGAGTGAGAAATTTATTCAAAGTAGTAAAACTTTAAAATTCTTAACAGTCATAAGAAACATACCTCAAAGTCAACATCTTCAAAACAGCCACAAGTTGCATATGGGCCAATTATTTTTAGTACATCTTCTTTACTTTCATTCTGTATAGTAAACTTCGGCAGAAAAGGGTCCCAGTTCTGTACAACGTACCCAGCTATTGTACCTGGTGGGGACTGAACTTCTAACTAGCAAACAAAAGAAAACAAAAAAATCTTATAAACTAATTTTATAAGTCCATAATAGTGTATTGTTTATATAATGACAAAATATTTATTTATTGAATATATATAATTTTACCAAACTGTGAACTGGGTATTACAAGGCTGTCTAATGGTGTTTTTAAATATAGTGGACAATATGAAGCTCAAAAGCTGCACCAGAAACTAACATCTTACATATAATATAAGATTTGATAAAAGCCGTACGCTGTGAGAAGTTTTTGTTACTGTAATCAGTGAGTATCCTATAAGCTTTTGTACACAGTAGCCGTGCTACCAAAGGACCTTTTTTTTTTTTTTTAAACCCTGATGCAGTACTGAAGAAGTAGGGAAATGAATTAACCTATAAAACATTTTCGTAAAACAAGAAAGATGTCTGAATAAAGGAGAGTCAAAAATAAGGAGAAAAGATCTGATACTCTGTAGGATCTGCATTTTTCAGTCAAAGCAGCTTATTTCCAAGTTCTACCATTTCCCAGAGATATATGGCCTTGAGGAGGCAGAGCCACGGAGCGAAGCGTCGGCCTCCTCGGCGAGCTGCTTCCCAGTCGTACCCACACGCACTAGTGGCCTCCAGGGATTTTCCATCCTTCACACTCCGGGAGTACGGTGGGTGATTTCCATCCGTATCACTAACGGACGTTAGTCTGTGTCAGGGCAAGCAGCGTTTTGGGGTGTTGTGTTACCTGACTGGAGAGACGTCTGTACCGTCAGACACAGAAGCTGTATTTGGGACGTCAGGAAAGTAAGGTCCCGTGAAAGGGAGGAGGCACGCTGGGAACGTAGCTCGTACAAGGGCCTTGTTTATCAATAGTTACTTCTAAACGAAGGCCTCCACGCAGTCCCCGGGACGAGAGGTGGGTGTGAACTCCTTCCTGCCACCCTCGCAGAGGTCGCACGGGGCTTCGTTAACGCTGTGCACATACAGCGAGGTGCTCGGACAAAGGGCAGTTGGGATTCGCTCACCTCTTGCAGGAAGCAGGGGAACCAGCAGCTGTTGCACCTCAAGGGTCTGTTCACTGTAATCACTTCTCGGCCCGTGGTATCGGTAATCCTTATGGTGAAAGACCTTAGAGGCGAACACAAGTTACGATCAAAGCAATCATTTTCTTCTACTGCAAAGTAAACTCTTTGTCCCAAGTGGTTTTTTATCTCGTATTTGCTGGAGGTCTCTGTGCCAAGTATGGCTAATAAAGCAAAACAAGTAGAACATTACCTTAGTAAAATGTTAGTATATATATATATTAGCATATATTCTAAAAATCTACGGAACAGAGACAGTTTAAAAAATTGTTTTGAAATAATGACACAAACAAAATATACAATTATAAGGAAATAATAATGTCAGGTCTGTATTTTGAAGGAACGTTTAGTTCAAAGACTTCAATTTGCTGTACGCTAAAGTACATATCACAGAACAGAATTCAGATCCTGAGTTTTGGTTTGGGCTTTTTCTTACTTTATCATCTGTGAAAAGTAACAATATGAGGCTGTCCCACTTCAGTGACAAAACTTTCACCCAGCAAGGTATCCAAGAATCAGGCCAAAAACACTTTGAATGGGAGAAATACGTTGAAAAATGTTTTACTTGCAGAACTTAATACTTGTTCAGTACTTTGAAATTCCGAGGAACTATGTAAATAGAAATTCTTACGCTTCATTTTGTGTCTTCTGACCTTCCTTTCTTTATTTGCTTTGTTTCTTGTAGCATGTTAATTATTGCTAAAGACAATAAATTTTTCCATGGATTGGAAAGATGGTTAAACTTTAAGAACTTTGAGAGGGAGGTGTCTGAGGGAGAGAATTTAGGACTGGTATAAAGATTACTCACTGTAATCTTTCTCTCCTTGTTGGTTTGCTGCGGAACAGGCATAAAGAAAGTGAGCTTTCACCACACTAACACCACATTACAGGCCTGACGCAAGGTCAGCAGGAGGCTTCGCAATGACTTCAACAAGTTGGGGGCAAGACTTGGAAGCCTTTTGGAAACATCTGTGTACCAGCACAGTTAAAGAGTGGCAAGGGTTGCACCATACCTTCAAGAAGCTCCACTTGCTGATGAATAATTATCCGGTCCAGCTGTTTAAAAAAAAAAAAATAAACAAACAAGATGGTGGGTGTTGGAAAGTTCTGGGCCTGCCAGTGATCACCTGCCTATTTTTATTGCTCATCTCCCTGTTATTAGGATTTCTTTCCTTTCAGAGGTGCGCAAGCTGGGTGCCTGAGGCCTATCTCAAGTCACACTTTAGACATCTCTCTGAAATGATGACTGAGGAGTGCGACATTGGGTGCTGTGGTCACATAATTCACCCACACGTTTGAAGAAAAATAATCTTCGCTGGGGGAATGAGGAAGACAACAGCAACAGAAAGATGTATGGGAGAAGGAGGACCCACTTCTCACTCCTGTTCCTCCCTCCTGGCCTTGGCAGAGGGGAAGCCCCTTACCCCAAAGCTAAGGTTAGTGCTGGGCATCATGGCAGTGCAGGAGTGAATGAGTTTGGGCTCAAGCTCAAAACGTGCTGTAGCCACATCCCAAAGGGCCCCGCTGGAGCAGCCCAGCAGGGCTATCAGATGATGCCAATGACGGCACACACGAGCTTTAATGCTCTGATCTCAGCCAACGGGAGTTCTGCACCCTAAATCTGGCAAACGGTCACGCCAGGGTGCCAGAATGAGCAAAACAACAGCTCCCCAGAGAAACCCTTGGCTGGCTGAAACTGTCTTCCCCTGTGAGCTGGTTACAAATGCAGGAGAAAAGTTGTTTGCCATGATACCCAGCTTTGCTGTGCGTATCGTCCCTCTGACATTATTCTTTTTTAGAGAACAGTCATTAGTATTATAAAACCAGCAAGACTTAATTTCAGTCTACCTTTAAGTTTTATGTGAGTTTTTATGTCTGTTTTATGTGATAGTTTAGGCTTTGCTAATCTCTTTTCCTTAAATTCCTGATGGGCAAATGCTTGGCACAGGATTTTGCCGTTACTCACAGCTGCAGACAGAAAGCACACAGCGACCTTCTGAGACCAGCATGTCACAGCTCTCCAGCATCTGTATATTTTACAATTGATAAACCTTGCCTGGTACGTATTCAAACTGTTGCAGCCATTTGTCAATTCTAGTCACCTCCTGCAGCTAGTTCAGGCTGCAAAGAAAAGCTGGTAAAAAAGAAACTTCTTTATCCCTTTCATTAATCTCTGAAATGTGCATGCCAGTAATTGAAATAATAAAAAATATTTGGACTTAAAAATTTTCTCCCAAGAACCTTTGCTGTTTATTGTTTAGGTTTCATGAGAGATGTGAGCTCTTGGAGTTAGCTCATGGGAAGTGCTCTGCTGATGAAAAAATAATAAACAAGTTAAAGATCGTAAGGCTATTTTAATATTTTAGTATTGATTTTAATATGGATTTCTTTGCCCCACATAGACTCTCACAGGGAAGAGAAAATTAATGGGCCTGAACTGCTAAAAGCTTTGAGTGATTTTGGTCTGTGTCTTGGTTTATTGTGAACAATGTATAAACAATGTTGAGACAACGTGGCAGTACCACTTGCTAGGCTTGTTTTGCCTTTCCCTGGTTTCTGCAAGGCAGCTATTCTGATGCATCTTTTATTGGGGTACTCGTGGATTAAGGGAATTCTGCACTTGCGTTTGAAAGCATCTAAAGCCCATTGGTTTACGAGGGTCTGCGTCCTCTTGAGCTCAGATGTGTTAAAATTCCTTCTACACAGCTAATTCTCAGCATTCAGTTTTGTGGGCATTAAATTTACATCTGATCAGTCTAAGCAAGTATAAACTAAGAAGCTTCTTACAAAATTAGTTAAGCCTGAATGGTGGCACAACGCCGTTGAGCTACTTGGAAAATTCTTCTCTGAGGTCTCGTCTGTCTATTCCTGCTATGGGCACAGGTTCCCTCGATTTTTGTGATGGGCACTGGCCAATTCCTCGAACTGTGGCTGTGATCTGGAAGATAATAATGAGGTTTGGGTAACCTGTTTTGTAGGAAATTGTGTAGGGCGTCATTCTTGTGATGATAGAAAGCGTGGTATCAGTTTGTCAGGGCAGAAGCAGTTTATTGCCCTTCTCTGGTGCACCTTGAACTGCCGAGTGAATCGCTCCTCAGCCTGACTGACTCCAGGTATGTCAAATATTGCTGTCTGACCTTAACGTACATGACAGATATTTTCTTTTCCTCTCATCCGACACTATACGCTGTGTCCTTGAGTTGCTGTTTAGAGTAAGACTGTAGGGATCTCTCTGAGATTCACTAAAGTTGGATCCTTGTTTCAGAGTCAAACACATCATGCTCTTATTAAGAAATATATTCAGCTTTCTCCAATCTATCCAGCTATCTTCCCTGCTCCTGCTGGAGGTAATCCCCGCACCTAATTTCTATTTTTTATCCTGTATTTATTCATAACCACTTTCTATACAATCTTTTTTCTGGTAATATCATTCTATAAATTAAATGTCTGTTTTTCCCACAGGGTGTTTACTCTTCTAGGGGTGAGAGCTTTCACAGTCCCCTCTCTGGTAGCATTTTGTTAGTCTAAAGATGAAACACTCACAGTCTTGTTTTAACGCAGGTTCTCTATTCCCCATGTCCTTCCAGTAGTACCTGTCTGTGCCTATTTCAATTTGGACCCACCTTTCCCCAATACACACACAACCAGAAGGGTACACAGTATTCCAGTCTTCCCAATGGCATCAGAAATTCCCAGTTCTGCTAAAAACATCTTCATTCACTTGAGAATTTCATTACGTGAAAATCTTAGTCCATCAGGATGAATCCCAAGGGATCACCCTGGCAGCTGTGAATCCCACATTCATTCTGCAGGCAGCCCTCTCCCTGCTGGTCGGATCTCCTTTCTGCTACGATCTATCCTGTATGAGCTTGTTTCATTAGTCACACAGCCAGTACGACTTCAGCATCGCACACCAAAATGTTCTGCAACGCATGGAAACTCTAGCTGTGGGTATATGCCAATAATCAGCATTGCACACATGCTTTCCACTTTTCAGACTGCAGAGAAAGTTGAAAATAATTAGCGAGGGCTGCAGCACAGACACATGGTTATTGGGCCGAGAACAAGCATGAGTGGAGTCTGGAGTTCTAGTTATAGTTCTGACAGCCACTTGCTCTTTTGTCTTTATGTCAGATGTAAAGCTTCTATAAAATGGAGTAATAAAATTTGCTTGCCCACATTGTATGGGTAAATCTGAGGTATAATTCATGTTCGTACGGGAGACTGAATATGTAACCTGCCAAGTATTTACTATCACAATCACTTTCAGACTAAAAAATGTAGCTCCCACAGTCTGTGAGCAAATGCTCATGTAATTGACAACACATATCATTTTGTGCATGGGCACCATGAAATGAAAATCGTAACTCCACATGAAAGATTGTTTCTGAAGGGTCTCCCAGTTTCATTAGCTATCTAGGTAACTTAGCTCCAAATATAAAATACATTCAATTTCTGCTTCTGTACAAAACTACTAGAAATGTATATCTAAAATACAGACCTCGAGTGAAATAAACATTTCCCAGCACCACCAAAATGCAAACACAGCAGAAGCGTGTGTATCAGCATCACAACCGGACTACGCTGGGGGCCTGATTCTGTCCCTGCCCATACCAGGCAGGGTGTATGAAGTGTTACTCAGCATATGTAAGAGTGGCAGAATCCAGCCACATGTGAAATGCAAACTGGAGTCAGTGTCAAAGCGGTAGCAGGGAGTGACCCTCCCAGTAAAAAAATGCAGGAAGAGGTTAAACTTGTGGAGCAGACCTGCACACCATCACTGGTCTGAGCTCCAGGAGCTGAGAGGTTTGACAGAGCGAGATGGACAGCCGCACGTTTAGCAGTAGGACTGAGAAGAATTTAGCATTCCCTTTCCCTCCCCTGCCTGTGACCTACTTGTCCACTTCCATTTCCAGGCATTTCCCTCTCTTCGGGCGCTAGTGCTTTCCTGCCCCGGGACCCAACACAGAGCGGGTGCGGGTTTGTAGCCACCCAGGCTTATGCTCACAAAGTTGTCTCCCTGGGAGCTTGCCTCCCCAGGACCTTACCTCTAACCTGGAGAGCACTGTCCTTGGCAGAAGGAGCTTGCTCAGAAGACCTTCGTGTTCCTCAAAGGATGGGTTATAAGGAGGTGACAATTCCTTCACACACTGCCTGTTTCAGTCTTTCTGAGGCCAGCTGGAGTTTGATAGCCATTTCCCTGAGGGTGAGCTCTTAAGGAGCTGGAAGGAAACTGGGGGAACAATGAGAGGGGTAATACTGTGACCTAGAAAAAGTCCTAAAGGGAAGAAAACCATGGTTTTGGTGCAAGGAGAGCTGCATGCACAACAAATGGATTTCTATAAAAATGAATGGCTGCAATGAAGGAAGGTACTGTCATTCCTACGCTCCTTATTTCACAGTAGTATCAAACAACAAAAAAGCCTCTCCATCTCCACCTGCCCCTCCCCCAAGGAAAAAACCCAAACAACCCCATCCCCCAAGGTATCAAAGAAGTCTACAAGGAAAACAAAACAATTCTAACATTTGGAAAGATTCAGGACCTGGTTCAGGTACTCCAGACCAGGTGGCAAGTTATGAGTGTGTGATGTTTGCTTCCAGAGACTTCTTGGTTCAACAGGTTTATTCTGTTCAGGAAGGTCAGAAGAACCAGGGAGGTAATCGTTAAAGATTGGGTTGGTTTGTCCCTGAGATTCTGCAGGAAAAGAAGAAAAAAATCAGAAATTAACAGGGCCAAACAACAGCTAGCTACTTGGATCAAAACTGGAACAATAATGTCACATTCTGCCTGTGACTATATCAGCATTTTAGTTCAGATCAGGAGTGAGGATCTGAAACGAATCTCCTGATGATCCCACACTTCAAGCACTCTGAGTCACTTTATAAAGCAGTCTTAGAGTATGCAAAGTGGAATCACCGTAGATGAAGCTAAACCAGGAGATGAGGTCTCGGAGGGCACCTAATCCGCTCTGACAGCTCGCGAGCAGTGGCCACAAGCTCCTCAGCACAGGCTGCTCAGCCCTGCTCCCCACGTGCTGCCCTGCGTGCTAATGTACACCAAGCTGCTGAGGGCTTGCTTCTAACAAGATGCTTTCTAGCATCTTGAGGGCATGCATATTTTCTCTTAATTAGAGATAACCTTTCCAGGGATCTCAAATTCCCCAAGCTGGATGTTACAACCCTGGTATCAAAGTCTGCACAGCCTTCTACAGCGTATTACTCATTATTATCTTAATGAAAAGATCAGATATCGTTAAGCTGTGTTTTCTGGTTTGCTGTTGGTTACCTCGGCTAGTGCTGCGAAGGTAACGAGAGTATTTACTGTTACAGGCACCTGTATGCCCACACGCCTTCAGAGGCACAGGCACCGTCTCCCACAGTGCAGTGATCACCTTAGCCGTTTGAGCCTCAACAAACTCCTACTGGTTTTGCTACGAGCAGCTTTCCACAGCCTTCAGTAACACTGGCTCTGCCGGAACAAGAAAGAGCAAGCTGAAGCTCTCCACAGATAAATGGCAAATCCTCGTATTAAGCTGAGCCCCTGCACTTCGGCAGTAAAGCAGTCCCCAAACTGATCATTTTTATATCATGTGTGACAATACTTAGGCACGATGGGGTTTGAGGTCCAGGAGGAATTTTGGCTCTAAGTCTGAAGCTCTCTTTTGCTGTTGTGGGTTTAAATGAGATCCTTTAGCATTATTTGAACTCGCTGTGGCTGATACATCGTTTAATCATATTTTGATCTTAATTTGTCGTTGCAGCCACTGCTTCCTGTCAAAGTCTGAGACCACAGGAAGAATAAGTAACCCCTTTGAATTTGAAGCTGGCTTTTAAAAATGTATAGCTGGGTAATAAATATTTTATATGCTCTTCTGCATCATTTTACCTCACAGGGTTCTGTTACTGCCGTAACTCTTGTTGTTACATGAAATGCCATGAAGTGGCCGAGCGTTAGTGTTATTCTCGAATAATAAAGAGAAAAAAAGACAACAAATTGCAGTTCTACCTGTCAAATTTTAAGCTATACAAAAATCAAACAGAAAATACATTAAATATTGATGACAATCCAAGCTACTCTGACACTTTGTCTATTCTTGTGGATGTTTCCCATTTCATTTATGGTATGGGAAAACTTAAAAGTTACCATATGATACAGTAAGCATACTGTACAAATGTAATTTGTAGAGTTACTTGTTCCTAAAAGAGGTATATTACCAAGTTCCTTCATTATGAAAACCATATTACACAACATGACTATTTTGCTGCTTCTGTTAACTGCCATGCATTAAAAATATACAAAACCAGATCTTTTATATGGCCAAAGATAAGTAAAATTAAAAAAAAGTATATTGCAAGAGTACAACGATGCTGTAAAACCTGCTTGCTGCTGTATGCCTTTTAGTGCTGTAAATGCAGAATGTCTTGAGTATTTTGGGGGCAAAAAAAAGGGGTAAACGTTTGGCAAACATAAATAGACATTGCTGAAACTCCCTGGGCCAGCATCTGCCTCTGTACGTCACAACAGAGTGACCTCTGTGGAGTTGCATTCATTAAGAAAAAACAGATTTGTGTCCTTCTACTTAGTTTAAGTATTTGAAAGCATGGAGAAAATGATTTAGAAGGCTGGTTAGATCAGCGTGCTGCAATGTTTGCCTATAGCCCTGAGCACCCAACTGGCTGCTGCTAAAAGACAATACGTGACAAAGATTAACCCAGATAGGAGTAATCTGATTAAATTCAGTTATTCTTCAGATATTTATTTTCCCTATGTGGTTATCAGGACTCTGGCCAGTTTTGAAAGTGAAAAGCATTTGCTGATTTGGTATTTTAGTGGAATAGGAATAATAAGTGGAATAGGAAAGAAGTGTGCAGAAATAGTGGTACCCTTGGCTCAGTACCTGCCCTTCCCACACATTCTGTACCGACAGCTTTAAGCGCAAAGATACAAACACTAAATTTTCTGATTGAATGCGGATGCTAACATTTTGTAACATATTTTATTCAAATAACATTCTAGTATAGATTTTGGGCTCCTTAGGAGCCTCTTGAATGCTGAAAAATTAAAGGAAGCCAAAACAACTGTGCTTTGGCTGTTGTGGTTTTAGCCTGAAACTCTCATTTCATCAGACTGCTGATTGCTGGAAACGTACAAGACTGTACTTTTCTGTAAACATGATCTAAAAATACAGACTATAGATGCACTTACCTTGAGAGGCCATGAAGCTTCCTGAGTTACTTCTTCAAAGGAAGCCAGGTTAAAAGAAAAGGCTTTTCTTGTTGCAGCAAAGAAAAAAAAGAGCACAGCATGCACAAAACTTCAGAAGGTGTCTGTCTACTTCATATCAGCTTACAAAGAACTGGAGGAAATGTATTGCCTTTCTCATGTTCCAGAACACTGCATTTCATGTCGATGGACAACAGGGGGAGATGATGCTAACAAACAAGAAAAACATTATTCATTTCAAGTCGTTTGCACCAATGGAAAGAGGGAAAAGTGTTTTGTGAACACAAAGAGGAAAAACTTCAGTGTACCCACTGGCTAACTGAATACATTAGACCTAAAATTCTGCTTTATAATGTATGTATATATTCTGAGACTACAAAAATTCTATCTTTATAATTCAATATTTATGTTTCCATTTCTTCAGGGTATCCAGTAAAGACAGAGGAGCTAATTACCTGCATTTCCCTACGGCTGGCCCCCAGTCAACATTTCCCATGCACAGAGCAGGAAAAGCTACCTTGGATTTCTCACTGTATTCCATCCGCGTAGCATCAGCCTCCCCCACAAGGGATGCCATGCCTGCACCCAGACCCAGAAAATGATCCTGCACCCCCCACTCCCGCTCACACACACCCCCATGCAGGGCTCTACTGATCTGTATGAGGTGTTTAAACTGGATTTGGAGAATTAAAACAGATCGGCTGTGCTTTGCTCCAGACAAGCACCATCCATACCAAAACGTAACACACCTGCATTGCACTGAGAGGAAAGGAGGAGGAGCAGGGAGAGTAACCTTGACTTACCAGCTCATATTTCTGCCTTAAGTGCCCAAGTCGCCATGGAGATCATCACGCACATACGATCTGCAGTCAGATATGATGCATGGCCGCAAAAATGGCAGAGCCTATGCACAGAGCCCGGTGGAGCAGAGTGAGGTGTTGGGGACCAGTTTCTGTTCCCTCTGCTACTGCAAGTCCTGCTGATTTGAAACGGTCTGTAGGAGCATGTCCGAGCAGATTTAATTCCAGAGTTTACAGTTCAGGAAGATGCTGATGAGGATCTCTGAAGGAAGAATACAGAAAACCCCTCAAAAAAAAAAAAAAAAAACGGAAGCTGATTTTTATTAACTATATTAGTCCATGCAAAGGCCCCAGGTCTACCTATGGACCATGTAAAAATTTGGCCATGCGAAACTTCCCGGGAGTTTATTATTGCCCACTGGAGAAGTCCCTGGGTGCAGTGGCAGCACAGCCCAACCCAGCAGCCGGTCCCTGTTGTGCTCACTCCTGGAAACACCATGTGAAGGGAGAAGGCAGCCCACGGACAAAAACTTTAATGCCCATTTTTCAGCAACCAAACAAATCCTTCTGGGCTGGGAAGAAGTTTGACATCACTGGAAATAAAGATTAAGAATGACTAAAAGTTTTTGCTTCCTTTCTTCCCGTCAAAGATGTGTTTCTTTGGAGCAGGGGATCTAACCTGGAGAGCAGACACAAAGCCTGAACAAAGAAGAAAAGAGGAAAGGAAAAACTCTGGATAAATATAGTAAACCTAACTTTGAAAATGACGGATGACAGATGAGATAGCAACCACCTGCCTTTAAAAATGAATAAAGACTTACTTTAGCTCCCAGAAAACCAAACCAAAGAAAAATTCCCAATAATTCTGTCAATGCATAAAGCAAGTGTGGTACATTAAGAAAGGTGCCTAAAATAGACAAAACACACTAAAAATATATATGCTGCAAGAAGACGTTTCAAGCATTTAAAAACCATTTTTGAGAAGTCCAAGCAGCTCGCTTGCTGACCCGGAGGAACACACGGACACCGACGCAGCCTGTCTGTGCTGTACTCAGTACCTGTAACAGGGGACCAGTCCCAGTCATCCCCGCAGCGTTTGCGGGCTCGGGGACAGGACAGCCTGCTGGTGCTGGGAGCCGCTGGCGCCGTGGCACGGGCTCCCGGGCAAGAGCCGCCGCGGTGGCACAGGCAGGTCCACCCGTCTGCAGGAGCCAGGTTTCATTATCCTGCCGCTCATGAAATAAACATTTCCCTGAAGCAGTTCTGCCCCAAAGAACTAATTTTCTGGCATTATTTACAAAATTGCAGTAAATAGGTTATAGAAAGATATAAAACTTGGCTTGAAGTACATTTTATGTTTTTCCATTTCTTTCACAAATTTCCATATCTTTTACAATGTCCCCTCTTACCCTACTCTTATTGTTTTATTCCGAAGCAATAATTTTAGTAGATTATATCAATAGGTTTCTGCGGGATTTGTAAACAATAGTCTTGCACTGGCATAGGTCCTTACAAGTAAAACTATATATTTAATAATTTATTTAATCTGAATTTTTGGTGCTTTTTTATTCTTTTTTTTTTTTTTAAATA
Source organism: Aptenodytes patagonicus (assembly GCF_965638725.1). Classification (NCBI taxonomy): domain Eukaryota; kingdom Metazoa; phylum Chordata; class Aves; order Sphenisciformes; family Spheniscidae; genus Aptenodytes; species Aptenodytes patagonicus. The sequence continues at coordinate 8,082,974 of NC_134954.1, forward strand.
AAAACTCACATATCAGTCAAAATCTGCTCCAGCCATGATTAGAAGCAGCCTCACTAAGGACTTCAGGAACAGAAGGCTTAATCATATTTATCCAGGCACAAATGCAGCCATGCTTTGGAGCCATCTAGAAACGCACAGGAAAAACTACTCAAGAAATCAGGACAAACATTTAAAGAATTGCGTACAGCTATTTCTAGCCAAGTCCTAAGGACTGCAGGAAGCAGAGCGGCAGCACCCAAAGGGGAATTCTGCCAAGACACCGAGCTCGCTGCCTCTGCCCCTTGCAGAAGGCTCTGGGGGATCACTGCCTACATTTACTCTATCGTTAGAGGTCTGAGCACTATAATAGATTATACTTCCTTCCTCTGTGTGAATGTGCTGGACATCTGTAACACATTCACGGGTATTTTTAAAAAAAAAAAAAAAAGAAACTGTGTGCGCGTACATGTATTCCCTCTACCTGTAAAATATACTTGTTCCATCCCATGCTGTAAAGCTTATAAAAATTGATGGGCAAATCCTCAGAAGGCGCAAGTTAGCATGGATCCATAAAATCAATGAGACTATTCCGATCAGGGCAAGCAGTGCTTGGCTGGAGGAGTTTATACATCTAGAACCTTCCTTTTTTCCTTAAAGAAAAGTTACATTGCATCTTTTCTATAACTGCCACTTCTCCAACAGCACAGGGATCCATCCCCGCTAAGCCGATATGCAAACACCACTGCGGTTAACGGTTAGTACACAAACTACTGCAGCCTGTAGGAAACCTATCCATGGACTAAGACATCATTGTCCCAGACAGCACAGAGGCAAAACACAGATTTTCCTCCAGAAAGCATGTAGTAATAGCCAACCAGGTGGATCAACAGAGCAAAAATACCTTATGGCTCAGCACAGGTGCTGCTTTTCTGGAGCCTAATCACGCTTCTATTTTCTACTGGCACCACAGCCGGAGTATGGCAATGGTTTCACAAAAACCACCTTCACTAGCAGTCAGAGGTGCCAAGAGAAAAACAGGAGACAGCAACAAATTTCAAAGTATTAGGAAAAGCTGTTTGATTTCTTGTCCTGCTCCCTGCTGCTCGGAAAACTGCCCTATAAACCTGGTGCAAGATATTTGCCCTTGTACTCAACGGGGAAAAGGCGACACTGCCCTTTCCCCACTGTATCACTATCGGCTCCCCCAGGTAAGCAGGAACTGCCTCTCCCCTTGTCCCCACAGTCTAGACAAGTTCAGGCAAGAGAGCTCAGCTCCTCCCCACCTGCCTTTACTGAGGTCCAAGCAGCTAGGGATGCGCTGTGCCATCCAGCAGGCAGGTTAAGGAGAACATGCAGGCACCATGAAATGCACCCGAAACCTCACCGAGCAATGCCTGAGCTTCCCTGCTGCTAAGAGGGGTGATCGCTAGTGCCCGTTTCTATTTTAAATTTCCTTTCCTCAAAATATCAGTTGTCACCAGCATTAAAATATGTTGTTATTGTCAATTTTTTAATAGGAAATTATATAGCCTTCTCCCCTTTCCTAGACTTGCTTTTAGTACAGGGAGAAATGCTGAGCATGAGCATAAGTATCAGACCGTGATCCTGTGCAATAAGAAGCTCCAAGTTATATATTTTTACCCCGTATTGCTTTCTGCACTGGGGGGAAAAAATAAAATCAATCTCTTAAATCAGCTACTGTCTAGTATGGATCTCACCTTGAACTTTGGTTTGTGAGGCGTCTTGCTTCAGCTCGTGTCTACAGTAACTCCTCCCCTCCGAAGACGTCTGCAATCATCTTGAAATACTGCAGCCAGCACCCCGGCATCGGCAGCGCTGACCGGCTGGCTCGCCAGTCAATTCCCGTGCTGACAGCGCACGTACCGCACACGGCACTGCGGAACAGGCTTCTCATTTGTCTGTCGATGGTAGGTTTACCATAGCTATTCCACAAGGTGACTGTTGTGCATGAATTAATAGAAAAATACAACCTTTAAAATAACAACTCTTCAGCAAATCTGCTCTTTATTTTGCATTTAACTGAACTGGGAGAAATGGGATCAAAATAGCAATCTTAAAATGATTGTGTAAGAAAAGATCAAGAAAGAAACCTTTCAAGCACTTGCATTTAGAAACGGTACATGGGTACTGAATATGTATCAGAAATTTTAACGCTACTCCCAGCAAGTATTGATATGGGTCAGAGCCTAAATATAGATGTCAGCAAAATATAGCAATCAACTGGAAATTCATAAACTAGCTTCCATACCCAATTTTGACACGGTAGATAGAGAAGGATTTTGGGGGTTTTTGTTTGGTTGGTTGTTTTTTTGGGGAGGGGGTGTTTGGGTTTGGGTTTTGTCAGGGTTTTTTTTGGGGGGTGGGTTTTTGTTGTGTTGGGGTTTTGTTTGTTGTTTTTTTTTTTTTTAAATCACCTGTAAAGTCTTGTTCTCATGAAAATACAGCACGGGGAGGGGCTGTGGGCACTGCCGGTGAGCACTGCCTCACACCCACTCTGGTTTCCTAGCAGTTCTGAAACAGCTGCGTGAAATGATTGGTCCAAAATACTGAATTCAACCCCAGACCCAAATATCTCCATTTGAATCCTATTAAACAGGTTTTAGGACAAAAGCAGAGGAAGTGTGACCGTGAAGAGGTTGATTTATGTAAGCAGACCAATGGGATTTAAGCAAAAATAAGGCCAGAAAGGAGCAGTGTGCAAGACCTGAATGTATCTTGCACCAAACCATGTACCTAACCTTCTCTTTGCTCATGAAGAAATTTTGAAACCTCTGAGTGAATTTTGAACACTCTGAGGGAAATTTTTTAAATCTACCCTGAAGCTATTCTGCTCCAGGTAAATATCCTTTAATATTCATTAGGTTTGAGTGTCAGAGAGAATAGCTTTATAGCTCTGTGGCAAGAGCACTCTGGAGGTACATATGAAGTTCACTGCTTCAACTGTGTATTGGAAACAAAGACATTTCATGCCTCTTTTCTGCTTATTTTAGTAAACAGTATTGTGATTAATCTATTTTGAGAAGCTGAAGTGAATTTTACCTGATTATTTTTTTTTTTATTTTGGCTTGAAACCGTTTGCCAAGTTCAACTGAAATTCACGAACCATCTCAACTTCTTTTTGCTTATTAAACACAGACTCAACAGTAAGACAACTGCGTCTTGGCCTTCCTTACATGTAACCAAATCCCTCTGAACACTTCTCAGGCTGAAAGCAAACAGTAGGCATTCTTCGTGGGAAGTCATAAGCTTTCACAAGACTAACCAAACTGTAACTGCTCAGCAGCCTCTAACAATTAGATCTAGTGCTTGTCTCTAATTAAATTTTACCCATTTAACCCATTGATAAAATGAGATAAAGTACTCAAACAACATACACTGGTATATTAATAAGATTATTTCTGTCTTCTAGTATATTGAATGACAGAAGTTTTGGATACAAATGCAATTAACACTCTTGGTGATGATGCAGAATTTCTTTGCTGGCCTTGAAAATTCATTAAGTACAATTAGAACAATTGTGTTTTGCTGTAGAAGAAAAACTAATACTTCTCTCATACCTACCTCTCCTTTTCCCTTTGTCTACACTATGAAACATCTAAATTGGAAGAAAGTGTACTGGGAAGTCAGAGTATTAGAAAACACTGAGTATATTTTAGGTGCTTTTCCTTCTGTAAAAAGGACTTAAATTGAAATCAACATTTGCATCAACTGTCTGATCTCTTGTCAAGGCACTAGGTAAGACCTGGACAGCCCTAGCTATGTCCACATTAGCCAACAGCGCGGTGCAACAGCAGCAGACCGGTAGACAGAAAAGACAGGCACTGAGGACTCACCCATGCTCGGTGGCTCTGGGTTTTGCTTCGGCTCTTGTGTGGCTCTTCGGTCGAGCGCCGTTGGTGGCTCTTGGTGTGCTCCTGGAATGTCTTCCAATTTGGTCCCACCCAATGGGGATCAGTCTGCCCACTCCAGGACTGCTCCAAAACTACACTCAAGCACAGCAAGTGGGGATGACCGGGAGATTCCCTTAAAAAACTCTGTACGAACTCAATCACTAACATGGACATACCCAGCTGACCGCAGTATTTGCTGTTGGATGACACCTTCCATCCATGAAAGACATTTCATTAAGGTGCAATACATTTTTGGCAGTCATTACGATGTCTGCCTGATGGTTGAGTTTTGGTGGTTCCATCTCTGGAAAATATAAGCCAACATACTAAGTTACTCTAGTAAGCTGCTGGAGTGACTGCTTACAAGTTAATCCCTAGTAACACAGATCCAGTGACCCAGAAGTGAAGAGTTTTTTGCTCATTTAGAGCACATGAGGTGAACAGTCTTGACACTCTCCCGAGGGCTACAGCTATTCCAAGATTATCAGCTGATCTCCTCCACATCTTCAGAAAGTCACCATTCAATATTCTAATTCTAAATTCAAACTAAATAAAACATTTTTCACTTTTTGAGGGAAGAAAAAGAAGAGAAATGGATAAGACATCCACAAGATTTAATGACATAATGGTAACTCTATTAGGACATCAAAATTAATTTCAGTTTCCCTGAGGTATCTTATTTTAATTAACAAATCCATGATCCTGCTCTATTAATTAGCATACTGAAAGAATAATAAGTTTCAGATGAGCTTAATTCTAATAAAGCTTTTCATCCCCTAAAAAAATAATAAAAGGAATTAAGGATCTCAATCCAATTTGTTTTCTACATTTAGTAGCAATGTTTAGAAATTCTACCCAATAGTACAGCACAACTATTAGTCATTTCTTTTAATTTGAAAATGTTTTGGTTTTGCACTTATTGCATTTCAGACATTCTACCTATCGAAGGGATGGCAGTGGCCCACTAAGAAAAGTCATTCTTGCAGGGTACCAGGTAATTTAGTTTTTCATATTTTTTCCTACTATAAAAACTGATAACCAATAGGGATAACCCATGGATTTTTTTAAATCCTTATCCACTGCTGATTTTCCAACAAACCCACCCATTAGCATCCCAACCGGGTCAAATAAAATTCTAGGAATGTATCTGGGACATCAAGCTGCACAGCAGGTGTTTTGTGCCTCAGTTTACCTGGACCATTCAGTGGTCACCGAGTGGCTGCTCTACTACTGGTCAAATCACACATTTTTATAGACGCGCTAATTCGTTAGTCTGCTCAAAGCAGATCTGGAAAACTGATTCTTTTTTCCCACGCTTGTTTTATGTTCCTCTCTCCTTGTATCACTTACTGGTGAAAAAATCACAGCAAGTTTTTCCGTTTGTTTTTGATTCCCAAAAGCAACAAATTTGTACTTTAGATTCCTGCAAAGCACTTTGCAGATTCCCTGTTACATGCAGTACAAGGAGAGAAGAAAAAATTAGCAAACCGCCAAAGGCTGAGGTTAGCAAAAAAAGCTAAGGAGAAAACTTCTGCATAAACGAAAATATATTGATGCTCGTAATTTCAGAACTACTTGCCCTGTAAAGACAGCCTGCTTCTTTGACCTAGCACCATCTGTAAAACAAATGAGAGCAAAAGAGGACACTAGCAAGTTATGCGTGCACGACTTTTCTAATGAGTATATCTTGACAGCATTTTGCTTATATATTTCAAACTACCAGGTTGAATATTTTCAATGCTTTACTGAAGAACAAAAGTCAAAAGAGTTATTATGTATCAGAAAAAAACAGCATTAATAGAATATGTAGAACGACTTGAGCGATTTAAAAATACGGGTTATAATGGAAAATGCATGTGAACTCCACTAATGCTTCTGCCAGCTCTGTCGCTGCACAGCCCCTCTCTCTTCCAGCAATCGCGGAGCGGGGAATGGCAGGAACTGCTCTATGCCCATAACAAGATGCACCTGATAGTTGAAGTTGGTCCTGCTCTCTCCCCATCTCAGCTCCCTTGGGTTTGACCTGGACTGTTGTATATCCCATGAGATATCCCAAGTGACAACCTGGTGCTACATTGCCTCTGATGTATACAGGAAAATGATGGATATTCTCTCTAAAGGTACTAAGAGCATGGAGAGTTCAGTATCACAGGCAACAACTTTTTGCAAGAATATTTGAAGACCTTAGCTATGTTTGCTTTATTTTTATTTTCAATCTCCATGTGGTCCACTGAGGAATCCTAATTAACAGGTCCTCTTATATCTGTGTTTTTCCCTCAGACACCTAATAGCAATCATTCTTTGTGTTTATTTTCAAATCTTTGTGTCCCAGGCACGTTAAAGGAGGAGGATGTTTCTCAGCAAAATGATTAACACACTATCACCTTATCATTTGTCTTTTCTGAAGGCTTTGTAATGTGTTTGGTAGTTTACTCAGAAGAAACACAATAGTTAATAGAAACAAAATTTTTCTCAAGAAAACAGGGCAGTCCTTTCAGAGATTCATTGCTCTAATAATTTATCTTCTCGGAACAGCCTTAATCGTGGAAGACCAAGACCATGGAGGCAATGAACATCCTTATTTCTTGCTTTATATTTTTGAATGAGGGTTCCAACATCTCAGGATTGAGATTTTTACTGTAGTGGGGATTGGCACAGATGGAACCATTCATTTTCTAAAAAAATATAATATTTCCTTAATGGGAGTCATACATTAATGCTTAATAATAGAATAAATAGCATCTCAATTATCCTGTGCTTGCCAGCTCTCATACTTGTTGCGTATCAGGTAAAAGCACAGAACTCCAGGTTCCAGATTTGTTCAAAAGAACGGGAAGTTAAAAGAAGATTTCCCCCCCTGCTAAACACACACACTGTTTTCATGTCGTAATTATACTAATTTACTCTAATACTTACAGTTTAAATACGGTAGACAGACAGAGGAAGAGTTAGTATAGCAAAAACAGAAAATGTAATGAATTATAGCAGCAAGAAATGAGAATAATCAAATATTGGATTAAATTCTGCTCTTATTTACTCCAGCATAATAGTTTATTCTGGTGACTGGTATATGAATGTGGCCTCTTCTATATTTTTTTTTATACAAAGAATTATACATTTTATGGACTCCAACATTTGGTTAATGGTTACTAAATCTGGCATTTACAGAGACATTAGGAAAGATGGTATTTATTTGCAATTTTATTTCCCTCATAGTGAAACGTGGAATCCATACAGCTGTACAATGAAGATGATTAGAATTGCTAGAAATGAAGGCCTCCTGGGAAAAAAAAATATCAATAGCATAGTTTAACTACATGAACCATAATTGCATTATTAGCTCTGCTGTGCACTACCACAGGAAAGCTAATGACATGATTCTGAAGAAGCTTTATAGATTATGGAAAACTATATAACCTCTTGCGCTCCCATTGACAACACAACTCATTTGAGATCCCTGCCATTATGGGAAGGAAAACTGCCTCATTTTTCACAAACCTTGTGAATATGTCTTTTCATGGATTTTGAGTATTAACTGTATATATGCCCATGGACCGGTAGCTGGAATAACAAATAGCCATTTGTTTAACCTTAGCTGTGGCAAATTTAGCAGTGAATTGTGTTTTCAGTCCCAGTCCAACAAATAAATGACTGTTGCAGAAGGAGCGAGGAAGAAGAGGGGCTCCCCGCTCCAGACACACACTGGCTGTATCTGAGAGGTAGCAAGAGGATTACTATCATAAACTGTCAGTGAAATGAAATGTCTGGTTTTTTCAGAGTTCTAAGTGTACTTACTGCTAAATCAATCTGCCTACAGTTTACTAGCAGGATTCCAGCTTAAAAGCAGAAGACCAAAATAATTTTCGTTACATTCTGACAACATGCAATATTGCATGTTATTCCCAGTGAGTCACTCCCGCTTTGTCCCTGTATTTTCCCCTCCCACCCAGTTCCCAGGTTGCAAAGACGTAAATATAGGAAAACCGTGACTTTCTCAGTAGTTACTGAAATAGAAGAAATGCGGAATCAAGATTATTAAGTCCAGTCCATTTTTGGACTTATTAAGTCCAGTGCAGTCCATTTTTGGACATGAGGAAAAATTTCTTTCCTGAAAGAGTGGTGAAACATTGGAACAGGCTGCCCAGGGAAGTGGTTGAGTCCCCATCCCTGGAAGTATTTAAAAGACGTGTAGATGAGGTGCTTAGGGACATGGTTTAGTGGGCATGGTGGTGTTGGGTTGACGGTTGGACTCGATGATCTCAGAGGTCTTTTCCAACCTTAATGATTCTGTGATTCTATGAAGTCCTGAAACACAAAGCGATCCAAGACACAATCCTAGAACGTTGGGCCTGCGAGACATCTCATCTCCTCCATCATATTACACATAGCCAACTTGCTTGAACAGCCAACTTGCACACATTTGCTCTTTGGCTCCTTGGTGACCTGCAACAGCCAATATACATTTTTTCTTACTTTATGTGTGCACTCATAGGCACCTGTGGGTCTGCCCTGATTGCTGCCAGTTCACCACCACCAAGGATCAGCGACTTCTGTTTTCACCAGCAAGGTTTAAAAGTGAATTTGTGGGCTCCGTGGGAACTGAAAGAGAACCGACCCTGGGGTGTTTCCCCATCCACAGCTCAAAGGTGGGCATCATTCATTTCATCCATTTTAGGTCTTGGATCACTGCACCGAGCAACCCTGGGTATTGCCTTCACAGTTCCTACGCAGGTTCAGAGCAGGGCAGCCCGGCTTGTCAGTGCTTTCAGATGACAGCACTTGGTAAGCGGGCAGGTTTGCTCCCTCTCCCAGGTACAGTTGTGCTTCTGCCCTCATTGACACCATGAGACCATAAAGGAACCGAGAGTACCAGGGGAAGACTTGCCTTTAAACTGGATGTGGGGAAGCAGGATAAAAAAAACTCTGAATAGAGAAAAAGCGCTAATTTACCAGCAAAATGTCCTATCGTTATTTACGCATTATCTTCAGTATAACTTACCGTTGAGGCGACTTATCACTCTGCAAACCTATTAATACGTTATGTCCGCTTCTGCTTGAAAGGGTTAGCTTACTGAAGGAAGCGCTAACTTGCTAAATGAAATCCTGTAGCGAGGGAATTCCTAAATGGACATACAATTGTGATATACACAAGCTATGGTGGATAAAAGTCTTATTTGCAGAGGTTATTGGAAAACAATGTTGTATGAATGCCTGGAGCTTTTTTAACTGGGACCTGAGAAAACGTGCATTTCCAGGTTTATAGCTGCTACGGTCAAATTCTGCTGGGTTTACTTGTGCGTGGTAAAATGTTGCCATCAAGTGGCCGTTTATTCAATTACAGAGCCCCTCTCCCCTCTGGGGCAGGCTGCTTGCCTTTCCTTAGGTGATGATTTTCTCCATTAAACTGTCTGGTTTGTAAATGTATTAACTCAGCTGCTACTAGTTATGCAATTACATTACTCAAAACCACTTTTGATCCCAATTGCTTTGAATCTGCAAAAAGAAGGAGGAGATGTAGAGCATCTAAATTATCAGCATCTGACCTTTTTATTTAGAAAATCCAGCCAGATATTTTTCTTCTGTAGCTGAGGAGCATGACATGTAATTCTAATTCTCCTAAGAAGAAGTATGTAAGGAAGCATTCCTCTTAATGCTATTGTACATACTCCCTTGCAAACCATAGGGGGCATTATGTTACCGTGGTTTGTTCTTCTAATTTGTCAATTTAGAATGATGATCTGCTATTGTCATATTCATCAAGCTCTCAAAAGCCCTGTATTTACACCAAATCAAGAAATGAGTGCAGAAAACTATGTTCTACATGTTCTGCTGTTTTGAAAGTCCTTTTCGGAACATCCAAAAGGTTGGGCGTGCACCCTTTCTTATTATCTGCAACTTAATTTAGATCCATTTACATACTCTGAAATGTGCAGATTAATCTGTAAAGTGCCAAAAATCTGTCGTTGAGTGAATGTACAAAGAAAGCAAGGGACTAACCTTTGGGAAGAGATGCAAAAGGCAATATAACTTTAGAGTCCTGGGCTCTGCACAGCATGAGAGTATTTCCTCACTGTTGACTTGAAAAGAAATGCAACCCCAGGGGTGATGGGAGAAGGCGGGACGGTTCTGGTCCACCTGTGCCTTCGCACGGCACATCAGGCACACGCAGGAGAACCTGCAGTCTGCAACAGCCCGCCAAATTACTTTGGCTTTGTCGCCAAGTCTCAGCCAGTCTCCCGGTCCCCTGCGATGTCGTGTGTAAATACCCCCACAGCGCCAGCAAAAGCCCCCGGGGACTGACGGCGGGGTCGTGCCCCGGGTGCCACCACGCGGGAGCCTTTGGGCAGAGTCACACATTTGTTTCCACAACTGCAGTGATTTAAAAGATCACTATCCCTGTTCACCTCTCATATGGCTGCGTAACTGCCAACGTGAGGACAGGTCTGTAAAATGGTGGTTTCCCTGAACCTTTTTTGAGTCGGCACTCCAGTTTACCAGCACAGCTCACACGGCCGGGTGCCGGGTGGCTGCAGGGGGAGGGTTAACGTGCCAACCGTTACAGCTGCTTCCAAAGCCCAGTTTAATAATCTTTGCATGCTTTCTGCAGAAAGAAGGTTTGAGGATCTTGTAAAGAGCAGAATTAAAGGCAATTTCAAAACTGGCTCACAATTTTTGTTTGCGGGAATTATCTTTAAGGCAGCAAGAAGGAAGCCTTTCAAACGTAAAATTCACTGTGACTTAGCCCAAATATAGGTAAAAAAAGCAGGTACTAATTAGCAACCTTTGTGTTGAATCTAAACTTATTTTAAACTTTAGTCTAACAGGAAAAGTTTAACTGAAGAACAGATCCTCATCTTATGTAACTGCCATTCCTGAGGTTAAGAAATATAGGAAAAACTAAAATGGGCAGATTTTGTAGATTGCTTTAACAATAAATATTTAGACCACTTCAGAATGAATGCCACCTCTTGAGGATGAGATTTGATACCCTGTATGGCACCAAGAGATCTCCACAGTTTCTTGTTAAAATAAAGACTTGCAGAAACAAAATACAGGAGAAATGGACAAAACCAAAAGCACTAGATTGTAAAATGGCAACTGAGGCTTGGGTTCTGCGGGGGAAAAAAATGGAATATCAGCCATTTTTATTAACAATCTTTAGGAAAATTCAAGCTTTTAGTATTCATAAGCTCACTGTTAATTATAGACTGGCATCCTGAGGAGAGGAGGAGGAGACTATAATGAGAAAGGTAGAAATATTTTGTAGTAAAATATGCTTTTCTGAACAACTTCAAAGAACAAACTAACCATTTGCTACTAAGATGGTTCCCCCGGTTGGGAACTGTAGTCTATTTTTTTACTTTTGAAAAAGTTGGCTTTGCTTCATACCATCCAGTTTCTCTCCCATTCCTTTTAGTACAAAGATCCCTCAAATGCATAAAGGATGGCACTGATACTTTTTGATCTACCTCCCACATCACACTTCAGCCACCAAATGCTTGCAGGAAGCTTCTGCTGAAGAAAATAAAGCCAGCTGCATCTTTCTAACCACCAACACTGCCCGATATCCCTAATAAAGGTAAGGTGTGACTGCTTACTGACTGTTATCCCCATGGTTTTTGCTATTTCACAATACAAAAATCTAATACAGTACTGAAAATGCAGCAGAAGACAATCTCTGGTATAGGAGCAGTGCCAGCTCCAGGAGCATCAGGAAAGTGCTGGTTGTATTGCACGGAGACGTAAATGATTGAACAAGGAGAGAGTTCAGTGCTCTTGACAGCTACAAAAACATTATCAAGAGAAAGAAAGGGAGATGGGGCCATCTAATTGTATAATATTAGAAGAATACTTGCATAATTACAGAGCTACAGTGACAGCTGCTTACAATGTCCGCTATCACGTGCTGCAGGTGGTAATTTATCCATAGGTTTCCCATTCATCTGAATGGAAAACGGCAGGAGGTGGCCTCTTGGCATCCCACATAATGGCAGACACTTTAAGCAACTACCATGCGCTAGGTCCCCATTTTAATTTTGGGGAAAGGATTTGGGCTCGCCTATTGCCAAGTGCCAGTATTAGGGTTGTATTCTTTATTGTCAGAGATGTCACAGGACAAATAGGAGATGAGCAGGGAACTCAAGTTAAGTTCCTAGGACTGTTTATTACAGGCCTGATTTCTGGAAATTTCCCTTAAGATGTATTCTCTATTGAGCGCATTTTACAGGAGATGGTAAAGGAGAGCTGTGCCATTTAAAATTCAGGACTCTAAAATGCCAGCAAGTGTGAAGACAACTGTTGGTAGTTTGAAATAATAATATATATCTATAAAAGCCTTCTTTGTTATTTTATTTATACCTCAATTATGTCACTTCTAAAAACACAGTTTGGAAAGAAGGGCATAGCTCAGTGCATATCCTTTCACCTCCTTCATGCATATGAGTATACAAAATTCACCTCGGGGTCAGAAATCAAATGGTTATTATGGCTTCAGAAGGAGCATCACACATGCAGTGCTCTGTGGTGTCTCACAATACAGTCTCTTCATCTCTTCAGTTACCATTCACTCTTTATTAATAAGCAGTGAGCTCAAAACAGAGCAAAGCTTTAATCCTATACTTCTTTTGAGCAGGATGGCGTGCTATCCTCACTTGCTTATAGCCTTCTCTTAGTGGTATCCACATACCATATACTTATAGTGGTATTTGCTTTATTTTTATTTCCATTTAAGAGTATATGCTTTCCATAGTGTGTTTTAATGACTTGTTGCGCAATGCTATCACAGACTTAATGCCTTGGTCTTACCACGCTCGGTGAGCCTCCAGAGTTTCCAGCAATAACAAAAGCCAGTTGCAGCCATGCCTATTATTCCCGATGCCGTCAGGAAAAGCTGGCAGACTGACTTTGTCACGTTTGCAGCTGGGTGGCATTTATGAGGTGTGTTTCACGTTCTCACAGCACTAACTTGCATCACAGAAAAGCACAAAACTATCATTTTAATTGGAGTAATCATAGGTATCATTCTTGCCACTGTATATTACATTAAGTTAATGAACTTTGGGAGATACACTTGAACACATCATCGTGATCAGCCCAATTCATTATAAACTGTATGCCTCATTTACATGGGTTCCTAGTTTATTTTACTGGGGATGGGAAATATGCATCCTCTGCAATCAGCTCAACTTTTTTTCTTCCACACACAAATTATTACTTCTGAGAGACAGGCTGAAGCAATAGAGGAAACAAAACAAGCATAAAAGGAATATATACTTACCCTAAACTGGTGCTGTATTCAAGATTGGACTGCTAAATATGAAGGAAGCATAAAATAAGGTTTTGAAAAGCCGTACTTTTTTTTTTTTTTATCCTTTTACTTACATATTGTCATGGGGAGAGTGAGGCAGCTTTTCCTACCATCCACCAATACTCTCCTCTGGAACTGTGCTCTCCAGCAGACTGCATGCAGGAGGAATCCCACCTTGCAGCTTTTGGTTCTTGTTTCCCTGCCCCCCTTCCCCTTAAAGCTCAACTTGATTTAAAAAGAAAATAATCGCAGCTGGTTTAGAGTTAAAATTAGCTTGAAGGAAAAGGGAGCATCTCATAAAGAAAAAAACTACAGAAAAGTCACTCTTCACTACAGCTTTCTTTGAACAATCCTGTCCAACCGTTGACTAAGGAACTCTCCCATCTATACTCCCTTCTCATTTCACTTGCTGTGCCATATAACGACATGTTATTTCTGAACCAGAACCCACCTGTGCATTTTTGTGTAACGTATCTGAGACCACTATTGATAGAGACCTCTTCAGAGCTCTGTAAGGCCATTTCAGAAACAGAAGCAATGCTTTCTCTATCTGCTGCTTTTCCTTGGAGTTGTCAACCAGGCCACCTAGAAACTCTTCTGCTCTGCCATATCTCGTGTTTCTTTACGTCACACATTGGTCTTTTTTTATGAAGCCAGAAAGTAGCAAAGATTTTGCAGCTTTCATAATTTCTATAAATGCTTATTAAATGTAAGCATTTAGAAAGTACAACTCTGTTGTAGCTCACAGCTCCAAGGGGAAATTTTTTTTAGCAGAGCAATTCCAGGGAAACAGACATGTACAAAGTATGAAAACCTCAGATAAATTCAAGTGCTCTTTCATCAGAAAGCCTGACTCAAGTCCGTCACGTCACAGAATTAGCAAGCAGCTGGAGTCATCATGCCCATGCACTACTCCTTGAGAAGGTTGTCTGTGAAGACGATGAGTAGAACATACAGGTCATGATGATGACACGTATGTACTAACTAGCTCACACGTTAACTAAAGCTAACAACTGTAAATCAGCCAATGAAGTATTTTGTTCCGAACATGAGCTGGCAGTGTGCCCAGGTGGCCATGAAGGCCAATGGCATCCTGGCCTGTATCAGAAATAGTGTGGCCAGCAGGAGTAGGGAAGTGATCGTGCCCCTGTACTCAGCACTGGGGAGGCCGCACCTCAAATACTGTGTTCAGTTTTGGGCCCCTCACTACAACAAGGACATTGAGGTGCTGGAGCGTGTCCAGAGAAGGGCAACGAAGCTGGTGAAGGGTCTGGAGAACAAGTCTTATGAGGAGCGGTTGAGGGAACTGGGACTATTTAGTCTGGAGAAGAGGAGGCTGAGGGGAGACCTCATCGCTCTCTACAACTCCCTGAAAGGAGGTTGTAGCGAGGTGGGGGTCGGTCTCTTCTCCCAAGTAACAAGCGACAGGACGAGAGGAAATGGCCTCAAGTTGTGGCAGGGGAGGTTTAGATTGGACGTGAGGAAAAATTTCTTTACTGAAAGAGTGGTGAAACATTGGAACAGGCTGCCCAGGGAAGTGGTGGAGTCCCCATCCCTGGAGGTATTTAAAAGACGTGTAGATGAGGCGCTTAGGGACATGGTTTAGTGGGTGGTGGTGTTGGGTTGACGGTTGGACTCGACAATCTTAGAGGTCTTTTCCAACCTTAATGATTCTATGATTCTATGATTCCCAAAACCAAGGATATTTTTTCTAGGTTTGTCAACACTTCCACAAACATTAAAGAACATATTCACCTTTTTTTTTCCCCTAAAAATGCAAACAAGGAAAGTTAAAGGTGTTGTCTTCTGATTTGCACATGCCTGTGTTATATTTCTTTCTCCTTGGGAGCCATTAATACATGAAAGAATGGACAATTGTAACTGAAAGCACCAAAATTCCCATTATGACATGGATCACATCCTCCTGTTCTAAGGATGAACAAAACCTGCAAAACCCAGAAGCATTAAATGACCTCAAGCTCTTATCCCAACTCCCAAGTTATATGAAAGCTGAAATATTTGTCATGTAATGGGAGAAAAATACCCTCTGTGGGGGAAAGGAGTGCAGCCTTGGGAAAGAGAGCACAGCCTGTAACGCCGTACTTTTGAAGAGAGCACGTACCTGTGCCTATGCAGGCAGTATTTCGGGGTATCCAAGGACTGATGCAGGGAGCGAGCGCCGTGCAGAGAATGCCTTACACCAGCACTGTCGCACTAAGACCAGAAGCACAGTTAGGATTGCTTATTATCAGTAGAACTAGAGCTCCCTTTTAAGCATTTGGGACTTTAAATCTTATTTTCCCACTAATTATTTCTGGTACACTTTTTACCTGGAAATCCAAGTGCTAGATTAAGTCTGTTTGCTGTTCTCTTTCCAAACAACTGCTTACACCAGGGCTGTAGGTTTTTGTAATCATCTAGCAAAGAGGGAGGGAACAGGGATCGCAAGAGCAGCAAGTATTTGTTTTTACATGTAGAAGCTGTGATACTCTAAAAATCCAGGTCACAAATAAATACAAGCAAAACACTAGAGATACTGTGGCAATACCTAAATCTCAGTTGCTGTCAAGTGCTCTGTCATCCTGAAGGTGACCCAAACGGACAGTCTTGTAGGGTGGAGATTTCAGCATAGCTTGGCTTCTGCTAATCTTACCAGTGAGGCAGCATCAGCTTTTGTATTTTCAAAAATTTGTTATCTATCTGCCCACTCTTGCCCCCTTTGCATGTTTTGTACAGTAATCAGAAGATGAGAATATCATTTGGCTATAAGACAGTGGGTGGATAAGAGTAAAAAAAAAATATTAAAATGGATGATGTGAATAATTAAAACCACTTTTCTATCTACTGAAGGAACAGAAACCACAAAGATGAAAGTGAGGTCGCTTGTTTTATGAGTTGCCTAGCCAATCAATACCATCCGTCAGCAGCAACTGTATAAACACATCCCCTCAGCAAAGCCTTTGTAGAGCCACCTGCACCCTGATCCAGACTGAACCTCGGTGACATTTTAAACATTCTCACGAGAAGTTTTCTTCATTCAGTGAATACAACATACTGCATGGCTGAGCAAATTACTGGAACATATGCAGTGGTAGTTTAGGATTTTCAAGCAGCGGTTTAAGTTGTTGGGGTTTTTTTAACCAATGCTTTGTTTTAACATTTGAAACCCCCATATTCATTTCCGTCCATGTTCCAACCGGATTTGTCAAAACTTTTGCATACTTTGCAGTTTGAGTCACAACAGGCTAATTCCCCAACCACCGTAAATCAGTTTAGCTGCACTGAACTCAGTGGAGAGAGGTGGATTCAATCTAGCTGAGGATTTAGGCTATTGCATTTTAAAGTTAAAAAAGAAAAAAAAAAGCACCTTGAGCAGTTATTTATTATTGAGCTATCAGGTTTATTTATTTTTTGCAATGTTTGACAGAGTCATAGGAGTGAATTGTCATTGCAGGAAGCAGGGGGTTATACACACAGTTCTCATTAACAGTAGTATTTTTCTTGGGATTTTGCAATGCCAATGCCATCTAATCAGTCCTAACTTTCATGCTTCTGCATGCACAAACCAGAAGGGATAGGACTTAAAGAAGGTGAAGTGAAATTACTATGCAAAAAAAAAAAAAACCCAACCTGATTTCATCCCTGAACTTCACAATCCCCAAGCAATGAGTACCACAATACTTAACAACATTTCACAGAGAATTCAAGGCAGTCATTACCTTATCCAGTCTGCTCTGAGTCTCCGGGTTTGCCCTATGCAGTCTTCCCTTCAAGATAAAGATAGACTTTAATATAAAAGATCTATCTTGAAGATCTTTAAAAGTCTATCTTTATATGAAAGGTAAACTTCTGCCAACAGAGTATTTATTTATTAAAGATACTATTTAGTTTTCTGTTTAGGCCTGAAATCAGCAGGTGTTTTTCCATTTCTTTAATGACAGAAAAACAATAACCCACAACCGCTTAATGCATGTGCATAAAAGGGAAAAGTCACATTGCATCACAGTTTCCTCCTCCTGTTTTTCCAGAGCACTGTTTAATTTTGCAGCTCCATTCTCACGTTGTGCAGCAGTTGTCCGGAATCAGGGTAATTCAGCGCACAAAGAAGAGAAATTAGAGAAGTTGCACGAGTGATATAAGAAGTATTTTCTGTTAGTCTTTTTATTTTCCTTCTAGTCCAGTCATGCACGTGAGAATACCGGTGCCATGGATTCAACAACATTTAGCTATTTCTTCCGACATAATATTGGCAGATTCCTCACCAAAACTTTTACAATTGGCATATATGCTTGATTCTCAGGTACTAAATGGCGTTGTCATCCGTAGGTGGTTTGCCATAATTGGTCTTTAAAGTAGGTGACATCACAATACCGACAGTGGCACTGGGACGTAGAAGGGGCAGAAACCCAAGAAGGGAACACAGGCAGATCTACCAAGCTTTCATGTGAAACTTCCAGCATTTCTTTCCTCTAGCTCAGTCAAGAGACGGCATTCATTAGTAATTCTTCTTTTTGCCATCAAGGCCAGGAGAAGGAAAAAACCAAGCAGAACCAAACTGTGAAAGCATTAATTCAGAATCAATTTTGGCAAAGGAAAAGTCCAAATTTCTTCACCTGCCTTGAAAGTGAAATAAGCAACGAAGTATGACTTCAAAGTTCTGTAGATGAGATCCATTGGTACGATAGAAACTGCTGTAGTTGCACAAAACAGTCAAAATCTTCCTTAAAAAGTGTAGTTTTAATGAAATTAAAATATTTCAAATATTTCAATATTTCAAATGCTTGCACAAAGCGGCAGATAGTGCATCCCATAAATCTCCATGGGAAATATTAAAGGAGGAAAGGGGGTTGAAACATGAAGAGCGTGTCAGAAAACTTGTTTTTCTAGTAAATGTCAAAGGAATTAATTGCCAATATAGTGAGATTATCAGGCTCCACACTGACTGGTTAAGCAACCCTATGAGCCTTGCCTACACAAAACTTCCACTGCAGTATCCACCTAATAATTCATTGGTAGATGTGTCAAGAAACAAAACAAAACAAAACACCCTATAGGCAGAACACGCAAAATCTCCTCATAAATCAGTAATTATCTTTTTCAGCACACTTCCCAGAACAGAAAAGCATTACTGGAAGCAGTGGTTAAGCAAATACCTCAAATTCTAGCCTCTTTCTGACCTTACCAAAAGTATAATACAACACAACACTTTCTTTTTTTTTTTTTAGACTTTTTGCTTTTAAAAATGTTGCGGAAACAGCTTATTCAAGTTGAGAGCAGCTTTTTTCTAACTTGGGAATCTTTGTTCCAATGGGCAGCTTTTGGCACCGGACTCTGTGTTCATCTGCGCAGAGCACGCACCGGCACGGGCGCAGAGCCTGGATTGTTTTGGTGTTAGGTTAGATGGCATAAACGTCGCTGGCTTGAGGGGATTGTTTTCCTGCAAAAGCTATTGTTAACTTTCCACTGTACAGCTGAGAACAGTGCTCAGAATCTTACGGTCTTCTAATGAAATAAAATAAACATTAGCAAAAAGCACTAAAAGATATTTTTAAACCGGACCGAATTCAAAGACGCTGCTGCCAAGAACATATACCGCACAATACAAAAACATGTCTTAACGGATCACATCCCACTGTAGTATGAAATAATTTTGAAAAAGCACCTTTTTCTGTCACCTTGTCTGACAAGCTTTATGTATTTTATTTGTATGCAAGTGAATGGCAATTTATTGTGTCCCAGAGGATGAAGTATTAATGATCATTTGCTCCCTGCTGTGTGGCCTGTCATAATTTTGCAGAGAGACTGACAGAAGTAGCAACCAATCAGTCTGTTAATACTCGCCTGACAGTGGCCACTCAGTCCATTTTAATCAAGGTCCTTTGCCAAATCCTTAGGTAATTTTCATTAAAAAAATGCAATTTTTCATAGCATCTGCAAATTGCTAGATAGAAGCAGACTAAACAAACCGTATATTTCTTTTGTGTAGCAGTCAGACTTCTATCTCAGCAGGTGTTTTC
Organism: Aptenodytes patagonicus; assembly: GCF_965638725.1. NCBI lineage: Eukaryota > Metazoa > Chordata > Aves > Sphenisciformes > Spheniscidae > Aptenodytes > Aptenodytes patagonicus. The sequence goes on from NC_134954.1 coordinate 8,102,188, forward strand.
TGGAAAAAAAGACTTCCAATCTGAAAGCCCATTTTGGACAGCAAGAATCAATCTCTAAAACATTCAGCAATTTGTTATATCAATATCTTAACATGGCAAATTCCTTGCAGCATATAAGAATTAAATCCAATTCTGACAAGTAAATAGAAGGCAGAATTTTTTAAAATGATAGTTGAAAGTCAAATGTCAAAAAATCCCACAGATTTGTACAATGTGATGTCATTCATTTCTCTCTTCCCTGCAATGCTGCCTGCTTCGTTTTACCTTGAGGCTTGTGGAAAAACCCAGATAAAGACAGTTGTTACCAACTCTGACGCACAAATAACCTTACATTTTATTAGTCATTTTATATCATACAGCCCCACGGTAGATGCACTCTGAGCTATTAAAAAAAAAAGTTCCGAGAAAATGATTTCTGAGTGTTTGCCGAGCACCTTAAGGTACCGATGATTACAGAGGAGATTAGCAGATGTTGGTATCGACAGTCAGTCGCCATGCCCCCCCCCCCCAACAAGCACTGTGTTTCCTTCCAAGCAACTGCATTTTATTCTTATTCTCACAGAAACAAAACAGAGTCCCGATATCCCTGGAATTAGTCTGGAAGCAAAATCCTGACGTGAATGATCCTGGTGAAAAAAATGATATTGGGGGGAGGGAAACTAAAAAAAAAAAAAAGATAATATATCCGTGACAGGTGCACATCAGCTTGAGACGAACCCTGCCTCCTGGGTGACAGATAGGTTGTGACAAGGCGCGACACGCCTGACGGACCCTACCTGAAGGAAGCAGCGTTACCCGTTACCTTCGCGTGGTGTGCTTCTGAGACCTAACGACAGTTAATATCACTCAGGTGTTGCAGCTATAACATTTTGATGTAAATTAAATAGATACATTGCATCAAAGGCATTTGTATAAATGGAATAAGAAAGGGAAAGATACTTGTTTGCTGCCTGCTGTTCTTTATATGCAAATCTTAGTATATTACATGGCAACATACTTGCCTTCCATAGCCACATAAATGTTTTACTGTTTTATGAGATGTTTGCAATAAATGTGATTGATGATGATTTTTTTTTTTCATAATTGCCTATTAGAAATACACTATTTTGGTGACAAATCCTTAAGGGATATCTCAGTTTCAAAACTGAAGAGAATGAGAGGTACCTGTACCAGGAACTGGGTGGTGCTGCTAACAAATGTCAAAATGCACATTCAATCTGCTGGTTAATTTTACTCATACATTTCTTTAAGCTTGTTAGCATCCTTTCCAGGTTTACTGAGTTTTGCATTTCAATCAGATACAAAGATGTATAAAAATACTGCTACTGTACCTTAGGGCAGGCAAATAGCTTTAAGCTACACACACAAATAGTCACAAGGGTGAATAGCTATAATTATATTGGAGCGCATCCAAGAAATCAGCTATTCTGTTTATACTTCTTGCCTCTTTGAATTTATGTGCACTTCAAGCAAACATACTGTAAACTGATTTTAATACTAAAACTTTTGACCTTAGTATTGCAGCTTATTGACTATTTTTCATGCAATTGCCGCTGTGCTGGAAAAGATACACGTCTAGGTAAAAAATTATAGCAGGAAAACTCCTGGGCCATTTGTAAATAATATTGGACATCACTAATAGCCACTTTAAAATGCAAGAACCTTAAAGATCTTTGGCCTAAATTTTTAAATCCAAATTCTGTCCTGAGTAATTCTGAAATTGGTAGAGATATACGAACAGAAAGAAACCAACTCTATTATTTTGATATGCATAGTCATTTTGAAATGCTAGGTATCGGTAGGATTCTTCCAGCACATCAGAGGGTGGAGACAGCTGCATGAATGCTTTAAAGGTCATACATGGATTTGCACTCATTAGTGGCCCTTTTAATATATTTGTCAGAGGTTTGGCTCCATTATTTACATCAGATCTCTCCACATATAATAAGTGGCAGGAAAGCAGGACTATAGCTGTTGGCATGAACAATATGAATTACCTCCTGAATTCCAGGAGGATACGCAACTATATCCCTCTTATATATACCCTGTTCACATAAAATCAAAATAGTACGCATAGGCAAACTCATGTTTTTGTGTTGCTACTAAACTACATTCAGGACGTGCTCCTAGTCACGGTTTTGCTTTGGCTTTTGTGGGGATTTAGCGCTTTGGTTTTCCCACCATTAAGACACAAACAATGAGAATTCTTTTTGCAACACTTTGAGATCTAGCAGTCAAAATTGCTAGGAATGTATTGTTGCTGATGAAAATGCATCATCCACTCATTAGCGGTGTCCACAAAATATCAGTAACATATCAAGAAAATCAATTGGCAAATATAATATTCAAGGAGTATTCAAATAATCCCGTAGGACAGAAAAATCTTCTGCAACATTAAACGACAAGAAAGTAATTCAGTATCATTAGTCAAACTTTTCAGATACATATATGGTTCAATTAACTCTTTCTAGTTAAATTATAGCAAACAAAAATAGCGATTGTAAGATAGTAAATGAATGGAACCAAACCCAGGACTTTCACATCTGTGAATTATTAGTCACAGATTTCCATAACAATACATTTTTTTCTTCTAGGTTAATTCAATTAAGAGGAAATTTGTCCAATTTTTTGCCAAATAAATTAGATTTAACATATTAACTTGGGAAGACATCAGAGGAAATTTACTGGGTTCATTAGGCTTAGGAAATTAAGTTACAGAAAATTGTGCTTCCTTGTAATAGATTTAAGCAGTAATATTTAGCAGTCTGCCAAAGATACACATTTCTCATACAAATAGGTATCTTATGACCCGAAAGAGCCACTACTTCTTCACAGCACCTGCAGTCGTGATTTTGTAAAGGAAGCTCCTACTTGTGAGAGCTTCTAAGATATCTAGAGAACTCAACAGAATGGCAGATAATGTTAATGGCATCCACAAAAATGAACCACTTGCTCATTATCTGGGGTAATGGTAACTGGGGATACTCTGAACAACCGAAAAACTTGGGTAACATGCTGAAGAGCATAGCAGCAAGACACTCAAGGCTGGGCGAGTGGGTGCACTAGCCCTCACTCAGCTGTGCTGGTCCTCAGCGCCGGCTCCTGAACCCCCAAGGCACCCGGCACCTGCCCTCCGTGCTCTCCGGTGGCCAGGGCAGAGGGGGACAGCCAGCTTGACACGCTCGGCACCCAGCCCAAGTTCAGTGTGGCTTCTCTGAATTCACAGCCAGATTAATCCACAACCCAGACAAAACTCCCGTGATAACTAACAGCACGCATCGAGGTAGAGAGGTGCAAATCCACGGCCTGGGAGGCTTGGGATGTACTCTGGTGGGCTGCAGGTGTGACCAGGAAATGCAGGGTAACTTTCATACACAACACTTTACATAAGCGCTCCTACAATGCTACCTTTAAGCATCTTCTGGTAACAAGCGAAGCAAGGTGTTCACTACGCAACTCTGTTCCCTTCTCTCCCTGTGTAGAGAAGCACACCAAGCAGAACTGTTTTGTAGAAACTCATTTGTGAATACGTTATCTCCTAGTGAAAAACAACGACGTCAAAGAAATAAGAACAGGTAGGAAGTAATTTTCTTGCCTTGTAAGGAGGTTCAAGACCAAACCCTTTTCCAAATTAGGCATAGGAGGAACCCCTACCTTACCATGGACGTATCCAAGGCCGTGACAGCCCAGAGCTATTCCTAATCTGAATTAGGCCAAGGAGTTCAGTATCCTAGGGGAGAGAAAGTGGGTACAGCCATTTCTGACAGTTCAGAGGGTGCAAGGGGAGAGACATTAAGAACTCTCAGTCTAATCCCCAACCGGAATAGGAAGAGAAGAATTTGAGCTGCTGAGTCCTTCTTCAGAGCAGGATGACAAAATCACCTGGGTAGTGACCTTTTGGGAGAGCATTGTCAAGTCTCATTAAATTCCATTCTAGAGATACAAAGGTTTTCCAAAAAGCATTGGTGTAACTGTATCATATTCCTACAAATACCTGATGTTTGAAAACTTACCCCTGGCATGAAATTTAAAAAATGGGTTAAAAATTCTGAAATAGAACTGCCTTACACATGAAGCAGAAACTGGAAAGGTTTGTCATGATCATCCTTAATTCTAGCAGGGAGGATATTGCTCAATATGAGTTCCTTCCTACCAAAGTGACTTATTCTGTCCGTAGAAAGATTGATCTGAGTAGGAGAACAAAGTGGCAGCCTCCTCCTGATGTCACATGCATAGTTACAGCTCGAATGAAACGTAGTCTGATTTCTGCAGCTAAATTTGGCCAAAATATCACAAATTAAGAATTTCTATCGGAACAAAAGTACCAAGGGGTACAAAACTAGTTTCCTAATCTAAACACTTAGATAAATTGGGATCACACAGTCACTAAAAGTCTATCCAGAAACAGCAGTGCAGACTCCACAGAACATCCTCAGTCTTTACTGCCCAAGTTCACACCTCTGAGTTCGGTACCTAGTGCTGGCACTGGACTAGGAAGAGACATACCTGTGTTCGGAGGGAAAAAAAAAATCAGCTCCCAGTAATTAAGGGGCTTTATAGCAGGCCCTCGTATAACTTCTCATAGCAAGGCTGCTCTGGAGCACTATTGCAGAGACAGACTTTCAGTAAACAGGAACAGAGAAAGACAGACCCATACCAAGGAATCTCCATTGCACCTGGGCCAGCGGTTGTGGACAGACTCAGGATTTACATTCCTCTCTTCCGGGGATATATCAAACACCGTAACTGGAGTTGTTACTACTTCCCTTCTCTATGCCTTCATTTCTTCAGACAAATTGTCTTTTGCCTCTTATTGCTCTCCCAGTTAGCGAGTAGATAATTTGATTTGCAGAAGAACGCACAGAGGACTCCTAAAGTGGCTTATTTCAAACTACTAGCGGTATCAACATAACACTCCAATGGGCAACCTCAGCTCACAGAAGAGTTTGTTTAAGTGTGATCCTGCAAGTATCAAACAAATAGGACTTCATCAGATGTGCATAAGATGGCATTTAAAGAAGTGATGCAAGCCATGGGTTTAAAATTTTTTATTTGGTAATAACAATAATTTCATGATTGAAACAGTCTGGTTTGTCATACTGGCATAACTGCTAAACAGACAGAACAGTAGAAATGTGGTATGTGAGGGCTCTTTTTTTCCTCCTCTCCCTCAGCAGTATTTCTAAATATTATGTTTGTATTTTCAGTCCTGTTTTCATCACTGCCTTCAAGCATAGGCTGCCAGATGTAACCACTGAAATACTCGGTGATATCTAGGAGTGCCCGCTTAAGGAGATGGACAGAAATGGGTGGGGTTCTCTGGCTTTCTTTCAAATTCTGCAATTGAGAACCAATGTTTGAGAAGAATACAATAAGACAAGCCTGTGTGAAAGCAGTAGATTATCCATGGTAATTTTAGGCTCAACTCAGCCATATTCCGAAGGTGTGCTTTTTTTTGATTATAGATTGACCGTATGGCTACAATGCAAAGGGCTGGAAATACTCTTATAGTTAAAAGCACTTCACCCATCTAGTAAAAAAGTATTTTAGATCGATGAAGTTGCAAAAGCAAGTGCAACATGAGAATGGGATCTTCTAGGAAGATGGCCAGCCAAGACAGTATAAGTGAAGACCAAACTCTGGCCTGACATTCTGCAATCCTTTCCTTCTGCCGTATTTATCTAAAAAGATTCAAAAGAGTCAAGATAACACAAGCTGCTTAGCAACAAGGACTATCCTGCTAGGATACCCTAGGATATTTGACTATCCTAGGGCAAGTATAGCCAAAATGGATCTTCCTTTTCTGATGCTGCTGCTAATTTCCTACACTTCTTGTCCTGTGTCTAATGATCCACTTCCCCACTTGAAAAGGACAGGTCTAAAATAAGTACCTGGAACACGTACAAGCACCATAAGGATTTGTATAATTCCTTAGTGTCTTGTGCTGGGATAACAAATAACTGACAAAGAGCAGCACAAAAAGGAAGGGAAAAGAATCCAGCACAGGGTGGCATTTTTACAGTTGATCCATATTTTGGAGCTGGGCAGGTAGAAACTGTTAAACTGGAAGATTGCCCAACTAAATTATACTGGGCATTTAATTGGCTATTTGACCAGTAGTCCCCTTCTTATCTACTGCAAAGGGAAGAAGCCACTTTCTGCTTCTCTAATCCCAGCTGAGAGACAACTTTTGTGTACCTTGCTTAAGATACCTGGTAAAGAGATCTGTTATTTTTCAGCTAAGAACTCACAAGAAGGAATATGCTAACAAGCATTCGTTGCATCCCTGAATTTTGTGAAAGGCTTCCTTGAAACTACTTTAAACATCAACTTCATCCCATATAAAATATCAGCTCTACAGCACTTACTCCTAAGCTTGTACAGCTGGGGCTTTGACCCTAGTGGAGCAGATGGTGTAGATGGCTTAACATATATTTTCAGGATCCATGTAAATAAAAAGCACGCTATCATATGAACTTCTTTATTATTACTCCTTTCAGCATTGGCGGTTGGTTAGGGAGAAAAGCAATACTTAAAGATTCACATTTTCTAGGCAGTTTAGTGGTGTCCTAGAATATATATTGCGGTCTCTAAAACCATTCTTCACATTTGATGCATATACTTACAAATGACCATCTGGAAATTATCAAAATTCACAGGAACTAGAAAATACAGACACAGTGTGGTTTCATTATTCCCCACACTCCCGTATCATCTCCCATATTTAGAAAGACAGAACCGCTCATTTATTTATTTTTAAAATACTTGAGCAGAAGATTAAGCTCTTAGAGAGGATGACTAGAATATAATGAACCAAACCAGACAATAGTGCTTTTCTATTCTTGGCCGTCCCCTCCCCCTTCCCGGTGCCACGTCCCTATTATACAAACAAATGCCACTATCCCCACGCACTAAGGTACAGGCTGTCTCACAAGATACTGTCATCCCTGGTGAGCTCAATTTGACAGTTTGCCCATGCAACTCAAATAATCTGTGGCCTAATGAAGGCTTTGCTTTTTCTCTCTCTAATTATCACCTCTTTATTGACATGCATTGGGAGGCCTGATTCAACCTCCTCGCTCCAGTGCTGTGCAAAACGTTTTCTTTCTTTTGAGGTTTACAAAATACCTGGTATTATTGCAAAACATCAGCTAAAACAGTGAAAAGTATAATTTCAGTTTGGGGCTGTCTTTTACTGGAATAAAAAAAGCTCAACACTTTTCACACAATTACTTTAGGCCTGTGGGGATTGATTCATTAAAAAAATAACTTTGTGGCTTCCAAGGTTTGATGCCAGTAGAATCATTAAAATAATGTCTTATATTTCTTAATATGAGAATTCTCATTAACATGATACATCCACTATTACCATAGTCATCTGAAATTTGGTGCCAACAATTTCCAGAGTGACTTCCCATATAAAAAGGGTGATTGGAGAACTAATAATTGAAACAGACATTAACAAAGGCGGTTTGATTATTAATAACCAACCCCAGCACCTTCCTATGGTAGCTTAAGCATGAATTGTTTTTTTTCTACCTGTAACATTTATTTTTCTATGAAACTTTGAAAATAAATCATGAAAAGCTAAAAGAGTTACCGTAGGTCAAAGCGTACAGAAAAAAGTTTTTAACTACTTTTATTTTACTCTTTAAAGGAAGACTGCATGTTTCAGGTAGTGTACACAGAGTAGCTTTGCTTAAGAAACTATCTCAAGGTTCTGTAAATTTTTAACAGTGCCCTTTATAAATGTTTCAGGGGCTATAGAAATGAGACAGGCCTATAAGAAGTTTAATGGGTCCCTGTTTACCCATTTGTAATGGGGATTTAACTGCTTTGTTTGTGAGCTTCAGCCAAGAAAACAGATTACCTTCATCAAGTACTAATACTCCAGAGTCAATCTAAACTCTGCTCAGCTATGGAAAGGTATCATGGGATGTCAATAAGTATTATAAACACTAATCCAGCAAACCTGTCAGCTGCTTTATAAAAAAATTATATCTAAATCTAAGCTCCAAGTTCAACACTGCTCTTCCATGTCCAAAGCTTTTAAAAAAATTGTGATGGATCATCAGGGGCACATTTCAAAATTCAAAATATTCTAGTCGTAATTGAAACCCTTGCAGTGAAAGTGATGTTCTCCAAACACCAGCGAGCTAAAGGCATGTGTTAAAGATTAACAAAATAACAATTTCAAGGCCTCAGAAATTACATCATATCCACCATTTCCATCGCGACAATTTCCTCCCCATATTCGTCGTGCCCAGCTCACAGGAATGAAGCTGTTACCAGCAGAGGGTAGAACCACCGCTCAGCTCATCCAGGGCATCCATACCCTACAGGGCAAGCCAAAACAAAAGATTTATTGCCATGACTCCCTGTGAGTGACTCTGCTGCTGTCAAATCTTAAACGTAGTACATAGGAATGAAGAACGAAGGTATGCCCCAACCTCCTCTCCAGATTTACTTGCAGAAAGAGGACACAGACACTTTGCTTTGCTCCTCTGCGCCCTGGCAGAGCCGGAGCTAGCTGCAAAGGAGGGGTGCATGCTGCACTGATTGCCTTTGCTCCACGGAGGGGAGAGTGGGACAGAAAGAGCAGAAGCAGCAGAAGCTGAGTCAATACTCTTCACGGGACTACTCTTCAAGCAGAAATCATGTCACCCCCCCTTTTGTCTTCTGGACTACGAATTCCTATTTCTCCTTCAAAAGTTGTTTTTCCTTAAACCAGAGGAATGATTTGTAGCCAGAAACCTTATCTTTTCCTAGCGCAGCTGATCCATCTGGGGGGAGAGAGAAGCTCTGGGCCAGCCAACTCTCCTGGGCAGCAAGCTGCTGCAAAACCTGTGCCAGCCAGGAGTGCTCCCAGCAGAAGGCAGTTTGGGTAGCCTTTTAGCTGAGGCACTGCTGGGGCACAGGCTCAGCCTGTCAAGGAACTGAGCAATGTGATCCAGCAAAACACTTAAGGGTCTGCTTAACTACCCTTGTCTTCTCGTTGACTTTAGATAGATGGTGAACATGCCTTAGCAGTCTATTAGACCAGGGACAGCACCACAGTGCTTTGGAAGATGGAGCCCAGCCCAAGAAATTCTGCAGTACTGCTGCCTGACGCATAAGCAGAAATTTCCTTTCTCCGGGGCTTTCAATCTGGTACCTTTTATGACCACTAAAAAAAGAAAAATGAGAGAAGGAGCACCTCGTGTGCTTTATCCTTCGTTTCCATCTCCTTGCCTGGAGCAATTATTTACTAAATATTTGTAATGGCACCATAATTTTTATAAAACTGAAACTCTGTTCTTAAAAAGTTTGGGAATCTATAGCAGGCTGCTGTCATGTAGCTCTCATACTTACTACATATTGTGTGCTTGATAGTAAATATTCCTATGAAGAAGAGTGTTTAGTGAAGGAAAAATTATAAGAGTTACGTATGATTGGCATATGGAAAATATAAACAGAACACTATTTGCATAAGAGTACATTAGGAGAATTTCTTTTATGTTTATTCAACAAATGTTTCCTAAAAGGTTTTCCTCCAAAACAAGCAATTTAATTTTCTTTTTAATGTTATTCTCAGTGGTTATAAACTTAATTAGCTTCTTAAGCTTCACATTTATTTGCATTTGAGATAAATGTAATCTCTTCTTGGTATAACTTTTTGAAATCAAAATATGGACTAAAAAGGTGCAAGTTTGATTAGTGGAACAGATACTGTAGCAAGTAATCATAGCAATGAGATGTTAATTGGTGTCTGGGTGGTTCTATTCATAGCAACAATAGGCCATAATAACACCCGGTGTCCTCTACTGTTCAACAGTATTTTGCCTTCTCATTTATCATACTGACAATTATATTGTTCTCAAATTTCCTGCCTGTCTTAACAACAGAAAGGTATATAAAATGAGTCAGGCACCTGTGATTTTTTGAGGCAGACGAAATCAGAAGGAACGTGCTGTTCTTTACCATAACTCCCGTTTGTTTCTGGAAGTTAGCAGGCTGGAACCAGTCTAATATTTTTTTCCACAAAATTAAAAAAAAAAAAGGTTTTAGGGGTTTTTTTTTCCTCTCCTGAAAATTCTGCTCCATGTATTTCCCCTAACAGACCTATGGATTGCAGTGGTACTTCACCCAAGAAGAAAGGGATCAGGATGTGTCCCAGGTGCAGTCCTACTCCCCTTCAAAATGCACACAGTAAAGGACAACATTTAGGGCTTGACACAACAATCTTCACCCCCCAGCCTAATTGCTGTTACTTTTGCTCCTCTCTAGCCGTTTTTTCCACACCCATCAGATTTTCTTTATTTCAGTAGAAAGATTTTCAGCGTTGAGATTCTCTAGTTAGAGGCTGAACCACTAGGACTTTTAAATTTAGGTGGTTTTGAATTAGATGTCAAATAATCATCCATGCCTTAAAGTATAAGCACATAGGCAGTGCAGACATCCATGCTCAGTTTCTGCCCAGTTTGGTGGGTCTAAGGGCAACACCATTCATTCCCAGTGGTCCCAGGAGCGTAGGAGGAAACGTTTGTGCGTGGTACATGTGAGCAGACACAGGTCGAGTCATAGACAGGGCTTTGAGAGGGAGAGCAAGGGCAGAATGAAGAAATACAAAAGCCCAGGAAAAATTGTATACTTTTAATTTTCACTCGGTATTTTAAAGTGAATGTTACTCCTTTCTCTCCCTTCCTCCACTTCCGTCTGCAGAGTTTCCAATTATATGGTCAACTTTATGCTCAACTGCCTTTAATTCATAGTCCCCCTTGCATGATATTTGTACTATTTAGCCCACAAGTGCAGATTTCTTTATTTGGGTAATTTCATTTCATTGATACTTCTGTTTTTCTCTTCCTAGCAGAAGCCTGGGATTCACATTAACTACCTTCCTTGCCATTTTCTGCTAATAGCATTCCCCTCAGTGAGCCACCCATACTTCTGGGTCAGAAGCCTTTTCCATTTCCCCTCAGAATTTTGGTATTTAATTTGTCTGAACATCTGCCAATTTTGAATGTTACTGCATAGATAGCAAGAGTCATGGGGAAAAAAGAACAGCAAGTTCCTGAAATCCAGAAAAATACACATTCGGGAGAGAAAAAGGACAGCCTTGCAGCTTACTTGAAGTTTATGAAACAAGCGTCAGCTTTACATTTAAGAAAAAAATAACCCACTTTATGCACTAAGGTGCATAGTCCCTGCATAAGACATGCAGACCACGAAATTATACTATGGGCTGTGTTCAGAAATCAGTGATGAAACCAGGAAGTTCCTCCTTTTTTCATAGGACAGGTCACTTTGGTGGATTTAAATGGTCACCTGCCAAAGATTTCTAAAAGCCGTATTACGTTCCGATTATAATGAAGTTTCGCTTTCATTTCATACACAACAACATACATTCAATGCATTAACCAGCCCCTTCTCAGCTAATGTACCTTATTTGACTGGTAGAGAGGGAAAATGATATTGCAATGGAAAAGAAGTAGGAGAGGACACACTTTTCCTCTATCGCAAAATTTTTGAGTAGGTGAAGTCTGCTTTTCGAGAACTCCAAAAGCTGCCCTTGAAGTTTATTACACGGCCATACTTCACAAACTCTTACACTTTGACGTACTGTCCTAAGCAAATAAACAGCCCTTCATAGATAAATGAGAGTTCTTGCACAGAAACCCTTCGGATTTCACCTGCCCTCTAAGGAAGCCTTGGCACTCTGGTACATGTTCCCCAGCATTCTGAGAGCCTCAAGCTTTCATTGAAGGAACAGGATTGATCACTCAAAGCTGGCAAGATACTGATGTCCATATCAGCGAGCAGCCTTAAATGCTGCTAGAAACACCAAGCCCAGAGAGGGTTCCTCTCTTTTGCCCTTTTATTTATCTTCAATTTTTAAAAAAGGGATAAACAGGTTTTAGAAAAGCTGAATCCAGAAGAGTCCCGTCCACATGCTCCATATCTTTGATTTCTCATTATCAGAGGAAACTTTAACCCTTCTGAAATATTGTGTTCATTTTGGGCCCCTCACTACAAGAAGGACGTCGAGGTGCTGGAGCGTGTCCAGAGAAGGGCAACGAGGCTGGTGAGGGGTCTGGAGAACAAGTCTTATGAGGAGCGGCTGAGGGAGCTGGGGTTGTTTAGTCTGGAGAAGAGGAGGCTGAGGGGAGACCTCATCACTCTCTACAACTCCCTGAAAGGAGGTTGTAGCGAGGTGGGGGTCGGTCTCTTCGCCCAAGTAACAAGCGATAGGACGAGAGGAAATGGCCTCAAGTTGCGCCAGGGGAGGTTTAGATTGGATGTAAGGAAAAATGTCTTTACTGAAAGAGTGGTGAAACATTGGACCAGGCTGCCCAGGGAAGTGGTTGAGTCCCCATCCCTGGAGGTATTTAAAAGACGTGTAGATGAGGCGCTTAGGGACATGGTTTAGTGGGCATGGTGGTGTTGGGTTGACAGTTGGACTCTATGATCTTAGAGGTCTTTTCCAACCTTAATGATTCTATGATTCTATTCTATGATTCTATGATTAAACCATTTCAGCAATTGTTATCAGAGAGATTTTTCTCCAACTTGTATATGAGGGAGCCATACTCTCCTCATAGCTCCGCTCATACATATTCCAAACCCAGTGTCACCCGGTACATACAAACCACCTAATCTCCTAAGATAAAGAAACAATTGACCTAAGGTAGTTTTAACTACCTCTGTGAACTGCCTGGAAGCAAACAACTCCTGCATGTAAAATAGGTTCCTGATCCCCTGAAATTGATTAACTAAAACAATTACAATCAATTAACACTCTTCAAAGGGTTGCTGCAATCCAAAGAAAGAACAAAATCAGCCAGGTGACCTTTAGCAGTAATAGATGCCAGAACATTTACATATGAAGTTCATATTTAAAAAAAAAGATTACTCCAGGCCCTGATCCTAAGCTGATGTGAATAAATAAACCTGAATATATTGGAACAACAGGGAGCTCAGCAGCTTCGATCAGCTAAGAATGTAGCACTCCAACATGCTCCAAGAGAAAAGTGCATCAAAGGAATAACTATTTAATATAAAAAAAAATATGAAAAACGAGATGTTGAACTACAATTGCACTATGTAAAAATATGGAAAAAATAGGACATAAAGATTGTAAGGCCATGAAAGGACACACAACAGATTTAGCTTCTATACACCCAACATTCCTCATCAGAAAGCCTTGTGAGCATGCAGATTTCCTTCATTTTAAGGAATGTGAATTAAATCTTAACTTCTTTCATATAAGTAATTTCTGTATAGTTTTACACACACACATTCAGACTAGAGTGTACAGATTGATTACAGCTGCTCCCAAGAACTGTCTTACTGTTCTTCCCTGATGACTTCTGTTGATAAATGTGCTGACTAAATTTAATTAGGCTGAGTTTTTTCTTTTTGTTTACTAAAATAAAGTTGCTTAATAGTTTAGCAGATTTTTTCTGAGTACCAAAAAGTTCATATTTTCAACAGAAACTTGTTTCAAAAATACCTATTTTCAGAATACTATAGCCATCTTCTTTAGAAATTAAAAATAGGTTGTGTTCTTTTAAATAATATCCAGCAAATATTATTTTCACATGCAATGTGCATAAAATGTAGAAGCAAAAGAGATTAGAAAGGAGCCAGTGACTTACTTCATAGTTGCCAAGACTCTCATGTCTTTCCCATCCCTGGAGAGTACAAATTCCCACAGAATTTGTATTTATATGACTGATTATAAAAGGCATCAGGATCTAAACCTTGTTCAGTTACTAACAATTTAAAAGCCTGGATTAACTCACTGGTGAGAGGCCAAAGCAAAGACACCTGAGAGTACAGAAAGTGTTTTACATGCAAATTGCTGTGACTTGTTCAGCACAAGGTGAAAAATCATAAAATGTAGAGTTGTTGTCGTCGTCCGTGTACTGAAAAGTATTGCTTGACTATGTCTAAATCTTGCAGAGCCACATACCAAGGAGTTTTACCTGAGACGTTGCATTGCTTGTCATTTACAGCAGCGAATTTTGCAGATTCGTTAGAAAGAATTTTAGAAAAAAATTGTGAAAATAATTGCTTCCCACTAGTTGCGTCACAATGACCAATTTTACTGTCTCTTGCATATCTGGTAGCCTCCAAGATACAAGTGTCAGCACTCATTAGCTACTGATGAAAAATGAATGTTTCTCCAGGATAATAACAATATAGAACACAACATTTCATCACTTCCTTAGAGAAAATGGCATACCTAGTTTTAGGACCAGTCAGTTTGGAAAGCTGAGCAGTAGGAAAGGCTTGCCTAGCTCAACGTCATTTTCTTTAAAAGGGTGTTGGAACCGATAGGTCTAGTGTAACACCGGGAAGACTGATTCTGATTACACACTGTCTCCAAAAATTAAGCATTTCATTCTGGCTTAGATACAAAATCTCTTACAAGACTTATGAAAGTGTCTCTGATTGTGAAGAGGCAGGGCTGAATCAACACTGTCTCACTAGATGCTTCTGTATCTGTAGATTAGACAACTCTTGTTCACAGTATAGTGGCAAAAATACCATTATTGCTCAGAGGATTAATATGTCTGTGCGTGCTGCAAAGATGCCCATTTCTGTTCCCTTCCTACATTTAAAGCTGAGAGTCTCAAAAATAATCTCTGCTGCTCTCCAGTTATTTTCTGTCTCCCCTCAGGCATATATTTAGGACGTATCCAAGGTGTGTGTCATACTACATGCCTACGTAAGCATATTACCTACTTACAGACCAGTAATATGTTACACCAGTAGCATTTATCTGCAAGCTTTTAACAGCAGCAGCAATCAGTGCATCATACCAAATGCTTCAACTGTTCTAGAGAGATGATTAATGGTGCCTTCTCTTACCCAGCAGCTGACCGGGCAAGCCTGGTGCATGAGCGCCACACCAGCCAAGCGATGAGGACATCCCATAACGCTACTTATGGCCTTCTCGCCACAACCAAGTGGGATCGCTTTCCTAAGAATACGAAGGGAAGAATCAGTCCCTGCCCCCAGGGTGAAGGAGGAGGTAGAAGGCAGTGGGCTTCTGCATGGCAGACTGGCTTAAGGCAAGGCAGCATGGGTCCCAGTTACGGGAAGACACTCAAAGTTCATGGGTCAACTAAGGGTCAATGCATATAGTCTAAAATATTTTACACCTTGTATGATCCAGTTTCTGTGTTGGGGCCTAAGAGGAGAATAAAGTTACAGTAACCAAGATCAATTTACTCTGAATAGGATATTCACAGGGTAGAAGGGATTGTAGTTATGTGCATTAATAAGCTAAAAGTATCTTATTAAACTAAGACTCCCCCAATTGTCCCTTTGTAGTCAAGCCATCCGTCTCCTGCACTTAATACCAACCGAGTTGCCTTAATATGACCTTTTATTAGTCCAAAGTCTCTTTCAAAGTATCATAGATAACTGTCTGCTATAAGAGAAAGACACAGGCTGCCAAGCTGAGCTGAACAAGGAGGAAGATAGATCTGCCACTGCCCCAAAGTATATGGCATACTTAGTAAATACAATGTTTACAGACCCAAGCTGCAAAATGCCAGGTCTCTTTTCCTGCTTGAGGGATAGGAAAGAGAATTTGATTAAATTGATCTAGTATTTAGATGTGATTCATGTAGTTATACTGCAAAGGCAGGCAGGGCTACGTGTGCATGAAGTTCACAGAGGGAAAAGATTATGACCTGATCTTTTACTGTTACAAAAGGCTTTGGCCACGTGAAGAAGACCAAGTATCTCCAGTATAGTACTTCTTTATATCTCAGCAGAGGATTTGACTGTATTAGCAGCATGAGATCTATACTTGTAGCAGGATTTACAGCTAGCCTGTATCAGCTATACAAAATAGAGGGGTAACTGAGCACTGGCTCAGATCTCCCAGAATACAGCCAGCGCTGTAATTGCCAGCGGGGGATCTTACCTCTCCAAGACCACAGCAAGGCTGCGCTTTGTGATAATGAAGAAACAGACTACTGGTATGTACAGCCAGGACATCCTTGTGCAGGATGCTATCCTATAAGCCTTTTTCACACCTCCCCACTACACCCACAAGGATTTTGTTTGAAGCATATGAGAACTTTGCTTAGCGTGTTAGTGAGAGCAATCACTGTGCTTACATTGCCTCCCTGTTCTCCATTTCCCTCTTACTGCCAAGTCTCAGCTTTCCACTGATCTTGAACCTTTGAGTCTAACCAAACTAAAGGCATCTAAGTAACTTGACATAATACTATAAAAGTATGTGTTAATTGAAACTTTTTTTGTTGTTAGGCTTCCTCGGGGAAGGTGAAAGCACTACAGTGCAATTTCTGATCAAAATCAGGGATCTGGAATCATTATTCACCTCCTCATCAGGGCACTCCCGTGTAGCAGCAACAAAACGAGGCTAATCCCTCCTGCACCTGAGTGCGTGATCCACCAGGCCAATGGTAAGTCTGAGTTGTGAAACACCTTCAGGATCTGTCAAAGATCAGGGTCCCGTTTGAAAATGTCAAATTCTTGCCATCCTGGTAGTGACGTGTTTCTGTTAAAAAGTGAAATGATCTTAAAGAACAACAGAATCAAAATATTCTTTTGGGAAGCTTCCACAGTGGGTAGAGCAGTAATGTGCAAGACAAAATACTTTGAGGTTTTTCTTCCTTCTTTCTTTCACTTTCATTGCATAGTAACTTCTTCTTCTTTCTTTTTCTAGTCAGACTAAAAAGCTGAATCTAAAGGGAATCCTGAAAGAGGCAGAAGCAATGATCTCTCACCACTCAACATAGTTGACTGCCTTTATGTTCATCTCTAGAATAATTTTTCAAAAAATCTGGGTTCTGAGGACAGTAATGAGTTCTGGTTAACTGAGAAATGAGACAGCTTGGTGGCAAGTTCCCACCTTCCTCTACCTTATAAGCGTGAAGGAAAAAAAAGCAAACATGAAACCAGAGTGTGGTGGTTTACCTCACCACCACTCCCCACCAAAATGCGTATGCATGGAACTGATCCTTAAGAAATGGAAACAAGGATAATACAGAGACCCAGAGAAACTGGGAAGGTGGCAGAGAAAAGACTGTATCTGAAAGAACAATTTTATGATTTTTGCCAAGCAAAAGAAGAAGTGAGTAAAAGCTCCACCTGGAACATTTCACACTTGCAAAATAAGATCTGAAAAATATTTCCTATAAGATTTAAAACATGTACAAAAACTACTTAACCTAGAGAAAAATGGGTTGATGTCACTGCCTGCATATTTGTTCTTGCTCCAAACACTGTTACACTATTTTACTGATTTTAGTGGCATATGACTTAGTGTGACCCTTGCTCTTTAAGGAGATAAAAAACAAATTAATAGTAATCTAGAAAATTGTCTTTTAAGATCTATGTATCTTAGAGAATAGAGCTTTTAAAATTAGTGATTAGAACTCTGCTGAGGGTTATATTTCTCCTGTAAAATGTAAAGAAAGTGTATCCCTTTCTATTATAGGAGGACCGCTATTAAAGAAAACATAATCCCTTATGTTTCCATTATTAGCTTAAATTTGTGATCAAACGTTAAAATATTCTTGAGCTCTCCTCAGAGTTAAAATGACTTGTGCTAAAGTTCAAAACTCACTGAATTAGAAGAAATATTTCAATTAGCAGATAAAGAAATGTCAGTGAGATTAATGGCAAGCAAGTGCTAAAGATTTGTTACCAGCTTATCATTGCTCACACTGACCCTGTGCCTCCACACCTTGTGTTACTGACTGTCCCACTTGCATGTTAAAAGCTGTCCCTGCCTTTATCAGCAAGTGAAAAACACTCTTATATGGTAAAAATTTTTCTGTTGCTATTTTCTTTAGTAATTATCCTTACTCTGTACACACAGGCACACTATTTGCACTCAAGTTAACATGAAAAGGATAAGGTGCAAGACGCTGTATGTGCCCAAACTGTCTTTTGCATCTTTTTTGCACTTAAAATAAAGCAGAAAAATTACTTCCAAAAAGAAAATTCTAATATACGTGACACAATGTCTGTTGTAAGCTGTTTTCCACGTAAGCTGCAACTATGACAATGAGCTTCCTTGAGTTGGAATAAAATTTCCTTTCATGAGTGACATTTCATGTGATGCAAGTATATGCAGAACACAATTCTTTTGTCCTAAACATGTAGATGTTTGTGGCACTGAACGCGGAGGAAAGCTGTGGTGAACTTTACAGCCTCGCTGTGGTAATAGCTAGATTAATTCCGCCACTTCAGCGCTGAGCTGGAAGTTACCCACAGGACTGCTGCACCGACCTCAGGTCTCTGAGGCTGCATTATATTCCCATATGCCTTCCAGCACTTGCCCTTACTACCCCCTTATTTCAAAATAAACTATATCGTCCGGAAAGGCAGTAGACCCAAAGTGGCTTCTCACACTGGTAATTCTTAGTACCGGTTCCCAGGGAAAGGAAACCTTCAGTGGAGAGAAGTGAAAGCCCTTTGTCATCTTTGGGACGAGGAGCTTGCAGAGAAGCTGCAGACCAGTACTCCCTCCCTCTTTCTGGGTAGATCGCGTTCCAGGCGGACTCCTCTACCTCCTCCAAAGTCTCCACAACAGCTCCTAACAGCTGACAGACTAAAATATTTATCTGTAGTTTTTAACTAATTTATAGTCTGCAGTTGTATATGTCATATTATATTTTATGCAATAAGGCACTTTGGACGAAACATTAACATTTGACAGGGCCACAGCTGCTGAAGCGACACGAGAAGCAGCAGAGTTTCCAGAACAGATCTGATTCAAACCTCCAGAAATTTTAGACAAGGATTTCTCAAACTGCTAGTATATTCCAGTGCACAAAACCGCAGAGTGCTTCAAGAAAAATTAATCATTGTAAGAGACATTTACATGATACAAAAAAAGATTAATTTTTCTGATAACAGACTACAATCAGCTGCTCCACCTCCAAACACTCAGCTAACAAAAACATCTTGCAGTATCTGAAGCTCTTATGACAAAACACTCTGCCAACACAGGCTGTCCTAATTTTCACCAGCTGGAGAGAAGATCAGGTCATTGAATAAACTTCTGAAGAGGATCTCGGCCAAGGGAAAGCCGATCCTCATACCTTACCGAGAGGAAAAGGCAAGGATCTGGAGTCAAGAGACTTCAGGGAAGCTCCAGCCCGAAGGAGGCGGTAGCACAGCCCGGGGGCTCCTGCGCCCACCGCCCCGCTCAGACCCCCCACCCAGGCAGCAGGGACAGAGCTTGCAGAAAAGGTCCCACCTTGTCTCCTCTGAAGTTGTTCCGCTAGCAAAGCTGCTGCACCTGAGTTTTATATCTGTAACGGATGAGAATATAGCAGAGTGCAGCGTACGTTATCCTACTGAACGAACTGGAAAAACAAAATCTGAATGATTAGTTTTTATCTATAAAAAAATTTTTTTTATTTGCTAACAGACAAATTAAGCACTTCTAGAATAAAGAAAAAGATGAAAATACAACACAATGTATTGCTAGTTAAATTCGATATATAAAATAACGGTGGAAAAAAGGCTATTGCTTTTTTAATAAACCAAGAGCAGTTGTAATAAGCACACACATTTCTGATAGTCTGAAAGAAGGGATAAGATGCAATACAAATTGTAAAGAAGATGTTTTCTTATAGAAAGCTCTACGCTATTTCCCATCAACTACACAGTTAATTCAGATGAGTCAAAGAAGTTTTCATTATATGAATAAATTGACAATTTTTTCAGCACCTCTATAATAATTCCATGTAAATTACAGGCACTAAATAGAAAACACTACAAGGAACAGTCATGGTATCATATACCATAATTCCAATAGATCCTAAACTGGGGAAGAAGGGATAATCTATGTTTTCTGGATTCCAATGTACTAAGATCATAATGCTATAAAGGTTTTGCAACTATTGCCTAAGATACAATTTTAAATTCTAAACTGCTTGCATTTTTACTTCAGGATTCACCTCATTCATTGAAATGTTACCTCAGCATCTATTAAGGTTTTGCCTTGAGCAAGGAATTATTGGGCTTTTTGTTTTATTTTGTTTTTCATTTTTACATTTAAAAGCTGTCTGCTTCTAAAATGAAGCTATTTAATCCCTTGTCATCACATGGCCATAAAAATTGCAGGCAGACAGAAGTTAGCAATGGCTGCTTCACAGGCCCCACAGCAACGCATGGTAACAGATTTTCAAAGCAGTTCAAAGAGTCCAGTTTCCATCTGTGTTTGGTGAAGGGTGCAAAAACCTTGGGGCCATCTGAAAACTCTGCTTCATCTCTAACACTTGGAATAACAAAGGTGTTATTTTTCAAAGCCACATTCTCCCCTCCTGGGGTGGCTCTGCAGATATAGTTCAGGGAAGGTGGGAAACTTCAGAGTAGATATTCTCCTTCTAGACTTTGCCTCCTTCAGGGAGTTCTTTTGAGGCTGTCACAATGGTGGCCTATATAACATGGGTTACTGCCAGCAGAGGCCAACAGTTAATGAACCCTACAGACAAATTCTTTCTTCTGATTTCAGTACAAAAATCTGCAGGAAAACAGCATCGATGTTCCCCCTACACACCCTTCTCTTCAAGCCCAGGAGTGTTATTTGATCAAAAGAAAGTAGAGGGTGCTCTACACCCATTGTACAACCCAAAATCGTGCAATACGACACAGGTATCCATTACATCCAGCTAAGCCAGCTTCACTAAACAAAACAATATGAAAGCAATAACAAAGAGGATGATTAGTTTGCTTTCTTCTTGATAAGTAGCCAGTTGCTAATCTGCGCCTCATTGTCATACACAGGGCAAGTGCTCCTCTGATGCTTATTTCTACTTTGCAGCTGTATAAAGTAAAAAAAAAAAAAAAAAAAGAAAAACCAAAAAACCAAGTTGCTAATTATTTGTTAGGCACTTTGTATAATATTCCTCTATTATCCATCTGGTATTGCATTTCTTGTGACCTGGTATCACACAAACACATAACAGAACAGAGATACAGAGAACAAGCTCACCAGAAAACACCAATATACATATGCAAAAGGAAAGGGCAATAACTATGAGAATCTCCTTGAAGTTTCCTTCAAAAAGGTTCTGGGCAATAAAGGCTTTCAAAGTAATAAATTCTAACTCTTAAGTATCACAGAATAGGAAAGATACTCTTTCAAAAACATTTTTGCTTTGCCCAAATGCTGCCATATATGTGTAATATGTACATTTAAATTCAAGTCTAGATGTTCGCTTACAATCAAATCAAAGTTTCAATATATTCACATTGATTTCAATGTGCTTTGATTCAGTTGACTTCTAGCCTAGCCAATGTGCTTATGGTCAGGATAATTTCATGAGGCTGAAAGGAGTGTACAACTATTTAATGCAGTATTTCTGTTAAAGTCTGAGAGATACCATTATAAGGAAGGGTTGGTGAATGGTTTTGACTTCTTTGGTTTTCTAGTATGCATGTCTTAACACATAGCATCCTCAAGAGAAATTGCTTAATTTTTAAAGATGTATTTTCCCCTGGGTGGCTTATTTGGTGGTATCTACTACAGCAAGACTTTATGACAGTTTTGAACTTAACCTTCTTGACTAGCTCAGCTTCTAGAATTGGATGCATCTTCAATATGCCCTCCCAATACTTCCCTCGAGACTCTCTCTTCCCTCTCCTAAAGACAACATGATTATTTTCTAGCCCTTTTCCATTAGTGTTATGCAAATCATTTCAGTGGAAATAAACCAACACAAAACCAGCGTGAAGGAGCTCTGTTCCAAGGTCCCTGCCTCTTTCGCGGTGCTAGGATTGGTGGGTGGGAGCATAGATGATGATTCGTTTTGGGGAGGAGGTGTAATGCGCCATCTGTTCCCACTGCTGGTAGGAATCAAAGTGGAAGAGAGCACAACAACTGTACACTCACACCACTTTTTCAAGAGCTCACTGCTTATTTTCTACATTTGAATGAAATTCCATGCCTACCATTGCCTACAGGGATGCACATTTGTCCGCGGGCATTTCTTTCTTTGTTGCAAGGCTCCAGGCCTCCTCTTTTTTTTCCAAAGCTTCTCTCTGGGGGCAATCTGTACCCTGACTCACATCATGTTGCTTCCTCTTTGACATCATCATAGGTGAGAGTCAGGACAGAAGTCGGCCTTAAATCTTATGCTAAAATACATTCTTTTGAGATCAAGTATTATTTCTTCATAGTTTCATCATGACCTCTATGCTTTGACTAATGTTTAAATCGGAGTTGGAAGGATAAAGTTCCAAAACAAAAACTAGATTGCTTCCTTTTGGTATGTGCTTTGTT
The DNA here is from genome assembly GCF_965638725.1 of Aptenodytes patagonicus. Classification (NCBI taxonomy): domain Eukaryota; kingdom Metazoa; phylum Chordata; class Aves; order Sphenisciformes; family Spheniscidae; genus Aptenodytes; species Aptenodytes patagonicus. Next base: position 8,124,455 of record NC_134954.1, read on the forward strand.
GTCTTTATATTAATTATTCTACTGTTCTGAGCAATTTAAAATTGAAATGCAGTGAGCACTGGATTACAGTAATTCTGATTTCTGAATCAAGATAGTTGCTTTTGGCAGAAGACTTTCCAAGGCACTGGAAGGTTTAGAAGGCACACGGAGGACAGCAAGACTTGGCTTAATAGAAGATAGGGCTATTCTTTCTGCTTGCGCAAAAGCTTTTTTAGGACTCCTCTGGTGTCCTGGCATATACTATTTGATGCATAGGAATTGCTGGGGAATGGGGAGCAGTGACATTTTTGGTGGGAAGGGGAGCACTTTGAAGTCATGCATTGTTCTGTCTCTTCTAGCTCTTGCACACTTCCTATCACCATGGTAACTGCCTGCTTCCGTGAAAGGGGAAACCTGCTTGGAATTTGTTTGTGAGAGTCATGCACGTACTGTTATAACAGTGGTTTCTGACTAAATTATTAATTTCATGTCATCATTGAGCTTAGGTAAGCTATGCAAACTTGCAGCAGCTGAGGAGCAAGCCCCTGACAAGAATTTTTACAGTATGTGCAGGCTGAAAGCAAACCGCTGATTTAAACTGAAGGGATTAAATATCACGATAAAACAATATGCTATTAATCTAAAGTAACTTTCCATGGATTTTTGTATCTTGTGCCGTTTTCTATCAACAATAGCTAGACCATTTCTGAAAGTTAGCATTTAAAGTTTAAATCTACAGCTTGTTGAAAAATATTTTTATGGCATAGCAATCATTGCTTTCTTTGCTTCAGATATATTTTTAGACTCCAGATATGCTACGTAGTTGGAAATAAATAGTTAAATCAGATACAGATGCTAAGTAAAAACAAAACATACAACACTTCCTAGTGGGTACAGAAAGTCTAAAGGGACCAAGCTCTTTTCTTTTCCAAAGGGAAAGATGATAAAAATCAAATTATCAGGGCTACATTGGCATGAGAACTGTTAATACTCATCATCAAAGTATTAATTCCTGCCCACTGGCACCGCAGGGGCTTGGACTGAAGCTTTGTACTCATCTGTCACTAGGTGCTACATCTAAAATTCAACACAGTCTAGACCTGTTTCTGTCTCTGTCACTATCACAGTTCTTCAGGTAACATGGAAAGCCATGTCCAGCATTCACCAAATCCAGACTAGCACATATATAAAATTTAACTCTGAAAATTTTATAAAATCCTTGTGCAGGGAGATGCCCCTTGTGTATTTTAATGACTCTAACACTTAAATTGAGTTAGTAGAAAAAAAGTAATGGTTTATGCTTTCTTTCACACTGTGCTGCTAGTTATCATCATAAAAGTATGAAAATTATTCTTTTAATGTAAGGTGTGCCATTTACTAGGCGAAGAATTTTCTTTATGTTGCAATAGCTGTACATATGACAGTAAATTGTCCCCACACATTAAGCCTCTAGACATTTCTATTAAAAACAAAAAAACAAACAAAAACCCCACACTCCACATTCCTCTTGATGCCTCTTACACCAAGAAATGTGATAGTTATGAAGTGATCTTTTATGCGTAGGCTTTAGCATAATCCGTCCTTACGCATATGCCACATAATATATACCCAAGAAAAAAGTAGCATCCATATGTTGTATTGAGCCATTATCATATAGGCACACAAACACAACAGACATTAAAAAGCAGACTGTAAATGCATAAATTGAATGGGAAATCAGGCCTGTGCCTGTTACACAAATTAACTGTGTCTTTCTTAAGAAAAGTTATATACATTTTAGCTTAATGCGGATGTCTGCCCAGCAGCTGGCTTGGGGCTGGAGTGTACACAGGCAAAATTTTATCCATGTTTTCCTAAAAATCAGCTAGCGTTCTCCAGGTCCGTTGGACTACTGCGGCTGTAGCTCACATGGACAGGGGTGAGCTCGTTTGTAGTTATGCAGTTCTGACACTACCTGGATGGTAACTGCCAACACGAAACTCAGTCTGTGATGCCAAATACTGAAACTGCTGATCGATATTGACCTTGACGCTAAAGATACTCAGCTAGTAGCACTAAGGAATTGATCTAATAGTACTTCAGTCCTGTATATACAATTACTTCAGTATAGACATGATTTAACTAAACTACCAGTGTTAGATAAATGCAAGAAGGCCAAGATGCTCTACTGAAACCTTTTTTTTTTTTTTAAAGATCATTCCCTATATTTAAAACTTTTCCAGCTTTTGTCTGCAAACCCAACTCCCAATTACTAGGGAGCAAACTAAACATTTTTAATTAGTAAGAAAGACTTAAATACTCTCTTGAAGGAGGTAAAAAGTGCTACCATCAAGCAGAAAAACAATAAAAATATACTAGTATTCACATTTCCTCTTTAGTCCGTGTCTTCACAACTTGCAATATACAAACCAGGAAAACCAAGCAGAGTAATTTGACCTTAATAACTAAGAATAAGGAAAAAATTCAAAACATTTTAAAAAGAGAGACTACTGGTTGCAACAGGAAAGCAGGTCCCCTTATTCATTATAAAATACAACAATATAAGTGGATCATTTATAATCAGGTGAATTATAACAAATCATCTTTTCTCAGCTTTTGGCCTGAATAGCCTTGCATAGTTGTGCATGGCATAATTTATGCAAAACGGATTAATGTGCGTAGTGCTTATTCCTATTACTATGTTTCTTTTCTGCGTGAATCAAGACTACATCATTCAATAAAGTGCAGCCCCTTAAAAACAGAATATTTATATGTCGTAAACACATTGCCATTATATACATAAATTAGGATCTAGGTAAAGCTTAATCTTTGTGACAAGGCACAAGCACTCAGATCTAGAGATTAAGATGGACAGAGTATACTTAATTTCAGTCTCAAAACATCCTTTAACGTGTTTTGGGGCGTTTTCTCCATACTTTTTGCTTCCACAGTATAGGGAGGGCACACAGAGGAGACAAGGATGACTTCCCCCAGCTGCAGGAAAGCAGCGGTTTCCCTATGCAGTACCCCAGCAGTTACCAAACCTCAGGAGGTCCCTGGAGCCCAGCTGTGCCTTCTGGAGCGACTCAGCCGTGCCACACCTCATCCAGACCACACAGCCGAAGTCAGCCGTGCATAGGCTTGTGTACAGGCAGGTGCACAGAGCACAGGGCACGGGCAGTGCAGCGGCCGTAGATGACTGCAGAGAACAAACAGGCCTTCACCATTCCTCAACCAGAACCGCCGGCAGATTTAAACTCCTCCTTTTTCACAGCAGCAGCTGTCTCATTGGATTTTCCCTTAGCTAGGGACAGGTAGCTCGTGTTTCTCCGTCCCTTTGTACTTGAAACTCATGGCAATTGAGCTTCTGGGGGCTGCTCTTTACAGGTCTCTCTTTTGCTCCCCTGAATTCTTCCTCAGCTATGGTTATGCATCTCCTTATTGCTTTTGGATGTAATTGTGACTCTTCTGCCATTCTGGTGGGACCTATTCTCCTCTTGCTTTCATTAGGCCACTGAAGGTTGACTTGTACAGAATGAATGGAGCTACCCTGCCTATCACGTATGATTTTGGTGTCCTCTGCAAGGACGGTTATTGCAGTCTTTCAGCAAAGACGGATCAATTTTCCTGGAAGCCATCACTATTAGAGATTAACATACAAAAGTGAGAGCTGTTTACACCTGACCGCAATAAATTTTTAACTGGTTATCACTAACGAGGCAGACATGAATGAAATCCTCACAAAAAAATACAGACACTTATATTAAATGCATACATTTGCCTTGATTTGGGAAATTAATTTTTGTATCCTTCCTGTTTCAGCAGTGTAATCTAAAGGGAAGTCTTTGTATTTGGCTGCTAGATATTCCCATCCCACTCAAATGAACTCAAAAATCTGGTTTCCATCCATGCTATGAAAAGATCAGCTAAAGCAGATTTAACTGATTAGCAAAGCACCCCATCTGGTAGGAGGGCTCCACGCATGTCCTTCATGCACTGACATCTGATGCTCCTGACTGGGAGCCTTATGGTCCAAATTCAGCAGGGCTGCCGGTGGGTTGGAGAGGAGCTCGCCCCCTGACCAGTGGCAGCAGCTACACTAAGCTTGTCTCAACTTGAACTTTTTTGCGCTTGCGTTAGCGAACTGTAAGCAGATTGCTGAAGCAATCCCTCTGACTGTCCCAGCAAGAGACAGACAACGCAGATTTGACCATTTTGCCTTTATCAAGAGGGGTGTGAGGGAACGCCGCAGACTTTCCGTCAACGCGTCAGTGCATGCCTCTTCCAGTCACAGGATACTTGGCTGGATGGACCCGTGGTCTGTTCCAATTCCACTAATAATAATAATCCCCTGTAATAGGCTCATGGCTTGAGCTAGAGCCATTAATCTGGCTCCCCTCACCCTACCCTAATGCTGACCAGCAGTCAGGGACTCTCCATCCTTCCCCGTCACTGAGCTACAGACTGTGTCAACAGGAATTATGCAGGCACCTGTGATACCACCTGCTGCAATCTATTTAATTCTTTGTCACGTAACCATTTTGGTCTTTTTATAGTTCATTCAGTGCAAGAGGAGGAGGAGGGGAGGAACACCGCTGATGGTAACTTTCTACCCCTGTGAGTGATGAAGTTGCCCTTACAGCACACGGGATTACCAGTGAGATGTTTCTGTTTGGTCTGTGTACTTTCCTACTCACCTTTGGTTTAAGCTTATAAATGCTGTATCGATTCCTGATCTACTCAAGAACCAAAGCAATATACTTCAGCCCTCTGAATATATACATCGACGGTTTTGTCTTGAAACTCTGCAGCAAGCAAAGAAATTGTGAACCACGTTCCCAACATGAAAATGAAAAATCCTGGGTCACGACACAGAACGAAAGAGCTCTACCTGATTAGATGTTATGGGAGGTAGCCTTCTGCTCTAACATAAGAGCAGTTCACTAATCGTAATCTTTATTCAAGCCCCTTCCCTCCACAAAAAAAGCCCTTAAAACATTTTTATAAACGTTCTTATGCTTTTCTAGTGCTATTCCTCAAGAGCTAGAGACAAGACAGAATTTTATGTAGAAAGCCACTCTTCTTGCATGCTTCCTCCTCCAAGTTGCCCCAAAGCAATATATAACTAAAAGCTTTGTTCACAATACAAAGTTGTATGGGACATTGTGATTTGCAACACATACCCTGTGAATTACAGGGGCACACCATGTGAGCTGGTTTACCTATAGGCAGCAATGTTGAAACGGTCATGATCTAAGCTGTCACTAGTTACTTCCCAAGAGAGGAATAAGAGGGCATGATGGCTCAACATCTCGATGTAGAATGCGTGCAATAAAAGAATATATTTTCATGCATCCACTGGTAACTTTTGAGGTCACAGAGACCATATATCAGACATACCACTGGAGAGAAACTGTTTATGTATCATGAGACATAGGAAAAATCCTGGTAAGTATGGACAGTGTCAGATCCTATTGATTTAAATGAGGATTCACATCACCTCACATAACCGGGGGAGGTGGGGGGGAGTTGAGACATTTTAGGGCAAAAGAAAAGGCTATCCACTATAAGGAAGCATAATTCTGGAAAACTATGGAATATCCATGCTTTACAAGAAGTTCATTCTACAGTAATATTTGAAGTAACTGTTGCTCTAGAATATAATGTTTCTCTCGGCAAACTTGAGCCAAATATAACGATATTTGAAGTCTTAATAAGGAGTTGAATGAATAGCAGTGCTTTAAAACAAACTGTGAAAAAGCAGTAACATAGCGCAGCCTTCATTGAAGTGTAACTGAATTCCACCCTTCCCTCGTAATGGTGTGTTATAACACCAAACTGATGGGCAGTTAGGGTTACCAGGTTAGAAAGTTACATTTACCACACTGACATTTACCATAAACGTAGTAGATTGTCATTTCCTATAATGTAATATAGGAAATTAATAACAGACCTAGTTACAGTGGATGAATTATATGAAGGGTTTTTTTAAAGGCACATCATACAACTGTGAAAATAGAAGAGCATCAGAGTACGTAAGGGTAGATTGGGAGCCAAAAACCAGGAGAAGAACCTGTATCAAAAGTAGTATCTGTATTAACCAGTCTAAATTGTAGGCAAAGGAATGGTATGTTTCTATATTAAGGAGATCACATGGACTAAAAAGTGACTCGATTTGAAATATCACATTCTTTTGTGAGGTATGACATTCTCACAGCGCCATGAGAAAGAACAGGGAAAAAGAGAGAAAATGGAGGTTGGCAACACCTCTCCCTGAAACTGAGGTATGAGTAGTTCATAAGGAGTCGCTTCCAGCAGATGCTCCGCTTCAAGATCTCATGGAGTTCTGTGTTCATTCTGTGAATGTGGAAGAGAAAGCTCAGAATGGATTTTATTTAGGGAAAGTCTGTGCATGCTTTAATTTATTCAACTGGAGTCTCTAAGTTTTATGTCAAAGTGAGTTCTTGAAGTGTGCATGAACTTCTCAATTGTGTTAAATACCTATTTTTAAATGCACCTTCCATCTCCAAAATAAAAATTATGTCAGCTGAAAAAATTCCTTTGCTTAAAAAATAAGGCAGTTCACCATTTTCAAATGTAACATACATCTACAGATAACCTGGATGAGCACAATTCAAAGATGTCTGTGGGCAAAAGGTGTTTTATTGACATTATACTGCTTCACGTGCTTACTTTCTATGGTTTGTATCCCCAGTCAGATCATTTTTTGTAGGCATTTTAAGCCTGGTTCCTTCGCAGACTCACTAATATGCTTTACATAAGCATAAGCAGCCCTACTGAAATCATAGTGTGATTTCATAGTGTGAAAGAATAGCAGGTAAAATTAAGAATGAGTGAGTTTTTACAGAGTCAAGATTCTCTGCTATTTTACTAATACATTCCAATTCTGAGTAATTTTGTACAGAAAAACTCAAATATTACAGAATTATCTGTCAAAGTACAGAAGTTATTAAATCTTTTTATCATAGCTAAAGAGGTGGAATACTATATTTTCTTGCATCCACCTCTTGAACTAAGCCCATCTCCAGAAAGCTTGTACCCTTTCGCACTGACCACCTACCTAACTCTTAGAGCTCTCTTTAGTCTCACTTTTGCTATGTCTTCTGAGGAGAACTAAAAGAAGGTCAGATAAAGCTCTACTTAAGGGTTACCTCCATAGCTGATCCCCTTATGTTAACTCCATGAACTCAGATTTTGCCATTATTACCAAATTATGCTCGGATGGCTCCTACTTGGATCCCTTCCAAGGACACAGAGCTTTGGATGTCATCGCTCTGGGACTTCAGACTCCATTTGCATCCGTTTATACTCTGAGCAAGTTTTCAGTCATCTCAACCTTCATCTCTTCAGTGAAGGCTTACATTGCTTTTCATGTTTTTTTTGTTAAAGAATATGTGGAAGTACACTGGAAGGCAGAGAACAAGCGTGCACAGGTGATTCTGTGTGTATTAATGTGCTGCAAAGTTGCATGCCAACTTTATTGATTCAGCTTAACACCTTTCAAATGAATAGAATTGTTCTGATGAAGAAAAAGGTATTGCTCAGGAATACCTCCCCGTTAAACACTGCTGTTATAAGCATGCTTTGTTACCTGTCTTAGGATTACAAGGCCTGTTTACATGGTCAGTCCGAGATGGATAAGCTTTAAGTTGCAAGCAGAAATGCTTATTTTTACTTTTTGAGTGCTTGGGAATGCTCACGTTCAAGGGCAGATAAGTTTTTCCACCCTGGTTTGTCCCATCTTTGTCTTCAGAAAGTTCTGTTGCTAGGGGGAACATTGAGGCAGTGAAACATCATTTTTGCTGTGTACAATGTGCTTTTTTAATGGTTTTATTCCATTTTGCTTATCAAACTCAGAAGCCAACTATTGATCCTACTGAGACCTTGTGAGTGAAGATTAAAGCATTCCAACAAGCTTGTCTACAGGTGTGCCATGGTGAATTATGATCTTCGCATAATTCATAGAATGAAAAAGTTGCACCAAGAAACCAACTGTTAATCAGTGTATAGGCACAGGAGATCAATCTTTGATTCGTATATTCACAAATCCTGTTTACTTGGCCACATTAGAGAACAGACGGGTGTTCTGGAATGGATTCTTAGAAATGATGGATGTAATTGTCAAAACTGCCAAGGTCAATGTATAATGTTCAAAAAAGAACCAACTCATTTCAAGCACCTTCCATTTATCATTCATGCAATTTGACCCCCAGTTCTCTTTGTAATAACATACTATGAGGGAACAACTGCTGTGTTCATTCCTATATACTCCTGTGGACTTTTAAATATCATGCAGGTCACAGCCTTTCCAAAAGACTGAGGACATTTGTATATAACTTTTTTCCACCCTGAAGTATGTGGAAGCTATTAGATGAAGCCTGACTTTAATAAGAGTAAGTTTGTTTCCTATAGAATTGTTATGCTGCAGTACTATATACATTTGAAAGAAACTTGTTCCAGAATTTCATAGTTTTCCCATTTAAGAAATGTACATTGATTTATAATAAGTTTTGAAAAACACGCCTAAATAATTCGCTTTTCAGAACTGAGATGTTCCCACCATTGATGATGTATCTTAGTTGCTTAACATCATGCTGTGGAATATAAGCCAACTCTAAATAATGAGGGTTAGAGAAAAACTGTCCCTGTTGACAGTTTACTCCATAACTCAGCCATTTCTTTTAAATACCAGCCTTGATCAGAGTCAGGATACTGAGTCAAGGGGAATGGCCTGGTGGTTTCTATTGATATGTAGGTCTAAGTCTATGGAAGTAATTCAAAGTGTTTTAATTTTCAGATTTAAAGAAAAACAGAAGTGTAAATTTTAGCTTTTTTAGTTTTTAAATGTGGCATTTTAGAACGCCAGAATCTCAGAAGCTCTATTTTCTGGTATTATTTTTCATAAAGGTGAGCAAGGGGAAGACATATGCTTCTGTCAATTTTTAGTTACCACTGGGTACGCTTTTTTTACTTTTGGAGTTTGCAACTTTTACCATTCTATTTTTACAAACAGTGGTGTAAACTAGTAGAGTTAACCTGAAAATAGGTACCCAGCAGGTCATTTTCTCTCCGCTTAAAGAGAACAGGACTTTGTTTCACCATTGCAGATGGTTCACAATTATTTTTTAAATTGAATAGCGTACAGTCATAACATACATGAATAACACATTGTCTTTTTTCCTGGGGTGTGATGATAACCAGACTGAGTGTGCTTTTCAAAAAAAACAACACACTTTGGTCCATATTCTGTTGAACAATTTAGAAACAAAGACAAATCTGAGGATCTGGTTCAAGAATAGTACAACCCACTAGGTATAACTGAATACCGAATGAAGAGTTGGCACCAAACAGCTTTATGAAGAAGGTGGAGAGGCCTGGGACCATCAGGCACACAAACAGCTTCAATCACATGCTTTAATCGTACCAGTTTCCACAGTTTCAATAAGACAGTCTGTGGATGTGATGAAATGCCATTCTGCACTAAGGCAGCATCCCTAAACCAGAAGTTTAAAGAAAGAATATTTACTGAATTTTCCCTTTTCTTCTTACACCATTGTCTTTTCATGAAAAAGTAACAGCCAGCCATGTACTTCTGTTGGGATGTCATATTGCTCTCAAATCAATGAGTTCATTTCTCCCCAAGCTCATGACATCATAGTAGCGGGGGAGGTGGTTTCACAATTTCTTCATTTCTCATATAACACTGTGAAATAAGGCAGTTACTTGTAAGTGGAGAAATTGTGACATCAGCCTGAAGGACAACAGAAAGGTGCACAGAGAAGCAATCGTGTCTGAAATAGCAGAAGATTTCTTTTTGTCTAACTTTTGCACCTTACAGCTGAGCGGTAATCTTAGTAACAGAACTTTCTCCCTAAGAAGAGGCACTTTCTCAAAAAATACTCTTTAAAATAGGAAAAAAATAAAAATCTTTGAGATCTAGAACAGAGAATCTCCAGAAAAATTGTGATGACTTCCGCTTACATGATCAAAAAGTCTTTGTGGGGGAAAAAAAGGAGTAAAAGCTTCTGTTCGCAAGGAGCTTCAGAAATATCACAGGGAAGAGTGGACAACGCAGAAGAGCTCCACGTTCCCTCACAGAATCAACATATCTACTGAAGGCTATAAATCTACAGACTGTTTGAAAGGCAGGCTGCCATGGGATGTCCAAGTGGTCTCCCTGACAGACATCAGCCATTTATCAGACTTAAATGAACATGAACTATTTCAGCACTTGGCTGAAGAGCCACCATGGAGACATCCATAGCTCAGGAGGGTGATGTGTGAGCCAGTGCTTGTCTGGAAGCAACAGTGATGCACTGGCACTCTGGGACATCTGTCAGGCAGTTATGGCTCGTGGTTTGGAGCTGGCTTACAGCCATGCGTTGGGAAGACGCGTGGTGTTAGCGTGCAGTGGTCTGTGCTCAACTGAGCTCACAGGTCCACACTTTTTGTTTTTGAATGAATTAACATGCATTAGGACAAAACCTTTTGATCACTTCAGAATAGAAACTTGCCACTATGAGAATATACTTCATTTGTGATCAGTACAAAGGGAGATGAATTAATCTGATTAGTTTTATAATCCTTTGCACCCCATTGCTTTTTCAGCCAACTTGATATTCAGGTGTAAATCCACTGTCGAGACAGAAGAACGCTTTGTAAGCAGCAGCAGCTTTGAAGTATAACCCATGCTGCAGGTGGAGTTTGGGCAATGCTGCTTTTGTACATAAATCTCAGTCAACAAGTCAGACATATAACTTCAAAAAGTAGCTATGGAAAACGTACAAATTGGTGCTCCTGATGAAGCTACTGGTTACACGCTTTCAATGCATCATGACATCAGGGTACTGCAGGCCTCAGCCTCCACATGTGGAATTTATCAGGAAGAGCCAGTGGCAGCAACTAATCAGTAACCACAAATATCAGGGACACCTGGAGGCAAGATTGCACCCCTGCAGATATGCTACACAACACCGGATAACAGGCACACTAATGATGAGGGCTCATGCTTAGGTACTAGATATGACCCACTTACTTGCCTTCAAATTAGATCACGTAAGCTTGGAGCGCAAACCCACGGAGCTATTTCATTAGAAGGGTTATACATGTTTCAGGTGCCAGCCTTACAATATGAGGACAGTAACTGTATATTACTCTGGCCATCAGCACCCTTCACACACAGGCGGTGGTGTCAAAAGTTATCACTTGCAGATGAGAACTGTGAAAGATGTGAATACAAGTGTCAAGTTATCTCTCTCTAGAGCACAGTGCTTATCCACTGAACGTGCATATATTGCTTTACCTCAGAGACTCACTATATGCAAACAGAAGCTGCTTTTCCATCTCACCTTCTTTATGTCTGCTGAGGTTTCCACTGAGCAATTACTATTCAGCTTTTACAGAAGCAGGAAGTTTTATTGCTTGTTGGACCCTACCTCAACCAACATAGCACCCAGCCCTTCGAAAAGAGTGGATGAATTTGCAATTGGGATGCTAAGATGGGATGCGAGAGCTCTGCCCTGAGATATCTATTGTACTATACAGCTGTGAAATGTTGGGCAAGACTCTGCCCCAAGTCCCTGTGTGCAAGACTGGATAGCAGAATTTCTGTCTCTCACAGGGCTGTTGTGCAATCAGCCTTACCAACTCCGAAGAGCTTGGACTTCCTTCAAGATGAGCGGTTTAACTAACCGCTAACATAACATACAGCGCAAAACTGTTATTACGGGGCATTCCTGGATGCTTTGGATGGATGGACTTTTACAAGACAATGATTATAGCCCAAAATGAAGGGTTTAATTTAATCCATACATTGCCACCAAAAGGTATTGGAGAAGAGTCACTGCAAGAAATAATGAGGTGACTGTCATTAATGACCTGAGCTCTATGTGCAGAGCGCACACTCTCACAACTGTATAAAAAACAGAGCTGTCTACAGCTGTATACCTATTTAATTGAAGCAGCGCAGAAAGGCAAGATCATTTTCCTTATCAGAAGGCTAGCTTCTGTCAGATGTCAAATTTGTCCTTTTCTCAATTTAAGTCATCCAACCCTTAAAACATAAACAGGATCCTCTAGTAATCTTTGGATGTACAATTCCTTTTGAGTCTCCTAACGTTCCCAGCACTCCTCCTGATTTGCAATGGGAACAGTTTTTAAAAGGTAGAAATTACTATTTCGTAACGATCTAGCTATATCACATTAGTACATGCTTTTACATTTTTCTTATATAAATACAGTTGATAATGCTCCTCTCTTGTACATGCAAGGCGTGATTTCATCTTCACTGTTTATCAACCGAGATATGAAAGGAGAAGAGAGTAATTATATTTCTGCTTCCATTTTTTGCTAACATTGTCAGATAATGAAGTATGTATTACTGCAGGCTTCTGCAAAACAAACCAAAGGGACAGTAGTGTCAGAACGGAAAACGGAAGAAGAAAGTCAGCTTTGAAGTCTACCTGTACATCTTCACTGCACTGCCAGCTCTGAGCTCATTTTGAAATCAAAGAATAATCACACAAAATTCGAAGCAATCAGACACATATTGCTACATGGAGACTTCACATCAAGTTCGTTCTTTTTAGCATGGAAAAATAAAAACCCTGATGTTTTGAGATGAAGACTACGAGCAAATTAGTCACATCTAGCATATAATTAATGTTTTCAGCATTCCAGTGAAGAAAAACACTTTGAAAACTTATAAAAAGGTAGGGTTATTTTCTTGAACGTATAGTATGAAAACCTGTCATTTTTATGCAGCAATGGCAATCAAGTTTGAAATCTTCTCAGATGTGCTGTTAAAGTTATTAATTTCACCAGGATGACTATGCATGCTTTACTCAGCTGTTCTACAAACATGAGAATAATACGAATTAAATCAAGCCCTGAATCACAATACCTCTTGTCCTTAGCGCTGGGATTTTTGTTTTGCCTTGCATGCTTTGAATCTTATGGTTTTAAATGAGACGGTAGCTAAAAGAGCTAAAAGCTTTATAAATGCTTGAGCAAATGAACAGAACGACAGCGGACACTCCAGTTATATTTAGTAAGCCATGATATCTCAGGAAGAGGAGAGCTTTAGCTGCTTGTAACCTTCCTGTGAAAACGTCTGGACATTAACACCTGGGAGAGCAGACCTCAACGGAAAGGACAATGACTTGAATGGGTTACATCTTACGAAGGGAGACAGTGAAATAGAAGACCGTACAAGTGTTAGACATGCTTCGTTCAATACCTGTTTACTGGAACACCGTGGATGTTAAAATTTGGCAATCTGTTATTTAAGACAAAAATTCGCTAATGTTATGTAACCCAATAAAATACTTGGTTAACAGCATCCCATTCAGCGCAAGACAAACAAAGCTGCTGTCAATATTCCTTTTAATTAACCCAATAGTATTAGCTGCTTATGACTTCATTCCCCTCAGTCCCAGTGGGCAACCTGAAAGGCAATTCTCACTATTACTTAGCTCCCGTGGCGTAATCCACAAGAGGTTGTCAGCTTGCCACGGTTTGTGACCTCTGACCCAATCACTTTCTTCCTTTTAACATTACTACCTTTGCACATTTAATGAACTTTGTACACGGTTAAAAAGATGTCAGCACAGAGAAACGATAGTTCCTGCTGTGAAAGGCTCCATTGTTTCTATAAGTCTAATTGACCTTTCACATCACAGAAAACGAGAAAAAAATCAATATAGTTACTTAGTCACCAGTCCAGTGCTATCTTTTATAATTAATATGCTAACCACATTGCTTTTGGAACACTGACACCCAAACACCCCTCGATGTACAAAAATGAATTCTCATTAATAACCATTATATTAATCACTGTTGCCCAGAACTGGAACCTGACTGCGAAATCCCCTGGTAGAAATTGCTATAATCGTTCAAACTACAGGAATGAATATTTTTTCGGCATAATTACTGCTGTCTTCTTATTGAAAAATATCCATTAGATGGTAGCTTTTAGTTACGTAAATCAAGTTGATTAATTTTTAATTTTTACCATTTATGTGACTTTGCACAAGATCTTTGATAATTTAAACGATTAGCTGAACAATTATTAAAGCAACTTGCAGCAGTTCAAATATTCATTTAGTTACTAGAAGAGCCATACATCATTAACTTCCAATTAAAAAGTTGGGAAATTGTAAATGCTGATACAATAAAAAATATGCTTATGTTCTTGTCAATAAAGCAGCATACCGCTGTAAAAATATTGCTCTAACTTCAGCTGAAAGCAGGCAGTTCATCCAGTACCAGTTTTCTGCAGCTATTCCATGAGCGAGGAAGCAGAAATCCTCCTACGTGTCTGAAAGTCATTGGGAAGAGGCATCCAATGGCAGCACAGCACTTCTGTTCTATTCACCCCAGTCCTCCTCCTCTGAGATGGAAACACAAACCAGCTGCCAGGTCCCCGCACCGGTTCAGCTCGAGAGAGCAGTTCAGTCAGTAGCCTGCTCTACAGCAGTGCTCAACACAGGGACCCCTTAACACAACACCTGCCACAGTTTTGTTTTTTTTTTTTTAGACACCCGCACAACTTTTCTGCCTGGGCTTGCCCGTACTTGTGTGTTAAAGCATCCAGAGCTTGCCCTTACGCACCTCCACTCACATTTGTAGCCAAAGCAAATGCGCTCCTGCCTCTTGTCCCATGTCCTGGAGCACGTCAGCACAGACTGCTGAGCCCAGCTCATACCGCAGCAATTATCTTTCCAATAGAAGTATCCTGCAAGAAGTCACCTAGTTTTTTATGCAGTAGCCCCGTGGTTAGTCTAACTTCTTCCTAAATACAAGGGGATTTCATTTCACATCTTACTCTCTGCCTCCCTTGAATGGCTACAGCTGAGCTGGTTACCTGCTGAGTTTTTCCTAAAAACCTTCCTCTGAATAATATGGTTAGTCAGGAGCTGCTTCACTGAAAATAGACCTAGCAAACAGTGGAAGGGAAAAAAGAATTGTGATGCTAAAGCTAAGCAATGAGAGTCATCTCCGACATTAAGTCCATACCTGTATTGTATACAGACTTAAACATATTGCACTAAAATTCAGTTATACTATTCTGACCAACCTCCTGCCAGCTTGGCAAGCAAAATCTTCAAATACATACAGAGTGTTGGCATTCTTGCAGTTGCATATGTAATCTTGTACCTTCCTGAACTCAACTGTTTCAAATATGATAATGAGGCATGATTAATTTTTTTTTTGTTTTCTGAGGAAATAAGAGGGCAGTTGTACGTGGTGCAGTGTCGAATGATCTGTTTCAGGATCTGGAGACAGTACTGCTGCGCAGGAGATGCGCTTGGGTTATCCTGTGTGTCTGCTCAAAGCTGGTTCATGTACATCTTCACTAGGCTGCGCTGTACCACAGGGCCTCCTCTGACAGGCCACGTTACAGAAAGAAGAGGTGGTTGGGGGTTTTATTTTATTTTTTTAATTGAAGAGTATTGGGTTTCTTTTGGAAAAAAGTAGGTTCTTGAAATGAAATCGTCAGTTAACCTCACTGGTCCTCATTTGTCAAAACACAAAATTAAAAGTCACAAAAATGAAGTCTTTCAGGTTTTTAGGGTTTTGTGGTTGGTTTTTGTTTGGGTTGGGTTTTTTACATAAACTATGCCATTGACACTGTCACAGGGAAGACCATCATCAATATGACTTGTAGGAGTTCTCTACAGAAGAGCCACAGGCTGTGCATAAAATAGTTATATCTGCATGGTCGTGAGCTTTCCGATTTTTTGCCTTCTACCTCCCATTGTTAAAAGCCAACTCAACTTCTGCACTAACCGGGTAAATTACCTTACCACGGAGGTATTTAGCAATTCTGTACCATACTTCCTCTCCTGTCCCTGTGTGCCTTCCCTCCCACCCCCAACAGAAACTGGAAGATATAAACTTCAGACTAGACTGGAACTTAAATCTGGATTGCCCTGAAATACATGCTTTTAAGAAAAACGTAAAAACACAAGGAAGGGGAGAGGGAAATATTCAAAGCGGTGTTAACGGACATAAATCACCTGCAGCGGACTCAAGTCCCAATGGTGATTAAGAGTCCAGGGAAAATCTCTCCAGATCATCACTAGACCTCACAATTTCCTTAAAAAAATTCCCCATGTACCATGGAACCTTCTCATTTAAGGGAACTTCTGAAATAATGCCACAGTATTTCCAATGTGCAGCAGAAGAGTTCTGATCCGATCTAATGTTTTCTTATACATACTCTACCCAAATTTATTAATAATTCTGCTGTAAAAACCAGTTTTCACCCAGATGAATTATAATCAGACATTGTCATTGATATTAAGCTCATGTAACTGCTTGCAGTGGAAAACTAAATTTTCTCTAATTTTGTTATTACTGATATTTGTGTATTTGGACTGGTCATAAGGCCTCGCCTGTGACAATATTTCTATCCACTGAAGAGAAAATGGAAATGCTGAAATTTAGAACTGGTGATTTCCAGCCTATTATCTTATCTTCCTACATACGTGGCAGGCTGTGTCTATATTCAACCGCATTTTCCTTCCATACGTCTTTAAAACAACACTCTTTGGACCAATTTATAAATTTATAAACAGGCTTATATTTGCATTCGTACATGGGTACTTTGACACCTGTTTGCAAACGGAAGCTGAAGTTGGGGGTGAGAAAAATCAGGCATAGGTGAATTACAAGAAAATAGTCTTTCAAGGAAGTCTAACAGGAAAATTGGGAGAGAGAATGAAACCTAGGTCTTCAGTGTTCTAGTTTCCCATTTTAAACCACCTATCTATCCTTCCTCTGGACTACTGGTGCCTCTACAGCAATGACCATCTTTTAAGGCTCTTTTTAACAGTTAACTGTCTCTCCTTGATATCAAAACTTACTCTAAACATTCTGCTTTGCTGTTTTATATTCAGGATATTTGGCTTTTGGGGAAAAGAATATTTTTTTAAAGAAGAAACTTTATTTTTTGAATAATTGGGGGGGCTATGAGTCAGATGAATATGGTTCTTTAGACAATTAGTGTTATCAAGGATGCAAAGGATAACATCTCCACAAAGAGAACAGACAGTATGAGCTGCTACTGTGTCAACTAAATCTTGGCATTCATTATGCCTATGTCCTTTTCCTGCCCCTTTCTTCCTTGGTGGTCTCCTGGTATTTTTCTTAATACCAGCAGCCAAAAAGAAAAAAGAAAAGATACTAGAGGCAATTTCTTTAGTACAGTCACAGACAGACTTTTTTGTAGTTTAATATTTGAAACTGCAGCCCTTGTAACTTCGAGAGGCCACCACTCCACTATTTACACAGATGTTAGAGAAGACAGCCTGTAACCATCTACCTCCGCCCCTGCAGTCACCTTTGCCTCTGAGCAGTCTTTGGGAGGTACATTAATAACGTTTGTATTAGATACCCATTTCTAAGTTACAATATTTTTATTCCACATTGTCTGTGTGGAATGTAACTTAATATATATCCTTGATGCAGGGAGATGTTTACATAGTATTTTATGATTAGTTCAATTGGAGACCACTGGGTTTCACAGGCTCGTATCAATAGTCCATATAGTCAGAGAGCAGGCAAGATATAATTATGGTGTTCCAAAAGAACTGCACACACAAAGTTAGGAATAAATTTAAAAGGGATAATAAACAGCCAGCTACAAAGACGACATAAAATCGATCCAATCTTTAAATCTGTCTTATTGAAATGAAAGTAATATATCTTCAGGAAAGACTGAATGAAAGACCAAGAGAGCCAAAGCAAGTACAAATTTTACTTTAAAAAAGTAAGTCGTAATTTCCTGGTAATGCAATTGAACAAGAAATTTTGTCTTTCCCTGACCATCTTGCTTTGGCTATTTTTTGAAGTGCTCCAAAGAAGCAATAATACGGTTAATAAAAAGTATTAGAGGGACTTACATAACATTTCTTTTGATTCTACCTTTTAATTCACTCCTCTCCTACTATGGAATACAGAATGAAATTGGTAGAGGGCTTATTCCATGGGACCTTCCTGGCTCTTTAATCTTCAGCTTTGCTTTCTGAGCGCCTGCAGGTGCCCGTGCCCCGCTGGCAGGGCGAGTGCAGGTCTCCCACTGGGAATTTTACTCAGCCAGGTGTCGTGCTGCCCCGCTGAGCCACACACACTGAGCAGAACCTGCCAGGGGAATATTTGCATTGTGGCTTTTCCTTTCGAATCAAAAGGTGTTAAAGATGTCATTGAAGAGCTTAGAATAGTGACTAAGCATTTTCTATACTTCAGTCTCTCGTGGCCTAACTTAGTCATATGGCCTCCTGCAGGTATGCCTAATAACTCCAGCTCTAGTGCCTATATCTTTTCACACCTTTTTACCAAGAAGGAAGCATTGTCTTTGATTGTCCATCAGCCCTAATCCTTTCTCAGCATGAAGCTTGTTAGCATAATTGGAGAGAAGAAACCAAAAAGGTACATTATGTGCATCTATGTGTTTCTTTTTCAGTGAGGGAGGCTGTTTGGATGAAAGACCACTGTATTTATTGCACTAATCCAGCACCTACAGGTTTCCTCAATAGAAGAAAGTCCCTACCTTTTCAGGTTTTGATTTAATGCAAGTGATGAAAATCACATCCGTAGCTTTGTGAATGACAGTCACCATGCTCGTGAAAGACTCGCGGAAGTGCCTGCCTTGAATATTAGGCTCGCTATCCAAAAATAACTATGGAAAGTGACTGGCATCCCTGAACTCAACTTCAGCTTTTTGGTCAGTTAAACTGTAAAACTGATTGCAAAGAAATTAGTGAAGATTATGTTTCTAGCATCTTTTCCAAAAAGAACGAAGATTTTTAATATCTTGCCCAGGACACTGGAGGCTAAGAGAATAAATAGAAAGGTAATGAGCCCTAAAAACTTCCAAGGCAGTTTCCCTCTTCTACCATCTTAGTCTTTAATGACAAGCACTTAAAGGACTATAAACAATAATAAGAGAAAGCCAACCATCCATCACAGGCGCTCTGTATTAGGATTTACTTCATATTTTAGTCTTCATCTCTCATGAATAACAAGACACAAATGCCAAAGTAAGTACAATTTATCATTGGATTACACACTTTGTCAAGCTAGTAGAAGAATCTGTGGCATTTCTATTTGCACGACCCAGGATTTCAGCACAGCCAGATTAGGAAGACCAAGCAACAGCAAGGTATTTGGCTCCTCTCTAATACATCAAGTATGACGTGATTTACGCCAGCTCAGTCATCATCCGATTCATTCCCAGTACAGTCCGTGGAAACGGGGAACTATAGGTCTGAAGCACAAGTGTACTACAGCTTCTCTTGGGCATGTGCAACTTGCAGACTACCCTGACCAGGCCCAGCTTTGCTTTGAGCTGGGCCCAAAAACCAAAAATAGTCAAGCTATCTTGTTATTTAGGAGGCTGTTGCGTTTAAGACACTTTTATAAACATGTACATATAACCACTTGTAGAGCAATTTACGCAGATGAGATTGCCTTCTCTCTCTGGCCCTGATATATAGATGCATTCAAAGAAGTACCCAGCCACTTTTTTCATGTTCTTCACAGCCCAACGATACCTGTACGCATTCCCTTACCCCACTGGCAATCATAGCTTAGCCAGGTAAGGGAACTTGTATTTTCCAAACTACATTCTACACATGCAGGCAGAGCTGTGCCCCACGCACTATCTTTCATCACAAGCAGCAGAACAAATTCATACAGAAGAAGAAACTTGAATGAGTCAAATATGCATTCCCTCAAGCTTGTGTGTGTGTGTGTGTTTTGGTTTTTTTAAGTGACTGAACCTCTGCAAATGCTAAAGGAGCAGAATCTTGAGAACAAGTCTCAAGCTTTACAACTTGAAGACAAAGAATGAGCATATCATTGCGCTATTTTTAAACGTGTTGTTTGTTGTATCTGGCTCAGGCTTATTTCATTTCATTTTAAACTTCTGGATCAGGAAAAACAAGAAAAAAAATCTATTTTTCTTCCTTATGTACACATAAACAGGTACTACCTTAGTTATAGGGCTTACTCGTACAGAATTGAGCCATGCCTATCCTCATATAAGGTATAAGAGTGTGTGACCACAAAAACTTCTCATTTTACTTTTCTTTCTACTTACCAGGATAAACTCAGATTGTTATTCATACTTGCAACCTTTTTACTGCTCTGGAGTGCTTGCAATCCAGATAACATTGCCCAAGTTTCCTTGGCTTTACACTGAAAAAAATGACACTTTTTGTATAATTTGAGGGTACAGCTTAATCAGTTGCACACGAGATTTTCAATAACTGTTTTAAAATTAATATATTCCATGGTTTGTTATACAGCTTTAAGAATAATGTGCTGCTGAGCACAGTTTGTGAATATCTCAAATTCAGTATTTCTATATATTCAGGCACCAGGTAGGTATAAGCAACAGACAAGTCAACTAGTAAAAATAAGCATTTTGGCACTTGATCAAATTAGAATAGAATTAAATTGCATGTACTTTGGTCTCTCCAGGGTCTTCCTCTAGCTTAACGCACCTTGATCTTAGACTCCGTTGGTCATTGGTTGTGTTGAGATCCTTCATGAAAGGTTATAACAGCATGAGGGAGGGCTCTGGCACTGCAGTATGAGTGTGGTCTACCAGGGACTCGTGTTTATCATTGCTGCTAAGTTCAGTAAAATGCTTTGCCATCAATCACATCATCTTGGACTTTCTGCAACACATAGCTGCCCTGAACTTGTAACAGATAGCAATTTGATTTCAGTTAACTGGGTTTTTACTCATTTCTGACCTCCTAAAACCAAAGTTTTTCCTCCATTCCAGCACAGCAACACTCATAGCATACTAACAAGAGACCGCTTTCTTAATAACAATGCAAGATATACCACAACCTATCCAGATCTTCAGTTTTTCCTTATATTGGAAGACATTGGCAGCCCTAGCATTTAAGAGCCAGGGAAGGGGAAAGTGAATCAAGTAGAACTCAAGCAAAAAAAACCCCACAAAAACAAAACAACAAAAAAACCCCACATAATAAAAATCCCATGTCACAAAACTATGCAAAATAAACATTTTATCAACTCTGAATTAAAAAAGTGAGAAGATCATGCAATGAGAAATAGGAGTCCGCCCAGAGGTTTAGTAATCTTTTTGGTATTTTTGCTACCAAAACTCTCGAACCAAAGGATTTTGGAGTATGCATACACATTGCTCAGTTTTCAGCCACAACATTAATCAGCTAGTTTTCCACAACCGTATATACATGCACATACAGAAAATGGAAACCTTGGTCTTACCCTGGCAAATTAGCCTAGCGCAGTTATCCAGGTAACTTGGCCATCTAAAGTGGTAGCAGTGTTCCTCTCCTAGATCATCCATAAATCATTGCAGAAGTCTATTTGGGGATTAAACTTTTACTGAAATAACTGATGTGAATGTAAGTCACTATGACCAGTGTCCTCATGTGAACGCACTTTTTGACAAAGGATTACCTTAGACTCCTGCAGAATAGCATACTACATACTTTTGCAGAGCCAGAAGATGCATTTCCTTAATGGTTTTCCAGGACACTATCAGTATTAAATATATATCAGTCATTATATGTAAATACACATAACAGTTTTAACATAACAGTTTCTTCCCTCTGCAGGAAAGAAAAGGAAAATCCATCAAAGAATGGTGCATAGGGAAATCAAATATCAAATGCTTCCTGCTTCCAAGAAGAGATGTAATATTGTGTGAATGACTGACCTGGCTCTGACCTTGATCATGGTAAGCGATTTGTTTTGGTAGTCTGCTGTAGCCAGCAACCTGCAGAGCAGTTTGGGAATCCTACCAGAGGGAGTTCTCAATGCTGTAGTTAAAAAGCACATTTGTTTATGTGGAGATACTATTGCAGATATGGTATTGCAATAATATATTTAAGTCTGCTTGACAAATACATTAAAAGAAAGCTAGATAATTAAATACATAAGCATGAAAGCCTTCTTGTAGATAACATAAGGTGAGATGTAGCATTCACCGCTGTGATTCCTGTAACAAAGGGAGCATTAGAACAACATTAGTGGTTTTAATTATAGCCAGACAACAAATTCAAATAAAATTTTCTCACTCCATTTATGCACTGTTGACCCCAGGTATTGCAAAAGTTGGAGAAAAGTTCAGCTTTCTGTATAAAGCACCAAGTGCACATATTACCTTCACATAAAGCATGAGAAAATACAGAGAAACTGAACAAAGCCTCAACATTTTCATGTTTTACACAGACACAAGCCAATTTTAATTTTTTTTTTTTGCACTTAACTTGGTTTTGCTTTCCATTAAAAAAAAAAAAGGAATGTTCAAAGTACAGACTTGCAGCACTTTTTATTTGAATATGTTTGATACTTACTAGTTATATACCGAATAAATGTCACAGCTAAGCAGCTTTTAGGCCACTTAAATGTGATTACTTTCTGCCTGAAGTTTTGAGTCATTTTTTTTCCCCTCAAAACTAGGGGTTTTTTAGGTGGCCTGACAAAAATACAAGTTGAAAAAAGATACAAGTGCAGTCCTGCAATAATTGTCCAGCCAAAATTCATGGCTTATTATTATATATAATATATTATGTGTGTATATATGTATTGTACATATTCTATTATGTATGTGTATATATGTATTATAAGGAGGCAACATCAGAACTCAAGATAGCTGGGTAGCACATGGTGGCTTGAACAGACCAGCGAATCAAGAACAAAAAAGAAATGATACCGCTCAGGAAACTTACAGAAAAGACACGTAACCAACAGCAAATACCTGTGGAAACCTGAGAACTGGAATAGGTAAGAGGCCAGCCGGTCCACAGACTTCCAGGTAAGATCCAGTAATTAAACAGAAAGCCCAACCTACAAGACCAGCTTTATTTCCATACTACCGCCGATAAGAGGGATGTTCAGGGCTCTAGGAGAATCCCTCTGCCATGCAAACATAGGCACGCTGCCCAGTCCACCACAGCACACTGTCCCATTGCACAGGAAGGCTGTTATAACCCCCGTCCCAACAATACCAAAGAGTTCTCTGTAGAAATACTCTGCCAAGTCTATAGTAGCGTCTTTGTTCACCACTGAAATCACAAAATTGCCTGGGGAGCAAATGAAGACGGGGACTACCAGGCGGGATGAGCGCGGGGCACGGAGTGCTGGCTCAGGCAAAGGAGGACGTTGTCTGGGTTCATTGCTGGAGATGTTCCCTGTGTAACATAAGGAGCCCCCAGCGGCGCTTCTGCTGGGGGAACACGAAGGACACACCCAGAGTGATTTCAGCAATCAAAGGCGGCACATCCCTAATTGGCTAACGCTACTTTCGCATGTGGCAGAAAACACCTAACTAGAAGGCTGAGCATGAAATGTAAAAAATTTCCCCGTGTAGAGAGGAAAGGACCCAAGAGGAAAAGAACTGTCAAAGGTTGCATTTGTTATACAGGTACGAAAAGGCACCAATAACCAGAAAAGCCTTGGCGGTATCACAAAAAAAGGTGGGAACCTTACCTCAGCATGATAGTAATTATGGATAAGGCATAATGTGTTCTCAACTCCAGTGTGATGGTGTTTATATTTCAGGTGTAGTGTGATTTTAACTTTAGTGGGTTGGTGATTAAATTTAAGGTATATATGAATAATACATAGGGAATGAAATGGGGCATTATTATAGACAAAAGAAGTGAAATAACCAGTTGGAGATGTTGTTACAGAACTCTGAAAGTGCAAGCTTCCAGATGTTTATGTTCCCCAGCTTAAAAGATTAATGAGAACACTAAAGATTTACACCAAGCCCCTGGAGCAGAATACGAGTGGGGTTTTCTAGGTACGAATCTGGCCACTTCCTAAAAGAGGCAATTTTCCAGGTTCAGTGTGGTTGAAGCTAATTGGCCTGGAATTAGCTGGACTCAAAGCCATTTAAATTCAGTCCTGACGGAACCTCAAGGGAAACTTGCTGTGCTGGCACATAAGACATTTTAACCTTTGGAGCAATTTCATGGCATAAATAACAATTTTCCATGTATTGAATTCTTGGATTAGCAATGATTATGTAGACTGCACTGCCTTTCAAGCTCTGAAGCTCCTTCCAGGACAGAGAGAAAAAAAAACACAGAAGACAATATCTGGACACTTGACCTACTACTGCTTGCACTTCACAAACTTTGTTTTCTTGCTGTTACTCTGGCATTCTTCACAACTCAATCTTAAACTAAGAACAAAAAAAGTCAACCCAGCTCCATCATCCAACACCAGAAAATTAGCCTCCCATCACGGCAATTCCATCAGTCCACTTGATTTGAAACACTATGCAACATTTATCCAAAGTGGGGTCAAAAAGCAGGAACTGGTGTCGTACTCACCATTCCTACCCCAGCCAAAATGTAAGCTCTTACCAAAAACTAAGCCTACATTTCCATATCACTGCTACATTTACAGTATCCACACAAAACATTTTACAGCAATTAGTTTTTCTTGACTGGCTGAGCGTTTGTCTTCCAACAATATGAGTATTTGCTTCTGGAGATTTGTTTTCAGGGAATCAGCCAGCAAGCTTTTGAAGGTCCACACTTGCCTGTTCTTATTCATGATGACTATGAATGAATACCCTTCCTCCACTCTACCAAACAGCTCCTCTACCTAAACCCACATATAACTCCTCAAAGTCCCTGATGTGAAAGAACATGGGAGCCACAGGAATCACCACTTCAACAAGCTAATCTGATTGTGGGAGCTTTCACCTTCACAAACCTCTCTTGCTTATTGCCACCCCTCTTTAAAACAGCACCATTTTCCCATTACCCAGCATGGGTTCATGACCATAACATCAATGTAAATCACTTACCGCTTCCAGTCAACGCCTCCAGTTTCCAAGCCAAAGCAGCACAAGGAAAGACTCCAAATCAGCTGTTTCCTGACCAACACACAGAGTTGCCTCACTCCTTCCCCCCAGCAACCAGCCAGGCAAGCCCAGGCTGCAGCCTTTGATAGCCCTATCCAGGGGCCCCACAGGTGCACAGCTCCCAGGGTGAGTGCTGCTGTTAACCCTTCATGGGTGGCACGGGGAAGGTGACAGCCCAGAACCTTCTCTACCTTGGTTCAGAAGTGAATATGTTTCATTTTGAGCAGGAAATGTGCTATGGGTTATCCCAGAATTTTTCAGGCACTGTCATAGCTGGCTGTCGTTGATCAATTAACTTAAAGCTTTATATATACCTGGAAAGAACCCTTTTCCAAATTCAATTCCCTGCATTTATTTTTGCCAACTTAAGGCAGCCTTGCTAAGAGGTAGCAGTGAGTTTTGATAAGCCCATGGCTTGTTATCATATCAAAGCATTAATGGTCAAAACTTTGCATGGGTGACTTTTGTATGTATGTGACCTGATGTGCGGAGATGCTGAGCAGAAGTGGTCACTCAGAAAACTCTTATGACATTGCCCAAATCATCACAACTTGCATAAGTGCAGGTGAATTGTCATTTATGGATCAAAATCTGAGTTGAGCATGCAAGGCATTTTTAAGAGCTGCCTTTACCCCAGATACATGTTTTAAACACTCCTGTGCTCCGAGGAGAACAAGGCTTGGATGGTGGTTTGGGGAAGAAGCAGTAGATCAGTATTTTCAAGTGGGGCATGGTGCTTTCAAAAGCTACTCCAGGTGCTCTACATTTACTCAGCTTAGAGGCACCGCTACAGCAATTTATGTAGGTTAGAGTAGTTCAGCAGCAGCTCTTGGTGGGTTGCATGTAATGTGTGTTTGTGCCGTCAAGTCTCCAAACACAGTCCACTCTTCGTTCTCCGAGAACCCAGCACTGTACACATGTATCTCTCAGCATCTCTGTGAGAAATCAGACTTGGTTCAGTTAGACTAACCAATAAGCTCCAAAACAGGATGAGTTTTGCTGTATCAAAGCTGTCTCCTGCAGAGCTATTCGGTATACCTGCATTATGCTCTAAGCAGCTGGTTTCCCAGAGTTTATTATATTAAGGTCAGTGTTAGATATGAATGGGTCCACGCATTAATACAGCCATATACCTATCCAAAATAGCCCTGCTGAAATCTGGCAGCTGCCAAAAGAGGACTTCCACATGTTCAGTTCAATGGGCACAACCTGTGTGGACTTAGCAGACCCCAGCTGGATCCAACTGGCTTTGAGATAACTTACCTCTCCTCTACCTCCTTCCATGGAAACGCAGCCAGACAACACTGCAGCTGAACATACACAGAGCCATCATAGATCTAGCAGGTATATTTGCTCAGGCCCTGTGTGGCAGGAGACCAGCTGTACTTGCCTGCTCCTGAGAGCAGCTTCTGTGTTGCTGCACTTGAGCTAATAGAAGAGGTGGTCCTGAGCTGTCCTTGCACCAATGACACAAATAATTCACCATTCGGCTCACTGAAAGCTGACCGCATCAGCCTCCAAAACCCCATTTCTACTCAGGTGAACAGAAAAGAGGCAGCAGCCAAAAGATGTAGGAATAGTTTCCTGCAGATCTCCTTGCTAGAGTTATTAACAGACATTTACTGGTTGATAATGCAAATAGAATAACAATATAGCTTATTTTGCTGTTAATACTGCATATTAACTGCTGTTAATACTTAACTTCTGCTGAAAGTGTTTGCTGCCAAGCACCAGGATATCAGATCAGGCCCATCGTATAAAATGAGTTTGACATGACTGCTTTTAAAAAAGCAGGTTTTCTAAAGATATTCTCCTGCTCAACATGAGGTTATGGATGTAGGAATCAATTGATGAAGTTATAGAAGTACATATTGCACACAAAGACAAGCCAGTTTATCATCAACGTGGTTAATCTGGTCTTACAAAGTACATATGAATTCACTAGTTCATTTTTCTTTGTTTTCTTCTCCTCGTGTAAGAAAGTCATATTTATAGACCTATCTCACAAAACCACACTCCTAGTTTAGAGACTCCTTTTACAAAATTTTTTACAAATCCGTAATTAATGATTGACCTGGCTGAAGATAATGGACACGGCAACACTGAAGTGTCACAAAGCGCAGCCTGCGCTGGCACAGGTCTGGGCGCCAGCTGCCATGAAGACTCCGGTTGCGATGCCAGCCGCGTTTGCATGCTGCTACGCTTCAGCTAACGCGTCCTGTGAGAAGCTGCCAAGCGCAGCAGCGAATACCGCTTGGGTAACGAAGTTAAAGCCTGCTTGGACAAGCTACACGGCGCGGTACTACCTTACAAGCTAAGCTCTTCACCAGCTCGCGCGTCCTATCACTGCATTCACTTTCACAGTGTAGACGTTTTCTACGGGTCAAAGCCTGGCCTGACAGATATCAATCATTTGCTTCGTATCAATTAAACCCAGGGACTAATCTAGGAAATAAATAGAAACTTGAGGAAACTTTTAACGAGAATTTAGGTATATTAAACCATTAGTCCATTGCTCTAGTTTAAAAAGTGATACGGAAAATTTAGAAAACACTCAAGCACTCAGCACAGGTTGAGTCTGTCCAAGTCTCTTCATATTTCTCATTCAGAATACATAATAACTCCATGTTTTAAAAACACTATTTATGTGGTCACTGTAATATAAACTTTAAAGACATTCCACTGTGAACTTGATATCTACCTTTCATATGCTGCATTTAGGTTCTCACTCGTGTATTATTTGTAGGAATATTATCCCGTAGGCTGGATTACATTTGGAAAATCACCCTGGCGATTGAGTTGCTCTTACTTATGTATTCAGAATCAAAACATGCTTATGATTATCATGGTGATTATTTTTTTTTTCTGTGCTGCTAGTTTTTGACAGAATGGTACTGAAATTTGCTAAAATTGATTAAAAATAATAATTACGTGAAAAAAAAACAATATTTTTGCCTAGCAAAATGAGAAAGATGTAAGGCTTTTCTTTGCTGTTTTTTTTTTTTTTTATTTATTTACAGTAGTGTTAATGTTTGGATTTTTCAGTTATATGTAGTTTGGGTCTATTTGGTAAAGCATATTTGAGACCATTATGGGACTTTTAGATTATAAGCAGGATATCTATGATTAAAATATATTCTTCAAAAGTTTTTTTTTCCTTCTAGTTATCTTTCACTTTCATCTGATGGAGAGTAAAAGATAAAACAAGCTTTTGTTGTTTACTGTACATCTGGAGTATAAAAAAAGCACAGTATGAGGAAAGGATACTCCATGAAACACTATGTCAGAAACATTCGCAGTCAAAATTCCAGAAATAGCAAGATGTGAGATAGATAATTAAAACGTCTTCCAGGTCTAAACCATAGGGAGCTGGAGTTTTAATCATGTAGAGTATATTCATGAGAAGTTGCCTCTTTTATCTACATGATCAGATTTTAATGCTTTCTTTTAGGAAGAAATAAGATCCTGGTCTGGAGCACAAACATCGTTATATTTGGTTGGTATTGGCAGCGCTCGCAGAATCGAACGCTTTCGTAGAAATCCTTTTTTTGTTTACCTTTTCTTTAAGAGGGATCTGCAGAAAAGTTCAAGTGTGGTCTTTCCTCAAAGTACAACCACCCTTTCTGGTTCAACCAGCCTGGAAAGCGGCCGAGCAGAGAAACCCTCCTGCAAACGGCTCGGTGCCTCCGCTGTAACATCACCAGAGAGAAGAACCAGAGCCTTGTTTCACTGTGAACCGAAGATCCGTCCTTAAAAGGCTTGATAAAATCCCTGCCATAATAACAAGGTAAACGTAAAGGGGACATTTCTGCTGTGTGGCCTTTACTGGGCTGTGGAAAAACTAGAATGAGCTTAGTGCGGGAAAAATAAGATTAGCTGTTTTTTCATAGCTAGAAGATGGTTTCACGGCTAAAGCAATTCACTAATCTTATTTTCTAATTCCACCACGTCTTTTATTAACTTATTTTTCATCTTGTAGCCCACACACAACCATAACATTTAAATAACATTACATTCATATCTGTACCATCTTAGTCTACGCCTAGTCAGATCTAGTTATTGAGCAGTATTTTAAAAGCTACTGTAATTTTAAGGGACAATTTAGATCTAGGCTATGCTAAGAGAAAGGAAAACACATCAGTGCCAAATTAGGCTCCGATGAGGCTCTTGATCACTTTCCCTTCTCCTGACAAAAACAGAAGGTGCTAGTAATGCTGAGAAGGTCTGTGTCCCCGATGAACAGATGTTAATAACAAAGAGCATCTTCCTCATGTTAAATAGCCAAAAGAAGAGATATTGCAGCCATTGATAATGATACCCATATATCATGCATGCTAAATCATGACTAAATAATTAAAATCTGTGCATGATACTTGTTTCAGGCAAGTAAAGCAGATCACAGTTTTAGTGGTCAGAGGAAATGAAATGCAGCTTCGCAGAAGTGACTGTCACTGAGCACACAGAGCATTGTAATATGCACAAAGAAAATTAAACTAGGAAAAAGGCAATTGACTGTGAGCGGCTTATTCAGGAACGAAGGCTGGCGATTCGGTGGTGGTTTGCCTTCCGGTTATTTTGATGCATTGTTTGAATATGCATTAACATGTGGGGAGAGTGAAAGGAGGGAGGTGACGAGCAGAAAGTTCTCCCGTGGGGGTGAGGCTAGTGGCTGGGTGCTCCCTCTTGCTGGTGGCAGGGCCACGTGTGCCGCCTCGTGTCACCGCACAGGCTCTCCTCCCCTCTTGGCCAAAAGGAGTCATGGATGGATAGACTGACGATATTTCCTGCAGTGGGGGAAATAGCTGAGCTGAGGCAACTATAGCCCGTTACAAAGGCTACACGCTGTATTCTCCATGGTCTCCACTTTACCAGCTCTGCTTGTGTTGGCAGGAACACTGGAGCAATGGTATAGCCCCAAATCCGCCCAAGCATACTTCACCCGACTCCCACACTCTTTCTTTGTGCTATGCCTGTGATCTACGGCACCCCCCACTAGCAGAGAGCTCCCCCCACACACATCTGTGTGCAGAAATGGGGAGAAGTCTCCATTTCCTGAAGCCTGCCCATGTGCTGTGGCCAGCTGAACTCGTGGAGACCCATGCAGAGAGCATGTTATCTCACGTCTCATAAAAACGAGGGCTACAAAGCCAGGGCAGCTTTGTTAGCTGTCACACAGACCTTTCCTTCAAAGCACAGCGAAGAAAAAAAAAAAACCAATCTATTATTTAAAACATGAAACAAGAATGGGTTGAAATTAAATTTTTCCTCCCATCCATTTATAGAAACTGATTAAGTGAATTTTGAGGAATATGAGAGTATCTGCTCTGTGAAAGGTATATTGACTTGGAGTATTAAAGTTGAAGTGTAGCTTTTGCACAAATTAATTTAAAACTGATTTAACTCGATAAATTTGCATAAGCATATACTGCAAAAACACTGAGAACTATAGCAATAAGAACATTTTAGAAAATGAATTAGCAACTTAGCTAACAATAAACAGATATTCCCTAGGAAGAGCACATGTGCTGTACTCACCTACAGTGCTTTTCTGAGACTGGTGCTCTTTGACAATCTAAATTCTGGGGGGGTAAAACCAAACACATCTGTATGTCATGATATCATAGCAATCTACCCCGTTTTCTACCAGTTATGAAGTTTACGAACTTCAACATTGCATGAAACTTAAATTTTCAAATTTAAAAGTGTAGAGAAATTTTTCACTCATTTTCCGATCAATTGCTAATATAGCAATACTGAGAAGAGTGAGCTGTGTTTTCCAAGTACAGTTGTGGTGTCCTGATATTAATTACGGAATAAATACAATAATACAAATAACTTACTTCCCATGATCCTCATTTTCTCTTTGTACTTTTCTATTATATCCATCCTTTTAGTATTAAAGCACTAAAGTAGCAAATAGCATACGCATACCTATTTTAATATTGATATTTTTAAGCATGGTACTCTTTTCTCTGCACATGCACCCCAAAGACTTTGTGCTGGTTAACATCAATGTATTTCAGTTATAGAAGGAAAGTTTTAATTTTGTAATCGTTTTCATAAGTGTAGAATTTGTCTAAGGCACGGACGTATAAAGCATATGTCCGATTCTTCTGGGACTTTGTTCTATATTCTGTTTCTCGCTTTATCTCCAATAATCTTATGTGCTGTAGAGTGCTCCAGGTTAATGATGTAATTTGATCAAAGATTATTCTTTCCAGACAGCTATGATAATAGTCAAAGATTGTGGCCAAAGAGTTGTTAAAAAGAATTTAAATAATGGCAAGAGATCAACAGAACATCTAGCAAAGTGTTCCTAAATGTTGTGATGCTAAATTAGATATCCACTGGCTGCATCTTTGTGAGAAGCCAAAAAAGTTTTTACAAATGTTTGAATTGAAATATACATGTGGGACAACAGGTAGCCATCCATGCGAGGAGATAGGAATGCGCGGCTGGGTCATGGTTTAGGTCTCTTTTATGTTACTGGAAGTGTGTCCATTGGCTTGAACAGGCAATGGAGAGCAACCCTAATGAAGTGACAGTACGTGAGGAGTCTTCCAGCTGGAACGAAACAATAGAAGTAACGGAGTCTATTCTTTTTCTGTGTTATTTATTTTTTCTTTTATTCTAAACTCACATTTTCCTCCAACCTGGTAGGGCTTTTTTTTCCTTTAACAGCCACTAATTATTGTAATTTTTTGTTAGTAGTACAAGATGGAGGCTTGGCTTTATATTCTTGACCATGATCTGAAGTTATTTCCTTTAGATGTATCTACATTGTTTCCTCTCTAAAATAAATACTTAAAAAAAGAATGAAGTGTGTTAATGCTAGATTGCTTCTTAGAACCCTAAAAAATGACTGTTAGGTTGGACTGCCAGTTGAAGCTGAATCTGGAAAGCATAGAAGATAAAAGTATACCAAAATCCATATATTTCAGATTATAGTTTTAAGCAGTTGTCTTTCTGTCTTAGTGGTTTGTGTATGTGTGAGTAAAAAGAAAAAAAAAACACACAAAAAAACCTATAACACATTTGAGAGTCATAAAGCAATTCTTTAGTGTACAATAACAACTGTAAAGTCTCCAGACTCAATAAGTAAAATGGAGAAGAGTATTTTGGCAAAAGGATATTTTGCCAACTAGGAAAACGCTCTTAATTGTAGAGAAAGGAATCTTTTAAACTAACATGACAAGGTACACGCAAAAATTAATATTATACGCTAATGTTCTTTTTAGTGAGCAGCTTCGGCTGATTTATTCATTTAGGTAATTATGTACCACAATATTAGTAATTCAGAGTTAAATTGAATTAGGAAACACAGAATAAATTGAAACTGTAGTCATATTTCTTTCTCACTGTGTAACGAACAGAGATGTATTGATGTAAGTTCTAAGTGTACTACATAAGTTAAATTCCCTAGACTGCAATTTGATCAAAAAGCATTAGACATTTACTTAGGCTATAATAGGTCCTTGCCATTGGATGGCAGTAAAATTCTACATCAATCACTAGAAGCAAAGTGAAGCTAGGAAAACAATAGGATTTTTCCTTTTTTATTTAAGAGTAGAAAGCTTGAGGGGGGATGGTGATGCCTTAAATGCTGTGATAAGCACTAATATTAAAATATGTTTCCTTTTTCTATGTTAAGAGGGTTTTAGAAATAGTAAACTCAATTTTCTATTATGTGGGAAATCATTTATTTCTTCTTGAAAAGAAAAAGCAAATCTGAGCGTATTGCAAAGACAATGCAAATATATTCTATTTATTGCTACTTAACTATCAGAGGTTTCTATATATGTTTTGTTTACTATTTTACTTAATGAGATTTGTTAAATTTTGCACAATGTGCAAATTATTTTTTCAATAATCAGCCTTCTGTAGTAGCATTGTAGAAGATTGTTTCTTTCCTTTTGCATCTATATTATTATTGCAAACACTGTGACCAAAAGAATCCCATTTTTAATACGAAAAAAATCCATCCTTTCTGCATGCGTACGTGAACACAGCACATGTACATGAAAACATCCCCTATACAGACAGAGCCTTTTTACACAGTAATTTTGTACCATAGGCCATGTCTTACCACCTTTGCTCAGACCCACGCCAGGATCAACACCCATTCAAGTTTCTGGCAATCTAGTCTATGAAGGAATTAAGTTTCTGTAAGGTGACCAGCACCAAAGATTCCCAAGTTATTAAAACAAAATGACCCAATGTAGCTCTATGCCTTGACCTTGACTAGTAATGTCAAGATTTAGACCAACATAAGTACATCTTTCTTTGAATGGATATTACAACTAACAAAGAATAAAGTGCAACCACCAGGCTCTTAAACTACTGTTGATATAAACTACACATTAAATAAAGAGGAAAAAAGATGATCTGGCAAATTATCTTGCAAAATTATTTTACATTTTCCACTTCCTACCAAAAATGTTATTGGGAAGGTTCCTAAAACACACGTGCAAATTAGTTTCACTTTTAAATGTGCAAGTCCTGATCAATGAAAATCAATGGGAATATTATGAATACAATTACTTTCACATTAATTACACTGGTTTTGGATTAAGCCCTTTTTATATTAAAAATAGAATTCATGCGGTTAGCAAATATACAGAATTATACATTTACAAGACTGAACTAAATAGAGCAAGAAATGTGTTCAGCATATGGCCTTATATGAAGAAATATAAATTCTTATGTCTACATTTAGTGTTTTTTAAAAATTTGTTATAAATTTAGTTGGTTGAATTACAATCTAAATGGCCATAAAATGAGTCAACTGTTTTTCACAATGTATTCAGGGTGGTCTAAAAAAAACCCAAAGGCTATTAATCAGGATTTCCTGGGATCAAACCACAGACTCCCTGGCAATTTATTCACTCACTTTATGTTTAAAGTCTGTTAAAAGTTTATAGCGTTTCAAAGATCATATTAGGCATTAAAATTTGGAAGTCATGTAACAAAAACTGTTATGGAAAAAAGAAAGAAAATGGCTTATCACAAACTCATTCTTAGGAAAGAATGTGTAAAATATACACAATGGAACAATATTAATTTGGGTTTTATGACAGTGACTGTAAAGTGAAGCAATGCCATAAACCTGGTGATATAGTCTTAGTTTCACTCACAAGGACTTAAAATGCTTCTGAACTGAAATGAGAAATCCCCACACAAATATTTCTGCCCACGTTAAGGCCATGATCCTACAACTATACGATCAACTTTAGGGGCTTGAGCAGTCCCAGATAAGTCAGTTGAATTGTGCATGTATTTAAGATAATCGTATACTAGCAGGATCAAAAACCTAGGATTTTGTTGTTGAAATCCCCCAAGACTTAGTACATGGGACTAAATCTTCTGAGGTCCAGAACACTATAAATTCACTTATATTTAGTGAGACTGAACAGCCAGCAACTGGCTGTTCATGTTCTTCCTACATCTGTATTAAGTCCAAGAAGTGTCATTAAGACTCATGAGCAGAATTTCTTGAGGTGTTCAGAATTCTTAATGTAACAGAAACTAAGATTTTTGGCATTTCACAGAAGGGGTTTGGTGCAATACAGGATCAGACTGCAGCTGAAATAAAATTTACAGTGCTGTGATATGTAAAATAAAACTGTCAAAAGGTCATATTCTTCTAGAGGCATGTATTAAGCCTACAATTCCTTATTAGCAAGAAACTAAACAAGCTAGTGCACTATAACTAACCACTCTCTGTGATATAAATGAAGCCCATGTAATATCTAATAGCCTTTCAACTACCATGCAGATGCTTCTAGCCAGAATCTGACCTTACTTAAATCATACACCAAACTAATTCTACTTTTCTTTTTAGCTGCTAACTTGCTATCGTGTAAAAAAACCTGGGGTGATAGTGTGAAAGTTTCAGTCAGCTTTAACCTAATCTTTGAAAGTGTGCTTTAGGTTTTGCAAGAGGAAAATACTAAGTTTGCATTTTCAAAAACTTCAGAAAATACAATGGGATCACTAGATATGCGCAAGTGTATTAAAAAAAAATTAGCACAAATTAAGAAAAAACAACTTCTAAGGTCTTTTTTGTACACAGTGGCCAACTGCACACAAAGTAGCTGAACTTGAGAACTGCACTCATTTTCTGGTAAAAAACTATAGCATATATACTTAAATTTCAAAATTGAAAACATCTTTATTAAAAATAAATGCTTGAGTAACTCATGAAACAGTAATAAGATTAGACCCAGGCTCAGACAGCAACAGAATTCTACTGACTGCTGTTAATGGCCAAGTGTGACTGTTTGTTGGGTAGTTGTTATTATTGTGTTTTACAAGTCAAATTCCTTGGGGTAACGTCCAGATATTCAAACCGCTCAAAGTGTGTTCTGTGGACAGGAGTTGGGAGGGAAGAAAAGAGGTGTGGGGAGAGCGGTAGAAAAACAGTAGTAAGATATCCTATACAGCAAATGAAAATTTCAGAGTCAGATGAGTTGTGGACATCTGACTAATAAAAGATGGCTAGAACGGGATCAGGAAAAGTGTGCAGAGAACCAGAGAATAAAGCAATAAGGCAGGAAGTTGGAGAGTCAATAAGGTGGACTAAGTAGAGTGTTGAAATGTCAATGAGTCATCGCAGTGGGGAGGCAGCTGGATTGCAGGTGCTGAGCTCAGGGAACTATGGCAACACCAGCAGAGAAGTTTTTCTGAATGTCAGAATTTAGTACCATCATCAGAGGGCAGGGCTGGCATTATTTAGGTGCTGAGTGCTTCTGTTAGCACTCCAGCTTCTCCCCAGTGCTGGCAGACCTTCCGTCCAGAGAAAGGAAGGATTTTAGTCTTCCCTTCTAATGAAGAAAATAATCAGAATTTCCACAAACTCTCAAAAATTGCTTTCCTACCCTGTCCAACAATTATTATTTTTTTAATTGTTGAAATAAAAAGAGCCTACTTATTACTCAAAACTCTTCTTATTCTAAATCATTTCAAATAATATTATGGCTTAATGTGACTGTACTTACAGCAAACTTTAGCTCAGGACATTAGATCGAAAAAGAGGGACTCCAGTTATGCTTCTTAAGACTTAGGTCTTTAAAAAGATAGCTAATTTACTATGCAATGCCTAATTTCCTATGAAAATCCCAGCCCAAGACCCATAGCTGGATCCGGTAGACACTCATTCACTTTTCATGAAAACCAAGTTGAAGAGAACTGAAACCTACACACTCACCTTCTATGATTTACTAAGTTGCTGTATTGGTTGGTAACATACCACTTTTATTCCCTGAAGAATAACCTGTAATGTCACCAGCTCAAACTTTGGGCACGCCACCCTGAGTCAGTCAAAATAGAAAGATCTTGTACGTGACAAACACGTGAAGAGGGAATTGAGTAAGCAATGACTAGCTGAGAAAGCCAGCTGCTTGCTGCTAATTTTTCCTTATATGGGAGTCTGTCATTACTATATTTCTAATGCCCAGAACTGGTCTTAGTCTTACAGATCTCTGTTGTCCATGTAAGATCCGAATTGGCAATGCACAGAAATACACAGAAGAAGGACTGAAGTGCTGACCTAACTCTGTAACGTTGTAATCAGCTACTCTTCCCACATAACGAGATACCAGGTCAGACTAAAGGAAGCAGTCTGCAAATTTTTGCACAAATTGAAATTATTTCCTAGTCTCTTTTATACATGTTGATGCCCTAAACACTCCCTCGAGGGAATCGAGAGGCTGAAACTTTTATCTTATGTTATTAAGTTGGGCAGTACGGGTGATCTGACTTGATAAATGCTAATTATTAGTATCTCATTTCATCAGTTGCAGCATTTGTGCTGCACAGAAGACTTCCAAAACACAGACAATTTTTGTTGGCTTTTGGAGAGGAAGTATGAAGTTTCTGTACTTCCAAATGGATCGCTCAGTGCTCATACAGGATGTACATTCCTTCAGACAAGTAACAGGCACAAAATTATGCCAAGAAGTCATTAGCTGTAAAATAAGTAGCAGGAACCAGGTGCTAAAAATAGATTTTGAAGACAATCAAGTAATTTAGAAACTGTGATACCTTTACTTGAAATACGAATAATTACAAATAGTAAAACAACTTGTCAAGAATCCAGTAGTTCAAGAATTAACAACTCTGCCCAGAAACAGCAAAATGCAAGTCGTCTACAAGAGCACTCACTAGAAGCAGTTCTCTCAGCTATTAACCAGAATCAGCTACAGACTGTCTTCAAAGGATGTCTCCGGTGGATAACGTCTGGTGGTGAGGATGCACAGCGTATCAGCTCAGCTCTTCTCTGCCCTGCCAGGTTGCCCTTTTGCTCTTGATATGCCCCAAACCACCAGGTATGTGACTGCAGATACCTACAGCCACCACGCAGCCCTCTTAGCGGGGATTAAGCACATCTATTAGTCTATCGGTTGTCAATGAACGCTTTAGTTTCCCGAGCACAGACTTCCACACGTAGGCAAGCCCCAAGTTAATTTCAAGCCATGATTAGTTTTTGACAACATTCAAGACCTCTGAATTGATATTTATTTTGAGGCTCTTGTATGCAAATCACTTATGCTAAATTCTGCAGCTTTGACTCAGTTTAAATTATCAGCGTTTACCTGCAAATATTTGAATAAACACAAGTGAGACCATCCATTTACAACCCTTTTAAGATCAAAGAGTCAGTATTCTGCCTTTGAGGCTTGTCAGTTTAAAACCTGCACTAACAATTAAAGGATTCCCCCTCCTCCTTTTCTGCTGTCTTCCTCCTGCTCCCTGCAAAACCAAGAATGAAAAGATTCCACCCTGCAAGAAATGTCCAGTTTTATATCAGAACTTCTCATTAATGAGTAAACATGTGCTATTCTGCAATATTGTTTCACTGCTCTTCTGTTTAATGGGCTTCATCCTGCCTGGCTAAAACCTCAGGATGAAAAAAGGGCTCTGGAGAGATCTAAGCTTCCATTAAAAATTAGATTTATTTTGTGCCGTTTCACTAGGAATACCCTAGGACTTTTCCCAGGGTCGTTAATGTCAGAATGCCATAGGAAAAACACTGTATGTGTGAGTAAGTGTTAATATGCTTATTGCTGACATCCCCCAGCCAATAAGATGGAGTTTTGTGCTTCTTGGCTAGGTAGCATAGGGCATTGTATTTTTCACAGGCATACAAAACATTTGCAAGTCTGCAGAATAATAACTAAAGAAAAATATTACTAAAGAAAACTATTACCCTACAATATTACAATATATTACTCTACACTGGTATTTCTGAGCCAACATCACCCTCCTCACAGGGATGTAGAGGACAAGAGTAGCCCACTTCTATTCTTTAGGAGAAAGTATCTTTTGTTTGTTTTCAGAAGCAAGATTATGCTCAGCATCAGCTTTGGAGAATTTATGTTTTCTATTTTAAAAAATCGTTTTTCAAGCTGAAAATATTCCAGAGCAGAACAGGATTATTGGCTGTTCCATGGTCTGACAGTGTCTTGACTGGCAGGCATCTCTAGCCACATTTAGCAATTGGAATAGCTGCGGAACACTTCAGAGTATTCAGTCTGTCTTACAAAAACTATGACACTATTTTTCTCTTCAAAAAATAGCCAACCACATGTATGGGGTGGATGGAGCTATAAATGCTCATGGTCTTGAGGCTCTGCTTCAGCAACAGTCTATGTCCACCTGCACCACCCACAGCTGGCCACCCAACCTCCTTTCATTCTGAAAGGGTAACTCTGAAAGAACAGGGCTCTACAACAATATATTTTTGCAACCACAAAGACAGAAAATAGCATTTTCTGTGTTATTTCCATGATTCCGGATGGGTGGGAACGGGCATAAAAACAGGCCATTCTCTAGCTGACCTAAAGCAAAAAGTATAGGTTTGCATGTAGTGAAGGATATCAGAAGTATAAAAATGATAAATAAAATGTGTGAATGAATACAGCTTGAACTCATAATGGATTCCAGTTCACTCTAGGTTTGAGTTATGGTTCACTGCTTTGCACACAGTCTTATCAAAGAACTTTTTGTATTTTTTCCAGCGCTGTGTGAAAAGACAAAGCCAAAAATCTGTTTGGAAAGCATAAATACCCTTTTATATCTATGGTTTCTGACAATTTTTTTTTGAGAACTTCAGTATTTTGACTACTCACCATTATTTCCTGACTTTACAAATACAAAATAATTTTCATTAGAGTGTATTTTCTATAGTGACTACTCAGAAGTCACCCAACAGTTAAGGTCTTTGTTGTAATGGGCAGCTAAGAGAAAAGTGTGATAATTCATTTGGCAAAACCAATACATAATTAGTTGCAAACTAAATTAAGATAAAAAAGAAAGATATAGAGAGTATATATCGTGACTGAATAAAGGTAGTTTGTTGTTGGTTGTCTGCTTCTCTTTCTCCCTTACAGTAAGGTCTTTACACAGACCCTTCAGTGCACTCGGTGGTACTCTGTGTGCTACTTCTATGGTTGTATTGGACTTCTTAAATATTGTGTGCCCAGCTAGTGGCTTGTACCAGCAGCTGAAGTGTCATGAAGTAAATTAAAGCCCATGTTTAATGAATATCACCTTAGTTGCCAAAAAAGTAATTTGATATTTTCAGACCTCTGGGATATTGAATATGTGCAAATAAAACAGTTCTGCTTGTCTTTGAATGATAAGTTACGTAGTCTGATTACTTCAACAGTTTGTATTAGAGGAACTAAAAGCTACAAAGCCAGTTTTCCTCCTGCAAAGTAAACATTTACTGATGTTTGAGAAAGACTTGCAAT
Source organism: Aptenodytes patagonicus (assembly GCF_965638725.1). Taxonomy (NCBI): domain Eukaryota; kingdom Metazoa; phylum Chordata; class Aves; order Sphenisciformes; family Spheniscidae; genus Aptenodytes; species Aptenodytes patagonicus. The sequence goes on from NC_134954.1 coordinate 8,164,076, forward strand.
TGCATAAGTGGGATGTTATCAAAATGTCACAAAATATGTGAAATAGAGAGATACTGGGTATCATCACAACACATTGAAATATTCAACCTGCGATCAAGAGTTCAAAACAACCTCTATCAAAAAGATAACTGTATTTATTGTAGGTATCATTCTGTAGACTGAAAAAGATAAGATTGCGTGAAATGGATTGACATTCTTTAAAAAAAAAACAACAACAACAGAGAGAGAGAGAAAAATTCATGTCTTAGAAATAAAGCAGGAAACTATATAATGCTTAAGCGGTCTTTGCAACCCTTGCCCATAATGGCAGTGATATACCCCTTCAGTGGGAATAACAGAAGGAGTTGTGTCTTGGAGAGGCTTTATGACTCCTGTATTTCCCAGTTGCATAATGTTCATTAGGACTTAACATGTTCTCTAGAGAAGACAACTCAACCATTTCTCTTCATTTTGGCTAAGGAAATAAGAGTAGTGCAGGTGAATATAAGAACTACATTTGCATGGGATTCTTCCATTTTTGTTTGAATAGAATTGCCAAATAAATCATGTGTTTCATGCCCTCAGATAGTAAAGAGGACAAGATGCTAATAAATAACATAAGCAAAAAGCATAAGCATAAGCAAAAAAAAGCCAATAGGAAGGGTTAGAAAAAAGAGGTCACAGTCAAGTCTTGCAATTTCCATGATGCCTATTTATTCACACATGCCTTTACACGTATTTATTTATACCTGTATTTATTCATACATGAGATACAGTAAGTTATCTCAAGGAGAAAGGTGAGGAAATGTGAAATTAGATCTGAAGCAGATTGGTATGAAAGAAAAGAAAGATGAAGACAAGACGAACACACAAGAGAAAAGACAGAGCGTGGGGAGGAGAAAATGAAAGATCAGAGAGCTGAAGATAAAGGGCCTCGTGACAAGGGACAGAGGAAATTAGGTGTTTGCTGTTGCTGTGAGAGTTTAGTCACAGTCTGGAAAAGTTCTCTGAGCAAGCAGGGTGTAGACTCAGGAAATCAAAAACTCCTGAATGTCTGGTAAAACACTGATGGATACTGAAGCTTTTGTGGAAACCTGAGGTTTGGAGAGATCAAGAAAGACATGGGGGTCTTTCTTGGAAGACCTTCTGGGGAGATGGAGGAGAAAAAGGAAACATATTTTCTCAAGTTGAAATTGCGAAGGTCTCGAGCATCACAGCGATGAGAAGGAATTAGATTCTAATCATGCCTTATATCCACCTACATCTGCAGCTCTATACATGGTATCTACAGCGTCCTTGGAGAAGATCAGGAGTAACACTGTTTTGTAAACCATAGCCTTTTCTTTATTGGGCAGACCTAGAAATGATACTGCCTTTGAAAGATATAAATGGGACAGAAGGGGATCAAACAAAGAAGTTATGGCTCGCGCATTCTATTGTCATTTTCTTCATGGCAAAATATAGGCTACTTTAATGAAATTAAAAAGAATTTATAAAATTATGTGAAAATTAATTTCACAGAATAATCCACACAGTACAAAATCCAACATTTTTTCATAGAATTGGTATCTGACAACACCGCTGGACTTAACCGCAATTATTTTATGAAATAAATCCCAGCATTTCTTAATATGGAGAAAGGATTTAATGTTAATCATATTTAGACATTTAAACCTGATCACAGAAGTCTTCGATGTAGAACCACAGAAAGTGGGAGAGCTGTTCCAGCTCTGGAGGAGCTTATTGACTGCACAAGTAGCCCAGCTAAATGGGTAAGAACTTCGCTGGTTAAATCAGGTGCCTAAAACCATGCAGGTAAGTACTCTGGCAAGCCTTTAACTCAGCCAACTGCATCCAACTGACGAGTCAACTTTCATGTCTCCTTTGCTAGCTTTGGTGACAGTCATTCATACCCTGAGAGGCCTGTCACCTCTGCAGCTCCCCATGTGGCATCTGACCTTCCTCGGGGACGCCCAGATGAGCCGGGCAGGGTGGGCTCAGGGCACTCCCTACCTCTGAGGCCGCAGCCTGCCAGGAACTGCAAAGACATTTTCACCTCGATGTGCCAGGTTCAGCAGGGACATGGGGATTTCTGCAGGCAATACCACCAACCACCACCACCACCCCCCGAGGCTCTGTCAAACTGAAAAAAAGCAGAAGGGAATCCAGGACAAAAGGGACCACACTTGGCAAACGCTGGCTAAAATCTATCGTAAAGCTCTACTCTGATAAAATTATTGTCACCAGTTCTACTGGTAAATGTTTACCACGATTAAGGAAAATGTAATGACCATATTGTTTCAATACGAATTTTTTTGGAATAGAAGCTGTTCCACTGTAACAGTACATAAATCATTAATAACACATATATCAATAATAACAATTACTAATTTTAGTATTGCATCAGCATCCAAAATGTGCTAGTACTTCCCAGAAATCTCTTTTAGAGCATTCAGTGGAGAAAAATCAAGTGGACATGAATGTGGGTTGCCTCAGGTATGCTTTTGAAAACAAAAGACTTAATAGGGCTGTGATATAGAAAAAATACAGAGCTTTTTCTTATTTCAGTGCTCCTACTTGAAAGCTGTAGGGAAAATTTGGCCATTAACCTGAAGGGAATGTAAATGTGTTTGTTTTAATGTACATAACTATGTCTGCTTAATGAAACAAAGTTGTCTATATAGCATCAGACTGAGTTCCAAACAAAAAAGAACGAACTTTTACTGAGAATTGACGTTAAAAAATAATGAATAGAAATATTTCCATGAAGCTTGGCAGGAATATGTACACTGTAGATGAACAACTGTTTTAACAAATGTTCAATAGAAGCATCCAGAATCTGTGGAGGAAATAGCATAACTGCTGATGTCTGATTCCATTAGGATCAGTACCAATGCACTGCTGAATTATTACAGGATATTTTAAGAACTGTTATTGATGATTTAGTGGCAGGCTAGGTTATGTAGCTTACAAGCTGTCACCTTTAAGGTGAGGCCAAAACTGAGCCCAAGGATATATTCTAAAAGAAAATGTAACAATTATTATAGCATGTGTGTCAGCAAAGTTCATATGATTCATTGTCCTTCTGGTAATAGGAAAGCTGTCAGTGGGCGCTCTTGGGCATGGTTCAGCTAACTATATAAAGAATGTTCTCTTAAACATTCACCCACGGCTTGGGATTCAGAGGTTGCTTGTCTGATTAAATGGAAAGGAGGTAATTTAAAAGCATCTTCCTTTCCAAATATGTTACTGTCAATTGGCTTTGGTTCAGAGGTTTCCAATCTGAAGTACATGAGGCTGCTGCAGAAGAACTCTATTAATATTCCTGCATAAAATGCTTTCTTAGCCCAGGTCAGCTCCCCTATGCACTTTTGATGTATTAGAACTTTAATGTTTAACTGAATTGACAAGTGATGGGTTTTATAATCAATGTGCACAAAGGACATGCCATTCCCAAGGAAGCTCAACGTTTATTAAAAATAATGATAGAGAGGAGCATATCAGGTGGAGGCTACTGTGCAGTGTTTTGTTCCTCTATAGTTCATATATTGTGCAAGATACACCTGTGATATCATCTGGTTTAAAACTGGGCTGAAGCTCAGCTCTATTTCAGTATTAAGTAAATGAAAGTTATGAATCTAGTTACAATGGAGAGTGTCAATCTGAATGTTCAAGAGAGGGCAAAAATAAATCTGTGGCATATTTTCCTTAATGTTTTGCCACGGGGTGATTTCTGAACTCACAGCACAGATGTTCTAAATATGATACAACCTATCTGCTACGATGTTCGATGTTAATTCCTTTGGAAATATGAACTAATTTAGGGAAGGTTATGTTTTCTTTTGATGAAGTAGCTCAGCTCCCACCAGCGTTTCCAGGAACTTTTTCACTGTTTTGTGTTTTTTTTTTTCTTTATGGGTAATGTTGGAATGAAGTGGCAGGGTCTTTCACAGAAAGGCTAACTTACAGTAGTTTTTGTATAATGCTCTACAGATGTAGATGTTCCCCAGATGTGAACAGACTAGAAACTTAGTTTTGTCTCTGGGTATTCATTCGCCATATAAATCTCCCAACACATTCTTATCTGCTATGTAAATAAGATGTGGAATTCCAATAGTGTCTCAGCCTTCTACAGCAGATGGTATAGTGAGATTTACCACACCATTACATTTAATGGGATTGAATTCATTTGGATTTCTTGATGTTCACTCTGTCCTTCTCTGAGCAGCAGTGTTGCCAATGTTCCTGATTATATATGATTTGAGAGAGTGCTTAAAGAAGAAAAACCCCTTTATCTTAGAAATATGAGTATTTTCTGTCAAATTTTAAAGTGTGTATGTATTGCATTTCAGAGGATTTATAAGCCCTATGAGAAAAGGATATTTAATGAATATTCAACAAAGAACTTGAAGTCATTACATTTGAAGATTTTTGTAAATATCAGCTATCCAGTTAACTGTTTTAGTACTAGCTTCATTATATATTCATTTGGAAAGAAATGAGCTTTTTACCTCATCACATCAGTGTAGACAGAGTGAAAACACGAAGAAAGAATCTATGTTGAGGAAAAAAAAACTTTTAAAAACATAATCCGAATAGAAATTTTTGATTTTCATTTCAAAGTAAAGCTGGCTCACCATATGCAATAATTATACTAAATTAATAAATAATATTTTCAAAATTGACGTGCAAGCTGACACTGCTAAAACATAATTAAAAATGACAGTGTAAAACACTGTCAAATTCTTCTAGTGAATTGTCTTTTCAAGAAATGCTGCTGCAAATGCCTTGATCTGCTTGTTCCACAAATTGCTGTGTACCCAAAATGACATCTAAAATGTATACAGATGTTGTATGCAGTCATCCATTAGCTGGTGCTTTAACTTATTTTGTCTGCTTAGCATTCTATCATTCCTGCAATCCCATGTGTGGTCTAAAAATTTACTCAAACCAATCTTGTGCATTTTATCATGCTATTGCTATCATTCCTCATGGTAGTCATACAGACCACCGAAATATTCTTACAGGACGGCTGAATGAGAAAAAACATGTCTTTTTATAATTAAACTTAGTAAGGATTTCAGAATTTTTCCACCTCAAAAGTACCCAGCTTTTCTAATTAAATAAAAGTTATTTCTAAAGTCAGGCTTCAGGCTCAAGAGATCCTAACTGTTTTATAAATTATTTTATGAATTGTAAATCAGTCATCTGATCGGCAATAACACATTCTTTACTACAGTGCCAAGCAAGGATAGCAATAATGCTGAATCTACCATGCATGAATGAAAAAGCTTTAATTAGCACAGTGAATGGCAAACATCTCACTTTTCTCAATAGCATATATAGGCGATAATAAAACCTCTGTAGCTGATCTGGTTTACACCCAGAATTCCTATTCCAGTGGGCACTACAACTTTTGCTTTAAATTTGAAGTTAGATGACAAATGCAATGTCAAAATTCTGAAACTAATGGAATACTATGGAAAACTCTGAAACACTGATGTTTTGATCTAAATAATATAGGATCATGGCATAAACAGGTGATTCCACCAAATCACCAAGGTGAAAGGTAACGGAGCTATAATCACACTAGGAACTCTGGGCTGGGCTTCCCAGGAAGAGGCTGGAGGGGGCTACGTGTTCCTTTGCCCAGCTCCCGCGAGCTTGCACGCTCACCGCAAAAGTCAAAACGCAAGACCAAAATTGTCCTATTAAAACTGCTGGGTTTATGAAAGGCAGCTTTAATGGAGAAATATTCTGATGGAGAGTTAAGCAAGCTCTAGTTTACAGCAGCTCACCCTCTCCCAGCACCACCACACAGGCGCTGTGAGCTGTTTTTGCCAACGCAGTCATTTTGCCGGCAGTCATGAGGAAGACACAGCAACAGCGAGACATGTTCCAACTGTTGCGCAACGATCACACGTTGCTGCACCGTGTGCTCACCGACTCCGAACACTAACAAAATGTAATCGCTAGGAAATACCTTTGCTTTACTGTGACTACCAGCAGCTTTGTCTACAAAAGAGGAATCTAAAAAAAAAAAATCATGGAAGTGGCAGTATGGCATTCTTGATTCACCTCTACTATAGTTCATAATTGAAGTAAAAATAAGAGCTCTATAGATCTTTCATTTCAGTGAGACTTCACTGACAAACTTTTTCCCCCTTCAAAGACAGTACCTTCAGATACGGCAGCCCTACTTTTCCACACAGTCTGTGAATCACTTCTTCACTCCCTGGCTTTGATGGCAATTAGATCAGGCTATCAGTATACGTCATTTTTCTATTGCTTACCCATAGCTCTTGTTATCTTCTGCTAAGGATATTAATGATATACAATATATTAATGATATATCTATATTGGCATTAAGGAAATTAGCTACAGGAGGTTGCTGCAGGCCCAGAGGAGTTTTCTTATTTTCTTTGATTTATTCATGGCAAACAGTGGCTGTAGGACTTGTTCTGTTTGGGGGGGGGGGGGGGAAACACCCACAAGCATTGTGGCTGATTTCCCATGGTAAAAAAAAAAAAAAAAAAAAAAGGCCCTGGAAAAGCTCAAGCACCTGTTATTTTCCAAATATTTACATTCTCACGGTGAAAAAGCTGGGAGGGAAGAGAGGGAAGAAGTACTTGCCATGCGAAACCAAACCCCCAAACTGTTCCATACACTAATCCTGATATTTGTATGTATATCTTCCATATGTGAACTCCAAAGCCTTCTGAAGCATTTTTTAGGACTTTTTAGACAGAAAAGTCCCCAAGAAGAAAAATGAACTGTCTCAAGTTAATTCTGTTTTGCTTTAATATTGAACTTCTAATGACTCGCGCTGGTTTAAACTGAGTAGAGACTCCCCATGAGATGAACCAAGGAAGCATTGTTTCATTCTGAATACATACTTAGAGTTTGAATATGTATTTGGATCAGGTTATTTTCTTTGAAAACCCATGAGAATAGACTTTCTGTACGATATTTTTGGCACTTGCTTCTGGAATATCAGAGGAGCTCCGTTATTTAATGTGTCCTTTGCAGTCCTAGTAACATGAAAAGCGCAGGCGAAAAAGTTCGTAATGTGTTTACACATCAAAGTCTTCAGGTTCTGACTTTTACTAAAAGAGTGACAAATTCATCCGAGTCAAACAAAGGTCTGTTCTGCTCTTTTTTTCTCTTTTTTTTTCTGTATGGTTTGGAATCTCCCAAGCAGGGGTATGGAGGCAATAACTGCAGCAGGAAATTTAAGGGTAAACTTAGGTAAAGGAGTGATAAATCAGAATCCCACTTTTATCTAGTCAACACATCATTTACCCACTTAGATACATCAAATAGAGGAACTTATCCACTTTTTTTATAAAGCACTACAGGATATATTCATGAGTCAGTGGACGACATGAACATTACATGAAAAATACTGATACTCGGGTGAATTAGGAAACAGTAGCTGAAATAGCTTTCATTTAATTGCTTGGGGGCTGTTCCATGTGGAACAAACGAAAAAGAGATCTGTCTACGCAGCCAGCAAAACCAGCCCAAAGAGTGAAAGGGAATTCTCCAGTGAGATACTGTCGTGGTTTAATCTCAGTCGGCAACTAAGCACCACCCAGCCGCTCGCTCACTCCCCCCACCTCTCGGTGGGATGGGGGAGAGAATTGGAAGAGCACAAGTGAGAAAAACTCGTGGGTTGAGATAAAGACAGTTTAATAATTGAAATAAAATGATAATAATAATAATATGATAATAATAATAATACACAAAGCAAGTGATGCACAGTGCAATTGCTCACCACCCGCCGACCGATGCCCAGCCAGTCCCCGAGCAGCGGCCCCCCCGGCCAGCTTTCCCCAGTTTATGTACTGAGCATGACGTCCCATGGTATGGAATGTCCCTTTGGCCAGTTTGGCTGTGCCCCCTCCCAGCTTCTTGTGCACCTCCAGCCTTCTCAGTCGGTAGAGCATGGGAAACTGAAAAGTCCTTGGCTAGTGTAAGCACTACCTAGCAACAACTAAAACATCCGTGTGTTATCAACATTGTTCTCATCCTAAATCCAAAACACTGTACCAGCTCCTAGGAAGGAAATTAACTCTATCCCTGCCGAAACCAGGACAGATACACTGGATATATTGCAAGAGTTACTCTCCCTTCTCTGTGTAATCCCAAGGTAAAACAAACAGCCACGCTTCCTAAAGTTGCTTGCTGACTCACCACCTGTGGTTATTCGTACTAGCAAAGTTACCTGTGTAACTTGGAGCTGCCTAAACAATTTTTCCATTTTAAAAAATCCTAGATGAATATTTAACCTCCTCTTCCTGTGTTGTCCTCAGTTTCATTTAAGGACTGGTATGCATTTTCACTTAAATTATGCTGAAAAACAAAGAATATAGTCTTTAACTTTAGCATTTCATTAAACGTGGGGATTAGCTCTGTCTCCTTTTGAGCTTCTTATTTAGCTTGTTCTAGAAATTCATGGTTTCTGTTTATAGTAAGAGGATGCTATTGAGTTAAGTCAGCATTTTAGGCACTACGCATGGCTTCAATAGCCGTTACGGAACTGCTACCCAAGTCCACCTTCACTATAGCGCGAGACTTGAAGATTCCCCAGTTTTTCCAGTCAGGAAAAACAGGCACAGTCTTCCCCTAAAGTACCTATGATAGCGACTCCAGATGGGAAAACATTTTGAAATTATGGAGAGCTAGTTTCTACATCTTTGATCACACTGAGTAACTTCTTGCTCTACAGATGGTGCCACAGACATCAGCAGTTCCTGCTGTAGTCAGGTGCTAGACAGTACGAATTTGATATCTCAACCTGGCCCTAAGGACAGTTCTAGCACCTGAAGAGGACTATTCTTTTGTAGCACAAAAGGAAACATGTTTATCATTCCTTTTGTTATTTGATAGTGACCATTTTGATATTTATTTTATTTCAATCTTATCGCCAAAGTGAAAATTTCAACTACTTCTTCTATTCCACTTTTGTGATAGCTACTCTAAATTTCACATTGCTCATGCAGTTATGAACAAGATAATTTTGAGTCATGGACTGAACCTAGAAGCTTGTAAATCAAAAGGCACCACAGGTACTCTGTGTTCTTGTTAGTCAGTCCCTAGGATTTAGATAGGAAAAAATTTTTAAAACAGGAAAATAATATACTGTTAAAGTTGATTAGCTGGCTGTAGTCTCCTAGATACAGAAGATTTCCTCCTTTTGCACAGCAGGTGCATGCGTGACTTATGCAGGGAAAGCTCAATTTTGTAAAGGTTAAATTTGATCAAATTGATTAAATACAGATTTTTCTTCCATTCTATCAGTACCAGGTTTATGCTTACTGGTTAGAAACCTGTTTCCCAAAAGCCATAGTCATTTCCTCACTTTATTGTGTCTGATTGTTAAGTATCTACAATTTCAAATAAAGAAACAATCCTTTTACTTATAACTCGAAAGTGCATTAAGTAGCCCCCTGCAAAAACGTTCCTGTTCACCTGTGACAAAGAAAATAAGTAAAAATTAATTTCTCCCAGCCCACTATGTTTGGCACATCGGTGCTCAGAGCAGATGAAATGCTTACTTCAAGTAAAAGTACTTTTTCTTTTAGCAAGTCAGGAGAACAAAGTTTCCAAAAGCATCACACACTGAGAGAAATAAATCACTTTTCTCACTTGGTTGAAACGGAAAACCCAGGTCTGGAACCTGCAAATGTTTAAAATCAAGTTAAGCACATACATAGATGATTAGCAATGTTGACTTTGGCAGGGATTCTTATATAGATAAAGTTAAACACGTGCATAAGGTTTGCATAGGACTGGGGAACAGCTAGCCCTGTCTCTGGGAGACTGAATGCATTAAATTCCCATTTGAAGTGTCTGGTAGCGGATAATGTTCAACACCTTATGGAAGATGCTCGGCCTAGGGGCTAGACTGCTAGCTTACACCTGGGCTGATGGCTGGTGGTGGGCAGGGTTTCAGCTCCTCGCCATGAAAAACCTTTGCACCATCCAGGAATTATAATGGAATTTATTCAGGGTCATTAACTACGCAGAGACAGCTGTGAGCACTAGTAAGATTTACTTAGCGTGAGGATATAAGAATTAACCAATCTCCTAGATTATAGATACAAATCTGTGCTCCGAATCCGTACAGATCAATGCTAAATGAATCATTAATATTCTGTATGAAGCAGAAAATGAAGCTGATGAAAGCTGATCCCCCTACCTTGTCATTACATTCTCTATTACCACAAGTTCATCCAAAATTGCAAATCATTACCGCTTCTCCGGCATCTGCCACACTCCACTACTGTCCCTGGAGCACTCGGAGAGTCAAATATGTTTACTAAAGCATAAAACTACTAGCACCACTCATCCATGGTTACACAGACACATCTGAACATTACTTTAAAAGTGTCATAGACCTTATATTTATTGTTCTGAATAAACATTAGTCTCATGAGCAGAGAAGCACCAAAGACTGGAGACTGGTAATTACTCACAGGATAGGTACACTGCCATTAGCTGCAATGAAAGCCTCTCTTTTTTTCCATGTCAGCGGATTTCGGCACTAAGAAACAGTATCTTGCCTCAGACAGGAGAATTTAACTCCCTGCTTCTTTAGTCTTAAGTACTTAGGCAATAAGACCGTAACATTGCTGGATGTTTGACTGGCTTTTGACACAAATTGCACTGAACACGCTACATGGATAATTAGCAGTGCATACAGGCTCTGTTTTTAATCCAAGCTTTTTAATATGTCTCAAAAACTAATATTTGGGCCACCTGAAATATTTGGTGACATTTTCATTTTTGCAAAAACTGTAACCCCTCCTACAATGCTGATAAAATTCTGACTTTTTCAATGAAATCTGGGGGTTTAAACCTGTTTTAATCTTTATTTTGGTTTTAAAAGCTAAATATTTTTAACAGTTTAAAAATAAACATTTCTAGATGAACCATTTTTATGAAAATTCAGCACATTTTCAGAGTCAACAAGCAGAAAAATCAGTTACTGACCTCTAGCAGTGTAATTTTCTGTGAATAAAGACTCAATTGTCTATCTGATATCAACACACTATGAACATCAAGGCGATACGAAATTGTTATTAATACTATTATATTTCTAATTAGAAGGGCCAAGAATCTTTTCAAAGTGACTTTCTTATAGTCTAATCTAAGTCTGTGACGAGCAGCAGCAAGATGTCGGGGAAATCAGAATCAAGTCTGATGCCCAGATGTTTCTGTAAAACGCTATTTGAAGGACTGCGACCCAGGAAGAAGTACACGCATTCACCCAAGACACTAAAATGTGCTGATGCTCATTGTACCCACTAGCTAGCAGAGATATTTGTTCTATAACACAACTCCCAACAACTTTTTAAGCCACGTCATTTAAGACTACCAAAAAATGGGAGCTACCTCTGTACCGCCATTCAAAAATCAAGTGTTGGACTCATTGCAGTCTTTCATTGGTGCCGCTACATGAAATCGAGGAAGAGAAGAAGAATAGCAAAGTTAGTAAGATAGCGAAATTTTCCACTATTTCTCTGGCAGCCCCGACACCAAAAACCAATATGTGTTTTGGCAGAGTACTGCTTCAAGGCTGGCGGGAATTGGGATTATTCTGGTTTATATCAACTACTGGCCTGACCCAGAGCCTTTGGCGCTGTCCTCTAAGGGATGAGTTTGGCAAACTGAGACACTGGAGAACACCCCTCGCCACGCCGCGCTGTGCTGCAAAGTGCCCCCGGGGTGGAAATCGGGGCTGGAGGTTCCACATGCCAACTGAAACTGAGGAAATGCGCCATAAGGCTTTTTATAACTCGTCTCCCAGCCTCACAGAAGGCAATAGGCAGCCTTTTTTTCTTCAGTAAAAATCTGCCTTTCTGCATTGCTCATATTCAGCTCACAATCAGATGCTATGCAGATCAGTGCCCAAAATATCAATCCAGCCAAATGTTTGCCAGAGCTTTAGGGAAACCTTACGGTCTCAGAACTATTTGCATTCTGAGTTGAATGTGCTTTAATTTCAATCCTACTGGCATCTGCTATGTTTTCACAATCTTTTAGATGGGTTACTCAGATTATTAGCAAGTAACTACTGTGATTTGACTTTTGTTTTCAGTTTTCCCTCCCCCTAATATGGAAAGGCAGCAAATTACATCTGAAACTCTGCTAAAAATTGGTTCATTTGATTTGGCATTTTAGTTGGGTTTTTTTTATTATTTTTAGATTTACTTTCTAGCGTCCACCCATGCCTTAGAAAATATAATTTAAGTGCCATGCAGATACCTCTCAAGATATATTTCAGCTGGCTTTGATCCTTGGCCTGTGTTGACGCCTTTCCTTCCCAGTCTCTGTTCACCTCCTTAGTCACTTATTGCCTTTTCTCCCAAATCCACAAACAAATTGTTCTATAAAAGACCTTTCACTGATATAACCTCCTTGCTTTACACCTTTTATTCCCTGAGCCTTTCATTAGCAGCTGCCGATGTCTTTTATTTATCAACTGGCACCAGTGAAACTGCTGGATTTTCTCTTTTTCTTTCCAGACCTGTGCTTCAGATCCATCTGGGCAGGCCAAGCTGGGAAAAGAGGTGGTGACGGCGAAGACAGTCGTGGGGAATCGCATTCAACTGTGGAAGCAGCAGGCAGCAGCTGTGGTCCTTGAACAACAAAAAGCTTAGAAAATTCACCTTTTTAATTTGTCTAATAAAAATGGATGATACTGGTGTGGGATGGATTCTAGCTGCTTTACGCTGGTGTTTGGATGAGCAACAACTCAAGGATCCTCAGGAGTCCTCGCTTAAGAGAGTGCTGATTCTCCCTCTGGTTTGCTTTCCAATACTTGGAAAGCACTAATGAGTGTTTTAAATCAAAGCACATCTCAAATATTAATAATGTTTCAATGTGCCTCCCATTTAACGTAAAGCAGCGGATAGCACTTTTCAGCTGATTTTATTTTTTTAAATAGATTTTGCACTCTAACTGGCATTAGCAGGACACCTCCGAGTGGCATTAACATATTAAGGGTGCTTAGTTCCCTGCCTGTCTTTATCCCAGCTACCCAATAAGTAACAGTTATGATCGAGCTTGTGGAAAATCCTTCCAGAAACAGTTTCAAATGCGAACACCTTTTATGCCCTTCGGTTTAGTGCGTCTTTTTATTTTATATTTTTATAGGGATTGGCTGTCAGGAGAGACATATCACATCACATTGTTTATATATAACACCATTACAAAGACTTCATGTTTAGCTGCAGCTCACTGGGGCTGTTTTCCTTTTGGGGGGTAGTTTGTGCCAAAATGAGAGGAAATAGCGTTTCCTCCGAGAGTAATGAGCAGCTGGTGCTTTTGCCCTGGTGTTTATGGGATGTAATAGGCACAGTGGCACATTTGGAACTGGTTGGGGAGAAAACTAAATGCTGTTTTCTTTTATCTTTATCACCCCCTTTCCCAAGAAGGTTTTTCGGTTTCTATGGTTCATACTAAATTTAGAAAACGCAATAAAAATAAAACCGCAGCACTTTGCCACAATGTAGTCGGATATTACAATGTATGCTTGGTAAAGATGGACTGTTTTTATCAACTGGAATAATAAAAACTAAGACAATAAAATATTTTTAAAACTTCTCCAAATAGTTCTTGGAAGAATTAAAGCAAAGGGAGTACATCTGGAAATCATATTAGGAGAGGAACCAGTGAAATTGCCAAAAACTGTACATCTGCTCTTCTGGCCAGTGTCTGACCTTAACTTGCACGTTCATGGCTGCCATTCTCATACCATGAAACTTTAATGCAGTGACAGGACAACAGTAGAGGAACTTGAAAAGTACCGATTTCTCCTAAAAAGCCTTTACCAGTTCCTCAACCAGTGTAAATTGGTATAGCTCCATTAACTGTGATAGAGCTATGCAATTCTCTTTGAAAACAATATAAACCCATTGAAACAGAACCAGGATCTGCTCCTTTATTCGCAGCACTTCAGACTGACTGATTAGACCATTATGGATTGTAAATAGGGGTAGCAAACACTGTTCCACAGATAATGTCCTCTTCATCAGCCATACTAATTGGTATTTGTGGTGATCTTATAAACATTGCATAAACTAATGGTACGCACTTGATGATAGCAGTTCAGTAGCCAAAGAGTATTCATTTGTGTTGATATAATGCGATGAAACACATAATTATCTACCCTTTTGGTAGCAGTGCTCTTTACATGGATCACCGTTAATACAAAGAATTATGTCATTCTCAAGTAGTGATGTCATACTGGTGATTTTAGGAATGCGGTTATGGGCAAGCAAGGAGCAGTAGTTTTCCTAGGTGGTTACATAAAGAGAATGTAGAAGGGTGTCACTTAGGCATTATTTGGCTAATAAGAAAGTATAAACAGATGTTTATGGAATTATTTTTGTATATAGTTCATGATTATGTAAAGCTTTAAGAATGGTTATTTACTCAGCATTGCCTAAAATTTGCCACTTAAATCCAGATTCGGGTACCTTATTTAGTTAGCTTTTATTTTTCTCAAGTGATGGCCTTCCATAAAAGCAAGCATGTATGTAGGGCACTCAAATGGGAATTTAAAAGCCTGCCATAAGAACCTAATTTGAAAAACACAGGTTTTAGCATTTCTCAGGGGAAATACATCATGGTCAGAACCACACTTATTGGAACCTCCAAATGGATTGCAGTTCCTCTGAATGTTCACTGTATCCGTGAGACAAGAAACCTCTACATAAGTCTGAAAGTTATTTACTTGGGTCATATTAAATTCTCACAGTGATTCAACTTGGCTTCAGGTTGTGCTGCAAATGGAATGTTCAGACCTGGTATACTGGATTCAACACACATGAATCATTTTAGACATGGTTGAACACAGTCAGCATTTCTGACGTGCTTCTGAAATGAAAGAAGATGATGTGAGGAGGTACCTTGGACACACCAGGGAAGCGCTGTTCCATGATGCCTCCTGCTTCATCAGTGTCACATGAGAGAAGAGCTCCTCACTGTAACCTGGACCACTGTCAGCATCACCCAGAGGCCGGCTCAGTTAGCTCACAAGGCAGTACTGGCATTTTCCTCACATTTCCTTACCTCTCCCACACGTTCCTCCTTTTGACATAGCCCTCAGAATGTTATGACAGACAGGAGGTGCTGCTGAAGCAATGGAGGAGATCAGTCCAATCACCAAAATGTCCGTGTTCTTCCACTGGCCACAGGTCCCTTCGTCATCACTTGCTGAGGGTGCCTTGACATGCCTTGCAGAGCCAGGCACCTTGACATCCCTGCAACTACCTGACCATGAGCTAGCACTGCCCTTTTTCCTGCTTTTTCATGCTGCCCTGGCACCTAAACTTCCTCTCTTATCCAGAAGTTACCATGACTTGCCTTGCCTTGCTGTCACCAACCAGCCTTCTTGGACATCTGGTTAGCCTCATACTCCATTCACCTTAGCTCTTTCACTGCAGTATGTGACAGCCTGCCTCCAAAAAGCTCTGCAGCTGCAGGGCTATGGGGAAAAATATACAAATCTTAACTGTTAGTTGGATGGTGCAGGAATATATTGTGCCCAGTTTTCTGAGGTGGGGATTTATCTTGCTCATCAGTGTGAGGCTGAGCACATTGCAACCCCCACTGTTACTGATTCTTCTTTTCCTTTTTTCTTTCCTCTGCATTTGTATTTTTTACATGTTTTAAATAAATTACAATAAAATCCCAGTTAAGCCTGAATCACTAGATCCTGTCCTGCAAATCTGCATACTGCAAAACTGTGTTCCTTTTGAAATCATTGGATATTTTACCATTCACTTTAGCAGCAAGCCAGATCCTACGTACGCTGATGATTCTTTAAAAAATACCTTGCACAACCCCTTCAGAGAAAAAGGGGCTGCAGTACTATTTGCAATTTTTTATCTGAGTTATTTAGGACGAGAGGAAATGGCCTCAAGTTGCGCCAGGGGAGGTTTAGATTGGACGTGAGGAAAAATTTCTTCACTGAAAGAGTGGTGAAACATTGGACCAGGCTGCCCAGGGCAGTGGTTGAGTCCCCATCCCTGGAGGTATTTAAAAGATAAGTAGATGAGGCACTTAGGGACATGGTTTAGTGGGTGGTGGTGTTGGGTCGACAGTTGGACTCGATGATCTTAGAGGTCTTTTCCAGCCTCAATGATTCTATGATTCTATGATTCTATGATCATCACACAAATTTCCAGAAGAGACCAGGTGCGCTCCAGCCTGACCTCTGTTACTTCATACTGCCCTGGGAGCAAAGCAACGCCAAAGTGTGCACCTGAACTCCAGAGCTCCTCTTGCTTGCAGCAATTCCTCGTGATACAAAAGAAATGTATCTTTGGGAAAGCATTCCAGAGAAAAATGCAACACATAAGGCTTCTAGTCCCCAGACTACATGGTTAAATAGCGTTTAGGAATCAAAACAGACAGGCAACTAGTACAAACATTTGTACAATCCCTCTGAGAATGGAGAGAGGTTTTCTAACATTAGCAACCTCTTTAGGAGAATTTCTGCTTCATAAATGCTTTTCATATTATTCTGCCCCTTCCCTTAAGGTCTTTCCATCTAGTCCACCAGATCCTTGCTCTCTTTTTTCAGAAGCTCTAAGATGGTACTTGCCAGGGTCACAAGGTTTTGCATTACCTGACACAGGAAGACTAAGAGGCTCTGACAGCAGATTTAAATTACTGTTGGTAACTAATACACAATATTATTCAGCTTAGCTGATGAAAACTCAGTCAAAAGCCCACTCCTTATCATTAAAATCTACATCTCATGGTACCATTAGTTTTTTGGGGTTTCTTTGTTCCATCCCACCATTTGTCCATGTTTGGCATAGCAAAGCTTGCCATGGCTTCACTGGGGTAAGATGGGGAAGAGGCTTATTAAGCTATTGAAAAAAACTACTGAGCAAATCTTGCGACCAGTAATCTGTGCAAACTTTCCGTGGTCAACAACAGATCGCTGTCATTTTATGGTAGAGTATGTCCATCTTCTTGCTGGAGTAAGAATATGGCATATCTCACAACCTCTGCCACTTTGCTCCACTTAAGGTAGTAATTTTTTTAAAGTAGTAAATCTGAAGCTTTAATTTACATTTAATAAATCATCTTGGCCTGCTCCACCACCCACCCAGAAGGTGACAGACCTAGCAGGTACTCCTGGGAGTACTTAGCACACACACCAGTATCTTCATGAATATAGCACAGTCAATTTGACCTCTGGGCCCAGGATTAAAACGTGCTGCCACATTTCAAACTCCATTTTGCAGCCTGGGCTGTGGGCCCGCTGTAATCCTCTCTCGCCAGGGGTCCAGCTGCCTAGGACCCACATTGTGGTTCGGACAAGGCACAACTGCCGAGTCTCTCCCTGCCTACCTAGCAGAGATTATCCTATGTCTTACAGCAAGCAGTGAGCAAACTCATTTTTAGCCTGGTAGGGTGTTGATCCTGACTATCTTTTGTGTGTCTTCTCCAATAAGTAACTGTTTTACACTTCTGAGTTGTGCTTGTCCTGCTTGTAGACTTTCTGTGCTCACGGCAAACCGTGTCCGAAGCGACCACCAGAGGAGGGTTACACAGCCACCTGATTGCTGTGAGGTGCACATTAGATCTGACCCAAAATCACCAAAGGCCATTTCAGCTACCTGGGGTCGGGGGAGCACAGGAGTATCTCAACAGCCTGGCCACAGCCTTGCCGAAACAGCTGAAGGAGAAGGTGCATAAGCTGAAGCCGTTCAAAACACGATCTTTTACTTGGTGTGTGGGGAGACCTATAAAGCACCTGCCACCGTGGTGCATACGGTAAGGCTACCCTGATAGAAGCTGTGTTTATCATATCCAAATTTCTTCAAATGGTTGGCAGCCCCATGGCAGGCACAGCACAGGTCTACGTCCTCAGTGACACTTCAGTAACAACCTGTACTGAATGTACATATGGCTTCACGATGACAAGCCAAGCCCAGATAACACCCAGGAAGGGTCCCGAAAGGCACACGCTTATCAGCTCATTCCTGTTCCATTTCAGCTCTTTTTAAAACCAAAAATAGCCTTTCCCCTGATTCACCAGCCATAAACCCACTGGAATATTCTACGGTGAGTCGATTGGTTTGTCATGCCAGGATTGCACAGATCAGTAAGAGAACAAGTGATATATTATAATTGCACATAAAAGGACTGGAATGATCTTTTGCATCTTTATTTACTTCTATTAGAAAATGTCTTGGCAGACTTAGCCATTAACATTTTCTGCTTTCTCAAGGAAAAGATAATTTATCCTCTTAAGGATATTAGACTCCTGTGTATTGTTTTTCCCCATTTGGTATCCTTGATTCCCCCTTCTGAACACTTGAGTGCTTGCAATCAGCACACAATGACACTTACTAATAACCACTGAACTACAACACCCCACCATAATGTTGTTCTAATACCATATATAACACCATATAACACCAGCAACGTGGAGCAGCTTCACTGTGCAGAGGCTCGATTCTCTCCATACCTACATCTGTTTTCTTTTCTCTCTGGTACATCTGCTGTGGAGCATGACCCCTGCTGAGCACAACGAGACCCAAACTCGTGTCTTTCGCTGTAATTCTGAGCCCCAATTCAAATTCTGGTTCTTGGCTTTAATTTCTCAGAAACTGACAGATGCTGGATCAACACACCAGCGTGCAGAAAGCTGTGTGTCATGTTCTGCTGTCTTTGTTATGCTTATTATATTCTACTGGAGAGGTGGCCAACAAACAAATTCTGTAGCACACCTCCTTGTTACATCATATGCCACATTGCCAGCAACAAGAGAAATATATGAGACACATATGGGAAGAGGGCGAAGAAATGTTAGATGGCTAATCTATATAACAGACCGCTAAATTTCAGTGCTGCTTTATTTGCTTCAAACAGCAACAGACAGTAAAACATTCGCTGATGAAATTATCCATTTTTTTTCCTGCTAAATTATGTCCTTATTAGTAACAGACATACACATAAATAGAGCAATAGACTGGAGCAGCTGCTCCATCAGTGTTACAAGACTGCAAGTCTTGGGCATTCCTGGGGTCCCTGAGTTCTGCAACTCCTCCTTTGCACCTCCCCAGAGCACAAGAAAGTCCAAGCGAATTTCACTTGTAGCCCTTTCTCTCCCCAGGAGGAGGAAAAGAAAAATATAAATCCTTATCCAACAGAGAGAGGACATCTTGCATTTGTGCCGAGGACTTTTTTTTTCTCTATTTAATTCTGCAGGTCAAATGAATAACCTCTGAAGTCCTCTATTGGCATCTTCCTTTTAAAGCTCTACAGGCTGTTCCATAAGAGAGAGCTAATGCGATCCTTAGTGTGCTTCTTTCTCCTCACTTTGTTTATGAGTAGCATATACAACAGCTGATCAACATCACCAAGAGTGAAAGAAATCTATTCCTATTGCTGTGAAAAATAAGGCTGTCGTGGTTTAACCTCAGCCGGCAACTGAGCACCACACAGCCGCTCGCTCGCTCTCCCCCACCTTGGTGGGATGGGGGAGAGAATCGGAAGGGTAAAAGTGAGAAAACTCATGGGTTGAGATAAAGACAATTTAATAATGGAAATAAAATAAAATAGTAATAATAATAACAATAATAATAAAAGAACATACAAAGCAAGTGATGCACAGTACAATTGCTCACCACCCGCCGACCAATGCCCAGCCAGTCCCCGAGCAGCGGCCCCCCCGGCCAGCTTTCCCCAGTTTACGTACTGAGCATGACGTCCCATGGTATGGAATGTCCCTCTGGCCAGTTTGGCTGTGGCCCCTCCCAGCTTCTTGTGCACCTCCAGCCTTCTCAGTCGGTAGAGCATGGGAAACTGAGAAGTCCTTGGCTAGTGTGAGCATTACCTAGCAACAACTAAAACATCGGTGTGTTATCAACTTTGTTCTCATCCTAAATCCAAAACACTGTACCAGCTCCTAGGAAGGAAATTAACTCTATCCCAGCCAAAACCAGGACAAAGGGTTATAGGCATATGCATGCATGTTCCTTCAGACAGGCACTGTTCACCAGTGTTGCAGGCACATTATTGAGCTAAACAAACTTCTAACACCCAGAATGGCTGTTCCATATATCTCCAGATATAGAACTCCGGAGAGATCCAACAGATATTTTACAAATATTGTACCTTCCCAGCCATGTACCTGAAGAGTAACTCCCAGGTGATCTGGCTTACTGGTCCTTCCCTATGTGTGGAAGTGGCTAAGCACTTTACCAGGCTAAGCACTTCAGGGCACCTCAGACCTTCACTCTTTCATCAGTAGACTTCAAATTCCTGAGGCTGAGGAGCATAGCAATTGCTGGGCACGAAGGAAGCCTTCTGTGCTCCATCCACCAGATTTCAATCCTTCCCTGTTTAATATGAAACACTTTGCTTTTTTAGCAGGCTTTTTTCGTAGAGGGCAGGCTGATGAGAAGACCTGGGGAAAGCCTAGAAGGTCTTTGACGTATTTAGCTACATGCTCTTAGTAAGAATAATTTAATTTTGTTAAAAGTATCATTGACAGAAATCATTGGAGGACACCTTGTGACTCGGTGAAAAGCTATGCTGAGGTAATGTGTAAGGCTTATTCAGTTTATTTAGAAAAGTGGCAACATTCCATGAATAGTAATAATAAAACTCCTGCTATCCTCTTTAGAAAATGAAGAGCTTGATTAGCAGACTTTTTCACAAGCTTTTTAAATGAGAATTTTTACTTTTTTTGCGTGGTAACTTTCCCCATTTTTTCTCTACTCCACCCTCTCCTCCCATCATTCTTTGCTTCTGAATAAGGGTAGAAAGGAAAAAACTGAACAGTAATGCTTTTTTTTTGTTTGGGGAAAGACAAATTTGAGAGAAATTTGTATTAAGGTGATTTTTTATTATAAAGATAAATGTTCAAAATGTTTTGACAGCTCTATTTTTATTGATGTAGCATGGGATAGATTTATGATCTTTTCAATGCTATTTTATAGTATAAGCACTTGGGGGGAAATGCCCATATTGTGTCGTGCGGTGTGGGTCTGCACGACAGCATGCCTGTGCTTGAACCACTGCTATATCCACAGGGGACAGAGCAGACCGACCAGGGCTCTGCAGTGGTAATCAAATGAAAGCCCAACTGTTTTTCCCTGTAATATTTCATACATCAGAAAATCGCATATGAAAATAAAATGATTAGGAGACTAGCATACTCCCGGAGTACTGAGCTAACAGTAGCTCATCCTAGCAGCATGTTTTACATTGCTTTCATATCTACAAGGCACTGGCAAACTATCAAAATAACACCAGCAAAACCGTCAAGCACTATGCAAAGCAGACTTCCAGAGGACTGCACTTCTGTCAGCTATATTACGAAGACCTTGTGTTATACCCAAGCCTTTCTTTTGTCACTGTTTTAGATTTGACCATAATACTTTTATGACGTGTGATTTGACAACACTGGTTAAGCAGCACTAACTGCTTCCAGTCTACACAGTCTTGCTGATAGTTGTCCTAATACATGCTAACACTTGCAAGAAACTATGTGCAAACATGATATAGCAGTAAAAATAAGACCGAGGGTTTGCTAATGCTAAACATACCAGGGGGCTTCAGAGTACTTTAGGGTAGTGAATGTCCACATGCATAATTACAGATAAGGGTATGGTAATTCACCTCTATTTCTATGTCCTGGACATGACATCATTTATTCTAGACAGTCTTTCCATTTTTTAATATTTGTTATCTTTCTTATCTAAATGAAGATTACTGGGGAAGAATCATATTTGAGCAACTAATAGAGTCACACTGACAAAACTCACAAACTATAATGTTATGACTGACACAGCATCGTAAAGTATTATTTATTGGACAAAGGACAGATAAGAAATTTGGCGGTACTCAAGCAAACGGTTAGGCAGTCATTGTCAACCACTGTAGCAGAGAGCCTGGTTTTCTGAGACATTACAGCTTTGGGAGCTATTTAGACTCATTTATATTGTGTGTAAAATAAACATCATCTGTGCGAATGGTGAGTGCGAAATGTTAGAGATTTACACCTACTTCATATTTATGCTGTACTCCTTTAAGTAATTATGGAGAGGAACAAAACTGGTTAGACAGTATTCTTATGGTTAACATTTGTAAAGGGGAAGCCTTGAAGGCTTGATTTCCCCTCATCTTCGCAACCACTGGAAAGGAATTCAAAGCAGAAATAAAATACTGTCAATCTCATCTGAAACTGATGTAAGAGACAACTTTTCTCTGATGTAAATGAAATTGAGCCCAAAGGAGATGTAGACTAACAGAGAATTTAAGGACCTCACCTGTTTTCTTCTTTTTATTTCTGAAAAAGAAAATGAGGTTGTAGTAGTAACTAAGCCTACAGCAGTGTCAGAGCTTTCTCTTTAGTCCCTCGTATGTACATAATTGTTAACAGCTCCGCGTCGGCTCCTCTCCGCAAGGGTTACAGAGGAAATTGCAGAGTTCCACCCTCGGATCTGCTCTTGCGCAGATTTTAGACAGTATGGGCTCAAGTGTGCTCCAAATCTCCCTTCTGCAGCCACAGATTTTGTGATTGATCAGGTCACCTGCACGGGTACTCCTAACTCTACTTCAGAGTCCAAATTTAAAAAAAAAAAAAAAGTTTGGGCTTGCAATTCCAATTTATGTGCCTAACATATTCCAGTTGAGTTCAAGTTTAGGAACCTAAATTTCTTTAATCTTGACCTGATCATCATCCTCCACCTATAGCCTTCCACCCATTAGTCACCTAAAACAGAGATAAATCCATTTTACTTGCAAGCTGAGTTTTTCGATCTTTTAATTAGCATCCAGTTTAGGTCACAGTGAACACAGAGGATAATGAATAAATCATTATTCTTCCTCCATGCTTCGTCTGGTCTTCCCTGCTGGTGCCTACTTTCTTTACCGTATTATTGGAGCAAATGTACTTCAACTTTGTGTAGATGTCAGAGAAGACGGCCCACGTGCTGTAGCTAGCGTGTATGTAGCATGTTGTCACCAAAGCAACATCTGTCTGATGACTCAGAGTAGAAGTGGTTCTGTTTGTTCTGTGTCAAAAAGAGAGAAACACTACTTTGATGTTCTAGCGTGCATCGGAGTACCAGACATATGCACAACAGAGACAACGGCAAGCAGCACAGTCTGGTTTCATTCCATGCATTTTAGGTATTTTCCAAGGTTAAAAACCCAGTTTAATTCTCTAAGCAGTGAACTGCTTTGTGACACCTCTAAATAAAATAGTCCTCCCCCTTTCTTTAAAGCACCAACCACCCGTATACTTCATAACCTAGTCCTGCCAAAAGTGATGAGGGCAGGTTCTGCCCATTTACGCGCAGGAAGCAAACTGTTGAAATTTGTCCTTTCTAAACACATGATTTTCAAGTTATCACAAGTGAGTTTTTCAAAATGTAAAGCAAAATAATTAACCGAATGCTAAGGGCTACAAGAGGATTTTATTTTTGCTGTATAAAAGTTCTTTAGATGGTATTCACAGCTGACTAGTGAATTCACTATTCTCAGTTCCCAGCTTCACACACCTTTAAGAAACATAATTTTCTGCAGCTGGTTGCACATAGCATTCTTTGAAAATCAGGAGCCTTTCAGGTGTTTCAAGATGAGCCTCCAGAGAATAAGGCACCAAATTACATATGTCACTCTACAAAGCGTAAGCCTAAAAGTCCAGCTCGAGGCATCCATGATCCAGATGAGCTGCCAAGCTCCTGCCAATCATTCTGGCCAGCAGCAGGGCTGGGATGCCAGAGAGCATGGGGACTCAGGGACAGAGGACAGAAAGTGAATACTTTTGGGTCCATGCCCAAGTAGATTAGAGGGAAGAAGAGCCTCCTGCTAGTTAAGCGTGGAGATACAGCTTCCAGTGAGGAGACAGAATGAGCCGGGAGCAAAGCTTGCCAAAGATGGTTTCTAACAGTCAGTTCAGAAATCAACTGTGATTTTAACAACCAGTTATGCTGAAATGTGCTCCAGCAGAGTCCTGCAGCTAGTTATGTTATAATGGAAAGAGCCTGTAGCCAGTTTGTAATCCAACTGCCTAAGAAGAGCAGAAATTAGAGGGGATACAACCACTACACCCAATGTGCCGGCTTGGACACACTGCTCACGAAGGCATTCAGCTCGGAGCCAGTCTCTTCGGAGGAAGCAGTAGATGAGGTCTCCTGCTACAGCGTGAGGTGCAGTCTTCAGCAACAGGCTAAATCTAACCCTCAGGACTGCAGAGTCAGCTAAATTAAAATGTCATCTTCCTGCAATAGAGCGTTACTGCAGTCATAGTCTGCTCATCATCTCTGTGAAGAGTTTTTACTGCTGTTTGTGCAATAACAGCCCATCTCGAAATGGTGTTTGTTAAACTTGCACCATATTTCATTAGCTCCTGCCATTTCCCATCACAATCTCTTTGAATTGCAGAATGTTATTCAATTTAGTTACTATTTGGATTTCTTCCAGAGCTGTATGGCTCTGAGAACAGCGCACAAAATAACAACATTGGCTTGTATTATTTTCGACAGCTCCCTTTGTTGTTTTCTGATGATGATAAATGTGTGGTGAAATAGTTGAGAACATAATCAAGAGTGCTGATTTTGTATTCACCTATATTACACTATATTATACCTTTTGCAGTTTTAGTAGTCCATGCCCTTTTATGTTCCTGACACTGCAGTTGTTGCTATTATGAGGACAATCTTTTTCTCACCAAAATCAAAGAGAAACTAGAAAACTTCTGTGTAAATCTATAGTGGAGCAGAGACCAAATTTAGCCCCATTTTTCTCAGGAATTTTCAACAATGCCTGAAAAACACCAAAGATAAGTGAAAAGCAAGATAAGATAATGTGCTCTAGCACTTTCCACTGTGAATGATTGATTTCTTAACAGACAGAGCAACGTGAACTTTATAAATTGAAGAAGTTTTCTTTGTATATACCTATAATATTGTAGCTTAGGCTGAGCAACTGTGGCAGCTCTAGCTTATTGTTTGAAGTTTAAAGGAACCCCTCGTCACTTAAATCTTTATTCCAGAGGTTCTCGTGCAATTCACCAGTACAAGAACTTATCCAATAGCTTTGTAAGGTCATGGTACATAGAACTGGCCAAACAGTTTACGTGGAGGATGGGGTTGTATCAACGGGTTCGACAGGGCATTAAAATTTCTCTCCGGCTTTAAATGCAGTTAATCAGGACCCATATATTTGTTTGGCTCGTGTAAGCAACTGTCTGACAAAACCTTATCCCAGTTCTGCAGTAGGTGTAAGACTGAAATCCTGCCCTTAATTAATCAGTTAAGTACATAATTTGATTTTAGTCTCAGCTTGTCTTCCTTTTTTCTGCCTGTAGCTTCGAAACTTAAATCTGTTACTGTGAAATTAAACACTTTAGAGACTGAAGTGATATTAAATTTGGATATAAAAAAATTGTAAGGAGAGGGACACTTAAAAAAAAAAACCCTGTCCCATAGCAGTTTTGACCGGACTGTGCCAGTCAGTTTGTTGTCTCGGGCTGGGTTCTGCGCAATGTCGCGCTGCACTAGCATGGGCTGCGAGGGCTGTATTTTATAGTAACTTCTCTAGACCAGCTGCAGAGAAAATTCAACAATAAAATTCAAATGATGTTTGTCATAAGCTTCTGCTTTTTCATCGCTACATTTGTGTACATGAAATGTAATATACTAGTGAGAATGTCCCCTGACATGGAGCTGATTTTTATATGCTTTAAATTTACCACTAGCTTTACAGATGCCACAATCTCTTTTATTCCAGTTCTAGCAATTATAACGTAATCTGTGCTAACACTGCAGATTACTAGGGCAATTTTGAAGATAAATGATCACATCTCCATTTCCATCTGCTGGTCCAATCAGGAAAATGGTGAGAATAAAACCTACCCCTTATATTGGTGCATTTTGGTGCTTGCCTGGCAGTCTACTCAGTCAACTGTATTGGGCCATGCACAGAACAATTCCCATGAAGATATGAGGAAAGCTCCCAATTCTCCGCCGCCTTATGTCTTCATTTTACAACATTATAAAGATCCAAGCATTTATCTTTCTCCATCATTGGGCATGCTCCCGCACATGAGTGACATATAGTTTTTTCTGCTTAATAGCAGGCTTTCCTAGATGTAAATTTGGCACGTTTCTGTCCCTACAGCTGCTGTAATTGCAAGCTCTGGTCAAAGTCCTTAGCCAAGCCACAGCCACAGGCAGTCTGTCTTGTCCGAGCACTACGATACAGCCAGGGCGCTCCTGTTTCATCTGGTTTTGTTGGTCTAAACTATACCCAGGTACCAGTTTGCAACAGACCAGGGTCGATAAAAGAAACAGGTTCAGAACATGCTTAGATGTCAGTTGATTTTAGAGCACAAACTAAACAGCCAAAACAAACACTTCTCCCTGCCAAACCAGACAGACTTCTCCCTGCCTTCCTCCTCCCCCTCTCTCTCTAAAAACCCTGTCTGATGAAGATTCTTCAGGAAAATTAGGTTTGCAAATCTCCTGAATATAATGATATCAGGTCGTGCGTAACTGCTCAGACATTTCTTCTGTCATCAGGTGTAAAGTTTCATACCGTTGAAATGCGTTTCAATTCAATGATTAGAAAACAAAAATATTTGGGGGATAAGCAAACTAGAAGAACAATGCAACTGTATTTTCAAGGGAATTATTTGCAGCACATTTCTACTAGTAATTATTTTTTGTTCTGGTTTGCAGCGCTTCCGCTTCTGGCATCTCATCTCCTTCACAGCAGCCAGCAATTGAATTAGAATCATTGCTGAACAGCAAGAAAATCTGTCATAGAAGCCATGTTGACAGACAACTTTGTTCTGTTCTCATTTCTATTTTCCCTTTATTGTATTTACATCTGAAAGTCCACACCTAGAAGCGAGCAGAAACAGACACAAATGGTATTTGTCTAGCCTCTTCCTCCTTTGTCCTCCTTTTGTCTTTAATAGAGCTTGCATTCAGCCGCTCGCGTCGGGAGGA
The DNA here is from genome assembly GCF_965638725.1 of Aptenodytes patagonicus. Lineage (NCBI taxonomy): Eukaryota > Metazoa > Chordata > Aves > Sphenisciformes > Spheniscidae > Aptenodytes > Aptenodytes patagonicus. The sequence continues at coordinate 8,191,060 of NC_134954.1, forward strand.
AATAGCCAGTCACCAGTCTTTACTACCCACTGTGTCTGGCAGCACGTCAAAAACCTACCTTTTCTCCAGCATGCTGCGGTAGTGGTGCATGTCTCCCATTATCATCCTGAATGACTAACAGGAGTAAAAGACGATCGAATTCTTCCTTTATAAGTACTGGATGTCGCTGTTTTTCTGTATGGTGCCGTGCTTCCCGGTATGACGTCACAGCACCAACAGCACCTGGTCCATGGACCTGTCATTTGAAGGCCAATCCATCAAAGCTGCCTTTCACAGAAAACCATTGCAGATAACATGCGGTGGGGGTTTTTGTGGGTTTTTTTCTTTCCCTTGGACAAGCCCAATGTTTTACTACATAACTTGTTGTTTATATAATGCTTTCACAGACACAAGCAGGCACCGAGCCCTCCGTAGTGCTAAGTGCTAATAAAAGCTGGTAAAAGGGCGGTTTTGCCCCCGCCATGATGTTGCATACCCTAAGGTTATAAAAATATTGAAAATCCTAAGGGTGAGAGAAGCTGAGGCAGAATTAGTGAAATAAATGCATCTCCTCCTCTTAAAACTGCAAAATATAAAGACTACCAAAGATCACCTCCAGACAGAAATACCCTTCAGAAGTTGATTGGCAGAAGAAAACTGCACACAGCAAGTTTGATGCGGCTCATGTCTGGCAGAGATAGGGTATTTTCAGATAAAACAACTCCCTCCAAAACTAAAGAACAAAAAATTTCTGCTAAGAGCTGCTTCTGCAGAAATCAACACATCCTGTTTGCTCTATAAAGCACACGTATGGAGGACCACTCAGCAGCCTCACTGACTGAAGCCAACTTATAATTAATTCACCGATGTCTTTTAATCTGTGGCACCTCAGATAAAAGCACTGCCATGGAACAAGCTACTAATCCCTTTGCAGCAAGGATGGATCTGGCTCACAATATGTCCCACAGGTTCTTCTGGGGAAGCGAACCTTTGTGGGCTGGTGACTTGTTTTGACATACAGCGCGGTACAGATCATACGGTGGCCCCGACTTCACAGCTCTGCACGTATGAATAATGCAGGGCTACGCTGTCAGAGGCAGGAACGAGCCCTGTCACCGCTGATGCCAGAGGATGAAAACCACCATGCCAAAACACCACCTTTGTGTTGTGGCTGCTCTTGGGAAGTTTCCTTCCCATTTCTGTCCCTCTTCCACAGAACAAAGACCGCTGACATACATTTATGTTAGGAAAGGAAGGAACACAACATGCTTCCTATCCTTACACACCCACAGAAAACTTCTCCTCATCTAGACCTGGTTTATTAAAGAAAATGAAAAAGGGATCTGAAAGCCAGGCCAAAATGCTCACAAACTTCTGGAGCCCAATAGGCCTAGGCAGTCACGGTAAGTGAAGTGGGTCCTCACACATCTATGGCGACCATTATTTGGACAAGTTCATTCAGATCTGTGTTTTCTGAGGCATCCCACATCTTTCAGCTTTCTGAATTGTTCGCACAAGCTTTGCAGATGTAGGACCTGCACGGTACCAACTGAAAGCAAGTACCTGTTCTTAAAGCAGAAGTGAAAAGTTCTCCATCTCCAGGACCAACTTTGCCCCTTATATATATTTTACAGTCATATTTACATTTATATAGTCAGAAGTCAAAAAAGGTGTATAAGATGACAGTCAAACACAACGCAAAATTTGTTCTCTTGCATGAAAACTATTCAGTGAAAGACCAGGTGGTGAAAACTGGAAAACACCATTTGATATTTAGCTCCTTGGTGAAGCTTTTTTCCTCAGCAGAAAGCAAGATTCACTGGGGGGAAAAAAATGGGTTTTTTTTCCTTCAGGAGCAGTACTCAAATGCAGAAAGACATTTTCTTTCTGGTGACAGTGACAGCTCCTCAAAACACATTGGCTGCATTTTATTTGAATAGACACCTTTTTTACATACTCCGATAACATAACATATATCAGGCCCATTACTGACACAGTTATTGGCATCATGGGTAGCTTTAGACAAAAATCGAGGACTACCGCACTAAGACAACTACTAGTCTTGCTGATTGGTCAGATCACATGGGAAAATGAGTGACGTGATCAAGCTGGACTACATGCTCAAAGCCCATTAACGTCATCTCTTTTAGGATCACCTTTAAAGCCAGAGCTCTCTGATACTTGGAATTTTTCTACTTTACTCTCCCAGTTTACATGCTTTAGAGTCATGCAGCGTGTGCAAAGTTTCCACTTACACACACCTATGCACACACAGATCATCCCATGTTAAACAGAAACAAGGTGCATGCAGATTTTCATGTGTTCGTAGATCTATACATGTACACGCACAATAAGTCTAGATTGCGGAGAAGTGATTTGAGAGAAATGGTATGTGTTAGTGTGCAACTATTTTGAAACAACAAAACAAAAAAAAAAAATGAAGTGCTCAATAAAATGGCTTGGCATGAAAAGTGGTTGTAGAAAGCCATGAAGATAGTTAACTTTTATCTTTTGATAAAAGTGAAATTATAAATAATTGTATTCCATGAAGATAGTTAACTTTTATCATTTGATAAAAGTGAAGTTATAAATAATTGTATTCACTGAAATCTCAACAAGAACCAAGTGAAAATATTTTTTGTTTTTTGACTAACCTTAACATTCAGATCACACATAAAACTAAAAAGGGTTTGTATATAGGCATGGGGAGGGAACATTGTGGTGTATATTTTTAGATACGATCACTTAAAATGTTATTGCAATGGGGAGAAATTGTCTATTACTATAGAAAATAATTCTCATTACCTTGTCAAACCCTTTCAACTGGATGTTTCTGCCTTGTAACTTCACAAATGACTTTGTGTAAGCAGAGATATCATTCATCTCTAAATCCTATGACATCGGTGTGCCACCCAAACTTCCTCTAATAATACTGAAGTGATCTGTCCTTTTCCCTTTTAAGTCACAACATTTAAGAGTATTGCCAGATGAGTATAAAAGGGGTTTCCATTCACATGCCATTTTTTCCACTTGGTTTTGTTTAACACATGTCGATGTCTTTAAAATGCAGAGAAACCACCGCTAAGAAATAGCTGGCCCGTGGGACTGGAAAGGTGATCTGAAGGTTTGCCCTGCTGGGTCACTTGCTCTGTATCCGGCTCACGTCTCTGGTTGACAGTAAATTAAAGTTACTGCCATTTGACAGGTGTACAGCAGCCTATGTAAAATGAGTTGGTGTGACGAGCGCTGCTGTTGGTAGGCAGGTGTCCGCACCACACCAGCATGCTCATGGCCAGCGCTCGCCTTGGCAGTCTCAGGAGAGAGCTCAGGAATCACCCAGACGCGGAGCAGAGTCTGCGCTTTCGCTCTTACAGGTGGCCCTTCTGCTTCGCGGTCGAAGCACGTGGGCAGTACCGCGGAGGAAAGCGCAGGACTTCACTCCATGTGTGGAAGCACTTCCACTTTCACTGCCAGCAGCTGGCTATGTACTATACGTTAAGAACTTAGCATCTGAATTAAAAAAATAAAATAAAATAAATAAAATTATTGTGCCATTATGTAAATATTACACATCACCCTGATAATCTTAACAGAAAAATAGGTATAAAAATCTAGATCGGTGATTAATTGTGGGAGACCATCTTGCCTGGTTTCTTTCAGTATTGGAGTGGCAAACGGCTCCTCGCTGTAAGGAGCCCAGAGACGGCTTTTTACATGCTCCCTGTGGGAAGCTGGATGCCTTCAAAGGAGTCAGAAGGGAAAAACGCAGGAGGCATTCTGGCTCTGCTTCTTTCTCTGCTGTGGCCAGCAGCGCCAGGAGGGCTTGTTTGTAAGAAAAGAAAAGGAATCCCAAAGTGATCAGATGAAGAACAGCACAAAAATGCAACCGAAAAAAGATCAGTTAAAAAGGGGAAAACTGTTGACTTTTCCAAACTCCCAGAAATCCACACCTGATATTATAACATCATTGTAGAAATGTGATGTTTCCTCACTTGGAATTACTTGCTTTGTCCCCATTTATTTTTATTATAAATATAGAAAGCATTTACCTTAATTTAAGACCCAGGGGACATTAAATCACCACAAAATAAGAAATTGTCTGCAAACTCAGTGCTGTTGTTATGAACAAGACTGCGATAGAAATCCAGGGAAGTAAATGTGGGTAACGAGACCGCTTTCAGGTACATGACAGAACAAAGTTAAAAAAAGAGAATCAAACTCATGCTTCAGGAAAATCTGGAGATAACTGGGAAAACAACAGTATTTCACCATGGGCAGGTTACATGAGTGATTACTGAGACAGGGTATAGAAAGGAGGTCAGAAAACATTGGCAGAGAAATTGCTTTCATCAAATGGTCAAAAAGTAGTGAAAAAATAAAATCTGCTTTATGCCAAACCGATACGTCTTTCTTGACTGAAATAAAGTGTTTTGTTTCAAGATTGTTCTTACATTTGGGGTTTTTCCCATTCCTTTAGTTCAACTTAGTTTATAATAATCAATAGAAACAGCTATTTTAAGAATCAAATTAAGCATTATGCAAAAAGTCCAACCCAGCCCATAGCAGTCAGAATGCAAGGAGTTTCTCTCACCTTTGTCTGAAACACCTCTGCCTCGCTCAAAATAATTGCTTGGCTATTTGGAACGTAAGTCTATTATGATAGAGAAATCCTATGTTTGCATGAAGGTCATTTCTAGAAACCGCCAGGTACAGGGCACCAGATGACAGAGGTTCATTTATCCCGTCCGCTGTGTCAATTTCTATGCTTTTTTCCAAAATTATGGTCTTGCTAGAATTTCTGAAACATATCTCTTTTTTTCCAACTTGTGATTTTCCAACTAAAACATTGGTGTGTTATCAACATTGTTCTCACCCTAAGTATTTTCGTCCTGCATTTTTATGCTTCCACTCTTTTGCAGCGTGTAAGGTAGCTAAGCAAGATCAAGTACTGTGTTAAGAGTTTCAATAAACTTACTCTGCAAAGCAACATCTTTCTTAAACTCTAATCTTTACTGTTCCACTACTCTGACAGTTGCTATTGAGCACTACAAGAAGAAGAATTAGGTAATTGTATCTAATTGTGTTCTCCCTGACTGTTGTTTAAACAAGGAAAGCCTTTCAGTTGTTGTGGAAAGTATTAACAGCAGACCTTTGCTGACCTTCTAGAGCCGTTTGGGAAAACTTGACATTACACAGAAGCTTACTCAAACAAGCTATAATTAAGTTGAGAGTGGAGTGACACCACTTACAAGAGAAAACTAAGTATGGCCATTTAATCCAAAAATTACTTAAGGACTCCTGGGAGCACAAAAGTTTACCTCTACTAAAATAATTATGTTTTGCCATTAGATGAAAAGAGGGTACAAATGGAATATGCGTGTTCTTTTCAACATCACTACCCTTTGCTGCTCTACCAAAACTGGAAGGGGCAGTGGAAAGACCTTTCAAACTAATGTTTTGCATTCAATTAGGTAGAAGCATCTGCTTTGCCCTTAAATAATCTGCCAATCATTCACAAGATAAAGGACAAATTCTGACTGCTGCTGCGAACCCAGAAGTCCCAAGGACTAACAGAAGTATAGATGCCTTGACTCTCTGAGGTTCAGGACAACGGCGTCCTACCTCTGGCTTAGCATATGAGTCTCTCATCTATTCCCTCCTTTGTCCGTCTCTCCCACTATCTTACTTTTACCTTTCACAGCAAATATTTGTTGTTAGTTGTCTCTGGAGTCAAAGTGTACATTGCATAAACTGCAGGATGTGTGTCAAAAATAAGAACAGTGCCAAATTTACAACAGTCCTGTCTAAAATATTAAGCATTTATGTTTACGTGAAGGTTACTTAGGAAATGCCTCACACACATCCCTCCTTTTACAAAATTCCTACTTTAATATTCTCAAAACTCAAGCATATAAAATTGTTCCCAAAATATATACTGTAATCTGTGTATCTCTTCTAGCTCTCTCTGAAATATTAAGTGAGGCATTTCTTGGAAAAGAACAGGCATCAAAAGTCAGACAGCCAAAATCATCCCCCTCAGTTACAGATTCAATGGTATCAACTTCTCAGATGGTTTCACTGCACCAGACACAATCTCTCCATTCAGAGCTGCAGGAACCAGCCATGCTACCCAACTGTCCTGGTCTTATTTTACATTCTTCTCATGCTTTCTGCTTTGCCAGTCATGCCAGCTTTCATGCCCCTTTCATCTCCTTCCCAAAGGCCACCTTCTGTGCATCCGCATGCATGAAAACGATTTCAAATCTATTTGCCTTCAACATATTTAAATTATTCCTATAAAAGCTCACTCCTTCAACATTGTCTATAAAATTCTAGATTGCAGTCTTAAAATATTTTTAATGTTCTACTCCTTATCGCTAAATATACATCCAAAACTATGAAAGACCTCCAGAACCTGGAGCTAAATGAATTCTGACAAGTTGAGCATCTGACCAGTGGGAGCAGATAATCATATTCCTGTAATTAAGGACTATTTTAATGCCCATATACATAATTTGACTTATGCCTCTTTTCAACTATATATATAATTGTTGTGGTTTAACCTCAGCCGGCAACTCAGCCCCACCCAGCCGCTCGCTCGCTCCCCCCCAGTGGGATGGGGGAGAGAATCGGAAGGGTAAAAGTGAGAAAACTCATGGGTTGAGATAAAGACAGTTTAATAGGTAAAGCAAAAGCTGTGCACACAAGCAAAGCAAAACAAGGAATTCATTCACTACTTCCCATCGGCAGGCAGGTGTGCAGCCATCTCCAGGAAAGCAGGGCTCCATCACGCCTAACGGCGATGGGAAGACAAACACCATCACTCTGAACATCCTCCCTCTTCCTTCTTCCTCCCCCAGCTCTATATACTGAGCATGACATCCCATGGTATGGAATGTCCCTTTGGCCAGTTGGGGTCAGCTGTCCTGGCTGTGCCCCCTCCCAGCTTCTTCTGCACCTCCAGCCTTCTCAGTCGGTAGAGCATGGGAAGCTGAAAAGTCCTTGACTAGTGTAAGCACTACCTAGCAACAACTAAAACATCCGTGTGTTATCAACATTGTTCTAGTCCTAAATCCAAAACACAGCACTGTACCAGCTCCTAGGAAGGAAATTAACTCTATCCCTGCCGAAACCAACACAGTATCCACCCCTTAGGATACCACATTGTGCCCAACGTGGGGCCTAAAGGGTTCAAGATAATGACAGGTTTGATTGGAATGTGCTAGATCGAATTTATACCTGTTACAGCTGTTTAGCTATTAAGTGGCAGGCTCCTGTGTTTGCCATGGGGCTTGCTTGCCTTACTGTATATTAAAGTCTAGTGCTCGTTAGTGGCTGTTTTTTGCTTTTGCTGCTTGCTGTACTGCTGTACTGCTTATCATCTCACTCTGCTGTGCCTGGGAACATTTTGATAACAGCAATGGCCATGCGCCTGGGCTGGCGGATGGCCAGGGCATCGCTGCTGTTTCTGTGCTGCTGTACTGGACAGGCTGGAACTCCAGCGTGAACTCGAGTCGAAGGGACTGTGACCTGTGGATGAGTCCATGCGGGAGCAGGACACCCCAAAGCGTCTGTGGCCGTGGATAAGCCCATGCCAGAGCAGGTACATCACGAAGTGTCTGTGGCCGTGGTTACACTTGTGCTACAGCAGGTTTACTTCTGAAGGGACTGTGGCTGTGAATAAGGCCACGCTGGAGCAGGTGTATCTCTGAAGGCATTGTGGCCCATGGAGAAGGCCGTGCTGGAACAGGTGCATCTCAAAGTGACTGTGGATAAGTCTATGCCGCAGCAGGTGTACCCCTGGAGAGACTGTGGCTCATAGATAAGGCTCCATTTGGAGCAGGTACAACCCTAAGGGACTGCAGTCTGTGGATAAGTCCAAGCCAGAGCAGGGGCAAGGGGAGGAGTTCATTGCAATGTTAAACCCTATGGTCTGGTCCAAAGGGACGAGGGGTGGAGACTGTAATGGAAACACCTTTCAATTGTTGTAACCCAGGATTTGAGTTTTGCGTTATAGGAATTACTATAGCAGGAACCACCTGAACCAATGGAGGACAAGCCTTACAAGAAGCAGTGCAAGGGCAGCAGTGACCCGACCTGAGCTGGCTTTGGTGCCCAGTAACTCCATGCAACACACCACCTCTCCTGTCCTGAGTGACCACCATCACAGATGGAGCCCAAAGTCATGGACTAAATGAACTCAATGGATATTTCATGGACATTTCTGGACATTTTACGGACATTCCACAAGGGTGGTCCATAGACTAAGGGAATGATATCTGTGTGTTATATCAAAGGATGGAAAGTGGGGCGGGTGGTTAATGAGGTTGTACTGGAAAATATGGGACTTGAGCATGACGTAGATGGTATAGAATAAGGGGTGGACACTGTCCTGGTTTCGGCAGGGATAGAGTTTAGTATAGTTATAGATAGATAGTAAAGCTTTTGCTTTACCTATTAAACTATCTTAACCCATGAGATCTCACTTTTACCCTTCTGATTCTCTCCCCCATCCCACTGGGGGGGAGTGAGCGAGCGGCTGGGTGGGGCTGAGTTGCCAGCTGAGGTTAAACCACAACAATAATATATGCCCCAAACATCTTGTCATTCATTAACATTCAGACTGTGAGTACAGAAATCCCTTTTCCCTGTTTACTCAGTGAGGTACTTTCATGTACTAAGCACAAAGCAATTAATAGCAAAAACCCATTTACTGAATATCTACAGGTCAAGAGCCAAAATTATTTCTTCTGGTTATACCTGTTTCTGTATTTTGAACTGCCTCTAAACACATCATGTTTGTAGGAAAGTACAGAAGAACTAGAGGGCCACTGAGAGTACCAAGGTGATTTGTGAAAAGTTTTAAATTTCACAGTAGTGCCCCCGCTATGATTGTTGTACCGCCACTGTAAGATATCCTTTTGAAGGGTATTCATCCACATAATTTAGGTGCCTGAAATTGTAGGGTGTGAATTAGGACAATAGTTTTCCTATCGCTCCTCCATAGTCTCTGGAAAAGGTAGGATCTTCTGGATGACAGTTCAGAGCAAAATCTTATTTTCTCCCTCCAAGAACTTGTCTCCCTCAAATGCCCCTCAAGAAAGCCCAAAAAGTCAAGTCAGCTAACTTAATTACCAAAAATCAGGCTTTCTTCATTCCCCTTTGAGACTACTGCTTGCAAGAATGCAGTATTTCAGAAGGCAATAAAAGATGGTAGATTGATTTGGGGGGGGGGAGAAAATTGTTTTCTTTTCATCCAAATTTGTTCCATTGTAAGAAGGTTTTTGCAAACACATTCAACCAAAACAGGTTGGAAGTAAAACAATTTTAAATTATTTTTATTTTTTAAAAGATATAATGGCATAGTATGAAATGCTTTCAAATTCTTGCAAACCAAACAGCAAGGGAAAGGATTTCTTTTAATGCATCCAGAACAACCTCTTCTCTCTAATGCAAAAAAAATTACATAGTAACCTAGCAAATCAATATAAAGTCCTTTTATGGTGGATCTATTTGTGGGTGATTCTTTGATGTTATCCTTTTTGATACACAGTAGGAGCAGAGGGTTAGGGGTAACTTTTCTATTCCCCAGAATTATTCTGCTAGCGAACTAGATGAAAGAATTTTCATTGGAATGAAGATTTTTGAATTCAGTAGAAAAGCCGTCCAGAACAGAGCTCCCAAAAATACTTTTGTTGTTGAAAAATGTTATTTCTCGGCACTAGAACGTTCACAAGTTTTCATTAAATTCAGGCAAAAGGATATCTGGTAAAGAAGATGATGAAGAAAGTGAGATGACACGTAATACATGTCCCTTGCATACAATATAGGCTGGTAAACAGGGCTCACCCGGGAGGCAGAACAGGACTTCACGCAGAAGGGAACTGAATCTAGCTTTTCTGCATTTCAGGAGAGTGTCCAAATCTGCAGTCTACATAGCCAGCCTCTGTCACTCATCCAAACTCTTCTCTTCATTTTCTCCTATGTTAGATTAATTTCTGTTCATGGGAGCAGAAGAATGGCTCAATAGCAGAACAATTGAATTCAGGTTCCTTCCTCCATTGAATATCTCATTATTTGGGATACAAACAGAAGTTATCTGGAAGGATTAGGCAGCAGCCTAGTGGTTAGACATTCTGACCTCAGATATCCAAGCTGGGACGGACTTGAATGTAGTCATCCCAAATCCTGACTGCTATAACCTGACATAAGCCTGCTTTGGATTTTTCACAACTAGATTTCTAGAGCACTTAGTTTATAGCCATTCGGTGCAAAAACTTTGTGAAATCTCAAAATGATTTCCGATACCTGCAAATCTATTTCATCTGACATTTGCGGTTCCAGTTTTATCAACAGTGTCATGAAACCTCTGAAAGTATTTTACAGATAGTGAGCTATAGAATCAACTTGAAAATACACTTTCATTGTGCTCTCAGAATCTCACAGAATTAACTGGATTTGTACTTTGATGTAGAGATGAGAGGAAAGTTTTTAAGAGATCTAACCTTTATTAAGTTCAGATGAAATCTACATTCAGTACTAAAATAAGATGCTATTGCCTAAAGGAAGCTGAATTTACTTCCTGATAAATGCATTTTAAAGTCTTAAATTTGCTTTTACCCAAAACAATGCAAAAAGCATTTTGTTCTCTTTCCTTTTCTATAATGAAGGATTATATTGTTTGGCACATCAGAGAAAAATACCATAAACATATTCCATTTCTGTTTTATTCCTTTGATTTTTTTTTTCCCTAAAAAGCACCCAATTACTTAGTCCTCATTTTATTCACGGCTTTAATAATTTAAAAAAGCAGTTATAAAAAATAAAACAACCAACAAATCATAAAACACAAATAAGCCTATCTGACAAATGTGAACTAGAAGAAGAGAGGAAAAAAATCCTTGTTTCTAAACCACAGATTACTATGTAGATATTTTGTTTGTTTTATAAAAGGCCTGATAGATGAAAAATTTATGTGCCGCCTTTGTGTAGAGACAGAGAATTAAAGCTCACTATAAATGTAGTCTCTCTTGATACTTCTGGCCACAGTCAAATTAAGAAAACTGTTTTGAAGCAGTGAAAGCTAGTTGTGGCATGGCTGCCCTTTTCTGTTGTGCCTCATACCAGAGTTCTTGAGAAAACAGAGTAACCTTTGGTCCAATATCAATTATACCTAAAAGGATGGAGGCAACTGAAATCAGGGAATGGGATAAAAACAAAGACCTTTGCTATGCATTTGCTTTTCACAATACCCAACTCGCAGATGCTACGTAAGGCTCGAGATGTGTTGACACAGAGGAGCGTCAGCTCCAAGGCAAGAGGACAACGAGGACACACTGAAATGTTGTCCACCAGAAGAATTTTCCTTACTTGCAGAAATTTCCTACTAGGTTTTTGTGAACATTTTATCTCACCAAACAGCCCACTGAGGACGTTGCAGAGAGCAGGTTTCCTGGGACTGTCATCCGCCCTACAGCAAAGGGAGGCCCCAAGCTGGGGTGGCCGGAGCACACCTTTCCTGTTCAGATGGCCTACAGTACTTGCATGGTGTATTCGCCAGTAACTGACCCTAAATCTCCAGAGGTGCCACCCAACAAAATAATTTGCCATAGAAACTTGGGAATTTAGGCAGTTGACTTTAGACCTGTGAAGACCAGCAACGTGCATCAAAAATTACTTACTGGTAGCAACAAACAGCATGTTCTCTGTGATAACCAATTCACGGATATCAAAACAGTTACAGTCACTAGAAGCCGAAAAGCCTAATCTGCAGCTATCATTATATTGTAATCTCAGTATTTTCTTCTCCGACATCTCAAATTATTTGTTTATGCCCATGTTACTTGGCAAAAAAACAAACTCAATGCTTCTGATAAGAAGTAGTTTGTTAGGAAACAGGGCAGTGCCCAAATATTTGTCATTTGTATTGATTCCTGCTTTCGCATTTATTACCGCTTCTGTGGTATACTGAAGGGGAAGAGTAGAATGAGGTTTATCTTTCTATACACGATACATTGGAGCTGAATGATGACCAGCTTCTTACTGAGTCACTGAACAGATTTTTCTGTATTTCCAATAAATTCAGTTTTGAACAGAAATTGAATTGCATCAATACATTTATTAAAACTCTGTCTTTTTCTTTTATATTTTAAAGGACATAGTTACATGGCATGAAATCAGGCATTGCTAAAATTAGGCAATGTATAATAAAAAGCATTGTACAATCCTATCACCCAAAGTTAAGTTAAGCATGTTCCTAAAAACTCCTTATTTTGTGTGAAATATTGTGACCTTCCATTTAACAGTGGTGCCATAACAGTTGTTCTGTGTTGTGTAAGAAATATTACTACATGTCTCCATGTAACTCAGCTCACACCAACCTAAATATTTGATACAATATTTTACAGTTTGGGGTTTAACATTAGTTTTAAATTCCCTAAACTAATAAATGAATCTTTAAAACTCACAAAACAAAACAGTTACCCAAGTGGAAAACATCTTAAAAGCTCTCCGTAGTTGGGAATAAAGCTTTATTAAATACAACTGTTCTGACACGATGGATGTACTTACCATAACACCTATGGGCTTACACTATTACTGCTCTCTTGAACAATTCCCTAAGTGGAAATATATAATTTAGCACACCAAGGTCTCTCAATATATACTCTCTTACAAGTTTGTCAGTGCCTAGCAGCTCTAGCTAAGTCCTTGGTGGGAAGCACCTCTGTCTGTCTTTAACAAAAACAATGTAATTGAATTTAGAAGGTTTGTTAAGTAGTTTATATAAATATACTAAAGGCGTAAAGCCTAGTGTCTGGAAAATTCCGTTACTGACTTCCATACACCAGTGCCCTCAACAAACCGAGCAGAAAGACTTGGTGGGGAATGGTGGGGAGGACTGAACAATTTCCAAATAAGTTTCGGTTGAGTCTCTTCAGTTCATATATTATCTCCATTAGCATATCAGGAAAGTTTGCCTGAAGAAAGTCTTGATTAAGGACATATCAAAGAAAAATATATTCAGGCAGAGAATTTTCTCAAAGTAAAATAAAATTTCATTCACATACATGTTGTTTAGCTATAAGAGGAGCTAATCCATGAGAAAAATAGGAAACCCTGCATTCAGGAAAAATATGAGTCATCAAACGGCCTAGACAATACTGCATACTGAATCCAAAAGCAAATTAATTCTTTGTTGTGAATAGTCTGCCCAGTTACAGTCAAAAGAATCCACGGCTGCTTTATGCAAGCAGAAATCTTCCATGTGAATATCATGAATCCGTGTTCACTGACAGCATGAAATTTCCCTAGTAACTTCAGTCAGCTTTCACTTAGGTTCTAAACAAGAATTGCTATGGTGGAATATATTTTTCAAAGTTGCATGACACCCTCCTGTGACATCACCTCTAATGTTCCAACCTTTACCAGGGAAAAGGTAAAACAACAGTATCTGAAAAAACCTAAGGGGATACATAAGAAAGAATCTGACTTCATATATATATATATTTGTCTTTAAAACACTGCTCCTTACTGCACTGCTTTTCAACAAAAAAGATATTTTCAGAATGTGTTTGTAAAACATGAAGGTACAAGCGGTTTCCTACACAGCATAAATCCCTGGCAGTGCTCCCCTGCAGAACTCGCTCCTTCCCACTCCCAGTTAGTCTTGCAGAGTAATGAACAAAGTAGTTTCTGTTTTAACACACAATGGAAAACAATTATTCTTGTATTTTGCACATTTATTCAGGCGTTTTACATTTGTGTCTGTAGTTTCCCTAAAAATGGAAACGTTGAAGATATACTACTTCCTATTTTAATCCTGACACACTGTAATATTTTTGTAGTATTATATTGTTTTGTTGATGTATGTGTAGAAATGGAAATTCAAGTCCACTCTAAAAAGCTGTGGGAGAGGGAAAATACTTCACATGGGTAAGTCATAAAACAAGTGTTTGTCATGGTCAAAATAAAACATTTTCCATGACCATATATTTCTTTCTTATTTCAACATACTGTGGCCCAACTAAAGAACAAGCAGCAAGACTCAGAATACAAAAGAGTTTTAGGCACAAGTATTTCTTTTGCTTCCCTTGCAATGTGAAGGTATCTTAATTTGAAAGAAAATGCATCCCAAGTGCCTCTCAACATTTAAAGAAAAAATTCACTCTGCAAAGCATGTTAAACATAATCTACACCACACCACGCTGCAGGTGAGGCTTGCCAGCCCAATCTGACAGGCATTAAAAAAAAAAAAAAAATAGGCATGCCTCCTGCTAAAACAGAGGGATAACTGCTCCTGTCCTTTGTGCTACATGCATGGGGAGCGTTTGGAGCCTGCAGTCACCTGCATCTCACAAGAGCCATTACTAATTATTCGTTATTAATAATTACCTTTAGGGAACCTAGGATCAAAGACCGGACCAAATACTGTTCCCCTATATGACAGACTGCAGGGCCCGCTCCAGCCCTTAGCACTTCAAAGTGCCTATGGGACGAGGAAGGTTGACTTTGGGCCAGCAGCACGAGGGCTACAGAGACAAGGGTTTGCCATTGCCTCCTTCTGCCTTCCCCCTTTTTAACCGGCCCTCGTTAGGAGTGCTGTGGATGATGGGGGAATCCTGAGCTGACTGAATTGCAGCACGCAGTTGCATTTTAGCTGCTTTTAGGGGAGAGGGAGGCAATTTTTGCCAGATGTGTCCTTGGGGAACCTTTTTCCTCTTTCCTTTCCTCGCCTTCCTTCCAGAAGCATCTCCAAACACCATCCACCACGTGTAGCGGTAGGACTGCCCGAGTACCACTTTGTGTTATCAGTCCGTGCTGTCGTAGTGCACTTGATTCGTAATCACTGTCAAAAACAGCTGAGGATGGTGAGGAAGGGGTGTCTGTCTGTCAGAGCCACGCTGTCCCCCCACGCTCCCCTTCCCACAGGAGGAAGCACTTGGGCTCGCAGCAGTGATTCTGGGACCAGTTAAGGGCTGGGAAGAGGGACCTCCCTCATGCAGGACAGATTGTGGAAGTACGCTTGTCTTGAACGAACAAGTTCGATTCTCAGAGATGTTAAGTTAACACATATGCAGCCTGGTTAAACCACACTCTTAAATCTTGTCTGTCTTTCTTCACCATCTGTGACAAGGTTTTTCTCTTTGAAACTATTAAGAAAAGTTGACCTTTTGTGCTTACATGCATTTCCTCTGTTAAGTTTTTAGACTCATCATCCTACCATGTCACTGCTTTCCTGAGGAGGACTATCGTGTATAAATAGCCAAGCTCAAAAGAAGATCCTTCTGATCTATTTGACAATTTGTCTTCCTTGATTATGTGAGAAGACAGTAACTTGTAAATTTTCTCCTCCTCAAAACTTAGCAGAGTTGAAGGTACTGAGCTATGTTGTTTAACGATTTCTAAAGGAGCCCTGATTTAAAGACTGGAGTAACTGCAAAGTTTGGAAACATCTGGTACTAATCTCGTACCTACTCCAATCTAAAAAGACTGATTAAACACTGCAGCAACAGGTGGTGCAAACACTAGTAAGTCAGTTTTAATAAGAGAGGTCAACACCTTCAGCTCCTCATTTTTCTTTCCATAAGTACTAATAAATTCCTCTCAACAGGTGTGGGTCTAGGATGTATAATTACATTGTTCGCAAGCAAAGGTCGAGTAGTTCTATGATAAACATCTCTTTTAAAAGAAAAGGAAAAAAACTTCCAATGTTTGAAATGTCATCCCTGACTTCCTCCACTATTCTCTTTTCATGTATATTTTTTGTGTCATGACTGTTTACGGATATCAGACTGGAAGAAGTACCACACACCGCTCAGTACTTTCCCAGGAAGAAAAGTCTTTTCTGGATTTACTACAGATTCTTGTCCAGTATGTTCTAAACCTTGGTCTTAACTAGCACAAAAGTTCAATTCCTTCTTGCATTCAGTGGATACCTATCCTTATTCCTACAAGATGGCTCTATTTAATTGCTGGTGGCTCTCAAAAGTGCATCAGTCTCCACTCTGCCTGATTAAATGACCGCTCGGGGAGGGGGAATATATAAAGTCTAGGACAAGGGAAAGAAAAAACACAAGAGTGGAGCCTGACTCTGCAGTCTGCCAGGGCTCTCCCTTCAGAGTAGAGAACCTATATTTTCCTTTCAGGGTGCTCAAGTACTTGATATGCTGCATGTTTAATTTTTATTTCTACATTGTTTGTTTGGCTTTCTTAATGTTCTTTGTAACAATGTAATGCTGGGACAAACTTTTCTTGGCAGCTGAACTGAAAATGACACTTTAGAGTTCAGTGTTCTGGTTTGAGCACAACCCAAGTGAAAGAGGAAAAAGATGCTCTAAAGAAAGCAAGATCTTTCAGGCCAAAAGGTATGTCGCTTAACTAAATGGTTCCTATGCCTTTTACAAGGGCTTTTCTTTGCCTGTTACATGGGCTATTTTTACAGAAATCCCAAGGGGGTATTTATTGTGGAAATAAGAAATAACAAAGCAAAAAAATATCAAGGGAGTGTTCAATATAACAATCCAAAAAAGAAAACAGTAGCGTCTGAATCAATAAAGAAAAACTTTGTCCTCCACCGTGCTGTGTAGGGGGTGGAAGGTCCAGTACAGAAGCAAATAAGCTAACAGTTATTATTCTGCAGGGACGGGAGTCTGAGTAATCCCTTATTCCAGTTGTTTGGCAACACTGCGCTGATTACAGCTGAGGGGTGGTTCTGCAAGCTGAGGAAACAAAACAGGGCACATTTACAGCAAATCATGAGAATACACAGAAAATTTGGGCTCCCCAGAGGTTCTGTTGGAAGAGGACAGGGCAGCCCGAGCCAGTCACAGCCCCGGGGAGAGGGGGCACCTGTGAGCTATACTGCAACAGGCATGCCCCAGGAACGGGCAGCCTCTCGCAGGGAGAGCGTAAGACTGCTATCCACGTATTGCTGTGACACGCTTCCAGCCAGAGTAAGTACAGAAGAAGGCTTTTTCTTGGCATTACAACCCACCAACAGAAGGAAAAATAGGTTTGCTCTCCTGCCTCCCATGGAGGCTGTGTTCGTCCAGCAGTGCCAGGCAACACGGCGCACACTCTGCATGCGTTGGCATGTGGTCTCTAGCCACCTTCGTCTGCATTTTGTCAAGTCCTCTCTGAAAATCTAACTGCATAAATACCCAGTGAATTCCTCCGGCCTACACTGCTACCCACAGCCCCAGCCATGCACAATCTCTTCCCCAAGCCACAAGGACTGTTCTTAATCAAAGCCTACGCCAAGACATCTTCCACTTGATGCCTTAAAATCAGGAGCTTCACCCTAAGAGTTTGGGATCAAGTTGGATTGCTTGGGTGAAACTGTGTGTGCTTCAAACCATTTAAAAAGTGCTGTTCCAGTCCTAAATGATCTCTCTTGAACTCAGAAACACCAAAAAAGACTCTGTAGAGCTTTCTGGATTCAGTCCCACATTCTTTTAGCACAGCTGGGTATCTGCTTTCTGACCAGGAAGTCTTTTTAGTTCTAAGAGCCTTTTAATGACTACTTGCTGTAGAACTACGCAGTTCTTTGTTTATTTATTAATTATGAATAATTAGAGATGATACTCCCAGGAGAAAGACCTTTTGTTTTTTCAAGGGGGCTATTTTAAGAACATTCATTTTTATATAAGACCCACTAAGTAATCCTCATTCAATCCATTCTCACCCAAAGCTTGGGGGTGTTTGTAAATGCCTATGTAGGCATGTTTAGAAGAACAACATAAAACAAAACACAAGACAATTGAATTCAAGAAAGAAATATTTTTTTTTTTCCACCTAAAAATCAGTAACACTAAAATCCAAGTAGAAAAATGAAAATATAGGGTTTAATAAAAGTCTGAGTGGCACTTCTTTTTCCTAATTCCTATATACCACTTGTGGCCTCAAGGAAACATACAGCTTTTGCTCCATTTTAATTACATGGATTTAAGAAAGCTATTATTAAAGCAGAACCTTCATGTTTTTTCAGCTATATTGATATAATGGTGTTAGTATTGATTTAGCTTACTCCTTTGAGTTTATGTTATGAATGATTTGCCTCCTCATCTACACTTCCTCACGAGACAGGAAAGAAAATAAAACCAAACAAAAAAGCCCCACACCACTCTGTACAGAAGTCAGACATTGCAACAAGGATTTTTTATTCCTATTTATGGCCAGAAGGAAGGGGAGATGAGAGAGGGAGGGAAAGGATTAGCATAGGTAGATAAAAAACACTTCATTACCAGGAAAAGAAATTCTTTCCTGGATACTCCTTAGTAACTTTACAGCAGCAAGACATTAAATTAATAGCAAAAACTTTTGCAAGAAAACATCCTTTTTTTTAAGATGGGGTCAGCCAGGCCATATAAGTTGTCAGCATTATTAATGTGATGGCACAATAGCTGATATAATAGCAAAAGAAAAGACATCACTCTCACTTTAAAAACCTGATGATCTAAAAGATGAATATCTTGTTCGCAGGATTACTAAATGATTCTTCTAATGCAGACATTTATAAATATTTTGTTAAGAGTCAAAATAAAAATTACTTTTGTTGGGCAAACCAAATGCACTTGAATCGAAGCATATTGTCCCACAGTAAATTTTAGAAATTTTGTAGAGAATACCTCATTGACTGTAAAACAAACAGTTCAGTGTCACGAATCAGAAAGACATACCACCAGCACTGTACCTCTGCTGTATAAGGGGTCCATTTTGATTGATGTTTCCGTCTTGCTAATTATACAGAACCAGCTTTCTGATAGACTTGGTCAAAGTGGGGTCGTGTCCTGGTTTCGGCTGGGGTGGAGTTAATTTCTTCCTAGTAGCTGGTACAGTGCTGTGTTTTGGATTTAGGGTGAGAACAATGTTGATAACACACCGATGTTTTAGTTGTTGCTAAGTCGTGCTTGCACTAGTCAAGGACTTTTCAGGTTCCCATGCCCTGCCAGCGAGAAGCTGGGAGGGGGCACAGCCAGGACAGCTGACCCCAACTGGCCAGAGGGACATTCCATACCATGGGACGTCATGCTCAGTACATAAACTGGGGGGAGTTGGCTGGGGGGGGGGCGGCGACCGCTGCTCAGGGACTGGCTGGGCATCGGTCAGTGGGTGGTGAGCAACTGCATTGTGCATCACTTATTTTGTATATTCTATTATCATCATCATCATCATTATTCTTTTCCCTTCCTTTTCTGTCCTATTAAACTGTCCACCTCAACCCATAAATTTTACTTCCCCACCCCCCAATTCTCTCCCCCATCCCGCTGGGGCAGGTGGGAGTGAGCGAATGGCTGTGTGGTGTTTAGCTGCCTGCCAGGTTAAACCACAACAGGTCGCCAAAGATATAGTTATGAATAATTTATTTGGGGAGTAGATTAAATTACACAATCTCACGCCACACTGTGCTGCAGGTGCCAGAAGTTTTTATGGCTCTAAGAAGGAATTTAGACAAAATTAATGGAAGAAAAATAAAGTACCATTAAAGACAAAGGCAAAACATCTAGCTCAGCAGATCTCTGAAGGCTATGGGGAAAAAAAGAAGTATACATACTTTCCATGATCTTCCACTTTAGAGGAAGCTTTTAGGCAGCTCTGTGTTTGTTTTCAGAAAGATGAGGTTTTGATTATAAATAAATAAAATGGGACCTGAAGCATTTACCCATTGATATCAATGATTTTTTTTTTCATTATTTACTATTTAAATTCAATCTGAGATGTAATTGCACACTTCATTATATTGCTCAGCAAATATCTGAAAGCCAAGTGCCTTTCATGAGACTGTAAAAGTGAAAGAGAAGCCAAATTCAGGGTTTTTTTAAGGCTAAATATGTAAACCAAAAGACAGAGTGGAGTCCATATCTCTAACTAGTGTCAGAGCCTAACTGGTGAAGGTCAACAGAGCTGCAAAATCCCTCAGGGAGGGATTCAACTCATTTTACTGTAATTGTCTAATTACTTAGGTGTTTAATCTCAAATAGTTATCTAGGCTCTCTTTAGAGTCAATGGAGGGAGCAAGGCAACCTCAGAAGGAGCTTGTACTGAAAGGAAGCTAAAAGATCAGCTGCTGAAAGTACCTGTGCAGTGATTACACGGGCACTTAAATGATGGTTTCAGTTAAAGTTATAACTTCTGGACAACAAAAATTCGGTGAATAGATCCTACCCATTATGTCTCCTTTCATGTCTAGTGCTCTCTGATCTGCTTAAGGGAGGGTTGCCTGCAGGTACTGCTGCAGGATCTGACCCAACTTTTAATGACACCATGGGAGTCTTTAGGAAGCGCTGGGTGAGACTCAGACCGAGGTAGAGTCCATGGCTGAGTGCTTGCAGCTCCCTAATGTAAAAAGAAAATCTTAGTCATTATTCCTTATGGGAGTGATACACAGCCTCTTACAAACTGAAAAGCCAATGCACATTTCTAATGCAGTCTCAAAAGCAGATCATTATGTATATCATTTTGTATAAACATAGTCATCAAGGGAATTTGGAATAGATTTATACCAACATTTTAATAAGTTTCATAAGAAAGAGGTTCATCAAATAAAAATAATGAATGATGGAATTAAAGAACCACTGAAAATTGCTAATGTGTTTAATCATCTCAACATCTATATTTATATATGACAAATTTGGATGATATAGTGGGTGTAATTCCATTTCAAGTCTCTGAGCAGGGATTGCATTTCAAGATACTCAACAAAAACAAAGCCAGAGCTTGCCTCGTCTGCAGGCAGATAGAAAGTAGGACTGTGACCATTTGTGTGAGAGTACTCGAAAGCCTCTCTGACATCCAGATACTCAGTTAATCAACCAGTAAAGTCATGTGTGAGCCAAAGAAAAAATGAGACCAGGGCTATATAGAAAATAAAGAGAATGCACAAAAAAGCTGTAAGGTGCCAGGGTTTATTACATTTTTCTATGACCCAGAACCACACCTAAATGTCTTGCTCACTAAGGTAGTCACTTAGCTGTGTTCACAGGTGCCAAATCCAACAGCGCATACACAAAGGACCCAAGCAAATACGGTTAACTCAATCTGTCCTGTGATCCTGAAAACCTGCTCGGTTGCCTCGCAGCACTGAGGGTTTCTAAGGACAAAAACAAGATCATAATTTCTGACCTTTGTGTTTACCGCATGATTATCATTCTTTTTTCTTTTGCTTTGACTCACAATATCTCATCTCTCCACCTTAAGCAGGACTACTCTACCTTGAAAAGAAACAAAGAAGATGCCAGGGAAAGCACATAGAATCATAGAATCATTGAGGTTGGAAAAGACCTCTAAGATCATCGAGTCCAACCGTCAACCCAACACCACCATGCCCACTAAACCATGTCCCTAAGTGCCTCATCTACTCGTCTTTTAAATACCTCCAGGGATGGGGACTCAACCACTTCCCTGGGCAGCCTGGTCCAATGTTTAACCACTCTTTCAGTAAAGAAATTTTTCCTCATGTCCAATCTAAACCTCCCCTGGTGCAACTTGAGGCCATTTCCTCTCGTCCTATCACTTGTTACTTCGGAGAAAAGACCAACACCCACCTCGCTACAACCTCCTTTCAGGTAGTTGTAGAGAGCGATGAGGTCTCCCCTCAGCCTCCTCTTCTCCAGACTAAACAGTCCCAGTTCCCTCAGCCGCTCCTCATAAGAGGAGCTGTTCTCCAGACCCCTCACCAGCCTCGTTGCCCTTCTCTGGACACGCTCCAGCACCTCGACGTCCTTCTTGTAGTGAGGGACCCAAAACTGAAGATACAGTTGCCGGGAGCAGAGCTCCCTGGCTGGAAGCATCACCTTGCACATCGGCACTAGCCCCATCTCTGGGTCCCCAGGCCTGTGTGAGGACATGACTCACACCATGCCCAAGTGCAACTGGTGTATTTTTTCAGACAGAAACACACCTGCAGACACAGCAGTCCAGCTGGACTGCTAAAACCCTGGTTTGGCAACCATGAACAAAAATTTCCAACAAGAAAAGACTTCCAGAAGAAAAAAGATGACATTTCTAAGGAAACATGGCCTTTCTGGGATACTCTACCCTCAGGCCTCCATCCCTTTTTCAGGTGATGGTCCTCTCCTGCCCTGTCCCACCACAAGGCTAACATCTCTCCCTATGGTAAGCAGCTCACCCTCACCCCCAGCCGCAGGAGGAGAGCGGCCGGTTCCAGAACCTCCAACAAAACTTTTGCCTGCTCTGCCTAAAAAAGCTAGCTGGGGTGAGCAAAGGTAAGAAAATCTGCAAACAGAAATCTTGAGCAGAGAACCTGGACGTGTCAAAGGCGACGAGGCTGCGTGATGGCCCTATTTATAACCGACCATATGGCAATTGATTTCCTGTTGCTCACACAGGGCGTCTCCGTGACTCCAGCCTCTGTGCTTCTTCCCACCTCACTCTTCTGCCAGGTTTATTTATACTTTTCCACAGCTCTGAAGGCAAATCAAGTTAATTGGCTATTACCCGAGATTAAGCAAAATAACTAAAAGAATCAAGAAAGAGAGAATATAATGCTCTGATTCACTGTGCATCGCTCTCCATGGGAGCTGTGAAACAACATGATAATTATTCCTGCACAAAGCAAGGAAGGCTCTACATTTTCTGCTGTACGCGGGACTGAACAACAGTGCAGGTCTATACCTGTGTAACTATTCAAATGCTCATTCTTACCCAGAGTTTCACATAACTTTCCATTAAAACTGACATCTCAATTTGAGACATACTTAGCACCCCCAAAACTAAAGAATCGTCTTAAATGCCTGCCAATTTTGCAACCGCATGATGAAAGAAATAACAAATTAAATTATTTTTTTATTGAACACTGTACAATATTAGTCCATTTGGAATAGAGATAAGGAATTAAAGAGCCAAAAAGGCCTTTCCAGTCACTGATCTAAGATGAAGAGATGCCTGGGGGGAAGAGACAAATTTGGAGTGTAGGAAATGAAAAACAATTAGAAGAATTAAAATAATTGTATTTTCCATGAGGGGAAAATAGAGATATGGGATAAATTACTAAGATGGGTTTCTAGAACAAACAGTGCAGCATTCAAAATGGTAATAATGGGGTTTCAAGTAGAGCTATGAGAAAACCTGCTTAGTGAGCATAAGCCCAACTTACAAAAAAAAATTCTAATCACAAATTTGGTGAACCTAGGGAGAGGTTAATTAAGGCTAGCAGAAACAAAGAGGGTAAGGGCAAGGCCTACTGCAGCAGTTTGCTCCACCTTATCAAATTTCCAGCAACTGAAAACAAAAGAAAGACTGCAGAGAGGGAAGCAATGAGTGAAAAGAGGGGAGAAAGCAACATTATCATGTTGCCTTGTTCTACACTTAACCTATCTCCCAACAAGACTAAGTGATGCAATCTGCACAGGGCATCTGTGGATGTAAACAATTTTATGAGCTACAATTCCTTTGAAAATGTGGTGTTGATCTGCTAATTAGTAAGAAGATAAACATTTCTGACAGGTGAAATATATTGTTATATTGTTAATTGAGTTGCACAGAATAGATTGGACAAAGCAGTATATTCTCTCTCTCTCTCTGGGGCTGGAGTTCAATCCTTTCATTTTTTGCTTCCCTAAATACTAAAAATAGGTTGAGAATCAAAGAACAGCATCCTACAGCGTAGGGTCCCGGTGCTTAAGCTGGTTTCCTTTAAAACTCCAATCCATTTACCTGCAGATCAAAAGTACGTGATACTCCTGTCTCTTAATCATATGCAATAAAAACCCTTAGAGAGATTTGGAAAAAAAGAAAAAATCCGGAGAATGATCCATCACTGTCTAATGCAGGTTGCCCTCTTTGAAAGTACTCAGTCTTGCCCGCTTTTAAAAGGTGGGATGCTGTACTATTACACAGATGATAGCAGACCTCATCCAGGTATCAATTTCTCAATTCCTTGCCTAATAATCTGAAATACTATCTACAGCAGTACTTGCAGAAATAGCCAAGACTCAGTCTTGGAGACAAAATAGCCCAGATCCCCACATTTTTGGTAGTACTAAACACTTTTAGCTGACAGTGGCTACGTCTAAACTACCAAATATCAAAACACATCAAAATCACACCTGTAGACCGCATCAGTTAGTGCTAGGAGCCCAGTCTCACCACTGTACACGTTTTAGGGGGGGCTACTTTAGACTAGCACCTGCAGACTCCAGAGGAGCCCCAACAGGAGGGGAGCATCAGCACAACCAGCTTTTCCAGCGGCACAGGCTGCCAAGGACCACTGCTTGGTGTCATCCTTATGTTTCACTCTCCTATTTATGTTACTGCAAATCTCTTTATCACTTACTTATTAGTCTTTCACTGTGAGCCCATTATTATCACAATTAAGAGGGAGATCAGAGGAGTTAATTTGTTGATAGCTTGTTCACCACTGCCTCGGTATTGTCAGCTTCCCGGCTTCAGTTTATTTGATTCACCAGTTCACAATGGCAGGATTAGTACCCACTTTGGAAGTTATATTTGTAAAGTCCAAAATCAGAAAACAAAAATACCAAGGGATTCATATAACACTTATTTATACTTCAAGATTTTAAAGCCACTTTTATCTTTTTGGGAGACCTGGTTCATTTTTCTCCTACTGATTTAGAAAAAAATAGCAGGATAAAGTCTCTCAATCCACAGTAGCAAGGCAGAAGTTATAAACAGAAGGCTCTGCTGTCCTTTTCCAGTCTTAAGATTAATTGCATTTTCATAAAGATTTTTATGCTCCATTCACCCTATATCCCTTTGCCTTACCTCCTCATCCTGAGAGTTTTAATAAATGACTCATTCTTACTAATTCAGCCCTGCCAACTTTCTTTTGGTACATAATATTTCAATACTTAATGCAGTATAAGAGGTCTCCACTAGCCAATTTGATTAGTCATAGTCTCATCTTTGCTTACCATGCTATTTTTCACTTTTTTTAAAGTCATCTGGAATGTGTTCCCTGCTCTGGTTCATGCTGTGTTGCTTTGTGTTGGAAATCCTGAACAAGGCATACTTTATTTGTAAAATGCTGGAATGGCCTAGCATTAACCAAATGCTGCAAGCACTGAGCTTTACACTTTATTTGAACTTTATTAACAGCTTTAAAACCAGCTGCACTAACTCCCTAAACCGTCCCTTTCCGTAAAGTATATCTCCAAGAGTGCAGACTCACTCCAGCAGCACGTACAGGGCCACCGCAAGAGAAGATCCACCGTTCTATAATCCTCCAGATCTTCACTGCCACATCACCTACAAACTTACACCTCGTGTTCTCTCACATCTCCCCATCTCTTTCAGAAGAAGTGCTCCTTAGGACTCCCCTCCTCCCCGAGCACCTGCATACCTGTTTCAGATCTTTTTTTGGGGGGGTGAAGTTTTGGTTTTTTAAGAAAAGTCTCTGGTTTTTGTAGGCTTACCTGCAAATTTCATTAAAATGTTAGGTGCTCATTCTTCCTAGTCATTTCTGAAGATGAAAACACAATGTTGATCCCTGCAGTATCCTATTAGTACCATGTTACTCCCTCTCATCCCCTTCAAAAAAAAAAAAAGGCTAAAAATATTGTATTATATAAAGAAAAATTCACTTACAATTTACCTAGTCAGCACACCCATTCTGTGTTTCAAGGTTTCTGTAGAAAGGCTGCAAGGATGGAAGGATCTCACAGGTTTATTACATCTGTCAGATAGCCAAGTGTCACCTCCCTAAGATAGTTTCACTTGTTTTAATTGCTGGTTAGTTAAGCCAACCTGCCTTCAGTTGCAAGAAGATTTTTAGTGTAATTAAGATAGGCATGGTTACTTAATGCTAAAAAAATGTAGATTATTACCCTACCACCTTCATTTACAGGATGTGCTATCTCCTCAGTTATAATAAACCAGAGAGATTTGATCATAATTAGCCTAAAAAGGCTATTCATAGAAAAAGGCCCAGTTGTGATCTGATTAGTCTAAAATCCTTGGGCCAATTTGAAATATCTTGTAAAGTATCAATTGAGTTAACACAGCTTTTATCTCTCTCCCTACCCTCCACTCTTTTTTGTACCCCAACATACCCCTTTTAAAATGAATTTTATCTTGTCTTTCCCCCTCCAAAGAAAAAATATCATTGAATAATATATTTACATTCTAAAGCACTAAACAGACTTTTGCAAAATGTCTGGGAACTGACTATAATTTTCATATAGCCATTATTAAGTGAGTGTAGACTACAAATCTTTACACATTGAATTCTTAGTCGACTTTTGCTCTGTATCCCACTGAAATTGAGGTGGATGTAGCTGTGGGTCAGTCATGATGAAGCTTGGCCCCAAAGAGGTAAAGAATAAGGATTAAATCCTGATCTCACCGAAGTCAATGGCAAGGCTCTTCTTCACCTCAGTTGGTTCAGGATTTCACCCTAGGTCATATGGCAGAATTTTAGCCTGTGTTTGAGGAGAAAATGAATTAACTGTCACATGCCAGACAGATGAACATAAAGCAAATTAATCTGTAACCAGAAAACAAGCCACAGGGAACATCACCATCACACACAGCTCCATACATCACGAGACCTTCTGTTCAGTATGAAAGCTATGAAGGTGCCTCTTTCTCCCTCCAATTCCGTAGTCTAGAAGCCTCCTTTGAACCAGCTTCAGGAGACGTCTCTGCTGCTGACTCCTTTTCCATGAAGGAAGTCCAACTGCAACATCTCCCTGATTCTTGATTAATTAGCGGGCTATCCTGCATACTCACGGTATGTATTACATGTAGAAGTGGGCTCTGGCACGGGTCCAACCCAAAGTGTAGGAAGCTGAGTGAAAAATTCTCACCAGTAATAAAAACAGTTAGGGTAATGGAGCTTTTCAAAAAAGGAAAACATTTCATTTTCACTTTACATTTTTCTTCAAAACAGATGGATGTTTTGAATGTGAATAAATAGTAGAACGGGTTGAAAAATGAGCATATCTTACTAAGAAACTTTAAAAAAAAGTTTTGCACTATTCAAACTTTGAAAAAATTAAGTCCAAAATTTGTCAATCTGCCTTGAATGATGTTGCAAAATGGTTTTAGAGAGCTAACTCATGTATCTCTGAATAGTCCGTCCTGGAAAACCATAAATCAGAAACTATTTCCAATACTGCTAACAAAGATGAAAATCACATTAAACCTGTATTCCACTCTGGTGAGGCAATAAACTTCTAAGAGTAGGGTGAATGCCACAGAATTAACTCTTATTTATGGGCCTTCTAAAAGTGAAAACTAGAGCTGGACAACTGGCCATAAAGCATCAGCAGCATGTGGCGAGGCTGCGGAGCAGGCAGCGCTCTGCGAGGCTTTATTTTGCTTGGTTTTCACAGGTCTTTTTACTCTTTCCTTTCCATGTGCATCAAAACTTGATCTATACTAAGCATTATTTAAATAGACCAAATTCTGTCCTCTCTCTGTTGGCCTTAACATTCCTGCAAACTAAGGAAAATAAATGTGGAACCGGGGAGATTATTATGACAACTCCCACACTCCATTAAATTCTCTCAGGAAAATGTAAAGTGCGATAAGACAAACGGACTGAAGAAAATGGCCTAAAACCAGAAAGTGCCTAAGAGTAAGTGGTACAGCAGATAGGCAGCCTGTGAAACCCATCGGCATTTACGGGACAGCCCACCCCACGCAGGACCAGGGGAAAGGTGCGCAGTTACACGTCGCTGACTCGCCGGCCGTTTCAGCCCCCTGCACACCGCAGGGGCAGTGAGAGTGGAAGGCAAGATGAGGCTTTGGACAGCAGAAACCCGCCTCGCCCACGCCGTGGCCTTTGCCGTTTGGCAGCTGGTGCGGAGCAGGACCCAGCTCCAGCAGGACCTCCCCGTCTCTGGAGGATCCTCCGCCCAGCAGCTGTAAACAGATGCCCGCTCCTTTGCAC
Organism: Aptenodytes patagonicus; assembly: GCF_965638725.1. Taxonomy (NCBI): domain Eukaryota; kingdom Metazoa; phylum Chordata; class Aves; order Sphenisciformes; family Spheniscidae; genus Aptenodytes; species Aptenodytes patagonicus. The sequence goes on from NC_134954.1 coordinate 8,218,910, forward strand.
CTCTCAGGCAGCACAAAGGGATCAAAAGTGGGGCAGGAAATCTGGCTGGGCTGGGGGGCTCTTGTTCATGCTTAACATGCCTTTTTTTCTTTTTCTTTCTCTCTTTTTTCTTCTTTTTTTGAACAACGACAGGATTTTTAGGACTGGAGACACATCCAAATAGTGTCAGAAAAAGGAAAGATTTTGATTACAGTTAGTTATCTGGCACTATCTATTTAGAAATGTCTGAACAAATAACTCCTATGTCAGATGCTCTAGTTCTGGCAGAGTAAAGAAATACGATTAGATCTGGCTGCCCAGATGTCCCAGCATTGAGAATAATATTTTTAAGCACGAACTCATGTACTGCTGCTGTCGTGTACTTCAATAGAATTATTTTGTTCTCATGGGCTATAAATTGTAATAAAATTGAACCAGATTAATGGTTATAACAGGCATCTCTTCTGTCATACATTATTTCAGTACAAAACAAGGGTCTTTACGGGTACAGACCTGAGTTCCTTTTCCCTGTGCTAACCTGCAGGCGCTGGTCATTGTACCCTTGCAGAACTATCCAGAAATAAGGTCTCCTAGTTTCTATTTCTTTCCACTTCTTTGATGGCACATTTCCTACTGCTATATGGTGTTTTCTACTCATATTTATATAAATATACTTTTATGTATAAATATATTTTATATATAAATATACAAACCTACAAATTTCTTCATACGGTCATTTTCAATTATTTTCACCTGCTTTTGCTCCTTTTCATTTCCAGGACCACTGAGGTGGCAAGAGCTCCTATCATATAGTTTTGGCTCTTTTCCAGTTATTTTTGTGCTGGTAGTTTGATTCAGGCGAAGCTCTGTGCACTGGTTATGTTGGTGTTGTCAGGTTTATGAAGTTCTCACTTTTATTTATAAAAGCAAGTGCTTGAACATAAGTGACAAAGTAGATCATTTCCTTTTTTATGATTTAAAGAAGATAGCTTTATTCGAAAAAGCACTTGAGGTTATCTGTTTTTCCAAATGGTTATCTATACTTTTCATTCATTAAAAGCAGAGACAAGCTCAAGACACGGAAGCAGGGTGTCTCATTTTTGCCTAAATCTTGTGCTATTTAGACCTGAGTTTCAGCTTTATACACCCATCAGAAATGAACATCGAGACAGCAGTTTTGACAGTAGGTAAGTGAAGCTCTCCGGTAAAAAGTTTCAGCCAGCTTGCTTTTCCCTGAAATGAATATGCAAAAGGCTGCTTTTGCTTTCTCTTTAAAATTGTTCACAGGGGTCTCATTATTTGCACAGAAGTTTATATAATTGCACCCACTCACATGATTTCAAAAACTGGTTTTTGTCTGCATGTATAAAAAAGAAGAAAATAAATATTTTAATCTTTTTTTTTTCTTAATGTCTAGCAAGAAAGTTCAATTACAGCCTCTCTACTTATAAAAATCATACAAAGGCTTCAAGTCTCAGCATGTTCCGGCAGTAAAGTGCAAACAATCTTGTGGTTACAAAGGCTACTTTGCTGAACCTCATTCCTTCTTCTCTCTCTCCCACCAGCTGAATAAATGAGAGACATATTTAGCAGCTTCAGTAAAAACTATTTTCTCATGCTCCCACTAACAAATCAGGGCAAGAAATGACAGTAAGTCACAGGATAGGAGCAAAGTACGCAGAGAAAGAAGTAAATCAGGATTGATAAGGAAAGACAAGATAAATAGGGGAAAAAAAAACAAGCCCAAACCCTAAATTCAGGCAGCAGATGAAATCTGAGCAGCACATACGGAGCAGACGACGAGATGGTAGAGCATCAAAAAAATTAATGCATTACAATCTCTTTAAATCACATTGTTTTCATTCATAATCATATTAGAGGAACAGAAAGTAATGGCAATAATATATTTTTTTTAATTAGCTTTTTTCCCATTATTCCAGATTGTTCATCCAGTACATGGTAACACAGCACAGAGAGAAAACTACAAAAAAAAGGAAGCCATATTCTCTGGCACTGACTTGATTAGGAAAAATCGCTTGTCATGAACAAAAGTTACTAAAATCTCACAGCTGAGCACGGTGTTTCTTCTATGTTTTGGTTCAGGTTCATATCTAAGCAAGATTAAACCTTTGCAAAGCACCTCACAGATACAGTCTGTGCCGGCGGCACCTCGCAGCTTCGGGAGGGTGACCGAGGTCTCCCCGTCCAGCAAAGCTCTCGACGAGTCCTGCGGCAACTGCTTTGGGGAGTGCAGTTTCTGGAAGTCATTGGTTAACTTCCTACCAAACAGCTTTACACACTTGCAAGAATAAAAAGTTAGTCAAAACTAATATCTCCCCACGACAGCCCCCAGCAACTGCTATCCAGATGGGTGCTACTATTTGCTGTGTGGCCCAAGGAGCCTCCCCAGCCCCTCCCCAGCAGCAGATTGCTTTCTGGTACTTGCTCTTTCTAATGGCAAGGAAGAAAATGACATCTAACATGTTTTGAATCAGAATGACTAAAGATTTTCCCCCAAACAGTGCATTTCAATACATACAGGTCTCGTCCAAAAATGGTGCAATCCAGGTTTGATTTCTATGACCTTTACCACAGGCAATAAACTTCAGACAGAAAACAGGGTGAGGTAGACTGTCCTAATTGCTCCACATACCCACAATTAATCTATAGCCTCACTACCCTGTTTTAATTTGCAGCAGAAGCTACCTCACCACATCAAAGATAGTGATTCACCTCTCCACTAATCAAAATTTGAAGAGCTACTACCAATAGTAATTAGAGAGCTAAGGCCAATCATTATGCAGTTCAGCATTAATTAAACAATTTTATAACAGTTTTCATTCAGCTCGCTGAGTGCATCAGGAATTTAGCCAGAATGGGTCTCATAGATTTTAACTACTTTTCCAGGAATCTTTTGCTTCATGTAATTAAACCCCCTCAGTCCCTCAGTAACTACAAAATTCAACCCCCTTTTGTTGTTATAAGGTTCACTGAAGAACAGTGAACATTTGTACTCATTTGGATGATGTCCCCTTTTAATAATGATTAGGAAAAAAGGAGCTTGGTTCAGCTTTGTGCTTATCAGCAATTACATAGGTATTTAAAGAAAAGGTGACATAACAGACAATATATAGAGATGCTATAAATCAGTGTAGGTCCATTTATTACAGACAGTTTGGGATTAAGAAAACTATTTCTTAAAAGCAGATGCGCCAGTACTGCTCTTCAGTGACTCTTTCCACCCTATTGCATTTAAACAGGGTCCTATTTTAAACTTAGGTCTGCCTGTAGTTGGAAAAAACAGTGGTAAACTGGGGTCCAGCAGTTTTTCATATTCTTACGAAACAGGTTTGGATAAAAGAGAGAAAGACCAAATCCTCAGCTTCAATGAGCTGACTAAAGTCCACCTTGGGACACAGCACCACGTCACAGCACCTTAAAATCTGGTTCTGGGGATGTAAATATGCATAAGGCCGAGATAAAAATCCTATCAAGCATTTAAAAAGATGTAACAAAAATTTTGATTGTGAAAAATCCCGCATACTAAAGTTAGGAAAGAACCCAACGTGATGAAATGAGCCCATATTTGATCTTTGTTTGCAAGCAAAATTCAGCATATAATTTGGCAAAAAATATTATTATAACTCTGTCTACTTAGGACCAAGCCTGAGACAATGGGAGACGGTGCAAACCAAGAGAGAGACAACAGACTGATTTTATGTGGGGATGCTCATTCCTTCAGGTATCCACAAGGTACTACTCCATGAATGCCATACGGGCAAGTGGGGTAAGGGATTCATCTGGGACGAAAGAAGTCAAAAGCAAACCCCACAGGATTTCTGCTTGGAGCATCTTCACGTGGACTCAGCCCTGGAGGTGCTGCTGCATGGCATCTCGGTTAGCTGAACAAGCCAAGTGCACCACAAATAACTAGCCAGCTAAGGCGAAACAGTTGTGTGATTGACACACAAGGACTTCAGGACACCACAACAGCTGTGTTTCAGAGCCAAGTTAAGCTCAGTTTGGACCTAAGACTCCTTTAATAATGCATTAATTAAGCCTGCCAAATGCTTAGCTATAGTTGCAGCTATGGAAGTGATAAATGTTTAGCTGTAAGTGTCCATGGTCTGCACACTCTCTTCTTTTTACAAACCCTTCCTCTCTTGGTACTTCACATGCCTTAAAAGATGGCACAGGTGATATGCATCAGGGCTCCAGGGTGGCTGGGAATGGCGCCGGTGCTAGAAGGAAGCTTTGCAACAACAGGATACAGAGGGACAAGATGTGATGAAACACAAGCTTCCACCTAAACCTACATGTCACGGTTTGTTTCCTAAGGAAAGAAGAAAACAATGACAGTGCTCAGCTTCAAATCAAAATATTTTATTGGCATGCCATGCTGTACAAACGCTGTCAATGTGTAAAAAAGCAGAAACCTTGGGTAACTGTCAGCAATAAATACAACACATCGTGCATCTGCCCAAGATAACGCTTCACAGTGTGTTTGGGGTTTTATCCCCTGTGTCCATTTGTCATTATTGTCCATTTCTAAGTTGGTGGCAGGTTGTTACATAGCATGATTCTATCCCTGCCGTCTCTTTCCTTTCTCCTAGGGTTATGCACAGTTTTTCCTCATCGTTTTTTAATGGAAAGTCTTTTATCATTTCTAGTAATGTAAGCAAATATCTTCCTAACACTGTCTTGTACTACTCATACTGGAACAGTAAGTGCCTTTTATCCAGTGTTGCCTTTTTTGTCACGTGGGCTGTGCAATCTCCCTTGTTCCAGTTCTCCTTTAAATGAGTCTGGATTTAATTAGGACCTACCTTAGTTTTGCTTTCTGACTGTAATCAACAGTCATAAAGAATCTCAGTATTTCTCTACATTGTCTCTGATCTGTACTTCTAGGTTTCTTGCATACTGTTCCAAATGGTTAAATACGTTAGTGGAGATTGATGTTTATAAGACTTGGAAGAAAGATTCAGCTGGATCCTTTATTAGAAGCTTAGTGTCATTTTTGCTCATTAACTAGCAAGGCAATTCTGTTCTGGTGTCCTACACCGTAAAGCAATAAGAGATTGATGTGTTAATCTAATCTAACCTCCTGTACACTATCCTGTACAAGATAGTGGCCTTCAACGACATTTTTTTAACTTGTTTGTATAATAAACAACTTTCCAATATACACAACAGATTTAACTTTTATACACTTTGGTGCCAGATTATCATGTGAAATATGACAATTTTCATATTAAGCTGGAAGCTCAAGTGTCATAAACAGCACTGGTACATTTAGGATCCTTAACCCAGCAGTTATCTTCTTCTGGTCCACAGGATTACACAATACTCAACTTCTTGTCTGCACCCATCACAAACACGAATCAACAGCACTGGCATCCATGCCCAAAGCATAAGGTTACATTTTTGATGTCTAGCTAGCTAAAATACCAGAGTGGCCGTATAAAAGCAAATGATAACATACGTTTACATTCTGTCCTGCTCACAGTCACCGAGCTACGTCTCACAAACTTCTGAAAATGCCCTGGGAGATCAGAAACCTCTCCAAGGCTACACCACAAATAAACATGGAGACATGTGATTCTCAGCTCTGCTAGATTATCTGCCCCCATGAAAAGGTACATAGAGATACATAAGCGTATTCCCCACGATTTTCAGAAGCGACTGCCTGGCGGACGCCTATGTTTCCGAGTGCCAAAAGGATTCTTGTTTTTTGGGAACAGCTGAGCGCTTCTTTCTTTACAGTCATGGTGTGTGATTGCAGTGGGCAGGGAGTTCTCACCCCCTTCTCCCTTGAGGTCCTCTAATAAAAAGTGACTCTGAATTTTGTGCCCTTTCAGGCCTGATGTGGTGATGAAAGAATGCACATGTTAAAAATTTAAAAATAATGGAAACCATTGCAAAGTTACACTTTAGTTTGCTAAACAAAGATTTTTTTTTATCGTCATTCAAAGTGGGGGAGAGAAAAACTGAAGAGAAGGCTTAAATATAAAGAAACTTTGAACTGCATGGATCAACATTTGTTACATAAGTAGGTTTTTCAAAATAAGTCGTCCTCCACAATAACTATACAGAAAAGCTAACTCTGATTTCACAAGACCCCATATGTTTTTTGTATTCTTTTTGTGTGTATGTTTTATTTCTTGCATCAATGAGTCATAAGATGCAGTCAAGGAATTAATTTGAAGCTTGAAAGCTGAAAGGAAAAGAAGACGATATGTGTAGTTCTGTAGTCTCAGATTCTTGTATCTAACTACATAACATATTTTCTTTCCACAGGAGGTAGTTATGACAAATTAGAAGTCTGAAAATTTTCTGATGGTGTAAAGGCTCCAGCTGTCACTAGGGAGATAGTGATCAGATTTCATAGCTGCATGGTCCCATGGCACCACTAAGAGTTCCATATGGTCATCCAAATGTTTCAACTAAACCCACAAAAAAAATTCCACCATGGCTTTTGCTTTCAGAAAAATAAAACTCTTCTTTGTAGGAATTCTTCATAAAGCGCCACCGATAAACAAAACTTTCTTGATTTGGTTGTCTGAAAAGAAAATCATCGTTAGAGTCATTCTCTTTGTTTCGGGTTCAAGTGGATAGAAACGGCAGCAGTAGAGGACACGTGCCTGAGCTCTAACTTTTTAATCTAGCACAACTTACATAACATGAAGCAGGCTGGTAAGTGGACATGCAATGAATAATTAAGGTGTGTATATGTACATGGTGATAAACAGTAATTTCTTCAAACCACTTCCCTTTCGGTATAAAACCACCTCTGTTAAATTGTTAATGCTCTTACTGTGGACAGAGACTCTCTCATTCATGTCAAAGATGTCAGCGTAAGCCTCACACAATAACAAATGACAAATGCATAATTTATTGATTCTTAAATGGCTATGTCCTTGGATGTATTTCTTATAACTAATTTGCTTGGAGACACATCTGGCTCCTGAAGATAGCATCTGTTTTAAAGAAGGTCAGTGCTATATTTTAAAGTTAAAGGCAGAAGAACATAGTCTTTTATCTGCTGTGCTTCTGTGCTCTTTCAGCCTACAAATTCAGCTCTCGTTCAATTCTGCCTACTGATTTTTATATCAAATCAAAAATTGAGCAATCTGTTGTGCAGTTTTGAAACAGTGACAAATGTGTACACACACACTGTGCTAACAATCAAAGAACGTAAGGAGAGAATGTATAGGTTTCAAGTGACTGCGTGCTGTATGAACTGAACTATTTAAAAAAGGAATTAAATTCAATTGTGTTGATATCGCTTTTCATTAATACTTCTTTTCTACAAAGGTTACTCAATCTATCTGTTTCAATAAATGGTGCTTGTTTGCCCAGAGTTTGTTTTATTCAGATGTACTGCTTATGAATGTGAGTCTAAGATCTTCTTGCATAAAATCTGCAAACACTGAACGGTGCAATGTTTATTCTATTAGGCCGTGAACCATGACTTCTCCCCCAATTATTCTTGTACACACAAAGCCTGATCCTGCACATCTTTGTTATTTCTGCATGATATTTATGCATATATATGCTCCATGTGACTTCAATCCATGTATCTTAGTTATTTCATCAAGTTTTCACTGAATTTTAGCAGTATTTATTTTTACCCACCTCGTGGCTGGAACAATAAAATATAAACAAATGCTTAAAATCAGCTTGAAGTTTACATTTAAATAAGCAGACACGAGTACAAATGATTTAGAAACTGCCATTTTAACCCTGTGATGAACAGCTAGGCACCTTTTGCTTTTATATTTCACCTTGCACCATACACAAAATGTTTAATTATTTGAGGATTAATGGAGGTAGTTTATAATTAAGCTGAAGTATGAACTGATGTCATCATCTCAGTATGATGATATACATTTTTATGCCAAAGCACCTGTTGTTTTGGAAGGAAGCAGCTGATATCATTATCTACCCAGCCAGATAGCCTAGTTTCCTGCTGCTTAAAATATTATCCTAAGGGTTACCTAAGTTGGGGTAATACAGCATTTACTTTTTCATGCCCAGGATAGGAAAGAATGCATAAAATGACTTTATTCTCAGTCAAAGGCGGGGGGGGGGGGGGGGGGGGGGGGATGCTAAAAGAGTTAAATATTTATTTGTGTGGAATACAAACCTTGCCATTTTTCTCATGCATGAATATACATGCATAATGAAATATAACAGATATGTAAGTAAATATCTGATTGGACAAGAGTCCTTTATATAGCACAAAGGAGCACATCCTCTGCTTTGCTGTGGACATTTTTCACCATAGGATTGACTCTGACCACTGTATAGCAAAGGTTAACACCAGCTGGGGATTTCTCCCGCGTAGAGGTGGTCAGCTGCCTCTCTGTCCCTCGTCCCTGATGTTATCAGAAGAAGAGGTTGCCAGGGCCATTCGGGAAGGGGGAAGCTGTGATAGAGGTACTCTGTTACGGCGGGTATTTTACAGCCATGAGGTCATTACAAGATCTCATGCCAATACTATAAATTAAAGCTGCATGCACGAGGACTAGAGAGCACTGAAACCGGGATCCACAACCAGCCTTGGGAGACCCATGCCTCCCTCCGTCCGAGCGGCGCTCTGACAGAACGTGGAATGAAGCCCAGAGTGTTTTCAGCGTGCCTCCAACTCTCAGGCTTTCCTCTCAATTGTGGCATTATGCCAGAGCTGTTCATTTGGGTTGTCGTCAACCTGCACTACTATAAGGAAAGCTGAGATGCAATACTAGGGAACGTGTCTCTTGAGAATTTTTGGCTCTCTCCAGGTGATAATTTTCTGTCTTTCTCAGCCACATGATGCCACATCCACCAAATTTTCCTTTTGCGATAATCTCTGGTGTGTAAATGTAGCAACAATACGTTCTGCATCGTATTCTGAGCCGGTGCAATCTAATATATTTTCTAGGACCAGTCATCTACATACAAGCAGTAGCTGGAGAAGCATAATAAATAACACATTTTGCTGGTTTGCTTCCTTCAGTCCTTTCTCATAACTTTTGTCTTTTTTTCTTTTTTTCTCATGAACTACTACTTTTCCCGCCCAGCTCTCAAACACTCATGTTGAGTGGAATGTCTCTTCTCCCTGCTTTTAGATTCTTTCCAAGAACATTCCTACGGCTGCTGTTTCCACAGGTTTGATGCCATTTTAGAAGGAAGCAGTGGCTAGGAGGAGGTAGATTTCCTTCCTTTCCGCAGCTTCCCAGACCTCCTGTTGCTTGGCAGATCATACTACTTAATAATATGAATAAAGAAACTTTTGACAGAACAAGAAGTTGTGACTGAAAGAATCCTGCAGTCTTTATCCCCACATCTTACATCCAGTTTTCCCCAGGACATGTTTTCTGTTGGTTCCTCCACAGTTATCTTAGGGAAATGATGTTTCTTGAATGCAGTTATTTGGGTCTTGCTGGGAAGGGGAGACAGCAGGTTGTCTTTCTTCCTTCTGCACCCAGTCTTTATTCTGAAGTTTTTTTATTTCATTTTCATGAACATTTCTGGGTCTTTCTTCCTTTCTCCTGATTTATTATGCCTGTAATTGTGCTATGCACATTTATGATAATACTAAGAGAATACTTAAGTGTTCTTCAATAGATAACAATACGGATATACTGAACTCATTTTATTTCATAACACCTCACTGGAGTTAACATGGTTTTCTTAGCGCTAACAAGCATTATGAAGTCAGCACTAGTTTGAGGCTTATATTTGTATTACAATCTGTATTATATGCAATAGATTAATGAATGTTTTTAAGGTTTTCTTACTGAGCTTCACATCAGATGGGAAATAAGGTGTAGTAGCTTCCTGTCAGAATACTTATTATGGCGTTTTATAATAAGGGTATGCTAGAGATCAAATTAGTATCCTAATGGGCTGGAGTTCAGCATCGTGATCGTCGTGACGTTGTGCACATTAGCTGTGTAGGTGTGGGGGGGAGAAAGACACCTGTCTAGATATTTATGGATATTGAAAGCTACAGCCATCAGTGTTGAATGAAGCTAAGTCTTATCCTAATCTTCTTCCTCTCCCTTCCATATCATAAAACTGCCCTGCAAATTAGGTTTTCAGAAAGTTATTTAATAATACAGAAAGCTATACTGCCACACCGAATGTACAGTAATTGCCTGTGGGTATGCAGTATGTTTACAGCTGGTGCATTCTAAGCCTTGCATGCTATTTCTCTATTTGCTAGACTTCAAAGAAAGTATTGCTTGCTGTTTTTCATGATACCCAGCAATGGTATCTGACCAGCATAATGAAATGCTCACCATAGGTAACAGCATAAATTTCTTTTCTTTATTTCTTTTCTTCACAAACTGTAATACACAGTTTCTCTAAAATTAGTTAGGGTAAAAAGAAAAATGAGAATTTAAAAGTTTGCATATATTTAAAGAAATGAAAAACACTGTTCTAAACAAGTTCTTAACCAGTGACAACGTATATATTTCCATGATAATAAAAAATTGCAATCTGTCCTGTACTTCTAAGAATTATAAAACTAGTTATCCACAACACAAGAGCAATTAATTACAAATTTGTATCCAATCATTTCAATCTATAAGTTTCATTTCCCCTGAAATTTCTTTGCTGAAAATTACTTTGGTTTTAAAGAATGAACTTTAAGGGTAAAGCCAAAACAAAACTAAAATTGAGCCTTCATGTTGAGCTAAAGGGAGAGAACCATGGATACATTTTTAAAATGTTTTTGCACAGTTTGACCTTGGAATTGTACGGATGTTTATTTTGCAAACTTGAGCTCATGGCTTCCACCATTGACACTTTCTCATTTCAGGATCATTAGCTGCATCAATAATGATTACTTAAGTAATATTATGGTCTTGAACATTTTCTGAAGACCTTGTCTGACACTGCAATTTCAGAAACATTTTGTGTGTACTAATCTATAGCTCATATTGTTTGACAGAATTTCTAAAGTCCTGCTCAAGAAAACTGTGACAAGCAATAATCCAGTTCTTTAATGTTTACTAACCGTTTGCTTCTGTAAATCCTAAATTCACTGGATCAACAAAAGCTTTTTCTAAAAACTGCCTGAGTAAGAGACTCCTCAATTTAACACAAAACTGAGCAACTTTAGCATGGTAAAAATCTTCTATATAAAAATCTGTCTTAACCAAATTCTTTGAATTTGCTGCCTTCAAAATTCTTTTTCTTCTGTACACTAAGATGAGATTGTAACACAAAATAACCAAAATCTGGCCACTGACTTCTACTTCATTCTGGTCCATCACCAGTAGCTGAAGATACTGGACCAGCTGCAACAACACAAAAGCATCCAATATAATGCTGGATCAAGTACAGCAATTGCCCTTCTGTTTTCTCTTTTGAGGATGTTTGTTTTGTATTTTACTTTTATGAAGACAAAAAGATACTTTTTGGATCTAATATCGACATTCTGGGAATGTCTGTACAAATATGCAATTCTGTCTGTACAAACATTTCTCTTCTTCTGAACTAAAAATAAAATTATTTTACATAAAAGCTTGGGAAAAATGTGAACCAAAGTGAATCATGTGCCATATCGCTCTTTGGAATATTAAGGCTAAACTCCCTGCTGGCATGAACTGACGTAGGTCTGTTGAGTTCAATGGAGCTATTCTAGCCCACACTAGCAGGGAATTATGGAGCAGCGTGGTTTTGTTACATAAATTAAACTGATGTGTACTAGATAATTAGGACTACCAATTAAGCTATGGGTTGTGCATGATCTGATTCCTGTGAATACATGGGTTGAAAATACATGATCAGAGTTTAATTTTATATTTTGTATTATAATATTCTGGAGAGGCAAATAGCACCTTGATTCTTTGCAGTAATGGGAAGGATGTTTCTTAAGGGGTGACAACACTCCCAAAGAGGACATCTGCATCTTTAACATTTGTGCATCTCACATGCTATAAATCAGACTCAGCTAAATGAGTATAATCCTTTACTGACATGAAAATTCCATTTTCCAGCTCTAGCTGAAATGTTTCAAATATTGCAAATGAAGAAATATAAAGTAAAACAGTCATTTTCTGGTCAGTTCTCGCAATTTTGCATGCATCTTTCCTGTTGCACAACCAGGAGGTTACACCTCTTCCCTGCTATGGGAGGGGATGCAAAAGGAGTCGAGGAGAACAGAACTTGACAGAACAGAACCTGAGCTTGATGGATGTCTATATAGTTTACAGATAGGAAGTTAGGTAGACTTCTGTAGGAAAAGGAAGTACCTTCAGAGAAACCACTGCTCACAGCAGTCTGTTGGATCTTCATTGAGGCCCTGACAGGAAGAACAGCAGATGAAAACATCACTCAGCACTTTTTAAGAAAAAGTGTATGCACCATCTTCTCACCTTTCCACAAAACCCCCTCCAAATATTTTAAGCCGCCACAGAAAGGGTTGGCTGGACAAGGAGCTTCCAACAACAATATATCTGCTACAGAGCGGGCTTTCAGACCAAGCCGACGGAGCGTAAGCCAGCTAGAACTGATTTATTAGCAGTAATGAATATCTTGTAGCTGTAGGGCTGCACTGTTAACGAGGCATCAATATTACAATCATGCAGGTCTGCACTTCAGGCTGGAGTTGGTTTTCCAGGCTATCCGAGACAGAGAAAGAAGCGTAACTCCCCTACCCCCTCCAGGTCTTCACCTACTGCTAAGACTCTGCTTATGGCTTACCCTTTTCATTACACGTAGACAAGCAAAAACAAGCATGAACAATACGTCTTTTGAAATAAAACTGCTCATAGCCATCCCCTCTGGTTCACAGCAGCCATCTACACTGAGATCAACAGTGCAAATACTGAAGGATGATCACATGTTGGCTGCCCAGATTCAGCTGTGTTTACTGTTCCTCAATCGTGACCTCTTTCTGGTTTCCTCTCACAGAAGAGGGGGAAGAAATATTAATTATAATAAAGGGATGATCCATGTGCAAGTGAGGGAAAGGTTGTGCCTGATCTGAAGCTAGTGAGCGCTCACAGTAGTGAACAGGGCAGCCTGGGAGGAACCAGCAGGCAGATGAGGGACTGGGATCCCATACAGATCCACACCAAGAGGCCTTAGGAAGGGATGTGATACTCAGGCAGGCCACAGAGGAGATGCATTTTCTCCAGGGCCTAGAGGGGGCAGTGACATGTTTATTGTATCTCCCGAAGCCACTGAAAATTTTTGGACTGAGAACTAGATTAGGGGAAAGGATCCAACCTGCAAAGACACTGTGGGCAGGGCAAACAGTTGGTTTTCACACTGTTATTTTAACTAGAGACAGCTGATCTGAATTCCTCTGTTTTAAAAGTTCCTTTCCTCTACCCCATGTTCAAAAAAATCTAGCATTAAAGGCTGAAAGCACTTTTGGTGTCCTCACTATAAAGAAAGATACAATCAGCCTTACTTCACGGCTACACTTGGCTTGCCATCATAACTACGTACCCCAGTAAACACTTGGAAAGCAAAGAGAAATGAGCTTTCTTTTCCTGTCCTCAGCTTTCCCTGTTGTACAGACCTGAATCCTTCAGTCTCCTGATTGATAACTGTGCCTCTCCATGGCTATTTGAGATAATCATGTGGAAAATCAGTGCAAATGATGCATGTTTAATTGGGGCACTACCAGAAATCCTGCATATCTGTCGACCTCTCTGGGAGAAATCTGAATCCACTTTGAAAGTCAACCAACAATTTCTGGCAGAGCCAAAGACACTCAAGCCTGTGATAGTAAATAAGTGACATACTCAATGCCCAGAGAAAATGTAAGCCATTCAAATTGCTTCAGCTCCTGTAAAACTATGGCAAAGAAAATATTAAATTATATTTAGTTCAATTATTGATTGGTAAAAGTCATTCTTTCTTGTGAATAAATCAGCGGGGATCGTGTAACAATCACAGCCTAAATCCCCAGTTGGCATAGGCTGTCTTCATTCTGCTGCTCACCGAGAAACTGGCTCTACAAACTCTTTGTTTGTGTCCTTCTTTGTGAATACGACCATCACATGCACAGGCCAGGACTTCACGCTTCCTTGGTTTTAAACTTCGAGCCAGAGTCGATGGGGAGAGAAAGAAGAAAGCTCCAGAGAAAACCTTACTGAGCATTGTGTGCCTGCTCAGTTTGGAGAAAACTTAGTAGCTATTTGGAAATTAATTAACTGTAGGGTGAGCTCTTTCAAACGACCATATTGGTTCACATACAAGCAAAATATCAGTCAGACAAAGCAAATATATAATCTGATCTCAAATAACATTGCACTATGGTCATGAACTGTCAAGTGTTTCAGCAAAAAGACATAGTGATACCTTTTGTGCTACAAAAGCTCTCAGAAGCTACACCAAGAAGACATTTGCTATGTCCCCACCTGAGCGTATTTCATCATCGAGACATTCGCGTGCCTATTAAAAATACATTTCTGTTTCTAGACTATTTGTGGCAACAGGTAAAGACATTTATGGCTAGGAGGAGCTGTTTGTTTGCTGAGCCTGTCAGAACACTTTTGTGTCAATAGAGAAAATATATGTGCACAGCTCTAATGGGGATCCCTCTATTGTAGTACCTTGTCATTTCGAGAGCGCCTTGCCCTCCAAGCCCCGTGAGCATTTTTTACAGTCAAAATCAACATGCCTGAGTTCTTGTTTCCAACTTTCAGTAATGTTTATTATTGTTTGTCAGCAACTCAGCTCTGCTGGAAAAACCTCCTTCGGTGAATAATGAAGTCATTCCCACAGTGACTGCTGGGTTCCAAAATTTTCAGTACTCTACCTATGGCTATTTAGCTGTACATGAGAAGCGCAGAAAATCTTACTTTTCATGGCCCATAAATAAACACCCAATCCAACACTTCAGCACATTTCTAATTGTAATGCAGCGTGTAATGTTTCAGTGCACAATACAGATGTTTTCAGTTATTATATGAAGAGGAGACAATGATGGTTAAGTATGTGTTTGCATTATAGTCACGGCATGAAATCATTATGTTCAACTTTCCTGATCATCTTCTTCATAGAAAAAATAAAATTCTGTTCAGCCATGATTCTTTCCCACATGGAACAAGTTGCAGAAAAGTCAAAGACATCCATTTATAGCCCATCTACTTATAGCAAAATAAAGGGTAAAAGCTCTGTTTAAACATTGGACTCTTTCTGTCCTCTTTCCCTGTTGTTAATCATACACCACCACTTAGCTGAAATGAGCCCAGGGTGTACTAGGATATAAGCAAGAGCAGAGTTGTCCCGTGGGATTTTTATCCTCTGTGATAACAGCCCAACCAGCCACCTCCCTTGGTCCATCCCCGCTGGGGGTTTAAGAGCCTACTGTCCTCAGTGGAGCACCAAAGTGTTCTCTCGCTAACACCGGCATACTACCAAGTCTATTTCTTTGATATTGGTTCTCATTAGCTTTTCTCTGCCTTCAGTCCTCTCTTTCGTTCTCGCCCATCCTTCCTGTCCATCCATCTCAGTAGTCTTTTGTAAAGTTAAAAAACTACCCAACTAAACCTTCTGCTGTCATTTCCTTTCCTATTCCAGAGTTATCTCCCTTTATATCTGCCTAACTCCAGTAAATTATTACTTGATGAGAATAACTCATTAGTTCACTTATAAAAAGGCCTGACTTCACAAACAGATATTTTTATGAGTTCTTTGTGTAGGCACAAATAACTATTTTGGTTATGTGAACAAGCCACATGGATACACAGAGGCAGTAAATATCTGGGCAACTCCAGACCATAACTTGAGACCATTTTAACTTTAGAAAAATCAAACCTTAAATGGCAAAAAAGTTTGATACTCCTAGATTGGCAGGGTTGGGTTTGTCTCTTCAAGAAGACGCGGTTTGAGACCATTTGTGATGTACAAATGCAAATGAAGTAACAGAAGAAAGAGTTCTGATACTATTTACCACTGGTTTATAAGGTACTGAAATGAAAACAGAGTAATCAGAAGTGGTCCAAAGCCATCACTACAGCAAGTCATACAACTAAATGAAGCAAACTTTAAATCTTCTTGTTATGCCTTTCTTTTCTTAAAGTACAGAACTGATGTGAGATGCCAGGCCAGACTAAAGGAGAGCAATTAATGGCGTGGTACGGCGCAAGGTTGATTTTAAATATAGTAAACCCTAAAATACTTGAACCAGGTAGAGAATAAAAGAGAGCAGGATGTAGTGACATTGCATGTATTAAATGAAAGTATTTCAAAAGAAAATGTAAGGCCAAAGGATTCAGAGACATCGACTTGAAAGAAAACTTTTACTTTCAGATGAGTGCTGATGATGAGAAAGTGATCAAAACCTTAGATTTCAACACTGATCACATTTCAGATCCAGTGAAATGTCACATTTCATTGACAAAATGATTTTACTGCAAGGATGAATTTGGCCTAATTTAAATATGCATACTTATACATGGGTTTAAAATTCAAATCTTAGAGAAACTCTGGGAAAAGATGTTGCAGTAGTTAAATTACATGACTTAAGATTGCAGTTGAATGAGCTGATTGTAACGGATAATATTTTTCAAAAGATTCAGTCTGATTTCTGATCGTAAATTACTCACAAACAAATGATTTTTTAAATTGAGTTTATTTGAAAATATTGAACAAACTAATTCTGGAAATTTATTTCAGTCTATTGTTCATCTCCAGCCATGTTTCTCACACCTCTGTACCATGCGTTGCCACAGTTGGATGACTGATCGTGTGATAATAAATATCTCCATGGAAAACTTTAACCCAATCGTTTCTTCCTTCTTCAAGTGGCCTCCAACAGCACTTTTGGATAGTGTTCCAAACACTGAAGGAAGAGAAGCAAAATTCAATGAGTTTATTACCCCTATCAAAATAAATTTGCAGCTTGCTTAAAGCAGCCTTCTGAATGGGCTTCTTCTTGGAGTCATTGCCTGCAAAAAACTGTACGTAAGTGACAGTCATTACAGGGGAACTTTTCAATCAGCAATGGATATGGCTGAATGCTAAGCAGTAAATAGAGTGACATTAACCCTTTTCTTGGTATGGTTCAGCAATCAAGTTTGAATTGTTTTAATTTGTTCTCCTTTCACTAGTGTTCAGAAATAAATAGCTTTTGTGAACCAATGTCATGTGATGTGGGTTTTTTATTCCTCACAGTTTCACTTCATGTTGATGCTCTTTATTTTGTGCTGTATGTCAACTAAATTTCATTATAGTCTTCTTGTCACCTGACATAATGACAGAAGAAAGAACAAGAAGTATGTCATTAGCAGCAATTCTTGTTTATTCAAGAATACCCTAATTCATATGTGAACAACATCTTTTCAGAGCACAAAATTAGCACAAACGAGGGGAAAAGATGCAGTAAAGGATATATTAGGAATTTGAAGAACGGTATATAAGCATAGTTATGCAGTATGGGATTATTTCTCTGGGTACATATTTAAATCTTCCCGCCCTCTATTCCACACAGCTACATTAGTCCCACAGTCCTTGAATTCTTTTGCTCTGATTGCCTGTAAACCTTGAAAATAATATTTAAAACAAACTCCTAGGAATCGTTGTGCTTTATCATGCTTCACAAACTTCATACTGTACCCTGCATTTTTATTTTCATATTTAGTAAAAGTGACTGTAAACTATTTGGACGATTAACACAAGGTGGTATGCTAACTGATATCGAAGTGAGGTATAATAACTATCTAAATTAAGGCTTTCAACAAGGTAGTCAAATCCATTTATAACATTGAGATTCCAAAGCAAAAAAGGAACAGACTTACACTAATTAAGCATTTGGTCTAATGCATTAAATCCTGTTTGGGAATTTACCTTATTTACTTTCAGGATTGAACATGGTTTTCCAAAAATAAGACGACAAATAATCAAGATAAGGTGGTAGGAAAGGAAAACTGAGAAACATAGGTATTGTTTTAAAAGTAAGAGATGCTAAATTGAATTTCTGAAGGCAATGGTAAAAACATACATAATTTCAAACTAGACCAGACAAAAGTCTTAGGAATATGTTGATCACCTCTATAGCCTTCTGGAAATTTCCTTGCATTACATGTACAGAGTAATAAGAGAGCCAAGTAGGTAATTTCCACCCCTAACGTTTAGGCAACACCTTTCTCAGAAGCAAACCACTGGAGACAAATAAGTAGTTTTATACTTAATACTAACACATCTAACCAAAACATGTTAATGGTCAGTTTCAAAATGCCTTAATTATAAATAAAGTGTCTTTTTATTTAAACATACAAATTGCTGGTGAGTTAAGTATATATTGCCGAGCACTAATTCCTCACAATCAACAACTAATAATAACAATAATAAAAAAAACCAAAAAAACTGGAGAAAAGCAGCCAAACCATCTGACAAAGCCTAGGGCACATGTAACCCCATCACTACAAATGACTGCAGAGCTTACAAAACGAGCCAGATGCTGCTTCTGGAAGGATTTCATCTATAATACCCGAACCGCATGACAGCCTATCACAACTCATGTTTGGCCTAAAGGTGTGCATCACTGGTGGAATGGGCAAATAATGACAGAGAACAGGAGCGAAGCCTTAATCCTAACTAAGGAGGGGGTTTTTGTTGTGGTTTTTTGTTGTGGTTTTTTCTTTAAATTTGAAAATTGCATTTGTTTTACCTGCAGACACTGGCACAGATGGTGCTTCTTTAATATGCTGTTATAATAGACTGATTTGTTTGCAGTGTTGCATTCATGTCCAAATTCACGTCCAAATGTATTGGGTCTTCTATAGTGTCGCTCAGGATTGGGTCAAATGTAGAGGAGTGTCTCCTTGGTGTATAATGAAGAAATTTGCCCATAACCCCTCTGGCAGGTGCAGCATCTGTGTTCTCAGCCCCCTTCCCCAGCTAGGCATGTGGCTGGATAATAAAATAATTGCTGAATGAATAGACTTTATGAAAGGGTTGAAAATATGCATGAGAAAGCTGCATTTCACAGACAGTGTAAGGGTTACACAATCCATTAATTCTGGCTTCATTTTCCCTTCTTGATTCTTCTGCAAAATGACTGCTAAGCAAGGCTGGAGGCTGAGAGACACCAAAACCCACCCCCTGGTACTGAGGTTTTAAGTAGAGAGATTTACTAGTACCAACTGAGTTTGCTCCCGTGTTGCTTCTGTTTGACTAGTTTGAAGTAACCTTTATGAAAGCCTTTCCTTGCTGAGCAGTCATGGCTGTGTCTACCTTCAGCTTAATCTTTCCACCAACTTACACCGCATTCTTCAACCCGCATTAAATGATACTTGGGAAGATTATTTGCATTTTGTTAAATTATTTTGCTGGTTTGTGACTGTGGATTTCTCTAATCAGAAACAAATCATTGTGATTCCTAAAGGTAAACAAAACCGTCCCCTTTTTGTGACATTTAGGAAAGCTGCTGCAGCACAAAATTGATTTTCGATACACCAGCATAAGTTCATCACCATCAGGAATATGCTTAAATACATGTTTGTGTTGCCTCTTGATAGCAACAGATAGAAGCAAGTCATAAAAGAGATTTAAGGCAAGAAACTTGCAGGACATCACAGCCTGGAGACAGCAGAAGAAACCATCATCCAATGTAAGTTTGGTCTGTTCTGGGAACTTCAGGAACAAGCGCAATTCCCACATGCACACACTTTTCTTTCTTTTTCTTCTTTTTTTTCTTTCTTCTTTTTTTTTTTGTTGTTAGCCAAGGGAGCTGTAAGTCCTTGTTAATAATCAAAGTTCTTGATGAAGAATCAATCTCCCACATGGTATTACTTTGTCAGTTCACAGCAGCACGCATACACCCAGGTCTCATAAGCACTCCCATGAAAGGTCTCCAAGTTGCAGATAGACATCGCAACAAGCGACTCTTTCAAAAGGAGTATTCCTGTCTTAAATTTGCTCATCAGGAACATGGGAGGGAAAGAAAGTGCCAGTGGGAGATTTGGTTCTTTTACAAGGATAGTTTAATCCATTTAGGCAACTCATATAAGTCAGAGGAGGGAATAATGGGAATAAATTTCCCATTATAAATTGCATTCCGCTAGGTTATTTCACTTGCTTATATCCCAGAATAGACAATGCTTAAAATGACTGGCACTATTCCCTCTGAATCAGTCATTGAATAAATGTTAAACTCGATGTAGAGTGGGGATACCATTATGGTGATGCTATCTTTGGATAAGGAAATAACCTAACAACAAGCAAGTGTTGTGCGATATTCGGACAATGGAAAAAACAAGGTCTTAATCAGCTGGAGTCTGTGTCCTGCTGAAATTGGTAAATACTCTATCTCTTGGTTATTGTCCTTCTAAAGTAGGTCTCAAAACCCTCAAGGATAGCTGGATTCAGTGCGAGGCAGGTTTTTGCCGCCTCTCCGTTCCTGACCGTTATCATCCTCGCTGTGGCCAGGAAAGGAAGAGAAGGACTCTCCTGGCAGAAGTGGATCTCAGCTGGCAATCTGCACTCAACTTTGGAGGCAGCAGCAGGAGTTAGTTCCCTTGTTGGATCAAAACCCAGAAGCCCAGCCCTTACAAGTGAGTGCCTTTATGCAGTCCTGACAGTGCAATTGCACAGACAGATCCTCGTGCAGACCGATCCAGCTCCGATCACAAATGTCACCCTTTCTAAAGCCAGGAGGGCTCAGCAGGCTGCGTGTGGGTGTCACAGCCAGGCGCACCACAAGCCTGCAGTACAAATGCTTTCTTGTTCCTCTTTTAGGGATGAGTTAGGACAACTTCTGTGCATACTGATAAGGCCTTTCTTAATGGGGTTTCCACACCATTCACATTCTTTCTGTGATCAGGTAAAAGATACCATATAATCTTTGTAAACATGGTGTTTTGCTGAAGAGATTGCCTTGTACAGCATATAGCCAATGTGGCCAAAATAAGTAAAAAGGGTAGAGTTAGCAAGTGGCAATGGCATATTAATGAAGAAGTTTTACAGTTTGTCTACGACCCCATAGGTAACAATGTGGGTTAGGCCAAAAATTTTGTAATGCCTATGTTGTGTCTCCTCCTGGACTTCCCATCCTCATGGTGTGTAATGCAAATCACTTCCTGGTATGCATAAAATCATAGAATAATTCAGACTGGGAGGGACTTCTGGATGGAGAGTTCTACGTGTTTCTTTTTCTGTTGGTTTTGTAGCAGGAGATACTACGTCTGTTAGTGCCAGCAGCCACAGTAGTACTATTGATGAACGCTAACGGCCAGCTAACTGTGGAGCTATTAATCAGGTGTTCTTGTGGGCATCGTGTTGCCTCTGAGACATTGCTCATAGATACAGATGATTAGCGAGCTAAACCAAAATTGCCACAGAGCATAAAGATGACATGTAGAGTATGTCACTGCTCGTCTTCCCTGTGAAACAGCAAGGGATAGGGATCACCGAATCTTCTATTCTGTAGTTTGTCTGTAAATAAAGACCTCAGTGTGTGTGAAAAGAAGGGACCAAATCCTGTAAATTTGGGCTTCATAATGTTCAAACTGTTTAAGGAATCCTTGCCATTTGAAAAGCAATTATAGGCAGAGGAATTAGGACAATAGATATGCCCTGACTTCATCTCACCTGTTCTGCTCAAACACAGCACCCATAATGCATGCACACATGTTGGCACAGGGTTGTTTGTTATTCACTCTTTTCATGTACTGCCTGATGCACCTTTGTCATGATTCATTATTCCTAACAGCTATATCGAGTGTTGCAATTACTGCACAATACAGATTTAAACCTATAATATTTCTAGATTGGAGAAAGAAAAATAATATATTAAGTGCTTGTGATATCTTTATGTATAAGTTTGAGAATCATTAAATAGCTGTCACTCTTCCTTCCTCCTCAGCATCAATTACTCCACTCTGGTTTTACTTACTCCACTCTGTATAATGAGTCCCTAGAGCATGTTTCATTGCGGGAGAATGAACACATTCTTCACTTGCGGTCAGTGGGATGTGGTTAATTTGAAATCACTTAAACTATTATATCTGTCAAGCGTGGTTATTTTATTTTCAATTCACATCAGTGTTTTAGTATGCATGTCGGTTACTAGGTTAAACTGGCAGATTAATTTCCAAGCATTCTGTTGTAATGCTCTTCATCACTGTCTTTACATGTAGGCTCCTGTTGAAAGTTAATATGTTCCCATTAAAATTTACTTCAGAGAAATCTACATTTAATACAAACACTCATATGATAAACAACACTCACTACTGAATGAAAGCTGGCAAGATCAGTGGACTTCCAGCTTTTCTCATGAAAACCCAGGATAGCTGGCTTCTTCATTGTTCCATCTTAACTTCTTTTGGAAATGCATTTTACATCACGACATGCATTTGTGGCAAAAAAATAAAAAGTTCAGTAACTAGGGTCTCTTTGACATATTTGGGTTTTTTCTGATATGTTTACAGATTGTATTGTTCAAAAAAGCTGCAGGCTTCAGTTCAGTGTGAGCAGATTCACAATTCACACTGTATAAAACTGTTTAGGGTTGTTTGGTTTTTTTCTTTTTAAAATATTGTGGCTTGAAATTTATAAACAGCCAGAATTTGAAGATGCTGAAATACTGACTTACACAGCTACTAATAACAGGGTGCTCATACAGAGAATTAGAGGAACCGCCAATGGGCTTTTTATTACAGCAATATTGTACATATTACATGAATAAATTACATTGTTGCATTATGCAGCTGCTGCATCATCAGTTTAGAGAGTAGACTGCGATCCTAAGTATTCGGGGATGCAAGCTCATTATCTCTAAATCCACTTCGGTTACAGCCACAATATGATCCAAGCTAAACTGCTTTCATATAACGTATTGCATATACCTCTGCGTAATCAGGCACATGGCTGAGAGACAGACTGATGAGTTTAGGTGTCTAATCAAATTTACAAAAAAAAAGTGTGTTTCTCTGAATCAGGCAGAATCTTTCACTTGGAAAGGTTCTTAGGAAAACTGTATTACCCATAAAAATACAAATCTACATATGTTGTGAAGCATCATTTTTGATTTGAAAGCTACTAGTAGAAAAATGTGCATTTACATAACAGCAGTTCTTCTCACTGTAAAAAAAATTTTAAAAAAATCTGTTTTCTTTCTATCTTATGATGATGATGACAACTGCTAGTGTTTGAATGCTGCCAAGGCACTCCTTGAAACTCAGTTGTTTTTATTCTGTGCACATTGTTCTCTCATCCCATCGAATAAAACACAAATCTTAACGTTCTCCGCAGCTGCAAATGTTTGCATTTACATATTTTATATATTGATGCAAATATCTTTGGCTAGGCAAGTAATATGCTGTCAGTTCTGTTCATTTTGCTGAACCCCTGTTTCTTTTCATTGCTATTTTTTACTTTGCTGAAACTGTGTTTATTTTCATTGCTATTGTTATTCCACTCTTCAGAAAGCACATACATCCCTTGCGTCGCCCACCTGGTTCACTGTGCTCATCACCTCATGGGAGACCCTGTGCTTGGAGAAACCGGTTGAGGTTTTACTGCTAGCTTTAAGCTGGACAATGTTTTACTACTGGGCTCTTGTCGGATGAGGCTGTTGGTTGTATGACATTTCTACAGAGCTCTTCATAAGTGGTTTCTTTAAAAGGCTCCTAAAAGCTATCATAATCGTGGAGACAACGGTGGTTAAGGTGAGGATAAATACGTAGAGCTATATCTTTTTACACATATGCAATAAAACCAGGTGTGAGAAAATCGCACACTTTTAGTCTAAGCAGTTTTAGCATAGAAGTGGCCATCATTCAAATCCCAAATCTGGATGCTTCTGTTTTGAATACTTTCAAGAGGTTCTAAACAAATTAAGATCTAAGCCTAATGTGAAGTGTTATACATATCATAATGCATATATTAGTAAGGGCACTGGAAGAGCACCCAGGACTCACTGGTCTTCTATCCACTGCAGGATCTGGCCCAGCATTGACAAAAACAGAATCAGAAAAGAAAAGGAAAAGCTTTGAGGCAGTGTTTCCCCCGCATCTGGACATGTTTCCAGCATAATGTAAGAAACATCCATGCTACACTTGAAAGAGGGAAGGGAGCAATGAAAGTGTTGATTCAGCCATCAACCACGTGTCACTCCCTCTCCTCCATTAAAAGCGGAAATACACTTTTCCTCATAATTATTTAAAATTATGGTTTCCCATATAAATATCTAAACTTTCTGCAACATTTAGGCTTCCCTAAACTTTAGGCTAAGACAGAATGATTCCTGCACCTTCTGTGCCATTCGTAAAGTGCTATCAGCTGTAGTTCATGGCTACTCAGCAATCACGTATCCTGCTGAAGCTGACGAGATATACATGAATCCTAAATAATACTACAGCATAAAGTGAAGACACCCTATGTTAATATTATCAGGTCACATGATTTGGTCCTGCTGTTAGGCCTTTTTGGTCCATATGTCTGAAAGTGAAGAATATAAATTTGGATACAGCCTGTACCTATAATTGACTCTTTGCCTTTTGTGACTTACCGAAATCATATAATATTGTTTCCATTATCCACATCAAAAAAAAAAGAGCTTTAAGATTGTCAAAGAACGCTTTTGTGTGAAAATGTGCTTAACCAAACGTTCCTGGAGAGAGAATAAGAGAGGTGAGAAATGCAAATTTGTTAATGCAGTTGGCAGTATTCATGCATCTCCGTGGAGATACATGTACCTGAAAAGAATGAAAATTGTCCTACATTTATAGGTAAGACTGTCAAGGACCATCACTGATCTACTTCCAAACATAAATCTACTTCAAATGACAAAGTAAAGATCTTCTCAGTTTTCTCTCAGAATATACCTAATATTTTTAGGAAAATAAAGAAAAGCTAAATGGATAACCTGTTTTAATTCTTTTATAGAATGAAAGAGCATAGTATTTTCCAGTACTAATCCTGAAAATGTTCTGTCTATATGACACACTACTATTTGGGGGAAAACATTAACATATTATTGCATATTAAAAAAAATAAAAGGACATTAAAACTGGGAAAGGAATTATGTAAGTGAAGGTTGCCGTACTCATAAAACAGCATTGATTTGTATATACGTAAATGTGTGTGTGTAATGTACATATATATACACAGACACAAATGTGTATCTATATAAAGATAGCTGAACTCTGCAGTATGTACTATTTTTCATGTTATTTTTTGCAAGGCCTTGAGTTTCTTCAGCAAAACACTGAACAGATTTCTTCAGTTATACTATTTCAATTTCAAATAAATTTGGTCTTAAATAATGCAATTACGAGGAGGGAAGGAGATGTTTTGTCTTTTCATGTTTTTTTCATTTGTATTTATATCAAAAAATTGCTGAAGCAAGCTGGATCACAGTCACTTTTTGGTGACCACGGTCATAACTGGATATGAAAAATTTTGATTGCAAAGATTATTGTAGGCAAATGAGAATACCTTTCAGAATGGAAATGACTAGACAACCTGAGCTTAACTTTCATCACATGCAAACTAAAAAGGCAATCAACTCAATGGTAGCGTCTGATCTCTGCATGTCTCTTCGGAGTCAGTCAGTAACCAGTACTGTGAGCAGCTGTAGAAAGTGAATTTAATTTTGCTTGTGTGTGTGTGTGTGTGTGTGTGTATAAAGAAAATGTAAAGCTGAAATTTTTTCAGTTCCTGAGCACAAGAAAAAGTTGGCATACAAGTTGCCTGTGGTTACTGGGGTAAAACAGTTAATGTGTGAGGTTTTCTTCTTCCAAGCTGTAGTGAGAGATGAAGAGATCCCATATGGGCCACCAGTACAAAGAAAGCAGAGAGTAACAGGAAAAGGAAAAAAAATCAGAGTGTGTAAGGGTAACAGAGGGAAATAAGATTGAAAGAACAAAACATCAACATTGTTAGTCATGAGGAACAGACAGGAGGGAGGTATTGCCTGCTGACCATGTGTACCAATGCCAAAGAATCTAAAAAGAAAACCGGCATCTGTGGTATGGGATGGTCTCTCTCTAGATCTGAAAGACAGCAGCAGATTGTTTTTATAGAAAGAAAAGGTGTCAGCAGAAAGGAAGGAGCGTACACACATGGAAACATTTGCTGTAAGAAGCCACTTGAAAAACAACCAAGGAGTTGAGTGGAAGAAACATCTGTGAAACATGCAGCAAGACCACCACTAGTGCTTCAGGGAAGAGGTGGGAACAGAAGGGAATACACAAGCAGTGTTGGACATAGCATCTTGTCAGAACGACAAGGAAATCTTGTCGGTACTTTCAAGAAAATCCAGCATCTTGTGAGTGTGAGGGGAAAAATATTTTGTCCTCCTTGTGAGGGAGCAAGGGAGTACTCTTTATACTTATCAAGAAGCAAACAAGTCTATGCTCATTGACCAAAGTCAATCAAGGAGTGTTATCTTCAAGAAGAAATTGTACTTTTCAGGGGATATGTTGACAATTCTGCCTACCAGGATCAGGATACTTAGGGTTCTTTACCATGAGCTTGTTTCTCCTTTTAATAACCCTAAATGTGCAAAGTCTTGATCAGTATTAGCTTAAGGGATTGCAAATTGCCACCAGCAAAACACAGTGGCTGTGTAGTTTTGGGGTCAGTGAAAGTAGACGTGAGGTGTGACATCAAGGAGGAAGAAGTCCCATACCTTTTAGTTGCCTGGCCTTAATTTTGTCGTTCAGACTCTTTTTGGTTGACAGAAGAAAGCAAATCCTTCATATCAAGACCATATCTGAAGTCACTGCAGCCATTCCTCCTGAAGACATCAGTCCAGATGCAAATTAACCTGTCTTTAAGCCAAATGAAAAAGAAAGCATTGATCAGGAGAAATTTTACTTCTCTGGGTTTGAAAGATTCTTTACACCAAGCCTTTAATGACTTTTCAGCATTGCCAAGGAATGGTGCGGGAAAGGGTATTTTGCTAGCCAACTGTTACGTGTAATTGTATGGAAAGCCCATGTGCTACCCAAAGGCCTCTTAAGGAGGTCACATAAAAGATGAGTCATAATGTAACTGATTTCTACCAGATCATCTCTCCATTTGCTCACTGCAGAAAAAACAAACTATGGAATGCGAAAGCACTTTGAAGTGACTGATGATCTTGCTGCTTATTAACCACACTGAAGGCGACCTTAGTAAAAAGTAAATGAAGGCAAATGAGAAATAGAGACTGGATGGCTCATTCCAACCAGTGTGAAGACAAAGCAAACCTTCTATTCCTCACAAAGAGATGCGCTCGTATTCTTACACAACGGGTTAATGGCAGCTCTCAAGGGAGAATAATACTGAGAAAAAAGGACTATATACTTTAATTTTCTACACAATATATACACATTTTAATAAATTTAGGATTTTTTGCAAAAGAATTAATTCTTTAAGTTAACAAGAAAAAATGCTGCTTTTTATTTTCTTCCTCCAGAGGCTAATAGCTTTTTTCATGTATTTTTTGGTGAATCCATGGAAAAATCCACTTCTTCTAGTGAAACAGAAAATTTAAATAACTACCTGAATATAAAGAAAAAAACACCCAGAAGAAAAGAAAGATTCTTCAGAAAGAAGCAGTGTCTATCTGCAATAAGTTCCAGGTAACTTTTCTGCCTTCAGTGGCTAGCAAAGATTGTTTTTAATTAATTGCAATGAATTTATTAGTTTTTAAGAATTTACGATTGAAGAATTTCTGACTGAACAAAAAACTTTCCTTCTTAGTGCGACCTTCCTAAAATGACTTTTTACATTATCAAACAGTTCTTCAAAACCTGACTTTGTCTAAAAAAGATCAAAAATCTAACAAAAACAGGCATCTACTAAGCAGAATGTAAAAAATTAAATTGTAAGTTCCTACTATTACAAGAAATTGCTCTATGATTTTTCAAATTTTTTGCTTCATAGTGGCCGATGTAGTGTTAGTTATATTTCCTTTCCTTTTAAACAACAAATAGTTGTTTATTATATAGACCATTCTTTCCCTGCATCCTTCAATACACCCACGGACTGGGCAACTGAAAACCTGCTGCACCTGTGCTCAGTGAGCAGGTACGACGCAGGGTGGGTCCCAAGGGTCCCGGGGCGTCAGACCATTGGTTGTGACTCACTGAAATCAGTCCTGCTTTAGGAGAGAGGTATGTCATCTCGCACATCTAAACCTTAATCCAAATGCCTGGCAGTGCATCCTGGTCTTGACAGGTACTGAACCAGCTTGCCACTTGGCAGATTAAAAAGGACTGCCTCCTGGAGATTGGATGGCTTGGCACAGCGAGAACACAGAGGTCAAACTATGATGTTTGCCAACCAAAAAAGATCCTCTCATTTTCCCACTCTACCGCTGCTCCCTGGATAAGCATTTTTGGCCTTTTGCCTTGGTTTGAAGGCAAGACTTGTTAGGATTTAGCCTGAGGGACGTGCTTTACTGTTGAAGGTCAAGCTAGATTTTGACTGTTGTGAAGCCCTGATATGGTAAGGTCATATTCTTTCTCGTTAGGGCTGATCTCTCAAGGCTCCGGATGACTCCTGGGACATCATCAAGAATGGAAATTATTCCACACCTTGCCGAGACCAACTCCTGATGTTTTTTATGTTCCGGTTTCATGAAATACAGGCAATTTTCCCTGAGATTGCAGCAGAATAGAACATAGACATTTCATTTCATATA
Source organism: Aptenodytes patagonicus (assembly GCF_965638725.1). Lineage (NCBI taxonomy): Eukaryota > Metazoa > Chordata > Aves > Sphenisciformes > Spheniscidae > Aptenodytes > Aptenodytes patagonicus. The sequence goes on from NC_134954.1 coordinate 8,247,480, forward strand.
GGATTTCAGAACATGAACATTTGGATTTGTTCCCAGCAATATATTTTGTCTTGACTCCTACTTATTATTTGCTTACTTAATCTTAATCATCTTGTATATTTTTAAAACGGAAGAAATTACACTCTAAAAACGTTGAAACCAGACTTATTGTAAGGCATTTCATGGTCAATGAAACAGCAGATTCTGCAGAATCACAATCCTATTGTCATTTTTCTAACAAATTTTACATGTCATGCATCAGTGGTTGTTTATTGTTTAGTTTTTCTGGAGCTAACATCAGTATTGCAGTGATGCTTTTCTGCTCTGGGCACTCCCTCCGCCTTTTTGTTACTCGGTGGCACACTATCTCTGCATATCACACTTTCCTGAGCACCTGACACTCTGCAAAAAAGTCCACTGTTTCCTAGCACGTTTTGCGGGTCTGCTCAGAGCCAAGGCTTCAGCAGCAGCACAGGAACACTTTTTCACCATTTTCTTGGCTCAGACAACAGTCATTTGGGTACTGCCACAGTGTGATATAACTTTACCCCCTCCTCAAGTCAGGCTGTTGAGGAGAGCGTCATTTGACACACCTCCAAATTTACAGTGCTCATCCTGTGCCGGAGCCTTCCTCCCTCTTTGTGGTGTCTTTTATGAAAGCAGAATATCTCAGAAACAACCAGCTGTTTTGAAGCAAAGTGTAACAAAAGAAACTTGAGTGATCTCTGCATATGTTTTTATTCCTCATCTGTCTTGCTGCAACAGACTGTGCAATAGGGTGAAAGTTTTACCTACCATCACACTCACAATTCCTCCAGACCTCCAATAACCCATTTATAGCTACAGTACATATCAGCTGCTCAGTTTCTCATCATTGTGGTAGAGTTTATTGGAATTAATAATACAGCTGCTCTTCCAGAAGCATCACAGACAGTCCTTTTCTCAGACATTGGTGTGAAGAGTCTTCTGATTGTGAAGTTAAAAAGGATAAATTTCTTTTTAAAATTGAGTCAGACCAAATTGGCTTTTGACCTTCAGTCAAGACTTTTTGCTCATTTCTCAACTTTTGAAACATGTTTTCTAAAGTTCTGAGCGAGGATTTCTTGACTTCCACATGATTCTCTCTTTAACAGACTGAGCAGCAAGGAGCTTCTGTCACTACAAAGAAAACATTCCCAATCCCCTGCTCTACTGTCAAGCCCATATGAAAAAAAGAGAGAGTCAGCAACCTAAGGATGCTGCCTGAAAAGCTCCTAAACAAAGGTGTGGTTCCCAGAATTTAGTAAGACTACTTGTATGCATAAAGTCTTTCATAGCTGTAATTACGTGATGTCAGACTAGGAGAAATTTTTTTGTTTTTTCTAGTATTTTTAAATAATCTGCAGTAGTGTCAATATCAATACTGATAAGAGTGAATTCACTGCTGTAATGATTGTACTTTATTGAAAATCATTGTGATTTTATTCCCTTGGCTTAGTATCGCTTGGTACTCTCATTAAGAATGCTTGAAATTTCTGAACTCAATTATTCAATACTTCCACTTTACTAAATTTTAAACCTCCTGCTCCTTCAAAATTGTTTAATTCCAGCCCATTGTGTCTCTCATATTTGCTAATAGTATCTAACCTGGAAAAATACCCCCTCCCATTATTGCAAAAGTAAAAAAGATGTACTACTTGCAACAAATAATAGTCTACCCAAAATGTTGTTTTGACAAAATATGGTAATAATAAGGAAAGTACTGGAAAGACTAATATACTCCACACCATTGCACCTTTCAGAAAATGTAATTAGTACAGAGAAAAGTACTGCAAAAGTATCTGCAATAGAGGCAAAACCAGGAAATAAATGCATAGAATTAAGGTCTAAAGGAATATATCTGGATGGGGTTTTTCCCTCTTTTTGTGGCGTGGTATGGAACACCGTCGTACTGCAGAAAAAGTAACCAAAACAGTAGAGGACGCAAGGACCGCGGTTATTAAAAAGAGTCAGACAACTACTACCTGTCTATATTCTTTAAGCTAGGGAAGATTAAAAGCCAAATAGGGGCCTCAGAAGGCTGTGAGTCTCATTGAAATCAATGGGAAAATGGACGCACATCTGAAGGCAGGGTTTGGCCTGAGCAGGGGAACCTCACTGAGACAAATCGTTCCGCAAAGGCGGCAGAAAGGATCAAGGCTCCTGCAATCCTTGAGTTCATGTCAGCCACAGAAAGAGAGAGCAGAAAGAAAAGCAAAGGATGGCCCAAGTACAAGAGGAATTGAGGTGGAATGCCTTTGCACATACCATCATCACGGAAATGGATTATGGAGAGCAGGAAAAATGCGGTTAATATAAGGTCTTAAAAAGGAACAGGGCAGCTTCAGAGGAAAAAGCTCATTTTGTAGTGTACAGCTGCTAAGGCAAAGGATGGGGCAGGACTGGCGAGGCATCCCATCCTCCTTCTGTCAAAAAAAAAAAAATACATCCATCTTCTTGTATCATCGCCATTTAATCAGGCATTAAATGTAACAACTCAAAGCGATTTCAGGATTTCAGTGTCTCCTCCAGATCAGGAAGGATATATTCTGTGAGAACTCAACATTTCACTAAACCAACGGTGAATGAGTCGAGCTCCCCAAATTAGATTTAAAGGTGAAGAGACACGCTTAAAATGATGTGGTGTCCGTTAGGTGAATTGCAGCGGCTGCGGGACCGATGCAGCGACCGAGACTCTAAGCTGACATCAAAGCGGAAAAAAAATCAGCTGAAATGACAGCAGCAGCTGCAGCATCCGCCTCTAAATTAGGCTGTGTTTCAAAGTCTGGACTCAACTGCTAAGCAGTATAAAGACCCAGGAGGAAGGCTGCCCAAGAAAAAGAGTTAGATTTCTAACCTAACACATCAAAGTAACACATGCTTAGAAGAGCAATAAATGCATATGGCACACATTCACATGCTGCCTAATTGCAGTGGGCTCATGAAGCCAAGACAAACCTTCAGCTGATTCCTACTTTTAGAGAGGATTTGAGTCCTTTTCAAATGCAGAAAGCTGACACAAATTGGTAGCAGATTAGAGTCTGGCATTGTGATAATACATCCCATAATTTCAAAAGATGGCCATTTTTCATATCATAAGACACCTTCAAAATACTGAGCTCCTTATTATATAATTTATACGTCTACCAGATTACAGCATATCCACAACAACGTAATAAATTAAGAAAACCTTTCTCTCAAAATTCAGAAATAGAAATTCAGAAATAGAATAGAAAGCCACCAATTTAACTCTTAATTTACTTACATATCAAATTAATCATACTTGTGGGAAGAGTGAGAAATACATGATTAAATGAATTTCATTTTCATTCATTGCTGAATGCTTTAGCACTAAAACTAATTTATTCTGGAAAAGCACTCATGTTTTGGTATGCATTTTTATTTTAGCTTTTCTATAAATTTAGGGAAACTCTTTGCAAAGTTACTGACAATGTACAGATTTATAAGAAAGTAATTGGAAATAAGCCGGAATGTGTGGATACTTTATTTGTTATGTACACCAAACATGCTTAGTACAAAAAATTGCATATCTTCATAGTTGTAGGGATATGATTTGATTTCTTTTTTTGTTTCATACAAGCTGGCAGAGGAAACTAAGTTAATCACTTGAGATGTTTATTAAAATTCCTATGAAATTGCAGTGCAATGGTGGATTTGTGAGTTAATTCAAACTTATACCTTCCTCACTTGTCTTTGAGAAACTGTGACTATGTAATAGAAACACAAATAAAAAACAGAGAAAAAACATGAAATACAATTCTCTTACAAACCTTTGAATCTTGCTTATATAGCTTTAAATAATACACTTTTGGAAAGGGTTAAAGTTGCAAGCAACAGCAATCATCTACAGTGCACTCTCTTAACTTGTACATTAAGAAAAAAAATTCCACCAGAAATGATGCAATAACCCTGACACAGTGGCATTACTACTCGTGAAGTAATATTGCTTTTTATGCTTATAGACTTCTACCAGTTTAAATGAATCTGTTCGAGGACATCAACATAGAATACAGTGGTATAGCAGTTATCATCAAAACAATCAGAGATGCTAAAAAAAGAAAAAGTCCCTAAATGTGCAGTACTCAAGGGAAAGCAGAAGCACAAATGTCTATACATATGTTGTACTTACAAGATGTGCTATCTCACTCAAGAATCAATTGATAAAATGTATCTGTTGAAATGATTCATCTTGAAATGAAAATGACTCAGAAGCTAGCACTCAGACACCCCTAGAAGGACACAAAAGAATATGGTGTAAATTAAGGCCAGATTCTTATTTTAAACTTTCCAGATTTTGTCATTTGTACAGTCGATGTAGCATCATAGAACGTCATTCTGTAAAATGAGGGAAAACAGAACCGCGTGCCATTTCCAGTTGTCGCGCAGAGGAGCCTGGAGGCGTTGTGCAGCGGGTACCATGGGTTAGGTGCACAAGGACTCTGAAAGCATGAAGATCATCACAGCCCTTCTTAAATTAAATCACCCTGACTACTTGAGTTCATTGACCTGTGCTTCAACCACTACAACCAACTCAGAAACAGTGCGATTTACTAGTGCTTAGTCAGATCACTTTTTAGTCTTTGTTCGGTTTCATTTTGTCTTTGATAATACCTATTAAATGCTAATGTTTAGTGAGCATTTTGGAGGAGGCATGTCTTTGTTAACAACTCAACGACCCTGGTTCTCAGAAAGGGCTGAGAACTTGCCATGCAGACATGCTGAACACTCTGAGAATAACACAAGATCAAATAGTTATGTGGTGCCTCAATAGACAACTTGCCTGGTTTGGAAATTAGAAAGGAGAGAGTGTTTTTCCTGTGGAAGATGAAAGACCATAAAAGGCCAAACTCAGCACAACCCCTTTTATAAGTAAAACATGAAAATACTGGTTTTGTTGTACGTACTGATAAGATGAAATGTTTGTGAAGTTATATGGTAATACAAGCCTCTAATTTGCTTCAAGCTTTTCTGACCCAAAATATTGGTATTTTGAATGGGAGGATTTTTGTGGTAATTCTGAAGAGTTCTAATAACCACAGTGTTTCTGAGAGGACCTGCTCATTTTCCCCCAGCCTGAAGTGTATCCAAACATAATTGGCATTGTATTTTCTGAGGATGGCCTTAGTTCTATGCTCTTTATCTCCTTCTTTACTAGACTATTTCTCATATACATTCTGGAAAGGGGGGAATTGAGGAAGTGACACCATTTTTTCCAAGTTTTCTGCTGAAAGTTCACCTTATTTTGCATTCCCACTCTGCTCCAGGGAGCACCTGGAAATCTCACAGAATTTAGGAAAAGATTCTCTGCAGCCTTAGCAGTTTCCCTCTACTTCCAACTATGTTATTAACTTTCCCATCCCAACCCCAAATGAGCTTAAATATAGACTCCTCTACATCTAATGAGCCATAATTAGCTCATCAACTTCTGACAAGCCTAAATAGACTTGTTAGCAAATGACAAGTCTAGTCGATCTCACAGTGGAATGGGTGTCATCCCGCCCACTCAACCCTCCAAGGAAGGAAACAAATCTCTTAAAAGTTATTTGGAGGGTTTCCAGTCTCCTCCAGGAGCACAAAAGGAGGGAATCTAGTTTAGGTCACAGCTCTCCTACCCTGCCCTTTTAAAGTTTACAGAGATTTGCACAAAAATGACCTGGATAAGGAGGAAACTGTAGAAGGAATTTATTGGTGTGATGAGTTAGCCTTTCTCTTTCTACCCCACTAGATAAAGAAGGGACTGTGATGCTGAAGGGAACAGTCTTTGGCTTGTTTCTTTCGGCTCTGTCTCTGCAGTTGCCAGAGCCAAAATTAGCTCATCAGCTCCTGATGACCCATGCTGATGTTGCTATTTAAAATGTTAATAACTTTTAAAATAATAAGAGTCTAATCACCTAACCTTTATTTCTCTGCACTACAGCTCAACTAGATGAGTCCAAGGGAGCCAAAACTTATTTCATTTATTCCAGGTTGTTTATTTATTTATTTAGCCAGGGAATGCAAATGTGGCACGGAGTAACAGTGCATTAGGACTGCTGAAAAATGTCTTTCCCATGTAGGAGAACCATAGTGCCTCAAACAAAGGATCCTGCCATTTTTTGAAAGTGTTGGTTTTTATGAACTTATTTAAACTGGTGGTTTTGTACTTACATAATTCAAAACTGAAAGTCTGGAAACTATGGCAATATTTGCGAGTTTTGAGAAATGGACAGACCCACCATTTAAAAATAGCACATGTATGCATCTGATGTTAAACCTATTTCGACACATAAATCTTAACAGTGACCTGTCTATTTCAGAGTCTGTGCAGTTCAGGTGTTTGTCTGTCTAAATGCTCTTTCAGGATCTGGCTTCTAAAGTAAGAAAGGTATTACCCCAAAAAACATTGCTTGGCTGGCTAGAGCTCTTCCCGAAGTAGTGTAATAAATGCGCTCAATTCCCTTCTGTGCTGGAGAGTAGTCAAACCCTTCACATACTAGATAGGTCTCCTCAGCAACAAGGATACCCGAGGTAAGGTTGTCCTCCCTGTCCCAGGGAAAGGAAAAAAACAATCGGGAAAGAACTGAAGATTTTTTTTGAGAAATTCCACATTGCAGATTCCTCAAGAATGAGTTCTTGTTTGACAAAATGTGAAGGCCACATCATCAGTAGGTCATTACAACATCTGGGATTTTCAAAGCCTGTTGAGGTTCTGGGAGTGGGATACCTCTGGAAATCTGTATTAAATTTACAGCTTAAACACTATTGGTCTACTGACTTCAGTGGAGCAATGCATTTTACAGCAGCTGAGTCAATGCTGAGTGCAACAGAAAGCCTGTAGAGAAATTAAAATTCCTGCTCTGATAATAAAATGGATCTGAAATCATGAAACTGCAATAAAATTAATGTGATTCTCATTTGCTTTTTTAGCAGTTATTACATCTCAGTTTCTGAAAAAATACCTATCTTTTGTTTCCAAGCTATGTTTGTGCAGTAGGATTCTGCCCTAGCAGAATCTTATCACCAAGTTATAAATCTCTGAACCCAGAGAATTTCAACAGAAACACTTATTCATTCCTAACTAGTTTGGGTTTAACACTAACACTGTAATTAAATTGTGTTTTCTTCACTTTTCCCCTGCTGTTTGAGAGAGAATGTGTTCAGCTTTCTGGTATACAATGAGAACTAAGTGAATGCTAATCTATTTTAACCTCAGTGGATTTGAAGGAAAAGATAGACTTTGATTTTATTGTTTTCTAAAATAAGGCTTTTAGGGAACAAACTCAGAACAGTGCCTTCACATCCTTATCAGGAATTTCAAATAAAAATCCTGTTTTCATTACTCTAGCACAGAATAGCAATTGATTCTGTCAGACTTTAATTGAAGCACCTACTGCATGTCAAAATATTACTTTTTTATCAAGTCTTCATTTATAAAGTCAAAGAAAAGTTAATGAGAGAGAGAATGTGCCTTCTGCTCTCACAAACATACTTAAAATTGGCTATGTACACCTTCTCTGCTACCATCATCCCACACTATGCTATCTAAATTGCCACAAGGTTGTAAGTGCTCCCTTGAGGCACCAAATAAGGTTGGCATGTTCAACTACTGCTTCATTTTGTTGATTTTTTAAGTGAACATCGGCAAGCAATGGCTTAGGCATGACTGGGAGGCGATAACTACTGGGAGGTGACCCTGGTCACATGGACACAAGCACCGAAGCAAATGGTGGAAATGAGTAGGAACGTCTTCAGCTAAATTTGGAAAGCCACATTTGACATGTTATCTTCTCCCTGATCCTGAGTTGTCCTGGAAATCAAGAGAGTCCTTATGTTTTTGTAAAGACGGTAGCACCAGATAGGCATGTAGAAAGGCTGGGGTTGACTGTGAAATATATAGATATTTAGGTTTCAACCTATTGTTGAAAACCTGTTCAACCTGTTCAGACTTGCATACAAAGACAGCACTTCGACCAAACAGTCAACATAGACCAAGATGCTCTGTTAGTCAGGAAGGTGGTGTGATTGTCACTGGGCCCTCTGACATACCCTGGCAATCAGAGAAGTTTGTTGAATTGACATCTTTCATCCCCTCCCACCACATGACAGATCCAGGAACACACATTTCCCTTCCTCACTACAAACCCCCCACTTTTTCTGGGGCTGCCAGAACCAAGAGGACTGCTGTGTTATTCCTGTGCATCCTCCAATGCAAAACATTGTTCGTTTAATGGGTTCAGACAGACAGAACTTGAAAGTGACATGGCTCTAGTGAAATGTTTTGGTTTGCTCCTTGCAAGTGGAATACAAAATTGCTGCTTTAAACTCTTACCTCCTTATTTTAAGAGTCAGAAAATGTGACAGTGAAAGTTGGAAGCATCAGATAAAGCAGTGTGATATCTATAGAGGAAAAGTTACGCTATAGGCAACTTGCTTACTCAGCAGAATACACTCTTTAGAAAACTTGTTTAAAGTAGTACACGAAGACTAGAAAAATGCTTTGAATAATCAGGATCAGGAACCTTATGAAAGCACCAGTCTTCAGGGAATATTGGAGAAGACAGACAATCTTGACCTTTGCCCTGGTAGAAAATTAACCATCCTTATTTACATTACAACTTATTTACATTACCCATATATTTGTAACATATGGGTTTTTTCTGTATATTAAAGATGTTTCAGGAACTGGATAATGAGCTACAGCATTCATTTCACAGGGGCATAGTGGTATCAACTTATAACAAGGTGCCTAGGTAGGAAGACTTCTGGGGGCACAGAAAGAGTCAACACGATTGTCTTACAGGATGTCCTATTTGTAAGATTGTCCTTTTGCATTTGCAAAGCTTAGCAGTGCTATCTAAAGATGTATGTATTAAGACACATGGGCTGAGTATTTTTGCCCCCACTTGCGAGCTGTTTGTTCATGCAGCACTAACTCCGTAAGAAAAACAGTACCTAACTGTATTGAGGGAACTAAACTTCACAGCTTCCTGAGCATAACGGAGATGCCTGGACCAATGCATAAATGAAACACTATATTTTTAGTGAGTAGAGTCTTACAGTCTATGTGTACAGTATTTGTGCATCTCTACGCTGTGTCTTGCCCTCAAAGGAGCGAGTAGAAGCTTTTCTGGAGCTACAATGATGCAGAATAATTAATTCAGACAAGGGCTTGATCAAAAAATCTGTGGAAACAAGTATTTCTTTTCTCTCTCCCATGATGACACAGAAGACCCAAGTTGCAGTGTTAATTACCTAGAGAAAAAAAATAATAAAGCAAAGGAAATATGGTAAACAAAGGTACTCAGATAGCTTGTTAAGCCTTTTGTGCACTAATATGTGATCATCTGAAGCAGAATATCCCAACCACTCAGACCATCATGTCACCTGGCTTTCCATGGTGGGATGTGCTCTGACAGAGCTGGGACCCTTTACTACTTCATTGGCCATGTGGTCACTCAGCAGTATGCCCCTTTTATTTATCTTTCCTCTCAATGTCACTGCTTTACTGTAATTTCCTGATTTAAAACAAACAAATAAACAAAACCACTATAAATTCTGTTCTTAAAGGTTTCTTCCTGACCTGGCATATAAACTGAGACTTGAGAACAAAGAACTTAAAAGCTTTCAAACCTAATTTTTCCAAGTACACTGAAGGTATGTAAACTATATATTTTGCGGTGGGCTTTGGGTTAAATCACATCTAACATCTTCAACTCAGAAACAGGGCAATATGGAGACATCCAGCAAGCAGTGGAAAACCTCTTTGAACCTTCAGCATGAGAAATATTGTTTTTCTTACTCTTAATAGGTTACATCCTGTCCCTTCCGTACATCCTAAGTATCCTTTCATCCTACAGGTCTATTACTTTGTCTCCTAAGCATCCACCAAAGTGAAACAATCCTTGTGCTTTCTGTGATAGGCAGCCCATACGTAAAGAAGAACAGGCAAAAGCCAGGCTGTATCTGAGCCATGAAGTGTTAGCCAGAAAAAGATTCTCAGAATATGTTTTCAGATCCGTATCAAGTAAAAATATAGTACACTGGTGTGTATGTTATTTTCCATGTGAATGACAAACAATACAAAGCATATGTCTACTTTATAATGAAAAAGTCATTTTTGTTTAATAAAGTTAAACGTTCATTGTGAAGTTCAGCAGAATGCCATTAGAGGGCATGAAAGAGTAGTTGTGTAGAGACGGGAACACAGCCTCAAGCAAATAAACTAAAGAAAATAACTGGAATCAAAATAAAATAAGAAAAACATTTTTAGTGAATCGCCTCTGTTGAGCAATCAGCTCTGGATGCCAGCTCTGCAAACCCACACTCTCTTCTTCCTTCTTGAGTGTCCTGTCACTGCAGGGAATGGGTCTTGGCCACCAGCAAAAGCAAGATCAGACCCATTTTGGTCCAGCAGCAATATTTAACTTCTGGAATTTTTAAGTCATGTATAAAACACGACACAAACCCAACGGTTCAGTAATCTAACTGCTGTGCCAGCGACACAGGCAAATCAGAGGGATTACAAATGCTCAGTACAAGGGGAGCAGCTGATGTCTGAAAGGGTCAGTAAAATAATAAGAGATTCACACCAGGAAACAACCACAACAACATGTGAAATGTATTTTAAAGGCATTTAATAGATTTCTATTAACCCCTTGGACTGTTGGAAAAGGCTTGTGGAAATAGAAAGATGTGTCAGAGCAGAACCACCAGCTGCAGAGAATGTTAGTTAAACAAAATTCCAGCTTTCTGAGAGACCTGGAAGAAAAGAAATGGTCCATCACAAGAAAACCATCATTTTCTCCTATGCACCCCAAAGCAGAGCTAGAGTAATGTACGAGGAAATTATTTTCTGCTCTCCACTCCTCCTAATAAACCCTTAACTTTCAGCAAAAAAAATGGAGGAGGTAATTAAAAAAAGAAAGCAGAGAAATCAAACAAATATTTAAAATATTGTTTCTATTCCCTTCACTTGGGAAGGCACTACAGTCATCACCATCATCGTCTCAAACCCCTAGAGATATGGTGACTCCTTTGCTATTATTAGGGCTACTATGTGCCCACTTTTTTTTTTTAAGATGTCCTACTTTTCCTCCCTCAAAGTTCTGTCTGAGCCATTTTTTACAAAGGCAGCCAGTCTCTAATTGTTTCTATTTCTTACTCCCTACCAGGAAAAATTAGGGCTACTCTTTTAGTCTTGTACTTGCCAGAGAAGCTATCCAAGATTTGCTCATGATGATAGTTTTTGCTGTGTGTTGATGATGTCCTTGGTTCAGAAGGACCACAGCCAAAGCCTGATAACGCAGCCATCAGACATCCTTTGTGGAGTTTCTGCCAGGTGTTTATTGGCAGAAGTGTACTAGGGTGCAACAAAGTCCTTTTGAGTAAAGTAATTTTGAAGTTGCCAGTACCACACCAGAGAGAGAGAATACAGCCTGAAGACATGGAGGCTGCTCCTATGAGACCCCAGTAGTCAGAACATAACAACTTGTGAAGCGTAAGGTTTCTCATGTAGGGTTTTTTAAACATTTTTGTTATTGTATGTCATGATAGTCTTGTTCCTCTCCAAATACTCCATCCCACTTTGAATCTCATCTTCAGTTATGTCTTTTGACAGTGAGTTCCACATGCAAACTACATGCAGTAAGGCAAAAATACACCTTTTGTGATGCGGAGGAACACTAAGCCTTCCTAAAGTATCAAGTCCTTCCGAACTGAATTTGGATCTCTTGGCCTATCCATGAAGTATGGGCACAGTGTTTTTCCTTCCCTCTCCATAAACCAAGTATTCAGCTTTTGCAATGTCTACCTCTTTGCAATAAAAGGTGGATATGTATCCCCAGATCAGCAGACTGATCACCACAGAATTATTTTATTGTTTTAGAAATAGTGAGGTATGAACGTCAGGGTAACTATTGCCATGGAGTGGAAGCAGACTCTGGATGTGCGATATGGGGATTAGAAACATTAAGTATATTCTCAGTTTATAGGATTTTATTTCCTTTTCATGTGACTTTTCTTTGCCTTCAGTTTTATATATGATTGGAAGGCTTAATAAAAAATTATTTACATTATTTACTTCATGCAGTCAGCATTCACAAGCATCAAAGCTTGTGTTTCAGTGCTGTATCAAAAACCATGAAGCTTTAAGGCTTGGCCAAAGAAGCAACACAAGCCTAAAGCAGAGGCATCAACTCATAAGACTGCTGACAGAATGGATTAAACAGACTTTTTAAAGTATCGCCAGTGTTGTGGGGGAAAAAAAAAGCCCTCGGATCTACACATGCTTTTAAACTAAGAAGTCCAGCTTTTGTAAACTATTCACTTTGTTGATGCTCAACAAATATCTGTTGATGAGATGACATTATCAGCTAAAGAAAATAATTGCTCAAAGGCTTAACCCTGTTTTTGCATAAAATATATGGGCTAATCATCCTTTGACAAAAAAAAAAAGAGAAAACAAAAAACAAAGAACAGCAATGGATTTTCATGATCAAGGAAATGTCATAGTCCTTGCTTGCAAATAAGAACACTCTTTCTATGGGGCCTGACTGCTTTCACAAGTGGAATTGGATCCTGGAGGAATAATTTTGTTGTGGTGTTCCACAGAATTTCAATACAGGCTCAAATTTTCTTTTTCTTTGCTCATTTATTATTAGCTGTTTTAGTGCTGGGGATAGCTATCGTGGTATTTTTTCATTTGTCAGCAATGCCATTACACCTGCATTGTCCATACTGGAAGATTATGCTTTCCCTTATGTCACGCTGCTGTTTCCTGGCTGATGCCTCCAGTTCTTGCTCATCTACAGGCTGTCTGGTTTCTCCATGCAAAACAAGACTGGCAAGGAACAAAATGCTCTATACAGATTATTTGTCTGTCTTTAGGAATGAAAATTCTCTACTGTCTGCTCCATAGCAGGGTTGCAGCATAGCTGGGAGTCAGAGGGGAACGCTGCTGTTTGCTGCTTTATGAGATGTCTTGTCAGCATTAGCTGTCCTGTTCAGAGATCCACAAAGGGACAGAAAGGATCCTTTGGAAGTAGATATAGTTTTCACCTATCTACTGTTGTCTACTTTTGTATTTTATTGTTCTCCTGGAGCCAACAGAACAGTGTAGGCAATGGACACAGACATACAAAGCATACATATATAAAAAACGTACAGGAAAAAAATAGTTTTAGAGTCAAGGAACAGAAAGCTCCTTAAGAGCTCCTGACCTCCTTCACAAAGCTGTGACAGGCAGACAGGCCTTGGGAGGCCTTCTCCAAGCACTGCCCTGGAAGGGCCGGAGCAGAGGTGTCCACTGGCACAGCCCTGACTCTAGATCTGAGACTTGGAGATGGCAGGCAGTTACGTTATTTCCTTCGATTCTGGTGCATTTTTCTGCAAATCCACCTCCTACCAGTGGCACTTTCTGCTGTTCAGTTACATACGCTAGTAGGCCCTTTGTGCATTCCTAGCACATGGCAAACCTTGGAGAGAGTGAAGGGGAATTTGGGGACTAAATCCTGCCTTTCTTTAAGACCTGAAATCCAAATCACTCAGGGTGTTGCAGGTCCGGGGGTCCCCAGGGACTGGGAGCGGCTGGGAGTCCCCCAGGGAGGCAGGGCAGGGCCTCGCAGCCCAGGCCGGGCCTTGCAGCCAGGGTCTGTCCCAGAGGCCCAGCCAGGGAGCAGGGCAGGCCAGGGGGCACCAGGGACAGCCCCAGCCCCCCGTAACAGGCAGCCCTGGGGACTGGCTGTGGGGAGCTGGAGGCCGGCCCTGCTGCGGCGTTGCTGGGGCCAGGACGGATGGCCCCGGCAGGACTGAAACAGTGTCCTGGGCCATGGGCCGGGCAGGGGGAGGCCCCGGAGAGGCTGCACAGGACCACCATTACGGGCCATTACAGCCCCCAGCGCCCAGCCACAGCGTCACCAGAAACGCCAGCCACAGCGAAGTTAATGGAAACACAGTGCTGAGAATTTAGTCAGTGAAGCGGTTGTCAAAAAGAGCCATTATACAGATTTTGGGCCCTGCATGTCGTAGCAGCTTAGAATTGAAGAGGGAAAATAGTATCACTGCTTTTCCTGTGCGAGATTGCACAGGTAGAAGTGAGATCAAATTCAAGGGCACAAGTAGTTGTTTTGAGACTACCACATCACTAAGACTTCCATTAAAGATGTACTTACACTAACTCCTCTGAAGAGCATACTAGAAGTATTGAAAAAAAAAAAAGCTGTACATGGTCAAGTGGAACAAGAGCACAATGTGATGTTTATAAATACAGATAATGATGAACAAATAATGAACAATGTTCAAAAAGAGAAAACAGTAATAAAATGGTGGTGTTCAAAGCAAGCCGAGTAATGGAATTTCAGCAAATGCTGCTTTATTGCTAAATGATCAAATTTGGGGTGGGGGGAGCATGTATTAATGGTTAAGATGGCTGTGACCCACAACTCTGTCAGCCTTGAAGCTGACTCACAAACTGTGGGCCTGAACACCAGATAAAAACAACTTTTACGGTCTTGCTAACCTTTGAACACTGGACAATAAAATACCTTACTTCCTTTGACATGGTGTCATACTTAAGATTATTCTTTGAAAATTCTGTTCAAATTAAATAAATTCCTTCCTTTTGATGCAACTAGAAAAGCATTTATATTGAACTAGAATAAAACTGTCATTCATTTTCTCAGAGGACAATGAATTGGCCAAATCGTAGGTTATATAAAGGCCTGAACTTATTAAATGCCTGTTTTTAAGCAATGTTTGAGAACTACATTATCTGCAATAATCTTTTGACATTTCCATCCAAAGGAACTATTAAAAATCATTTGTCTTGCTGCACTGTTAGACGTACACCTCTTTTCAGTAAGATCCACTAGTGTATGCCACTGAATTTGAGGGTTCACACATGTGATTTTTGTCTTTTCAATAGCAATATGTCATAAAAAAGCCTGAACTCCTGAAGTTTGGTAGTGCCATTTAGCACCTCCAATCTTTCACCTTCATGAGGCCGATTCCTCTGAAAGTGCTCCATCTGAAATTCAAGAGCAGTATATTTGTAGTGAAACCTCTTTAGAAGACATAACTAATTTCCTTAGTTATGCTGTTTGTTTCTTTACTTATGCCATTTGTTTCTTTGTGAAAAAATAAACAAGTCAGACTCTCCTTCTCTGTGACTAGAACTTGGTCCTTGAGAAGCTGAATGAATCTTATTTATTCAAGCAATATGCAATTTGAGAAAGTAAGTATGTAACTTCAGGTCTCAGTATCAATCAGTTAAGTTCCATTCCTTCCATGGAGTTCTGTTATTTTATGCCAGTTTATACCCTTAGTCCAAAATTGCTTAATGATAGATTATAAGATATAACGATAATTATGCAACATCTTGTGAAACACTTTGTTTAACAACATCGGCATTCCTTTGAGAGTGGTAGAGTAAGTTGGTTTTAATTCTATGACCTTGCTGGTGGACTTAGACTTTTTTTTTTTTAAAGCCCTTTGTCTTTTGGGTAGAAGGAGGGAATGTCATTGGCAAAGGAAACACTTTTCCTGCAGACATCTTTAGATTAATGGTCTATAGACTAAGTATAATTACAGAACTTACAGCTTTTTACAAACTTCAAACAGTTGCACGTGTTAGTGAATAGATACAGAGCTGATCCAGCACTATCAACATTTTCTAGCTACTCTTTCATTTTTCTATGAATGTAGTGATTTCAAAGCCATCCTGGAACGTCTATAGGGCTGTAATTTGACTGACAATATCAACTTCCTGCATCTACTAATAATCCTTCTTCTCAGGTTAGATTTGTGAGTGTTTTGTTCTTCATCTTTTAAGGATCCCTCTGCAGGACACAGAGGGTTTTTTCAGCTCTTTTCTAGTCAAGTATATGAAATATGCTGATTTAAAATAATGATACACTAAAACACAGCTCTAACCAGAAACACCCAGGATGGTCATGGCTGCCTTGAGGAACTATCATATAGGCCCCCTCCTTCCCTTTTCCCCTTGCATGCTGCTGCTTCTGTACTCAATAACTATTTGCACTCTTTGATTAAATGTAAGCCATCTCTTGCTCTACGGATTTGCAATAAGACTTCAAATACCTTAGCACTTAGGAACCAGAAGTGTTCTTCAGGCGGAATAGCACATAAATGTTAATTTAGCATGTTCTAGACTTGGGACACAATTCCTCCCATTCATGTACATCAGTTTTACACCGCTTTAATTCTGCCAACTTTAGCAGAGTTCACCTTGATTTAAATTGCTGAATAAGAACCTAAGTGAGGCACCAGGATAAATCAGGTAAAAAATAGCAATCATATTTTATTACATATATATATATATATATATAGTAGTGCTAAGTGCTAGTTCCTCATGTCCAATTACATGGACTGGTGTTGTGGTATTTCCCATAAACAAATGTGACACAAAATAGAGAGACTGACTGACTTTAGTCAGTTGACAGCTAGCTAACAGCCAGCAGTGAGGATGGAAAGGGTTTGAACCCAGGGGTTTAAAGTGCTAAAGCCTGCATTTGTGTCTGCTTTTTATTGTGTAGTGCATTTGTATCACTCTCTGAAATGTATCTTACGCGTAGAAAACTTGCTGCATTTTATTTTCATCTTTTTATTGATTCATTTTTAAGTGTCTTTGGTTTTTTTCAAGGTTCAGGTGCATCTTGACACAACTTTGCCACAACTACGGCTGAGTCTGCTAGGTGACAGGGAGGCGATGCAGATGAGTGAGGCCCCACTGGATGGGGTAAGCACATCAGCAGATCTAGAATTAAAATGTCTGGAAAGAAAATTGATGTGCTTTGGGCTACATCCAGCCCTGGTAAACATAAGGGCAAATTCATTGAAGGCTCTGGTGTTACACCAGCTTTGCCAATAAAGAGGTTACCTGAAGAGTTCCAGCTACTTAAAATGCAGAAGCTCACTTAATAAGCTACCACAATGTCTGCCTGCCTCTTCTCTGAATATCTGGTTATATTAAGGGTCTTACTCCTCATCTTCAAAGCCATCCATCAGATTAGCCTAAGCTACCATGGATGACCTCCCAAGAGATCTCCAGTCCACCGAGCTCTCTAGAGTCAAAGATAAAAAATGGAGTTAGGACTATGGAAGACAAAGCTCTCCTGACCACTCACCCACAGTGAGGTGTCTCCTTCCTCAAAGAGATGGCAATCCCAGCGTTTTCAGATCAAAGTGTAAAATCCACCCCTTAACATGGTCTTCCCTCAGAATAAAAGATAAAAAATCCTGATGTCGAGGAGGTGATGAGAGAGCTATGGGGCTTTTTAATGTGTTTACTTTTAGAGTCTGGAATGTGTTCACACAGCACAATGTTGGAGTGTGGCAAAACTGCTTCAGCAGGCAGGGAGGTCATTAATGGCATGCTTCTGCGCTGGGAAGAGAGTAAACAGGAGCGAGGCACGGAGGGATGAGGGACTGTGTCTCACTGTAGTTTAACCGTAACAAGTGACTTTGGTGGTCTCCATCTTGCACTGTGCTCAGGGTGGTCTACATAAATTAGCAGGACTGGCTTTGGCTAGTGAAGTTTTTCATTCTTTGTCTCTCTCAGATGAAAGGTAAATTTTCAGACTCAGAAGCTGTGATCTGATATTTCCTGTGCCATATATTTTATTTCTTACGCCCTACGCAGAGGAAATCATGGTTGCATGTGAAATACAAAGGACAAGTAATGGTTTTATTATGCTGTTTATTAGGCCCCACTAGTCTAGTACTAAACGATTTTGAGTATAGTCACACACTCACTATATAATTTGTCTATATACATTCATCCACTCCAAAACAGCTTAGTCTTCATGGTGCATGTGCAAAACAAGGTTTATCTGCAAGAACTTTTAAACTTTCAGTATTTCTGCTGCTGGCATTAGTAAAAGTTTAGTAAATTCTATGTAAACCACTTAAACTATATACGACTAGAAACTGTGTTATAACCAATGGCCACAGTGTATTAACAAAACAGTAGAGAAAACTACCCAGATGACTATCTAAGACTGTACTGCTATTACCTCACTGAGCCTTAGTTCCATGTCTTTTCTGTAAAGTGGTAATTTTGTAAGAATTTACCTCTCATAGCAGTCGTCAGTAGATTTGAACTCCTACTCTGTTGCTCATGGAAAAGCAGCACATCTGAGACAAATTGACGTGTGTTTACACTACAGACTGCTGTAGTGCAAAGGTATCTCTGCAGGCTCTGCACACGTACAAAATTAAGTAGCCTCTACACTTATTTAAACCAGCTTTAAAAGAACTCAGTCTAGAATCAGTATCTTGCCCTGGCAAGACAGCTGCTGGCATCTGATCCATTTTGACTCTTCTCTAACATATTAATTGTCAAATAGACATAAGCATGAAGTTAGACTTTGGTTCATTATGTTTTGTTCATCTGGGATTTTTGTTCTTTATATCTGATTATTAAGAACTGGTTTTAGTGAAGGCCTTGAACCTGCTAAATTGAACCTGCTTAGCCTTGTCTCCCTGGTTAATCCAGCGGAACTTCCATGGAGTTTCTCAGGAGCACACGGTGAAGCATGTACCTGCATGTTTGCAGGTTTCAGGCCTCCACTGTCCATTTGTGGATTTGCACCATCCATTTGTGATTACATACATTATTTATTATATCTCCTCTAAGATTTAAAGTGAGTGTGCATTCCAGACATATAATTAAACTACACACTGGACTAAATCCTAATTTCAGGTAAGTCAGCATAAAATAAGAGCAATGTAATTGAGATGAGGCTGCTGATTTCAAGTGCACTACTTTGGATTTTTACTGGTGGTGTAGAAATTAAAATCTGGCCTATAGTAGCTATTGTTTCTATCCTGAAAAAACCCTTCTCCACAGCTATTTTTTCTTCACGTTGATAGGGCAGTAAATAAGTACTTACCCCATAAAATGAATATGGTATGTGAAATACTTTGTCTTTGTATGCTTGCAATGTGTGTAGCCTAATACAAGTATAGAAATGGATTAGACATTTCTCTTTAGTTAAGAGATATATCAGTGCATAAAGTCACAGTCTGGGTTCATTTAGCCTTTTCATTTGTAGTGCTCCATATTACATGAGTGCAGATCTATTTGAATCTCTTTAATATTCATGATCCTCTCACCAGTCTGAGTGAAAGAGATAAAGCTTTTGATAGCAATCTCAGCAACTTGATTAACAATGCACTAATCATCACTACCATTGACCTGATTCAGAAATGTTTTCAATTCATCCATCACTTTATAACCAAAGATGATTGCATTACCTTACCATTTTTTATTTAAATAAAACTACATGAGCTGTAAATATCTTGCCATTTTACTAAATGCACCTTGGTACCAAATTAATTTATTTTTAAAACTAAATACCAAAATGACCTATAATAACCAATTAGGGCAGGAGCACAGGGAAAGCATATCACAAGTGGTCTGCAATAAAATCAATTCACTTTGACTTCACATCAATAAATGTTAAATTGTGCCAAGGAATTAATTTTGCAATAAATTGTTATTGTTGTTATAAAATCTAACTAACACATATTACCAGGAGTAATTATCCATATATCAGAATGCATTGAATGTAGAGTGTGCACTATAATTACTCCCAAAATTGCTTATCATTCAAATGGTAATTTTAGGGATAATGTTTCTTTAACTATAACTTTCTAAATTTCATCTGAAATTTATTTTTGGGGTGT
Organism: Aptenodytes patagonicus; assembly: GCF_965638725.1. Lineage (NCBI taxonomy): Eukaryota > Metazoa > Chordata > Aves > Sphenisciformes > Spheniscidae > Aptenodytes > Aptenodytes patagonicus. The sequence goes on from NC_134954.1 coordinate 8,267,181, forward strand.
TTTTTTTTCTTTACTTGGTACTGCAAAGAAAACAGAAAATGGACTGTGAAAAATGCAACAGATAATGAATATACTAATGTAGTTTAATCGGTATTTCTTGCTTTTATATATAATTGCCAAATGTTGCAACAGTATTAGTAGAGTAAGATACCTCATTTTGAGCAGAATTTCCTTCATGAGTGCTAACTGGAATCTCCAAGCCTATTCACAGCAATAGGTAGAGTGTAGCATTGCAAAAAATATTACCATCCAGCTCTGTGTGAATATAATACCTGAAGTGGTCACTAAATGTTATTATTAGATATTAATTTTTTAATTGTCCTAATATTTGTGTTCAAGTCCACTTTGAAGTCCATTTGAAGTCCACTCTCACAGGGATTTGGTTCAGAATTTTGAAACTGTAATATCAATGACCAAACAGAGAAAAAAAAAAAAATACCTCTTACTTGATTTGTACAACTAGAAAGATGAAGAGTTTCCTGTCCTCCTAATGTTTTGTCGGCCATGAATATCATTCCTGTGGTGCACTGGGAATTATTCAAGACTAGGACAAACTAAAGCAGTGTACCCCCACAGACAACCATCCTATGGTTGTGTATGTATGTGTATGTACCCATCCTACGGATGGGTAATTCTAACTTGGGATGTAGAAGAGCTAAGTAGAGATTCAAGCCTCTATACTATTTTGCTTTTTCTAGACCTGGGATCATTGAAGGCTTAATTCCACAATGCAGATATTATCCTGCTTTTAATAATTCTTAAATACTGTGATTAAATTGGGTGGATCATTGCATGCTTGTAGTTATGATGACTGTGTCGTGGCTTAACCTCAGTCGGCAACTGAGCACCACCCAGCCGCTCGCTCACTCCCCCCACCCGGTGGGATGGGGGAGAGAATTGGAAGAGCACAAGTGAGAAAAACTCATGGGTTGAGATAAAAACAGTTTAATAATTGAAATAAAATGATGATGATAATAATAATATGATAATAATAATAATACACAAAGCAAGTGATGCACAGTGCAATTGCTCACCACCCGCCGACCGATGCCCAGCCAGTCCCCGAGCAGCGGCCCCCCCGGCCAGCTTTCCCCAGTTTATGTACTGAGCATGACGTCCCATGGTATGGAATGTCCCTTTGGCCAGTTTGGCTGTGCCCCCTCCCAGCTTCTTGTGCACCTCCAGCCTTCTCAGTCGGTAGAGCACGGAAAACTAAAAAGTCCTTGACTAGTGTAAGCATTACCTAGCAACAACTAAAACATCGGTGCGTTATCAACTTTGTTCTCATCCTAAATCCAAAACACAGCACTGTACCAGCTACTAGGAAGGAAATTAACTCTATCCCTGCCGAAACCAGGACAGACTGTTTTCAGCTCACCCGAAGCCTTCTAATTGGGTTTGTTGCTTTTTTTCTTTTTTTCTTTTTTAGGTGCCATAACAGCATCATATATCTGAAGTTCTGGACTCCCCAAGTCATAGAAGAATGCACCTGGAAAGATGTTAGTATTTTGTATAACTGGGTCATCAGTCACGGAACCATTAATATCTAGGTACAAATCCTATCAGTATCCAGTTGCTTTTTGATGGATTAAGTCTAAGTTAGCGGTGCTTGTTTAGTTTCATCATCACTGTTTGAACTAACTTAAAAATTGTTGGCAGTCGTTGTAGATGGGACAGGGAGTCTGAATGATGTTATTCATAGAACTGGTCACTGTGGTTTAGACACAGTGACAATTATAAAAGGAAGAGATTAGGGAAGACAGCTCAGCTGGTGCTGCTGTGTGATGAAGCTCTTCTGTGCAACGGGAACCTCAGTCTATGCAACTGCCATTGCTGCCTTTTTCTGCATATAATAACTACAAAAAGGAAAAGAACAGTGATACAGAACAGTCCTTTACACATTCAAAATAAATTAAGATGATGATTAACTTTGTCTGATGATGAACTTTGTTTTTTCATCTCATGAAATAACACTATGTTGTTGAATATATGCTTTATGCTACCTTATTTTCATAACCACATATAGTAGCTCAAATTAGAAAACAGAAAGGCTTCTGCAAAGTATTTCAGAAAGATAGCTTTTAAAAAACAATTGTGAAATGGCATGAATAAAAAATTTTGGATTCTGTGGGAGCTACTGGATTTGCAGTTTCATCACAAAGTATTTGGGAAGACAACCAAATCCCTTGGTTTTCAAATGTCTGTAAGACACATCCTGAAGATGTGACAGAATTTTCTAACATTTTCTTTATCGCCTTAGGTTAACTGCTGATGTCTAAAACCCCGATGTGCTAGCGGGAACCCAATCATTAGCAAGAATTGATCATGATCGTGAAAGTGCACTTTCCTTTTGGAATTGAGCTACACATTTTGTAATGGTGAAATGGATGATCTCTTAATTATTCCCCACATCTTGTAGTTGTAAGGAAACATTTCAGTAATGAGCAAGACATTTTAAACCTCCTGGAATTGCATCGTGAAAAACTTCAGCATAACTGGGTGCGTGGGACTTCTCATACTTCACTTTGGATACCCAGTCTAAGCCCACCAAGGTAGGCTCCTGTCTAGGTCAATCCAAGTTAGGTGACTGATGTAAGCCAGACTCACCTTCCAGGAGCACGCAGAGAGGCTATCTGAAATTACACACCTATGGTAGCTAAAATTTGGTGACACAATTTTTATTGTGCTAACTTTCTTTTTACATTTCTTCTTGATATTATTCCTTACAGAAAGTTTGAACTCTCAGAGATGCCCAAGGGTTTTGTAAACCAGGTGCTGTTAAGTACTTTTGAAGATCTTGACACAATAAATTGTTAGGAATATTAAAGTGATATTTTAAGAATGAAACACAAAGAAAAAAGTAAAGTTAAGATATCCACAAGACATATATCATACTTAAAATAAAGCCTCTGCATGTGAATTAGCTAAACGCACCTTTCACTTCTAGTAGGTGTTTCTGATTCAATTGTTTTGTAGGTGTGAAAAATAGTTTCTTTTCATATTACTTTTAAGACCCTCCTGAAGTGAATCATTTTTATCCAATGTGTGATTTTTCTAATAGATTATCTAGATTTAATTTTGATAAAGAAAAATGTGTATCAGTTTAGCCATTTAATACGAAAATACATGGCCTAGAGAAATGTTATTTTAAAGCTGTTTGCCTTTTAAATTGTAACAGTCTGTATTTCTATTTGTCTAGACTCCATCAAGGGGACTATTGTAGCTGGAGGCATTGGTTTGAAGAAGACTAAAGGGCTACATCATGTCAAAGCCTCAAGTAGGAATTATTGCCTTTCTTGCCTCAGTTCACAGCTGTATTATGTCACCAAATCACATCACAGTGTAATCAAAGATGAATAAAATATTTTTTTTCTTTACCTTAAACGCTTTCCCTGTCAATTACAATCAAAGGACATGATTTCAGGTCTGTCAGTTTGCTGGGTTCTCTCCTACTGATGACTCCAAAACTGTAATCTGCTAAATATAAAATGAATCAGAGAAGTCTTAGAATGATTCTGCTATTAAGAAGAAGAATGTTTTTCTCCCACAGGGGACAGGAAAGTAATTGGTCTTTAAAGAATGAAATCAAAGATGTTAAAAAATGACCTTTTTTGGTCCTTTCCTCTCCACCTTTGGCTTTTGGGGTTTTTTTCTGTGCTAAACCCTCAGCCATTCAGTGTTCTCCTCTTAAGAAGATAGGCATAAGTATTCTAATCAAATCTTTCCAGTTTTGTGTGCCATTAGGGTAAACATTTAACTGGCATCTTGTTTGCTACATCACACCTTTTTTTCCCCTCTGTGTTATTGTCGATTAGGTGCTTTGTAATGGGCAAGCTGTACGCCTGCTGCAACTCCAACTTCTAGGCAGTTTACTGGCTTGATTACATCATTAACCATAATCAAAAACATTTCCCCAGAATGATTTTAGCTTGGTAGTAAGGATTGCTTCCTTTGATCTCAGTAGCATCATTTTACGAGAGGTTGCTCCTCATTTACACTACAAATGCTGGCAAAAATGAAAGTGGTATCTTCACTAGTAATACCAGCTAAAATAAAATAACTGGTTCAGCAGTCATGCCAGCTGCTTTCATCGATGAACAATCACCTTTTTCTAGTAAGAAAAAGTATGTACATACACATATATATATGTATGTGCGTGTGTGTGTTATTCTGTGTACTGCAATTTCCTAATGTATATCCTTGCATTATACTTAACAACACATCCCTTTTCAGTATTTAAAATGTGGTAAAACACATGTTATTGGATTGCAGCCTTGCAAAATGTTTTCAGTCACAGCAAAAAAATTCGTTACACCTGCATTGCTTGCATATAGACCAGAAGTTTATTTTAGTGCACTATAGTCTTGTCAGAAGCCTCATAGATAGCAGATTTAGTTTTTATGATTTCTGATGACGTGTCCTTATTATAAGGCTAGTTCAATAGTTATAGCTCATATCAGTTACCTGCACTATGAAAACATCACTTGAGTAACCACTCTGAAAACGTAGATGGCAGACTTACCTACTACAGTGAAATTATACATGTGCTATTCTAGACCACTAACAGCAATACACCAGATGCATATAATAAAAATGACGTTTGATCTGTACTGTCTCCAGGGCTGAGCGAGAGCTGACCCATGTGGGTGTGACAGACAGAGGATGTTCAAAGACCATTATACTGGCAATGCCCTTGATCTCTCCTGTGCTCTTCCCGTCATATTTTACAACTGGGGCTTTTGGTCTTTTACGGTAGATCTAAAGTTTACTGGGGGAAGCTGGGAAGTGTTTTGTGGCCTGCGGCATGTGTCAAAGGAATAGAAAGGGAAGAGATGTTTTGTGGACCTCTCCAAGCTGTGCATCTATGCTCGACTTCTGGGGATTAGGTTTGATGTCCCAGCTGGTGCTGTTCAGTCCCACGTCCCTACCTTACTCCCATTCAGCTGCTCCATGTACTGCAGGGTCACAGGACATGGAGGATATACGTAACCTCTCACCTTCCCCTGTTAGAGCTGGACAGCCAGGAGTTGGGCACCTCTAGCTACTCTGGATGCCAAGTCTCACTTGATAGCAGATTTTGCAGTTGAATAGATTCCCCAAAACCTTATTTCTTTATTACTTTATTCCTGTTTTGAAGCAAAAGTGCTGCACTTTACAAATGTCTAACAGGCACTTGTCTTCCATATGCTTGCTTGAGGAGCAGTAGAAAAGGAAAAGGAAATTAGTGCCGTCTTCTTGTTGGTTAAACCAAGGAAATTTGTTTGATGTTCTTCAGTTGCTGCTAGTTTTGTAGGCTCTAATATAAGCCTGAAAGAAACAGCATAAAAAACCCTAAAAGCTCAGGATCTGCTGAAATTGTTATCCGCTTATGCCATCCACAGTGGCAGAGGACTAGGGTTTTCTGTTGATACACTTTCAATTTTTAGAGATGCCAATGAATAAAGGAAGGGTAGCAACCGGGTGCCAATGAATAACGGAAGGGTAGCAACTGGGTCCTTCCTTGGCAGGTATCCAAGCAAGCCATGATGTATTTATGTGGATAGTCCCTGGCTTTTCAGAAAAAGAAAAACAAATACAGTCTCTAGTGGCCAGGTCTAAAATGGTCACTGCCTTTAGTAGGATGATGCACCGCACAATCTACAAACATGGAGACACAGGAAGCAGACTGCCTGCATCCATCAACTTAGTAAATGCCTCCAGATTAGCAGAAATATTTTGAAACAGCCAATAATTATAAAAGAGTTGCTTGCCATTGCATAATTATTTTATAAACCACATAACATACAACTGTTACTTAGTCACAGAGGCCCTCTTCACACTGTACCATATGGCTAATGGCTTCTATCGCACATCACACCATACTGAGTATTCCTTCTCATCATACTGTATTGGCTACTGTCTCAGTTTGCTGCTAATGTCTGTGTTACCCTTTCACTGCATGTTTATTTTATGAAATTGTGGCATCTGTTTTTGGTGTTTATTCTAAAATGACAAAGTGCTACGTTTCCAGCCCTAGCCTGAAAATTACCTCAGTATTAATTTCCCAAGGTAGGTTTAAAAATATATTTTTGTTGTCTTTTTCCTGAGTCTCTGAAAACCAACTTTTGACCTTTTTTGCATTTTGATTTAAAATAAGGGGGTTTTTTGTTTCTTGAATTTTGTTCCTGAATGATTTGCACTGTGTAATATTGGATCTTTTCTTTCTGTCGGTGGCAACCATGCTTCACCTACACTGACCAAGCTGCCAAAATATTAAAATATAAATAGCCGCCTTTTTCATTCAGCTCTCAAACACCTTCATAATCTTTTCACAGCAAATATCTAACTCTAGTATGAAAGCACTATTGCGGGACCTATACATCAGGGCCACACGCAAAGAATATTTTTCAAAGTTTCAGTGTTATCATAGTAGCTGGAATATAATTTAAAAACAAAATAATGAAGTACAGCAATGGTAAGCTATATTTTAAACTTCCTTAACAGTACTTTAAATGAGTGATTAGAATTGGAATGGCCCTAGAGATTTTAATTTTGTGTCATCAACTAATGTGTCTGATTCAGGCAAAACATTGATTCTACCCAACAACAACAACTAAAGACACAAACAACTTGCGTTTGAGGGCCCAGTTCCAACAGAAGTCATGTTTGACATTGGCCAAGTGTATGCTGTGGAACTGGGTCATCTGCAGTCACCCTCTCACAAACAAATCCCGGAATCTCTTCTGCAGCCACAGACACCCCTTGACAACAGAAGCAGTAACAGTCTGTTGGGCAAGACAGCCAGGTCAAGGGTAGCTACAAGGCTGGCAATAGTGCAAATGTTATGCACTTGCTTCTCCAAGGTGAATCACACGGAAATGTGGTGGTGACCATCTACGTGCAAGTGTTGTGCTGTTGGCCCTTGGTGTAAGCCTCACCGTGAGACTAAGCCTGGTTTTAGCATCTGATCCTGCTCTTCTTAAAGTTGGTGACTTGTTTCCCAGGTACTTCAGCAGAACCAGAATGAGGCCTTTGGAGGACAATCCAGTTTCGAGTTCCTCGGTGTCTGTTTACTTCAACATGAATTGCCCATGAGCAGTGTCTGATGGGATGTACCCGGGTGGCCCTGCATGGCCTGGGGATTGACTCACCCACCAGCTCAGCGCTCACCTCATCTTCCAGCACGCTTCCCCTACAAATGGCCTGTTCTCTCACCCTGCAGACCAGTACTAAGCTAAAATCAATCTGCTCACTCAGTCTATCTGCTGACAGATAGCACAGTTACAGAGAGCTAACTGGCAAATCCAGGCATTTGCAACACTTGGCAAAATTACTCGAATTTGTTCAAGTATTTTTGGAGCTGTCTCTGCTGCTCGTGGTGTTCCTTGGGCACTTACAGTAACTGATACCTAGGGAAAGAGAAGAAAGACCCATTCCAGCACACCAGCTCTCTGCTGAATACTGTATGCAGCAACTACAGAGCCTTAACTGCTTCTTAATAAGTTTTTTAATTGACCTGTTCTAGTTTAAAGTGTCTTGCGTTATCTTTTGCTTGGGGTTTTTTTTTTTCTAGATGTCACGCTGTGAAATTGCCTCAGTGAAGCAAAGACAGAGTGAAACAGTCATGCACAATGTGTGCAGACTAAACCAGAGGGTTCCCATGTATCAGTCTACACGTGGAGCTAGCTACACTTCCAATCCATCATTTGGAAAATGCTAGTAATGCAGAAAGAGGAAAACGTTCTGGCAAGAACAAGGAAGGAGAAAGTGTTTGTTAAATGCCTGATGGACAGTTGGAGAACTTTAGATCTGATTTCATTCAAAATCCTTGTATACCTGAGTGGAGTTTATTACTATTAACATGACCTAGTGCTTGTTGAATGGACATGAATGCAGTTTTGCCAACTGCATTGAAACAGAAACAGGATCCCACAGTAACCTCACACTAATATTAGCGCGACCTGAGCATTATCAGGTGTGCGGTTTTATGCAAAAAAAAAAAGACATTTTACTGTATATTTAATAGGAAACTCACCCACTTTCCAGTTTGCAGGAAATCATACAATTAAAAACCTTTTTTCTCTATTTTTTCAATTTTAACTTTTGCAAACCTAGGGAAATTTTTAAATAGAATAAAAGAAACCAACATGATACACTGAACTGCACAAATAGGAAGAAAGAAACAGTAGGAAAAGGAAGTATTCAAAAATATTTTTTTTCTAAATATTCTCGGGCAAATAAGGGAAGAATTGAGTTCATAACATATTATCCAGCCAATCTGTCTGGATTACCAGCATGTCTTTCATGAAATGAAGATTCATAAGGAGCCAATAGGTAATCTAAGCAACATAAACAGGACCCTCAAATCAAATAAAGGACCCTCCAAAGCGACAATAAGAGAGCCTTATACTTAAATTGGACTATTGACTTTATGGCAAAAGATCTTTACATCAGACATTTTGGTCTGCAGAACCATGGAGACTTGCTTTACTGCATTTGTTGTTGTCACACAGATTATGGAATTGCTCTGTGAAACAAAGTTTGACTTTACCTTGTGATTTCCTTTGCATCTGTGATATTTGAATTAAGGGTTATTCAAAAGTTATGCCTCATTTCCTTCCATACCTCCATCTTCAGACTGCTGTCAAGTATTATTTATTAACTCTATTACAGTACCACATTGAGACCCTAATCAAGATTATGCCCCTACTGTGTTAAACTCTGTACATTATAAAAGATAATCCTTCTCCCAAATTCTTACATCAACATGAGTGAAAGATGTTAGCATAACATCTCATGATGGCATAAAAAGAACTTAAGTGACTTGATCAATGGCCGATGGTAAGTCAGTGGCAGAGCCAAGACCAACATAACTTCCCAGCCCCAGCCCCCTGCTCCCAGTCAGCAAGGATGTAACAAGAATGACGGTAAAAATGTATGAGAGAACTTTTTTCTTGCAAGAAGAAGGAAAAGAGTTTCACAGCTTTATGTCATTTTTTAACAGCTACCTGAATTGTCCCTTTGGACAGACATCTCTCTGGCTTGCAGAAATAAAGTAGAATGTAACAGAATGCTTATTGACAGGAGGAAGAAAACCAAAACTTCTTTATGTTAGTTAAAAAGTCATAATTATGAGAGCAAATATCTGTTCTACAGTATCTAATGTTTTTCCCTTTTCAGTGCCCAAGATCCACTGTTTTTTTCTCTATTCTCTCACTGTATTTTAGACAAGACGGAACAGAGGCTCCTTGGTCTCACTGACCCAGTGGAGCAACAAAGATATTCACATTAAAAAGCAGGAAAAATATATCCCCTTCCAGATTCAGCCTCTAGTTTTTAAGAGATACAGCATTGACTGAGTAGCAGACAAATAGTAGAATCTGTTACTATTGTGACAAGCTATTTTAACAACCGATACGTATTTTAGGAGGAACGGTATTTGGCGCTTAGTATGTTAACCTGAGCGGTACTTGTCACTGAATACCTTGATCTTAGTTTACTTCAAAATAATGACAATTAGTGCAGAAAGGTAGCTCTTCACAATAGGAGTAGATTTACTGTTGATGATCTTCCTTAACTACATGATGAAAAGGCTTAATTCCTGAAAGAAAACATCTAGGTTGCCACACTGGACTGGAAACAGCCAAGCCAGACACAAGCAGCAGCAAGCAGAGCTGGGGTGATCGCTTAAGACTATTTCCAAATGCAGACACAGCAAGGACAAAGAAATTCTTCCACAAAACAATTCTTGTTAAATAATTCTTGGAGTAGCTCAACTTAAGAACTTGGAGATAAAATCAGATAAATCCTACTGCCTACAACTAGGTCTAGGCATCTGCATTTAACAAGAACCTCAAAACCTTTTACAGATGAATTGTGGCTGAGATATATGCAGGCTGAAGAGCTCTTCAGAGTCTGTTCCAATGAAAATATTGTCTAAGTACATAAGCATTAGAGCTGAACAAATAATTCTCGATGAATAATTTATCTGATTGATTTCCTCTTTTTATTCTCTCCCTCTTCAGAGGCTATGCACGGACAGAACAAAAAGTATATTGAATTTATTCATTATTTGAAATTATTCACAATCTTGTTCAGTGAATAATTCTAGGCCTGCAAATCCTTTGAACTGCGGACTTTGAGTAGCTAATTTGCAGCTCACACCATAAAGTGTGTAATAACGAACTAACTAGCTAGCCAAGCACAGTTTTTAATTGCAAGAGTCTGACATCTGAATGAGTCCTGTTTGAAATTCAGTTCAGTAAGTGTACAAATGCTCAAGCTAAAAAGTCATTTTTCGCAGGCATTTTCCCTACTCCAGTGCAAGTGCTCCAAAGATGGGTTTGAAGTATTTGGAGGATACAAGGCTGCCCATTCACACAGTTCGGATAGTCCCCTTTTCTTCTAATGAACCTTAGCAATAAATAGATGAACTTATTCAGGAGCAGAAATATTCAACTTAGTGTGAAAGCGCATATTAATAAGACTAATAAGAAGGTTCATGTGATAATTTTTGCCTTACTGAGAGCTCACACGGACAAAGAAGGGAAAGGAAAAATATCGCCTTGAACAAGTGAAAACACTGAGTGGAGTTTGGCAAGTCTCCACGGAGCCAGAACCACAGCCATTTTTCGTGCTTTCTTCCTTCTCTGCTTTATTTACTCCTGTCTGTCCTTGACAGAATCATCAGTTTTAAAAGTGAACTTCTTCTGGGTCTCCATATCGCTCTTCTTGAAAGACTGGCTACAGAGAGCTGATCAAAACAGAGGGCAGGTAGACAACCAGAGCAGGATTTCAAGAAAGGCTTTAGCATGCTTTAAAGTCTTTCAGCTAGGGGCTTGCTGAGGTCAGAGACAGCATTAACTGGAATTTGTCTGCCACTTCTTTGGAGTTTCTTGGTATCCCTAGAGGCTTTCTCATATCCTACCTTTGAACTTCAGACTTTTAGCATGCTGGTATATATCTCATTCCACAATTTTGATTGTGAATCTAGCCAAAGAAAGAAGCTAGAGTTTATTTACCACCCATCAATCAGCAAATAAATTATTTACAGATGTGTTCATTTATTTGACTCTTTCATTTATTTACTTATGACTACAGCAAATACCACCACCAGACAGTGTCCAGATGGAAAACAATTACCTCACACCGGAACCGTATGCTTCCTAAGAGAACTTGAGAAATTATTTGAATTTCGGACTGTTAGAAACACTTAGAAGTAAGTTCAGGCCTGTTTTTGCAGTACCCCTTTGAATACAGTTGCTATTAAATCTTTCTGACGTATCCAAAAAAAAAAAAAAGGATTTGACCTTCAGAAAGAGGCTTAGGATACTCTGAGTCCGAACTGAATGGTAATCCCGTGTAAGCGGCAACTCAAGAGTAGACTCTAATCCTCTGAAAAATTGCCCTGTGCACTATGTCAAGTGTGAGAGTAACCAACCCATGTTGTTTATCCAAATGCACGTCACCTAAGGCTCAGAGTATTGCTAGGTGTAGCATGTCAGAATTTACTAGGAGAGGAAGAGCCCTTTGATTACATTGGAAAAGAAATAATTAGAATCGTACTAGCAGGTCAAATTTGAATATAAAACCTTACACTACTTGAAGTTGCTTAATAAAATTTATAAGTACTTACAACATTATAACCACTGAGGTAAAATGGGAGCACAATGAGATTGATTTACTATAGATCAGTATAGATGACAAGGATATATCTCTATATTCTTCACTGTCATCTCACACGCTTCACAAATCCAGGGACGTAACACTTCTGCAGTAATATCCAACACCGGGAATTTGCAGTTTGAGACCTTCTCTGCATCTCCAGACTGTGTTGAAACAGAATCCAGCCTATCATCTGGATCATTAAAGTCCAAAACTCTACAGGCCCCACATCATTGCTCAAATGGTAGAAACGATAGCTTTCATCTGCACTCCTCCAAATCCAGATGCACTGCCATTTGCTCCTGCTGTGGCATTGCATTTTGAACTTCATGTTTCACTGGGTTGTGCCTTACAGGCAAAATGGATCCCTTATAATTCTAGAGAAGAATTTAACTGATTCGATTTCCAGACATCTTTTAAAGATGTTTGTGTTCCCAGATATGTGGTCATTTGGAGGGATGTTTTTTCAGTCCTGGCGCTTTCTGTTACTTCTTTCAGGTGACAGAATGGGATAGAACCCAAGAATTCTCCCAAGGAACGGTATTAGACGACAGCTTAAAATCAAATGCAGTGCTTGGGTATTTAAATAAGAATAAATAAGAATTCAGGAAACAGATTCTGCGTACTAAAAAGAGCACAACCCTGTACTAGAAAGACCGTATGACCATCTTGTTTAAATAAGAGACAAGAAGATGATCAACATCATGCCTTATTAATAATAAAACTGGAAGTAATAACTATGGAACTAATCTATCTTGGAGGGAACAGTATATTCCTGTATTTCCTGTCTTGGAAGGAAGAGCAGATTTTTGCCACAGAAACTCCTTTCTACATCCAAAAAGATGGGTTTCATCAGAAAGCTTATTTCTTGTTGTAAAGAAGCTGAAATATTTTGGAGTTTTGCCAGACATCATGAAAAGCTAGGTTTCCTAGGGATTTCTTCATATCAAGGAGTATGAGTCCCATTAACAACAGAGGGAAGAAAGATATTAAAGCCTTGAAAATCCTTACTCATACACACACACATATTCCAACAACTTTACAAATAATACTTCACTTTTGAAGAGATTCTAAGGTGTTTTCCAAAATAGAAAGAAGCAGCAGATCAAGTTTGTTAAACCAAAAGTCATTTGGACAAGGACACCAAACACAAAAGGAACTCTGAAGGCTTAGTTACAGAGAGGCAGAGACCTTCCTTCAGTTTTTCCTGTCCAGGAATCTGGGAACTGGTTTTGCCTTGATTGACCTTCCTTAACAGAATACAGATCAGCATGGGATATTTCTGGACACCGTTACTTATGGACTGGAACATGGCTTCTCAACCGTAGACTGCAGCTGATACATACGTAATTTAACAGCTATGATTTCCTTCACTTGCCAAACACCTTCAGAGAATTTCCATTATGCAGACAGAAGGTGATAACCATAAATTTAATACCTTACAGATCTTTTTTTCTGTTGTTCGTGGTCAGCCTTTTACATTTTCGGCTTACGAAGGTACAGATGGGATTCACTAAACAATACAGAAGCTAAATATGCCCTCCATTATACTACAATATTAGTTTACAAACGTGAAGTTAAGTCTCTGATCGTTAAGTAAACTAAATATACTTATAACTTGAAATTACCCTATCAGTGCTACGGTTTTAAATTCCTATTTTCTTTTCTTTTTTTTTTTTTTTGTTTGTCTGACATAGAATCACCTTTGCCAAGGCTAAATAAATAGCAGATGGGTCAATCTTTAGGTCGCAAGTTGTATCTTTTCATTGCCAGGTAATATTCATAGCACAGCAGGGTTAAATGATGCTCCACAGTTTGAGGGCATTTGATGGAATCTTTCAAGTGATTATTTTAAGTGATGACATTTAAGTGGTATGAAGTGGACATCTAAATCTTTGGATTTTGGAATGAAAACTGTTGTGGGAAGATATTTTCAATGGCACAAATAAGAATCAGTTAGCCACCTTCCTTTTCGACTAACCTTATTTGCATTGCCCAAAATTAAACAATTCAAGTCATCTTGACACCCATAACATCTTTTTAAAGATTGGGTAGCTTTTCACTTTGTGATACTACCCTCTGAATAGGGGAGCCCCCAACGGGAGACGGCACCCCAGATGTGCCCTCACCAGTACTAAGTAGAGAGGAGGAATCACCTCCCTCCACCCCCTGGCAACACCTTTCCTAATGCATTGCTGGCTGATGTTCAATTTGATGTCCACCAGGACCTCTAGGGCCTTCTCTGCAAAGCTGCTTTCCAGCTGGTTGCACTTCAGCCTGTGCCAGTGCCTGCAGTTATTCTTGCCCAGGAGCAGGACTTTGCCCTTTGTTGAGCTCTGTGAGATTCCCGTCAGCCCATTTCTCCAGTCTATTGATGCCTTTGTAAATAGCAGCACAGCCATCTGGTGTATCAACCACTCCAACAAGTTCTGTATCATCCGCAAACTTGCTGAAGGTGCGCTCTGTCCCGTCATCCAGATCATTAATGTTAAATGTTATCGGCCTCAGTATTGACCGGTGGGGTACACCACTGGCCTCCAGCTGGGCATCATGCTGCAGTTGAGCTAGGTTTCAGCTGACCTCACTGTCCACTTACCTAGCCCACACTTCATCAGGTTGTCTATAAGAATGATGTGGGAGACACTGGCAAAAGCCTTGCTAAATTCAAGATAAACAGTATCGACTGCTGTCCCCTCATCCACCAAACCAGTCATCTCATTGTAGAAGGCTGTCAGGTTGGTGAAACATGATTTCCCCTTTATAAATCAATGCAAATGACTCCAAATCACCTTCTTGCCCTTCGTATCTTTGGAAATGCTTTCTACTCAGCAGCGACTTTTTTTCTTTCTTGATAATATTGATGAGGTACCTCATATTCACCTCAACACTTTATATGGATTAAAAAAAATCTGATATTAATACTGGTACATCACTGAAAACAACAAATAGTAAGGACAAGTTATGAAATATTTCTGGTTCAGAACTTCAAAGGTAGGGCAGAAATCTAGGCTAGGATAAATTATAATTCTCTCAATTAACAGACTTATAATGGAAATGCAAATTCCGAGAGAAATGATAAAAGGAAGTGTAGATCCTAATTACGTCTTATCAGAAAAAATTTTAAATGTTGAAGTAATTTCCATTTTGCAAGATTGAGAATGATCATAGTCTTTTCACAGCAAAACCTTTCCCACAATCTTCCAAAAGTTTTTTTGCCTTGGTTTGTTTTTATGTTTAACAGAATAAATTTTTTGCTAGTGAATTCATTTAAAAAAATCAGTAAAATTACAGTTTCTCTAATAAATCATTAAAAGGTACAAATCTGAACAATGAGCAAACTTTAAAAAAAAAGAAGTTCTGTTCTGATGAACAATTTTGTGCTGACTCCATTTACACAGCACTTCATAACATTAAAATGGGGTGAGGCCTGGGGGTTTATTTTTTCTAAAAAAGCGATGGAAATCACATCCTGGAAGTGCTGGTTCTGCATTAGGAACCCATTGGTCCTGACCAACAGGAGGAGGAGGAGGAGGCTCCAGCCGACCCCTCGCTCTCCTCCGGTGTTGTTGCTATGGCAATACTGAGCATCAGATTAGACCAGCTGTAAAGAGAAACATGCTGTGTGCTCCCCGAGTCCCTACTTTGCTCTTTCTTTTGTTGTTTTTTTTATTAAAATAGCAATACAGATTGTTTGCACTGAACATGCGTAATAAGAATGTGTGAAAGAATAAGCTCATTAGACAGGAGAAGCTACCGTCAAGGCAAAAACCTAGTGGCAATTTAAAAGAAAAAGGCATTTTGTATGTGTGATAAACCCTCATGTGTCAAGACAGAGCCAAAAATTGAATGAAACCTCTCTGCGGTTACATTAGCACATTAATATTCATCACTGGTGTTTAGGGTTTTTAAACTTTCCTTTGAACCCATTGTCAGAGGCAGGCACATACTGTTTGCAGCACTGACCTGAAGTGGTGTATAACCTTCTAAAAGAAGGTTAACATAAGCCTACAATGGAAACCTCCCAACTAACTAACTTACAGCATCCTAAAAGAGAGAATTGCAGAGCAGTAATTAATAAATGAAACATAGAAACTTCATTTCCATTGTGCGTTGGATTTTTCACCTTAAAAACTACATTTGGTGTCTTTCACTTATCTACTCTTCTTCCTTTAAGGCTGCTTATGTTTAGCATTAATGTATGGTAGGGACACAAATTAATGATAAAATCCCCTGTCTGCATGTATATACATAAATACACACACACACACTCTGACATTTTTGTTCTAGAGAAAGAACACAATGTTTTAAGAGGTTGCACGTATCTGAGATGCACATACTGCAGGAATCGGGGAATCCAGCAAAGGTTCGCCGCTGTTTGAGTCCTGTGCAGCCGATCTCTGTCCTCTTGGTAACTCAGGGTCTGGCTGGCACATTGGCAGTGTTTTTCAAATTCCATGCACTCTCTTGATACTTAAGCACTGTGACTGAATAGCTCTTACTTAGCAGGTTTCCTCAATAAAGCACCAATCAAGCTGAAAGAAATTGTTTAATCCATGACTTGGTCTAAGGCCAGGTCAAGTTGGTCTCATTTATCATCTTTTTAAGGTGGAGCTTTTAAATATGGACAGATGATACAGCTCTAAGTGTTGGAACCCATATGGAGAAGGTATGGCTCCATTACTATTAACAAGTCGTTGTTAATACCTCTTTGCCAAAGTAGCAGAACACAGCGCCTGGTCAAACATAAAAGCCTTTGAAGATTCTTATGGGAATTCAGTTAGACTTTCGCTGTGTAAATGCACAATTTGTTTCTACTATATAGACCTTGAAATGAGGTAGATCCCAAAGGCTATAGCAAAACATCTGCAAGATCCTGTATGGGTCAAATATTCTACTGATGTGATTTTTCTCTTTGAAAATTGGTTTACAGATGGTTAGCAAGGTGTTCACAGTGTTCAGTTTTATTATTTCATTGTTGACATTTGCGTCCAGTGCTCTGAAAATAACTTTGTGAATTCAATACAATAATTACTGCCTAAAGGAAACATTATTCAGTTATGTGAGGAAACTGAAGTGAGTCATTTAATTCCTTTTATTACCATTTATTAACTTTTCTCCATATGTAAAGCGTCAGAGAATTTAGAGGGGAGTTTCAGAAGAATTACTCTTTATGAAGCCCAATCCTGCTACTTTTACTTTTGGGCTTGGCATCGGTCAGATTTATCAGCCAGATTCTGCAGAACAATGCTTTGTCCTGGTGTGTATCACCATCAAATCCTGGCTCTTCATCAATACAGCTAGCCCAGGGAGAGCAGCGCCACTTAAACAGCGATCGTCAGGGGAAGAACAGCTAATTTAAGAGTGCTTAAACAAGCACTATGGATATGGACGTTCTCTCCAGACAAGATGATCAGAAAATGGTAGGTTCAAAAGAAACATTATTTTTCTCCATGACGAGAAGGGGAATAGTTTCTTAAGTTGTTGATTACTGTCAAGAAAACTTTGAAAGAGTGAAGGTGTTCATCTTGGGAATTGCCTTATTTCATTAAAAAGAAAAAATCAGGGTAATTGGGCTACGTTTCTAATCTCTGCTTAATACTAGGAGTTGATTTAAGTTTGAGCATCCTTAAAAGGTCTCAGTTTACTTTGTAACAGCAACACTGGGCTCTCAAAAGTGCAAATGTAGACATTAAGTCAGATGTGTTCTGTGGCAAACAGCCAAGAAAATCCAGTGCCGAATCCCAGTAAAACTAATAAATCTGAAAAATTAATACACCCATCATAATCACAATCAGCTGTCAGGCAAAAAAATATTATTTGTTAAATAAAAATTAGTTATTTATTTCTGGTTGTTTTAGCTGTATGTATCTGTTTTAGACGCACGGAAAACTGGACAATGAGAAAGACTGGCTTTTCCCTTCTTATTTCCCCTGTTTATTAAAAATATGTTTGAGAAATAAAACCTGAGGAGTGAGGGGAGGAGAGAAGAAAATATATTATGCCTCAAAGGAAAGAGAAATTTTCTGGATACAACAGAAAAAAATTATTATAGTTTTCCATGTGGAAATAATACAGCTACAGCCAACACACCAAGCCCGATTTCAGACCAGCATCATCTGTTGTGTATGAACTACTCATGTAACACAAGGGATTGCCAGGCTAACTTCAGCGTCAGCCTGAAGGGTTGCCTTTACCATGGCTCTGTTTGGAAAAGGTGACACTAAAGGGTTTTCTGTAAAGCTTAGTTAAATCGTCATTTGAAAAATATGAACAAATAGAAATGTGCCTTCATATCAGATAAAGGTAGTTTGGGCCTAACAGACATCTATCTGCCCTTTTCCAGGCAACGCAGGAACACTGCATAGCAAATGTGATTTGGGGTAGGAGAAACAGCACCAGGATTTTTGTGTTTGTCTGCGACACTTCAGTTGCTATCAGTTGTAAATCCGTCCAGCCCGTACATTTCCGCTGGCCTCGGCTTGGGCTCACCCCACCTCAGTTGGGAGCACACCTGCAGTTATTCACTTCATAGCCGATGTAAGGAGATAGACAGCTCCAAAGGGCAAGTCTAACTGCAGAGGAAAGGAGCCTGATTTAATCAGCTAGCTGAGGTGTCTGAGCTTAATCAGGATAAATTAAGGGGGTCTGATTAATTTTGTTGCGTTTCTGAGGGAAGAAGAGTTCTGTGCTGTTTGTGAGACGGTGAAATTGTTTTACAGTACCTGTGGGTCCCTCAAACTGTGCCAGAAATGGTGCCATCTTTGGGGGAGGAAAATCAGGGCTTCACATGGTACCTCGCACCACTTTTACTTGAAACTGGGATGGCTACACTTTGACTCGGAGCAAACTTAAAAAATACTTACTGCAAAAGTGCATGCATGGCAGCATACTTAGCATTTTAATAATAATGGCTCACTGCAGTACTATTTCTAATTCTTTTTTACATTTTTTTATCATGAAAATGGATTAATGGTCCATTTTATGATTTTACAACACTATTTCTTGCAAGGCTCGGGCATTCTGCTCAGATGGTTAACTTCTCTTCTGTGAGCTTTACAAGCGTGCTCCAGTTTGCTCTCTTCAGTCTGCTGCATGTTGAATATTTATCCGTGTTTTTCTTCGGTCCACCTCCAGATTTCTGATTCTTGTGATTCATGACAAAGACTTTAATGACACTGGAAAGGACAGCCACCTCCATCTCATTGTTTGCACAATCAAAAGATCATAATCCAGCTGCAGTAAATCTCAGCTCTGATGAGAAATAACTTGGCATTGCCTAAACATGACGTGAACACGTTACAAAAAGTCTGTCTTAGTTTCTAACTTGCAGCTTGAAGCTAAGAGCAGTGGATAAGATCCAAAGTCTACAGAGTACTTTTTGGTCTTGGTCTTTGAAGCTTACTAAGACTTTCTCAAACTGCATTTTATAAGCCCACTATATATTTTTCCTTGTAAAGCCCACGTATTTTCTTGTAATTTTTTTCCCTCCCTATCCAGTTGAAACCAGTATATTCATAGTAGGATCAAAGTGCAAACGTTGACATTTACGCTGCTGGACATTTAAATAAAATTCTTATATAAGTATCTATTAGGCAAGATTTACTTCATGCCATTTTCAATCAACTACATAGGCAAGCAGTATACATAGAAAAATAAATCCCCTATTCATACTTACACAAATATTTCATGTACACTTTGTTTATTCATTGGAAGAAACTGAGCATATCTTCCGCAGTTTTACCACAGGTCATCTGAAGGGCAGTATCAGGATTCCTGTGATCCATGCAGGCCTCCCAAGGGGGCAAAGAACAAGACCTGTTTGATCCAGCACCTGCTGTGAAGCCATCACTTGGATACTTTTTTGTAAATTTTTGCCAGACTGTGAATAGTATAAATATGTAAGAAAGAGCAACAGGAAAATCAGCTGGATATTGACAAAAATGCCATTAGGAGCCACTGATCAATCATTTCAGGCTACTTTTTTTTTTTTTTTCTGCTGGGTTCGCAGCTTCAGCAAGGTCAGCAATTGGCATCAGTATTAGCAGACCGAGGCCGCCACGCAGTTTTCAGCTACACGTTACCGCATTGTGCTTGTGCTATAGTCTAGAGGGAATGTGCACAAAATGCAAAATATGGCAGTTGGCATTTTTATGCGGCATGTATGACTGGCAGGCAGTTTGGAGACTATTCGATGAGCATTCAGAGTGCCCTGATAGGGTTTAGCTATACAGCTTCTAGGAAACATCAAATTATAATTCCACAGAAAAACTTTAGCAAAAATCCTCTTAATTGCCAGATAAATTCTTGGAGGGTTGTTTTGTTTTGTTTCAAGTTTAGGTCCTCTGGAACTTGACAAAAAGACCTTTGGGAATGGATTTGAGTAATGATTTTCTGAAGCTATTAAACTTAACAATGACTTCAAAGATTTAGCATCTGTTTTTTAAATGTTTGCATGATGCTGACAGTTGGTATACAATGTTTCACCCCATTGCAGTTGGCAACTACCAAGATATTAAATGTTACATAAAATACAAACTTTGCCTGAAACCATGGTTCTGCTCAGGAAGAAGACTATGAAATATGGCATCTTCGTGTTCATCAGCCCCAGGTGAGGGTTTAAACTCTGCTTGGCTTACTGACACACGTACCTTTATGTCCTTAATCATTTGTTAGCACCAGAAAAAGGCAATGCAGTGAGGGCAGAGTGAGTTTCACTCCCTTCTGGCTCACGTATCAGGAGCTGTTAGCAAAATTCCAGCTCCATGGTTGGGATACGCGAGTCCAAAACAAACAAGATGTTTTTCAGATGTTAGACTGTGTTTAAACTCTGACACTTGGAAAAATTTATTTTATTTTATTACTGTAAATTGAGCAAGTTTAATTAATATCAGCTCACTGACAAACAAGTATGCTGGTTTAATGGTTGGTTTTCACACTGTGCAACAAATCCTGACACACAAGCCTTTATAGGAGTCGAAGGCCCAGACAGCAGAGCTAATGTGGTTCCACTTTGCAGCTGGGTGAAGGGTGAGAGAAACAAATCTGTGCAGTCCCCTCCCCTTTACGGACGAGCTCCTCCATTTCATTTCACAGGCCGAAAGCGTGGCCAGGGGCTCTCAACTTCGCCAGCCGCAAGGAAAAATTTCCTTTTGGAAGAAACTTACATCATCTATTGCTAGACCTGTCCTGGGTCTCCATAGGTAGTGTGAAAAGTGAATAAATTACCACTCCTAAATCTCAGATTATCTCCTATTTATCCATTCACCCTCAGTACCATCTACACCACCTGTGAGCTAGCTCCACTATTTGGCTCTTAACTATACGGGCTCCAGTTGAATCAGTAATTTTATGTAACAAAAGCCACATAGGAAGAAAACAAATGAAACGCTGACTTTTTAATGCCACTGACCACAAAATGCGACGGCACTGCTTTGTCACTGATTTGCTAACTGATTGCTACCTTCTGCATAGGTAGCCAGTGTTTGTGATCAAGATGTCAAACAAACACTTCTATGCATTATTATAAACTGTAAAGCAGGGCACAGTCTGGGCACTGTATTGGAACGTAAGTGTGTAAGTTCTTGGGAAAGGAAACAAGTGAAATTTCAAATCTTTAAGACAATTGTTCCAACTTCTCGCTGTTCCTTTCCCAATTTACTTAGTTCAGAGGAAAACAAGGGAGAAGCTTTTAATGACTTGCCTTTCATATCTCTTCATTTGAAAGAAAGGCAGGAGGTATTTCTTAACTTTGAGAAGCCATGGCACAATTAAGGTTGGGCTTCTCCCCCTCTCCCTTCTTTAAAATAGTTTATTGAAACTAAAGAGTGGAAAGAGGAATCCTACTGAAAGAAAGTCTGTTTATGCAGAGCTCATGGAAGAAAGTGTTCCAGAACATTAATTTATTTTAAAATATTGCCCTTTAATACTGCCAAGATTAATGAAATCAGCTGTCATCTGCAGAGGAAGTGCTGGGTTACAAGCCAAAGCTGTTATGAATTACGTGCAGGATTTTTTCAAGATTTCAGAAAATTTTGGTAGAAACCATGTGTGTAATATGCTTATTTGATACAATTCACCATTATTTAGCTCCTATTTTTTCCAGCACCCTATCTGGCTATGGATAAACAACTATCTTCACAGACTGGAAGGTGTCCAAGAAATATTGAGATAAATAAGATGCATTTTCCCTAGGGATTTAGGGTGATATGATAAGCTGAGATCTGCCTCAAAGACAGATCTGAACATAAATGCAAAGTAGAACTGTGTGAAATCATCAACTCTGTCTGCTAAAATCAGTTCTCAGCTTCTTCCGTGGCATAAAATGTATCTTTCTATAGCATCAGAACTTTCACCAGTTTTGACATCAGGTTTCTTGTACGCCCTGAGTACTAGTGAGCATTAGTGAAAGCTTTCACCGGGGCTCATCTCCTTCGTCAAGGTCATAACCTATTTCTTCTTATTCTCTCATTGATCGAGCTACCCAACATCCTCTGGAAGGTCATAGATAATTTTTTCTTTGTAGTTGCTCAGAGGGAAATTCTGATCGTTTTTTGTTTTGAGTCAGTTAAAAAAAATGCAGATCCCTCACCCATACTTGTTATACAGAGGGCTATTTATTTAGCTGGTACAAAGCAATACAAGTCTAACTACCTTCCACTAGCTATATACACTTACACTTTCCAAGAATTTCGGTCTGTAATTCCCTTGCATAATACTAACAACATTATTACCACCCGGCATTTTCACTCTCCTGACAATGTATGTTCTGTAAGAAGTATCAGACTGTAGTATACAATTTGCCATAGCTAGTACAATTCCATTGATTTCCACATAATTCTGCCAGCTATGACCTAGATACTCCTTTTTTGTCTATACTGAAACAGAGAAGGCTATAAAGGTCGTCTGTGTAGAATTACTGCGGTTGTAGGTCTTACCCTTTACAGACGAGAAGTGAGCAACTTATTGTTGCTCCTTCTAGACCCTGAGAGTATCCACTGACCATTGGAAGACCTACACAAAAGGAAGTTAATAACTTCTGGAAGCGATACTCACTTTTCTTTTGGCTACTAGCAAAAGGCTGTAATAGCATTGCCTCCTTTGAAATAACACTTTTTTTCAGGATGTTCCAGACAGGTTCTGGCCCTCACTGCTGCCAGTAAGAAATATGAGACATCACAGCCTGGCCTCAAAAATCTGCTCAATACACAGTTTGGATCCTACAGAGTGAAGGATTGAAGCCCGTCATTCAGATGGAGGAAAGCAAATTTTATATTAGACCTACGTAAACTCAGCAGTTCTCTGAC
Organism: Aptenodytes patagonicus; assembly: GCF_965638725.1. Lineage (NCBI taxonomy): Eukaryota > Metazoa > Chordata > Aves > Sphenisciformes > Spheniscidae > Aptenodytes > Aptenodytes patagonicus. The sequence continues at coordinate 8,290,127 of NC_134954.1, forward strand.
TGTCCTATTGAGTTTAGCTTTCTCATGGGTGCACTTACACTAAAATCTCTCTTGAAGATGTTTCAGCCTCCTCTCCTGCTCCCTTCATTGCTTCCTTCACCCTCTAACCCCATTCTCCAACCAGATACTCTTGTTAGATATCAGGCAGGCCAACCTAAGCACACCACTGTTGGTCTTACACTGGAACTTCCATTTGTTATCCTAAAATTTATATTTCATAGCTAATTAGTTTTGCACTCTTTTGCCAAAGAGTTTTTAGTCTGTATGACAGCTAGGTACCATGAATTCTAGCTTTCAACCTGCAGAAACCGGTCACAAGAATTAGATGCATAATTCACTTCCCTGTGTAAATTTGTTTCACCAGGCTGCCTTCATGCTAGTAAATATTTATTTAACATAAGGTTTTCTCTTTTTTGTGATCATCTGTTTCAAAGTAGTGAGCAAGAGAGCAGAACATATATTTCATCAGGAAATCGTAAGAGTTATGCACAGACTGATCCCCGCTTTGAAATTTTATCCTTGAGTGCTCAAAAGTCATTGGAAAGGAAAAAGTAGATATGTGAAACACAACCGTTGCTTCAGGTAGAATAGAAGTGGACTTCAATCCCTAGGGAAACTGCATCTAGGAAAGAGATAAAGTAGTTACTCCCTCAACAATAAACAAAGTTCAAAGGTAATTCACAAGCAACAGCAGCAGGTAGAAAATTTAAAATTCTTCTTGGCAATGAAAAGGGGGGGAAAGACAGAAATCATTCGTAAATACGGACTCAGGGTATCATTTGGGTGATCATTTTTTATCAGGGATCCCAGAAAGACTAGAGTCTTTGCTCAGGTGAATTCCTGCTCATCGCAATGGGATTTTGCCTGATCAGACAGAGGAGCACACATGCAGCTCCATCAGTACCATACTCACTTGCACAGATGAGCAGGGAGGTAAGAGGGATGGAGCATACACCTAGGTACGGTGTCAATCTTGAGACAGACTGAACTAGTAGAGAAAGGCCTTCCCAGTGGAAAAGTACCCCCCACGGTAATGAGCGAGGTACATCACTCTTTGCTATTCAACCTTTGCCATGTTCTGGGCTACAGTAAAGACTGTGGGGGCAGAGCAATGGGGACGTGTTAGGCCCAGTTGTTTCAGCTGGTTTGAGCTAGGGTGAGTGTAAAATGAAGCAATATGTGATGCCCTGGCAAACCCTGTACTGTACTCTCCATGGAAATAGCCCCATATCAAGGCATATTTAGGTGTTACACCTAAATCGATAGGTGTACAATTAGACAAGCAGACAGCAGATTTGGATTAACTTTTGAACACTGGACTTGAATTAATTTTTTCTAAGGACAACAGTCTCTGAAATTATTGGTGACGTTAGGAAAAAGAAATTGATTGGTTTTCATTACAGCCCTGTGAGCTATGTTGCTTCTCTACTTTCCAAATACTGCTTTTAAAAAAATTAATTAAAACCCAACAGTTTATAGAGGTTTATACTGATTATACATCCCACACCACTTTTTTTCAGGTGATAAGGTACAGGCTCCTGCATCCTGGCAAAACTCCAGGATGGATAATTGCATTGCCTTGCCAAGTTTTAATTGAATGAGGTGTTCTTCTTAACTTTGTCTCCTAAATTACTGTGCATTGTTGTGCATTGTTAATTACTGACCACACATCTCCAGAGGAGGCTAACTTGCAGAGGTACCATATTGCCGTACTGTAATCCAGAAAAGAACTAAAGCTACAGCCCTCAAATATGTCTGGAAGAAAGACTTTGGCAGGGCAGGACTGATGTAGTGCCCTGTCATCCAAGCTTCACTTCTCTCCTTTCTTCATGCATTTAAAATAATCATCAGCGTAGACTGACGACACAGCCCTTCCATTTTCTTCTGTATGTTCTAAGTGAAGAAAGAACAAACCAGGGTACAATTCCCCAGCTTCTCAGTGGTCTGTTGATGTTGTGGTGATTTGGAGGCATTTCTGTTAAGATCTCCAGCGGGCTAATTGGAGACGTCTCAAAATGCTCTTGCTGGGGTTGGAGGGGGATCTGTTTGGTTTTGTTATCCAGAGAAATGTTAGTTTGTTCTAACCAAAACCATTTGTGCAACAGGAGCATAAATCTTTTGTCCCAAACCATTTTAGGATAGATGCCAAAAAATGTCCTTTTTTCAATATTTCAGATTAGGAAATTAGGCAAAGAGGAGGAGAAAAGAAACAAAGTCCAAGCAATTTTGTATTTTAAAATATTAGAAAAAAAACAGACTGAAGAAAGCAGAAATCAAAATAAAGCATTTCCAAAACATCTACAGAAACGTGTGTAATCTAAGCAATCTTTTTGGCTTGATTGTTCAACACAGAAGATTGTAATTTCAGCTTTTTTGCCAACTCAGTATATGGGAAAATGATCGCAAATATGAAAAATTCTGAGAAATCAGGAAAGCTATATCGTTCCTACATACAAAAATAACATCATTTTATTTTTATATGACCATATTTATTTTAAGCTATTGTCCAGAGTTTAAGCTAAGTGATACCACTTATTTGTAAATCTATACATACATATATAATTAATGTGTATGTAGAAAACACTTGTGTAGAAATCTAAATATTTTATAAGTTGTTTGTACAAGTTACAAGACAATTTTTCTAGGCAGTAAATATTGCCATTAACTGGTGTGACAGTTTAGTTTGAGTACCCAACCCAGATAACTTATGCTGTGAGGGAGTTCAGCTCCCCCTCCCAAAAGACATATGAAGCAGACATAATAAGAAGCAGGCAGTCCCCGTGTGAGGGAACAGGAGGTCCCTCAAGCTGCCGAGATCCTTACTCTTAAAACTACACAGATTTTGAGTGAAAAAGTTGTATACCCTCTAGTTTTAATACTTTACAGGGCCTTCTCTCCTACTCTAGAGCTCCGAGGTTGGGCTTATGCTAAAAAGGACACGGTAAAGCAAGACTGAAATTCCAAGTCCTGACCAGTCGGGGGGGGGCAAGGTTTATCTTTTGTAGTTTGCATGGTTTAAGGCATATTCAGTACTTTAGGCATTGTGCCATGACACCCCTATCCCTTCTCTGGAGACCAGAGAAGACAGTAAATGCCTGCAGCAGAGTTGAAACCAGGGTTGCTAAAACATAAACAGGCAAAGAAGAAGAAGAAATTGCTCCTGAAGAGCAGTTGCTATGAGAAAATTATGACCACGTGCAAATTCTGCAGGAAGTTGTGAAATGTGCTTCAGGTTGTTGAAGAGTTCACCTACCTTTTATTCCCCCTGTTCCCTAAGAAAAAAAAAAATACAATACATTTCTTGAGCAGAATGATTTTAAATGATTGAGGAATCTCCCTTCAGTATCCCAAACAGTTGTTTTATTGGCAACCGAAGCCCCTTTTTCATTACTCTTCAAAGATCCCTCCATTTCAATTCTACTTGTTCACATTCTGCTTCAAATGATACCCCACTGAGCTGACCACATGCAGGACTGTGTTCCAAGACCTCTTTTTTTAATAAAAATTCTCCTTCAGTGTCTCCACACCATGAAACAAATCACATAGCTTCATAAGCCATCAGACAATCCTTTCAGTTTCTCGTGCAGGCGAACTGAGCCTTTTTCATCTGATTAATTCACCAAGCAAGCTGATCTGGGAAGCATAAAAAGCTTCTGAGGCAGGATGAGAATCAGCAGCTCATATTTCATAATGGCATCACTAATGCCCCAAATTAAGTGCTGAGGCTGTTTTGCTTGGCAATATCATTTCATGTTAATTTTGGATGGGACCGAAAATGAAGTTGTAATCTCTCTCTGTCATGCTGCGACTATTTCCTTGACCATCTTAAGTGCTGCATTTTATGAGGATGTAGCTGTTACTGCTGGGTATGGAAACCACTATACAAGTAAAACCTCCTTGAGTTCCTGCCCCAAAGAGTTTACAGATTCATGCATTCATTCCTCGGAGAGGGCACCCTCGGGGAGCGTGCCCGGCTCCACGGAGGGGCTGACCAAGAGGACCCAGAAAGGAGTAACTTGCAGGCCTGGAGCAAGGCGAGCCCCGTATTCAATGAATTTGACCTCAGCCTCTGAGGGAAAAGGAACCCTCGGAATGACTTGCAAGCAGAGGTCTCGCATGCTACACTGGTAATGCTGTCAGGATCACCTCTCCTGACTAGTTAATTAGCAGCTCTGTTCAATTTGTTGGAGGAAACACTTTAAGAGAAGGAAGTTTGATTCTTTGAAAAGCAAAAGTGGCTCTTTTTTCTTGCATTGTGGATTGCTTTAGCAGTTCCAGTTGCCTTTTAGTCATTTTTCATGTTTTTCTTTTTTGAAAATTCAAGCTGTGGTTTTTAACGACCATGTACTACTCAATGTGAACAACTAGTGTTACCGGTCAACATGTCACTACGTCCCTTCTAGGGTTCTAAAATGAGGCGCCTAACTTTATACATAAGAATTCTTATATTTTCACTGTTTCACAAATATAATGAACTAGTTAGTGTTACAATTTTTAGACCATTTACTCAGGCTTGCTGAATCTTGTATTGTCTGAGGACCACAGTCAATTGATAATGATATTTATTAAAATAGGTAATTTTTAATACAGAAATATTTTTATTGGTCTTGGTTTTCACAGAAGAGTGGGTTTTGCTCCCTCAGAGCCTGTCCCCTTGTCAGCTTCAATTTATCTCAACCGAAATGATCATGTTCCCAGCTATGAACTCTACATTTATTTCATAGACCCATAAAAAGTCAAGACCTTAGATTTTTTTTTTTTAATCTATGCCATTGTGATTTTCAAAGAGCCTAAAGGATCAACAAGACCAAATTAAAAGAAAAGAACATAATTGTGTGCTCACTCACTTCAGATCTTTGGATATGCAGTTCCAATTTAAAATAAGCACACGTTGGTAAGCAAGTCAAGCACAGAACTGTACACGGTATCATTTTTACTGAGGCTGGCCACTTCAGAGTTAATTTTTACCTTCATTAAAATATTTTAATCTATGTCTTTAAGTATATAAAACATCAAAGTTTCATTCTAGCACTACCATCACAGAAAGAGATCAACTCTCAGTAAGACCCTTGCCATTTTCTTTGATCTTGTACAGACCTGGGGATTTTAAGCCTGGTGTTGACTCTTTAAAGAATTTCAGAACTAATTGCTTAATGTTTTTATTGTGTCCTCTTCTCTAATTTAATATGATGGTTTATGAAATTGTTAGAGACTGCAATCTCTGTATTGTATTTCTGCTGCTACTAGTGACATATTTCTAGTGAAATTTCAAGCTAAAGGGAATAATTTATAATGTTCCTTATTTTGTTGATAAGAACTTTCTGGTGATCCTCTGTTACTCTGTCTGGGCTATAATTTTTCTTCTGCACACATATAATCTTGCAAAGAAATACGCAGCCTTTTTTTGTCTACTTATATTCAGTGGATATTTTGAGTCTGTGGTTTAATTCAGTGTAAATTACTTCATATCTGAAGCAGAGGAATATATCTATTGCTTTTAAACTGCCTAAAATGCTGTGGAGCATTTAATGCCTAGGGATAAATCTGGATTCTGCTGAAGGCAATAGCAAGCTCCCATCAACCTTAACAGAATCAAAGTTTCCCTGAAGTGCTCAAGTACCAGAAGGACTTGCCCAAAGCAGCCTTTGGTGTAGGATATTTAGACACACCACTTTTCCCGTCCATGCAAAAAATTCCCGTCTCACTGACAGTCATGACTGAACCCACTTTATCTCTTTATCAGTATACAAGAAATTCAGGCCAGCTCAACTGAGTGCTAAAGGCTCCAATGGATATTTTGTGCCAATAGTGGTTTTCACCAGATCCCAGCCACAGTTTACAGTGGGATTATCTCACTGATTTACACTTCCATAGAAACTGCTATATCTTGGGAAGAGTCTCCACTGAAAACAACTAGTCTAGTTCCACCCTGTTAAAACTAAAGGGACCTGTTTATACATGATGGCTAATTGTAGTTGATTAACATGTGAAGAGGTAAGACCTGATGTATGCGAGTGTCTAATTCCAAATCAGTTTAATCTAGGGAGAATGGAAAGGAGGGAAAGCTTCATTCAAGCTGAGTTGAATGAAGGGGGACAGAAATCATGAGTGAAATTTGTGCTCTGCAGAACAGACCGACCTCAGCAGATGGGTGCATTCTGCACTTTCCTATGAAGTCTTTAAAATATAAGCTTCAAACACACAGCCCGCAATAACCTTCACTCTCAGTGACAAAAATCACAAATACACATGGCAAGAGTGGCAGCTGAGAGAAACTTTTTGCCAGGAGCAGATTAATATAGCATTCTTGGGGTTTGCCGTTATCAGAGTAAATAGAAACAGATGAGGATCCAAGAAGACCAGACTGTAAATCTAACTAACAATCAGAAGGCACACTCCAGTAAATTGAGGAGAATGATACAATTTCTGCTCTTTCAACTCAGTGTTTCCTTTGCTCTTCACTCACTTCATCTTTGGCTCTGATCTTAGCCAACTAACATTAGTGATCTTGTATTCCAACTACAAGATTCTGCATCATTCAATGTACCTTGGCAATTTTTGGATATCCTTCATGCACAAATTTCTGATGACTCAAAGCATACAGCTAATTCAAATAACAAAATCTTTGAGCTTTATTTGACGTTGTCACAGCACGTTTTCTGCCTAGATCTGGATTTTCTTTGATGGTATGAAAGAAATGAAAACAGATTTGTGTGCTAATCCAGTCTTATTTTCATTTTATGAAGGGCATGTAGGAAGTTGCTGATGATGAATAAATAAAAGTAGCATGCCAAGTAAATATTATTCATTTGTAGTCACATATGTACTAGTGGGTGCATCTTTGGGTTTCAAACCTCATCCAGATGGAAAAACATCTGGAATTAAAAAAATATCAGGCAAACAGTGCAATATCTGAAAGTCTAATTATGGTGGGTTTTTTTTTTCCTGGGTCTGATAGTTCTGTAAAAACTGTAGGGAAAAAGAAAAAGACAGGAATGCAAATCAATGCATATGTATTGGATTGTGTATGTGTTATATCAGGTTGTATGCATAGTTTTTAAAAATCAGCTTCAAGTTTAAAGATGCTAATATGACCTGCCTGGACTCTGAACAGCATATTTATTAATGTAATATTTTAATTCCATTTAAGTTCCACTTCTGTTTTGGCATGGTTGTCTTGTTCCTACATAGAAAGAATTTTTGAAATATTGAATTCTGAGTACAAGTGGCTATTCATGCTTCTCAGGCTTTCTAGTGAGCAAAACAGACACGCTTAGCGTTTTCATTTTATCTTCTATATGTGGCAGATCATGCACTACACCAAATGCTGTCACATGGGGTCCACAAGTCATTTACTTACTATTAGGGCATAGTTAATAAAATGTCAACATTCTAATCATAGTTATTTTTAACCAATACCATAAATATTAAATTACATGATTAATACATCAGTGTTTATTCCCTGGTGTCAGAGAAAGTGGTCATCTACTAAATCAGTCTTTGCACTAGAAACATTTAAAGGTAAATGTCATTCCACACCAGCGTGATTTTTAGGTCTGTACTCACAGTTCTGCATAAATGCCTCATAACAAGAAATTAGACAATTTCCTATGACTTTACATCATCAAGATGGGGGGTTGTACATACAGCTTTTGCAGACTTCAGAATATTTTCTACTGGTTTTCTTTCCATGCAGTTAAACCAAAATTATCCAAGAAATAAGGTTCTCAGTGTGAAAAAACCTTTCTCTTCCTTACTGAAACTTCAACACTTATTTTTTTTCTTTTTATAAGTATGTATTGTTAAACATTTTTTCAAAATAGTTTTGTAGTTGTTGGATCTTTCCATAAGACTAACCTGAACTGACTATTTGTGTGGAAAAGCTATAAACCATCTCCAATAAGAGTAGATGTTTTTTACTGCGGAAATTTTGTATTTTACATTATTTCACAGCTTTGATGTCACAAAAAGATTGTATTTCACAGCTGTTACTTAGCTACCATGAATTACTGCTTTAAAAAAAACAAGGAAAACATTAAAAGATTTTTAATTAAGAAAATTCATGACAGCATTGAGTTCCTCCAGCATTTAGTGCAACATCCTTTACTTTTTATTTTAAAAGCTTAATTGAGAGCTATAAAAAATTCCCAGTTAAGAATTTAGAACTCCTCTGTTGTTACATGAGAATATTAAAATACATTCCTAGCAAAAGATTTCCCACCATAAAATAGCAAGCTCAGAGACAAAAAAAAGACACCTCACACAAGAACTAGCAGCTATAGAGCTTGCATGGCTGAAGAAAATGGTTTTGCCTGTTGGTCAGCTGTTGACGATACCTGCAAGGTACGTATTTTCATAAATCCCAAATTCTGAGTGAACAGGGAGGGGGACAGGATCCATTTCTAGGAAGAGGGTTCTGTTAGAGGAGGTAGGGCAGCACACTTCTCACACTCGAATGGGAATGGTGGAATCGGCATTTATTATGATGAATGTTTCAACAGGCTAAAAAATGCCTTGTAGAACAAGCAAGCCTGACTGAAAAAAAAAAAAATTCCCTGCAGAGACTCGCTATCAACTGGTTTTTTCTGTCAATCTGTTCTACACCTTGAAAATGCTTGGGCATGTGCTTGTTTTTAAGGATTTATATACCTGCACTTAATGCTTATAAACTCTAGACATGGGGACATTTCGGAAGACACAAAATGCGCTTACACATTCTTTGAAAGTAGAGTTAGCTTCCCAGCTCACATTTGGTCCCTGGACATAATTTTTCTTTACAGAGTCTTAACAGAGGTTTAACTTGCTTTGGTTTCTCAGCAAACGTTGAACTCCCCATTATTTCAGCATTCCGGGTGGAAATAACGACAGACATACCTATGTTTTCAAATGGTGCCTAATTTTGAATATGCCAGCAAATGATCTGTCTTCTGAGATCAAGTAGTATCGGTCCTGATTTTCAAAATGCATCAGTCCTAACAGCAGCAACAATAATGTTGTTGATAGTTTTAAAAACTACATTATGAATAAAGGCCAAACAAGAATATCCCACCGAACTCAGTGCACATTTTAGTACCCAAGAGAAGAACAGATCCAAATATCACTATTAGTGTATGAGATCAAGTAGCTTATCTGCTTAAACTGTGCAGTTTAATCTGCCATAAAACCAGCAGAAGATGAACTCAACCTCAGAAAAATTTAAAATACTTATTTTTTAATGGGAAACTTAAGTGTATGAAGCTATTTAAAAGAAAAGTATACTTTTCTAATGCTACTGATTCCAAAAGTACTTTACAATGACAACTCTCAAGTTAGTTATATTTCCTAATTTCTAAATAAGATATAAGATTAAGTGATTCAGTGGAAATATAACCGATTTTCTACCCAAAGTCACATAAACAGTATTTGGTTATAAAACTTTAACAGATCCATTTATGTACTAAATAATTTAAGCAAATGTAATGCTTCCAAATTGATTGTTTTGCAAGGTTTCTCTTGGAACCTTTGCCATTTATCATACGTGTACTTCTGTCTTTTTTCTACTCAGAAGCACAGCATGAAAAAACTTCATTTCACATTGAAACATCACTATGTGGAACAGTGTGATGAAATGAGACACAGGAGGAGAGTTTGTGTTATACTCTGGTAAACAGTTGGTCTACAGGAATGATAGCATTTTATGCTGTGACTGATATATCAATTGTGAGTCCTAAAATATGACTGATGTGAAAGCGGGAGTTCTGCCTATGATAAACTATATGCATGTGAAAGATTATAGGTAACATGCCTAAGCCTGCTGGGAGGTCACAACCTAAATCTCATCTAGGAGTTAATATAACAATGCAATAAATTCTGGTAAAATTATATCTCAAGTATACTTAAAGATAATGTTACTCTGCTAAATAGAGCAATACTAACAACTAAGACCCTGAGCTTGCAGATAAGACCCTGACATTATTTACATGCTTTATGTGAATGAGCAGTTCCAATAAAAGCAAGTGTCTAAATGTTTGCAGGTTCAGTACAGGCAACTCTGTGGAGTACAAAAGGAAAACCCTGCCCATCTACCGCATCGGATTGCAAGAGCTACATGGTATTAATGTGTTAACAGACACTGATCTGAAGTATTTCAGATTTTTGAAAAGCTAAAGACAAAATTGCTAAATATTATTTTAATAACCTTCTGGATAAAATGAGAAAGTGTGCTCAGGGTTATCTGAAAATGTGAATTTACTCATTTGATCCACTTAAGTACATTAACGATTTCCCAGGGTGTTGTTCACATCACGTAACGCCTGGCCTTCCACACGGTCCCACGGAAAACGTTGGCACTACTTCAAAAGCCAAGGGTCTTTTGAGTGGACCTGATTCAATTATGTACATAAGTATGTGTTTAGGTCCTTTACAGAATAGGGAACAATTTATTGCTCTGAAGCATATAGCAGTAAAGATGACGAAAATCAAATCTTTAGACACCAATCATGCAGTGAACTTTATATAAAAAGATTTTTGCATCTCTTAGGATCACTGTATGTGTGACAAACTGAAGATGAGTGGGGAGATAAATCTGGCATCATAACCTACACTTAAATGTAGAAACAACACACCAGTGTTTCCAAGTCTAAAGTAGTCCATATTGTAAAGGGGTGTTGTTTTTCATATGTAAGACTTGAACCCATTCAAAGCTGCTCTGTTTCCTAATCTCATTTAGAGAAAAGTGTTTCTCATAATGCATAAACTGTGAAAAAATAGCTGGGAAAAAGAGTGTTGATTAGAAAGGACATTTCTGAAACACTGACAGTGGAAACTTCCCTGTCTGAAATTCACTTCTTCCATAACCAGCTATATATTTGCCCACTGTGGCACTATTATAATCAGTGGAAAGTTACTCTTGACTCCAGAAGACCAAGACCTAGAAGCGACCACAAGATTATCTCTTTCTCTCCTCAACAGTGATTTAAAAAACATTTGAAATACATCACTGCTTCTTTAGTCATTTTCGCATATGCACTGCTTTACTTTTCTCAAAACGAGGCAAAATTTTAATCATCCTTTACAACAGAAAATGAAACCTGCTTTAATTTCTAGAGCTTAATGAAAATGGTGCAAAGTGGGTTAGGAACATCACTAGATTTTTTTTTAGAAATGGATAAGATCAAGTGTTTTCTGTTTAACAACGATGTTCTTTTGATTGTTAAAACAGTATTGGAGCAGCATTGAAACACGTATTTTAGGTATATAAGCCTTAACATAGTTTCAGGTCACAGGAGATGTCACTATGAGGAGTCTGGCCACTGACAGCAGGAGACTCAAAAATAAGAGTTTTAATTAAATGATTCATTACCAATAAAAGTGAGAGGCGATGCAGGAGGAAGAACGCTAGCTAAATGCTGTGCCACGGTAAGGAGAGAGAAACGCTCCCCAGAGCTAAATGCCTGGGGGTTTATGGACACGCACTCACTGTTTCAGCCACGCAGGCAGGCACTGCTGACAGCAACCAGCTTGAACTGACGATGAACTGTCCTGGATCATGGGGACATTAGCCAGCTCTGCCTAACCAGTGCAACAGCTCATACCACCGCACAGCATAAGCAAAGCAGCCTCCTTGTCCATAAACCTTTAAGATTGTTTGTGCCTTTGCTCTGCCTGAGCATGTCCCCTGCTTATCCAGGCAGCTGAAACTGGCTGAGTTGCCTTCCGTTTGTTTTGCATCCCCAAACAAGTACATATGGGAGAAGGGATCACTTTGGACCCTGTTAATTGATTGATCCTTCTGTAAAGTAGGTGGCCAGAGTAAGTCACCAATGAAATGAAATTCAGGCTAGCAATAGCCAGACAGAACCACAGATGAGTGACCAACATCATTGCAGAGCAAAATATGCAGGAGATACAGCATTATAAACAGCCATGAATTAATTTTTTGTCTGAGAGTAATTCACAGGGGTTTTTTAGATGACGGGAATAGCAAAAGCCACAATTTAGATGCCCCTGTAGTAATGGAAGTAAAGGAAAGCAACAGACCCCGAGTGAGGCAGGGACTCGGGCAAATCTGTAATACACGATCCTCCGCCAGCAAAGAGAAGCTGAACCTTCTCTGCCCGATGTGAAGAAGAATGACCTTTCCAAAACATCACATCCCGAGTGACGAAGGGCTGCCCGCTGTCCTTCTGCGTTGGGGCAGGAGGAGCACTGGTGCCAGGGCTATACACCACGAAAAGTCACCACAGCGAGACAAATCTCTGCTCCGGGGGGAGAGAAGCACTAACCAAATGGGTACTTCTGCCTAAAGAGCAAGAAGCCTCAAGACTCTCTGCATTTGCTATCACTGTTTATATAGCTGAAGTCTAACACAGAGGACGAAAAGCCAAATAAATGTA